>NC_090436.1:369224678-371724678 GCF_031143425.1 Pleurodeles waltl
ACCTAGAGAATAATAAGGCTATTCAAGTGCCTTTATCAACAGATACAAAGAATGCTAAATCATGAGAATTTCCATTTCCCTATGAGACACACAATTTTTTGCACATTCCTGTTCTGTGGTGACTCTCTATAATCATTCCCTTAGTAATTCCAAAAAGATTTTCTGGAGGCCAAAATGATTTTGTGTTATTTCTCAATCAGTGTTTGTTAAACGTTTTGTGCAAAACTATGACTTTCCTTGATGATAAAACCAATGTAGCTTTTATTTTCTGAGTGGGAATGCTGCAAATTGGAGCATTTTTTGACCAGATATAGAAATTGTTAGACTGGAAGTTACACCTCCTATTTTCATTATGAGTTATTAAAATTGAAACCTCCTCATCAAAATGTGTTAAGTAATATTACAAAATTGTGCATGGTAAACAAGACTAGTTGACCAAAGGAAAAAAGGGTATCCTTATTCGATGAAGAGTTTCCAAGCGAATTAAAGGATGTCTTGTGCTTAATCCTCCAACTAAACCCATAGATTTATTGGTTCAGTTGGATAATAACTTACTGGAACGTCGCTCACAAAAGATTAAAGTATTAGTTGTGTGGCCTCATTTAGAAGAGACTGGAGTCACAGAAACATCAGAACGTATGCAATTTGGCAGTATAGAAGGACCAAGATCTAAATAAGAGAAAGAAATAAGTCATATATACATAGTTTGTTTATATAGTGGAAGGTCATAGAAGTTTGTAAAATATTCTAGAAGTAGACCGAGAACCTTTATCAATGGAGGATAAGTAACTTTGCCCACTGAGAGGCCTCAGCTGGCAGAACACTAGATTCCTCAACAATGAAAGCAACTGCCTTGTGAGAAAAAAATAAAAATAAAGTGAGTACCTAGACAGTGAAAACTCTCCAGTCAGCTATGGCACACATGATAGTTCAAATGAAAATAATTTTGATAGAAGGTGGTCGTGGGACTTTTATATGTAGGATACTCAATAAACCATACGAGTAATAAGGTTGTTTATTCCTGTAATTAAGTAAAAGATTCTGAGAAGGTCTGCCAGAGGATGTTCTAGGTTATCTTTAGGTTCAGTGCTGTTTCTTGCAAACCCCCATGACAAAATTCACTTTAATTTGATTGGTGTCCTCTGTTTAAAGAGACTTCGGATATGCATTGACTTATAATACTTGTATTGATTGGGCCACAGGGACTGCATTACTTAATTCAGATTTGCTGTCAGGTAAATTGTATGACTACATGTAAATGTGAGAGTGTTGTATTTGTAAGATCAATTTGGACCCAGGTGCACAAATATGTTAAAGCTGAGCATATGCACTAATTGAATCAGAAACGGCTAACAGGTTTATTTAGCCATCACAATACCCTGTTCATTTCTGTTATTTTTTGCATCTTAGAAATGTGGTGGATTGAGAGCATGTATTAACTATAGAGCTGTCATGAGAATTATAAGAATCATAGTGAAGAATGGTTACCCTTTGGCATTCATATGTGATCAGATCTGAAATGAAAAACATTTATGAAGTTGGATCTCAAAGGAACTTACCCTCCAACCAGTCTTAAGAAGGTGATGGATTTAAAATGGAATTATGCACGACGTTTGAGCTGTTTGAATACCAGGGCATGCCTTTTGGACTGTGCAACACTTCTGCAACATTTCAATATATGATGGATTGAGAGTAAGTATTTTTTTATGCTTTTTGAATTGTCTATTTAGATGATATTTTGATTTATGCATACTCATTGGGCACTCACAATCATCACTTCGAGGCAGCTGTACAATGATTTGTTTATATGTTTTTGTATATCTCCACTTCACTGAGTGGTACTGCAGCACTTTAAAAAATAACTTGAACTACATATGTGAGATATGTTTACACATAAGGATAAATATAAACCAGGAAACAACTTAAGCAAATGGGAAAAGGTCAATACAAAGGGTGAGGCTCAGAGTGCTGTAGCAGTGTAAATAAACATAAAAGATAGACCATGAGGTTTGGGCAGGGATGTGAGGGGTAAGACTGGGTAGCATATGGGTTTCTCAGGAGGAGTATTTGCTCTATCTCAGGTGTCTACCCGGAGGTGTCCTGTGAAGAGGAATGTCTTCAGCCTTAGTTGAGTCAGAAGGGTGTTAAGGGTCGCAGGGACACAGCTAGAGAAAACTTGGCTGTGAGCTAGAAATGTTCTGAAGTTCTGGAGCTCGAGAATGAGAGGGTCCTTGCTATGGAATTTTCTAGATCCACTGGAGATTTTCAGTGGTTTAGATAAGTAGCTAGTTTGCAACTGCATGTGGCTTTGAATGTGTGGCAGCAGATGTAGGAAGTTGGCTTTGTATATACTATTTCAAAGTAAGAAATAGTGTGCACAGAGTCCAAGGGTTCCCCTTAGAGGTAAGATAGTGGCAAAAAGAGATTATTCTAATGCTCTATTTTGTGGTAGTGTGGTCGAGCAGTAGGCTTATCAGAGGGTAGTGTTAAGCATTTGTTGTACACACACATGCAATAAATGAGGAACACACACTCAAAGACAATTCCAGGCCAATAGGTTTTTATATCGAAAAATATATTTTCTTAGTTTATTTTAAGAACCACAGGTTCAAGATTTACAAACAATACTTTAAATGAAAGGTATTTCACTCAGGTATTCTAGAAACTTTGAATTATCTCAATAGCATGTACAGTTTTGGCAAAAATGGCAATAAGCTATTTTAAAAGTGAACACAGTGCAAAAATCAATTGTTCCTGGAGGAGGTAAGTAAATGTTAAGTTCACAGGTAATTAAAACACTTACAGGGTTCAAATTTGGGTCCAAGGTAGCCCACCATTGGGGGTTCAAGGCAACCCCAAAGTTACCACACCAGCAGCTCAGGGCCGGTCAGTTGCAGAGGTCAAAGTGGTGCTCAAAACACATAGGCTTTAATGGAAATAGGGGTGCCCCGGTTCCAGTCTGCCAGCAGGTAAGTACCCGCAACTTCGGAGGGCAGACCAGGGGGGTTTTGTAGGGCACCGGGGGGGACACAAGCAGGCACAGAAAGTACACCCTCAGCGGCACAGGGGCGGCCGGGTGCAGAGTGCAAACAGGCGTCAGGTTTTCAATCGGAATCAATGGGGAGACCCAGGGGTCTTCAACGATGCAGGCAGGCACGGGGGGGCTCCTCGGGGTAGCCACCACCTGGGCTAGGTAGACGGTCGCCTGGGGGTCGCTCCTGCACTGGAGTTCGGTTCCTTCAGGTCCTGGGGGCTACGGGTGCAGTGTAGTTTCCAGGCGTCGTGTTCCTTGAAGCAGGCAGTCGCGGTCAGGGGGAGCCTCTGGATTTCCTCTGCAGGCGTCGCTATGGGGGACCAGGGGGGCCAACTCTGGCTACTCACGGGCTCGCAGTCGCCGGGGAGTCCTCCCTGTAGTGTTAGTTTCCGCAGGTCGAGCCGGGGGCGTCGGGTGCAGAGCGAAAATTTGCACGCTTCCGGTGGGAAACGTGTGGTATTTAAAAGTTGCTTCTTTGTTTCCAAAGGTTGCAGTTTCTTGAACAGGGCCACTGTTCTCGGGAGCTTCTTGGTCCTTCAGATGCAGAGTAGTCCTCTGAGGCTTCAAAGGTCGCTGGACCCTGTGGGATGCATCGCTGTTGCAGTTTTCTTCGAACTAGGGAGGCAGGCCGGTGGGGCTGGGACCAAATCAGTTGTCGTCTCCGTCTTCACTGCAGGGCTTCAGGTCAGCAGTCCTTCTTCTTCTTTAGGTTGCAGGAATCTATCTTCCTCGGTTCTGGGAGCCCCTAAATACTATATTTAGGGGTGTGTTTAGGTCTGGGAGGGCAGTAGCCAATGGCTACTGGCCCTGAGGGTGGCTACACCCTCTTTGTGCCTCCTCCCTGTGAGGAGGGGGGCACATCCCTAATCCTATTGGGGGAATCCTCCTTCTGCAAGATGGAGGATTTCTAAAAGTAAGAGTCACCTCAGCTCAGGACACCTTATGGGCTGTCCTGACTGGGGAGTGACTCCTCCTTGTTTTTCTCAATATCTCCTCCAGCCTTGCCGCCAAAAGTGGGGGCAGTGGCCGGAGGGGCGGGCATCTCCACTAGCTGGGATGCCCTGTGGTGCTGTAACAAAGGGGGTGAGCCTTTGAGGCTCACCGCCAGGTGTTACAGTTCCTGCAGGGGGAGGTGAGAAGCTCCTCTACCCAGTACAGGCTTTGTTCCTGGCCACAGAGTGACAAAGGCACTCTCCCTATATGGCCAGCAACATGTCTGGTGTGTGGCAGGCTGGCAAAAACTAGTCAGCCCACACTGGAGTCGGGTATGTTTTCAGGGAGCATCTCTAAGATGCTCTCTGGGTGTATTTTTACAATAAAGTGCACACTGGCATAAGTGTGCATTTATTGTGCTGAGAAGTTTGATACCAAACTTCACAGCTTTCAGTGTAGCCATTATGGTGCTGTGGAGTTCGTATTTGTCAGACTCCCAGACCATATACTCTTATGGCTACCCTGCAATTACAATGTCTAAGGTTTTGCTTAGACACTGTAGGGGTATAGTGTTCATGCACCTATGCCCTCACCTGTGGTATAGTGCACCTGCCTTAGGGCTGGAAGGCCTGCTAGATGGGTGACTTATCTATACCATAGGCAGTGTGAGGTTGGCATGGCACTCTGAGGGGAGTGCCATGTCGACTTAGTCATTTTGTCCCCACCAGCATATACAAGTTGGCTAGCAGTGTGTATGTGCTGAGTGAGGGATCCCCAGGATGGCATATGACCTGCTGCAGCCCTTAGAGACCTTCCCTGGCATCAGGGCCCTTGGTACCAGGGGTACCAGTTACAAGGGACTTACCTGGGTACCAGGGTTGTGCCAATTGGGGACACAAAGGTACAGTTTAGGGAAACAACACTGGTGCTGGTGCCTGGTTAGCAAGGGTCCCAGCACACTTTCAAATCATAACTTGGCATCAGCAAAGGCAAAAATTCAGGGGCTAACCATGCCAAGGAGGCATTTCCTTACACAACCCCTCCCCCCCCCAAACGAAAGAGGATGAGACTAACCTTTCCCAAGAGAGTCTTCATTTTCTAAGTGGAATAACCTGGAAAGGTCATCTGCATTGGCATGGGCAGTCCCAGGTCTGTGTTCCACTATAAAGTCCATTCCCTGTAGGGAGATGGACCACCTCAACAGTTTTGGATTTTCACCTTTCATTTGCATTAGCCATCTGAGAGGTCTCTGGTCCGTTTGAACTACAAAGTGAGTACCAAAGAGGTGTGGTCTCAGCTTCTTCATGGACCAAACCACCGCAAAGGCCTCCCTCTCAATGGAACTCCAACGCTGCTCCCTGGGGAGTAACCTCCTGCTAATGAAAGCAACAGGCTGGTCAAGGCCACCATCATTTGTTTGGGACAGAACTGCCCCTATCCCATGTTCAGAGGCATCAGTCTGCACAATGAACCACTTGGAGTAATCTGGAGCTTTGAGAACAGGTGCTGTGCACATAGCTTGTTTCAGGGTGTCAAAGGCCTGTTGGCATTCTATAGTCCAGTTTACCTTCCTGGGCATTTTCTTAGAGGTAAGTTCTGTGAGGGGTGTCACTATGGATCCATATCCCTTCACAAACCTCCTATAGTAACCAGTCAAGCCAAGGAATGCCCTGACTTGAGTCTGGGTTTTTGGAGCTACCCAGTCCAGAATAGTCTGGATCTTGGGTTGGAGTGGCTGAACGTGGCCTCCACCTACAAGGTGTCCCAAGTAAACCACAGTACCCTGACATTTGGATGCCTTGATAGAGAGGCCTGCTGCTTGCAGGGCCTGCAAAACCTTCTTCAGGTGGACCAGGCGATCCTGCCAGCTGGAGCTAAAGACAGCAATATCATCAAGATAAGCTGCACTAAAGGACTCCAAGCCAGCAAGGACTTGATTCACCAACCTTTGGAAGGTGGCAGGGGCATTCTTTAAGCCAAAGGGCATCACAGTAAACTGATAGTGCCCATCAGGTGTAGAGAATGCTGTCTTTTCTTTTGCTCCTGGTGCCATTTTTATTTGCCAGTACCCTGCTGTCAAGTCAAAGATACTCAAGTATTTGGCAGCACCGAATTTATCAATTAACTCATCTGCCCTTGGAATGGGATTGGCATCTGTCATGGTGACAGAATTAAGTCCTCTGTAGTCCACACAAAACCTCATCTCTCTCTTGCCATCTTTGGTGTGAGGTTTGGGGACTAAGACCACTGGGCTAGCCCAGGGGCTGTCAGAGTGCTCAATGACTCCCAATTCCAGCATCTTGTGGACTTCCACTTTGATGCTTTCCTTAACTTGGTCAGACTGCCTAAAGATTTTGTTTTTGACAGGCATGCTGTCTCCTGTGTCCACATCATGGGTACACAGGTATGTCTGACCAGGGGTTAGGGAAAAGAGCTCAGCAAACTGTTGTAAGACTTTCCTACAGTCAGCTTGCTGCTGGCCAGAGAGGGTGTCTGAATAGATCACTCCATCTACTGATGCCATCTTTAGGGTCAGTGGAGAGGAGATCAGGGAGAGGTTCACTTTCAGCTTCCTGGTCCTCATCTGTAACCATTAACATGTTTACATCTGCCCTGTCATGAAAGAGTTAGAGGCGGTTCACATGGATCACCCTTTTGGGGGTCCTGCTAGTGCCTAGGTCTACCAGGTAGGTGACCTGACTCTTTCTCTCAAGCACTGGGTAAGGGCCACTCCATCTGTCCTGAAGTGCCCTGGGAGCCACAGGCTCCAGAACCCAGACTTTCTGCCCTGGCTGAAACTCAACCATAGCAGCCTTTTGGTCATACCACATCTTCTGGAGTTGTTGGCTGGTCTCAAGGTTTGTACTTGCCTTTTCCATGTACTCTGCCATCCTGGAACGTAGGCCTAGTACATAGTCCACTATATCTTGCTTAGGCTTATGAGGAGGTCTCTCCCAGCCTTCTTTCACAAGAGCTAGTGGTCCCCTTACAGGATGGCCAAACAGAAGTTCAAAGGGGAAAAACCCTACTCCCTTCTGAGGCACCTCTCTGTAGGCGAAAAGCAGACATGGCAAGAGGACATCCCATCTCCCTTTGAGCTTTTTAGGGAGCTCCATGATCATGGCCTTCAATGTCTTGTTGAATCTTTCCACAAGACCATTGGTTTGTGGATGGTATGGCGTGGTGAATTTGTAAGTCACCCCACACTCATTCCACATGTGTTTCAGGTATGCTGACATGAAGTTGGTACCTCTGTCAGACACCACCTCCTTAGGAAATCCCACTCTGGTAAAGATACCAATGAGTGCTTTGGCTACTGCAGGGGCAGTAGTGGGCCTAATGGGAATTGCTTCAGGGTACCTAGTAGCATGATCCACTACTACTAGGATATACTGATTCCCTGAGGCTGTGGGAGGTTCAAGTGAACCCACTATGTCCACTCCCACTCTTTCAAAGGGGGCCCCCACCACTGGAAGTGGAATGAGGGGGGCCTTTGGATGGCCACCTGTCTTACCACTGGCTTGACAGTTGGCACAGGAGGCACAAAACTCCTTTACTTTCTGGGACATGTTGGGCCAATAGAAATGGTTGACTAACCTCTCCCAAGTCTTGGTTTGTCCAAAATGCCCAGCAAGTGGAATATCATGGGCCAAGGTCGGGATGAACTCTCTAAACTCCTGAGGCACTACCACTCTCCTAGTGGCACCAGGTTTGGGATCTCTTGCAAAGGAGTCCATCTTCCCAATAGACCCTATGTGTTCCACTGATTTTTCCTTTGGTCTCTTCAGTAGCTTGCTGACTAAGGCCTTTAAGAGAGGGACAGGTTTCTTGCCCCTTACACAGCTTTTCCCTTGTGGGTCCCCCTGGGCCTAAGAGCTCAACCTGATAAGGTTCCAACTCCATGGGCTCAGTTCCCTCAGAGGGCAGAACTTCCTCCTGGTAAGAGAGGTTCTTTTTCTTTTGCTGTGTTGAAGCTGGTTCTCCAGTCTTCTTTCCTTTTCTCTTGGAGGGTTGGGTCATTATTCTAGTCTCCAACACCTCTTTTTCACCCTGAGCCTTGTACTGTGCCCTTGTCTTGACACACACCAGTTCAGGGATACCCAGCATGGCTGCATGGGTTTTGAGTTCTACCTCAGCCCATGCTGAGGACTCCAGGTCGTTTCCAAGCAAACAGTCTACTGGGATAGCAGAGGAGACTACCACCTGTTTCAGGCCAGTGACCCCTCCCCATTCTAAAGTTACCATGGCCATGGGATGTACTTTAGCCTGATTGTCAGCGTTGGTGACTGGATAAGTTTGTCCAGTCAGGTATTGTCCTGGGGAAAGCAGTTTGTCTGTCACCATTGTGACACTAGCACCAGTATCCCTCGGGCTTCTACACTAGTCCCATTAATTAAGAGTTGCTGCCTGTATTTTTGCATATTAGGGGGCCAGGCAGCCAGTGTGGCTAAGTCCACCGCACCCTCAGAAACTAATGTAGCTTCAGTATGAACCCTGATTTGTTCTTGCCACACTTTTGATCCCACCTGGAGACTGGCTATTCTAGTGCTAACTGGAGTAGAAGTAGAAGTGGAAACTTTCTTGGGACAGGTCTTCTCTCCAGTTTGGTGTCCCTGCTGATTACAGCTACAACACCAGGCCTTTTTGGGATCAAAGTTTTTACCCTTGTACCCAAAACTGGATTGTGAAGAGGCTTTGGACCCTCCCTCCTGAGCAGGTTTTTGGGGCCCTGTAGACGACTCTTTATTTTTACCCTTGGATGTCTCAACACTCTTCCCCTGGGGAGTCTTTGTGACCCCTTTCTTTTGGTCACCCCGTGTGGAAGTCTTGGTCACCCTAGTCTTGCCAAATGGTCCGCCTTCTTTCCCAGTTCTTGGGGAGAAATTGGACCTAGGTCTACCAGATGCTGATGCAGTTTATCATTGAAACAATTACTTAAAAGGTGTTCTTTCATAAACAGATTGTACAGCCCATCATAATCATTTACACCACTGCCATTAATCCAACCATCCAGTGTTTTGACTGAGAAGTCAACAAAATCAACCGAGGTCTGGCTCGAGGATTTTTGAGCCCCCCTGAACCTAATCCTGTACTCCTCAGTTGAGAATCCAAAGCCCTCAATCAATGTAGCCTTCATGAGGTCATAGGATTCTGCATCTTTTCCAGAGAGTGTGAGGAGTTTATCCCTACACTTTCCAGTGAACATTTCCCAAAGGAGAGCACCCCAGTGAGATTTGTTTACTTTTCTGGTTGCACAATCCCTCTCAAAAGCTGTGAACCATTTGGTGATGTCATCACCATCTTCATATTTTGTTACAATCCCTTTGGGGATTTGTAGCATGTCAGGAGTATCTCTGACCCTATTTAAGTTGCTGCCACCATTGATGGGAGCTAAGCCCATCTCTTGTCTTTCCCTTCCTATGGCTAGGAGCTGTCTCTCAAAAGCCAATCTTTCGCCCATCCTGGCTAACAGGAGGTCATCTTCATTGAGGCTGCCCACAATGCTTCCAGAGTTGCTGGACTCCCCTGTGGGAGAATCTCTGACTATCACTTGTGGAGTCAGGGTTGGAGGAAACCTGTTCTCCCTAACTAGGAGTGTAGGGGGAAAATTGTCCTCCACTTCACTAGCATCATCCTCTGTAAGGATATCTTCAGAGGGGTTGTCTCTAGTAAACTCTGCCAAGAGCTCCTGGAGCTGTACTTTGGTAGGGTGTGATCCAGTTTTTAGTTTCTTGATTCTACAGAGAGTCCTTAACTCTGACATCCTAAGATGCAGGTAAGGTGTGAGGTTGAGCTCCACCAGACATTATTTCTCTAAAAGTTGGGATACTTTTTAAGAATCTAAAATTATCTCTAGAACTTAATCCAAACTTTTTCAAAACTTTTAAACTCTAAAAGAAATGCTAACAGGAGCTAACACAAGGCCCTAGCAGGACTTTAAAAAATGTAGAAAAATAGCTCAAATTTCAAAAATCAGTTTCTAATGACAATTTTTGGAATGTAGTCATGTGATCAGGTATTGGCTGAGTAGTCCAGCAAATGCAAAGTCTTGTACCCCACCGCTGATCCACCAATGTAGGAAGCTGGCTCTGTATATACTATTTCAAAGTAAGAAACAGTGTGCACAGAGTCCAAGGGTCCCCCTTAGAGGTAAGATAGTGGCAAAAAGAGATAATTCTAATGCTCTATTTTGTGGTAGTGTGGTCGAGCAGTAGGCTTATCAGAGGGTAGTGTTAAGCATTTGTTGTACACACACAGGCAATAAATGAGGAACACACACTCAAAGACAATTCCAGGCCAATAGGTTTTTATATCGAAAAAAACATTTTCTTAGTTTATTTTAAGAACCACAGGTTCAAGATTTACAAACAATACTTTAAATGAAAGGTATTTCACTCAGGTATTCTAGGAACTTTGAATTATCACAATAGCATGTACAGTTTTGGCAAAAATGGCAATAAGCTATTTTAAAAGTGGACACTGCAAAAATCAACAGTTCTTGGGGGAGGCAAGTAAATGTTAAGTTCACAGGTAAGTAAAACACTTACAGGGTTCAAAGTTGGGTCCAAGGTAGCCCACCGTTGGGGGTTCAACGCAACCCCACAGTTACCACACCAGCAGCTCAGGGCCGGTCAGGCGCAAAGGTCAAAGTGGTGCTCAAAACACATAGGCTTCAATGGAAATAGGGGTGCCCCGGTTCCAGTCTGCCAGCAGGTAAGTACCCGCGACTTCGGAGGACAGACCAGGGGGGTTTTGTAGGGCACCGGGGGGGACACAAGCAGGCACAGAAAGTACACCCTCAGCGGCAAAGGGGCGGCCGGGTGCAGAGTGTAGACAGGCGTTGGGTTTTCACTAGGAATCAATGGGGAGACCCGGGGGTCTCTTCAACAATGCAGGCAGGCATGGGGGCTCCTCGGGGTAGCCACCACCTGGGCTAGGCATAGGGTCGCCTGAGGGTTGCTCCTGCACTGGAGTTCGGTTCCTTCAGGTCCTGGGGGCTGCTGGTGCAGTGTGGTTACCATGCGTCGGGTTCCTTGAAGCAGGCCATCGCGGTCAGGGGGAGCCTCTGGATTCCTTCTGCAGGAGTCGCTGTGGGGGTTCGGGGGGGGTCAACTCTGGCTACTCACTGGCTCGCAGTCGCCGGGGAGTCCTCCCTGTAGTGTTAGTTTTCCGCAGGTCGAGCCGGGGGCATCGGGTGCAGAGTGGAAAGTCTTACGCTTCAGGCAGGAAATGTGTGATCTTTAAAAGTTGCTTCTTTGTTTCCAAAGGTTGCAGTTTCTTGGACAGGGCTGCTGTTCTCGGGAGCTTCTTGGTCCTCCAGATGCAGGGTAGTCCTCTGAGGCTTCAGAGTTCTCTGGACCCTGTGGAATGCGTCGCTGTTGCAGTTTTCTTTGAAGTAGGGAGACAGGCCGGTGGGTCTAGGGCCAAATCAGTTGTGTTCTCCATCTTCACTGCAGGACTTCAGGTCAGCAGTCCTTCTTCTTCTTTATGTTGCAGGAATCTATCTTCCTCGGTTCTGGGAGCCCCTAAATACTCAATTTAGGGGGGTGTTTAGGTCTGGGAGGGCAGTAGCCCTGAGGGTGGCTACACCCTCTTTGTGCCTCCTCCCTATGGGGAGGGAGGCACATCCCTAATCCTATTGGGGGAATCCTCCATCTGCAAGATGGAGGATTTTCTAAAAGTAAGAGTCACCTCAGCTCAGGACACCTTAGGGGCTGTCCTGACTGGGGAGTGACTCCTCCTTGTTTTTCTCATTATCTCCTCCAGCCTTGCCGCCAAAAGTGGGGGCAGTGGCCGGAGGGGCGGGCATCTCCACTAGCTGGGATGCCCTGTGGCACTGTAACAAAGGGGGTGAGCCTTTGAGGCTCACCGCCAGGTGTTACAGTTCCTGCGGGGGGAGGTGAGAAGCACCTCCACCCAGTACAGGCCTTGTTCCTGGCCACAGAGTGACAAAGGCACTCTCCCCATGTGGCCAGCAACATGTCTGGTGTGTGGCAGGCTGGCAAAAACTAGTCAGCCCACACTGGAGTCGGGTATGTTTTCAGGGGGCATTTCTAAGATGCCCTCTGGGTGTGTTTTTACAATAAAGTGCACACTGGCATCAGTGTGCATTTATTGTGGTGAGAAGTTTGATACCAAACTTCACAGTTTTCAGTGTAGCCATTATGGTGCTGTGGAGTTCGTATTTGACAGACTCCCAGACCATATACTCTTATGGCTACCCTGCACTGACAATGTCTAAGGTTTTGCTTAGACACTGTAGGGGCATAGTGCTCATTCACCTATGCCCTCACCTGTGGTATAGTGCACCCTGCCTTAGGGCTGTAAAGCCTGCTAGAGGGGTGACTTATCTATGCCATAGGCAGTGTGAGGTTGGCATGGCACTCTGAGGGGAGTGCCATGTCTACTTAGTAATTTTCTCCCTATCAGCACATACAAGCTGGCAAGCAGTGTGTATGTGCTGAGTGAGGGATCCCCAGGGTGGCATAAGACATGCTGCAGCCCTTAGAGACCTTCCCTGGCATCAGGGCCCTTGGTACCAGGGGTACCAGTTACAAGGGACTTACCTGGGTTCCAGGGTTGTTGCGCCAATTGTGGAGACAAAGGTACAGTTTAGGGAAAGAACACTGGTGCTGGGGCCTGGTTAGCAGGGTCCCAGCACACTTTCAAATCATAACTTGGCATCAGCAAAGGCAAAAAGTCAGGGGGTAACCATGCCAAGGAGGCATTTCCTTACAGCAGATTTAGAATTTTTTTTGGCCACAAGAAGGAACCAGTGGAGACCTCTGATGACTGGGGAGATGTGGTTGAAGTTCCGTTTGCCAAGATGAGCTGTGAATTGAAGGACTGGTTTTAGGGAGGACTGATTTTAGCTGAAGGAGGGCGTTATCTGGAACACCAGACAGGATGGCATTGTTTGTGCTGCTTTTAGGAATGACAACTGCCTGAACAGCAGTCTTTACTTGATACTTGCAGAGCAAGTACTTTATTTCTTTTTGTAGGCAGAAGCATATATTAGTGGATAGGGTTAGCTTGTCAGTGTGTGGTATGAACAAAAGGGTTTTGTCAATGAGAAAGTCAACAGATTGTTAGCTGTTGTAAGAGGAAAGAGTGTGTAGTCAAATTCTGTTAACATTGGGATTAGGGCTGGGACAATTCTTATGTTGGAGTTTTGAGGTAAAAGCAGGAATTTGGTTTTCTGTAGGTTAAGCTTCAAAGGGATAGAATTGAGTCTTGTGGGATACCACAGGTTACCAGATCAAGTTTTATTATGAAATATATTTTTTACAAAACGGGAACAGCCAGTAAGGAATGATTTGAACCAGATGAACACTGAATCTCTCAAGCTCATTTTGCATTATGTATCGTCTTTAAAAATATCATATAATTAAGAGGCATGTATCCACAAAATTCAGCATTAGATGGATGCCTACAAGGACATTAATTGTTGTCATTTCTTTACTTTGGCCAGACCTAAATCCTGATTGGGTGTGTAAAAGTAGTGAGTTGTCATCTGTGTAATTATTTAGTTAGGAAGCTATGTTTTTTTAAAGACTTTGCCAGGAAAAAGATGTTAGGTTTTTAGTCCCAAAGAAGCTATCATTTCCAGATCAATGCTTGCTTTTTTTGAGGATTGGTAATATTTCTTGAGATTATGAACTTGCTGATGGATCATCATCTGTGTATTTACAACACCCACACTATTTCTGTAAAATGTTGTGATATACATAATTACACCTGAGGGTGTTCTAATGGGTGAAAAAAAGCCTGCAATTGTTTTGTAATCCACATCAAGTTCAAGCTTCAGAATTCAGTGGCTTTGCTTTTTTTTGTTGGAGATGCATCCATCAATCAATCAATCAATCAATCAAAAAGATTTGTATAGCGCGCTACTCACCCCTAAGGGTCTCAAGGCACTTGGGGGGGGGGGGCAGAAATGGTGGGGGGGGCAGGGAGAGTCACTGATCGAACAACCATGTCTTGAGGTTCTTTCTGAAAACCAGGAGGTCTTTGGTTTTGCAAAGGTCGGTGGGGTGGGCATCAATTTACTGAAATCAAAATACCTATTACCAAGTTACTAAAGAAAGGAGAATTTTTTGTTTGGTCAAAAGAGGCAGATCAAGCCTTTTTTCTCAAAAAACTGTTTTTCTACATGCAGGTGCTTCCTATCATGCTATGCGAATGTTGTATCTTGAAGAAACACTGGACAGCTTTTTCCAGTATTTTACACTTCTTTTAAAAAATAATCACTATCAGAGTTATATTACATTGGTGCAGATTGAGGGAGACAGAAGAGTGTATAGCTCCTGTTAGATCAAAAGTACAAGGTTAGTGCTTTCTGAAAAAAAATGTTATGTATAAATGCATTTTTATGTCAACTTTCCATATGAGGGATCGAACATATATTGTAATGTTGAAGACTGAAGCACATGTCAGTGTGATCGTTCATAGATATCTATTACTTACACAGATACATAGAGGTACAAGAATTATTTCTGAGTTACTAAAAGAAGTCAGAAACCAATTCAATATTTAGTATTGACAATACCGGAGAAAATATAAGACTTTGTTTCTGAAGCACCATAAACTGGGCCAAAGGTTCAAAAGTAATCTCAAATCACTTCAGTAGAACAGATTTTGTGATGGAATAAAATGGATTTGCCTCTAGTCTGTAGATATAATTAGTAAAAAGTATGGTGGGGAAACATCCTTTTTTACGACTTTTTTTTTACGAAGGTTGTGGTTAACGAAAGCGCAACAACGCTTTTTTTAACCACGACTTCGGTTTTTTGTGCCTTAACTACGTATGTTCTGAACAACGAACATGCGTGGTTAAGGTACAAAGAAGGGACTTGGCGAAGGTAAGTGGTGGGTTTAGGTTTTGGGGAGGGTAGTGGGGGGTCAGGGGGTTTTAGGTTTTGGGGTGGGGTTGGGGGGTGGGGCGTTTATGGTTTTGGGGAGTGGGTGGGGGGTCAGGGGGTTTTAGGGTGGGGTGGGGTGGGGTTGGGGGGGTGCGGCGTTTTTGGTTTTGGGGAGTGGGTGGGGGGTCAGGGGGTTTTAGGTTTTGGGGTGGGGTTGGGGGGGTGGGGCGTTTTTGATTTTGGGGAGTGGGTGGGGGGTCAAGGGGTTTTAGGTTTTGGGGTGGGGTGGGGCGTTTTTGGTTTTGGGGGGTGGGTGGGGGGTCAGGGGGTTTTAGGTTTGGGGTGGGGTTGGGGGGGTGGGGTGAGAGATGTAGGGTGAATGGTGCCTATTGCTAATGATTTTATCAGGAATGCCTTTACAACGAAATATCGTTGTTAAGGCATTCGTGGTAAAATCATTAGTAGTAGCAACGAGGTCGGTGTTCCATCGTATATTCAGTATGGTGTTCTCATGCTTTATTTATTTAATGTATGTCTGTTGGAAATTACCCTTCCTGCAGGGTGATCCCCAAACTGTTTGCCTTCCCCCTCCTACTTTTTCTGAATTAGTGTTTGTTGGCTTCAGGACTCTGTGAACGTTACCACTTCTAACCAGTGCTGAAGTGCTTGTGCTCTCTGTTCAAAGCAAGGCAACATTGGCTTATACCCAACTGGCATATTTAATTTGATTGTAAGTCCCTATTAAGGTGCTCTACATGTGACCAAGGCCTGTAAATAAAATGCTACTACTTGGCCAGTAGCACTGATTGTGCAACCCATGTAAGTAGTCCTGTCAACATGTCTCAGGCCTGCCCCATTGAAGAGCCTGTGTGTGCAGTTTAAAACTACCATGTCAACCTGGAAAAACAAACATTTTACTAGGTCCTGGCCTTTCTTTTTAATACATATGTCACCCCTAAGGTAGGCCCTGGACAGCCCTAAGGGCAGGGTGCAGTGTATTTCTGGTTCGCAGAGGTATGTACCCTGTCTAAGCAGGAACCACAATCCTAGTCAGGCTAAGTCAGATACATGCCATAAATTAACCTGTGCTCACCCTCTGGTGGCTTGGCACAGAGAAGTCAGGCTTAACTTAGGAGGCACTGTGTAAAGTATTGGTGCAACACTTAAAACAGTAACACAGTACAAACCCACAAAAAGACTCCACACCAAGTTACAAAAAAAGATTATATTTGTAGAAATAAAATAAGACCAAAACAACAAAAATCTGCTTTGTTGGCTTTAGGACTCTGTGCACTTTTTCATTGCTGACCAGTGCTGAAGTGCATGTGCTCTGTGTCTAAAACATGGTAACAGTGGTGTCTCCATGACTGGCACATTTGATTTACTGGTAAGTCCCTAGTAGAGTGCCCAGGGCCTGTAATTCACATGCTGCTAGTGGGCCTGAAGCACTGATTGCACCCACCGCTAGTGTAGCCTTTCATACCTGTCTCAGAGTGGCCACTTCAGAGCCTGTGTGCGCAGTTTAAACTGTCATTTCGACCTGGCAAGTATACCCACTTGCCAGACCCAAACCTTCCTTTTTATTACATGCAAGTCACCCCTAAGGTAAGCCCTAGTTAGCCCAAAGGGCACAGTGCAGTGTGTTGACGAAGCTGAACATGTACTTATGTGGACATGGACTATCTCTCCCATAGGCTATTGTGGAGATTGCCTTAAACCAACAGGAAGCTAGGAGGCTCAGTTTGGAGCTTGCAAAGCTCAAAATGGAGAATGATCGGGCAAAAGCTATGGAGGAAAAGAGATTGGCCATTGAGGAAAGGAAGATTCTTTTGGCTCATGAGCCTAGCATGAAGGAGCTGGACCGGAAAGCCCAAAGGGCTGAGTCTAGCGCAGATGGTGGTAGTATATCTTTAGTGTCCTCTGACAAGAGAGTACATATACCCAAGAGCCTGGTAGCTGACTACAAAGTGGGGGAGGGTATAGACTGCTGATATGAGGCCGACAAGATTGCTTTACAAATGCACAGGAAGTAATGGGGCGCCAGTTTGTGGAAGCAGTTTTCAAAACAGGAGAGAGGCACCTTACTAACCTTACTGGGGGAGGACAGGATGAAGTATTCCACCCTGAAGGAGGCCCTCATTCGGAAATATGGGTTGACCCCAGAGATGTATAGGCAGAAGTTTAGGGAGAATATGAAGCTTCTTCCTTAGACCTGGGTAAATTGTGTGGACTCTTTCTGCAAGGCATTGGATAGTTGGGTGAAGGGCAGTAATGTGACCGACTATCAGGGGCTGTACAATTTGATTGCACAAGGATACATTCAGTCTTTGTTTTACAGAGCTGCACCAGCACTTGATAGATAGTAAGCTCTCTGACCCCAGGGTGCTTGCTAAGGAAGGGGACCGCTGGGTCAGCACCATGAAACCTGGGAGTGACTCCAAGAAGGGTGATTCAGGTTCTTCCAGCAGAGTTAGGGGGAGGTAAAGGAAGACCCAAGCAAGTCCCAGGGTAAGAAGGAAGGAAAATCCCTTCTGAGAAGAAGGAGGGAGGTTCTTGTGGGCACTGGCCCAGGCGCTCCATTTCCAACCCTGCTGCTCTGAGTGTTCACAGCTAATACACAAGCAGGGAGACTCTGTATGTCCAAAGAAACCAGCCAATAGTGGAAACGCTGCAGGAGTGGCCAATTTAGGCCCCTAGTAAGTAGTCCCGATGGGCAGGTCATAGACCATGCCGTGATCTCCCTTAGTTCGGAGGTGGACTCGGAGAGTGAGTTAGTGATCCTTGAGGGTGGGAGTCATCACTTCCACCAGGTGGCAGTGAATGGGGACAGTGGGGCTAGCCATACCATGATGGTGGAAAGGCTAGTTTTCCCAGAGCAGTACACCGACCATATGACCCTAGTATTCCTAGAGTGGGGTGGGGAGGTGACCCAGAGGAGGGTCATAGTTAGTCTCCAGATACCCATAGACTGCCTTCTGGGTAAATACTTGCGCCCCTGGTGTCAGGGGAACTAGTTGGGGTGGCTGCCACAAGCACCCTAACAGTTCAGTTTTCTGGGGGTACCACTTTCAAGCGGGGATACAACTTCCCGAGAGGGAGGTGCAGGGTGAGGGAGAGCCCACCCCTGTCTCCTGTCCAGCCTCAGGGTACAGACGCAAGGCTGGTTGACCAGTCTCAGGATACCACCCCTGAACTGGTGGGAGGTAGAGTGGAAGAAGGGTGCAAGGCACTTGGGGCTACTGCCCCCACTCTGAAAAGCATCAGAGGTTAGAGAGCCCAGGATCGCCTGTGGCCTGGCTCTTGACACTGACAGCTGTCAGTGGTCTCTGTTGGTTGTTGACCTTGTGGACAGAGGTTTCCTTGGGTTGAGGACAGAAGTCAGACCCAAAGGGTGGAACCGTCCACATCACTTTGTTTGCCGTGGTCGTACTGGGGATGCATCTTCTGGGATGCATCTGTGAGCAAATTAAGATTAGGTGCTGCACAGATGGAGTCCACAGATGAGGAGAAGCGTTCCCCATGGGTCAATTCAGTGGGCCCCAAGAGTATAGACGGAGGGATCTAACTGGGTTTAGAGAGGCATAGAACTGGCCAGTGCTGCCCCTGCAGTTGAGGGTCACTGCCCATGTTCTATCACCCGCAGCAAGGAAGCCCATTAAGGTATTGGTTTGTCTGCCCTGGCTTTAGGCTAGTGGGAGTTTGTGTTAGAAATGGCCCTTTCTGCAGGGTCATCCCCAGACTTTTTGCCTTCCTCCTCCTCTTTTTCTGACCCTGTTTTTGTTGGCTTTGGGACATAAAGCAAGTTTCATTTACTGGTAAGTCCTTAGTAGAGTACACTATGTGTGCCCAGGGCCTGTAATTCAAATGCAACTAGTAGGCCTGCAGCACTGATTGTGTCAACCACTACTGTAGTCTTTCAAACCTGTCTCAGGCCTGCCACTGCAGGGTCTATGTGCGTAGTTTACACTGTCATTTCGACCTGCCAAGTGTACCTACTTCTGAGGGCCCAATCTTTCTTTTATATTACATGTAAGTCACCCCTAAGGTAGGCTATAGTTAACCCCAAGGGCAGGGAGCAGTGTATTTAAAAAGGTTGGACATGTATTTTTAAGTTAAACATGTCCGGGTAGTGTAAAACCTTTACATTCCTTTTTCACTATTGCAAGGACTATCTCTCCCATAGGCTAGTATGGGGATTGCCTTAAAACATATTTTAAGTGTAATTTCTGACTGGGATGAGATAGAGAAATTACGTTTTGTTTCTTTGGACTCACAATTTAAAAACATATCATGTGGTAAAGGTGGATTTTAAGTCTGCGTGCCTCCTGTACCTGGCCTGTGCCCCATAAAAGCCGGAGTGAACTTTTAGATTTGCCCCAGTCCAGCGCAACTAAATAGCCCCAGGTAGGAGCTATTGTCTTCTAACACTGCATTTTAATTTCATCTTTCAAAATTTATAACTTGCCTTTTGTATGCTGCATTTTTGTCATTTTGGCCTTGTTTTACTCAGATAAGTATTGGCTATTTTTCTAAACTGGTGTGGAGTCCTTTTGGAGTGTTTTCACCGTATTACTGTGAGTGTGCACACATGCTGTACACATTCCCTCTTTAGTATAGGCTCGGTGCCAAGCCACAAGAGGGTGAGCACAGGTACATTTTTAGTGTGTATCTTACTTGCTCTGACTAAGACAGAATGACAGAGTGCAAACCTCTGCCAACTAGAGATCCAGTTTAGAACAGTCATATATATACTGAAGAGCTAGTATTTTGAATATATTTGATATTTGTTTATATTTTACTCTGAGCAAGTTTAATGAACAACTTATCACTATTTACCTCATTTTGTAAACACTCTGGTCAAAAATATTTAGGTAGTTTGGTTTAACCATAGGATACACATCAGACCCAATTGGTATCATTTAACCTTGAGATATTCATATGGTGCTCCCAGCTGTGACGACAGAAGGACTGGAGGTGTTGCAATGTAAGCAAATAAAACGTAATGGATGACATACATCTCAGGATGAAGAATTAGAATATTATTTAGGGGTGTTTGATCAATAACAATGGTGCTTGAGTTTATTGGTAAATTTGCTAATCAGTACTTCATTCTGATCAATAAAGGGCTCTCGCTGCTATTGGTCTTTACTTTTTTGCTTTAGCATTGTTTGAAAATCAATTGGTGCTTTCCTTCCTTTATAATTTTATAAATGGTTAAATGAAATTAGGTTTACCTACACCAAAAGTGCAAGTGACTTTAGCAATAAATTCACAACACACACTTCAATAAAAAAAGGTACAAAGGTAAGTTTAAGGTGATCTGAGGACAGCACAGCCCTGACTCACAAAGGTTTTGCAAATTCACAAAGGTTCACAAGGCTGTCAGTGACCATGAAAAATAATTTCACAATACACAGGTATTGGAAAGTCTGTTAAATGAATGCCTCACATTACTCACATTAGATTGTAACTAGCGGCAACTAACAGTGAAAATGTGTTCACAAACTTGTGAATTTAACAAAGCAATTCAAAACAAACATACAAAAATGATGTAATCTTTTCAAACAAACCTAAGATTTCCGAGTACTCTAATGCAGTGGTTCCCAAACATTTTAGAACCAGGGCCCACTTTTTATTACAGCAAACTTTATAGGGGTCTGCTTAACTTGTAAAATTCCATGTTGCGTAATCATGCAGAATTATCTGGGAATTCCACAGGATTACACAAGAAGAGTAATTCTGAGTTTAGTGCTATTTCTTAGCGCAAAACACCCTCTATAGCACTAAATGTCACAGAACATAAATAGCAAGCGTGCTCTTGGGGTGCGATTTTTTCCCAACTTTCTCCCGGCCTTGAGGGCTATTTTGTTAGCTTGAAATGCACACTTGCATCCAAAATGGACACAAGGATGCATTGTTGTGCTAAGAAATAGGGCTAGATGCAGCAGAACATGAATAGTGCACATGGGCAACAACTTGCACTTGTGAAATGTGCTGTGTGGTATGACTTTTTCTCCCAAATTACATGAAAAGTAATTGTGTAATTATCAGTATTTACCAAAATTACTCCAGTGAAATTTAAATTCTGCTCAGGCCTAAAACTTGAGCAACCAATCTACCTTTAATTAACATGAGACAGAGCGATTTTTTAATATAACTAAAGCATCGTGTGGTAGCGCGTTGCCTTTTGCAGACACCACATTGTTTATTGAATTGGCAATACATTTGCACACACATACAGTTTTTCTGATAACACTATATAGTACACAAATGATAATGTGTGGAACTTGAATTTTCGTGCATATTTATCATTTGTGCCTCCCCAGGTGCCTTAATTTGTTTAAAATCTCTCTTTCATTGCACTACAGAATTACAAAACAAAAGTGTTTCAATTTTGCTTTTCTAACTGCTGAAAGCATACAGTTAATTTACAGCTATTTACTTTGTTGCATTTTGCCAAACACATCTGGAATTGCCACATAATTCACTTTAAAAACTCTTTTCACTTTGCGGTCAGAGAAAGAAAAGTAAACACCAATCTCCATGATAAAAGAATAAAGCAGCCTGACATTTGACTTCTGCCTTTGAATCACTCGTCAAATGAGTCAAGATTAACACAGAATTTAAAGGCATCTTTATTTATTGCTCAGACTTTCATGACCCACCAAAAATAAGTTCCCGAACTCTGGCACTAGGATCTAATGAATAATGTCTTTTAACTCTCTATGAAACAGTATTCAATGATTTACCACTATTGAGGGGTGTTACCCCACATAGAAGATTTAAAATACGTGAGACTATAATTCCCTTTGGGCACCACCCCTGTGATTTAGATATAAATACCTAGATGCACTATGGGTATTGGGTTGCACTTTTATTTTAGCACAAACATAAAAACACGTTCCCTTCCTTGGAACTTCTGCTGGGTTACAGAGTATGGAGGAGTGATTCTACATCACTGCACCATAGTTAGTGTGATTGGAGTCATTGATAGCTCTCGTATCCTGCTGTGCCCACCCAGGGCAGATATACAAATAAAAAAGGGCCAACCTTTACTTACTGTGTAAGCTACTTCATAGCAGACATAGTAGCAAGAATTTTAGGCAGTAACCCTGATGCCTACATGTTGTGGTACAGTGAAATACACCAGTGACTGGAAAGTGGTGGTCCTCCTGAAGGGGCGGACTCCATGGTAAATTGACGCCAATAATGGCTAGACACTGTCCACACAGTCCTACTAGTTTTTCCCATCCTAGTTTACAATGAATATGTGGGTGGATGCTTAGAACATACTTATATCACTCTACAGGCAGAACTGTTTACTCAGAAGTATAAGAGATGAAGCATCTAAGGTCCATAAGGTACATAAAGTACATAGGGTCCAGGTTCACCAGACAAAGCAAGATAGAAAAGTACTGCATGCTAACTGAACCTGCTAGGATTAATGAACTTGGCAATGATGCACTAAGCAATTACATGTACATTTCACTTGAATTTAGATTTAGATATTTTGAATCATTTCATTTTTCATGCTGTAATGCATGTAAAACTCCAGCCCTTTCATTCCTGCGGTAGTGACTAGGGCCGCACCAGCTCATTTAGAATATGGGTTTGTGTGTCATAGAATGGTCTTAGGGGTATTCTAACTAGAATGTTGGTTTTGAAAGTAGTCAACCGGTGGCTTGCCATAAAGAGGATGGCTGAGATGCCTTTTCCTGAATTAAGAACCAAATAAATCCTTATTAACCACTCCAAGCGGCTTCGGACGTATTTCCAGTCAATTATGACACTTTAACACCTGCAACTTCTCAATGATAACTTTTGTGGTGCCCTGCATGCATATGGTATTGTATATTTGAATTACATCTTGGTATTCAAAACATCTGTGACTGATATTGCCAAAATGATGTGTTGGGGATACATTGCTTTTATGCCACGTTTTAACTAACCACCTTTGTGTTAAACCAGTCCAGAAGGAATCAAAGGGATATTGAAACAAAAAATAATGTGCCAAAATGGCCTGCACATATATTCGGTTGAAGACAAACAATGATTTATGGGGCCGTATTACAGAAGGTGCCCTTTTTCTCGGCTTATGCCACAGTGCTACTGAAAACAGGTGTACCGAGCATAGAGAGTGCTCCTATTACATTAAATGTGCTGCCCCCAGGGCAGCTGTGAACCTATGCTGCCTTGGGAGCAGCGCATTCAAGTGAAAAACTGAGCGGCTTTGAAGCAGTTGGTGTGTGTTTCATTGTGCCGGCACCAACCTGACTTTCCTCCATAGGACGGGCGGCCATGCGGCAACAAGAGGTGCTTTGCCTCGTGATATAGAAGTAGTCTACTACTTTCGGATCACGTTCTGTGAGCACCGACGACCTGAATAACGAGTGTGAGAATTGATATAGAACATTATGTTACACACAAGCCCTGAAGAAGTCCTTTGTTAAGGACGAAACGTGTTGGCTGATGTTTTTATGTGCAAGAAAAAGCAAAATAAAATGAAGTTGATAATGAGACAACATGGAGTAACTGGACTTTGTTGATTTACTTAAAGTGGTGCAAAATATTGATTACCAACCTGCCTGCACTTTTAGAGATCTGCTTGCAGGTGGGTGGAGTGAGTGACTGCACCCACCTGCAAGGGGCTGTCTGGGGAGGGGCATAGGATCCCCTTGCCCCCCTCCAGAGAGGTGCCAGCAGGATGCGCACTAACAGTTGTTAGTGCGTCTGACCTTATTTGATTTCTTATCTTTAATTTATAAGAGGACACATTAAAGGTTTGATGGACCTTTTGACTGTGCTTAGTGTAATTTCTACCATAAATCACAAATTCAATACAAATCATCTAACAATATCAATCAACAGTATCAATAGTATTTGGAGTCAATAATCTCACGCACCATGACCCCTTTGGCCATGAATAACCACACCTTTATGTAAAGATTAGAATGTTTATTCCCCTATTTCAACAATGCTAATGTCATGTAAATTAGACTCAAAACCATCTGATACACACACAAGAACAGCACTGGTAGACCAAACCTTCTAAAGAATCTCAATTTAACCAACGCATGAATCACTACGCAGTCAAGAGTTATAGTACAAATCAATAACAAGAATACCTGCACAATCGAAATAGCATACATCTAAGTTCAGCAACTGAGCAACATCAATCACTTGTTAATAGCAACCTGTTAACATTTCAAGACTTCCCTTACTAACCATCCAATTAGAATAACATGTTTGGATTTCATGCAAAACTATTTAGTCAACATTAATTTGGAAAGCATCTAGCTATGGCTCTATCAAAAAAGTGGTTGGTACCTAGAAATTAAAGACAAAATTACAACAAGAACAATAGCATTTTTTATACCTCTACTCAGCAAGCTGCGATTATCTTTGTCAGCTGGACATCAGTTCGGTCAGTTCGGTCAGCATCAGTATCGGGCCATGAAAGGGAATGGTTCAGATATGGGGGACTCTAGAAATCTGAACCATTTGAAAAGTAATGTCTAAGGGATCAGTGTTCAGATTCTGAAAGTTAAGCAATAAAGTTAAAGATAGAAATAAATCATCAGGAACTCTTCAGCTCCTCAGACTGAATAGAATGAACATGCAAATGAGAATGAACCTCTCTCCTCTGTGCAGTCGGGCTCAGTTAAAAGTGTCCAAAGAACTTCCCACATTTCCATTGGTCAAAGAATCATACGTTTACATTTAGTCCAATAAGAATAAGAGTGTAAATCTAAGATACAACTAAACTATCTTTCACATGTCGATGATTGGCTCCTCTTCTCCTGTTCCTACTGTCAGGCTCGTCAGGTAAAAGTTTTTGTATCCATTCGTATTCCAGTCAGTGCATCCATTGTTAGCTCCTGGGACCATTGCCATCTCACGCACTTAAACTATACAATGTTTCTCCTACTATTACAAGATACTATAGCAAGCATTTCTCATGAGAAAGTTAAAGACATCTGATAATATTTGGTCAACGCAGTGAAAAACAATGCATGTATTAAATTCTTCAAGCGTACATTTCTCTTGACTTTATTTAAACAGAGCAATTTAACATGAGGCTGTGTAAAGTAGGCCCAAACCTCGCTAACTTCAGACCTATAGTTAATAAAGCAAATACATACTTTGTAATTTTTAATATGACACACTACTACAGTAACCTAGTCATGAGCACTTCAATTAATATTAATAAGCATTTAATAAGGACACTTCATGATTAATGGCGGGCACTCAAGTGGACACATTTTTCCAAATCGCACATTATTTTCTATATTAATCAACTTCCATGCAGATTCATAATTCATAGTATATGAATATTTATTAGTAGAAATTCAGCTACTAATCCCTACTCTGATGACTAAATATGTCATCACACAAACATCTTCCCGCACAAATATTTTCTCCCCTAAAACATGTCCTCTTTATAACTTTTAACTCGTTTCCCTTATCGAATTTTCTCTAAAAAACATCTCCATTTTAATTTCTTCCCTCCTCTGATCACTTTTCAATTTCTTCATTTCAATCACATTATACAATTTACATATTCCCCATGCTCCATTATACAGATCACAATAATCAATATCACTTTTGCTATTTTCAATATTATCCCTTTCCCTAGGTTGCAAAACCAATTCCCCACAGAAGCAGTACTTTTGCCAACATTTTCCCAAACTCCAGGTTGTTTCAGCTCTTTCAAATCAGCACTATTATTAGTCAAATTGTTAATAAGGCTCCTAATGTCATTACTATTGTTAGGTATATAGGAGCAACAATGTTGCAAATACAGCATTTTACAAACTCCGCCCTCCTTTGCTAAAAGGATGTCTAACGCAAGGCGGTTCTGAAGAGACATAGATTTCATCACAGCCATTTCTGTATCCATTAGGATCATGGCTCCTGAAAAATGTGTCAGCATGTTATCCACAATAGTCGACAACTTTTGAAGTTTCATTGAATTCAGAATAGCTCCCACTAAAGGAATTATCACTCCAAATGTATGTCTCACTATGCCAGAATATGATTCTCTTTTCTGCCTAGTAAAATTTAATTCAGTCATTTTAGGTATCTTATTCAAGTTCTCAAGTTGAAATATCTTTGGGAAAACTATTCCCAAGTAACATGTGCCATACCATCCTCTAGAAAGACGGGAATACGCATTTGGTCCACAGATGTAATAACCTCCTGCAATTGCTGGATCTTGTCCATTTCGCATGAACGTCCACTTACTCTGAAACAAAAACATATGCCTACATTCACTCGTTCCCACAAACAATGTGGCAGTTCTGGATTTAGGCCTATATACAGAAATCTTTCCTATGTGTTGCACATCTAAAGCTAACCTCCCTTGTATCTTCATGTCACTAAATGCACGATCATTTCTAAATGTCCTTTTCTTTAAGCCCTTTTCTAATTTCTCCTTCAATGCCTTTCTTCTGTCATCAGTCTGATCTAAGAAACTCTTCTCTATCAGTGTAAGCAAGTATGTAAGGTTATTCCTGTGCACTTAAGCTGTGCCAAATGTCAATGTAGGTTCAAAGAATCCTCTCACTAACTCTACGTTATTTTCCTTAGCTACTCTACTCAGATACTTAATTATAGGGACAATCGAAAACACAGCATCAAAATTGGAATGGAAATATTGAATGTACTCCTGGTTATAGAATTTTGTTAGTAATAGACGACAACTTATTCCATAAGTAAGAGGCAAGCTATGGTAGGTAAGCCCTTCTTCCACCGATGAAGGAATTTGCATGCACACATAACTCTCTCTCTCATCCATCGTCTCAACATCCTCACACAATAAGCAATAGAAAGTATTAGAAGAAAGTCCTGCCTGTACATAATCTATGTGCAAATATTTCTCATCCAGCCTAAATCTACTTCTGTAAGTGTAGTCTTTGGGGGTTATTCTAACTTTGGAGGAGGTGTTAATCCGTCCCAAAAGTGACGGAAAAGTGACGGATTTACCACCAGCCGTATTACGAGTCCATTATATCCTATGGAACTCGTAATACGGCTGGTGGTATATCCGTCACTTTACCGTCACTTTTGGGACGGATTAACACTCCTCCAAAGTTAGAATAACCCCCTTTGTCTCCAAAGCTGAGGTATGGTTGGCCACACTCTTGTCTAGAAATGTCATACTCACAATCAACACCAAACACAATATCATGCATACAATCGCCAAACCAATACCCATGTGTCTACAGCACCTATTCTTCCTACCCAGTTGGCTAAGGTTACTCATGATCTGTAAATAATCAGAAAGTAGAAGTGAAAAAAGATATAGCTAAGTAGCAAAAATCAAAAACAAAAATATTCAATCTTCAGTCTTTCTTCCAGGGCCTTTTGTCAAAATAGGTAGTTTTGTCGAAATCCGTTAGGCAGCTTGTGAAATCGGGTTATCAAAGTCTTTCCCAGTTACTTTCAATTGTCTGTTTTTCTTTTCTCAGTTTACAGGTTTACAACAGTTCAATTAATTTATCTTCTTCACGTGACGAAATATTGACCTTGAATGTCTCGATCAAAACAAAAAGACAAAAATTCACTCTGCCATTCACTTCTGGTTGCATATGCCCATTCTGGACCTGCATACCTTTGATTTGCAATTTCCCTTTTTTTTCAATCTTCGACCTCCATTTAACTCTCCATCACTGAAATCTTCCCTTCTTGTTGTGTCTACTTCCTCCTCGATTGTCGTCAATGTAATTGCCTCTTTTCTCTTTGTTTGTGCCTTTGGCCACTTATCTCCTTTCCGTGGGCCTTTTGGCAATGCCCTTTTCAGTGCTGGATTTGCAACTTCTGAAGGATTTTCTCTTGACGTACCTGGAACTGATTTATGGGGAGTCAGATTGTTTTGACTGTGATCCTCCTCAACTCCTTTACTTTCAGGCTCTGTGTTCAGCTCTGTTTGTCTTTCAAGGTCGTCTGCTTCTGGGAGAGCCCTCCCCTGACTAGACTCTCCTGCTACCTCAGTTGAAGTTGGTTCTCTTTCACTCTCCTGTAGGTCTTCCTTGTCTCTCTCACAGGTGTGACTGAACCATTTCAGTTTGCTCAGATTCCATCTCTGACTCTCCTTCTCCCCTCTCCAATTCTGGACTTGGTCTGGACGTTGTTGGTACTCTAAACAAATCTTCTTCATTGTCCCAAAGACACAGTACTCTCCGAGTATGGCTTGCATGGATCCTGTTCGGAACTCCAGCACACTTCACAGTTGTAGTAGTAATCAGTACTACTTGGTAAGGACCCTTCCATCGAGGCTTCAAACATGTCTTCCTCACGTGCTTTCTGATCAAAACTCAATCACCCACTCTTAGGTTGTGGCGTTGATCTTGAGATGGTTGCAGTGTGGTGGCTTCCACCTGATGAGAGAAAGAGCGAACTACATCAGCCAGACCTTTGCAGTAGTCCAACACCATATCATCTGTCATGTTCACAACATCATTGGCAGGAACTGCTGGCAACCTCATTGCTCTGCCCATGAGGATTTCATGCAGTGAGAGTCCTGTTTTCCTGTTGGGTGTGTTTCTCATAGTCATCAGAATTAAGGGCAGTGCGTCTGGCCATTTCAGATTCGTGGATGCACACATTTTCACCATTCTTGATTTCAATGTACCATTTATCTGCTCCACAAGTCCTGAAGGCTGCAGGGCGGTAACTACAATGCAACTTATGCTCAATGTTTAAAGCTGAACACAGCAATTTAATTACTTCATTGTTGAAGTGACTTCCTCTATCTGATTCTAAAGAGACCGGAAACCCAAAACGTTGTATCAGTTCCCTATGCAGTAACTTCACTACTGTGAGGCTGTCATTTCTTCATGTAGGGTAAGCTTCTATCCAGTGACTAAAGATGCAAACAATCACCAACACATATCTCAATCCTCCGCATATCGGCATCTCAATGAAATCCATCTGCATTCTGCTGAATAGACCTCCTGCTCTTCCAATGTGCCTCAAATTGACCACTGTCCCTTTACCCATGTTCATTTGCTGACAGACGACGCAACAATGGCAAACTGCTTTGGCAACCTGTCTAAACTTTGGATTGAACCAAGATTGCTTGAACGTTTGAATCATGGCATCCCTCCCAACATGCGCATGGTAATATCTAGCCATTTGAGTCAACATGCTATTAGGCAGTACCACTTGTCCCTCACCTGAAACCCAGACATCATCTTCAGGTTGAACACATTTTACCTTTACCCAATTCTTTTTCTCATCTTTTTCAACATTCTCCTGCAAGACTTCCAATTCTTCCAAGGTATCTATAACATGCAATTAACAACTTGGGCATATTTCATCTTCAGGTAACAATTCCCACTTATGTTTGAACGATATATAGTTCAGTGCGCAAAACCTTGCTACTTGATCCGCATATCCATTTCCCATTGACACAAAATCTTTTGATTTCAGATGTGCACTGCATTTCACCACAGCAATCTTCTCAGGCATTTGAATAGCTTGTAACAGCTCATTAATTCTCTCACCACTTCTCACTGGTGAACCAGAAGAGGTCAGGAAAACTCTCTGTGACCACAGCTGGCCAAAGTCATGGACTATTCCAAGGCTGCATAAATGGTAACTTTAAGTTGTGCAGAAACCTGGCATGCTCTAGAAAGGTCTACCAATTTCACCACTTGGGCAGAATGCACTCCTTAAAGCCAGGACGCTTCAAGTATGCTGGAAATTGTGCGCACTGCAGATCCTGCTCTCAATGTTCCCATGCTATCTCTTAAACAGAAACCATCAAAGAAAACAATTTGGTCATTTTCTTCCAATCAGGTATCTCTACTATTAGGTCTTGGTTTTGTGCACAAATCAGTTACTTCCAGGCAGTCATGTTCAAATTCATTCAATTTGTCAAATTCAATGTTCTGCTTTGGAAGTAAAGTTGCTGTGTTAATCACTGTACACTTTTTCAGTGACACATTAGGGTGACTCTAGGATGACCGTTTCATAACAAGTCAGCCTGGCATTTGTAAGATGCTGTGTTTTGGTTCTGGTGAGTAAAACTTCAATGGACTGAGGGACCATGGCAGTTAAAGAATGTCCCATCACAGTGCTCTCACTCTGAGTGAGGCTCAGTCCAACCACAGCAACTGTGCGCTGACAACCTGATAAGGCTGTGGCGACAGTGTCCAAAGTAGCTCAAAAATATGCTACTGGGTGGTTTACACACCCGTGGACTTGAGTCAAGAGAGACAAAGAACATGCATCATGCTCATGACAGAACAACATGAAGGGTTTTGTGTAATCAGGCATTCCCAAAGCAGGGGCTTTGCATAGACTTTCTCTCAACTCCGTAAAGGCTTTCATACAGCCTTCAGCAAGAATCAACTGGAGACAATATCTCACCATTCCCAAAAATATCCTGACAGCTCTCTGTGATGTTGGGGGATTCATCTGCAATATGGCTGTGACCCTTTCTCTGGAGATTTTCCTAATGCCTTTCTCATTTAGGTGACCCAAATATCTCACTTCTTTCTGATGGTACTGTAATTTAGCTGAGGACACTTTGGCCCTCATTATGAACACGGCAGTGTTTACCGCCGTGTTCAGGCTGGCGGTCCTTCAACTGACCGACAGCCCCCCTGTGTCCACGCCGGCCACATAATGAACATTTTGCTGGGCCGGGGGTGGAAACATTGTTTCCGCCCGCCGGCCCAGCAGAATGCTATGCCGGGACATTGCCTGCGGCTCCACATTGAGCCGCTGTCAATGCCCCTGTGCAGTGCCCCATTGGGCAGGTCACTGCCCGATTTACGTGATCTGTGCAATGGGGGAACCCACCAGGGAAAGGCTGGTGGCTGTAGGGATCATTATCCGAGGGGCAGCAGCGCTGCCCTGTCGGATGATGATTCCTTCCACCTCCAGGCTGCCTGTCAGAGGCAGCCTGGCAGTGTATGAGGGCCGCCTAAGGCGGCCCTCCATGTGTACATTATTTGGCGGTTCAGCCCCCCATGCCGGTGGCGGTCTTTTTACCCACCGCCGGCATTCCGGGCTGAACCAACAGGGATCATAATGACCCCCTTTATGTCAATTTTTCCCTAAATGATTCAGTAAGGCAGTAGTATCATACTTACAACCAACTTGCAAACAACAAATCATAAATGTACTGGACTAATTTGTTGATTGGAAAGGCATTTCCAATGACTCTAGGTTCTTTTTCAAAATCTGGTTGAAAATGGACGGTGATCCTGAAAACCCTCGAAGAATTCTACACCAACAGTAAACTTGGTCCAAAAATTTGAAACAGAAGAGAAATTGACTATCCCCGTGAAGAGGTACAGAAAAAAATGCTTGTGACAGGTCTACTTTGGTGAACCATTGAGCATCGCAAGGGACCTGAAACAAAATCACTGCTTGGTTTGGCAGTACGGGACAACATTTAATCCCAATGTCATTTACTTTTCTCAAATCCTGAACAATTCAAAATTTCCCACAGGGCTTTCGCAATCCCATTATCAGTGAATTACATGGACTACTCAACACTTCTTTCAAAACATCTTGGTTTACAAATTCTGCAATTATAGGGGCAATCCCTTCAATGGTATCCTGTGTCATGTGATGTTGAGGTATCTGGGGAAAAATCGCATTTGGCTTGACTGGGTCCTTAACTGGCTCAACTCCTTTGATTAGAACAATGGGCCAGATGTACAAAGCATTTTTCAAGTTGCAAACGTGCCGATTTGCAGAATCGTCCCGTTTGCAACTTGAAAAATGTTTTTTGGGATGCTCAAAGCCCAAACTGCGATTTGGTAACTTGTTACCGAATCGCAGTTTGGGCTTTGCGATTCGGTATTAGGAAGAGGCGTGTAAAGGTCATCCCTTCCTAATACCGAATCCAAATGGTATGTATGATTGTTTTGTGACTGCGAATGCGGTCGCAAAACAATCGCAGTTTCAAACTGGTGCTAACCCATTCGCAAACAAGAAGGGGCCCCCATGGGACCACTTCCCCTTTGTGAATGGCAGCGAAAATATTTTTTCAGAGCAGGCAGTGGTCCCACGGACCACTACCTGCTCTGAAAAAATGAAAATAAAACTTTTCATTTTTGATTTTGAAATGCATTCCGTTTTCCTTTAAAAGCAGTCACAGATATGGTGGTCTGCTGTCTCGAGCAGGCCATCATCCCTGTGAGAGCGGCCGTTTCCCAATAGGGTTGCAAATTGCAGCCTACCTCATGATTATTCATGAGGTAGGTCATTTGTGACCCCATTGGGAATCACAAACAGTGTAAAGTACACTGTTGTATATCGGGTTCTGCGACTCGCAAATTGCGAGTCGCTAAGACTCACAGTTTGCAAGTCGCAAAACCAGATCTTTGTACATGTGGCCCAATGTCTTTTCCTGTAAAATCCCATACTTTCATTTTTACTGTTCCCTGTGAGTCAGAAGGAAGCTTACACCTGGCACTTGCTGTAATGTTAGGTTTGGGGTCTCTGGTGTCACCATGCTTGGGTTGGGGCATGTCTCGAATCCTCCCTGACTATTTGGAGGATTCCTAAAGGAACCTCAATCCATTAGTGGACCTGATCCATCGAATGTTGGTCTCATGGGGGTCATCATTCTAGAATTCTCATTGAATCATTGCCTTTCTACGCTCGGATTTAGGGTTCTCTGCTCACTGATTCCGTTACTTCCCTGAGCGAACAATGGTATGACTAGACCTATGGTAAGTAGCACTGACACTGCATCTGGACTTTGTCGGACTTTTGACTCTCTCAGGTACATCATTCCTATATTTTGTCTCATCAATGCAGACATCTCTACCTGGGATCCTGTTATCGGGGTGTATCCTGGAACTGTCTGTGCTTGCACTGGAGACATCAAATTTGGGGTTGACTTGGTCTGGACCAAAGTTGCCTTCTGGAAAACCTCTCCTGTCGGCACTACTATGTTTGTTGCGGCATTAAGAAAAGGCACGTCTGGGTAAATTCTGGGAACATCCATTTAGGACATAGGCCTTTGAATCACAGAGGTAATCGGAGCGCTGTGGCTAACCTGTATCTGTATCAATTCAACTGGTATCAGAGCTGGAGGGTCTACCCTTGAGTTTGAGCTTCTCTCATGTGCTGCATACGGTGGAGGATGATTTCTCAGTAACTGTAAAATGAACTCATCATCATCTGACTCTTCATCGCTTGTAAAAGACTTTCTAGACTCTATTGATCCCTGCTCTTTGTCATAGGAAGCGTAAGAATCCCTCTTTCTAGCCTTGTTCCCGCTCTCTCGGGTAATTGCAGGAAACAACTTAATTCCGTATAAATTCTCAGTTCTCCAAAATTTCTGATCACTATCACATCTAGCCTCCGTCAGTGTCTTCTCAGCTTTTCTCATTCTTCTCTCAAGTTTCAGTTGTGGTTGTGTAGCCACTAGCTCCCAAATAGCTAATGCCTCGAACGGTGCTGGTTTAGGAGGAGGTTTCAAGTCATACAATTCTCTCCTCAAATTCTTCAGACTCCTCAAATTAAATGTTCCATGGGCTGGAAAGGCTAAGCTCCCATCTTTCTCTGTCTCTTTGCACCACTGCTTCAGCCAAAGACATTGCCCAGCACCCTGCTCTTCGAATACAATATAAGTGGGTGTACCTTCTGGTGGTGTAACTTCTCCTATTCTTGTTGGAATATACATCTCTCCCCTCAGGGCACTCTTTAAAGCTTTGAAAAATGTAATCTCCAGTAGTTTACGCTACTTCCAATCGAATCAGGAAGTGACTTTCAATCCCAAAATCCCTTTCACCGACCTTCTCAACCAATTGCGCTTCACGGTTGTCTGGCAATCCCTGCGCGACCCTTCTCACTAACCAAACTATCCCAGCGTGGTTCAATGACGTTACACTCATATGTACAGCGGTTGACAAAGTCTTTCGGCTTGCCCTCCTCAACTCAAATCCATACAAACTAATGCAAAATATTGCGAGCACTAAGTAAAATCAAAAACCCAATTTGTTTGTTTACTACAGGTAGGGTAAAACAATCACTTGAGAAACCTTACTGATTTTTCACTGATGGCCTTTCACTCTAACAGCTACTCTTTCTTTCTCAGTTTCCCTGATTCGCAAGCAAAATTCGACCAACAAATTTAATTTTCAAATGGTCATTGGGTCTGTCCTGGTGAACTTAGGGCTAGCCAAATCTCAGTCAAAAAACCTTTCACTCACTTTAACACGCACTCTTGAGTTTGTCAACCAAGCCCGATTGACCTATTAAACCAGATGTTAGACCTGACAGCCTTAGGGTGGTCACCCCTAACGTTTTGCCTGCCTCCCTCCACTTTTTGGACACTGTTTTTGCTGGTTTTAGGACTCTGTGCACTTTACCACTGCTAACCAGTGCTAAAGTGCACATGTTCTCTCCCTTAAAACATGGTAAGATTGGTTAATACCCAATTGGCTTATTTAATTAACTTATAAGTCCCTAGTAAAGTGCGCCATAGGTGTCTAGGGCCTGTAGATTAAATGCTACTAGTGGGCCTGCAGCACTGATTGTGCCACCCACTTAAGTAGTCCCTTAACCTTGTCTCAGGCCTGCCATTGCAAGGCCTGTGTGCAGTTTCACTGCCAATTCGACTTGGCATTTAAAAGTACTTGCCAAGCCTAAAACTTCCCTTTTTCTATATATAAGTCACCCTTAAGGTAGGCCCTAGGTAACCCATAGGGCAGGGTGCTGTGTAGACAAAAAAGGCAGGACATGTACCTGGGTAGTTTACATGTCATTGTAGTGTAAAACTCCTAAATTCATTTTACACTGCTGTGAGGCCTGCTCATTCCATAGGCTAACATTAGGGCTACCCCCATATAATGTTTGAGTGGTAGCTCCTGATCTGAAAGAAGTAGGAAGGTCATATTTAACATGGCCAGAATGGTAATACAAACTCCTGCTGACTGGTGAAATTGAATTTAATATTACTATTTTAGAAATGCCACTTTTAGAAAATGAGCATTTTTCTGCATTAAATCCTTCTGTGCCTTACAATCCATGTATGGCTGGGTTAGTTGACAGCTCCCTTGTGCATTCACTCAGACAAACCCCAAACACAGGATGCTCAGGCACATTTGCATACATCTGCATATTGAATGGGTCTTCCTGGGCTGGGAGGGAGGAGGGCCTGACACATGTCAAAGGACAGTAGCCTAGCCTCACACAAAGGACTGCCACACCCCCTACTGGAACCCTGGCAGATAGGATAGAACTGAAAGGGGGCCTTGTGCACTTCTAAGCAACTCTTAGAAGCCTCACCCACTTCAAAGGCACATTTGGGTATTTAAGCAGGGTCTCTGACTGTAGGAAAGTCCTCCTTTTTGCCCTGGTCACCCCCATACTTTTTGGACAGGTACTGGTGGTTACAGACTCTTGGCTGTGCCCTGGGTACTGCTTACCAGTCCCAGGGCCAGTGCTCTGTGTAAAGTGGATATGCAAATTAGGCTAATTATAATTGGCAAAGTTAACCTACCTATAAGTTCCTAGTATATGGTAGGGCATGGAGGTTTAGGGACCCCAGCATAGGTAGTGTCCCCATAGGTGCACTGCTAAGGTGCCCAGTGTAATTTCAAAGGCAGGCCTGCCTTGCTGGCTGCTTTTAAATTAAAGTTACATGCAAATTCGACTTTTGAATTAAAAGTAGTTCCAAAGCCTTAAACTACTTTATTTTTACATATAAGTCACCCGTATGGTGTGCCCTATGTGCTCCTAGGGCTGGGTGCCATGTAATTATAAGCAGGGACCTTATAAAAATAGTTTTATAAACCCTGGTGAGGTAAAACAGCCAAATTTGTTTTTCCCTCATTGTAGTGAATGGCCTCCATAAGCTAGAATGGGGAGACTTTATTTTAATTTTAAAAGTCCCCTTAAGTGACAGATACCAAGAGTCTGGTATCAAATTAATTGTAATAATAAATCCAACAGCTTCCAGTTGTTGGATTTAATATAACTTGTTCAGGTAAAGAGTTTTAAACTTTACCTAAAAAGTTGCCAACTTCAGACCTGCAGTGTTTTTGCTGCTGTGCTCTGATTGGCCAGCCTCTGGCAGCCTGGCCAGGCTGCCTTGATGAGGTGTGAAGTGACCTGGCTTTACACAAAGTGATGTGCCTGTGGGAGGAGATTCCCCTCAGCAGATGGTGAGACAGGAAGGGGAGGGCTGCCAAACTGGTCTTCAAAGGCAGAGAAGGACACTTGGAGCAACCCAGCAACTCCCCCACATCCTGCAAACCCAGACAGTTAGGTGCCCCCTTGATTAGATTAGGAGAGGGCAGGAGAGGGGTGTGTTTAGGATTTTTAGCCACACCAGTGAGTGGGCTCAGTTAGATGTAACCTCTAAAAATCACTTTCAGCCATGATGAATTTTTGAGGAATGTTGCCTCCTGGGATTGATTGTTGCCACACTTCCCAGGAAGTGGTTATCACAGGGGGAAGGACCCTGCACCTGATTGGAGAACCAGGACCCCCCGGTTTGTCACCCAGGAGCAAGGATACAACTGGCAGACCTGCACCCACACCTCAGATCCCCATCAGATTCCAACAAGGAAGAACCACAGAAGAAGAAGGACTGCCCTGCTGGACCCCTGGCCTGCACCTGAATCCTGCAGTCTGAAGGACTGCACCAGCTGCACACTTGGGCTTCACCACAAGAAGGAGTTTGCCTGGCTTCAACTGGTTCAAGGAGGGACTCCCTGTTTGCTCCAGGTGAAAAATTGCTAATCAGAGTCCCCTGCACCAACTCCTGAAGAAATCAACCAGCTGACCACTGTCCAGTGGCCAAAAAAGAGTTTGCGCCCGGTGCATTCTGGGAGTTGTAGTCCACACCCCCACGGATCATCTCAGAGCTTCTGGAACCTTGGGGTGAGCTGTGGACCCCAAAAGAACCTTAATGGAATATCTGGAAAAAGATCCAGAAGTTTAGAGAAGTTTGGAGAACTTTTGAAAAAAAGCTCCATAGAGGGACCGACCCACCGCGGCAACTCTAGCCGGCTTGCCTCATCCGCGACCCGGCATGATTTGCAGGTTCGTCCCGGTGAAGAAAATCTCCAAAAAAGAGACTCAGGTTGTCATTACAACCCTGGTGGTCGGTGTTAAAGCGGCGGAATCACAACAGTCCAATCCGCCACCTTTTCCGGGGCGGATTGACCGCAAACAAAAACACGGCGGAAACAGGACTTGGAAGGGAAAACGCTCACCTCTACACACCCCACGAGGAACCAGGATGCCATGGAACCGGAACTTCAGATACTCCCAGCCTTTATCTTCCTGCTCCTCTACCAGGAGCACGAACGCCGGCGGCGAAGTACACGGTTAGTACTGCACCTATGACACAGGGGAGGGGGGAGGGAAAAACAGTGACACACACATGCAATACGCAACACCCCCACCCTCACCCACTACAACACACACACATATACAGCATGATACATTACAATTATACCCCTCAAAGCCCCCCGGAAGAATGCAAGGACAAAAGGAAATGAGTTCAATAATTTTAATATATTCAATTACAGAAATCAAAAATATTTACATATATATACATTTACACTATAAACAATTATATACTCCAAGAACACAAGTCCAAGGGATTCCACCATCATAGTCCGTGGACCACTGGGCCCAAAAGGCATGTGCGAGGCCCACACTCAATACCCGAGCAAGAGGGAGAGAACACTGCTGGGGCATCAGATAGAAATAAAACAGGCACCTCAGGGGGAAGGGAAGGGGGGCACCTAAGCCGGATGAGTGCACGACGCCAGATCCACGAGGGGGCTCCATGCCCACTGTTCAGTCCTGGGGAGTGCAAAGCCACAGTCTATCAAGTCTCTACAGTGGGTGGGTTGCCCACTGATCAATCCTGGGGAGTGCAAAGCCACAGTCTCTCAAGTGGATAACAGTCTCCACTGGTTCTTGAGGGGGCTTGGTGCCCAGAGTGCTTCATCCTGCCAAGGACAGAGGTAGTGGATGTAACTCTCCACTGGTTCTGGAGGGGACTTGGTGCCCAGAGTGTTTCATCCTGCCCGTGGCGGCCTCAGTAGCATTGTAGTCATTGGCGCTCACTGTCCTGCGGTGGTGCTGGTGGTCTTGTCCTGGGCAGCGGTGCTGCTGGCGGTCTTGTCCTGGGCAGCGGTGCTGGTGGCGGTCTTGTCCTGGGCGGCTGTGCTGCTGGCGGCGGGGTCCCGGGCAGCGGGGCTGGTGGCGGTCTTGTCCTGTGCAGCGGGGCTGGTGGCGGTCTTGTCCTGGGCAGCGGTGCTGCTGGTGGCGATCTTGTCCTGGGTAGCGGTGCTGCTGGCACTGGGGTCCTGGGCAGCGGGCCTGGTGGCGGTCTTGTCCTGGGCAGCGGGGCTGGTGGCGGTCTTGTCCTGGGCAGCGGTGCTGCTGGCGGTCTTGTCCGCCATGCTGATCTTCTCAGACTTGCCGGTTTTACTGTGCCCCTTCCCCACCTTGGATGGTGTCGCAGCTGTCTCCACACTCCCAACTGTACCCCTGGGAGCGGCTTTGGTGGCTGATTTCTTTACCCTCTCCCGCCGGGCACTGGCCAACTTTTTATGCTTGACAGGTGGGGGACTGTCCGTGCTCTGGTTTCTAGCCACACTGGCTGCCTTGCTGCCTCGTGCACTCCAGAATCCGCTGACTACTGGCACCACTCGTCCCGCCGATGTTGTGGCTGAGGTGCTAGGTTGGGACCTGGAGAGTCGGGCCCTAGGAGACTGAAAGGGTGGGGGAGGTGAGGTAAAGAGGTCAAGGTTGGACAGGAAAAGTTTCTTAGGAACACTGGGACGGGTAGTTGGAGGGGGTTTGGGAGTGGAGGAAGAGGTAGTGGTTGTAGGAGGTGTACGTTTGGTGACTTTGGGTGAAGGTGCATGGGCTGGAGGCTGTCGTGAGGTGGATGGCTGTTGGGTGGGTGTGTGGCTGCGTTTGTGTACCTTGGGAGGTGGCCTCACAGACACACTGGGAGAGGACACAGGGGACGTGTGAATGGTAGTGGGGGTGGTGACTGCATGTGAGCGTGGTGTGGTGGTGGGTGTGCTGGTGATGGACATAGTGGCTGAGGATGTAGTGCATGCAGGTGTGAGTGGAGTCGAGACAGGGATGGGGGCCGACGAGGAGGGGGACACAGTGGAGGCAATGGATGTTGGTGTTTCTGCATGTGTCTGATGCTTGCGTGAGTGCCTGTGGGATGTGTGGTGCTTATGTTTGCCAGAGCTTCCCTTGTGTGTTGAGGTGTGTGCATGCTGGTCTGATGGTGTGCTTGGGATAGGCTGAGGTACAGGGGTGTGGGTCTGGGTGAAGGAAGTTGGAGGGGGGAGGCTAGAGACAGGGACAATGGCTGCCATCAGTGCTGAAGCCAGAGTCTGAAAAGCTCGCTGAAGGGCTGCCTGACCAGAGTGAATGCCCTCCAGGTATGCATTTGTTTGATGCAACTGCCTCTCTACACCCTGGATGGCATTCAAAATGGTAGACTGCCCAACAGTGAGGGACCTGAGGAGGTCAATGGCCTCCTCACTGAGGACAGAAGGGGTGACTGGGGCAGGGACTGAGGTGCCTGGGGCAAAGGTGAGGCCCACCCTCCTGGGTGAGCATGGCACGGGGCAAATGGTGAGGGGCTGCTGGGAGGGCGGTGCTGGTGGGGGGGTGGGAGCTGTACCTGTAAATGTGGGGGGCACAGAGGGGCTGCCACCGCAAGGGAGCTCCCATCAGAGGAGGAGTCCGTATCGCTGGTGTCAGCTCCTGTCCCCGTCGTGGAGCTCCCCTCGCCCTCCGTCCCACTGGTGAATTCGGACTCTGTAGTGTCGCCCTCAAGGGCCATGTGGGATGCAGCTCCCTCCTGCTCAGGTGCCACTGCTCCTCCACCTGATGATGCTAATGCACACAATAACAGGGAGACCACAAAAAGGGGGGGGGAACAGAAGAAAGACATGCTGAGTGCATGCAATACCGCTACCGTTGGCGGACATGACAGACACAGAAGTCCCCTGCACTGCGCCGCGCACTTGGAGTCCACTATTCAATCCCAGGGACATGAGTTACAAGGCTATGCCCGATTTCTGCACACATGGATGTCACAGGAGCCTGACTAGGTATAGTTGGCACTGTACACAGGTGGGGTGGGGTGCCACAGGGCCTGCCTTAAGAAGGGTCCTTGCCTACTAAACTTGCCCTGGCCTAGAGGAACCCACAGCCTACCTTCCCTACCCAGACACCTCCACTGCACGATTAATCAGCAGAATGAGAGTGTACTCATCCCCTTGTGTCTGCTGTGATGCCCTCAAGCGCCCATCCAACTCCGGGTACGCCACCGCCAGGATCCTGAACATCAGGGGGGTCATGGTGCGACGGGCACGCCTCCCACGTAGGGAGGCCATCCCCAGCTGGGCCTCCGCTGTCTTCTTGCTCCAGCGGCGAATGTCCTCCCATCTTTTCCGGCAGTGGGTGCTCCGTCTGTGGTAGACCCCCAGGGTTCGGACTTCCTTGGCAATGGCACGCCAAATGTCATTCTTCTGGTGGGCGCTGACCTACAGGAATTGTACAGGGGAAAAAGAGAAGTAATTACCATCTGCACTGTCACAGTCATTGGCCCCCATCCCATCCCTACCCTTGCCATGACGCACATGCACTCACTGTCTTTTCATGCACGCCTCATTCTCACCCCCCTTATCTTTCATCCACCCCACAAAGGCATTGCCCATACAGCATGCTCACAGTGTACTTACCTGTTTGTCTGAAAGACCGTAGAGTAGCGTGTACTGGGGGAGGACCCCATCCACGAGTTTCTCCAACTCCTTCATGCTGAAGGCAGGGGCCCTTTCCCCAGACACACGAGCTATTGTCTCTTCCAGACTGAGATCACGGCAGCACTTGCAGTGTAGGTCCTCTCCTGTCGAAGATCAGGTATCAAGTGATTGAACAGACAGAAAATGGCGGTCACGTCCGCGGCGGTGCGTACCGTCACCACCGGCGTACATCGTCATTGGCTCCTGGGACCCATAGGGTCCAATGTTAACCAATGCAGGATTGCATCGCGGTCTTCAAACGCCTACCGCGACGGTGTACAACGCCAGCGCAGTTACCTCATATCCCCCTGTCCCACTTTACAGGTCAGGCAGCTGTCATTTCATGGGCCCACATGGCATTAATTTGGACTGCGTCACACATATCTAGGCCTTGCCTAAACACTCATACAGGCAAATTTCGATTTGCTAATATTTTCAGAGTAAGCTGTGTTTATTTACCTCAGAGTTGGTTGACTCTCTGCTCGCTGTTCTCCTCCATAGGCAATGTCCACTGGGGCATGTGAGGAGTTGGCGGCATCCTCCGGTGTACAGACCGCTGGTGGACCTGTCGACAATGGAGGAGCGACATGTGATCATCACCTACAGGCTTGATCGTGCCACAATCCAGGAACTGTGTGCCCAGTTGGAGCCAGACCTGATGTCAGCTATCCGCCATCCCACAGGAATCCCCCCTCAAGTGCAGGTGCTGTCAGTACTCCATTTCCTAGCAAGTGGGTCTTTTCAAACAACAGTGGGCATAGCATCAGGGATGTCCCAGCCTATGTTTTCCAACGTGTTGTCCAGAGTGTTGTCTGACCTGCTGAAACACGTGCAGAGCTACATCGTTTTCCCTCAGGTGGAGGATTTGCCTACAGTGAAAGGTGATTTCTATGCCCTGGGACATATCCCCAACATCATAGGTGGCATTGATGGGACACATGTGGCCTTGGTACCCCCCGCAGGAGTGAACAGGTGTACAGAAACCGGAAGAGTTACCATTCCATGAATGTGCAGAAGGTGTGTTTGGCAGACCAGTACGTCTCCCATGTTAATGCTAAATTCCCTGGCTCAGTGCATGACGTTTACATCCTGCGGAATAGCAGCATCCCTCATGTGATGGGGCAACTCCAGAGGAACCGGGTGTGGCTATTAGGTGAGGACATGGACCCAATACAGTGGGAATAGGTGTTTGGGTCTGTGGATGTCCCTATGAGTTAGTGTGTGTCTAACAGTTGTCCCTCGCCATTTGCAGGTGACTCTGGTTACCCCAACCTGTCATGGCTACTGACCCCAGTGAGGAATCCCAGGACAAGGGCAGAGGAACGCTACAATGAGGCCCATGGGTGAACTAGGAGGATTATAGAGCGGACCTTCGGCCTCCTGAAGGCCAGGTTCCGGTGCCTCCATATGGCAGGTGGTTCCCTATTCTATTCACCAAAGAAGGTATGCCAGATCATCGTGGCCTGCTGTATGCTTCACAACTTGGCTTTGCGACGACAGGTGCCTTTTCTGCAGGAGGATGGTCCAGATGGAGGTCTTGTAGCTGCTGTGGACCCTGTGGACAGTGAAGACGAGGAAGCCGAAGAAGAGGACATTGACAACATGAACACGGTGATCCTGCAATACTTCCAGTGAGACACAGGTAGGAAGACAACACTGCCTGCTACATCTGATTTTAATCTACTACCTCTCTACTGTCTGTCATTTTCATCGAGTGTATGGTCACTGAGTTGTCACTTTCCCTTTCGATTTCACAGATGTGGGTCCCACTGTGTGACATCTGCTTTGTTTCCTCATGGACTAGAGCTGTGTGACATAGGTATGTTGACATTACATTTATAGGAGCATTTTGCCACTGTAATTGCTAATACACTATTTTGAAATCACAGACAGAATCCTGATTGTTTTGTGCTTTAAGGGTGTTTATTTAAGTGCTCAATATTGGAGGGGGTTGTAAAATGGTGAGGGGTGGTGGTGGAGGAATGTCCATGGCAGAGTCCAGTCTATTAGTCTCACAGGTGCATTATCCAAAGCGGCATAGGAAGTGGAGCTGGGGCAGTTAGACAGGGTGACAAGGTGGGTCAAAAGGATGACAATCAGGATGCTCTCATTTCTTGGCGGGGGTCTTGGCATCGTTCTCTGTCTTTGTCCTGGATCTCAGGGACCGTTTGCGGGGTGGTTCTCCCTCTGCAAGGGGTGGGGTGTTGGTGTGGTGGTCCTGTAGCGGTGCCTCCTGTCCACTGGTGCCGGCAGAGGTGGTGGGCAGTTCATCGTCCAGGCTAGTGTTAGGGGCCCCTTGTTGTGCAACAGTGTCCCTCCTGGTGTTCATGAGTTCCTTCAGCACCCCTACAATGGTGCCCAGGGTGGAATTGATGGATTTGAGTTCCTCCGTGAAGCCCAAATACTGTTCCTCCTGCAGCCGCTGGGTCTCCTGAAACTTGGCCAGTACTGTTGCCATTGTCTCCTGCCAATGGTGGTAGGTTCCCATGATGTTGGAGAGGGCCTCGTGGAGAGTGGGTTCCCTGGGCCTGTCCTCCCCCTGTCGCACAGCAGCCCTCCCAGTTCCCCTGTGTTCCTGGGCCTCTGTCCCCTGAACCCTGAACCGTGTGCCCACTGTCACTGCCCCCAGGTCCCTGTTGTTGTTGGGGTGGTGGGTTAGCCTGGGTTCCCTGTAGTGGTGGACACACTGCTGCTTGATGTGTCCTGGGGACAGAGGTATGGGCCCGCTGGGTGGGTGCTGTGCTGGTGTTTCCAGAGGGGGTAAGCTCTGTAGTGGCTTGTGCAAGTGTGAGGGGAACCGACTGTCCCGAAGTCCCAGATGGGCCGGGCTGGTCATCTAGATCCACTGTCATCACTGTGGGACTCTTCTATGGGTGGAGTGGACATATCTGGACCCTCCTGTCCGGTGATGTTGGGTAGAGGTCCTGCAGGGGTGTAAAAGCATGATTATTGCATCTGTGTGTGCCATGGTGTGCAATGGGTGGGTGACTGTGTACCCCAGTGCTTGCATTCCTGTGTAGGACCTTGTGTGATGATGGGTTAGGGGGGTGTATGGGTATGTGCAGTGGCCATGCTTAAGTGATGTGTGTCCATGCTTTGATGTTGCAAGCAGGGCTTGGGTTTGGGATGTGTGGCTTGTGATATTGGGACATGTGTGAGGAGTTGGAGTGATGGGGGTGAGGGTGAGGGTGGGGGTATGTGATGGCATGCATGTTGGGTGGGGGATGAAGTAGTAAAGATTTGACTTACCAGAGTCCATTCCTCCAGCTACTCCTGCAAGGCCCTTAGGATGCAGTATAGCCAAGATTTGCTCCTCCCATGTTGTTAGTTGTGGGGGAGGAGGTGGGGGTCCGCCGCCAGTCCTCTGAACCGCGATATGGTGTCTTGAGACCACGGAACGCACCTTCCCCCGTAGGTCGTTCCACCTCTTCCTGATGTCATCCCTAGTTCTTGGGCACTGTCCCACTGCGTTGACCCTGTCCACGATTCTTCGCCATAGCTCCATCTTCCTAGCTATGGAGGTGTGCTGCACCTGTGATCCGAATAGGTGTGGCTCTACCCAGATGATTTCCTCCACCATGACCCTGAGCTCCTCCTCAGAGAACCTGGGCTGTCTTTGCGCTGCCATGGGGTGGTGTGGGTGATGTGTGGTGTGGTGTGTGTTGTGATGTGTGGGGTGATATTTAGAGGTGTGTTGTGTAAGGTGCGTGGATGTTATGTGAGTGATGGTGTTGAGTGCCTGTGGATGCTAGTTTGTAGATGGTGGTGTCTCTCTGGCCTTCAGTCGCAATTGTGGTCGTAGGGGTTTGTGGCTGATGTGGGTGTGTGTTTTATATTGTATTGAGTGTGTGGGAGTGGTGTGTGTATGTGTATCAGGTGTGTATTTGTCCATCTGGCAGTGTTTTGTAAATGTGTGTGTATTTTGAGCGCGGCGGTGTGTACCACCAAGGGAATACGGCAGTTGAAAGACCGCCGCGTTGATTCGTGGGTCGTGATAGTGTGGGCGTATTCCTCTTGGCGTGACAGTGGAGGTTTTGTTATCGCCAGTTTATCACTGACCTTTGGTGTGGCGGACTTGTGTGGGTGTCTAGATTTTGGCGGATTCCGGGCTTTGGGTCATAATGACCGTGGCAGAATTCCGCGGCGGTGTGTTGGCAGTCTTCTGCATGGCAGTAAGTGGCTTTTACCGCCAATGTTGTAATGACCCCCTAAGTCCGAACGTAGGAAATTGACCGGGACCTACCGGCCAGCGTATCTGAGGAGGGCTCCGAGGATGTCGGATCAAGATCCAGGTTTGCCCCAGTCGAAGGATTTTCACCTCGAAAAAAAGGTCTGAAGGTAAAAATCTCCACCACGGGCTCCCGCGACGCGTATCCGGAGAAGAGTTTCAGGAGGTCAGATTGGACTGGCAGGTTCATCCCGCTGAAGAAAATCTTCAGAAAAACTACTAAGTCCGAAAGTAAACTTTTGACCGAGGCCTCCCGCGGGCTGTAGCCGAGCCGAGCGCCATCGCGGTCGGCCTTAAACTTTGACTTTGCCCCGGTCGAGGTACGACCAGATGACCAGATTGGCGCTTTTTGTTTCTAGCTGCTAGAAAACAATAATTCTTTAAAAATTCATATCTCCGGTTCCCCTTATCCGATTTTATTTGTTTTTGTTTAATTTTAAAGATAAAAATATAATCTATTTTTATAAATTGGTTTTGGATTTTTAAACTGTTCCCTGTGTTTTATTTAATTACTGTTTTGTGATATTTGAATGCTTTACACTCCTAAATTAAGCCTTGTCGCTCATTGCCAAGCTACCAACGGTTGAGCTGGGTTTAATTTACTGAGACCTAACTGTATCTAAGTGGAGGTTAGTGGCCTATTGCTAAGTGTAGGTACTTACCTGCCCTTACCAGTAACTCATTTTCCAACATTTTTGGTGCGCAGTGGTGGGATCCTGTACTTGTGTTCAGTATCACATTACAGTTTTAAGTAAAACAAATTAAAAATCCTTTAAATTGTCCTAGTGTAAAAATTGGTTTTAATTTTTAATTTGGACTAATTTCAATTATTGAATTTTTGTGATTTTTCTAAATTCTCATTTCCAATTTTTGACACAAAACTAGGGAGCCATGGAGCGTGATCTGGCTAGCCTACCCACACTGACAGTAGTCCAGCTTGGGGGTTGTGTACTGAAAGAGTGTTGCCTGCAACCACTGTCCTCAGGAAGCATGTCCGGATCAAATCCCTGACAGCATGGGCTGAGGCCCAAGAGGTAGACTCAGAGGAAGCTCCAGAGGAGGAAGAAGCAGGGGAGGATGCTAGCTCCAACCACTCAGGGGAGAGAGGGCATCTGAGCCTAAGTGAGGAGGAATAAGACAGGTGCTCACTGCACACAGTCACTAGGGTCATACCCAAAGCTAGTTGGGGGAAGGGGATTCCTTCAGGAGGAGACAACCTGTCCCTCAGGGAAAGAGAGCTGGAGGCCCAGCTAGCATTTATAGCTTTGGAGGCAGGAAAGCTGGCCCTAGAAAAGAAAAAGTGGGCAAGGGAAGATAAAAGAGATGGTGGCAGCGACAGAGAAGCTGAGGTGTCCATGGGAGGTTTGTTTTGCCCCAGATTACCCAAGGGGGTGGTTCCTGCCTATGTAGAGGGGGATGACATAGACAAGTGGCTGGGGGCCTTTGAGAGAGCCCTCCGGATGAGGAGAGTCAAGCCTCAGTACTGGGGTTCACTTCTTTGGGAGTTGGTCCCAAACTCTGCTAGGGATAGGTTCCTAACCTTGAGGGGGGAGGAGGCACATTCATACCCCAGTATGAAGAGATGCTTGATTAAAAGCTTTGGTCTGACCCCAGAGCAGTATAGGCTCAAGTTTAGGGACACCCAAAAGACAAGCACCTAGTCCTGGGTGGACTTTGTGGACATCTCAGTTAAAGCACTAGAGGGCTGGATACAGGGCAACAAGGTAAGTACCTTTGAGGGGCTGTACAATTTGATTATGAGGGAGAACCTTCTAACCAATTGTGTCCAAGAGAAGCTCCGCCAGTATCTAGTTGACTCTAAGTTGACCAACCCCAGAGAGCTGGGGGGGCAGCAGATGGCTGGTTAAGAACTAGGGTTAACCAGAAACCCCCAGGGGGTTGATCAGAAAAAGGGAGGACATGGTTCTTCTCAGGGGAAGAACCAAGGGAAAGATGATAAAAAGCCCAAGGAGTCGTCACAAGAGTCCCCAAAACTTCTCAGCGTGGGGGAGCCCCGAGCTATTGCACTTCTAATGGGAAAGGGTATCAGGGGAAGCATTATGATCCTGTTAAAGCAGGAAAGTTTCAGGAGCTTGCTAAGGCCGGCAAGTGTTTTGAGTGTCATCAACCTGGACACAAAAGAGGAGATGCTATCTGCTCCAAGAAGCCCCCTACTGGTGGCACTCCCAGGGGATTGCTAGTGTAGGGAGGGGGTGGAAGTTGGCCTGGGATCGGGGTACAAAGAGGTCACCTTAGTATCCGTGGGTGGGGTGGACATTGCAACTATGGCCACCTTACCTCCCAGCATGGAGAGGCAGAGGCCTAAAGTCAATGGGACTGAAGTGGAAGCTCTGAGAGATACAGGAGTCAGTGTGACAATGGTCACAGAGAAGCTGGTTTCTCCAGAACAGGTCTTACCTGGTGTCTTCCACCAAGTGACTTATGCAGATAGCAGAACACAACTCCATCCCATGGCCATGGTGAGCCTGGATTGGGGAGGTGTGACTGGCCCTAAGAAGGTAGCTGTAGCTCTTGCCCTCCCACTAGAGTGTCTTCTGGGAAATGATCTTGAAGCATCTGAATGGTCAGAGGTGGAGAGAAGGATCTATGCACAGATGCTGGACCTCCCTGAATGGGTGTGTGCTGTGACCAGGTCACAGGCAACAGAACAGGGAAGTGCTGGACACTTGGACCCTGGAACAATGGGCCAAGCCTCCAAGAAGAAGAGGAAGGGCACTGGGTCTGGCTTGGGCTTGCCAGCCCCCACAAGTACAGAGGATCAGGAGGAATCCAAACCTGAGGGGGAGGATCTGACCTCTGAGGGAGGGCCACTTCCCCTGCAAGCTCTGTCTGACTTGGCAGAACTGCAAGGGGCAGGTGGGCCCACCAGAGAAGAGTTGTGCAAGGGACAAAGAGAGTCTAAGGCAGACTGCTGCCAGGCAAGAACAAGGGGATACCAGAGGGACCCACAAGGTTTACTGGGAGGATGGGGTTCTCTACACCGAGGCAAGGGACCCCAAACCAGGGGCAACCAGGAGAGTAGTGGTCCCCCAGAAGTATAGAGAATTCCTTCTCACTTTAAGCCATGATATTCCCTTAGCTGGATATTTGGGACAGACCAAGACCTGGAACAGGCTGGTCAACCATTTTTATTGGCTCCAAATGTCAGAGGAGTTTTGCAGCTCCTGTGTTACCTGCCAAGCCAGTGGCAAGGCAGGGGGCAAGCCAAAGGCTCCCTTGATACCACTGCCAGTGGTTGGGACTCCCTTTGATAGAGTGGGGATTGACATTGATGGTCCCCTAGGCCCACCAACTGCCTCAGGCAACAGGTACATTTTGGTGGTTGTGGACCATGCCACCAGGACCCCTGAGGCAATACCCCTCCGGACAGTCACTGCTCCCACAGTGGCTAGGGCCCTACTTGGTGTGTTCACCAGAGTGGGATTCCAAAGGAGGTGGTCTCAGATAGGGGCACACACTTTATGTCTGCCTATCTGAAAGCCATGTGGGATGAGTGTGGTGTTACTTATAAGTTCACCACCCCCTATCATCCACATACCAATGTTCTGGTGGAAAGATTCAATAAGACCCTGAAGGGCATGATCATGGGTTTGTCTGACAAACTCAGGAGGAGATGGGATGTTCTCCTCCCATGCCTGCGGTTTGCCTACAGAGAGGTGCCAAAGAAGGGGGTTGGATTCAGCCCTTTTGAAATACTGTTTGGGCACCCAGTAAGAGGCCCATTGTCCTTGGTGAGAGAGTCTTGGGAGAAGCCTTTCAAAGAGTCCAAGGAGAATGTGCTGGATTATGTGCTGGGCCTGCGGTCTGGGTTTAATTTACTGAGACCTAACTGGACCTAAGTGGATTTTAGTGGCCTATTGCTAAGTGTAGGTACTTACCTGCCCTTACCAGTAACCCATTTTCCAACACTGACCCTACCAACTCAGACACTTCTGGACAAGATACCACTGGAGAAGAAACCCTGAACCAGAACCTGCAACCTGCCAAGAAGAACTGCCTGGCTGCCCAAAGTACTCACCTGGACTGATTTTCTGACAAGGACTGCTGCCTTGCTGTTACCCTGCTGCCTTGGTGCTCTCTGGCTGTGCTGAGAAGTGCTCTCCAAGGGCTTGGATAGAGCTTGCCTCCTGTTCCCTGAAGTCTCAGGACCCAAAAGACCTCATTCCTGCAGGAAGAACTCCTTGTGTGGCGCAAATCGATGCACATCCAGCAAGAAACAACGCACAGCCTGCATCACTGTGAGAAAATCACCGCACGCCGAACCGGAACAACACCGCCCAACTTCGCAAGGAGATGATCGACGCAGCACCAGCGTAGCGACTGGAAATTCGACGCAAAGCCCACTGGATGGATGCAAAGCCGAGCCGAAACAACGCAGCCTGACTTCCGGAGAAGAATCAACGCGGTGCCTGCCGTGCGGTATAAATTTCCATTCAACGCCCACCGGATCTACGCAGCCCCTGTAACTTCATCCTGCAAGCACCGGACTTCAACGCATCGTACCCGGGGCACCCAAAAACCCCGCAACCCGAAGGGGATCCAAGTCTGTGTGCCGGAAATCAATGTAAAGCCTTCCCTGCGTGGAAAATAAACAACGCATTGCCATGTGCGGCCCGAGAAATCAACACACACCTTCCTGTTTTCCACACACCTCCTCCTCTGCGGTTCCTTGCGGAGATTTTGAACACAAACCAGGTACTTTGTGCCTGCAAGAGACATTTGATGCTTTTAAGAGACTAAAGACACTTTATATCATTTTTACAGTGATATTTCAACATATACTTATTGCATCTTAATTGTTTTGACCTACATCTTATCAGATAAATAATATATAATAGGCCCTCATTACGACCCTGGCAGCATATGCCACCTACTGCCGTGCTGACGGCCTCCAACATACCGTGACCGCGGCGGTAATCCACCACGGGTATTATGACCCACACAGAGAAATCCGCCACTATACAGACACCCACACAAGTCCGCCACACCAAAGGTCAGTGATAAACTGGCTGTACCAAAACCCACACCGTTACGCCAACAGGAATTCGCCCACAGTATCAGGACCCATGAATCACTGCGGAGGTCTTTCTATCACGGTAAACCATTGGCGGTACACACCACCGCGCTCAAAGTACACACATCCAAACAAAACTACACCACATTGGACAATTCAAAATACACACACCTGACACATATACACACCCACACTCACCACACTATAAAACACACACCCACATTGCCCACAACCCCTTACAGTGAAAAAAACGATAGCACACAGGGAGAGACAAGGCAGGAGCACCCACTCAATCAGAGGCACAGAACACCATCATCCAGACACCATTCACGCACATCACAGCATACACCACATCCCATCACCCCACACATCACCCCACACATCCTCACACATATCACTCACACCACATCCATGGCACCCCAAAGACACCCCTCGTTTTCTGAGGAGGAGCTAAGGGTCATGGTGGAGGAAATCATCCGGGTAGAGCCATAGCTTTTCGGTTCACAGGTGCAGCAGACATCCATTGCAAGGAAGATGGAGATATGGCGGAGAATAGTGGACACGGTCAACACCATGGGACAGCACCCAAGAACTAGGGAGGATATCAGGAAGAGGTAGAAGGACCTACGGGGGATTGCCGTACAGAGGACTGGCAGTGAACCCCCCCTCCTCCCCAACAACTAACAACATGGGAGGAGCAAGTCTTGGTGATCATGCATCCTAAGGGCCTCGCAGGAGTAGCAGGAGGACTGGACTCTGGTAAGTCAAATCTTTACTACTAATTCCCCCCTACCTGCATGCCATCAAAAACTCCTACCCCTACCCTCGCCCCCATCACTCCACCAACTCACAAATGCCCCACTGTCACAACCCATTCATCCACATACCAAGCCCTGCATGCATCACCTATGCATGGACCCCCATCACAGACCTGTATGGACACCCATCACCACAGCATGCCCAGTAGAGAGACTCACCCAGCCCACAAAATCACCACTCACACAAGGCAAAGCTGACAGGAAAATCACAATCATACAGTGAAACACACCCATTCACAACATGGCCCACGCAGATACATTAACAATGCATTTGCATCCCAACAGGACCCCTACTCAATGTCACCGGAGAGGAGGTGCCAGCTACATCCAGTCCCCCCCTGAAGAGGCCCACGGTGACGACAGCAGCTCTGCATGCCTGGATCACGATGACCAACCTGGCCCATCAGGGGCCTCTGGACAGTCGGTTCCCTTGCCACAGTCCCAAACCACCACAGATCCTCCCCCCTCAGGAAACACCAGCACAGCACCCACCCACCGGGCCCATGCCACTGTCCCCAGGACATGTCAATTAGCAGTGTGTCCACCACTACAGGGACCCCAGGCAACCCCACAAACCAAGGATGATCAGGGAGCTGGGGTCAGTGGGCACACGGTTCAGGGGACAGAGGCACAGGACAACAGGGAAGCTGGGAGGACTGCTGTGGGTCAGGGGGAGGACAGGCCCATGGAACCCACTCTCCACAAGGCACTCTCCAACATCCTGGAAGCATACCACCATTCCCAGGAGACCATGGGCCAGATACTGGCCAAGTTGCAGGAGACCCAGCGGCAGCAGGAGGGACAGTACTTGGGGATCAGGGATGACCTTACAAAAAACTACACCATCCTGGTCACCATTGCAGGGGTGCTGGCTGACATGGGCAAGACCATGAGAGAGGCAGTGGCACAACAAAGAGCGCCTGACACTAGCCAAACCGAGGAACAGCCTTCCACCTCGGCCAGTGCTAGTGGACAGGAGGCCCTACCGCAGGAAGAACAGGGCACCAGCACCCCACCCCTTGCAGAAGGAGAACCACCCCGCAAACAGTCCCTGTGATCCAGGCAGAAGCCAAAGAACATTGCCAAGACCCCCGCAAGAAAATAGGACTCTCCTGATTGTCACCCCTCTGTCCCACTCTGTTACCCTGTCCATCCTTGAACTGCCATTGCTCCCCTTCCCTTTCCCCCTTGGACAATGCACCTGTGATACCAAGAGACTGGACTCTACCATGGACGTTCCTCCACCATCACCCCAGCCCCTAGCACATACCCCTATACTTATAAGCACCTAAATAAACACCTTTGAAACAAATAACAATCTGGAGTCAGTCTAATGATTCACAAATGTATTAGTACAACATTCTCAAAACATTGCAACGTATAAATACAGTGAAATATACTACAGGAGGACCTTTGGTGGGCAGCATTACATATAGCAGGAGCCAGAATGGGGCACAGTGATCTGAAAATAGAGATTCCAAAGGGAACAGTCAGTGGCCATAGACATAGGGAAACAGGCTGCCATGTACAATGTCCAACAGAAAACTGTAATGCAAAGTGAAGTTACAGTGTCTTACCTGTGTGTCATTGGAAGTACTGCCTCCTCTTCGTCACATGCTCCACCGCTGCCACAAGACCATCTCCAGGCACATCCTCCTGCAGAAAAGGCACCTGGCATCTCAAGGCCAGGTTGTGCAACATACAGCATGCCTGGATGATCTGGCACACCTTCTTGGGTAAGTAGTACAGGGATCCACCTGTCAGATGGAGGCACCGGAACCTAGCCTTCAGGAGGCCGAAGGTCCTTTCTATAATCCTCCTTGTATGCCCATGTGCCTCATTGTAACATTCCTCTGCTCTTGTCCTGGCATTCCTCACTGGGGTCAGAAGCCATGAGAGGTTGGGGTAACCAGAGTCACCTGCAGATTTTGAGGGACAACTGTTAGACACACACTATCCCTTAGGGGCAATCCCATACCCATACATCAACATATACTCAGATGGGGACCTTTGGCTCACCTATTAGCCACACCCGGTGCCTCTGGAGTTGGCCCATCACATATGGGATGCTGCTATTCCTCAATATATAGGTGTCAAGTTATTCAGTGCTCTCTGTACCCCATACAGGTGGGTTAGCCAACTACGACCCGTACCTATAACTCTGGCCATTAAGGATTGCTTTAAATCGCGATTTAAACGTTCCACGACAGAATTTCCCTCTGGATGAAATGGAGACGATACTGGAGCTGGACCCCCAATGAAGCCATGGTGTCCCTGAATGCCTTAGAGGCAAAAGCAGGGCCCTGGTCCGAATGGAAAGCCGCAACTGCATATGTTTCGACAAAGATTCGCAAATCTTTAATAACAGTTCGAGCGTCAGCTGAGCGCTGTGGCCACACCCACACAAATCTGGAGCACGAATCTACAGTCCCCAAAATATATTTGTATGCACTATCTGGTGTCAGCGGACTACAACGATCCAAGTACACACACTGTAATGGTTTATTTGATATTAGAAGGGGCGTCTGCTGCGGGCGTTTAGCTGTTGAAACTTTAATTTGTTGACAGATGTCACAACAAAGGACAACTGCTTCGTCTCTTTATAGAGACCAGGCCACCAGTAACAGGCCTGTAACAGCTAAATTGTAGCAGCCACGCCAGCATGGGCAGATGCCGCCCCCTCATGTGCTGCAGTAATTAATTGAGGTCGCACAATTTTATTGGGCATGTCGCGTACACCAACGCCTGGAATCTCGTTCAGCATACCACCCATTGAGTAATGATATTTAGACGGAAATCCTTTAGGGTATGGCGTGTCATCAGCCGTAGCTTTTATGGCGGCCAATATCTCTGTGTCTGGTTTGGAACTCGAACTCGAACGAGTTACTGCGGCCACAGTGGCAACAGCCACTGCTGATTTGGCGGCTTCATCAGCCAAAGTATTTCCAGCAACGTGTATTCCAACGCGCTGGTGTCCAAGTGTATGCACAACATGGACCTTAGGAAGCGTCTCCTTCAGATCCGCTACCTTCCCCCACAGTAACCTGTGTTTTATGGTGTTACCCTTGGAATCTCTGAACCCATTTAACCTCCAGTAATGCAAATATTCATTGAAAGACTGAACACATTAATAGGAATCACAAACAAGCAGTGTAAACTGTGCCGGATCCGTATGTTCCAAGGCTAATAACAGAGCTTTCAGCTCAGCCAACTGTGCCGTACAGTCTCCCAATGTCTGTGTATAAGTATGTTGGGGGCAGAACGTCTCCCCCTCCATATAGCCGCTCACCACCCCACATGCAGCAGAATACTGTTGTTTAGTTCCCACCGCAGGTTGCGCAGAGCCATCGGTGTACATGACCACTTGATATTGATCACTAGGCAACGTGCCAGCGGGAACCGGGTATTCTATTTCATATTGGAGAAATTCCTGTGTCTGCAGTTTTGGGTCAAAAATGTAATCTACATCAGTGACTGTCAAAGACGTAGCCCATTGTATCCATCGCGGGTGTAATGCTTTTGCGTTAGGAACACTCGCTTTTGTAACAGCCTCTAAAGCTGGAATCGGGGAAACGACAATGATGCGTTGGCCCTGGGCAAGAGGTTGTTCTTTAATTACAGCCATCTGTACAGCAGTGAGAATTTTCTTGGTTTGTGCAAAACGTTGTTCTGCAGTAGAATACAAGTGAGACTTGTATCCTATCGGGACTGTCTCACCTTCATTAAAGATGACATACGTAAACCCAACGGCCCCAGCTATAACCCTGATGACCAGATGTGTCTTATTGTCCCGTGTGTGTAAATTCTTTGCAGCCAGGAGATCAGTTTGCAAGTCTCGAAGAATATGTGTATGCTCAATCGTCCAAAATCTACTCGAAAAGTCTGGGCGAATCAACTCGTACAATGGTTTTATACGTGTAGCATATTCAGGAATGTAAGTTCTGCCAAAATTTAGAAATCCCAACAACGACTGGAGTTTCTTAATCGTATTAGGAGGTTGCAACTGTGCAAATTTTTCTAAAAAGTGTGGCGCTAAGCTCTTACCCTCGTTCGACAGCTCATATCCCAGGAAAATGACGCTGAGGAAGGCAATTTTCGACTTTTTTAAATTAAATTTGTAGCCACTTTCGGCAAATCCCACAACAATGCGGGCTACCCGCCTTAAATGTTGTAGTAACTCGTCATCTGTGAGATATATATCATCAACATACGACAAAGCTTCAGGGTCAAACTCGTGCAAAATTTCAGTCACACAAGCCGAAAACAGTCCTGGGCTATTCTTATACCCCTGAGGCAAACAACAAAAAAATTTCTGAGAGACAAACGCACTAAAACTCGTAAAATCCCTACTTCCGGGCACTATATTCTGGCAGAAGAAACCATTCGAGATATCCAAAGTTGTTTTGTATTTCTTACGCACAATATTATTCATGAGTGCTGCGCTATGTGAATTCTATATAGCATATGTGCGTGCATGTCCGTTCAAATGTCTGTAGTCCACCACTATTCTATAAGAATGGTCCGGGTTAGCCACAGGGAATAAGGGATTATTCATCGGCGAGACACAGGGTTCAATAACACCCTGGTACTCCAGCTGTGTAAGTATGTTTCTTACCGATGCCCTTGCTTCAAATTTTATAGGATATTGTGGTTGTGGCTGAGGTTCGCCCTTAATCGGAATTACATGATAAGGAGAATCCCTATCCCACCCCACATGATTTCTATGTAAGGCGGGTGCTTGTGCCAGAGCCCATTTAATGCTATAGGACTCTGTGAGTTCTCCCGGAACAAGTGGTGAGAACGAAGGTGTAATAACCTCCTCCCCAACTGGACAGTCGCGAACAAAGTCAGGGGGCCAATCCTGTTCGGTAAGCAGAATGTCATATATCTTGACTACACGATCCCAAAAGATGGCGTTTATAGTGCGCGCAATGTCCCCTTCTAATTGTAAAGTTACAGTATAAACTCTATCAGGATCAGAGACACACATATCTGCTGTTTCGACTTGTATGAAGTCATCAGTTGCTTTCACCTCCAGATGCTCTAGAAGATTCCGGCGAACTATTGTGACCTCTGCCGCGCTGTCTAACAGTGCTAGTGCCCATGTCTTGTTCTTCAAGAGAACTCTCTTCCTGTGTGGCATGTCTAACTGAGACTGCCACCACTTTTTTCTTTTTAAACTGTTGTTTTTGTTGGACCGGTTTCTCTTCCTTCTTGACAGAAACCTACGATGAGCGTTGTGGATCCTGTCTGGGCTTCACGTACTCTGTTCGTCGCTCTGATCGCCCACCTCTCTCATTTCTCTTTTCCGATGAGTCTTGAAAGGAACGAGATTGGCGTGTATCAGTATATTGATATCTATCAGGCGTCTTCAAATTATCCCTATTTCCGAGATTATACCTTGTCTGCGGGGTCTCCGATCTCGGAGATTCTCCCCTTTCTTTTTTAGGTGTTTGTTGTTTTTTCTCCCAGCGCTTTTTATTACCTTCAGGTTGCTGTTGTTTAGTAGTATCTTTACTACTCTTTCCCTGAAACTGTGGTTTCTGTGGTCTAGCCCCTAGGCTATCACGACCGATACTGGAATATGTTTCCGCTATTATTCTCGGCAGTTCCCGCTCTTGATCTAGTTGCGGGATGTCACTAAGACGCATACGCACCGCAAGTGCTACTGCCTCCCCTTTTAGATTACTCAATATGATGGACGAAACCGTGGCAAAATTGCCTATCAGCTGCATCCCCAAATCTAAGGCCGGGGCAGCCCCATATTCATCTTGAATTTGTTTGAGCACTTCCGGTAAGTTAGCCAAGGTCAGTGTACCGTGTGCTGTAGTGTAGAGTGCGGCAAACACCGTGCCCCATGTATTACAATGGTCCACCGTAGGAACCATACCAAATGGCAAACACACCGTTAATATTCTATGTTTATCCTGAGGCCCCGCATGGGGGAATACTGCCTCCAGCGTATTAATTTTCTGAGCCAGCCAAAATGGAGTTTCCTCTCATTTAGCCGGTACCTTGCCCATTACAGAGTGTACAGTCGCCGGGTTGATACTCGGAACTACTGCATGCTGTTGAGCTGGAGCAGCACGCGCTGGGTTTGTGTTTAATGTCTGCATCACAAATTGTACTAAGCGTCTATATGTAGCCGTTAATTCTGTATATAAACGACGAACTTCAGCCACCGTCAAGTAAGCAACGGTTGGATGTGGTGTATATGTAGCCAATAAAGGCCAGGTAGGACCATCATTACTCAGTGGACCTAGCCTAACAGGTGCTATGGTGTGGGGTAGGGCGCCATCAAGCCAATTATTATGTTCTTGATAAGAGAGAGGTATTTCTAAATATGCATATGCCCTGTATTGTCCAGGGACATTCGCAAGAGTGTATTCGTGAAATGTGTTTGAATTCCCATCAACTGCTGGAAATATGACCCAAGAATAAAAAAGTTCTGTTCTATAAGCTGCATGAGCGTCCACCACAAACGTGACTGGACCCCCCTGGTTTGTTAGACCATGTGCTAGCAAATGAACCGTGAGCGGTTGTCGCATATTAACTGCTATGTGCATTACTTGTGGATTCGCCATTTCGAAAACAGGGCTAGTTCAGAGAAGGCACACCAATACCGGGGCTTTCCTTTCAGAGTTCAAGCTTGAACAACCAACCGCTATAAATAGGATTTACCTATCTCGGGGTGGTGGAAGTCCTCAGTGCCACGGACGTCTCCGTTAAACGGAACCGAGGAGTCAATCTATATATGAGACCGAGAGAGTCAGCCGGACCCGAAAATTAGAGCCAGACCAATCGTTGGCGGCGCGATGTCGCGTTGGCTCTCGCTATCCTAAATGAGACTACTGGATTTCTGGGTAGCAGGGTCGTTCCTGTTGTGGGGGACTGAGTCCTAAGAAGGACCTCTGTCACCTTCAATCCGGTTTTGCTCCGGCTAACTAGCAGTGCCTCATCTCTCCCAAGAGGAAGGGATGATTGGGCAGCCGAGCGCATTACATCTTTAGAACTTCTCAGGGAAGTCGTGGTTGCTCAGGTCCCAACCAACTCTCTCATTTACAGTATGATCTCATATACAAATGACAAAGGCAGCTTAAGTTTTATAGATTGTTTTTAATAAAACGGCTGCATTTTAGATAATAAGGCGTGAGCCGCAATAACCAGAACCATACAACACAGTAGGACTGAAATAGTCACGAGGAGAGTGAAACATAAGAATAACGCTATCATAGTGTTAATAGGTTACGTTCTCTCTAAGTAAGTTTTATTTCGAGCACAGCATGTTAAGCTCTAAGCTTGCCTTTCAGATTCCCTGGGAAGACATCAACCCTCATACCTGAGCAAAGGCCTGTGATCTGGATCAGCATCAACAACAGGGCAGTCAGCGTCTAGTTGTGGTTCCCTGGTCGGAATCTCCCTCTCTCTTGTGTTAGGACTAGGAAGTGTTTTTATAACTAACATGTTGATGTGGTAACAAAACGTCCCTACGCAAGCTGCGACCCAATGACTAAACTCCTACCACGTCTATCGGCAATGTACCAAACTGTATCCTTGACTGAAGCACAAAGTGAGCAAGAATGTGTTATTGAAAACTCCAGTGCTGAAGTAGGCTAAACAGTGTGATATAAAAAATAAAACAAGACCGCAGAACTGGCTATGTGAATAATAACAGTACGAAGCTGAATAAAATGCATTTAGAGCAAATTGCACAGAGGCCCGATGCTGCGAGCAAAGGTTTAAAATACATCCAGGGCAAAGTGCACGAAGGCCTAACGCCTGAAGCAAATGCGCAAAGGATACATAAAATTGACCACACTACAGCAGGGCATAAAAGTCAGCTTTTACTGTGGCAGATCCTTCACCTGGGGGAATACAATGTAGCTGCACATGTGTTTCAGCAGGGCTGATAACACTCTGGTCAATACGTTGGAGAACATTGGCTGAGACATCCCTGATGCCATGGCCACTGTTGTTTGGAAGGAAGCACTTGCCCCAGGAAATGGAGCACTGACAGGACTTGAACTAGAGGGGGGATTCCTGTGGGCTGGCGGATAGATGACATCAGGTCTGGCTCCAATTGGGCACACAGTTCTAGGATTGTGGCACGATCAAATCTGTATGTGATGATAACGCATCTGTCCTCCATTGTCGCAAGGTCCACCAGGGGTCTGCACACCAGAGGATGCCGCCATCTCATATGCTGCCTCAGTGGTTGAAGCCTATGGAAGAGAACGGTGAGCAGAGGGTCATCTTTTCACATCTTTTGCACTGATGTTGATTTTTTTACTTTACAGAAGAAGTATGTGAACTCGAGAGTCAGTTGATGTGCCAATGTCTGCTGTGACGCAGTTAGGTGCCATGCCCTGTGCCCCCCTGAAATGGCAGCTGCCTGACCTGTGATGAGGAACAGGTGGAAATGAGGTAATAGCGATGGCGTTGTGCGCCGTTGCGGTAGGACGGTCGATGACCGCAACGCAACTTCGCATTGGTTATCATTGGGTCCTGTGGGTTCCAGGAGCCAATGGCGAGGTACGCCGGCGGTGATGTTACGCACCGCCACGGACGTGACTGCCATTTTCTAACTATTCACTCACTTGCTACCTGACCTTCAACAGGAGAGGACCTACACTGCAAGTGCTCCTGTGACCTGTGTCTGGAAGCGACAATGGCTCATGTGTCTGGGGGAAGGGCCCCTGCCTTCACTGCGGAGGAGTTGGAGAAACTGGTGAATGGGGTCCCACCCCAGTACACGTTATTCTACAGTCCTCCAGACAAACAGGTGAGTACACTGTGAGCATGATGCGTGGGCCATGAATGTATGGACTGCTGTGTGTGTAAGCCACATGCAGTGGGGTGCAGAGGGGTCCTGAGCAGAGCGCTGCAGGTATGGTGATCAATGTATGTGCGTAAGGGGATGGGAGGGACATGGTGGGATATGAGTATGACAGTCCGGATGGTATGACTAACCCTTTTTTCTGCTGTCTTCTCCCTGCATGTCAGCGCCCACTAGAAGAAGGGTATTTGGTGTGCCATCGCCAATGAGGTGTGGACCCTAGGGGTCTTTCACAAGCGAAGCACCCACTGCCACAAGAGATGGGAGGACCTGTGCCGCTGGTCAAAGAAGACGGCTGAGGCCCAGCTGGGGCTGTCCTCCCAACGTGGAAGGGGTGCCTGTCGCACCATAACCCCCCTAATGTTCCGCATCCTGGCGGTGGCCTATCCGGAGTTGGATGGGTGCTTGAGGGTATTACAGCAGCTACAAGGGGGTGAGTACAGATTCAGAGTCATGACTGTGTGCACGTTAAGGTGTTACCTGGGTGGGGGATGTGGGCTGTGGGTGCCCCTAGGCCAGGGCAAACATGGTAGTGTAGGTCCCTTGTTGTGCAGGCTCTGGAGCACTCCTCCCCCAATAGTGTAGGTGGCCATCTACTACTGGGCAGGGTCCTGTGGGTTTCTGGTGTGCAGATGCTGGCATTAGGCATTGTACCCCATGGGCTGGTGACTAGCTGTGTAACTGGTAGTGCATGGCCTAGTGCATAGGGCTGATCCCTGTGTGTAGTGTACGCCAACGGTGGTGTTGTTGCTGTCATTAACCAAGTGTATTCTCTGTCTCTTCCCTCCCTTTTTTGTTTTGTCACCCTGTCCTTGTGTGCATTAGCATCATCTGGCGGAGGAGCAGAGGCATTGGCAACGGAGGGAGCTGCATCCCACATGGGCCTGGAGGCCGAATCCACCGAGGGTGAAGGCACCAGTGGGACGGAGGGCGAGGGGAGCACCACGACAGGGACACGAGTGGAGACTACAGACAGCGACTACTCCTCCGATGGAAGCTCCCTGGCGGTGGTGGACACCTCTGTGCCCACTCCAAAAACAGGTACAGTCGCCACCCCCCTACCAGCACTGCCCTCCCAGCAGCCCCTCAGTGTGTTTCCGTGCCCGCTCACCCAGGAGGGTGGGCATCTCCTTCGCCCCAGGCACCTCAGGCACTGCCTCAGTCAGCTCTGCTGCCCTCAGTGAGGAGGCTATTGACCTCCTGAGATCCCTCTCTGTTGGGCAGTCAACCATTCTGAATGCCATCCAGGGTGTCAAGAGGCATTTGCAACAAACAAATGCATACCTGGAGGGCATTCACTCTGGCGTGGCAGCCCAACAGAGAACATCTCAGGCTCTGGCCTCAGCACTGATGGCAGCCATTGTCCCTGTGTCTAGCCTCACCCCTCCAACTTCCTCTACCCAGTCCCAATCCCCTCAACCTTAGCCTATCCCCAGCACACCTTTAGACCAGCATTCACCCAAATCAACACACAAAAGTGACTCAGGCAAACATAAGCACCACACCTTATCTCACAGGCACTCACACAAGCACCATGCCCATGCAGACACATCAACATCCACTGCCTCCACCGTGTCCCCCTCCTCCTCTTCGTCCACCTCCCTCACAGTCTTGTCTCCTCTCACACCTGCATGCACTACATCCTCATCCACTACCTCCATCACTAGCATGCCCATCACCACACACCCCGCGCTGGCAGTCACCACCCCCGCAACCATGCACATGTCCCCTGTGTCCTCTCCCAGTGTGTCTGTGACCCCTCCTCCCAAAGTACACAAACGCAAGCACCCACCCACCCAACAGCCATCCCCCTCACAACAGCATCCAGCCCATGCACCTTCACCCAAACTCAGCAGACAGACACCTCCTACAACCCCTCCCTCTTCCTCCACTCCCAAACCCTCTCCATCTTCCTGTCACAGTGTGTCTAAAAAACTTTTCCTGGCTAACATTGACCTTTTACCCACCCCTCACCCCCGTCCTTCCCCTCGGGCCCAACAGGCCAGGGGGTGGCATCGCCATCCTACACAGGGACACCATCAAAGTCACCACCAGCTCCCAAGACACTATCAACAACACAGAACACATGCACTTCCTGATCCACATTAACAACAACTCCACCCTCAGAGGTACTTTAATCTACAGACCACCAGGACCACGCCCCGCCTTCTGCGACACCATCGCCAACACCATCAGCTCGCACGCCCTCACCTCCACAGACCACATCCTCCTCGGTGATTTCAATTTCACTTGGAAAACCTACAAGACCACAACTCTACCTCCCTCATAGACAACCTCACCAATCTCGGACTCAAACAACTGGTCACCGCACCCACCCACTTAGCAGGACACACGCTCGACGCAATTTTCACATCAAGCCAACACATAGACTACACCCACACCACCGAACTCCTCTGAACTGACCACCACTGCATCCACTTCTCCTTCACCAAACCCCCCACACACCACCATCAACACACCACACCCTACTGCATGTGGGACAAGATCCCCACAGAAAGACTAAACTCCCAACTGGCTCACAACCCCCCCACGCCAACGACCCCACCCAGGAGCACACAACCTCTCCAAATGGATCACCACCTGTGCAGACACACTAGCCCCCCTCAGAAAACACATTGCCACCCGCAACATCAAGAACGCCCCATGGTTCACCCCCGAACTCCAAGACTCAAAGCGCAAATGCCGCAAGCAGAAAAAAACATGGCGACTAGAACCCTCCACAACCAACTTCTCCACCCTCAAAACCACCATTCGCACCCATCACCAACTCATACGCACCACTAAAAGAGATCACTACAAGACACGCCTTGACAACAACTCTCAAAACAGCAAAGAACTCTTCACCATCATTAACTAACTTGCCAAACCCAAAGCCAGCAACATAGACCCCTCACATACACAGCCCCTATGTGACGCCCTCTCCAACCACTACCACCACAAAATCCTGGACATCCACAACAGCTTCATACCACACACACCCACCGCACACACCCCTCACTCACCCAACCCAACCCCCACTCATGACCCCCCCACCACACTCACTCATATGTCGATCCACTGCCAGGTCTCTTCAGCTGTATTAAAAAATTGTATGCCTGTTTTGGTCACTAATCTTAGCCTTGCAGGAAACATCATTCCATATTGAATTCCCATTTTGCGGAGTTTTTGTTTGGCATCCCTAAAGGAAGCTCTCTGTTTCTGTACTTCCATGGAGAAATCTGGGAAGATGCGGACCACCTGGTTTTCAAGTATGCTGTCTCCTCTTTTCCTGCTCTGGCTAAGCAGGTAGTTCCGGTCTCTGTAGTGAAGTAGTTTAGCTATGATTGGGCTCGGGGAGCCCCCAGAGGAGGTAGGCGAGCCGGGACTCGGAGCGCTCTCTCAATTGCGAAGAAGGGAGACAGGCCGTCCTCAGCAACCTCTTCCCTCAGCCAGCGCTCAAGAAACTCCACCAGATTCGATTTTTCGGCCCGTTCCGGCAGTCCGATCACCCGAATGTTGTTTCGGCGAGATCGGTTTTCTGCGTCTTCTGCGCGTAGCTCCAGTGCCTGGATTCGTTTTTCCATTTGTTGAGTTGCTTTGGTATTGCCTTTAATCTCAGGGCGTAATTCTTCAAGTTTCTTGTCTGTAGTGGTCACTTTCATAGCCAGACGGAGGTGATCATCCCTGAGCACTGTGAAATCGGAGGACAGCGCGTCTATTTTTCCTTCCAGCGCCACCCGGGATGCAGAGATAGCCGAAAGGATATCTTGAAGAGTAGGGTCTCCTCCCCTCCCCTCAAGGATGGGGTCCGTGGGGTTCCCCAGAGCAGTCATCTCTCTCAGGGATGATCCATTTTTAGTTTCAGGGTCTTTTTTCTTGCCCGTTCTTCCCATCGTATGTGCTTTTCAATGTGTATACTGTAGGAAGCTCTGCTCAGATTTCTTAGGACCTATTCGCTCAAAGGATCTGGGTATGCTGTTTGCTGCGCTATTCTTCTTTTTCCAGTAAGTCCCTGTCCCCCAAAACTGTATAGGAGGTCTCTAGCTGTACCTCGGTCGACTCTCCGCACAGGGCGGCTGTGTTCCAGCCGCTGCCGTGATCCACCGCAACAGGGCAGCAGATGTGCCCCGTTCGTCTTCTCTCTTAATCGCCTGTAGTACCACCTTGTTAGCTGAAAGCTAGGGTCTAAGGGGCCTTATTCATTCCTGCATGCACAGGACTGAAGATGCAAGTCTTAGATTTAAGAGTTTTGCTCAAGGGTTTCTCCAGGGGCCAAGGGGTGGTTTGGTTGTCCTGATGCAGTTCCTGGCTCTCAGAAGGTTCTGCAACCTTCCTTTCGTGACAAGTAGGGCATATGTTTCCCGTACAATTCTCAGCAGTTCTTAAAATAACTGTGGGGTAAAGCCGCTATTTTGAGTTTACTGAGCTAATGCCTCGTTCAAATGCGGCAACTCCGGTCCAGGTGCCAGATCACGGTGTCGGCCGCGGTCCAGCCGCTCCTTCCATCTCGAGTCGCTCAGGTCCCCACAACCGCCGGAGTCATTCGGGAGTCCCCCCAGTGCGGGGATTCTCCACTGGTTCAGCCCCGTAGGAGTACCACGTATTTCCAGGCATTCGGGCAGCCCCCCCCTGGTTGGATCCTTCACTCCCGGCAGCCCCCTGGACTCACCGCCTCAGTTTCCGAGCCTCTGGGTGTTTCTCATTGATGCTAGCGGCGCCGATGCGATGTTCTAAATGGCGTCCGCCATCTTGGATTGCTCACGGCCCGCGGTCGCTCGGGTTGAATAACTCTAAAAGTCGATTGTCAGGCGAAGATAGCCTCCGGTACTGCGGCCGCTGGGTTCCCCAAGCCTTCAGCCCCACTGTAAGCCATTTTGTTGGGACCACGCAGGTTTGAACACCCCGAGACGGGGAGTAAGAGACAGGAGCCTCACGAAGAGGCTGCTACCGTCATGGCGTCCAGCCACCCCCCCATGTCACTTTAACCTTTGTGCTTTTTTCATTGACTTTCTCAGTTTTTTTAACGTAAAGTAAAACATTTTTACCCTATGTAAGGTCGTGGGGTTGGTTGCTGGGCCTGCCTTCAGCCAGACCCTGTGCCAGGCGTGTGATTGACATAAGTCTCTCTGGGCAGACCCCCTGCCCCCCAGTGTAAACAGCCTTTTCCTGTTTGCGGCAGCGCAACATGGACAATAAAGCCCTCCCTTTCTTTTTTCACTTGTGTGATCCCGCAAGACTCTTGCGGTAGCCAGTGCCTCCCCTGCGTGTCCATGGGACTCCTGCAAGGGACCAGAGTGATACGCTTGATCCTGCAATATTGCAGGAACCCAAAAATATATATTTTCTTTTAAATTTGACCCCAGTGGGGTCCCACTAGATATGTGGGATCTGTTTACCCCTACCCTGCCCCATTAAGCCTTATTTTCTTTTAAGTTTCAAGATGCAGGGGTGAGGCCCCATGTCCTGAAATGGCAGCAGCAATGTATCTCTTCATGTAACATCCAGTCAATCAGAGTGCAAACTCCCACATGAGTTCTCAGGAGCCTTTCTCTTCCACTAGAGCAAGGAAGCTGGCAGGAAACAATGCCCATCGGCCAATCGATAACGTTAATATTTGAAGTTGCATGATTGCAGGAATCTTGTGAGACGTCCATGAATCCAACCATTCAGAAATACAGAGTTTTTGGACCTTTCTTTCTCAAACACTACTGAATGGATTTACAAAAAAAATCACCAAAAACACTCTTTATAGACCAAGGCCTAACTTTCTGCAACACTTGTTGTAATTCTGTTCAGCCATTTTCATGTGGAAAATTGCACAGGGAAGTTATGTTTTGGGACCCCTCCCCCTTTTTAATTGGCTACCACTTGATGGATCACCCCCAAATCTTTCCAGGAACGACATGCATGAACTTCAAACCAAGAAATCCTCTTCCTATGGAAACTAGGTCCTCACTATAACTACACAGTGGCGACTGCCACTGTGATATATGTGTATATATACACACACACATTAATATATTTCATTATATATAATTATTTCAGTGGTTCCTATTCCGAAGCGAGCTGGCACAGGGGAGTTGCTGAATTCCATTATTTGTTTCTACAAATAAAATAAACAGGATTATCTGTAAAGATTGTCTCGACAGTAAATATGAGTTGGACTGGATTCCTTGTTTTAACAACTGTGAAATCAACCAGACACCAGTGTTTACACTGTAACAGTAGACGTTTATGTACTTGTCTAAACATTTTGCTCCGTTTATCACAAAAATACTTTGCCTGCTATTTCTTTCTTGACATCTTCAGTTTTCATAAATTTCAACTCTTTTAACTGTTTCTTAAAATAACATCCTTTGGGAAGCTATTTATATTTGTGTGCTTGTGTTGTAAGAAATTGAGGTGGTCATTCTGACCCTGGCGGTCTTTGACCGCCAGGGCGGAGGACCGCGGGAGCACCGCCGACAGGCCGGCGGTGCTCCAATGGGGATTCCGACCGCGGCGGTAAAGCCGCGGTCGGACCGGCACCACTGGCGGGGTCCCGCCAGTGTACCGCGGCCCCATTGAATCCTCCGCGGCGGCGCAGCTTGCTGCACCGCCGCGGGGATTCCGACCCCCCCTACCGCCATCCAGATCCCGGCGGTCAGACCGCCGAGATCCGGATGGCGGTAGGGGGGGTCGCGGGGCCCCTGGGGGCCCCTGCAGTGCCCATGCCACTGGCATGGGCATTGCAGGGGCCCCCGTAAGAGGGCCCCTACATGTATTTCACTGTCTGCTGCGCAGACAGTGAAATACGCGACGGGTGCAACTGCACCCGTCGCACAGCTTCCACTCCGCCGGCTCGATTCCGAGCCGGCTTCATCGTGGAAGCCTCTTTCCCGCTGGGCTGGCTGGCGGTCTGAAGGCGACCGCCCGCCAGCCCAGCGGGAAAGTCAGAATTACCGCCGCGGTCTTTCGACCGCAGAACGGTAACCTGACGGCGGGACTTTGGCGGGCGGCCTCCGCCGCCCGCCAAGGTCAGAATGAGGGCCTGAGTCTGTTAGAAATAAAGCCTGTGCCATGATAGTTTTCTGAACACCAGCACTGTCTTGCAGGCAGAAGCACCATCCACATCGTTTCTTTCGAGCGGACCCCCTCTGTGGTGGTTGTGGGTGAGAATGAAAGTTAAACCAAGATCACACTTGGCAACGGTTCTATAACCTCCTGCCTGCATTTTCATTTGTGTCTTTTATCTAGTCATTTACGTTTGTTTGCAGTCTTCTATACATTGAAGATCGCACAGGCGTGTTGGTGTGCTTTGTAAAGACGACCAACTTGAAGTTAATAGGAGAAGGGCTAATTGATATACACAAGAGAAATTTGCACATAAAATTAGATTCTATAAGTGTACAATAAAAGGTCATCATAAACACAAAAGATTATGATTTTCACTTGAGATCAGGGATGAAGGAGGAGAAAACCTGGACCTGAGTTAGCAAAAGATTGAGAAATGGGTTACAGGTAGGTGACAATAAGAGGCATTGGGAGGATTAATGATTACTAGCGTGTTTTTGAACTGACTACGCATGGAAAACACTAGGGAAAGATGAGGTGGAGAGATGAAGAATAGAAGCATAAGTGGTGCAGAGGGTGAACTATGTTTGCTGGGATGTAGGCGATGAAGAGTCATACACAGCCAACAAGCAAAACTATGGAGGATCCGAGGAGGTTCGGGAGTCATCTGGACCAGAAAGAGCAGTAAAAGTATATACCATGTGACTAATGTGGAAAGTTGAGGGATTGTGGCTCAAATCGGAAAGCCATCTACAGTTGAATGACCTGGAAGGTATGAGCAAAGTGTGAGATTTGGGCAGGTGATGTGATTTTGAGGTAAAGCCCAGTGTTGCAAGTGAGGATGACACCAATTGGTTCATGATAAAGACTAAAGATGGTCGGAGCCAGAATAGAACATTGTGGTAGTGCATACAGCTGAGGAAGGTGTTGTGATTTCAATCTGTTGAGTTTAATGATTAAATATGATGCAAACAAACTAAGGACTAGGCCAGTGGTTCCCAATCTGTGGTCCAGGGACCCCTGGGGGCCCGCAAAATCTCCTCAAGGGGTCCGTGACTGCTTAGAAAATTAAATATTATTAACAGATTAGGTCCCCAGCTCTCAGTAATGACTCAGAGGGGGTCCCCAGATTTAAAATAAAGATTCATTGGGGGTCCCCGGGCTCCATTAATGATAAAGTGGGGGTCCACAGAAGTCAAAAGGTGGGAACCACTGGACTAGGCTGTGAACACTCAGAGAACCATGACTGTTTTGCAGGCAACAAATAAATCAACAAGAAAAGGTACAATTGTATTACATGTAGAAAGAATGCATAAAGAATGCAGAATTCATTATCAACAACAACCTCAATGCTACAGCCTCTATTGGGTTTGACTGGCATTCATCCAAGAAATTAATGCTACAGATATGGAATCTAAGTTGTGAGTCTACACAACTTTCTATAAACTGTGCTAGTGGAGGTGGCCCAAAGATAGGCTGGACATTGCCAAGATCTTCTGCTATGGCCAGCCGAGGGTTTCTTGAGCAGAAGAGAAAATTGGTTAATTAAAAGACAGGGGGTTAAGGTAATACCTCAAGCTTTTAATAAGTGTGGGTGAAACAAAAACAGTGGGAATAGTGCCTAAGAAATATTTTTAGTGTTTGACCTTAGCTATGGCTTTTAATAAATCATTATTTGGAGTTTTTGTGAATTCATAAATAGAAAAGTAGCATGTTTGATGGATTTTTCCCATCACATAACTAAGCACAGTCTTTACCTTAGGATTCTTCGTAACAAATGAGGGTGGTGTCTTATTGGACACTTTTACTACTTCACAAAATTGTCTATAATAGTTGTTCACATTATGAATTAACAATTTGATCAAGGAAGACTCAGGGCCCGATTCACAATGGTCCTCTACACTCCTGGCAGGACCTCTGTTCCGCAGTTATCCATTGCAGAGGTCCCGCTATGAGTGCGGGCCCCTCCTGCCATGACTGCATTGCCTCACCCATGAGGGTGGAGGCTCTTTGTGAATTGGTCCCTTACAGTTTAAAATACACCTTTTATAGTGTCTTCTAACAGCTAATATTTTTAAGGTTGGAGAGTGAGAGCGCTCCATCACTCAAAGATTTTCTTTCATTGTTTAACTCGCTGGAGAACCATGGAGCAGAGCATTTAGATCCCTTTCCCTTCTGTCTGTCAGGTGCAGATTCATAAAAAAGTTTGATAATGCACTTATTATATTGTGTAGTGGTGGCATTGACCTCCTGAGTTCTTACCTATGGATGCCGGGTGGGTAAGGAGATGTGTTCCTTGTAACTTCAGATGTGCTCAAGTAATCTGCTGCAGAGGAGGTCAGCAGTTGCTGTGGGCACCACTTGATATGAGGCTTCGCAGCTGTGATGTTTGCACTACACAAAGCATGTAATTGGAGTCAAAAACACTAAATTTCTCAGAGCGCCATAGAACTCTCAGGAGAATTGCAATGGTGGCGGGCATCTTAGATCCTTGGAGTGTACGTTCCTTGTGTTTCAGCGCTTTCCTTGCTAGGCAATTGTGATACTTAGTTGATGCATCCAGAACCTTGTTGAGATGTGATTGGAGCTAATTGTGCTTTCATTGGGATTTATGAAGGACCTGATGACTTAGAGGTATGTGCGGATGACGTTGTTTTGTTATCAATACCTCCCCAATGTCCTCAATACCTTGTTCCAGTAATTTGCTTCTTTTATGGGCTCGCTTGGATTAGCCACTAATCGTACCAAAATCTTCATAATGGTATGTAATCCAAAGCAAACTAAGCTGCGGGGCATCTTGCTTCATGCTCAACCCGTTGCCGTTATGCAGGATTTCCCACATTTGGGTGTTGTTTTTGATGCGAAGGGCAATTTGAGCTCTTGTACTGCTAAAGTTCACCAGAAATCTACCAGCTCGTTGGAAATATATTTAGTATTGCCAGTTGCATTAGCAAAAAGCCTGTGGCCCCTCTGTTGGAGATTTATAGTAAAAAATTACTCCCTATCTTAATGTATGGCTCAGGTACTTGTGCTTATATTACCTTAAACCCATTTCAGGCAGAACAAAACAGAGTGCTGAGGAGGCTACTGGATGTTCTACCATTGTGTTCAACTTTTATCTTGCACTAGGAGCTTGGGGTTGAATGTGTGGCAGATTCGAACAAATTGACTCCCTTACGCCTGGGGTGTTCGATATGGAGCAACCTGCTTGCCTCTCTCAATAGGGAAATTGTTAGAGAACGTCGGTCTTGTGAAAGAAGTGTAAATATTCCCTGGTTTCACCACATTAGACCATCTTGGCAGAACTGATTGAATCGCATTTATTAATTAAGCCTGAGACTATGACCAAACACGACATGGTGTGGGTAAAAACCTCTTTTAAATTGTAAATACAGTCTAGAGAGGCCCTGGAGCGTACTAAAACTTCTGTCATGGAATATGCCTCGCTATGCCAACACTAACACCAAAGAACAAGGATTTCGACTTTTACATGCACGTCAGTACTGGGGTCATTTTCCCAGGGATTATGAGCTCTGATGCATTTTGTTCACAAGGGGAACTAGTGAATCTTCAATTTGTACAAACATTGTTTATATTACTTTGAACATATATTAAGATATTGCCAGTGGTGAGAAAGTGAATGCACATTGCCAGGAGTGAACACACAATACTAATGTGTATTCATTATGTAACAGCTAAAGAACTATGCATATTGAGAATCATTCAGATAACCAACTTGATATACAATTGAATGAAGGTATTTTTAGATATAGGAACATGCAAAACAATTTGTTTACTGCATCTAATACGAATGTTTATTCTGTCTTTCAGATTGAGGAAGTCACAAAGTTTTCACTAACCATAAAGAGTGTGTTATACCGAGATTGTCGCAAGGTATTTCATGGTAGATACAGCGATCTGTAGCATGAGTGAAAAAATGCTAAAAGTTATTTCTTATCAAACCGTCTGCAGTGCAGATTAAGTCCAGAAGTAAGAATAGGCAGATGGAAGATATCCAGTGTCTCTGTTTCTGAGATCTACTGCTGACCCACCTAAATATCATTTGCTTGGCCACAGGTGGGTTCAATGAAATGTGTATAGTAGCAATGCTCCTGTTGGGTCTAGATAACCAGGTAACGGCAACCCTTACTCAAGGTAGGTAGAAGGCTGTTCATGGCCATCAATGCCAAGATGTTGTTATCAATAATTTTAGTTTCACATAACCAATTTAACTCTTTTTTAGGTTGACCATGGTGAAAGGTACTTGGAGATGATCAAACCAATCAACACAAATTGGCTCGTCTATAGTGATAAAGAATTATTTTTAAGTGTACACCATCAAAAACATGGTGGATGTCCCATCTGCCGTATTACAAGTGCATTATAGTAAATGCTACACAAAACATGGCAGATCAGCCATGTTTTGACAGTCTTCTCTGTCAGCCAAACTCTAAAATATGATCCATTATTTTTTAGAGAGAATTAACCAAGGGTGAAGTTTTCAGAGTGGGTAGGCTTATCACAGTTTGGAATAAGCATGTGGACATTTTTATATCTTTCCTTAGCGCAACTGTGATGGCTACTGCCCTTTTCTTGCTATTGTTAATCACAGTACCAGGCTGTGCTACCTGTGACATGTAAAGCCTCACTCTCATATTCGTCATTGCAAGCGAGAAATTTTCAAGTAGATTGCTCAGCCTTGAAAGTTTACAGTTTTGTGCCACTTTGAAGGTCGAATGTGTACTATCCACATTTCACCACCGCTGCATCTGCAAAGCCTTACGTTGTTTCATATTGGCCGCATGATCTGCATTGGAGCCATGACTATGAAAATGTATATATTTACCCAGTGTATTTGGGTATTTACAGTGGGTCCTGGGAATCCTCTTGCCACCCATTTCTGTTCCTGGCCTCCATAGGATTTCCCTCATTTATTCCATGGTTCTTTCGAGCGATGCTCTAGACACTATCCAAACCCCCTTATATAATAGGTTTCAACTGAGGACACTGCGATTTTTTGAGATTTGAGATTTCGCACAGATTCCTTCCGATAAAAAAGATGTGGATGCTGATGGCCCATAGAGCCACAACCCTTGCCCCAATATATAGTAGTTCAAGTACTACCTCTGTCTCTTGCAGTGCTGTTTCCAGAACACAAAGATTCAGCTCGAAGTGTTCATGCACAAATACTTGTTTATCCCCCAATGACATCACTAGGGATCTTGTTGAGACAAGCTATCACCAATATCACCAATATCCATGGTTGAAGACATCATTACATTGAGAACGCTGCTTATCAGTGGAAACAGACAATAAAATGTGTTAATGGAAGCCATAGGTAATTGGGCTATCACAACATTCTGACTTGAAGGCCAAACAGAACGTTGACAGACACTGTAGTCACACCACATAATTCAATGCCCAATGTGTCAATAGAGTGAAAGAATTACTGTTTAGATAATACTGTTCTGATATGAAGGCGGCTGGGTGCAAAGCTTGTGTGCTAACAGGGACCCTCATTGCACAGTTGTTAGCAAATTACTACCATGTATAAACTATTTGGACAGGACTTTGATGGCAAATTTGCAGTGGGAAAGCAACAGTAGTCGAAAGACAATGAAAGCCCCAATGGCACAAACTTCATAACATAATAGAAATCTAAGGCCGTCAAATTTAGGCATACATTCGTTGATTAGGCCATTATGAAAATACATGCATCTAAAAGCAAATATAAACTAAATTATAGATTAACTTTGTCTCTGTTGAATGTCTATATTGTTTGTTACCATGTTTCTTTGCCACCTTTGCTGCCAGTTGCCAGCATAGTAGACCTGTAGACCCAACCTATAAAGTACTCCTTGAAAAGAACATTACTGGACCGGCTTCCAAACACTCTTCTAGTTTCCAGATACAAAGGCCCGTATTTATACTTTTTTTGCGCCGCATTTGCGTCGTTTTTTGACGCAAAAACGGCGCAAACTTGCAAAATGCCATTGTACTTTGTAGGTTTGCGCCGTTTTGCGTCAAAAAGCGGCGCAAATGCGGCGCTAAAAAAGTATAAATACAGGAAATGCTTCAAATACTGCCATCTTTGGAGCCAAATCCGGCTTATCAGGACCAGTCTCCCAACAAAGACGACTGGCTGCAGGGAGAGTTTGTAACTACCTGGGTGGCTAAATGCCATACTGCTGCCAATTCACTTCTGGTGCCAGTCACTTTGACAGCATCACTCCTCTAATCCCAATTACTTGTCACTGGCCTTATAGTGCCACCCTCCTGTTACTCTGTTGACCAGACCAACATCCCAAGAGGATTTACACAGCTAAAACTAACTTCATCTAGAAATCCATCTCCTTGTGAAAAACAAACGACCATACAACGTTCTCTTAAAATGTCTATAGAACAGTGGTGACTGGTGATTTCTAAAAATAGTGGGGTGTAATATTTGCCATTGCATCCAGCAAGGGAGTCAAGTGAGTGAGCCCAAATTCATTCTTCTAGGTGGGTTTGGGACATTCTTTCCACAAGAAAACTTAGAAGACATTGCAGGCAAATAGTGCAATTTTAAAGCCCAATTTTCACAGCGTCTGTCTTTCTGTCATTGGATTGGAGGCAGCCTGGCTATCTTACTGGGGAGGCAGCTATGGCAAACATCCAGGGATCCGCACTTTTTATGGAAGCCTTGTATTGCATGTAGTTAAAGTGCTAGAAAGAAAACCTGTGTGCAAATCTGTAACAAATATTATGGCAGCAACTCTCAAAAACACTTTTGTGTACTGTAAGTTGTACTACGTATCATATAAATTACACTCTCTTGCATGCATTTTTTAATCTGCCCCGAAACATCCACCTCCCTTTAGCAACAGTGCAAAGACATCACTAGCTTTCCATTTGCAATAAATGTATATGAATATTTCCTGAATATTCCCATTTTATTGCCATTGTAGATGTGTTGGGGCCACTTCACAAAGGCATGTAAGAGAACGTACAATACTACTACAGCAGTAGCCTTTTTCATACTATTACTACTACATGCCTTTGGGAAGCAGCCCCATAACGGTGAAGGAATTTTGAACTGCTGCTGCACATGCCTTATCTAGGCTCAGAGTCTGAAGAAGTGTGCCCTTAATTCAGTGTGTTACATGGTTGAACTGGCCTGTAGAGCAAAAAGGCAGTACCTGAACGGCTGGTATGGCAGGTCACTGTGTGGTGTAGTGTCCTGCTGGACATGTTCTAGTGTTTCCACCAGCCACTCTGCTGAAGGCTGGCTTTCACGCTCACCCTACACCCATCTATTACAGGCGTCACCAGTCAGATGACCCTACTAATAAAAAGGGCCGGGAGCACATGCTCAAGGCCAGTGATACGAACCCAACCAGGGTGTCTGCGTTACCTTCATTAGCAGTATGAGGGCCTAGGGCCCCCAACACCACAATGGCGACGAGTAGGCCAGACCAGACTTGGGCGCTGGCAGCAACATCAACTTTGTTCATGGGGGGGGGGTGGGGGATCGGTAACCTTTGAATAAGGCACCCCTTCACAGATTGCCCGCACGAAAAGGCCGGAGCCCGGCCAACCATGAGGCCACCCTGACAGAGTGCACCAAGTTGGCAACTGCTTCTGCCCCGGCGAGCCTGTTGCGCCTTACGGGGCCACAGGAGAATGAGCAGCTGGGCTCCTTAAGGTGAGAGAGGGCCACCTGCGAGGTTACTGTGAGGGAGTGCTGCTGTTTGCTGTCCCTGCTTGAGGCGCTGGGGGGAGGACACAGCCGACCTATTCAGTGGGTGGTGAAGAAGCAAGCCCCAACATTGCCCCTGCGGTGCCACCCCTGTGCTGACACCCAAAAGACCAGTGGTGCCTGGATGCACCACCAAAGGCCACAGGTAGCGGCAAAGGAAGCCTGCTCTGCATTTGCGTTTGCCGCCCAGCATGTTGGGTGAAAGAACAGAGGAAAAACGCCTTCCCGCAAGACAGTCATGCCGTCGCCAAGATGGCCAAAGAAGTGGCCACATCGCAAGTGTGTGGACCCCCTCTCCCTGTCACAAGAGAAACGGCCCCCCTAACTGCTATGATCCTGCCACACATACCGCCGCCAGTGCCCCAGCTAAGGGAGCGAAAGGAGAGGTGGGCCACGTCGGGAGGGACACCCCTCCCCCGAGGAGAGGTGTCAGACTTGGAGACGTGCTGCAAGCCCGGCCACCAGTGACTAAAACGGACGCCATCTGCTCCAACGAGGCCCACAGTCGGAGGAAAGACTGCTGAGGCCTGCAAATAGCACTATAGACGCACCTATTGGCCATACAGAGTTACTGCAGTCCTTTAAATCAAAATAAGAATAAACATAAGGAAAGCTGCACCTCTAGTGATTGACCTATCGCTGTTTTCTAAGGTACCCGAGACCGCATAGATGAAAATGCCCCCAGCCTCAGGAACCTGATGGCAACATAGAGAGCAGTGGCTCTAGTGCCACCCGTCTGTAGCCCAAGGCACCTCGCCCTGAGTAATAGTACTAGGAGACTGAGAGGAGAGACTGTGAGTCCCTGCAAAGAGATCCTACTGATGCCCAAAGCTGCCCCAGCTAAGCAGCAAAGCCAAGAAAGGCCACAAGTCCCCACATTGGACACAAAGAGAACGTGCGCTACACATGCAGCACCCAGCAGTAAACAGCCACCACCCAAGCCCGGAGAATGGGCACACCGGGTGCCAACAAAGGGTGCCCACAGAGAAAGAGACAATGTCAGAGGTGCGCAGAGAACCTCACCAGCAAACCAGACAACACAGGCAGGAGACAGAGAGACAGTGAGCCCTCTGAGAGGGTGAGGCAATGGCAGGGAGAAGAAGAAGCACCATCCGGCCACACCGCAGTAAAAGATGGCCACTGTTGGCCCATCATTAAGCAGGTCAGGAGAAGTGACCAACCCTGCCAAGCAATCGGTGGCAGGAGCGAGCGCTGCAACAGTGCAGTCTCGAGGCGCAAGTGCTGCGCCCTCGAGTGAAGACATGAACAAGAGACGGTGACCCTCCAGTCTGGAAGCCACCAAGAAGATCCCGGAATCGACCAGACCTGTGAGAGGTCTGCGCGGAGAGCAGATCAAGTCCTACTGACAGGACTACGCCTGCAAATTGCTGCGACAGTCGATGATGTACCATCCAAGGTGCAGTACATCACCAGCGAGAGGTCCATGTGGCACAACATGCGACACTTGGTGCAGCGCCACATCAAGAAAGAAAAAGAGGAGAAAGGAACGTGGCCTGACGCCACGACTTGAAGAACCAGAGAAGAAGGGTGTGACAGTCCGGTCACACAGAAGATCAAGAACACCACAGGTGCGCAAGAGGAAGGGAGAAGAGCAATAGGACTGAGGACTCATGACAGAATAGGAGAGAGCATCCATCACCACAAGCCAGCCACCGGGGAGAGCAGACCTCACTGGAGACAGCTGCATGGGTGGATCAACTGTAAGCTGCCAGCATTCACGAATTGCATCCAGGCCCCACCCTTCTCAGTGGGACCGTCCTGTCACTGGCTGCTTGACATCGATGGCATCCATGCTGCCAACTGCACACGCCATGCAAGAAACGTCTGTGGCTGTGAAGTCCCTCAAGTCATACCTTCTCCAAAAACAACACCCCTACCTGTTGATCTACCACAAGAGATAGTAAGATTGTCATTCTTACAAGTTGCAGCACGCAAACCACCTAAGGAGCACAGCACCACCTGAGTGGAGCCAAGGCCAGCAACAAGACCAGAAGTTGACAAGGCATCCCTGGCACCGTGGGAGGCTGATCACTCAGAAACCTCCTGTGAGCCCCAGTGAACCGGACACCTGCAGACTATTTGGATCATCCACCGTTGGACGTGGCCCTGTTGGGAGTTCTGCAGCGAACCCTTGGCGCAGCCTCAAGTGGCTCACCTAGTCCACGTGGTCCCGTGGCAATCCAGGGGCAAGCGCCACCAGGGAATTCCGGTGAGAGATAAATCCAGCCACAAGAGATGTGTCTGAGGCAGCTCCACAACAGGCACCGGGAAGCATCATAGGTGGAGACTGGTCACCCAAAGATTATTGCACAAAGGCCAGAGCACCTGAGTCCTGACGGAAAGAACACACTGACCCTTTGACAACCACCCTTGTGGCTCCATGCGTTATTGGGATGTGGTCCTTTTGACAGTTCCTCAGCGACACCTTCACTTAGCATGCGATAGGCCTTGCACAGTCCATACAGACCCGTGGCAGCTGGCCAAAAGGGCCTTGGTGAGACTCCTGTCCGATGGAGTTCTGGTACAAGAGGGAAGTCTGAAGCTGCTCTGCCAGCAGACAATAGGATGCATCAAGGCCTTCAAGGATTACGCTTCTTCATCCAGGTCATCCGCAGTCTTGGAGGTGGGCCACCCCTAGAGCCGGAATGCCTTCCAGAGATCCTTAAAGTGGACTCCCCAATGTTCCTGATGCACCCTCATCAAACTTTGTAAATAGACTCCAACACCGTGAGCTCAGGTGGGACAGGACTGACAGTCCCTCAAGTGAACGGTAATGTTGTGGACAGGCAATTGTATTATCCGGACTTCATCTTCACTGCCATTTGAGTCCAGAGCAGTCGGGTTAAATGATGGAGGCGTGCCGTGATGCCGAGTGCCCCAGCTGTACCTGTTCCATGCAGCATGTCTGTAGGACCACCTGAAGAGACTCAGTGATTGTTTTATAGTTTATGTTTTCTCTCCCACAGGTTGGACTTAGTTGTTTGCTTTTTAAATAAAGTTTGGGAGGGATATAGTGTCCTGCTGGACACATTCTAGTGTTTCCACCAGCCACTCTGCTGAGGGCTGGCCTCCAAGCTCACCTACACCCATCCAATCACAGGCGTCCACCAGTCAGGTGACCCTGCTAATAAAAAGGTCTGGGCGCACATGCTCAAGGCCAGTGATACGAAACCCAACCAGTGTGTCTGCGTTACCTTCATTAGCAGCATGAGGGCCTAGGGCCCCCAACACCACATGTGAGGCAGTTTTTCCGTTATTTGCGGGTCTGTGGTCCTGTTGTAAGATCTGCTTGTCATTATTAGTGTTGATTTCCCTGAAATTAAAGAAACATTGCATGCAGCACACTCAACTATATGTAGTTTTCTTTGCCTTGCAAAACAATTATTTACCGTTTTTGAAAAGTTTAAAACTGCCCCAATGTGCGAACATGAGTCACTTTTTAAACCTCTAATTCGCTAACGGGGCCACTTTTATTGTGGTGCTCAGGTCTATTTTCTGAATCAGTCCGACCTTGTGCTTGTTATTGAAGCTTGCACTGCCGCTGCACATACTGTGCTGTGCAAATAATACATTAAATCGTTCTGTAATCAGAGCGCTACCTTAGTGAAGCAGCATTTGTTCATCGTTTGTTTTGGTCAAGAGAGATTAAGTTTGTTTTTGTGAGCCACTGAGAACCCCGCAGATATCAGTCTGCAGCACCGTTGCATCAGATCATACCCTAGCAGCACTGAGCATACTCCCCAATTAGTGGAAGAAGTAGAAGATGCAAATTCTTATCTGATTTTTCTCAACTCGGGCTTCAAAGAAAGGCCTAAACATGTTAATCTCTTGACTGTAATAATTTGAATTTGAAGTTGAACCTGCGGAGCAGCATTTCATTTAACAGTTTTAAAAGAATCCACGGAGCAATTAGCATCCTGTTCAAAGAAAGAATTTAGCGGCCTACTTCAGAAATCCTAATCTGTTGTTTGTGCTCTTTCTGTGCTAATTTTAGGCGCTACTTATCCGAGGGAGAGCTAATTGTCACAAAATCGTTTCTTGTTAAAATAGCTCCATTTCTTGGTATATCGTGCTATCAGATGCAGGATTCCTAGTACGTCTTTTCTTATAAAGCGATTTTTTTTCTGAAGGTATCAAATCGCTGCCCCCATAACTTGGTGTCATCTGATATACGCTGTCCACTGTGAACTAGGTTTGGAAGAACTAATGTCTACAGTGGAAACGTAACCCCCCGTCGACCTATCAATACGGAATAAGCGGTGGCCCTCAATATCCTATCAATATGGAATAAGAACAAGCCCTCAATATCCTATCTATCTGGAATATGCAAAAGGCCTCGATGTCCTGTTGCTATAGCAAGCATGTGCTGAAGCCCTTTATCAGCACAGTCTTTAAGTGAAGAAGAAACTATGACTCATATATACCAACGAATTTTCCCATAAATATAGAGTGGGTAAAACCCTTTGATACAAAAGCGCCTAGACTCCTTTTATATGCTTGGGCCAACCCTCAGAAACTATGACTTCAATATTTCCAGGATTATGTTAGATCAAATGTTCTACTGAACGGAGGCTTCACCCTAGAAAAAGGACTCGCCGCTTCAATATCAACTGGTACCCTTCTGATACATGAAAATTGCACATATAACATACCGTAAGTATTTTCTTAGAGTGTTCACATCTTTGATTAAATGGTATGTAATGTCGTTAGCTATTAGTACGGGCTTGTAGCAGTAATGGATTCTCATTGAGGGCGACTTATCATGCAGATAATAGGTGTCAGTGTGATTTATCGGATTTGAGAAGTCCTTCAATGATGTCCTGTGGGTCCTCTGTCCTGTTTGCCGAGGGCTGGACCCGCTCACTAGGTGCATCGACTCCAGAAGCAAAACATAAACTTAGAGAAGACTGCAGTAAAAAATCATCAGAGCTTAAAAACAATGAACGAAGAAATAGGTCGGGATAATATTAAGAGAACTGTCAACGTGGTAGCAATATAGATAAAAGAATTCTGGCAATAACAGGAGAAGAAAAGTATAAACATGTTATAAATAATACAGAGGGGAGTTAACTTAATGTGATCAACGTTTTTCTTACTGACACTAAGTTGCTGGTTATTGTATTTGTATTCTTTAATTCATTCTTCAATCAATCAATCAATCAATCAGAGAATTTGTAACGCGCACTACTCACCTGTGAGTGTCACAGGGCACTGGGGGGGAGTAGGTGTGGAGGGAGGGGTTGCTACTGCTCGAACAGCCATGTCTTGAGATGTCTCCTGAAGGTTAGAAGGTCCTTAGTCTGACACAGGTTCTTCAGCATTCGCTTGGGAAAGATCACCCACTTTAAAGGAGGGAGGCAGTCTCTGTTCACTTTAAAGGAGGGAGGCAGCCTGCCTGCACACTTTAAAGGAGGGAGGCAGCCTGCCTGCACACTTTAAAGGAGGGAGGCAGCCTGCCTGCACACTTTAAAGGAGAGAGGCAGTCTCTGTTCACTTTAAAGGAGGGAGGCAGCCTGCCTGCACACTTTAAAGGAGGGAGGCAGTCTGTTCACTTTGAAGGAGGGAGCTAGCCTGCCTGTTCACTTTAAAGGAGGGAGGCAGTCTGTCTACACTTTAAAGGAGGGAGGCAGCCTGCCTGCTCACTTTAAAGGAGGGAGGCAGTTTTTGCTCACTTTAAAGGAGGGAGGCAGCCTGCCTGTTCACTTTAAAGAAGGGAGGCAGCCTGCCTGTTCACTTTAATGAAAGGAGGCAGCCTGCTGTTCACCTGACCTGTAGAAAATTACGGTACCTACATCACTTCCAATGCATCAGCCTAACCTATACATTGTCTTCCACTAGGTAAATACAAAATGCAATGGAATAAAAATCAATTTTTCAAAGTGTATCATGAAACATGGAAAATATTTCACAATTCCCTGTGAATTATGGATTTCATCATGATAATGACAGCCCCAAAGTACCCTGCAGTGCTTTCCCATTGTCATGACTATAAGGATAATGCCGCACATATAACCAAATTTTAAAACACATTCTCTGACAGTATTATTTTCATCCAATTGTGCATATTATGGAAAATATTAACAAATTATATGTACGGAATTCTTAATTATATGATAAACGTTGCTGCCACAGAATCGCATAAATACACTGAATCTCACTATTTTCCATTGTTTAAACAAAACTTTCTATTTCCTGTCAGTGCCTATTACTATCTTCACTTTGAAGAAAACGGATTTTCATGCTAACTATTCCAAAATAGACAAGCAATATAAAAAGATACATAAAGGGCAATAGGTTAGTTGGTCTAATATTGCCATCTCGGATTATAGTGACATTTACAAATCATTCAACCTTCAGCTTTTTGGTGTACGATGTCATCACAACTCTTCAACAGTATAATTTAACAATGTTACCCTGTGGCCAGGCCTGGTGCCCACCCCCCCTCAACCACCCAACCCCAAGCCACACAAGGTCCTCAGCCATCCAATGCAAGACCCTAACACTTCTTGTCTTTTTTCGTGGGCGAGGCTGTCCTGAAAGCCGTGGAATTGTGATGAGTGATGGAGGTCCCTCTGTGATCCCCCTATTAATGCCAGGAGGATCAATGCACCCATAATCTGCCAGATCCCGGGGGCACTTTTAGCACAGAAAAAAGAGGTGGTGCACGGGCCCCCTTCCTAGAGCATTCAAAAGCCCCGGGGCCCCCACCTCCGCCAGGACTATGCTATGTGAGGGCTTGAGTTATAGTTACCTTAGGGCGCAAGTTATAGTTATTATTATTAGAAATAACTCTAACTATAACTGATGAATTTCTATGGTTATGCGTAAGTAAATTCAGAACATAACTATAGTATCCCTGTAAGGTTTGTTTTTTTCAGTGAATTTACATATATGTGTATATGTATATATATATATATATATATACGTGTATATACATATTCTCAAAAAACAAAGGTTAAGGTAACGTTACAGTTAGTTAGGTGAATATTTCAGTGACAACATTAATGTTTTGAAATCACTACATATCTACATAATTTTGCACAGCTTGTATCCAGCTAATGTGAGTGTTTACAAAACACATGTGCTCCTAACGCATCATAGGTGTGTAGAGGTTTTGAAAACATTATAAATCTTTGTATTTAAGAGTAACTCAGTGTGCAGATGACAGTTGATGATTTGTATCCAGTATGTTCCACACAAGTTTTTTGGTTCTGCAGAAAATGCTTCCAGTAGGGTTAAGAATCTACGTAATAGATACTTATTATCGTAAGCAGCCTTGAGACATTAAACAGAATCGTCTCAGTTTGACAATTTGTACTTAGCATAGAAGACTGTCTGGCCCAGGTACTAGCCTATGTATATGTGCTTTGTTTGTCCCCGAAAATGGCCCATCTGTAAAGTATTCACCACAATAGGAAAGCTGCAGGTAGCACCTTCACGCCCTGGTTATTTTAAGCCAAAAGTGATTTGCATAGTATGTACACTGTTCTAAGTACATACCTTTTAATACTCTGTGGTGCATTCCTCATGAGAGTTTCACTGTCTGAAAACAGTGTGGTACAGAGTAAACTATCTCCATAGAGTAAACATTGTTTACAGTACCCACTTTTTCTACTCACATCAACTTAATTTCTCAATGTAGGTTCGGTGACTATGAGGGATTTGATATAGATAAGAGCTGTCCATAGTAAAGCATTAATTTGGGAACAGACGTTGAATATCTTGAGGAACTTGGCTTTGCCTGAACAGCTCTATCCATAGTGAACACAGTGTCCAATGAGGCTTTCTCGTACAACTGTAGTTGATTGTTAATGTGAACTAGGCCATCTGTGAAGTGTATGGTGTTGGGTCAATCTTGCACATAACACATGCTTGCTGTACCGAAGGGAGTTGTGATGGCATTAATGATGCTTCATGATATTTTTATCTATGGTGTACTTAATGCCAGGCCTCTAGTGCCATACTAGTTCAGAGTAATGCGCACAAAAGAAGCTTGGATGATGTCATCAATGATGTCATTTGAGATGTCATGAGTAATGTCATGAATGATGTAATAGAATATGTCATGAGCGCTGTAATATGTGAGATCATAAGCAGTGCATGATGGGTGCCAGTAATAGCTAGCTTTGCTCACTATAACTGGGGAATTTCTGTGTTTTTAGTTCAAAACATTAATGTTGTCACTGACATACTAACCTAACTATAACATTACTTTAACCTTTGTTTTTTTAGTGAAAATAAATAAATATATATCATTGAAAATACCAAAGGTTAAAGTAATGTTACAGTTAGGTGAAATGTTCTAATATTTTAAACTGTAAAAACCACAGATATTCATCAGCTACAGTTATAGTTATCTCAAGTAACTACCCTAAGGTAACTATGACTCGTATCCCTGCCATGCACAGTTTTCTCATCAATAATTTCACTGCAAATGTTGTAGTAATATTATCAATGATGTCACAGAAGATGTCACAAGTATTGTAAAATGTTGGGTAATTAACAGTGCATTGTGAGGGCACGTGTTATAGTTACCTTAGGGCACAAGTTATACTTACTTGAGATAGTATAACTGGTGAATTTCTGTGGTCTTTTGAGTTTAAATTGTTATATTATGTTGTTAAAGAACATTTAAATTAACTATAATGATACATTAACCTTTCTGTTTTTCAGTGAATTTCTAGTTTTAGTTTTTTTTAACGCAAAGTAAAATTGAATTATCATACGTAAATCCAGCTTCCTGCAATGCCCGGCAAACTGCCATGCGTGGTGGAGGGTTGGATGCAAGGCTTAGGTTTCAGGCCAATCCCATGCATACAGACAACCCCATGCAGTGAACAGCCTTTGGCCATGCACAATGGGGGTTGGCCCCAGTGAATTGGCATACACCTAATTGGTGTTATTTACCTTACCTATATGTCCCTAGTAAGTAATACAAAGTGTAACCACGTCTAAACCTCCCTTTGAAGTATTATTAAGTCACCAATAAGTAGGCCCACCTCCCATAAGGGTGATTACATGGTATTTAAAAGTAGGACATGTCAGAGTGTAATGAAAGAAACAGATAGAAATATCATTCAAATATAATAGTAAAATAAATGTATTTATTAATAGCTAATAAAGAGAAGATACTTTTAGAAAGAAGTTACCTTTACCCTTCCTGAAGCCTTTGGAGGCCCATTAGATGAGCACCAACTTTTAACTGGCAACTGAACAGCCCTCTTGGTGAGGTGTGAAAACTGGTTCAAGAGCAGGACAAATACCTCAGGTGTGGAGAGGTGTTTCTGTTTCTCTGGCAGGATGACCATCTGGGCTGTGGTCAGGAACCTGATTAACTTCAAAGAGGCCTACCCTGTCACAGTAAAATGTTAGCTGGCAACCAGGCAGTGCCCCTCTCTGTTTCTCTAGTCAAGCAGGCACCAACCACAGTGACAGAATGGGACAACCTCAGAACTGGTTTGAAGTGACCATGGAGGAGGGATTGCTCTGCACAGAGAGACACGTTTTCTGCTATGCTGGATGAAGGTAAAGTAGTGCAATGTGGAATTGCATATCGTAGGACAAACTGTAAGTGCTGCAAATGTAGGTAGTTTTTCTCCCCTCAGTCCTTTTCCCCTTTTGGTCAAGGACCGGTCAGGAGTCTCTCCCACCCGATCACTAGTGCCAGGCATAGGATGACACCTCGGGGTACCTTTTTCAGAACACAACTGGACCTGTGGAAGACAGAAAAGAAGAACTGCACTTGCTGTTGAGACCTGTGAGGACACAAAGGGTTGGGCCTGCCCCCACTTGTACCCAGCATAAAGAAGTCGACCTCAAGGGTAAGTTGTCTGTAATCTGTTAAGTTACAAGACTATAACATTTTCAAGAACCCCTTTTCTTTAAGAGCCCATGTGACCTGTACTAACTGGACCTGCCCTTGACCCTTCTGGTGGTTATTTCTGTATTCCTAAGGCCCTTTGATCCTTGATTGTGCCAAAGTGCACCACTCCTGCACATCATGAAAAACCTGCCAGATATGTTTCTGCTCCAAAGACCTTAAAGGAGTCTATCCAACGAAGGTGCATTGCAGCTGGACCAAAGATTCAGGTTGCTTCGGCTGGGAGTTTTTTTGCAGAAGCAAATCTGTTTCAGTAGGACATTGTGAATGACCTACTTTTGGAGCCCTGTTTGGCTGAAGCTTGCAGTCTTGCCCTGCTGTAGGAATCCAAGCTCCAAAAAAGTGAATAAGTCCAAACTTAGAAATCTTCAGTGGACCTTATTTGGGCATTATTTTTCATTTCTACTTCTCATATCGTTCTGCCCAGAATCAACTGATTCACTGAGCTCTTGATCACTGGCTGCCTGGACTCATGTAGCGCTTCTTGGCCACAGTCTCCTGTATTTCTCCAGTGTGGATTTTTCACTTCCATTTCAAAGACCGAAGGTAGAACTTCTATCCATGTTGTTCCTGATTCCTGTATTTGACCAGCGCTCCATCACGGTTGGTATTAACGCTTGCCTAGGAAACAGTCAAGTGCAATCAGATGACCAAGGTTGGCGCTTACAGCTTTTTTGCACTATTTCAATTTAAAGCTTTAAAATATCATATGTCCAGTTCCCCTTAATATTATTTTTGATTTTTATAAATTGAAGTGGGATTTTTATTTTGTTGTGCTTTTGAATGTTCAACTTTTTTGTACTTCTAAATGCTTTACACATGTTCTTAAGTTATATCTGTCTGCTCTGTGCCATAGCTATCAAGGGTTGCCCTCAGATTTAAACTATTTAAATTAAACTACTGAAACCTTCATAGGACCTAACAAGAATAATGGCATTATTACTTGTAATGGTCTATCATCCACCCCAAATAATAATTCACTTTCTCACAGCATGCAAAAGGAAAAAGAAACAAAAAAACAACAGTTAAAACATTCCTCGTCCCCTAAAATAAATGGAGGTAGGGAAAAAGCCGCGTTTGTGTGGCTACCAAAGGTTTGGGTAATGACAGGAATAATCTGAGGGGGAAACTAAAACATAGGGACACATGTTAAAGATTAAGGAAGAGCCCACTTTGATGTTTAACACAATATGGTACTGAAATAGACATAAGGAAACCTACAGCGATAATCCAGTTACTTTCTTTCATTTGCCATATTATTGGGAAGGCAACAAGTGCCAACAATGACTTTAGGTCTATTGCTATCTTGATGCCCATTATGAAACAAAGTGCCAAAAAGGGCAACCACTAGAGGATAGAGCACAACAACAATGTAAATAATTTATAAACTGGGAACTACCATAATGATGGCATAGGGGCTATGCGTCCATAAAATAGGATGTCTACTCTAAAGGTCATCTTTTCACTATTGACCCATGTGTACTATTTGGCGAAGAAGGTGGCGGATGCCAGAGAGTGCTTGCACATCTGCAAAGCGTATGTCAATAGTGAAATCCGAGCGAAGTCATAAAATTTAAACAATATGGTGTTGGGTGCCAGGCTAGCCCTAACACCTGCCACCACAGGTGTCGGAGGGCCACACACTGAAGAGTGGGTGGTTGCCTAAATATTGAAAGAAGAGTGGCCAGGGCACACCAATAGCATGAATCCTGATCCTGATAATGTTCAAGAATAAATAGAAAGTTAGTTCTTGGAAGATGATGTGTAGATATTTATTATAAGTGCAGGTAGAAAGTAGAAATCTCAATCAAAAGACTGCGTTGTACAAAATGACCATGTGTCCAGAGCAGCCAGATGGTGATAAATGGTCAAAGTTACAATAGGATGTTCGAATGTAACAATAAGTCCATACAGCAAAACAGCCAACACATGTTTCGTCTTCAAGACTTTGTCAAGGCTGTGGAAACATAGATGAAAAATACATACATGTCGGTATAGTATAATTGCGCAAGGTGACTTCACAACGTCTAAAATTCTTTGTACAGAGGTAAAGAGAACAATCCGAGCAAAGGTGCAATAGAATTGTGTGAATTAAGTGCAGGGATGCGTATCGTTAATGTGACGACCAGAATGTAGTGTGAATGCCTCAATAGGTCTTATAGGTGACTAATTGAATCACGTTCCAGAAGAAAAAGGCAAACAAGTCAGTCTAGAGTGGAATAAAATGGCAACATCATGCGAGGTGAGATTGTCATAAACGTGTCTACACAGTGTGATACAGTACATGTGCTTTAAAAATTTTTAGAAAACATTGAATCTTAGTGGTGAAGAAACAAGGGGGGATGCGAAGTGTGTTGTGATGTGGATAGAAGATCTATAAATGGTGTGGAAAAAAAGAGTAAGATTTCTCTCATAGGGAACTAATTGTGCATAGTATGGTATGTTGCCCATAGAAAACATTGCTTGTGTTAGTTTATCACTGACTAGCATTAAGTAGAATTATACAACAAATGAAAACTCGAGTTCAAACTTCATAAGAAAGTATTGTTTAGAGACAGTGGGCCGCAGATAGATGAAGATTTCAAGGATGCCCAGCAATGACTTCTAAATTCTCATTTGGTTGAATTGTAGAAGATGGGTAAGTCAGTTGAATTATATGGTTCAGAGGATGAATGCAGCAAAACCTCAGAATACAGGCAAAGTGACTAGTGATGAAGGGTTTGAAAGACTCGTCTTGGGAGCTGTAGTCAGGATCGGACTGGGACAGAAAATAGGTCTGGGCATCAAAATAAAAATGGACCCAATTAGTAAATTAGTAAGCTAAAAAAGTGTCCCATATGTGCAAATTGAGACACTTTTGTCCTTATAAAGATACTCTGTATAGGCGTTTTGCAAAGTATGGAAGACTAGATACATTTGAGCTTGCTGCAGGCAATATGTGTTTTAAAGTCAGAGAAATCAACCGTGAAGCAGACCACAAAACAGGACCACAAACCACCAAACCACGGCCCACATCCTGTCAGACCAGCCCGTGTTCCACTGTCTGATTGCCCTATAGGCCAGTCCGACCCTGGAAATAGTGGCTCTACATACATAGTATGAAAGTAAGCCATGTTATTGGGAATCTCCAGGTGCACTGCAGGTCTATCTTGTAGCATTATGGACAATAAAATAAATAGCTTTATATTATCATGCTACAAGAGCGCTCGCTTTTAAATGCTATTCAACGCAATAACTTTGAGACATTCTTTAGCATTGCACAAAATGGTGCCAGAAGCGAGCCCAGATGGGATTAATGGCTGATATACCTAAAAATGTGAATTACAATCCGACCACAATTGGCAAAGTTTATACCAATAAGCTGACTGTCTATCTTGAGACAACTGCAGAAGATGATTATGAAAAATTAGGAGCAGTATTTTTGCATTGTTATTTCTTGCCTTGGAGGTAGCAATAGCAGTACCTTTGTAGTGTGCTAAACTCTATGCTTGAGTAGATAATAAGCACACACCCCAAGGCGCTCATTATTGCCTGTGGTGATTTTAAGGCAGGGTCTATGTGGATAAAAACAAATCAGATGTTACTATTACGTATTGATGTATTGATATTCTAAATATGTTTTCAAAGGTTATAACTAGTAGAGGGCACGCCCTACTAGAACTTCCAGAGTCCTACTCCCTATTGCCAGATGACCAACAAGCTGAATCCAGCAAGGTGAATGGGGTCCAATGCTCCCAGATGGATCATAACCTAGTGTAACCTAATGTCAGGGGTTTCCTTTCTTTCTTTAATAACTTGCTTACAGATTCAGGATCTGAAAGTGGACCTCAACACCATGTTTTGTGCTTTTATCCAAAGAAGGGAATAGTATCCTGGACACTCAGAATTAAGACTCAACGGTGTCAAGTCTCAGGTGGCAATAATTTATGAGGTCATCAGACAGATGTATTTATTGCCACATACTGTGAAAGTGTTTATGTCTATTTCCTGTTTAAAATCCAGCTAAGCTAAATAAAGAGACATGATAGGTGAAGTATAGCAATTATAGCCAAGAATCTGGGAAAATGAAAGCCACTGACACACATAATGAATGGCATGATATTGATATCTGTTCATGTAAAAGGAAGATTAACTAAGTAATAAGACACCTACAGTATGCTCCGAAACGAAACTAAGCAGCAACTAGAGAGCAACCTAAGATGATTGAAACGTGGCTTTAAAATCTTGTTAAGCATAAAAATCTTCATTTTGTGAGGTGTATTGGAATGGTCTACAAATAGCCTCTTTCAACCATGCTTCTGGAAACTAGAAGCTGGTCTCAATAGGGTGGGGGCAAAAATGAAACCTAGCGTCTGGGAAAGATATAGCATTAATAACAAGAGGCTTGCTCATATTCAAACACTTTCGAATGATTGTTGTAGTAGGCAAACCTGACTAGGGATCACAACGGTGGTGAAGTTTAGTAGGGAATATACGAAAATAATTGAGCATATCACGTCAAAACCAAGAAATACTTTATTCGATTTTAAGAAATAATCATGAAAGCAGAAACGCATTATAAAGATACACAATATGAAAACAATATAGAATTTAATTAGTGCCCTATAGATAAAATCTTTAAAGTATCAGTACTTTGTAGATATCACAGTAATTAAAACAATACAGTATTGTTGGTGTAATGCAGACTTTAAGAATCTCCGGAATGTGAAACATACCTCATTGTCAGGTAGCATCTGGAGGACACATGGGCCCTCATTAAGACTTTGGCAGTCTTTTCGTAAGAGAGCTGAAGCCGCGAGTGCCGAAAGATCGCCAGTGCTGGCGGTCTTAAGACTGCCCTATTACAACTGATTTTGGAATTGCGCTCGAAATTAGGTGGAATTCCGACACCAGTTGAGCTGGCGGTGAAGAGGCAGTTTCACCGCCGGCACCACCATACCAGAAGGACGTCAGACGATGTATTATGACACGTAATATGGAGTGGCAGTTTCCTGATGGTTGGGCGATGCCGGCAGTGGAAGTGCCGGGACCCGTCCCCTCCCAGACAACCTCCTCGACAGACGAGGTAAGTGGATCGTCCGACAGGGGAGGGGGGTATGTGTGCGTGTGTGAGTGCATGTGTGAATGTCATGAATGCGGGGGTAGGGGATGTTTGTGAGTGCGTGTCTGCATGTGTGAGTGATTGTGGATGGGGAGGGGGTGAGTGCATGAGTACATGTGTGGGTGTTGGAGAATGAGTGCGTGTGTCAGATTCAGCACATGGAAGGGGTGAATGCGTGTATGCATGTGTATGTAAGTGGAAGGGGGCGAATGTTTGTGTGAGTGGACAGGGAAGTGGGTACGTGTTTGTGTGAGTGGGCAGGGGGAGGGGGGCACGTGTTTCTGTGAGTGGACAGGGAGAGGGGTACGTGTTTGTGGACTGGGAGAGCAGGTGAGGGCATGTATGCGATGCAGGGGGAGGAGGGTGTGAATGTATGTATTCACTGGAGAGGGGCAGGTGGAGTGACTGCGTGCATGAGTGCAGTGTTTGTATATGTATGTTAGTGTGAATGGGGGTGTATGAGGCGAGTGCGTGGGTGAGTGGGAGTGTGTTTGTGTGTGGGAGTATGTGGGCGCATGTGTGCGGGTATGTGGACGTGTGTGCCAGGGTACAAGACCACCAGCTTTTTCTGGCAGTGCGACCACCAGAAAAATGCTGGTGGTCTTTCATGTCATAATACCGCTAGCGGTATTACAGAGTCAGCCGGGCCGGAGGTGCTCACCTCCAGCCTGGCGGACTGCGGAAAACCGGCAGCACGGGTGGAGTATCAGCGGTTTCCTCTTACAGTGGCAAACAATTCCTGAAAATTGAATTAAGAATGTTTTAGCAAAAGGCAGATAACATTTACAGAAAAATATAAAATGTAGCAATATTTTATCAGAAAACTCATCACAAGGACAAATAGTAACAGATTTAGCACTGAATTGGCCCAAAGGAAAACACAATTGATGATGTACTAAGCTGAGTCTAAGGGCCAGAAGTACTAAGCTTTTTTCTTTGCGCAAATGGCCCGATTTGCAAACAGAAAACATTTTGGAATGTACAAAGGCTATTTTGTGGTTCAGTAGACCATCACCGAATCGCAAAATAGGTTTGCGAGTCGGTAATAGCAAGGGGCATGTCAAGGACGTCCCTTTCTAATAGCGGGTCGCAGTTACCACCAACTTCAAGTTGGTGGTAACCCATTCGCAAATGGGAGGGGGTCCCCAAGGGAACCCTTCCCCTTTATGAATAGGGGTGCAAAAAAAATTTTAAGATTAGGAATTGGCTCCATGGACCACCGTCTACTCTTCAAAAATGAAAAGAAAACTTTTCAGTTTTCTTTTTGTAATGCATCCCATTTTCCTTTAAGTAAAAAGGGATGCATTACAAAAATAAATCTTTATTTAAAAACCAATCACAAGCATGGTGGTCTGCTGACCCAAGCAAGCCACCATCCCTGTGACTGTTGCCATTCACAGTGGGTCGCAAATTGCGACCTGCCTCATGAATATTAATGAAGCAGGTCCATTTACGATCCACTGGAAATCACTAAGGGCCACATGTTCAAAGTTTTCTTACACCTGGCCCTAAATCTTTACAGAAAGCATCTCTCTCAGACACCAAATTCCATAATCAGATATGGATTAACAGAGTAGATTGAATGATAACATAACTCCTATTAGACTTTTTCTTAAACTTGACTTCTTCCCGTAATACACACCCCTTTCCATGAAGGAGTTTTTAAGACAAGATCTATCAGCCTCACATGTGAAGGAAAGTTACGGAACAACTGGGGTCTGCTGAACTCACTTAAGGCAGTTTTCACATATTGCAGCAATGTTTCTTACAGTCCATAATGACATAATTATTTACACCGGATGGAAATCCATATTAGAATTAGAAATGGGGCTAGTTATGTTGTGTCCTTCACATAATTGAGCCCCCAGCTCCTCGTGCAGTGCTAAATTTGTAAACAAAAACGTGCCAGTGCCCAAAGCCCTCCTCTGAAACATGCAGCTGCGACAATTAAATGTGCGAGGACAGAATACTGAGGCAGTGTAATCCTGAAACCATCTTGGGCCTCTTTAATCCATTTACAGCCACCCTTTGCCCTTCAGCTCACTATTGCAGCTTTCTGTTTTTTTCCTTTGTGACGCTTTTTCATTTTTCTCAATCCTCTGCCTTTCCCATACATGTCTTTTGCCCGCAGTAAATGCTTGAGGCAGACAAATAAGTGCCGGCCCTCAAAAATAAGTGCCAGTCCACCAGAAACCAACTAGCTCAAATTAAGCACTGTCCCTGTGGCAAAAATAATTGTGAGGGCTTGGCAGAATAAAGAGAAGACCTAACAAACAGTTTTCAACAATTTTCAAACTCTTTGAATTAGCATAGCCCCATATCCCTGCTCCGTCAATAAGGGTATGAATCAGGCGCGCAACTACCGTTGGGATGAGAGGGTTCTAGGCCCAGACCCCCCCCCTCCTCTTCCCCCAGTCAGCTTTCATTGGTTAGGTTGGCTGGGCAGCTGGCCTGACCTTCAGCCACAACAACAAAGTATTCTTGCCAAGACAGTTGCGGCCCTGAAAGTCCTGTGTGTGTCTTTATTGCTTTGGCAATCCACATAAAAAACATGATTGTTTCTTTCCATAATCAAGAGTTGTGACTAGAAAAGAACGGGTGAAATGGGTCGAAGCTGCAATTATTGCTTTCCACACTTTCTACTGTGAAGACATGTATATTGTGCAAATTAAACTTAAAGTGACAAAGTGCACAATGGATATTTTGTTTTTTGATATCAAGGAATGTGCCATTCAGTTTAATGCACATTATAGGCAACTGCGTATAAGTAGTAATATGAACCATTCTTGTGCCATCTGCAGGCATCTACGTACAACTTGTATAAATGTTGAATTTCAATAGGTTGTCTTAAACTTTCATCTTCCTGGGATTGATAACATGTATGCGATTTAGTTAAGGTCAGCACATATCATTCACAGAGATGCAAACTTGGAGAAGGACCAAGGTTGAAATGCATATCGCTGGTTCCAGTCTGACCTCACATGGTGGGCAAAGAACAAGGACTAAAATGAGGCTTTAAGTGATTACCAGTGGAGGAAATTAATTTAAGCATTCTATCCATAACTTTTTTGCTTTCTTTGGTTTGAGACTCAAAGATTGACCAATGACTGTACCCAGACCTGGATCCTATGTTCAATGTGCTATATAGCACTCAAGCTGTACCCTACTGCTGACGGCCAAATAGGCAGAAACTAGTTTAGGGTTACATATGCTACCATTCATAGGGTTACTGCCCTGGTAGTTTGGCCTAGACTTTTCCTATTTTAGTATGACCAAGGCTGATGCATATTTCTTGATTTTGTTTGAGATCGCATGGTGGGCAGAATGGTTTTTTACTGGAATATGGTCCCAAGTAATTATGAGTGACTGATATAATTTTAGCATTCTACACATCACTTATTTACTTTCTGCAAAATCTGATGTAGTAAGCAACCTTATATATTTTCGAAATGAAAAAAGGTTTCCATGTATGTTGATGGAGTTTACCCGCTGGTCTAGCTGGTGCTTTTGGAAATGCTGTGACATCTCTGCCTTTTTAATGTTTGGAGGGTGAAGTAGGATAAGATAGCACAGAATATAATGTTTGTTCTCCTATCTTTGATTTTAGTCCAATCAAATGCCCTAAATTTATAATGTGAAACATCTAATCACATAAGTAATCCATGGTCATAGTTAAACATTTTAGCAGTTTGCTTTGTGGGGCTGAAAAAAAATATTTTTAACTCAAGGGTTGCTCTGCATAAAAAGTCACTGCATTAAAGTGTGTGCCCATTGCCACTTCAAAAACATTCCAATGTTCATGCTTTTGGAACAGCATTCCCAAAGAGGTAACCAGGCCATTGACAAATGCTGCAGCCCATGACTCGCACCAGCCAAAAACCCATGCAACTGTGAAATGACTGGTGGCAGGAAACATGGTGACCATCTAGTGGCAAGCAATCAGTCCAGTTGGGTGGTCAAGTTTCTGACTTTGTGCGATCCATGTTTGATGTAAATACCACTTACATACACCTGACCAAAGAGATCCTCTTTACCAGGACTGGGGGAGAAGGAAGATGGGAGATTGCTGAAGGGAGCAAAAATATTTTCCAATGGAGAATAAGGTTGTAGGAAGGTCAGAAGAGAGTCTAGTAGAGGGGACTGTAGTGGAAGATGAAAAGTGTGTAAGAGTAAAGGATGTGCACAGCAAAAGGACGAGTATGGCTAAGTGGAGAAGGAAAATGAAAATCTCTGTGGTAGATCGGAAGGAGGCCGCATGAGTGGGCCAATCGCCATGGGGAGATGGAGAAGGGAAGAAGAATTCCGAAGTGGTTGCAAGATAAGGAGCAGAAGAGGGACTCAGAACAATTCAAAAGTGCCTGCTGGTCTTGGACAAAAGAATGATGTACTTTGTGGCAGGGAATTTGGGACTGTGTGGAGGGAGATGATAGAGAGAAGGACAACATAGATTATATATTGATGTTCAAAGTCTTCTGAATTACTCTTGGTCTGTACACTGTCACTATACACATGTATATATGGAGTAATTTGGAGAGATCTAAAGAAGGATTGAGAGATTGGGGGATAGAGAGAAATAGAGGTACTGAAAGAAGCCTGAAAATAGAGACCCAGAGAAAGTGACAAAGACCAAGGGAAGTTTTAAGTTAAAATACCCAGAAAGACACAAAGAGGAAGAGAGAGAAACATATTAGTGGTATAAATTAAAGAAATTGTTAGCTCATGCTTATGCTTATGCTTATATTAACTTATGTTTTTAGACTGAAGGGACTTCAGTTGTTGTTTGTGTCTTAAGATGTCACACTGCTTATTTTTATAGCTTTTTAGGCTGTGATAAGATCATGTAAAAGCACAAAGTGGGAGAAAGAAAAAATGGGCAAGGCAGAGACAACAAGAAAAGATACTTGTGGGTGAAGGAGGTATTGCCCAAGACATTGGTATCTCACTGGATAGGCAGCAGTGATTTATAGGTAACCAACATTAGGCATCTTACAGCAGGATAGGAAGTGAAGATAAGGAGATGCAGTGGGTTGCAGGAGGGATGGTGAGAGGGAAGTAGGTTTTTGAGGTAACAGTGAGAAGAATCAGATACTGACAGTGCTTTGTATATCATGGTATACTATTAGTGATGCTGAGTTAGATTAGAAAGTGTCCCATTGAGCAGGAAACTGCTCAGCCGCTCTGCAATATCTAAAGACTTACATCTTATATGCCTCCTCCTAGTAGTAATATTTCACTGTGTGCCCACTGCTGAAGATTAAGTAAGTTTTGGAGGAATAACTGAGGTGCCAGGAGGTCTTTTTTGACTGTTGCTTAAGGGGTGTGAGCAAATGGGTTAGGTTAAGTGGTGGAGCAGTGATCATTAGCCATGTTAGCCATGTTAATCCAAAATTGTTTTCTCAAATATTCTGAATTTCTACACATCACTTCTGTTAGAAGTCAGTCTACCATTGTTCTATACATACATTTTATGCTGCTCCTGCACATTACCCAAAGATGTCATGCTTCATGATCCTTTTGCCACACCACAAGGATTCCAATAAAATGTATACACACCATGCTATATGTAAAACACATATTCCACAGGCGTTAGATTTTATGTTGTAGCATTTTTTCTCCATGCACTGTTGCTACATATTTCTAGAAAGAATTAATATTCAAATCTCTCCTGGTAATAATATTCATACATTTGATACATGTATAGGTGTTGGGTCTTTACTGCTATGGACTTTAAATGACGAAAATAACAAAGTGGAAGTGATATCAAACACATTCACCACAAATGACTATTCACAGTTGATTCCTTCACCCACACTGAGTTTCTCACCAGACTCACAAAGAATATTAGAACTGGAGGTAATTTCTGATCTTGCCATTGCATTGATGAACCTCAAAATTACCAGCTGACAGCACAGTGCCACGTTTGTAAATGGCCAAACAATGTTTACCTGTTGACACGCTAGTTAAACCTAATTTCTATGATTAAAGGCCCCATTTATAATCATACGTAATGCTCAGTGCCTGCTCTCCATGTGCTGTTAACAACATATTCCTTCCAAATGATACCTGCATTACAGGCAATGCCCCTAGACAAGTGCATCAAAACAATGACTACTTGATGAGAGATGGAACTCAAGATTACCGTGCACTACCTCTGAATATAAATTTACTATTTTCTAAATTACAGTGCCTGGGCATGAGGCATTCTTCCAAGTGACAACAAGAGAGTTGCTGTATCTGATAAGCTTGTATTCTAACATAAACCTATTTGTGTTGAGAAATATGCTATGAACAGAACAATGACAAAGCAAGCGCATTTAAACTGCACTATTTGCTGCAGACTTTGAAAAGTCTCCTTTGAGGAAATATGCCTAAATATTTTGTGTTTGTTTTACGTCCCAATTGGTTAAGACTGATTCAACTGGCCCAGTGCATTTTGGGATGCACTATTGGCAGTATATTGTTCCCGAAATTTCACATCCTGCTTGGTCTACTGGTCAAATGTGCATTTAAATGTTGCTTTCACTGTTCATTTCGCTAAAATTCCTTGATAGAGGACCCTTAAACCCCGCTGAAGGATTTTGAACTGAGACCAATGTTATTGGTCAAGTATGCTTTAAAATGCACCAATGGCTGAATATTGTCCAGAACAATGCTTCCTATATTATTCACTTTATGACAACAGTGAAGAGAGCCCCTACAAGATATTTTGACCCAGGTTCTGAATATTCCCCCCTGCCCCATTGTTCAAAGTGTTAGCCCTCCCCAAAGTTTGAGTCTAGTTGCGCCCCTGATAGGAATACATTCTCTTTTGCATATCTCTAAGAGAGGGGCTATTCCCTTCGTGTTGTTCACTTTCTCTTAAATAGTTTTTAGGTTTGCAGCAGCATACCTTCTTGCTTGAACTGAAGCACTTCACAACTCAGGTTTATGAAAGGGCTGTTCACAATGCACAGTGTGAAGTCCTGTATGCTGATAGCTACCAGTTCTTCAAAAGATGGGGGACGCCATGGAATTGTGCATTTGTGGCCTTTTATTAGTAGAAATTTGCGAGACACTGAAAGCTCGAGCCAGATGCCTGGCTCTTTCTCAGCTGGAGGTCTTTACGGGTCCTAGATCCAAACACGAGCTAAGCTATCATGTTGCTTCTGCCTGCCACCATGCTCTCATCTTGTTCACTGAGAATTGAAGACGCAGCATGAACTCTTGATGTAAAGCAGGAGACAGAAAAAGAAGATACCCATCTATGGGCTGACGTGCACAATCAGCCACAGGAAAACCAGTGATCCATGTTTGCACATTTTGTGACTTAAGGCAAATAATTATTTTACCAAGCCTCCTCTTCGTTTATCACCATATATAAGAGCACCTTTGTTAGCACGTCAGACCTTATTAAGTAAACTTACAACGGAGACGCGAATAGGCCGATGGACCTTTTGACTCGCTTCTAGGTTTTCCCACCATATATCCCGTACAAATACAGATCAATAACATCAACAATCAATAACATCAATAATCAATATGAATCAGTAATTTCCACTCACCATGACCTTGCGGCCATGAATAACCACACCTTTATGTAAAAGTTAGAATGTTTATTTCCATATATTAACAATGCTAATGTCATGTAACTCAATCTCAAAATCAACTGACAAACATACAGAAACAATACTGGCTGTCCAAAGCGGCAAAATAATCGCAATCTAATCAAAGCTTGAGCTACAACACATTCCAAAGTTACAGTGCAAATTAATAACAAGAATAACTGTTCAAACGATATTACATACATTTAGATTCAGCAAAGGAAAGACGCCAGCTGTTATTAAATGTAGGAAACTTCATCCGTGAGAACCTTAACTAACATCCGATTAGCATAGCATGTTTGGGCTTCATGCAAAACAACTTAGTCACACAAATTTTGAAAAACATCCAGATATAGCTGTATCAAAATAGCGGTGAGTACCTAGAAACAAAAGCAAATAGACATAGCAATCAGCAAAGTCATGGTATACCTGTCCTCAGTTCAGCAAGCTGTGACAGTCCTCGTCAACAGGACATCAGTTCGGTCAGCAGTACATCAGGATTCAACATCAAAGTACAGAAAAAGCAAAGTATCTCAGCAGTTTAAAAGAATATAGCTAATTGCCCTTTGGGCAGTTCGAAAGAAATGGCGCATCCTCTTCTGGGGCAGTCCAGCCAAGTTAGATTTCCTAAAACAACTTCCCACATCCTAATTGGTCAGGGAATCGCATGTTCACACTTTATCCAATAAAACGAAACCCTCAAATATAAAATTATATTAGTACGTGGTTTACATGTCAATGATTGGCTCCTCTTCCTCCGCTCCCGTCATTCGGCTCGCCAGGTATCGATATTGTTGCAGCTTATACTCCAGTCAGTACGCTCATTGTCTTTTCCTGGGAAAGACAGTCTTACACACATTACATTAAACATTGTTTCACTAGCAAGAACATAATTTTCCAGCAAGCAGTTTCTCATGAGAAAGAACTTCAGCTAAGAGCCCATGGACATTACAGTGGAAAATCACAATTTAATTCTCTAGACAGACATTTTTATTAAACGCCTAAGCAATGCAGCTTGACATGAGGCCTCGCTAAGTTAAGGCCTACAATTAATAACGCTAATACTTAATGTATAACCTCTAATATGACATATTACTACATTAATCAAACATAAGCTCAACATTTCATATTTATAAGATAATAATAAGTACACTTCATGAAGATTGGAGGCAACTGTGGTAGGCGCACCTTAAAATGTGTGTATTATTTTTCACTATTTTAATACATTCTCTACGCAAATTCAACACTCAAAATACATGAATATTCATTAATAAGACTCATCAATAACTCAGCGTTAACACCTTTAGATGCATGAGATGGGCATGTGGCCCTTAAATACCACTAGGGTTTGTTTAATAGACCACTATGTCGCTGTATTTACAATAATAACCTAAGTCACTCCTGGGGAATACATTAGCTTACTAACACAATTTTTGTCAGGGTGGGAAGGGGGATTGTATCCAAGTTTCCGTGTTTCCAAGTTCCAAGTAAATCCTTTTCAATGCCGTGATGTAATCTGATGAACTATGGTGAAACGCTTCCACAAGACTATTATATTTTACAAGTTTTTTGTTGCATGAGTAACTTGCCAAGCATTTCCAGGGTTTGGCTCATGCTCTTGAGGCCAAGCCAGACCCTTCGCTCATGTCTGTCTCTGCACTCCCTGCTAATTTGTTGGCTCACCCATTTCTATAGCCAGGGCTGGGCTTGGGTCCTAAAGCAGCCCTGACAAATGTTGTCAGACCAGCCCCCATAGGGTGCATAGCAAGCAAGCCTGCCCACTACAATGAGGCTGGCAGGCTCTCCCCCCAACCCCTGAGAAAGTTTGGGAAAAAACAGAAAAAAGTGCATTCCACAACCCATTTTGCATTATATATTCAACTGTATTCAATTGTATTTGTTTTTAAGGCATAGTAAATGATGATCTGACAGTGCACCAGGATGCAGCAATCTTTACTGGGGCTCTTCAACGGTTCCTTCTCGATCGCCCTCTAACAGTGCCTCTGACCTATTCATATCCCTCCTCTCACATGTATTTCATTTGTTTTATAGCGCCTCTCTTACCAGCGTAGTGTGTTAGAGCACTTTACATCACATCACACACTTGTAGAGAGACAATGAATCATGTGTGTGGACGTCAGTGTATATTAACAAAAAGATCTGTGACAAAAGCAATATCCCATTGAGCATTGCACATGAAATACTGTTCTGTAATCTGCATAGTACACATTCTTTGCAGCAGGCATAGTAACCTTCTGCACTACCTTAGATGAGACAAAACTGCCACTAGACAAAAATCAATCTCTCTCCGGAAGGTACATCAATCACCAGAGTTATCTTGGCACTTTTATTGTTGCCTGGACACTGTTGGCTACACAAGGAACTCTGCAGTGCTTTTAAAACATAGAGAGATGTATTACTATGGGTCGTACCTTGTATTGTCATCTTAGTTAGTGGGTACTAGGAAAAAAGATGAGCGATTAAATATTGTCCAGTAGACATAGCAAGGAGTGTGCTTTGGGGGGTCAGTGGGGCTTTGCCCTTTCCAGACTGTTTTTTAATTGCTTTCTTTTCTGACCTGAATGCAGAGTTGGGGAGAGTTAGTCTGTTCCCCACTAAGATTGCCCAATGATCTTTTCTACATATTGTTACCTTGCTTTGTGACCCGACACCCATTGGCCTTAAACGGTCTCTGTATGTAGTATCTAATTATGCTGCTATTAATGGCATAAGTGTAAAATTCGAAAAGACACAAACAATATGCCTCAAATTCTGGGGGCTATCACTGGAAATAAATTACTACACACTAAAAGTTATTAATATTTGGGAATAGCACATGATCAAAGAGTGGCATGGGAAGCAGAAAGGTTCTGTAAGGGTGATGTCAAGAAGATGCTAGGTATCTCATTATTAAAATTTTATACATTTTATAAGGCTTATGTTTTTCCACACCCCTTCTAAGATTAAAGGAGGAAATGGGAAGCTCCTCTCAATACTTATGTAGTGTGCTCTGATTTGGGTACAACAGAGGGTGGACATATTGAAGGATTTGGATTTTGGGTTTCCAATCCTGCAGACATAGTACGCTAAGTGCTTTCTTTTGCGCGATGTTGGAAGTAGAGCAGAAGGCCTCTTTTTTAATCAATTTTTTAGATTGAGTAGAGGAGCGCAAAGTAAATTATCTGCACTCCTCCAGGAGTTAAGACAGACACCGAGCTGTCTACAGCCTTAGAACTAATTACTTTTTTTTACTGATGTAGCTTGAATTTCTTGAATTGTTTTTAGGTAATTGCGTTACACCTCATATCATCAAAACTAACTGCAAAGTTGATGGACTATTGAAAGACAGAAAAAAATTTTTTAAGTGAAAAGTGTTCACATAAACAATATTGTGTATTGTGTAGCATCAATGGCAAACTAAGCTATTAGCCTGTGTTGCTCTTGTTTATGGTGGTAGGAAATAATGCCAAGGAATGCAGCACTCTTAGTCTGAGTAATGAATTTCTTAAGGCACTTCCCAGATATCAAATAAAAGCACATAAATATATGAAAATAAGCGTTTAACTCAACTGAAGTAAAACATGTGAATATACCAGAAGAATCTAAGCAGTTAAACAATCACAGACAAAAATGTGCAATACATCAGCAATGGAACGTAAATAATTAAGGATTAAAAGCATCACCATGGAGGTTAAATCCACCATCCTTGCAAGCACCAAGCCAGGGAACCCTCAAAAAGCTGAGACAGGAGACCTTCCCCAAATGGGATTTCATGGGCAGTATGTCCACTCCACAGGTGAGTTCCCTGTCTCAGCGCTAAGTTTCCTCATCTTTTATACCTTAAACTAACTCAAGAGGAAGGTTCTAGTAACCCACCTCCTTTCTGTTATGGAATTTAGATGCTGGTAGTAGTTGGTCTTTGTCCAAAACATGCAAAAAAACTATCTGGGCCCCAATGTGCATTCCAGAGAGAGAGCTGTACCTTTCTCTGATGAAAACATTCATCCTGAGACTCTCTTATCCTGTCCGCATCCCCCATAATATGTTCCAAAACAGTATGACACTGTTCTGGTGAGAAAAGCAGAAATACGTTCTGTGTGAAAAACAAGCAAGGTGTGAAAATACCTTCCGCATCTGCTGTGAAAGCACCTGAAGCTAAGCACAAAATTGAGTCAATGGTCAAGATTGGGTCAGTGGTTAAATACACATAGCATTACACAGCCCTGGGATGTGAAGCCTTTCACACATGTTATTTCCATAAGATTCATAAACGGTCATATACTAACTCCTTGGACCGTGAGGAAATTAAATACATGTAGGCTTTGTGGAAGTGCACAAGACGATCCTAAGCATAATATAGTAGAATGTTTGTTACATTTGGAATAGCTGCTTTTTAAATTCTAGCACCACGATGAAGTCGTAAGGAAAATGATATATTATTGTTACAAAATATTTATACAAAGGTACTTAACTTTTTGGTCTTCCCCATAATTCACATAAAATTGTATGAACCTTACAACCTTGGTGTGAGGCTGATTTTGAATGTTAAATGTGAGTTAATCAGCTCTATTGGTGAGGCAAGATTAGAGATGTACTTACTGTGATAATAAACGTCAGCTTTTCCCATCAACTGCTTCACGTCCTTCTTCTCAACAATGGCGATGAGGATGAGATAGCTGTGCAGGGGTCAGCCGTACAACTTCATTCCTGTGAAGTTCTTCTTGTCAATCTTACATGGGGGTGAATTACGTTAAACAGCTACGAAACTGGTAGGTCTCCTCATAGTTTCGGATGGAGCTTTATAATGGACAGCCTGTAACCTAAACATATACTGCATCTAGTGAGAGTAGGAAGTGCAATCTTTAGGCTGTCTAATGGATTTCAAGTACCTTGGAAATCATAGGAATTAAGGAGCGTTTACAGTGCATGGGCAAGAAAATGTAATTGATGTAATGACTGTAATGTGTGATAAGGGAACTGATGTCAGGAGGTAGTGTTCAGCTTTTATCAGCTGTATTTACTCAGAGCAGAATAATCTGCTGTATTGTGTCCATTTGCTGTATTTTGTTTTGACAAACGTGGTATTGAGAAACATGGAGGTGAGGGAAAAGCTTCTTGTTTAGACAGAGATTAGTGCTTCCTTTCGTTTCAGTCAGCTGCATGATGGTTGCTGTGCCAGCACTTAATAGATGCATGTTCAGTGCATCACCACAAGGGCCAGCATAGGTGCACAACATACAACACAATATTGCGGTGACAAGCACACCACTAATGAAATACAATGCGTCAGAACACAATGTACGGCATAACACATTGCAGTGACATACACATCTTTTCTTGAAATACAGTGTTTCAATAATATTTTAAGTTCTACGCCATAGAAAATGGTGACACACACATGCCAATTTGAAATACGACGGACCTCCACTGGTGTTTTTGCCTGCGTAATACTATACGGTGACATGCACACCTTGGTTGGACTACAGCATGTCCCAATTTTATCTGCGACACACATGCATTTCAGCACATTTTTAGCGCATGCATTACTTCATAAAATACTCTGACAGCACTGTGGGAAACAGCATGTATTTTTCCATGACACACATGCAATTCATGGAATCTGGTCAATAACCTAAAATGTCCTACGAGAGGAGCTATGTGTAGAAACTGTAACAAAAGAGGACATTTCACCAAAATGTGTAAAGCAACAGAAATAATTGTACATTTAGTAAACACTAAAGAACATGATAGTAAGGATAATGATAATTTAGTATTTCAAACCAATCAATCTGTAGATGGTGAGAAAAGAAGGCATCCAACATGTGATGTCTAATTAGACTGGAGAAAAATACCCGCGAATGCAGATTCCTGTTCCCGATATACATTAATTGATAGTCAAACCTTTCACAGTGATTTCCCAGATGGAAAATACACTTTAGAAAGTCCAGATATTCACCCTGTTGGGAATAATAGAGATCATGGGCAATACCTCTAGAGGGCATGGCAAGAACGTGCATCTCTGATATACATAAAACCAGATCAATTTCCTTGCTAATGAGAGACTAATTAAGACAAACTTTAAAAGCTAGTAAATCAATGAGTCATAGATGCAGTGGAAAGTTCAGTCTGGTTGGCTCCCTTTGTAATTACACAAAAAAAGGACGCATACAAGTGTGTGTGGATTTAAGAAGTCTGAACTCAAACATTTGGGTGGCTAGACACCCATTACCTAAGATAAACTAAATGCTTAGCATCATACATTATGCAAATTACTTCACAGTCATAGATTTGTCCTCAGCCTACCACCAGGTTACCCTCCACCCTGACTCACAGATGCTTACAGCTTTCACTACACCATTTGGAACTTATATGTTCTGGAGGATGCCAATTTGATTAGCCTCTGCAGCCTTGGCCTTCCAAAGAATCATGCAACATATATTGGGAGGAAGAACTGAATCACAAACTTAGATCAGTCGTATCCAAGCTGAAGAATGCTGTTGTAATGATAAAAGAAAACAAATGCAAAATAGGTGTGGAATCAGTAGATTTCCTAGGGTGTACACTTTCTAGTGAAGGTATAAAACCCAAATTGGACTTAATTGAATCCATCAAGAAAAACCCAACTCCAACAAACACAGAGGAAGTTAAATAATTCTTAGGTTAGGTTTTTTTAAATACATGTCAAAATACATAATTTTTTTTTCAGATTTAGTACAAGCAATCATAGCATTACCAAAGAAAAATATTCATTTTGAATGGGCACAAGAACATACAGTTCATTTTTTTTTAAATCAAGGATGCCATTGCTAATACCCCAAACTTAGGAAATTTTTATATTAGACTTAAAACAATCCTTACCACTGATGCCTGTAATAAGGGTTTAGGCAATACATTATCACAGATCATAGGAAACATAGAAAGGATAATTACATTTGCATCAAGAATTCTTAAAGATGCTGAGAAAAATGATTCCACAATTGAAAAAGAAGCTCTAGACTGTTCCAGGAAAAAAAGATTCTGCAGCAGGTTTCCTTTCAAGATTACCCATGGCAATAATTCTGAAGAATCTGTCCAAGAGCTTCCTGAATTGCAGGTTTCCATTCCAGCCATTTTAAAATCTGAATGGGATGAAAGTAATGACAAAGATCAGACTATGAATCCAGTGAAGGAAAGATTTATTAAAGGTTGGCCTAAAAAATGCTGTGAACTTCCTTGTGATCTCCAACCTTATTGAAACGTAAATGGTGAGTTATCTACAGAAGGAGACTTCCTATTAAGTTCTAGTAAAACCATACCTCATACTTGAACGCGAACAAATTTGCGAAATAGCACATGAGCGACATTTAGAAAGAAATCTTACCAAAAGCAAAGTAAGAGCAAGTTATTGGTTTCCATATATGGATTCCATTGTGAAACATTTTGCCAAGGAGTGTCTTGCATGCACTAAAAGTGATAAATCTAAGAGTATTACAAGAACTCCATTAAAACTGATGGAAATACCAAACATTACCTGGGATAAACTAGACCTTGATATAACAGGACCTATAGATGCATCTGGCCTCTTTCGCCTCTTTCAGAAATTCATAATTGTGTTAGTTGATTCCTATTCCAAATGGATCCCAATAAAGGTTGTGAGTTCCACCTCATTAGTTTCCTTTCAGACATTTTTGCTACCCAAGGAATCCTGAGTACAGTTGTTACTGACAAAAGGGTTCAGTTAGTGTCAGAGGCAATGAAGGAGTTCTTTACAACTCTAGGGATAAGACATATCATAACACCATTATATTGCCCCGGAGCTAAAGGTTCTCATTGAATGCACAAATAAATCACTCAAAAATCCCTAAAGTTAGCAGTAGCTTCATGCAATCCAATCATTCAAAACACAAGAGACATGCGTTGGTAATACCACCCTACTCCTAATACGGTGACAGACATTTCTTGATTTGAAATGCTCAGAGGCCTCAGACCAGGGTCCAAGTGAACACCTAATTGGTTCTTTGAGGATAAATCCATCATGATAAACAAAAAAGAGGTGAAAGAGAAATTTCTTAGAAATCAAAATAAATATAAGGAATGGTCAAGCAACATGAATGGAAAGTGCAACAATGAGTTTTGGTAAAGAAACCCAGTAACAGTCATAACAAATTTGATAAATTCTTTAAGCCTGAGAGAAATAAAGAAGTTAAAAACAATGCTGTCATTCTGGAAAATGGATGCGTGTGGAGCGTGAACAGATTGCCTCGTTGCATAAACAATGAAACAAGAAAAAGTTAGTCTAATGACAACCACTGCATCAAAAAGAAAGAAATAGAGTAACATGCCCTTCATCATGGCACAAGATTATGGGCCTGATTACGAGTTTGGTGGTCAGAAAACCCGACCGCCAGACCCTATTACAACTTTCCAACTGGGCTGATGGGCGGGAACCAAGGTTCCCACCCGTCAGCCCAGTGGGAAATGAGTGGCAGGATTGTTCTCGGCTCATACTTGAACCAGCAGCAATGCTGCTGCATGCAGTGTGAACCAGCACCATTGAAATGCCCATGGTTTACTGTCTGCACAGCAGATAGTGCACATTCCAAGGCGTCTGGGCAGGGGGACCCTGCTGGTAGTGTTGGGTTGGTTTGTTTCAAGGATGCTGTGCCAGTTAGCTTCTGTTATTTTGTTCCAGCTGGGCAGGTTGATGTTGGTGGGCTCTTTGGCTTGTGGTATGGATATTTTGAAGTGTATTGTGGAGTGGTGAGTCCAGGTGAACAGCAAGGTGGAGTTGTGTCCTGTGAGGTGCATGTGATCTGTGACAGGCTGGGAGAGTTCGATTTTGTCCAGACTGTCGGCTGGAGTAGGGATCAGTGGGGTCTTCCAAGTGGAGATTGAAGTCACCAAGTAGAAATAAGTTCTAGGATTTAATGTTGTTCATGGTCCTGGTAATTTGTAGTCTAGGATGCCTTTCAAGGTAAAACTGTTGTTTGTTTGGAAGCTGAAGTGCATGTGTTCCATGAAGCGCGTGTCTTGGTCTGTGGAAGTGGCCCGTTTGATGGTGTCTTTGAAGAGGATTGCTGGTTTGTGGAGATGGTCTTTGCGTGCGATTTGGTATCCCGCGGAATGGCTAAAGCAATGTCGGGAGATGACGATGGGCTTAGTCAGGTTTCCGCCAGGAAGAGGAGATGCGGTGCACTGTCGCTGATAAGGTCCTAGATTTTGATACAGTGTTTCCTGAGAGTGTGGTGTTGAGGAGCATCATGCAAGTGTTTGCAGAGAGACCAGTGTAGCGTGGTGTGGGGTGTTGGTCTGGGTTGGTGGTGTGGGTGGATGAGTGCAGGGGTGTCATTAGGAGGGACGCTGCAGGTGAAGCCACAGAGTGGGCAGAAAAATGGCCATACTGTGCTGTGTGGAGTGGTGTGGAAGCAGTGGGCTATTGGGCATTCAGGGCTGAGTGAGCAGAGGGTAGCTACTGTTTAGTGACATTGGCTTGGCAGACAAGGGGTTATGACGCTGGGAACACTCCAGACATGGACTGGCTTGCCTTTGGCACACCAGCTGCATGGGTGTGAAGCAGCTGCCATTAAGTAGGTCCTGGGATGTGGAGGAGTCCAGGGGCATGATGGGTGGCACTAGGAAAGGCAGGAAGAAGACACAGATGGCATCAAGAAGATGCTTGAGCAGGTAAGTAGAGGGGGAAGGTGGGAGGTGGAAACAGCATGGGAGGCGGGTCGGGGTATGTGGGGGCCTGAAGGGGTAAGTACGAAGGTGCAAAAGAGAACAAAAGGTCAAAAAGATTGAAAGGTTGAAAAGGTGCTAAAGAGCATAAAAGTGGAAAATTAGAAAAGGGCACAAGACTGGAAAAGTTCAGTTAGGCACAAGAGTGGAGAAATACAAAAAGCCACTAGAGTGCAAGAGTTCAAAAGAGCAAAGAGTAGGAAAACACAAGAGGGCACAAGAGTAGAAAAGTTCAAAACATACATAAGAGAGAAAAAATGATAGAAAAGTAAAGGCAAAAGTTAAAAAAGGAACAGGAGTGGAAAACAATAGTAAAGGGATTTGCAAAAGTGAGGTGAGGCACAATGGTGAAATGGAGTTAGAGGGAGAGAGAACCTAGAGAAATGGCTACAGAAGGAACAAGACAGAACCTGAAGGTGCTAGGCCAGGTCCAAGAAGCCTAGACTTGTCAGAGAACCAGTCCCAGATAAGTGGAGGGGGAAGCTAGGCCTAGGCATATGTTGTAATGATATATCTGCTGTGCAATTGATTGGGAATTTTAGATTTTTTACTAAAATTAGGTTTTTATGTAACGTTTGTTTCCTTACGTTACTCATTTTTATTGTGCCTTTAAAAATTTATATTGTGATTGGTTTATATGGTTTGATTAAAACTATAACTAAGCTAGTATTGAAAGTGTATCATTATGAGCGCTCACATTGTGGAACACTTCTCCAGAACCACTGAAACAGCACTTTACTTGCCCTGTTTTGTAACAGAGTACAGCACTACTTATTTGGCAAAAAATGCACTCAGGAGTGACTGAATTTGTAGTGATAATTGGTTTATACACTTATCCTTTGTTACGCCTTTCTGCTTTGTGCTACAGCTACCAAGGGTGGAACCCAGGTTTACATTATTGAGACCTATCTGGGTCTACTGAGCAATAATGTCATTATTAGTTGAAGAGGACTAAAATCCACTTGAAATAATAATCCACTTTCTCACAGATGTTTACTATTCAGCACTCTCTTTCTAGATGGTCTTTTAGCTAGAGATGATTCACTGTCACTATTCTGAGAATCAACTTTAATTGCCTTTGGCTCTTCTCTGATAGATTCTGGTCTTTGAGTCTTTCAGTGCAATCCTCCACTGTTTCTCACAGTTTCAGACCATTTGTCTCGTCAGTCTATATTCCCAACTTCTGTTTAATGCTTAACTACTGTTGAATCGTTTCCACTCAAAGTTGGGTTTGTGCTTTGATTATAGCAACTTGGCTCACAATGGAGTGCTTTCCTTTGGGAGTTCTTGAGACCCAGACTTTTCAACTGTCAATCAGTGTCTGTTGTCACCACTTCTTCATCGGCAGGTTTCACTCTCTTCATGTAATCTACTGTGGGATTCACAGCACTGTTAGTCACAAGCATTACTTGAAGTGACCCTTCCATGCGGAAGGTGAGAGACCAGTCTTTTTTTGTTTGGAGTACTTCTAATGTTCATCAAAACAAGAGGAAGAACTTCTGGCCACTTTAAGATTGTCAAGGCATGCTCTTTTGAAAGTTTGGACCTATTGGCGCTATGCATCTTCTCAAGCTCACCAGATGCTTCTGGTCTGTAACTGCAGTAGAACTTTTGCTCAGTTTGTAAGGTTGTACCCAATAATTTTAGGACCATATTTTTAAATTGAGTGCCACAATTTGTCTCAATAGAAGTAGACATGGTGAACCAAAGGTACTAACTCCACCATTAAGAATTTGGTTTCAGTCATACTGTTGCATCTCCTCATTCAATAGGCTCAAACAACTTAGAGAAGAGGCAGACAATAACAAGAATATATCTGAGTCCATTATAAACAGGCATCCCTATGAGGTCTGTTAAACTGTCCTTCAGATTTGCCTATGTATCTCATAGTAGCTAATGTGCATTTGCCCTTGTTAATTCTCTGACAAACACTACACCTTTGACATACATCTTCTGCTAGTCTTTTGAGCTTTGAATTGTACTAGTCCTTTGTAAATGTCCTCACCATGTTTTGCCCATGCAGTAATCTGGCCATGCCCTGCAGCACTGAATCTAGAAAAACATATTGAGGATCTGTAGTTACCTATATATTATTATAATCCTGCTTGAAAACTACTGTTTCCCACCTTTCCTTCTCATCCTCTGGAACCACCTCCTCTTGCAATTCTCAGAGTATGCTCAAAATTGTCAGTATTGGGTTCAATAAAAACCAATGTGCATTAGTAGCATTATCAATTTTCTTATCAGCTTCACATTGCTCTGACTCTTGTTCTTGTTTTTGCTTATTTAGTTTGAAAGTTACATTTTCAAGAACACAGTACTTTGCAACCTGATTGGCATAGCTCTTGCGATGATGGTGATCATATCATCACCAGACTTATGAGCAATGCACTTTACAGCTGATATCCCTCTGGGTTGCTGTAGGGCTTCTAACAAGTTTATAATGTATTCTCCATTGCATACAGGAGTACTACAGAATGTCATGAAGCTCAATTGTGACAATATTTGTCCAAAGTCATGTACCACCCCAAATCCATATTGGCTGTCTGTGTATATTGTACACTCAATTATTTGGCTAGACTACATGCTCCTGTGAGGGCAATCAGTACTGCTACTTGTGCTGAAATCACGTCAAACTGGTAAGTTACTTAAACAATTTTAGAAATGGAAAGGCATAAGCTGCTTGCAGTATTCCTTGATGGTCTCCATCCACAAACAAAGTCACATCAGCCATTTCAAGGGTGACGTCTTTAATGACTGGTCTTGGTTTGGTATATATTTCTGTTACATTAATGCAATCATGATCAGGATATTCATCATCATCTTCATCATTGTTTGGGATCAGTAGCAGCATTGCAGAATTTAAGGTATTACACCTTCTGATTGATTTACCAAGCCGAATGGTTTGTTCATACTTTATATAGCGGCTGTTTGTCAGGTGTTGAGTTAGAGTAAGAGTCATCAAAATCTCAACTCCGTGAGTGACTAACACAAGATGGCCCTTGACAATTTATTCAGTTTGCTTTCAACTGCTAGGAAACCAGCTTCGATGGACTTCAAACAACCAGGAAGAGCTGCAGCTATTGGATCTAATGCTACAGAGAAGCAAGTGACAGGCGTCTTTAACTCACCATGATTTTGAACTAATATTGAAAAAGCACACACTGGAGTGGGTGCACTAAAAATTTTCTCTCTGAGCTCTAGGAAGGCCTTCGTCATCAAATGGCAGTAGATCTTCTACATCACTTTGAGTAAGTTTCAGCAAAGTCTTTGCAATCAAGGAAAAGTTTGGAATTCACTGACAACAATAGCCAAGAACATCCTCACTTTCTTCTGAGTAGTTGAAGAATTAATTTTCACGATTGCAGAAACATGTTCTTTGGACACTTTCCTTGCCCTTTTTCAAAGTGGTGACCAAGATAAATCACGTCTATTGACAGTACTGCATCTTTGTAGGTGAAGCCTTGTGATCATTGCCAGCAAGATGATCCAAGAGCACAACTGTATCCAAATTGCAATCTTCTTTTATTTTGATGCCAGCAAAAGGTCATCAATGTATTGCACCAGCACTGTGTTGCAGGGCAGCTGAAAACTTTTCAAAAGTTTCTTTTTCGGATCTGCCTAAAGATTGAGGGAATCTCTGTATACCCCTCTTGAGTGCTACACCAAGTGAAAACTTCAATGAGGAATTGTAATGCAAAACGACATTGGCTAGTCTCATGAAGAGAAATGGCAAAAAACTCTTGAGAATGACTTTGTACCATTTGGTGTCTGTGGGAAACTGGAAAAAAATCACCACAGGATTTGGAACCACAGGACAAAAGGAAGCTGCCATTTTATTTATTTATTTTCATAAAACCTTGGACTACCTTCCACTTTCCATTAGCTTTTTTATGCCCATCAATCTACTGATGACTACCAATCACCTGCTTTAAAGTTTTCTCTATGACAGGTTTCATTCCTTCTCCTGAGTCTTGTGTCTTGTCTTGTCCTGTTGAGTTCTAGGATACACTGCATCTGTTTTGACCTGAAATCTAACTATTTCTGCACTATTTATTAATAATATTTATTTATGAGTAAAATTCCATACCTCTTCTTTCACTGCTTTTCTTAAATCAAGAGGCAGGTCATCTTTTGTAAGGACTGGAACAACTGAACTCTTGATTCTTATATTTTATTTTAAAAACAAGACTTCAACTTGGGTTTCAATTGCATTACCATCAAGTGGATTATAGATCACAGAATTCCTCTTGTAAAGAAAGTCTCTGCCAAGTACATTAACAGGACTCAAATCACACAAAATGAATTGATGATCATATTCCCTGGACACTATTTTAAGGACTTTTGCTGACACTTCACTAGTTACCTGTTTATTGTTTATTATCACAACTTGAATTTATTGTCCCAAGACGGTTTGGTTTGGAACCTCCATAGACTGAACCGTGGCACAGGTAGCACCAGTATCAGTTAAAAAAGCATATGGTGTAGCCATTTATCTCACCATCTATGTATGGGTCACTGTGGTCTACCTTTAGGACTGCACCAAGCATTTAATTCTCCTTTTTCCCCTAGACACTGTCATTGAAAATGTGTTGCATCTGGTGAAAATTGGAGAAAATTATTGCTCATCAATGGATTCCGTGAAAACTCTGGACTGCTCAACATTTTATTTCTCATGTTTTGCGGCAACACTGGAGTTATAGGTGTATTCATATGGAATTGTTCCTGATTTTTCACATTTTGTATAGAAGTCTTTTAGGCTGGGATAGAAAACTGCATGTTTGACTGATTTGCATTCTGATGTATCTGGGATGCAAAATCATTTCAGATTAGCTCTGGTTTCTGTGTATTAATGCTTCCAGTGCCCAGTTGTCCAACAGAAATAACAAGAGGTGCTCTTATTTAACAAACTGACATTTCATTTTCATTTATAACAGAGTTTCTCACACATCCTCTACCCTTACCTGGGGCCTGTACCAGCACCATATAACTCCTTGCTCCAGCTCTTTGAATCCCCAAATTGAACTGGCAGTCACACCAGAATTCACAGGTGACACCTGTTCTGCCCCTGAATTCATCATCTGATTTCTACCACCTCTCTGAATCTATTTAGTCTTCACAGTAATCAACTTCTCCTTGATCTTTCTCTGCTTCACATTGAAACAGACATTGCAGTATTTAGCATGCTTCAGTATCTCATAGTAATAAAACAATTGTTCTGTGGGACTCACTTAATCATGGAAACCTCACATGTGTCTTGGAAAGAACCGTGAGTTATTTTAACTTATTTTCTAACCCAAAGTTAATAACAAAAACCAAACAAAGCACAGGACACATTTAGTTTCCATCTGAAATTCATTGAATCCAGTCATGTGTAACAAATAATGAAGTAAGTGTTCATAGTGAAGACGACGCAGTATTCTTAGAGTGAATATATTTACAACATATTTGTGTACTGTAAATGTACAGTTCCCAAAGGCTGTCTACATTGAATTGACAAAAATCATGATAACGTTGCATGAACCAGTATGACATCCCATGGAGTTGATTTCTGAAAAGTAACCAAATCAGAAGTCGTTGACATTTCAGCCCCAAATGAATATTAGAGTCTCATCAGGACATAGAGGTAAAAAGCTCCAAAGGTCACAGCAGAATAAATCAGGAACCATTCCCTCTACGGTGAACCTAATCCAACTCTCTGCATCACCGTTCACATGCGCTCTCCGGCACAGCACTAGTAGGCTGCGAGAAACAGTTCGAAGGTCCCACGGTTCTTCATGACAAATAGGTCAGCACATGGTAAGGCATGGTACATGTACCACTGTTCCTATGCAAACTTGATCCAAAGTTACTAGGACAGTCACTAATCAACTTGGTGCATTTCAATGAATCTTCACAAACTTTCCCTAAAAAAGATTAGTCCAGTACAACTCCTTCTTGCAAAGTTTCAGGGTGATCTGTCAAGCATGGGGCTGAGAAAAAGTGGGAAGTCCTAAAACCATATTTTCCTCATGCAATTTCCAATAGGAATTTTGAACAGCACTGCAGCCAAAATGGCCAAACACAATTACACCAAATTTGGCAGAAAGCTAGATCTTTACCCAGAAAGCTTGTTTTTTTGTGATTTTGTGCAAATCTGTTCAGTAGATTTTGAGAAATTAAGATAAACAAATGTATAGATAGCTAGCAGCACAGACTTACAGCGGGACCGGCAGATCAAAACATGAGGCGGTCAGCATCAAAAAGTATGTTTGCCAACCATTTTAGGACTCAGTCCCCATGTCGCAGGCTGAGAAAAGAAAAAACATATAGGTAAATAGGCCACCGTCCCTTCCCCACCCCGGGGAACCAAAAACAAAAAACTATTTTTTTTTGCTGTACCATGATAGTAATTTAAAAACAAAACAGGGTTGTCCCCCCTTATGAATTTAATCCCCCCGGGCTGGGAGGGTCAGATGATTTATTTTTATTTTTTATGGGGAAGGGAGAGAGCACGCCCCCCTATGCCAACACATTGTGTTTATTTGGGGTTGGGGCCTGAGACCCCCCCTCTGAGAGTCATCTAATTACCCCAGGGACCCAATCCCCATTATCTGGCACCTTACCTATTAAGGGGAGCTAGGCCCCCCATCTGGAGCTATGGGGCACCATGTAAAACAGTGCACCAGGAACTCGATCCCCCAGGGAAATGTGTGCTGACCAAGGATTGAGCGGATCCGTAGGGCCCTTGGGGCTTCCACAGCCTCCACCCAAAAAAAAATATTTACAGATGTGTGTGTCCCAGGTGGGACTACGATACAAAAAAAAAAAAAAACGCTAAATTAAATAACAGATGAGCTGCCAGAGCCCAGAACAGCGCTATTATCCCATGCCAGGCAATTACAAGTAGGTGACAGCAAAAATTTAGTGCCAGAGCACGGGAACAAAGTGAATGAAGAAAACAGGAGTGGCTGCTGTTTGTACTGTGTTTTTGTTTTGCACTATGTTTGCAGCCCAAAACGTTGTCTCGTGTACAAAATGGATGCAGAAATCTATTTCACACTAAAATAAAGCACCAAAAGTAGATATTGCATTTTGAAAATTTTACATAACTTTCCAGACATTTTACATACTTACACAAAACCAAATTACACAAATGTCACTCACCTAAGTTACAGATGGGTATAGAAAACCTTCTGGTGTCTGCACTGTGGACCAGGTGTACAAACTATTGTTTTGCGACTCACAATTTGTGATTTGTTTGAGGATCGCAAATTGCGAGTCGCAAAACAAAATGTACAACAGTGTTAACAACACTGTTTGCGATTCACAAATGGGTCGCAAAGGACCTGCCTCATTAATATTCATGAGGCAGGACCCAATTTGCGACCCATTTGGGAATGGTGGCACTCACAGGGATGGTGGCCTGCTGGGATCAGCAGACCACCATGTCTGTGACCGTTTTTTCAATAAAGCAGTTAAAAAAAAAAATGCAAGCCATTTTCCTTAACCCCTTCGCTGCCAGGCCTTTTCCCCCTCCTGTGCCAGGCCTTTTTTTGGCTATTTGGGGTAGTTTGCGCTTAGGCCCTCATAACTTTTTGTCCACATAAGCTAGCCAAGCCAAATTTGCGTCCTTTTTTTCCAACATCCTAGGGATTCTAGAGGTACCCAGACTTTGTGGGTTCCCCTGAAGGAGGCCAAGAAATTAGCCAAAATACAGTGAAAATTTCGTTTTTTGCAAAAAAATGGGAAAAAGTTGCTGCAGAAGAATCAGAAAACCCAATTTTTCAACACAAATTTGGCATTTTACTGGGACATACACCATTTTGACGATTTTTTGTGCTTTCAGCCTCCTTCCAGTCAGTGACAGAAATGGGTGTGAAACCAATGCTGAATCCCAGAAACCTAAACATTCCTGAAAAGTAGACAAAATTCTGAATTCAGCAGGGGGTCATTTGTGTAGATCCTAAAAGGGTTTCCTACAGAAAATAACAACTGAAAAAGAAAAATATTGAAATTGAGGTGAAAAAAACAGCAATTTTTCTCTACGGTTTACTCTGTAACTTTTTCCTGCAATGTCAGATTTTTGAAAGCAATATAGCATTACGTCTGCTGGACTCTTCTGGATGCGGGGATATATAGGGCTTGTAGGTTCATCAAGAACCCTAGGTACCCAGAGCCAATAAATGAGCTGCACCCTGCAGTGCATTTTCATTCTATACCGGGTATACAGCAATTATTTTGCTGAAATATAAAGAGTGAAAAATAGCTATCAAGAAAAGCTTTATATTTCCAGAATGGGCACAAGATAAGGTGTTGAGGAGCAGTGGTTATTTGCACATCTCTGAATTCCGGGGTGACCATACTAGCATGTGAATTACAGGGCAGTTCTCAAATAGACGTCTTTTTTACACACTCTGTTATATTTGGAAGGAAAAAATGTAGGGAAAGACAAGGGGCAATAACACTTGTTTTGCTATTCTATGTTCCCCCAAGTCTCCCGATAAAAATGATACCTCACTTGTGTGGGTAGGCCTAGCGCCCGCGACAGGAAATGCCCCAAAACACAACGTGGACACATCACATTTTTTTAAAGAAAACAGAGGTGTTTTTTGCAAAGTGCCTACCTGTAGATTTTGGCCTCTAGCTCAGCCGGCACCTAGGTAAACCTACCAAACCTGTGCATTTTTGAAAACTAGAGACCTAGGGGAATCCAAGATGGGGTGACTTGTGGGGCTCTGACCAGGTTCTGTTACCCAGAATCCTTTGCAAACCTCAAAATTTGGCTAACAAAACACATTTTCCTCACATTTCGGTGACAGAAAGTTCTGGAATCTGAGAGGACCCACAAATTTCCTTCCACCCAGCGTTCCCCCAAGTCTCCCGATAAAAATGATACCTCACTTGTGTGGGTAGGCCTAGCGCCCGTGACAGGAAATGCCCTAAAACACAACGTGGACACATCACATTTTTTTAAAGAAAACAGAGGTGTTTTTTGCAAAGAGCCTACCTGTAGATTTTGGCCTCTAGCTGAGCCGGCACCTAGGGAAACCTACCAAACCTGTGCATTTTTTAAATCTAGAGACCTAGGGGAATCCAAGATGGGGTGACTTGTGGGGCTCTGACCAGGCTCTGTTACCCAGAATCCTTTGCAAACCTCAAAATTTGGCTAAAAATACACGTTTTCCACTCATATTGGTGACAGAAAGTTGTGGAATCTGAGAGGAGCTACAAATTTCCACCCAGCATTCCCCCAAGTCTCCCGATAAAAATGGTACCTCACTTGTGTGGGTAGGCCTAGCGCCACAAAGGAAATGGCCCAAAACACAACGTGGACAGATCACATTTTTTCACAGAAAACAGAGGTGTTTTTTGCAAAGTGCCTACCTGTGGATTTTGGTCTCTAGCTCAGCCGGCCCCAGGGGGGCAGAAATGGCCTAAAATAAATGTGCCCACCCCCCTCAACCCCCCAACCCCTCCCCGGGAGCGACCCTTGCCCAAGTGGGGCAGAAATGGTCTAAATACAATTTTCCCCCCAGGGGAGCGACCCTTGCCTAATGGGTCGCTCCCCATCTAAAAACAAACAAAATAAAAACACAAAAATAACATTTGCCCTGGCGCTTAGAGGTTTCTGCCCCCCCCCGGGGCAGATTGGCCTAATAATAGGCCGATCTGCCCCCGGGGGACAGAAATGGCCTAAAATAAATTTGCCCCATAACCCCCCAACCCCCACTGGGAGCGACCCTTGCCTACGGGGTCGCTCCCCCTGCGTGACATTGGCCCCGGTGCCTAGTGGTTTCTGCCCCCCTTGGGGGCAGATTGGCGCAGCAAAAAACCCTTGCGTGAAATTCACGTAAAAAAAAAACTCCCTGGTGTCTAGTGGTTTCTGTCTCCCTTGGGGGCAGATTGGCCTCATAAAAATAGGCCAATCTGCCCCCAAGGGGGGGCAGAAATGGCCTAAATATAATTTGCCCTCTAGGGGAGCTCCCCACCGCCAAAAAAAAAAAAAAAAAAAAAGAAGAAAAAAAAAAGCCCTGGTGTCTAGAGGTTTCTGCCCGGGGGGGCAGAAAAGGCCTTCCAAAAAAATGCCCCACTAAGGGGTCGCTCTCTTATGTCCGTTTCATTAAAAAAAAGAAAATCCCTGGTGTCTAGTGGGCGTTTCAAAAGCTGGATTGAAACGCTCAGAGAGACTTCAAAGGGAAGGAAATTATTTTCCTTCCCTTTGAAGCCTCTCTGGGCCTCCCCCACATGATCGAAAGAGAAATGCTTTGCAACTGCATTCACAGTCACAAAACAATCATACATCCCCCTGCGAGTCACAATTAAGAAGGGACGCACTCGGAACGCCCCTTCCTAATTGTGAGTCGTAAACCCTGTTCTGTGAATCTGTAACTGCATAGTGACCTCCAAAACAGAGATTTGATCATAGGGGAATGCTTTTTTTTGGTCCATTTGCAACCCACAGAATGCTACATACATGTGGCCCCATATTATGTACCCATATGATCCTCAATGGGAGGGAAAGGTGGGAGGGGAACACAACCAGGTCAAAAGTGCATCTCCTGTAGAGATAATAAGCCCTGCAAATGGAAAAAGTTGACTAGACATTACAGCTAAGAAAATGCCCTTGAACCTACTGTGATTACTCCAACTTTCAGTGCAAAACAGATTACTTGAAAACAAGGGGTCATGGTGAGCAGCCAACCACATGCAACCCTAAGGCGGTCACTATTGTTAGCAACAATAGCAAGAGAAGAGGAGATTAGCACATGTTATGATTGAAAGTGCAAGGCTCAATTCTAAAGAAATGAGAAACCGTAAACAGAGAATTCTTCAATGTAATGCATTAATTACAAGTAGTAATGTGTCTAAACATCTCCGTTGTGCACCTGCGTCTTCCTCTTTTACTTTACCACACCACAATGCTGGCTCCTCATTTCAACCCACTACCCAGAAGTAGTTTTCTTTCTGCTTTCAGCATCATCTTGGCTTGTCTCCATCCTTTGTCCTACCTTTCTCTCACTCTTTTCCCAACTGTAACAAGGTCTTTGGCTAAAAGGTTGTAATGAGCATGGTAGAGGCACGAGTTACGTGTTTGTGTATGGCACTCCATAACTGGCTGATGTTAGGGCTTTTTTTTGGTTTTGTGTTCTGTGCAGCATAACCATGTAAAATGGTATTTGTTTAATGAATTGCCTGTTTTTATGATGTACGTTATGCACCAGCTATGTACCCATTCTTTGATTTGCGCTACCTTCGGTTAGGCCCTACACCCAACTTCCTCTGGCCATGCACAGCCAGGGCTGATCACAGTGCCTGCTTGGTTGTGTATTGGTCTTAATTTGCAGTCTGACAGATTTCATGCAGATTTATCAAACGGCACCAAAGTTATTAGACAATGAAAGTTATTTCCATCATTTAACTTTGCCCCCACTATTCTGATCAAAACTCGGCATGACCAACAGAAACTTAAATAAGTCAAATGGCTGTCAAATCTTGCTCTAATTCATCAAACAGTGCTAACATTATTATCAAATGCACACTTCTTTGATCCTCTCTTTAGATCCCTCACCCATGGAAGTGCATGAAATTGAGAAAACCAAGAGTGTTTTAAACATGCTAAGAATCTACAGAACTTCTTGCAGATCCATAAAGTTGTAAACAAAAATGTGTTGACCACTTCTGTAACTGTGACTGTCCACAATTGGATCTGCACAAAACATGGAATATCTGCATTTGGTGTATTTTGCTATCTGCCTGCCACATTTGATGCAGATTCGTCAAGTACAGCCAAAGTTAAAAGCAAATGAAAATGTTATTGCCACATATCTTTGACTTTGACCTCCCCCAATGGATTGACAAACAACTTAACATACTAATGGAAAACTAGCCCTTCCAGGGTACTGCCACATTTTGTGCAGATCCATCAGGCATTGCCAAACATATAATCAAACGAAAACCTTTTGTTGTCCCTTTCTTAACTGGTCACACTCTTGACAAATCTGCAAATACCAGGAGTGAGTTCAGATACTAAATATCTGCCATATTTCGTGCATAATCATCAAATAATGCAAAAGTTATAAGCAAATCAACAAATTGTTTTTTAATTGTCAAGTTATAAAAAAGTATTCTGAGTAACATACTACTTACATGCCAAGTCTGTCGTAAATCCGTTCAGCAATTTTAGCTGTAGCTGCAAGAAACATTTCCTTAGGAAAGTAAAATGGGAAAATGCATTTTTGACCACCTGCATAGGCTAAGCAAGTGCCAAATTTGCTGAATATCCATCAAATGGTACGAACAGTATAGGCAAATCAAAAAGTGCAAAGTACGGCTGGACCATAACTACACAATGGTGACTAAAAGATAGGTTACGGGTTTGCCCATGCATAGGGGGATAAACCCCACAAACAATATTTTAGCTTTTCTTTAAATGGAAAAATATACACAGTGTGGTTATAGTTAGGTCAGACTTTCCATAGGAAGAACATGTTTTCTTTTGCTAATAACTTTAGCACCGTCTGATGAATTTTCTTGAAACTTTCCTAACAAATAGTTTGATCCACATCAGCTCCTTACCTTTTAGGGGTATCTGTACAGTTGGTTCTATGGTGCTCCCAGGGTAGTGCAAGTAAAAAAAAAAAGAGTATTATGTTTAGCTGAGAGGACTTTTTCACCCATTTCAGTCTTGCAGGACGGGTACAGATCCCACAGAATCGAAGGATCTGGTTAGTTGGCTGCAACATGAAGAGAAATGCTGCAGTAATTATTTCAGGACACTGGGACTCTGTCCCTCTTGTCATGTGTTTACAAAATAAGAAAAAATAAGTTTTGGTGCCCCGGCTCCCACAGTACTCCTATAGTACTTTTGTGAGACCTAGTAAGGGCTTTCGTGAAGTCCTGTGGGACTTCCATAGAACCTAACACTGACCTCCCATGTGGTCTCGTGGGAGTGCTGCGGGCCCGTGCAACTGTTTAAAAATGAAGCTTGCACTGTCCCAGGGTATCCTTGCAGTGCTCCTTGTGCAATGGTATGATGGGTGTACCAAAGAAAAAAACGGAAAATGTGGGGGATAGTCCCTAGGGAGTTGTCCAATTGCAGGGGGTTAGCCAGGAAGGGGGCGGAGGCTCACCCTTTGCCATGTGCGGTGGTGGTTGGTTGTCCGCGTGGTATTGTGCAGGAGACCTCACACTGCACACACACCAAGACCATGCGCAGTGGGGGGGGAGTGTGGATGACCTCAGGGGTCGAGCACAAGGCCTGCTGCCAACCACCCCCCACCACCACCACCACACATGGTCAAAGGCCATGCACAGCTGGGGATTGGTAATTTGCTGGTGGTTTGGCACAGGTCTTGGACACTGGGCAGGCTCTGAAGCCATCCTCAAAGGTGGTGCATGACAAGAGGTTGGCCACCCACAGGTTTGTGGGACAGGGCTATGATCAGTCAGAGTGTTGGTTGAATATAATCGAAAACCCCAGAAATGAATAGAGGAAACAAAGGTTAAAGTGATGTTATAGGTAGTTGTGCTAAAAAAGGAGGTAGAAATTCACTGTAAAAACACAAATTGTAAAGTAAAATTATAGTTAGGGATGGTAATATCTATTTATATTCTTTCAAAAAACCTTGAATATTCAAAGAACAAAAACCAAAGGTTAAAGTGAAGTTATACTTAGGTAAGGTACTAAGGTTTTGGCTTATGGCAAAAAACCCTAAGAATTCAACAAAAAAACAAAGGTTAAAGCGATGTTATAGTAAGATCTTGTAATAAAATAAAAAACTACCACTTAAAAAACAAAACAAAACAACTGAAAAGCACCAGTTATAGTTTATTGAGCTAACTATAACTTGCGCCCCCGCCATGCCCTGCTAAAGACCTCACATATTACATCACTCTTAACATGTTAAATGACATCACTGATGACAACATGCAAGCTACTGCTCCTCATATTAAAAGAGCGTAGTACTAGAGTAAATTGTCTTACATAAGCTACAAGTGAAGTTTCAAGTGCAAGCAGTAGCTCAGTAAGCAAGCTAAAGACTGAGTGCAACTTCTGCAAATTGCAGATGTCTGTTTTAAATAGGTTGTGCCTTAATTCAAAGGCCTGTTACCAAAAATATTTCAAACAGCCAAACTTTCTTCTTACAATATGTTATTGTTCAGTGGAAGTCTGTATACATGCTGTTGTGAAAGTGCAGATATGTAGTGCTAAAGACAATTTCTATAAAATAAAATGGAAACTTACAAAGTGGACCTATTTACTGCCAAACGTTCACCGAAAATTCTGGGGCATCCATTGTTGTAGTATGTAAAAAGAATGTCTGACTATCATACAGACAGTTTAAATCACAGTATGAATATAATCATTCTTACTGTGGGGTACACCATTCTGCTCACTTTGGGAATATGAATAAGGGATTTTACATGCTACAGAGGGTTGTCCATAGGCCTGGTAGTACATGCTTTATATTTGACTAATCCATAGAAGTGAAGCTGTTGACATAAAATTCTATGTTAGATGAGGTATTGAACATACACATCTCATTAAGGTAAATAATAACACAGCTCTGCATTTGAATGATATTTAAGGTTTAATAAATTGCTGATGTCATTAATTTCTACAGAGCTATTACATTTCTTATGTACCTCAATATCAGTTTAAAAAGGAGTATAGTATCTATTGCTGGAACCATGCACTTCTGCAGCTGTAGTGTTATTTGCATATTTACATAATTGCTGCATTTGTCACATAATTCATTATTTGCTGCATAATCCACAGATGTTAAATAAAGAAATTAGGTTTAAAAGTTACTTAAATCACAGTAACACATCTTGCTGTGCACCGGAAGATCCTAAGCAAAGGTTGAGTGATCATATTTCAGGTGGTCATTACTGTATTTGGATGTTAAATTGGTAATAGAGAGGTAAAACATTTGCCCAGTGTTAACATGAGAAAAATTACGTTATGAAGTAATACTATCAAAAAGTGTGCTGTATTACATTACATAATTTGCTTTTTCTTGCTGCATATTTTAGACATCCTTGCCACATATTTTGGTCCCCTCTGCTGCATAATCATATTGGTCTTACGGACATGCTTCATGACCTTCTTGTTCTGCTTGTTTAGATCCTAAAACCCAGAATAGCAATGCATTCAGCTGATATTACAAAGAATTGGGTCTACATGTACCTTGCTGAATACACCTTCCAATATGAAAAGCTTACAGCAAACTCTCATATCCACTGAATGATGTCATCAGTGATGGGGCAGTAATGTCATCAATTATGTCATTTGAGATGTCAGTAGTAATATGAAATGTGAGGCCAAGTTTTAATTAGGCCAGTAAACTATTAATAGTGCTTTTCAGAGCTTTTTTTGTTTATAAATGCTTTTATATTATTACAAGGCTTAACTATAGTTCACTTTACCTTGTGTTTTTTTCAGTGAATAGCTAGGGTTTTGTTAATGTAAGCAAAAATGCTAAAATCTCAGTATGGGCCAGATGTAGCAAGGGTTTGCGAGTCGCAAATGGCCCGAATCGCTATTTGCGACTGTGCAAAATCGGAAATGGGATGCACAAATCCCATTTCCGACTCGCAAAAAGCGATGCGAGCCGTTACCGACTCGCAAAATGTGCGACCCCATTTTGCGACCCGCAAATAGGAAGTCGCAATTTGCGAGTCGCAAACCTTATGCAATTGCAACTTGCAAATTGCGACTAGTCGCAAAAAGCCCAGTTTGCATGTTCAATTTACCACTAACTCAGAGCAGGTGGTAATCATTACCAAAGTATAAAAGGAGACCCAGAAGGCATCTGGGTTACTCAAGATGGCGGAGATATACCTGATAGCAGTGAGGAGGAGAGTCCACGCAGCCCAGCAGAGGAGGAGGAGGAGCCAGAGGCAGGAGAAGATTTACAGAACAAGGCAGACTCTTTTTCAGCAAACTGAGGAGGAGATCTACGACAAATACCGACTTAGCAGCGCAGCCATACTTGAATTAATTGAATTACTCAAACCACAGGAGGAATGCCAGACTCTGCGCGGCTGCGCCATCCCTACGCATGTGCAAGTGCTATGCTCACTGCACCTCTTGGCCTCGGGGAGCTATCAGGGGGTCATTGCTGTGGCAGGTGGGGTATCTCAAAGTGCACTATCAAGGTTCCTCAGGGCATTCCTAGATGCCATACTCACACACATGTCTCACTTCATATACCTACCAAGGAATGAGGCAGAAATTAACAGCACCAAGCTGGACTTTTACCAGATTGCCAACTTTCCCCATGTCATAGGGTGTGTAGATGGGACACATATTCAAATATGCCCCCCTGCAAACCTGGAATATCTTTTCCGCAACAGAAAGTGTACCCGCTCACTCAATATTCAGGTTGTTTGTGACGCCCATTATGTCATCATTGACATTGTAGCGAAATTTCCAGGCAGTACCCATGACTCCTACATTTTTAGGCACAGTGGGATACACCAACGCCTGGAACGTCGGGAGTTTGGAGACGGATACCTCCTAGGTAGAGCTGCATACACCTTGTAGACATACACACAGATCAATGTGCACACCAACCAGGACTTTCTAACAGTGTACTGTTCGTGCCCAACAGGTGACAGTGCATATGCACTACGGCCATGGATAATGACTCCGTTCTTAACACCCAGCAATGAATGCGAGAGGCGATACAACAGTGCACATAAGAGGACCAGGAACCTGATTGATCACACCTTCGGATTGCTGAAAGCAAGGTTCAGATGCCTCCACCGCAGTGGAGGTGCCCTCCAGTATACCCCCATTACAGCATTCAAAATTGTTGTCGCAAGCGCCATACTGCACAATATTGCCACCCGACGTGGGCTACCTCTCACCCCTGCAGGCCCAGATTCTGAGGATGAAGAGCAGGAGCTACCACATCGCCATCATGGGGATAGGAGCATCGCAAATCAAGTCAGACTGAGACGGGAACACATCGCAACCCAATACTTTGGAAGGTACGTGTCAACTTCAACCATACTCACCTATTGACCAAAAACTCCATTTGTTAAGTGGAACAAAAAAACTATTTAATATGTGCAGAAATTGAACTATTTACAATGACAAACTGTTCAGGGAGTTCAAAAAGCCAACCATGCATGGGGCACATTGCCGTCATGTGCCCCAACATCAGGGACAGGGTTTTGTCTATGACCTACGGCGGCCTCTGCCAGCCTGGCTGGTCCCAGGTTGTTCTGCAGTGCTCTGCCTGGTACTCCCACTCCGGAGTACCCTAGTGTCACCAGCAGAGACACTGCTCACAATGGAGCCCTCTTCGCTGTCCTGGGGGGTGTCCCCTGAACCCCTGGACAGATGCCGTGCCTCCATTAGATCGATCACATGGGTGATCCGGCCCAGGCCTCTTGCCACATCCCCTGCAAAGTGGCCCATTTCCTTCTTGACAGGCCAGTGGTGTTGACTGCCAGTCTGCCAATTGATGAGGCCATCCTGTCCAGCCTCTGGAGCAGCTGGCGGTCCCTGCGCCGCCCACCCTCGCTCTGTGACAGTAGTCCAGCCACCAGTTCCCGCACGGACAGGGCTAGGTCCCCAGTGTTTGTGCCTATGACGTCCAATTGTGCATGGAGCTGCTGCATGCTGGTCTCATTGCTCCTTACAAAGCGGTGCAGAACCCCACTAATTCTCCCTAACATTTGGTTCTGCAGGCGCTGACCACGTAGCAGTTGTGCCTCGGTCATGGTGGTCGATGGACGCCCGGACTCAGCCTGCAGCCCTGCTCTCCTCAACCTGCGTTGCCTGTGCAGCGGTGGATGCCCTGTGAGCTGTACCGTGGCACTCCTGGCTGTTGCTGGCGCAGCCTCCGGAACCACTGTTGCAGCAGGTGTAGTCATAAAGGGGATGGTGTTGGTGGTGCAGGTGGGAGTGGTGGCAGCTCCTGTGCTTTCCTCATGGGGCTGGCTGACTGTTGGCACCTGTCTGCTGTGGCTTGTGGTGGTGTCTTGTAGGAGACCTGTGGGACATGGGGAACAGACTGTCAGTATCTACTATCTGTTGCACACTTCCTAATAAACATTTGCCTATTGACTGCCTACTTGACTACATTGCCCATAATGCATCATTCTGGTATTTGCTACCCTGAAATGGAGCTATCTTGGTTGTGCATGCCCCTGTGTACATGTTGGGTAGGGGTATGGCATTGATGGGGGTACAGGCATATCACATGGTACTCACCGGTTGATATTGTGGGCTCAGAGGTGTCCAGTCTCCAAATCCTGTAACTGCCTCCTGCTCCAGGGTCTCCTCCACCCTTTCCTCCAGGGGTGTGGGTGGTGGTACGGATGATGGTCCCCCTCCTGTGCCTCTCATCTCCCGGAGCCTTTCTGCCACCCTCTCCTTGGTCCGGGAACGGAGGTCATACCACCTCTTCTTGATCTCATCCACACTCCTGTGGCTGACCCCCAGGGAGTTCACTTTTTCCTGAATTTCCCGCCAGAGTTGTTTTTTTGTTGAGTCTGGCACATTGAGGGCTGCCTTCCCAAAAAGATCATCATAGTGCTGACAGCATTCTTCTGTCAGCACCTCCAGCTCCTTCTCAGAAAATTTTAATTTCCTCTGGGTGTTTCTGCCATTGTAGCTGATGTTCCTCCTGTTGGCTGTTCAGCAGTTTAAAATGGGTGTGGTCCTCCCTCCTCCCAGGTGTATTAGTAAACTTCCTGGCTGTGATGTCATCATCATGTGCCAGGAAGTGTTTCCAGAGTGTTCTGGAGTGGTTTCTGGAGTGTTCTGCAGCACCTGCAATCAATTTACATGGTACTCGCAATTTGCGACACCCACTCGCAAATTGCGAGTCCGTTTTTTGCGCGGTCGTAAACAGGGACCTCGCAGACAGCGGACTCGCTATCTGCGTTGCGACTCCGGCTGCGAGTCGCAATTTATCCACGTAAATTGTACCTGCATTCCTATTAGCGACACGCAATTTGCGAGTCGCACATGCTCGCAAATTGCGAGTTGCTAATTTTTTTGTACCTACATCTGGCCCTATATTACTTAACTATAACTTCACTTTAACCTTTGATTTTTTCAGTGAATATTATATATTTTTGTTTTGCCACTAACTTTGGTGCTGTTTCTTGAGTCTTCACAAAACTTTCCAGAACAAGGGTTCATCCACCCCATTTCCTTCCTGGAAAGATTAATGGGATCTGTCAAGTTGGGGTCGAGAAAAAGGGGGTACCCAAGATACCCCCACTATTGCAAATCCATAAGGAAAACTGAACAGTGGTACAGAGAAAAAGTCTGAACCGTAAAACATAAAATTTGTGGCAAAAAGCTAGCTATTCATCAACAAATATGCTTTTTGTGATTTTGTGTAAATCAGTTCAGCCATTTTAGAGAAATTAAGGGTTTAAAAATAGTAGTATATGTTGCCACTGGACTCCTACTAGGAAACAAATGTCAAAAAAAGAATTGTGATTGGCTGGTCCACACATACAAGGGGGAAGAGTAAGGATACCCCCAGCCCTCCCCGGGCACAAAACAAATTGGGAAGTCATGATCAAGTGGGGCACTAGTGCAGCCCCATGTGTGGTCCTGTGGGACACATGTGAGAACAAAAAAGAAAAGAGAGGGGTGTGTTGGGGGTTTGTGAGACATTTGGCACCCATGGGAGGTAGGATGCACGGCTCCATTACAGACATATCATAAGATATTACTTTACGTTAAAAGAAAATGGTGAAATTCACTGACAAAGGTTACAGTGTAGTTAAATGTAAGTCCTTTAATTATAAAAAACTTACCGTTTTAAAACCAAAAACTGAATTTCACCAGTTAAATGTAACTGACATATGTATAACTTACACCAATGTGCTCTCTACATATGACTGTATACATTACAACACTGATGATGTCTAAAATCTACAGTTGTGCAAGTTGATCTTCTGTGAGTGACATCATCCAGTGAATGTGACAGTTTGCTATACATTTCTGACACTCTGAAAGGTATTTAGTGAAGTATATCTAGAACAAATATGGCACAGCTTCTGTGTGTGCTAATGTATGTGCATTTGCAACATATTTGACCTACTTATAGTATTCTGTGTGTGGAGGGTTTGGGCTCACCATAAACAGGTGTCCACAGGACAAAGTTGTAGGGATGTCACCACCTAATAGTGTTTGATAGTCTGTAGGTATTTGGCTCTCCATAAAAAGTTGTGCACAGTGTGATGGTTTTGTGTATTAGGGGCTTAGGATTCTAGAGGGAGTGGCCTCTGCAAAGATCTGTGCACAGGGATAAAGATGTGCATGGTAAGAACTTTGGAACTCAATCAATCAGGATTTATGAGGCAAGGCTAATCACCCTATAGAGTATCCAAGCGCTTGCAGGTCCCGGGGGCTTATTCAAAGAGCCAGGTCTTGAGGGCCATTTAGAATTCCAGAAGTGAGGTTATGGTGTGGCGGTGCATGGGGCAGCTGTTCCAGGTTTTTGCTAAGATGTGAGGGAAGGAGCGCCCTTCACTTCTGCTTTGGTAAATGTGGGAAGTATAGGCAAGTAAAAGAGAGGCAGAGGGTAGTCTTCTGGACGGTTGGTGGAAGTTCAGGCAGTCGTTAATGTACGTGGTTCCTTGGTTGTGTAGAGCCTTCTGTGCGTGGGTCAGCAGCTTGAATTGGCATTCCTTCAGTAGAAGGAGCATGTGGAGTTGCCTGAGGTGGGGTGTGATATGGATTCATTGGGGGAGGCCAAGGATGAGCATGGCTGTGTTGTTTTGTATGGTCTGAAGTCTCTGTAGGTGGTGTGCGGTGTTTCCTAAGTAGAGGACGTTACTGTAGTCTGGGCAGCTGGTGATGAGGGCCTATATCACGCTGCGTCTCGTGTGTAGGGGTAGCCTCTTGAATATCTTATGAAGCATTTGCAAAGTAAGGAAGCAGGCAGAGGAGATGGTGTTGATCTGTGTTTTCATGGTGAGCTTGTTGTCAATGATGATTCCAAGGTTTCTAGCAAGGTCGAAGAGAGTGGATGAGGGTCCTAGGTCTGATGGCTACCAAGTATCATTCCATGTGTTGCTGCTGTTGCCAAAGGTCAATACTTCCATCTTGTCTGTGTTCAGCTGCAGGCAGCTGTTCTTCATCCAGTCAGCGATGCTTGTCATGCATCTGTGGAAGTTAAGTCTGGTGGTGGAGAGGTCTTCGGTGAGTGAGAGGATGAGCTTGGTGATGTCTGCGTAGGAAATTATGTTGAGACCATGGGATCTGACAATGTTGGCCAGCTGGGTCATATATGCATTGAAGAGTGTGGGGTGGGATGAGGAATGAGCCATGGGGGACCCTGCATGTGATCTCTTTGGGTTTGGAGGTGAAAAGTGGGAGGTGGTTCCTCTGTGTTTTTCCAAGGAGGAAGGAGGTGATCCATCTGAACATGTCACCTTCGATGCCCATGTGTTGGAGTCTTTTGATCAGCATGTGGTGGGATTTGGTGTTGAATGCTGCTGAGAAGTCTAGGAGGATCAAAGCTGATGTTTCTCCTCAGTCGAGGAGGGTTCGGATGTCATCGGTGGCTGTGATTAGGGCAGTTTTGGTGCTTTGATTGCTGTGGAAGCTGGATTGGGAGGTGTTGAGTAGCTGGTTCTGCTCCAGGTATGTCATGTGTTGTTGGATGATGATCTTTTCCAGTACCTTCACTGGGAATGAGAGCATGGATATTGGTCTGTAGTTTTTGGGTTTGCTGGAGTTGGTGGAGGTTGTTTTTGAGTAGTTGTCTCACTTCGCTGTGTTTCCAGGCATCTGGAAATGTTGCAGTGGTGACATAGGTGTTGAGAAGAGTGGTAAGTTCCTGGTGGATCCTTTGGTTTGCAAGGTTGAAGATGTGGTGCGGGCATGGGTCTGCGGGAGCTCCTGAGTAGGTGGATTTCGTGCTGGAGGTGATGTGCTGGGTGGAGAGGATGTTCCAGGTGGTCAGTGTGTGGTTTGTGTCAGTTATGATAGTGGTGTATCTGTCTAGGAAGTCCGTAGGTTTGGGTTCAAAGTTTCTGTATATGGTTGTGCTCTTGTCGTGGAAGAAGTGGCAAAGTTGTCACACACCTCCTATGAAGGGTGTGATGTTATTTTTGCTGGCAGCAGGGTTGGAGAATTCCTTACTAATGTTGAAAAGTTCCTTGGTGTTGTTGGTGCTGGTTTTGATGTGTGTGGCAAGGACTGTCTTCTTTGTTGCCTTCAGCAAGCAGTGGTAGAGGTTGAGGGCAGTCTTCAAGGCTACTCTGTTGGAGGTGTCCTTGCTGGCTCGCCATCTCCTCTCTAGCTGTTTGCTGTCTCGTTTCACTGTTATGAATTCTTGGGTGTACCAGCTGGTCTTTTTGGAGGATTTTCTCTGGATGTTGCTCTTGATGGGGACAATGCTGTTGCCGCAATTTGGGATCCAGGAGTTGATGTTTTTCACTCCCTGTTCGAGATTGGTGGCAGTAGCAGGGTTGGATGTGTTGAGGGCATCCACCCAGCTGGTCTTTGAGATTCTGTTCCACTGCTGGTGGGGGTGCTGGTCATCTTGAGGCTGGAGGTGCGGGGGCTGGAGATGCTGAAGTGGATGATGGAGTGATCGGTCCATGAGAATTCTGTGACATGGCTGTATTCGACTCGGTTACTGGAGGTGAAAATGGGGTTCAGCGTGTGTCCTGCGGTGTGCGTAGGGTCATGGATGGTCTGAGTCAATTCAAAGCTGCTCATACTGTCGAAAAGATATGTAGTGTTGTTGTTGTTGTTGGGATCATCAAAGGAAGATGTAGTCCTTGAAGTATAGGGCTAGGGGTGCAATGAAGTCTGAGATGGTGTTGCAGAAACTGGAGAGCAGGCCTGGGGGTCGAAATGGGGGGGTGCCTCTGATGGTTGTTTTGTTGTCTGTGTGCTTGAAGTTGAGATGTTCCATGGGGGTGGTGGTGTTGTTGGTGGTGGTGATACCCTGTATGGTACTTTTGTGGATGATGGCTGTGCCTCCTTCCAGCTTATTGGTGCAGTCCTGGTAAGTGAGTTTATATCCGTCGAGGTCAACGTAGCAGTGTCTGGGGCAGATGTGGGCTTTAGCCAAGTCTCGGTAAGGAAGACGATGTTGGGTGCGAGGGTGGCGATCAGGTGACATAATTTGGTGGGAGGGGCAGTGGCCTGACCGCCATGGAAAGGCTGGTGGTAAGTAGAGTTGTAATCAGCCAGGCGGTGCTGAACTCAGCATCACACTGAGTACAACTCAGACCGCCATCGGACCATTGGGAACCATGTTCCCGGGAGGGACGGGGTCCTCTGGTGGTCAGACCGTCAGGGTCGTAATGTGATAGTCGGACCACCAAAGTTGCAGCAGTCCTACCGTCAGCTTCATAAAGAGTCTCCAAGTCCTGTAATGGCTGCGCAACATTTTCTTTGCTGTTGCAGCCAGCCAATCAGAGCACTTGCTCTTGTGGGCGTGCTATCTCTTTGGAGTGAGGAGGTCCAGTGGAAAGAAGTCCGTAAGCAAACCAGAACGCTCAATTCTTTAAGATGGGTTCAAGGGACTCTCGTGAGAGTCCCCTGAACACAAGCGCCCTGATATAAAAATATTTTTGACCCTTAATTTGTCAAAAACTACTGAACTGATTTACACCAAATCATAAAAAAGCATACTTTCTGGACCAAGATACATCTGTCTGCGAAATTTGGAGCAAATTTTGCTCAGCAGTTTTTGCCATAGCACTGTTCAAAAATGTCCATGGAAAATACATGGGGATTTTGCGTTCTGGGACTTCCACTTTTTCTTGGCCCCTGCTTGACTGATAACCTCAAAACCTTTCATGCACAAACTAGACAAAAGAGAACCTGTTTGGAAAGTCTTGTGAAGATTTGTCAAACGGCCCCAAAGGTATGAACAAAACAAAAAAAAGTTCCTATGGAAATGCAGACCCTGCTATCTCACTATAACTACCCAATAGATAGATAGATAGATAGATAGTCTCCTAAAAATGAATTTAAACATTAACCTGCAAAGCTGTGATGTAATGGTATTTCGGATGAAATGAAACACAGTAACCAGTGATATAGTGGTATACAAACGTATTTTCATTTTGCCTGGCATATTCCTTTAGTTAAAATTATGTTATTACTAAACACAAGCAAAATATTGATAAAACGCTTCAATAAATGGGTTGAAGTCAAGGCTCTGCCATCTGCGCCTAGCAACAGGCAGCCCCTGGTGACCTGAACTGATCCTGGCAGGAGACACCTGCACTGGTCCACAGAGGAATCGTGTTGACTTCATAACCCTGTCAGGTAGGTGTTAGCTGCTATTCATCATCAACACATAAATCAAGCATGCCATAGCAGAGACTGTTTAAATGACAGCTATTGAACATGTTTTCCCAAGCTGAAGAAAATCATTTCCGCCTAGTGCTTTCCAAGAGTCATCAAAATTGAAAACAGGCTCCTGTTTCAAAGGCAAAACTTCAGCAGATACTTAGAGGGACTGATGATACACCACCATAATTTAATAGTGAAGTTGGGAGAATCCTGAGAATCCTCAACAAACCTTTGAGGGTCAGTGTAGAATAACAAGACAACGTTGAGTGGGCTATCAACCACTTCTTACTCATGTACCATAACAGTTCACACTGCACGACAGGGAGCCCCCCCAGCCAATGTGCTGCTGAGGAAGCCAGTAAGCAACATCTCAAGAGTGCCCCAGAGTGCACTGTATTTTGAGAACCTCAGAGGAGCCAACAACTGCAGAGGATCTGAGGCACCACACAGAGGATTAGGGCATAGCAAGCACAGCCCCATCAGATTCACCCCAGTGACCAGGTACTCTTTTGAAATAGATACACAGGGAGACCTCCTACAAATGTAACCAATGAATAATCATCTTAGGGGCTGGAACGACGGTGACAGCAAAAAGGGACTGGAGATGGTAATCTTGCAAATGTCACTGTTGAAGAAAATTCTAAAACCCCTGAGTGGCATTACTGACACAGTGACTTCTGAAGAACCAGATGAACCGTTAGAGTGGTATGACCATGAGAATGTTCATTTGACCTAAGTACTGGAATATACCACCAACAACAGTAAGAACAGTTGAGCAGAGTTCAGGCCCTCTCAGACCAAGGGCCTGGTATCCGCAGAGCCATTTAGGATCATTACGTGGGAGTGGTGAGTATCACCTATGACAGAATCTGAGACCATCCCAATGGCTTAGACTTTAATGAGTCTGAACATCCCATGAATATGTCAGCATACTGTGATAAGATTGCAGGTCTAAGCTGGGGGATGTAATGTGCCACACAACACCTAAGCACACACATGTGCACGCACGCACACACACACACACACAAAGCATGCACTCTGGGCACAGCCAATAGAGCCAATAAATGGGAAGTGGAGTGCTTATTACCAGCCCCTACTGAGAGTGAGTGTCTTCGCAAGTCTTTCTGACAAGATCTGCTGAGCTCTGGCCCTCCGCTACCTCTGATCTAAGGTGTTTCACCACATTGAATGACTGAAAACGTATAGAACTCTAAGTATCCCAGGAGGTGTTCTGGTACTACACCCCGTACTTTCACCACATTACTTTCATAGTCCCGATATCTCCCTTGGGGCCTCTTTGGTATCAGCATAGACCACCTACTGAACATTACTCCAAAGGCTCATCCTGCCTCTTTCCCTGGAACTGGATACCTAGGCGTTGATGTCAGAGACTCTTTAGCCTATCTGTGCACGAACACTCAGTGGCTCTGAATTGAGTTAACCTTTGGGGAACATGGAAAAGGTATGATTTATGCCACTACATTTGTCTAGTTACAGCTATCCTGCCTCTTCTCTTTCATATCCCCAGGTGTCCTAGAGCTATTATATCCAAAAATACAGTTATTAGGCTGAGGTTGCAAAACTCAGTAGAGCATTGGGAATGTTGTGCTGCTCCTGATCTCCCACGCGCTCAGTAGATACTTGATATGAAGGAGCATGGATGATACTCTTTTTGAGGAAAGGAGTGTTTATGATTTGAAGGAATAAGCCGCTGTCAATATATCTGATAGCTGCCAAACAATATCAAATCAGTATAAACATGGAAACATACCGCTTTTCACAGACTATCAACAGCAACTTTATTTATTTTCTGCTGCAAGTTTCAAAGTACTCCGGGGAAATAAAAAAGTAAAATTAACAAAAAATCTTTAGGGTGTACTAAAAAATTGGTTATAGCTCAGAGGCTATGCAGCATTTCTGCAACTATCCGTTCCCGATGATGTCCACAGATGTATCTCCAAAGCGATATTAAAAGAAAAATTATATGAGCATGTCTATTTGGAAAGTTTCAGCTGAAAACAATCTTGGAAAACTGTTGTTTTCGGTATGTAGTTTATACTAAGTTAAAAGCCTTGCTTTGTAGTCAAGTGCCACTGAAAGCAGAATTTCATCATTTTGACAACTCACCGTTTTCCTGCAGAGGTATCCTGTTCCCTCCTTGGTCTACATTACTTTTGTGTTGCTCCCACGTAGCGCTCTATGGGCCAGATGTAGGTAGGTTTCCTTTTGCGAGTCCCAGCGACTCGCAATTTGCAACTCGCAAAAGGAAATGCAGAAAGGTGTCTCAGACACCTTCTGAGCCTCGCTATGGGGTCGCAAAGACCCACCTTATGAATATTAATGAGGTGGGTCGCAGTTTGCGACCCCAGAGCGAGTCTAGGCACTCACAGGGATGGTGGCCTGCTGGAGACAGCAGACCATTATTTTTCTTTTTGCAGCCCGTTTTCCTTAAAGGAAAACGGGCTGCAAAAAGAAAAATTACCGAAACCATTTAGTTTCGGGTTTTTTCAGAGTAGGCAGTGGTCCATAGGAAAAAATATATTTTTTTGCATTCACAAAGGGGAAGGGGTCCCATTCCCGTTTGTGAATGAGTTACCATCCACTTCAAGTGGATGGTAACTGCGAGTTGGTTTGCGACCGCTTTCGCGGTCACAAATCAACTCTACATCGCGATGCGGTCGCAAATAGGAAGGGAACATTTGCGAGTCGGAATCACATTTTGCGAGTCGGTACCGACTCGCAAAATGTGACTCTGCATCGCGGAAGGCCTTTTGCGCCTCGCAAACGGCATTTTTCACCTTTTGCGAGGCGCAAAGGGCTACCTACATCTGGCCCCATATTCTGCTGGACTGGAATGGTCATAACAAAGAGGAGCTCCTTTTAACATGAGTGACTACTGTCCCCTTTAGCAGGCCAAGACAGTTAGTGGCAGCTGATTGACAGCAGTCGTATAAAAGCTTTTCTACCTGCACTAACTGTGGGAAGGCAGCCTATTGGCTCTTTCTGATGCAAATCAGTGCTGTGTGTCATGATCGAACAGTCTTATTCATGTGTGTAAATGGTGAGTGAAAAGAGAGTTTCTAGGGTAGGCCACTATAGTATCCCCTCCCATACCTCCACAGATATATGTTGCAGGTTTCCTCTCCAGGGACGCAGGTAGCCAGAAATTTTGCAGTCTCTCATCTTCCGTATGCCACCACACACTACAGTCCTTTTTCACCTCCCTATATTAGCCATTGTTAGCCTGGTGTAAGCCTGGTGTTTTGCTCACGGTTAAATCCTCTTTGTTAGAAAAGACCATCCTTTGTGTGGTGATTTTTGTCATGGCTGTTTTTTCTGGCTGTGGAACTCTGTGCACTTTGCTCCAGCTAACCACTGGTAAAGAACCTGTGCTCCCCCTTTCAGCATGATGAAATTCGCCTACCCCTAATTGGCATATTCAACGTACTTATAAGTCCCTAGTATATGGTACCCAATGTGTACCCAACGACTGTAAGTTAAGTGTCACAGTTGAAGCATACATTATGCCACCCAATGTAATGATAGGGCAAATGTGACTGCAGGCCTGAAATGTGTAGCACAGTAATGCAGGTTTTAACTGCAAATTCTATGTCAGGACCGGAGGCGAGGATTATGCCTTCTTTCTCCACATTATTAAACAGCAGCTGAACAGTACATAAAACTATAAATGTAGCGTGTAGTAAGGGTGAAAGTTGGCCGCACTCGAGGGGGAATGTACATAGATGTTCTATAATCCGAGGAACAGAATGTGGTGCACGTGATCAAATGCCCTACTACCCTTGGGCACAAACAATGTGTAGAATAAGTACACAAATAATATTGAGCAAAATAGATCACAGCACACAATATACGATAGTGGAACAGAAAAAAGTCATAGCATTTTGTAATTTAAAGTAGAGGTGGATGAAGAAATCAAGCACATGGGTATTCAGATCTTGTCTCGAGAGGTGAGTTCCTTTATTCTGAACGAAGTAGTGTTCAATAAAACAGAGAGCATCATTCCAAACACAGCCAACACGTGTTTCGTGACTTTTTCAAGGCTGTAGAGAAACATATAAATATGTACCTGATGTATACGTGGCAGATAAACACATAAAAACAATTATATGTGGCAATCAAGTGATATAGTATATAATAATTGGTGCGCGTAGGTGACAAGATCAAAGAAGTTGGACAAGCAAATAAATGTACCATGGACATGGCTAAAAAAATCCAGAAAAACAACAGTGTGTGCCGAAGACACCAAAGTCTACAGAAGTGCAGAATAACAGCAGACATTTAGCCAGTTAACCCTAGGTTAGATGGTGTGTGAGATAGAAATATCCAAGTGTGGTGAATTAAAAGGAGCTCAATTAAAGTGGCTACGAATCCCAGTGATAGAGCTAAGAAAGAGTAGCAAGAAAGTTTCTACAAAGATAAGAGCCTAAAGTCAGACGAATAAGGAGACTGGATGGTCTCAGAACCTACCTGAAACTGACGTAAAGGTGTCAACAAGGTAAGTCTGAGAAGTCTCAGAACCAGTAGTAAGTCCAAAAAGCACTGAGTTATCTAGAGAAAGGGGGGAAGATAAAGTACACCTAAGTGGGTCATGTTAAGCATGAACCAAATGTTCCCAATTGGAAGTGGAGGGATGCAAAGGTATCCAAAAATTATGAAATACCTCTAATTATCAGCGTTGATATGTAGAATGGGGAGTCCAAAATACGTGCGGAGTTGCCCATCAGAAAGACCACGGTAGGTCCATTGGTAAGTCTCTATGGAAACAGTGTAAGGAACCATTAAGATAGGGAGTGCAGAGCGGAACAAATTTAAAATTTAAAAGGGGAGGTTAGAAACACACCGAAAGGGCGCCCCAAGTTGGGGAATGTGGGGTAGCTCGATTTAAATAACTAGTACTAGTGGGGAACCCTGGGTAGCGAAAGTGAGTACGTCAGAGAAATTAATAGTTAACATATACTATTGGCGCTGTGGCAGTAATGAGCTCCTAAAACGCGCCTGGTACCAAAAATAGGTACTGCGTAATGGCGCCTATGTAGTTATGGAAAGGGTAAGGTTGTTAGTAATACTCTAAGCGGGCGTACCCGTAGCTCACGAAGAGGCACAGCATATCCTAAGGCAAAAAAGCGACGTAGGCGCGAGAGTTAGGTCAAATCCCTGAAAGCCAAAATTCTCAGTGAGTGCGAAGCGGAACCAAGATTCCGACTTACCGTGAGGCAGTAAGGTGCCGTCTGCCCGTGTGGAGGCATATTTTCCTCTGTTCTACATGGAGCGCTGTGAGCGCATCTATGTAGTAAACGTCGAGCACGTGAGTAAAGACGGGCACCAAGATAAAAAAAGGACTTGGTGGTGAAACAGACGATGGAGTGTGCAGAACGTCGGTAAGCAGAGGAGCCATATTGGTGTGTGGGTACTAAACCCAACAAAATTCACATAGTCGAGTAAAAAGCGAGTAGCTAAGGATGGGGAGGCATGCAAGGAGAGTCGTGTATGTATACATACGCGATAAACAAGAAAAAAGAAGAAAAAAGGGAAGAAAGAAAGTAAAAGGAAAAAGGAAGGGAGAAGAAGAGAGAAAAGCCCTGGTCCCAGTCGAGCCACTGTCCTGAATGTCACCGAATAATTGGACTATAAGTGATGCGAAAAAGAACAAAAGGAAGAAAAAAGGGGAAACAATAGCAAATATACCATGTGCAAGATAACAAATAATATGTACTCTACAGAGTTATCATACAACCATAAGGCCATTGTTGTGATTCCATAAGGGTATCAAGAGTAATTAACAGGATTTAGGTAACAAAAGGGTTGTTTTACGAGTGGTCAAAACACATTTATACAGGAAAGGAAGAAACCTAATACAAAAAAGAAGAAAGACTGACCATTTTAAGTGTAATATTTCTTTAGGCAAAAACAGAGAGCAGTGTGTGTATAGGATTTTGCATGAAACAAAACGGGGCCCCCAAAGGGGAGAGGAACAATAGTACATATGGATGACTACTTATGTGGTCATAATCGTGCTAGTTAAGAAAAACATGTAATTCCCAGTCCACATTGAGGCCCATATCTACAGCTCTGAGTTTCAGTATCCATCTGGCCTCACATTTACGTAAGTCTAACGTCCTATTACCAAACCTTGGTGCAGTGGAGACATGTGCAATGCCAAGGAATCTGATTTTGGGAATGTCACCCTCTCCATGCAGTTGGTTGAAATGTGTGGCAAGAGGGTATTGTTGATTCTGGTTTCTAATGGCCCTAACGTGCTCCTGTATTCGTTCTTTCAAAGGTCGGATTGTACTGCCCACATATATTAGACCACAAACACAAATTATGCAGTACACCGTGTATTTGGTGTTGCAGTTGATAAATTGTCTGATGTGGTGAGTGACCCCAGTATTTTAAGAGAAAGTCATGGTTTTATGGAGAGCCATTGCACATGAGACGCAGCAACCACATTTGTAGAAGCCTATAGGTGCGTTGGGGAGCCAGGTAAGTTGGGATGTTTTGGCAGGTGGGGCCAGAAAGCTGGGACATAAGAGATTTCTCAAGGTTTTCCCCCGACTATGTGTGATTGATGGAGTTTTGTGGATTACAGTAGCCAAATTGGCATCCAAAAGTAAAAGGTGCCAGTGTTTTTTCAAGATCCGATAGATTGACATACTGGCAGGGCTAAATTTGGTGATAAATGGAATAGCCTTCTTTTTGGCCCCGTCAGTCTTCCTATTGTGGCCTCTGATAAGCAGTAAAAAGCGAGTAGCTAAGGATGGGGAGGCATGCAAGGAGAGTCGTGTATGTATACATACGCGATAAACAAGAAAAAAGAAGAAAAAAGGGAAGAAAGAAATGTCTGCTGTTATTCTGCACTTCTGTAGACTTTGGTGTCTTCGGCACACACTGTTGTTTTTCTGGATTTTTTTAGCCATGTCCATGGTACATTTATTTGCTTGTCCAACTTCTTTGATTCACCACACTTGGACATTTCTATCTCACACACCATCTAACCTAGGGTTAACTGACTAAGGGGGTCATGCTGACCCGGGCGGGTGGCGGACGCCGCCTGCCTGGCGGGAACCGCCAAATGGCCGCTCAGCGGTCAGAAGACCGCGGAGGCCATTCTGACTTTCCCGCTGGGCCGGCGGGCGCCCGCCAGCCCAGTGGGAAAGGCCCTGCAACATAGAAGCCGGCTCCGAATGGAGCCGGCGGTGTTGCAGGGGTGCGACGGGTGCAGTTGCACCCGTCGCGATTTTCACTGTCTGCCATGCAGACAGTGAAAATCCTGCTGGGGCCCTGTTAGGGGGCCCCACGACACCCGTTCCCGCCATCCTGTTTCTGGCAGTGAAAACCGCCAGAAACAGTCTGGCGGGAAGGGGGTCGGAATCCCCATGGCGGCGCTGCTTACAGCGCCGCCATGGAGGATTCCCCCAGCCGGGGGTAATTCAGCCGGAAACCGCCGGACCCGGCTGGGGTCAGAATGGCAAGTGAAGCACCGCCAGCCTGTCGCCAGGGTTGGAATGAGGGCCTAAATGTCTGCTGTTATTCTGCACTTCTGTAGACTTTGGTGTCTTCGGCACACACTGTTGTTTTTCTGGAATTTTTTAGCTATGTCCATGGTACATTTATTTGCTTGTCCAACTTCTTTGATCTTGTCACCTACGCGCACCAATTATTGTATACGATATCACTTGATTGCCACATATAATTGTTTGTATGTGTTTATCTGCCACGTATACATCAGGTACATATTTATATGTTTCTCTACAGCCTTGAAAAAGTCACTGGTGTGACGAAACACATGTTGGCTGTGTTTGGAATGATGCTCTCTGTTTTATTGAACACTACTTCGTTCAGAATAAAGGAACTCACCTCTCGAGACAAGATCTGAATACCGATGTGCTTGATTTCTTCATCCACCTCTACTTTAAATTACAAAATGCTATGACTTTTTTCTGTTCCACTATCGTATATTGTGTGCTGTGATCTATTTTGCTCAGTACATAAAACTACTATTCCCATGAACACTTGGGAATCGATGTACCAAAACTAACCAATCAACATAGAAAACAAAAAAAAACAATCAGGAACAGGCAGTCCAAATGGAGTCCATTAACAATCTTCAGGCTTCCTTTTTCTTCGCTGCTCGCAGCTAAGATAAGTTCTTTTCATTTACTCTGCTCACTTTATTTATGGTATTTTGTGTATTTAATTGTGACAGTTTTGACGATTATTGTTTATTTGAATTGGGTATTTGATAACATCGCGGGAATGTTTTTCATTCCTTCGCAATTGTTTTTCATTGTTAAAAGTGCACTAGCAGTATTCGAACGCCACCAGGTAGCGCCCGTTCGAACACTCGCGCTGAGGAGACTAGCTGAGGAGAACGCGCAGCTTCATTTCCTCTCAGTTTAGGGAGACGGAGCTGCACATTCTCCTTCAGCTGTTTTGTGTCTCTCTCACTCCTCTTTGCCTACAGAGTGACGCCCTTTATAAGAAAGGGTCTGTAACCAGCATTTTACGCCCCGTTTTCACAGGGGTCTGTATTGTTTTAATTTCTTATGCCCTAAGAAAGGTTGGTATTGGGCATTCTGCCTTTCTTTAGGAGACGCTACCAGGCAGCTTTAACTGGTCATATATATATTATATATTATATATTAAATATATTACAGAGAGTTTTCTACCCCAATTAAGTCTTTTCTGCGCACTGGGGTGAGGTGTCCCAGGGTGATGCCCTGGTACACTACTGTGATTTCACACTTTAAACCTTAGCTGACACCCAACTTATATAAACTAGTATTATTATTATTGTTATTATTACTATAATATATTTAAGAACTTCATTTTTGACTATTTGAATTTGATGATGAGGAGTTCTTTGATGCTGTTGATGCCTCTATATATAAAGCTGTTTCTGAGGCAATTGGTCCCCTTGAGGACAGACTTTCTCAGCAGATTGCACGTGAATGTGTGAAATTTATAACCTCTAAAATAACCTCCTCAGCACCACTTATCTCCATTACTGATTCTTAATCCTCTACCACTGCTGCGACTCCAGCAAAGCGTTGTCAGGTGGCAGGAGTTGATCACGATGTTTTCAATCGTGTAAAAAATTCCCTTTTATCTCTTTCTGATCCCTCTCTTTCCATAGATTCTCAACCCCATTCTCCATCTCTCCAATATACTGACTCCTCTGGGGACCAAGATGATGAAGATGCCAGTTCATCCTGACCGTGGCTTCCTTACACCTCTCATCCTACTCCTCAAGGGTCAATTTCGGACATTTCTGATATATTAGACCCAGATGAGATTATTCAACCTATGCCTTCCGAATGGGCCCCATCTGATAAGGTTGCAAATTATGTGGCGGGCTGCGTTCGGAAGCCTTCAGAGAAAGAACCTCATCATTGTCTTAGGGCTGAGTGTCCCTGTCACTCTCTACCTGATAAAGTAGCCATAACTTCTGAGCTGGATTCCAGAATGTCTACATTCTTACAGAAATTCATAAAAGATCCAAAAAAGGGAATAGATAGGTTGTGGCCTGCTTGTCAATATCAGCTTTTAGATATTTTAGGCCCTTTAACTAAAATTCTTGACATGGCTGAGGACGACAAACCCTCTGGTGTGCTTGTCTCTCTCGATATTCTCTAAAGTTGGGATCAACATTCTATCATTTTCCTGGGCAATGTAAGATGTGTGCTCTCTACTGAGCGGCACCATTCTCTTATGATCAAAGTCGATCCCAAATTAGGCGATTTGGCTGACTCGGAAGCGGGCGCTGTAGCTCAAGGTGGATTATTTGGCGAACCCTTCATTAAATAACTGGGGAAGTCTGTGAACACTTTCACTTCATTGGATAAGGTGCACTCATCTAGGAAGAAGGTTTTTCCCACCCGTTTTTTCTATGGGGCTGGTCAAGGCAGGGGCCGCTCGAATGGCCGGACTCAAACAACGACCTCATTCAGAGGCCAAGACTCCATACAAAACCGGTCTCAAGACCAGTCAAGATTCGCCAACTTCTACCCCACAAGAGGCAGACGCTTCAGGTATGGAGGTGGTAAAGGAGCTTCAACATCCATTTCCACTGAGGGTTATCCATTTTTCCCTTCTAAGAGTAGGGGGCCACCTGGCAAATTTTATCCAGGCATGGGAGTCTTTAACAAATGATGCATGGGTCGTACAATCAGTCAAGGATTTTCACATAGAGTTTGTCGGCACTCCCAAACACGTTTTTCATCCAAATCCCCTGTTTTTTTCCTCTCAAGATACCATTCTGGTGGACATGAAGGTTGCGGCACTGTTGGACAAAGGAGCTATTTGTCCGGCAATGCCGCATCCTCGAGGGTTCATCAGCAATCTGTTTTTAGTAGACAAAGTCGATGGAGGTCGAAGACCAGTCATCAATCTAAAATAATTCAATGAATGGCTGGTTTATCACCATTTCAAAATGGAAGGAATCCATCTTCTTCGAGACCTCTTGCGTCTTATGGATTGGTTAGCTCATTTAGGGCCAGATGTAGGAAAAATCCAAATTGCGATTTGCAATTTGCGAGTCCCTGTGACTTGCAAATTGCAAGTCGCAATTTGGTATGCAGAAAGGTGTCTCAGACACCTTCTGCAACTCGCAATGGGGTCGCAAAGACCCACTTCATTAATATTAATGAGGTGGGTCGCAGTTTGCAACCCCATTGCGAGTATGGGCGCTCACGGGAATGGTGGCCTGCTGGAATCAGCAGACCACCATGTCCGTGACTGCTTTTTAATAAAGCAGTTTTTTTTTTCAAAGTGCAGCCCGTTTTCCTTAAAGGAGAAAGAGCTGCACTTTGAAAAAAAAAATGAAACCTTTAGTTTAGGATTTTTTCAGGACAGGTAGTGGTCCCTTGGACCACTGCCTGCTCTGAAAAAATATTTTTTTATCCAGTCACAAAGGGGAAGGGGTCCCATGGGGACCCCTTCCCGTTTGCGACTGGGTTACAATCCACTTCAAGTGAATGGTAACTGCGATTCCATTTGCGACCGCGTTGCATTGCGAGTCGCAAATAGGAAGGGAACACCCCTTCCTATTTGTGAGTCGGAAATGATTTTGCGAGTCGGATCCGACTCGCAAAATGCATTTCTGCATAGCAAAGAGGCATTTGCGCCTCACAAATGGCGATTTTTACTATTTGCGAGGCGCAATCTCTTTGCTACATCTGGCCCTAAGATCTAAAGGACGCTTATTTGACCATTCCCATCTTTCCGCCGCTCAGACGTTTTCTTCAATTCATCTGGAGAAATCAGACTTTTGAGTTCACAAACCTTCCATTCGGTCTCTCCTCAGCACCATGGTGCTTCACAAAGGTTCTCAGGCCTGTTGTGGAAAATCTCAGAGCACAGGATATTTGATTAATCGTCTATCTCCAGGACATCTTACTACTGGCTCAGTGTCCCAGGAAACTCTCTGCCGAACTTCAGATAACTATCAACTTACTACAAGACCTAGGTATTGTCATAAACTAGTCCAAATCTCTTTTAATTCCTTTACAAAAAGCAGTACTCCTAAGTTTCACCATAGACTCGACTTCTGCCACTTTAAGTCTGCCATCTCGAAAGATGGCAAAGATCTGTCACGAATTGCAACGTACTCTGACCAAGCAAAGGGTTTCACTCAGGCAGATTGCTCACTTAGGGCCAGATGTAGGTAGGTTTCCGTTTGCAAGTTGCAAATTGCGAGTCCCAGCGACTCGCAATTTGCAACTCGCAAAAGGAAATGCAGAAAGGTGTCTCAGACACCTTCTGCGACTCACTATGGGGTCGCAAAGACCCACCTCATGAATATTTATGAGGTGGGTCGCAGTTTGCGACCCCATAGCGAGTCTAGGCACTCACGGGGATGGTGGCCTGCTGGGGACAGCAGGCCACCATGTCCGTGACTGCTTTCTTAATAAAGCAGTTTTTTTTTCTGTTTGCAGCCTGTTTTCCTTAAAGGAAAACGAGCTGCAAACAGAAAAAATACCGAGACCATTAGTTTCGGTTTTTTCAGAGTAGGAAAAAATATTTTTTGGGGCATTCACAAAGGGGAAGGGGTCCCATGGGGACCCCTTCACGTTTGAGAATGAGTTACCATCCACTTCAAGTGGATGGTAACTGCGAGTTGATTTGCGACCGCTTTCGCGGTCACAAATCAACTCTACATCGCGATGCGGTCGCAAATAGGAAGGGAACACCCCTTCCTATTTGCGAGTCGGAATCACATTTTGCGAGTCGGTACCGACTCGCAAAATGTGTTTCTGCATCGCGTGAGGCCTTTTGCGCCTCGGCGCAAAAGGCTTCCTACATCTTGCCCTTAGTGCGGCTCCTCTCTGCATCTATATAAGCAATTTTTCCCGGCTCTCTCCATTATTGGGCTCTTCAGCATTTGAAGGCTTATCACCTTTGTAGAGGCCTAACGTATTCTCAGAAAGTCCTTCTCTCAGAAGAATCAATAGAAGAAATACATTGGTGGCCATCACATATGGAAGCCTGGATCGGGAGAGCAATCTTCGGCTCTGCTCCAGATCTCATAAACGAGTCAGACACCAGCAGATCAGGCTGGGGCACTCGATGCAGAGATTTTTCTACTGGCGGAACATGATCTCCAGAGGAACAAAATTTACATATAAACTGTTAGGAACTTTTAGCTGGTTCATTGCCAGTCAAGTGCTGGACCAAAGACTCGATCCACTTGTGTTTTCTCCTGAAAATGGACAATATTTCGGCGGTCTGTTATATCAACCATCTAGAAGGCTCTTTCCAATATGGTGAACAGTTTTGGGCAATTCTGCCTGAATCATCAAATATCAGTCACTGCTCAATACCTTCTGGGCAGTCAAAATCAGATTGCGGATTTTCACTCCAGACATTTCAGGGACTCCAGTCTTTGGAAACTTCATCCTGAGGTGTTTTCTCATCTTCAGGATTTATGGGGTTCGTTTACAATAGATCTCATTGCATCCAGACTGGATCACCAACTGATTTTTCAGCTGGAAACCGGATCCTTTGGCAACCGCCACAGATGCTTTTCTTCAGGAATGGAGTTGGGAGAAAGGTTATGCCTTTCCTCCCTTTGCGATGATAACTCGAACGTCTGCTCATGTTCAACGCCAGCAAACAGACTTGGTTTTGGTGACACCAATTTGGAAATCGCAAGTTTGGTTTCCGGTTCTTCTGGAACTTTCTTGGGATTCTCCAATCCGACTCCCCCTATTTGCCTCGCTGATGCTCAATCCAGACAATATGCCTCATCAGATGGTTCTGGAAGGCTCTCTATCATTGATGGCGTGGTGAATTTCCAGGGACAATGGTCGGTCCCAGGACTTTCGCAGCAAGCTGAAGATCTACTCTCAAAGGCTTGGGCTTCCAGCATGTCAAAGCGTTACAGATCAGCTTGGGGTTGATGGGCCCATTGGTGTTTGTGAAGTGGTTGCAATCCTGTGGAAGCTGATGTAGTTCATGTTCTCAATTTTCTGGGCTGCCTTGCTTCTAAAGGAATGGCATATCGTTCCATTAATACTTTTAGATCAGCTATTTCAGCTGGTCATTGTATGGTTGATAGTGTTCTGTTAGGGGAACATAAACTAGCATGTCGTCTACTTCGACATATTAGACGTTCCTTACCGCCTGAGCCCCTTTATTCTTCCCTTCGGGGTGTCAATTAAGTACTGAATCTGTTCTTATCTTGGCAACATAATCAATATCTTTCCAGGAAGGAACTTTCTGCCAAGCTAGCCATGCTTCTCTGTCTTGTATCCTGTAGAAGGGTTTCTGATGTCTGTGCCTTAAATGTATCTGATAGAACCTTCTTTCCTTCTGGAGTATCCTTTGCGGTAAGTAGACAAACAAAAACTAATACCAGAATAATTTCTTATCCTGCATTCCCAGATGTTCCAAAGTTGTGTGTGGTTCGTTGCCTCAAAACGTATAAGGAGATGACTTAGGTATTCTTCCTCCTGGAGAGCGTCAACTTCTTATTGTTCTGCATAAACCGCATAAAGCAGTTTCCTCACCCACCATTGCCCGGTGGGTTCTTTGGGTGATGCAGGAGGCTGGTATCAGTCTTTCCCTTTTTGGTGCACACTCTACCCATGGAGCTACGGCTTCTAAGGCATTTACTTTAGGTGTTCGTCTGAAGGACATCATGAATGCTGCAGATTGGTCCTCGGATTCCACCTTCAAGAGATTATATTTCAAGCCAGTTTTTGATATGGCTCAGTTGGTGGTAAATAAGCTTTGAACTAGCATAATCCTCGCCTCCGGTCCTGACATAGAATGAAAAATTTCCTAGCTATCGTAACAGAAAGTTTCTATTCTATTGAGGAATATCCCTCCCGGTCATATTAAAAAAAAAATTAAGGGTAAACCTTTTCAAATTTAAATGAGCCCTGCCCATATGTAGTAAGTACTTTATAATTATCTATTTGGATTTATTGTATTAAACTTTAAGAATGTAATGAATTGTTTAGATTCACTCCCATGCCTCTTCCTTTCCATCTTTTACCTTGTTCTAAAACTTCCTTCTCTTCATTGGAACTGATGCAGCAAAACAGGATTCTTATCCATGGATGATAGCTTGCCTCGCACACTGAAAGAGGAAGCCTGAAGATAGTTAATAGACTATATTTCAACTGCCAGTTCCTGATTGTTTTTTTGTTTTCTATTTTGATTGGTTAGTTTTGGTACTCCGATTCCCAAGTGTTCATGGGAATAGTAGTTTTATGTGTTGTTCGGCTGCTGTTTAATAAAGTGGAGAAAGAAGGCATAATTCTCGCCCCCGAGTCCTTAATAGAATTGAAACTTGCGTTTACGATAGCTAGGAAGTTTTTCATTCAGTATGTCAAACTAACCCCTTTTTAGGACTAAACCTTCCTTTTAAATATTAATGTGACCCCTAAGTAAGCCTTATTGCCTATGATGGAAAGTGTAAGGAAATACCTCTTTTTCATGATCAACCACAAGTTTTTGGATTGATGCTGCTTGTTTTGAGACTCTGAAGGCGCACTGAGGCCTGCTAAATAGACCCACTGTGCCACTGCTCTGACCCTTAAAAGACATATGTCTGATTGAGTCACCCACAATTGGCATAAGCAAACTTATAAGTCCCTTATAAGTCCATAATATATGGTGCCAGGGATGCCTAGGGTCTGAAGGTTAAAGTCTCTCTCATGGACCTGAGCACTTATTGTGCCAATATGAGTATGACACAGCAAGGTATGACTACCAACTCACCATTGCTGGTTGACTGAGCAGTTTTAAACTGTTAACTCCATTTCCATTTAAAGTAATGGCAAAAAAATACCCTTCAATTTTAAGATTTAATAGTCATGACTAAGGCAGGCCTACTGAGCACTAAAGACAGAGTATGTCATATTAAAAAAAGTTGGACATGTAGGTTTTAAATTTACATGTCCTGACAGCAAAATCCCCACATTGTCATTTTTACTGTGGGAAGGTTAGTATTCCAATTGGTGAGTACAGAGTTACACGCTGACAACTTTTCAGTGTTCATTTCTGAATGGGACTATTAAATATGACACTTCAAGGTATCATTATTGGGCTAGCAAAGAGAGGTCTGTGCTTGTGATGTCATGCTTGAAAAAAAAACATCCTCATGCCTCGGACTGGGGAGGTGACTCTAAGACCAGTGGCTGGCTTCCTCTTACAGCTACAGGATCACAAAAGCTGAAGAACTCTGCCTTGTTGAATTGGTAGCCAATAAGACCTGACAGCTGCTGACTGCCTATGTGCTACCTGGGAGACCAAGAGACAACCCTCAAATATTGCACCCAAGTCTGTTGGACCCATGGAAGTTGTCAGAGTGCAGGTTGGGTGCCCAAAGCAGAAGTTACTACGACTTAAAGGGAATTGATGGTTTTGTTTAACCCAAGACCAGCGGCAACTATTTTTGACTGGACTTCAAGGAACAACAACCTCTGTGGCCCAACTTGCCCCACTGTGTTCATGGACTGAGGATAAGCACCAGGAAGACCACTGTCGCCAGAACAGCATCCCTTGCATCAGGACCACCCCATTAAAATCTATGGTGGTTCGCCTTAGAGACTGGAACTGGACTGGAGAATGCTTCTACTACAAGATAACTGTTCAACCAAGCCTCTTTGGCTTCTGTGACTCACTCTCTGGTAGGGCTGGTCACCCAAAGTATCCTTTAGTAGTAGTTTACAACAATTTTTTTAAAGTTTTCCAAAGTTTGAAAAAGCAATGATTTATTGTTCCTTTAAAAAGTCATATCTCCGGAACCCTCCCATGGAATTGTGTTTTTGAGGTGTCAATCTACTAGTAAAAACACAACCTATTTTTATAAATTGGTTTAGGGTTTCTATTGAGTCTTATTTCTTTCTAATATAAATGTTTTGGTACTTCTTAATACTTTACATGTGCTCCTTTGCTAAAACCTGACTGCTCAGAGCCTCAGCTACCCAAGGTTGAGCTAAGGTTCTTCAAATAAATTTGACAGGACGCAGTACAGGCAGTGAGTTTATTACATGGTGAGGTCTCACAACCACACCATTTGAAAAACTGCTTCCTCCACACAGGGTGCATAGTAGTTAAATGAAGGACTTGTAAAAGGTTAATGTTAAACATGTCCTTACAGTGAAAAGGCCCAAAAGTTTATTTTCACTGTAGCAGGGTTGGCTGTTCCATAGGTAAGTACTGGGGTACAATATTAAGTACAATTTGTATATCTTTACTTAGGAAAGGGCTGCAGAGTTCATTCTCAGACTTTATAAAATTATTACAAGCTCAATTCTTTTGTAAGGTTTGATTCATAAAACACCACCGCTCCGTAGGACTCCAACTTGCAGACATACCACACAAACACACAGAACCAGATCAGGGGGGTGGACGTTCTCTTACATCGCTACTAAAACGTGGAAAGATCTCCCTCTCCACATCAGAGCCTCCTCCTCTGTTCTTGAATTCTACACAAGAAACTGCAAACATGGCTTTTCAGTTAACCAACCGACCACAGGCAGGGCTTGGCACACACACCTGCTCATTGCCAGGATACCCTTGTGGGAGATAGTGTGCTGTACAAATAGACATACCTTTTAGAACGTTACCTATTATCTGCCGAAAGCCCTAGAAGTATGGGCTTCCAACTGTTACCCAGGAGCTAAATAGCACCTTGATGAGTGTGAACTTGCACCAAGAGCTGAAACAATGGCCTTAGGTGTGGGGATGTGTTCTGTTTCTCTGGCAGACTGACCATCTGAGCTATGTCCACGAACCTAAATAACTTCAAAGGGGCCTACCCTGTCGCAGGTAGATGTAGCTAACACCCACTTCATTTGATCCCCTGACCAGTCAGGCACCAGGCCTTTGGGAGAGGAGTTGCTTCAAGAGTTGCCCCCACCCACACGTTGGTGCTAGGCATAAATGCAACACCCACAATATCTTCCTCAGAACACGTCTGAACCTGTGGAAGAACAGAAGATAACTGAACTTGCTGTCCGTGGCACACAGGCCTGAAGAGTGAACCTGCTCTCTTTCCTGTACTTAGAGCAAAGTGGTGAACTCCAAAGGTCATAAGGCTGACCTCCTGATTGAGTTACAAGGACACAGTAAGTTTCAAGACCCTTTCCTGCATTCCCAGCTGAACAGTTCCTATTGAACCTGCCCTGGATGCTGCTGGAGTGAGTCTTGACCCTAATTGCTGTGCTGAAGGCCCTCAACCCTTGCCTGGTGTCAAAATGTACTCCTCCTAATGCTTCTTGGTACGTAGAAACTGTTTTGACTTGAGAATGGGTGTGGGGAGTGGGACGAAGACCAACCTGTCAAGCCGATCTACCAAGGGTGCATCACCATTGGGATTGAGTTTGCCGCAACTCCTACTACATTCTTCCCTGCAGCAACAAATCTGATTCCCTGGTGCCGGCATTGACAAGTATCCAACAGTGTTGAACCCAGTTTGCTCACAGATTTCAGCCTTGCCCCACTGAGGAAATCCGAGTTCCAGAAAAGTTTCTCTGCCTAATGCACCACTAAGCCAGACCACTGACTGTATCCGATCAACATTGAAGGCTGTTTGGCCATGAAACCCAAACTTTTCCCACCTTCGTTGATAACTTCATCAAGACCTCAGACTTCACCGCACTATCTTTGCTGAGTTCAGCTTCGTCACTGCCTGCTGCCTTGCCCCACTGAAGAATTTTTACTCCATAAAAATTTCTAAGTGCAAAGGCAACTTTTTGACTGGAATGAACCTGGCCCTTGCATCTGACCGTCTTTCTGTTGGGGTCATTCTTAAAAATGTTCCCAGTAAGGCTCAACCAAACGACCTCGGTTGGAGCTTAATACATGTTGGTGCTATTTGTAAAACTAAGGGCCAGATGTGGGTAGCAAAAAATTTGCGTGTCAGAAATTGCGAGTCGTTGCGACTCGCAATTTCCGACTCGCAAAATGGTATCCAAGAAGAAAAAGCGACTTCATTTTGCAACTCGCAAATGAAGTCGCACCGCAGATTGCGAGTCCGCTGTTAGCGAGGTTGCTTTTTGCGACCGCGCTAAAAACGAACACGCAAATTGCGAGTGGGTGTCACAAATTGCGACTGTGCCGCAAATCGAATGCAGCTGCAGCAGAACACTCTGGAAAACACTTCCTGCCTCTTGATGATGACATCACAGCCAGGAAGTTTACTAATACACCTGGGAGGAGGGAGGACCACACCCATTTTAAACTGCTGAACAGCAAACAGGAGGAACAGCAGCTACAATGGCAGAAACACCCAGGAAGAGAAAGCTCAAATTTGCAGAGAAAGAACTGGAGGTGCTGATGGAGGAATGCTGCCTGCACCACGAACAACTATTTGGGAGAGCAGCCCTCAGTGTGCCAGAGCAGGAAAAAAGGCAGATTTGGAGTGAAATCCAGGACAAAGTCAACTCAATGGGTGTGAGCCACAGGAGTATTGAGGAACTAAAGAAAAGGTGGTATGACCTGCGCTCCCGGACCAAGGAGAGGGTGGTAGAGCGGCTCCGTGAGATGAGGGGCACTGGAGGGGGACCATCTACCATACCACCACCCACACCCTTGGAGGAAAGAGTGGAGGAGACCCTGGAGCCAGAGGCAGTGTCCGGGATAGGAGAGCTGGACACGTCAGCGCCAGGACCATCAACCAGTAAGTACCATGAGACATACATGTACACCCATATCTGCCATACCCCCACCCACCTAGTACACAGCAGCATGCACAACCAAAATAGCTCAATTTCAGAGTAGCAACCACCTGCATGGTGCATTATGGGCAATGTAGTCAAGTAGGCAGTTGATAGGCAACAGTTTATTAGGAAGCAGATAACAGATGGTAGATACTGACAGTGTGTTCCCTATGTCCCACAGGTCTCCCACATGACACCACCTCCAGCCACAGCGTCCAGGGGCCACAGGTCAGCCACCAGCCAGCACAGGACCCAGGACCAGCCACCACAGGGACCTGCACCACCCAAACACAGTCCCCTCCAGATGCACCAGTGGCCATACTGGAGAGTGAGCCAGCACCCGGTCCCAGCCACAGTGCCAGTGCACAGGACACGGAACCACCACCGCGTCGCAGGCGATGTCTCAATGTCCCTCCAGTGCAGTGAAGTAGGGGACGCCTCCATGTCCGCCGCCGAGGCTGCACTCCTCCATGGTCAGCGCCTGCAGACGAGGGAGATAAGAATTATTTCAGGGGCCATGCGGCGCATGGAGCGCAACCAGACAACAGGGCTGCAACAGGTCCACACTGAGCTGCAACATCTCAACAGCACTGTTGGTGACCTTGCGCTCTCAATAAGACAACTGGTGTCTGAACTTGTCACCGAGAGAGAGGGTGCAAGGCGCTGTGACCGGCAGCTCATCCACCGCCTGGACCGCATGGCTGCCTCCATCGTCCGGCTGGCTGTTAACACCACTGGGCTGTCACGGCGCACAGTTAGCCTCCAGGTAGACATGGGCCACTTTGTCAGCGATGTGGCACGTGGGCTGGGACGCATTAGCCACGCAGTCGATCTGATGGAGGCACGACAGGTGGCTAGGGGCGCGGCAGACATGCCGCAGGACAGTGAGGAGGGCTCTGCCATAAGTAGTGCTTCAGCCATAGACACCAGTGTGTTGCGCAGTGGTAGCGCACGGCAGGGCACTGCAGACGCTCCCGGAACCAACCATGCTGGGCGAGCATGGCGTAGGGTGTGAGCTACGCACTGTCATAGACTGGAGGCACATGAGGTTAATGTGTCCTCATAGCAGGTGGACTATTACAGCCCCTGATCTGTAGTTTCTGTAAATAGTTTATTGGTACACATCATTAAAGTTCTTGTTTGTTCCACTTCACACCTGGACTCTTTGTGTGTGACATTTGTGTGTGTGGTGACAGTTAGCACGTACCTTCCAAAGTATTTGTTTACAATGTGGTCCCGTCTCTGTCTGCCTTGATTTGCAATGCTTCTATCCCCATGATGGTGATGTGGTAGCTCTTGCTCTTCATCCTCCGAATCTGGGTCTTCAGGGGTGAGAGGTAGCCCACGTCTGGTGGCAATGTTGTGCAGTATAGCGCATGTGCCAACGATTTAGAATGCTGTTATTGGGGCATACTGGAGGGCACCTCCACTTCTGTGGAGGCATCTGAATCGTGGGGTCCTCCTATGTGCACTGTTGTAGCGCCTCTCTGTCTCATTGCTGGGTGTTAAGTACTGGGTAAGTATCCATTGTCGTAGTGCATATGCACTTTCACCTGTTTGGCACAAAATGTACAATGGTAGCTGGGCATAGATGGGTTCCACATTGACCTGTGTGTATGTCTGCAAGGTGTATTCAGCTATACCTAGGAGGTATCCGTCTCCAAACTCCTCACGTTCTAGGCGTTGGTGTATCCCACTGTGCCTGAAAATGTAGGAGTCATGTGTACTCCCTGGAAATTTGGCTACCATGTCAGTGATAACATAATGGGTGTCACATACCACCTGAATGTTCAGTGAGTGGGTACACTTCCGGTTGCGGCACAGATATTCTAGATTTGAAGGAGGGCATATTTGTATACGTGTCCTGCCTACACACCCTATTACATGCAGGAAGTTGGCAATCCTGTAGAATTACAACTTGGTGCTGTTGATTTCTGCCTCATTCCTGAGTAGGTATATGTATCTGGACATGTGTGTGAGTATGGCATCTAGGAATGCTCTGAAGAACCGTGAGGTGCAGTGAGCATAGCACTTGCACATGTGTGGGGATGGCGCTGCCATGCACAGTCTGGCGTTGAAGCTGCGGATTGAGTAGATCTATTAAATCTAGTATTGCTGCACTGCTACGTCTGTATTTATCATATATCGCCTCCTCAGTTTGTTGGAATAGTGTCTGTCTGGTTCTGTATATCTTCTCCTGTCTCTGGCTCCTCCTCCTCATCTGCTGTGCGGCGTGGGCTCTCCTCCTCCTTGCTATCACATATATCTCCGACATCTTGAGTAACCCAGGTGCCTTCTGGGTCTCCTTTTATACTTTGGTTATGGTTACCACCTGCTCTGAGTTAGTCGTAAATTGGAAGTGCAAAATGGGCTTTTTGCGACTAGTCGCAATTTGCGAGTGGCTATTGCATATGGTTTGCGACTCGCAAATTGCGACTTCCTATTTGCGGGTCGCAAAATGGGGTCGCTATTTTTGCGAGTCGGTAATGGCTTGCGTCGCATTTTGCGATTCGGAAATGGGATTTTTGCCTCCCATTTCCGATTTTGCAGGGTCGCAAATTGCGATTCGGGCCATTTGCGACTCACAAAAGTTTGCTACATCTGGACCTTAAACTTTAAAAATTAACTACTCCAGTTCCAATTACTGGATTTTTATCCTTTTGGAGTAATTCTATTTACTAAAATGTACCCTGTTTTTCTAAATTGGTTTGAAATTTTTCTTGTGTTGTGTTTTGACTTTATTATCGTTTGAGTACTGAATAAATATTTTACAAATTGCCTCTATGTTAAGCCTGACTGGTCTGTGCCATTAAGGGTGTTGAGCTCAGGTTAGGTAAATGCCTATGAGGGGTCACTTTGACCAGGATTATGTTACTACTTGATGTGGATACTTGCCACTACCCCCTCCCCACCAAGCCCCCAACTAATAAGCTGATTTCTTACACTTTTCAATGCAGGAGGAATCACTTGTGGTTACCTTCCCAGAATCAAGCCAGTTCCAGTAACCCAGCTTGTGTCCTGAGAGAAGAAACATGGATACAGCACTGAAGCCAAAGGTATGGACACTACAATGTCCCTCCACAAAGTAGATGGTTTACCTGTTTAGCCCTATATCCTGTGTCTAACTCAAGCAAGGAAATCAGTGTCAGCAGTAGCCACTGCTTGGCTGGGGAAATGTCTGAGTCAGATACACAAACCTATTGACATATAACAGGATACATTCCATCAACAAGGGATCCCAGATCACCCATGCACTCAATGAGAATTGTTTTCAAGGGTCTCTTCGAAACATCCAGTAAGATGCAATTGCTACTCGTTGGATCCCTTTAAAATGTTAAGTGCAGTTGCACATCGGAGTAGCAAGTTGGCTTGTTCCCCCCTGCCATTGTCTCTACATACAAGCTAGATTGAGAGCCAAATAACCAAGTTCGTTTTTTGACATCATAGAGCTTAGTATTCGCCTGTCTCCATTGTTGGAATAGAGAACATTCCCCGGGCCATATCTGCTGTCTCTGAGGCATCAACAAGAAGGCCGAGGGCCACAAACATTTAGAACCTCCCTTATTTAGCCTAGACCTTCTGGTCCTCAACTGTCTGTGATGCATCGAGGACCCTTGTTAGGAAAGTGTTGCCAATTCCAGAGGCCTGCTGCAGCTGCCGAGCCTGACCTATTATAGCCCAAATCAAGAACAGAGCTCTCTGTAACTTCTCACATTTTCCTAGACTAAACATAGTGGTGAACCTACCACCAGGTGAGAGTGCTGGAAGTGTTAAGAAGCCTTGAAAGATGCAGACTTCCAAAGCCCTCTTTCCTTTTTTTTTTGTGGCTGACTTTTGCACCGGATCCTTTGCTACATACTTTTCACTACAGAGACTGCTTTATCAACTGCAAAGGCGTCTCCGTGTGTGCAAAGGCCTGCTAATCGCAAGAGTTAGTGCACCAGAACCCTTCTATGGATGCCGCTGTGTGTGTATTCAATATGAGCAACACTTTCAGATGGACTATCTGAGTGTGTAGACCAGACACAATATTTAGTCTGTTTCTTAGATAAGAATCTTTGTATGCAAATACTTTCAATGGTTGTAAAGGAATCCTTGTGCAAGAAAGACTTTCAGGTTACATTTACACATCTTACTCAGATATACCTAATGATACTATATGGCTGTAGGTATTATATTTATCTAGCAGTTGAACTTAACCTGAATGAAAGTATTATTTATTTTATAAAAGATAGAACCCTGGGCAATAGTTTGCAGCAACTGTACCCAACATTGTACATCATATCCTACTTGAAGAGTAAGCCTGATGTTCGACCTCGCTACCCCTCAAAGTTAAAACCTAAAAAGGAGGTATTTGGCAACTGTGTGAGCTTACAGTTTTATCAGGTTCTGTGATTAGAGTGATAACAGGGAATACTTGTTAGAAAGGTTGGCTAGCTGCCTCCGAGTCTCACAGAGCCCCTGGCACTACTGTGAAACCCTTTCATGTATTTTTTAAACCACAAATAAACTAATAAATTAAAGATAAAAGCGTGTACACTGTATCCAAATAAGTCCTCTCTAAAGATAACATTGTGTAACTTCAATAACAATACCTGTGAGAAGAAACGGTCGATCAAAAGTGACCATATTTAATAACCAATAAATAGAAAACAAAAAACTGCATTTTTTAATGGATTTCAACAGTTGCCTCAACTTTTTTTTCTCAAAGACATATTTTGGAAAAGTTTGCATTTCATTTGCTTTCCATTGTGTCGCCATGACAGTCCACGGAAAGTTCAAATTAAAATAGCTTTTTGAAGTTTAAGGGATATTTACGAGAGGCAAAACATGCTATACCTTGTAAATTTCTCAAAATCGTGTGTCGCTTTGAGCAACTGTCTTAAGATCCCCACCTCCACAACCACAGATAAGCAATTACAACTTTCTCATTGTCACAGACTTCTTTACTGGGAGATTGGTGCAAATAGGGTTCCCACTGAAGGTATTACATCAGTAGATCCCTTTTGGAGGACTAAGGCCCATTGACAGTCTATGATCATCCTGCAATTAGACTTATCAGCCTTTAAAGCTCTATACAGACTACGGGAATAAATTACTGGGATATCCAACATGCATTCCGCATGCTAGGCTCCTGAAGCTACAACTCTTAGTCCCTGCAGTTTCACTAAGCTAATGGGCATTCCTAGTCATGGGAAAAGTGAAGAGCATCACCATGCACGAGTAGTGCGGCGCCTGTGGGTCTATATGAAGAAACAGCCTCCCATTCCTTCCTCAGAGAGTCTATAGCAGATTGAGCTTCTACAATTTCCAGGAAACAGCATTTACCAGAAAGTTTTTAACCACAAAGTGTCATTACAACGCATTTTTTTCATCGTAATTACTTTTACCATCCAAATCTTTACCATGCAAGTCTTTACAACAGATATATGTTTGTATTGGTGAGCATGCGGTAAGTACTTTATATATTTTTATTTACTAAAATTTGACGAGATATATATTTATAAAGTTTTAAAAGTAAATATTATGATAAATATTTTTGTAAAAATTAAAACATAGGACTTAAGGGAAACTGGTGAGATATTGTATTGAACAGTATGTGGCAGTGACAAACTGTGCTTTTTAAAATAATGATTTAACAGTAAGCATGGAAAAAGTATGCATGGTAGTGGATTGTGTGGTAAATGTATTTCGCATGTGAGTGAATGTAAATGCACGGTAGTGGTATGGGTTGTAAAATCTGTGTTGGAAAAGCGGGTGTGGTAAAGGAATGCGTGGTAATGTCATTCACCCCGATTTCAAGACCAGGATTATATCTCTGAATGGAAACTGACAACAAGGTTGGTGGCCGTGGGCTGCTACAAGGATGACCTGCTCACTTACTGTTCTCCGCTTGGATTTCAAGGTGCTTTGTCTCTATTGGATCCATGGTTATTCCAGCTCTCAGGGTTGTCACAGGTGAGACCACACAGGAGTGTGATTTACAATCTCTCATCTGATGCATATTTTTAAGTTGGTTGAAACAAAAAGGGAGTTAACAATAATAAAAACATTTCAATTCTCGTAAAGCCCATTTGGCCACACAATAAGGACCAAGAACCGGTAACTGAAGTTAAGTACATTTTATTACAAATAGATAATCAGTTCAGTAAATATGCATGTCAGTAACATATTCAAAAGATACAAAATCACAGCTCGCAAGCTGAAATATCGCAATAGGTTCAGTCTCAGTAGAATAAGATACAAAATAGCCACAGACACAATACAAAAACTGAGAATTAGAAAGAGGTGTTCCTAATGAAAGTCTGATTCGCTCTCCTAAACATAAAATAGTTCTAAAGTCATCTAATAAAAGCTCTATAATTATAATATGAGGATGGTTCATTGAATGGCATCTCAAGGAAATTTGGAAATCTGGGAAGGTGTCAGTATAGTGAAGTCTTCTAAAATAGGCATGAAGCTTCACACTTGCAAGAATAAAGTAAGCAGAGACGTCTGTACTCCTCAAAATCTAAGGGAATCTGCTTGAACTTCAAGTGATGTGAGCATTACTTAAAACAAATAGAAACTTCAATAACAATCTTATCTTTTCCCAGCCCACCAGGAACCAATGATTTAACTTCTCGATTCTCATCCTTCAGAACTTGGACAGTTACTGCAACCTTGAGCATCTCTTGTTCCTTATACACGATGAAGGGGAGCCTTCATCTGCACCTTAGGTCTCCAGATTTTTCTTCTCAAGCTTTACTATCAGTAAACTAATACAGACAACATTACTCCTTTTCTTTGCTAATGAAAACATGAGAACACACCTGCAAAAGAAAGAAAATACTAACCAAGCAAAGGCATTTCAAAATGAAAGCCTTTAGTCAGGCTAATTTTAATAAAGCATTTAATGTGCATTTTGAATAAATGATTATGCAGCAGAACATTATTAAATAATGCATATTACTTATGCAAATACAACTTAAAGTATAAATGTAAAACGTGAATAGTGAATATATGGAAGCAATTTTAATTAACATTAGTTTCTCAGTGGTTGCATTTAAATGTTCACACCGGTTAATATTATTAAGACACACAGTAAATATGTCAGAAATAAATGCGTAATTTCCCAATAACAATGTGTAAAGGATGGAGTGTCAATTGTGCTACTCACAAGGACAAGCCTCCCATAGTACATTGCAGCTAATGGCTCAGTCTGAGATTGTGGCCCACCTATTCAGCTCTGATGCTGCCGCTCTAAGTTGTCTTCTTCTGTAGGAATCCTACATAGGAAGTCATTTTCCTAGGGTGAATTCAAAGATGAAGGTGCAAGGGTCTAGCCTTTTCAGAGGCCTTCACTTCCGGAGGCATCTTCAGGGTTACTATGTTGCTCCATGTCGGTAAAACACTAGGTTTAATTTCTCGGCTTCCATTTGACAACCCAAACAGTTCTGGGAGTTATGTTTGCTTGCTTCCACAAAACCAACTGTACTAACTCACCTGATAATGACTGGCAACTGAAGTCCCAGGGCTAGAAATAAGATCTGTTGAAATAAAGTGATGTTATAACTCTATAGCCTTGCTCTCCCTTTCTGCCAACCCTTGCCCCATTTCAGGAACAGTCAGACACAGACTACAAGCCCTGCTTGTACGGTCCATCTAGCTGCCCTCCAGTTGCTATGGGAAACCTCCAGTTACACCTTCCCAACTTTTCTATGTCATTAGAGGGGATTTCCAGTAACAGGTACACAGAGTACATTTGCCCTTCTCAATTAGCCAGATGCCATGACAATGACTTTCAACCAGTCCTTTTCATAGTTGACAGCATGTTGAATTTACACTGCCAAACATATAAAAGGTAAAATAAAAAGTTCCAGTAGGCTTGGTATCACCTGATGGAAAGCCAGGATGGCTATGAGAGAGCATCAGTCAATTTTATGTCCAGCGTTAGCCAAGACCTTTTGATTTTACTAAAAATATATTTAAACTATACTTACTTAAATGGGTTTTCATTCAGCTCTCTTGTGTGCTTCTGCTGTTGTGTGTTTCAGATTTTGCTTCTGCCCACTGCAGCATAGAGCATGGGGCAACGGACCAGCCTACTTCAGCGACTGGCTAACCTCACATTGAGCAACTTTTACTGTTTCACAAAAAACCTATCCACACACAAAGTAGTTCCATTTGATGCCACATAATTTTTCTTACTTTCCTATTATTTTAGTGTTGCCATTATGTTTAGAGCTACATGTGATAGCAAGATACTTTTGATGTGAACACATTTAAACTTTATTTGTTCCTTTCTCCTGAAAATGTTGTAAATTCCATTTGGAGTGGCCTTTGTTTATCTAGATGCTGCTATTTCACAGTGTTGCATATTGTTTCCATTTGAAGCTGTTTATGTATAAAGTTATCCTCTTTTTAGTATGCACGCAATAAAGTGCATTTATAACTGCACTCCTGCAGGTCATGCTCTTATGTGTTTTAATTGAGGACTACAGCTATCTTTATTAACCAATTCATCCTGTATGTCTTGCTTGTATGGCCTTCTAGTTTGCTTTCAGTGCTCGTCTGTCAAGCTAATATAGACATTTAACTAATACATTATAATTGAAGCTGAGCTAAGCGGGGCCTAGTTCCAATTTCCTTATCAATTTATGTATCTTTGCAACCTTATGTATCTTTGCAACTTTATCTTTCTATCTTTACAACCCAGGCATCCATTTACCTACCTATGCAACCTACTCTATTTCTGTATCCTTCTCTATGTATGCAAACTTCTCTGTCTAGTTACTCATGCAGCCCTCTCTATCCATGCAACACTATCAGCTATCTATGCAGCACTCTATCGATCTGTTCAACACTGTTTATCTAATTGTATTAAAGATTTACAAAAGCATTAGCATAGGCAACGGCCTGGCCAGTGGAGGCCACCCCCGCTGAGGGCACAGAAAAAGGGAAAAATAAAATAGTAATAAAATTACTTTATTCCCATATTATTTTTCCTCTTCCAGCCCGAGCTGGTTGCGAGGACGGGCCACTTCTGCTGACTGACAGCGGGGGGGAGGAGTGGTGCCCAAGTTTAAAGTGTGCATGTCATTTTGGCTGGCTTGCAACGGCCAGCCTGACATGCACACTTTAAACTTCTCCAACCGGAGCAGTTTTAGACAGCTGGGTGGACAGCAAGCACAGGCCTCTAGTGCCTTTGGAGCACTGAGGCAGCCCGCTCTGTCCAATCCTGGTTTACAGCATGAGAGCAGCATCAAAATGAAACATTAGTTAAGGGTCTTCTGATGCACATTCCATGGTTCTTGCCTTTGGAGTAACAGGAAATAAATGCTGTAGTCAGAGGCACTGGCACACAACGGACCATGCACAGCCTGGCAGCCAGTCTGGGTCTTAATGGGCGAGTATTGTACAGCACAGACTCCATCCCTCTATGAGAAAGTAAGTGTTACTGAATCACTTTTTGTGGGAGAAGTAATAGATGAATATTCTTCTGTATAGCACACAGACTCACTCCTTGTATGAGTGTGCCCATGTATAGTGCGTAGTGGTTCTCAATTTGTGAGTGAGGTCATGGATGAATGAGTATTGCTGTGCAGCGCACACTGACTCTCCTCATTAGTGAGTGAGGGTTGTCTTATAGCGTACAGCGAATCATCCAATTTTTCAGTCAGGAAGTTTTATGGTACACACAATATTGTCCTATTTGTGAGGGAGGTTTTGGATGAATGAGTGTTGTTCTGCAGCACGCACAGACTGGGACTGGCTCCCCTGGGCATTTGATGAGCCAATGGGTGTGGATTTCAGGCGGCAGGTCATGTGGCCTCAAGTAGCCCCAAGCTGTGGCAGCTCCTCCCAATAAACACCCTCTGCCCAGGGGGCTAGAGAATGGCCTCTGCTCATTTGATGCTTGGCCTCGCTACCAAGACATTCAACAGAAGTGATGGCCTAAGCAGGAAAGAGAGCTCTTGCACACCTGGTAGTGCCACCAGTTACACACGGGGCATGGGCTCTGACCCCCAGTCAGCTTTGCCCACCAAAGACATTTGTAAAATGCAGGAATTCAAAACAAGGGGCCAGACTCGCTATGCAAAATGACAATCAGCCAGCCTGTGCCCTGAAACCCCACACCAATGCTCTGGACTGATTAGGGGAGTTTACTGTGGCCCGCTCTGGATGACAAGAAGAACACCAGGACCAGAAGCTATGTAGCAAGGTAAGTGAATGTTTCATTTAACTTTAATCAATGTAATCTAAATCGCCAACATTAATGTTTTAGAGTTAAGCATTTTAACTTTAAAACATTCAATCAATCAATCACAGCATTTTTAAAGTACAGCACTATCATCCCCAACGGTATCTTGGCGCTGAAGGTGGCGTATCTCCATCAAAAAGCCACATCTTGAGTCTCTTTCGGAAGTTCACCAGGGCGGGAAGTGTTCCAAGGTGGAGAGGCAGGCTGTTCCAGGACATGGCTGCTGTGTAGAAGGAGCAGCCTCCACTGTGGCTACGATGGATGTGTGGGGTGTGTGCGAGGGTGGAGCGTAGTTGTCTTGCTAAGACATAGAAGCTCAGTCAATGGTTAATGTAGGATTGCCTTAGGTTGTGAAGAGCCTTGTATGCGAGTGTGAGGATTTTCAATTGGCATCTCTTCTGGAAGGGGAGCCAGTGGAGGTTCCCAAGGTGTGGGGTGATGCTTGAGCACATGGAGAGGTCCGGGATGAGTCTGGCAGTGGAATTCTGTAGAGTCTCTAGTCTTAAATAGCTGGGAGGACACTTCGGCATAGAGAGCATTGCTATAGTCGAGGCAGCTGGTGACCAGGGCGTGAGTGACTGTCTTTCTGGTGTTGGTATAGATCCATTAGAAGATTCGGCAGAGCATACGGAGGATGTAGAAGTAGGAGGAGGAGACTGAGTTGTCAATTCATGGGTAGTTGGCAGTCAAGAAAGATGCAGGGTTTTTGTGCGTGGTTTGAGGAGAGGACGCTGATCCAAGTTCTGCTGTCCACCAGCTGTGGTCCCATATAGGGTGTTCTTCCGGAAGATCAGGACTTCTGTTTCGTCAGTGTTTAGTTTGAGGCAGCTGCTTTTCATCCATGTTGCAACGTTGGTCATGGTGTTGTGGAAGTTGGCTATGGCTTTGTGGGGGAACTAAGGCCCATATGTATGAACACATTTTCCCATAGACACAGAATGGATAAAACCCTTTGGTACATCTGGCCCTAAGTCCTTAGATTCTGATGATGTCTACGAGGGGGGGTCATGTAGATGTTGAACAGGAATGGGCTGATGGAGGATCCTTGGGGTATGCGTCAGGTGATGTTTTTGGGTGGAGAAGTGAAGGGAGCAAGGTGGATGCTCTGTGTGCGGCCGGAGAGGAAAGAGGAGACCCACTTAAGGGCATTTTGTTGAATGCCTAGTTTGTGGAGTCTGTTGAGGAGAGTGTGGTGGGAGACCATAATGAATGCTACAGAGAGGTCCAGAAGTATCAGAATTGCCGACTCTACTCGGTCGAGGAGGGTCTTCATGTCGCCCGTATCAGTGATCAGTGAGGTCTCCGTGCTGTAGTTGGCCCAGAATCCTGATAATGAGGTGTCGAGGTGGTGGTTTCGTTCGAGGTAGTTGGTAAGCTGTTGGTTGATGGCTTTCTCAAGCATTTTGGCCGGGAAGGGGAGCAGGGAGATCGGTCTGTAGTTTTTTTAGATCGCTGGGTTCGGCGGAGGGCTTCTTTAGAAGGGGCCTGACCTCTGCATGCTTCCATTCATCTGGGAAGGTTGCCATGGAGATGGAGGTATTGAGGATGCAGGTTAGTTCTGTGCTAATAGTGTTGGGTTTGAGGTTGAAAAGTCAGTGGGGGCAGGGGTCGGTGGGTGCCCCAGAGTTGATAGACGACATAACGGCTGTGGTGGTCTAGGTGGTAATCTGGGACAAAAGAGGTTATTGTGTGGCTAGTGAGATGTTGTCTAGGCTGGATTTGGGGTGGAGGGGAGAAATTGTATATGGTGATCGTGGTGCGGAAGTAGTCTGAGAGGGTGTCGCAGAGTTCCTGTGATGGTTGGATGGTGGTCTCTGTGGCTATCGGGTTAGCGAATTCCTTGATGATTCTGAAGAGTTCTTTCATGTGGTTGACTGTGGTGTCGATGAGGGCAGTGATTGCTGCTCTTTTTGCTCCCTTGATGTTGTGGTGGTAATGGTTGAGGGCTGCATTGTAGGGGGCTCTGTTGGAGGGGTCCTTGGTCATGAGCCATTGTTTCTCGAGTCTGTGGCAAACACATTTGGAGTTTCTGAGCTCCGGAGTGTACCATCTTGCTGGCTTGGAGGTGTTGTTGGCTTTAGCTGGTTTCAGTGGGGCGACTGTCGTCAGATTTGGCGATCCAGCTGGTAAAGTTTTGGATGGCCTGGTTGAGGTCTGCCATGGGCTCGGGTTGTGCAGTGCCTTGAGCCTGTGCCGTTAGGGTCTTGCTATGTATATCTGCAATTTAGTGTTTTTTAAATGCAAAGGTTTAATTTTCCCTGAGTCGGCGCTGCACCTTTTTAACACATTTGCTTGCCCCACCACTTTCAGTTAATGACAGCCGCCACTGAGACTGTCAGCCAATGGCAAACTGATTGGCTTTTTTTCAGATCTGGTTTAGCCAAGACCTCTTTTAACTAAACATAGTTAGTTATAGGAGTTTTCATCCAGATGTCATCCTTTAGTCTGGTGTTGTGCCATTCACATTTTTCTTCTACCCATTCCGGCACACATCATGGGTTGATGGGTCGGCCCCCTTCTGCCATTGACTGACTTCACTGTGAGTTACAGCAACCTGTTTTTTTTTCACAAGTATTCACATGCAACAATAGCCAACCAGGTATTATTAAAGATTATACTTCATGATTTATACAAAACAAAAATGAATGTATTGTGCGGTGCCACAGGTCAAAAGAAAGGAGGAAAGAGGATATGACCAAATAAATCACCTAATTCTAAAGACTTATCCTTAACGTGTATTTAAATGCAGCATACTATTCATTTCAACAACTGCAATAGGTGTTCAGTGTGGTGTGAACACACAGTGCTCAATAGTTTGTGCAGACGTGTCAAATTGGTAATCACAATAAAATCCAAAGATCTGCAGCAAGAACCCAGTAATATACGCAGATGCTGTAGCATTGAAGAAATCAAAGTCCCAGAATAATCAAAGGGATTTTTGCACATTGAGGTCATTAAAAGAGAGTATCTCTCAGCCAGATTATTGCCAATTATGTTTCGACTTGTATATTAATGAAACGTCATCATCAGGACAAAAGCTAAATTGGACTGAGCACAATTAATCATAAATGCTGACAATCATTGTTGGAAACCACATTAATCAAGTGAAAGTAGATGGTCATTCAAGGAAGGCAAGGTGTGAGTTCCAATGTATTAGAAAGGAGGTCAGAGTACAATCTGCCCACTTGGCTTCCTGGTATGTACCACAGACGGTTACACAACGGGAAGACGGAGATGGGCTTTCTCCAAGCAAGAAAACTAAAAAAAATGCATTTTGATTGAAAACACATAGCATTCTCCCTCCTGTCAGCAGAGTCAGAGTTCTCCCAGATCCATGCCTCAGTAAACTGATCTGGTCCGGTTTTTTCAGTGCATTCTGGGGTTAATAGTCCCGATTTTATAACAGGGTGACAAGGACTACAGTCCAGTACTGCAGAGACTAAAACCAGGACGAGACAAGCTTCTCACATATAGACCTAGGATATGTGATACCGTTGCAGCACCTGTGTACAGGTGCAAGGAGCGCGGCGCCTACTTCGGGGGTACTCTCTTCATTTCAGCAGAACAATTATATGGCCTTTTTATGGCGTTTGGAGGGAATGCTTCGAGATACTGCTACTCCAATGTTAACCACAGAGGTAGGGCGGGAGCTCTCTGTGTTTGACGAAGCTTTGGCCAAATTCCCCATTCCACAACGCTATCAAAACGCTTTCATCTAGGGGACGAGTAGCCCCGGTTCCGGTTTGTTGGCGAGGGTTGGCTTGCATGGGAGTGTCAACAGTAAATGGGGCATGAGAGGGTGAAGGTATATCCAAGAGATGAATGTAACAGGTTAAAGGCTGTGGAAGAGGTGAAGGGACAGTGCTTACTTTGGGCTTGTTGCTCCCGATGCCGAGCGCCGGCACTTATTTTTAGGGGGCCGGCATTTATTGTTCTGCTTCAAGCATTTACTGCGAGCAAAAGACACATATGGGAAAGACGGGGAAAGGGAACACCGAAAAAGCGTAACAATGGGAGAAAGCTGCAAGAGTGAGCTGAAGGGACAGGGAGTGGTTTTAAATGGATTGAAGAGGCCCCAGATGGCTTCAGGATTACGCTGCCTCAGTATTCCCTGTTTGCACATTTAATTGCAGCGGCTGCGTGATTAAAAGGAGGGCTGGGTCTGGCTGCAGCACCTGCGCGTTTTTATTTACAAATTAAGCACCGTGAAGGGAACCATTTCAAAGTCGTGGCACATTTTACACTCACCCCTCCAAGAACCTCAACCAAAAGGCCAGGGATAGTAGAGGTGACATCATGCATTATTTGACCTTTACATTCGCTTACAAACACATGATTAGGTATACACACACAATCACACATACACACACTCTCTCACATAAAAACACACTCACTTGCAAGCATGCACACAACATACATGTAAAAACATTTTTTTTTTTTTACTTATCTGAGTCGGCAGAGAGGGTCCTATGCCAGCTAATTGTACTCCATTTTTACTACACTAATAGTGAATGGAATATTATTATTATTATAAGTGTAATAAAAATTTACAAAAAAATGAGATTGCAGCCCCCTCCAATGCCTATTAGAACAAGCTGCTCCGTAGTTTCTGGGACTGAATTTGCCACCTCTCAGAACAGGGGTCGCAAGTACAGTGCCGCGCGGTGCAAACCAGGGGCCACAGCTGAGACCCCTAAATGACATCCATGCACCTCTCTGGGCAGCCTCAACATGAGAGTAGTTGAACCGTCTACCGAATCTACAGCATCCATTCCTTCAGCTCTCTCGGCGCCCTTTGCCTTTGCACGCGCTCGTGCGCCCTCACTGCCCCGGTGCCTTCACAGCGCGCTCAGGTGTTCCCTTTTGGGAGGCCCGCCTCCCCCGGCGCCTCGTTGGCTGGGACGGCTGTCTGTCAGGGCGCTGTCCCGCAGCCTGTGGCAGGGACGTGGAGGCTGGAGGCGTCGCTGTGGTTCATCCTCCGAGCTGCAGGGAGACAGGCAACAGGAGCCGCGCAGGGGAATGTTTAGCGCGGAGAAGCCTAGTGCTGCGAGCACGGCGCGCTGAGGAGTCCCAGAGGTGCAGGAGGGGCTGGGGTCCCACACACTAGCTACTGGACAGGAGCTGACCTGGCCCGGGCACTGCCATGTCCCGCCGCCCGCACTGTCCGCTGCACGCCTGACCCCCGAGGGCACCATGGACCGGACACACTCCCCTCTGCCAGCGAAGAGCGGCGGCAGCAGCTCCTCGTCCTCGCCGAGCCTGTCCGCCTCCTCCTCGGGCTCCGAGACTCTGTCCGAGGGCGGCGTGAAGCCCCAGTCGGGGTCTGGCTGCAGCGCGGGCTCGTCGGACTCCGAGGGGCAGAGGACCGTCCGGGAAGAGGAGCACAGCCGGGGCAGGGTCTGCGGAGAACTTCGGAGTCTGGTCGCGGCACTGGAGAGCCGCCGGGACGCAGAGCCGGCGGGGCAAGAGGAGTTGAGGGCTCCCGTGAGCGCGCTCACTTCGAAGGATGGGGTATGTGCCTATAGCGGTATATGATTAAGGGCTTCAGGGGGTAAAATCTGTGATTGTTGCTCCTCTTACAAATTGTTAAAGTTCTCACGAGAGAGCGGGGCGCACGGACTGTGGGTCCTACCTGGATGTCCCATTGACCTGCGGTGCAGCACTTGATAATATCTTAAGTCGCAGGAGGATACTGGTGGCCTGCAGCACGATCGAAGTGCCAACCTTCCAAATAGTGCATGGTTGGCCCACTGTATCTGCTGGGCGTGTGCTAGTTTGTTTCTGCGGGAATCTTGATCCGTTGGGTTTGCTGGGCACTTGACCCTGTGTAGCTGCTGGCCCCATGACTCTATCGATGCTTGAAACTGATGGGTGCCTGGCCTTGTACTCATCTCTTGTGGCTTGCCATGGCTACCAAACCAGCCAGGCTTGTACTGCAAGCCACTTGTTGCCGCATGATTGCTGCCCACTTGATCATGTCACTGCCCTTCTGTGTTTCTGTGAATAGTTTTTATCTCCCTGTGAGTGACTCCTAAGTGGTTCCTTGTAGTACAATCTTCATGCAGTCGCAGTGATGGGAGATGAGGCGCCTTAGTGTATTCAACATGGCTGTGGCATGGCAGTGATTTTTTTCATTCTACTAAGTACATGGCTGAAACCTATAAAATAGTTGCTTGAGTGCTTGATGGACGATTTGATTAAGCTTTCCGACCCTCTACAATATTATCCATATTGAAAGTACACAGTCAAACATACGATTTGTAAACATGAACTTCTTAGCGCATGCCATGTTGATCACCAAATGGGTGTGTTGCAGAACCTTCCTGCGAAGGACTCGTGTTTTAAAAAGAAATAATTTATGGCTTAAAGTTGATGTATTCAACGTGCACTTGTATACAGTATTTGAATGAGGTTGACCTTTACAGGAACCACATGTATGTATGTATTGACAATAAGTATTTTAAAAATGGCACTATTTCATAAAAACTTAAAGCATAGCTTGCACCTGTTCAGCAACATTCTCCATGTCTTGGGACCGACTTATTTCTGATATCTTTTATTTGCTTGCGATGTATTTCACTAGTGCTTCTTGATGTCTTAAATGGCTTTGTAGGGATTAAAAGTCATTATTAGATGGCGTTTGAGTTAAGCTGGTACTCTGTAAAGCGTGGGTTAATGTTCACTTCCGCAAACAAAGGCATCATGTTTGTGTAGTGAAAAGGCGTAGCACCAAATAACAGGTATGATACAGCAGTGAAAGCATATCTCCGCTCCGCTTCACTAGCAGCAGCGCACGTGTCTCTGAAAGAGGGGACTGCTGCACAGACTCGGCAGCAGGGTAAGATCCTCGAAGGTACACATAATGGGTGAAAGTCTTCCAGCAACAGGTGGGATGTTTACGGACATAACCATTACTAAGGCAAGGTTCACAAATGGTAAAAAACAATGTTCTTCAGAATTGGTACGGGTTCAAGACTGGCAATTTGTAGATCTCGCTGCCATTTGGCTAGGTTCGTGGAATAGAAGTACAATATACATAAATACTGAGAGCGGGTACAATAGGGGCAGAAGCCATACAAGCTTACTTCACACACAGGACAAGCACTGACTCGGAAACCGCAGAATGGGCTTCCGCACACAAATCGAAGATGGCCTGGTTAGCAGCAGTGCCAGCTTCTCTTACACAAAGAGCTGATACGGCATGAGCAACAGCAGTGCAAGCTTCCCTGATACACCACTTTAGGGTGCATGTTCCTCATTCTTTTCCCATCACCATGCTTTCACTCACTGAGCTATGTAACAATATGCCACCCTGGTCTTCCTGTGATGGAGCTCAAACTTGGTGGTGAGCAGATCGGTTTATTATCAGAATGGATGAATAAATGATGCCAGCTTATAGTGCCTGTAAGCTGCTGCGTTAAGTTTGCCAACTTTGGTTCACTTGCGCTGTGTGTTTTGGAAGCTCACGCGATGGAAGACGTGGTGATTATAATCTGAAAGGTGGGCATTAACTTCTGTTGCCTCTTCTGTTCCAATGCCGGCCCGGTACTTCTACCAAACGACACACTGTCTCCTTCTCCCCTCCTCTTCAACTGACCTACTTCAGAGCCCACCCTTATCTGCAAAAATGTTGCATCCTTCAAGACGGAGCAGGCGCATGTCTTATTTCCGGTCTCCCCCCATTCCTCTGGCACTAATGATTCCCCCCCCCCCCATAGTAAATTGGGAAAATCCTGAGTGCTGAATGCAAATGAGCTGCTACTGCATTCTTACTGGAACAAGGAAGATTGATCAATACACATAAAAAAGATCACTGCCCCATAACTATACTAGTAGGCACTGTGTGAACTGGCAGCACTGTTTTTTTATTTTGTATTTATTTATTTTTTCCTTTTCTTTTCTTAGGAGGTTAGGAAACCTCCACCTTAAGCACCACCCTGAAGTTACATGTCAGTGTTACGGGGGCAGTAAGGCCTTTTACAGAGTCAAAGGTGGTGGTTACAAGAAGGATCTTGATAATCCCATCAGAAATTAAGAATTACCAGGGGTCGGTAATTTTGAGTGTCATTTTCCCCCGTAATTCCTCATCTTCACCTAGCAAATCGCCCCACGTTTTTATCTGTTTTTGTCATCTGAAATCTTTGGCTGAAACAAAACAGATCTGCTCTGTTCCTTTGGGTCCCATAATTCCGATTGGGCCAGTAATTCCTGTTATCTACCCCAAAAATTACAAGAGACTTTATAACCCAATTCTTTGACTGCTTATGACCCTGTATTCTATCAGCATCTAAAAACCCACTTAAGGTACAACCATTGCTTTTCCACAGTTACTGTTTGCACGATGATCATGCATACATTGATGGGAATACATTCTTTTGAATTTAAACCAGGATCTCAGCTATCAACAAACTCACAGTACAGACTGATCGATGGATTAAGCTGCCTCTCATCCATTTTAGGCAGCATAGCCCTGATTAAAATGGTAGTCCTTGCCAGGTGTATACCCATTCATTAATTACCCATTTCCTTTCATTGGGACACCTTTTGAAAGGCTACATTCATTACTTTGTACAATGAGGTGGGAGGGTACCCAACCTAGAATACAGTGAGATATCATGTCTCTCCAATATGACAAGGGTGGTTTTGAAGTACCCGGCTTTCCCAGATATTTTGCAGTACAAGCCCACTTTGCCATTCAGTGGCTCAATCAAATGCTCAACTTGCCACATATGCAGGTCCAAAGGGATTAAAAAAGGATAGAAAAAGGCACTCTGCAAAATATCATCACGCAGAGGCTACCTAGGCCCAGATCTCCTATTCAAACAGTCCGGTGCTCAAATTGGGTTTTCTGGAGTATGGTCAATGGGGCTTTCCATACAGTTTGTGCACCATGAGCATGACTAGAAAGACAATCTAATAGTGCCCCTTAACATACAAAAGTCTATCGTAAAATGGCTTTTTGAAAAAGGAATCCCTGATATGGAACACCTGCTTAAGGATAATAAATGCATGCAAGGGTAGTGCAGAGATAAGTGCACTAGACGTGCTGGCATATTACAGGCTGTGCGAGGCAATTCAACACCTTCCTTGCTGAGCCATCTCAGTGCCTCCCCCCCCCCTCTGATGCAGTTGAGCCGTGCCACATCTGCCAGAGGGTGAGTAGCCAAGCTACACAGTATGTTCATGGGATACTTCACATCATCCGCTTGTCCCAGCTCACAGTCAATGGGAAACTGGTTTGGAACATGATATCAGTGATGGTCAGTGGTGATTTTTGTTGCAAACGAACAAAACTGGCCTGAGTACATCACAGACCTAAATACATTTACAACTGTTAATAGAATATATCACATTCCTGTATCACTGCACATATTTAACCCTGATTACAGCTCCGTATGTGAGAGGTGTGGTTTTCCCTTTGCTGCCTTTCTTCTGCTTGTCTTGAAACTCTCTTCTTATGTACAACTGGGGGAATGAAACTGCAGAAAAAAGTAGCTAACATTACTGATGGTGTTGTTGAAGTTACTTGACAATGTGAAAGGCATACCAAAACACAGAAGGAAACTTACTCCTGTGATGTAGTTGCTTGCCAAAAGGAAAATCGCTAAAACATAGATGAGTGGGCTTTCAAGGAGTAGCCTAAAGAGACCACCATGTGCAAATTAAAGGCTGAAACATATGTTGGTCTTCAAGCTGCCAAGCAGTGGCTAAAATATATTTAAGTACCATTCCAGGGGTACTCTGCAGACCAAGAAATGAATTGAATAAGTGACCAGCTATAGCATGGATCTATTTGTTTGACTACCACTGTTACCTCATACATCCTGTGTAGACACACATACACGCATTGCAAGGATACTGGATCTTGTTAAAGTACATGCCTAAATTGCAGAATTACTCTACGGGCCCTCCTTATATAATGCCACATGTCTCCACAGTTAGCTTTAGGATTGATTTGATTGTACACCCTAGGGGACCCCAGATAATTATGAAATAGTAATAGGTAGGATGGTACACTGTCCTTCTTGTTATGTTTGAGATGCATCTAAAAATATTAATAAAAAAATCCTCCATCCACTAAGCCAGTGCTTTACTTCTATACATAGGGTATATATCCAGCTCTTCTGCTTTTGTGACTTTTTGGTGCAGTGTTGAGACTACCCACACTGGGGCCAACAGTTGGCTAGTACCACGGTCAGGACGTGAACAATGTTTGAAATGTTAGAGCTTCAGCAGCCTTGTGCAACTTTGGGAGAAGATCCTAGATCATGAAGTGAACTGTTGGTTCATCCTAGATCATGAAGTGAACTATTGGTTTCACCCAAGTTCGTTCACATTTCAAACATTTATAACTGCATTATATTCAACACACTTGCTTTTCAGCCTTTTCCTAAATGATGTAGCAGATTTTCTGATGGGTGATTCTTAAGATATTCCCACTATAGCTGGGAAGAGGGTGTCGATATTACTATATGCGGATGATGCTGTCTTGATGGCGTGAATAGGAAATTCCACCCATAGGTTATTAAAACGATTTGAGGAATATTGCTATAAGAAGTCATTGACCATTAATGGAAGGAAAACCAAAGTTATGGTCTTGAAGCCCTCTGCAGCTTTAGGCTTTAAGCGGAAGCCTTCGTCGAAAGTGCACCCCTGTAATTGTCAAGCAGTCCGATTATTTGGGGATTTGATTTTCAGAGAATATGTGTTGGGGCCTTGATTACAGAAGGTGACATTAGTATTACAACAAATGGCAGGCACAGTCTTAAAGTTTAGGCATAAAGCTGGAGTTTGAAGCATTAGTTTCATCTTGCAAATACATAAGCAGTGGGCAGTGACAGCTGCACTGTACGGGCCGGAGCTATGGGGGGGCGGGGGGAATACAATTTTGCCTAGGTATTTTACCGGCCAGGGATTATTTTATATGAACTTGTATGCTTGATGCTAGATTTGACCAATGTGATTGAAGTTTTGGAGAATTAGACAACTTTGCCCTTTTTATTTTGTTTTGCAACAAATATGATTTTGTATGTCAGCAATGGCTCTTTCCCCTTTTTAAATACTTTGGGGTTAGACGTGTTAAGCCAGTCAGGGCGCTGTGTACCAACTCAGATGACATATATATGGTCAATTATGTAGCTTCATTTCTATGGGTAACGTGGCCTCGCCAGAGAGAGCTGCCTACAGTGTTAAGCATTAGCTTACCCATAAAGCTTTTGCAGCTTTGCATGGATTCCAGGTTGTAACATGTTGATAACTTCTGCTTTAATCTAAATCCCGAATGCCCCATGCACTTGTACTTTTTATATTAGGTGTGTGGCAGACTGTCTAGAACAGGAAGGAATGCAGCTCCTGAATATTTTCATGTTTATTGAACTGTTGGTGATATACACGTTTTTTACCTTAAGCCTGTGATTACATTGTATATTTTTATTATCTTATTGCATCTGCACTTTCATATATTTAATGAATTGATTGATTCTATTTAGGTTAGGAATATAGTGTGTTAATATTTTTCTGCAATTTAGCAGATTGCTTTGCATATGTTTTTAGTTTTGTAGGTTTTAGCATGATTGGTGTTTTTAAATTGTTGTCTTAACGTATTGCATGGCTGACAGATAAACCCAATAAATACATTGGTTTTGTAATTGAAATTGAATTATATTCAACAGATGCAGGAGACTTCTGGCCGGATTTAGAACTCGGCGGACGGGTTACTCCATCACAACAATGACGATATCCCACCCGCCGAAGACCCATAGACTCTAATGGGATTTAGATTTCGCCTAACTGGAAATCCCTGACCCTTGTGACAGAGTAAGCCCTATGTTGAGGCCTTTAGTGAATTACCTGAAATACACAATTTTCAGTTTTCTGTCGTGCCAAGGCTGGGATTAGAATTTACACCGCCCCCCCTCACCCCCCCCCCCGCCTTTTCTCAAATAAACAATTAAGCTAATTTAGAAGAGTGGGGGCTTCAACGTTAATCTGGGCTCTCTTTCCATTCATTCTCCAGCGACCCAGATGAAAACACATTGTTATTCCTTATCCAAGTACAGGCTGAGACTTTTGATTGAACCTTTTTTAAGCCTCGTACATGATATAGTATTCTGTGATTATTACGTTGTCTCTTCTCATTCGTACTACACTTGTCTACGTGACACTCCTCATTGAAGTACGTGCATTATTGAAGCAGCTAAACTGTCTTGCTTACCTTTGAGGAAAAAGTATGTATGCAAATATAAATAAATATTGCATCGGTAGGCACTAGTGACGCAACAACCGGTACACGAAGACATACTCGTTAAAATCCTTTGTCTCACAGTTTTTCACTCTAAAAAAGGTCTCAAATTATATTCACCGACTTCAATAAAACCAAAGATATCGCTTTGACGTGTGAGGACGTGCCACGCTGCGTTTTAGGTGTTATGGTTTTCAAAGCGCAGCACATTTTCTCAGTCAGAAGTGACTGCGCCTTGCTTGGCGCGCGGTCTGTGGAATCCTGTGCTCCTGACGGTGCAAGTATCTGTTTACACAGGTAATTGGGAAGGAGTCGCTTCGGAGCCTACTCCAGTGATTAGGCTTCTGCTTCTTGCCTTGGGTGGAGGCGCAGCTCTTTAGTTTGCCATATCCAGGTAGCTTTATGGTGGTTGTTCCATTTTTTTTTACCCTGAGGGCTTTGCGAGCAGGCAACCATTTACTACACATTGGGTGTGTATCTACTTACAATCTTTTAGGGAATACAGGTTTTAAGTATGCCTTCTTTGATATGTTACCGAACAACGCGTGCCCAAACTGAGTGTTCAATTAGATGGCGAAAGTGTTTCAAACTTTCAACACCAACTCTCGTTTTTCCTGCCAAATGTGTGACATACTTGATGGAAAGGTGCAGGCGTCACGTGATTGCAGGTTTCCCTGGATGCACCCACTCTACAGTTCTCTATCACAAAGCTCGTTTGTTTGTTTGTTGGCACATCATTAGGCACAAAGCTGACAAGTGCACCTGTGTGGTGCTCATCTGTTCCAGGAGGAAACGCGGCCAGGTTTCACCTGAGGTTGTCTTTTGAGCTAGGTCCGCGTTAACGGATTACACCAACTGAACTTAATGGGCAGCCAACAGGAAGGGGCAGCCTCCATGCTTTATATGGCCAAGCCTTCACTTTTGGGCTGGGGCGTTTTCACTTCAGCTGAAGGGACCAATGCTAGCCCCAAAAGCTAGCGTAAAAACCAGTATCTCTCATTTTTTAAAGCAAACTTTGCCAAAGTCAGTAGTTCTGCAGTGTATCTAAAATGCTAGCAAGTCAGCCCTTTCAGCGTTGGCAGAGCTTGTTCATATTGTACAGTCGGTCCCACTAATCACCTTTGTTGTACTCAGTACCTGCCAGGGACCTGAAATTTAAATACGTGGAAAACAAACTAAACTCTCAGCCAAATGTGATATTTGTAAGGCATGCCCGCTGATGTTTTGAAAACCTGTAACTTTCGTGATTCAGGCAGATCTACCCTGCGGTTAGTAGGAGGCCTCCTGGAGTCAGACTCAAGCCCTTTCTGTAGCAGGCCGCAGCGCCTTAGCCATTCTTTGCTGAAGCTATGCTGCAGTACCATGCGCCTCGAAGGCCACTTCTGCCCTCTCGATATCGGGATAACGTCGAACTAGAAACAAAGCACCTGCTGTTGAATGTGCACTTCTGTTTAAAGTGGAACCAAAAGCAACAAATTGGACTGTGCTTTGTTTTCAGCATGCCAGGTCAAAGAGGGGGCATGGTTTCAGTATCTAAATTTGCATTTCACTTGCACATGTCTGATACTTGGGTTCCATTTCCTGAATAGTTAAGATGGTAGCATGCATAACTCACTCCAGTACTTTTTACATAGCCCATGTTTACCCCGCAACCAGCCTTCAAGGCAACCAAACAATGCACAACCATCTTCTTGTGGAATATAACTTGGCCGCCTTTATTAATATATAAACATAGACGATTGCCCATAAGCATTAATAATCATTGTTTTGGCGAGGCATCAATTTCTATCGCATAGCCCTCATAATGACTGCTATCACCATCACATTTTTATTGTCACATCATCACTAGCTGTTGGTGGTCTCATACATCAAGTCAATCAAAATCCAAATCAACCGTTCAGTTTTTAAATCCAGAGTAGCAGTGATTGATCGGCCTTTGAGTCCTGGCCCCTGCTTGTCATGTCTCTTTGACACTTTTATCTGTAGGCAATCCGACATTTCACCTTGGAGGGGGCTCACTCCATATTTTTTTACCATTATTCTCTAAGGGGGTAGCATCTTGTTTTTTTTGGATGAGTCCCAACTCGCTACCTTATGTGTCTCTGTGTCCTGCCATACGTCCTGGCGGGCCTGGGCTGCAGATGCTGTGTTCCGCTTACACCCCTTTGCTGGCCCCTTTTCACCCTGCCCTAAAGGCATCCCCAGGTGTGTGGCTTTTCATTAGCACACTGCTTTACTAGGTGTGCTTACCGGCAACTTTGGCAAAACCTCCTTTAATAACCGCTTGCCCCTTTTGTCAGTCCGGCATCGCGACTAGATGCTGTATTCTAGGGGTGTGAGGGTGGGTTTTCTTCCGATCCTGATCACGCGCTGCCCCGGGTCGTCTATCTGCCCTTCGAGGGGACAGCGTGCAATTAATTGCCCATCCCTGGCCCCCTGCAGGTTCTCCCCCCCCGCTTCCCCATTGGGGGTTTGAATGACTCACAATGCCCCCATTGGCCTTAGGTTTGTCGTACCTTCCCCCCAACTGGGTGCCGGAGGGGGGTTGTTGTCCAAGGATAAGGGAGCGACCGTTGCCCAAAAAACGGTATGACCGGTCCCAAGATGGCCTTCATGCCCCCTTTGGGGGCGGCCTTTGCTATAATCAGTGCTCCCACTGCAACTCTTGTATGTTCTGGAAGAAGTCATCCTCTCATTTCTGGGTTTCAGTAGTCCTTTGCACTTAGAAACGAACTGCCTTCTGTTTCTACAACAGATCTCTAGCTGTTTTATTTGTACAAGGTGCTCAGGGGCAGATCAACCGCAAGTATGGAGGGCCAAAAGACAAGCAAGAAATTGTGGACACAGAAAGGTGAAAGGGAGGGTAAGTAAAAGTACAGAAGAAGTTAGTGCAATTGGTAGAGAATGAAGCACAAGAAGGGGTTTGGAATGTGAGGTGTCTAGGACTATTAAGCCTATCACCAAACCTAATGTGGCAAAACAATCTCTTACTAGATATTTTAAGGTCCTATTTGGTTTAAGAGGGTAGCTTCACACAACCTCTTCTGAGAAGCTTGCAACAGTTACTTGTCTGGCTTCACTGTCCCTCCAAGACCTAAGAAGTAAAGGGATGCACACACTCTATCCAGACGTTTGTAAATGTTTTTACAGCAGGCTTCTTTTTAACATCATTAAACAGCTTTATTAAGTGCTATCTTCAGAACTTAGGGCCTGATTACAACTTTGGCAGAGGGGGTTAATCGGTCCCAAATGTGACGGATATCCCGCCCGCCGTATTACGAGTTCCATAGGATATAATGGACTCGTAATACGGCAGGCGGAATATCCGTCACATCTGGGTCGGATTAACCCCCTCCGCCAAAGTTGTAATCAGGCCCTCAGTCTTTCTTATTAGTTACCACTATTTTTTTACTCAGTATCCTCCCTTTTGATAATTACGCTGGGGACTTCAAACTTTGCAGTTGTTTTTGCTTAATGTTTTATACGAAACTATATGTTCTCTGTTTAGATATTTAATTTGAAGTTCACTGGTAAAACTATAATAAATGTATTCACAGTTGTTCGTTTTTCATTTCACTTGCCACCACTATTAGTACCCTAAAATGGTGTATTTCACGTTCTCATCATTATATATGTTTTTTCTTATTTAACTGTCCTCAAAACCAAAACAAAAATATCCAGTAGGTATAAATACACAGCCAAGTATCTAAGTGAAAGCATAAATTATTCACTGGAAATATATTTCTTTACTCAAAATAAATCAATTAAATTATGCTTAGTGTCTACAGGTCACACTCTTACATCTGTGTAACACTAACAAACAATATAATCAAGTGTATTATACAAACAAAAATGACAGAAACCAATATTAAAGTGCTGTACATAACATAACATAACAATGTTAAAAGCATATGAGCCAGTAGTTCCTTTAAGCACCGTTATATTTTAACCATAATCTGCTTAGCCACTCAGTGGCAAGCAGCATTACATTGAGGTAATGAAAAGAGCGTATCGTCCATCAGCCAAACGTCTATCGCTGGTGTAAATATCCGATACGGTCCAGTGTTTTTATCCGTATCGGATATTTACACCAGCGATAGACGTTTGGCTGATGGACGGTACGTTCTTTTCATTACTTTCATTACCTCAACGTAATACTGCTCGCCACTGAATGGCTAAGCACATTACGGTTAAAATATAACTGTGCTTAAAGGAATTACTGGCTCATATGTTTTTAACATTATCTTATGTATATCACTTTAATATTGGTTTCTGTCATTTTTGTTTTAGAATACACTTGATGATTATATTGTTTGTTAGTGTTACACAGATGTAAGTGTAACCTGTAGACACTAAGCATAATTTAATTTAATTGATTTTATTTGAATAAAGAAATATCTTTTAAGTGAATAGTTTATGTTTTCACTTAGATACTTGGCTGTGTATTTATCCCTACTGGATATTTTTATTTTGGTTTTGCTTTGCCCCTGATCCAATGGGGTTAAAGGGATTCCCCTCTAAGTTTACTCTATTTAACTGTCCTCATTTAGGTTATTTGTGATTTTATATCCTTCATGGCTTTTATTAGATGGACGGAGATTACATTTCAATTCACAATATTTACTTTAAGATTATTGTTTTAGTTTTTATTCAAATTTCAATACAGTAATGAGTAGATGCAATACAGCATCTTTTTTGCAACACCGTTGTTCAGGAATTTTCTAGAATACAAATTCACAACTAGATTATTCTTGGGTACTGTTGATGCATGTCCACCCAACCCACCGTGGTGGTCTCCCCGTGTTGTTTGCCTACTTGCTTTCTTCCACAACTCTACTGTCTGAAACTGCTGGATCTGCGGTGCTGTGGGTGAAACATAATTTTTTTTCTGAATGAAGTAAATGCTTTAATTCCATACTCCACAGTTCAAAATCTTGTTTAAACTATCACGTGACTCGTTCTCTTCTTATATTGAAGTACTTACTCTTTGATCAACGCCTTGTGGTATTGTACATCTGTGGTGATTTAATTGGGTTGCTATAGACATATCAACATGCAACTCTTAACATAGGCTAACATCATAGCCTCTGTTGTCTATTCTGCAGTTTTCGAAACGGGTACGTCACAAGTAACTACGATCTCTGAGCTCAACAAATAGGTGGCTTCACCAATAACATCTCAGTTGTAGTCCAGAGGACTGGAGTAGTGGGTGGCAGACCCACTCTGCAAAAATGGAGGACGGTAACAATCTGCCAATTACAGGGTAGTAAATGGTGAAGAATAATTTGAAACCCTTGTAAAAAGTACCTAATGCAATCCCTTGAAATGTATGTATATTGGATCGATGGCAAAATAAGGAAAGGTGCTACTAACCAGTTTTGATTACATTTGTTGAGTGGCTGACCCAGAAAACATCAAGTGTGTGTGTGTGTGTGTGTGTGTGTGTGTATATATATATATATCGTGTGATTTAATTTACCCAGGCCCATGTGAACAAGATGATCAGTCTTTGAATGAGGAACCACATCAATGGATTCAGTTAGGAGTTTCCTGCGCAATGTATTATAGGGAATCAATATGTTAGACTTGTGGGGGGGGGAGTAGGAGAGTAGGGGAGAAACTGGGACTGAGCTCCTAAGTGGCCAAAACAACTTGATACACAAAGGGAAACTGGTTTCTGTGAGAAAGCCTAAGTTCATCCTTGGTGGCTTGTCACATGAGTGAAGACTTCCTTAGAGTAATTGCTTTTTGTGTATATGTATGAATAGAGCTAAAACATGAGAAGCTTGCAAGATCCAATTCAAACTAGTTAAAAAGGAAAAAGCTCACTTGGGATCAACGTCTCTATAGAAAAACAACTGCACCACAGAAAATATTAAAATGACATTCAGTTATATGTAAAACAAATCGATAATGACTTCTTGGGCCTGGGCACCCACTGTGGTTGACCTAAGGAGGAATATGGTCATAATGAATTTAGCGGTTCATAACACTGAAATTCTTTTACCTTTTGGGCTTCTAAACATTTTTGAAAGTGAGAAATCTTTAGTGTCACAAGCATGAAGGCATTAGAAGGATAAGCTCTGTAAGACTAGATGCTTTTATCAGACAGACCCACTGTATCCCCAAACCTATTGCCAAAAATATTAAATGGGGAAAAACCCTGCTGGATAGAGTGCTGCCAGGTCCACAGCAATGACACTGGACGCCACTTCCTTCTCCATGGTCTTGACAGGATGTATGGGGAGGAGTAGTGCCTTCTATTGCAGGATGCCACAGAAAAAGCTTGGTTAGCAGCAAGTCTCCCTGGAAACTGGGAAACCAATGTAACAGAAAGGCACTGTTAATAAAGGTTACATAAGTAAAGCATCATAATCTCTGTAATAATTACTTATCTGATGTTTCTGATTCCAAGAATACATCGGGAAGCTTCACATCTTTGTATTTAAAAAAAAAAAAAAGCTAAACTTAAAAAAAAAAATGTTTTAATAGCAGTGTTACCTTGAAGATAATAACCTAGATCTTGCGGAGTGGTTTCTCAAACTCCAGTCCAATTTTCCTAGTGGTAGGATGGTTCCAACAGCTCTGACTCGGGGTTCACAAGAAATGTCCAGTTCTAGCAAGTCCAGGCAGGTAAAAGCTTTCTCTCTGTAAGTACCATCCTCACCATTCACCTTCGTGGGTGGTCCAAAGGAGCAAGCAGTGATCTGTGGCAGGGTATTGATCAACTTTAGCCCTCAGAGGAGAATGATAATGCCAGTTCTAAAGAAAGCTGATGGAACATAAATACTCAACATAGAGATACTGATCACAATACTTTTCTGTCTAAAAAAAGTAGTTAAGTGTAGGCATGGAAGTCTTCTTTCCTCATTAGGCAGATTCTATTCCTGGAGTGGATTGGGCAGGATATATTAAAGGGTAAACCAGTCAGTTCTTGGTGGTGAGTGCTGGCCTGACCTAATAAAATTATCATGCTTATCACTCCCAGTTGTGCAGGAAGTGATTTGTTTCTTTTACTGGATGCATAGTGTGTGGAATAAATAAACAAACTCTGTTCCATGCAGCCAAAATCCAAAATGGCAAATCTCTGTTTTGGTTGTGCAAAGCTCTTACTTGCCTCCCAACTCCCCCCCCCCCCCCCCTTCCTCCCCCTCCACCACTCTCCCCAGCCATCCTAGTATATCCTCTGGTCATCGAGGGAAAATCCTTTCAGCCCTGCTTGGGATAGGCATCTGCAGAACTAGGCTTCTTTGTGCACTGGTTCATTGGGAATCAATTTGTTAGACCTGTCAGCTTTAGGATAATCTTCCTCCCCACTTTTCTAACCTTGTGTTGCTGTCATTAGGACTCTGCACACTTTACTACTGATTAACCAGTACTAAAGTGCTTATGCCCTTCCCTCTGAACATGGTAATATTTTCTCATCCTCAATTGGCATATTTAATTTACTTCTAAGTCCCTAGTGAAATGGTACTACAATATACCCAGGGCTTGTAAAGTAAATGCTATTAGTGGGCCTGCAGCACTGATTGTGCCACTCGCTTAAGAAGTCCTTTAAACATGTCTCACTTCTGCCATTGCAGAGCCTGTATGTGTAGTTTAAAATGCCATGTTGATCGAGCCTTGTAGTCCATGGGCAGATGTTGCATGCAGTGCAGTTTGAGAGAAGCAAGTTCTGAGACCGCTTACAAGAGAGCTGACCGAGATCAGTCCTAAGTGAAGGATTGTGTTCCTGCACAATTCTGAACTGATGCTTGTTTGCTTAAGGCCTGCCTAATTAGAGATTCTGCTTTTAAAAGGAGTTTTGTGACGCAGGCCATAATTTGGGGATTCGACCCCTTCAGGAAGAAAAAAATTGCTTGCTGACAAGACCTAAAGGCATTAAAGATGTTTCAGAGGTACATTTTATGCCAATGTAGTAGAGCAGTACATATTCATAATAGGTGCAGGAAGTCCTTCCCAGTATATTGGCACAGCCCGCACCCCTTGTTCTCTGAAGATTGGAGTCATTTTGGCGCAGCATCAAGTGATGCACTTTTGGTTTTAGGTGGTTTCTTAGAAAGGCATCCATGTATGACTGAGCTGTTGGACCCTTCTATGTATTAATGATCATCCAAGTATGGTTGCCCCATCTGAACCTGGTTTTATCTTTGTACCAGGAGAGACGTCTCACTTGTTTGTTCAGAGCTCTCTTGAAGGCCAGATGAGGTAATTTTTAATTGGCAAAGTTGGTCCACCTTAAGAGTTTGCAAGTTGCCGCTATTTTGTCCACCCAAGAGTTTTGGTTCAAGGGAGTATTGGAAATTTGTTTTTGCCATAGTAAGGCTTTTAAAGAATTTGGATGAGCCTGCCTAAGCAATGTTACATATTTGAGGAACGATCCCTCTTGCACCAATGCTTGGCCCTGGAGGCCAAGTTCCAGTTTAATTTGTGCTGAGGAAATGCTTCGTGGTAGAGAAAAAATGAAGTGGAAGAGTTTACTCTGAGCAATATTCAAGAAGCTTGCAAGCTTACTGAGGAAAATTTCCAGGCCATACATTAATGTAGGAAGAAATTTCACCTTGATCACTGTGAGGAGTGGCTGCCTACTTGGATTTTGAAGTTTGGTTACCAGGACTCGTAGTGCTGAGACTTGTGATGCCATTCTTGCTTTCAGAGTGTGTAAGTGCAGTCGGTGAGACCAACGAGCTTGTAGCCAAACACGTAAATATTTATAATTTCCGCATCCTGTTCACTGTGCTCCCTCCACAGTGCACTAACTTTTTTCTTTTAATTACCTGTTTACAGAATATGACCACTGTTGTTTTCTCAGGATTGCCTGAGAACTCGTTAGTCGAACAATATTGATGTAGGGATGTTGGCGACTTTGAAGGCCTACACGAGAAAGGTCTAATAAGATGATATTATTTGCATATAGTAAAGAAGTAGTTAATTGTTGACCTTGTTTTGGAGGATGGTAGTTGGTAGAATACAGTTGACTGCACAAGTCATTCAGGTATAGGTTCAACAGAGTCTGGGCCAGCACACACCCTCGTTTGATGCCTCTATCCTTTCGGATTTTTTTATGTAAATCTCTTATTATAGCCAAGTGTGACCCTGGCCCAGTTCTCAGAGTAGAGCAGCTGGATTCCTTTTACTAAGTTCGGCATTATTTTCCATTCAGCTAAATTTCTCCACAGGCGAGGTCTGTCGACTGAGTCAAATGCTTTGGATAAATCTACAAAGCAGGCGTAGAAGGATAGATTTTTCCTAGTGTATTTTTCTGCCAACATGGCTAGAGCTGCCAAGTTTTCAATGGTGCTCGATGTTGGGTCGACGCCGGTTTGATTCAGTGGAATTAGATTTGATTCTGATGCCCAGGATTCCAGGTCCTCTAATAATAGGCCTGCAAATAACTTTGCATCAATATAAAGCAAGGCGATCCTGCCGTAACTGTTGGGGTTTTCATATGGGCCTTTCTTATAAATGGGATGAATGATTGCCCCGTTCCATGAATCTGGAACTTTGTTTTCCCTTAGACAAAAGTTGAATAGTTTACCTAGTTCACTGCTCAAAAAGCTTGGTCGTTTTTTAATACTGCAACAGGGATGCCGTTTGGGCCTGGTTCACCACGGTTTCTGCAGGATCATATTCTGGCACTGATCCTTTGTGTCGCGTAAGTTAAGTGTGGTACTCCACTGGTTCAGCTGAGAGATGGTACCACTGCATTTTGAATCTGGTACAATTTAGAGATAAGCTCCACCCACTGTTCCTCTGTTACTGATTTCCTTAGGTTTGCAGTACACCCTCATTTGAGTTGATTGATAATGGACCATAAAGAGTTGCTGTTTTTTGCCTTACAAGCTTCTACCACTCTCATCCACTCCTGATCATTCAGGCCAGTTTTGCCTCCTAAATCGCCTTTCTATACTCCTTTCATATTTCCAAGAATAGTTTAAACTGGGCACTTTCCATAGTGTAGACTTTTAGGTTTCTAGCTTCTTTGAGTTTCTGTCTCTGTTGCCTTAGTGCCTGGGAGTACCACTGCTTTTTACAGGCCCCCTGCATAAAGGATTGCTGTTGTTTGGGACAGAGGTGTTTTATCAGTGAAGCCAACATGTCCTCCCAGTTTGAAAGGGGTTTTATATCTCTCATTTGCTCTGTTGGGTGGTTTGTTTTACATGCCTAATAGTTCTCCATGGATAGTTTGGATAGTCTTATACGTAGTCAGTGGATCCCCAGGTCCTGTGTTCCGACATTCTTCAAGCAATCCACATGCTGATTTGTATTGGATATTTCTGTGACATGGGGATGATAATCACTCTCACATCTGACCTCTACATTAAAACTCTGGATTTCCTGGAATGTCGAGGCTGATATGAAAGTCTAGTCCAAGATTGATTCTGAGTACCTTGCCTTGTGTATCGCAGCCATAGGTGTTGACCTCAAATCTGCCATTAAGCGCCCCTAGCCCTCGGTCCTCCAAGATTCATAGAAGCAGATCACCTTTCCTGATTGTCATGAAATGTGACGTCTGATGCAGAATTTCCAGTCTCAGGTCATGGACTCTTTCTTGTGTGCTTCTTTTGCCATGATTTGCCTTGTTTATATTGAAGTCCCCTGTAACGATCCATGGAATGTTGCCATGCATTGCCTGTAGATTTGATAGTTCATTTTCCGTGGGATTAATTAGATTTTGTTTTTGTGCAGCGATCTGTATGTAAATGTTTATTATAACTTAGGTTGCTTTGGATCCTGATTCTCCCCCCCCCCCCCCCCACCTTTCATAATGATTTCTAACATATGGAAACCTTTCAGGTCTAGTTGACTCACGCTGAGGACTTCGCTGGTTGTTTATATATGTTGATAGTCCCCCTTTCAGATGACCGTTCGTTTTTGCTCTTTCTGCTGGTCTTGAGAATTCTCAATTTCATACCAGTTTTCTTGGAGGCAGATGGTATCAAAAATACGTAAGAACTATTTCAGGGTCGGGTCATGCGTCAGTTGATTGGCCCCGCTGTAGTTCATGAAATTAACTTTATGGATCAAAGTTTAGGACCAATGGGGTTTGGGGTGTTATGAGTTTTCCTTAATATTGCACCTTCAGGAAGTATCTCCCTGCTTTCAGCCAGGACTGATTGTGGTAATCTTCTAGCTGGTGGACCCGCTCAGTTTGGAAGTCCAATATCCTGCAGTGGCATTTGCCCGGTAGTTCTGGGACTATATCTACAGGAAATTCCCCAGGTAATCTACTGAGGTCTGATGACGTGCCCTTAGCATAGTGCAGAAAAAAACACTTGTTTTCAGAGCAGTTGATTCTTAGGAAGTCGCCACCGACCTTCCTTTGCCCATTTGGTGAATTTAAAAAATCAGATATTTCTCTGTCCTGATTTACTTTAGCTCAATCTCCCATTCTTCAAGCACTTTTTGCTTTAGACACCAGTGTTTGCATGATCTCCTGATTGCTCAAGCACACTGTCATGCTCTTGTCGGGTTCACCGTACACATGCACTATAAAAGCTACTGGTTCGAGATCCTTACTCTTTTTAAGTGTTCTAAGCCTTGCAATGAGTCGTATAGCTTTAGTAGGTTGCCCCTGTTAAGAATGTCTCCGGGGCCCCTGCGATCTATATCTCGGGCAGAAGAAAAGGCTTTGGAATCGCTTGGCACATGCTGCAGCGGGTGGGATGGCCGATTTCTGTTGGCAGATGCTGCAGAGGATGGGATGGTTGATTTCTTTTGGCAGCTGGAAACATGCAGGTATGGCGTTTTCTGGAGATCTCTGAAATCATTCTTTTCACCACTATAGGCATGGAGTTGTTTGCTGGTGTAATATTGACTAGAGCACTCCCGGCTGTTGTACTGCAATGTCACCGGGGATTTTTGGCCTGCACCATGACTTCAGCAATAGATTGAGCTCCTTCTTCAACTAGCGATCTTAGAGGAGGCCACCAGGGGAATGGCCCACAATGGTAACCTTTGTCATTTCTGTCCGAAGGGCAGCCCCTAGTGGAGCCAGCACTTCACAAGCCATTGTCTGTGATGCCCGATCCTGCCCCCGGTGTCTCATGCAAGGGGTTAGAGGAGGTGCATTGGCTTTTGTGTTTTTTCTTGCTGCCCATGAGGTTTGTCTTCTGATGCCGTTGTGGCAGGAGACTTTGCTGTAGGGCCACTATTGATGGCTGTTTGGAAGTGAATGGGAGCATTCTCTGTCTTACTCCCCCTTCCGGGGCTGCTTTGATTGTTGCTCCCTTGAGGCGGTCTAGCACTGTTGAGAGTAAGACTTGGGGAGACTTGTTGGGCTGACTCATGGCTTGCTTGTTGCCCATTTTTCTAAAGCATTTGTTTATCTTTCTTGATACTACTGGGATAAAGGGGCCCGCTTCTGTAGTATCATGTAATTGGGCTTTCAGTGTCCACCAGTAACTGCTGTTCCGTGCTCCCCTTAGTATGAGACGCTTCACTAGGCTCCTGGCAGCTGTCAGTTTGTTCAGTCATTTGAGGCTCTTGCGTTTGCATCTTGACATATTTCGTTTATCCATTTCTTGTTTTAGTTGCACTATTGTTGCAGATATAATTCCCTGTAGCTCTACAAGTTTGTCCAGAATGGGGCTACATTGACAAACCCTGATTTCCGCAGCAGCCCCTGTCTCCACCTTGGTCTGTACTCTCTTAATCAGTGTGTTCAGTTGCCATTGTAACAATCTCCAACATTTGCAGAATTGAAATTTGGATATCGAGTTTGTCAGTTTTTTCATATTCTTGCATTAGTAATGGCAATTACAGTTTTATTTAAGGATTCCCATCCTATCATGGGTAGTTGCTCTGCTATGATAGCTTCCCTCCTTCTCAGGGTTAATTCTGATATTTATTGTGGAACTCGAGGGTGCTTTTTGGTCATTTCCTCAGGAGAACAGTGCTGGACATTGTCCCCAAGAAGTTGATGGTCCTGGAGTAAAACAAACACTTCCTCCAGTACTTCTTGGGTGAGCGGGTTTTCCCAGGAGATCCTATCGGGATCTTTTATTTGAGCTTCTTTAACTGTTCCCCAACTTAATGCTGGGATCGACGTCGTTTCCATAGGAGGTTCTTCATGACTGTTTAACGTGACTATGGAGATAGCGGTGGATGCTGTTTGGACGCACTAGTATCCTGCTGAATTTGACAAGTTTGTAGCTTTTTGGTTTTAGTAGCTGCTTGAGCCAAGAGATTTGGCATTGACTCTTGCTTTGGTTTGTAGGGGTTAATTTTCTCCCATGCTGAGCTGAGGGTGATTGTGCAGTCACTGAGTTAATCTCCAACCCAGGTGTCCTTCTGTAGTAACTTCTTTTCGATTTGCTTTCTAGAAAGATTTTTTTTCCCAGGGAAATTACGTACTCCTGGATTTTCATGCCTGCTTCCACCCCTCCCATAAAATTTTGGGCATGTGCTTTGGAACTTCCACTCCCTCCTGTTGAGGATGATCATCCTCTGGCGAGTGGGGTGTTGCCTTCGCCTTCCTCCTATGTCCTGCCATCTGAAACTCTATAGGGTTCTTTATTTTCATTAGGTTTTGGGCCCTACCGTGTGCCTTCAGGAGGAGTGAACTTTGTGTCCTCATTGCCTCCTTGCACTGGGTGGAGCGGAAGATCTTGCTCTTTGTTGCCTTTGCTGCTGGTAAGGCAGAGAGATCGCTAGCCTAGCTTCTTTAGATTGCATGTTGTCATTGAGAGGCAAAAAGGGGTGAGGGAGCCAACTAAGAAGAGGCAGACCACACCAAGCTTGGAAGTCTATGCCTTTATCAGGTCAACACACCTGGCATTATGATAGCGCGACAGTGTAACAGCTCCGCAGGTGCACCACCGCTTGACTGGGCAGAAGTTAATTCCCAGTGGTCTACCCCTATTCCTTGCCTTTATTTTGAGGGGCTAATGGGACTGTTAGACTGTTAAACCTGATGATAACTGGCATGGTTGCGTGCTGGACATGTGACCCACGTGTAGGGCATGGTGCTACTGAAGTGCTGCTGAAGTGACAAAGGCTTCGGTCTTCGTTGCGAGTTGGGATATAAAATGACTTGCTGGTAGAACATTCCTAACTCGATTTCCTCCCCCACCCCCTTGGTGCCCTTAGGTCTTTAAGTGCCCCTTGACTTCACCTTGTCACCAGTCTGTGATGGTCTTGAAACAATAGGCAATGGGGAGGGGGAATAGCGCAGTATATAGCAAGGAAAACACAAGATGGAACAAGGGATTTTTGATGTGGGAACTCTCCCTTGGCCGCAAGCCACACCTGTACCTAGCCGGGCCGCTTCCGCAGTCCATGGGTTCAATCAAGTGTGGCAGGACTAACTGCCACTCCTTTCCAGCTGAACAATTCCCGTCCACTCAGTGCTGCTCTGTTGTGCTGTCTCACTCCTTTACCCCACCCCCTTCCTGGCAGGAGCTGTTCCCGTTCCTGATGCCAGGGTATTACTGGTGCTGCTGGTATTCTTTACTTTTTCCCTTTTGCGGCTCGTACCTGCTCCCAGCTCAGCTGCCGCACCCAGCCCTACCTGGACTGGGGGTTGAAACTTGAGCCTGAGACAGAGCTGGGAACAGAGGCGTGGGCGAGCCAACCATCTGACACTGAAGAACAGCCTTGGCACAACTGAAGCAGTGGGAGTGCCACTGTCCGCTTGGGCGGCCTTACGAAAATTGGGCAAGGATTGGGCAGCAGGTAGACGGGTACAGCAGAGTTGGTGTAGCAAACCTTTCCTGGTGCCATGTATGACCTTGGGACTCGAAGTGCTACCGGAAACTTGCAGCACCCAACCAATGCAACCAGAGGATAACATTGGACTTGCCTTATTATAATTGTAAGTGTAATTTCCAAATGGGAAGAGATAATTGTATCCTGTTTGGTGTCTATAGAATTTAAATTTAAAATTGTAAAGTGGTAAATTTGGATTTTAAATTAAACTTCTGAAAATGCCAGTTTTAGAAAGTTGGCATTTTCTTGCTTTAGCCATTTGGTGCCTGCAGCCTGTTTCTGACCTCATGACTGAGTGTAGTAAGCAGTTGGTCTTTCTGTATTCCTCCTAGACAGCCACACACAATGGTAGCTTAGGTGCAACTGGATGGGCCATCACGGGCGGGATGAGAGAGAGGAGCTAGGCCTAACCTTACTTACACCTGAATAGGCTGTGTCCCAAAGGCCTGCACCCCCTGTAGTTTGGAGCTGGGGCAGGTAAGGTATAAGTGCACTTCAATGACATTCCTCTAGAAGCTTCTTCCCACTTCAAAGGCATAAGTGGGTATAAATACTGGACCTCAGACACCAATTTTTCAATACACTTCTGGGCCTGAGGATACTCTGCTAGGAAGGACTGTTGTGCTGCTGAAGGACTACCAATCTGCTGCACTGCTTTGCTGTACTGACCTGCTGCACTGACCTGCTGCTTGCTGTCCTCTTCCCTTGGTGAGAAGGACTAGACCTGCATTCCTTGAAACCAGAGTGACTCCAAGGGCTAGTTAGATGGCCTCCTGATCTGAAGCCTCGGGGACATTACAGGTTTCCAACAACCTTGCATGTTCACCTGGACCTTTGTGAACCCAGTGGCACTGACGTGTGGTGCAATCCTGAGAAGAACTGACTCATTTCTGCTGCTGCGTGGGTTGGAGCAGTCACAAAGACTCCATTGTCACCACAGCTTGCATCTCCTGTAGGAATTCCACTACAAGATGCATCCTCTGCACTGGCCTGCACATCTCTCGCCAATGGCAGCCTTGAAGACAATGATGCCAGACTCCACACTGCAGCCTTGGAACCGATGCGTCGTCCCAACTGCACTGCGCATCGCACGCCTCGTCAATGGCATCCTCAACATCGGTGCACCAGGACCTTGCACTGCTCCATCTCAGAATGTATGCATCACTTCAGCTGTGTGACATCTTTGAAGCAGATCCATTCAACTATCTGCAAACCAGGATTTAAGGTTCTCTGTTCAGCAGGCCTAATTGGGTCCCCATAGCCAGTCTGGGCTCCATCACAGTCGGCCTAAACTTGTGACTTTTTCCAGGTCCAGCGTGACTAGAAATCCACAGTTGGCACTTTATGCTCCTTGCTGCTATTTTCTTTAAAAACATTAAAGTTCAATATCTCCTGTTTCACTAATTAACTTTTGTTGTTTTGATCTTGCCTTACTTATTGAATGCACTTCAACAACGTGCCTCTAGAAGCTATATATTTCTAATCCTGGTGTTGGCTCCTTTTGTGGTGTGCTTTCACTGTGTTACTTTTTGAAGTGTTGCACAAATACTTTACACATTGCCTCTGAGTTAAGTCTGACTGCTCTGTGCCAAGCTACCTGAGGGATGAGCACAAGTTAATTTAGGGTTCGCTTGTGACTTCACCTAGAATAGAATTGTGATTGCTGCTTGAGAAGGGTTTCATTCCCTTTAACCCTTAACACAATTTTATAGCATTTAACCACACCTATTACAAATCTAGGCCTGCCTGGGCTTCCTCTCATTGTTCATTTTCTTGTTTTCTAAAGTGGAAACGAGAATATGGAAAACAAAAGGTGGCCGTGGCAGACAGAAATGTGGATAGAGAGATCGTTGAAGGGTACTGAACTGAGCTCATATAAGAATACATCTCATATTTGTATTTAAGTGTATAGTTTAATTGTCATTTGATTAAAACCAAATACACTACTTTTAAAACAAATCATAACACAGAATAAAACCAACAATTAATATCACTATTGTAATCAATAACCTCAAAGCCTACTGTGTTACAATGTTTATAAAACATTAAGAATAATTGATAACTGCTTCCATTATTTGCCTGTCCCTATAATTCATGATGTAATTTTTTTAACTCTGTATAATCACTGAGATCCTTGGACACAAAAAATGTTTACTACTGAAAGGGGTCAAGATCTTTATAACTGAACTTTAAATGACTGAGAAGTTTCAGTACCTTTTTACACGCTGCCTATTCTATACATATGACCTCTTCATACCTGTCTTTCCCAAGATCTAAGGCTGGAAGATGACCAGTCTGATTCTTAGACATTTTTGGACTTATGGGGACCTTGTAATAATTCATAATTATTTTTAAACAAGGCACAGGAAAGAGTAGAAGATCTATGGTAAATATTTACTTTTGCTTCACTAAAGCTGAAAAATACCTAATGTAATCCCCTTTAATGGTAGGAATGGTGTGGTTCGCTATGCATATTTCAGTCACCCAGGAAATAAATTAACTTCTTGCATTGTTCAACCTAAGACTCCTATTTCTCAGATCTACATAATAAAACTCTTCCTAAACCTAAAGAAAAAACGTGTTGAGTTGCTAGGAGAGGGCAGTTCTGACTTTCATAAACCACATCAATGATTGGGCTACCAACGCCCAACTGAATTAAAGTCGTCTCAAGTCAAATTAATGTGATGGGTTTTTGGGGAAGGACTGGGGGAGTACCAATGCAAACAGAGCCGCTGGGCTCTTCACTGTAGTTTTAATCAGTGGAAAAACAGAGACCACAGATGAGCCCCATAAGTTGAAATTGAATTGATGTTTGTTTGATAAATCACCATCGGTCGAGAATGATGGGACAGCCTACATAATCTGTAAATAAAATCTAGTAGCACATTAGTAATATGCTATTGAGCTGCACTTTGCTTCAATCAATTGGCCCAAATTAAAAATAATTCCTAGATATTTGTGCTTCCCAATACGTTTCAACTTAAAATGTTCACAGTACTGATGGTTTTTTTCTGGATGCTAAGTCCAAATTTCATAGTTGTACTCTTACCATGATACATTATAAGTGCATCCGTTTTGGCATGTCAGACCAAGCAACCTGCTTTCTGTAATCTTATTAAAGTTAGAGCACATAATAATAGATTCTTTTAAGGCAATGCCTACGCTACTTGGACGTATACCGCTGCTGTAAAGATCATGATTAATAGGAATTTAATTCCACCATTAGTCTTTTCTGCTCAGGTTATGATAATTCAGATTGATTTTTAATGGTGTTACCTTGTCGGGTAGGATCTCATTATCCTAATAAGACTACTGGATTCGGACGGCAGAATCACCTTTACTGAGCCTGCACCATGTGACACCTGTTGGCCTAATCCGGGTTTGTTCCAGCTAACTAGCAGTGCCTCATCTCCACCCAGGAGCAGGGATGATTGGGGCAACCGGGGACATGATATACATGACTCCTAACAGGAATCGTGGTCACGCAGATCTCATCCGTTTGTCTCGGTTACATTAGTCTCACATATGCAAGGACAATCTGAGACAGAGTAAAGTCCAATAAGGTTGTATTGAAGTAACTGCATCTTAGATAATAAAGCACGTATTGCAATAACTAGGACGATGAAGCACAATAAGATTAAAATTGTGACGAGAGTAAAACACAAGAATAACGCTACCATACAGTCACTAAATTTTATAGAGATAGTTCCTACTTAAGCTGTGTTAGAGCACAGCATGTTAAGCTCCAATTCTGCCTTTCAAGTTCCCCTTGGGAAGACATCAAAACCCCTCATTCCTGAGCAAGAGGCCTTTAGTGTACATAAGCAGCTGTAGGGAAACAATCAGTAATCGGCATACAGTCGTGGTCATCTAGCTGGAATCTCCCTCTAACGTACATGGGTCAAAGTAGTGTTTTTAATAATAAAACATCTGATGTTCCAAGAAAGGATCCCCATGTAAGAGTGTGTATGTTTCTTTGAACATTGGAGACAAAGCGTATCACTTTTGCCGGCAACCTATTTTACTGCAGCCTTGAGAAAAGCAGAGTGAGAGAAATGTCTTGTTTAAGAACGCAGTGCTGACCTAGGCGAAGAACAGCTAGATAGAGAAAATAAAACAAAATCGTAAATGTGGCTAATCTTAAAATAATAAAACAAAGCTGAATAAAGTATAGCTAGGTTAAAGTGCACAGTGGCAGGCCTAATTTACTAAAATAACACGTATAAAGCTATAGCTAAAATGGCTACACAACAACCTTATCAAGACCTATAAATTGAGGCTGTGGAACAGTTTACTGCACAGATTATTAGGACATTATGCTGTCTTAAATCACATGCCTTATTTAAGGAGTCAGCGGGACAAGCTCATCCTTGCTGCCACTTCCCATATCTGTGCTCTGTTCAGCCGTGTGGTGGTCCTACACAGAGACAAGTGACTTGCAATTGGAACATTTATGGCAATTTGGGTATGATTTGGGCCTCTCATTTTACATGTGCATATGCTCAATTCAACAGGATGCAGCAACTTGAAAGGTTCTAACTTAAGATGTCCAGACAGGGAAAAAAGTGGATGCTATTGTCCCCTCCACCCTCAAGGAGGCAGTAGGCAATGAAGGTGAAGAGTGTATTACAAAAGGGGTTAATTCTGTTGTATCAAACTCTTCACTGGATTGAGTGATGTTACAGAGGGTGTTTTATCTAAGATATGGCCACTGTCAGAAAATACAAAGATCTTTCATAGGGTCACTGTCAGAGAGGGAAGGTAAAAACGAGCTGTGAGTTACAATCATTGGAATAATAGATCAGAGGGAGCTCGGGATTCGGTGTAATAAAGTCCAGTGCTAGGGTCTCGAAAAGAGGGGCAGCAGGGGGCATCTTTTGGGTAGCCAGACTGGGGAAGGACCTTGGTATTAGCACATCAGATGCGTTTAGACAGACATTGTGACAAAGTTGTAAATAGTGTCACAAGGTCCAAAGTGTGACCTGCATTACTGGAAAATGAAGGTATGGTTCAAACCCGTATGAGAGCCCTTACCAAGGGCTATTGCACTGCACTCATATGAGAAAAAGCAGTCAAAAGTGACTCGTCTTTGTATAGTTCCACATTGCAGTTTGTCTTTCGAATAGCAAGAGTATTCGCTTGAGTAGATGAAGAAAATACTCTACACACTCCCAGAAATTCCAACCCAAGTGGGAAGCATGCCATGCATTGCCCCTGGCGTTCTGGTAAAAATCACTGTGGCAACACCCAACTCTGAAATAATTCCTAGAAACTTGTGATTCCTATCAATTTCTAACTACATATTTTCCCAGTACTAATAGTAGTGAAGGGTAGCGCAGTGGTCTGCTAAATCACTGTTGCAAGATGCCAACAGAAACATTTGTGAACTTTTTAAAAGAACAAAATACCCATGCAAGCGGGCACTCTTCTCCGAAGGAGGAGGGAGTTGCCCAGCTTCTACTGAAAGGATAAAAAGGATAAAAAGGGGAGAAAGGCACTTTAAAAGAGGCTACAAACGTGTTTGTTCCAACTGTAACATAGAATCGGTGCGTAATTGGTAAATAAAAAGGTGCCGGTGCCAAAAGCCCTCCTCTTAAACACGCGGCTGCTGCAATTAAATGTGCGAACAAGGAATTCTAAAACAGCGTAATCCTGAAGCAATCTCTACCTCTTTACTCCATCTACAGCCACTCCCTGCCCCTTCAGATCACTCATGTAGCTTTCTGCTTTTTCCCTTGTGACGCTTTTCTTTTTTTCTCTTCCTTCATCTTTCCCATATGTGTCTTTTGCTCGCAGTAAATGCATAAGGCAGAAAAATAAGTGCCAGAAGTGCCGGCCCTCACCACAGACTGAAATTAAGCACTGCATAGAAAGTGATGGTCTCATTGAAGGATCACACCTCCTCGTGTGGTAGGACTTGGGGGGCAAAAAGACGGAATTCGGAGTAATATAAAGATCTGAACGTTCATAACTGATCTGCGTTGAATCCATCATTCTCTTCACTAAGGAAAAGGAAAATTGTGGTAAGGAAGGCCACCCTCCTAAAAAGCACGCACTCCAGAAGTTGGTCAAGGAAACGTGGGGGGGGGGGTAATTTTTTAAGGTATATGTACTGGAACGAGCACGAACTGCTAATGAAGTAAGAAAGGAACTCGGCCGTGAATTTAAAAAAAAACATGTTTTTTACTATAAAAGGGAAACGTATTGTTACAATAAAAAGTACAAATGGCAAAAGAAACCTTGACAAGTCAAACAATGAAATGGATTATACTAAGTTTCCTAATATAAACGTACCTTGTGATCCACGAGGGAGCGTTGTTATGAAGTGTTGTTTAAGACACAGTGAAGTAAGCTTTTAACTCTTATGATCACCTGTTCACTGGGCGATGCTCCATTAGAAACGGATGCTGCCCCATGGCCAATTAGAAGACAAGGCTCCTTGGGATTTTGCTTAGACAACACACACGGCAATCCTTGGCCTTTTTAACTTTGACAGGAGGTGGTGTTTGAAGACTTATTTATTTCATGTATGTATTAGCATTTATACGGCTCTGACCAGCCACAACCTGGTGCGCCTTACACACTCGGCCAAGATGGAACAATTTATCCTTCAGGGCGTCACACGAATAAACAACCAATATGCAGAAGTCAGCCGCCTTTCCTGACAGATGGGGTGGATTAGGTGATGCTCACATTCTTCGCCCTCTTTTGATAACACAGAACATTTCCCTTCTGTGTGTTTACATTTTCGACAATTGTTTTAAATGTGTTTCCATGCTTTTACTGCTCCCTGGGGCCATGCTTCATCGCGCTTCATCTTCGAATTGGCTTGCCTTACAGCAAAAAGCGGAACTATTAGACTCGTCTGAGAGTGTTTGATGAAAAGGAGACGTTGGTGTGAATATTGCGCGCCCCGTTGTTGTTTGCTGCAAACCTGGTATGCCAACCTCCGCCGACGCTCTAAAGGGACATCCCATCGCAAAAGGGGCTCTGTAGCAGGAACGGGATTGAAAACAAATCACACCCCTTCTGTGTAATTGAGACCAGAGTTAACTTTGCAAGATCAATAGAGGGCAAGTCGTTTTAACATGTTCGAGTCTTGACACGCTGCAGCGACCAAGGTGTTTTAATCACGGGGAAAACAGGCATTTGCAATGCAATGAGTCTCACGTTTGCTCGAGTTAGAGCTATTATCGTTGTAAATTCCTAACTGGACTTTTCTTGCCACATAAATTGAAAATGAAAAATAAAAGAGTTGACATAAGCGAGCCGATTCCAAGCGCTAGGGCCGCCATAAGCGTGAACGTGACGGAGAGGCACAAAAGGAAAAAGAAGTTTGCTTGCAGTCAAACGTATTGGCAAACGTGCAATTATCCATGTAATAGGGTCGATGGCCAAGGCAGTAAGAAAAGTGCCCCACGGAGGGACAAACGTAAGCAAGCCCATGAGCGAGTGAAAGTGATGGGCATGCGGTGTGCGTGGTAAAAGCCCACAGATAGATTACAACACGTCAGAGCACTTGCTCGCTCGACCCAAAAACAAGGTCTGGGGAGCTCGCAGAGACAAGGGGTGAGGTCAGCAAAATCAGGCGGGAGTGAATGGTAGCATGCAAGTTTTTAAGGCTCTAAGTAAAGCAGAGGTTGTCGTTGAACTGGAGGATGACTGGTAAGACATGCCAAAGTTGTGCTCTGTAAAAAGGGCTACATTTGCACTCCTTTAATTAGATGTGCATAATGTGACACAGGGAACTGGAGTATTCCTGTGAATTTAGCTGTTATGATTAGATTTATTTATTTTATAACATTTATGGGGCCGGCCACCAGCAGCATGGTGTACCAGAACTTGAGTTTTGACGGAACAGACCTGCCACCAGTGAACAGACTCTGATGCTATAATCTGAGCCGTGGTATTGGCTATGTTTCTGATACAGGCTGGGCCCCTTTCAACAATTCTGGGGTCCGATCAATCTTTTCTTCTCTCTTCTGAGGGGTGAAGAATAACAGTTATTGAATTCAAATGATTTCTAGACAACCCAAATGTCACATAATAACATTCAGAGTCTGTCTATAGGGTTAAATTCGTTTTATTACAGACTCAAAGTCAACGTTAAATAAATGAATCTCAAAACCATAGTGTAAATATATGAAATCACCAAAGGAGAGTTGAAGTGTTGTACAGTGTTAAACCTAGTTAGCATATACATGACTAAAACTTCAATAGCCACAACACAAAAGATCAGATAAAGCATATGATTCTTGTTCCTGTCAAACCATTTAAACTAAAACTTGACTATTTTTATATGTATATTAAAGGAATAATTGAGAAAGGTCTGCAAACATAAATTGAGTCTAATATTCCGTGAAGAGAGGTGTCTCCGCTCCCAACACCTGCATCTCAAAAGAAACATTTAAGATAAACAACTCTGCGTTGAATGTAAACTGTAAAAATAAAATTATATCTGTAGGCCTTCGCTCCAGCCAAGTTAATAAAACACGAATATATTTTCAGATCAGATGAATTCTAAAACTACATGTAAGAATATACAAAATATTTATGCAAAATACTTTTAAAACATTAGTGTTGAATATTCATAAAATGTAGATTAAATGTTATATGCAGACATGTACTCCACTTACATGCTTTGCAGTACAGAAATTATGTGAACCTTATGAAATGTTATACAAAATATGACTATCAAATTGTGACCACTAGAAAATGATCACCCTTTCATGTTCTTTTTCCAGCGACATAGTGGCACAACCAAGTTATGCTCTTTCACTGCCAAGTGCTGGTATTTTTTCTTTGTGCTTATCTCAGTTGCATTGGCAGCTACAAATTCACCCGACACAAACAAAACACGTCATGATCTGCATTACAAATAACATATCCTGAATAGGACATATTACAGCCTCACACTCTCGCAACCAAAACACACTTCTGCCTGTTATTTCTGTGGCAAGGTTGAGTGCAGTGATCAGTGGTGTAACAAAGGTTCCAGGGGGTCCTCGCAGCACAGTACACCGTGCACAGGAAGCAGGCACCTGACTGTGGGACCCTACAGGTACTTTCCAGGGGGGGGCCCTTAAGTTTTGTTACGCCACTGGCAGTGATGGCATACTAGAGCACTTGCAATAAAACACATTTGAAGTATGTTTCTCAACCTAGTAGAACTTCTCATGTTCCATCTTCTTATCAAAATGTTACAAACTATAAACATTATATGTTGCCACTGTAAAAGTACAACATGCACAACCTTAGGAAAACTGACGAAATGTACTTCTTCCAGGCTAATTTGGTCTTTTTCATGATCTATGCTGCATGTACACCTCTCATGACTGCTTTACTTAGCAGAGTTCACCTAGAAGCGTGTGATTGAAATCTGTAATTATTAGCCCTTACGTACAGCTTCACATACCAAAGCTTGAGTAGGACAAGAACAGTAGGAATAATATGGCTTTTGATTGGTGTGATTTAAGATAGTTTGTCCTCTGCATTTAAGTTAACTCTTGACTTCTAAGACCAATAGTCCTACAGAGAGGACTTCAAAGTGAACCAGAGTGGTTACACCTTTGAAGTTTGTGCCTGATTTTAATCTTTAATTTCTTCTCTGATCTCTTCACATCTAATACTGGTGCTGTGATGTGAAACCTACAGTCGCCATAAACATTGGGACATCCTGAAGTAATATTTCCCAAACTGTTTCTAATAAACTACTATTTATTATTCCAGAGGACATTTTAAATGTTTTTGTGTTCAAAAGTTAATTGTGAGTTAACATTTCCACACCTTCCATGGCCATTATGCTTTATTGTGCACCACCAAGTGTATATGGGTTGACTGCTTTTGGGAGCAGGAGCCCTTAACATCGGTTGTATGACATTGCAATGAATGTCGTTACAACACATGCCTTTATCACATATTGCCTTCACAATGCAAGACTTTACCGCACACATGCTTTTACCAAGAATGACTTTATCACAAATGTCTTTACAACAAAATAGTAAGTATATATCGGGTAAGTAAAATCTTTATTTCTATATATTTATGTGCACCCACCATAAAAACGCCCATCTCTCTCTCTCTCTCTCTCTCTCTCTATATATATATATATAGATAGATAGATAGATAGATAGATAGATATATATATCAATCATCTGATATATACTCAAAAGTTTGTTGTAAAGGCATGCCTGGTAATGGATGCATGGAAATGACTGCGCTCTAGGTCGTTTCTTCTAAACATCCATATGCTTCCCACTGTGTCTTTGCATCCTGCAGTGCTAGGTTCTCAAGCCCGAATACACAAGAACTGAGAGCAAGGAATAGGTGTATTAATTTGATTTGGCCTGTCTCTCTCCTCAGTAGAAGATCAAAGCTCACCATGATGCCCTCTAACATTACTATGGCAGGCCGGGCATCAAAGAGAATTGTCATTACAGAGAGACTTTACCACACTCCTGACTCCTTTCGAAAGACAGCTCTCTCCATCAGTATATCATGTTTACCATGAACAGTACTTCTAGTAGGGGAGATTTATGTGGCATATAGGACATCTTGAACAATATTCTGCTACCACTAGCTCTAGTGATGTGGGGTGAGCCATTGTTTTTCTTTAGAAAGACACTCACCCGTTCACTAATAATCTTACAGGTCTCCCATAATTGTGCACTAATATTCACAGCACTCCACTGTTTATCAGGGAGCATCATTAAATAAAAAACACAGCTGTTTGCTGTCCCTCAGGTGTCAATTGGCCTTGCGAAAGGAGCTTGTAGTCCTCTACAGCACTGGGCTGACATTGAGAAAGAACATTAGTATATTTTTAGCATACTAGATTTCTGTTTTGGTCCATGGTGCCCTCATTACTTCATACATGTCAGAACAGTTCACCAAACAGACTACAATTGAGGGTATGGTGGGGCTTCAGAGGCAGTTGGGTGCCCAGCAAGCAATGCACCATCTAGACAGAGAATGCATTAAGTTAAATTTGTCTGACACCGTGGAGACAAGGAATGTATTCAGTGTCTAGCACTGGGCAAGTAAGTCTTTGCATAAACTCTTCCTTCTTTATAGAGTCTTTTCCCTCCTTAAACATTATTGGCATCTAGGCTGCCCTTTCAAATCCTCTACCTTTTCTGCAACCTTTTGAGCATCTTTTTCAATATTTTGGCAAGATTCTGAAGGCCATCCTCTATCACTCACACACTCCTTTTTGTCTCGTGGATTTGGCTAGATTTTCCCCCAATCTGGATTGCACATCATGTATCCTGACCATCAATGTGTCAACCCTTACTGCATGTGAATACTTGGTCCTTATTTTGGAAAGAATTTCTTGAACAGTGGGTTTGTTGTACAGTAACTGAACACAGTGTTGAACAGTCGTTTGATGCAGACATGGAATTTTCACTTGAAGGATGAAAGATGTAGGTGTCTGTTTTGTCTTGAGCAACTTGCAAGCCTATTTGGGTTTAACTATCATCTGAGAAGACATCCTTTTTCAGCAATCTCTCCATGCAAATTTCAACATGCTGGGTGGCAGGGCGTGGTAAGGGCAACATTTTGAGCACTCGTGTAGACAATAGGTTAACCATTAAGTAAGTCGCTTTGGTTGGTACTATGTTGTTTTGCCTATTAATGTAGGTGGATGAATCTTGCCATAGCTAGTTCTAGAACACAGGAGTAAAATCACCCTCTAAGAACCAATACAACTGAAAGATGCGATCGTGCTACCTCAGCCAAGGGCTGAGGAGATTAGCTCTTCTGCACCTTCCTTAAGTGCTGGCCTGTCAAATCTAGTGACTTGCTGCAGGGTTCCTTAAGCAATGCAACCTAAACATTAAACCCCAGAACATATTTTTTTTTTTATTCATTTAGGGAATGTCTCCCCCGTTGCTGAAGAGCACATTTGAATGTCTGATGTGATTTCCATAGGGTATTAAAGGGAGTTCTAGGATCCGGAAATTGTTAGCAAGTAATGCGTAACATGTTTCAAGGAACTGTGTTCAGATATAAAGTCAAATTAAATATTTTAAAGAAAAGTTGTGAATGAATGAGTACAGCGAAACAGTCGTGCAGATAACCAGCCTCTGTTTTCAAAGTCTGGGTGATATTGCATATTACATACTTTGGTAATAATGGCTCTTTTCCTAGTTCAAGCCCAGTTTTGCGTTCCATTTTAAAGCACCTGGCTCGTGACTGTCTTTAGCACAGAAAGTTTTCAGAGATGTTGGCCAAACTTGGGCCAGCGTGGCATAAGATGATGGTCTCCATTTCAGTGAACTGCAAGGATGAGAAAACATTGAATTTTGGTTTCCAACGCAATAATGTCCAGTGTCGGGGAATAATTGCTTTGAACTCGAGATAAATAAGGTTAAGGATTCGCCTTATCAGATAATTGGAGATGCTTTGCACTGCAGAGACATGTTACAGAACAATAATTATGGTGTTGTTCTGGGCATAAAGCTCAAGGCTTGACAGATGTATTATTAATTTGGATATATTGAAATGAATATTGCTGTAAGCATATGATGCATCATTTTAAGGTCAGCGTTTCCTGTAGAAATGCCCTAGAAACTCCCTATATGTAGAGATCAGAAGTTGTATGTAACATAATTTCTGGACAACTCGTGAACGTTTTGGTAGCTTAGTTATGTTCGAAAAACACAACTTTGTGAATGCACAAAGGGCCATTCTTTTTCTGCTACACTGTAAGTACTTAATGATGGTAGTAGGTCATGTCAGTAAGTTTAATGTCCTTCCAAGTTGAGCCACCATTTTGCAGCTCTGGAGAATAGAACCCTGGATTACTAAAACTGTTCATCTAGACATTACTAAATTAACCAGTTACAAGATTCCTGCTGATACCCATAATTATCTGTGTATTTGCAGTGATTTCTGGGAATATCTATTTATTGGTTATTATTAAATTGTTATGTGATTAAAAAAAAAAAAAAAGCGTATGCTTGTTGCATCCTTCTTTGTAAAATAATTCAACTTATTTAGTTGTTTACCTATGTATTATAGACATTTTTTAGCTAAATGTGTCTTCACTTTGTACACCTTTTAACATTGACATTTAAGTCAATGTAGTCTGGCTCAGTAGATATGCTTGGTGATCTCGTTGACTATAGCTTTTATCCTTAATAAGCAAGTGTTTTTAAACAAAAGATGGAATCTGGTGTAAAGGAGAATTTAGTGAAACTTTGCCCACGTATGCTGCACGATTGGCAATGGAGTTGGCTATTCCACCCAAATCTAGTCCGTTTTGTGACTCTGTGACCAGGTGTTAGGGAAAGCAGTTATCAATAGTCCTTAATTGCATTTATGATGTGCAAAGAAGACACGTTTATCCTCTTTTGCATTTTCTTGACATTCTGATAACTTGAATGTTATTTTTCGTTATAGAATTTTGTACATCGGTCTGTTATAACACTGCCTTGTTCAGTTAAGCTTGTCCTCTTCAGTGGGAAAAACTGCATTTATTCAGTGTTTAATTTGAGCCGTGGTTGCCTGTGGGGGTGCGCTGTCACTTATTTTTGGGGACCGGTCCTTATTTATCTGTATTCGACATTTACAGAGAGCAAGAGACGGGGGTAAAAAAAAGCGGAAAGATTGAGGAAGAGAAAGACACAAAAACTGTCATAAAGGAAGAAAGCAAGACCCTTCAGAAGTGAGATTAAGGCAAATGGGGTGTCTGTTAGCGAATTAAAGATGAATGAGGTGGATCTGGGAATATACAGCCTTGGAAGCCCGTGTGCGCACATTTATTTGCACCAGCCGCATATTTCAGAGCAGAGTTTTACGCATAGGTACTATTTCATTTACAAATTAAATACTGCATTTATTACTGCTTTACACTTTTTTATGGGCTTCATATATGGTTGTTGGAGACCACAATAGCAGACCAGAAGAGAGATTTAATATACACTTACACGCCAGTCCGCTTAGCCAGAGTTTGTGGCGTTTCAGCATCACCTTTCAGAATATGTATTGCAATAGGAGCAATCACTGTTATTTCTATAGAAATTAACACTTTCTCCACATTTGGAATTAACAAATTTGACAAGACCCTAAATAGTGAGGAGAGTACTTTATATATATTTTTTCGAAATATTAAGTTGAGTGGAGATTCCTGACCGTGTAATAAATTAATAGATGCCCCTTCATGTGAACAGGAGGGCAATCTTATATTTGTTAAGTTGACAAGTGGTTCATACAATAGTTTCTTTGGGGGATGAGTAGCATAGTCAAGTGGAAGGTGTTCCACCTCCTGTAGTGACAGATTTCCTGATCATATTTATGATAGTCTAACTAGTTAGGGAGGGATCTGGAGGGAAGGTTTATGCCTTAGTTAGATTGTATTCAACACCCAAAATTGGCATGCACCCCCTTTGTGCATAGCTGTGAATGTTTAAAATATATATTTTGGAGAGGGAACCATGAGAATGCAGACGTTGTCCCTGGTGTGAAAGCACTACAACTTTGTTTTTAAGTTTGAAAATTTTAATTATTTTGTTTTAAGACATAACAGCATCCAATGAATCTATATGCTATAAGATATGCAATGGGATGAAACAAAATCATGAAGATGTTGTGAAAATTAAATTGGGAATAAAGTAGATGCAAAGAGGAAAGGAGAGATAAGTAAGAGACATGATGAAGTCCGATAAGAACATGTTTATATGATTAAGAAATAATTGGAGGAAGCAAGCAATCAATGTTTAAAGTAAAAGAAAGAACAAATACATTGGAATTATTAACTCTATTCAGATGTATTTGTGAGAAATTCTTTAAACATAAAATATAAATATTTCTAACATGATTTGCATTGGAAATGAACATATACTAAATCAATCCTGTGATTTTATCAATATAAGTAAAATAGCGTAAATATCTTTCCAAACTGAGATCATTTGTTAAAATGTGAAGTAACATGAAGTAAAAGTGAAATACTGCTCTGGATGAAGCTACTCTGTATGTTTAAAAAAAGTAGTAGTAATGGACCACACAGACAGTAGCTCTGATCAGCTAGACCTAAAAAGTGCGCTTAAAATCGACATGAGGTAGATTATTTGCCTTATCTTCAAGGGAAGACATAGTATGCTTACATTTTTGAAAGGGTATGTTGGCTTATTGAGTATCAGAAAGTAAATGACATTTATTTTGAGACAATTGAGAAGTAGTTAAGATCATCCTAGAAACAACCAATTTATTCTGGACATAGGACTCTGTAGTAATTTGGCATTATCTTTATCAGAAACAGATGCAGTATTTATTATACTTTTGATTAAGTTTCTTTAAAGATCATTGCCAATATAAAGATAGGACTCCAGTAAATCTTTTCTTTTATCATCTTTATTTTTCATGCTACACCTTCAGCAGAGCTCCTGTGCTCTTCAACCCTCTTGACTTCTAACCCCAACATTCTCTCCCTGGTGTCAACATTCCGTCATCGCATTCCTAACATACCATGTCTCCACATATCTCCCCCCCCCTTATAGACTAAACAAACTACAGACTATACTTACTACTAATTTATCAAACAATTCATATACCTGGGTTGTTAGTTTAAGAGTATTAATAGAAGTTGCGATTAGCAAGATTATCTTATCATTATTTAACTTTACATACATTTCCCTTGCTCCATGTCACTCCATTTTGTAGAATAACTACATTCCTCCTAACTTCCTTCGCTCTTTTTGGAACAGCAAACTTACTATCTCCTTTGCAAACAATTCCCTCATTTCTTAGAACAACCCAATCACCACTTTGCACGCAACACTTTCTAACACTCTTCCTTTTGTTATAATAGTGTATATTGTTTTTCTTGGATAGCATTAACCTTTTGATATATTCTCTCACGATCAACCTTTATTAATTTATTTTCTCTCAATCATGTAGGACACTCTTTTATCCCTGGTTCTCTTCCCTTCCTTTCAAAGATACTGTTGGAAATGACCCTTTTTGCAGGGTCATCCCCAGTCTTTTTGCCTCCTTCCTCCTATTTTTTCTGAACTGTTTTTGTTGGCTTTAGGGCTCTGGGCACTTTACCACTGCTAACCAGTGCTAAAGTGCATACACTCTCTGTGTAAAGTGTACTGTTGATTGGTTTATCCATGATTGGCATATTTGATTTACTGCTAAGTCCCTAGTAAAGTGCACTAGAGATGCCCAAGGCCTGTAAATCTAATGCTGCTAGTGGGCCTGCAGCACTGGTTGTGCCACCCACATTAGTATCCCTGTAAACCTGGCTCAGACCTGCCACTGCAGTGTCTGTGTGTGCAGTTTTAAATTGCCAATTCGACTTGGCAAGTGTACCCACTTGCTAGGCCTAAACCTTCCCTTCTACTACATGTCAGGCACCCCTAAGGGTAGGCCCTAGGTAGCCCCAGGGGCAGGGTGCAGTGTATGTTTAAGTTAGGACATATACTAGTGTGTTTGATATGTCCTAACAGTGAAATACTGCCAAATTCGTTTTTCACTGTGCAAGGCCTATCTTTCTCATAGGTTAACATGGGGGCTGCCTTTAAATATCCTTAAAGCGGAGATTCCCTTTGAGAGCAGATAAAAATGTGGAGTTTAGGGTCTCTGAACTCACAATTTAAAAATACTTCTTTTAGTGAAGTTGGTTTTCAAATTGTCTGTTTGAAAATGCCACTTTTAGAAAGTAGGCATTTTCTTGCTTAAACCGTTCTGTGACTCTGCCTGTTTGTGGATTGTCTGTCTGGGTCAGTTTGACAGTTGGGCTGTTTTGCACCTCTATAGACAGTGACACAAAAGGGGCCGGGGGTGTAGCCTGCATATCCTGATGAGCCATCTGAGCTAGATAGGAGGGAGGAGTGGTCGTTCACACCTGAAAGACTGTGCCTGCCCTCACACAATGCAGTCTCCGACCCCCTGGTGTGCATCTGGGGCCTGGCCTGGACAAGGAAGGATCTTGCAAACACTTGAGACTTTGCTTTGAAGTTTGCCAACTTCAAAGGCAGAACTGGGTACAAGAAGAAGACCCAAAACCTCAGACTTTTAGAATCTTTCTGGAATCAAGAGGAACCTCTGCCCGGGAGAGAGCTGAAGAACTGAAGGAGGAGTACTGTCTCTTTGTTGTGTTGCTTTGCTGGACTGCCTGCAGTTGCTGTTTCTGCCTGAAAAGAGTGCAAAGGGTGAACATTGCTGTGTGTTCTGCTTGAGAAAGTTCTCCAAGGGCTTGGAGTAGAGCTTGCCTCCTGTTGGAAGTCTCAGGGAGACCAAGGACTTCAGTTTCCTCGACCTGCAGCACTGGGAACTGTGTGTTTTGTGCTGCTCAAGACCACTGTGGCGCCGCCAACAATGTCGCTGGCCTGCAGCATGACCTGCCGACCCTGCAGGGAGTTGCATTGCTCCACTTGGCACCGTGCCCCTGGTCCCACCACCATCATCGGACGACTTCACCGAGCCGCTGCTCGCACTGCGACCTGTGGGCCCGCACTCCGGCATCGCCTGCTCACACCGCAGCCTAGGCATCCCTGACAACGACGCTCCTGCTGATACCGGCGCCACTGCCTGCACCATGGCCTGTGGACACCGCCCGTGAGATACACAAAGCACCGTCCTGGTCCACCAGCGCGAGCATCATCGACTCCTGTGTCGTCACCAGGCATCCTGCCTGCACCGTGGCCTGTGGACACAGTTTGTGAGGGTCACGAAGCACGGTCCCCCACTGCTGGCCTGGGCCTACCGACAACATCGCTTCAGCAATGACAACACCGCTGCCTGCACTGTGACCTGTGGACACCGCACGTCGCACTGTGCTGCTTCACACCGCAGCCCTGGACTCACCGACGCTGCTGAACGCCATCACCGAGCCACTGCCTGCACCGTGACCTGTTGGCACAGTACGTCACCTCGTCCCGCTTCGCACCGCAGCCCCGACGACATCCGGTACGCCTGACTTCATCAGCCTGGAGTTCGATCCGCAACGCGTGTGAACTTCAAGGGCCCGATGACTCCCGCACCGACTCCAGAACCGATGTCAGCTCACCGCGAGGATCACAATGTCCTGCACCTACTGTTTGTGGGTCTTCCCGACACCGTAGCTGGCCTGCGACACCGCGGCCAGCCTGAACTTTTGGGTTTGTTGCTCACGACGCCGGGATATCCCCAGGTGGAGCTATTGACTTCCAGGAACTGTATTTTTGAGTAAATCTTGTAGAATTCTTATTTTTGTTACTGTATGTTGGGTTTTTATCGTTTTTGGTCTGGTTTTAAATAGATAAATATTAGCTTTTTCTCTAAAACTGGTGTGGTGTCCTTTTGTACTGTTTTCACTGTGTTACTGTGTGTTATGTGCAAAAGCTTTACACATTGCTTCTGAGATAAGCTTGACTACTCGTGCCAAGCTACCAAGGGGGTGAGCAGGGGTTATCTGAGCGGGTGTCTCCCTTATCCTGACTAGAGTGAGGGTCCCTACTTGGACAGGGTGCAAGCTGACTGCCAACTAGAGACCCCATTTCTAACAGATACAAAGGGTGAATCTCCCGTTATTGAATGTGGAGTTGTTCTATGTGACCACATCATCTTCCTTAACTTACCTCTTTTTTTCCACAAAAGTTGATTTGCTAAAGATAATTGAACATTTTCCATTATAACACAATTTATTCTCTCTACTAAGCCATTCGCTTGTGGTCAGAATAAAGCTACTCTTTTATGTATTATTTCCATCTTATTTAAATAATCAGTCCTTTCCTTAGATACAAATTGTACTCCATTGTCTGATACAATTATTTTAGGTATTCCTTCCTCCATAAAGACTTTTTCCATAAATTAAATTACTCCTGCTGTATTCACGTGTTCCATCGTCTTTGTCACCACTTAGTATGATAAACTACTAAGACTACTATGTATTTATGCCTCACTCCTAACCTAGCAATTGGACCTATAAAGTCAATGGCCAACTTTTCCATGGTCTTTCCAGAAATTCCATCACTACTAGTGGAGTTTGTCTTACGATTTTAGTTTTGTCACTATTTGCACATGCTACACAATTTCTTTCCATTTATTATATTTCTCGATCCATGCCAGGTCACCAATATGATGGCCTCACCTTCCTCTTCATCACCCCTCAACCTAGATGTCCTTCATGTGCAATGTCCGTAATATGTCTACGACCATCCTTCGGAGGAACAAATTGATTTCTTTGCATCAATTTATTATTTACTATACTCAACTGTTCCTTTACCTTAAAGTTATCAGCTATTTCGCTGCTAACCCCATCCTCTTCTTTCCAACCACCCACATCTCTTTCCTCAGCCTTTTTCAAGACTAAATATTTTTCCTTGGCAAGATCCCATTCCTTTACAGTTATAGCCATCTGTACTGGATTCATTCAACTTCTTCTGCTATCACATCATCCACAACCTCCTCTACAGTAATTGCCATTCTTGATAAATAATCTGCTACAACATTCTCACTGCCTTTGATAAATTCTACTTCAAAATTATAGTACATTACAGATAATAGCCATCTTGAAATTCGTAGAGTAACATTACCCTCTAAACCTCTCCCTTCTTTAAAAATATATGTCAGAGGCTTATGATCATTTCTTAATTTGAAAGGTATACCCCACACATAAGTTGAAATGATTGATTCCCCAACAACAAGCCAAGGCCCCCTCTCTCTCTCACAGAGTATTCTCTTTCTGCCCCCTGTAATCTTCTAGATGCAAATCCAACCACACATACTTTATCATCCTTTCTCTGTGTTAAAACAGCACCAATACCAACATTGCTAGCATCTGTAGCTATGTATGTTTTCCCTGTTACTTCAAAATCACCTACTGTTGTAGCTTGAATGATATATTTCTTTATTGCTTCAAATCCATGTTCACAGTCATCATTCCAAATAAATTTCACTCCGTTCTTCATTAACTTTCTTAGAGGTTCAACAATCTCTGACGTTTTTTACAAACTTGGAGCAGTATTCCGCATGTCCTTGAAATTACTTCAACTCATCTTTACTATTAGGCTTTGGTACTTTTTCAATGGCTTCTACTATGCTCTTCTTAGGTTTGATTCCTTTACTGTATGTCCTAAGTAAGTTACTTCATGTTTTCTAATTTGACACTTTCTTATTGGCTAATCCATATTTCTCCAGCTTCTTCTTGGCATTGTCAAACAACAAATCATGCTCATCTACACATGTCCCTACAATCAACGTATCCTCTTGAAAACACAGTACTTGCTTCATATCAGCAAAGGTATTTTCTATTATTTTTTAAAACACCACAGAAGCCGAGCCCAAACCAAAAGGTATTCTCTTGTAAATAAAAGCTCCCAGCGGTGTGACAAAAGATGTAAGATGTCTGTATTGCTCACCTAAATTAACCAGATTATATGCCGATGACATATCGAGAACACTAAACATCACTCCTTTTACATCTACCGTTAACGTGTCCGATATGTTAGGAAGTGGATGTCTGTCCACCTAAATGTTTTTATTAAGATCTCTAAGATCTACACACTATCAAATTTTTCCTCCTTCTTTTAGTTAAATTACAACTGATGTGAGCCATTCTGAGGCCTCAATGGGTTCAATAATATCTTGTTCCAGAATCTTATCCAGTTCTTGTTTCAGAGGTTCTCGCATCATATTGGGAATATTTATGACTCTGTGAACCATCAGTTTTGCTCCTTTTTTCATTAATATCCTATGGGAAAAACCTTTTAACAAACCCAACTTATTTGAAAATACTTCTGGGTATTTTTCAGCCATTCTGTTTTAAACTCCTTCAGTTACTTCTCCTATTTCCGCTAACATAACCGGTTCTTTTGCATTTGGATGTATTATTAAACCTAAATCCCTTCGGTGGCGCCACTGCAGCAAATCTGAACCGTAATCTCCAATGTATATCCTTCCATAAACCGCTCTTTTCCTGAAAGCAATTGTCATCCATTTTATTCCCAATATTGTTATTATTTTTCCTGCATATCCTACTGCCTTTATATCTGCTTTACATTTCTAAGAATTTTGCATCCCCATCCACTTGGCCTCATAGGTTTCCTTTGATACAAGAGGGAATAGGCTCCCTGAATCAATTAATACTAATGTGGGTATATTGTCCAAAAATATTTGACAATGAGGTTTCTCTAACTTATCAGTACTCTCTGATTTTAGCTCTTTGTTCTCCCACTGTCATCCCAATGTTGTATCTACCAATTTCATTTAACTGTTCTAAATTCTCATTCACAGTTAAAATTACCTCACAAATTCCTTCATCTCTATCTTGATCTTTGTGATCTATTACCTGTATTTTTCTATTACCTCTTAAGTAACTTTGAGTTCTACATACTTTGGCAGAATGCCCTCTTTTACCACAATTTCTACAGATAACATTCCTTGCTGCACACATTTTACTAGATGTAATATGACCTGGAGCATTACAACAAAAGCATTTCACCTCTCTCCATCCAAATTTTCTCTGGTTCCCAGCTTCTATCTTGTATGTTTCCCTATTTTCTTTTATACCTTTATCGTTTGCTGTATAAATCTCCTTTCTGCTCACATTTTTAACATCATTTATTGTATCCTATTTCTTTTTCTCATCACCCGTCTTTTCTATTTCTTGTAACCTCAATGCTGTATGTTCCATTCCTTTTGGCTATTTCTATAGCTTCCTCTAAATGTATGTTCCATTCCTTTGGCTATTTCTATAGCTTCCTCTAAATTAGGATCTTTCATTAATAATTTCTCCTTCAATTTCTTTCTGTACACACACCTTACTATTTGGTCTCTTATCAATGAGTCAATTAATTGTTCAAATCGACAAAACAAAACTAGGCCTCTTAGTGCTGCTACATATAATGCAATATCTTCATCCTCCCTCTGAAGTCTGGAAAAGAACCTATGATGTTCCAGAACTAAGTTAGTTTTTGGAGTAAATTGGTTGTCTAACATATGCATTGACGTATCAAATACATTAGTAGGCTGACCATCACCCATTCCCAAGAATAGTTCTGGTAGATCTTCATAAATTCTCCTTCCTTTTAATCCCTAAATGGTGTAGTAAGATGGCCTGATGTCTAGGTGGTCCATATCGGTCTCCTCCAATTACTAATAAATAGGTTGTGAACATTTTCTTTCACTGTTTCCAAGGTATAGGTGGAACGCCCGGTGTTGACACAAATGGTGGTGATGAAGACATACTCGGCTCCGACATTTTTTTTCTTCTTGATATGTTTCTTACCAATTTTAACTTTGTATATCTAATATCGAATATACAGTTCTTAATAAAATACATTAAAATATTGATGTAAAGTAACTTAATATAACAAATTAACACAATTAACTAATATAACAAACTAAAACAATGACTATCTTGAATTATATTCATAGACTCCCAGACTAGATTTTTGTTTTTCTTTTAAAGTCCTATTTCTGTTGTTATTGAGTGAGTCCTATGTCTGTTGAACAGGAAAAGTTGATTCCTATGCAGCATCAACAGGTATTGTTAATAACTATCAAGTTATTTCCTTCTATCTTTTTATTTTCTTCCACAATTCCTTATATATTTTTCCCACTACTCCATCGCAAATTTAAATACACCCGAGTGCATTGTTTCACTGGTGCGCGTTTAATCGCACTGTTTCATCATGTATTTGTGTATTCCACCGCACTGTTCCACACAAATTCACTTGCTCATGTTGCTTCACTCCTGCACGTTTAATCGTGCTGTTTCGTCATGTAGTCGTGTCTTCCACTCCTGGTCTCCACACTCACTTTCTTGCGCACATGCAACTTGCTCGCGTTACTTCACTCCTCGTCCTTGCACTCACTTGCCTGCGCTGCTCCACTGCGCGTTCTTTCTGGCATGCCGTTTTCTCTTGCACATGCGGCTGCCTATGGGAGCCGATAACGTTTGAGTTTAGCCGTTTAGTGTCAAACGTTATCGGCTTATTAATATTACTGACAATTTCACCGCAACTTCACCAAAATGTTAACGTAGACGTTATCCCAAAAACCATAAATCTCGAACACCATAAAGTATACCTTTACAGCTCCGCAGGGGTTAAGATGTCCATCTTCTGTCTGTCCTCCGCACTGACCAGCTCGTCGCCAATGTAAAGATTTTTGCCAATATAAAGATAGGACTCCAATAAATCTTTTCTATTACCTTCTGTGTTTTTCATAAGACATCTTCAGCAGAGCCCAGTGCTCTTCAACCCTCTTGACTTCTCACCCCAACATTCTCTCCCTTGTGTCAACATTCTCTCATCGCATTCCGAACATACCATGTCTCCACAGTTTCATTCTCTTTTGATTTTCAAATGGATCGCCAACACTTTGGCTGCTTTGCTTCTCCACCAATTTGTTTTTAGCTTTCATATTACTGCCATTTAAGGTGGCAGTGTTGTTCAGTTAAAATGTCCATGCATTAAATCGGATAACAGATTAGAAGATTTAGAGGTAAAAAGCAAGTGCTCCAGAGAATTGATTTATTTCTAATAATTACATCTTGGAGGTATTTCTTGTAGACCTTTGCTAGCTAAATAAGATATTGAATCCTTCTATGCGTCTCAGTTATTTGAAAAATATGCTACAAAAGTTATGTAACATAATTTATGACATAAGAGATAATTACTAAATCTCCATTTCAGATTGGATTTACCGGTCTATTTATGGTCAACAGTCTGAATTACAGGGAGCCCAATCAGAAAGAAATGTGGAATCAGTAAGAGATTATAGATTTGATTATAGTTAAAGAGCTATGAGTGGCTGATCAAAAAGTAAATTTACTGGAGTTGGGATGACAAATTCACTGTGAACCAGTCACCATTTATGATTCATGGAATTGAAAGCCTTAATGGTTAAAAGTCAAAAAAGGTATCTGATAGACTCCACCCACTTTCATTATCACACTGCTGGGATATTATTTCAAGACTAAGTATGCCTCTGAGTAAATATGTATCACTATTAAGAATCTACAGGTGGAATGTAGCTGGGCTGGGTAAAAAACTGGATAGAGCTTGGCCAAGGTAAATTAAGGCATTTGATATTGTGGGCTTGCAAGAGACATTGGAAATGTTTTCTTACATGGTTATGTTACTTTTTCGGTGCCAGCAGTGTTGTCCCAGATGGGTAGGGTAAGTGGAGGCCTGCTTTTTTTTATATCCCTTAACTTAAAGTGTACCCTTTTGCAAGTAGTGTTTGATCTCAAGAAGTTGTTGATGGTGAGGTTAGACTGTGATCGTTTCCCAGGTATCTTTTTGTTAAATTTTTATAACTTATACGAGAATTTCAAAGGCCCTTATTTTTTTTTATTCTTATGGGTGATTTTAATTTGGATCTCTGCCCCTTGAATTGTTATGGAACTACAAATATAGTAGATGGTGAATAAAGCAGGGCAGCCACTTCGAACACTCCCATGAGGGTAGCTTCTTAGATTAGGTGCTGGCTGATTTTAATTTAGGTTATGTTGGAGAGGGTTTAGAAGGGCCCCTAGTCCCAACCTGTAAAGGCATAGGGGCTAATACAACCATTGATTATCTTTGTCTGCCTTTTTGTTGAGGTCTGTTCATAGTGATGTATTAGTTGGTCGGCTTTTAGCAACTTCAATTTATTGTTTTTTTTTTTTTTTTTTTTTTTTTTTTTTTTTTTTTGCATGGTCTGGGTTATGCCAGGTGAGACAGGCCCCCTCAAATAAGGAGATTGGTCCATTTGATCACGGGAAGATGCTAAAATGGAGACATTTGCTACCTAACGTCTTTTTAGACACCTTGTGCTATTTAACTGAGAAAGACATCGCTGTGTGCTTGAAGGAATCTGGGGATGATGGAGTGCTTCTTGAGGCTTTTGGAAGGCTTTAAAAGCACATTCTTAGTAACCTTAAAATAAATAAGAGGCAGTGCCAACCGTTAGATGAGCGGTGGTGTAACTCTGAGTGCTCTAAGGCCCTTCATAATTTAAATGAGGATCTCAAAAAGGATCCCAGAGATAGGACAAAAATTACCAGTAGACGGAAGGCTTATAAATTAGTGGTTCAGGCATGCAAAAAAATAAATTGGGGAACAAGCTTAGGAGGATTTGCTGAACCTCTATGTCTTGAATATTAGTGCCTTATTTTGGGAAGTCACTAATCATCCTTTTTTTTTTTTTTTTTACTGGTGAGTCGAATAGGTTAATAGATTATTCTATTTCAGCTGCTGACTGGATTAAGCATTTCTTGGCAATCTATGGTAGTTCAGTGGAGTGTATGGCGCCTGTGGGGACGTATAGGTGCATGGCAGATTCCCCTATTTGGTTCACCTTAAGAAGAGATTGAGGCTGCTTTTGTTGCTATGTCAAAGAACAAGGCTTCTGGTCTGTACGGGTCTGGTGGACTTATTTTGTCAGGTTGTCAGACTCTGGGCTAAAGTTCTAACCCCGGTTTTTAATGCGGTTTAGCGAGTAGGTCCTCCCACAACCTGGCAAAGTTCTATCATTATCCTAGTGTTTAAAAAAGGGTCAAGGTCGGATCCTAAGTGTTGCAGACTAATCTCACTTGTAGACTCGTCAATTAAGATTTTGGGTAGGGTGATTCTGGCCAGATTGATAGATTGGTTAGACTAAAGAAATTTCATCTCATGTTTTCGCTGTGGGTTCAGGCAGGGGTACGTTGAATCAATGTATTAATCTGTATCACAGTGGCCAAAAGTGAGAGGTTACATTTAGCCTTCATGGATTTGTCAGCATTTTACCCAGTAAACAGTCAAAGTATGGCTTTTATTGGTTCACAATAAATGTACTAGATCCATCTTTGTTCTTGATTTCGCCTTTTGGCACTGAATCCAAAGATTTCGCCTTTTGGCACTGAATCCAAGTTGGTCTAAACATCACTTATTCCGTTTGTGTTACAACATTAAATCCGAGAACAATACGTAGGTATGTGCCAGTCTTAATCATAAATATCATGGGTAAAATTTACAAACTGTAATTTGGTATAAGTAATACATTCACAGAAGCAGTAGCATCTTGATGAGACGGTTGAAAAAACACAATTAATGCCCATTTTCTGGACTTTCGTGCTATTTCTTAGGAGCCTTGCCCTGTCTGATAGGAGCTGGACATATTGTTCATAGCAGTGAAACATGGGGCCTAAAATGGTGGTCATGACTTGCAAACAATGGGAAAGCTGGTACATTGAATATATGCTCAAAGAGGACATGTGGTATGTTTAAAAAAAAAAAAACAGTAATTTAAATGGGCTTTCATTGGCTCGTGCACCCATATTGGTTCCTTTTTCTCCCTTAGCACACAATCCAAGTAACCAAAAAAAACACTTTTTCCATATGTCACCCCCGAAGAAAATGAGAGCACAATGTGTGCCATTTTTCATCATACCGTATATAGCAGGGGAAAGTTAGGAACAATATTTTGGAGGAACATTTGAGTTACATAAATAATGCCAGTCTACAGGACATTCACTGTGGTAAATGTTTGTGTTTTTCTCCGCTTCTATAGTTGATTCTTTCATCAAATCTAGAGGTGAAGCTCAAATCCCATAAAAAGGAATGAAGAGGCTTTTATTTCTATTACAGCACTGGGAGAGGAATAGGAACTGCAAAGTAAACCTGTGTTTCACCAGGGCAGTGTTCCACCACCACTTAACCGTGATGTAAAGTAGCACACCTGAAAGACATTGGGAGCTGGTAGCCAAATATGCTCCCTTTGTGGCCCATAGCAGTAGCCATATCGCACATGTAGGGCATTCTGATCGACTAGCCAGCTCTGAATGTTTACTCCCAGTGCTAATAAAAGATTGGGTGGCCTAAATGGGTAGAAACTCAGTTCAAAAACTGATTAATTGTCCATTTTAGCAACATCACTAAATATAGCACACATGGGGAAATGGCTTAATGAGGTGATGGAGAAACCAGAGTGTAGTACATGGGGGTCCTGATGTTTATTTGTTATGTGGCACTTTATGCAACAATTGTTGCTAATTTTAAGTGCCATTAGCCAATGTAATAGCTAAGTTATCAACCTCAGAAGGGCATAAGGCTGCCTTGCAGGTCATTTCAGTTGTCAGCAGCAAGTGGTTAGCTCATTGAGCCACTTTAGAACTCCTCTACCACAGAGAACTGAGTAAAACCTTAATGTTGGTAGATGGATATTTAAAAAAAAAACATGGTTTAGACTACAACTGGTACACTGGAATTTAGGATTACTTAGGCTTGGATCAGTAGAGCATTGCCTGCTATAATATAAAATCTATATCAGGCTTCTAAAACGAGCAGCTCATGAGCTACTGGTAGCTCTCTAGCTGGCTAGAAGTAGCTCTCCTGTGTGCAGCCCATCCTATTAAATTTGAAGGTTTTGCTTGCTTGAATACATGGAAACCAAAAGTAAAAAGTGTGTATTTGAGACAGAAATGTGTGTATTTTCAGAACTCATAAGCAGACCTTTACAGGTAAAAGGTTGGATTTCCAAAATATTTTTAAGGCTGATGTTTGAGTGATAACTCATGTGGTTATCTGGAGATTTAATATGAAGTTTTATCATGATTCTTTGTTATTGCAACTATGGCTGTTATGTATTAGCCATGTAAAGACATTCCGAAATGACAGTCTTTTTTTTTTTTCTTTTTTTTTTTTACACTACTGCTAGTGATCACTGCTGGTAACGTTGCATATGGTGGCCACTAAGGTAATCCTGTCTGATGTGGTCACTGTTAAAAACTCATAGTAGCTCACAATGATTTCACTGAGGAAAAGAATCTCCTTACTACAGAAAAAGGTGGAGACCCCTGAGCTATATGAATAATATCCAGATGGTTAAATCCTTAAGCGTAAATGTCTTTTGTCACAGGGGCCCTTCAACTGCAGTGGTTTCACTTATAAGTGCTGTCTTTATGCAGACAAATAACCTGGTGAATCACTTTAACCCTTTAGCTGCTGCCCCCCTGTTTGGGGTAACTTGTGCTTAGGCCGCCATAACCTTTTGCCCACATAAGCTAACCACGCTAAATTTGCATCCTTTTTTTCCAACATCCTGGGTATTCTAAAGGTACCCAGAGTTTGTGGGTTCCAAAGGAGGAGACCAAGAAATTAGTCAAAATACAGCTAAAATTTGTTTTTGGGGGGAAAAATTGGAAAAAGCACTGTAGAAGAAAGCATCTTTTTCCCCTGCAAATGGGATTAACAAAGGGTTTGCAGTGCTAAAATCACAATTTTTCCAGTGTTAGAAATTGGGTCTCTAGTTGGCAGTCAGTTTACACCCTGTCCAAGTAGGGACCCTCACTGCAGTCAGGGTAAGGGAGATACACAGCTCAGATAACCCCTGCTGGCCTCCTTGGTTGCTTGGTACAAGCAGTCAGGCTTATCTCAAAGGCAATGTGTAAAGTATTTGTACCAACACACACAGTAACACAGTGAAAACACCACAGAAGCTCTCAATACCAGTTTAGAAAAATAGTCAATATTTATCTAAGTAATCCAAGAACAAACCAACGAAGATCCAACATACACAAGCAAAGTTATGAATTTCAAAGATTAAACTTCAATAGAAACACAAATGCTTCAACGTGGTGTAATCACAGCGTTGTGATGGCGCTGGTCATAGAGTCACATAGATTCCCAGGTACAGTACCTTTTGGTAAATGAGGAAACAAGCTGATGCATCGAGTCGTGGAGGTGAGGTGTTGCTGGATCCGGTGCAGCATCGGTTCCTTACTGCACAGCAGGGGAGATGATGTGTTGTCGATGCAAAGCATCAGTTTCTGATGATCCGGCAGGGTCAATAAATCCAACTGGTCAGGATGCGTTAAGTGACCTCATGGGGTCGCGGTCATTCCATGGGGCAGCTGGTACTATAGCCGAGTCGGATGTCATGGACGTCGGTGACACAGCACTTCGGGACTCACCGAGTCTCAGAACTTCAGCGAGGCTGCGGTATTTGTCGGGGTCATCAGCCTCCAGCAGGGACCACGGCTTCAGGTTGCAGGCAGTGATGCGGAGTCGTGCAGCGGTGTAGGTTCTGGAGTCGTCCGGAGTGGGTGTGCCTGGATCTTCTTGTCTAGAACTCACTTCCATGGGCACAGGAACTTGGCAAGTCAGGGTCCTCTGCAGGAGTACCCAGGTGCTGGCAGGTGAAGTCTTTGATGCCCCTGTGGTTTCTTAACTGGAGGCAAGCTCAGTACAAGCCCTTGGAGACACTTAACAAGCAGAATTGCAGAAAGCAGTGTCCAGTCCTTTCCCTCTGAGGCAGGAGCATCAGCAGGCCTGCACAGCAAAGCAACAGGCAGAGTGGCAGGTCCTCCTCAAGCATCAATCTCTTGTCCTTGGCAGAGGTTCCTCTTGGTCCAGAAGTAATCTAAAGTCTTGGGTTTTGGGTCCATTACTTATACTCCTTTCTGCCTTTGAGGTAGGCAAACTTCAAAGCAAAGTCTCTGTTGTTCACAAGATCCTGCCTTGCCCAGGCCTGGCCCCTGACATACACCGAGGGGTGGAGTCTGCATTGTGTGAGGACAGACACAGCCTTTTCAGTGTAAGTATCAGCTCCTTCCTCCCTACTCTAGCCCAGGAGACTCATCAGGATATGCAGGACACTCCTCAGCTCCCTTTGTGTCACTGTCTAGAGGGAATTCACAAACAGCCCAACTGTCAGTCTGACCCACACGTGGATTCCACAGGCAGGCAGGGGCACAGAATGGTTAAGCAAGAAAATGCCCACTTTCTAAAAGTGGCTTTTTAAAACAGACAGTCTAAAAGCCAACTGTAGAAAAAGATGCATTTTTATATTGTGAGTTCAGAGACCCCCAAACTCTATATCTCTATCTGCTCCCTATGGGAAACTGCACTTAAAAGATATTTAAAGACATTCCCCATGTTAACCTATGGGAGAGACAAGCCTTGCAGTAGTGAAAAATGAATTTGGCAGTATTTCACTGCCAGGACATATAAAACACGCCAGTACACATCCTACCTTTTAAAATACACTGCACCCTGCCCATGGGGCTGCCTAGGGCTTAGCTTAGGGGCGACTTACATGTAGTAAAAGGGAAGGTGTGGGTCTGGCAAATGGGTACACTTGCCAGGTCGAACTGGCAGTGCAAAACTGCACACACAAACACTGCAGTTGCAGGTCTGAGACATGTTTACAGGACTACTCAGGCGGGTGGTACAATCAGTGCTGGAGGCCCACTAGTAGCCTTTGATTTACGTTCCCTGGGCACCCCTGGTGCTCTTTACTAGGGACTTACTAGTAAATCACATTTGCCAGTCATGGAAAACCAATATCTTTTAGACAGAGAGCACTTGCACTTCAGCACTGGTTAGCAATGGTAAAGTGCCCAGAGTATCAAAACCAGCAAAAACGAATTACAACAAGGGTCCAAAAACAGGAAGTCAAAAGCAAACCATAGAGGGAAATCACAGCAAGAGCTGCCAGGTCTAACACCCAGCTTTCAGGAACAGGCAGACTTCAATCAGAAAACTAAATTTTCAACACAGTGTTGGTATTTTACTGGGACATACCCCATCTTTACTATTTATTGTGCTTTCAGCCTCCTTCCAGTTAGTGACAGAAATTGGTGTGAAACCAGTGGTGGATCCTGGATAGCTAATCATTTCTGGAAAGTAGACCAAATTCTGAATTCAGCAAGGGGTCATTTGTGTTAATCCTTCAAGGTTTCCCTATAGAAAGTAACAGTTGAAATAAAAAAAAAAATATTGAAATTGAGTTGAAAGAAAACATTTTTGTCTACGTTTCCTATCTGTACATTTTTCCTTGTGTGGCAGATTTTTTGGTTGTAGGCATATATAGGGCTTGTGGGTTCATCACATGAGCTGCACCTTGCAATGGGTTTTCATTGTATACCGGATATACAACAATTCATTTGGTAAAATATAAAGAGTGAAAAATAGGTAGCAAGGAAACCTACGTAATTCCGAAATGGGTGGAAGATATGGTATTTAGGGCCACATGTAGGTAGCTATTTGCACCTCGCAAACAGCGAATTTGGCTGTTTGCGACGTGCAAAAAGCACATGGCGATGCACAGACCCAGTTTTGCGATTTCGGTAACCTGGTTACCAGATCGCAAAAAGGGTTTGTGACTCTCAATTAGGAAGGGTTGTTCCCTTCCTAATTGCGACTCGCAGTGCAATGTAGGAATGTTTTGTGACCGCGAATGTGGTCGCAAAACAATCGCAGTTTGCACCCATTTCAAATGGGAGATAACCAATTCGCAAAAGGGAAGGGGTCCCCATGGGACCATTGCCTGCTCTGTAAAAATGAAACGAAAATGTTTCATTTTTTGTTTTTGTAATGCATCTCATTTTCCTTTAAGGAAAACGGACTGCATTACAAAAAAATAACTGCTTTATTGAGAAGCAGTCACAGACATGGTGGTCTGCTGTCTCTAGCAGGCCACCATCCCTGTGAGGTCTTCCATTCCCAAGGGGGTCACAAGTTGCAACCTACCTCATGAATATTCATGAGGTGGGCATTTGCGACCCCCTTGCGAATTGCAAATGGCGTCAAGGACACCATCCTGCATTCGGATTTGCGACTAGAAGCAATGGTTATTTGCACATCTCTCAATTTGGGAGTACCCATACTAGCATGGGAATTACAGGGCATTTCTCAAAATGACTTATTTCTTAAGCACTGTCTCACATCTGGAAGGCACAAGTGTAGAGAAAGACAACTGGTGATAATACTTGTTCTTTTATTCTTTATTCCTCCAAGTCTCCCAAAACCCAACATGGACACATCACATTTTCACACTGAAAGCGGATGCATTTTTTGCAAAGTGCCTAGCTGTGGACTTTGGGCTCTAGCTGAGCCAGCACTTGGTGAAACCTAGCAAACCTGTACATTTCTGAAAACTAGACACCTAGGAGAGTACAGGATGGGCTGACTTGTGGAGCTCTCACCAGGTTCTGTCACCCAGAATCCTTTGCAAACTTGAACTTTTGTGTAACAAAACACATTTTCTCACAGTTATGTAATCTGAGGAGAGCCACAAACCTCCATCCATCTAGCATTCCACCAGGTCTCCTGATTAAAAATGTACCTCACTTGTGTGGGTAGGCCTAGTGCCTACGCCAGGAAACACCCCAAAATGCAACTTGGACATATCACAGTTTTCCACTGGAAACTGATGTGTTTTTTGCAGAGTGCCTAACTGTGGATTTTGGGCTCTACTTCAGCCGGTACTTGGGGAAACCTAGCAAACCTGTACCTTTTTGAAAACTAGACACATAGGGGAATCCAGGATGGGGTGACTTGTGGGGCTCTCACCAGGTTCTGTCACCCGGAATCCTTTGCAAACCTCAAAACGTATTCCTCACATTTTGGTGATAAGTGCTGGATTCTGAGGGGAGTCACAAATACTCCGCATTCCCCCAAGTCTCCTGAATAAAATGATACCTCACGTGTGGGTAGACAGTGCCCATGACCTGGAAGGGTTCAAAATATATTGTGGTGATAACTAATGTGAGTGTGCTAATTAGTCCTGGGATTAGGAGCCATTTAGTGTAACCTATCAAACCCAGATATTTCTGGAAAGTAGACCTCAAGGGGAGTCAAGAGAGGTATTGCTTGTGTGGATTCCCCAAAGTTTATTTTACCCAGAGTACACAGCAAAGGTAAAACACTGAATAAAAACACAATTTTTCCTTGCATTTCTGTGACATAAACCGCAGGAGTATGCAGGGATACACAAACTTCTTACCACCTAGCATTCCCCACCTAACCCGATTTCAAAACGCTACCCACCTTGTGTGCCTGGGCCTAGTGCCTGTGACCCTGGGGTGATCCATTCCTGATGCGGACATCAGGCATACAAGTGGGGTAGCGTTTTTAGCAAGATACATGGGGAAACTCTAGGTGTAGGAATTTTGTGGATCCCTGCACATTCCTATAGTTTACATGACAAAAATGCAAGGAAAAATAGTGTTTCTATTCAACATTTCACCTTTGCAGGGTTTAAAGTAAGGAAACTTGGGGGAATCCACACAAGCCACACCTTAATGGACTTCCCCTGGTATCTAGTTTTCAGAAATGTCTGTGTTTGGTAAGTTTCCCTATGTGGCCGCCAAGCCTAGGACCAAAAATGCAGATGCATTCCTTACAAAACCAGGTTCTTTTGTGATAGATCATTCTGATGTCTCCACAGTTTCGTTGTGGGCCTTTTCCTGTCACGGCCACTTGTTCACCCACACAAGTGAGGCAATGTTTTTCTCAGTAAACTGTGGGGGGGGGAAAACGCTGGATGGTAGGAAATTTGTGGCTGCCTGCAGATTCCAGGACCTTCACTCATGGAAATGCAAGGGGTTTTAGCACTGGAAATTCTGGTTTCAAAGCATAAATACTTATCACAGTATCTGAATATTCAAAACCAAGCCTTCTGATGGTGAGTCATAAAGCCTGTTCACCGCGTCAACTGCTTTATGGTACATTCACTCTTTCATACCGCCGGCTGTGGGCCCAATCCAACCGATCATTACACTCACATCAACTTACCTCTGCCAGACAAGGGTCCATCATCATAATCATACGCCACAGAGTGGAATAATTTTGACTACATTTTACCACCTATCTAAAAAACTTCCTCCTCCTTCCTGAACATTACCAAATGTATGCATAAGGAACCTTTACTAATTGCGCCCATAACAGCCACACAAAGCTCAGGAAGACTTGTCTTTCACGCACCTTTAGCACAGTCACTGTGCTAAGTCCAACTCCATTGGGTTTGTGGATGCAAGCTTGGGGGTGTCCGAATAGGCCCTGTAAAGTCCATTTATCGAATTGAGTAAGCATACCTACCTTTGAAACGAAGGCAGACATGCTGGGAAATATTCGCGAAGTTCCCTAAAGAGAAAGTCATAAACTATGAAGAAGGATAGTGTTTGGCACACAGGGTTGTTTGTGAGAATGTAGCATATGTTTCAGCCACGGTTATGTGCAGTGCTGTGAGTGTAATGCACTTATCATATACAGTGAATCAAACATCTACTAAGTTCTGATGGAGGATGAACATGGCACGAGGGTCAAACACTGACCCATACATGTTATAGTAATTCAGTTTGAGAGGGGCACTAATGCGTTTGAATCCATAGGTGTAGATGATGTGTATCTGTACTACCTTTACTGTCTGCCTTCTAACTATGCAATATCCCTGGGAAAGCACACCTACCATACACTTTTCTTACCCGTTCATGTCTCTATCCTCATCAAAGTCCTCACTAATCCTGTATAGTTGCCAAGTGAACCCATACTAATGCTTTCCCTCCCTAGCTACTTGAACCTCAAAACATGTCTTTCATGCACCATCAGCGCCCTTACTGTGCTAAATTGAACTCCTTCCAGTTTGTGGATGCTAGTTGGGTGTGTCTGCGTACGCCTTGCAGAGCTATTTCTCTAACTGTGCGAGCATATCTACCATTGAAGCTAAGGCAAACATGATGGTGAATACTACCTAAGGTCCCCAAAAAGCTAAACAAATATCCTGTTGGGCTCGTTCACCAACACTTCTACTTTGCACACTTTCAAACAAGTAATAAAAATGTTGGTGAATATGTCCCACAGGGCATTTCTTTGACTTATTACACTTACTCTGGTTCTCGTTGGCAATCAGGGTGGTCCTTGTGTAGCATACATAAATTCCCTAACAAGCACTTCAAAATTAAGTCACGCCTTTAACAGGGTACTCTGTGACAATGTGGCATATGTTCTGCCCACTAGTATGTACAGTGTGAGAACCATAATGCAGGTTAATAATTCAGCAGAACACCTACTACATTCTGACGGCGAATAAAGGTGTTGAGCAGGCGATAAGGAAGTCTATGATTTCCTGAGGTAGATGAACTCAAATTCTGTGGCTGCTGCCCAACAAAATAGTGGTCCATGGACATTGAGTATCCATGCGCAGCCATTGAAAAATTTACCTAATAGTAACTCCACCTCACTCAATTTCCCAGAAGTTTGCTTCAGTATGAAACAACACAAGCAAGTAGGAAAATACAGGACTAGCTGAGATGTGCACTGGGGCAGTAAACGTGCCTCTCCTGCCTCTTTCCCTGCTTCGTGCACACTTTACATTGACAACTTGGTTGTTCCTTTTTGTTTAGGTGTGCGATCAATAAAGTGTTCTCCTGCAGCCTTGCCACATCATCCAGTATGAAATGGAGGCTGCTGCTTCTATAGCAGCAGTGAGACTTTCAATCAGACAACTGAAAGTCAATGACGGGCATGAGTCTTCTTGTGGTTGTCTGATGATAAACAACATATGCATTGTATGTTGCCATCTAGATCAGATGGGTAAACAGTTTTACCCACCTTGTACAGTTGAAGAACCTGGTCGTTCTTATCCACTCCGCCCACGTACTTACTGTAATCAAGTATACAGGTGAGCTTTTGGAGGTTGGACATCTGACCCCAAACTCTGATGGGGGTAGTGCTCTCATCATGAACTGTAGTGAGCACTTAAACATTATGGATGGTCCTGGGGAAATGCAGCAGAATGATCATTGAAATGCAGCATGTGCAATAGCAAAAAGCATTTTCTGCTCATATATGTTGCAAAGATGGGAGTTACCCAAATCGTGCAAGTCATCCAACAGGACTGCAAGGTGGGTTTCTACACTAACCCCATTTGAATTGTAAGGCCCAAAAATATCTTTAACTTCGCTAGTGAAGTGGGAGGCCACTGGCATGCCCTGGAATGGGGCCTTAACGTGCCTCCATGCTCTCTCAGAAATTGTTCGGCGCACAAATCTGTTTGCTGCACAACTTTCTGAAGGAAGTCAACATCCAAAAAGAGATAGACGTTGTCAATTAGCAAAAAGTTGGATGGATTGACTTTTACATTCAGCGTTGCCAGAAAAGGTGCCTTTTGGAGCTGACCTAAATTTGGGGCTGCTAAGAGCACTATCTGTGCTTGCTGCCACACACACAGCTGTTCTCTGTGTTGGGCTAATCTGCTGTTGTCCCGCTGCACAGACTGTGCTTGGGAAGGGACAGCTCAACTGTTCTCATCGTCTCCTTCAGAATCACTGGAAGAGGAGTCATTGGATGGGACTCTGCTGACTAAAAAAAACACTCACAGATCCTGCTCCATTGCCCTCTCAGTACCTGCTGTCAGTCTCTGATACTGCTTCAGAGCTGTCCTTCATAACCTGAGTTAGGGCTTGAGCAGCAGTGATCCAACAAGACACCGTCTCTGCTACTGGCTAAACTGTCCCTCTAAAGCACTAGCATATGTAGAATGAAGATACAAAATTACTGGTGTGTGCAACAGTAAATGTCAGTTACCTTTCCTTTGCTTCTTCCCTCAATCAGCAGATTCTCTGAAGACACTGAAAAAAAACAAAAAATACACACTATTACTTCACCTTGCCATATACCCATCATCACAGCCTTTAGCGCTGGTGGTGCCTAGTGTGACAATCATTTTTTGTGCTCCGCCCTCCCATGACCTTCTCCTGGGATTCATGCACTACCACCCAGCGAAAGGTCCCTTCATCTCTTCTTAGCCCCCCTCGCACATACATTTAATTTGTCTTAAAGTACAAGTAACTGCTGGCTTTACCGATCTACTCTGCTGTTCACATAAAATATAGATCTGTTGTTTGCAACAGGCATATACGTCTGCACTAATGGTGTCAAAAGTGCCACTAGGCAAAAGTCTGATCTCTTTCTCTAGCAGGAACATAATCACAAGAGTTATCTTGACATTTTTATTGCTGGCCGATTGCAGCCCCCAGAAAAAAAAAAAAGAGAGAGCGAGAGAGAGATATCACTTTTTATTTAATTTTTATAAATAGCTGTGGGGTTTCCCGGGTGGAGGGGGGGGGGCAAAGGGGACGAACGTAGCCCCCTGGGAAATGATCCATCTACATAATATTTTTTTTTTAAAATGTCTCCACAGTGCGTCAGCCCTGCTCACAGGGTGGAGGGGGGTCCTATCATTATATATATATATTTTTTTATAATTAATTTGTATTTTTAACCCCTGGGGGCAATCATGCCCCCCACAGGGGTAAACAAACATTTAGAAAAAAACAAAAAAAAATTGTCCCTGGTGTGGGGCTGGCTGATTCCTACAAGGGCGACCTCCTAGAGTAAATCCCTTCTGTCTAGTGATGTTTCTTGGTTGTGGATTGCCGCACAGCCACAATCAACGGCCTGGAAAGCCTCGTTTGAAATGGGAGAGTGTCCCCCTTCAAATGAGGCCTCCCTGAAAACTGGGGAAGCCTTTTTGGGCCCGTTTTCCCCACCAGGGGAGAAAGTGGCCTTACCTGTTCCTTTGTGCTCTAATGGGGAAAACAAGTGTGACATCAGTGTGCCACACTCTGCGCTTATGCCACAGTTGGGTGGGTGGGGGATAGCCGGCGAAGACACAGATGCTCTTCCATGTCTCCCCAGGGTTTATTAAATTAAAAAAATAAAATTCCTGGAAACCACCAGAGGGTTTTTAAAACCACTACCTGGTGTCGGTCAGTGGTTGTGGTGCGCACCAGGGAGGGTGGATGGACCATGGATGGGGCTAAACAAAAACAGTTCTTGGTACGTTTTTGTGATGTTCTCAGAGATTGATGCATTTCTTTAAAGTGTAAGTATAACACTGAGATACAAAATCCAACAGTTGGCAATTTTTTCACAGTTTACATTATTCCCACTTCCTCAAAGGTATATAAAGATACAACAAACAATAGTTCGTAAACAATACTGATGGCCACTTGCTTCCTTCTTATGTTTATGTTTAGTGTTAGTGTACTGAAAATTCAGATTAGTGTTTTATTTTAGTTCATAAAAAATTATTTTTAATACTACTCAATTAGTTATTTGTCTGTTTGAGACAATAATGTAAAAGGACCATGTTACAGACTCTAAAATACATGTTGAGAATCATTATAACTTTGAAATTAGTTGATAGTTTGGTTTTTGGATTTGAAGTGGATAGCTTACAAGTATAATAATGAAAATGATCGCCTTACCTAGAAAGAGATATACTACTGTATTCTCCACATCCCATCCTACTGATAATTGATTGTTCTTTTGGCCCCAAACTAAAGTCGCATATTCTAACACGGAAATGGAGTTCCACTGTACTTCAGAAGTATTGTGTTAAATAAGCAATAGAGGAACCTTTTTAGAATGAACCAATAGTGGCTGCCTTCAGTGCAATAAACTAACCATTCCGGGTTTTTCAAGTAGACAAAATAACATCGACCTTAAAGCACATATTAGTCTTTCCATAATGAAAAAGCCAAAATGACTTCAAATTAAAATATATTTTCCGTTTAGAAATCAAACCCCCACCCACTGTAACAATTTTACCTTTGCATTTCTAGCATACAGTGCGGTAGCTACTTTATTAACATTTATGTAAGTGGAAGTGATCCAATTTTTATTATTCTGATATAGTTACTGCATATGTTGTGATGTTTTGTTGTTTATAGACTATATCCTCAAACAGTTTGGCTATTTTTAATGACAATATTGTATTTTTATGTCCGGAAAGCACAGGAATCAAACACAGGATTAGTGTTTCAAGCCACCTTGGAGGGTTTGATGCATCACTAATACAGTTGTTTTTTAGAGACCTACTGAACACACCTGCTTCATAAATATATATGCAGACAACAGCCAAGCTGGTATAATATATAGACATGTGATACCTTTATTGTAGTTAGGTAAGTAAGTTGAGTGACAGGTGGGGTAACATTTGTATGACATGCACAACTTTTTTTTGTTACCATTGCTTTGCTTGCTGGACATTCGTTGCATAGCATAACATTGGACCATAACATCAGACAATGTCATTGATTAATCTATGACTTATGTTCATCTTCTCTAAAACAAAACCCTACTTTCATGGTGCAAAAACGTGTTGGCTTTAAAAGAAATTGAAATCAGAACAAAAATCCACACAATTCTGCTCTAAGATTTAAAACATGCAGCCTCACTTTTGGAAACTGAATATTTCAGGAGCATAGCAACTCCAATCACATTGCTAACCACAAAATATGGATAGAGCAGGAAGCACCTTCACTTGTCGAACTTTGCCTTTCTGGAAAAAAAATCTTCCTTTATAAAACAAAAATATTATCAAAGTGTCAGAACATATTCTGCTATGACAACATAAACTTATGCAATTATTCTGAACAATTGTATTGACCATTTCATTCCACAGTGAAAGGATATGGAATTTTCTCTGATGTTATTCGCAGAAACGAAATAGGTTGACCTGTCTACAAATCTTGTTGAGATGCCGGTTTTGGGACAGAGATATATTTCCACATGCTTCTGAAAAACTCTTAAGCAAATTAATTAGTAAATCATCAGATGAATATATTGTCTTTTATAAATGACACAGTAGAAATTGCCCATGTGTAGTTATAGATAACTGAAGAACATGAAGAATCTGCACAAAACTTTCCTAAAAAAAAACAATTGGCATGTGAGGGTCAAGAAAAAGAGGGTGTCTCAAAACATGGACTATCTGTGTAATTCTGATACGAAACCTTGCTGTCTGATACAGAGAAAACTGCTGAACAGAGTTGCATCAAATGTGGCAAAAAAGTAGAAGTTTACACACAAAGCATCTTTTTGTGATGTCAAAAATAATGTAATTTAACATGTCATAATTGATGTGTGTGTGATGTCATAAACCGTGTATGGCGGGGGCGCACGTTATAGTTAGCTCAGTAAACTATAACTGGTAAATTTTAGTTTCTTTTTATTTTGTTTATTTATTTTATAAGTATGACATCCGGTTACTATTTGTTTTTTCCAGTGAGTGTGTGTGTGTGTGTGTGTGTGTATATATGTATATATATATAATATAAATTCAGTTGAAGACTGAGCCCTGTACACATTCCATAAACTGGTATATAAGAGTACACAATAATGAATGTGTTCTTCTGAGAAAAGATTTCAATGTCCATTACAGTCGATCCACTGGTCCAAAAAAAAAAAAAAATTAAAAAATAGTTTATTCCATTCTACAACACAGTAATGATCTCCAATTACAGCCAACACGTTTTGAACACAGTTGCTTCTTCAGAGCTTCTTCAGAAAATACCACTTAGTATTGTTACAAAATAAATAATACTCCTCACATCATGGCAGGTCAAGACTTTTGAACTTGAATGGGTAACTTTCTTATTAAAAAAAGAAATTCTGATCACCTTTCAAAATAAACATTCATTGACTGACTTAAAAAAAAAAAGAAAACAATGTTGTGAAAAATCATCACCTTTTTAATATATCTCTCTCTCAGACCCCTTTGAGATGAAACATCAAGTGTTACAAAATACCCTATGTGTGTTCTTCCTACAAGCTCATTTACTTCAGCTGATCTGGAAATTTGCGTAAATGAGTAATGAAAAGAAGATCTGTCATAATATCCCAAGCTTCGCATATGGCTTGAGTTGTATACATTAAAATGGTGATGATTTTTGACAACATTGTTTTTTTAAAAAGTATTTGAATGTTTATTTTGAAAGGTGATCAGAGTTTTTCTTTTTAAATGTATTTTATTGCATTTTGACAATCGTGGACAAAATATAATTACAATAAGTAATGTCCAACACTGTGGTGTAGGACAGCCAGTTGGCAGCAGCCAAGCATATACATGAAGCGTGTCCTTGATGCTAAACCGTGCAATAAGTCTGAAATCATGGTGGCATATGTGTCACAAGTGTTAAGAGAATAAGTAAACCATACATTTTTGTCTCCCACCACCATCATTATCTACCATACTGAGTCCATGCCTGCTTGAGAATAAGCTCTAAATATAGTGGGTGATCTCTCCCAACATCCAGAACGGGTCAACATACAACCTGGGCAAGTAGGCAAGGAAGGACTAGAGGCAGGGGACAAGAGGGTGTAAACAGTAACATATATGTCGAGGTCAGATGTTGTCCTCCTCCTGGACTTTAAATTGTTCCAGTATGCCATCCCACACCATCACTATGGGCTATTTATGCAACCCACGGTGTTCCTCCTTATGTATTGTGTAACTTCCTGCTGAACCCCAGCACCAAAACTCTTTTTGACAACCCGCGATGGTGGGTGCAGTAGGATATTTCCAATGGCATATAATCTGTTGCTTACCCTGGCGACCCTGAGGACACCACAGTCTTGGAGGACTTGGTCCTAGGGTATAGTCCCAGAAGGCAGTGTTCAGCCCTATCCCAGTGTGTGGTCCCTGTGAGTGTCATGAGTGACTCCCTGACATCCCTCCAATAGGATGATAACGTAGTAAATAGCCACAGCATATGTAGTAAGTCTGCATTATCAGTCTGGCAGCTAGGACAGGAGGATGAGACCACAGCAAACATACTATGGAGTTTTGATTGTGTTAAATATGCCCTATGCAGTAGTGAAAACTGGGTTAATTTAAAGCGTTTGTTTCGGGGTGTCATGTTAGGATGCTCTATAAGAATGTTCCATTGTTTGACATTGAATGCGCGGTTGAGGTATGCTTCCACTGTGTTGCAATGGGATTAGTGAAGTGTGTAAGTGGGTGCGTAGCCATTTGCAGAGCCAGATGACCAGATGTCTACCAGTTCCCATTACATGAACAGCCTGAATCAGGGTTTGGGTATCCTGTTCAGAGCCTGTTGGCGACCATTGCAGGTGAACATATTGTATTGTATTGGCTTGTGTGAAAAAGGGAAACAGTAACCCCTTTAATTGCGTAAACTCCTGATGGGTCATCAGTGTCCCATTGCTTAACAAGCCGCCCACTGAGGTGACTCCTGCAGACTCCCTTGGGAGTAGTCTGGTTGATGCGAGTGTGCCCACAGGTGTAGGTAGGTAACTCAGACAGGTATTAGGGGCATACTTTGTTGTGGTATTTGTATACAGGAGCGTGGTCCTCCAAGATGGGCATTGTGCCCGACAGTCTGGTGCGCCCAGCCCTCCCTCCTCTGGCGATAGCTGCAATTTAAGTAGGCTAACACGTCATCTGGATCTCCAAATGCGATCACGCAGTAGGGAGAATAATGTTTTAAAGATGGTCCCAGAGACAACAACCAACATGTTTACAAAATAGTATAATAGTTTAGGCAGAATCACCATTTTGACAATGCCAGACAGCTTGCCACCTACAGGGGCAATGTGATCCAGAATTTCACCTGCACTTTTAAGGATGTGATGGCCTTAAATAAGTTCCTGTCTAACAAATCTGTAGACCAGGATACTCTATATATTGAAATGTATGGTACGCAACCAGTATGGTTTGTGTCCGCAGGAACATTGTTGCATAGTGTTCTGGAAGGGAAATGTATGTGATTTGGTATGATTGACGTAAAGGCTGAATAAGGTGCCAAAGGAACAAAGTATAGTGGAAATAAGGGAGAGATCCATACCCAGGTCACACTATAATGTCATCCACGTATAACAAAATCGCATGGGTCTGCGTCCCTGCGGGATTTGCCAGTCTGCAGCTTCCTACCTGAGTTTCTGTGCCAGGGCTTCTATGGCGAGAACAAACAAAAGGGGGGAGACAATGGCACCCCTGATGGGCCCCTGCTAGATTGGGTATTGTGATGAAATGTATGTTTCAGTCTTGGCCTTGCTGTGCGATTAGTTTAAAGGAGTTGAACTCATAAATAATAAAGGTGGAGAAAAATGTCTAATTTGCGCAGTGTCGAACAGTAATCCCAACCCAGGGAGTCAAATGCTTGTTGAAGGTTTAAGGAGAGGCAGCCTGTGTCTGGGTATTGCTCTAGTGCCAACTCCATCACCTGGTACAATCTTAGTATGTTTAGAGGGGTATTTCTATGTGATACAAAACCGCATTGGTCAATAAGAATTGGGTCAGGTAGTAGTGTGAGAAGTTGTCGGTAGGGTTCGAGTAAGGAGGTGATCAGGGCCAGACAAGTAGTAGGTGGCAATAAGCCCTCGTCCAGCTAGGCTTTTAAGAGTTTCTCCAGGCATGTGACCATTCGGGGAGCAAACGTAGAATAAAATTCAACGCGTAATCCATTTATTGACGGTATCTTATTACTTGCCCTGTCTCGGATTGCTTGGCACAGTTTGCCATGAAATAGTGGGATGCCCAGACCATCCGATTCACTGCTGAGACCCGCAGGAGCCTCAGGTCTCACAGGAATGCATCTACATCAGTGGAGGACTGTGAGGGGCAAGCCTCATACATCCTACTCTAGTATGTAGAAAAAGCCTTGTTTACCTCCAGTTGTGTAGTGCAATGCGCATTAGGGGGTGTTGTTATGGATAGTGTGGGGGATAGCAGCAGTCGTATAATGCGGGCTAACAGTGTGCCCACTCTATAGCCCTGTGTGTGTTGCCACTGTATGTATGTCCTTTAGGCACCTTCAGAAGCTCTGCATGTTGGATTCTGGCTTCTTGAAAGCCATTCAAGTGTGTTGGTTTGTGCACAGTCCCCTGTTCAAGGAGCCCCAATTGTACTTCAGTGTGTTGCCAGTCATGCAGATCTGACTGGCACCAGAGGCTGTGGCTGTGGACATTCCCCTGATTACCACTTACTATGTCCCCCATTCTACAAGTGGTGGGGATGCAGTACATTCTTTATCTGTAAAATATGTTTCAATAGTGTTGGCCAAGGTGTCCCTGAAGTCTATCTCTCCTAGCAGTAGTTTCTACATACGCCATGTCAAGTTTGGGGTTGGGACCCTACCCCACTCCATCTCCAATTCAAAAGGATTATGGTTTGAGAAAGTCTTACCCAAATAAGTCACTTGTGTAAATTTCTCTAACATTGAGAAGGGGCAAAGCATGCGATCCAAGTGTGCATGTATGTCATGTGGAGGAGAATAAAAGGAATGCTCTGCATTCCTAAGTTGCGGGCCCTTCATATATTCACCAAGGACCAATTTGACACCCAGTTGGAGAGAGCTTTAGGCTCTTTGATAGAGCTGGCACTTGGCAGGGGAGGGTGGGTGTTGGCGGTCATGGTTGACTTCTAGAACTGCATTAAAATCTTTTTATTGATGGGAGATGTGACCACACTGCTAGCACTGAGGAAATGCACTGCAAGTAAATTTTTTGATCTGTATTTGGGGCATACACACTACCTAACACACTAGATTATTGATATGTATATGGGGCATACACACTACCCAAAACACTGGCATCTCACCATCTAACACTCCACGTACAAAAGCCGAATAGGTGGTAGCAAATAATTGTTCTCTCTGTTTAGTCTGTAATTTAAGGGCTTTGGGAGCAGAGAGATAGATTTGTTTCCTGTTAATACACTATGTTTGCTTTATGGGGATGTAGCTGCACTAGGGTCCTGTGGCGTTTGTAACTAGACCCTATTCCTCTGACATTCCAGGTCCATATATTGAAATTTTGTAGGAGAGGTGACATGTCAATAACCTGCAGATAGTGAAGAAGGGGGGTTCCCACACCCTGTATGCAGCTATATGTAAGACAATGAACATAAGTGGTGGCAAGCAAAAAAAAAAAAAACATTTCCCCAATACTAGGTCCAGCGAAAAATGATTGTTCAACCAAATTAAAATAAACATCAAACATATTAAGACAAAATAATACATTGTGCAATCGCTTTGGGGGATGCCAACAATGGTGTTAATCGTGAAAAACGTGTGTTGGTCACTGTAGGTGCAGATAGCTGCACAGGTGCCACTAGAGAACCCTGCATTAAAATCACAAGAAAGGATTCCCTTACATCGGGCCACTGTGATGGCCTCTCCTTGAAGTGATATTGTAATAATGAAGAGCATTTTCACTGCTATCAAAAAAGCCCAGTGTATTAGCAGAGGAGAGCTGTGGTCAGGTGAAAGAAAAAGAAGGGGGGAGGAGAAGAAAAGGAGGATGGAGAAGGGAGGTCAGAAGTAGGAGCCCTTTCCATTAGGGCACTGGACGTTTGTTCAGAACAAACCGAGTGGCTGCCACAGTGGTCACATCATTAAATCACAGTCTCAGAGATCTGTGGTGCCACAGAGGAAACATTGATTGCTCTGGGGTCCAACACCGTGCATACTGGGGTGCTGGAGGGGGATAGTTTCTGTTGTCTGCTGACAATGAGTCAATGTGGTGTTCGATGGTGGTCCTAGAAGCCCTGATTTCTTGTTGAAGGATGTCCAGTTTGTCAGTTGATGGGTTGGAAATTCTGGGAGGAATGCACTCTTCCAGCTTGAGTAACTTGTGATTCAGCACCCCAGGGCATATTACAGAATCTGGTGGTGAATGAGGACCAGTGGCCTCCACAGGGCGGGTTAGGCAGGAAGGGGCCGGCGTGTACGCAATCCGGCTTGGTCTCACTACATCAGCAGACTGGACATGCCACCCAATTCAGCGCACCAAAAAATTCACAGAGCAGGCAATGTGGTTCCCTGCACTAAAGGCAGTATCTTAGCTACTTGCAAGCACTGGATAACGCCAGATACGAGATGGTTCAGGGCACCCAGCTGGAGCTTTATGTAGATGCGATTGACCTCTTCAGCAGTTGGCCATGCCTCCTACTGATCAGAGCTCTTTTTATAAGTTACCCATTCAAATTCAAAAGTCTTGAAGTGTCATGATGCGGTGATTATTATTTATTTTGTAACCATATTAGGTGGTATTTTCTGGGTTAGTAAATAGCCCTGAAGAAGTGACTGTTTTGTGAAACAAGTGTTAGCTGTAAATATTGAATATTCATATTTGTGTTGAAGGAAGGAAGAACACCTTTTTTTTTTTTAAGGACAATGGATTGACTGTAGTGGACATTGAAATATTTTCCCAGAAAAAAACATTGTTGTGGGTGTGTGTGTGTGTGTGTGTGTGTGTATGTGTGTATATGTATGTATATATATATATATATATATATATATATATATATATATATATATATATATATATAATATGTATTTTTTTTTAATTTTATTTCTCTCTGAAAGAAACAAAGGTTAAAATAATGTTATAGTTAGGTCAACATTTCAGTGACAAGGTAACTTTTTAAACAAAACACAAAAATTCACCACTTATAGGTATCTAAAGTAGCTGTAACTCTTGCCCTAAGGTAGCTATAACTCGTGCCCCTGCCACGCGTAGTTTTCTCATCGATAATTTAATTGCAAATGTTGCAGTGATATCATCAATGATGTAAGAGAAGATATCATGAGTGATGTAATGTGGGATAATTAGCAGTGCATGGCGAGGCGGTGTGAGTTAACGTTCCTTTATGGCATGAAAAGAACTACTTTAAGTGAACTGTAAGAAAGAAACTTGTTTGAGACCAAGTACTGAAAGTTTTTGCTACATTTATCACCTTAATTTATTCATTTATTGTGTTATCTAACTTTATTTGATTTTTTTGAATTGGGCTTTTGTGTAATGACTTACATTCAAAATAATATAGACGTTTTTGCAATAGAATTAATTGTGTTACATTCAAAATAATCTAGACTTTTTTTTTTTTTTTAAGTCATTTAAGAAAATCCCTAATAACTTTTTCTAGTAATTTGTCTGCCACCACAGTCAAGAAAGAAGGGAAAATGAAGCAATGGCAACACTGTAGTTTTTGCAATAGAAGTAATTGTGCAAAAAAAAAAAAGGACAATGTGGGCTTCTGAAAGTACATAAAGTACCTTGTTGGTGAAAATTACAATTGTACTTGATTTATTATTTTTTTAAATTTGGTACTGTACCATGGGGCACACTTTTGATTAATATTATTGCAATGGACAAGTTGCCTGAGACTCAAAAGCTGTAAATACCACATTGCCCTTACAGCACTGCTGGCCATGTTTGATGGAGAAAGCAGGGCACTTTTACCTCAGCGCTATAGAGTGTGCTTCTGTTTCCCTCTATGCAGGACGAACATGGGTCAAACCCAGATGCTGGCCATCAGTGGCCATCAGAGCCCCGAAGAGGCTGGGCCAACCCCCTTGGCCTGTGTACACTGATTTTAAGGATAGCAATAACATGGGTAAAGGGAAGTGTTATAACTGATTGCGCTCTCAGGTGCCACAAGTAATCAGGGCTATTACACCTGCAGGTTACTACTCTTACAACATACCTACTGCCAGCAATTGCGCTCTGATGGCCCTATCTGACTGTCTAGATTGAATCAATAGCTTGGGGTTGACAGGATGTCAATCATTTCATGCAAAAGATGTGGCTATTTTTGCCAATAATGTGAAAAACTCAACGATTACGTGTTGACTCAGTCTATAATAATTCTGTTAAGTAATGTAATCTATTGCCAGCTATAAGGGTGGAGCCCACAGCGAATCCCTCTGATATTCTTAAATTTGCTTCTTGCCATGTAGCAGGATAAAGTAAGTAATCCTGATTGGTTGCATTTTATTCAGGGGTTCATTTTTATTTGTTTTCAGGAAACTTAAGCTATTCAATCTTATGTAATTGCAGGCTATACATCGTCTTTGCATCCCCTGGCTATTTCATCTAAATCAGGATGTGCCAAGGATTGACTGTTGATTCTGGTATTTGTCTCGGTACCAGGAAAAAAGATTGTCTTCATTCTGATTCCCTATATTAGCAGTTACTATGGGTAGAGTACAATACCGAAGATGATTTCTTATTGATTATTATCATATATATATATATATCAGAAGGTTTACTCCCAAGGGAAACTGAATCAGGCTTGTGTCAGTCGACTTTACAAAGTCTTTAGTTATTGACTGAATTTCCTCTGCTTCCTGTAGCTGGAATTTCTAAGTTTCCAGTTGCACCTATTATTTATTTTCATCTGAAAATGCTCCGCTAAATAGTTGCATTTATTTACTGATTTTATTTCCTGACATGGGCCATGGGGCTTTATTGCGAGCATGCTCTGTTAACGCTTGGTGCTATCAGGATCTTTTGGAACAAAATAGTAGGTCTTACTCTTTGCCTCAATCAGATCATTTCTTTTCAATTTGCTGTTTTACATAGCCTGTTTGGTCTTGCCTTGGGGGAGTTATCATGCACCAATTGTTTTTCTGACGGCCGAACGTTAAATCTCATGTTTTATGACTCCTAGTTAAACCATTGGTTTATAATAAGGATATAAATAAGGGAGGCTCATCTGTGGACTCCATTGAAAGCTGAGTGTTTCTTACCAGTCCTGAAATATCTGATGACGATACATTGAATTGATAATGCATTTGTGAGGTCTTCAAAATGAGGCCTATTGAAATGATAGTCCCTTGTAATAGTTTGAGGATTTTGTATGTAGGAATACAGCTTGCAACCAGCCATCTTTTGTCCATCATGTTCTTTTAATTTGCACGGCCTTCTTGATGGTCTTCGGGCTTCTTCATGCGATTTACTTAAATGGTAGTTAAACCTGAAATTATACCAAAAACCACAATTCTGAACATATTTGCAATTTTATTTTTTCCCAAGCATATGGCTTACGTCCACCGGACACATGACATCATCTTCACGGAGAAGAATTTCGGAACATGGGATGATGAAACATTCCCATGATTACAATGACTTGATTCCTGCTAGAAGTACCAGTGTTCGCGTGTCAGACCTTAATAAGTAAACTTAGAAGGGGACGTGAATCGGTCGATGAACCTTTTGACTCGCAATTAAGATGTTCTTATCATAGCTCCAGTACATGTAAATCAGTAATCAATAACCAATACACAATATCAAAAATCAGCCATAATCAATGACATTAATAATCTGTAGAGTCAGTAATTGTTACGCACCATGACCATTTAGTCATGAATAACTACACCTTTTAGTAAAAGTTAGAATATTTATTTCCCTATATTAACAATGCTAAGGTCATGTCGATTAATCTCCAAATCAAATGAAACACATAGAGAAACAATACTGGGTGACCAAAGCTGCAGAAGAAACGTAATCTAATCAAAGCTTGAACTATAACACATTTGAACGTTATGGTAAAAATTTAATAGCAAAGTCAACTGCGTCAGAGTGATTACATACGTTTGAGTTCAGCAGAGAAATTCATCAAGCATTATTCCCTATTAGCACAATTTCATTAGTGAGGATCCTTAACTAACACCAGATTAGCATCAGCATGTTGGGCTTCATGCAAAACATCTAACCATCGCTCTATCAAAACAATGCAGTTGGTACCTAGAAAGGAAAACCAAATATGCATAATAATCAACAGTCTAATTCATAATACCTATCCTCAGTGTGGATCAGCAAGCAGAGTCAGTCTTCATCCTCAGGACATCAGTCGATGAGCAAGGCATCAGGATTCAGCATCAAACTTCAGAAAACGCAAAGTCTTTAAGCATATAAAGTTAATCACGTCTCTTGTCAAGACAAAAAAAGGGCAATAATGAGCTATCCCTTCCCCGTGCAGTCCTGTTACTTCAAAACCACTAAAACTATTTCCCAAATCCTCATTGGTCAATTATCTCATGCTCACACTTTGGCCAATAAAACTAAAACTCCAAATCTATGAATTCTACCATTACTCCGTTCAGATGTGGTTGATTGGTTGTCCTCATCACCCAGCTTTTCAAGTAACAATATTGTCAGTATCCAGTCAGTATCTCCATTGTTCTCTTTCTGAGAAAGTCAGTCTCACACACAATACACACAAAATGTTCCATTAACAATAACAACATTTTAGCAGTTGGTTCTCATGAGAAACTTTCAGTTATGAGTGCATTTAAACAATGCAATGGAAAATCACAGTTTAACTCTCCAGGACAGCCATTTATTAAATGTTATTAAACCTTAAGAAATACAGCTTTGACATGAGGCCTGGCAGGTAAGCCAAGACCTTCGCTAAGTTAAGGCCTACAAATATTAAAGCTAGGACATAATGCATAATCTTTACTATGACATATTACTACATTAGTCAAACATATATTCAACTTTTCACAACATTAGACTATTAATAAGTACACTTTGTGAACACTGGCAGACAAATCTAATTACATTTTCAAATGCGTGCATATTTTTCTACTTTATTTTTTACACAAACTCATTATTCAGAATACATGAACGCTCATAAATACTTTTTATGGGAACACCTGCGCTTGCACCAGCACAGCCTTGTGTGTGTGCAAGCTCAATAAAATGATTAACTGGGCTAATGCTGCTACTTTCCACACTAATACAAAATTGCAAAACCGGGTGCAAGCAAACCACTGCATAAAAATAGATAATGAAAATATTTGATTGTCAATCGCAAAATAGAAAAATAATGATCGACAAAAGGCTCCTTAATATTTTGGTGTAGACATGTATGGGTTCTCTGCTCTGCATGTCAGCGTTCTACTTCTTTAGCCAACTGTTTGCTGGCCTTGACCTGCTCACGTTTTTTTACATTAAGGTGTGGCAGCTTACTAAAGTAAATAAAATAATTGTAGGAAGTGTAAAATAAACCGAAGATGCTCCATGTTTGGAAGTGTGTGCTGCTAGTGAAATAGAAACACAAAAGGAAGGAGTACGTGAAAACAATGTTGCAAAAATGTTCCAGAAAATGGTGTAGCCCCTCTACCTTTGAATGTTAACTGTGTAGGTGTCTGCATCGCTTGGGATTAAATAAACAGTGCCTCCGACCAGGCCCCGTTTGAGGGAAGGAAGGCTTTCTGTTGACTGACTTCCAGAGCGCTTTTTACTGCAAAATAGAGCCACTGATTCGCGTGCTGGCAGCGCCCCAGGTGCTTCGCACTGTGAGCAAGGGAAGGGAGGACTGGAAAAGGCAGGACTGCTGAAATACAGGCCGGAGGGGCTGCCCGAACTACCATCGTGCATAGCTGAAGCACAGGCGGATGCTGCTTCCACTCAGAACAGGGAATCATGTTGGCAACATTCTCAATACATCGAGCAGCAGAATCAAAGGCTTCCTTGAGTGAAGTTTTCTTTAAACCCACGAGCTTTAGCACCTAGTATTAATGTATGTTTTCTGAGCTTGTAGACCTGTAGAGCGAAACTGACATTTGCTATGTAGTTGATCTTTCAAGGTTGCACTTGATTTAATCTGTGTAAAAATATGCAGGGGCTGACATGCAGACATTACATCAGCTGCTCCGGCAGCGTAAACATATAGATTAATTGATTAAGGTTGAGTGTCTGGTGATGGGAATTTATGCATAATCGTTCCTATGGTTGAAGAAACAACATTTCTGCCTGCTGAGTGTCAACATTCTCGTTTTCCTATTAACAAAGTTCAGGCCTCCTGCAAAGAGGCTAGTTGAACATCAGAAAGTGTAGATGCACCTAGTAATGAGAAGTGATGCATAGATTTCTGTACACCTCTTCCATTGTGAGTTAAAATGGGCACATCATGACATTCACTCTTCAAATAAAGCTGCATTTCAATAGCGCATTACTTAGTGAAAGTATGATTCACTGATGATCCGGCAATAGAAATGAAATTGTAGAATATATAGATCTGCAGCCATGTATCCTAAACGCCCAAATGAGCTGAAAGAGTATCCCACTCTTCCAAAAGGGAGGAAAACAGTGTACAAATGGGTGCTTTTTTAGGTCTCACTTTCTAGACAATACATGTGCTGTAGGTTGCAAGATGGATTGTTAGTTTACAGTTGTCTTAGTCTGCCCATAGCTTAACATTGGTTGGCTTTGTTTGCTTGCTTCTTATTTGTCAGCTTGTGTGGGCTTTGCTTCCTCTCGCTGTTAGTCCCTCCCCTGGAGCAGGGACACATTTTTGTGTGCTCTTTTTGCATGATTTCTCTTGTTAGTGTGGCTTCCCCCCACTTACTCCTGTTGCTTTCTCGCCCGTTTACTTTCTGGTCTGATTTCTTTTCCTCTATCTCTGCGTTGCTCTCTCTTGCTGTTATTTTGTGTCCCTCCTGCTCCTTCTGTGTTGCCTCCCCCCCAACCATGCCCACTGTTTCTTCCGCCCCACCATCTGTTTTGGTTCCCATCACTCGTCCTTTGTGATTCTGACCCCCTGCCTTATGGATTGCTTCCAGCCCTTCTACTCACTAGGCACTCCATGTCACTGGCTCTCCTCTCGTTCTCACTTTGCACTTAACCTTAACTCCCAGAAAACCTGAAGATATTTGTACCTGCTTCACCAAGGGGCAAATGACCTGCCCAACGGTTTGATTCAATTTCACCAGAGAACAAATAATGCAACTTCACTTTAAAGGTGCACTATGGCATCAAGAGCCCTGGCCATATAATCACTTGTGACCTCAGCTGTGCTTCAGCCCTCAATAGTGCTGCAAAATGAGGGCCTCAGAGGAGCAAGTTTTTAGTTCTTGACTAAGAGCATCTTTGACCTGTCTGTAGGCGAAAGCCCATGACGTCAGTGCCTTAAGTGGGATGAAAAAGGTCTCTAAAAGGGGTGTGAACCAAGTGATAAAGGGAATGGCTTAAGACATGTGAACTGCAATCCTCTGCTTTACACAACATGCTCCTTGACCATAATGTATGTGCTGTGAGATTTCTGTTGTGGCATCCAGACAAATCACACTTTAGCAAGCATATGCCTAAAATAGCCCATATTAGCAGTTTGATATAAATGGGTAACAGCAACTTTTTTTGTAAATAATCTGAATTGTTAATTACAAATGGTGCATATGTGACCATCACTATGTGTGCATTGGAGAGAGGCCAAGGATTGGATGAACATGTAATCTGAACACTGTTATGGTCTACTGACTAACACTGCCTCCAGCCTCGGCTTCAGAGCTCTCAATCATGTCCCTTTCTCAACACCCTCCCACAACCAAAAGTCCTCCATACACCTAAATGCAGTTGAGCTCACTTTCAGCATACAACCATTTGAAATCACAATAGCTCAGCTTTTTAGAGCCAAGACCCCTTAGCTTTGGTAATAGTTAGTATAATCAGTTACAAATACAACACAAAGTTGTACTAAAGCCAAGACTTTACAAATGTTACCGAATTCAAAGTATTTGTGTAAAATATGCAGTGTAAATACAGTAACATAGTGCTAACAGGGGCGATTGGAGACCTACAAAAATGGTGGGGCATAATATGTAAAATGCATTCATAAAATACATGAAAGCAAACATTTAACAGCAAAAATAAGAGTTACTTACCTTAGCATGCAGCACGTCCTCGATGTTCTCCAATCCTCCTCTGAGCTTGGGGGTCCCACAGCCAACTACCTTATTTAATCCAGATGCTGCTTTCATGCTGCTATCTAGCATGAGTGAAGCATCTGGATTGACTGGAGCAGGCTGCCTCAGCACTCCGAAAGGCACTGTAGGATTATGCCTGCTCTCCAACCCAGCTGTCTAAGACAACTGGCTTAGAGAGGTTTGAATTGCTCATTTTGGACTGGCTGTAGCAAGATAGCCGGCCAAACCTACATGTGAACTTCAAACTAAAGTAGCCACTCCTCATTGCTGCCAATCAGCAGCAATGACGCACTGGCCTCACCCTCGTACTCCATTCAGCAGAGTAAAAAATAAAATGGTAATAAAGTATTTTTGTTACCATTTTATTTTTTACCTTTGTGCAGCAGTGTGGGGATGCAACACTCCTGGAGGAACCACCCCTGAGTGATAAAAACATTGGCAAAGCTAATAGGTCCCAAAGATGAGACCTATTGGCTTTGATAGTTCTAGTTCCCTTTACCAAAACGAAACAGATCCAATCATTAGAACTAGAGAGATGTACTTTTAAATATTTTAGTGAAAAGAGTGGTATAAGGCACAAAGCCCCAACTGTGGATACCCAATCCCGGTGGACCGGTACAGTCACAAGTTCAGGTAGACCGCAATGGAACCCGGGCCGGCTTAGGGACTCAGGCTTGCTGAACAAATTACCTTAAATCCTGGTTTAAGAAGTGTTGTGAGGATTCTCAACGATGATGCTTCGCGCAGCCAAATCAATGTGTCTGTTCTGAGATGTGACAATGTAAGGGCCTGCGTCGTCATTGAGGGTTCTGTTGATGGGGCTTGCAATGATGATTCAGCACGCAGTCGCGGTGATGCGTCTGTTTTGAAGAGCTGCGAGGTGGTAATGTGGAGTCTGGCGTCGTCCTCGAGGCTGCTGTCAATGTGGCATGTGAGAGCCTGTGCCGAGGATGAATTATACCGTGGTGATTCTAAAGGCGTTGTGGACTGCAGAGGTGATTTATTTCTTTGTGATGGGTCCAATTCATGCAGCAGCAGAGATGCGTCAGTTCTGCTCAGGGTTGTGCTGTGCAGCAGAAGAGATGTCAGGTCTGCTGGGTCCACATAGGCTGGCAGAGCAGGTTAAGCCCACTTCCAAGGGTCAAGGACTGGGGCAGCACCACTTGGCAGGCTAGACTCACAGACAGCAGAGTTGGGGTGCAGGAGAAAGGTTGTTGGAAGCCTGTTGTGTCCCTGAGGCTTCAGATCAAGAAGCCAGCCAATTAGCCCTTGGGGCCACTCTAGGTTGTGGGTTCAAGAGATGCATATCTAGTCCTTCTTACCCAGGGAAGAGGGCAGCTGTTCAGCACAGCAGATCAGCAGTCCATCAGAGCAGCAGGCCATAAGAGTGGCAGTCCTTTCAGCAGCACAGCAGTCCTTCTTCCTGGCACCATATATGGTCCGGAAGTGTACTGAAGTGGTGGTGTCTGAGGTCCAGTATTTATACCCAGTTGTACCTTTTGAAATGGGGAGAAGCTTCTATAGACATGCCTCTGAAGTGCACTGGTGCCCTGCCTTCCTGGCTCCAGACTTACAACAGGTGGTATGCAGCCTTTTGTGTGGAGACAGCACACAGCATGTTCATGTGTAAGTGGGGCTTGGGCCAGCTCCTCCCTCCCATCCTGCCAGTGATGTGCCATCCAGTCACACCTAAGCTCCCCATTGTGTGTGGCTGTCTAGGAGGAATACATAAAGCCGAACTGTCAGCTTCACCCAGTCCAGTAACCCAAAGGCAGGCTGCAGGTACCAAATGGCTAAGGCAAGAAAATGCCAACTTTCTAAATGCGGCATTTTCGAAATTATAATTTAAAATCTGACCACCATAAGTTAGGATTTGAAATTATAATTGGAAAGAAACCAAACATGAAATGGGGCCCTGCTTCTATTTGGCAATTACACTTATAAAATGTATTAAGGTAACACCAGTGTTATCCTATGGGACAAGGTAGTAGGCCTTGCAGTAGTTAATAACAACTGTAGGAGTTTTTCACTACCAGCACATATAAAATGTAAATGTACATGTCCTACTCCTCTGGGCTGTGCAGGACCTACCCTAAGGGGGTTGTTTATGTATTAAAAAGGAACATTTGGGCATAGCAAATGGTTTAGATTGGGAGGACAAAATGGTAGTTTGAAACTGCCCACAAACAGGCTGCAGTGGCAGGCCTGAGGCACGTTTAAAGTGCTACTTAAATGGGTGGCACTAGTAGAATTTAGTTTACAGGCCTTGGACACAGGTAGTGTCTTTTTGCTAGGGACGTACAAGTAAATTAAAATGCCAGTTATGTATAAGCCAATCGAACATGTTTTAAGGAGCAAGCACAAGCACTTCGCAACGGTTAGCACTGATAAAGTGAGCAGAGCCTGAACCAGCAAAAAGGAAGTCCGCACAAACAGGATGTCTAAAAGCTAAAAGTTAGGGGAAAACCACACCAAGGATGCTAGTTCTCACAGGCCTGATTTGGGGATTAAGAGCAGGAAGGTAGGATGACGACAGATTTTGTCTGAGCTTGAACAACTAGCATCTCTGAAGCAGTGGGAATCCTTTATTCTTTAGAGAATGAACCATCTCTCCTGGCCAGCTGTAGAATAATAAAATACATTGACTTGGTATTCCAGCCCAGGACACTCCACCTGTGAGAAGTAGAAACTGCCAAACCCCAGGACAAATTCTGTTGGACAACAAACATCAACTCCACCCAGGTCATGTAGCAGTTGCTAACCACTGTATTCTTGATTGTGAAAGACTGTATGTCAGAACGCAACGGAGGTACTAGAGTGGGGCTATGAATGAGTAGGTGAAATGCAGTTTGTAAGTAGCCCCATATATCCTGGCCATCTCAATAGAGCTGTGTCATAGCTCTTAGCTACCACAGTCTCCTTCAATTGATTTGGCTGAGTTTACATTGAGTTCCAATATAAACCTTCAGATGTGAAAGAAACAGCTAGTATAGTGCAAAAAGCCCATGACTTAAAGAACTGAGGTTTCAGGGTGGAGGCAAATAAATGTTGTGAATTGCCAAGAGAAAAGTTGGGGTAGTAGCCAGGGCTATATAATCTAGTACTTTTTTTTTTTTTTTTTCACATTAAATATTTCTGTAATGGGTACATACATGGATGCAATCTAACAGCAGTTTCTGGCCTAGTAAGTGTGACATTATAAACACATTCCGGATGATAGTCTTGCAGCAAAGGAGCGATGAATAGGGGTGTCCTATGGATTAAGAGTGGTGGAAGATAGAGAGGAAAGGGGGGATTAGGGGAGTTAGGGGAGGGAGAGGGATTGCTGAGCATGAGGACTATTGGATGTATAGGGGAGGAGGGATTATTGTTCCTGTGTCAGCCGTAATTCTCCGTCCGTCGTGGCTTCTCCCTCGGGGACGATCAGTTTTAAGGTTTGAGCCCCTTTTTTTGATATAGGCTAATATGAGGGTAAGGGTTCCTGCCTCTATTGGGGATTGGTGCTGAGAAAAGATTGTATTGGAGAGGGGGTGGTGAGGCCGTCCGTAGCGGTTTGTTCATTATTACAAAGTCCTTTTTTAAGTTGTACATTCTTCTTGCGTATTTTGGTGTCCTGGAATAGGTTATGTGGGGGGGACCGGGAGAAGATGTTTGCTTGTTCAGTCCTGAGTCTAATGTGGTTATCTAAGTGGAACAACTGGGAAGTGGAAAAAGAAAAGGGAGAGAGTGGGGTGAGAAGTCATATAGGAGAGGGGAAGAATAGAGGAGGGAGGTGTGAGGAAGTGAACAATATGGGTTATAAGGGGGATCATTATTTCTCTCAAACCTTTGGTCATTGGCCCTCCGCCAGCTGCTTTATGACTTTATCAAAAATGGATGCCAGACTTCCTCAAATTGTTCTGTTTGGTCCTGTAAGTTATAGCTCACTCCTTCATGGGTGGCTGTTTGATACATGGCAGTCATCCATTCTGTCGGCGTGGGGGCAGTGCTAGCTCTCCAGTGCCGGAGTACACATATTTTGGTCGTGGCAAATGCAGTGTGTAGTAACCTTTTTTGGGCACGTGTTAGGGAGGGGAACAGGCGTATGTCATGTAGGAGAATAAGTGATGGAGGAGTCGGGTTTGGGATCTGGATAATATCCAGCAAGGTATGACGTACTGCATCCCATAAGGGTTGAATCGTCAGACAGTGACATAGGATGTGGAGTAAATCACAATGGGGTTCTATAAATCTCCAGCACTTTGCATCTGTTAGCAGTCCAGCTCTAAAAAGTTTAACGGGGGTCCAGTACCAATCTTGTAGAACTTTAAATAGGCAGAATTTTAGTCTGGCTTCGCGTACTCCCCTATCAAGGGCTTCTAGTATGTCTGACCATTCTTCCTCTGTGTAGGTTAACCCAAGTCTATCTTGCCATTTTAACCGTAAACGTTCAAGAAGGGGTTGCGAGTAGAGACGATTTGTTAGTTCGGCGTAAAGGCCTGCCATAACGCCTTTGTGTCGGCCCCATTTCTGAAGATAAGTAACAATGGGTGAGGTTTTACACGTCCATGGGGGAGCCCCTAGCGAGCTGAGCATACAATGTTTGAGCTGCAGGTATCTCCATTCTTGATTACTATGGATGCCGAACTCTTCCTGTCTATTATATGGGATATGTTATGGATTCCTGCCTCAGTCCATTGGGGCCACGAGAGGGGCTCCCTCCTATTTTTATGTTTTTATTCCCCTCTATAGGGGCCTGGGCGTGTAGAGAGCGATGTATGTCTAGTAGGCGATGGGCTCTGTGCCATGCTGTGTCTGTGGCTTTGAGGATGGGATTAGGCGAGGAGGGGTGGTCGGTGTATACCCCTCCCATCGTGTGCTGCCCTCTTAGGAGTCTCTCTGTGACCACCCATTGTGGTGGATCCGGCGTATCTGGGAGAGTGTATGCTGATTGTGAGAGTTGTAAAGCTAGTGAGTATTGTTCTATTGAGGGTAGGCCTAAACCTCCATAGGGGCGTCGGGCTAGGATAGTTGCTGGCTTCAGTCTCAGGCGTAGGGAGCCCCACACAAAGGCCCTCATAGATGCGTCAATCGAACGAAGTATCGGCAGGGGTACCTGTAGGGGGAGCATGCCCAAGACGTATGTAAAGCGTTGTAATGTAGTCATTCTAACTGCTTGAGTCCTTCCCCACATCAACAGACCCAGTAATGACCATTTAGCAAAATCCAGTTTCATTTTTGATATAAGGGGATCTAGGTTATCTCTAACTATATGTTCCAGGCCTCGGTTGATATACGTTGCTAGTTATTTAAGGCGAGTCGGCGTCCATTGGAATGGCAGACCATGCACTGCTGCTCTCGTTGTCATACGGGATAGATGCAGTGCTTCACTTTTGTCCCAGTTTACCCGGTATCCAGATAGAGGCGCAAATTCCTCTATGGTGGAAAGCAGTGTGGGTAAGGATGTTTCTAGGTCAGTCAGGGTTAGTAGGATGTTGTCTGCATAGAGATAGATTTTAGATAAGCCCCCGGCTATTTGGATACCTTTTATCTGTTGGGAGTTCCGTACAGTAGCTACCAAGGGTTCCATGGCTAATAGGAATAGGAGTGGCGACAGGGGGCAGCCCTGACGAGTGCCTCTTCCAATGGGGAAGGGGTCTGATAAGAAACCCCCACAATTAACCTGTGCTGAAGGATGGTCATATAATAAGCGGACTTAAGAGATGAATTGTTCTCCTAGGCCAAAGTGTTTCATGGTGGTGAATAAATAGGGCCATTCGATGCGGTCGAATGCTTTCTCTGCGTCTAGGGATAATGCAAGGGCTTCGTTGGGCATAATTAGAGCTTCCAGTAGTGTATGATAAAGAGTGCGCATGTGGTTTCTGGAGGAGCGGCCGGGTACAAACCCCACTTGGGTGTTATGGATCAAAGATGGTATCACTTTACGCATGCATGCTGCAAGAATGCTAGCTAGGAGTTTGACATCTCCATTCAAGAGGGAGATGGGGCGATAGCTGCCACGGAGAAGGGGATCTTTCCCTGGTTTAGGTAGAACGACAATTGTGGCCCTGTTGGATAAGGCTCCTAGGGAGCCTTCCTGGCATGCTTCGGTTAGTGCTCCATGGACTGCATTGATTGCCTCTTCTCCGGCCCACTTATAGAATTCCGCAGGGAATCCGTCCTCTCCTGGAGATTTATGATAGGGGAGGTTTGTTACAACTTGTGTTATCTCCTCTCTGCTTATATCACCGTCTAAGAGGGTTCTGCCTGCTTCCGACAAGCGGGGTAGATTGGCCGTCCTAAGAAATGTCTCTATCTGTGTCTGATCAGACGACGTTTCCGGCGTGTTAACGTGCCGGTAGTATTTAGCAAATTCGTTCACTATATCTTGTGGACGAGTTAGCACTGTCCCCGATGGGGATGTTATGGCCAAAATAGCGGAAGCTGCCTCTCTTTGTCGGAGCTGGGCTGCTAGGAGGCGTCCTGCTTTCTCACCTTGTTCGTAATGACGGTCTCGCAGTTTTTGTAGTGCGAATTCTGCCTGGGACGTGAAGAGTTCATTGTGTGCTATTCTGGCTTGTTCTAAGGAGCGGCGTAGTCTAGGGGACAGTTGGGTAGTATACTGTTTAGTGAGATTCTGGATTGTGGTCTCCAGGATGGTTTGACGGGCAATTCTGTCTTTGTTGGCCAATGCTGTGTCTCGCATCATATTGCCTCTCAGTGTCGCCTTTGCCGCTGTCCATAAGATCCTTTTGGAGGTCACAGTACCTTTGTTCTCTGTCATATATGTAGATACGTGTGCTCTTAATTGTTCCTTCCCTTGGGGGGAGCGATATCTGCGCACAGCAAGGCGCCATGGTTTTCGGCCTTGGGGGGACAAGCCTATCTGAATCAGAGTTAGTACTGGGGAGTGGTCTGAAAGGCCACTGTCTAAAATACTAGAATCCAGCACTCCGGGGATTACAGTGTGTGACACCAGAAAGTAGTCCAGGCGTGATTGGGTGCCGTGGACGGCCGATAAAAAAGTGTATTCCTTGTCTTTCTCCAACAGTCCACTAAGCCGACGTCTGTCGTTTTGTCTGTCAGGAGAGCTCTGTCGTGTTTGTTGCCTATATCAATGGGACCTGTCCTGTCCAGTATTGCGTCTTGGGCTAGGTTCTAGTCTCCCCTGATTATATACCAGGCTGTCCCGATTTCTGTCAAGATGCGATTTAGTTGTAGGAAGAATGTGCGTTTTGAACCGGTTGGTGCATAGACTGAGCCCACGTATAAGAAAGTGTTCTCTATTTTTAGTTTAACGAATGTGTATCTTCCTTCTGTATCGCTCCATGTTTTAATCATTGTAATCTGGAGGGATTTTCGTATTAATATCGCCACCCCACACTTGCGAGGTGTGCTGCTCCCAGGTTCTTGGTTCGCTTGGCAGCAGCTATGAACGACCCTCCCTACCCAATCCTGTTTAAGCTTGTCGGATTCTAAAGTATCAAGGTGGGTCTCCTGTATTAAGGCAATGTCTGCTTTTTTGGATTGAAAGTAAGACAATATTTGTTTCCGTTTAACATAGCTCGTCATGCCATGTACATTCCATGAGAGGATACGCAGTGGCTGTGTCCCTTGGAGAGTTCTTCTCGACATCTTTGAACAGGTGTACCGGGTCACGCTAGTTTTAGTGTCAACCCTAGTGGGGGGGGGGGTAGGGGAAGGGAAGTGCCACCTATCTCTTTTGTTCAAATAGGAGTTGTGTTTGTTATGATACGATGGGTTATGGGAGGAGGGGGTGCAGCTGGCGGGGGTCGGATATGCACTCTATGGAAGAGAAAATGAGAGAGAAGGTAGAGGTTGGAGGGGGGAAGAGGTGGCATATGTAGGAGAAGAGGGAAATAAAAGAAAGGGCGGAGAGAAGAAAAGAGAAAAAGGGAGGAAAGGCTGGAGGACCCGCCTCCTTAGCTAGTTCTGTAGACGGCGGGTCCGGTTCCTCCCGGAGCTCACGCGTCGTCGGATGGTCCCTATCGGGGGGGCAGAGGGGGGGCCAGGAGCGGGAGGGCAGTTCACAGTCGGCCATCCGCATGTTAATGACAATGAGATGCGTAGGTATCTTGGCTGTGTATTAAAGGTCAGGGGGCAAGTCTGACGCATATTGCCGATGGGTTGTGATGGTTGTCATGTTGTGTTTGATCGTTTATATGACTAGGATATGTGGTATTGGGGGTAGGGAGAATGGAAGGGTAGTGAGTTATCTTGTGGCTAGGTAGTATTGCCGTAGGTTACGGTTATCTGTTTGTGAGAGGGGGCAGCCGGCTGGAGGGGAGGAGGAAGGGATGGACGGGAAAAGTTTGTACAGGGTGGGGCTTGGTGCATATTACATGATTTCTGGTGTTTCTGGAAATAGGGGAAGGTGAGGGTGTACATGAATGATGTAACGGGGGGGTCCTGTGGTGGTATTGTCGGACGAGGACAGGGTTTATAGAAAGGAGAGGGTATTCAAGTAATGGAAGATTAGGGCGGGAAGGGAGTGGAAGCAGCAAAGGGGGCGGGCGGAGTTATATAGCGTTAGTACCTTTGTGGATAGAGGTGCAGAGAGTTTCAGGTACACAGTATACCCCGGGTCCCTCTCTCTCGCCCCAACATCACATTTTTATCTGCTTCAACATTTTTATAACCTATTAATTCTTATTAACATTATACATCCTTATGGCTATTGTCACCTTATTATGTTATGAGCTGTGGATCTGGGTATCGGTCTATGTATCGTGCGGTGAGCAGTGAATGCATTATAGTTCCATGGTGTGTGAGGGCATTGTGTGGCCTGCCTCCTTGCTGATGCCCAGCAAGTATTATTACTTCATAATACTGTTATGGGGTGTATGATAAACGGGTGCCGACCGTTTATTAGTGTGGTGCATATTGCCCTTATAGTCGTTCTTCCTAGAGGGAGTTCGCAGGCGTTCGTGGTGAATGATCTGTGGGCGATTGAGTACATCCCGGAAGGGGGGATATGTACCTTATATGTGTTGCAATACCTTGATGTGTGGGATCCCGTGTAGTTGTACTATGCTATTTTGCGTCTTCTTGTTGTGTGGGTTTGGTGTGTGGTGCTAACAGGTCTATTGATATTCAATGGGTCGTATTATGTTACATGTGTCTCGAGGGATGAATTAGAATATCCTTTTATATCCCAATCGCGGTCCCATAGGTCCTGGTCTAGGCTCTTATGGAGTCCGGGAGAGGGGGAGGGAGTTTAGTCCTTACGTAGGTATGTGTGTTCTGTCATACACCCAGGGCGAGTAACAGTTTTCACCCATTGTAAGACCTTATACCGGGTTACAATGTATATGTGCTTTTGGAATGACAAGTGTAGACGACTATATTAACGATCATAAGCAATTATAAACAATTATAAAAAAGGCACGCATTTGTATGAACTAATTGGGTACTCATCCGTCTCCAGGTTCAAGAGCTTCTGCGATTGCCTTGGTTTAAGCGATTGCCTTGGTTTAAGCAAATGCCTTTTTTGTGTGTGGGATCATGTCTTCTTCTCAGGGGGGCATAGTCGTTGGTTTCAGTGGAGAACGAGATTTGTCCCTTTCCGATAGCTGGGTGTGAGTTACTACTGCGTGCAATACTTGGCCCCTGTCATCATGAGATCTGACCATTCTCTCTATGTCTCTGCCTCTTTGCCCGACTCCAGTGTCACATAGGGCTGTGTCCGTCTTTTCCTGTCCTGGGGGTAGGTTTCCTTCATTGTCGCCTCCGTTGTCATGTGAGTCGCTGGTGCTGGTAGAGTCCATTGATTGGGGTTGGAAGGAGTCTAGGAATAGTTGCAGTTCTTTGGGGTTGTAGAAATCCTTGGACACTCCGTTTTTAGTGACCCACATTCTTGCGGGATCGAAGAGGCCGTATTTTATCTCCAGTTGACGCAGTCGTAGAGCTAGGATGGCCTTTCTGCGGTCATTTGTTTCCTCAGAGTAGTCGGCGGTTATGGGGATGTCATGCTGATCCATTTGGAAGGGTCCGTGTTTGCATGCCGCTTGAAGTATTTGACGAGTCTGGTTGTGCCGTAGTAAGCATGCGATGATTGGTCGGGGTCTTGAGGAGTTGCCGGAGCGCTTTGGTCCTACTCGGTGCGCCCGTTGGAATTCTGTTGGTGGGTCAAAATCCAATGAGGTCAGTTTTGGAAGGATAGATCTCAGGAAGGATTGCACGTCCACGCCTTCTTCATTTTCCGGGATTCCATGTAGGCGTATGTTGTCTCTTCGGCTTCTATCTTCCATGTCCGTTAGCTTACTCCTCAGATAGAGGAGGTCTTGGCCTCGGTCCCAGGACATGGTGGTCTGTGCCTCTACCAATCCCATGCGTTGTTCCAGTCCAGTCACTCTGGATTGAAAGCCTGCAATTTCAGCTCGCATGGATTTAGTCTCTAGCATTAGTGAAGTTATAGAGGCGTCCATCCCCTCTATATGGCGACTGACAGTGGTGATTTCCTGCAATATCCTGTCCATTGTTGTGGGGTGGCTCTTTTCTGCCATTGTGGTGGATTCAGTTGGAGGTGATGATGTTTGGGGGTTGGTTGTGGTAGGGGCTAAGCGTTTGTGTTGGAGTGCTTCCGAGAATAATAACTGTCGTGCAGGCTTACTGGCGGATTTTTGATTCAGTTTGTTACCAGGCATCGCCTCAACAGTCCACCCGAGTCTTCTGTTTAGTGTACTATTCTCCCTCCTTTAAGTCCAGTTGAGGCATGGGCTTTTCTTTGACCGTTGGTTCTTACTTCTATGCTATCCTTCCTTTTTTTTCTTCTCCTTTTTTCCCCTCGTCTCCTTGTCCTCCTATGAGCGTTTTCTTTTATTCGTGGTTCATCGTTTTCTTGCTTTGCCTTTTCCCCCTTTAGCTGCTATGCCAGAGTTCAGCGGCCTGACTTTGTTTTCGGTTGAGAGAGGAGGTTATATCCTAGTCGGTTCCGCTATGGTAGAACTGGTGTGGGGGTTGTCACAGCCCAGAGTATTTATGGGGGTTTAGTCACTTTTCCCTGTACCTGACTCTTTTGTGGTTGTCGTTACGTGCAGGGAACGATGGGGGAGTGTGGCCTCCTCTGAGCCCTTCGCCTGTCGTCTGGGCTGGTCGGGGTTGCACATGGCTGCGTTCTTGTAGGGAGGGGGTTGAATGCGGTATGTGTGCTTGTTGTTGCCTCTCTGCTCCTCGTCTGTCTCTCTGACCCTTTTTTTCTCCACTTTACGCTTTCCTTTCGTTCCCACCGTGCCCCCTCTTTTTGTCTCTCCACCTCATCCTACTCATCCCCATTTATTCCCCTCTTCCCCTCTAGCATCTCCTGTCCTCTTATTCCTTCAATGTTTATGGGGGGGAGAAGAGAAGTAATTGAGCGTGATATCTCCGTGGGGGGGGGGGGGTGTTCCGATCTTCCAGTGGTTTTCGGTTTATGGGGAATGGGGGGGGGGGAAGGGTGGCGATGGGGGTGGGGGAGAGATCGTACCTCCGTCTCCGTTGGTTTGCACTTTTTTGGTCGTCCCGACTCTTCTACAGGGCCGTCGTGTAGAATGCGGGTCTTTGACGCTTCGGCGGATCTCCTCAGGAGATCTAAGTATCCCGTGTAGACTATTCCTCACGGTCCCGCGGCTCGTCAATCTGTTCCACGGCCGCACCATACGCGGCTCTCCTTTTACGCAACTCTGCCTCTCCAGCCAGGCCCTCTCCACCGGAAAGGAACGGACTTGGGCAGGTTGCGAGTTCTTGGCTCCCCGGTTCGCCCTCACGGTGTCTCCAGGCTTCGGACCGGGGCACAACGGTTGTCAGAGCGGGTGTTGCCGTGCATAGTATGTTTTCTTGCCATCCCAGCGCCCCCGCCGCCCCCGTGTTCGCCACGATGCGGAGCTCTCGTATTAGGCGGACATCTTTCTTCGTGGCCCGGCCACGCCCCCATAATCTAGTACTTTAAGGTTTTAAGGTTTTAGAGTCTTGGTTGTGAGGGTTTATAATAAGTGTATTCAGGTCTGTAGAAAAATAGGAACATTACAAATCTTATAGGATGAGGGCCCATGGAAAAGGTATGCAGTGGACTTGGTTGTCTTCTGGGTCAAGGTTTGTCATATGAGAAAAAGTTACCTTTACAAATGGTGTGCAGCCAGATCACAGCTGATCCTCAAAGCTGGTTCCATGACCTCGTTTTGGCCTAGCTGAAGCCCTCTGTTAAATGACCGTAAATTGATAAACAAATTCCAGGTACTAGATGGTACTTGAGTCAAAAAACCTGAATTTGCAGATGGAGGATTGGCATGGTTGATTTCTGTTCCTCAATTCATTTAGGGGGGAAAAGGGCAGGTTAGTTTATCCCTGAAGGTTCGTTCACGGATGTTGTATACGTTTCTGAACAAGACACCTGCAAGGGATATGTAACAAAGCTTTTAAGTTGCCATTGGGTTTGATTGCTTGCTGTACATGTTGAAAGTTATCTTTCATAGGGGAGACCACAAATTGACAACATGCACATCAAATGTCAACGCCTGCTTTGTTCTGCCACAGTGACACAGGATATCTTCTGATGGTCTCACAAAGGCAAACCCTGGGCTCCAATGAATACTCCCAGTTTCCCTGTTCACTCCAACGTCTGGAATCACAGCTATCAAACATTGATCTTTAGGATTTTGTGTTTGAGTGTTTTAATTGATACATCAGATGTGACCGTATGCATGAAAGCAGTGTGATGCACACGTTAACATATGACACAATAATATAACATCCCTGACAGAGTCACTACAAACTACAAAACACTGGATGTAAGAGAGATTCAAATGATAAAAAATGTAGTTCAGACAAGCACTTGGCTTACACCATATGTGGTTCAACAGCCTGAATGTGAAAACATTTGCCAAGATCTTCATGTCAAAGTCAAAATTTAATTGTGATGATAACTGTTGCAGGACAAAACGTCTTTATCTGGTTTAGGGATAAGGGAAATGTGCGGCCTGTTTAGCTCCCCGTACAAGGATCCAGTGGTTTTGGGTTCTCTGAACATTTCTGTGACACCCAGCACTGTTGTTGATTGTGTGAAAGCCATCCTCCACTGGTGACCTTTTTTTGCCATTGACTTTATAGCCTGCCCATTTCTTCTTCTGTTATATCTTGGTCCTAATCCTCTGTAAATTGGTCCACAGAGTAGGTGGGCATTCTCTTGTGTTGTGTCCTCAAGATATCCTGATGTATAAAGCACTGAGTACAGAGTTGCTAATATGGCACTTTGTGAAGGGGCTAGGAGAGAAAGCCCCACTGATGTCATTACGGATGGCTGGAATAGCAGATTTGGGTGTATCTCTGTTTTAAATCTATGGCGAGCAATCTGCCGGCTTTCTTACCTTGCTCACATGTTTTCTATTTATTCCATGTTTGTGCTTTCTCAGCCGCCAAGCTATACATTGTTTTTTTTGTTTGTTTGTTTTTCATTAACTAACATAGTGGCTCCTGTGATGAGCATTCACAGTGTTTACACTTATGTCTTTTGTTGCTGTTTCCTGGGCTGGTTTTTAGCTTTCGGCTGTTTTCCTCTCTATGTGTGAATTTCTTAGTAACATTTTCCACAGGTAGGATTTGCCTGCTGCCCGCAGTAGTTGCTTTGAGTCAGTAGGAAACGTTTGAGATTCAGATATTCATGAAAGAGGGCCATGATTTTTTTACTTGTCTTCTGGAAATTTCAGGTTCATGACTTCAAGCTTCCACATGCTTACTTTCGGAAACATCAGTTGTAGGTCTTCAGTGAGTAGTGCGAGGGCTTGGTCAGATACTCACCTTACCATACTCTCAAAGGTATGAATCCTTGAAATTGCTTCAGCATCTATTAGGAGGAAGACCAATCTGTACTCTGAGCCATGAGCTGGTGATAGATAACTGTATTATTTCCGTCTAGGATGTAACAAGCACAAGGCCTCAAGAAGAGAGTAGTCTGTCTAAGATAAGAGTATAGCTCTGTTGTTGCGTCTGGAGTCAGTTTGTCCGGAATAGGATCTAGGATTATGTTCTAGTCTCAATGGTCTTTTTAGTAGAGTCAAATTCCGTCCGTTGTCAGACCAGGGTAGCCGAGCCAAGTCTGCCTCGTCCCCGTCTGGGTTTAGCTAAATCCAAGAATCAAGGTTTGATTTAAAAACTTTAAGTGGGAAAAACATATTAGTATTGTTTCCAGTACACGTTTTTGCATCTGCTGAAGGATGTCCTTTGTCAGGAGTATAATCACTTAATTTTTCCTCCTTGGGGTTGATGAGCCTGTTGTCAAGATGGGTCTATGGTCAGAGGCTGAAGAGATGACCCTGCCCACATAGTTGCGTTTAAGTTTAGCATACTTTAAAGCATTAGGATGGTTTTCTTGTACAAGCACAATGTCCAGCTTTGTAGATCCTTGGACGGTTAGAGTCTTCATGTTTAATATAGTGGGTCATGCCATTGACATTTTGTAACCAAATATTCAGGTCTGCAATCCAATATTATCAATTTACCTGTGAACTCAATAGGGAATAAAATTGTATGTAGCTCTGAAAGAGAGCCAATCCCACTGAGACATGACAGATAAGTATGGATAGTATGGTGTATAAGAACTTGTCTATAACAAAGCAAGGTTATTGGTAGTTGAATCAAACAGATGCACTGCTCAAGGCCTTCTGTTGAGGCCTAAGCAATGTCCTTTAGGTTGGGCAATAGAGGTTTCCAATAAACTAGCTTGCACTATAGAAACGAATTGTATTCTGAGGATCCTTTCAAATGGTGAAAAGTGATAGTCTCAATGTTGTCCCGGGAGCTGGCCATTCATGCTGTAGTCGTGTGTATTCTAGCCATGTGTTATCGTTTTGGATGGGAACAGGACTGATCCTGAGGTGTTTGTTCTGCCACGGGGGTGAATGGAATACTTCACTATTTATATAGTGGGCTCCTGTGTTTCCAGCGAAAGTACCAATTCTGTTGGGTCACAGAATATTTTAGCTTGGCCATCCGGAGCCACTATCATGCATATTGGGCCTGAGAGCCCAAACCTTAGGTCAAGTTTTAAGCATGGGATACAGAGACAGGAATTTCTTCCAGGTTATGTGTGTTATGTAGGAAAAGTAAGTCGAGAAGAAGATCATGCTACCACTGCATATACGTGGACCATGCTTTTTGGCTTCAGAGTGGTTAGCCCTTGACTGTTGGAACCTTAGGAGGTTAGCAATTATCAGACTAGGTGTTCTGCTGCAATTGGAGTTGCATTGTGGTGTCCTATGTATGTGCTGAAACTCTACTGATTGGGAGAAAGTCAGTTCTGTTGTGTTTGGTATGAATGTTTGCAGAAAAAGCACGACTAGGGTGTCCTCCATTTTCAGAACCCCAATGATTCATGTATTATTCTTCGGGCATCATTCTTCTGCATTTGTAAGTTCTTTTTGGTTGTTCCGTACTCCATGCTATGGTCTGTCATCTTGTGGTCGAAATCATCTAGTTGTCTGTCTGAAGCATCTAAATGTTGCCATGTGTGAATCATTCCCCCCTTTAACAAATTCAGCTTTTTGTTTTTTTCCATTGTGGACTGTTTGTGGATTGATTATTCTTTTAGCTCAACCATGATAGATTTTGATCTTATTCCGGTAGCTTTTATACAGTACAAGACTCCTGTAAAAGCACCTCGGCGAATAGGTCCTCCAATCGGGATGTTTTAATGGTGATGAAAGATAATATTTCTATTTATGCAGAGAAGACATCAGCGTTTATAGCATGCGAAGGACAACTATATGGTGATGTTTTAGGGGAACTCTAATAATGTGACAAGAAAAAAAACAGCTCTGAGGCCGAAGAGACTCTGCCCACCTTCCTAATAGACCTCCTTGATTCCTCCAATCCTAAATGGTAAGCACTGTCCGGTAGTACTCTGGGAATGGTGGCTTGCAAGGATAAGTGTCCCCTGCATGAGATCCCCTCACCCAGACATCATGTAAGCAGCTCATTAACAAGAGGGCTACTAGGGATCCATGGTCAGTTCAGAAGAAGATAACTCTGTTTTCAAATAAAGTGGGAGGGGAGGCTGCTTGCCAGAAGAGGTTGAGGCAGCATCACTGACACCTCTAATGCTGGTATGCACCTGGTTTCTATCTCAAGGGAGAGCTTCTTTGATGTGATCAGCTGCACCTTGTTGCCCCTTCCGGCTGCTTACATGCACTAGCTCTGCCCTGTAAAGGATGAGAAGCTGAGCTGAAGGGGGGGGGGGGGCTCTGAAGCCGGTGGGATGAGGAGTCTCAGATGTTGTGTCCCACTTCACACAACAAACTAGAATCGCTCCCCACAGGGGCACCTGATACATGGTTAATAACAAGTATCAGACTGCATACCAGGTCTGTATTGGGTTTAAGGCCCCAGAATCGCACAAGGGAGCCACCCTTATCATTGTGTTTTAGCTCCACCGCAGGTCTTTAAGATTTTAGTGCTCTTGTGATCCAACATCTGGCGTCACAAAATTTCTTGATGGTGATGGATTGGATGCCAAAGTTGAGTGACCCTCAACTTGGCATTGTATAAGGAAAACTCTAAATTCAACCAACTTGAGATAATTAGCTTTGCTAAAGTACCTAATGGTAAACTCTTTGAAATGGTGCCCTCTCCCACTTTTACTATGTGTACAATATTGTTTGAGGTTTAATATACTATTATTATGAATCTCAGGTCCCTTTTGTTCTCTTCAAACCTAGCTATACCTAATCATATTTGTCCTGGATTGCTTCTATATTTGGCCTGTATGTCATTATGCCAAAGAGATAGCCAATACCTATGTGGCATACACCTAAGTTTCAATGTAAATAGTCCCCAGTCTGTGTTTCAGCTGTGTGTAAGTGTTTCCTCATCTTAGCCAAAAGGCTCATGTGACTGTTCCGGAAAAAGCAAGATTTTTCTCTTTTTGGAATCTCAAAGATGAGATTAGTCCAGCTAAGGAAAAGGAAACTAGACCCCTAATACTTAAAGATACTGTGTGGCTATAACAATTATGCTTTCTATATGTGTGTGTGTGTATATGTATATGTATGTATATATATATATATATATATATATATATATATATATATATAAAATTTGGACCTGGCCCTTACTACACGGTCATTCCCCAAACTTTTTGCCTTCTCCTAAGTTTTCGGACACTTTTTGGCTGACGTTATGACTCTGGGCAGTTTACCGCCGCTAATCAGTACTAAAGTGCATGTGCTCTCCCTTGTAAACTTGGTATGATTGGCTTATACCTGATTGGCACATTTAATTTGCCTGGAAGTCCCTTGTACAGTAGTATTCCTATACCCAGGGCCGGTAAATTAAATGCTACTAGTGGGTCTGCAGCGCTGCTTGCATCACCCATTGAAGTAACCTTTCGAACCTGTCTAAGGCATGCTAGCACAGGACCTGCGTACACAGTTTGCTGCCCCAGGGACCTGACATCTAAATCTATTTGCCAGCTTCAGAACTCCACTTTTACTACATGTAAGTCACCCCTAAGGTAGGCCCTAGCTAGCCCTACGGGCAGGGTGCTATGTATGTAAAAGGCAGAATATGTGCCTAGTAGCGTGGCCTGTTCTTGTAGTGACAAATAGCCTTTTTGGTTTCTCACTGCTGTGAGTGCTACCCTCTCATAGGATTGCATTGGGAATGCCCTGCCTTATGCCTAGGGGGTACTGTCTGATTCTTGAGGGGTAGCGTAGGTATGTTTGGTATGGTTGTAATAGTAGTGAGAAATGCTGCTTACTGGTATAGGTGTTTTTTTTATTTTTATTATCATTACAGAAATGCCGCTTCTAGAAAGTGCGCATTTCTCTGTACTTATGACTCTGGTGTTTTGCAGCTTGACTCCAGTCCACGTCTGGACAGAGCGACAGTTGGGCCTTGGGCATACTTCTTAGACAGCCTACACACAGGGAGGGTAGAGGCATCACAGAGGTGCACCTACATTTTTAATGCTCTTCCTGGGCTGAGAGAAGGGGGAGGCGGGGCTTACATGCACATGTAAAGGCTGTGCCCTGGCCTCACACAAAAGGGTTGTTTGCCCCAACTGATGTTTGGAGCCAGTGCTGGAGGAGAGAGGAAGCACTCCCAGAAGCAGTTGTAACTGGTTGAAACCCACTCCTCATTGGAAATGCTTTGCAAACTGAGTAAATACTGGGTATTTTTCCCCACAATTTATACAAGAAACCTACTTGGAACTAGACACAGAATGCTGCTGGAAGGACTTATCAGGGACGGACATGGACAGCTGTTGCTGTGTTGACCTGTGACCCACAGGAAGAACTGCCCCTGTTTGCATCCACTTTGCGTTCGCCTGTTGTTGAGCCCTACCGCTCTGTGCCCTCCTTGTGTCCCCCAGAGGCAGGGTGCTGTGGCCCCTGCCCTCTACAACCTTTGAACCACTTGAAGCACATGGAGAGTGCTTCATCTTTCCTGCCTAGTGCCTCGAGAGCGCCCTCTTCCCGTTGCTGGAGAGCTTCCTTTTTTCTGAGTATCGCGCTTTGGGAAGCACGTTGGAGCGTCTCAAAATCACCGCTGTGACCTGGGTGCTCTTTGACCGGTGAGCGTGTCCAATACGTGCTAACTTGCCCCCAGGACACTGGCAAGAAGAGAGGAGAAGGAGCCTGCAAGGTGGTGCCCCTGGGGCGCGGGAGGCCATAGTGGAGGTGACTCCTGGGTAGAATTAGGCCCCTCCATTGGTGCGTGACCACCGCAGCCCGGTCAAGTGTGCCGTTGGGCCCCCCTTTGTGAGTCCCGGAGGGCCCCGCAAACGCTCCAGGAGGAGCAGAGTGCCGAGTGAGGTGCTCCTCAGGGATCGAAGAACCCCGCCGGCCAGGTAGGCGAGGTGAGTTCTACTGGCTGGGCGGGGGTTCTGTGCTTTGTGTGCCCAGAGCCTGGAGGCTCATCGGGAATCCTCAGTCCCCCCCCCCCCCTTAATCTGGGGCATGGGACGTCCCTGTTCTGTTTTGACTTGCCTATATCTTTGGCGCCACTTGACAAACATTTCCCAAAAGATTTGGTGGTCACATCAGCTGCTGTCTGGAAAGTTTCAAGGTGATCTGTAAAGGTGGGGATGGGGGAGTCAAAAAAGGTGCATTTCCAATGTTAATTCCATAGAGATTTTGAACAGGACTACAGCCTGAACCACTGGACGGAATTACACCAAATTTGGAAGAAAGGTAGCTCTTGGTGCAGAAAGCGCCCCTTTTGTTATTTGGTGTAAATCCATTCAGTAGTTTGTGAGAAATTAAAGAGAATCCAAATTTGTATATATAGGGATGTGGAGGCTCCGCAAGCCCTCCCAAACCTGTCCTGAGATCAGATTAGCTGCCAACACTTCACCAAGGAAGTGTTGGCAGACATGTTGGGGCTCGGCTTTAGCCCAACTCACATCATGGCATACCTACTGAGAACACTCTCCAATAGCAGTAATTCCTTGTAAATGTAGTTTGTAGCTATCACAAACCTCTCTTCAACCATTTGTCTCAAGTGGTTATTTGGGCAAAATGGCACTAAATGAGGACCTGAGATGGCTGTCAGTGTGATGCCTCAAACTCCACTGTGTTTGTACTTCGTACCAAACCTTATCAACCCTGTGCTTTTACCAAGTTACTTGGCCTGCATTGGTTCCCAGAGAGATGGGCAATTGCATACAACTTAGTTGAGCTATTGTGTGATATAGCTCTGCTGATTTGCCTTCTCGACTCGAGGCATTAGTGGACTATAGTATAGATTTCCCTCCCAGACAGACAGATGTGAGCACCAGCATTAGCCTCAGAAATGAAGTGCTTATCATTGTTATAGTAGGTGGGCTTAGTCACTGGGGGCTCAGACTACCGGCAATGCCCCGGTCCAGGACACTGAGGCCCTCCGATCATTGGTGTTAATCCCCAGCATTTCGCAATTCTTTCAGCTTCTGTTGTGGTGCTGAAAAAATGCTAAATGTTCCAAGAGCGAAGCAAAGAGTTTAAGTGTCAAATACTGGTAAGTCAAACAACCATGAAATAGGTACAAACAAACGACTGGCAGAAGTGGCGGAAGTGCATTTCAAGTTGTAGTCTTTAATTTTTTCTTTTCAGTCACAAAACAACTCCTTGTCAACAAGTGTTTTGCGATGCGAGATAGCTTTTTCAGGGCCACACTCTCATTTTACAGAATTTAACACTGTATTTCCAGTTACATGGATCGAATTTGTGTACCCCAAAGTTATATGGTATGGTTCTTTGGATTTTGAATGTGACGTTTTGGAAATAGAAAGTTATTATAGATATCATTAAATAGACACAGAACATTCTGTAATGGAAACAGAAGTTATGCTTTCTTATAGAAGCTTCACCAACATGTAGATGCGGCGTTGTCTTTTTCGAGTGGCACAGACTGAGATGTGAGGACATAAGATGCAGAATTATCAGTGAGTTAGCGCTCCCAGTCTATCCCATTTCCATTCTGTATGCTGGCCTGCACTTAGCAGAATGTAAAGGTAAAACGGGGGTTCTAGTAGCTTTTCATCCATGACATCAGAACATTTTGTAGTGAGCATCTACATGGCTATATTGAGGGAGATGAACTGTGTTTTGGGGACGGTGGCCGAGATGCCCGTCACCTGCCATTCCGCGCTGTGCGGAGTGCATGTTGCTGCTTATGGCTCATTGTTGTGCACCCTTACCTGATGCTTGAGAGCCGTGCACATGACATAGGTACGTGTTTTGGGGTGCAGTGACATTCTGACCTAGGCTTTTCAGAATGTCTTAGCTTGCCAAATGTTAAAATCTATTTATCATCATTTGCAATAATTCCACAGTGGCTTATACTGTTGTTACTGCTTTCACCTCCCCAAAAAGGGCTTCATTCAATTATTTTTCCCCGAAATTGATTCTGTGTCATCAGTGTGTTTGTAACACATGTTGACGTTGCTCATATCTGCAATATTACCCTTTGTTTTATTTGTCTTTGTGGTATTATTTCCCCCCCCCCCGTTAGAGCATTGGAAGCTCTGGGACATATACCTGGACTAGAGACAAGTCTGTTAGCAACGGTCTTGGACTTGGGACGGTTTGTGTCTCCTCTCCTGGCTCGTATACTCATTTGTGAACTTGTTTTTTAGTTTGCATTGCCTTTTCCAGCGACCATCTGTCCCTCTGCCTGGGAAATAGATGATTGTCTGATTTTCATGTCACATCAGTTGAGAAATTGGACACTCGAAATGGAAAGGCAAGGCTACAGAAATTCCACGCTTCCATCAAAAAAAGTTCCACCTGAATCTGCACCCCCTCAATCCCTTACATTTGTCTTTCCCTTTCTCAAATAATACTTTGATTAGGTATTTTCTATGCTTTTGTGATTTTTCAAACCCTTAGTGAATACGTGGTCACCACTTCTGCAGAGCTAGCCAGCCCACATTCTTACTGAGGAAAAACATTAGACGAGTCTTAAATATCCAGTCTTGAATCATTCATTATCTCATTAATCAACTGTTAATAGATGCAGTTAGTATAGTACAAATGATTGCTGTTGGAGAATAGCCCCACTTTAGGATTTAGCTGATCAGCACTGTCGTGCACACCTTTTTAAAATGCACATCACTGAGGACGTAGTATATTTAATTAAAACTTTTCTACTCCTAGTTTTATGCACTGCTGTTGTCAGATAAAAGTATTTTTCACAAAGTACTTCTTTACTTTCGGGAGTGGTTTTGTTGACCCTTAACATGCAAAGTTTAAACGTTCTATATATAAATATTTTTTCATTCATTCCATCCCAATCGATACATCTAAAATACTACATATTTGTATAGGAATAGTTATTTTTCAGTATTGTCTCTATTAATTGACAATAGTGTTGGTCTACGAATTTTAAATCGCCACAGGAGCACCCTCTACCATCTTCAGATTCTCCTTTCATGGGGTAACATTAAGATCCATGCCATCAGAGTTGGAAATGCAGCTCCCTGTGCGTTGAACACCCACAATGGATCATAATCACGGACAGTCTGGATACTCATGCATTTATTCACACCATTAAGGCACTAGTTCCCCAGCATCTCCACATAGTTTATAAATCATTTGTGGCATGATTGACTTGCGGGTGCACTTAATGTCCCTGCAGAAATTTGTGCCTGCTGCACCCAACTGGCCAAAAGATAAAAACTAAAGTAAGACTGAATCAAAGCAGTCCAGTAAACTCCAGTAAGCCTCCTTGTAATACAATAATGAAAAATGTGCCCTGTGGTGTGCACGTGCAATGAAGCGGTTTAAAAATATCAGCGTGCAGGTGACTCCACCTCTATCTCCCTCCCATCCAACACATGGAGGTCTTGCGCCAACACCGACAGAGTGACTGTCTCCACAGTACTGCTTTATATGGAACAGCATGCTGCCGGGAGCTAAGTCAGAAGAAGGAAAAGATAAGGCCAAGTCTCATTAGTTAGACGTACTCTACATGATCTTCCAGTTGCAGATTGGTCCACCCTTTGATCTGATCTGTGATGTATGAACATCCCACGAAACAGATTTGTCTCTGAAGAGAGGTGAACTACTTTTAGAGGGATAAAGATAAAGTGAAGGAAGCTAATGGGTAAAGATGAAGCCAGATCACCAAAAAAAAATCGATGGGTGCATAATATGCATGAAAGTTTGGAAAGACAAAAGCCTGCCAAACCAGCTTAAGCTGCCTTGAAGGACAGGCCTAAATAGTTGCTCATACGTTCTGCTTATTTCGTTCATTTGATAGAGACTAGCAAAATGTCTATTGTGTTGAAAGTAAACATCTTAGATCATAGTATTAAAAGAAGCCGATCATCCTCTACAATAAAAGCTACCTGGGCAGATATGGTCTAGCGAAAACCAAACCAAAGCTTGTTCCATAAAAAGATGAAGTTAAGGTGAAACTCTAATAATGAAATAAACACCAAATATAACAAAGCCGCCACTTATATGCTTAAACCTTTTGTGATTAGATTGAAGATGAAAGTGTTAATTGCTTAAGAATGTGAAGTGACAATACAATGTGCACATTTATATATGCAAGGAAATCTGTGTGTGTTCTGGAAATCTTTAATTCCAGACAGTTTGAAAAAAGTAACTTTCCCCATAATTATCAGCAGGTACTGCTCACGGGATAACTTCACACTGCAGAGGCAATTAATTAAAAACTAGAGAAGTCCTGGTTAAGGTTCTGAGGCACCACCATTCCATACTTGTGTGTTGTCCATTGTGGGAAGCCTAACCTTTAATTGTTTGATAGTAACAAAACGTATTTATCTCGATTAGAGGGATGGCTGTTTAATCACCCTGGAGACAATATTACTATAATTGTTTGTTCGACCGTTCCACAGTCCGGATTTGGAAGGAAGCTTTAGCTAAATCCTTCACTTCTTCCTTTGCAGAGTTGTTTTCTTGCTTGATCTCAAGATTGGAAATAGAACTACTTGTGTTTGATTAGTGACATGGTTCTTTTCAGTCTGCGTTTAAGGCTGTGCTGTCATACTATCATATTACTTTTGCTTTATTTCTCCAATTCTAGCTCAGCCTTTTATAGTTTGTTTAGTTAAATGCTTCTCTGCGTGTTAACTCTTAATCTTTTGTTCTCTTGGCAGACGGCTGTGATGGGCACATGATTTTAGGTTCAAAATCAACAATTTTAGATTGTATTGCCCTTTTTAGGGTTAATAGGTTAGTTCTATTCTTTTTGCTTTGTGACCTATTTTACCCACTATGCTGATGTCCATGAGTAATTGTAATTTTTCACATTTACACCTGTAGACGATGCACACGTGTGAGCAAAGGGTACTACTAGCTTTGAAACTCTTCTTTCTACACGTAATATTGCAGTAAACCCACTGATACTATGCAGTGGATAATTATTTAAAAATAAATAAGTAAATTAATAGTTAAGAATAAATGCAAAGGACCATGTTTTTCATGAGAGTCCAATACGGGTGGTACTGAATCCAAGAGTGCCCAAAAACCTAGGCCTCCTAGAGTCAATTTCACTCTAGCTGCCTCTTTATTTTAAACTACTTCCTCCTGGCTCCTTATCTCACTCCTGCAGTTTCCCTTTCATACTGGATTTTTTAAAAAACTTTTCAATAAAATCTGAGCATACAACATCAGTGCCAGAACATTCCAGGTATTAACCCTGTATTGCAATAGTTCCCCTTCATCTACACCTGTAAGCATGATTTTAACACCGTATTGTTCGAAAACCACCTGCCCGTAACTCTGTAATCAGCACAATAGAAGTCAGTAGACGACCTTACTATGTAGACATAATGTAGTTGTCTAACACTGCCTGAATCTTGCTAGATTTTTTGACAAGCTATTTTCTTCTTACACAGCTCCTTATATTGACTCTTAAATTATTAATCTCTTGAGGGTTAATCGCATATCCCATGCATATATTGTCAAACCCTATATTTTCTGGACGATGTGAATGATGAACTGTCTTCGTTTCCTGGTCATGTCTTTCTCTTTCCTCGTGTTGTACAGCACTCTGAGGATAATGGTGTTAACTGGAGCTAAATTAACTGAAAATACTTATGGGAACACCAGAATAGCTTGGTTAGGGTTTTTCTGCAGCCAAGCAATATCCAATTGAACTATCTGTCAAAAGAGCCTGGAAAATAGTTTGATTTTAGTCCTCCTTTATAGACCAAAGTTATGTTCTGTATGTACCTAAAGGTGCAATACATATTAGTTATTTAGAGTTCCTCTTCATTGTTGCCCCTTTCATTTTTATTTGCCAGCTCTTGTGTTGCCCTCAACGTAAAGGCCCATTTATTTGGCAATATAAGTAGGCCCATTATTTGGCAATATTAGCAGGGCTACAATGTATTTTGATATTGCCTCCTTATTTACCAGAGGTATAGATAGTCTTAATATTTTGCATCCTCTGTACCTGACATAGCAGAGTAGTAACTGCACTTAAACTAATGTTTTCACTGTCATTCTAGGCTTTGTTCTTTGGGAAAGTTTGTGAATGTTGTCTAGGTTAATTGGAGCAATATGAGGCGTAGAATTGCATCGAAGAAACGTCAATAAATAACCATTTGAATTAATTGCCAGACTTTACTCCATTGATGATTGAGCCCTCGTGGCGCTTCCGGGTGACTTGTCCAAACTGCCAGATTCTCACACTCCTTACTCAAGTGTCTATACGTCTGTCTCACAAAGCTACTGAACTACTGTGGGTGCATCAATAAAGGAGCATTTCCAGGGGCATAGCTTGGTCAGTAAGATTGTGGGTGTGAGCCTCAGACTTTCCAACAATCAGGATGAGATATCATGTTTAAATCTATTTTACGACAGGCAAGGCACACGAGAGGGGCCTAATGGGCAGTGGATATGGACAGGAATGCAGTATGGTAGGAGTAGTAAGAGAGAAAAGATAATATTCCGTACAATAGACAATATGTTTGAGGGCTTTCAAACAGTATATGTGCATGTTTTGTCTGTGTGTATGTAAACATTCCTACTGAATTCCGACTGACACCTTACAATACCAGACTGAAATCACATGTGGCCAACTATCTATAGGAGAATACATTTAATAGGGGGTGTAACACCCCTCCACCCCCGAAGCTACGCCCCTGAGCATTTCCTATTTTAAATTGTATTTTAAGTGGTGTATGTATATGGTTTGTTATCAGGGGTGTCACTTTGTTCATTCCTAGTTTGCCGGTTTGTGATACAGCATTGTAAAGGGCGCACGGTGTACGGTTGCCAAGGTCTATACAGTTACTGTCTTGCACCACAGTATGAATACATCAGATATCTTTTTTACCTTTTTTAATAAAATATCATTATTTTAATCTCATTTTAAGTATCTTGCTGAAGCTGCTGGATTCCTGTTATGTTAGTGCTTCTCAAGGAAGCCAATAACACCTTTATTAAATAAACTGTGGAGAAAAAACATGAAACGGTTAACCTACATTTCGTCTAGCCTTGTTGAATATTTGATCTGTGTTTATTCGTACAACAAACCTTTCAACAGATAGTAAAGAATCTGGTAGGTGAGCTTTCTCCAGTTCTGCTAAATTAAATTGGATGCAGTGAGAAACATTTGAAGAAATCATTGGTTTCCAACTCGTCTTTAGAAAGGAATCGTACAGTTTTTCTTAAATACCTTTTCTAAAAGGCCTCCCGAAAGACTTGCAAATGAATCTTAAACTGCCGTGGTCTGCTGGGCTTGTAAACAAGCGGCTGCCCATGTAACCTCAGCGCTGCTGCCTCACAGGCAGCCTGTTGATGGAGAAGAGGCGTCCATTGATCTTTATTCAGCAAGGATTTAGGAGATGAAAGGGTTTCGTTGACAAAATTGTAGGATGAGGACAGGAATGAAAGCAGCAGTGTAATTTTTCTTCATCCATCCTCCTGCGCGTGGAGTCCGAAGAGACTCTTGTTGAGGCATTTGGCATTTATTTAGAACAGTGGTTCCCAACCTGTGGTCGGTGGACCCCTGGGGATCCGTGAAGTCTCCTCGGGGGGTCCATGACTGCTTAGAATAATAAATAATATTAACAGATTAGGTGCCCAGATTTCAGTAATGATTTAGTAGGGGGTCCTTGGATTCCAGTAATGATGAAATGCGGGTCCACAGAAGTCAAAAGGTTGGGAACCACTGATTTAGAAGGTCTGTGCTGGTGCATGAACCGCCGGGTGTGGATTACAGCAGTGTCTACTCCTTCTCAGCAACTTCAGGGTACCACCCCACCGCCTCCTGACAGGCCCCACATCCTGTACTTTGCCTCTTCCATTGCGGATAATGTGCATTATTTAATGTAGCAGTGTTCATGAAAATACAACATTTGTGTTTTCATGAACACTGCCCGTGTACAGATCAGCCCTCTTGACCTCTCCTACAGGCTCCTGAGAACAGAAGGATGAGTAGGGAGCTGAGAAGGCTGAGGCAAGATACAGCTACAGAGTGCTATCTGTAGGTGGATGTCTGGATTGGGCATGTCTGATGGGTGTAACTCAACTAAAGTCCCTCTTACCCGGCACAATCAATTTTATTGAGGAGACATGTTGCGCATGCTTAAGGTAGCATAGTATATTTGCTAAAATGGAAGGTATTACACCTCACTCCTTTTAAAGATCACCAGCCACCACTGTATTCCAGCGTTGTATTTTGTACAGCTCCACACTAAACATTGTTTTCCTGAAGGCCACACTATGTCCCAATTCCTTGAATATATTAAAAAGGTCGTGCTTTTTAAGAAGGTATTTATTTATTTGCAGGAAGCACAGGATGTGGACATGTTTAGTCTACCGGTTGTTTTGGCGCTGGCTGCATATTAATCAACCAGAGGTATTCAGCGAGATAAGATAAAATGCAATGCATGTATGGATGCAAAGAGGCCATAGAGAATTGTAATGGTAAAGTCAAATTTCAAAAAGAAGCACCTTGCCAGCAGGTGGGTTGTAGGCCATGGTGTGTATTAAGATCCAAACCTAAATAAAAATAGTTTAACCTAACAACAAGAAGCATTGGCAAAGTTCGTAGGTCTGGCTTGTTTTAGGTGATGTGTTCTTTGTTGTAATAGCCGTATATTATGATCTGTTTGGGTGTCCAATGAGAAAGTGTTATGCGCAAAATCACCGGATGTGTGCATGCGCTCATAAACACAGTCCACACAAATCTGGGGACGCAAACTCGGTAGGTGCTGCATGGTTTGATGTGTTGCATTCAAGGATGATAGATGGTTGGATGGCTGTGAGAACATAGAGTAGTGGGTGGATTTTTAGATGGAAACGTGGTTGCTAGCATATGATCTAAAATGTGGACTTAGTATGAGGGAGAAAAATTTATTATTATATGTCTGTTAGTATGCCCTCATACAGATACATATGTTTTATAAGCCACTTCTGAACCTGATCTCTATGGCATTAGGAATGCGGAAGTGGAGAGACTGATCTTTCCATGCACACTCTGGAGGACTGGCCTTCCCACCTGTCCTCAATATGGTGGGGGTCAGGTCATTGTTTCTGTGATAATAGAAAAGCTCTTTCTTGCATATCATCTGGCACCCAAGCTAAAACGTGCCATGCCAATAGCTGACTTATTCACACTAGCTTCCAATTAAACACTGCACAGAGCAGAGGTCGTAACTTAAGGATATAGGATATGGCTCTCATCTCATCTGAATGGAGTCTCTCTTCCCTTTCTATTTATGAGGCCAGTCTTTTTTCCTTTTTTAACAACGTCAGCATATTCAAGTGATGAAAAGGTGACCTTCATCAACAGACCCTGTATATGAATCCTCAGTACAGTACATCTCCTAGAAAACTTCTTCAAATGTTCTGTACATACAACCCTACCTCACATATCCTTCCACAGACGGCACCTGTACTGTCTACTACAATGACATGCATGCCCTAAACAAGGCGCATCCAGTATAACACCTGCATCAGGATACTTTTCAGTTGAGATAACTTCCTGGACCTAGGACATTGCAAGGTAATGCCCTCCCACCCAGAGAGTGACACTTGCCTTATATCATTAAAGATCCCTTCCTCCTCCATATTACTCTCTCAGGGTCCACTTTGATTCTCCTGCTCCATGGAAGGTCGGCAAGTGTCCTGCTAGATCCACTTGTCGCTATATTTAGCTCTGGCTTTAGAGGCCACTGCAAACAACATCACTGGGCTGAGAAGCAGGTTGAAGGGGGGAAGGGAGTTTTAAATAATACCACGATAACCGCCTCCACTGACTCGCTGCTTTTCAGCAAGGATCATTTAATTTAGCTTAGCAACTGTGAAATTGATTTAAGGACTGGATCGACATCCGGAGGTGCAGGACAGGTTGCTCTCACTCCTAGCTGCCAAATGTCCAGTTTGCTTATGTGTGACATCACTATATGTGTAGTATTTCTGTGTGACTCTTCAAGCCTTATGAAGGACATTTTATTGAGAGTGAAATATGACAACTGCATTTGTGTCAAGTGATTGTTTTTCGAAATGACACCCTTTTCTCATATGTGACGGTCCTTAATGCATGAATTGACCAAGGGGCGCTTTACAGGAGAATCAGATACACCTTTATTAAGCAGGATTAAGTGAGATGGTGTGTGCTAAATCATAGAATGTTGAGCTGAGGCTGGGATTCGAGTTCTCGTCTACGGTTCTAAAACGGACACTTCTGGTCCCTAGGCCACATCTCGTCCCACCTTCTTATCTCTGTGCAGTTCTCCAATTAGGCCCCCCTCTTTACAGCAGTGTAGACTGACCCACTTTTTTGCATATATTTAGTAGGGGTGGGCGGCCTGACCCTGCTTAGCGCTTCCAAGATCGGACACATTCATGCCAGAGTGATATGCCGTTTCAGGCCTCTTGTGCTGACACAGCCCTCCAGCCTGGAGTCTGCTGCTCTCCACACCTGCACACTTCACCAACTGCCCTCCTTCACAAAATTGCTATGGAGGGCCAACCACACACTCCTGTCTTGCACCAGTCTTTCAATTGCTTCCTCTGTACTTACTCATAGCCTCAGATCCACCTTTGCCCACGGCCCAGCACTGCAGCAGCAAACCAGCTCACCACCAGCAGCCTGGTATTTTCACAAAGTGCCTAGCCTGGCTTGCCACTCAGCAGTAAGGCACTCTCTCAGGCCACACACATCTCTACCTGGTGTGGGCTGTCGGACTACCACTCAGCAGCTGATATTCACCCGGTCTCCAGCCTTCCCTGCTGGCCTCAGCACTGCACCCCATAACACCACTTTCTTTCCCAGGGACTCTGGGGAGGCAGGTTCTTTTCAAGTATAGCTGTGACTGCATGTTTCCTTTTTTTTTCCAAGCACAGACCTCTCTCATATGCAAATACTGCCCATGCCCAGTGCTGGCTCCCGTGTCCACATAGAACAGAAAGCGAAACAAGGGTCTTATCTTGCTCCAGCCAGTGTTCAGGAGGGTACCCGTTGCCAGTGGCCTGGCTCTCTCTTCCCCTCTGCCCACTGCTTCCGGGCTGCTGAGGACAGTGAAAGGATGCAGGCCTGGATCCGGAGCTGGCACCGGTGTAGCCCTCAGCAGCAGCTTTCAGCAGCATCATGCCGACTGGCAAAATTAAGAGCAGCCTAGTTTTGCGCTACACAGCACAAGCGCAGACTGTCTGCCCTTGCGTGTGTAGCCCATAATTGGGCGCAGACTAGTGCTCAGAGATGCTGGTGAGCTCTGCTGCTGGAGCTAGCAGAGTTTTCGGCTGCACTCCGTTAACTCTGCTGGCGGATTGGAGCTCACCACCCACCCTTAAAATTTAGAAGCTTTGTTTTGCTGTTGGACAACCACATCTGTTTAATGCCATGGTTTGAGCAGGGGGTTCTTTTTTACGTTAAGTAGGCTGGTGTGTGGTTTTGTGTTTCAGTGTTCAAATATCTGTAGTTCGCTTGGTCTGGATATGAGTTTCTGTGATAGTGGGGTAGCTCCAAGCTAGAACATATGGAGAATCCTACACTTCCTGTTGTACACTAGTGGCACCTTGTGGCCTTTGATAAACAGTACTCTGAACTCAGTTTTTATGCGGCCCAGCAAAGTGAAAAACTGGAACTACACAGGTTTATCACACTTCAGGACAGAGTTGTTTTGCGTGACAATCTCAGGCATTGTGGTAATGTGAGGAAATTACTGAAAATACATTATTTGAATGCGAAATGCGTGGCACTTGGCACAAACTGAAGGGAGCCTTGCATCGAAGCATGTTCAACAAGAGAACCAGTGAACCCACTTGTAGCGCAGCAAGGGTGCATTGCTGCTGCCTGATATCCTGCAGTGAGCTCCAGCTCCTTCTGCCCTCATGAGCGCTGTAGAGCACAGCACAGATTTCCCACGAGCTGGGCATAGCTAAATGCTCTGCGATGCGTTTTTGTGTTGCAGAGAGAGTGGCTACCAGGCAGAATATCCCTTTGTGCCCTACCTCCCAGCCACAGAGTGCTGCATGCAGGGGCAGCTCCTTTGTTGTGGCGAAGGAGCGTGGCCACGCTGGCTGTGCCAGAGGCAGAAAAATAAAACAAGAGTTTACTATTTTATTTTTTCTGCTTCAGCTGTGCAGGGAGGGGTGGGGCTGGGCCACGGGAGGTGGGAGGTGGGAGGTGGGAGGGGAGAGGACACCTAAGTGTGCATGTGTGTTTCTGAGGCTCACTAAACATACATGTGCACTTAGGTTTCTCCAGCTCGGCTGTGTTTAACACCCGGGCTGGGGAAACTGGACAGACCCCAGGGCTGTGTCTGAGTGGCAGACACTGCTGCTTAGACCAATCCTGGCGCTGTTTTCATGCAAGGTTTTGCATGAAAGCAGCAGCAGGATTGCTGGGGAGTCTGTGCAGAAGAAGAGGAGGAGTGCAAGACGGCAGGGATGGAGGGGAGGTAAGAGCTTTTTGTATTATTATTATATTTACCTCACCTCTGTCCCCCCCTCCCCCTGAGTTACTGGTAAGAGAAGGAATTAGTCGTTGTGCTCTAAGCCAATGCCATAAGCTCTGAAGGCCTCCCTGAGTTTGAGGGCAGTCTCTTCTGGGGCACCTCTTGAAGACCAGCTTGGATCTAGGACACTGTCTACATTTTTCCAGTCACTGCTGTAAAAGTAAATGTAAACCTGTAATTTAATTCTGTAGGCTCGTCAATAATGTGAAAGGCACTTCAAATAAGCGATAGTTGAAGGGGGCTCACAAATAGTAACCAATGGCTAAAAGCAGTTGACCCATAACCAGTCTGTTCATATTCATAACAAGTGGGTGGCAGATCTTATAATATGCCGTAACTGACAGAAGCTGTGGCAATGACACCATCTTAAAGATAGCAGCTCTACCCATAAGAGAAGGAGGAAAAGGAGACCAGAATCAAATGTCAGCCTGCATTCTGGAAATCTGATTCAAGATATTACATTCCCAGTCTCTACCTTCATCTTCCATTAAATACAAGCTAGGGTACTTAAAGCCATCACTCAAGATCATCATTGAAGAGGCCGAGCAGAAATCCTTTGGTCAAGCCCTTATTGGATAAACTACAGACTTAGTCACATTAATAGTAAAAAAAAGAAAAAAGAAAAAAAACACACACACAATATCTGAAGGGCTCATTCCCCAGCCTCCTGCGAATCCTTTAGGAATATTAAGAGATCATCCACTTATAGCAAGACTCTGTCCAAAACTGCCACTCAAACCTTTTCACCAAAACTTCAATACGACCCCCACTCCCTTAGAGGTTCAGTAGCTAGCTTGGAGAGTAAGGGCAAGAGGCGATATCCATGTTTGGTCCCCCTGTCCACAGGAATTTCCACGGAGAGCTGTGAGCCAAAATAACTTGGGCTCTCAGATTAGTATAGAGGAGGCGGACATTGCGTGTGAAATTGTTTCCAAAGTTGAGTTTTTGGAGAATCACAAATAGCTAATCCCAGGCCACCAAATCAAATGCCTTTTCAAAGTTCATCATGATGAGTGCCAAACGTTCATGTTGATGAGTGCCATGGGTCCCTGTAGTCTGTCAGTCAAAGCAAACACATTATGAAGTTTGTAGATGTTATGCCATGTAGATTGTTCAGGCATGAACTCATTTTGGTACCTATGGAGCAGTGAGCTAATCGCCAGTAGCAGGTGTGTCACCAGAACCTTGCTGATTAACTTCATCTCACATTAGTAAGGGAGATGAGATAAGACCCTCACTGGTCTGGGAGGTGTCAGGCTTAGGGTTCATTAATATAGAGGCTATCTGAAGGTTGTGTGGCAAGAGATCTTTATCCGGTGCCTCATCAAGCATTGCTTTGATCACAGGAACAGAATGTGAGACTGAAAAACTCCACAGAAAATTATTTTGTACAACCATGCCAATCTTGCCTCCCATAGCAGTAATTGATGGATTCTGGTTTTATAATACTTGATATTGAATTAGAGAACTTGGTCAGGTTAGACTGGTACTAGGTCTCCATTTCCAGGAGTGTGCTGTCTCATTCTTTGACCTTTAGTGTTCACTGTTTGTGTCGTCCCACCAAGTAACTAATGCTAAGACCCCACATATGAGCCTTGAAGGCCTCCCAGAGATAACCTGGGATTGTACTGAGCCAGTATTCTGCCTAAATTATCCTCCTGTCTCTGTGAGAAGATATGTCTTAAACTCTGGGTCAGTCAGTCGCCAAGTAGAGAGCGGCCAACTGCCTGCCCAGTGGTATACCATGCCCTCTGCAGCCTAAAAGAAGTGTGTTTGAAGAGGCCTTGAGCAAATATCTGAATATAGAGCACATGCTTAATTTTACCTTCAGGAACAATAACTTAGTCAAACTTACAGTAAGACATAGGGCCTGAAAAGAATGTATTGCCGCTGTTGTGGGACTAGAACCTGCACCAAACATTGGGGGAATAGAACCTGCACCAAACATTGCACAGGCCCATTGTCCCCATAATGCATGCAGATGATGCTGCCTCATGATTTTGATATCTATCTAGTTCCCAGATGGTGAGCCTATTAAGTTTCCCCTTCCACCAGATGACCTGCTGGGAGCTGGGAGGTCAAAAGATTGAGACATTCAAGCAAACAGGACAGGAAGCATCTACATTACCAACAGAGAATGGTGAGCCCCATAAGCGAGGGAGACTCTAAGAAAACCAGTGCGATAGATCCTACTGTATCCATACCAGTTGATGAAGGGGCTTTTGTTAACTAGGAGATGTTTCTCCCGAAGAAGGAACATTTGGTCATTTCAAGAACCACACTATGTTTTAATTTATCCAACAGGCCATTAACATTCAAAAAGACAACATGGAGATGGTTGGGGGTAGGACTATTGAATCTGTCAGGTGTCATACTTGGTGTATCTAAACTTGCATTCTATGTGTCTCATGTGGTAGGGTAATCATGACATCATCTAGCATTGATTGAGGAAAAAACATCAAAACAGAATTACCAAAAAGGTAACAATCTATAGAATGTCTCATTACCTGTCTCCTCCCATTCCAACAAAACTAGAAGCAACTGTCGTGGCTTGTTTGAGTGTCTTGTCAGAAGGCCCCAAACTGTCCATGGGTTTGCATAGCAATAACACCTCAAACATGACAAAATACAGCTCAATCAATAAACACAAAACATGCACGAAGAGGGAAAAATTCCACAACTCTGAGCCCGGTATAACTGATCTGTGAGCTCTCACTTTTGCATGTTGGGAGTTTCTCCTCTCCCAATTTGGGTTCCTCAGGAGTAATCATTTCTTTGTCTAATCATGCCAGGCCAGGAACAATGTCAGGTTGTATAATGCAGTCAACATGAGACCTTATGCATGGAGCAAAGCAATGGTAGCATTGAGTATGTAGGAGCAACACGAATCCCTCACACAGTGTCCACACACTGTCAATGGAGTCCCTACTTGCCACCATTGTGTTCACAATGGGGTCTGTCAATGTCCCAGAACCAGGGCCACCAGCCCTGCCAGGGCACACACCTGCTGTTCCCGAGGCCTTGTCTGTGGTGGCTTATAGCAGTTGGTGCCTGGTGATCTAAAGACTCAGCTGTGTGAATGAATGTTTTCTCAGCTGCCGATCCCTATTCTGTTTAAGTCTCTCAGAGCAGAGGGCGTGGATTGCAAGATGAATCTGAGTTTAGCTTGGTACAACAGGTGATAATCCAGCTGCACTGCTCTCAACTTCTGCTTGACGACTTGAAACGATTGATGCTGGTGCTGTACCAGTTAAGTGTAATGAGGAAAAATCAAAATTCTGTTGGATTCATGTATAAGTTGTACTTATTTTTTCAGAGCTTCTGAAGAATGTCATCATGATCCTGAAAATGAAGAATCCTAGTAATAATTGACCTGGGACAGACCCCGACATGGCCACATGGCCAGGGCCCGATGAGCTATCTCTATGATAAAACATAATGATCATTCCTCAGCTGGGACCCAGGAGTGCAGCCAATGGTGAAGAATTTGTTTAAGATGGAGACCCTGTACCCCCTTTGGGAATCCCACCATGCAAATGTTATTACAGTGGGACCTGTTCTCAGTTTAGTTTAGTTTAGTTTATAAGATTTGTAAAGCGCATGGCGACCCGAAGGCATCCCAGCGCTAAAAGCAGCAACGCACAAATAGGAAGGGGGATCAATGCTAATTACAGAATAAAAAAGTTTTGAGCTTTTTCCTAAAGAGGTGCTCGGAGGATTCATAACGGAGCTCCAAAGGAAGGGTATTCCAAAGGTGGGAGGCCTTACTGGAAAAAGAATTGTTGCCCCAGGCTCTCTTAGATCGAGAAATGTGTGCATACCTAAGAGAGGAGGAACGTAAGTTCCTAGAAGGAGTATGCAGGGAGATCCGTTTCCTTAGAGAGATGGGACCTTTACCATGTAGGGCCCTATGGACAATGCAGAGAGATTTAAAATGGATCCGTTCTTTGATGGGGAGCCAGTGGAGGGTGGAGATAGCCAATTTGGCGGATGAATATTTTGAGGAGTGAGTAAGAAGCCTGGCATCTGCATTTTGCACTCTTTGCAGCTTCTTTATAACATAAAAAGGGGAGCTAAGGAACAGAGAGTTTCCGTAATCCAGACGGGAAAGAATTAAGGCTTGGATGAGAATTCTTCTGGCTGTAGGAGGAAGAAGAGAGAGAATCTTTCTGAACATGCGCATAAGACCAAAGCAGGTATAAGAAACCTTACTGGCTTGAGAGTCCATAGTAAGCCTGGGGTCAAGCATCACACCTAGAGTTTTAACCTGAGATTTGGGGGAAGGAAGAGTACTGAAGGCATCTGAGAGCGAGGGAAGGGGAAGAGGGGGGGGGCCGTTGCCCAAAACCAGGACTTCCGATTTTCCATCGTTAAATTTGAGTTTGGACTTGGTCATCCATTTGGCGATGCCACTCATACAGCGGGAGAGATTGGTCCCCCCTCGAGTCTCCAGAGCTGGAGAGGGATACCACTAACTGGGTGTCATCTGCATAGGTGACCAAGGACAGATTATGAGGGGCAACTACTCTAGCTAAAGGTGACAAGCAAACGTTAAAAAGAGTGGGGCTAAGGGATGAGCCCTGGGGGACTCCACATGCCAAGGGGAAAAGGCCAGAAAAGAAGGTCCGGTCCAAGACTTGGAAAGATCTGTCGCTAAGGAAGGAGGAAAACCAAGAGAGGGCGGAACCTCCGACTCCTACATCCGATAGTCTCAGACAGAGAAGATCATGGTCGACAGTGTCGAAAGCTGCACTTAGGTCAAGCAGGATGATGGCTACGTGAGACCCTAGGTCTAAGAGCTGGCGGGCCGTCTCAGTTACTGAAAGGAGAGCTGACTCAGTACTGTGCAAGGCTCTAAAGCCCATTTGGATGGGATGAAGAAGTTCATTGCTTTCGAGATAGTTGGTTAGTTCAGTGTTGACCTGTTTCTCAAGGATTTTTGCGGAGATAGGGAGGAGGGCAATAGGTCTTAAATTTTCAAATAAAGTGGGGTCAAGTTTGGGTTTCTTCAGAAGGGGCTTAACCACAGCATGTTTAAATGACTGGGGAAGGGAGCCCGAGGATAAGGAGCTGTTAAGAATTTTAGTGAGAGGAGGAGCAATGGTGCCTTCTACCTGCAAGAGAGCAGAGGGAGGGGCGGGGTCCAGAGGGGAGCCGGATTTAATTTTGGACAGGAAATTAATGGTCACCTCCTCGGTGAGAGGGGGGAAGGAGGTTAGAGAGACTCCTACAGGAAGGGAGTCAGTGTCATTACAAATAGAGGGATCATTCATATAGACGGGAAACCCAGAGTATATACTGATGACTTTGTCCTGAAAAAAGGATGCCAGTCGATCACTGTGGGAGACGGAGGCTTCCGTCATAGGGGTAGAAATGGGAGGGGAGGTAAGGTCTCTAAAAATGTGAAAAATGTATTTCTGAGGACATGAAGAACATTCTATTTTTCCACCATAAAAGGTAGACTTGGCAGTTTTAATACTGTGGTGATAGGTTCTGACTGATTGCTTGTAGATCTCTCTGTTAGAGAGACTGTCGTTTTTACGTGACACAGTCTCTCAAGTTTTTTACAGTTCTTTTTGAGTTCAAGCAGGTAAGGGGAGAACCAGGGTTTAGATTTGTGGGGTGAGGGAACCACTCTGGTTCTGATGGGTAGAACAACATCCAAGGAGGATGAGATCCATTTATCAAAAGAGTCTGCAGTTTCTGGGGAAGATATGTGACCGGTTTTGCCATAAGTCAAGAGGGCCTTACGCCATTCTTCCGGGTCCAGTTTTGACCAAATGCGTCCAGATGTGGTTGTGCTGGGGAGGTGCCCTTGGGTGGCATCATACGGGAAAGTGAAAGTGAGAAGGGAGTGATCGGTCCAGAGTAATGGCAGGGGAGGGGCCGTCAGCAAGTTGGCAATATTGCTGAATATAATATCCAACGTGTGACCCTTCTGGTGGGTAGGGCCAGATACATGCTGAATTAGTTGGAGTGCTGCGAGAGATGTTGACAGTAATTTAGCCGAAGGGCAGTCGGAGTTGTCGAGATGAATATTAAAATCTCCTAAAATAGTTAAGTTGGAGAGATTGCAGATATGACTGGCTGCAACCTCCGGAAGGGAATCCAGGAAACATAGCACAGGTCCAGGTGGTCGATAGAGCAGAATTCCTGAAAAGGTGAAAGTGGGGGACAAACATAGTGAGAACATTAGGCTCTCACAATCAGGAATATCTAAGGGTAAGGTGGTGCATTTAATAGTAGTTTTATGAATAATAGGCCCTCCACCAGAGGTGGTGGAATAGCTATCAAAATAAATCATGGAATAAATGCAAGGCAGAGAGTTACAGATGTGTACTGTAGAATCTTCATCGAGCCAGGTTTCAGTAAGAAACAGTACATCAGACAAAAGATCTTCAAGGAGATTATAGATGTGTAGAGAATGAGCGGGGAGGGATTGGCAGCTAAGCAGCATCATTCTTGCTGGGTGGGGAGAAGGAATTTCAGAGGACGTGGAGGGCAGGGCGGTCCAACCACAGCGTGGGCAGGAAAGGAGGAAGGGGAAATGAAGGTCGCTTGAATGGGTGAGACAGGAATTAGAGGTCCTACAAGCCAATAGCTGCGAAGAAGAGTAGACTAGACCTCATTGGGGAAAAAAGAACAGCATCTCTGGGCTTAGAATGCTCAGGACGCTCCAGGGCGCGGACGGGCGCAGACGGGCTTGCCTTTGGCGCGCCAGCGGCACGCCCGCTGAGCGCGGCCGGCTCCCTTCTGTCATTAAAGACTGACGAGAGGCAGCCTGAGCCGGCTTAGGGGAGAGAAAAAGACTATACCGTCAACCTAACAAAATGGCGGTATAGAAATGTCCAAGACAGGAAGAAGGGTAAAAGAAAGCTGAGCACCCGGTAGCCACTAACCACGGGCTCCGGTGCTCAAACACGGCGTGAATAAAGAAACAGAAGTCAAAGGTAAGTTTAAAAGGCCCAGAGTGAAAGACCCATGAATAAAAAGTAATTATTTAAAAATCGTAATTCTTTTTAAAAAAGCAGTCAAATTCAACAAACCAGTAATTATTTAAAAATCGTAAAATCGTAACTCAGCATCCTTCACCCTGTTCAACAATGTTTGATTTGAGGAAAAGAGCCTGCGGACCTCATTTTTCCAGTCTTGCACAGTCTTCAAGCTCTTTAATCTGCCCTCTGCCTCAGTGACCCTGTAAATGGCATTGCGCAGGTCTTGTTGAAGAAGCAGTTCATCTGACCCACTTTTATGAGGCTCAAGGGAATGCTTAGTATTGTCAGTATGACAACCATGTCTGTGCACGTAGCCTATGCCCTCTGCCCCAGTTCTCTTCATGACATCACCTTTGCTCTCAGTGAGCCCTGCGTTGTTTTATCTTTTCACCATGGCACCGCCATGGGGAGCCACAACTATTACTTGAATGATATTTACCTTTAACCCCGGAAACAAAGAAGGGTTAGGGCGTCCATTTTAGGAGCCTAGTTGGAGAGAGAGGATGCAATGACTATTGTAACCATCAACCAGATTTAAAGAGTGGGAGCCTAATTTTCGAGGGAATCTGAGTGGCCCAGCTGACATGAACTATCTCTGGAAAGACGTTTTGTCACAGGAAAGTCCCAAGTGCAGTGGCCAAATTAGGTTGAGTTGGGGGGTGGCGGGCAGCAGATGATATTGCACTCCCCACCAACCACTGGGGACCACGACCACAGGGCAATAGTGGCCAGCAAACACGATACAGGAGTATAGGACTCATTGGTTCTGTCATCGACTACATCTCTTAATCCCCAAGTATGAGGAATTTGGATTATTAGCTTGGGTGGTTGTGGGACCTCACCAAGTAATAATGTCACTAATCCATACCAGATCTAGTTAGGTATCTTTAGATCAAATCTTACCTCAGCCCTAGTTAGCTGTGGCACAAGGCAGTTTGGCTCAAACCAAAGAAAAACAAGATTAAAACATGTACCAGTACCAAAACAGTCAGTTAAAAAACACAACATAATAAAAGCCCCACTCCAATTTGTAGTTTAAAGTTTCTAATTTATAATGTATATTTTTATCTTCAAATACACACAAAGTACAAAAATCAGATGAAGGAAACTTGAGGTATGAATTTCACAAGATTTTCATAAATCACTGCTTTTCATGCCAAAAAGTTTAGAAAAGTTTTAAACAGTAAATTGTTGCTTTTCACTTTTAGTGGTAGTCTTCGAACCTTGAACATAAGGGACCAGTGCAAGATCAAAGTTTCAGAAGTCCTGGTCAGATGTAAGCATCAGGGTGGTTCCATTCAAGATTTTACCTTTACACTTGGAAACATTTCTGGTTCCATTCCAAGATTGGCAGGGTCTTCTGCTGCGTCAGCCTAGCCTTGGGTTTGACATCAGTAGATCAGCAAAATCCAGAGGTCCAGTGAAAGCCTTGATCCTCACGGTGTTCAAGGCTACCTGCAAACTGGCAGATTGCCGTAGTTTATGAACCACAGATTCTGGTCTCAGGAACTGTTATCTTGGGTTTGACTCCGAATCTCCAGTCCTGTGGCAAGAAGAGGCCCACTCTAGCACTGGCCTAGTGTCCAGGACCTGAGAGGGACCTTTTGAGGGCTAGAACTTGACTTCCCTGCAGCATCAGCGGAGTCCAGGGCAAGTCATGGATGAACAGGCCAGCTGCGTACTTTGCAAGTACAGAGCTTCTTTACATTTTGTGTCCCTGAAGCTTAACATGAGACTTACCAACTTGCCCTTCAAGTCCTCTCTCTGGTCTTTGACAAAAGTGGGAGCATCCCTTCTTTTTCTAAAATCCTGCCTTGGCTCAGTAGGTGCAGCAGTGGCTGTTTCCTTGCTGTAGCCTTTCTTTTTGTGCTCTCCAGGTTCAGCTTGTGCAGTCCTTCTGTTCTTTCTGAGTCCAATGGTGTTCTGAGGCTGGAGTCCAAAGAAGCCCTTTATGCCAATTTTTAGTTTGTGAGTGGGGAGGACTCACTAGCTAAAGGGGTTGTATTTCTCACGAGGCCACCCTCCCACTTCTACAACACTTCTTGTAGGGTTGGCATTAAACAATCCTACAATGCACCTTTTTGCTGAACTCCAAGATGCCTGGATTCATCTTCCCTGAGACAGTCATTAGCAAACCTCTGAGGTGTGTCAAATATAACAAGCCGCCCCTCCTAGGAAACTTGTCAACAATGGGGTTTTTTCATCTGAAGTAGATGCCAGCCTCTAAACCTACACAAAGGAGTGGGGAAGCTGAAGTGCTGACTCACATTTGCCCTCAGAGGCGGTATCCCCTTTGAAGCTGGGGCATCTGTGACCACTGCCTCTGGGCCATTTTGGTAGGACTAAGTCACACCTCATCCCTCCGGAAGACCCTTTGTTTGTTTCCCTTCCTGGGAACGCGTCACACCAATTAGCAGGCGGGCAGGAGTTTGTCTCGGGTGACAACTGCTGCAGTTAATCAAAAGCAGCTACTCAAAGTTTGGGATAAGAAAGTGGTGACTTTTTAAAGTCACCTTTGCATTTAAAGTTACCCTAAATTCAACTTGAACATCAATTCACCCTTAATGTAATGCTTAATATTATACTTTTGAGTACTAGGTTTGGTATTCCCATATGGAAGTTACACTTAGTATGTGAGCCAGTGAAACTTCACATTAGCCATTGTGTCTACTGGCCTTGCTACAGTGAACATGACAAATTTGAGTTTTCACTACCAGGACACATAAAGTATAAAAGGAACATATCTTTCTCTTAATGTTTAGCACACTGCCCTGTTGGCTACTTACACCTTTCCTAGGGATGACTTACTTTTTAATATATATAAGGTTTTGACCTTGCAAAATGGTTTATTTTACTATGTCGGGTTAGCAGTTTAAAAGCTACCCGTAGGTTGCTTCTTTATAAGTCTGGCAGAAGACAACATCAAGGCCAGCTTTCTCAGTGAGTGCTAGGTTCCACTGTTCACCCCAGGTAGGAGACCCACCAGCACCAATTTCTGGTGCCACCACAAGTTGCCCCTATTATGCTACAACAAGTTGCTAAGGCCCTCTGCTGCTATGGCACCGTGGGGTTCACCCAATTCCGAGGGCTGTAGCTGCCAAACAGGTCAAGACAGTCAAATATGGAGCTGGGGTTCAAGCGTCAGCATTGTTCTTGGCTGTGGCATCTCTCTCTTCTTTGAGAACGGCCACCAAATGCAACACTCCAGTAATCATTGGGTTCCTTCTCTCCCCCGACTAGGGAATACAATTCCTATTCAAACCAAAATGTGTTTGAGCTGCGTGTCCTTATGAAGACATGGACAAACTGTTATCAAGGACTGGCTTATTCCTGGAGAATCCAATAATCACATTTTCTTTTAGACCAAATCTAAGGCATATTCTAAATCAATTCATGTTAGGTACAGTGGTATTCCTTTAATCCCTCCCATGCCCCGGGCGGGCTGGTCTCGTCCAGGCACACGGTTGCTGTGTGCCTGGGACGAGACCAGCTCCTCTTGCACCTGGCCCATTGGGGGAGCGCTAGCGCTACCCCTGTGTGCCTAAGTCAGGGATGGAAGGGGAATCGCTTCCCCTTCCACCCCGACCCCCGCCACCCCCTCCAAGTGACGTCTGATGACGTCAGTGCGCAAATCGTGTGCTGACATCATCAGAGATCACCTCGGATCGCGCTGGAAGCATGCTTCCAGCTCGATCCCGGAAGAGAAATGCAAAAGCACTTCTCTTCCGACCGGGAGGTGGGGCAGGAGGGACATGAAAGGAAAGTCCTTTCCTTTCATGTCTCTTGATCGCGATCAGGCAGCAGAAATGCCCACTAGACACCAGTGAATTTTTATTTTTTTTTTAGCCATTTTCAATAAAGGGAGCTGCCCCTTGGGCAGGGGTCGCTCCCCAGGGGGCCATATTATTTTAGACCATTTCTGCCCCCCGGGGGAAGATAGGCCTAATAAAATTAGGCCTATCTACCCCCACACGGGGGGAAGAAAACCCCTAGACACCAGGGATTTATTTTTTTTTTATTTTTTTTTTATTTGTATGTGTGGGGAGCAATCCCTCAGGCAAGGGTCGCTCCCCGGGGGTCCAAATTATTTTTAGGCCGTTTCTGCCCTCGGGGAGGGACAGAAACCACTAGACACCAGGGAATTTTCTTTTTTATAATGCTGACATATAAGGGTTGCTCTCTAGGGGCTCATATTATTTTTAGGCCATTTATGCCCCGTGGGGGCAGATCGGCCTGATAAAATTAAACCCCTAAACACCAAGGATAATTTTTTTTGTTTATTTTTTTATCATATGTGGGGAGCGACCCCCTTAGGCAGGAGATTTTTATTGTTTTTATACTTACGCATAAGTGGAGCCAAAATATTTTTAGCCCATTTCTGCCCCCCCCCCCCCCCCCCCCCCCCGGGGGCAGAAAACCCCTAGACACCAAGGATACATTTTTTTTTTTTTTTTTTAATATGAGGGTCGCTCCCTGGGGGGACAAATTAGTTTTAGGCCATTTCTGCCCCCCCCCCGGGCCGATCTTCCCCCAGGGGAAGCAGAAACCACTAGACACCAGGGATTGGTGTGTGTATGTATGTGTTTTGATGAGGGGGGGGCAGCCCCTTGGGCAAGGGTCGCTCCCCATGGGGGCACATTACTGTTGGCCATATCTGCCCCCAGATCAGCCTATTTTTGGAAGGTCCATCTGCCCCCAAGAGGGACAGAAAGCCCACCAGAAACCATGGAAGATTTTTATTTTTATTTTTAAATAAGAGGGTGCAAGTATGTCCATACCCCCATCCCAGATAAATGGGGACAAAGTTGTTCTGCTGACCAGTGGGCAGATTGGGCAATTACCCCCGATCCACACCCGGGGGGGGGGGGGCAGAAAGTCTACTAGATACCAGGTAATTAAAAAAAAAAAAAGGGGGGGAGGTGGTGGCCACCAACCAGGATGGGCCTGGTTATGCCCCCACCCCAACTGAAGGGGGTAACAGTCTTTCAGCTCTCCCCCAAACACTAAAACATCTAATCCCATGGCAAGCAAGAGGACATTTTATTATTTTGAGTTTTGGTTTTACGTTTGGGCCATGAGAGCTTGGTAACTCTCAAAATCGTCCCACTTGGAATCGTGAGGGCTGCACTTTTTGGACTTTGGCACGCTGCCATATAGAAAAATCCACAAGACCTAGACACATCTGAAAACTAACCATCTGGTTGATTCCATGGTGGTGTGCTTCACATGCACCATTTTCTTACCTACCGTGTCCTGCAAACCTCCAACTTTGCTGGAAATCACACATTTTTGTGATGGAACCTTCCAGAATCTGCAGGAATCCACAAAATTCCTACCAGCCAACATTGTCTCATCTATACTGATAAATATTCTGCTGCATTTGTCAGTCTAATTATTATTTTTTTTTTCAAACTGCCCTTTTGGACTTGCTTTGGTTCCCCCTCAATTTCAACATGTTTTAGGCTCTTTCCTGTCTCAGGCACTTGGCCCACTTACACAAGTGAGGTATAATTTTTACCGGGAGACTGAGGGGAACGTTGAGTGGTAGGAAATTTGTTTGGTTGCAGTGATCCCATGCATAAAGGTGGGAAAAATGAGATTTTATTTTTTAGCTAAATTTTAGGTATGCTGAGGATTCTGGGTAAGAAAACATTGGGGTATCCACGCAAGTCACACATCCCTGGACTCCCTCAGGTGTCTAGTTTTCAGAAATGTCTGGGTTTGGTAGGTTTCCCTCGATGGCTGCTGAGCCCAGGACCAGAAACGCAGGTGCCCCCCGCAAAAACAGGTAGTTTTGTATTTGATAATTTTGATGTGTCCAGATAGTGTTTTGGGGCATTTCCCACACAAGTGAGGTACCATTTTTATTGGGAGACTTGGGGTAACGCTGGGTGGAAGGAAATTCGAGGCTCCTCTCAGATTCCAGAACTTTCTGCCCCCGAAATGTGAGGAAAAAGTGTTTTTTTTTTTTTTTCTTTTTTTTTGGCCAAAGTTTGAGGTTTGCAAAGGATTCTGGGTAACAGAACCTGATGAGAGCCCCACAAGTCACACCATCTTGGTTTCCCCTAGGTGTCCAATTTGCAAAAATGTGCAGGATTGCTAGGTTTCCCTAGGTGCTGGCTGAGTTACAGGCCAAAATCTACAGCCATTCACTTTGCAAAAAACACGTCAGATTTCAATGTAAAAATGGGGTGTGTCCATGTTGCGTTTCCTGTCGCGAGCATTAGGCCTACCCACGAAAGTGAGGTGCCATTTTTATCGGGAGACTTTGGGAAACACAGAATAGCAAAACAAGTGTTATTGCCCCTTGTCTTTCTCTACATTTTTTCCTTCCAAATGTAAGACAGTGTGGGGAAAAAAGACGTCTTTTTGAGAAACGCCCTGTAATTTACATGCTAGTATGGGCACCCCGGAATTCAGAGATGTGCAAATAACCACTGCTTCTTATCACCTTATCTTGTGTCCATTTTGGAAATACAAAGGTTTTCTTGATACCTATTTTCCACTCTTTATATTTCAGCAAATGAATTGCTGTACACCAGGTATAGAATGAAAACCCATTGCAAGGTGCAGCTCATTATTGGCTCTGGGTACCTAGGGTTCTTGATGAACATACAAGCCCTATATATCCCCGCAACCAGAAGAGTCCAGCAGACGTAACGGTATATTGCTTTAAAAAATCTGACACCGCAGCAAAAAGTTAGAGTAAAACGTGGAGAAAAATTGCTGTTTTTTTCACCTCAATTTCTATATTTTTTCATTTCAGCTGTTATTTTCTGTTGGAAACCCTTGTAGGATCTACACAGATTACCCCTTTCTGATTTCAAAATTTTGTCTGCTTTTCAGGAATGTTTAGCTTTCCAGGATCCAACATTGGTTTCATACCCATTTCTGTCACTAACTGGAAGGAGTCTGAAAGCACAAAAAATAGTAAAAATGGGTTATGTCCAAGTAAAATGCAAACATTGTGTTGAAAAATTTGGTTTTAGGGTTCACGTCTGGCAGTTCCTGAAATCTGGGAAGATGGTGATTTTAGCACCGCAAACCCTTTGTTGATGCCATTTTCAGGGGGGGGGGAACCACAAGCCTTCTTCTGCAGCCCTTTTTTCCCTTTTAAAAAAATTAATAAAAATGTTCGCTGTATTTTGGCTACTTTCTTGGTCTCCTTTAGGGATACCCACACACTCTGGGTACCTCTAGAATCCCTAGGATGTTGGAAAAAAAGGATAAAAATGTGGCGTGGGTAGCTTATGTGGACAAAAAGTTATGAGGGCCTAAGCACAAACTGCCCCAAATAGCCAAAAAAGGCCTGCCACCTGAGCGGGAAAAGGCCTGGCAGCGAAGGGGTTAAGGTACACATATTTATGCAGATTAGATATAGGTGCATGACCTTTTTAATCCTTCTAACACACTTCCAGAACCCATCCTTGTTATCAGCAAGGATATTTTATGGGTCAACACAATCTTGCATTGAGCAGCCCTCCTCCATAAACCTTACCAGCACTATCTAGTGATACAGGGTGGTATTTGGAAGGAAAACTTAGAGATGTCTTTTTCTATATCATTATTTTTTGCTTTCCGCCATGATTTAGGGTTGATGACAGTTGTAAGAGCGTATTTAAATACCTCAATGAAATGAGACCTTGATGAAAACTGGGATTTATGTTGTTGGTTCAGCATGGAAGAGATCGATTAAGCCAAAGTGGGACCTGGGGCTTGATTCATTTTTTTAATGGCAATAGCACATCCCACCTCTAAAATAGTTATATGCAGTTTGTTGCTTCCCTCCTGCAAATGCTGCAGTAGTTCTATAGGTTTATTCTTATTTAGATCAACAGAATAGAGATTTTTGAAATACCTGACCCCAGTACACATGTCGATTTCTGAGTTCATTATACCCCCCGGATATTAAAGCCCAAAATCGTTTTAGTTTTTTGTCAATTGCAGTGCATGTAACATCATTCCAAATGGATTGCTGTATGACAAGTTTTTTGTGGTAATCAGCTATTTATAATTCGTCTCAGTTTGACAAAGATTGACCTAATTTCTTCTGCCTCACGCCGCAACACAATGACTTGCGACAGCCCAGCACTCTTCTTCAAGTCCATTGCCATGATGGCTAACACCACTAGCATGCTTTAAAGTAATGTAGTTGTAAACAAAGGGGATACCTTGTTAATGATTTTCTCATATATGCTTACAACTCCCTGATTATCTTCTCTGGCATCAATCAATAATTCTTCCAGATCAACCAGTATTCATTCCATCAAGATTAACTGAGAAATGAATAGCAATCTATTTATTCTTTTTCTTCTTTGCACGATCAAAATAAGTAGACTACTGAATATAATTGATACAAAGTATGTTTGTAAACGTAATTTTATAATTTGATTTTATGATGGTATTTTTAAAAAGTATATCATGAATTATTTAGGATGAAATCAATATTTTTCTAAAAGACTGTCACATAACTATTCAATGCAGTTCAACATCAGCTCTGAGCAGTCAGGGTGGTGTCACAGATCTGCCAAACCCTCAGTTTTATCTAGGTGGTCTCTGTGTCAATGGCGTTCCCAGATTCTGTTTTAGTGTTTTAGGTTACTAAGTACTTTGACCATTGGTGTTTGCCTTAGCCCTCTCTACAGGGTCACCCCAAAACATGTTTGCCTTCACCCCTCCTATTTTGCTGAATTTGTTTTTGTTGGCTTTTAAGACTCTGTGCACTTTACCACGACTCACCATTGATGAAGTGCTTATGCTCTCTCCTTTAAACATGGGACAATTAGCTTAGACACAATTGGCATATTTAATTAACTTGTAAGTCTTTAGTAAAATGGTACTACATGTCCTCAGAGCCTGTAAAGGAAATGCCTCTAGTGGGCCTCCAGCACTCATTGTGCCACCCACTTATGTAGACATTTTTAACATATCTTAGGCCTGCTACTGTAGTCTATAAATTCAGTTTTAAACTGCCATTTTAACCTGGCAAAATAAACCTTTTCCAGGTCTAACCTTTCCTTTCTAATACATATAAGTCATCCCTAGAATAGGTCCTAAACAGCCCTCTGGACACGGTGCATTACTTAAATTGTAGGACATGTATTTTTTAGTTTTACGTGTACTGATATTGAAAAACTCCTAAATTTGTTTTTCACTACCTATCATGGTTGGTGTCTTATGAATTGTAAATTTTAAACGGTCTTTAATATTAAAGATTTTAAGTCCCAATTCGGATTTTAAGTCCCAATTCTAAAAATGACACTTTTACAAAGTTGCCATTTTTTGTCCTAAACATTTGATGCCTGCTACCTGTTTCTGCTTCGCAAGATTAGGTGTAACTGGCAGTCAGCGTTTGTATATCCCTGCCAGATAGCCACACAAAATAATGATTAGGTGTGCCTGGATGGCCTTCTTGGGCAGCACAGTGAGGCAGGCTGTGCAATCACACTTCTCACACAAATAACTTAACTGACCTATTTTGCCTGCAGATAAACTGGGCTCAGGGCAGGGAGGCAGAAAATTACAGATACTTCTGTGGGGGGACCCCAGCCCCTCTTCAGTTCACTTTCTGGACCTATGGAAGGACTCCAAGGACTGCCTATTGCTGCGGCCTGCTGTGTACTTCAGAAGACTGCTTTGCTGCCCCAAGAAGGGCTGCTCTGCTGCCTGAAGCCTGCTTTGAGTTCCCGGAGGTGTGCCCTTCTGCTGGAGCCCTGATGTTCTATTTAAACCCGGGACTATCAGAGCAACTCCAAGTGCTGATTGGCTGTCTTCCTGATCAGAGCTTCAGGGACAGAAAAGGCTCTAACCATCTTGCATCTGCACCTGGACCCTGCCTGAGTGAGTCCTGACCCATCCAAGTGTGCCTCCCCAGTCCTGGAACCTAGGACGTGGTGCTAAAGTTACCCAGATAGCCTAAATCCAAAACTTTCCCAGAGAAACAAGAGGAAACTGGGACCTACCAAGTTGTTGATCTGCCCATGGTGCCTCACCGGTCAGCCTGACTTTGCAGCACCTACTGCTGTGTTCCTCTGTGCAGCAGAAAATTCTGTTCAGTGGCTCCTCACAGAAGAATTATCTGGCTTCGTACAGTGTTGTCAGATACAGCTTGGAGCTTCATCTCTCTGAAGAGTTTCAACTTTCAAAAAAGAAACTAAGGGTCAGATGTATCAAAGGGTTTTACCCATTCTGTGTCTATGGGAAAATGCGTTGGTACATAAGTCACGACGTGGGAGTGTTTATGAATCTTCTCTGTGACTTCATCCAGCGACAATGACACTTCCTGCTTGGACACCCTGATGAAAACACCTCCTCCTTGGACACCGCCAGCTAACTTTACCTCCTCAGACATTGTTCTCCAAAATGTCCTTTTAAGTCTGAGGGTAAGCGGAGAGCCAGCCCAATGCACTTTAAGTATCTTAACTATGCATCACAGTCGGCCATAATGTTAGACTTTGCCCTGGTCTTGCACTACTAGATGTCCACAGTTGATGCTTTGATCTTTTAGGCTCTATTTTTTTATTTCAACCTTCAAAATTCATAATTCGGGTTCTACTGATTTGGATTTTGGTCATTCTGGTGCCAAATAGAAAGTTTTCACTTTGTAACATTTTAGTGCTGCACAAATACTTTACACATTTCCTCTAAGTTATGTCTGACTGCTTTTGTGCCAAGCTCCCAGATGGTTAAGCACAGGTTAATTTAGTGACTGTTTGTGATTCACTCTGACAAGGAGTGTGGCTGCTGTTGTGTGAAAATGTCTCAACCAAAAACCCATTTACTTTCAGTTGGCAATCTATTTTAAAGATGTCCCAGATATTTAGAAAACGGTTGCTTGGAAGAGGTCTGGTTTTCAACAAGAGTGTGGGCTTACTGTAATGGCTAAAGTCCTACCACTTCACTTGGGCACACAGACAGGTTGAACAACTATTTTTGGACAGCACCTGTACCTTTAAGTGATTTGTGTTTCTTTGCTAAGGTTACTGCAGCAACACTGAATTAGAGAGAAAAAAAATAAGTTTGTCGATTTAAGATCATTAATAAACCCACTATATCTGTAGTTCACCGGTCACGTTTTCTGTGGGGTAATGTGTTTGAAACAGATTTTGCTCCTATTCTGCTGCTTGTTAGATGTCTGTTGTCAATTTCTTTGGTTACATACCATCGAAATGTGGACATGGACATGCCTCCACATTAACCACATCTTGACTGTAGTTGTTTGCATATTCCCATGACTGGTATGTATGCAATGAGTAGATTTTGGTGCGTAAATTGTCCAAATGAAGTTTTCGTTTATGAAAAAAAAAATCTTTCTCTTATTTTTTTATATCAATTAAATAGGAATTTCAGGGTCTGATCTACAAATCACTTTCTGGGAATAGGAGTGGCCTCCTCTATTTACAGGTGTGACTTTATCATGGGTTGTGATTCGCAGAACTCTTCTTTGTGTAATCAAGTCCCATTCCTGGAAATTCATGTAAAATTGAAAGATAAATGTGAAAAATATTGTTACAGAATTTCAGTCACTAAACAAGGTTACCTACAAAACTGTTTCTTATCTAAAATTGTTCCCGAAGTCCCTACAAAGCCATATCCTTATAGAATTTCAGTCGCTAAACAAGGTTACCTACAAAACTGTTGTTTCTTATCTAAAATTGTTCCCGAAGTCCCTACAAAGCCAAATCCAACTTAGTTACTGTGGAAATTCTTCAATTCTTGGTTTCTTTCAGTTGGGGTTTAATACACAGATTTGGTACATAAACTACCATGATAAACATGATAGATGCTGACTGCCAGGGTTTAGAGCCTGAAGTAGGACTGTGACTTGATTCTTCTCTATTTTTATTCTGCCTTCACCACAGTGGACCCCAATATTCTTCTCCAATTTCTGAAGCCCTTATGTAGTAGTGAGGAGACTGCTGTTCAGTGGTTCATATATATACCTTTGGAGTCGCACCCAACAGGTGCCACTATGTCCTTTCCTCCACAAAATCTCCAGTAGGAACTGTGATGTGCCGTATTAGCCTGAGTTGCTGCTTCTCTCCAATACATATTTTGAACTGCTCACAGCCATAACTTCATTGGTGGGTCATCTGGATTTCATTGCCCCGTCATCTATGATCTTGCCAGATGCCACTCCATGATGGTTCTTCCTCTTCAGCTGTGTAATATCCTGGGTTCTCCTTATCGGCTGACTGAATTCCTCACCGTTGCACCCCATGTCCCGCTTCATGTGATTCTAGAGTGGCTTTTTCACCAGCATCAGAAAAACATGTGATTGGATTTTCAAGTAAAAAAAAAGAAACTTGACTGCTTTGCTAAATTTTTCAATAACTTTTTTTATTCAAGAATCCTATAGATATATTTTACTGTCCTTTCTTTAAATTGATACTGTTTTATAGTAATTTGTGCATTTCCTTTACCAATGAATTATCTGATTGTATTTGTTTTATTCGGCAAGATGATAACCTTATTATGCTGACTGCAGTACAGATATACCTAACTGCACAGATAATATTCATACTCTCATTCTACATCCACAAGTGTTGATATCCTTGTTATTCTTATCAAATTATTTCATTTTATTTATATTTAGATAGCATACAGTATCTTACTGTGGTGCACATTTTGGTTATCATGCTATAACATTACTCCATTGTAGTATAATAATTTCATTTATGGGTACAGTTATAAAACGTTAACCATGGCTGCAGCTAGCATGAGATAACCTCAGCCTTTTCTCAAGGAAGTGGGGGACTACCCTGGGAAGAAGAATCAAAATATTCAAAACATATTTAATTGCCATAGGAGAGGAAAGATGTAATCTGATAAAACATGTTTTATTGGACAATGTTGCACTATAAGGAACAAATATATATGAAGATATTCCTGAACTCACACATGAAGAATGAGGGAGAGCCACAATAAAAGGTGTTACAAAATACCCTGAACAAGCTAGAAAACATTTTCAAGAAAGAAATTAATGTAGTATGAGAAAAGCATACATTTGTAGGTAGATCACGAGGAAAAAATGGCTCAATACTTTGCAGTACTTGGAGAGTTATCTTCCACTTGCGAATTCGGATCTTTGAATGACTGACGGACATGGTATCAACTGGTGGTGTACTAATGATCCTAAGATAGATGAAAGAGATTATTTTAATAATGAGCCCCAATATTTAAGAAGCTATAGACCTAGCTAAAAGCATAGGACAGACTGCTTTATGTATAAAGAGATTAAAATTCTAATGTAATCCCCTAATATTTCAAATACCATTGATAATATTCAAAAAACATATTGGTGGTGCACCACTTTTCCAAATTGCCAAATTTTATATTGAAGAGTTCAGTTCTTTTGAGGTAAAAGTGTGATAAATCTTCTCTTTATTTTCTTCCTCTTTTTCTCAATGACATATAAAATTAGGGTGACAATAGCGAACGCGTTTCTTCCTTCAACATAGGACTTCTTCTGGGCTGTAACGTAACACATAGTACACAATTAAAGCACAAAAAACAATGGACAAGTATCCACATATTACATCATCAAAAAGCACAATTTATCTACACATATGAGAAAACATGAATACGGAGTACTATAAACAGTTATACAAAGAAACAAGTATAAACATAACAAGAGAGACTGGCAAGGGAGTTCGACAGGAGATCACTAATACAGTGACCAAATAGATAGTCTCAGAGAATACCTAATGTAATCAGCTCATAAATTAATTCATATATATAAAAGGTGACCTGTATATAAACAATTTATGTGAAGCCCAAAAATGCCAAATTGGACATACCTAATCCATTTCTGACTGGTTTGTTATTTTATGTATTTCCTCATACCCTTGGAATCAGACGTAACACATCTAATATGAACAGAAAACAACACCTACTTAACAATTTGGGGAATAATTACTACACAAAAGTGTTGATACCACAAAATTAAATCTAATAATCTCAATGGTAAGTACCAAATCCAATCCAAAAAAGTTTGATCAAAATTGCACTCTCATTCTCCATATAAATATAAAGTCCCAAATATGCAAACCTGAAATAATCATTAAAATCAACCTCTATCAGCTTAAGACCCAGTTATAAAAGCAGTTGTAAATGAGTCCATACACAATACAACACGACGTCCACACACACAGACAACAAGAGTACCTTCTCAGATCTCCCAGATCGTTATGATCAATAAAAGAACTCCTGTTATTAGCGAAATTTCTTGAGTGTCCTCATTTATGGATCAGCACGATAAATCAAAAGCAAAACAAACCCCATAAGGGCAGTGCAGTTTTAAATATATCGCCGAGTTAGGCGTCCTCAGGTGCAGACGCTTAGTATGCGAGCCGTCTCAACCTGGAAGCAGAGTCCCGTAAGTTGGAGGACATACCTCATCTATGTTAGTAATGAATGCGGCGGCCATCATAAAGCATTTACAAAGCATAAATATTCCGCAGTGTACAGACAAATTACGATCATTCTTCATTAAATTCAAACCCTGTATTACTTCCCACAAGTACTCATGTTCTTTGCAGTTAGATGCAAAAAAGCAACTACTAAACACTTAATACGCAAGCCGGCCCGGCCCAGAAAGGAAGTCCCGTTAGTCAAAGGGTGTGTCTCGTTGATATTAGTGATAAATATATGCGAGCCGTCTCAACCCAAAAGCAGAGTCCCGTAAGTCGGACGACATACCGCGTCGATGTTAGTAATGAATGCGGCGGCCATCTTAAGGCATGTATAAAACATAAATATTCCGAAGTGTACAGACAAGTTGAAATCATTCTTCATTAGAGTCAAGCCCTGTGCTGATTCCCACCAGTACTCATGTTCTATACAGTTAAATGCAAGGAAACACCCACTAGATATTAGTCAATTCATACAATAAACCAGATGATCAATGAGAACCACGGTGGCCATCATAGAGTGTGTAGGAACAGACATTTCTCAGAACGTGCCTATCCTCTAAAATATCACTCCCTCACGGCAGCACCAATCAGGACAGCCTCTTAGAATGTACCAATGTGTGATAATTTCCCGCCAGACAGCAATTCTAAACTTTTATTACTTAAGGTATTGTGTGCTAATAACCAGTGATATCACACATATTAATGTCAACAATTCTGGTTTTTAGTCCAGTGGTATAATACAAAATGGCCCTCTGAATGGAATAATTACTTCAATACAAATCAAATAGACCATTAGGCACCACAACTTTGTGGCAACATCATTCACCCGAAGTTCCAAATTATTAATATAAGGCCAGATAAATCATTTCTGCAAACAGCCCATATTCCATCATAAATATCAATCCAGTCAGAAAAGAGAATTGATATCAAACTGCAAAAAAAAAAAACAAGTAAACATAAAACCATGATGTTGATACAATATACATCAAAGATTGTGAACACAATAAACAATATCAAATTATAAGAAATAATGAAATTCATTGTCTGTATTATTAAAAGTGGGAATCTAACTGTGTTGGAGAGAAAGGTTCTTGCGTCTCTAAGATCTGATCAAACAATAGTGATCCGCAAAGCGGATAAAGGAGGAAATGTGGTCATAATGAACAAAGGTGACTACATTGGGGAAATTGAAGGACTTCTGGCCGATTCTACCTGTTACAAGAACACCATAAATATTCTGATGTATACATAGGCTGAATTTATCAACATGAAACTCACAGATTGGCATGGATACGGACTTATCACTGATGAAGAATATAAATATCTTGTTGTTAAAAATTCCCAGTATCCATGCATATATATTCTTCCCAAAATACATAAAGAAGGGGATTTTCCGCCGGGTAGGCCTATAATATCCGGTATTTCTTCTCCCACTGGAAGGCTGTCAGAGTATGTTGACTCTTTCTTGCAAAAGTTTGTATGTAATCTACCAGCTTTTATACAAGACAGTAAGGATATCCTTAATAAATTTGAGGAATTTCCATGGTAAGATCATCTTATGTTTGTCACAATGGATGTTAACAGTTTGTACACCTGTATACAGAAGCATTTTGGAATTCAAGCCAATAAGTCTTTTCTGAATACTAGAACAGCTGACCATTATGAACATAATTATATGATCATAGAAATGATTGATATTATTCTGTCAAAAAACATTTTTTGCATAATGGCAGGTGGTTCCAACAAATACAAGGTACTGCGATGGATTCGAAATTTGCTCCATCATATGCATGCCTTTTTATGGGCTGGTACGAAAAACAACATGCATGGCGCAAATATGCCTCCCCTGGACAGAGTTTATTGTGTTCTGGGGAGGTATATAGATGACATCATTATATTATGGAATGGAACAGTAGAGCAACTGACCTTGTATCATGCTTTTCTCAATGACAATCCTTACAATGTCAAACTAAGTATTCAGTACAGTAAGGAAACAATAGACTTTTTGGATATTCAATTTTTTGTGGCAAATAACAGAATACAAAGTGCAGTGTTAAGAAAATCAACAGCTTTTAACTGCATTTTACATGCGACAAGTGTCCATCCCAAATCAATTATCCATTACATCCCTTTTGATGAGATGGTATGTGTAAGACATAACTGCAGTACTACTGAAACCTTTTTAACACAGATCAAAAACACCAAACAGAGATTTATTAAGAGGGGATATGATAATAAAATCTTGCTGAAAGCGGAAAAACAGATCATGAAAATGCCCAGGAAAGAGACATTGAATGTGAAGTCCAAGGATGATAAGAAGAAACAACTTGATCAGGTGGCATTCGTGACCCAATATTCAGTTTTGAGTCAAGAGATTTTTAAGATTTTAAAACGGCACTGGCATCTGCTTATGGACACACCGGGCCTAAAAGGGTGTATATTCAAATCTCCCAAGGTGACCTACCGTAGAGGCATGACAATAAGGGACCGGTTATGTCCAAGTTACATTACTGTGACTAATAATGAAACATGGCTTCCCACTAAACCAAAAGGGTTCTATGTCTGTCATGAATGTAATGTTTGCATACTAGGCTTAGACAAATCAAAATACTTCTGTTATAATACCAGTAGGACATATACAATTAAACATTTCATTAATTGCAAGACGAAATATGTGATCTATATTTTGGGCTGCATGTGTAATAAGATCTATGTGGGGAGTACTGTAAGGCCCCTGAAAGTAAGAATACAGGAACATGTACGTGCCATAAAAAATAAAGATACCAGGTATCCACTAACATCCCACATGATGTTATCCCACACTGAGGATGGGTGCATCTGGTTTCAGGGGGTGGATTATGTACCCCCTCACCAGAGAGGAGGAAACAGAGTTAATTCTACGCCAGAAAGAGGCAGCATGGATTTGCCACCTGCGAGCGGTTGCAATGGGCCATAATACAGACAATGAATTTAATTATTTCTTATAATTTGATATTGTTTATTGTGTGCACAATTTCTTGGATGTATATTGTATCAACATCATGGTTTTATGTTTACTTGTTTTTTTAGCAGTTTGATATCAATTCTCTTTTCTGACTGGATTGATATTTATGAAGGATTATGGGCAGTTTGCAGCAATGATTTATCTGGCTTTATATTAATAATTTGGAACTTAAGGTGAATAATCTTATTATTTGTGGTGCCTAATGTTATATTTGATTGGTATTTGTTGGACCTGGCCCTTTTACAGGGTCATTCCCCAGACTATTTGCTTTTTGCATCCTTATTTTTCTGACCTTTGTTGGCTGACGTTTTGACTCTGAGCACTTTTTCACTGCTAACCAGTGCTAAAGTGCATGTGCTCTCCTTTACAAAATTGGTATGATTGGATTATACCTAATTGGCATATCTAATTTACCTATAAGTCCCTTGTAAAGTGGGATCCCTGTACCCAGGGCCTGTAAATTAAATGCTACTAGTGGGCCTGCAGCGCTGCTTGCGCCACCCACTGTAGTAGCCTGTCAACCCTATCTGAGCCCTGCTAGCGCAGAGCCTGTGTGTGCAGTTTTCTGCCACAGGGACCTGGCATCTAAATTTACTTGCCAGGCCCAGAACTCCCCTTTTACTACATGTAACTCACCCCTGAGGTATGCCCTAGCTAGCCCTTTGGGCAGGGTGCCATGTATGTAGAAGGAAGGACATGTGCCATGCTGCGTGGCCTGTCCTGGTAGTGACAAACAGGGAGGGTGGAGGTGACACAGAGGTGCATCTACATATTGTAAAGCCTTCCTGGGCTGAGAGAAGGGAGAGGTGGGGCACACCTGCATTTGTAAAGGCTGTGCCCTGGCCTCACACAATAGGGTCGTTAACCCCCCACAGATGTTTGGAGCCTGTGCTGAAAGGAGAGAGGGTACACTCCCAGAACCAGTTGTAACTGGCTGGAACCTCCTCTCCCTACCATTGTAAAACACACTGTAACCCTAGTATAAGTACAGGGGCATTTCCCCCACAATTTGAACACTCTTGGAACTTGAAACTGGACACAGAACACTGATGAATGGACTCACCAGGAAACCACCTTGGACTGCTGCTGCTGTGCTGACCTGTGACCTGCCTGGTCACTAGTAGGAACTCCCACCATCTGCACCCCTTGTGCTGGCCTGTAGCTAGGCCCACCAGCCCTGTGCTTTTCCTTGTTATTTTGCTGTTCCCAGGGGCAGGGTGCTGTTGCCCCTGACCCCTGCACCGATCTCTACAGCTTTGCATTAGCGGTTGGGAAAATCACTCACTCTTAAACTTGCTGCAGAAGATCACCTCCGCAGCCCGGGCTTCAGATTGGCCTTGTCGCTTTAAAAATGCTTTATTGCTGCTCTCCGAATCACCGCCGCAGCCCGGGGAAGTTATTTTGGTAAAGCGCGTGTGTAACGCGCTTACCGGTTCCCCCAGGGCACGAAGAAAACCTTCTTCTCTTCAGGCGTCCTCCTATTGGTGCCCCCGGGGTGAGGACCGCTCTGTGGAGCACCCCCGGGGCACTGGTAGGCCCTGCCTTGGGCCAGGACGTCGTCGACCGTCGGAGGGAGAGGGAAACGTCTCCCCCTCGCCTGTGGAAGTCCCGGAGGACTTTCCTTTGTCATGCGGGCCAGGCGGTAGCCTCACGGGAGGCTCGCCCGGACCGCCGGCTCCCTAGTTGGCCCCCTCATGGGCCAGTGGCATTTCTGTAGGGATCTCTCCCCGTGTAAGGGCCGACGGGGGCCCACGGAGACCCCAGGAGTTTGCGGATCCCTGGAGGGGCCCGTTTTCAAATCGGAGGGGGTGTGTGGCGCCCCCCTCCTTCCTCAAAGGTTTTCCCTGACTCGGGACTGCCCCTTGTGAGGGCCAGTGGAGGCCTAGGGAGGCCCCCAGTTATCCCGGTCCCCAGAGGGGCCCATTAACAGGATTGAGGAGGCACGTACCGCCCTTTTCTCTTCCCAAGTAAATCCGAGGCCCCCGTTTTGCGCATAGGAGGGCCGGGGGCCCCAGTATTCACTTTCTAGGCACTGGAAGTGCCTCTTCATCCAACCAGGTACTTTTTAAATGACCAATAATAGTTGCAATCCCAAGTTTTTTGGGTCATATTTTACCTACCTGCGTTTGATGTTTTTACATATGTGCTAATGTTTCTTTTATGAGCATGACAAGCAGATATGTATTTATATGACTTGTGAGATAGTCTCTAATGTTCCTTTTATGGGTATTTAGGAATTGTTCACGACAAGTGCATATATCTTTTACTGTAATTCCTGACTACTGCTTATGTTGCAGAATCCTGAGTACTTATGTGTTCTAGTCTGACAACTGCATATTCTTGCAGAGTATTAGTACCTTGTGTAACGTTCTGACAACTGCTAAGGTAGCAGGGTATTACTTACGTGTAGTGTTGGTCTAATTATGTTTTGTGCAATACAGATTATTTTTACATAGCTCAGTGTTGTGTTTACTTTGTGGTGTACATTTTGTGTCACGTGTGTTGTGCAAATGCTTTACACATTGCCTCTGGGATAGGCCTGACTGCTTGTGCCAAGCTACGAAGGGGGTGAGCAGGGGTTATCTTGGACGTGTAACTCCCTTGACCTGACTAGAGTGGGTAGGTTCTGCCTGGCTGAGGTGCATACCCTAGCCAACCAGAAACCCCATTTCTAACAGTATTGAAGTCATTTTTCCATTCAGAGGGCCATTTTGTATTATACAACTGGACTAAAAACCGGAATTATTGACATATGTGTGATATCACTGGTTATTAGCACACAATACCTTAAGTAATAAAAGTTAAGAATTGCTGTCTGGCGGGAAATTATCACACATTGGTACTTTCTAAGAGGCTGTCCTGATCGGTGCTGCTGTGAGGGAGTTATATTTTAGAAGATAGGCACGTTCTGAGAAATTTCTGTTCCTACACAGTCTAAGATGGCCACCGTGCTTCTCATTGACCATCTGGTTTATTGTATGAATTGACTAATATCTAGTGGGTGTTTCCTTGCATTTAACTGTAAATAAGATGAGTACTGGTGGGAATTAGTACAGGGCTTGACTCTAATGAAGAATGATTTCAACTTGTCTGTACACTTCAGAATATTTGTTTTATACATGCCTTAAGATGGCTGCTGTATTTATCGCTAATGTTACGGGACGCTGCTTCCGGGTTGAGACTGCTCGCATACTAAGCGTCTGCACCTGAGGACACCGAAATTGGAAGTATGTTTAAAACTGCGCTGCCCTAATGGGATTTGGTTTGCTTTTAGTTTATTGTGCTGTTCCATGAATGAGGACACTCAAGAAATTTCGCTAATTACAGGAGTTCTTTTATTGATCATAACGATCTGGGGGATCTGAGAAGGTACTCTTGTTGTCTGTGTGGACGTTGTGTTGTATTGTGTATGGACTCATTTACAACTGCTTTTATAACTGGGTCTTAAGCTGATAGAGGTTAATTCTAATGACAATATCAGGTTTGCATATTTGGGACTTTATATTTATAGGGAGAATGAGAGTGCAATTTTGATCAAACTTTTTTTGGTTGGATTTGGTACTTACAATTGAGATTATTAGATTTAATTTTGTGGTATCAACACTTTTGTGTAGTAAATATTCCCAAAATTGTTAAGTAGGTGTTATTTTCTTTTCATATTGGGTGTGTTGCGGCTGATTCTAAGGGTATGAGGAATTACATAAAATAACAAACCAGTCAGAAATGGATTAGGTATGTCCAATTTGGCATTTATGGGATTCACATAAATTGTTTATATACAGGTCACTTTTTATATGTACAAATTAATTTATGAGCTGATTACATTAGGTATTCTCTGAGACTATTATTTGGTCACTGTATTAGTGATCTCCTATCGAACGCCCTTGCCAGTCTCTCTTGTTGTTATGTTTATACTTGTTTGTTTGTATAACTGTTAATAGTAGTCCGTATTCATGTTTTCTCATATGTGTAGATAAATTGTGCATTTGATGCTGTTGTATGTGGATAATTGTCCATTGTTGTTTGTGCTTTCATTGTGTACTATGTGTTACGTTACAGCCCTGAAGGAGTCTTACGTTGAAGGACGAAACGCATTGGCTGTTTCACCACAATTTTATATGTCATTGAGAAAAAGAGGAAGAAAATAAAGAGAAGGTTTATCACACTTTTACTTCAAAAGAATTGGACTCTTCAATATAAAATTTGTCTATTTGTAAAAGTGGTGCACCACCATTATGTTTTTTTGATGTTTTTTCCTTTTTTCATAAACATGTTTACACCTTAGCAGCAGGTGTTTGGTTGAGGTGCACACAGAGAACAATATAATATCTTGCCCAGGACCTAGCTTGGGATATATAGGGATTGGTGTGCATTTTAAAAGTCTGCTGCGTTTGTTGGTTTGGGATTGATAATATTGTTGGGCCAAATGGAATAAAGATAAACTCACATTTAAAAAATCTAAAATAAAACCTAGCAAACTAGACAAACTTAAATGTGGTAATGCTAACCACTTAGCTAACCACTTAGCCAAGAATCCGCCGTGTCCTTCAAGGGGAATAATTTGTCGATAGGTAATAGTGCATTTTGCTAAGGTTTGTAAGGATGCAGAAAACAAAGAAATGGTTGTTATCATACCTATTAATAAAGATGAAGTAGATAAGAAAATAATTTTTCAAGTTACTTTTATTGAGAAGAATGAACCTGTGAATTATCTCATTTGCAATATTTCTCTTGATGAAGTGGTTTTCAGCATCTGTGCCGATTCCTGCTCACTCTGATAGATATCCATTTCAAGAAAAAGATTAATGCTGAGATTATGTATTAGAATCTCCTGATATCAAAACAGTAAAGATCCTATACCCCGCAAGAGAATAATATAGCATTTAGAGGCAGAAACAAAGTAACATAAATGTGAAGACAGAAGGTTCCAATTTATTATTTTGGAAAGATCAAAAGGGCTTTGACATTAAGTGTAACTGTCTCGTAGGCTCTCATTATTCTAATGAGAATACTAGATTTTGAGCAGCAGAATCGCCCCCGGTGTGGGAGACCGAGTCTAACCCACTGCGGGTAACACCTGTCGCTCTAATCCGGGTTTTGCTCCAGCTAACTAGCAGTGCCTCATCTCTACCAAAGGATAGTGATGATTGGGCAGCCGAGCGCATGACATACTAGGCCTTCTCAGAGAAGTCGTGGTCATTCAGGTCTCATCCGGTTCGCTCATTTACAATTCAGTCTCATATTCAAATGACAAATAGAAGCAGTATATGTTTCAATAATGAGTTTAATAAAACAACTGCATCTTAGATAGTAAAGCGTGAGCTGCAATAACCAGGACGACACAATATGACTATTAAAATTGTGACGAGAAGAGTGAAGCATAAAAACAACACTATCATATTGTCACTATTATCGATGGACTATGTCCTATCTAAGTAATAATTTGAGCACAGCATGTTAAGCTCTAGATCTGCCTTTCAGGTTCCCCTGGGAAGACATCAACCCCCATACCTGAGCAAAGGCATGTGGTCTGTGTTAGAATCTGTAGCGAAGCAATCAGCATACAGTTGGGGTTCCTTGTCTGGAATCTCCCCCTGACGTGTAAGGGACAAGGAAGTGTTTATATAATAACACAGCTGATGTTCTGAGAAAATGTCCCTACGTAAGGATGTGTATTTTCTACGAACGTTGGAGACTAAACTTCTACCACGTGAGTGCTGGCCTAGGCAAAAACAGTTAGATAGATGAAAACAAAACATGACCGTAAAAATGGTTATTGTAATAATAATAATGCGAAGCTGAATAAAATGTATCTAAGTTTAAGTGCACAGCGGCCTAGTGTGTTAAAACAACGTGCATGGAGCTATAACTACAATGGCTACACAACACAACCAAAATAATTATTCTATAGGATAGATCTATCATAGGTATTGATGTGTGTGAAGATTTTCCATTTCCTCAAGTATTTTCTGAAAATCTAGATCTATTTAAAGACTTTGTGCTCAAAATTAAACTAACAACGAATGGGGTACAGTGGTAAGACTCCTCCTATCCCAATTCTTCAAGTTGGATCCACTCAAAAGAAAACTAGACTCAAGGAGTAATTGAGTAATTCTTCATCTCCACAATTTCCTGATTGATTTCATCCAAACTTTTTGTATATGAACATCTGTACTACTAACTTCAATTTGTTTTCACTGATCTGTATTTTGATGGTTACTGTGTTTGGCAATCTTTTTTGCTGCCCAAAACCCAAGAATGGGAATAAGCGACCACTCTTTTGCAAAAGCATGCTTATTAAGAAAAATTTGGCGTGTGTTGCCCACAATCCTCTAGGTGCTGCACTGGCCCATACATATTGACATTATCACTCTATAGAATGGTCTTAATCGGGCCCATTTTTAGTTCAGTAAGAGATTCATCAGTTTGTGCCATGGTCTAAGCGAAGTTGAGGGCAGGACAGAACTGAGTCAATGCCCTCATCTGTGAATGTTAGTATAAGATTCTGTACCAGGAAATAGGTGTTCAAAATGTATTTTGAATCACATTCTAAGTATTGATCCACTACTAAATTGTTGTCATGAATAGCATTGTCAAATAAGGACAGTTTGTAATGGTAGCAGAATGACACAATCCCTGGAAGAAGTGTCTTGTGTGGAGGGATCTTGTATCCTACTAGGATAAACAGTCACATTAGAGATATTGGGCAAGGAGGCATCTGCTACCTACATTTGTGCGCTGAGTGTATCATGAAGAGAGTCAGAGGCGATAGACCGAACACAAAAGTTGTTAGTGACATTCAGAATGATGAATCGAGAAATATTCATACATACTAACATACCATTAGGAACGGTCACGTAGTGAAACTATATGTAATACACATACAGTTATCAAAATCCATTATTTGACTTGCAGCACATACAAAAACTGAATCTTCTGTTGCACGAATAGTTGTTACCATAAACCAACCCATTTGTATTTGTTTTAGAATTTGAGAAGGATGAGAGGTTGAGAGTACTGGGGTTCAACCTTTTGATTTTACAGGTTAAACACTGATGAGCAATTCCTTATGTGGTCCACTGAGCTGTCTTACCAGCTTCATCCTTTATATATTTTCAACCCTACATCAATGGGACCCTTGAATCGTTTTATTAAAGAATAAATGGGACAATAAAGTGGTTAACGGGTATTACTTAATCAAATTAAATGTAACTGTAATTATGGTTAATTGTCTCCTTTTTGTTAAATTATTTGTGGCTAGTGCTCTAAATGAGCAAACTATTCTCTGGTTACCATTAAATTAGTTGTTGGATGATGCTGGTGGTATATGGTGGATTGAAGGGTAGCTGGTTTATGAGATGCAGTGCCACCATGAAGGGTGGAGTTAGCCTATTAGCAGCAGGAAAAAGGTTATATTTAAGCTTTGCATCACGCAATTGGTCACAGACAGCCTTATTTTTAAGGTAACTTCAAGCTCCATCTAAAGATGATTTAAGACATGGCTTTGGTTTCTTGAAGATGTAGTCTTTCAAAGTTGTGAGGATTCAGTGATAGGGTGGAGGGACTACTGCATATTTTCTTTCATTCCCCCATGTGTGCATTTCACTGCTGTGGCGAACATCTTTAACAATGCGTCCTTAAGGACGTGGACATTTCCCAAACAAGCATAACCACGCTTGCCTGAACAATGCATGGCTTTTTCTGTGCCTTAACCACACATGTGCTAAATTATGCACATGCGTGGTTAACGCACAAAAAAAGCCATGCAGTGTTTGGGAGAGGACGTGGAGAACACCATGGGGTAAGTGGGGCTGGGGCCGGGGTGGGAGATGGTTTAAAGAATTGGGGTGGGTGGGTGGTGGGGTCAGAGGTGGGCTATTTTTTTTTTAAGGTGCGGGGTCAGGGGGTTTGGGTATTTATTTTAATGGATTAGGGTGGGGGTCAGGTATTATTTTATTCATTTTTTTAGGGGCTTGGGTGGGGGGGGTTTTGGGTAATTCTTTTATTTAGGGTTCAGGATGGGGCGGTAGTTTATTTTTAAAGGGTTGGTGTTGTAATATTGTTGTAATGATGAACACCCATGTATTTTAGCATATTAACCTATTATATAAACACTATTTTACGCAGTTAACTAACTTAAATCCTACATGACTAAATCCTTACAATTATGTTTATAATTCATTTGTACTAGTGTAATGGTGCGCTCCTATTCTCCCCTGTAGAATGTTAGCTAATGGTACGACCTGGAGTGCACCTTAGAATGTTGGTGAGAAGAGTGCGGTAGGAGAAAAGAAGCTGTCAAGTGAGGAGGTGTGTTGCAAGGAGTACGTTCAATAAACTTGTCAACTACTTCTATTGGTTGCGAGTTATTACAGAAGAACTTTTGGCGACGAGGATGGGATACTGCACAGGGGCGGTGAAGACTCCTTGCCCCTGATCTGTTCAACGCCTCAACAAGAGGCTGTATTCAGCTTGTGTATATCTTGAAAGGTACGGTCTGGGTTTGCCAATCAGTGACTGTTCGTGGTGTGATAATTGGATAAGGTTAAGCAGGACGAACCTTGGTGTGGGCAGGAGTACCTGTGGGAGCTGGGACATCGCACTAGAAAGCGAAGTCTTCTACCAGATGGAGATTCCGAGTGATGTGTGCGGTAGGCACTACTAGGGCTGTATTGGTACGTGGAAGACCAGGTATTTCTCACACCGTGGGAAAGTGCGGAGCGGAAGTATTGAGGACGGTGCCCCCCCCTGCCGTGTTCAACTGAAGGGGATACTGCGTGTGCATACTTGAGCACGAGTTCTCCCGACTACCGAAGTGTTGGGAGAACTGTGCGGAGGCAGTTGTTCGGCGCCCTAGCCGTGTCATTACAGCGCTGAGGGAAGCGCGATCACCGGGAGGGATCTGCCCTACCAGTTTGCGCTGCGCCAGAGCCCGCTTGAGGAGAAGCCGTTCTGTGAGACAGTGTCGAACCAGCTGGTCGGCACGGCGTGCGCGCAGCATGGTTCCTTAACGAGCAGGATTCCTCCGAGTGTATTGAGAAAGTTGTGCGAGGTGCTGCAGAAAACTATCCTTCATCGCGCCTATCGGAACCCATAGGGAATCTGTGGGTCAACTTTAGAGGCGCGAGGAGCCTACCTGGTGAGAGTCCCGATCAAGCGGCATGAAGAAGCAGTGAGAGTCCATAGCAACGGGACTCCACAGTCGTAAAAACTGTCTTAGTGATTCCCTCAGCCAAAGAACACGGAAGAGAAAAAATGAATATCTTTCAAAATAAAAGTCCTGTTTGCTGGAACTTGGATCGCTTTCACAATAAGAGTTTCTGATTCCAATTGTTTCCAATTCTTGTATCAACATCACGTTTGTATCAACCTGTGCACGAGGGTTGTAACTTAGTGAGAGTACTATTAGTAAGTTACTGTCTGAGATTGAATTGTTAATGTTGATACAGTACATGCTTAGGTAGGAATTTAAAAAAAGGGTCACAGATCACGTTCAGGCAAGTCACTATATTGCTGAGTGAGACCAACTACAAAGGGAATGGCAGCAGCAGGAATGTCCCAACCCCCTCCGTTCCTTAATGAAATAGGTGAACCAATGTTACCCTGGAAAGAGTGGTCTAAACTGTTTGAATCATATCTGATTGCTATGGTGGGGGAAAGTTCACGGCATTAAGGAAACAACATATACTGCTCCATAATCTAGGAATACATGGAAGAAAGGTGTATGAGAGTCTGACTGACGCAGAAGATGATAGTGAGGATGGTGGAGAGAATTTTGATGTGTTCCAACAAACACTTGCTAAATTGGAATGTCATTTTGGTCACAAAATCAATATTGTCCTGGAAAGGCATAGATTCTTTTGCAGAGTACAGGGCAAAGAAGAAAAAGTAGCCACTTATATTGCCGCCTTGCGGGGTTTAGCTCATGCTTGTGATTTTGAGGGTTTGGAGGATTCATTGATACGTGACCAATTGGTGAGGTGTACAAGTAGTCCAAGGGTACATGAAAAACTCCTTACACATAACCCCTCTCTTAAAGAAGCTGTGGACATAGCTAAGAGTATTGAGCATACGATGGAGTGTATGAAGGAAATCAAAAATTTGCCAGAGGTAGAAGGGGTGAAGGAAGTCAAAAGTTGTAATAATCTAGATGAAAGTGTGGTCAACAAAGTTGAGGATTCTATATTATCAACCGCACCAATGAAAAAAAATCAAAGTGAAGATATATCAAAAGGGAAGTGTTTCAGATGTGGGAATCCCAATCACCTGGCTAACAGTCCCCTTTGTCTGGCGCGCAACTGTTTATGCAGGAAATGTGGAGCTAAGGGGCACTATGCACGGGTGTGAAGAAATGATAAAAGCATGAAAAAAAAGGCTAATAAGGTGGAAGAGGTCATTGATTTAGGTAGTAAATTTATACTGCAAGTCAAGGCAAGTTATGGGAGGGAACCCCTTAGTAACAATTATCCATTGTGCAACATCAAACTTGATGGTATTGAGGTGGAGGCGTACGCTGACTCATGCACACCATACACATTCATGAATTACCAAACCTTTGTTGATAATTTCCAAGACCAGGGGTACAAATTGAACACGGCTAATATAAGACCAGGAGGATATAACAATGATCCCATACCACTTAAAGGGATGCTAGAACTGGGCATTACATTCAAGGATAGGCACACCAAGGGAATAGTGTATATCACAAAGAAAGGATCAAACTTATTAGGATGGAAACACCAAAATGATCTTGGAATCAAACTGGACCCTAACAGCAAGGAACAAGTATTGTTAGTAGACTTGCAAGAAATTAGTGAAGGCATTAGTGAAGGATTTCCCAAGCTGTTTGAAGATAGACTGGGATTACTGAAAAATTTCCAGCACAAAATTAAACTCAAGGAGGGTGCTACACCTGTAGTACACAAGTGCAGGACTGTGCCGTACTTAATGAGGGAACCCCTGAAAGAAGAATTGGAGAAACTAGTTAAATCCGGAGTTATTGAACCAATTGAATGCTCCTTGTGGCTAGCACCCATAGTGGTCACTAGGAAACCTAACGGCAGAGGCATTCGTCTATGTGTGGATTTGAGGGATTTGAACGCTAATATATGGGTGGACAGGTTCCCCTTACCCAAGATAGACGAAATGGTGAGTAAGTTAGGTGCAGCCAGATATTTTAGCGTAATTGATTTATCATCCGCTTACCACCAAGTGGAATTACATCCATCTTCACGCTCTCTCACATCCTTTATTACTCCGTTCGGGGCATTTAGATATCGCCCAATGCCCTTTGGCCTTGCTTCAGTGGCAGCGGTGTTTCAAAGAATTATGCAAACCATATTGCAGGGAATTAAGCAGATTATGTGCTTCCAGGATGATATATTAGTGTATGGAAGTACGGAGAGTGAACACAATTCCATTTTAAGAGAGGTATTCAAAGCCCTTGATGATGCGGGCATGACGATTAGAAAGGAAAAGTGCCAACTAGGAGTGGAGTCAGTGGAATACCTGGGGCATAAGATAAATAAAAACGGGGTAGAACCCAAATGCGATCTTGTTGTGGCAGTGAAGGAAGCCCCAGCCCCAACTAATAAAGAGGAATTGAGATCGTTCTTGGGGTTAGCTGAGTTTGTCTAAATTTGTTCACAATTTTGCAGTGGTCACGGCCCCCTTGAGAGCATTATTAAAGAAGAATGCACCTTTTGAGTGGAGTGATGAGTGTCAGGTTGCATTTGTACAAGTCAAGGACGCCATAGTCCATTGCCCTACTTTAGGAAACTTTGATCCCACTAGGAAAACATGGCTTACCACGGATGCTAGTGGGAAAGGTCTTGGTGCCACCTTATCTCAGTGTGTTGATGGGCAGGAAAGGATCGTGGCGTTTGCATCCAAATCATTAAGAGAGGCAGAACTCAACTACTCTACGATTGAGAGAGAAGCGCTGGCGTGCTTTTGGGCCATTAACCACTTCAAGTTTTTTCTGTGGGGTTTGCCTTTCTTGGTTAGGACGGACCACAAACCCCTCATTTCTTTGTTCACCATTAAAGGTAAAGACCATGCCACACCACGTATTGCAAAATGGATCATGGGGCTAGAAGCCTTCAATTTTGACATGCAATATGTTCCAGGAAAAAGGAATATTATAGCAGATTGTCTGTCTAGGCTACCCAGAGAGGAGAGGCAAAATGAAACGGAGGAGACCCTTGAACCAGTGCTCTATGTAGAGCTATCAGGCATTACCAAGGAAGAATAGGTTACAGCCACTAATGAGGATCAGGTTATACAAGCCTTGAAAAGTAAAATAAGGAGTGGGTGGCCTGAGAGACTACAACAGATCGATGAGGAACTCAAGGGGTATTGGGAGGTGCGTGATGAGTTACATATAGCCAATGACTTAGTTATGAGAGGTGAACGAATCTAACCTCCCAAAGTGTTGTGGGACACGAGGGACACCTAGGTAGAACTTTAACCAAAAATAAACTTCGAGCTTCATACTGGTTTCCCACCATGGACAGGTTGGTGGAAAGTACTGTTCGAGAGTGTGTCCTTTGCGCAATGAGCGATAAAACCAAGGTTACGCACAGGTCCCCTTTGTCTCCAGTCGAGGTTCCCACCAAACCTTGGGACAAGTTAGGGTTGGACATCCTGGGACCCCTCACATGTTTGGGATCAAGTGCAAGGTTCATGTTCGTTTTAGTCGATTATCATACACACTGGGTGATGACAAAAGCTGCTCATAATGTAACAACACAAGAGGCAATAGCATTTCTGAAAGAAGCCTTTACCAGAGAAGGTATTCCTAGCACTATTGTGACAGACAATGGGGTGCAGTTCACTTCTGGAGCCATGGCGGAGTTTTTAAGAAACAGTGGGATCCAACATTTCAGGTCAGCACTGTACAACCCGAGGGCTAATGGTCTTGTGGAGAGGGTTAACAGGATGGTCAAAGAGTGTTTGCAGTTAGCTAGCATGTCGCGAGAGCCAGGAGAGAGTGCGATTGAGCGAATGTTGTGGTCATACCACACCACCCCTAATTTGGTCACAGGAGTATCTCCCTTTGTGTCTCTTAAGGGTAGGCAACCGGTAACCAAATTAAACCCCAATTGGTTGAAGGGGGGGGAACCTGTTTTGGTTCAGCGTGAGGAAGTGCTGGCGAGAGTAGAGAGGAGTCAGAGAAAGTATCAGGAGTGGTATAACAGCAAATATGGTACTAGAAGAAAACAATGGAAGGTGGGTCAATGGGTCAGAGTGAAACTTCCAGAATCTACTCGGAAGGGAACGAGCAAGTTCTCGGAACCGTTACGAATTGTGAGAGTACATAAAAATGTGGTAACTTTGGAAGACGGTCGGGTATGGAGCATGGATCGCATATCTGCCATCCAGAACAGCCAACCGGATAAGGAACAGGAGAGAATTGGAGAAGGAAACAATACCATTCCCCGGAGAACCCAGACTGAGTTTCCCAGGAGAAAGACTTCTCCAGCATGGCACAAGGACTATGTCCTACGACAATAAACAATATGATGAACCATTCTCCCTTATGTATTGGAGGGAAAGGGGAAGTGTTGTAATATTGTTGTAATGATGAACACCCATGTATTTTAGCATATTAACCTATTATATAAACACTGTTTTACGTAGTTAACTAACTTAAATCCTACATGACTAAATCCTTACAATTATGTTTATAATTAATTTGTACTAGTGTAATGGTGCGCTCCTATTCTCCCCTGTAGAATGTTAGCTAATGGTACGACCTGGAGTGCACCTTTGAATGTTGGTGAGAAGAGTGCGGTAGGAGAATTGCGTTTTTCCGGCATGCGTTGTTCCATCCTACAACCCACTGCTGCACCTCAGCATATTGCCACAATGGCACTATGATGGCCACTTACTGCCTGTGGCTTCCCAACTCTCTAGTATATACTGCAGTCCCTTCCCGATCAATATCCATAGCGTCCTGAAGTTTTCAACAATCCACTATGCAGCCATTGCAAACCACTGGTAGCTTCCTTCATAAAGTTATACGTTCCTTATATGCTCCTGCAGTTAGTTGTAATATCTAAAAGTTAGCACCTTAAGGCCGTCCAGGTATGTCAATGGGGCTCATCTGAGGTATTTCTCCAGGAACATTCTAGTCCAGTGGTTCCCAACCTGTGGCTCAGGGACCTCTAGGGGTCCGCAAAGCCTCCTCAGGGGGTCCACGACTGCTTAGGAAATGAAATGATATTAAAAGATTAGGTCCCCAACTTTCAGTAATGACTCAGCGGATGGGTCGCCAGATTCCAATAATGATTCAGTGGGGTACCCGGGTTCCAGTAATGATAAAGTGTGGGTCCACAGAAGTTAAAAGGTTGGGAACCCCTGTTCTAGTTGGTATCTGTCAGATCAGAGTAAGGACCATGGGGGAACATCTCCTTTGTAGAATGTCACAAGACATGGTGGTAGTCCTAGCGAGCAGTGTATCAATCTCAAATCTACAGTAGTGAATGGCATACTCTGGACCCAATTAAAGTTGGGGGTGGGATTTATATGTTGGAAATGAGGCAATGGAGGGGTCTATGATTCTCTCCCTTAATACTGATGGATGCAACAGAAGGACCGAGAGAACCCAGCTTTAGAACATCAAGGCAACATGCACAGGGCCGAACGGCCTTGCCACAGTTACCGTGGTTCCTTCACAGGAGACGCAGACCTCCAGAGGGAACTCCGAAACCACAGATTAAGTCTAGCACTCCGATGTCAAGAGGGTGCAAGGATACATAGAAAAGTTCGTTATTGTTCTGGCCAGAGCTGCTTCAGCTCTGCTGAGCCCATCCTCGCAGATGTTGTACTGGCTTTAAATGTAATGCTCGGTTCTGTCGCTAACTCTTTGCAGTAATCCATTATACTACTTACGCTGTTCTTTGTCGGTTTTCTCATTTTATAATATATTATTTTTGTCTGCTAAACCCATGTTCAAACATCGACTATTTTTCTTAATAGAATATTACCTTCATTCTGTTTTTCACTTTTTTCCTCTCCGTATTGTGGTGACATAAAAACGGAGTGTTCGGTCTTCAAGGTGTGCCGAACAAAAGTTGCTTTCATTACTTGTTGCACTTGTTGGGTTCTGTCAGGCGCTTTTGGCCTGGGGACAAGACCAGTGTTTTGAAATCACGTTTTTTTTATTTTGCGCTTAATTTATTTACAAAACACGGTGCGACCGCAGTGCTAACAAGGTCTCAACAGGCCCATAGAGTTCAGACGTGACTCTTAAGTGTTAAATCATTTTATTATTGATAAGGTACGCACACCGACGTTACCATCTCTTGTGGCGCTTTGTGATTTATATATGAGGGTTTGTTACGTGGTATTGTGCTCCCGAAAGTGCAGTGTTTTAGTTGTAACGACAGGCCTTTCCCGCATATATAGTCTTTTCAGTTAGTCGCCTGCATAATTATGAAGTATGGAAGCGGTGAGCGAGGCGCAGCCGAATGATCGCCCCCGGGGACTGACCATAAATGTTATTCCTTTTGTAAATGTTAGTGTTAATTACATTTCACAAATACCACGTATCTGCTGAGTCGTCACCTTCCATTTTTATGTGCATTTTATGATACGCCTGCCTTCACTGTTGTCTTCAGGTTTAATATGAACCAGCTTGCGCATCCTAGTTTAAATACCATTTGGGATAGCAGGCTGCAGCAGCACGGCCATTCTGATGGGACAATACAGAAGCTATTGTTATTTCAAGGAAGGCATAGTTTAGTAATTGTCACAAGCACGAAATGGCAAAATAACAAGACTCTTCTTATTGTCTGTCTTGTTTAATTTACTCTTGAACCATTATCCATCCCCAGTAATACAATGAACACAAATACATTTTGATACCTGATGGGGCAGGACCGCCCGTCGCAGTGCTTCATTTGAGCCGGTGGTTTCCGCACTTATTTTTGAGGCCCGGAAGTTATTTTTCAGCCACAAGCATTTACTGCCAGCAAAAAAGACATGTGGGAATTACGGAGGAAGAGAAAAATGTATAAGCTTCACAAAGGGGGGGGGGGGGGGGGGGGGGGGGAGTAGAAACCTGCAAGAGTGAGTTGAATGGACGGAGAGTGGCCGTAAATGGATTAAATCGTCCCGAGATGGCTTCAGGATTACGCTGCCTCAATATTCCTTCCTCGCACATTTAATTGCAGCAGCCCTGTGTTTAAGAGGAGAGCTTTGGGCCAGGGCACGTTTTTGTTTACAAATTAAGCACTGTTCCGTCGTCTTACGCCCTGCTCATTTTCATTCCTAAATTTACCTCAAATCGATTTTTTCTCTTTTGCTTTGACTTTACCGAGTATTTGTCATAAATTCAATATGCTGTCTGCAGAAAAATGTTCCTTGTTACTCTGTTCACAAACCTCTAACTTGCTTATATGGAAGTCAGCTCCCATGTCATTGTCTGCTGAAAATGCTGATCTCTTCTGTTGGTTTTATTTATTTTGTGCAGCATTGAAATTTCCAGGAGAAAATATTGTATGTCTGAAATTTAGAGGAATAATCTTTCTTTTCGGTGGCAGCATTTTGTCGCCGCCCTCCCCAGAATGGGGGGCAGAGATGGACACTGGTTTTGAGTACTACCAGTTAACATAAAAGGACTATATATATATATATATATATCAAAACGTTTCCTTACTCAATGAAAGGAAAACAGTCAGGACACTTTCGACAAGTTGCAAATATATTTATATTGTCACAAGGTTATTCCTCCCAACACGTTTCAGCCATAGCCTTGATCACGGCTATTAAGCAGTCAAGCTTGTGCCATGCACGGCCTTGGTAAAGGAAAAAAAACGGGGCAGGTTAGAAATACCCTAACCCCCTAGCCTTAGTGCTGGGCCCTCTTGCACACCACCAAGGCACAATAGCATTTTTTTTTAAACCAATTTTGCTGAAAATGCGCAGCAAATAAAAAAAATAAAACTCAGGAACAAAGCCTCAGGTGTTTCAGGTCTAAGGGACATGACAATAGTCACAAAAATTAAAGGGGGGGGGAGGGCGAATGGAGCCCCTCCTCCTGTGGCTCTTATGAGCCCTGTTGACCACCACCTCCTTGAGGCTTCCTTCTTATAAAGGAGAGGGGCGCATGGGTCCCTGTCCTGACCCTCAGCATGTCCCTGGGCCACCACCTCCCCGGGGCTACGCAACAAAAAATGTAGGAACCCCATCACCCGGGCCCAGCTGTTAGCATCTGGGTGCCCAGGCCCCTCCCAGGGCACCCTGTGTGCATTGTTGAGGACTGCAGTGGGGAGCACATGCACTTTAGCACTGGTCAGCAGTGGTAAAGTGCACAAAGTTCTGAAGCCAGCAAAAACCAGATCAAAAAAAATGGGAGGCAGGCAAAACGTTGGGGGAAGAGCACCCTAAAGCTGTCATGTCTAACATGTGTCTCCCCCTCCCCCCCTCCAACCCCAGCTGAAAGTGGGGAGAGCTACCCAACCCCCTGGGAGCTCTCTTCACTAAGACAGAAGAATCTGGAGAGACCATCAGCATTGGTGTGGTCAGTACCTGGGCAATGCTCCACTATAAATTCCATTCCCTGTAGGGAGATGGACCACCTCAAGAGTTTAGGATTTTCACCCCTGATCTACATGAGCCATCTGAGGGGCCTGTGGTTTGTCTAAACCTGGAAGTGAGTCCCAAGCAGGTATGATCGCAGCTTCTTCAGTGGCCAGACCACAGCAAATGCTTCTCTGTTCCAGTGGAAGTAACCTCCTGCTAATGAAGGGTACCAGTTGGTCTAGGCCCACCTCATTCAGCTTGCTAAGACTGCCCCTATGCCATGCTCTGAAGCCTCCATCTGCACAATTAATTCCTTAAAGTAGTCAGGGACCCGAGCACACGTGTTGTGCACATGGCTTTTTTAAAAGAATCAGAGGCTTTCTGACAATCCTCTGTCCAGCTCACCAAACTGGGCTGCTTCTTAGAAGTCAGTTCATTTAAGGGGGTAGCAATGGTCCCATAGCCCTTAATTAATCTTCTGTAGTACCCATAAGATCTAGGAAGGCTCTCACTTCCGTTTGGGTTTTAGGTTGTTTCCAGGCCATGATGGTTTCAGTCTTGGCCTGAAGGGGTTTTACCTTGCTACCACCTACTAGGTGTCCCAAATACACCACAGAACCCTGCCCAATTTGGCACTTGCTGGCCTTGATTGTCAGGCCTGCCTGTTGCAGGGCCTGAAGCATCTCTTGGAGGTGATGCAGGTGTTCCTCCCAGCTTGCACTGTAGATGGCAATGGCGTCTAGGTATGTGGCACAGAAAGCTTCCTTGCCTGCCAGGACCCTGTTAACCAACCGTTGGATAGTAGCTGGGGCATTCTTCAAGCCAAAGGGCATCATCCGGAATTGGTAATGGCCTTCAGGGATTGAGAACACTGACCTCTCTTTTGCTGCCTCAGTCAAGGCAAGGAGGTATTTGGCAGGGCCTAGCCTGTCAATGAGATTGTCCGCTCTGGTATTGGGGTGTGCGTCAGTCTTGGTGATGGCACTGATACCTCTGTAGTCCACACAGAACTGAAGCTGTGGTTTGGCACCCAGTCGGACTGACTTTGGTACCACTGCCATGGGGCTGGACCAGGGACTGCTAGAGGGTTTGATCACCCCTAAATCTAGCATCTTGGAGACTTGCTCCTGGATGCTGGCTCTCACTCTGTTTGACAACGTGTACATTTTGTTCTTTATAGGGGGGACTGTCTCCCTTGTCTGTCATGGACGCACAGGTGTGTGAGTTCAGGGGTGAGTGAGAACAGTGAGGCAAATTGTCCCAGCAACTGGTAACAGTCATCTTGTTGCTCTGGGATCAGAGAGTTTGATACCCTTCACTGACCCATCAGGTTCCTGTGCAGAGAGGAGGTCAGGGAGAGGTTCACTTTCCTCCTCCACACCTTCATCCTTCACAAGGAGCATGCTCCCTTCAGACCTCTCAAAGTGAGGGTTGAGTCTGTTGACATGGAACACCCTTAGGAGGCACCTAGGGGTCTGGAGATCCACTAATTAAATGGCCTCCCCCTTGCGCTCCATTATTTCGTATGGGCCACTCTAGCAGCCCTGAAGAGCTCTGGGCTCTACTGGTTTCATGACCCATACTTTCTGGCCAGGCTAAAGCTTTACCAGAGTGGTCTTCTAGTCATATCAGCATTTCATTACCTCTTGGCTGGCCTTGAGGTTGCTCTTTGCCATTTTTCCTAAAGCAGTGCACCTGGTTCCAGAGGGCCAACATGTAGCTGACCACATCCTGGGTGGGAGGTTCCTGGGACCTTTCTCCCACCCGTCCTTGACAAAGCTCAGAGGTCCTCTGACAGGGTGGCCATAGACAAGTTCGAAGGGACTGAACCCTACTCCTTTCTGTGGCACCTCCCTCGAAGGAAAGACAATGAGTCAATTTCTGGTCATACAGCCTTGGTTCCTTACTGCGGTGAAGGGTTGATGACAAATTGACACCCAGGGATGATGCGGGGAAAATTCAGACTTGCTGGGATGATTGAATTGCAGTGGAATAGGTGCTGCGTCGATTCCGGAGGTGCTCGATAAAATATATTTGTGTTCTACATTTACAGTTTCAAATGCCCTCATTATTTCCTCGATCAGACATCTTCCACCATTTAGGAGAATATTTGTAATATATTGTGCAGTAATTAAAGGAATAAAATGGCCACAAAAATGGATATCCAAATGATGTTGGTTCTAGATCGTTTTTAGTGTTTTCTCTGTCAGTCCTCCATAAAATCAACCACAAAGACTATTGCATTTCATAACTACCATGTTTGCTACCACAGGCGACACACTTTCTTAACTTTATCTTGATTCCAAAGCATGTTTCTTATGAAAATAACTTGAGCACATGAGAACATCTTAAACACACACATAAATAAAATTGAACTATTTTGATACAAGTCGAATAAGCAATCTGAAGGAATGATTTATTTACTGAAGCACTCCCAACAGTTTTCGGATGGAAACAAATTGATTTTGAGAAATTAAAATTCGATCAGCAAGATCTTGTCTTGGACAGACTTTTTAAAGAAAAACCCCTGACAATAAATGGGAGCGACACATATTGCATCCCGTCCTAGATTGTATCATGAAAGTGAAATGAAATCGCTATGCAATCAAAACAATACGGAGAGATACTCTTGTTTAAACTGTATAAACTAATCATATATGTTAAACAGGATTATAGTCCAGCACCATCATTCTGTCAAAAGGCTGAAGCCGAGAAATTATGCGATATGTGATAACGATTTTTTTTTTTTTTAATGCAACAAAATGCCCTCATGGTTTGTTTTGATGTTAGGGTGACACAGGGAACTGTGAAACAAGGTGGAATTAACATCACACAAATATGGAAATAAAAACGTGAAATCACCAGTGGCCAGATATTCATTCAATTCCTGTATGTTTCCAAATACTCGAAGCTGTTGGATGGACGAAATGAGGGGAAATGAAAGTGTATTTTCAAAAAAGATAAATATATTACATTCATATTATATAACCTGTGCACCCAAGAAGGTTACATGAAAAGAAAAATTTAACATTTTTGTGAATTTTGGATACAGAAGGAAAGAGGGAATACCTTAGGAATGGGGGAAGGCAGATACCGACATAACATGAAAGAACATGACACTCAGTTTTTGATAGGACATCCGCCCTGCATTTTCATGCTTCAATCTGTAGAAATAAAGTTAGCCGTTTGTGCTGAAGACAGGTTGGAAGACTTTTCTAGATGTAAAAATAAATTGTTTGAAATAAATGAAGTTATATTGAGATTTTGAATAGTAAATATTCTTACATATATTGTTTTCTGTTCACAAAATTAAAGGAATGCCTTGTACTGCAATGTCAGTGATTATATTGGTTTATTGATGTCAAATTATCTCGAATAACGTGAAGACGTATAAAGTAATGCATGCGTAAGTAAGGGATGGATTGCAGTTTATTTGATTTTAATCTCATTGCGAGTATGATGTTCCTGAAAGAAAGGATATTTTGGGGCCCTTAACTAGAGAGATTTCTTATTGGCATACACTGTAGCAGTGCTTAATATGTGAATAAAAACGTTCCGGTGCCCAAAGCCCTCCACTTAATCACGCAGCTGCTGCAATTAAATATGCTAACACGGAATACTGAGGCAGCGTAATCCTGAAGCCATCTCGGGCCTCTTCAAGTAATTTAAAGTTACTCCCTGCCCCTTGAGCTCACTCTGCAACCTTCTGCTTTCTTCCTTTGTGATGGTTTTTCGTTTTTCTCTTCCTCTGTCTTCCCCATATGTGTCTTTTGCTCACAGTAAATGCTTGAGGCAGAAAAATAAGTGCCAGCCCTCAAAAATAAGTGCCGCTGCTCCGCACCGGAAGCAACAAGCACAAATTAAGCACTGCACTGTAGACTGTCAAACTGAGGGAGATGAGATTTGTCTTGGTCGTTCTGTGACTTATCCTTGTTAGTTACTCCAAAATTACAGTACACAGACTGATTCTCTGCAGAATAACCCATAGGCATGATTCATGCGAAAGGAGTGATACCATGTCCCATACTTTATTATATCCACTTTCTATTTACCAGGCACAAATTACTTGAGTACCCAAAGATAAAGTGCTTGACATTTTTCTAAACCTAAATAACCTGCATAAGATGATACAAGTCTGCAAACCACTGTCTCTTACTCTCTCCCATCAGCATTCTACTCCCTGGGACCGAGTTCTCAACCATCAACTCCTGTTGCATATCATTAGAAGACCCCTGCTCGTGAAGAACCAGGCATCCACACCAGCCCTGTGCAATACTGTTTGATCATAGATCCCACAACATGTTCTGTTACCACAATTTCAACATTTGTATCTCCTCAACCCAAAGATCAATCTGCTCAAGTAACTTTGGAAGAATCGCCCCCTCTCAACCCAGGTACCTCTCTGCTAAACATGACATCAAAACTGTCCTCCTGGACTGTAGGGCTGCACTCATTCAGGACTCTGACTTTTATGCTGTTGGACTCATTTCAGCCTGGTTTTGCTTTTCCTCTATAACAGTGGTTCCCAAACTTTTGACTTCTGTGGACCCCTACTTTGTAATTACTGAAACCCGGGGACCCCTACTGAATCTTTATTGGAGTCCAGGGACCCCAGACTGAGTGATTACTGAAACCTGGGGACCAAATCTGTTAATATTATTAAATTTACTGAGCAGTCGCGGACCCCCTGAGGAGGCTTTGTGGACCCCCAGGGTCCCCGGACCACAGGTTCGGAACCACTGCTCTATAACATTATCCTATCACTACGGAGCAAAATCCAGATGGTGGGTGGTTGCGTTTATCCATAGGAAGTTGCTTAATGGAAACAGATAAAATCAATAAACTTGCTTGAATGCCTTGAATGTAATAGAGGCTAACCTATGAACATAGAGGCTTAACATGGCAATGAGTATAGTTACATTGATAGTTGCCTCGATTTTAGCCCAGACCATTTTTTTTTTGCAACTGATCACATTTTTGGGGGAGAGTTCCAGTGGCGGCCGGCAGCTTTAGGAGGGAGGGGAGCGGGTGGGAAAAACACACACACACACACACCATTCAAACATGCACGCATGCACCAAACATTCATTTTAAAACTTCACACACAGACACGCACATCCATTAACAACACTCATAACACTCAAACATGCACGTGCGCACCAAACATTCAATTTAAAACTTCACACATAAATACACACACACACTTACCTTCAGCCTCCATGTCCCAGGAGGGTTGGGAATGCTGCCTTCCCTCATTGGCTGACCTTAGGTCAGCCAATGAGGGAAGGCAGCAGTCCCAGCCTCGTCACAGAGTGGGATGGGCACAGTGAGACTGCTGGACCCACCCCACTCTGTGACGAAATGTCACTGATTGACACTCGCCCTGGGCGCTTCAGGGTTTAAACCTGAAGCGCCCAGGGAGTGTGTCAATTGGTGACACTTTCCTCATCACCCAGGGGAGGGCCTCGAGGCACCTTTACGGAGCCGAGGAGGTCATGCCCATAGGAGCTGTGACCTCCTCAGCCCAGCAAAGTTCAGCTCTGGCAGCCAGGAGTGTGCGCAAATCACGCATGGCTGCTCCTGGCTGCCTGACCTGAACATGAAGAGTGTCTGTCAGGCTGACCTTTGTTCAGCCTGACAGACACTCTTCATGAGGGGCAAAAGGTGGGGGGGCGTGGCCCCTCCGCTCTAAAGGACGGGCCGCCACTGGAGAGTTCAACTTCCACACAGGAAAGACACACCCACACAGCTCTCCCCAGATCCTCCCTATCAGACGTTACAGTAACCTATTGTGACTTTGCCCCATCTCTGCCCACCATAAGGCTGTATCGTGAATGTGATTTTTATAACGAAACACTGCAGGCAAATCTTTAACCCTTATAAATTCCATTGCTCAGACCACTTCTTCATCCCTTTCTGAATCCTGACATTAACACACAAGATTGGTTATGATCCTATCTAGAGACCTCGCACCCCTTGAGAAGCATGTGCAAAACCATCAGGCTTGGCTTTAATGTGCTAATACTTGAAAAAACACAGGAATACATGTACTCTGACTTTTTGTGCATTGTTTCCGAACTGAATATATGTGCATTCTATGTCTGTGCTTTGTATTTTATTCTCTAAGCTTAGCCGAGTTGTGATTCAGCATTCCTCAAGCTTGTGGTGTTTTTGCTACTGAGAAGTAGTAAAGATTGTACCTACCACACTACATGAGGTTTTTGATGGCGTTCTGCCTTAGCATTGTAAAATGAGAAAATAATGTTTGATATGGGACTGGATGCATCAACTATGGTTGGGGGGCCTGCAGTAAGAATTGAACGATACGTTCACATTTAGTGTGCTCCGCTATCAAGCATTTTCACGAGTAATTGCAAGTGATACTTGTTGTGTATCTGCCGCTCTAGTTATGGATCCCTTCGTTGGGACCACAAGCATGGGGAATGAAAATAGGGCACAGACAGAAAGCACAAAAACAGAGCGGCGGCCCAGAAAAATGACTAGATGTGTAAGCCTTCGTGCAGGTGTGCATGCGTTCGCATCTTGCAGGCAGACCTGCCCTCTTTGCCAATGCTAGTTTTATATAGTGTATGCAATATTTTAAGAATTGCTCAGGTCAGATTATGAAGATCCTTTTCTTTGCATCTTTCCAGGATGTAACTGCAGGAAATCAATGTGTGTGTGGAGGCTGTGTCTTGAATTTGAGGTAAAGTGCAGAGGAAACCTGCAGTTTAGCAGAGGAGAAAATGTGCCTTTATGTGAGTTTAATTTGCAGCTGATTGCCATGGAGTATAAATTAACTGGTTTAAAAGCAGCAGTGGTCAGCTGGTAAGAGCTTTGTAGGAACAGCTGATAGTTTTTGCAGGCTGCTTGTCAAGGCAAGTGCACGTCATAAGAACACGTGCAACTTTTGTGTGCTTGGTTTAAACAGTATTGGAAATCACTCTGTGGGTAAATCATTTTCTCTGCTTGTTCGGTTCCTATTGGAATGAAAACTTTTGGTCCGCTCCACATTTAGGAAAGTCTTCACTTCCCAGTGACACGCTGCGCCCATGAAGTTCACAGTTTTGGTCTAGTGGCTGCATACATATGTGGCTTAGTGTAGGGAACTATCTGTGTATTCGAGATACTGTGCAGCGAGCCGTAGATGTTGTGAACGATTACAAAGCAGTTCTTTTTGTGTGTTACACTTCTAGATGCCCTCCGATCCCAGAGACATAGAAAGGTGGGACAAACACCTGCATGTTAAACATTAGATTAGTAGTCTGCTGTCTTCTCGGTCAATACCTTGTTCTCTCTGCTGATTGACAAGTATAGATACCAGCGTTCCTTTGCAGATCGGTCCGTCTGCCTGCCTTATCGCCTGTCTCCCAGAGTGACGTCCCAGATCTGCAAATTCATCAGTGTCAGTCTGCGCCTTCGAAGGGCACATAATCCCCTTGAAATTCTAATCATCCACCGCAAAGTACAGATAAAAAGTGATATCCAATTGCCCGTAGAAGGGAAACTGTTGTTGAGATGGCTGGTAATGAAATAACAGAAAGCTGACGATTCCATTTTTCTCTAAGCTTGTTTCTCTTACGTATTTTAATGCTGTGGAATGTTGTTTCATTAAGATGCAAGTTGATGGATGTGCAAAATTGTGTATTCTTCCAAGAAATATATAAACTTAAAAGTAAATTGCGTGAAACCTCGCAAAATTCACGTGTGGTTCTATATTTAAAAAAAAATAACGCGAAAACCTACCCCACGGTCAAAAGTCATGCGAAATACAGACATTTATTACATTCTTAAATCCGATTCTCAATCTCAATTTTATAGAGAAGCTGTCCAGACCAGGGTGTATCTCGGCTGCACGTCCGTGATACCTTTGCCTACCCGACTTTAGCCAGAAAGGCTTCTTTATGTAGTTAAGAGCAAGAATCAAACTTTAGAGGCGTCATAACTTGATAAATGCCAGAATGTGCAGAATGAACACAGATTGGAGGTGTTGGGCCAGATGACGTGCTTTGGTCCTGAGCAGACCGAAATTGAGGGGCGAGGGGGTTGAAATGTTGCCGGTATTACAGGGATTGTCTAATGTCTATAAAGTCGAATTCAGTGATTAGGATACGAACAGTACTGTGTATCTGAATACAGTTGGTGACATCCCCATTGTATATATTCATCATATCCTACTATTTCACATCACTAGATCCCTTTGCTAGATTTGTGTTTTAGAACTATAAATGGCGGGTTCCTTTGTAACCTTTTGATTTTTGTTTGCCTTCACTTGTTTTCAGCCTATAGACCTTTAAGGGAAAAAAAAGTTTGGCCCACCTTTTATCGATTTATAGTGGAGACTTAAAGATATAGGTAATCAGTGTTGATGTCTCTGCATCCAATAAACCTATTGTTATTGGGTTCTCTATAACTACACTATTTACTAGTCAAGGCCTCCTATGTATTGAATTTGAATATTTATTTCTAGGTTTATGTCTTTGTATGGACATCACAGGGTGATTGGCACTGTGTTTTGTGTTGGTAACAGGTTTTCTAGCTCTGCTTCTTGGCACAATATACAACATTTCTTGTGGCTACAGTTTGGTGTAATATGACGGATTTATACTAGCACTTTTTTCACATGGTGTAACAGGTGATTTGTTACATATATTCAATTTTGCTTTGATGAGTGTTTTCTTCTTTTTGTATGTACCGCTACATCAGCCTTGAGAAAGTCCCATGTTTGGGACGAAACGCGTGTCATCTGAAGTATCCCCGAAACATCATTGTATCATATGTAATGATCAATTTGAATTGTACTAAGAAGTAGTAAAGGTTGTACCTAATAGATTACATGAGATTTGGATGACATTCTGCCTTAGCATTGTAAAATTAGAGAGTAATGTTTCAAATGGGATTGGTTGCATCAACTATGGTTAGGGGGCTTGCAGTAAGAATTGAACAATACATTTAAATTTAAAGTGATCCGCTATCAAACATTTTACATGTAATTGCTAGTAATGCTTGTTGTGTATCTGCCACTGTAGTTATGGATCCCTTCGTTGGAACCAGGCACAGCAGATATCCTAAATCTGAGTCCAGCATGCTCGGAGATGAGCTCTACTGCTGATCGGACTCACCTGAGAATGTCAGTCTCACTTACCAGAGCATTAACGCCTACAAGGTATTTTGTTTAACATGAACTTTTTACCTCAAAGCTCCCAATCCTGTCCAACCTGTTCATCTTCGATGGATGTAAACATCTTCATACCCGACCCCTATAGCAGGACTTCTTGGTGTTCCATGAATGAGAAGACAGATATTTTATTATTCTCTGGAATAACCACTTTTGCATCCACTCCACGTCTGCTATTGCTAGGGCAATGTCCTCCCAATTCCCTTCTTTACAATAATGTTTCAAATGATGCTTCTGTTTGGCTTCATTATGTGGGCATCTAGAAGGTTGCTGTCATCTCAACTTATGACATCGACTCCTATATTTATTTTGGTGTATACTGTTCAGAACTGAAGCAGGGCCTATGCCCATTACTTGCCTTGGCCCAGTAGAAAGAATCATGAGCCGCACAATATCTGTAAAATAATGCTTCTGTTGAATGATTTCCACAACACAGTTTGGCACCTTGAGCACTGCCACGTCAGGTGCCTTCCTTACTCCAGGAAGCTTAGGTGCAGTGCTGTGGATGAACTTCCTTGTAAGGAGTGCCAAATACTTGCAGAAACAGTGCTCTTGTGTTTGTTATGCCAACAACAGCAATATGTAGACAATGGCAATTTGATGCAATTAATTTATTTGTATAATAGCGTGATTTAAAGTCCATTTATGCTCTAAGATTTTATCCTATGCATCTATTTGAGCTTATAGTAGTCCTTTTATATACAAATCAGGACCCAAATCTCAATGCATCTGATTTTCATAAACACAGAGGTTCTTTTTTTGTTCCTACCAAATTAAAGTAGATTTCACATCCCTGCTGATGGGAAACTGGAAGGAATGAGTCAGAGACACGAGAGTATAAGTGGAGTTATCATCGGCTCAGAGCAGAAATATTCTCTGCTTGCTTTGGTGTCATTCTGTTCCGATCTTTAGTAGCACACTTTCAAAGGGATCCGCCCCACCTTTTTATTCACACTCCTTGAACCGTTTTTCTATTTTCGAGCTACTGTGGAAATGTTTTCCTTGATTGTTCCGAGTCTGAAGCAAAAACAGACTCCAGGAAACCTGCTGTAGAGAATATTTTTCTACGAACCTGTTTACTTAATTTTTGCATGATTCTGAATCAATCTATGTGCATGTCTTTCAGCTGGCATTCTATATTGTTGAATCTATCCTCGTGACTGCCGTTTGTGTCGCAAAGAAACATTTCCCGTCGCAACAAGCCACTGCGTGTTGTAGATTCTCACCTGTATATAGGCATTGGCCTCATCAATGCAGGCTGGGAAGAAGGCTAGGAATGCTTAGCCCAGAAATCTAGCATAGGAGAGGATCTCTATTGCAGCTTGACCATCAGAACCGTAAACCTTTGTGACTGTGCACACACAATGAGTGACCCTTGGAAATAAAACCAGGAGCTTCCCTCGGCTTACAGAACATTGTCTCGGAGCCATATTTACAAGGGCACTGTTCACAGAACATGGAGAAGAAAGCTGCCTTCTGCGTCCTGGCTAGGAACAAGCCATAAGGCTATGCTGACGTTCTTCTAGACAAACCTGTTGCCGATCTTCCCTGTGTGAAAGTGTTCCGCTAGCCCAAGAGATCAGAAATGATTAAAAGTCCCTTCAAGACCTCTGTGCCCTCAGCAAGAATAGGAGTACTGCCTGATGAAATCATATCCACAGGAGCCGGCAAGCAGAGTAGTGACTGCCGCGCAGGCTCACTCCCCCTCTGCATTCACTCTTTCTCTATTAACTTTTTTACCCTGCAAATTAAGTAAATAGGTTCGGGGGAAAGGGTTATCTACAACAGGTTTCCCTAAATCAGTTTTTTTAACCTACTGGTCTGCCAGAGGTCCAGCACCCAGTTGGCTTGGGTGGTAGCTGAAATGAGAGGAATCTGCATAATCCCGAGGGCCCGCCATTTTCCTATAGTCCTGCACACTTATGTGGGTCTCTCTACGGTCAGTGCTCTTTTCTTTCACAGTTGCTCTGAAGGGATAAGGTGGCGGGTACTTGGACTCTCAAGGGCCCCATGCCACGAGATATCCAAGATAATACAACCAACTAAAGCAAAGGACAACATATCGTCCTTGCAATAGTAACTCTCATAAATTCAGACACCGTCTACATTTCTTTGCAGATTGCCCATACTCCATTGTTTACTATCTTGGTTTCTTTGTTTCATCTTACATATTTTTCACTCAATAGAATCCCGAGTTGTAAATGTTTTCAAACGCCATGCATAAAAGGTACATTTTAGCGGAAGGATGTATTGTGACTGTGGTTGGTTAGTAATTGTAAGCAATACAGAGGCGAACACTCCTTAAGCTATTTCACTCTCCTCCTGTTGACTGAATTGCTGCTGTTCTGAGCTTTCAGGAGGTTTGATTGTCTGCGGTCATTTGAAGATGGCAAACACTGCATAGCGTTTGTAGACACGGGCCACAGTTATAACTGTTTTGTGTTGCATTAGTATTTTATTAATTATTATCCTTTGTTTTGTGTGTTTTAAGTTACATTCATGGTTTGAAATATAATTTAAGTCTTCTGTGCTCACATTTCAGACTGGACATTCACATTTTAATTGCAGTGGTGGAAGCTGTGATGGACTGTATCTCCTCTCACTCCACCACCTACACTGGCAAAGCATTGACTGCGGGTCACAGAACTAATCAGATTTAGACAGCTAATGTTTCATCAAAGGCTCAGCGCTTAAGAGTCCTAGTAAGTGGGGAAAGACAGTACTCGCACCATTACATGGTGTCATTTTGGCAATTTAACACTATGCTTGTTTTTCAAAATTCCGTCAGTATGGCATGTTGCAGTAACATTTTACTGCACACAGGATCTCTGTGTACAGTCTGTACGCAAACTACTGTTGCTTACGCCACTTGAGTTTTTCATGCTGTTTTTTTTTTTCAACAACAAAATGCGTGTTTGGTCCAAAAACTGTACCTGAACTTAAACTGGCTGGAGAGAAAGCCTAAAAGTAGGGTAATATAATAGGTGGATTTTTCTACATTTAGAATTGCAGATTAGATATTTGGTACCTTGTCTGGCAGTCACCCACTGCTAATTAATGTCTGTGCATTCACAAAAGTTCAAAATCCAGCTACTCAAGCTAGAACAGTGGGCTTTCGAGGGGGTAGCACTGTGTAGGTTCTAACCCATAAAGCCCCTTTGAGTTTTTTTGATTTGGACTTTCTCATTTGTGGCCACTAGCTCTGAGCAAGCTTCCCTAATGGTGACTCACACACTGAAATCATGTTTCTGTTAAAATAGACTTCAGCTATCACCAACCGTGCCCACCTTTAAAATTAAAGTTTAGTACTTTACAGTGGAGGTAAAACGCCATGCATGTGTTACTCGTGAATGTACGTGGATACAGAGCAAGGAATACTGTTGTCTGCCTCAGTTTGGCATCTGTTGGTGGGTAATAATTTTGAATATGGGACTCGAAATTAGTTTTATGGCACATGTAGGCCTTGTAATTTCACTGGGCAACCAAAAATAAACGCCCCCTTTTTTTGGACTGTAGCACAAGTCTTGGGTGATTAACAGTTTTTACATTTTAGGTAAACATTGCCTAAATGTTTATTTGGTATTTGCTCAATGTAGCAGAAAAGTCATTAATGTGGCTTTTGCCATATTTTCTTGGTTCCAAAGTCAAATAAAATATTTGTTTTGACCTATCAATTGGACCATCCTTCATGCATCTTGACCTTTGTAATATTTTGACGAGGTAGCTTCAGTGATATTTGGGTTTTAAACTAACCTACTGGCCCAATTTAAGTACTCTGATGGCAAACTGGCAGTTCAAAACTTCTTGTAGAACGGTAGGCCTATTGGCAGGATTAGAATTCTCATTGGAGAGTAATGGAGCAGGAAGGAATCTTAATAATGTGATTAGCTGTCACTCTTTGACAAACTTTGGCATGAATTTCACACAAACTCAAAGAGACAGTAGGCAGAACTCTTGCACCCATCCCACTGAGGGTTACATTTCACTTCTTGAAAGGAACAAACCAATTTTGGGAAGGTAGGACCAGGCTTTGAAAAGAGGACTTTCTAACCCTTACTTGATTATTCCTTCTTGAAAAATCCTAGAGTGCTTTTCTGGTGTATGGGCCAGTTGTATCAGGTAAGGTTGGTTAAGGGAGAATGGATGAGGTGCCATTTCTGTATTGGGTGGATTCTCCTATCTTCTAGAGCTCTCCATCTCTAAACCCTTGCCTTGGTAGAAACCTGAGAAGACTGAAACAACAGAAGGAGAGCAGACTGGCTCACCTATGAATGACCTGTCTGGCACAAAGGACCCTGGACTGTACTTCTTGTTTTCAGAGCAGTGGCACTGGTTTCTTCACTTCCTCTGGTGGACATTAAAAGGTGGGCTACCTGGGGAACCTGAAAGAAGGGAGTCCTCCTAAATGTCTTCGGATTGGTTCTGTCAAGAAGGTCCCTGGGTGTGGGGGTGCGGGGGGGGGAGGCAGGACACAGAGGCACTCTTCAAGTGGCACTCAAGTGCACTGCAAGTGGCCCAGAGTACTGGTGTCTAAGTGGTGCCAACTGGGAGGGTAGGCAACCATAAGGGCTCTAGTGTTCTGCTGCTGGAAGACTCTGGGTTAGGAGGCCACTTAGAGCTGTGGACAGGAGGGCAGGCCCCCAGCGTGCTTGCTGTAAAAAGTCACTAAGGAGAAATAACCAAATATTTACAGCCTGAAAATGTGCTATGTCTGGCAAGAGCATACCACCAGGAGCAAGAAGCACCAAACCTCATTCAAACTGGCACCTACTGCAGTAAAGGAATCCCTAAAGTGATCTGATTTCTGCTTCTGTAGAGACAAGGAACTGTGGGAACAGGGACTGTAGAAATACCCTGAGGAACTGTGGGATCACCAAGGGGACCAAAGGAGCCTTCACCTGACACTTTCGTTTTTAGAAGGAAAAAATAACGTTTCCATGTGGCCTCTTGGGTTGTTGGGGCCACGTGCTCATATTGCCTGGTCAATTTCCGGGCCTAATGCAGTGGCTGTTGAGGTTCAAGGTGCACAGCTCTGTCTTTGCCTACTTTGCTCCTGTGCCTGGGGTGCTTCCTGGGAGCTTAGGCTGGAGGCAGAGGAAAAAGAGCTGACAAGAGTGTTGTAACCTGATTTTGTTGTGATGCATCCCCTCCATAGTTACGGAGTTCCCTGCTGCTTAGTCAGTGTGTGTTATGTAGTGGAATGTTGATTAGTGCTTGAGTGGAGAGTGTCAGTTAGTGAATGTGGGCTGAGCAGTCGGATGCTGCTCCTGGTGGGGCGTCTACCCATATACTTAATTACTTGTAACTTGTAACCTAAGAGTCTTTATCTTAATATATCTACATCTTTATTCTACGTAACTGGCCACCCTACTTCCTGCCTACAAGAGAGAGATCCTCAATTGCACCATTGCTGAGGACTGGAAAACAAATCTATGCATGAGGAGGAACGTGAAGAGAAGGTAGTTTGGAGATTAAGCACTTTGAACAGAGGAAACAAAAAGAAATACTGATCAGCAACTGGAGGAAAAATAAGTTTTTTAGCCCCACCCGTGTCTATTACAACAGACAATTTACAGACACTTCTCTTAAAGACGGTGAGCCTATAGATGGTTTGTTGCTGATTTCTGTGTGTCCTGGGCCCTGGAGGGATCACTGTTGTGTGGTGTTTTGGACCACGGGTTCCTTTTGATGTGTGGTCGAAGTCCAGTGTGAACAAGAGACTCTTGGTGTACCCCGCTGTCCTGGCAAGAAAACCTGCATTTGATGTGTGGGAAGTTTTGAAAAAAGTACGAAAAAGTCCTAGATAAGGAACCCCGACCGTGAACCCTTTTACGTGAATGAGCTCAATCCAAACTGCATTTCAGAACAAATTTAATGAAGAGATTGTAAACTGATTATCGCCTTTACACCGACTGAAATACCTACTTTTAAAGCACTGAATATTAAGACACAGATGTTTCATGAACGCAACTGCAGTATGTTTACATAAACGGCAGTGCAGCAGATTACCTATAAAAGGTTCCAAATTACATTAGCTGGTCAATCATCATTAATTTATTTATGGCAGTAGAAATTAGTGCTAAAATACAATCTGTATTCACCTGCGGAAGTCAAGGGAGTGAGTTATTAGCATGAGCGACATTCAAGCACAAGCACCAGGTAACTCAGTATGAAACTGCTTCCGTGTCAGCGGTGTGAGCACCAAGTATGGCGCGTTACAAGCACATGCTTAACCGAGTCGATTACCGCAAGTTGGAGCGGCATGAGGTGAACCAGCTACAGTGACATCAGGGCAAGCCCCGTTCGCTATATGTTGCAAGCACACACATGGACAAGTCAATAGTATTCACTACCATACGGAGAGTGCAGCGGTTAAGGGGCACTGGGCACTAGGCTACAGCTAAAATGAGTTACATGGTTGACAGCAAGTGTGTGTGGCAGCAGTAAGTGGTTGACGAATGCTGGGACCATTTTGTTAGTGAAATACTCGGTGTGTGGCAGTGAGAAACACCAACGGGAAAGGAAAAAGAAAACTGATGAATCCTTACTTTTGGTTTGATTCCTTGGAGAGAGGAGGAAAGTTCATGCTTGCCACTTGGGTGAAACTGCAACAACATTTGAAATAGTGAAGAAACTATCATTCTTAGTGGCTTAATACAGGGAGTAAGCATGGGTATTTAGCAGCCATGATGGATTGGGGAATGAAATAGTCCTGCATCAGATTGTGAACTGACAGATCTGCGTATTACTGGCCTCTTAGAATGAGACTGCTGGGTGGTATGCTCAGGTGAGATGTCACTCACCGGAGTAGAAGCCTTTGTGGTAATGTGTTTGGGTGAGAAGTTGCTCACCGGAGTGGAGGTTTAGAGTGACTTTTCACAGAATGCCAAGTGACTGCATATGTTTGTTGGGCTTTAATGTTGCACTTAGTTTTTAAGAAGTACTGTTATTTTTCTGAATGCTATGTTGAAATTGCAGCACTGTGGAGTTCATTTATTTTTTCTGTGAATGTTATGTTGAGATTGCGGTAGGGAGTATTGCGCCTTTCTTCCAGTTCAGGAAAGTCTGTTTTGTAAGAGTAACAGAGATTCCCTTGGTGAGGGTATGTGTGAAGATTGACAGATACCTGTTATAAAGGTTGCCTGTGTGTGGGAATGTGTGAGGGTTGAAAGATACCCATTGCGGAGATGCCCTGTGGGTGGCATTGTGTGAGTTGAAAGATGCCCATTCCAAGATTCTGTGTGTGCAGGAATGTGTGAGGGTTGAAAGAGACCCATTGGTTTGAAATGACTGTGGAGTAAAGATTAAAGTGGTTATTTAATCCTCAGCTTGAAGGGGTTTCTGTTTTGCACCCTTATGTAGTATTAGTCATTCCTTATGGGTTAAGGATCAGTAGGTGCAGTATGTCATGCAATTATCTATCATGTTAAACTGAAAGGGTAATCGTATTTTCTTGATTGTTGATTTATATTTTCTAATGTTCACAGCACTTCCATCTTTTTTCCTGTTGTGTTTTCATTTGTTTGTTTTCTAAGGGAAGAAGATGTGTTGCAACTTGATCTTGTTGTAGCGCATCCTCTCCATGGTTATGTAGTTCCCTGCTGCTCAGCCAGTGTGTGTGTGTGATGGAATGGAATGCTGAAGACTGCTTGAGTGGAGTGAGTGTCAGTTGACGAGAGTGGGCTGAGCAGTAGACTACAGCTCCTGGTGGGGCATTTACTTAATTACTTGTAACCTAAGAGACTTTATCTTAATAAATCTACATATTTATTCTACGCAACTCCCTGTCTACAAGAGAGATATCCTCAATTACAACAGAGAGCCAGCTCTGAACTAGTATAGCAAGATGAGTGCCAGGCAGGGAGGGAGCCTGCCAGGACAGTTCGGTCTTTGAGGCTCACATGCAGTCATTTAGTGCAACACAGAAGAGACGGGACGCCTGCAAGTTTAAAAATAAAAAAAATTAAACTCATTAATTTTCAGATTAAAAAAGGAAAATAAAAAGGAAAATATTTATCACTAGCATTGGCAGCGAGTACAAAGGAAGCACATCCAGGCACAGGTTGCGTGTCAGTTTTGCCTCAGTAGTACAGGGTCACTACAGATTGATTTGTTTGCTCATGGGGGCTGCCTGGAGCACAGCATGCACTCCCCCCCCCCCCCCAAAAAAAAAGAAAAACTTGCTTGCTTTAAAAATTCTTGCACCCTAAGCATCCTGGATCCTAGGATAATAGCACAGGAGACATTTCTGCATTTCTGTAGCCATTCTTTCAACCATTCCTTCAACTAGGACATTAGGCCCAGTGGTTCTGGAATGCAAGGAAGGTTGTGGTGGTACCATCTGTAAGTTGCTAGACAATCTAGTTATGTTTGTTCTGGAATGAAATGTCAACCGTTTTTGTGTTGATTCTTACAATGTCAAAGTCAGTCTGAATGATATAACAGTTGAAAGTTTGGAAGTACATATTTTTGGTAGCATCCTAAAGTGTTTTCTTAATATTGAAATGTTTCATTGAAACTGAGGGGTTATGTTCTGCTATCGAATAGTATGGTGAGACACTTGACAAAGCCACATGACTTCTCATTAATGCACTCCACGTGCTTTTTAGGGGCACATAGGGTCTGAGGTTTTAGAGGTTAAAACGTACTGATTTAAAAACCAATAGAAGTACCTCCAACATAGGAGGTTAGTGGACCTTTGGGGCTAACTGGATCTTTGGGACCTCAGATTTTTGTGGACTCACTGTAGTTAGTGAGGCTCTTTAGAGGGTGTCTTCATAAGTTTTGCACCTGCCAGCTAGACCACACTTGTCATTTTGGGTGTAATAATTCGTTTTATATGTAATAAAGTACCTTTTCTTTTTAAGAGTAAAAACACTGACTAAACAGCTATCTATTTGGTGTTTGTCTTTTTGCTACCTTCTGAATGTGTAGCCCACACCACGTTTCTGATCAAGCCTTGAACCTTGAGAGTAAACTTTTTTTTAAAGGATACTTAATTCCCAGTTTCAGGGTTCGCAGCGAGGGGGCCCCAAGACACAAAAAGTGATAGATCCCTTTTGTTGCAATTATGGCACAATTCTAACTGCTGTAGGGCCATCTTCCATAGATTTTTAAAAGGCACTCCTTGCTTTGAATGAATGAATGAATTAATTGGGGTGGCAACTGCCAGTGCTCAGGTGGCTAGATCCAACCTCCAGGACCTTGCTGTGGAGGGAAGCCATGTTAGGGGTCCCCAGGTGGCCTTGGAATCAAATATCATGAAAGGTCAAAGGATTGGAGAATTGGTGGCGACAATTTTGGCCAGTATGGGCAGAATTTATCCTAATCTTGAAACAGCCATTATTACAGACAAACTGGTCTTGATCTACTCGGTGTAACCCTAACATTCAGTGCATTGCTAGTGATCAAGAAGCATTTATCTACACACAGTTTCTAATGTTTCACAATCATGATTGCGAAACCGGTGCAAGTAATGTTTGCATATTGCAAGCAACAAAACTTGCCCTCATCTGTCCCTTGCCACTGAACTTAATTCCCTCTGGGAGTCCAGTATGCATCTGACATGGTGAGGCTACTGCACCCTCAAAAAACTAATAAATGCTGCTATCAGGTGAAGCTTGTACTGAAGAGGTGGAGTGGGGCTTCCACCTTGATACAACAGTATGTGGAGTTTCTCTACATAAATCCGTCCTCCTCAAGGCACACAAAAGTGCATGCTTGAGAAGCACCAAATTGACAGTTTGAGGGGGTCCCTCGGTATCAAGGTCTCCACAATGTGTTGCAACCAAGAAAGACAGGTGAACCTACAGGAACAAAGGAAAAATAACAGGAATAGCTAAAATGCACAGTGTGTTTGGGACGTATATTGTTGTGCTTATTGTGGATTATCATCCTTCCCTAAAACCACCATCTGGGATTTCTTATTCTCAAATAACTCAACACACCTTGGTTTGTTCAGACCCTATTATATATTTTTTAATGGAAAAGTAGTGTTTAGACACTGTCATACTATTGTGTCATATTTTTTGGCATCTTTCTTAACCCCAGGTAGCGTGACCAGGTGTCTCTTTTAATTGTTGACATTTGTATTGCTTCCTACATTTCTAACGTGGATCATAAAACCGTTCTAGTTAACATGGTACAGGGTGTATGCACACTAGTCAATGAAACATTATAGGCGGTGACTTAATGACTTATCGCTCTCAATTGTTTTGGAATTCAAAGTTTAGAAATCCCACAAGGAGTCCAGGCAATGCAGTTTGAGAAACAACCTTCCTTTTCTATGGTTACATCTGATTTGATTGCATGTAGTTCTGCATCTGACATTTTTGATGTTATTCTTTGGACTGCATGGACTTTTGAAAGTCTCTCTTGCCACAAGAGGTCTTTGATAAATTGAAGGATAAGCATTATTTCCTGGCTTTTTTCCCACTGATTTCACTTTCCTGTAAACTTTTAGATCTATTTCAGTCCCCATTTGTCCTATCTCTTTCCATAAGTTGCATATTTTTTTCCAGTATAGGTTTGTAGGAAAAAATGAATAGTGAGTTGGGCAATGGTAGAGCGCATTATTTACAGTGTTACAGATTGGAATGTTCTGTAGCAGCAAAAGATAAAGGGGTAAAACAAAATAATATTGTTTTAATTTTTTTTTTCATGGTGGATATTTTACTAGGATGTCACAATATTCATTTCCTCATGCACAGTCTTTACATGTGTTTGGGGAAAATTTATATTTCGTTAATTGAAATCCGTCGTCCTCATCTATTCCATGCTAAAATCACACATTCATCTTGCATAGTTAACCTACTGTAGCCGACTATCTAATGCTGCCATACCAGCTAGTATGAATTCTGCAGCAAGAACATATTTGTTTAAAGTAAGACTTGACAGGGGGAAACAAGCAAGCACTGGAAAAGCCAACAGGTCTTCGCCTTTGGGACCTTTTATCCTTGCCAATGCCTTTGGCAATGCTCTACAGTCTCTTACTTTCTACACGATGCTGTGCAGCACTATCAAAGTAAAACAAAGTGCAACAACAGGTTCATTGCTAGCTGTAGTGTGGTGTGAGTATGAATGACGGAACCCTTTTGGCTCCTGAAGAACTCTGTAAAGCTGCAATGTAAGTGTTAGAATGAGGTGAAGTGAATGCAGGTTTAGAATATTGAGTTTGTGGTTACATGCAGATGAATAAAGACATGCAATACATAGCTTAGTGTGTGGCGTATTCATTGACTGGAACTAAGGCTAGGAAAGACCCTACAACTGGTAGTGAGATAGGGGACAGGTAACCCAAAGATCGACAGTGCTCTCCCAGAGAATTTGCTTGTGTGTGCCAGTTGTGCCTTCGTCGAAGTGCTGAATTAACGTTTGCCGTATGTGGAGTCTAAGCGCAACTCCAGCCGGTGTGAGGCTTTTGAATATAAAGAAAGATTCACTGAGAAGTCTACGCATCGTTGGTAGAGATCCTACTGACAAGGCCGTACAGAGAGGTACTGCGCTACTACACAGTATAAAGCCATACAGTAAATGGAGTGCTAATGCTAAAGGCAGCCATAAACCGATACATAAAAGAGTGCTAGCTGACTGAACAGTTGATAACAAAGCATACTGTTGTTACACTTACCAGAGCTGTGAGCAAAAGAGCTCTACAACCTCAGTGGCGGACGAGGAGGCCCAAGAAGAAGCACCAGGGTTGTGCTTGCTGAGTTGTCTCGTGCCTGACGCGGTACACCACCCAAGCTGCAGGGTGGCAGCTCATCACAACTCAAAAAGTCTCCAGAAAGTGAAGGGCTCCAATGGAGACCAAGAAAGAGGTCACAGACTGTCCAAGATGATCCAGTGGCCAGCATGTCACAAGGTCTTGGAAATGGTGTGCATAAACAAATTCTCCAAGACCACCAAGTGGAGTTGGAGAGAACTCCAGTCGCAGTGTCAGCCTATCCCGTCAACAGTTACACTTCTGCCACCTTCCTGAAACCACCATTCAGCACCACCAAAAAAGCAAAATATTGGCAATAAATGGACTGCTTGGATAGAGATATTTTGATGATTTCATTGATGCACTAGAAGAAATGATTATCAAGTACCTGAAGAACCTTGCTGGTGATGGTGTAAAAAGTCATAAAGAAAATGCTGGGAGCTGATGAAGTTACTTTCTGTCAAATTAAAGAAGCTTTGAATCTCACGTTAAATCCAATGCTGACTGTAGTTTACAAAAGGTAAATTTTCAGTCAAGAATGACAAAGTTGGTGAAACCATAGGCAGATTTGTTGAGAGACTTGATACGCTTATCAAGCACTGTAGATTCATTGAATTTAATGAAGAAGCAATACTTCCCAGAGTTATTAATGGATGCTTGCCAGATTAATACAAATGCTGCAAGAAACTTCTAGTCTTTAGCGAGTTCTCATGGCTGACTCAGTTGAAGAGCATGCTGATCAACAAACTCCTGACATGGAGGCCAGAGGTGCCCAAAATGAGTCACTCATGAACATGAAGGACACAAGGTGATGTCTCCAAAGAAAAGTTGTGTTTCAGTTGCAGATTGTCTTTTTCACAGGAAGGTAAATGTACCGCCATTAGACAGATATGCAAAGGCTGTGGTAAGGAGAACTGTTTTGTAATGGTTTGCAAGGAGAAGGAAAAAGTAAATGCTTCACAGCGAGATGACAAAATAGCCGACCAAATATTCCAGAAGTGATGTTTGACGCATGCCCACAAGGCCAAGCAACATAAAATCAGTTGAAACAAATCTACACTAAGCAAAGTTGATCGTCATCTAAATCAACGTCAAAAGGTTTGTCAGTATCAAGTGAAAGTGAAGAAGATGATTTTGCAATGTCAATTATTACCCTCAGAAAAGTGCGCACATGTTGGACTGGCCGCATGTGAAGAAAAATACAGGTTCAAGAAAAGTTGACATGGAGAAGCACCAACGTCATTCAAACACTGCTTGAAGATTACATTAAATATAAACAGTTGTTCCAAACCTTTCATCAACAGTGGTGCATCGATTAATATTATGTCTGAGAAGAAATATAATGAGCTATTTCCATTGCCACCACTGACACCATCCAAAACCAAAGTGCACACATGGGCTGCATCGAGCCCCTTGAAAAGTAAAGGTTCATTTGTAGCGACTATGAAACACAAAAAAACAAAAGGAAACGTGCCCATCCAAGTGCTTCGAGGTACAGTGCCTATTTACTCAGTTTCAACACAGCTGCTAATATGGAGCTGATCTCAGTGAACTGAATGCTCATCATGAAATAGTAAGTCAATTCTCTTCATTCTTTCATGGGTTAGGAAAACTCAAGACTATGAAAGTACAATTGCATATTAATGAGCATGTTTGTCCTGTTGCTCAAAGACACAGACGAGTTGCATTTCATTTACAAAAAGCTGTTTAAAAGGAACTCGAATCATTTCTTCAGCATATCATTGGATGTTTTACTGGTCTGACACCATGGGTTTCTCCCATCGCAGCAGTGCCAAAAAGAATAGTGAAGGAGGTGCATGCTTCTACGTGGATAAGCGTCAAGCAAACAAAGCAATTGAAAGAGAACAACGTCTAGTTTTGCACATTGCTGACACAACACAATTGAATGGTGCAAAGGTCTTCTCTTTCCTTGATCTAAGTAATGGATATCATCAGTTGGAACTTGATGAGAACTACAGGTACATTAACAACCTTTTTTTACAGTAATTGGTCTGTTTCGATACAAAAGACTGTGTCACCAGCTGCAGAGATTTCTCAAGATGTCATTAGATGTGTAATACAGCCTCTTATGAATGCTTTCGTCTATAGCGATAATATCTTAGTTTTCAGAGCTACACAGAAATTACACAAAGCTCTCAGGCAAGGATGTTGTTTACTTGTTGATGCAAGTTTAATGCTAAATGCTGAAGAATGTGAATTATATAGGACAAACCTTAAAATGAGGGCCATATCATTTCTGATGGAGGCATGACACCAGATACAGCTAAAGTACGAGTGCTGACAACTGTCAGTCCCTCACAATATGTTTCCATGTTACGCTCATTCCTTGGCATGGCCAGCTACTGTTCCAGATACATATAAGACTTTGGCAGTGTGCTCCATTGAGAGAGTTGATGAAAAAGAATGTTTCATTTCACTGGTCACATGAATGTGAGCAAAGTTTTAAGAGACTCAAACAAGTTATTGAAAATGCTACTGAAATAGCATATTTTGATCCAAGGCCACATACCGAAGGTGTGGTTGACACTAGTCCGGTCGGGTTAGGTGCTATCCTTGCATAGCACAATTGACACCCAAATGCTCGAAGAAATCTTGTGGCATATTCAAGCAAGAGTTTGGCCCAGACTGAATGTGCTTATTCATAACCTGAAAGAGAGTTTAGCAGTAGTTTCGGCATGTGAACATTTTCATGTGTTCCTTTGTAGAAAACCTTTTACGCTTGTCATCAAGCATTGCTGACCATCTTTGGCAATCCAAAGGCAAGATGGCTGCACGCAGTGAGCTTTGTGGTCTACGATTACTAGAGCATACCTACACAATTGTGCATCGTCCAAGGGAAGATCAAAAACCTGACGAAAACTTCTTAAGAATGCCTATACAGGGTCAAGGTAACCTTTCTAAGACAGTTGAAGCCTACACCAATTTTATTGTGAAATCAAACACACCTGCTGCAATTTTGTTGGAGCAAATGTTGATTGTCATGAGTCAAGATAATGACATGTTAAAACTGGGAGACATTATTACCCATCAGTCATTGAACCAACATACTCAACTTCTTACCAGTGACAGTGCATACCATAAGTTTAAAAATGTCAAGGATGAACTGTTCATGACACAAGAAGACATTATCCTGAGAGGTTGGAAAATTGTCATTCTGGGAAGTCTGCGACAACAGATAGTTGAAGTGGCCCATGAAGGACATTGTGGCATTATTAGCACACAAAAAAGCTCTCCGAGATGGTGTGGTTTCCTCATCCCGATGAAAGAGAATTAAAGGCCTGTCACCTATGTGATTATGCATCATCGAAAACAATTCAACACCCCTTAAGCATGTCAGAGTTGCCAAAGCGTGCATGGGAAAAAAATTGCTGTTGGCTTTTTCGACCCACCTGACAATGGTCGTTACCTGATGGTGATTGTGGATGAAAACTCCTATTTTACATTAGTAGAAGATTTCTCATCTATCACTCAGGAAGGAGTCATTGAGAGATTAGATGGCATATTTGTGATATGGGGCATTCCTGTGTTTTTAAAATCTGACAATGGCCCACCTTTCAATAGTCGAGAATTTAAAGACTTTCTCAATCTGCTTAATGTGAAACATCAGAAGAGCACACCTCTTTGGCTACAAGCTAATGGTCTTGTGGAATGTTTCATGATTACATTAAAGAAAGCTCTTCAGCATGCAGCCTTAAAATGCTTGACCTCAAGACTGTCTTGAATTCTACCCTACAAGCTAACCGTTTGACTCCTCACTCGACCACAAGTGAAAGCCCTGCAATGTTGATTTTTGAGAGAGCAGTGGCGACCAAGTTACCTTAATGGACAAACACAAGATCAAGAACTGAGGAAGAAACCCATACAAAAGACTTTGATCATAAAGAGAAAATGAAGGCCTATGGAGACAAGAGATGAAATGCATAAGACAACGTCTTCACAAAAGGAGAGCAAGTGCTTCTCCATCATCCGAGAAAGCACAAGTCTGATGCTCCATTTGATGCCGAGCCATTCCATGTCGTAACCAGCAAAGGACACATGGTGACTGTCAATCGTCCTGAGAAATCTATTATGTGGGATTCGTCACATTTCAGACAGGTGGCTCAACACTTGTCAGATACTGATGTCAACATAGAGACTGGTTCAGAAAGGACAATTGGGAAACCCCAGACTGCTGTTGCTCCTATATCGCCAACCCAGATTATGGATACTCCTGTTGCTGATTCCAATTTCTGAAGGCATGATCAAGGTGATTAATCAAAGTGCCAAGAAGGCTTATCAAATAGCTACGACTGTGCAGATGTTTGTAAAAAAATAAAATTAAAATAAATTTTAAAAAAAGAATTCAATATTTTACTTAACACAGAGAGAGAGATGTAGTGTTGTGTGAGTATGAATGACAGAACACTTTTGGCTCCTGAAGAGCTCCTTAGAGCTGTGATGTACGTGTTAGAATGTGGTGAAGTGAATGAAGGTTTAGAATGTTGAGTTTGTGGTTACACACAAATACAGACGTGTAATACATAGTTCAGTGTGTGGAGTATTCATTGGTGGGTACACAGGTTAGGGAGGACGCTACACTTGCGGTCACCTCAATCAGTTGGCATGCATATGCATGCTGACGAAGGAGAAAATAGGAGAGTGTATGGGGACAAATAGGTGGAAAACATTGCACAAGGGCTAGAGCAATGCAGGTGGTCAGGGGAGAAGCACACATGGAGAGAAGAACACAGAATACAAAGACGGGAGATAAGAACACAGGGCACCGGAAGAAGCACACAAGAGTGAGAGGCACACAAAAGTAACAGCAACACGGAAAGTGGGGGTGAAGCACACAAACGTGGTGAGCATTTGTGGTGAGCATACAGGGGAGAGGAGAATAGGCCTCAAAAACACATGCAATCTCATGAAATGCATAACCAAAGTAAAAGGAAAAAAAAATTATCAGCAGTGGAAGGATAGAATCCAGTAAGCCAGAGAAATGATAGAGACTGTTCTACAGGGGAGTGACAACCATAAGTTAGACAGGTTGGGACAAAAAATGCCTATTGAATAAGAAGCAAGCCATTGAGTGACAGAGCCAACCAATACTAACCAATACTGACCAATGGGTGGGCTGCAAGCCCACAATAGCTATTTATCAGAAACCTTGTGCTGTCTTGTCGACTCGACCTAAAAAGGAAACTACCTAATACTGAACCACTATACCTTTCAGACACAGAATTATCAGGTCCATAAAGACTGTGCCTACCTCAGATACTTTACCAATCCAGTGGCATTCCTTTTAGCCCCAGGAAAGGTAAGAAGGACTTGTACTGCAGATTAACGCACAACCATTGTCTCGAGCAGACTAAAGAGAAGGGAGGGCAGCAGATTTGAAGGACTTCTCTATTGCTTGGAACATATTGAAATAGGTATAAATATTGGTGGTATTCGTGATGCTTCACCTTGTATAGAGCTCATGGAAACGGTGGAAGTAAAGATTGTCAGAAGTTACAAAGTAATGAACACTTTCTACAGAACAACTGGGACTGGATGAAAATATATTTTTGGCTAGTGCCATATCATGTCCTTGGTGTTAGATGAAGGCATTGCTTGCTTCCCTAACACTGTTTACTGCTCTGTTATGAAAACAGGATTCTGGAGGTGGTAATGTGCTGCATGAACTTTGTGCATACTTGAGTGTTATTTTTCTGTGGTGGTGAGGTGTTCTGTTTATGCTGCAGTGTTTTTGCGCTCTGGTATTGCAACATGTTTTTTATAATGTACTGTTTTAATTGTTTTGTGTTCTGTTTTGTGATGTAATGTGAGATTTTCTATTTTTATGTGCGTGTTATGATTTGATGTGATATTTTATGTTGTTTTGTAATTTTTGGGAGAGCAGCTATGCTATTATGTTATTGTCAGGCTCAGTTATTTATTACAAATACTGCAGTATTTCCAGCTGAAAGACATTTATTACTTTAAAGTTCCCACAGCTGCTAATATTTTACCACTGTCTAAGCCGGTAAAGTAGCGTTGCTCAATCTCTTGAGGTGCTTAAAACGCCAGTCCGCGCAAAATGTTGTCCGAGACCGAGTCTACACTTGGCACTCACTGCTCCAGTTATTCGGCCACTGGGGCTCTACTGCTGAGCCTAAGAGAGAGAAGGCGAGGAGAAAAGTGATTGAAGATGTAACTTAGAATAGAGAAAATTAGGGTTATCAAACTTCTATAGTGGCTTTGCTCCCTAGTATTGTGGTCAACAAGAACTTTACTGGAGCAGTATGAATTTATAGGGAGTGCTTATTTCAGTTGGTGCGACTCAGTGCACACAGTTAAACGGTACGCTTACAATGTGAGTACCAATAGTATTGTGGGAAATTAGCTAATAAAGGACTTGGAGGTTTTAGATGGTTGTAGGAGAATTGTTTGCTGGAACCTCAACCGGGTGGGTTGCAGCAACCAATGGATATCTTTGTCAGATAAAATCAATTTAATAGTCCGATTGATAGCTTTGTTTTGTTTTCTTGTTCAGGTATTAAGCAAATATGGGCTGCCTGCGTTGAGCGCCATGCAAGAATGAGGCAGCCAGCTATGGTGTGTCTCACAGTCTGTTTTGGGCTGTATAAGCGAAGAATGAACTAGGCAATGGGAAGGGATTGAAATAAAATAAGTGGGAGAGTGAACAAAACACTTAAGCTAAAGGCATGTGTTTACAGGAGACTTCAGAGTAAAACTAGAGAATCAGGAGATTTTAATTAGAATATAAGTGATTAGTGTACTTCCTAAAAGAGAATGCTTCTTGAGATAGGGTGCAGTCGACATTCGCAAGCTGCAAGACAGAGTTCTACGAGGCAGAACAAATTTGTTAAAGAACCCCAGATATGTTAAGTATTGATTATTATTTATGAATAAAAGTGTTGTAGGTATGAAAGAGAAATATATAGCTTAGTTTGAAGTGGCATATTTGCTTTTTATGGGTAGCTAGATCAGCTGAGTAAGAATAATTTCTAACAGGGGCGGGTGCTCCATTAGAGCAGAGGAGCTATGCCCCACTAAGATGCCCCCCAAAACTAAAAATAAATTTAAGTTAATTCATTACTATTTTATTTTTTTCCTCAACCCGTCCCGAACCATGTGTCAGGAAGGGGTGGGGCCTGCTGAGTGGCAGCAGGGGAGAACGGTGGGCTGCCTGTGCACTGGTTTAAAGTTTGCATGTCTCTTGGGCCAGCCGTCTTGCGACAGCCGGACAGACATGCGCATTTTAAACTTCTCTAACCCAGCTGTCCTAAGACAGGTGGGTTAGAGAAAGCACAGGCCTCCAATGCCCATAAAAGCTCTGAGAGGCCACTATCTCCAATCCTGGTGCTGCTTTCATGCAGATTACCAGCATGAAAGCAGCACCTGGATTGGTTAGGGGATTTCCTGGAGCTTGCGAGCCTGGAGGAGACAAGCAGAACACTGACCAGAGCGAGGATGTTGTAGAGCAAGCAAGGTAAGTGGCTATTTCTTTTTTAATTTATTTACTCTCGCCACACAGCTTGCATGCATGCATGCACCCACCCCGTTCCTGCCCCCCACTCTATGTATTTGCTAGCCACCACTGATTTCGGACAGTCTATGTGCTACTGGCTAACCTTTGTGCAAGTGTTCTATGCAAGAGCAAACTGTACATGACATAAAACATCAAGTCATATCTGGAATAAAGAGGAGACTTGTAATCACATTTAAGTAAATGAGTGATGAGATATAGGTTACATGAAGATTAGGTGAACATTTTTTAAAAGGTGGTTCAATTCCTCATACCTATATTGCTTAGCAAACAGCCACACGTTATGTTGAAGCAGGAATTATGTAAACATGCTAAATACCACAAGTTAAGGTAATTGGATGACAGGTATTTGGTTGATATGAGAAGAGTTTGAAAGGTGGCATGCTTGATGCCACTTTTCAGTTGGAACTATAGGAAGCTGATAAAAATAGGTCTGAGTGAGACTCCTGCTTGGAACCCAGGTCCTAACTTTACATGATCGTGACAGTACAGCGACCTGAGCCAGCCAGTGTGATTCCATAAGCAGGATGGGTATGGGTTGAGGTCTGATGACTGGAATGGCTTGCATGTGCCTCTGTGCCCACTGGGATGTAGGTGTGCGAGTGTAGAGGGTTTGGGCATGTGAACTGTGACTGTTCTAGTGATCATGTTGTTTCTCAGTGAGAGAGTTTGGGAAATCTGCTGAGCTTAGTCCTGAAACCTACAAAACAGTCTGGGGTTATGAAAGATCCTACAGCCTAGGGTGGTTGCCTGGTGGGCTATCTTGTACCAAAGATCAGGATGAACCAGCATGAGGCAGGTTGGTTTTACTGGAGCGCCATTTTATACTTTAACCATCTCTAAAGTGTATGGTGAGCTGCTAGGGTAAAGTGGAGTCACTGGGAAACTCTGACCACCATCTCTCCTCAGATTGCTGTGTGGCAGTTAGTTACCATGTCATTGTCGGTCAGCATTAAAAGGCAGACTTCCTAATGGGCGAGTGGGCACAGGTGACAACTTGGTCCAAGCCTAGGTGGTGGGCCCAGCTATACATTTAGCAGACAGAGAGCTGCCCAGATTCAAGGAAAGCCCTAGCAGTCTGTGAACCCTTAGAAGGTTAGTTCCCCACAGCATCACATGTACTACCATTCTTGCTTTCCAGTTTGCTGTATGCTTTACAGAGATGTTGACTGATACCCAGGATACAACTCGGATGAGTTAGTTGAATATCCCCTATGAAGGACGGATGGAGGTGCCAGAGTGAGACAACTACAAACTAGAGGAATGAAGTGCCTCATTTTAGGATGATTGGGGGACACTTGGCCAAATGTGACTATGTTAATAAGTACTTTCAGGTATGCATGTGGCCTGTTGAGTCACTTGATTTTGCGGGTACCCAGCTAGTACAAAAAATTAGAAACATAATCTAAAGCTGGTATTTTCCCCTTATTAATACATATTCAGATCAGTAACTAATAGAAGAAAACACTTTAGAGCTGCCTTAATAATCATTGACTGATAATTGAACAAAACAAAAACATAAAGGCTGTGTTACATGAAAAACAGGCTTAAAACGTGAACAAATGGCTGGTATTTTTTTGTTGGAATGGTGGCAACACTAACCAACCCTTTCAGCCCCCTTCCCCTGCGCACTAGCTATCTAGGAAAAACTAGGAAAACACAAGCATTGGCAAAGACGGCCATATTGAGATCTATTTGTTATGCTTTCAAGATGGCTACCACATTTCGTGATTACCTGAACAGAGTTTACCTTACATCTACACAACTATACAAGACAGGTTTGCTTGAAGACTTGCGCTGTTTGCTTTGCTCTGTGCTCTATGCTAACTTCGTACATTTGCCATGGGATTGCCCCAGATTTGCGTGCATTTGGTCTGGCGTTTTTTATATTATCATACAAACTATATGCCTGAGCCGATACAGACAATAGCGTTGCTTGGATATATAAAAGATGCCCCTACAGACATGCACAAACTTCTTACTATCCTGCTGTTGCTGGCTAAGCGCAGGGTAGCCATCCAGTGGGACAGGTGTCCCACACCTCGACTGGCCCACTGGCTGCTGGATGCTACATAATACCAGGAACAACTCAACACCCAATGGAGTCTGATGCCAATTCACTGTCATCCTAAAGGCATTTGGGCCCTGTTGGTGGCCTACCTAATGATGCAATGTGATGTGGAAGGAAGTGATGATCATGGTCAATCTTAAGTCCCTGATGTCTGATTCCCTGGAGCTATGCTTTGGGGAGACGGAGAAATCACCTTCTGGACTCACCATTTGATCAGTTTTGGGATGGATCTGACATGATTGTGAGATGGGAATTGTTGATGCACTTCTGGGCTGCATGCTGGAAGACTCAACACTGTGATATTTAATTGTCTTGATGTGATCAGTAAAGATTTCTGTATTAGTCCGGTGCATGTCTGAGTGGCTTATTGTTTTTTTTCTGGGTTGTGTTGTAATTGGACCCTGTATTGCTCCACTCCTCATTTGTCCTTGATGCTAATAACCAATAAACTAAAACAAATGGCTGCCACATTTGGTGATACAGCGTGTTGTGATGGCACACAGTGGCTATCTTTAAAGTATAGAAGATATTTTGATCGTTGACGATGGCCACCATATTGAATGGCATGATGCAGCATGATAGCCATCTTGAAAGTTTGAAAACATTATATTTTTCACATTCAACTTGACTGTCACCTTGTCATGTTGCCTCATGCAGTGTGGCAGCCATCATGAAGTTTATGAAAACATTATCCAGAATTCAAGATGGCTCATATACTGGATTATGGGGCGCTACATTACACATCATGGGAGTCAAGAAATACATTTTGAAGAGGGACAGTAGCTGTTATCTGTTATGCCAATGCTGTGCATTTTAAAATCACCCATTATTGGTAAAGCCAGTAGTGGCTGCCATCGTGGAGTGGGAGAGAGGCTGCTGGACTGGAAGCTAGGGGTGAAGAAAAGAAAGCTCGGGGAGAGGATAGAGAGCCAGAGAGAGAGAGAGGAGGAGGAGGGAAGAGAGAGAGTGAAAATGTGCCGCAGTAGTGCTTGTGTTGAACACTCCAAGAGAGGGAGTATAGGAGGAGAAAGACAGGGGAAGAGTGCAAGTATTCTGTATGTGCAGAAACTACAGCAAGGAGCAGTTACGTGCACTCTCATCAAGTGCTAAATGAGACGAGGGGCGTAGCTGCAGGGGGGGTTGGAGCGGTGGCACCCACTTATAAATGTAGTTTGTGATAAATAGTTGGGTGCAGGTGCTTTCAGTCGGGTATGGTGAGGTTTCCGTCTGATTTCACCAGGAATTTTTACACACCGAGACAACTCTCTCTCTCTCTGTTTGGTAAGACTTCAAAAATGTTCTTTATTTCACAAAATAATTAGTTTTCTCTCACTTAGCACCCCTACCAATCCGCATTATGCTCCCCTTCCGCTGCCGCTTAAGCCTCTCTCGTGCACCCTGCTTGTCGTATAATGTATTTTAAAATTATGTGCTAGCATGATTGTTGAGAAATCTGAAGCTCACCTCTTCTAATCTTACTGACCGAGCTATGCTCCTGAATGAGGCCTAAAGATTGGGAAAAAATTAAGAGTTCCCATATTTCAACAGTGAAAGGAAATAACACTATCAATGCAGCGGTCAGGGTTGGACTGGCCTGTGGGGCAATCAGGCAACGCCTGCTGGGATGGTCTGACAAGTCATTGCGTGCGACAGTTCTTTGAGTGTTTTTGGACGGGCTTAGTTGTCTTTTTGGCCTTTTTTTTTCTGTTGATTTCTCCGATATTAAAACAAACATTGAGTGCAACAAGCTTAAAATCCGTGCAGTCTTGCGTCCATTCAAAACATCTGTACAGCATGTCTTTACAAGTTCAAAAGGGACACAATTTGCAAACATGGGCCTCATTTTTAGCTGTCTAATTTGCTAAGAAGGGCCACTTTTATTTTGGTGCCCGGGTCTATTTTCAGTCCCAGTCACGACTGAGGGTAAAGAAGAAGCGCCCCAGTGGCAGGAAAACAGAAGAGGGAGCAAGGTCATCCAGTAAAGACCAAGGAACTGAGATGGACAAAAAGGCTTCCAGTAATGAGCAGGGGGCTGGCCGAAAACTCACTCTGTACTATTGTATGCAGTGCTGTGTGAGAGGCAGCTGAGGCTGCTGTCTGCATCGAGCCCACAAAAAGGGCTGCCCACCCGTTGGCATGAACTGCAGTTCTTCAAATGTTGCTGCAGAACAGCCCGCAGTGTGTGGAGCGCTGTACTTAAGTATAAAAACGCCATACTAATCTTGTGAAAGTCTGCTTTTCTGGAACGCATGAAGCCTTTGCACAACACCAACTGGAAAACATGTGTTTATTAATGTTTTATCCGGCTGCAGCTGAGATAAAATTCTCCATCAACGCCCTTACTTCGCGGTTAAGGGAAGTAAACAGAGTAGAAATGCTCATTTCAGCAGTGCAGGTTACTTGAGCCAATGTGAAGTGTCCAGAAAAACACCTTGGCTGTGCTTTCCTTAGAATGTAAACATCTCTAGCCTGACATTGAGCTAGATGCATGCAAGCACGGTCGATCAAATCACGAGGGCTCGGCCTTGAGCTGCGCTTTTCTTTCACGCCTCTGTTTACTCCGCGCCTGGCTCACGCCCTCCCTCGGCGACGGATTCCTTCAGGGAGCTGTTTGCTCCTCGCGCGGAAAGGCATGGACTGGCTTTAATTCTGCACCTTGCTATGTAGCGGACTTTTTTTATTTGATATTTAAATTAATAGACGGCACTGCCTTCCCGCAGGAAGTGTGCTTTAACTGTACTGAAAGTGTCCCACTGCACCGGGAGAACAGCCCTTAGAGACCTTAGAAATAGACCGGCTTCAGCTTATGAGCAGCCTTCGTCTTATAGAATGATGGAACATTTACATGTGAGAACATCTTTTCAGGGCCCCAGCACGTTCACACCAATTTAAGTAATTACTACTTTGAGAATGTTCTTTCTAAAGAGCATTCGATCCCAAGGGTGTTTGCAGGAGACAACATTGCTGTGATGCAGTACCAAGGGACCAAGTAAGGAATTTGATAATCAGGCGCTTAGGAGTTTATCCTGCCATGAATCATATGGCTTACACGGGAATCTGCCATTCTAACACGGCTGACGCTAGTAAGTGGCATTTGCAAGGCCTCTTGGCGCAAATTTTGAAATAGACTTCAGGGCGCCAGATCTTATCTTTGTCGATGGGACCAATATATTAATATTTATGAAATTTGCTGACGCCCGTGAGCATTAAGCGGATTACGGCAAATATATGGGTCCTAATGACATTTAGAAAATATATAAATGTCCCTGGATTTTTAGTACAGCGGCTTGCGGAATCCAATATGAGTTAGAAGATATTCTTCTTTAAAGAGTTCATATTTTTGGGGTAAAAAAAAGTAGTTTTAGCTCTCTTCTAGAGCTCTTGTAATCGGAAACAAACATCCTAGAGGTGCTCGACTCCTCCTTAGTTGATCTTCTTAACGGGCACTTGAGGGGACAGCACAGTTGTCCAATCTATGAAGTCACTCCTTTGCTCATCACCAAGAGAGACATTAAGACTGTGTCAAATTCAGTAGGGAGGTGCTTTTCATTGCGTAGCACTGTTATAAATAGGTTCCGGCCATTCAGTCTTTTGCTTTCGATCGCCATCCTTTTGGACCTTTATTGTACGCGAGTCTTGCTACCCGAGTCCCACTCACTGCAATTTCATAGCAATTAGACTGCACATGTTTACCATGAGTGTCTGCCTTTTAGGATTGGAGGGCACTGTGCTAGTCAAATGTGGACACGTGCACATACGTGTACAGGCTGCCTGGTAGCGGCCTAAGGAAACATGTCTGTGGCAGCTTTAAACTGCACATTTTACCTGTCAACATATCCCAATTTGACAGAACTACACTTTCACTTTAAATAATAATGTCACCACTAGGGTGGCCTTTTTGCCTATAAAGCTAGCGTGCATCATAAATAAAAGTAATGTTGAACATGTCCGTACAGTGAAATATCCTGAAAAGTTATTTGCATTGTAGCACGGCTAGCTACTTTCATAGGGAGATTTTGGGCTAAATCGTTGTATTTAATAAATGCTAAATTTGGATCAGTAGCAGCTGGAGAAATAATTCCAGGTCTGATTTCTGTATTTATTCAAAATCCAATTAAATGGTGAAATCAAATTTTGTCTACTTACTGAGCAAAAGGCATTTTTAAAATGTTAACATTTTGCTGCTTCAAAGGGGTCTTCCCTGTTGCAAACTGATAACCCTGACACCAGGCTTGACCCTTTCCCTTGTGCTCTAGTCAACCTGGCTCCAAACTCAGTGAGAAAGGAAGCTTCTACGAAATTGTTTGGAGTGACCACAAGGGAAGGATTGCTAGTTATCATTGACACACTTCTGTATGGGCACAGGACCTCTGCAAAGGGGAAGAAGTATTCTGTAGTATTGGATTGTCCCAGAATGCTATGCAGGATGGTTTGGACAGGGGTGAAGGAATGATGTGGCATCTGAGGATTGGCCAGGGGTGCCTGGCATCAAGCACTTCCCCTGCACTTTTCAACCCCTGCACAACGGAGAGACCGAGCAAGACCCAGGATCTGGACATCGACAACACTAGTTTTGTGGTCAGCTGGACAATGAAGCCACCTGATGCCCCTGATAGACTAAGGAATTTGCCTACAGCTGACCCGCAGGACTAGAAGGGTCTCTTCAGGGCCAGGCTCCCTTATGCCCCCTGAGGACCAGCAGTATAAAGATAAGGACCTTGCTGCCACTCTGCCGTGCCCAGCAAGTCGCCCAGGATGCTCTGAGGGTTGTGAAGCCGAGATACTTCACAAAAAGCCCCCACCAGCAGAAGGGGAGCACCAGGAGGAGAGGAAAAGGATAGCACAGAGAAAAAGTACAACCAACTCCAGGCAAATGGATCCCTGTTACAGGCCTTGAAACCAGTTCAAATGCACCTGGTGCCTAGAGATCATCACCAGGACTAAAAATAGTCCAGATTCAAGCAAATTGGCCTATCCTGGCCCAAGTTATGGTCCTTTAAAGGTTTTCACTTTTGGCCATTTGAGAGAAATTAAACGCAAAAACCTAAAAACAGGCGACTTGCACTCCGCTACATTTCCTTACAATGCTCCCACGATGAGCCAAGACCTGAGGATCGGTGCAGAATTATTTCATTATTTTTGTTGGGGAGCTCTGCTCTGACTCTAAATTGCCCCTGGGTGTACCCATCGCCTCAGAGGCCAGAGTAACATTGGATGGGCCGGTAATAGATGCCAGAGCACTCCCCCACAGATGGAGCAGCAGCAGCAGAAATGCAGGCCTCATGTACAAGGTGCATGTGCTAGCTGGGAGTGTGCTCCCCGCACTGCCCCACCACCACCACCACCACCACCACTCCTGCACCTGGAGTCCCTGTGGGTAAGGCAACCAGGATTACAAAGGCAGAAGGTGAAAAGTAACATGAAGTCGCTCACCTAAGCAACACAGCGGAAGAGCTCACTGCTAAAATATTCGGCTTGAACAACCCATAATGTCCTTCAAGGGCTTTTCATTTGCATGTTTTGCTCTATTGTGGTTGCCACCAAGGAGGGGCAGAGGCACTACCAGTATTTGTCAGAAAGTGTTTGGTGGGCCTGCAGCATTGCATTAGCCACCTTTGGATAACTTTAGTAATTCACTCCATGTCTCAGAGTTCCTAGGATGGATGATCTGACTTTACATTATTTTTAAGTGCTCCCAGAACTGGAGCTTGAAAATATTGGGACCTCTAGTGGTCAGTATTATGGCTTTATTTTATGTGGCCTGATAAGTGTAAGGAAATTCTCTGATACATGTTATTTAGATTTGTTATGCTTTATTCACAAATTACTATTCAGGAACATTGCATTGGTTTTAATAATGATGAATCTATTTACACATTGATATTGATATAATTGGTTTTGACGGCATGTGCTTAGTGTTATGTTGATGTGGTGACTCATTCACAAAGCCAATAGGCTTACCTTATACATAATAATGTGGTGACCCCCAGACAAATCAAACAGGCTTGCCTTATACATTGATGTGAGGACCACAGCTCTGATCCCTGACTTGCCCCTTGTGCCCCCTGGTCTTAGATGTGGCAAAATCAATGGCAAGAACACAAGGACTGCTCACCATTCCTTATTTTCTGGCTGTTTTTCTTCATATTAATTGTGAATAATATTCTGTTATTCTATTATTCACTGTTAACGCAATATAAATTAAGCATGCTTGGAACATGTGGGAAAGGGCCTCTTTTGGCATGGTTAGCCCTCACTTTTTGCCTGCCATTTGATGTGGTTTCAAAGTTGTTAGTGCCCAGGGCCCCTGCTAACCGGGTTCCCTGGGCCAGATCTCTTTCCCAAAACTGCTGTGATGCATTGGCACAATTGGAAACACTTTTAGGTGCCCCCATAAGTCCTAGTAAATGGTACTATGGTAGCCAGTGCTTGAGGTACTAAGGGTAGGATACTGAGGGCAGAAGTACAGATGGTGCCACCCTCAAGGACCATGCATTCCAAGTACATCTAGCACTGCAATTGCAGGCTGAGTGTCCTGGTGCAATCCTAAAATGCAAAACTGACAAGGCACACAGCCTGTGTGCCCTGTCCACTACACACTGCATGCCATGTAGGTAAGTCACCCCTCTGGCAGGTCTTCCAGCTCTAAGACACAGTGGACTATACTGTATGCATGGGCATAGATGCATGAGAAATATGCCCCTAGTGTGTCCCTGCCAAACATGGGACCTCTGTCCACTACACACTGCATGCCATGTTGGTAAGTCACCCCTTTGGCAGGTCTTCCAGCTCTAAGACACAGTGGACTATACTGCATGCATGGGCATAGATGCATGAGAAATATGCCCCTAGTTGTCCCTGCCACACCTGGGACATAGTTAGTGAACAGAGCAGCCATTTTACATGCATGTGCAGTACGGGTTTTACAGCTCCATGATGGCCACTTTGCACCCTGGGTTGTTTGGTATCAAACAACTCAGAATGATAAATCCAAACTGGTACCAGCATTGAATTTATTGTAAAGTGTACCCAGGAGCCACCTTAGAGATGCCCCCTGCAAAAACGAACTACCCTGGTAGGGGTTGCTGGTTGGTCACAACCAGCCTGCCACCACTAGACAAGAGTCTGCAACCCTGGGGTGCGAGCCTGTGCTCTCTGGGTCCATAGAACAAAGCTCTTGCTGTGCAGAGGTGTTACACCTCCTCCCCAAGGAATGTGTGCAGCCCTGCCTATGAGCTTCAAAGGGCTTACCGCCCTTGAAACTCGACGCCCCAGCCCTGCTGCTAACAGCAGATGGCCGCACATTGCAAGCCCTCACTTTTGGCGGAGCAACAGCAGAAAAATGCACAAAGGAGAGGAGGAGTGACCACCCTCAGCTTGCACCACCCCTAAGGTACTGCATGTGAAGTGACTTCACCATTTCATTTTCCTCTATCTTGCAAGGTATGAAAATAGCCTTTGAGATAGGGAAGTGATGCTGCCCACAGGAAGTGGTCACATAGTGGATGTAGCCACCCTAAGGTAGATGACCCATTCGTCACTATGAGGTACTCCCCTGAATGCCCACAAAATGCAGTATTTAATGGGGACCCCTATACCTGCAGATCAGATTCCAGGGGCACAAGAAGACCAGCAACAAAGAAGACTTGATGCTCGAGAACTGCATTCCTGCTGCACAAAGAAAAAGGTGCCAAACCCTGCCTGCTGTACCCAGGATGTGACAATCCCCACTGAGGGGTTGCTCGGACATCGGACAGACTCTATTAAAAAAAAAAAAAAAAAAATCCCCAGGCGACCTCGACTCTAATGTAGGTCACCAAAGATCTCCCTCCAGAGCAAAGGCATCACTCTTGCAACAAAGACCCAAAGGCTAGTGAAGTCCAGTTCACTGACCGGGGCTGCTGACTAAGGAACTGAATGCCGCAGCTGGACTAAATTTCCCCATATGGACCCGAAAGCAAACTCTGTGTGTGTCAAGTTTGGTAGCATTGTGCCCTCCACGGGCTGAACCATTCAGTAGCCTGGGGTACTGGTCACTCAACATCGTACACAACAAGAAGAAAAGTCAACACCCAACTCCATAAAGACCAGGAGACCCAGTCGAGCGACTTCAGAAACCACCACAACCACCCACCAGACTGGCCCTGCTGACCTGCGAGCGACCATCAAAGTGACCTACTTCCAAGGGCATCTTGACTCGTCTATCTGCTCTGCACACGGCCTCCCTGGGCCCTGCACTGGAGAACCAGCCGTTCCTCACACATTGTGACCTCTACACTCCAAGCGCACCCACTGGACTCACCTTGAAATCCACCTGGGCATTGCTTTTCCAAGTGGTCCCCTGCAGTGGTCCTGCACCAGCTCCAAGGAAATTTTCAGCAGCTCTTCCTGCCAAAACAGGGAACCACCCAAACTCTTCCAGCTGGCCCACAGGACTTCTTGACAACCTCAACTTCAAAGCAAAATGAGACATTGGTAAACGCATTGCTTGATTTTATATGTAATTTTTTCTCCCATTGATTCCTATGACGCGTAATTACACACAGAAACAAGTCGGTTTCTAAACTAAAATCATAACTTAAAAAGTACTTACCCAATTTTAATGATCTTGGTCTTAAAATTTTTATAAAAATCTGAATTATTTTTGTAAACTGGTCTTGAGTTATTCCTTTGAGTGTGTGTTTTGCTTTGATACTGTGCGTACAACAAATGCTTTGCACTTCTCCAAGATTGGCCTAACTCCATGACCAAGATACCATAAAAATTAGAGCATTAAGTGTTCTAGTTTTTACCTCTGTAAACCAACGTGGAGTTGCCTGGACTCTCTGCCCAGTGTGCCTGGTTTTGCACACTACATTGAGAGCCAGCCTCCTACAGAACAGGAGCTTTGGTGGTAGCTGTCGGAAGTAAAAATTGTTTTATAACTATGTTCTGTGTGCGGCTTGAGGGAGAGAGAGTTTATTTGAGAAAGAGTATGTGCGAGCATGTGTGTCAGTATGTGCCGGCTGCTTGCCTCTTTTCTCCTTTGTGTTACTGTGTGATAATCGCATTTGAATGACTATGTCTTCATATCTTTTTAATTTGTACGTAGACTGTACTTTTTAAATTTTCACGTATCACTTTTTATCACTTTTTGTCACCCTGTGTTCCACTTGTATTTTGCACATTGTGTCTGCTGCATAAGAGAGTGATTCTCTGTCGTTAGCAGTCACCTGTTGGTAGCTCTTTCATGGCTAGTCAGAGCTGCCATTTTGAGGGGGGTAGCTCGCTGGTCTTCTTGGCCTACTAATTCACATCTCTCTCCCATACAAGCAAGCTTATGCAACAGACGTGTAGCAGGCGCTCCATTGGTGTGCCTGCAACCAGTGCCAGCCATGCTGCTCAATTTGCCTTCGATCACTGCAGGAGATTCTTCAGAGGCAGTCCTTGCCTTGAACTAAAACCCCTGCTGCCCTCGAAGGTTTTCTCCCTCCCAGGAATGGGTGTGAATGTATATTCCTTTGAGGGTTGAGGTTTAGCTTTAAATAAGTCTGCCACCATGGTTAAAGGCAGAATAATGAACAGATAGGCAAGTTCGTATTGTCTCCTAAAACAGGACCTATACCAGCGCTTCTTACTTTGGGCTATACTGCCTGCCTTATCAAATGCAGGTCCCTTCCCAAGCACAGGTCCGAAATGTTCCTCTTTCTGGCTGACAACACATGGGATTTTCCATTTTTTTTTTTTTTTAACAGAAACATGGTTGATGGACAGCTCTAACCCCAACCTCGCCCAAGCTATTCCAACAGGTTACCGCATTCGGGCTGTTATAGTATTGGGGACGTGGTGGCTTTTAACTTAAAGACCTACTTTGAACTATCCATAACACCTCTAAGACGGTGCTGAATTATTGAGGCCCTTGTTTTTAGTTTTAAAAGCACTCCTTCCCTCTCTTTTTCTGGCTTGTTAGGCTATAGACCACATGACTACCTGAGCAATTGTCTTTCTGCTTTCTTTGACTTATAGATCATTATTGGCTCCATTACGCCAATTTGACCATTTAGGGTGACTTCAATGTCCATCCTGAGCATCCTACTTTCTCTTTAACCACCCAACTTATTCAAACTATGGCTGGTTTTAACCTAATCCAGCATATCTAGGTCCCTACCCATCAGATAGGCCATGCGCTTGACCTGATCTTTTCTGATATCCCTAGGCTACTGGTCAACGACCCAGGGCAGATGATCTGGTCTGACCTTTACAAGATACCTTTTGCTTTTTCAGGGTCCCTTTTCACGGACTAGAAACACCCCTATTCAGGAATTAAAAAGTAAGTGGCAGAGTGTATCAGAGGAATCACTGGGCAAATCCTTCAGTGCCTCCCCCTTACTTTTACAGGAGCTGTAGATTTGGACATTCTGCTGTTTGATAGCTGGATTACCAAATCATTAGACCAGATTGCTCAGTTAAAAATAACATGTGGAGAAAAGATTGTGGCCGTCCGCGCCATAGTTTTATCAGGATTTAAGAATAGGGAAAGATCAGTGTAAAAGATTGGAACGCCTCTAGAGGAAATCTTACGATCCTGCTGCTAAATTTCTCTCTAAAGCGGCACTTAAGAGTAAAAAAAAAAAAAAAAAAACATGTCCAGCCATGAAAGAACGTTTTGCATAGCAGATTAAGACAGCTTCTAATTCTCCTAGGGAGATGTTTAAGGTAGTGAGCCCTTTTGCTGCTCCTGAATGGATAAAGACTGCTATCACTCCCTCATTTGAACTCTGTGAAAAGCTGTCAGCCTTCTTTGATGAGAAGATTTATAAGCTATACTCCTTTTTCTAGATTCTCTGGAGGAGACTCCTGTCATTAGCTCAATGGATACAGAGGAGACTAAAACTATTCCTGCTGCTCCCTTTCGTCGCAAACCGAGTTTTGATAAGTTTGCCTTTATTTCTGAGCCGTGTTCTCTGAACACAATTATAAAATTTAAGTCTGGCGCTCCGGATGATGTCTGCCCCCCCGCACATCTTCAAACCTATGGGGCAATATGTCAACCTATCGCGCAATAAAATTTAGAATACCTCACTTACTTCTGGAGTCTTCCCCTCTTGCAGAAAACGGGCATCTCTTCTGCTGCTCCTAAAAAAGCCTAATGCTCAGCTGACACTAATGTGTTGAGCAATTCTAGGCACATACCTCTCCTCCCAGCACCAGCAAAAATCTTTGAGAAATTGGTCACCCAACAACTATTCACATTTGTGGAGGCCAATTCCATTCTCCACTATTCAGAGTCAGGTTTCTGTGCAGGGTTTAGCATGGAGATGGATCTTTTAAAGGTGACCGGGTTTGTCAGTGAGAATCTAGACAGAAGCACACCAGTCATGGTGATGTTTCTGGATTTGTCAGCAGCTTTTGACACCGTCTCACACTCTATTCTGCTGAATAGACTTTATAACTTGGATATTCAGGGCAAGACTCTTTTATATAGGTCAAATCTTTCTTGGAGGGCAGATCCCAATTGGTGTGTTTACATCCTAATTTTTCTTCACCCAGACCATTGGTTTGTGGTGTAGCACAAGGTTCTGCCCTGAACCTGCTCCTGTTTAATCTTTACCTTTACCCTTTGGTGGAGGCTAATTGTCTTAAATTAAATTCAGATAAAATGGAAGTATTGTTTTTTAATTAGAGCCCACTTCCCCTCCCCCCGCGATCCCTCCGATTCATCGCTCTCCTTTGCTACTCAACTTAGGCAAATCTCGCCAGTCTGCTTCTTGAAATTGTAACCCATAAAAAGATTCCTGCATCTGGTTCCTCAGGAAACAATTGAAACAATAGTCCATGCATTAGTTCTTTCTTGCCTGGACACCTCAAATAGTTACTACCTTGGACTCCTGGCTTATCTGGTATGTAGATTCCAATTAATTCAGATTGCAGCGGTGAGACTAATAAGGAGACTCCCTCGCCGCCATCACATTTCTCATCTGAGACAGCTGCATTGGCTTCCATTGGAACAGATTATCACATTTAAAGCTGTGACACTGGCTTTGAGAGCCTTTCACAGTGATCAAAACAAGATAGGTCAGTGAGTATCACAGTCGTATTGCGAATCCAGGCACGTAACAACCTATAGATATGTGCTAACGTACTTAAAAGGATCAATTCTGATTATGAAAAATACAAACTTGTTTTGGTAAAAACGATAATGTGAATAAGAAGAGGGAGCAAATCTGTTATTGGTGGGGAAAAAGCAGTAGTGGCCGAAAAAGGAGCATGGCAAAAAAATACTAATTCTTTATGATTGGTCTCTTAGCAGGGAGATACAACATGCATTTTAAGAGGCAAGCCTAAGCGAAACAAGCGCCAGCCTCTGATGCGATGCTCCCGCTGGCTGCGGGTGCTTCACAAGTTGCCAAAGGGAGCACTAGAGTGGGTCCCTGCTTCGGCCCCGGGGTGTGCATGCCGAATTGGTATTACAAGGTCTCCAGTGAGACCAGCACAGCACACTGATCCCAAAACACTTAGGCAGCACCTAAGCAATCTTGTAATGACAGCAGGGGTGCTGAAACACTTAAATGAAGTTCCACCAATGCAGAGAAAAACAGTACTTGTTCCTCGGGACACCTATAAACACATGAGGAACAACAGGAAATGGTATGCTACAGCCAATAGAAATGGAGGAGAAGTAATTGGCAAGAGCAAGAACCAAAGAGAATCAAGGGCAGGATATGAACCCCTTTTTAAGATTTATTTTACATTTCACAAGCACAGCTTAAGTGCTATACAGGTTAAGCCTAAAAAGTGCACCATATCTCTAGAGATTTAGTGCATGTTTACACTCCCCATGTACTGGCACAATGTTGACAGTCATGTGCCAATGCGCCATATTGCAAGGGTGTGTGCATTTTCTGAAGCATGGTTTTTGTACTTGAAGTGGTCCTTTCCAGTACAAAACTATGCTTTAAGGCTTTTCCCACTTTGAATGTGTGCTACACAGTGCAACACTCGTTCAATGCTGAAAAACCGAGGACAAATGAAAAACTTTCTTCTTTTTACACTGGCCTTGAGAAGACATAGATGTTTGCTCCTGGTAACCATTTTTTGTACATAGGGAGTTGAAGCAAAACCTAGCACAGTGGAGGTAATACTTGGCATAAAGGTGGACAACAGGGCATATGGGAGGGTGACAACTACGACAAAATGTTGGCCCTGACCTACTGAGGTGATTTTTCATAAGGAGCCCCCTATAGTTTATAAACAACATAAATTGTAAAATTTTGCCACTAGCATATTTTGATCTTTGTTATAAAGGGGCACCCATGACAAAATGCTGGCCCTGGCACAAAGAAGACAATTTTTGACATATAGTGGCACTCATACCACGTTTTGGAAAACAAAGGGGGTAACTCATGGGGAACATCAAGCTTCATTAGCTTGGCACACCATGGCAGGATTTGAATATTTAATGACTGCCCTTTTAGTGCATGTGGCATCCTAGCAAATGTGTTTCTTTTCCTTTTTAAATGCACTATTTCACCCAATTATTTTCATATTTTCCTCATGGAAAGAGCCCCCCCTCTTCTCTTGAAGAGTTCTGTTTACTCGCTTTGTTTGCTCACTAAAATTCAGGGCACTTATAATGCCCAGAACTTTGAAAGATCAAGTCAGCACCATAATATTGGAGGTATCTAAAATAGGCATTTGTCTGTTTTATGCTGTTATACTAGTGATGCAGTCAATATGCAACTTAAACCGTGTCAGTTATTGTGATGTTAGGGTTGTGTGACATGCCTTCCTACACATAATCAAGGTCAAATGTCACTTCCTGTGATTTCATTACTGTCTAAGGGTATGTGTTGTCACTTATGCTTCCCCTGGGATTTTGATGAATCGAAACCTATGACTCCATATAGCATGCCAAACAAAAACTACTTGATTTATACATATAGGAGATAGCATAGTTCATGGTGTAGAATATGGCCCCATTCCTCTGTTTAAGTTATTACACAGCTAATTATATATTAGCTTAACCGATTATGTTGGGTATAAAGGGTAGTGTGTTTCTCTATTAATTCTGTAGGTGTGCCTAACTCTTTGTATTTTAACACACCTTGAAAAAGCAAATCTGCACCTTCTATGTGTATTTACCACTCCATGTCCTACTCTACAAAAGCAGTTCTCCCTTTTAGGTAAATCCTACAAGAACATGCACTACTGCATGGGCTTTCTCTTGCGCGACTCTTGTGTGCAGTAATGGTTTTGGAACCTGCCCATAGCTTACCATTCATTGTCGCTCCTTTTTGCTGTCTTCTGACTGGGCAGTGGCTTGCCGTGCATCACTTCCTTTTCCGTCCCTGGCGAACGGACCAACTACAGATTTAATTGGCTTCCATCTGCTGCTTGCACTGTCATGCAGATACTCTTTGTGCTGTGAGACGGCCAACGTTGGCCGTGTCATAGCTCTTTTTTTTATTTCAAACCTATCCCCACACCCTCCCTGTTGCTTCTCCCCTACGTTTTAACAGGAAGCACTGTAGGCACTTGGAAACCCAGATGCTAACGGTTCCAAGTAGCATCAGGACGCACAGGTAGCTAGATTCCCCGCGGAGGGATACAGGAATCAGCGGCCCTGTCGCTACAGACGTTATTGACCTGCAACACAGAGCAAAAACTGCTGTTTTCCTTTGTGTTAAACAGAAAGCTTTCTGAATTTAGGTGGCTTTTAAAATCCAGTGCATTTATTATATTTTCAGGAAGGGGCTTCTCAAATAAAATTAATCTGTTAACTTTCCGACAGGATTAAATATAAGGCTGTGCTCTTAATGTGAAGCTGTGTGTCACAGCCGTGGGACGATCAGTCGAAGCTCTTTGCAGCTTTCTTTGTTTTAGCAGGAGGTTCACAACATTTTCAGACAATACTTGACAACAAAGTCCCCAAAATCGAGCCTCTTCCAGTTTAATGGAATGTGTTTCCAAATTTTGTTTTTTAGTCTGGTATTTTCCTTGGACTTTTGCTGTATAAATATAGCTTGTCTACACAAGACAAGGTTTCTATTTAATCATAGTAGATTGTTAGCAGTGCTTCTTATACGGAATGCTAACTCGCCATTAGTGTGTCATGGACAGTACAAAGATTACAAGGTGGTACATTTAGGCAAAGCTTTATTTACAGTGTGTATACATTTACTCTTAAAGCTGCTGGATAGTGCTTTTTAACCGTCTTGTTATCCACCTTCATCCACCATCCAATTTACCACCCCCACCGGCCCTCCCGATCACCAGCCACATCCGATTGCCAAAGCCAATAGATTGCACATGGCGATACCTAATGGTGTTGCTAATGCTTGTTCTTAACTGAGCACAATATAGCCTAGGTTCAATCAGCAAGTTTAATGCTGGTTTCAACATTTTAGAATCTTCAACTTGACAAATCCGGTGACAGTATGTTTTCAGCAATATACTTTAATTTGTTTTCTGAAGTTTTACTTTAAACTCAAATAAACTAAAAGGGAGAACACTGTACAAAATACTTCACTTTATGCCTGTTAGTGTTCCCAAAAAGAACTGATTGACTGGAAGTGAAGCCGAGATGTCCATTTTAATGAGTAACTGGTTGATGTCCAGCAGGTGAGATAGAGCAGAGAACTGTGGAAGCTTCCAGGTGAGTACTGAAGGCCGCACTAGGCCTAGATGAGACCCGGCACGCCGGGTGCAGCTTGCGGTGCAACAGAGTACATTGATGCAGCTTTTTCAGCCAGGACCTGTACTTCCATCTCCCAAACCAAAGCCTGCTGGATCCCCTCTCTCAAAAGCAGCCGCCAGCACCCTGCTGCATGCAGCTAGTAATGATTGCTGCTCGCTACTGTTACCCCTCCAGCTATGTTGCATTGCACGTTCACCGTGTGTAAGGAAATGCCTCCTTGGCATGGTTGCCCCCTGACTTTTTGCCTTTGCTGATGCTATGTTTACAATTGAAAGTGTGCTGAGGCCTGCTAACCAGGCCCCAGCACCAGTGTTCTTTCCCTAACCTGTACTTTTGTATCCACAATTGGCAGACCCTGGCATCCAGATAAGTCCCTTGTAACTGGTACTTCTAGTACCAAGGGCCCTGATGCCAAGGAAGGTCTCTAAGGGCTGCAGCATGTCTTATGCCACCCTGGAGACCTCTCACTCAGCACAGACACACTGCTTGCCAGCTTGTGTGTGCTAGTGAGGACAAAACGAGTAAGTCGACATGGCACTCCCCTCAGGGTGCCATGCCAGCCTCTCACTGCCTATGCAGTATAGGTAAGACACCCCTCTAGCAGGCCTTACAGCCCTAAGGCAGGGTGCACTATACCATAGGTGAGGGTACCAGTGCATGAGCATGGTACCCCTACAGTGTCTAAACAAAACCTTAGACATTGTAAGTGCAGGGTAGCCATAAGAGTATATGGTCTGGGAGTTTGTCAAACACGAACTCCACAGCACCATAATGGCTACACTGAAAACTGGGAAGTTTGGTATCAAACTTCTCAGCACAATAAATGCACACTGATGCCAGTGTACATTTTATTGCAAAATACACCCCAGAGGGCACCTTAGAGGTGCCCCCTGAAACTTAACCGACTATCTGTGTAGGCTGACTAGTTCCAGCAGCCTGCCACACTAGAGACATGTTGCTGGCCCCATGGGGAGAGTGCCTTTGTCACTCTGAGGCCAGTAACAAAGCCTGCACTGGGTGGAGATGCTAACACCTCCCCCAGGCAGGAGCTGTAACACCTGGCGGTGAGCCTCAAAGGCTCACCCCTTTGTCACAGCACCGCAGGACACTCCAGCTAGTGGAGTTGCCCGCCCCCTCCGGCCCGGCCCCCACTTTTGGCGGCAAGGCCGGAGAAAATAATGAGAATAACAAGGAGGAGTCACTGGCCAGTCAGGACAGCCCCTAAGGTGTCCTGAGCTGAGGTGACTCTAACTTTTAGAAATCCTCCATCTTGCAGATGGAGGATTCCCCCAATAGGGTTAGGATTGTGACCCCCTCCCCTTGGGAGGAGGCACAAAGAGGGTGTACCCACCCTCAGGGCTAGTAGCCATTGGCTACTAACCCCCCAGACCTAAACACGCCCTTAAATTTAGTATTTAAGGGCTACCCTGAACCCTAGAAAATTAGATTCCTGCAAACTACAAGAAGAAGGACTGCCCAGCTGAAAACCCCTGCAGAGGAAGACCAGAAGACGACAACTGCCTTGGCTCCAGAAACTCACCGGCCTGTCTCCTGCCTTCCAAAGATCCTGCTCCAGCGACGCCTTCCAAAGGGACCAGCGACCTCGACATCCTCTGAGGACTGCCCCTGCTTCGAAAAGACAAGAAACTCCCGAGGACAGCGGACCTGCTCCAAGAAAGGCTGCAACTTTGTTTCCAGCAGCCTTGAAAGAACCCTGCAAGCTCCCCGCAAGAAGCGTGAGACTTGCAACACTGCACCCGGCGACCCCGACTCGGCTGGTGGAGATCCAACACCTCAGGAGGGACCCCAGGACTACTCTGATACTGTGAGTACAAAAACCTGTCCCCCCTGAGCCCCCACAGCGCCGCCTGCAGAGGGAATCCCGAGGCTTCCCCTGACCGCGACTCTCTGAAACCTAAGTCCCGACGCCTGGAACAGACCCTGCACCCGCAGCCCCCAGGACCTGAAGGACTGAACTTTCACTGGAGAAGTGACCCCCAGGAGTCCCTCTCCCTTGCCCAGGTGGAGGTTTCCCAGAGGAACCCCCCCCTTGCCTGCCTGCAGCGCTGAAGAGATCCCGTGATCTCTCATTGACTAACATTGCGAACCCGACGCTTGTTTCTACACTGCACCCGGCCGCCCCCGCGCCGCTGAGGGTGAAATTTCTGTGTGGGCTTGTGTCCCCCCCGGTGCCCTACAAAACCCCCCTGGTCTGCCCTCCGAAGACGCGGGTACTTACCTGCAAGCAGACCGGAACCGGGGCACCCCCTTCTCTCCATTCTAGCCTATGCGTTTTGGGCACCGCTTTGAACTCTGCACCTGACCGGCCCTGAGCTGCTGGTGTGGTGACTTTGGGGTTGCTCTGAACCCCCAACGGTGGGCTACCTTGGACCAAGAACTGAACCCTGTAAGTGTCTTACTTACCTGGTAAAACTAACAAAAACTTACCTCCCCCAGGAACTGTGAAAATTGCACTGTGTCCACTTTTAAAGTAGCTATTTGTCAATAACTTGAAAAGTATACATGCAATTGAAATGATTCAAAGTTCCTAATGTACTTACCTGCAATACCTTTCAAACAAGATATTACATGTTAAATTTGAACCTGTGGTTCTTAAAATAAACTAAGAAAAGATATTTTTCTATACAAAACCTATTGGCTGGATTTGTCTCTGAGTGTGTGTACCTCATTTATTGTCTATGTGTATGTACAACAAATGCTTAACACTACTCCTTGGATAAGCCTACTGCTCGACCACACTACCACAAAATAGAGCATTAGTATTATCTATTTTTACCACTATTTTACCTCTAAGGGGAACCCTTGGACTCTGTGCATGCTATTCCTTACTTTGAAATAGCACATACAGAGCCAACTTCCTACACCGTGGTCTTGAAAATTGGTCTGAATATTTTGTTTCTCAAGTGAGACTACAAAGGGCAAACATGCAAAAAGTGCATTATGGTCTGAACTTCACATAAAAGGAGTTTTTGAAAAATTGTTGTTTCATTTATTTGTCCTGCTGGTAAATATCTTAAATAACAGGCGTTTTCTTGCCTGTGTTATAAACTCTCTTGACTGAGCTAGGGCATAGCATTTCAGAATAAAGGGAAGCCTTGGGAACATGGCACGATAGTGTGCATGCATTTCCACTGATTCGTATCTTTGGACCTGTATTTAGTAATCTGTCCCTTTTTTTACTTAATTTCTGTATTTCCTCTTTCCAAGTTCATGGTAATAGTGACATACGGTATTTGCCTTTCTGGCTTTACAACGTTCAGGTTTATTAATAACTTTGCTGATATTAACATTAGGCTACTTGATTCGAGAGTGCTTTAATGAGTTACTGTCAGGGTGCGGCCCAGATGGAGAGGTGAAAGAGGCTCCTCGCCTACTTTCTGGTCTGTAAAAGGCTGCACACACTGTGCCTGCTTCAAAAATCCCTCGTGGCTGGCACAGTAAACAAGGCTTTTTACCTGGAGGACCACAGGACTTTAGGATTCAGGCTGTTCAGGGTGATACCCGCCATTGCCATGACCGCACCAGGAGGCGCAAGGACAAATCTGGCTCTGTACTTCTGCAGCGTGGGAAGCTCAAACATGTTGTTTGCTTGTTGGGGCCACAAGACTTCATGATCTAGGCTGCTCAGGGGGATACCCGCCCACTGCCATGACCACGCCAGGAGGCGCAAGGACAAAACTGGCACATTGCTCCTGCAGAGTGGGACATGCCTGGGCACATGCCCAGGCGAAGACCAGGCTAAGAGCGGGCCCATCTGCAGCCGTCAGAGAACGCTGGGTTGGGCCACCCCTCTTGGCCCTGTTTGGTGTTTTTTGTCATGCTTATACTCCATTTGTCGCCTAAACGAGCAAGAATGGGGAAGTGCATAACAGGTAATGGGAAAGGAGATCCCCCAAGGCCTCTTAGGTGGCATCTATCACATCATATGGGGGCAATTAATGCAGAATTGGGCTTGGTGGAGGAACGCATCGTTAAAATATAACACAAATCGCTGGTTTCCTCACCTGTACGAGTAAGAAATGAAGAAGACCTGTGCATACCCCAAGGGGTAGCCCCCTCCCGCCTCCAGGATTGTTAGAGCCTCAGTGAAGTTATCTTGTAATGTCCTTTCTGTACAAAATCCCTGTGCCAGCACGGACCCTCACTTGGAAGTTATTGATGCGGGCATAGGGATTGTTAATTTACCCCCACCTAAAATAAAGAGAAATGAACTACAAGAAAGTTCCACTGGGAACAGAAGGGGATCCCCCTGCGGCTCAGCGGCTGACCACAAAAAAGACCTGTCATAGACCGAAGAGAAATAATGTTGTTGAAGGCATAGAAATGCAGATGAAATGGGAGGGGCCTCTGCCTGGGGTAATTTTGTAAAAAAAAAAAAAAAAATTGTGCACTGATTTTTTTAATAACTTGGACTTAAACCTTAAAATATTCTGTGATGATATTTGTAGCCATTTGAAAGTGATTGAAGATAAATTGTCTAGAGGGTCTCTCCCTCCCCCAACCAGTCCAGGGAGAGAATGTTATAGTAAACTAAATATGTGACATTGTAGAAAGGCCTGCCCCCCATGGAAGTAGTGGACATAGCTACCCAGAGAACATTAAATGTAGGTCAGATTTATTGTCTTCCACCAATAAACAGGCATAAGGGATCAGAAGTGGCACCTACAACACTTAATGGAAATCCTGAAAGTTTATCAACTGGCGCTCCATACATTGTAATCTAAGGAATGTTCCACCCTTACCCCTGGAGAACCATGAACATGTTTTAGACTTGAAGCCTAAAGTGGTGTAATGGCTAGGGAAAAACTCAGGTTGGAGGGAGAATTTGTATGACGAGATTACTCTTGTGACAAGGGTGAAGAAAGTGGGGCACACCTCATACAGTTTCCATCTAAACTGTGTTCTGGTAAACCTTAGGACCCCAAAAGTAGTGGCAACATTATTAAATCACCTCACCCACACATATGCTTCCAGCAAGGGCATCCTGGCCTTACCACTAGGATTCTAATACAAACCTCCAGGTCTTGCTAGACAGTCCTTAAATCAGGTTCAGGATAGGTCGGGAGGATTTTTGGGGGCTATTAATATTCCAACTCAAAATCGATTTAAGCCCCTCACAGATTTGAATAACATAGATTGACAAATTGGGAGACCGTTACTTCCTAGCCCAGGTAGTAGTGAGACCCAGCGGAGTGGACTCAATAGGCAAAGGAAGAGTAATGGCAACTTGGTGGTTGGTGAAATTGTCCGCTTGGGTAAACTAAAGACTCTAGGGGAAGACTATTAATGCTCTATCTTGGAACACAGCGGGTGTGTGCGGCAAACCGAATAATCCTGATTGGCTCACCTACATTAGTAAATATTATTTGGTCCTCCTACAGGAAATCTGAATGACAAATTCCTTTCATATAGATGTTTTTCACACTTATTGCAGTCCCGCTGCCCTATCAGTTTTGAGCCGTGTGAGAGGGGTTGCTGGCTATTGTAGTCTCTGTAAAGTTTATTTTTGTAAAAGTAACGGAGATATACAACTTATTGTGGTTTCAGTTTCTACAGCTGCCACCTAGGGGGATTAGGAACTTGGTGATAGTAAACTATTATTACAATATTTTTGATAGTGACTGAGGTGGTGGAAGACCTGAATTGATCCCTCTCGAAAATACTCTTTCAAACAAGCTATCAAATTTAACTTTTTTGGGTAAGGGCTTTTATTGTAAAGCTGTGTAACCTTAGTCACCATTCGGTGTGTGGGCTAACTGCCCCAAACGGGGAGTTAATTACACATTTTATGCACACCTCTTTTGGGGAGATTTTAAACAAGAGCCTTATAAAATATCATTTGTTTTTTGTTTCAGATCTTTTTTCAATTCCCGTTCAATACCACCGACTTTTCATGGTAATGCCGAGCCTAGCTCCATTGATTTTATCATAGTCACTTCTGATTCAGTCACGCTGATAAGGGATTATTCCATTGTGAGCAATTGCAAGAGCGACCAAAGTTCACTTGAAGTGACACTGGGGGTGGAATTTGAAAAGGCCCTTGTGAAAGTGGAGGGTAAGTTTAACTTTTTCCATCCAGTTTTGGTGTGAGAAGGAAATGGGAGAAAGTAGATGGGTGGAAACTCCTGTGTGGCCTATTACAGGGTAGGAAACTGGCAATTTCCACCTGTTTGGCCTTAGAAGCTGACCCTGAACACATTCTCTGGGTTTACTTCAATCTGTGTCAAGGTGTCTAAGATATTAGTTGCTAAAAAGAGTAAGGTGGGTAATAAAGTTTGTAGCTGGTTTGATCAGGCATGTAGGGCAGCGAAACGAAATTTGCAAAGAGCACTTAAGCCTATTCCAAGGGATAAGGCACAGGTTGAACTGGCAAGGAAACTATATAAAGAAAGAAGAAAAAACCAAGAAAACGTGATATTCAGAAATCAGCTTGGGACGATTTAGAAATCACACAAAAATTTAGGGATCAGCGTCAATTGCCCTTTGTTTTCAGTTCAGCGTTCATCAAATATTGAATGTGTGATTCCAGCAGAGACCTGGGTTGCTCAGACATGAAAATGGACTGAGGAGAGGTGGTATGGATGAGTCTCAGGGGGAATGCTGTAGAACAAAGCTGACAGGTTGCTTTGAGCAGCTCTGTTGGTCATAAGGAGGTAGCGCTTGCTATTGCTTGCTATTTAAAATAAAAAATAAAATAAAAAAAAACATTTCCCACAAAGTACCAGGCCCATATGGAGTACCTCTGGACCTTTTTAAGGCCAATATAGATCTATGGGCACCTCTGAACACAAATGTCCATGCAGCGGTGAGTGACTCTGCCCCCGTCTTCGAAGGAGTCAGTTTTCGTCCCTATTTCAAAAAGGGCACTAAAACTGACCTGGGTTGTTACAGACTGATCTCCTTGTTGGACACCACTTCTAAGTTCTTAGGTCAGGTCATTATTGCATATTTAGAGACACAGGCAAAACTAAATAATATTTTTTCACCTGTATATTTTGGTTTCTGTCCAGGAATAGGCACAGTAGAGCAGTGTTTGAATTTGACACTCCTGGTGGGGAAGTATGCCAGTGCCATGGGAGGGGTCTTGTATTTAGTGTTTATGGACCTCTCCTGTGCTTTTGATCATGTTAACCATGCAGAATTGTGGGCCATGTTGGACTCCATGCGGTCGCTCAGCTCTATTAGACCTACTGAAGAGAATGCACAGACATACCACCATTAGAATCCACTTTGGTTTAAATGGAGAATGCACCAAACCAATTAAATCAATCAGGAAGGCCAGGCAGGGCTGTATCTTGGCACTGTTTCTCTTTTTTTTTATATATTAATGGGCTTGATACATAATTGACTAAGAATTGGAAAGTCTTACCCATGATGGGTGGGTGCTACATATCATGCCTGCTTTATGCAGACGATGCAATACTTTTAGCACAGACATCAAGTGGGCTACAGCAGCTTTTGGAATCTTTTACTGAATTAACGGGTAACCTGGACCTAAAGGTAAATTTTGCAAAATCTTTTATGATGGTTGTGGGCCCTAAAACAACCAAATCTAGGTTGCATGTGGTTGCAGGGGTCATTATCGATTAAGTTCAAAACTCTATCTTGGCATATCCTTAGATACTGTTTTAAACTGGTTGAACCTACTCAAGATCAAGGCTAACAAATTACAGGGTGCTGTGGAAGCAATCTTCTGGTTCACAGCTAGGTTGGGTGCAAAATTGGTGAAATAAATGTTACTCTTTCCAGCGAACACTATCAAACTTATCCCTACACACTTTTGGTGACAAATTCCCAGAGGGGCATGTCTTCTCATGGACGGAGGACAAACGGTTTGCCAATGCCACTAACATGGATCACTTTGTCCTCCGGCTTCTCCAAAGCGCTCTGAGGGCACAACTCCCCACCTATCCCCTGGTGCCAGATGACTTTCAAACTCCCACTCTACTCATTATGGATGCTGAGGGACACTGACTGGTCTCTCGCCTCTATCACACATGCTTAGACCTGTTACCAGTATGGGATGCCAAATTGCATGCTACCGGGTAAGCAGAAATGAGACACCCACTCACAGACAAAATTTGGGCAGCCTGTTGCGCACAGACACAATTAGTCTCAATGAACCATCATCACAAACTCATTCACTACAAGTTTTTGAGGCGTGTATACATCACACCGGCAAACACAGAAAGAATAGACCCCACCTGCTCTCTGAACTGCCCTATATGCATAGTGCTCCAGGTAGATTTCGCACACATGACTTGGACATCCCCCATGCTAGCACACTACTGGCAGGAGGCGTTCCACCAACTATCGTTGATGATAGATACTCCATTGGATCCCAGTCCCCCACTTGCGCTTATGGGTTATGTTGCAGATCTCCCAAAATCGGCAGCTAGCGATCCACTGGGGCAGTAAAACCCTGCCGCGGATAGAAGGTTGGCTTCATAGTCCATGGTCGATGTATATTAAACACTCTTTTGATGAACTAGGTTTGGGTGATTTCTTTGTTAACCCTACAACATGAATACCCCACACAAAAAAAAGGGCAAATCACTTTTCTTAGACAATGCGCAAACACAAACTATTTCAAAAGCAGTGAACATGCAAACAGTAAGGGCCTATCTAGAGTTGGCCCGACTGGTGACATGGAACCATACCTTGCGCTTGTTAGAAATCCACAATACAGATTTTCTGCAACAATTGGAGTTGTAAAAGGTATGCTTTGCAGTAGTGAAATGTGTAAGAAGCGCTCTAGCCCTTAGATGTAGATATGCACAGTAACGTTTGTTGCTTAAAACCTGTTTATAATTAAGCATATTTGAAATAGAGGTGATCCTGAATAGGATGATTTATATATCTAAAATTTGAAAAGAGAAAACAATTTTAATGTAGAAGGAATGGAATGGCTCTTTGCTGTGTCACTGCTTGAAAAGAAAATGCCAATGTACTGGTTTTATTCAGGATTTGTTGTATTATTTTTTTTGAGGTAATTGATTTGAACTTTCGCTTTATGTTTTTAGAGGTGATGGAATTGTCATGTATGTGACTTTTTAAGGTCATTTTCTAACCAAAATAAATGTTATGATTAGGATCATGTATCCTAAGGTCTCTAAAATATGATGCACACAGCTGAGTGGGTTAATCTAAGTTTGGTATTAAACACCGCTCCCTTTATAGATTTTTAGAGTAGGAAAAGACTGATTTTTATGTTCACATGTTTGTATAGGTGAACTGTTTGGATGTTTACTATGTAGTTATGGCGCTGACCACTTTATTAAGCGCTCCCAGCTTATTAATAGCATGGATTTTTGAGACATGCCAGTTGAAAATTGTAAATTCCTGCTGAAATATTTTTTTTCTGTCTTTAATGTTTTTGTTTGTATTTTAAATGTACTTTTATGGTTACATAATCTAATCGAAAGTTATTTGATGAGTTACTGGCACCATTACAAGTGCTGTATTTTCAGACCATATATGTAACAGTAAATGTATTACACGTTGTAGTGTGTACTCCTGTAACCCTGCGGCGGTTCATTACACAATATTTCGCACTAATCAAATGTCTTCAGTCTCACTTGTCTTCAGCACTGTCATCATTATAGTCCTCAGTTTTGCTTGTATGCTTTCAAACGCCACAGTGGGACTTGTAATATATGCTATAGGGGAATAACTACTGTAGGCTCTATACCTTTGTAGTGCATGCATTTCGTTGCACTTGGAGTCTGCTCAGCAGTGTTTACTGTGACCCAGAGGGAACGCTGCATCGCGGGCGTGTAGCGGCTGCTGGATACCCAGAGTTCAATGTCCATTCCTGATCCCGCTCCCTTCCTGCCCATAAAACTCTCTGGGCTGACTCAGGCGTTCGTACGATGTAAATTTGGGGGCTAGCTACTCAAGGCTCAGTATGTTTATGCTCTTAGGTCTTTTTCCATAGTTTGTACAAATATCACGTTTCTTACTGCTAGTAAATTTCATCACAAGAACGCCTTAGTTAATACTTTTAAAAAACCTTGCACCCAAGTACTAAAATTCCTAAACTCATCTGATCTCGGTCTTCCCTTTTCCAGCTTCTACCTGGATGCTGCCTCGCCACAATGAATGCCATTTACTTTGATCACGATGTAACTCGGACTGGAGAAAAGCACCAGGAATAAAGAGGTGTTACCGCTCTCTACATGCGTAGTCGCCTATCTTCATAATTACCGTCATGCAACAAATATGTATACATTTGGGTGCTGCCATTTCAAACTTTTTTAACATTCTAAATCAATACGTTGGTTATGGGGCCTTACCCACAGCACAGTAATACACAAGCAAACCCATAGAGACATTTTTCGCATTAATTAGGCTACTCAGAAAAATCTCTGAGCCCATGGTTCTCTTTTTACCTAAACATTTATTTGTGACCACCTTTTGATATAACTATAGCCTCCGTTGGGGCTAGGCCTGCTCTGCAGCCGCACTTTAATAAAACAGCATCATCTGCACTTAGCAGGAACTTTTGCTTCATGTTCAGTTTTGATGACACATAAACCATACTTAACTGCTTAGTTTTTTCGTGCAGCTCCTGTGTTTTGTGGTTTTATTAATGCACAGATTTGAGTTTGGTAATTAGAGATTTTAATTCTATGTCGGGGCCGGAGGCTTCGGATTATGCTTTCTCCTTCATTAACTGACAACACAGCAGCCAATGAAAACAGTATAAACTTTAAACTATATATCCCTTGAACACTCAACCATCCTATCATGGCTCTTCTCTGCCAATATAAATAGCATTAACACTATAATCCTTCCTCTTTCTTTGCTGCTGCAGCAGCCAGTAAAGTGTTTTCATATCGTGCATAAGGATTTTTTCCATGTTCTTTGATGTGAGTATTTACTGTTTGAAAGCAAGCATGCGCTGGCTATGCTTTGTGCTGCTGCCCTATTGTTAGGTTCATAGGGATCTACGATCCTTTTTTTGTCAATTGGTGTGGAGTGACAGCAAGGCAGAACGAGAGATCCTCTCCATCTTTTTTCTGAGGACATAGTCGTCTTTCTATTTCCCGCGCAATGCACGCGCGCTGAGCAGGTTTGGGGATTTTCCTTCCGATTGGCTTGGCGCGTCTGTATCATGCAGGGCACACGTTTCTCCTACAGATCGGCCTATCTGTCCCCTGACGGGGCTGTAATAATAAAAGTGGGCCTGGCCCTGGGGGATTGCTTATTTAAGTGAATTGCTTGAGTGAATATTTAAATATTTAAGTAATTATTTGATTGGCTTATACGAGCCGGTGGCTCCCTCCACAAATAACTGCTGGCCAAGCAGCTTCTAGTTGTTTCTCTCTTCAAAACTGTGCACCTGCTTCAGAGTCCCCACCCCTCTTAACTTCTCCATACCTCCCAGCCTATATTATCATGACGTACTATGCCGATGAGGAGGAGCAGTTTCAGGAACTGCAGGAAGTGCTGGTGGAGCACCAAATGGAGGAAAGGTTGGTGGAGGCACTTGGACATCATGTGCAGGACTCTGTGAATTGGGCCCTGAATCAGGCCTTAGAACCTTTCACCCAACCCTAGACCAATTTTGCATGAGAGAGTTTTGGGGTGAAGGCAGTCAACAAACTTACTTGCAGGCTGGTGAGTCCAAGGAGGTGTATGGCCTCTCTTTGCAGCCCTCTGAAATTTCTTCCTCAGCAGAAATACTGGCGCAGATGGCAGCTTCAGTGCTGCGCGACCATGAATATGGGAGTTTCTTCCCACAAGAATCACCAAATATTTTTCCCAAGTCCTCACAGCCTCAGTCGGGCTTGCAAGAACAATCATCATCTACTAGTCAGATGACTCGCATGCAGATTCTGTCCCACGCAAAAAGAAGCACAAGTCCCGTCATGTTCTTCGTGATGCACCGGCCCCGGTTGGTCGGAATCTCCTATTCTCTCCTGAGGATATAGTTCACCCACGTTCCACTGAGTGTGTTCCTAATGCTGAAGTGGCTCATTATGTGCAGGATAGGCTTCCCAAAAGTTTTGAAAAGGAAGTGCGCAACACTCTCAGATCGGAATGTCCACGGCTTCATTGGCCGGCAAAGTAGCAGATACTCCAGAGTTGGATCCTAGTATGGCAACGCTTGTGAGGAAATTTGCAAAGGATCCCAAAAAGGGACTGGACCGCGCTTGGCGTAGTTGCCAAGACAAATTGTTATATTTGTCAGGTCCATTGACGAAAATCCTGGACCTAGCTATTCAATCTAAAGAAACTAACACCCCTCTGGATCCAGAAGTCGTGCTGGAATGGGCGCAGCAGGCTATCTGTCTTTTGGGCAACGCCAACTGCGCCATGTCGGTGGAACACAGGCACTCCTTCTTAATATGCCTAGACCCCAAATGTGCAGCGTTAGCAACTAGCGAAGCTGGTTCCTTATCCAGTGGTATGCTGGTTGGCGACAGGTTTGTCAAAGATTTGGGCAAATATGTTGCGACTTTCAAAGCTCAATCTAATATCAAGAAAGTATTCAACAATACTGTTTTTGCCCAGGCTGGGTGCTTCAGAGGCCAAGCACCAGGCTGTAGATTCCAGGCTTCCAGATTTGGCATTCAATGGGGCAGTGGAGGTTCTTCCGACTATCAGACCTTCTACCCCAATCGTTATAGAGGACGTGGCTGATCCTCCAGAAGGTATTGTGGAGGTGGTTCCACTCGAGACAGTACCCCATTTTCCATTTTTGGAAGTCATTTTGGTGGGGGGCAGGAGTGCAGCAGTTCCTACTAACATGGCAAACTATTAGACGAGACCCATGGGTGTTACAGACGGTCCAGGGTTTCCACCTAGAGTTTTACGCCTCTCCGTTTCAGAGGGTTCTTCCTTCTCTGCTTCTTTTTTCCCTCGCAGATTGATCAATTATCAAAGAGGAGGTTTTTGCGCTCAAACAGAAAGGGGCAGTTGTTCAGACTACGTCTCATCCTCACGGGTTCATCAGAATGATTTTCTTAGTGCAAGAGAAGGGAGGTGGTTCCCGCTTGCTACTAAATCTCAAACATTTCAGTTCATGGGTTGTATACCGCCATTTCAATATGGAAGAAATACATCTTCTTGTTCGAGATATGTTAAGAGACGGAGATTGGATGGTACAATTGGATCTCAAAGATGCGTACCTTTCAGTATCAATTTTCGCTCCCCACAGATATTTTCTTCAATTCCAATGGGGTTCCCATTGGTTCGAATTCACCGCTCTTCCCTTCGAGCTGTCCTCAACTTTTGGGGTTTCATCAAGCTTCTTCGACCAGTGGAGCAATTTTTAAGGGAACGAGGAGTGAGACTTCTACCTGGATGACATTCTAATTATGGCTCAGGACAAAGTCATGATCCTTTGTCATCACAATTGGACTGTCAAATTGTTACAAGATCTCGGATTCGTCATCAATTCTGAGAAATCCAGCATGGTGCCAGTACAGACTATTGAGTTCTTAGGCTTTCAGATAGAATCTATTAAGGCCTTGTTGCTCCTTCCTTTAAGAAAACTGACTTTGATCAAGAAAGAGTTGAGGAGAGCTTTTGCCTCTCCGACTATGTCTTTGAGGATGTTGGCATGCCTTGTCGGCCTTCTTGCGTCGTCAATTCAAGCAATTTTTCCGGGGCTGCTGCATTACAGGGCCCTTCAGAGTCTAAAGATTTTAAATCTTCGGAAAGGTCTTAAGTATTCTGAGTTGGTTCCGCTCACGGAGGAAGCCAAGACCAAAATATCTTAGTGGCTCTCCCACATGGATGCCTGGAATAGCAGAGCGATCTTTACCTCCAGTGCAGATGTGATATTAGAGTTGGCTGCCAGCCAGTGGGGTGCTGGGTGGCTTGTTGCGGCTCAGTGGAGACGGGGGGTCGTTGGTCCCCGGGGGAATTGAACTATCAGATAAATTGTCTGGAGTTCTTAGCGGGTGTTTGTAATCAGATCACTTTGCCCTCACAGAGTATATTGTTGCATCCTCCTTCGGATGAACAATGTGTCCGGGGTCAGGTATATCAATCGCCTAGGAGGGACCAGATCTCGTCTATTAGCTGAGATCATGAAGGATTATTGGCATTATTGTCTGCATCTCCAGATTTCAGTAATAGCAAAGTACATCCCGGGTCGTTCCATTACAATAGCGGATTGGAATTTGTGCTTCCTGCGGGATGGCCGTGAAAGGAAGCTCAAACCGCAGATTTTTCATGCTCTTCAGCGGAGGTGGAGGATTTGTCAGATAGATTTGTTTGCTTCCCAGTTGAACAACCAGGTTCCGTGTTACTTCAGCTGGAAGGCGGATCCTCAGTCGATGGGGCCGGATGCATTCTTTCAACCGTGGCTAGGGGGATCTGCTTTATGGGTTTCCCCCCTTCGCTATGATTCTGCGTGTCCTGGCCCAAGTACTGCGATATCAAGTGGAAATTATCTTGGGGACTCCATATTGGAGAGCACAGCCTTGGTTCCCATCTGCGATGGCCCTCTCGTGCTACTTTCCAGTGATGCTACCAGTGTGTCAGGATCTTCTCAAGGATCCGTTAGGCAGCTCGCATCCTCGGATTCTACAGGGACTATTGTCTCTGATGGCTTGGAGACTTTCAGGAGACTATGGCAAGTGCCTGGAGTTTCGGAATCTGCACTGTTTTTCTTATCCCAATCTTGGGCTCCCACCACTCATAAAAATTATGAGCAAGCCTGGAGGAAGTGTTGGTGCAGTGAAAGGAGTTTGGATCCCATGGGGTCAGAGGTTCATGTCGTAGCCAATTTTCTGTCCGACTTGGCTTCACAAAGTTTGGCTTACAGGACAAATAATAATTGTTGTTCCGCTCTTTCAGCTAGTCATCCTCATATTCAGGGTAGACCGCTGGAAGGACATCCTTTAATTTGTTAAATTCTTAGGGGCATTCGTAAGGGAAAACCCCCTCAGCCAAAATATACATCTTTATTTGATGTTAATATTGTCCTTCGTTTTCTTAGAAGTTGACCTTCTAATGAGGACCTGTCTCGGAAGCAACTGTCAGCGAAACTTACAATGTAACTCTGTTTACTCTCTTGTAGAAGAGTTTCTGATCATTACACATGGAGAGAGGAAGAGGGAGGAGGGGGGATAAGTATGGAGGAACACTACGTACTTAGCTCCCTATAATTCAAAATACACACGAAAGTACGAGGTTCTCTAAAAGAGGACGTCGCGGATATTAGCGTAGCCCTGGGTTGTATGTATTCCTATTTGGAAGGGTAAAGTCAGTGGAATGTCAGTTGGAAACTGCCGAGTGCATATTCGGAGAGGAACAACGGGGGGTGGGAAAAAAGGGGATTTCCTTTTACGGACTAGGTGGTCTCACACACTATATAGTGTCATGCTTCATCATTTGACCACCTAGACCCACCCAGGTAGGACAGTGCCACCTGGGCGGACTCAACCTCACTGTTAAAGGAACAGGAGGGAGTGCGTAAATAAACTTGTTTCTGGAAAGATCGGGATCCAGCTAATCTACTGAAAAAAACTAAAAACACCTAAGCAGACATCTATGAAGAGCAACAAATTTAATGGTGGTGTCTGACTGGTGTAGTTAAAAAGGGGGGTTGGGACACCTCTGTGAGGGCAAGGACTCACAGGGTCACCTAACTAATTACTAGCCAACATGTTTCTGCCCTCAGGAGTGAGCCAATGAAGGTCTCGGGGCATTCGTCAGGGCCTAGGATCCCTACGTCTCACGTTGGAGGAAAATACTCTATGGGGAAATCAAAGAGTGAAAAAATGGAAAATGAATGATCTACCTTACCCAAGGAGTTACCTTGAGGCGGCCTATGGGGGAAAAACCAATAATTAGCACACTGGTGGCACACAGCACTGCAAAACCAACCAATTACACACGTGTCAAGGGGATGCATTCATGCACGAAACACATATGTTCAAAAAGGTAAAATACATGCGTGGAGTGACTGAGTGGGTATATCTACACAAGTGGACAGTCCTATCACTGCAGGGAATTATAGTTCTTACCCTTTTCTTAGAGGCTGTTAGCCTCTGGTATCCAGGAGGGGGAGTGTCCCCTTATAGTCACACACTAAGGGAAAAAGATAAACATACAGACGAAGTGAGGAGAGGAACAGAAGTAGGCAGAATAGATACAGAGGGAGCGTTGGGGGGGGGGGGAGGGAAGCAAGTTCCCACTATAGCTGGTAGAAAAATACTGGTTAAGAGAACCCGAAGTGGCTATAGACAATAAACATGACAAGTAAGATTCAAAGCAATAAGGGCTTATCTGTGCTGCCTTTGATCCGGTATGCCACTCACTACATCAAAGGGGACGCTCGCCGTGCGCCTATTTCGTCCTCTCCTTGGACCGCTTGTGACAAGTGGCTGAGGGAGAACGGTCTATTTATGGCTGTAAGATATTCCAGGTGCACCCTGTTGGCGCGTTAGTTGGAATTCAATTGAAGTTAATCACCGCCGCGGGCATCGTTGCGTTGCTAGCCTCAATATGATTGCCGTAATGGCAGGCTAACCCTAGGATTCCCTATTTTTATATTCTCCCAAAAATGCATAAAGGGAAAATTCCCCCACCAGGGAGACCTATTGTATCCGGGATCGGATCGGTTCTAGAACCCCTGTCTCAATTTGTGGATTTCTTCCTTCAGCCATTGGTCAGAAGAATTCCTACGTACCTAAAAGACACGACGGATGTGTTAGTCTTATTAGACTCTGTGGCTTTTGACACAACTAGAGAACTGTTGATCACCCTGGATGTAGAATCCCTGTACACCAACATTCCCCAGGAGGCCACTCTGCAGCTCATTAGCGACCTTTTGGAAGCCAATAGAGGAGAGTCACGGACACCCCCTGACTTCATACTTGACTTGGCACATTTGGCTCTCACAAGGAACTATTTCAAGTTTGAGGATAACTTTTTCTTGCAAATACAGGGGACATCTATGGGTAGCACTTTCGCACCTAGCTTGGCATGTCTCTATGTTGATCACTTTGAGAGACAGGTAGTCAACCACGATGACAACCCATTTTTCCAGCAGATAAAACTCTGGAAACGATATATAGATGACATTCTATTGGTCTGGACAGGAACTAGAGATGAGGCGATGAATTTTGTAAATTGGTTAAATACAGCTAACCCTTTCCTGAACTTCACCATGACCATAGGTGAAAATCAACTAGCATTTCTTGATCTATCAATCTATGAAAGCAATGGGACTCTAGCCACAGAGGTCTATTATAAACCCACAGATCGAAATAACCTGCTCCAATTCCAAAGCTTCCACCCAAGGTCCCTGAGGGAGAAATCTCCCTGTTGGTCAATTTTTACGTCTGCGACGGAATTGTTCCACCCTCACAGACTACCGCAAACACGCTGAAAAATTGGTTAGTAAGCTGCAAACCAAGGATTATCCCACACATCTGGTGAAGAGAGCATACAAAAGAGCGGCGAATAATAATAGGGATCAACTACTACAACCACGCACTAGGACGTCTGACACTGAACAAATTGTGTGTGTGACTACCTTTAACCCACTATCCAATAAGATTCAGAAAATCATCAAAGATGAGTGGAAAATCCTTATATCTGGGGGTTTACCTTTTCAGCAGCCACTACATGCGTTTAAAAGAGCCACAAACATACGGGACATGGTGGTCCACACAAGACCCAAAGAAAAAAACAATTCCCTAACGACACAAACCACACTATGGGGCCTCCCACCACCAAGAGGACACTACCCATGTGGTAATTGCAGTGTCTGCTGTTTCACTAAAAAATCAACCACAATAGACCTAGACCTTAAGACTCCATGGGCTCAAAGATCCCTAACCAACTGTAACAGCAAAAACGTGATATATTTGATTAGATGCCCCTGTAACCTTAAATACGTGGGAATGACATCTAGAAAGGTCACCACAAGAATCTGCGAACATAGGAGTACGATCCGTTGTAAACGAGAGGCTACTAAATTGACTAACCACTTCCTTCTGGAAAAACATTCGGCAGATGACTTAAGCTGGACGGTAATTGAGCAACTACCTCCATCGTCCTCCAATATGACACAGAGATTGCTCCAGACCGAACAACGTTGGGTCTGGAGATTACACACGGACACCAATGGTCTTAATGATGAGATCCCCTGGTTCACACTCAATAAATGATTTCTCTTATTAATTTACGAGTCCTCCCTTCCGTCCACTTCTGCTCTATCTTTTTCTTTCCCTCCCCCTCCCCTTTGTACTGTCCCCACCCCATACCCTGATCCTTTACGGGACTTTGCCCCGGGACCACTCTGTTCTCTTACCCCCTACTTTGTTTCTATCCCCCTCACTATTTCCCCCCCCTGTCCGTTTTGTTCCCTCCTCTCCCTCCTCCCTTTCTTCCTTCCCCCCCTTTTTTTCCCTTTCCCCCCCCCCTCTTTCCTTTTCTTCATCCTTTCCCTCTCCTTGTTTCTTTTTTTCTTTTTTTCTTTCTTGGCCCTTTGGGCCACGGGACCGCTGGGAACTACATTTCCCAGCGGCCACTGTACACGCGAGGCTTCTGCTGGCGGCGCTCGGGCCGGAATCTTCCGGCTCGGGCTCCACCCTTGCACTCGCTCGCATTCACGCCGGCGCCCCGGCTCAACTGGGGCGCCTGCGGGTGCGGTTAAGCACATCGAGGCCATCAACGTTAAGAGGTCCGCCCCAGCACTCGATCATATTCATGCCGGCGCCCCGGCTTCGCCGGTGCGCCCGCCATTACGGCAATCATATCGAGGCTAGCAACGCAACGATGCCCGCGGCGGTGATTAACTTCAATTGAATTCCAACTAACGCGCCAACAGGGCGCACCTGGAATATCTTACAGCCATAAATAGACCGTTCTCCCTCAGCCACTTGTCACAAGCGGTCCAAGGAGAGGACGAAATAGGCGCACGGCGAGCGTCCCCTTTGATGTAGTGAGTGGCATACCGGATCAAAGGCAGCACAGATAAGCCCTTATTGCTTTGAATCTTACTTGTCATGTTTATTGTCTATAGCCACTTCGGGTTCTCTTAACCAGTATTTTTCTACCAGCTATAGTGGGAACTTGCTTCCCTCCCCCCCCCCCCCCCCCCCCCTAACGCTCCCTCTGTATCTATTCTGCCTACTTCTGTTCCTCTCCTCACTTCGTCTGTATGTTCATCTTTTTCCCTTAGTGTGTGACTATAAGGGGACACTCCCCCTCCTGGATACCAGAGGCTAACAGCCTCTAAGAAAAGGGTAAGAACTATAATTCCCTGCAGTGATAGGACTGTCCACTTGTGTAGATATACCCACTCAGTCACTCCACGCATGTATTTTACCTTTTTGAACATATGTGTTTCGTGCATGAATGCATCCCCTTGACACGTGTGTAATTGGTTGGTTTTGCAGTGCTGTGTGCCACCAGTGTGCTAATTATTGGTTTTTCCCCCATAGGCCGCCTCAAAGTAACTCCTTGGGTAAGGTAGATCATTCATTTTCCATTTTTTCACTCTTTGATTTCCCCATAGAGTATTTTCCTCCAACGTGAGACGTAGGGATCCTAGGCCCTGACGAATGCCCCGAGACCTTCATTGGCTCACTCCTGAGGGCAGAAACATGTTGGCTAGTAATTAGTTAGGTGACCCTGTGAGTCCTTGCCCTCACAGAGGTGTCCCAACCCCCCTTTTTAACTACACCAGTCAGACACCACCATTAAATTTGTTGCTCTTCATAGGTGTCTGCTTAGGTGTTTTTAGTTTTTTTCAGTAGATTAGCTGGATCCCGATCTTTCCAGAAACAAGTTTATTTACGCACTCCCTCCTGTTCCTTTAACAGTGAGGTTGAGTCCGCCCAGGTGGCACTGTCCTACCTGGGTGGGTCTAGGTGGTCAAATGATGAAGCATGACACTATATAGTGTGTGAGACCACCTAGTCCGTAAAAGGAAATCCCCTTTTTTCCCACCCCCGTTGTTCCTCTCCGAATATGCACTCGGCAGTTTCCAACTGACATTCCACTGACTTTACCCTTCCAAATAGGAATACATACAACCCAGGGCTACGCTAATATCCGCGACGTCCTCTTTTAGAGAACCTCGTACTTTCGTGTGTATTTTGAAGAGTTTCTGATGTCAAAGCTTTGGACTTATCAGATAGAGTATTTACTCCTGAAAGAGTATCTTTTTCCATTACAAGACATACTAAGACTTCATCAAAGTGTATTTCATATCCGTCTTTTCCACGTGATAAAAAGCTATGTGTTGTTTAATGTATAAAAGGTTACGAGGATTGCGCACAAGAGTTCAGGCAGGATGTTTCTGGTCAATTGTTAATTTCTTTGCAGAAGCCTTTTCGTCCAATCTCTGCAGCAACTTTGGTTCGTTGGGTCAAATGGTTATTGGCAGTAGCAGGTACAGATGTAAACATCTTTGGAGGGCATTCTGTCAGAGGAGCTATGGCTTCTAAGGCTTTTTCAATAGGAGCTAGATTGGAGGATAATATGGCGGCAGCAGCAGACTAGTCAAATGGTTCAACATTCAAAGTATTTTATCACAAACCTATTGTTGATGTAGTATCTGATGTAGTAAGTAGACTTTAAACTAGCATAATCCGAAGCCTCCGGTCCTGACATAGAATTAAAAATGTTCTAGCTAGCATGTCAATTTTAGATTCTATTAAGGACACAGAGGCGAGGATTATCCCACCCTTTGTAAGTATCTACTATGCATGCTTGGTATGATATAACTTTTGTTTATCAAGTAATAATGTTAATAGTTGATGAAAGTACCCAACCCGATGTATATTTGTGGATATTAGCTTTTGGCTTGTCTTTTTTTTTAGAGTGGTGAATAATACTGCTTCTTGAATTATTTGGCTATGATGTTGGATCAGGTGGACGTTCTGTTCTTTGGATGAAGTACCCGGAATGAAAATTGGGACGGTTGGCACGTACCAAGAGGACGTTCAGCGGACCTGTGTTCTGCAAGTTCTATATTGACTCTTCATTTTGTTGTTTTTCGCAAAGAAAGAGGAAGGACTATAATGTTAATGCTATTTATATTGGCAGAGAAAAGCCATGATTGCATGTCTGGGTGTTCATTGGATATGTAGTTTAAAGTTTATACTGTTTTCATTGGCTGCTGTGTTGTCATTAAATGAAAGAGAAAGCATAATCCTCTGTCCTTAATAGAATCTAAATTCTTGATGCACTAGCTAGAAAAAATTTAACTCCTGGACAAGTGATCTCTGTCCTTGAACTGTCTCCCTCCTAAAAGCTCTTCCAGTTGATTTTAGATGAGGTTGTCTGAAGTCAATTGCGTTTTTTTCATTTAGCTTATCTGATAACCTGGCCCTGTTTTTTTTTTTTGGTATATATAACACTGGCTCTTCTGCATACAGCTGTGCCTGCAAAGCCTCAGTGTTTGTGCTTGTTAGACTTTTCTGTCCTTGGGCCAAGGCCTGTCCCTCTCATAGGTTAACATGAGGGCTACCTTTAAATCTGATTAAAGTGTAGGTTCCCTTTGGGAGCGGATGGACATGTGGAGTTTGGGGTCTCTGAGCTCACAATTTAAAAATACATCTTTTAGTAAAGTTGATTTTAAGATTGTGTATTTGAAAATGCCACTTTTAGAAAGTGAGCATTTTCTTGCTTATACCATTTCTGTGATTCTACCTGTTTGTGGATTCCCTGTCTGGGTCAGTTTGACAGTTGGGCTGGTTGCACCTCACACTAGACAGTGATACAAAGGGAGCTGGGGCGTAGCCTGCTTATCCTGATGAGCCATCTGTGCTAGGAGGAAGAGGAGGAGTGGTCACTCACACCTGAAAGGGCTGTGCCTGCCCTCACACAATGCAGTCTCCAACCCACTGGTGAGTGTCTGGGGCCTGTCCTGGGCAAGGCAGGATTTCACATTCCAAAGAGACTTTACTTTGAAGTATGCCTACTTCAAAGGAGAAATTGGGTATAAGAAGGGCACCCAAAACCACAGACTTTAGAAACAATTCTGGAAACAAGAGGAGTCTCTGCCTGGAGAAGACCTGAAGAGCTGCCCTGCCTGTTACTGTGCTTTTTGGAGCTATCCTGCAGTTGCTGCTTCTGCCAGAGGAAGAGGGCAAAGACTGGTCTTTGTGTGCCTTCCATCTTGAGAAGAAATCTCCAAGGGCTTGAATTAGAGCTTGCCTCCTGTTGTTTGAAGTCTCAGGGACAGCAAAGACTTCTCTCTGCCAGCACCTGGAGTCTCTGGAGAGACTCCTACTCTGCCCTGTGGTGCCCATATAGTTCCTAGGACCCTGAAAGGAGAAGCTGGCAGCCTAAAATGAGGAAATCCACGCACAGAGCGCTGTGTGGGGAAAAGATTGACGCGACTCCGATCTGCGGCTGAAGAAACAACGGGCCGCCGGCTCCACGGCTGAAAATCGACGCACAGAGCAGGAGAAACGACGCGCAGCATCACTGACGGAGACTCTGAGATCGAAACCCTCATTGCGTGTTTTTTTTTAATCATCGTGCAGCAGGATTTCCGACGCAAGTACCGCTGGGCGTGTAAAAACAACGCAAGGCCTACCCAGACCCGAGAGTGCTGACCGGATCGACGCATCGCTCTCTTGCGGAGAGAAGGAACGATGTGCCCTGACCCAGTGAAAGGAGAAACGATGCAAGGTCATGCTCGTGAGTGGAATCGATGCAGCGCAAGTCCTTTTTGACGCACACTCGCCCGTGCAGGGTTATTTTTTACGCATCCAAGGTACATTTTCACACTAACAGTGTTAGTGTGTTTGAAACTACTTAAAGACTCTTTTTGATTTGTTTTTTATTGATGACTTGTGTATTGTCGATTTTTGTAGTTTTGGTCTTGTTTTGTTTAGATAAATATTTTCTATTTTTCTAAACCTGTGTTTTTGTCATTTTGTAGTGTTTTCATTAAGTTACTGTGTGTTTTGGTACAAATACTTTACACCTAGCACTCTGAAGTTAAGCCTACTGCTCTGCCAAGCTACCAAGGGGGTAAGCAGAGGTTAGCTGAGGGTGATTCTCTTGTACCCTGACTAGAGTGAGGGTCCTTGCTTGAACAGGGGGTAACCTGACTGTGATAGTGTGTCTGAACCTTGATAAGTAAACTTACAAGGAGACACACCTAGGCCGATGAACCTTTTGACCACGTTCTGAGACTTCCCAGTATGAGGTATCTTTCTGGCATTACAAATCAATATATCAATAACCCAATCAATATTCTTAGTAACTAATCAACAAGTTAATCAATAACATTCAACAAGAATCAATAAAGTGAACACACCATGACCTTTCAGTCATGAATAACCACACCAATGTAGTTAAGAGTTAGAATATGTTTTTCCCTATTTATTACAATCTAATAATCATCTCCGTTACTCTCATTAGCAATCAATCCCATTACTAACTCTTCAACTTGTAATTAAAACACAATTAATCAAAGTATAGAGCATATACGTCCAGCATTAACAGGTCATTAGTAAGAAACAGTTTAGCAAGTTGCAACGGTACGTGATTCAACAAAGCAAGAATTCAGTCATTTGTCTATTTACGTCCGATTTTGGTGAACACCTTAACTAACCTCGAATTAACATTGGCATGTTTGGCTTCATGCAAAACAATTTAGCAAACACAAATTTGGAAAACATCTAACTATGGCCTCTATCAAAAGAGCAGTTGGTACCTAGAAAGAAAAGGCAAACAGACAATTTCAATTTTCATTAGATAGTTACCCTTCCAACGAATCAGCAAACAGTGTCAGTCTTCGTCCTCAGGACATCAGTCGATTCACAATCAGCAAGGATAGGACAGGGCAAGTCTCAGTATGGCATATCTAAGAGTAAGGCTCTTCCCTCATAAGGAGGAGAAATAAGTATCAGGTAAGGAATGAGTGGAGGATGGTTAAAGTATCAGAACCACAAAGTCTCAAATGGCAAGGTATAGCTTCAAGTGGAATGTCCGGTAATGGCCGATTGCTCCTCGGGTTATGCAGGTATATCAAAACAGTCGAACTAGCCCTTAATTTCCCATTGGATCAATTTTGGTGCATCATTATCTCTGTCCAATAAGTCTCCACGCACCTCACTAGAATTTTCCACAAAACACAGATCTCATGCCGTTGATTGGCTCCTGTTATTGACGTCTTCATCGGTTGGAATGTCAGGTAAGGAAAGTTACACTTTACGCTCCAATCAGTAGTCCCATTGTCTTCTCCTAGTCTAGGCAGCCTTGCACCTGTTACGAATTACACTGTTGCATTCGGCAAGAATGTATCCTTGAGCAAGTCGGGTCTCATGAGAAAGAATTTACTACGGCTACACACATCTCTAGATTCTGGAAAAGTACAGCTTTGTGTCCTTGAGGAGAACAGCATATTGCACGTTAGAAAAATACAATTTAATATGAGACCAGGCAGCTAGGCCCAGACCCTCCCTAACCAAGGCCTAGTGATTAGTTTAGCAAACCCCAATACATGCATTAATCATAATATGCTAATACAAATTCAAAACATTAGTACATATTTGATTCATCATTAATAAGTTTCATTAGTCTTCGTACACATTGGTAGCCACTCCCCGTGGGCACATTTTAAACGTGTGCATTATTTCCTACGTTAACACATTTTCTATGCAGCTTCATTACACAATATATCGCAAGCTTTTCATGTTAATATTGATTTTAAAAGACACACTCCAACAACTGTCAACCAAAGACCCCATTTCTAACAGTGCTTGCACAGTCATACTTATATGGAAGGAGAGAGAGTGACGACTGTTGATGGATAGGGCGCTTCTAGTGACCACATCTTCCTCCTTACCCACGTTTCTCATTTAAAGTCCAAAAGCAACTGGCCAATTCCATGTGGGGTCAGCTTTCGCAGTGCCTCTTTTAAGTACCTGGAAATCAGACGAGAAACCTATTGTGAAGCCTTGGTTGATTGATTACATTGATACCCTAGACTATTCTCCGTGCATCTTAAATAAACCAACATATAGTTAGTTGTGTGGTCGTGGTTCGGTTGCAGAAGGCCTGGGTGTTTAATTCTGCACACTTTTCATTAGGTAAAGCTAGTATTGGCCAAGAGCCTGTGTGGTGAATTGCATTATTCTGTGGCGCGATCACATTTTGCAAAGTAATATAGTCTACATTTTAAAGAACTTTTGTGTGTAATGTACCAATTCGGAGCAAAACGTAAAGCACTTTTCTACAAATATGACTGTGCGCCATTGCGTTTTATGCAAACTTCTGTCCAGCGCCCAATGCCTCTCGTAAGTCATCAAATGGGACGACACGTGAATGTATTCACAGATCTAGTATTAAATACGAGGTGCAGCGAGTATCCTCGTGATTTTTTATAAACAGGTGATGCAGGTAACTTCCATTGCCTGTACTTTCCAGTAAACTCGGGTATTAAAAATAGACAATTCAGAAAAACGTCCCTATCGCTCTGTTTGGTTTTGTAATTTATGACGAGAAGCGAGAGATAAGACGGTTGTGATGCTACCCAGTCGCTACGTTACACGGCAACGCACGCGCTGCATTTGTTTTCCCATTCACAGCATGACGAGGGACGGGGCCTGGCTTTTGAAGCTCGGGCATTGCACAAGCAGCTATGAGGCAGTGTAATTGCCTCAATGATTCATAATGGCGGAAACGCATGGGCTCATGCCTGTAGCTGCCTGTTCCTGTTTTTGTCCGTGTGAGCCTGTGTGAGCGCACGGCTCCTGCTTGGGTGTGGCGAGTGGAAGTCTTTGAACTCTTCCGTGTATCCTGTAGCGTGGATTGTGGGAAGGGCACACAGTCATTATTTATAATAAACTGATGCTACGCTCTGTGGGCTTGACAACGGGTTGCCTTAACATGTTTTCATCCCTTTCATTAATGATGATGCAGACTCGAAATTCAAAATGTGCTTTTGCTGTGAAGTAATAAAGCGGACTTGAATGTAGTGTTTTGTATTCTCCTTTATGTGTAGTACTGAATGTACTTTGCACCCAGGTTTAGAAAGACAAGATTATGTGGCGTTCTGAAGGGACACATTTGAATTTATGAGGTCTGTTAGACTGTGTTGACCTTCTCTAGCCAGAAGGCGCAGTCTTGCTTTCCAACATTTAAATCCAACTTTTCATTCAAGGGAGGAGATGTGGTCAGACTGCCAAAAGCGTATGACTTTAGAACTCGGTAACCAGGTTCGGGTCCCGGCATTGACTCAACATCCTGTGATTTTGGGCGGATCACTTTTTCTGCCCGGCTCCTACAAAAAATAAATTAAAATAAAAAAGTCCTAACCTTGCGTAATGTAACCTGGTGCTCATTTAATGCGCTATAATGCCCTTGGGTCAAGGTTACCCCATAGTACTGCAAAAATAAATAAGTTATGGCGACTAGAATTTGTGAATTGCAGATGCGTCAAATTTTGTCCCGAACTATCAAAAATGAACTGTGCTTTTGAAACGCAGGCGCAGCAGGTCCGGATTCATGACATACTTTTTATCATATCTATTGAATTTATACTTGCCTACTATGAAGAGAAATCAAACCTAGTTACAAAGTGGTAATTCTAGAATGTAACCAATCTGGCCCTCCTGAATCTACGTTTGCTGTGTATGTACGGTATACATACATAGTGTATGTAGCTTTGAAATATTACGGTTATATTATACTCATCTGATGAATGAACATGCCTCAAAATGCTGTTCAGTATAACAAAAGCTTGTATTACACACCTCGACAGAATGCGTTGTAGATAACATTAAGATGCATTACAGGAGTAGTGAGGCTGTTCATAACCTGGACTAGGCTCTTCTGATGACGCTTGCAGCCACGGAGTCCTCATCTTTAGACTATTCCCACATGTAGAATACAGCCGGCAATTTCAGTTATTAGCGTCGTCATGCTGCTGTGTGGCACACGAGACTCCACAGTGACCTCACACCACCCTGGAAGTGATCGGATGGAACTGCATATGTGCACCACCATGGTGCAGTCATCTGTTCCTTTCTCTCTTTACCGTTCAGTGCAGATCTGGAACTCCGCTACTAAATGGCCAGTCTTCAAAAATTCTTTAAAATTCACAGACTATGTGCTAGAGAAGAAAATGTTTACCCCTTAAACGAGAGGATTCAAGCTTTGCCAGGAAACTTGTGGTGTTCACAGACCACTACGATGTGCATTTCTGATGCCTGGGCTCCGATCATTACTTAGTCGTGTGAAAAGTGCACCGTGATGCAGCTGAATGCGTTCAGGGAGTGGGAAGCCAAGTTATGCATTTAGGATTATAAGAAGATCTCACAGTCAAAGCAGTGCTCCTGCTTCAAGATGCAGGGCCACTCCCAGTCCGGATCACAGGGCTGTTCATATCCCAGATCTCGACATGCTCGAAGTCTTTAGGTTTGTGAAATTCAAAGTGTGTAACACACACAAGATGGCCCAGCTCCACTAATCTACCTCTCACCACTTGAAGCCAGATGAGAAGCTGAATAGTTGGCACTTCAAGGAAATTTCCCCTTCCAGTTTCTACCGATTGCGATCCTGTTCTGCAGCTGGTCCTGGCACACCCGAATTCTCCAGGCTGCTGTGGACCCAGCAGCAGATAGAGGCCCTCAAAGAGAGTATGATACACATTTACTTAGGATGCTACTAGTCAACTCTTGTGCACCTATGGGCCCAATAGGGCTTCAGGGGCCTCCAGTTGCACTTCCACCAGCCAGCCCTTCTCTGGCGCTGACTAACTGCACAGGACACACTCCTGATCCCATGCCTATGCCAATCCAGACATCCATAAAGTTCTAGGTTGCACACCAGTCCTTTCTACTGTGAACTCTCCCGGTGCCTGTGGTAATGCTGGTCTCCGATCTCCAAGCCAAAGTTGATCCGTACAAGGCTTATGTTGTGCTATAAAATCACAAAAGCACAGCCAGCCAGAACTGAGCCAGACTCCAAAACTATTAGCAAAGTTTGGAGGACTTGTTTGACTCTGATTCATATGCAATCCAGGGCATACATCTTCCCCTAAAGGCAACCACATTGATAAAGAGGTAGACAACTCATTCTCATTTCTGCAGGACTTGATTTGGACCTTCAGAACAAGTGTGTTGGATAATTATCCAGGAACTGAGCTGGAATCCTCACCTCATCCACCAGTGATAAAGTGTTTGGTTTGCAGTTGTGATCTGCACAACAGCAGAAATCCTTCACCTTCAACTGCCACAGTAGAAAGAATGTCACACCTACCTTCAGAAGTCCTTTCATCTGGGCCTGCCTTTACATGCTTTCTATTGCCCTTCAGTGAGGCACATGCAGACCCTTTTGGCACTAGGGTGAAACTATATTTGGCATTTTTTCAGTTGACCTCTGGGATAGGTGGTACAGACTAGCCACTGGTAACCTGTCATTTCTCACAGGTTAAATCCATCTTTGGAAAACCTATATGGTTAGCAAATGTTTGTAATAGCACAGCCAAGCTAAACAAGACAATGTAATTACCAGTGGTTCAAAGTGATTTAAGTATTTTCATGCAGCAATTTCATGGTGACAGGAATTTTGTAAAATAAACGAATTGTTAGCAAAAGTTTATATCAACAAATCTATTTTAGTGTCCAAACACAAGCCGACAAATATTTTTTAAATAAACACCCCTCCAACTTCCAAACAAGAGACTACTAGATTTATTAACAAAAAGCGTGCTTGAGTTCACTGCCAATAACTGTGCATACAACACTGGAGTAGATTAGGTGAAAAGGAGGACAAATGCAAAATGATCACTGTGGCTAAATGCAACTTGCGTTGTTTCTTAAAGCCAGGCATCCCCAAGAGGAGAGTGTATGATCTGAGAGGGTGAGTTTTTGTAGAGTTAATCTGTTTCTGTGACGGATAGTTGGCCATTCTAGAATAAAGGGCTTAGGACACAGGTAAGCCAATTTGAAAACATGCCTTCCTTCAATGGTAATCAGCTGGAATACTGGGGAATTGGAGTAATGTCATGCAGTTTGCTCCTTTAAACTAGTTTTGTTGCCGCATGTCAGTACAATATAAAAGGAGCTAAGTGTATTTTGTCCGTGCCTGTTGAGGTCAGATTCTGGAATAAATGATTTTATTTTTCAGATTTTTTTTCTCAGTTGCTATAGCCCATTCATGTCCAGATTACAATTGTGAACATGAGAACGGAGACTCTTAGAGATAATATAAATTAAGGACTTCGTGCATCTAGCGATTGTTGACTTGAACATTGATATGTTTTTGCAGTTTATCCAGGATTGATTAGGAAAATTGCACTTGAAGGAGGAAATCCACAGGAATTCCAGTTTAGATGTACCAAGTATACAATATTGGCAAGTCATACCTGTTTGACAGCTATCCTTCGTCTGGACAAGTAGAAAGATGTTTTCTGGAAAGAAATATTCCAAATAAGGCAGAATGTCTTCAGCATATAAATGATAACAGGTGCCTAATCTAGATAGGAGTTCCCGGAGTGGGCCAATGTACACTTTTAAAAGTCCGTGCAGTGGTTGCACCCTCGAATACTCTTTGCAGCTGGGACTGGGGGTGGCAGTGGATCTAGTACTAGTGTCCCATTTTTACTTAGTGGCATTGATAAGTCAAATAGGAAGCAAACCAGATAATTCGATCCTAAACATAGCACTCTTTTAAGGTGCAAAGTAAATTATGATTAACCATTAGAAATCCTCTTGTAAATCTAGGAACATAGTAAATGAGCAGTTGCCAAAGTCTAAAATGCACAAAACGTGATGGGCTACCTGCAGCACGGCCATTTCAGCAATGCAGCCTGATTTAATTTCTGACTGAAGGCCTATAAAGAGGTTTCAGGAATGTTTTTTTCACCTGATTATCCACACTACTTTGTAGTATATTTGAAGGGGATAGTAGATCTGAAACTCAACAGAAACTGAGGCCTTCGGGTTGTAAGGATGAAAGGATGACCTTTTTTTTTCAACAAAGGTGTGAGCTGTTCAATTTTAAGACAGCTTTTCACCATTAGTAAGGGCAAGGGAAAAGTTAATCAATTTCTTCCAGTAAGAGGTGAGATGAAGATAAAATTCCTCACCAACGCTGATTGTTGAAGTGATCCGAGGGTCTCTGGTTTGCAGTACTAGCCAATTCGTATTGGGATACCTTCTTAATCCCGTAGCTGCTGGGCCTCCCCTCCTCCACCAGTGCTGTGCCCTTTTTTGTCTATTTGAGGTAATTTGTGCTTAGTCTCTCATAACATTTTATCCACATATGCTATCCAAGCCCAATTTGTGTCCTTTTTTCCCCCCAACATCCTGGGTATTCTAAAGGTACCCATAGCTTGTGGCTTCCCCTGGAGCAGACCGAGAAATTAGCCAAAATACAGCAAAAATTTGTTTTCTTTGCAAAAACAATGTGAAGTTCTGCAGAAGAAACCATCTGTTTTTTCCCTGCAAATAGGATCAACAAAGGGCTTTGGTGCTAATATCACCATCTTCACAGCTTTCAGGAATAGGTGGTTTTGAATCAGAAAACCAAAATTTTCATCACTTTTGGCAATGTAGCGGGACATACCCCATTTCTACTATTTTCTGTGCTTTCAACCTCCTTCCAGTTTGTGATAGAAATAGGTGTGAAACCAGTGGTGGATCCTGGACAGATAAACAGTTCTGAAAAGTAGACAACATTCTGAATTCAGCAAGGGGTCATTTGTGTAGATCCTACAAGGTTTTCTGTTAGATCGGACAGCCTTAGGGTGGTCACCCCTAACTTTTTTCCTGCCTCCCTCCACTTTTTGGACACTGTTTTTGCTGGTTTTTAGACTCTGCGCACTTTACCACTGCTAACCAGTGCTAAAGTGCATATGCTCTCTCCCTTAAAACATGGTAACCTTGAATCAATCCTGATTGGACTATTTAATTTACTTATAAGTCCCTAGTAATGTGCACTCTATGTGCCTAAGGCCTGTAGATTAAATGCTACTAGTGGGCCTGCAGCACTGGTTGTGCCACCCGCTTAAGTAGCCCCTTTTCCTTGTCTCAGGCCTGCCATTGCAAGGCCTGTGTGTGCAGTTTCACTGTCACCTCGACTTGGCATTTAAAAGTACTTGCCAAGCCTAAACCTCTCCTTTCTCCACATATAAGTCACCTCTAATGTGTGCCCTAGGTAACCCCTAGAGCAGGGTGCTGTGTGGGTGAAAGGCAGGACATGTACCTGTGTAGTTTACATGTCCTGGTAGTGTAAAACTCCTAAATTCGTTTTTGCACTACTGTGAGGCCTGCTCCCTTCATAGGCTAACATTGGGGCTGCCCTCATACAGTATTGAAGTGGTAGCTGAAAGGAGTAGGAAGGTCATATTTAGTATGGCCAGAATGGTAATATAAAATCCTGCTGACTGGTAAAGTTGGATTTAATATTACTATTCTAGAAATGCCACTTTTAGAAAGTGAGCATTTCTTTGCACTTAAATCTTTCTGTGCCTTACAATCCACGGCTGGCTGGGCTTAGTTGACAGCTCCTTGAGCATTCACTCAGACACACCCCAAACACAGGGTACTCAGCCTCACTTGCATACATCTGCATTTTGAATGGGTCTTCCTGGGCTGGGAGGGTGGAGGGCCTGCTCTCACCCAAAGGACTGCCACACCCCCTACTGGGACCCTGGCAGACAGGATTGAACTGAAAGGGGACCTGGTGCACTTCTTAGCCACTCTTTGAAGTCTCCCCCACTTCAAAGGCACATTTGGGTATAAAACAGGGCCTCTGCCCTACCTCATCAGACACTTGCTGGAGAAGAAACCTGAACCAGAACCTGCATCCTGCCAAGAAGAACTGCCTGGCTGCCTAAAGGACTCACCTGACTGCTTTCTACCAAGGACTGCTGCCTTGCTGTTGCCCTTCTGCCTTGCTGACCTCTTGTCTGGCTGTAAAAGTGCTCTCCAAGGGCTTGGATAGAGCTTGCCTCCTGTTCCCTGAAGTCTCAGGACCAAAAAGACTTCTCTTTTTCACTTGGACGCTTCGTGCGCCGAAATGTTCGACGCACAGCTTGTTCCGCGGCGAGAAAAACGCCGCACACCGACGCTGATCGACGCGCCACCTTCGGGACGACCGGAACTTCGACGCACGGCCTCGCAAGGACAACGCCGCCCGACCTCCAGAGGAGAAATCGACACAACGCCTGCCGTGAGAGTGAAACTTCGACGCACAGCCCCGCAGAACGACACGCGGCTGGTAAACAAGCAGGAGAATCCACGCACAGACCCGGGACATCTGGTAATCCCCGCGATCCACAGAAAGAGACTGTCCGCGCACCGGAAAACGACGCACGACTTCCCCGGGTGAAAAATAACGACGCAAGTCCGTGTGTGCTGGGGAGAAATTGACGCACACACCCTTTTTCCACGTATCTCTTCTTCTGTGGCCCTCTGAGGAGATTTTCCACTCCAAACCAGTTACTTTGTACTTGAAAGAGACTTTGTTTGCTTTTTAAAGACTTTACACACTGTATATCACTTTTCAGTTATATCTCTACAAATTCACATTGCAACTTTATTCGTTTTGACCTACAATTATCCTGATAAATATTATATATTTTTCTAAACACTGTGTGGTGTATTTTTGTGGTGCTATATGGGGGTATTGTATGATTTATTGCACAAATACTTTACACATTGCCTTCTAAGTTAAGCCTGACTGCTCGTGCCAAGCTACCAGAGGGTGGGCACAGGATAATCTTGGATTGTGTGTGACTTACCCTGACTAGAGTGAGGGCTTTTGCTTGGACAGGGGGTAACCTGACTGCCAACCAAAAACCCAATTTCTAACATTTTCCTATAGAAAGTAACAGTTGAATTAAAAAATATTGAAATTGAGTTGAAAAAACCAGCCATTTCAGTCTACGTTTTCTTCTGTAACTTTTTCCAGCTATGGCAGACTTTTTAAAGCAATATAAGCTGGACCCTTGTGGTTGTGGGGATAAATAGGACTTGTAGGTTCATCAAGAACCCAAGGTACCCAGAGCCAATAAATGAGCTGCACCTTGCAATGGGTTTACATTGTATACAAAGTATACAGCAGTTCATTTGGTAAAATATAAACAGTGAAAAACAGGTATCTAGGAAACATATGTATTTCTGAAATGGTCACAAGATATGGAGTTTAGATGCAGTGGTTATTTGCACATCTCTAAATTCACCCATACTAGCATGTGAATTACAGGGCATTTCTCAAAATGACTTCTTTCTTACACACTCTCTTACATTTGGGAAGCATATATGTAGAGAAAGTCAATTGGCATTAACACTTGTTCTTCTATTCTGTGTTCCTTCTAGTCTTCCAATAAAAAATGGTACCTCAGTTGTGTGGGTAGCCCTAGTGTTCACGAAAGGAAATGCCCCAAAACACAACATGGACGCATCACATTTTTCCAATGAAAACTGATGCATTTGTTGCAAAGTGTCCAGCTGTGCATTTTGGCCTCTAGCTCAGCCGGCACCTAGGGAAACCTAGCAAAACTATACATTTTTGAAAACTGAATACCTAGGAGAATCAAGAATGGGGTCATTTGTGGGGCTGTCACCAGGGTCTGTCAATCAGAAACCTTAGCAAACCTCAAAATGTGTGTAAATAAACACATTTCCCTCACATTTCAGCACTGCAAAGCTCTGGAATCTGTGGGGAGCCACAAACTTCCTTCCACCCAGAATTCCCCCAAGTCTCCTAATAAAAATGGTACCTCACTTGTGTGGGTAGGCCTAGTGCCCACGAAAAAGAAGGTCCCAAAATGTATTGTGGCTCTAATGATATCTAAGGTGAGTGTACTAATTAGTCCTGGGATCGGGAACCATGTAGGGAAACCTATCAAACTCCAACATTTCTGAAAAGTAGACATCAAGGGGAGTCCAGGGAGGTATCGCTTGTGAGGATTCCCCAAAGATTCCCCCCCCCAGAATGCCCTACAAAGGTAAAACGTTGAATAAAAGCACTATTTTTCCTTGCATTTCTGTGATGTAAACTACAGGAATAAGCAGGGATCCACAAACTAATTCCCACCCAGCGTTCCCCAACTTGTCCTGATAAAAACGCTACCCCACTGGTATGCTTAAGCTTCGTGCCAGTGACCGGTATGGATCACACAACTGTCAATGGTAGTCCTTACATGAGAGCTACTATTGACCCTGGGGTGATCCATTACGGTGACAGGCACTAGGCACAGGCACACAAGTGGGGTAGCATTTTTATCAGGACATGTGGGGAAACACTGGAAGGTAGGAATTTTGCATATTTCTGTAGTTTGCGTGACAGAAATGCAAGGAATTTTTTTTTTTTTTTTTTGTATTCAACTTTTCCCCTTGGCAGGGTATTCTCAGTAAGAAACATTTGGGGAATTTGCACAAGCCACACCTGCGTGGACTCCCCCTGGTGTCTAGTTTTCAGAAATGTCTGGGTTTGGTAGGTTTCCCTAAATAACCGCCGAGCCCAGGATCAAAACGCACGCGCCCGCCTTATAAAACAAGGTTGTTTTGTGATGGATTATTTTGATGTCTCCACAATACAATTTTGGCCCTTCCCTGGCGCAGCCCCGTGCAAAGAGAGGGGTTACCCAAACCGTAAGAGTCATCCAGTAGGACTGCAAGGTGGGTTTCTGCACTAACCCCATTTTGAGCATAAGGCCCAAAAATATCTTCAACTCCACCAGTGAAGGGGGGAGTCCACTGGCGTGTCCTCGAATAGGGCCCTAGAATGCCTCCATGCTCCCTCAGAAATTGTTCTGCACGCAAATTTGTTTTGCTGCACAATTTGCTGAAGGAGGTCAACATCCAAAAAAGAGATGGATGTAGTCGTCTGGCAAAAAGTTGGCCATATCGACTTTACATCCAGTGTCGTCAGTAATAGGTAGAATTTGGGGCGAACTAAGTTGAGGGCTGCCAAGAGAGCACTCTGTCTGTGCTTGCCACTGCATGCATCTGCTCTCTGGGTTGGCTTGCGAAAGCACAGCATGACTGTCCTTATCACTTCCCTCTGAATCACTGGCAGAGGAGCTGTCGGGTGGGACTCCTCTGACTGAAAAATCACTCCCAGAGTCTGCTCCATTGTCCTCTCCCGCAGATGCTGTGTTAGTATCTGCTGTCTCAGTCTCTGATCCTGTGTCAGAGCTGTCCTCCATAACCGAATTAGGGCTCGAGCAGTAGTCATCCAACGAGACGCCATCTCTGCTACTGGCTAAACTGTCCCTTTAGAATACTAGCCTACGTAGGCGGTCACAAAATTGCTGGTGTGCGTCTGTGTGTGATGTGTGCACCAGTAAATGTCAGTCACCTTACCTTTTCTTCTTCCCTCAATCAGCAGGTTCTCTGAAGACACTGAAAAAAACAAAAAAGACACACTATTAATTCACCTTGCCACATACCCATCATCACAGTCTTTAGCACATGTGGTGCCCAGTCCGACAATCATTTTTGTTGCTCTGACTACCATGACCTACTCGGATTCCCTCACTACCACCCAGCAAAAGTGCCCTTCATCTCTCCATAGCCCCCGTCGCACATACATTTCATTTTTTTTAAAGCACAGGTAATGGCTGGCTTTACTAATTCACTCAGCTATTCACATAAAATACAGATTTGTTCTTTGCAGCAGGCATTTAAACCTTCTGCTCTACCTTATGGCATCAAAACTGTCACTAGACAAAAGTCTGATCTCTTTCTGAAACAGGAACATAATCACAAGAGTTATCTTGCAATTTTTATTGCTGCCTAAAAGAGTTGAAACCCATCGGTTGGAGTATGCGCGTTGCTTTGAAGATGCATGCTGTGGAAGAGATCACTTTTATATGTTTGTGGTTTCCGTGGAAAATCGACCCCCCCGCAAGCCCCCTCAGGTGTAAACTAACATTTTTTTTAAATGCTGCTGGGTGGGGTGTTTGGCACCTTTTCAAAGGGGTTGACCCCACCAGATAACATCCCTGGGGTGTAGTGTTGTTTCCTGGCCATGGGACGCAGCGTGGCTGTTATCCACGGCCAGGAAACACTTTCAGGAAGGCCTTGTTTGAAAGGGTAGAATCGCCCCTTTCAAACTAGGACTTCCTGAAAGGTGGGGAGGCCCTTTTTGGCCCATTTTCCTCAACGGAGTAGAAAACAGCTTTACCTGCTGCTTCTTGCTCTGGTGGGAAGAACAAACTCTGACGTCCGCGCACCTCGCGTCTCGCTGACGTCACAGCTAGGCAGGTGGGAGGGTGCGGGTTAGACACGTGTCTAGACATTGGTCTCCTGAGGGGATTTAAATTAAAAAAAAACATCCTCCGGTGCTTTGCATCAAACTATTTTAAAAACCCCTCCCTGGTGTCGGCCAATGGTCGTGGCCCGCACCAGGGAAGGTAGTGTGTGTGTGTGTCGGGGCGTGTGTGTGTGTGTGTCGGCGTCTGTCGGCCATTGGCTGATACACGCACCAGTAGGGTTAAAGGACACCCACTTCTCTGGAGCTTCAGGATTAGGAAATTAAGGAAGTATTGGTCATTAGGCAGGTTTAGGGAGCCTCCGTTTTGCTGCTTGATATCCAGGAACTGTTGAAAAAAACTTGCTTTTTTCATTTGTCTGTGACTGCTAGACTAAAATGTAAGGAAGGGTTTCTCGCCTGTTAGACAAACTCAAATAGATTTAGAGGTGTTTCTAATAGAGGTGATCTGTGTTCTACTGTAAGAGGACTTGGCCTAAAATGTGAGTTTTGTATGCTTTTCTAATCATGCATAGCTGTTCTACATCTGAAGACGAGTAATACTTCAGATGCTCTTTTTGTTACCTAGCTTTAAACATTTCTCTTTGCATGGTCCCACCGTAATAAGTATTGAAAGAGTTAAGTGTCTGGGGTGTTGCAAGCAATGGCAAACACAATAATTTGCAGATATAGATTAGGCCACGTACTATGTAGGTGAAGTAACATTTTTCCGTCATACTTAAGTTAACTTTTCCATTTTTTTGATACCTCCATTACCCATGATGTAACACCATGTGTTCTACTTGACCCAACGCTTGTAAAATAAATATCCGTGTTTTCCTAGACTTTAAAGTGAACAAAAATAAAATGCCTTGAACCTTGCTACATTCTAGCTCCTCGTAATTTGTGCATACCAGTGTCTAACGTGGGCATCCCATGTTCGTCCCACACTTTTTAATGTAGGATCGATTTCCTAGTGCCTTATTGTCTAAAGCCTGTCCTTGGTAGCTACATGCAGGCCGAGGAAGCAGCTCTGTACGTAGACTGTTCCACTCAAGCTTTCAGTGTTATTTCTGTTCGTATTTTGTCTGCCATTAAAATCTTTCCTGTCCTTATTGATTCTTAAAATAGTTTTTTCTGATCCCCATTTATAAAACTTTTGTTTGGACACATTTCTATAGAAACTTCGTAGGTTACCCTATAAAGGCACAGGCAACGAGGTGAAAGCCTTTTTACTTTGCATTGTTTCTGTAGACTGGTGCTCCGATATGCTGGGTGACGTTTCCGAATATTTGCGTGCCGTTATGGTATGTGGCAGTCTGGGGACAACTCACTCTGTGTAATATCTAATTCTCCTTCTCCAAGCGTTTGTAACTCACAAACATCGAGGTCCTAGGCTATCCCGTAAATGGATAAATGTGACGTACCTGTCTTGATACCAGCAAGCAATTCATGCCTGCAAGATGACCTTGATTCAGCAGCCATACTGGGAAATGTAAAGGTATTCCTCCTGGGCATATGTTTTATCATCATGAACAGCCTAGGAAGACCACCACATGAGCCTCAAAGAGTAAACAATACTGCTTATCAAAAACGATAAGAAAATACATTATTTGGAGTCTATGAAAATTAGTAAAAGACGTTTCGTTCTTGGGTACATGCCAGAATACGCCAAATTGGAGAAATGGATCCAGTCACCTGCAGATCACCAAGAAACCGTTTATAGATCGCTCCCCCTATAATTGGGAAAAATGTCCACTCTGTCTGTTTAGCTTTCTCGTGGCCCGTGTCTAGCCTCACGTTATTCCTGGGCATTTCTAACCCCTGCCCCTTCAGATACACAACAGTAACGTACTCTTCCAGTCTCCCGCATGAAAAAACAGAGCACTAGCTCACAGCCAACTTCTCTCTTGGTTTAGTGATGACTTATCTAACTCTCTTCTGCTGAAATCCTTCCTAGACCCCTTGCCTCACAATACTTAGTGGCAATTGTGATTTGCCAGTGCTCTTCCAGTGGTTTGGTATGCATGAGGACCGCTCATCTACATCATCACTGAAAGCTACCAGACCCTGAGTGCTCCTTTATGGCTGTATCTGTCACATGCAATGCAGATTGCTGTAGTAAATGACCTGTTCCTTTGTAGCCAGTGGAGAAACGAGTGACTCCTGGCCTTGCTGTTGAGTGGCACCTGCGGCTCGTGGCAGGAGTAGCTGGCGATTCCAGTAGAAGTTCAAAGATGGGTTAATGCAAGGTGCCGTAGCCTGTTGTGGTGGTCCGCAGCCAGCGGCTTTAGGTGAGGATGAACTCTTGGGCACACACATGAAGGGGAAGGATATTTGAAGAAAGGCAAACGAGGACTCTGGCATCAGCCTGCTCTGACGTTTTGTTAGCTTTTCCAGCACTCTCACAAGGATGGCCATGTTACGCTGGTTGGCGTTCCTCAAGAGAATGCAGAAATGTGCAGGAGAGTCCCACTGCTGTGATTTGCACTTTTGGATTGGGTGGGGCAGCAGTGGACTGGTCTTCGTTTTCAGCTATACTTTCTAATCCTAGGCTCCTCACAGCAGCACATGGAGCTGATGGACCTTCAGCACTTGGCTTGAATAAGGCAAGTTGTAAGGACACCAAGTAGCCTACCCTCTTCTTCTGGGTCACAGCAGCAATAGGTCATTTTTTCAGTCATGGAATATATTTTATCTTTCTTCAGGGAAAATGGACGATTTCCCTGCCTCTCAGCCTGTCTTTTATTAGTGTGCAGAGCCCCATCAGATAAAAGGAGAGCTACAGCCTGGCTAATAGAACTATTATCAGGGCCACTGAAATTATGAAGCATGAGAGGGTCATAATATGCGGCAGGGATTAGTAAATTATACGGCAAGTAAAGCCAAATCATGCGCCATAATGAGGCACACTTTGTAATAATATTACTTTATTATTTCAACATTTTTAAACTTGATAACACTTCTGGGCATTGGTTGCACCTCATTAGTACCATTTTAATACCCAGATGTAGCAATAAGCAACAAAAAGATGACCCGTCAAGTTTTGCAAATAGCCTTTCACTGCACGGCAACACCGGCTGCTGCACTTTTAGTAACTTTTGAACCATGTGAGCTAGAAACAATTTTTTGGGTTAAAATCTGCAGATTATTTGGCAAATGGTGGTTTATATGGCGAATGTGTAATTATGCGAAAATTGCTGCAGCCCCACAGTCGCATAATTCCAGTGGCCCTGACTATTGTATGTTCAAAAACACCGGTCAATTGGCAACTCAAATCTATAGCTGTTCCTACGAAATTTCAGGGAACCAGTTACTTACAAGTGCATCATTACTGAAAATGGTGGTCAGCTCCATGAAAACCCGTTTCCATAGATACTCTAGCACCCATTTATTTCACTGTTATTTGCTCCCGATGGCCTGCAGTGGACAAGACACTGTTCTTGGGCTTCTGTTTCCTAATGAGATCTTGACACAGAATGTTTGAACCACAAAGACAGCCACCGCCTTTAAAACAAAATGTGATGCAGTGTCCATAGTCCTTTGCTCTGTTGTCTCCTTCTCTCACTGGCCACAGGCTGCCCTGCAAGATTTGACATGCTGTAAGCAAAGCAGACAAAAGACAAGAGGGTGTTAATCCAAAACCAGATATACACTTGCCTTCCTGTTGCTAATGCAGTGAGGTGGAGAGAGCATCGTAGGAGGATATGCAGGGAATGTGAGACGTCATACTTCTGATTACCACTAAACTTATGAGTAACTGTACAAACGGTAGGGCTATATGCATTTCAGGGTTACCCCAGACAGAGGGTTCACCACATCTCACCTGTCCAAGTAATGCTTCACCCACATGCTCAGGGAGAGGATAATATTGGTGAAAGTGCCGCTCTAAGTGGACCCCTAACGTCCAACAAAGTCAGAAACTTTGTGAAGCAGCAAAATACAAAACATGCAATGTCACCTATTGAGGAGCATCTGACATTTAGCCTGTGCAGAAGGAAATATACAGGGCCAGACAGAAACATGAAATGAGAAGGGGGAATGCATATGCTGATTGTTATATGGACAGTTATCCCGAAAAAAACTCTATTCTTGTAATATTAAGGTTAAACTGAAAGGAAATGAAAAACACTTTCTTTAGAAATTGATTTTGCAATGTGGTTGTTCTATAAATGCGTAGTAGCAATCACTGTAGCTCACTTGCAACTTATCCAAACAGCAGTCTCCTTCTGGGACATATCCAGATATTTAGGACATATTAGTTTGCGTGGATGGTAGTCCATCACTCATAACAATGTCACTATTCTTGTTAGGTCCAGTAAAGGTTTCCGTAATTTAAACTTGAGCTCAACCTATGACACAGAACAGCCTGGCTTAACTTGAGAAAATCTGTAAAACATTTAGAAGTACCAGAACAGTTAAAACACAGCACAGTAAATATCCCGCTATTTAAAAAAATAGAGAACAATTGTTTGATAATCACTTTTTTTTTTTTTTTTTAACTTACAGATAGAAATAGGTCACATTGACAGAGTTGAGAAAGTAAAGTGTAACATTTTTATATCTGGCACACCTGAAAGAGCAGAGAGCCTCATCATGAGCTGGTAACAATAAGGGGCCAGTTCAGCCAGTAAGGCACATAGAAAAGTACTTCAGCTGACTTTAATAAAGCTACACTGCGTGGTAACCTGGAACAAAGCAGGTTAAAAAAAAGTCTTGAACAAACAACTTTGTAAAAAGCTAGCCAAATACAACACAACGTCCCCGACCCCGTCCCGTCCCCCCCAAGAAGTTTGTCGCCCCACCCAGTTTCAACAGTGACTAAAGAATAATTTTATATGATGTGGAGTGGTGGACCCCTCCAAGTTGTAGGTTTGAACTATTGTCCCACTAACCACTACAGACCATGCCACCTGCCCTCATAGAGAAGATAAGTCATATCAAGGGTGTCTGGCTTAGCTGTTCCCTTGCCTCATGCCAAAGTCTGGTCCCCTGTCTTAACGTCCAGAGAGGGATCTCTGTGAAGTGGGGATGGCAGTAGCGATGACCCAGAACACATTATCTCTAAGCCTGCTTCCACATTACAGACGTGATCTAGGTCGGGAGAGTCTAGGTTGGCCAAGTCTCCCCTCCTTTTTTAGAGATGTACGCGGCATGAGAGGAGGAGAGAGCCAACACTGTCCTGGAGGCGCCGCTTCTTTGTTAGCCATTCCCAGGCTGATTCAGGAGTATCAAAGAAGTGGGATTTTTCATCATGTATGACTTTGAGACGGGCCGGGAACAAGAGCATATTAGACAATTGCTATGCTCTTAATTTCTGCTTGACATGTTTCTAGGAGCAGCAACGTGCTTCAACTTCATGGATACGAGTGAGCAGGCAATTTACCTTAGTCTTCAGTTCTATGACTTCATCTTCTACTGAGGAAATGCATCTCTCCGCCTCTGAAATGTGTGTTGTGGCTTTTTTGAGGCCCTGCCTAAGTAGAGCCATATCCACCCTCATCTCCCCGATTAAATTTTCTATGCAGCTTGCATGTTCTGGTTTGCCTGTAAAATTGTCTGTGTCTCCTCTGGCAGTTGTAGGATCAAGCATAATGTCCTCTTCTCGGCTACAGGAGAAGCCATGAAATTATCAATTCATTCTTGGGAGGGTGGAGGTTTTGACTGCTTGTCTTTAACCATTGATAAGCTGTTCACAAAAGGCATAGGTGAAGTAATTTGTATTCCAGGAGACAGGTGGACGGTGGTAGGTGCCTGTGGTGGCGGGGTAACTCACTGAAGGAGAAAGAACGTAGAAGCTTGCAGCTCTAACTCTAGCAGCAACGCCAATAGCTGTCAGTCTCCTAAGCATGCCAGCAAAGGTCCCAGCGCCCCCTTGGTAAGGGTTACAGGTTGAGCTCACAGATCAGAGTGCCTGAGCGAATCCCACTGCATACCAGCCCCTGGCTGCTACACTCTTTTGCTGCAGTATTTGGTGGGACCCAGTGGGCAGAGCTGTCCGTTGCTATAGATGATGGGGTGTATACTAAGTATGCACGGGTTACTAGGATAGATGGCCCTTAGTCCCCGTCAGAACAGGCACCAAACATAATGGCCACTTCACCCCATCACCACTAGGCTGCAAATGGACCCTCTGGTGAGGGCCACTGACCAGCGGTTGCTCAGGCATGGAAGGTGCGGGACATAATTTGTCATGGGGCCTAGCCTTAGTTGGCAGTGTCTTTTATGTCAGCAAGCACCCCCTTGAAAACCTCCCACCTCATAATCCTCTCCCTGGGGTAGAGAGAAAGACCGCCGCCACCACTGGGTGTCACCAAAATGTCTCACCTGCCGGATAGGTGTTAGTTTGGTGGTCTGTAGAGAGGGGCTCCCTCCTCCCACAGACCATACCACTCAACGGCACTCCCCAGGGATCACAGGTACTCTGTGCGGGGGCCACTGCCTCCATGGTTCAAGATATCCGGTGGGGAGGTCAGTCAGTTAGCTCCGGCAGCCCAAATCCACGCGCCCCAAGCCTTCCACATCCAGTGGATCAGGCCCAGCAGACCCAGGAGCTGTGTAAATCATTGGAAAGAGGCCCCGGGTGCCGTCACTCGTCCAGGGCTCAGGACCACCGCACCTCAGCCAGAGGATTCCAGAGTCCAGAGGGACGATCAGAGTCACATTACACACCACCCCCGCAGCAGTTCAAGGCCCACACCCACCTCGCCTTCAACCATCCAGGGAGCAGTTGGGAGTTCAGGATTCCAGTCTGGGGTGCCAAGGGATTCCGATGGTCCCTTCTCGAGGCAATGTTCCGCATCAGGGCTCTCCAGCAGCTTTTTCCACCAGCTGTGAATGGAGCAGCCCCGCAGCAGGGTAGCGGTAGGGATATGTTACGGCCACTCCCGCCGAGCCAAGGATGGGCACAAAGCACCACAGTGTAGGCTGGCCTGATCTTTGATTTCTAGCAGCCACCTGCCTCCACAGATGTCAGTCTCTCCCTTCCCCCTTCAGCGGGCATGCCACTCTGTTCCGAAGGGCAAATGCAGCTGGGAAGAAGGTGGTCATGGTGCCAAGTTGGCACAGATGTTCACTGAGGGCTGCGGCCAAGGGCCGTCCCACTCCCCCAATCATCCATTAGCTGCCCACCTTCGCCATCTTATCAAGGCTCTTCGGTTTCTTCAGCCGCTTGTCTTCTCTCACCACCACAGTAGCTGCACAACGCCACTCAGCATGATATTACTCTATAAGAAGGGTGGGGACATATACAGCCCTTGTAGCAATCTGTGTGGCTGGACAGTGGCGAAGATGGTGGCGGATGACGGAGGGGTCCGGAACACTCTGAGAGTACGACCGTGACACCCCAAATACAGAATAATTTAATGGACAAAATGACAACAAAAAGGCAAAAATCCAATTAGGAGAACTGGAGGTATGAATCTTTAAACTTTTAAATAAAAATAGTGCCAAAAAGCATTAAGCACCAACCACAGGCGTGATTTAAGATGAAGCACAGGTTAGATACAGAAACCTGGTTTGAAGTTTTACCTTCGTGCTTAATCTCTGAAATAGAAGTCACAAATCAGCGGCAGAGGCAGCAGGCTCTGGCTGAGGTGGACTCCATTTGTCCAGAAAGCCGCCAGACAAGGTTTAGAAGAACCTGTTTACTTGGTGGGAAAGCACTGAGAAGGAGAAATTCATTATTCACACTGAAGTGAGGTCCCTTGCTGGCTGGCTACTTTTGGTGCCTTTACCTGGTGAAAATGTTAACATTCATACTTTATTTTTTTGACATCTGGATTTCTCCAGGTGGACAAGACTGGAAGCTGTAGCCAAACAGGACTCCATGACGCCATATACCTTCTTCGCAAAGTCCTCCTGAATTGGATTTGCTGCTGTGGAAAAGCTCTGAGAAGGAGCAACCTGAAACTTTGGCCCAGCAGCAACGCAGTTTGGTTTGACTTGGTAGGTTTGTCCTGGTCCTAAGGAGGTCTATGGAGCCATAACATTTCTAAGCCCAAGATTTTTCAGGATGTTAGGAGGAGTACACTTTGACAGAGCCAGGGGTCCCAGCACCTCTGGAACAGCACTTGGGGATCAAGGTTCTTTTGCAGGTTGAGAACCGGTCCAGTTGGAGCAGGTCAGATGGGCTGTTCAGCAAAATAGGATTTAAGCAGCTGGTTGTGTTCCTGTAGTTTAAAAGGAGGTCAGCCAACTGACCGTTAGAATCCACTTCTTTGTCCCAGGCACAGTTGGGAGCAAGTCCAGTCTTTCAGGACTCCTCACAGGTCTCAGCAGTAGGTACAGTCCTTCTTCGGTCTTCTACAGGTCCAAGGGTGTCACATTTATTCTTAGTACTAGGTTATGTGTGGGTGTTACTCCTCACCCATCCCTAACCAATAGGCAAAAAGGGCACAGTGGTAAACGTCTCCATGTTTTATGCAGTTAATGTGTGTCTTACTGCAAACAATTCCACAATTCACATTTCAATTTAAAACCAAGACGCCAGAACCTTTCTTCCCCTATGCGGAGCTTATGTACCCACTTTAAAAAGGTATGGGCAGGGAAATGAGCAGCTGCTTCTCTGTGGTCACTCAAGCCAGTTGTTAGAGCAGCTACTCTTCCACTGGTTTGATGCCTGGCTGACCAAAGGGACAAAGGAGAGGTGGCCCATGTGTTGGCTATATCTGCCTGTAATAGGCTAGCCCTCTGGGAAGTTAATTAAGTCCCTTGGCACAGCCTATGTAATACTCTTGCCAGAAGATCAGAACACCTCTGCACACCCAAAGCCTTTGTCTCAGCTCTGGGAGCAAGTTCACACCTCATCATGGGACTCTGCAGCTTCTGGGTGACAGTTGGAAGCTCATGCAATTGGGATTCTAGCGACTTTAGCCATGGAAAATGTGACTTTCTAATAGCCCCTATTTAAAAATATCTAGCTCAAATCGAACTTAGCCAGTCAGTTTGGCTTGTAATAAATATTTAAAAGTCCAAGAATGAACTTTTTAGCTGTTTCCTTGGCAGAGATAACAAAATTAAATGGAATATTTTATCCCAGTGCTTTCCTATGGAACACCTAATCCTGGTACAGTCAAAACACATGTTGGGGGCTTGTCATTGTGAAGATATGTTTAACATTAAACTTATGCATGTCTTACTTTTAAATAACCTGCAATAGTAGGCATTTAGAGCTACTTGTGGGGTTACTTATTAATGTTTAAAAAGAGGGTTTAGGCCTGTGAAAGAGGATTAATTTGATTGGTCAAATTTACAGTTTTAAAATGGCACAGACTGGCTACAGGGTAGGCTTGCAGTCATGTTTGCACTGCCACTGTAGTGGATGGCACCACGGGTGCTGTAGTCCACTAGTGTAATTTAACGTACAGGGGCTGGGTATACTTTGTACCATATACTAGGGACCTATAGGAAAGTTTAATAAACCAATTAGGACTATATCCAATTTCAACATGTCTTACGGATCAGTGCACATCCATTGGCGCATGGTTAACAAGTGCACAGGCAAAAAATCAGCAGCATAATTTTAAACCGATAGGAATGATCATGCAATAACAGGCATGTTCCTGCACTTTGCTATTCCAAAATCTAATACAGTGGGTAAGCCGTTCCCTGAAAATGAGCCACTATGTGGAGCATTGTGTCCCGGGCAAATATTGGTGAGCTCCTTGAACCGGAGACGCAATGTCTCTCTCACTCATGCTAGTCTGTGACTGGAATTGTGTGGCGTGGCTCACTGGTCACAGCCTCAATGCACGCCTTTCTTCAGTCACCAGTCTATGGCTTTTCTGCTCCGAACGAGGTCACCCATGCGCTTGAGCAGACATCGGAGCAGTTTGCATCAGTTCGAGTTCGCACTCGTGCACCATCTCCCTGAAATGCTCCCCTTTTACTGCCTGCAGCCTTGAAGATGGGGATCTGCCGGACACCCCTCTTCTTGCTGCATATCTCCTTATTTGAGTGCGTTCACTCCCCAAAGGAAAACGGCTGTCATACATCTTTTTTTAGATGGCACATAAGCTATGCTTGTGTTTTTTTATTTATTCCCTTTTGAAAACTTTAATTGCGTGGTTGACTTAGACGGCAAGTCAGATGCTACGTTCTTTACCCAGGATTGTCAGACAGATAAAAACTGAACGAAGAACAGCCTTTGAAAAGGCTTCTCATTAATTAGAGATGGTGACTGTGGTAGTCTTGTGGGAATCACTGTAATTGTGTGCATCGCGTTAAGAATCGCGAAAGAAATGCTATTTCCATTCCGGATGTCCTGTAACTCTCTTTAATGTAAATTCGTTTGAGTAGACAGCCCATGGCAAGACCTCTTCCAAGAACATCTGCCAATTGCTGTTACTTGCCGTGCAGACGAAATTCACTACATCTCATTGAAGTGAATTTGAGAAAATTATGGCGTCTAGGCGGAAATACAGAGAGGCAACAATATTCTTGAGTTACTTTATTATAACGTTTTATTATCCCATTTCTGACTTACTGGTGTGTTTATTCCGCTTGCATTGGGTTGGATTTCCATGACACCAGAAAATGATGCATTTGTACTCATAACTGTTATATCATCCCACTGCACGACAGAGATCACATGTAATGCGTGCTCCTAAGCACCAACCCGCTCCTGGGCTGCAAAATATTCTGGTGAGAACTATAACTAGGATAATTCTAATGTCGACACCTGGTCAGTCTGGCCTGGATTGCAGGTTCATAGAGATCATCAAACATCCAACAGACAGCAAGAACACACGATCTATGCTACAGGTCCAGATTTGAACTGGATCCCGAAAGGTGAGATGCTCTGCTGGTGCTTTTCAGCTCTCCTCCATACGATGCTTGACCATCATTCAACACACAGGCCCTGATGGCCGATTTAGCCCATCGTACTTGCTTCCTCTCTCTAAGGTTTAATTCTCTTCCTCTTTACCCCATCATGCTTATTATTACTGGATCCAGGCCTTTTTAAATGCATTCACCCGTCTGTATTTTAAAACTTCTGCTGAGTGAGTAGTACCCTATACAGACATTATTTTTTTCTGATGTTACCCCTGAGAACCTAGGTAGCCTTTTCTCATATACACAGTTTTAGGAGCAGTTGAGATCTTGAACTGAATCAGTCAGTGTTAGAAATGGGGTTTCTGGTTGGCTAGGGTATGCACCTCAGCCAGGCAGAACCTACCCACTCTAGTCAGGGCAAGGGAATTACACGTCCAAGATAACCTCTGCTCACCCCCTTGGTAGCTTGGCACGAGCAGTCAGGCTTAACCCGGAGGCAAGGTGTAAAGCGTTTGCACAACACACACAACACACGTGACGCAATATCCCCACCACAAAGGAAACACAACACCAGATTATATGAAAATATACTGTATTGTACACAACGCAATTATCAGACCCAACATCACATATCAGTACTATCCTGCTACCTTAGCAGTTGTCAAAACGTTACACATTAGTTACTCTGCAAATTAGCAGTAGTCACACATAACACACAGGTTACTCAGTATTCTGCAACATAAGCAGTAGTCAGGAAACACGCTATCACATTAGAACACTTGTCATAAGAATATCATAAAACGCCCACAGTAGGAACATTAGAAAACATATGGCAAGTTAGGGAAACATATTAGCAAATGATGCCCATAAAAGGAACATTTGCCCATATATGTAAAAACATCATCACACATCAAAAACAGGTAGGTAATATATCAATCCACTAAAGTCTCAAAAGGAACTCCTGAGATATATTGTCCGTGTAAACAGTACCTGAGTTGATGAAGGCAACTCCAGTGCCTAAAAGACGAACAATGGGGTCCCCGGCGCTCCTCTGCGCAAATCGGGGGCCTCTGACATCCCTTGGGGAGAGGAGGGCAGCACGCACCTCCCCTGTACAATTGACGGGCCCCTCTGGGGACCGTGATAACTGGGGGCCGCCCTAGGCCTCCACCGGCCCTCTCGAGGGGGGCCTAGGTCAGGGGAATCCTTAAGGGAGGAGGGGGGGCGCTACGCACCCCCTCTGAATTGAAAACGGGCTCCTCCAGGGACCCGTGAACTCCTGGGGTCTCCCCAGGCCTCCACCGACCCTTACCAGGGGGGAGACCCCCAAACAATGCCATTGGCCCACGAGGGGGGCCCAAAAGAGATCCCACGACGCGGGCGAGCCTCCGATGAGGCTGCCGCCACGCCTGCACGCTCCAGGAGAGCCCTCCGGGGCTTGAGCAGGCGAGTGAGAAGCATCCTACTCTCCCTCCTGCTCCGATGACACTCTGGCCCAAGCCCGGGCCTGCCGGTGCCCCGGGGGCGCTCCTCGGAGTGATCCCTACCCCGGGGGCACTGCTAGGAGCACGCTTGCTCCGGATTCTTCAGCTCCGTTTTTCTAGTGCCCTGGGGGCTATAGAAGGTGCGCAGCACTTGCGCTTCCAGAAATGCAGCCTCCCGGGCTGCAGCTAGGATTTCCTTCTGCAGCAAAATAAATAAAATATTTGTCAAGTGTGATGCACCAGCACGGGGAAGCGCCTTCAAGCGCTAAGGAAATCCCCTAAGGAGCGCTTTCCAAAGCGCTTAGTTTTCCAACCAGGTGAAGTACCCCTCATGCTTCAGGGTAAAAATGCAGGGGTCAGGGGCCACAGCACCCTGTCCCTGGGGAGCCAAGTTTATCAGAAAAGGCCCACAGGTGGAGTGCCCAACAACAGGCCAGCTCAAGGAATGTGCAGCAAGTGGAAAGTCCTCTGCAGTGACCAAGCAGGTCACAGGTCAGTCCAGCAGCAGTAGTCCATGGCGGTTCCTGGTGAGTTCTTCAAGCATTTCTGTGTCCAGTTCAAAGATGATTAAAAGTCTCCAAATTGTGGGGAAAATTCCCCTGTACTTATAGTCAGTTCTTACAGTGTTTTACAATGGTAGGGAGAGGAGGTTCCAGACAATTACAACTGGTTCTGGGAGCGCCCCCTCTCTCCTTTCAGCACAGGCTCCAAACATCAGTGGGGGGTAACGACCCAATTGTGTGAGGCCAGGGCACAGTTTTTACAAATGTTGGTGTGCCCCTCCTCTCCCTTCTCTCAGCCCAGGAAGACTATTCAGTATGCACATGCACCTCTGTGACACCTCCACCCTCCCTGTGTACAGGCTGTCTGAAAAGTATGCACAAAGCCCCAACTGTCACTCTGCCCAGACGTGGATTGGAGTCAAGCTGCAAAACTCCAGAATCATTAGCACAGATAAATGCGCACTTTCTAGAAGTGGCATTTCTGTGATAGTAATAAAAAATACACCCACACCAGTAAGCAGTATTTATTATCACCATCACAACCATACCAAACATGCCTACGATACCCCTCATAAATCAGACAATACCCTTTACACATAAGGCAGGGCATTTCTAATGCAATACTATGAGAAGGCAGCACTCACAGCAGTGAGGCACCAAGTTAGGGTGTTTGTCACTACCAGGACAGGCCATGCAATATGGCACATGTCTAGCTTTTCTACATACATGGCACCCTGCCCATAAGGCTAGCTAGGGCGTACCTTAGGGGTGACTTACATGTAGTAAAAGGGGAGTTCTGGGCCTGGCAAGTAAATTTAGATGCCAGGTCCCTGTGGCAGAAAACTGCGCACACAGGCCCTGCGCTAGCAGGCCTGAGACAGGTTTGAAAGTCTACTTCAGTGGGTGGCGCAAGCAGCGCTGCAGGCCCATTAGTAGTATTTAATTTACAGGCCCTGGGTATAGAGATACCACTGTACAAGGGACTTATAGGTAAATTAAATATGCCAATTAGGTATAAGCCAATCATACCAACTTTAGATGGGAGAGCACCTGCACTTTAGCACTGGTCAGCAGTGATAAAGTGCTCAGAGTCCTAGAGCCAACAGCGAGAGGTCAGAAAAAACAGGAAGAAGGAGGCAAAAAGACTGGGGACGACCTTGCATAAGGCAAAAAGTACAACAGTCAGTAAAATATGCCCAGACTAAGTGAGATTTGATTTGAACCGATTAACACTTTCAGGATTCATTTTCTTTTCTAGTCAGTTAAGCATATTTAACAACTTCCTTAATAGGTTTTGGTTCTCATACTTTGCAAACATCAACAGAAACATTCTCTTTGGCTCCCAGTATTTATTTATAATATGTCAGAAAAGATGGAAAAATACCTTCTGAGAGTCGTTTCGTGAACTGTATGTGAACCTGGGCTCCAGCTGTGCTGTTAGAGCGCCTGTGGCTTTCTGTGCACAGTGACCCTGTAAAATGAGAAACTTGTCTGTTTCTTGTGGTGTTGGCATTAGTCACTGTGGATTGCAGAACCACACGCTGCCATGACTATTGGTGTATGCTTTGTAACTGTATGCAGGATGTAAACATCTAAAGCCACTGCATTCAAAAACAAATACTCACTGGAACCAATGTACAATTCTCCAGCAAACATGAGCTGTCCAGGCTATGCAATTTATAGTTACTTCTGTTAACTGGTGAAGTTCGGTGTTTTTTCAGCTTAAAATGTTATGTTTTAACTGACATTGTCATCTAACCATAAAGTCACTTTAACCTTTGTTTTTCTCAGTAAATTTTCAAGACTGTTTTGAATACCTAAATATAACTATCACCTTAACATTTGATTTTGTTTTGTAAAGTTCATTTTTCAATGTATGTCATTGTCAATATATAATATAGGCTGATTTGTTTTGTCAAGCAGTGGCTACATTAATATGCAAACAATCCCATTAGCTTTGTTAAGATGTCAGGACATCATTGTAATGCATGTCAATATACATTTAAATAAACTATTTACAGTCAAAACAACATTAAACATGAGCCTTTCTTTTACACTCCTCAATCCACATAATGCATCCACAGTACCAACCACAAGGACTCCCTGCACCCCCAAGCCGAAAAGCACAAGCTCTAGCTCTGGAAATGGTTAAAAATATCAACTTGTTCTGCTGGTGCACTCCCTGCAGCCCCCATAACACTTAAACAAAACATGCTGGTGTTGCCCATGCCCAGACTTGGACTCCATCATGCAGCCAAATATATGTAAATTAACCCATGAAGGACATTTTGCTCCTTGCCAGGAGCAGTGAATATTAAATGAGCCGCTCCATCCGCTTATTTATTACTCTTTTCCTTGTTTTTTTTATTTATTTTTTTAATTTTTTTTATTTCCCACTGAGGACAACCACAGCTTTTGTTTTTTTGTTGGGTGATTACAGTGGGAGCCCCAAGACCAGTTGGCTCCCTGCATATAACCCCATACTGTGGTGCGGCATAGGAGCCAGGTGCACTTTTTTAACAAAGGAGTGCGCTGGTCCCACTCTGAGCATCCCAGAATATTTTAAACATTGGGGGCTGCGGAGGAAGGCCCCAGGGCCTTGGGGCCCCAACTTGCTCCGCTGCCAGCTCCCATTAAGGTGCTGCTGAATCAGGCTTTGCTCCCATCCAGCTGGGTGCAGTTTTTAATGAGCGTGTAGTAAGGGAGAAAGATTTCAGCTAGCACCTAATTCGAGCTCTCCTGCCAGATGGGAACTCAGAAGTCTTCCCTGCCCACACTCTTGTAGTGAGGGAACAGTGTCCCAGGAGATGCGGTCCTCAGGATACAAACATTGAGCCGGCTGGTCCCAGGGAATGGGATCCCTGGGAACATACCATGGCTGGGGAGGGGTTTGGTCACATGCCCCTCACCTCAAAATGAAGCAAAGCAGGCCCCAGGGGATAGGGTTCCTGGGCTAAAGGTGTGTGGTGCCTTCAAATGGTTCAGGGGGGAGACTGGACACCCCTCTGTGACTACCCCACCAGGACTAGGGGCTCAAGGTATCTATACCCTTCCTTCTTTTTTTTTTATTTTTTTTTTTTTTTTTTACATAGGACTGAGTCCTAAATGGCTGCTGCGATGTCTTGTTGATGTTGTGGCAGCCAGTCAGATCTGATCTTTTGATCGGTTGGGCCAGTTGATCCTGCACAGTGTGAAATATACCTACGTTTTGAGCCTTAATTTGTCAAAAACAACGTAACAGATTTACATTAAAAAAAACAAAAATCAAGCTATTCGGATCAAGATCCAGCTTTCTTCCAAATTTGGTGTAATTCCATTTAGCTGTTTTTACAGTATCGTTGTTCAATTTTCTTATGGAAAATTGCTTGATGGGGAAGTGTTTTGGGACTTCCCCCTCCTCCCTTTTTTTTTTCTTGGCCCCTCCTTGATGGATCACCCCAATACTCTCCAGGCAGAAGCTGAGATGAAATGAGATTTGTTTGGAAGTGTTCTATAAAGATTAATCAAATGACACTAAAGCTATTAGCAAACCAAAAAATCTATTTATTATGGAAAGGTGGTACTAATTATAGCTACCCAGGGGCAACCACCATTGGGTAATAAAGTTATCAAGTTACCTCTGGGATTCAGTCACAAATTTGGTATATTTGGCTTTTAAGTCTTTGGATTCTGGGGCGTATGGTTCAATGTTTTCTCTTATAACTACAATTTAAATACTGACCTTCAGAAAGTAAAATGTTTCTTTTAATGTAACTCAAGTGACAGTGTCTTATACCTGCCATATGTTTATGCTTACTCATAGACTCATTTTATTGTGCCTATGAAGATACCTCTGCATGGATTCATTTTACTAACACCACCATGAAGTGCTGATAAAGCTCATCTTCTGCAAAACGTATATACTGTTTTATTGCACTTGCAGAAAAACTACACACCTCCAGGTCCCTGGGTAAATATTTGACACTGACAAGTGCGTTCTGAGAATCACAGAGGAACACCAGTAATCCCAGTTTGTGGGGGGGGGGGAAGTGACCAGGGAAGAAGGGGGATTTCTGCTTCCCTTCGCTGGCACAGCTCTATTTCCACCTCTGCCAGTCACTTCTTCTGAGGTGTTGCTTTCGTCTGGAAATACTTTGCACCTGGGGCAAGGTTAAGAGGTTTTAAAACCTATGTTGCTCCCTGGTTAACCCTATTTTGGTCCTTTTCCTCCAGGGGCAGTGGCAGCATCAAACTGCATTAACAGACTCTTTTTTTCATCTATAGTCTTCCAAGTGTGGTGGCAGTAATTTCAACAAAAAAGTCATTGTTTGGCCTAGAACTCTTTACTTTGAAAATCCACCAAAAGGGTTGACATACATCAAGCTGGGCACGGTGCTGGTTAGTGGCAGACTGAACTCATGTCCATACTCTGTCACACTATCCCTGGGATTGCACATGTTATGATATTTTACAGGGTGCGATCGACAGGGCTGGCTTTAGCACTAGTGCCACCAGGATCGGCAGTCTTTGTTGGTACACCTGAATGACCGCCTCCTTCCCAGATTCTCTCACTACCACCCTCCTAGAGTGCCCTGTGTCTTCCCATAGCCCTCATCTTGCATGGCTTCCATCTGTTTTATAGCACTACTCATACCAGTGTAGGGTATAAGAGCACTTTACATCATACATATATTATGCAGATAGAATGACTCATACATGTGTAAATCAGTCTATAGGAAATGTTAGATAAAACAATGAGGATTATAAGGTGTAGGAATAACACATCATCAACATTAGTACGCAGTATATTTTAAGAGTATTTGGTCTGCAGAAACACAAACTCGGGAATTAAAATGTACCATAGTGGTTGGGCTTGGCTTTACTAAGGATGTATTTCCACCTGAATGAACCCTTGAATAAAAAACATAATGTAGAAACGTGTACCATGCAGTTTGCATGCAGCTCAATGGTGACAGTTCATAGGTCACTGTGCTGTGGGAAAAGCGCCCGCCCCGCAGTGGGGGGGGCGCGTCCCGTTAGGAGACGGGGCCTCCAAGGCCGTGGGGCACTCCCCCCCCTTTCCTTCTGCCGGGGGTGCCGGAGTTCGGCCGGATTTCCGCCCTGGCGCCTCGCGAGGCGTTAGGGCGGAAGTCAATCCTGCAGGGGGCATGACGTGGGGCCGGCGTTCGCCGTGCGCCGGTTCCGGCCGGCGCATACTGGTGGGGGGCTATTTAAAGGCCCCCCCAAGAAGGCTAGACCTTCTTTTCCTGTGTGCGGCGGCGGGACCTGGCGTGCGGCCCGCGATTGGAGTGTCGGTCGGCTCGCAGTTGTGGCAGCTGGAGTTGATCAGCGATCATGCGTGAGTCCCGACGTGCCTTTGTGGAACGAAAATATCTATCAGACCAACCGGTGATCGATCTGCTAACCTGATGCGCCTGATCGGGGTGAGGCTATTGCAGTATCGCAGGAGGTAGGGGTCTGCACTAGGAGGGTGGGAAGAAGCCTACTCTCACCGGGAGGGTAGCTCTCTGAGCATGACTGAGCTTGCGCTCCGGGCCGGGGAGGCAGAGCGTCAGCACTCCTGCCGTTCCATACCTGCTGGTGTGACCCTGTGCTCGGTGGGCCGTTCGGGCCTGCTTTCTCTGTAGCACCCCCGGTGTGTACTAGGCTCGTGCTGGTGTGCTCCCCAGACGGGGTCATAGCTGCGGCTGCCGATGGGTAATTTTTAGACCCGGAATAGGAATTACCAGGCTCGTCGCTCTGGTTTCTGCTGGACCAGGGCACAGTGCTCAGGAGGCCTTGCATTTGCCTCGCGCTCAGGCGTGGTTTTTAAGTGGTCGAATGGTGCCTGCCTTTGTTAAAAGCTTCACTTCAAAAGCAAACACGTAGATTTTGGGTACACCTGTCTGTGTATACGTATAAAGAACATTATTTACGAGTGGCTTAATTAGTTGTTAACTACCACTGAGCTACACAGCCCTCTTCCAAACTGAATATTGATCAATCGGTCTAACGCGCAGGATAATGATTCCAGTCTCCTGCTGCCAAGGCAGTGAACTCTCTCTTTTGGTTTCTTCTTTTGTGTGTTTATTTGCTTAGAACTTTAAACATGACTTCGAGGCCATTAGGTAGAGGGTCAGGGTTTTCTCGGAGAAGGCTCATTGGTCTATCGTATACGAGTTCCATCTAGAGATAAAATCTAACCACTGACTCGTGGTGTATTGGAATCTATTTTGGGTTGTTTAGCTCCGAAATTAAGAGCGAGTGTTGCATCCTGAACATGTTTTCAAGACCAAAAACAGACCCATTTCCGAAAGTCTCCATACACTAGTATTCAGTGCTTATGTGTCATCCCTCTCACTCCATTTTGCTTCGGGACTTGCAAGCAGGCACGGGGATTAACACTGTCGAGGTTGGAGCCGGGAGCCCGGTTAGAGCCGGTTAGAGTCTCGGCGCCATCTCAACATTCTGTTATAAGCGAATTAGTCAACCTTCCCGTGGTTTAGCTACAAGTAAAAATCGGGCATTGTGTAAAGAAATTTTGGGGCTGGGGTGAGGCACTGCAATTATGCCCTCGAGCAGAGTTCGCTTTATAGAAAAATAGAGAAATTACGATGTATTTTCACACATGGCATGGAGGCACTAGGCAAACAGAGCACGTCACTCACACGGCTCTTCTGTTCCCAGCACTCCAATAAAGTAGTGGGTAACTTTTGGGTAACGTGCTTCCGTGTCTCATCAGAGATACGAATATATAGAAATGCATTTACAATACAGTATGCACTCATGAGTCCGAAACAGGTCAAAGCAGGTTTATAATTTTAAACATCTATGAGAAATGCTTGTCTATGCTGGAATCTGGGGTTGATTGTGATGCTTACCACAGAGGCCTCAATCATTCTGAGAGTATGTGGAGAATGTTTCAAGGAGGTACTTAGTGCGTGTCGGAAATGTTTCATAGGCATTTCGTAAGCGCAGCTCCCTGCAGTGCCATCATTTGGGGATAAGCGTTAAAGGGAGTGGGTGCAACTCATGCACAACTGATATTTCCGCAAAAAAAAAAAAAAAAAAATTGTCTACAATAAACCAGGAACATGTACAGCATTGTGGAATGAGAGTTGTAGTGCCGGTGGTCAGACAATCCCAGACTGAGGCTGAGGTTGTACAATCCCAATTTAACCTGGGACTGTTGTCAAATAAATTTATTCTGCGTTTGAGACCTGAGGCCTTGCTGGACCTTTGATTTTTATCACCTCGGATTGTGTTATGATTTAACAATCTGCGTTTTTTGGTACAATTTAATATCCTTGTGTGTTCGGACATTGGATAAATCGCACATATTGCTGTGATTTAATAACCTCAGTTTGGGCTGCAGTCTGATAACTTCAGCTCACGCTGGGATGTGTGATTTCAGTTTGTGCGGCAGCACAAGACCCCCGGTTTGTGGTGTCAGTTTTCTGTTTGTGGGCTTTTTATGCGCCCTCCAGCCTCTGGTGGGGTGAAGCGACCTCCAGTCTCCAGTGGGAAGCCTTAGTTTCTGCTGTAGTGTGATACCCCCAGATGGTGCTGTGGTGAGGCCCTACATTCCCAGCATGGGGCGTGCTGTTGTGCTGTTTCCCACGTGACTCGTGCATTGCATAATTCTTTAGCAAGAAGTAATGTCCATAGCGACAATTTTCTTTTTACGTAACTAGATAGTTTGGTGGCTAAGGTGTACAAAATAATGTCCCTGTTCAGGGCTTGAGGCTACACAGGGCAGTACAAACAAACACATTAATTTATCTTGAAATATTAACGTTTGTATGAATATGCAGCAGAGGAGACGGAAGGTTGAAAACAGGATCCAGATGAAGGATTGGTTGGCACGACTAGTGATATTAAGCAGTTCTAGGCGCTAACCTGTTTTGTGTGTACTAGGCGTGGAGCACTTGCTGCCCTAGGGTGTACTGGGCATAGATTCCAGTTTGGCGCCAAGGGGGTCTTGGATGCTATCCAGTTCTTGGGATTCATGTGCTTTGGCTTTTCAAACCATTTTGATGTGGATATCTGCGGCTAGAGGGCACGCTTGGGGTGGGTTTTTTGTGCGCTCTGGGTTATGCTGGCCCTCTCAGTGTGGGCACTCCTTTCCTGCATGTGGGTTTCTTACTCTTATTGTTTGCTGGGTTAGTTCTGGCTGTGGGTGAGCTTTCATGATGAGCTATGAGAGAGCGCTCTGGAGATGAGCCTGTGGCGGTGTGAATTCCGCACTAGGCTTGTGAGTGGGTTATACAAGTGTTCAGTCTTCATGTACATGTGATATGGGCTACTGAAAGGTCTGCTCTCACCGCAAAAGCCTGGCCTGCTAGTGTTAAGTATGGTCATCCTCACACCCCCTGTCATTACCAAGAGGGCCACGCCTTTAATAAAATAAACATGTGCCCTTCACTCTCAACATCCTGACGCACGCCAGCGTTCTGTCTGCACTGTATCAAGTACATTTGAGAGGAACTGTACAAGGTGGCAGTCGTTGTTCACTGGATTTTAGGATGCATAGATCCTGACACAAGCGGTGTGCCCCTAGTGAGAGCCTTATTTACAAAAGATGGCTGATGCATGTGACCATTCAGTTTTCAATGGTTTTGTGCTATTTGAAAAGTGCTTATCCTTTGCATTGTCTCTAAGATTCCTGAAACTTGTTTTATGGGGCTCTTCGCTGAGTTTGTACGCGGTTCTGCTTGCTGACCACGGGCAACATGCACCACACCAGGCAATAACATTTGGGGCTTGAAAATAGCCATTGGGTGGTCTCCTGAAGTGCCACGTGCCTGAGTACAAATTCGGGCCTATATGCAGCCCTGTTGAATGGGTTTAGTCCATTTGGTAATTTTAAAAGTGGGGCCACCCTTCAATTGACATCATTAATAAGAAAACTAGGGGCAGGGACGAGGTCAGCGGTTAGGCCTCACAAAAAGGCAATGGCGGCGCCATATACTCCCTTGGCACAGGAGCAATTTTCCCCAGCAATAATTGGAGGGGGCATTACATATAGGTAATTTAGGGTGCCGAGTTAACATGGCTCACCGCAGGATTTGCAATAGAACATGATGCTACTCTGCGTCTGTCGGTGTTCTCCAACCTTTAAAGCCTGGGCGGTAGAAACAGAACCCCAGTCATATACGGAATTTCTAAATGGGCTCCTGGGGTTGGGATAGCTTGACCAGCTAGGGTTTGCATTATTACCTGTAGTGCACTTCCAGCATTTAAGGAAGGTCTGGCAAGAAATAGGGTGGGAAGGCTCCTTAACACCCTGATGGTGCCACAATGTCTGCATCTTAGGTAACTAGCAATGGGAGCTGGTAGATGGAGCTTCTGTTGTCCTTTGGTTGCATCGCGGGGTGAAAGGCTGATACACAAACATATTTCATTGCCTTAGTGGCTCGAATTGAGGGGGATGGGGGCTCCTGCCCCGGGCCACCCTATCTCTCACCTATGGCGGGTGAGATACACAATCATTTGGGAGCCCATCCCTTCATCCTTTTGAGGTCAGATCAATGAATACCAATTTTACAGTAACCAAGCTACTGCGAGTCCGTAAATGACTCGGGCAATTCAAAGAGGTACCCGTATGATACCTAGTTAGTTCCTTGTCCTTGGGTTCATCAGTATGTTTGGCAAATAAACATATCTCTTCGTTCCGTGAATGGGCACTGTTTCATCATGTGGTGTTGGCAGAGAGGCACCGATGTGCGCCAGCATGACTGCACTCACATCTCATGTGTAATTGCACAGCTTACACGAGCCCCTCGCTGGGTCAATTGCAGGTTGTCTCTCTCTTCCTCATCTTAGCGGGTCGTCTCTCTCTCGCCCTGTCACTGGAACCCCTGTGGTCCCACTCCCTAGGAGGCCTGTTCCGGCCAGAACCCTATGATGCTTCAGCAACATTCTGCTGGGACCACGGCAAGCAGCTGCTCACTTGACTTATAGGCATCCTGTTGGTGGGCAGTTGAAATCTGTAAGGCAGTAACCCCCATTTCCTGTGGGAGAGGGGTGCACTTCCTCAGCAAAGGTTTTCCTTCACACGGGTGAAGATGAACGGGTTCGGTATTAGCTCTCTTCAGACAGGGCGGCGGACTCAGGAATAACTGCGGCTCCCAACTGGTTATTTGGCGGTCATTTCTTCAAGGGGCGGATGCCGCGGCGGCAAACGCCGGTATGTTCTCAGGGGAAGCAGGAGCAAGCGGCTAGGGGCCTCCCCCTGTTTGCTGCTGGCGTTGTATGCAGCCGGTGATGCATTGGAAATTACTATTCTGCTTCGCTTATGCCTCGCTTCTGTTAAACACACTCATGCTTGTTTTCTTCTGTTTCAGTAGCAGGATGGTTTATGAGTGCTCAGTCACTCCTTTGTCTGGCAGGCGGCTTACAGGTTGCCTCCGCTCCGTAAGCCCATGCCGGCAGGGGATGCGCAGCATACACTGTGGTGATCGTCGGGCTGAGAGTCGCTCACCTACATCGACTGGTCCTGAAGGTGAAGGGGGGCGGGGGACTTCTGTTCCCAGACCTCTTTGCCGTATACAGGTGAGACTTGGTCAGCCCCCTTTTTTTGGGTGGGGTGGGCGAAGGACCTTTTGGGCCCTGGTCGCCCTTGTGGCGGAAATTGAGATAAAAAATGTGACTAGAAACAATAGGAGGGGTTCCCCAAGGTGGGGCCCCCAGGAGGACATCTGGGATAGGATCCTGAAGTTCTGAGCCAACCAGCGGATGTACACACCAGATCAGGGGGTAAGAGACCTCAGATCGCTGGGGGAGAACATGGGGCTCCAGCTCTTGGCTCCCCCCATTACACCCCAGGGCTGATTGGTGTTTGGAGGGGGGGCGGAACCCGAAACTGGAGGACAAGGTACCGTGTAGTCGGGGTAACCGTCCCTCCTAGGGATACAGGTGACACATGGGTCACCTGTGTGGTCCAAATGGTGGTTCAGGACAGGAAGGGATCCTGTCAGATTGGTTATGGTCACAAGAATTTCTCAGTAACATGTAAATAAAAACTGTTTTCCCTGTTGACTAACCTTGTCATGCTTGCTATTTGATGTTTGGCTTATTGAAGTTATGAGTCATTTTGAATTATGTCTTTTTGAAATAAAAGATACTTCTTCCAACGAGTAAAGCTTGTCGTCTCGTGTATTCCTGGCGTGGGGAGTGTGGGCCGTTTTGGAGGCCTCCGGATCGTAGGGAAAAGCGCCCGCCCCGCAGTGGGGGGGGCGCGTCCCGTTAGGAGACGGGGCCTCCAAGGCCCTGGGGCACTCCCCCCCCTTTCCTTCTGCCGGGGGTGCCGGAGTTCGGCCGGATTTCCGCCCTGGCGCCTCGCGAGGCGTTAGGGCGGAAGTCAATCCTGCAGGGGGCATGACGTGGGGCCGGCGTTCGCCGTGCGCCGGTTCCGGCCGGCGCATACTGGTGGGGGGCTATTTAAAGGCCCCCCCAAGAAGGCTAGACCTTCTTTTCCTGTGTGCGGCGGCGGGACCTGGCGTGCGGCCCGCGATTGTCCCACCCACCCTCTCCTTTATGTTTAGTAGTTTGGAAAGAAGTTGGGAAATTGAGATAAAAAATGTGACTAGAAACAATAGGAGGGGTTCCCCAAGGTGGGGCCCCCAGGAGGACATCTGGGATAGGATCCTGAAGTTCTGAGCCAACCAGCGGATGTACACACCAGATCAGGGGGTAAGAGACCTCAGATCGCTGGGGGAGAACATGGGGCTCCAGCTCTTGGCTCCCCCCATTACACCCCAGGGCTGATTGGTGTTTGGAGGGGGGGGCGGAACCCGAAACTGGAGGACAAGGTACCGTGTAGTCGGGGTAACCGTCCCTCCTAGGGATACAGGTGACACATGGGTCACCTGTGTGGTCCAAATGGTGGTTCAGGACAGGAAGGGATCCTGTCAGATTGGTTATGGTCACAAGAATTTCTCAGTAACATGTAAATAAAAACTGTTTTCCCTGTTGACTAACCTTGTCATGCTTGCTATTTGATGTTTGGCTTATTGAAGTTATGAGTCATTTTGAATTATGTCTTTTTGAAATAAAAGATACTTCTTCCAACGAGTAAAGCTTGTCGTCTCGTGTATTCCTGGCGTGGGGAGTGTGGGCCGTTTTGGAGGCCTCCGGATCGTAATTAAGGTTGTAACTTATGAACTGCAAGTAACAAAAGGATCTCTGTGACAAAAGTAGTAACCCCATGAGCTGTACACATAAAATATAGATCTGCAATCTGCATGGTACACGTTCTTTACGGCAGCCGTATTGACCCTCTCTGGTACTTTAAGATGAGTCAAAACTGCAATTAGATAAAACTCCAATCTCCCTCCAGCAAGAACATTAATCACCAGAGTTAACTAGGCATTTTAATTGTCGCCTCAAAACTGCGCAAGGAACTCTGCAGGAGGTGCTTTTAAACCTGTAAGTTAATTCTATTAACTGCGCCAGGTCAGCGTTGGGTGTGGTTGCACCGTTCGCGCCGCCTTAAAGCTGGCCCTGGCGATCAGTGGTGGCCAGGTGGTGCCCCGAGTAGGGACAATGTTGGAAACTATTCCTGAGTGAATTAAATATACAACTTTGTGTTTGGTTGGTAAAGTTCTTGCTTGATTACTCCTTACACATATGTTCCTTGGCAGGTGGTACTGCCCATATGGGGGATACAGATGCTAAATATGTGAATTTTTATGCCAACATTATGTGCTTTGTCAAGTGACGTAAGAGAAGTGTACGATATATTACACAGCATCTATTTACAAAATCAATCTGTAAAGCTTGCACCATGACATTTTACTCTACTGTGAAGTAAACCTGAGCTATGTTTGAATACCACAGACGTGTGAAATCTCCGCCTTTTCTAACTTGCTGTGGGTTAGTAAACGTTTTCGCCTCTATTTGTGTTCCCATACCACTTACCAGACTAACGTTTGTCACCTTCAACCCATGGGAGACTGTTGATGTGCGAGGTGGTCTGCCAGTGTGCGGCCCTCCTTTGTCCTGGAAGTGACGCACGGTTGAAGGAAGCCTGGGGTACTCACGCAGAAGGGCCTGCGTTTGAATGTGCATTTGCTCACCCTTTGGCATTGTTTGCCTCTACTGCGGTGTCATCAGTGGTTCTGTCTTACCTCCTGTGATGTCATTGACACTCATTTACCCCTACACAACGGAGAACTACTCCTAAGAGCTATTAGTGGATGCTCTTGTTTTGCCACAATTTTACAAAACGGGTTCTCAGTCTGAGATGCCAGAAATGGGGTTAGCATGTGTTAGTGACATCATAACGGCAGTTTTTTTTTTTTTTTTTAAACAGTTTTTTTTTCAGGGATTATTCCTTAATTGAGATAATGTCAGGGTTCATAAACACTTAAGCAATGCATGCCCGAGGAAGTGAAGTTTGTAGTGATGAAATGTACAGACCCAGTCTAAGGGAGTAGTTGGTTCACGAGTTTCCCACAGAGGTTTAGTAAATAGTGTCCTGAAATATCAAAAGTTACTCTGATCTCCTTGTGAGTATTTCACAGGCGTCATTCTACTGCCGGTGATGGTAGGCCTCCATTCCCGTCCACGTATGCGTTGTGGCTGTTTCTCAGTTTGTCATGGCTGCGCAGTGCCTCGTCTAAACTGGGGTACACCCTGGCCCTGTTCTGCTACCGCCCTGAGTGCAGGGTTTTTAACTAAAATAGCAGTGCTGTCATGATACAGTTTACAGGCTGAGGTAATGGGAGTAAACCTGGGCTTACCATGCAGCTTTCCATGGAGGCTGGGTTTTGAGTACAGTAGTAAACATGTGGCATTGTTTCATGAGCATCTTTACCGGGAAGCAGGGTGGTTAAGCCAGTCAGGGAGTGGTTGCTTTGACATTTGTTCTGTCAGAGCTAGTTTGGCAAAAGTCGCTAAAAGCCAGCATAAATCGTTTACTGGAGTTTTAACTCTCTAATGTCTTTTTCGTGTAATGCCATATGGCGTTGTTGTCGTTAGTTGAAGTCTACCCCCTCCAGAGTGTAAAAGAAAGTAACTCGTTTTTGGCCACCGGTGTTTGCGTGTTTGTTTATTTAAGCATTAAATATTTCAGTAAGTAATATAGGCTTTTTATGTTTCAAGCATCCAATGAAAAATATTTAAAAAGAGCTGTGTGGGTGTTGGAGAAAAGGAAGAAAAAATACTTTCTGAAGATAAAAGTAACGAAATATTTTTTGGCACACGATTTTTACTCTTTTGGTATCTAGTGGTGCAACTGCTGCATGTTGCAAAAAGGGTTCCTATGATGAAGAGGGACCATCAGCTTTTGCTCCCACACAGTAGTTCCTGATGCGATGCGTTTCTTAAGGCAAGCCTTTCGTTTCCTGAATCTGTACTTCCAATTTATGAAGCCTGAATAGGCGCAAGCTGGATTTGATCATGGGTCATGTTTGTTCTGTTGAACATAGTGCACTATGGCATCAAACATCTCTCCTGTGGCCAGTTATGTAGGTCAGCTTTGGTTAGTTTGGGGACCGGAGCACTAACTTTTTTAATGACATAGCATTACTTGCTTTTTTTTCAAATCGTTTTTTGTGTTGTCCCACATAAAATAGTACTTTCAGTGTATCCACTGGCAATTAGTGAGGTGCCCCTTCTTCCAAACATGTCTTTCAATCTTTCCCAGCTGTAGAAAAATATGTTCAATGGCAGGTGTGGCTGTAGATACACATGCTTTGCATAAATCCGCAATCTAATGTTGGGATTTGAGTGTTACAAGTTGTTTTTCTTCGAGAATGTTTTTGAGTCACAAGATTGAGTGACTCCTCCCCTCGGTGATAGTGTGCATGGGCATTGAGTTCTTTGTTAGATTGTTTTCTCTCAGCCTTCTGGCTTGGACGTGTTTCTCTTGCTCTGGTAGATCTCGGTTCGGTCTCTTTCGAACTTTCCTTTCCAACTTTCTTTCAATGACAGTATATTATTTCAATCGTGCATTTCCACACTTAAACTAATCGATCCGATTTTCAGCTTCAAGTTTGGTTCAATGCCCTTCTTGGGCCTATTCTGTCAAGTGCTGTCGAAAAATGCTGGGCTAATGGAACAAACTTGGTTTAGGTTCTGTCCTCAATGCCACTCCAAGTTCCCGCATACAGCTCAACTCTTGGTGTGTAACTTGTGCTTGTCACCCAGAACGTAAAGAGGAGACCTGCAACACCTGTAGGTCTTTTTCGATCAAGATGAATCTCCGGAATCGAAGACCGCGTCGGTTGGAGACGACGTTGAAGACACTGGACGATACTCCTGACACCTTCAGAGAGGAACATGCACAAGAGGATATTGGACATCAGACAGCCCTCTCGATCCAGACTCTAAGTTGAACGAAGATTCTGACATCAAGAGCCAGTCAATTCCAGCAGCACAGTACATGAGTACACCAGCTCCTTCATCTCACATTAAGGTGTTGAAAAAAGACTTCCAAGCTGCTCATCGGTCCACCACTGCCTTTGGGCCATGGTAGGATTGGAAACTTACATTTGGATACCCCACCCTCCGGGTCGGCACCAAAAGTTGCCTAGACCAAGATGTCTTCAGCACCAACCAAAGACTCAACAGCATCCCAACCAATCTCCGGATCGAGTCTAGCTTTGGATTCAAGCACATCGGCTTCGGAGCAGACACCTTTGGTTTGAAAAAAAGTTAAATTACAAAAATGTTGAACCGAAAATTATGCTTTCCAAAGACTCCACAACTTCAGATGAAGGGACTCCACCAATGGAGCCTATTATAGAAGTAATTAACACTAGTCAGCACAAGATACATATACAAAAGGGAATGGGAAAAATAATTGCTTATCCTCCTGTTCCAACTAAAAGGAGACTTAAATTTCAAGAAACATTGGACACCGCTCCTCCTCCTAAAAAAGTTTCCAAGGACAAAGATCAGGCTCCAGGTCAACCTCAGCCTTCTCCCACTCACCCTCCTGTACTTACTCCTACTCCACCACCACAATCTCCCACATCTTTCATACAGCAACAGTTCTCTCCATAAGGGTCATTATCACCTCATAGAAATGACTTGGGTGATGCTCTACAAGATGTAAATCCAGGGGATTTATGTGATCCAGATCCCATACTCCCTAATGACCCTGTTTTATATCCAGCAAGGCCTTCACTTCCTGAGGATACAACAGCATACAACCAGGTTATTGCAAGGGCAGCAGCATTCCATAATGTACATATCCACACTGACCCTAGCAAAGAGTATTTCCTCTTTGATACCTAAACCAACACTCACAAAGAGTCAGTTCCTACCCATGCTGCCAGGTATGCTTGGACATGCCACAGAGATCTTCAAGGAACCTGTTAGGGCAAGAGTGATTACACCAAGGGTTGATTTTATAAAAAAAAACAAAAAAACAAAAACAAAGGGGCACCCTCCGATCCAACACTTATAAAAATCACAACTACCTCCAGATTCTATAGTAGTAAGCGTGGCACAAAAGCTTGCTAATAGTCAGTCTACAGGAGATGCTCCTCCTCCTGATAAGGAGAGCAAAAAACTGGATGCAGCGGGCAAAAGGGTAGCTGCTCAAGCTGCAAATCATTGGTGAATTGCAAATTCTCAGGCACTTCTGGCAAGGTATGATAGGGATGAAATGGAGGAACTGCTTCAGTATCTTCCACTTGAACATCGAAAAAGGCATCAGGAGATGGTCTCAAAAGGGCAGGCCATCTCAAACAATTCAATTAGATGTGCCATTGATGCAGCGGATACAGCAGCACGTGGTGTAAACACTGGTATTATTATAAGAAGGCATGCTTGGTTGAGGTGCTCAGGCTTTAAGCCAGAAATACAACAGGTAGTTCTCAACGAGCCTTTCAATAAAGGACACTTATTTGGCCCAGAGGTTGATACCACTATTGACATGCTCAAAAAAGACTCATAAACATCTAAAGCTATGGGAGCCTTACTAACTGCACCAACTAGGGGTAATTTCTGTAGGCCACAATTTAGGGGTGTTTCAAGACATCATCTGCCAAGCCTTCCATCTCCCAAACCAAACAAGGAGCACATTTGTACAGTAGAGGTTCCTTCAGAGGCTTTTACAGGGGCGCAAATGATAGAGGCAGAGGTAAAGCATCCACCTCTCGAGTTTGTGCCTCAAATACAAGACAGTGAATTTTCACAAATCCCCATAATGCACACCTCTCCAGTGGGGCGGAAGACTAGAAAATGTCTATCCCCAATGGTCCAACATCACCACAGATCAATGGGTTCTATCAATTATCCAACATGGCTATTGTCTAGAACTCATTTCCACTCCCCCAAATAGTTCCCCCGTGTTCACAAACTCTCACATGATCATCTCAGTCTCTTAAAAGAAGAGGTACTATCCATTCTTCACAAAGGGGCTAGAGAACCAGTTCCCCTATCTCAACAAGGGTTAGGAGTGTATTCCCTATTCTTCCTTATACCAAAGAAAGATGGCTCATTAAGACCAATTCTGGATCTCTGACCTCTCAACCCATACATACTTTCAGAGCATTTTCATATGGTCACTCTGCAAGATGTTATTCCCCTATTACAGCAAGGAGATTATGTGACCGCATTAGATCTCAAAGATGCTTATTGTCACATTCCCATACACCCAGCACATCGTAAAAATCTCTGATGTGTCATTGCGGGAAAACATTTGGAGTAACAGGTCCCAGGGTATTCACAAAATGCTTAGCGGTAGTGGCTGCATTCCTCAGAAGACAACATATGCACGTTTTCCCATACTTGGACGATTGGCTCATCAAAGCCAAAACCATCCAACAATGTCAGAAGCATACTCAGTACACAGTAAACCTTTTACACACTTTGGGATTTACAATCAACTTTTTCAAATCCCATCTCTAACCCTCAGAGATACAGCCTTATCTGGGAGCAATTCTCAATACTAACTCAGGGTTGGCATATCCAAACCCAGCACGGATTCAAGCTTTCCAAACTCTTCTGTCTCAATTACAGGAGAACCATACTTATACAGTGAAACTAGTGATGCAGCTATTAGGGATGATGGCTTCCTGTACTGCCATCATTCCTCATTCCAGACTACACATGCATCCATGACAGCAGTGTCTGTCCCCTCAGGGGTCTTAGTCACAGTGTCATCTTCAGAACCTAATGTTGTTGGACTCACCACACTCTGCAATGGTGGAATCACACCAACCTTTCAAAGGGGCGGCCCTTTCAAGACCCTGTGCTTCAGATTACTCACTACAGATGCATCATAGGTAGGCTGGGGAGCTCACTTCAACAACCTTAGAATACAAGGCAGTTGGGATCCCATTCAACAAACTTATCACATCAACTACTTGGAGTTACAAGCAGTCTTTCTAGCGCTCAAAGCATTTCTGCCATAACTCTCCCACAAAGTGGTTCTAGTCCATACAGACAACATGAATACAATGTATTTTCGGCAGAAAGGGGGCTGGGGACACTAATCTTCATTTTCCCTTCCACCTCAGACAATTTGTAAATGGATAATTCATAATCACATTCAGTTACTGGCAGAATATCTCCCAGGAATGGACAATCCGTTTGCAGACCTTCTAAGCAGGATGCAGCAACAAGTCCATGAATGGGAACTTCACCCACAAGTACTTCACCAATACTTTCGCCTCTGGGGAGCACCAGAATAGATCTCTTCGCCATTGTAGAAAATTCAAATTACCAAAACTTCATGTCCAGATATCCACATCATCAGTCTAAGGGCAATGCTCTGTGGAGGAATTGGTCAGGAATATTTGCTTACTCTTTTCCACCTCTCCCACCCATTCTATTTCTGGTTCACAAACTGAGACAAACATCACTCACCATGATCCTTGTATTCCCCACATAGGCACATCAACCTTTGTACACAACACTATTGGATTTGTCTGTGGTTCCCCACCAGAAACCTCCCAACAGACCAGACCTTTATTTTTGACTCAAAAGTGAAGTCAAATCAGACATCCAAACTCCGAAACCCTCAATCTTGCGATATGGATCCTCAGATCATAGTTTGGATATTTACAACTTTCCTCTGAATCTATGTACATTCTTAGAGAGGCATGTAAACCTAAAACTAGACAATTATGCTGCAAAATGGAAACATTTTGTATGCTACTGTCAACCTAAACCTATTGATCCACTCAAAGCATCAGTGCAAGACTTTGTTTGTTATCTGATACATTTACAAAAAGCAAATTTAGCATACTTGTCTATCAGACTTCATTTAGCAGCTATAGCTCTGCTTACCTCCAAAACAGACAAAATATTTCTTTGTTCAAAATTCCTGTAATTAAAGCATTTATGGAAGAACTTAAGGGGGTTATTCCGCCCAGGGTTCCTCCGGCATGGAACCTTAATATTGTCCTTACTAGACTTATTGGTCCATCATTTGAACCCATGCACTCCTTTTCTTTGCAATTTCTTTTATGGAATGTTGCCTTTGTAGTGGCTATCACTTCTCTGTAATGTGTAAGTGAATTACAAGCTTTGACTTTAAAAAAACCCTTTTTCCAAGTACATAATGATAAAGTCGTCCTAAGGACATATCCTACATTTCTCCCAAAAGTATTTTCACCATTTCACATTAACCAATCAATTGAGTTACCTGTTTTTCCTTACAGCCAGCCTCAGTCTCTGAAAGAGCTTTGCACACAATAGATGTTAAATGAGCATGTATTACATTGGCAGGACAAAGGGCCAGCTGTAGAAAAGGGTTTTTCCCATTCTGTGTCAATGGGAAAATGTGTTCGTACATATGGGTCTAAATGTTTTAGAAAATCTAATCGACTTTTTTGTAGCATTTTCAATGCCTGACAAAGGCAATCCGATTTCTAAAAATGGAATAGCTAGATGGACAGTCAAGTGATTTCAAACTTATCGGAAAGCAAAGAAACAATTACCTACAGCTCCTAGAGCACACTCTACCAGAATAAAGGTGCTTCTATTGCCTTTTTAGGTTAAGCACTATTGTGTAGATGTTTTAGCTCACCAACAAACAAATGTTGGTCAGGCAATGCTCAGGACACGTTTTCAGGCTACTCCAACTCCTACAGGCGAGCTACTGTGTACTTGGAGGGGACTGCTTTACAGTCTGTGCAAAGCATGTGTATCTACAGCCAGACATGCCATCAAATGGAATATGTTCCTTACCCACTAGACATTTCTTCGTTATATGTAGTGCTGTAGATTCACATGCGCCCTCCCTCCTGCCTGGAAACCTGTAGTTGTTGTAGTAAAATTCCTCTACAAGTATTGTATGTATGTATATACACTGCATGGACATACACATACCTCAACCAGCTGCCAGGAAAAAATCTAACAAAGGACTTAATGCCCATGCGCACTATCACCGAGAGGAGGAGTCACTCTATCTTGTGACTCAAAAACATTTTTAGAAGAAAAACAACTTGTAACACTCCAAGCCCAAAATAGGTGGTGGACTTATGCAAAGCATGTGAATCTACAGCACGACATGCCAGTAACAGATTTCTACTGGGTAAGTAACATTTTCCTTTTTATCTGGCTTTTTTTGCTTAATGTGTTTGCATTTGTATAAGGGCCATTTCACATAGTTGACCTCCTAGCCATTGAAATACTGATGATGATTCTTTGAAATTAGAACCTCTCAGTCTTGAGAGAAGTATTCAATCCATTGCTTAATTTGTGAAGTGCATACATGCACACCAGGAGCCTAAAGCTTTTCTTAGGAGCCCACTGCCAACACCAGGTCAAAGACTGTTAAATGAAAATATCCCACGGTCCCCAAACACAAGTGCTGCTGTCCATCACCTCCAACCACCTGCAGAAATTGAGTGCTGGTTAAATCTTCAATTTGCTTCCACAGCAAGGGGATGTATATGAATTACAGACCCTGAGAGTCTCTTTTCTTGGCAGTTACCAAATACTGAAACACATAATTGCTTTGTCCAGCAAGAACATCATGAGACCATTGTTGTAATTTGAAAGACCAGAATTCAGATTTATAGCCATTTGAGAGGCAAGTTGTACTCCATGCACATTTGCTTTGTTGGCCTGTGGTGTCTGTTACATTTGAATAAACAGTGTTATAGATCCTCTAGCATGCAAATCATTTCATTGTAATCAGTTATCTGGATGTTGTCAGATGCTGGATGTTGATTACTGCGTGCTGACAAACTCAGGATGAATTTGGTGACTAACCAGTTACATGGAAATCTCAAGTCACTTCACTAAGTTGCTATTCCCTTGAAGGAAGTGAAGTAGATGATTTGTTTGAGGTGTTACAACAGAGAAGTGTTAATTGTTTGCATTAAAGAGGAAAAATCCTTATTTATTCCTCAACCAGAGGTTCTATTGAAAGAAACCTTTCTTAGACATTAGTTAAGAGGGTGTCTCCATGAGTTAAAAGCTTTCTCTGAATCATACTATGCTACACATTTGTCTTACTACACTAATTCTAGGTTTGCCTTGCTAGTAAAGTGGTTACCTTGGTGGTGAGGGGTGGGTGGCTCGGAGCCTTAACCCTACCATTGTATAACATCTTAAAATACCCTGAAGACAGCAAGTCTGAATGCATAGGGTAAATCACCTTCTGCCACTATAAGGATACTGCAAGTCCACAAGGAGATTCCTGATTATATAGAGAAATTAGGCTCTCACATGAAGTGGATCTATCTTGTATATCTTTTCTAATGGAATCATACATGTATAAATCTAAATGTGGACTCTGTGTTGTCCAAAAGTCAAACGGAAGTAAATCAGTTCTGCTAGTTTCCTCTCCCTCAGAGGCTATTAGAATTCCAATTAAGCATGAAGAGTTAGTTTGCTAGAAGACGGAACTGGCACTTCTAAAGCCTTGATGACGGTTATAGTGCTAACACTGATTACTTAAATGGGGTGAGCCCTTTGGAAAGAGGTGGCACAGGTAGTATCACAAAGGGCACGAGTAACAGCTTTCCTTTTCATGTGAGTACCCAAAATGGAGACTGAAGTGATCCAAAAATATATGTCACATATTTTTATCTTTCTTCACCGCTGGGGGAAGCCTTTCCCATATCCATTCCATCATTTCTACCGGGGTGTATCTGGGGGAGGATTTGGCACTCCTGAGGTAGAAGTTTGACTTCTACCAGTTTGGATCACTGAGTTGTGCGGTAAGATGAAAAAGAAAGCCATAAAAAGGTCTAGAGTTTTGGTAGACATATTGTCTGTTCAAGTCTGAGATTCTCTTGTCACTGACTAGTGCACAGTATAAGAATTCCACCTAACCACCATCTCATCTGTACATTGCTGGACCTGTACCAAAATGTAAAGAAAGGAAGAGCATCTGCCTGGCTTGCAGAAGAAAGCTGCATGAAGGACACCTGCTTTCCTCTAGCACCCAAGGGTCAGAAATATTATGTAAGGACCATCATACTGGCCTTCAGTTCACTCCCCAATCTTGCCTGAAAGACACACATGGTAGGAGAAGATATATATCCTAAAGAAGTTCCAGTTAGCCAGTTGTGGGAGGACTGTACTAATTGTTTTGGGGAATCCTGGCTGAAGCAAAATGTGATGCCGAGGGGGCCGTCCTGATGACTTGGTGGTTGTACAAGAGACCAGGAGTGATTTTCCAAGTATCAATAAATAACGGGACTGTAGTTTTATGACTTTCTTTTGGATCCCTCTCTGGCTACACCGTCCTCCCATGCTAAAGGAAAATAAGAACCAAAATTAAGGGAATTACCAATGAATGGCTAGGGACCAGGGCTTGGTGAAGAGGTCACCCTGGTGGTGAAGTGACCTTGAATGTGACATTGTCCCACTGGAGGTTTTGTTGCCAAATCTGATTTGTTTAGCAAGAATTTGATGATGGTGTACCTGATTTCAATAGATCGTGCCTTTCCCCTGAAAACTTACCCAACTCCTGCTCTATTATGGCTTGCCTGTACTTGTACCCATGTCCTAGTCCACCGCAAACATTGACTTTGAGTAATGTTTATGTTTTTGCGGTCCTTTCTGACTTATAACTTAAAATTGCTTGTCCAGCTCCTTTATCCCGTTGCAACTACTTTTGCATAATTCTGAAAGTTATAATTTCTTCCGTTTTCTAAATCAGTTTGGGTATTTTATTGTTCCCATCTTAAATTTTGTTTGGTATAACTTGAAGTTAACTTCCATTTCTCTGGTTGAAGTACGTGTTGTCTGTGCCACTGGTACCAGGAATAATACAGAGTCATTTATTAAACTGTGTTGGGGCCTAGTAATAATATTGTTTTATTTAGTTGATAGGTCCACTCCTACCAAATTAATAACCCATTTGCTGATAAAAGCTCTGAAAGGGGACATGTATGTATTGAGAATTACTCCTTAGTAGGACTGTTTTGACAGCTTTTACCTAAGGGTTGAAATGACCAATGAATTCTGAGATTGAGGATGAATTATAAATGGTGTCAGAGTTCATGAGCATTAAGAATATCTAGGGCAGCTTTGCGTAACATCCCTAGAGTCCAACTCCATTTTGGTCAGTCCCCTAACTCCATCTCGGACATCATTCCTCCTCAATCCTGACAAGTCACTGTAATATCTATTATAAACAATTATAACATTAATGTCGTCCTCCCTTATCATTTGTAGAACTGAGTGTGTCGAGTCATTCTTATAATGACCCAGATATAACACCTGATGAGACGCCCTGTCTGGAACAAGTGCTTCATTATCAATATGTCAAGTCCATCAAGAAACATCCTTAGACAATTGATCAAATTGTGTAGTTCGAATTGATGTCCCCTCGTCTCCCATTTTCTTACAGATATGTGTAGGACCCTTTCTCTGGTGCCCTTATATGTACCACATTCCTGAAATTGTCAGAGGTTTCCATCCCTGATAATGTTTAGAATTTGAGGACCCCATTCATCCCCTTAGATAGAGATTTCCTTTGCCCCAGATTTTTGTGCAAGAAACTGTCTGAAGAAAATGTTGGTTATTGCCAGCACTCAGAGAAGATGCAACATCTTGCCTGATACTGAGAGCCAAATACCTGTGGGAGGATGCTACCACAGGACAATTGCCTTTCGCATGGAACGCTTCCTTCACAGTTCTTCAGATAACAGCCTGAGCTGTCAACAAGGTATGCAGTGTGTTGCTTCTCCCTAAGAAACTCTAGATTGAAAATGTCTCTATTGCATGATCTCCTGGGGTAGCTGATAGAAGTAAGTTAGGCTTTTAGATGATGCTTTAACCATGGTTTAAATGTTCATTTTATTCTTGTTGTTTACAACATGCCTTCTTACTGTTTTTATGATATCCTGTATGAGTATTTTAGATGTAGTAAGAAACAGGTTCACCCTGTTGTAATAAATACTTTTAGTTTAAAGTGTCTTTTTCTTAGTGCTATGTGTGATACTGTGAGGAGTGATATAGGCTTACTGTTACTGGTCCCTTTTCAGTGATTGTTAGTAACCCAAAAGCAATTACTTCACTTCAACTATGTATTGAGTGGGGTTCTGCATGACTACAATTATCTGTCTTTCACATTAAGCGCTGGTGCACTGAACTAAGTTCACCTGAGTCACTGGCGAGTGGGAAAGCAAACGTTACAGAACTATGCCAGAGTCCTAGTTTACACAAAAATCTCTTCTTGCATAAATTGAAGTAGCGTGAAACCCTTAGGCAGCATCAGTGTCTTCAAGAAGTTGTAAAGCATGCCAGCCAGAAGTAACAAGGGGCAGTCAGCTGTGCTGCATGACTTTATGTGCCTGATAAGCATACAAATTGGTTACAGTCAATTAGAAAAGCTTGAGAATTATACAGGATGACTATTTGTATATAATCTTTGCTTCTGAAAGTCAAGGACCAAGGTGCAGGTGGGTGTTATCGGCATATAGTTGCAAAGGGGTCCGCTTGTTAAGTAGAACGTGGGGGGAAAAAGGGGAGCCAGTTGAGGGGATAGTGGCAGGCTGGCTCAGTTGGGGAGGGGGCTTGTTATTGTAGGAGGAAAAGAAAGTTGAGCAGGGTTACTAAGGTAACTGGGTTACGGTTCAGGGCCAAGTGCATTCTTGGGGCGAGAGGCATCTTGGGAGGCCCCTCTGGTTTGCAGTGAAAGGATATAGGGCTGGCTAAGCGAGATTTGGGTACCTTATAGGATGTCCATCTATGGGTGGGATCGGGTAAGATGTTTGTTGGCGGCCTGTGTAGTTCGCCGGGGAGATTATCATTTCCCACGTGTTGTAAAAAATGAGTGGGAAGGATAACCCATTAGGGGGAAGGAGGCCGCTTGCACAAGTAGTGGACCTCCTCATAGTGAAGGGCTTCCTCCTCCCTACTACCTCCCCCATATGTGCATCACTCCATGCCAAGCCGTCACTGGACAAGACCCTGCGTGGATCCCCACTGGAGTTTGAGCACATGTTTGACCAGAAGAAGTGCCATGGCTGCATAGCGGGTGTGCACTTTATGCTGTTTCTTAAGTTTAAAGAGTAAAAGTACTGATGCATGTAGGAGGGTCCTTTACCAACTTATTACAAGTTAAATACTAGAGAGTGACTAGCATGCATGGAGGCTGATGATCCTGTACAGCATGAAAAATTCAAACCTGCGCTTGGAGTGGGTCTTGAAGCTTCCTCCCAGAGCATGGTAGTTTCTTTTTAGACCTGTGAGTGACAGCAGTCACTGCAGTTACATTTATAAAGGGGTGACGATGTGGCACAACGGCCAGAGCTGCCGACTTTGGACTTGGGGAACCAGGTTCAAGCCTCGGCGTTGGCTGAACATCCTGCGATTCTGGACAAATCACTTAATCTACCCATGTCTACCAAACAAAATGACTGTGTCTTTGTGTAATATAACTGGTGCCCATGTAAAGTGCTCCAATACCTTTGGGTCGAGTTTGCACTATAAAAATGCAAACAAAAAATAAATGTGATAAAGACCCATGTCCCGAGCAACCTATCTTTTAGGGACCATGCTCCTCCAATTTTATGCATAAGGACTACCAGAGATGCAGATGAACTTCACTGCAAAAGTAACGCATAACTTTAAATAGAGCATTTGAAAAATATTTCAATATCCACGAATGTATGCAGGTGGGAGGGTTCCTGTACTAGTTTCAATATTTGAGTACCAGCTCAGACCTAGACAGCAACAAGAAAATGGAAATGCAATTGTGTGCGACCTTGGGACTTTCTCTTTCCGTTTTTCTGACGCACACAGGATGATCTCATTTCAGGCAGATTCAGTCCGGGGACCTTTCCTTAATAGGAAATTGTTTTCCGAATTCATTCAATACAGATTCACTAGATGCTTGCAAAGAGCAGGCTGGATGCGAGGAGCATTGCACAGTGTCACATTGAGATGGGAGGCCATGCTTTGTCTCCACTTACTGGGCTGGGAGTGCTCATTGAATTGAGGAGCAGCCAGTGAAACCGCGGCAGTCTGCTCGGAGTGTCCCACAGTAATTAGGACCCATGCTCCTCTCAGGAAAGTCATTTGTGGATTCTGACGAGCTGTTACTTCCTCTTACTCATTTTAGCATTTTTTTCAATATGAGAGTATTTCTCCTAATTACAAACTGCAGTATATTTGTGACTAGGGAACAGGAAGACAGTGTTTTCTATTAGAAAACCAGCCCTCACTACTGAGAAAAATTATTTTACAAAGTGAAAACTGCAAGCAAACATTTAATCTTACTTTGTACTCTCCTGACGTCTACATTCTCATGTAATTCACGTTTATCTGCAGTCGGTGGGAGCTTTGGGTGATTACCCGCCACCTTCGGCTGCCTGGAGGTGCAATACTCTTAGGGTTTTCTAGTATATTGTAGTGCCCCAATATCGACCAATGATTCATTCGGTGATCTAAAGAAAATGTGTTGCATAATGTAGCAGCTTAATCCTTCCGCAGCCTCTTCGGGTTTCAGATTAAAGGAATCAATTTAGCTGATGAAAGCGTTAGTCTGACCTGCCCTCCTAGGCTAAGAAGAAAAATGGCTTATTGCGTCTGCTTTACATGCTGTGTAGAATGGCAAAGTGAATTAATGCACCCTTGTTCTCTGTAATGTCAAAACAAAATGTTAATTGCGATTTAAGGTTAATATCGAACGATACTTACGAAGAGGGCTGTGTCTATTTATAAGGGGAGCAGTAGCTGCAGCTTCCACTTACATCTTCGAATGGTAAAATCTCGACATTTTAAACCCTTTAAGTGAGCTTTGATAAAGCTGTTTCAGGTGTGATGACGTTACCTGTGGCGGATGAGCACTGACTGATCTTGTCCAGCCCATCCCAAGTGATGGGTGTGGGCTGGAGTCCTCTGTGGACGCTCGTGGCAATATGACGCCATCCACACGTCATTTTTAGTGTGAACCTTTATCTGAGGCATGGCAACCAAGAGTGTATGTCACATGCCATGAGCTCTCAAAATGGGTCCGCGACCACGGCTGCAGAACGCATTTTCACAACCGATACAAAACCTCCCCCAGTGCACAAAAGATTAAACATGCATTTGCAATGCAATGGGGCTCGCGTTTGCTCGAGTCTTTCCACTCAAATTGAAAATGAAAATGAAAACAGTTGACATAAGCGACATAAGCGAGCCGGTAGAAAGCGCCATCGCCGCCGTGAGCATTAGCGCTAAGAAGAGACACAGAAATAAAAAGAAGTCGCTCACAGTCAAACTATCGGCAAACATGTAGTTATCTGTGTAACAGGTTCGATGTCCAAAGCGGTAACCAAACACCCTCAAGGAGGGATAAACGTAAAGTATTCACCAATGATAACAAAGGATTTTTGAAAGGCAAGTCCACGAACGAGTGATAGTGATGGGCATGCAGTGGGCATGGTTAAATCCCCACAGATAGATTACAACAGGACAGAGCGCTTGCTCGCTTGACCTAAAAATAAGGAAGTGGAGGGAAGTGACTGGCTATATTTAAAATAAGAATATTTAATACTAAATGTGCTTAATTTGAGCCAGTGGTTCCAGGTGGGGCCCACCAGCCAGTCGCGCTATAGGGGCGGTGCGCGGAGGGAGGGTGAGGGGTCTGGAACAAAAACATTTAATAAAAAAATAAATATATAAAAACAAACCTGCTCCGCCACCGCTCCTCTTTCCTGGTCTCTGTAGGCACAGGCTCCCAGCCTGCCCTGCTGCCAATCCTGATGCTGCTCAGAGCAGCATTAGGATTGGCTGGAGTGCCCAGCCAGGGTGCCCCCAGGCAGACTGGGACACCTGTGCAAACTCATTCCAGCCCCGGAACATAGTGCGGGGCTGGAGAGAGCACAGTGCCCATGTGTGTTTAGCCGGCCTGAGATGGCGGACAGACCGAACACACATGCGCACTGAGGGTAGTGCACAGTGCACTCCCCTCTTCCCCGATGACCTGCCTCTTTAACAATGAAACGTAATAAACAGTTTATTATCATTTCGTTGTTAAGGGCTTGCAGCTTCTGCTGCTCTCAGGGAGGCGACGCTCCTCCGCCATAGCAGAGGAGCTGCCACTGCCGGCAGCACTCATTTTTGTGGCCCAGTAATTGTTTTTCTCTACAGACTTTGACCCAGAGCAAGAGAGATAAAAATACAAAAGGGAGAAAAAAGGAGGACTAGGGAGAGAATGAAAAATAGTGACTGGGGGAGAAAGCAGGAATGAAAGAGAACATGAAGGAGTGAGCTAGAGGGGCAGGGAGTGTTTGGTGGTGGATTAGAGAGGCATACGGTGTAATAAATACTGCCTAACCTTGATATTCGGCACCCTGAATCTTTATAGGAGGCACTTACTATTTTCCAAACTAAGCACTGAAGCGAGAAAGAACTCCTCCTTTGCAGGGAATCTTAACTCGCAGTACATTTTCTTTCTCATGAGTCCACCAGTGCTTTCGCGATTTTGGGTTGTAGTGGCCCCTCGTATTTATGGGGTGTTTTTCCCTGTTTATTGCTTGATACTTTGCGCACATAGGGAACTTTATAAAAATTTCAGACATTTGCTGATATTTAAAGAAACATAGTTTTAAATAGCCAGACAAAGGGTTTTAATTCACCGGATTTCAAATGCCATTTTGCAATCTTTTACACACACACTCATTGGGTTATGGCATGCACATTGCAAATTTGTTCGAAGGTTGTTGGACCTGGCTTTTTGACGGGGTCATCCCCAAACTTTTTGCCTCCTTCCTCCTATTTTTTCTGACCTGTTGTTGTTGGCTTTTGACCTCTGGGCACTTTACCACTGCTAACCAGTGCTAAAGTGCATATGCTCTCTGTGTAAATTGTACTATTGATTGGTTTATCCATGATTGGCTATTTAATTTACTTATAAGTCCCTAGTAGAGTGCACTGTATGTGCTTAGGGCCTGTAGATTAAATGCTACTAGTGGGCCTGCAGCACTGGTTGTGCCACCCACTTCAGTAGCCCCTTAATCTTGTCTCAGGCCTGCCATTGCCACGCCTGTGTGTCCAGTTTCACTGCCACTTCGACTTGGCATTTAAAAATACTTGCCAAGCTTAGAACTCCCCTTTTTCTACATATGTCACCCCTAATGTGCGCCGTAGGTAACCCCTAGAGCAGGGTGCTGTGTGGGTAAAAGGCAGGACATGTACCTGTGTAGTTATGTTCTGGTAGTGTAAAACTCCTAAATTCGTTTTTACACTACTGTGAGGCCTGCTCCCTTCATAGGCTAACATTGGGGCTGCCCTCATACACTGTTGAAGTGGCAGCTGCTGATCTGAAAGGAGCAGGAAGGTCGTATTTAGTATGGCCAGAATGGTAATATAAAATCTTGCTGACTGGTGAAGTCGGATTTAATATTACTATTCTAGAAATGCCACTTTTAGAAAGTGAGCATTTCTTTGCACTAAAATCTTGTTGTGCCCTTCAATCCACATCTGGCTAGGTTTAGTTGACAGCTCCTTGTGCATTCACTCAGACACACCCCAAACACAGGGTACTCAGCCTCACTTGCATACATCTGCATTTTGAATGGGTCTTCCTGGGCTGGGTGTGTGGAGGGCCTGCCCTCACACAAAGGACTGCCACACCCCCTACTGGGACTCTGGCAGACAGGATGGAACTGAAAGGGGGCTTGGTGCATTTCTTAGACACTCTTTGAAGTCACCCCCACTTCAAAGGCACAACTTAGTATAAAAGAGGGCCTCTGCCCTACCTCATCAGACACTTGCTGGAGAAGAAACCTGAACCAGAAACTACATCCTGACAAGAAGAACTGCCTGGCTTCTCAAAGGACTCACCTGTCTGCTTTCTACAAAGGACTGCTGCCTTGCTGTTGGCCTGCTGCCTTGCTGAACTCTTGCCTGGCTGTGAAAGTGCTCTCCAAGGGCTTGGATAGAGCTTGCCTTCTGTTCCCTGAAGTCTCAGGACCACAAAGACTTCTCTTTTTCACTTGGACGCTCGGTGCGCCGAAATTTTCGACGCACAGCTTGTTCCGCGGCAAGAAAAATGCCGCACACCGACGCTGATCGACGCAACGCCTTCGGGACGACCGAAACTTTGACGCACGGCCTCGCAAAGGACAACGCCGCCCGACTTCCAAGGAGAAATCGGCGCGACGCCTGCCGTGAGATCGAAACTTCGCCGCGCAGCCCCGCAGAACGACGCGCAGCCGGAAAACAAGCAGGAAAATCCACGCACAGACCCGGGACATCTGGTAATCCCCGCGATCCACTGAAAGAGACTGTCCGTGCGCTGGAAAACGACGCACAACTTCCCCGCGTGAAAAATAACGACGCAAGTCCGTGTGTGCTGGGGAGAAATCGACGCACACACCAGTTTTCCACGTATCTCTTCTCCTTTGGCCCTCTGAGGAGATTTTCCACCAGAAACCAGGTACTTTGTGCTTGAAAGAGACTTTGTTTGCTTTTTAAAGACTTAAGACACTTTATATCACTTTTCAGTGATATCTTTACAAATTCATATTGCAACTTTGATCGTTTTGACCTGAAAATACCCAGATAAATATTATATATTTTTCTAAACACTGTGTGGTGTATTTTTGTGGTGTTATATTATGGTGTTGTATGATTTATTGCACAAATGCTTTACACATTGCCTTCTAAGTTAAGCCTGACTGCTCGTGCCAAGCTACCAGAGGGTGGGCACAGGCTGATTTTGGATTGTGTGTGACTTACCCTGACTAGAGTGAGGGTTCTTGCTTGGACAGAGGGCAACCTGACTGCCAACCAAAAACCCCATTTCTAACATTGGTGATCAGCGGTGAGGATAGGACTTGTATTTGTGCAGTGACATACAGTAGCTAAATATTTCACTACCTACCCACAGTTGAAGGTCAACTTGATTTTTCATCTTTTTGCTTTTGGTTCTCTGATGTCCTCCTGGATATACTATTGATATTTTGGACTTTGGATTTTGTTTTTTGCCGGTAAGATCTTATCAGAATGGGATTGTGTACCTACTCATTTTTTGTGCGTACTGACCACCTCAATAAGGCTGACCTAAGGAAGCTTTGCAGAAAATGGGGCCTTCCTGTAGCAAGGAGATCTACTAAGATGGAAATGCTACATAACTACATAGTCTGGGGGGAAGAAAGATGGGCAGAGAGAGAGGCAGCAAGAAACCAAATGACTAAGTACCCCTCAGATGAGGAGGAGGACTGCTCACATGAGGAGGAAGACTGCTCACATGAGGAGGAAGACTACTCAGATGAGGAAAGAGACCCAGAGAGAGATGAATGGCTCCGAGGTCAAAGGCGGCAGGAGCAACAGTTAGAGGAGTATCTTGAAAGGGTTGAGGCAAAAAGACTCTTAGCCCTGGAAAAAGAAAGGATTGCAGCTCAAGAGCTGAGCTGTGAAGGGCTGAAACTGGAGGCCGGAAGGGCTGAGTCCGGTTCAGATGGTGGCAGCAAAAATCTTGCATCCAGCACTGCTGAAGAAGGGCACAAGCCCAGAGATGTGGTGCCCAACTTGAAGAAGGGAGTTGACACACCCCAGGTGGTTCAAGGGTATGAGGTAGTTCCCGTTATGCACAGGTTCCCTGAGAAGGATTGGGGAACTGGCACAGGGAGTCATATTCCTACTGGGGGAGGGACACTTTACTGGCTCTAGCAGAGAGTGACAGAGAAAAGGGTTCCCCCCTGGTGGACGTCCTGGATATAGAGTGTAGAGACATCCCAGAAGACTGTGGGTTGAGTGTCAGGGACAGTCAGATACTGTCTCACCAGTCTCAGAGGGGTGATGTAGAGTGCTTTTTCAAGGTTGAGTCACTGGATGGTTGGGTGAAGGGTACTGTGGTTAATATATGTGAAGGGCAGAGTGATGTAATTGCTGGAGAGCATATGTCTGGTCCTTATTTTCCAGAGCTACGCCAACACCAGGTGGAGTGTGAGTTCTCTGACCCCAGGGAACTTACAATGGAGGCAGACTTCTGGGTGAGTACCAGAGAGTCTGAAGAGGCATTTGGGGGTGCTCCTGAAGGGAGTGGTCTAGGTGGTTTCCAATCAAGTGAGGTGGGAGAGGATTGTAGTGTCCCAGGTAGGTCCCAGGTCCTAGAGGGTTCCATGAGGGAACACCAGGAGGGAAGCCTAGCCTGTACCGTAGGGCCACCTTTTGAGGGAAGCCCCGCAGTGTCAGAAGAACTTGGGGGGGGGGGTGACTGTAGCCAGCATCCCAACAGTTCTGGTGTCTGGCAGTACCCCTCCTAGTGAGGGGGTGCAGAAGTCCAGACATAGGGTTGAGAGGGGGTTGCAGACCCCAGTGGAGGACCTGGAGAGTCAGGGGTCAGCTCTGAGAGCAGAGCCCCCCAGGAATGATCCAGGTGAAACCGTTTCTGGTTTGGGGGAGACCCAGACTCTGCCGGATGGGCAGAGGTCAGGAGACCTGCGCCAACCAGACTCTTGTGTGGCCCTTGGGGACGGTGTGTCCCTTGTGGGGGGTGAGAGTGCCCCCCAGGAAGTCCTGGCATGCCAGGCAAAGGTTCAACCTCAGGGTGGTGACTCTGGGTTGGATAACCAGGTTCAGAGGTTTAACTCTGACCTGATGGGGGGTAGGTGTGCCCCCCAGAAAGTCCTGGTATGCCAGGCAATGGTTCAACCTCAGGGTGGTGACTCTGGGTTGGATAACCAGGTCCAGAGGTTAAACTCTGACCTGGTGGGAGGTCGGTGTGCCTCCCAGGAAGTCCTGGCCTGCCAGGCAATGGTTAAACCTCAGGGTGGTGACTCTGGGTTGGCTAACCAGATTCAGCGGTTAAACTCTGACCTGGTGAGGGGTAGGTGTGCCCCCCAGAAAGCCCTGGTGTGCCAGGCAATTGCCCAACCTCAGGGTGGTGACCCTGGGTTGGAGAACCAGGTTCAGAGGTTAAACTCTGACCCGGTGGGGGGTAGGTGTGCCCCCCAGAAAGTCCTGGTGTGCCAGGCAGTTGTCCAACCTCAGGGTGTTGACTCTGGGTTGGATGGCCAGGTTCAGAGGTTAAACTCTGACCTGGTGGGGGGTAGGTGTGCCTCCCAGAAAGTCCTGGCATGCCAGGCAATTGTTCAACCTCAGGGTGGTGACCCTGGGTTGGAGAACCTGGTTCAGAGGTTAAACTCTGACCCGGTGGGGGGGTAGGTGTGCCCCCCTTGAAGTCCTGGCGTGCCAGGCAATTGTTCAACCTCAGGGTGGTGACTCTGGGTTGGATGGTCAGGTGCAGAGGTTAAACTCTGACCTGGTGGGGGGGTAGGTGTGCCCCCCAGAAAGCCCTGGTTTGCCAGGCAGTGATCCAGTTTAAGGGTACAGACCCTGGGCTGGAAGGCCAGGTTCAGGGTGTCCCCCCGGACCTGGAGGGAGGGGCTACTGATAACAGTGCCCCTACCATGTTGTCTTCTGAGGAGGCCACTCATAGTTGTAGGGTGCTGGACCCCAGAAGGGAGGGCAGGGGGAGGGAAGCCTCACCCCGGGCCCTAGTCCAACCTGAAGGTACAGACCCCAGGTTGGAGGGCCAGTTGCAGGTTAACAGCCCTGCACTGGTGGAGGAATGGTACAGGGCGACTTCTATAAGCACCCTGACCATGTTGGACTCTGGGGGTACCACTCCAGGAGGGAGGGTACAGAGCCCCAGAGGGGAGGACCAGGTTCAGGCTGTCATCCCTGACCTGGTGGAAGGGAGAGTGGTTAAAGGGTGCCCAGCACCTGGGGCTACCGCCCCCCACTCTCCACAGCCACAGTGGTGGGAGAGCATTGAGAGGCCTAGGGCCTGGCTCTCATCCCTGGCAGCTGTCAGTAACCACTGTGGCTTGCTGTCCGGGTGGACAGAGTTATCCCTGGGGAGGGGACAAGTGTCACACCCCGGGGGTAGAGGGGGCAACACCACTGTGTTGGTCCTGGTGGTACTGTCCTGCTCCTGGGATACATCTGTGAGCAAAGTAAGGTTAGGCGCTGCACAGATGTGTAGATTGTACTGTTGATTGGTTTATCCATGATTGGCTATTTAATTTACTTATAAGTCCCTAGTAGAGTGCACTGTATATGCCTAGGGATCAGGCCTGCCATTGCAAGGCCTGTGTGTGCAGTTTCACTGCCACTTCGACTTGGCATTTAAAAGTACTTGCCAAGCTTAGAACTCCCCTTTTTGTACATATAAGTCACCCCTAATGTGCGCCCTAGGTAACCCCTAGAGCAGGGTGCTGTGTGGGTAAAAGGCAGGACATGTACCTGTGTAGTTATATGTTCTGGTAGTTTAAAACTCCTAAATTCGTTTTTACACTACTGTGAGGCCTGCTCCCTTCATAGGCTAACATTGGGGCTGCCCTCATACACTGTTGAAGTGGCAGCTGCTGATCTGAAAGGAGCAGGAAGGTGGTATTTAGTATGGCCAGAATGGTAATATAAAATCCTGCTGACTGGTGAAGTCGGATTTAATATTACTATTCTAGAAATGCCACTTTTAGAAAGTGAGCATTTCTTTGCACTAAAATCTTGTTGTGCCCTTCAATCCACGTCTGGCTAGGTTTAGTTGACAGCTCCTTGTGCATTCACTCAGACACACCCCAAACACAGGGTACTCAGCCTCACTTGCATACATCTGCATTTTGAATGGGTCTTCCTGGGCTGGGAGTTTTGAGGGCCTGCCATCACACAAAGGACTGCCACACCCCCTACTGGGACTCTGGCAGACAGGATTGAACTGAAAGGGGGCTTGGTGCATTTCTTAGACACTCTTTGAAGTCACCCCCACTTCAAAGGCACAACTTAGTATAAAAGAGGGCCTCTGCCCTACCTCATCAGACACTTGCTGGAGAAGAAACCTGAACCAGAAACTACATCCTGACAAGAAGAACTGCCTGGCTGCTCAAAGGACTCACCTGTCTGCTTTCTACAAAGGACTGCTGCCTTGCTGTTGGCCTGCTGCCTTGCTGAACTCTTGCCTGGCTGTGAAAGTGCTCTCCAAGGGCTTGGATAGAGCTTGCCTCCTGTTCCCTGAAGTCTCAGGACCAAAAAGACTTCTCTTTTTCACTTGGACGCTCTGTGCGCCTAAATTTTTGACGCACAGCTTGTTCCGCGGCAAGAAAAACGCCGCACACCGACGCTGATCGACGCGACGCCTTCGGGACGACCGAAACTTTGACGCACGGCCTCGCAAGGACAACTCCGCCCGACTTCCAAGGAGAAATCGACGCGACGCCTGCCCTGAGATCGAAACTTCGACGCGCAGCCCCGCAGAACGACGCGCAGCCAGAAAACAAGCAGGAAAATCCACGCTCAGACCCGGGACATCTGGTAATCCCAGCGATCCACAGAAAGAGACTGTTGAAAACGACGCACGACTTCCCCGCGTCAAAAATAACGACGCAAGTCTGTGTGTGCTGGGGAGAAATCGACGCACACACCAGTTTTCCACGTATCTCTTCTCCTGTGGCCCTCTGAGGAGATTTTCCACCAGAAACCAGGTACTTTGTGCTTGAAAGAGACTTTGTTTGCTTTTTAAAGACTTAAGACACTTTATATCACTTTTCAGTGATATCTTTACAAATTCATATTGCAACTTTGATCGTTTTGACCTGAAAATACCCAGATAAATATTATATATTTTTCTAAACACTGTGTGGTGTATTTTTGTGGTGTTATATTATGGTGTTGTATGATTTATTGCACAAATGCTTTACACATTGCCTTCTAAGTTAAGCCTGACTGCTCGTGCCAAGCTACCAGAGGGTGGGCACAGGCTGATTTTGGATTGTGTGTGACTTACCCTGACTAGAGTGAGGGTTCTTGCTTGGACAGAGGGCAACCTGACTGCCAATCAAAAACCCCATTTCTAACAAAGGTGTTGATGAAGAACTTGAAGTACAAGTGGTTGGCATGACAACAGGTTAAGTAAGGAGGCACCTCATTGGATGCATCAGTGGCTTTGCTTATTTAAGATGTTGAATTTTATGTTTCAGCCAATATCTTTTGCCATTGGATGTTTAGTGCATTTATTCCACTTGTTAAAATGGAGGATGCAGTTAAGTCCCATCACCAGTGCCTAATGCTTGACGTTTGTTGATGTGTTGAGTTAAAGGAGCGTCATCTGTTGAGTCGGTTGAAGATCTCCTATTCCATGCTGATCCCAGGCACCATCTTTGTGAGGGTGAACACATTTGTGGCAGTCTTACGTATAATATCAAAATGCATTCTATTGTATTTTTGCTGTGAAACAACTTGATTTGTACTTATGGTAAGGACACCTAATGGACAAAAACTAACAGTGAATCCTACATGTGGGGCCAGTGCTTCTATAGCCCCCTTATGCTTGAGACAGATTGAGTTGGGACACACTATAGTAAAGCACCATATATTTTTTCTAGTAGAAAATGCATATGTTATTTCTTCTAATGGATTTTATCCTAGGTTCTTATAATAGATCCGGGCCATTGTAGTCACTAAAATGAGCTTCACTTGCCAACTTGCCCATTTGTCATCTTCTCTGCTTCCAGAATTTCTGAACCCAGAGCACTGCTATCATCATAACATACGTTATAAGCTAAAGTTCCTGAACAGCTGTAGATATTTTATGTATAAACATTTATTGTTTTCATTGTTTACAACACAGCTACATGGTAACCAGAACACGTTGACCCATTCTTTCATACTTGGAGTTCTATAAAAGTGATTGCCTACTGTCGAACTCCTGGTGTAAAAGATCACCACCTCTTTGTTTTGCCTCCCTCCCATTCATTCCTCAGAGAGCAGTCATTCACAGGGGTCGTGGTGTAATTGGGCATCTCAGGCCCACAGTTTCTCCCTGCACTGGTCTGCTAATGGTTGCCATACCCTGGCACACCTTTTAGGTTCATCTCGTATGCCAGTCTTTCCATAGCTAATAAATTCCATAATGATGGAACCATGCTATCATGTCCAGAGGGTGTTTGCTTCCCATGGCACCGCAATTTGGTAATTGCCGTCAGGAGTATGTACCTGATTAACAGATGCTCATATTCCCTCACAATTTCCAAGTTTTAGGGTGCAGCCCTAGGATTGTTACAGTCGAGTCCATTCCTTCCTTCAAGAATATAAGTAGGACTGGGCACAGCCACCACATATGCATCCTTGTCTCCTCCACTGGGCATCCCCTCCAGCTTTTTTATTGCTATCGGGGTACATGTGTTTCAGCTTAAAGTTGGTTGGAGTCATGTACGGGTCGTACATTTATTTGCAGCTGATCTCTCTCCCGTGGACACTGCATACCATTTTTGGGATAGCCCTCCACAATTTTGACAATTAAGCCCCTGTTACTACTGTATCTAATATGTGTGCGGCTTAGAATTAAGCGTATTATAAAGGGCTGAAGAGAAGTAGTCAGCTTCTAAGTGGGGAATAGTTTTTCACCTGTTTTATGTTCTCTCGTAGCCACCCCTCTATTGCTTGTTTATATTACCCACTGTCTAAGCTGGAAGTAACAGAGTTTTAGTTTCCGGAAATTTGTACTCCACCTAACATTGATTGAATGTTTTGACTGTCCCTTTTTTAAACATATCCTGTAGCATGATGCAATCTCCCAGCTTCCATACCTCAAATCAGGACACATCCAAGCCTAGTGTTAAATCAATATTGTTGAAAACTGGGGCGAATAGAGATGGAAACAATGTCAGTCGTGTTATTCTAGTGAGGGAATCCCACACTTCCATCAAAAGTCGAATTATGTCTGAGAAATAAGCCACTTTAGATCTGGCATTTCTGGGGAGCCAAGAGATAGCTTAAAGAAACTGGCCCAATAGATTCCTTTCCATAATTCCTCAGTGACCACTCAAATGCTAACCACACATGGGATACTGCGCGATAGGCTTTTAGGCGTGAGACTCCCATGCCACCCACCTCCTGTGGTGCTCTGCAGGATCTTCCTGTGTACTTTGGGTTTGTCATTTTTCAATATGATCATCCTCCCCACCTCCTCAATTGAGATTCCTTTCTCAACTTTTAACATAGTTTTCCTAGGGAGGACAGGCAGACAGATTGGCTGAAGGAAATAAGTGATCCCTGATGTGGCTGGGAGTTTTATTGTTAAAGACACCTGTAGATTCCCAGTCTTGTTTAGTCTCTGAGCCTGATTTAGAACTCGGCTGAGAGAAATACTCTAATACAAATGTGACAGATATCCCGCCTGCCATATTACGATCCCATTATATCCAATGGGGATCGTAATGGGGCGGACGGGATATCTGTCATGCTTGTGACAGAGTATTCCATCCGCCGAGTTCTAAATGAGGCCCTCTGCATGAGACCCCTTGGAGTGCATGACATTAGCAATGTAAGCTGTGTCCCTCGCATTGCACAGTCTGGCTTGTCAGTAGCTTGTCTGCTTTAATTGCGTTTTCATACCATTTTCGTTTTAATTTCAGTAGGGCTTTTTGAAATCTTTCAGTAAGGAATACGTTCAACTGGCCTCTTATTTTTGTCATTGCCCTAAGGAGTTTGATTGATTTCCTGTCTTCATATTGTATTTCTCCCCCTCCTCTTCAGCTCTACTACCTCTTACTTGTCTTTCGCCAGAGTACATGTCTTCTTTCGTTGGGATCTGATCGCAATGGCATTCCCTTTTATATTCTGCCATAAAGGCACCTCAGACCACTGCCAAGGGTGCATCTACATCTTCATGTATTGCGAAGTATTCTTCAGTTTGGTCTTTATGCACTTTCATAGAAACTCTGTCTTTCAGGGTTTTTTAATTAAATAAAAAGTTCCCTATCTCTGTGCCTCACTTTACCTACTCAAAATCCCAAATTGCCAGGGTATGATCCGATATAGTTATGAGGTCTATGCCTATTTTAACTATTATCGAGACTTTGGGGCTGTCCCCAAATCTGGTCAAGTCTTGAGAAGGTCCTGTGGCTACGGGAAAAGAAAGTGAGCTCCTAGTCTGTGGGGTGCCTCTCCCTCCATTGATCATACAACCCTTAGAAATTCCAGTGGAGGGTGGGACATCCTCACACCTCACTGCTATCTATTAGATGTTTTCTCAGGGTTAGGCAGTGGGATTGAATTAAAATCTCCTACCCACATTATCTCTGCCCCCTGTTTCCATGGCCTTTTCCAATTTTTGGAAAATGTACCCTTCCTGTTTAGTGTTTGGGACTTAGGAACAACCACTGTTATGTCTCATCCTCTGAGTGAGCCTTAGATAATTACATAGCGACCTTCAGGTGAGTCTGTATATACTTTTTAACCGTCAGTGGTAGGTGTTTGTGTATTTGCTACCTTCACGCCTCCTGCTTTGCATGTTTGTAAAGGATTTAAAATATTGCATGGGACAGAGTCTATTTAACATGAGCCTAGTGTCTTTAGCTAATAAGTGTGTCTCCTGTAGACAAACTATAGGCTCATTTGGAATGGCCCTTTACACCTTGTGGCAATTGACCCTGGATATTAAGACCCCTAATGATCCATGATATGAATGATCCATAACCTAAACTAGTGTCTACTGCAAACATTGCTCCTCTTGCTCCCCGGAGGGACACACAAAGTAATACCTCAAGAAGCATGTATTACCAGATGGTTGTGGCATGTGGGGAATGTGCCCTCCATCCACCACCCCTGAACTAGTAACTCCTCACAACAAAATCAACGAAATTAAACACAAAATATACACCATATATCAAAAAATTCATGGGTGTCTTATTTTCTGTTGTGACAAACTCACTCGTGGACAACTGGACCCTGGCCAGAAAATCCACCTCACCAACGTTCTTATCCACTCCTAGTCCTAGTGGCTAGGTGCTTTGTTGATGGGCATCAACTTCATTTGACCAGTTACTCTTTCATTTCAGTGGAGGTTTCCCTCTTCCACACTTGTGGGATTCCCTTTGTTCGTCTCACCCATCTATTGGTTGGTATATTTTTCTCCAGTGGCAGGAAAGACCCCTCTGTGTCGTTTGCGGTCCCCTGGATTTCCAACATTTCTCACCAATCTTCGAGTGATTTTATCCTTTCAGACCCCCTTCCCCATAAAGAGATCCTTTCGCTGAAAAGTGGCTTGGGATAGAACCTGATACAGCCGGACCAGGCACTCATCAAATTTTATGTCCTCTTGTTGCCAGGCTGCTCTCAAGATAATATCCTTCAAAACCGATGATGCCAACTTGGCTGTCATATCTCTGGGTCCAGGGCGAAGCAGGACCACCCTGTGGGCCCTAACAATTCCAAAGGTAGCTGGGGATGCTGAGCCCAGGAGGTGGGAATGAAGTCTAGTACAGTGGCTCCATAACGTTTTAGAAGCATGACCCACTTTTTATTTTAACAAACTTTCACAACCCACCTACCTTTAATGGAAATGAGGTGGGCGATTTTTTAATAAAAATAAAGCATCATGTGGTAATGCATTTTCATTTACAGAACCATATTTTCTATCCAAATGACAAATTTGCACAGACATACAGTTATACTGAAAACATATGTAGCACTCAAATTATAGTGTGGAAAACATGTTGTGCACCAAGTAAGTGTCTTGATTTGTTTAAATCCTATTAAAATCTCGGTTTCCAGCACACTTCAGAATTACCAAAAAGTGCTTCCTTTTTACTTTCGTAACTGCTGGGTGCTTACATTTCATTTACAGGTATTTACATTTACAAAACAACATTGTGCGGTGTCACATAATTCAATTTAAGAGAAAGCAAAGTAAACACCAATCCCCATGTTAAAAGAATAAAGCAGCCTGACATTTGACCTCTGTCTTCGATCACTGGCAAATGTGATAAGTTAAACAAAAATCAGCATGCGACAGACAGTTTGGGAAACACTGGTCTAGTACAAAACTCCAGACGGTATGAGCCTTCCAAATGTTCCTAATATTGTGATTTTTCACATTTTCCCTGTTAGATCTGTTTACGATCTTTACTCTTTCTTTTAATGTCTTCCATTACCTTGGTCATTTTAGCAAATGTTGCTTGTTTCTTGTTGGGGAAAGCCTGTAGGCGTAGGATAGAATCCTTGCTGAGACCCACTCTGGTTCTGATTGCTTGGTTGTCTTTCGTCAGGTCAGGTAACTTCTTGTGGATCTGTGACTTGGCATTTGGGCGTTGTTCAGAAAGGGTTTTAGTGAGTTGTTGTACATCCGTAAGGCATGATGGAAGGTCAGACTCAATGTCGAGGACGATCTGCATTGGGAGAGGTTGAATCTGCAAACTAGGCTGTGTTGATCGGTTGCCTGCCCAGCACTCCTTAAGGCCACAAGTGTGTCATGTCATGTCATGTGTCACGAGTGTGAGCTGATGGTTGTAGTTCCTGCTGTACTGTTCTTAAGGTTTCAGTGAGGAATCGTGGGTCCATCTTTTGTGGGAGCACCCTCCCATGGAGTGGTGAGGGCACTCTTCTTACTTCTGTGCTATTTTGTAAAAATAAGGTTTGGCGCAGCTCCCGGATTCCACCCCCTCCACCTATATGGGACACTCATCTCAATAGTTATCTCTCCTGTGGCCTGAGGCTATTCTCTGCTTACTTGGGTTACCTGCCCCTGTCCCACCTAGCCATCTCCTCCTTTTTATTCAGGAAACTATAGTTGGACCTTCCTCGGTGTCAATGAATGTTTACTGTGGCTCTTACTGGTATGTGGCCGCTTCATTTTCCAGTTTGGGGTGGGAGCGCCTAACCCTTGGGTGTCCCCAGCCCGTAATTTGAATGCAGCATCCATCCTGTTTCTGCTGCCAAAGGTGATCGATCATTTTCCTGGAAAGGCTCTCTGCGGGCATCCTGGGTCCACGCGCTCATCCACCAGACATAGGTCCGTCTTGCACTGTTGGCTGAGGCTTTACAGGCTGCTTCATACTGGGTCCTTGATCCATGAAGGCTGCCTTACAATAAAATGGGGAAAAGCAACCCGGAGGTGAAAAACGAGCGATAATACAGTTTCAGACCCAGCATCCACTATCTCGCCTCCTTTAAGTGCCTTCTGCTCTCCTGGAGTCTGGTCGGGTTGGGGATATGGAGGTTCTGTTTCATATCTTGCTTCGGTCATGCCAAGAGCTGTCCTCTAGCTAGTCCGCATCATGCTAGTGCCAGCCAAAGACACTCCCAGCAGAAGATATTTACCCTCAGCTGCCATCAGTGTTCCTCTCATCTTTACAGGTGCAGTGCCTATACACTACGCTCATTAGTGGCACATAACATTTATTTATAAACACATTTATATATAAACACTTGTGTGCACATCTTTTCATTGCTTGATGCTATATCACTTGGCAAAGTTCTAGTCTGCTGTTCAGATTCTGGTCATCCTAAAATTGCTTGCATACCCTTTTCTACACAATGTTATACATGTTAGCCTCCGTGCATAATTCGTTCCTCTGTAGAAATGTTGTTAATGGTTATTAAGCAATTGTTTTACCATTCGTCATGTAATATTTACCTAGGATTACCAATATTATGCGCTCAAAGTTCAGCAGTTCACTGACAGCTCTAAGATTCTCAACTATGTGGCTTCCAATCAATTTCAAAAGTACCTTAGCCACAGTTAAGATTAATTGCATTCTTAAAGCCATACAGTTTAAGGGGGAAATTGAGAACCTGATTAAAATACAAGAACTGTTTTGCGGCACCTAAAGCATTAGGAGTGGTGCTTAGCTATGAATCTTCTGACCGATCAATCTGTGAAATGACAGTTTATGTAGTTCTCTGTCACATCCCAATCTATGCTGGTCTAATAACATTAACCGAATGGTATACATATCCAGAGTCTGTTTGCCAGAATGCTAGCATAGATAGCCAGTGCTGCTCCTCTTAGGTATAAGGTAAAGCGTTGGTAAAAGGACGGTTTATAAAGTGATTTTTCCTTTTCTTTTTTAATATCACATTTTTGTCACCTATTTTGATGCTGGGATCTTTCCGCCTTTAACTAATAATTCACGCAGATTGAACATCACTGATCTGAATCTTAGATGGTTAGATGTTACTTAAGATTTTCCGAATCAGTCAGTGGAACTATGAAAGTGGCAGCATCTGAGCAACTAAGCCAAGGAAGTTCTCCCTTATCTGGCTGTCTATCTTCACTGAAAAAACAAAGGTTAAAGGGATGCTGTAGTCAGGAGAAACTGTCAGTCATAATGTGGCATTTGGAGGCTAAAAAACGCTGAAATTCACCAGTTATAGTTTAGTAACCTAATTATAACTTGCAACCTCCGTGCACTGATCATCACTTCAAAAAAAGGATTACTCATGACATAGTTTGTGACATCATCCAATTAGAGTGTGCCATACTATTAAAGGCATTTAGTAAGGTCCATCTAAAGCACGTTTTCAGAACTATTTATTCTACTAATGTGTATAGTAAGATGCTTGGCCTCTTAAAGAGGCTTGGATGTCTAGGAGGAGTGGACTCTGTGATGAGTTGTTACGCCCTATGTGTAGTAGCACTTTCTTCGCCTAAATAGGTTTTGGTGTCTGGAGGGAGTGGGCTCTCCCTGAAAACTTTTGCGAAGGCTGTGCCTAATAGAACTTTGACTACCTAATGGGGCTTCGCTGTCTGGAGGGAGTGGGCTCTACAAGAAGACTTCTGTGAAAGGCAAATGGTGGGCATAGTAGGGCCAGTGCGTGTGCTCTATGTTATGACTGATGTACACGTTGTAGGGTGTGTTTTGCCAGAATGGGCTACAGTATAAATATTTTACACAAGCACAGATCTTCATGTAAGTTGTTGGTCATGATTCTGTGCCCTTTAGCAGTTGTTTACATTTTTGAATGGCTGTACTTGTTTGTACCGCTTGTACAGTAAATTGAACAGCAATAAATCATCAGGTGAAGTAATCAGGTGTTTTAGTGATGTCACTAATGATGTAATTTGAGATGTCAGCAGTGATGTGATTTAAGATGTCATCAGTAATTTTATTTACGATGTCATGAGTGATCAAGAATTCATGCCAAAATGCTTTGGGTGAGATGCTGTCATTGTGGAATTAAAATTCAACACAACATTGAACAAGACCTCTTCATGTGATTGCGCTTTACCTCTCTGGATTGAGACCAGTGTTTTTCTAATCTCTCTGTCTGTCTATCGCTCTATCCTTTAACCCCTTAGCTGCCAGGCCTTTTCCCCCTCCTGTTCCAGGCCTTTTTTTGGCTATTTGGGGCAGTTTGCGCTTAGGTCCTCATAACTTTTTGTCCACATAAGCTAGCCAAGCCAAATTTGCGTCCTTTTTTTCCAACATCCTAGGGATTCTAGAGGTACCCAGACTTTGTGGGTTCCCCTGAAGGAGGCCAAGAAATTAGCCAAAATACAGTGAAAATGTTGTTTTTTTCAAAAAAATGGGAAAACGTTGGTGCAGAAGAAGGCTTGTGTTTTTTTCACTGAAAATAGCATTAACAAAGGGTTTGCGGTGCTAAAATCACCAGCTTCCCAGCTTTCAGGAACAGGCAGACTTGAATCAGAAAACCCAATTTTTTAACACAAATTTGGCATTTTACTGGGACATACCCCATTTTTACAATTTTTTGTGCTTTCAGCCTCCTTCCAGTCAGTGACAGAAATGTGAGTGAAACCAATGCTGGATCCCAGAAACCTAAACATTTCTGAAAAGTAGACAAAATTCTGAATTCAGCAAGGGTTCATTTGTGTAGATCCTACAAGGGTTTCCTACAGAAAATAACAACTAAAAAAGAAAAATATTGAAATTGAGGTGAAAAAAACAGCTATTTTTCTCTACATTTTACTCTGTAACTTTTTCCTGCAGTGTCAGATTTTCGAAAGCAATATACTGTTACGTCTGCTGGACTCCTCTGGTTGCGGGGATATATAGGGCTTGTAGGTTTATCAAGAACCCAAGGTACCCAGAGCCAATAAATGAGCTGCACCCTGCAGTGCGTTTTCATTCTATACCGGGTATACAGCAATTAATTTGCTGAAATATAAAGAGTCAAAAATAGCTATCAAGAAAACCTTTGTATTTCCAAAATGGGCACAAGATAAGGTGTTGAGGAGCAGTGGTTATTTGCACATCTCTGAATTCCGGGGTGACCATACTAGCATGTGAATTACAGGGCATTTCTCAAATAGACGTCTTTTTTACACACTCTCTTATATATGGTAGGAAAAAATGTAGAGAAAGACAAGGGGCAATAACACTTGTTTTGCTATTCTATGTTCCCCCAAGTCTCCCGATACAAATGATACCTCACTTGTGTGGGTAGGCCTAGTGCCCGCGACAGGAAACGCCCCAAAACGCAATGTGGACACATCACATTTTTTTAAAGAAAACAGAGGTGTTTTTGCAAAGTGCCTACCTGTCGATTTTTGCCTCTAGCTCAGCCGGCACCTAGGGAAACCTACCAAACCTGTGCATTTTTGAAAACTAGAGACCTAGGGGAATCCAAGATGGGGTGACTTGTGGGGCTCTGACCAGGTTCTGTTACCCAGAATCCTTTGCAAACCTCAAACTTTGGTTTAAAAAACACATTTTCCTCACATTTTGGTGACAGAAAGTTCTGGAATCAGAGAGGAGCCACAAATTTCCTTCCACCCAGCGTTCCCCCAAGCCTCCCGATAAAAATGATACCTCCCTTGTGTGGGTAGGCCTCTAGCGCCCGCGACAGGAAATGCCCCAAAACGCAATGTGCAAACATCACATTTTTTTAAAGAAAACAAAGTTGTTTTTTGCAAAGTGCCTACCTGTAGATTTTGGCCTCTAGCTCAGCTGGCACCTAGGGAAACCTACCAAACCTATGCATTTTTGAAAACTAGAAACCCAGGGGAATCCAAGATGGGGTGACTTGCGGGGCTCTGACCAGGTTCTTTTACCCAGAATCCTTTGCAAACATACAAATTTGGCCAAAAAAACACTTTTTCCTCTCATTTCGATGAGAGAAAGTTCTGGAATCTGAGAGGAGCCACAAATTTCCTTCCACCCAGCATTCCCCTAAGTCTCTCGATAAAAATGGTACCTCACTTCTGTGGGTAGGCCTAGCGCCCACGAAAGGAAATGGCCCAAAACACAACGTGGACACAACACATTTTTTCATAGAAAACAGAGGTGTTTTTTGCAAAGTGCCTACCTGTGGATTTTGGCCTCTAGCTCAGCCGGCCCCAGGGGGGGGGGGCAAGAAATGGGCTAAAATAAATTTGCCCCAACAACCCCCCCCCCCCCGGAGCGACCCTTGCCTACGGGTTCGCTCCCCCTACGTGACATTGGCGCCAAAAAACAAATCCCCGGTACCTAGTGGTTTCTGCCCCCTTGGGGGCAGATTGACCTATAATCGGCCAGTCTGCCCCCAAGGGGGGCAGAAATGGTCTAAATACAATTTGCCCCCCAGGGGAGCGACCCTTGCCTAATGGGTCGCTCCCCATCTCTAAAAAAACAAAAAAAAACCACAAAAAAACACAAAAAAAAAATTGCTCTGGCGCCTAGAGGTTTCTGACCCCCCTAGGGGCAGATCGGTCTAATATTAATGGCCTAAAATAAATTTGCCCCCCCTCCCCCACCGGGAGCGACCCTTGCCTACGGGGTCGCTCCCCCTGCGTGACATTGGTGCCAAAAATAAAATCCCCGCCGCCTAGTGGTTTCTGCCTCCCTTGGTGGCAGATTGGCGTAGCAAAAAACGGCCGATCTGCCCCCAAAGGAGGCAGAAATGGCCTAAATACAATTTTCCCCTCCAGGGGAGCGACCCTTGTCCAAGGGGTCGCTCTCCATCTGTAAAAGAAAATTCATGAAAACAAAAAAAACTCCCTGGTATCTAGTGGTTTCTGCCCCCCTTGGGGGCAAATTGGCCTCATCAAAATAGGCCAATCTGCCCCCAAGGGGGGGCAGAAAAGGCCTTCCTAAAAAATGCCCCCCATTGGGAGCGACCCTTGCCCAAGGGGTCGCTCCCTTATGTCTATTTCAATAAAAAAAAAAAAAAATCCCTGGTGTCTAGTGGGCGTTTCAAAAGCCGGATTGCAAGCAATCCGGCTTTTGAAACGCTTGGAGAGACTTCAAAGGGAAGGAAATACATTTCCTTCCCTTTGAAGCCTCTCCGGGCCTCCCCCACGTGACTGAAAGAGAAATGCTGAGCATTTCTCTTACAATTGCGCTGGAAGCAGAGCTTCCCTTCCATCCCCGCCTTGCACAGGGGGGGCGCGCTAGCGCTCCCCCAGTTCCTGTGCCTTGGACGAGGTGACCTCGTCCAAGGCACACTGGAACTGTAGCCTTGGACGAGGTGACCTCGTCCAAGGCACAGAACCAGTTAAAAAGCAAACAAAAAAAACAAACAAAGGTTACAGGTACATTATAGCTAGGTTCACGTTTTACCCATACAAAACCATAGAAATTCAGCAGTTACAGTTTCTTAACATAAATATAACTATAACTGCTGAATTTCTATGGTTTTGTGTGGGTAAAATGTGAACCTAACTATAACGTCCCTGTAACCTTAGTTTTTTTCAAATAATTTATATATTATTTTTAAAATAAAGCAATAGATTAATCCATTACATCAATACAGCCACCGCTGCACATGGCCTTTGGCCCTGTGCAACAAGGGTTGGCTGCAGGGTCAGTCCTGTGGTGAGGCCCTGCGGCCAGCCCCCCCTCATCCCCTTCAACATGCACCCAGCCCCACGCTGCACATGGCCTTTGCTGTGCAGGTGGGGGTATGGTTTGTGAATGGGTGGGGTTGTTCACCTCCCCGTCCCCCCCCCCACCCCCCCCCCCCCCCCCCCCATTGGGCTTCAGCTCCGCTAGTACAGGCAGATCCCCACAGGTACCTGCATATCCATGAAGGATCCACGTTCCTAGATATCTATCTATATTTTTTTTTCTTTAGTATCTACAAAACTACTGAATGGATTTACACCGAAAGAGATCTTTCTTGATCAAGATCTAGGTTTCTGCCAAATGTGGTGTAATTCCATTCAATGGATCGGGCTGTAGCCGGGGCAAAAATTTCTATGGTAAATAATATGGGAGAAACACAGTTTTTTTGGCCCCCGCTTGATGGATCATCCCAAGACTTTCCATGCAGAACTAGACAAAGCAGGGCAGGGGGGGGGGGAATTCGTCAAACAGTGACAAAGCTATAAGCAAAAAAAAACCCTTATCCTTTGGAAATTAGATCCTAACTATAACTATGCAGTGGTGACTGCCAGTAGGTAGCATATATATATATATATATATATATATCTTCCAAAACTTTCACATCACACCGTCTCAACTCCAGAAATCCAAGTCTGGTTGTAAAGAATGTGCAGCCCAACCAGAAGTAATATCATACTCCTTTTATTTCTTATTATTTCTTTTAATTCTCACTGTGCAGGAACACAAAGGATGTGTATACATACATATATTTATTTATTGTTATAAATGGGGTCTCTAGTTGGCAGTCAATCATGTAGGGATTCTCACTCTAGTCATGGTAAGGGAGTTACACTCCTAAGACCACCCCTGCTCTCACCCCCTTGGTAGTTTGGCACGAGCAGTCAAACTTGTCTCAGAGGAAATGTGGTAAATATTTATACCCATTCACAGTGAAAACACTACAAATGGACACCACACCAGTTTAGAAAAATAGCCAATATTTATCGAAGTAAAACAAGACCAAAATGACAAAAATCCAACATACACAAATATCAAAAGATATGAGTTTTTACAGATGAAATCTCCAAAATGCGCTTCGAAACACAATAGCTACCACTGATGCTACTGCGACGTCATGACTGAGTCCTTCCCAACAGTCTGACGCCACTCGTGAGGGAGTGCCACGCCAGTTATGGAGTCGCAGGACCCCAGGTTCAGTACCTTAGAAACGAGGCAGAGTCAAAGATGTGGCATGGAGTCGGGGAGGTGAGGTGAGGTGATGCTAGAGCTGGTGCTGCGTTGGTTCGTACTGATATGCAGGAGGTGACACATTGGTTCCTTACTGTTTTGCAGGGGAGTTGAGGCATCGGCTCTTCACGGAGGCAGCGTCATCAGTTCCTGACAATTAGGCAGGGTCAATGAGCCCAGGAGGTCAAGACGCCATGTGGCAACATTACAGGGTTGTGTTCACACACGGGTGCCGCAGCAGAGTCGGGTGTCGCAGATGTCTGTGACACAGGACTCGTGATGTTGCAGGACTTCAGAGGCACTGCGCCGGGCCAGCGGGCAGGGCCTGCGGTGTTTGTTGTGGTCATGCACTTCAGCAGGGACCACAGCTTCTGGTACAGGCAGTGACGTGGAGTTGGGCAGGGTCACCATTTCTGGAATCGTCCTGAGTTCATGTGCCTGGTTCCTCTTGTTTTTATGCCAGCGTTATCTCCCAAGGGCCCAGGAGCTGTAGTGGGCACTACCAGGAAAGTCAGGGTTCTCAATACGGGAACCAAGAGGCTGGTAGGTGAAGTCTTTGCTGTCCCTAAGACTTCTTAACAGGAGGCAAGCCCAGTCCAATCCCTTGGAGGAACTTCACAAGTAGGATGCACAGCAGAGTCCAGTGTTTGTCTTGTGAAGCAGCTACTGCAGGCTAACCCAGCAAAGCACACACAGCAAAGGGGCAGTACTTCTCCTCACAACGCTTCAGCTCTTCTCCTTGCCAGAGTCTCCTCCCGATCCAGAAGTGTTCTAAAAGTCCGGGGTTTTAGGTTCAATACATGTACTCTTTTCTACCTTTGCAGTAGGCAAACGTCAAAGAAAAGGCTTCGTAGTGCTGCTCCTCCTGCTCTGGTCCCAGACACTCTGAGGGTTGGAGACTGCATTGTATAAAGACAGGCACAGCCCTATTCAGGTGCAAATGTCCGCTCCTCCCACCACTCTAGCCCAAGAAGACCCTTCAGGATATGCAGCGCACACCTCAACCCTTTGTGTGACTGTCTAGAGGGAATTCACAACAAGCCCAACTGTCATCCTGACCCAGACGTGTATTCCACAGCCAGGCAGGGGCACAGAATGGTTCAGCAAGAAAATGCCCACTTTCTAACATTGGCATTTTCAAACATGCAATTTAAAAACTATCTTCACTAAAAGAAGTATTTATAGATTGTGAGTTCAGAGACCCAACACTCCATATCTCTATCTGCTCCCAATGATAAATTACGCTTAAAGGATATTTTAAGGCAATCTCCATGTTATCCTGTGGGAGAGATAGGCCCTGCAGTAGTGAAAAATTAATTTGGCAGTATTTCAGTATCAGGACGTGTAAAACACACCAGTACATGTTTTACCTTTTAAATACACTGCACCCTGCCAATGGGGCTGCCTTGGGCCTACTTTGGGGCTGATGTACATGTGGTAAAATGGAAAGTTTGCTCCTGGCAAGTGTGTACTCTTGCCAGGTCAAACTGGCAGTTCAAAACTGCACACACAGACACCGCAATGGCATGTCTGAGACATGTTTACATTGCTAATCATGTAGGTGGCACAATCAGTGCTGCAAACCCGCTAATAGCATTTGATTTACAGGCCCTGGGCGCAAAGGGTGTACTATACCAGGGACTTATTAATGAATCAAATATGCCAATCATGGATAAACCAATCACCAATACAATTTAGACAGAGAGCATATGCACTTCAGCGCTGGTTAGCAGTGGTTAAGTGCACAGAGCCATAAAGCCAACAAAAACAGGCAAAACAAATACGAGGAAGGAGGCAAAAAGTTTGGGGATGACCCTGCAAAAAGGGCCAGAATATATATCTATATATAGATAGATTGGTTATATTTAATTCCAGAATCCTACACCATGGGAGAGTGGAGCGCGTCACCAGTTGAGCTACTAGCTAATCCATATTCAAAGTTCACAAAGTAACACACGCTCACCTTGGCTGCCCGAGTGAGCGTGTCTTACTTTTTGACATTTTGAACTTTGACTATATTATATTTAACTGTTTAGTTGTGTTACTCCATCAGTAATGTTGCGACTCCCATTGTAAAGGATACATTGTATTGACTAGAGCTGTTCTAACTGCATTGTAGTGACCTACAACCATTATTTTCCTTGAGTGAAGGGAAGTACAACTAATAGCCTACATCAGTCCCAAAATTAATTTTGTTCATTTTTTTTTGTTTTACTACTGCCACGCTTTAAATGTTCCAGCTCACAACAAAATCTTTATATTTGCTCTCTGGCCAGATAAGACAAAGACGCGCACTTACTGAACTTCTAGCTTTGAGTACTATTCTTCACTCGCCAAAGTCTCATCCAAAGTTTCCTATTAGCAGGAAGCCTCTCACACTGTGCTACTCCTAATATTTGTAATGTTGTGGGCTCTAGGCTCATATATTGTATAAATAAGGGATGGGGACACACTGGTAGGGTGGAAAGTGGCCCAGGGCACATGCACCCAACCCCTTTTATTAGCAGGGTCACCTGACTGGTGATGGCTGTGACAGATGGACGGGTGTGGGGCAAGTGTGGAAGCCAGCCCTTACCTGAGTGGCTGGTGGAAACACTGGAGTGTGTCTAGCAGAACACTACATCCCTCCCAAACTTTATTGAAAGAAAAGCAAACGAGTCCAACCTGCGGGAAAGAACGAACAATATAGTAAACACCATTGAGTCTTTTAAGGCAGTCTGCAGTGTATGGTAAGTAGGCAGATGCCACTGGGAATGCCCTGCATCTCGGCACGCATCTGTAGTTTAACTAGATGTCTCTGGGCACAAAACGCAGTATGGATGGAGTCTGGATCTCTCAATCACATGTCTGTGAGGTTTTAGTCCACCTGGTCTCATGGTGTTGGAGTTTATTTACAAACTTCAATATGGGTACATCCGGAACAGTGGAGGAGTCCACAGCAGAGATCTCTTTGAAGGTGCTGAGGCTGCATGGATGGTAAACCTGCAAAGACTGAGCACAACATTGAGGAACGGGTGTCTTCCTTGAAGGCCATGATGCTTCCCAGGACCCAGGAGTAGAGCAGCTTTAGACTTCCTTCTCGTACCAGGACTCCCTTCTCCCAGGAAACTCCTTGAGGCCCTTATTGCCAGACTGCCACGGGACTGTGAGGACTGTGCATGGCTTCTCGTAAGCTGCATCCGGTAATGATGACAATCTTACAATCTAATAAATTAAGCAACAGGTGGCGATGTTTTGCTTGGAGGAAGGATGACTAGAGAAACTTTGTAGCCGCTTGCGGTTCTTGTTTGGCATGTGCAGTTTCTAGCAGGAATGCCATCTAGTGTCAAGCAGCCGGTGACAGGTGGCTGGACTGTCACACTGTGAAACATGGGGCCTGGGCACGGTTAGCGCTTGCAGGTGGCTTACAGTAGTTCCACCTGCTGAGCTGTCTCCAGTGACATCTCTGCACCCCAGTGGCTGGCTTGTGTTGAGGGATGTTCTCCCTGGTATTGGCACGGGTCCTCAGTCTTATCACTCTTCTTCCTTTTCTGTTGTGCACCTGTGATGTTTGTTGTTCATGCTGTGGCCGTGTGCCCCTCTCTTCTCCTGTTCATCTTCTTCTTCTTGACGTGGCACAGTAACATCTTGCCACGCTCTTCTCATTGACTTCCTCAAGGTGGCATTGTGTCACCCTCTTCTTCTCGACTCTCATGACCAGGCCTCTTGCTGTGACGTGCTCTTCACAGGGACCTTCCTGGCCGCCTCCTGCCTGTAGGACTTGACTTTTGTCCTGTCAATAGGACATGATTTTTCTGGTGGACCTCTCACTGGTCCCGTCCTTCCACCAGGGTCTTCTTGGTGCTCTGCTCCCTGACTGGAAGGTCACCTTTTTCTTGACTACTTGAGGGTGTGTAGCACTTGCACCTCGAGACTCCATCACAGTGCTTGCTTCTGCCTCCATTAAAGTCTGGTTGGCAGGGTTGGTCACTCCACGTGACATGCTTCCTGACGGACCAACGGTGGCCATCCTGTGCTGTGTGCCCAGCGGGCACCGCCTCTTCCAATTAGCTTTTCTTCTTCCTTTTAGATAGATATTTCCAGGGCTCCTGCCCATGCCGTCCGGTTCACTGATGCTACCCTCTGTACACCTCTGACTTCACTCTCTAGTCCTTCTTGATGGGCACCCTCTGCTGGTGCTTTTGTGCCCGTTCTCCTGGCTTGTGGCGGTGGCCATTCACCACCAAGGGTGTGCAGTGCTATCTTCATGAGCTCTGTGGCGGCAGACAGCTGCTGGGGGCTCTGTCTCTCTTTGGGAACTTCTTCTCCTTGTCGTGGGCCTCTTCTCTCAGGCCAAATGCACTCAGCCTTCTCAGGTAACACAGGTCTTAGGTAGTACTTAGAGGCTGATGATCAGGGCCGTGCATGGGTGAGCACTCATTTCTGCCTCTCTACTTCCTTCCATCCTCTTGGGCGCTGCCTTTGGTTTCATTCAGTTTGCTTCATTGTCTTCCTGGCAGCTTTTGTGGTGGGGCAGCTTTAGGCTACTTTTGGTGGGCATCAGTCTCTCTTACAGGGGTTCATAGTCTCTCTCCTTTTTAAACAAATTGCAGCCAACAGTGGGTGTGGGGCATGCTCAGGCTGTTACTGTCCTGCAGGGTCTCTTCACGCACAGCTTGCAGCAGTCTTTACAGGCATCACTGTAGCTCTTTCATCAGTGCTGTCTGGTCTCTGGTGCCAGGGGTGAGTTGCAGCACGTGATCGCTAGGTGTCACTGGGGTCACTGCAGGAGGCCTCAGCAGCTTTTCTGTGGCTGCGGGCCTTATCGCTCCCTCAGGTGCTGCAGTGGTAAACATACAGCAGTCACTGAATGGGGGTGGCTCGAGTTGCCATGCCACCCACCCAAATGATATGCAGGCTTGATCTCTCTGGCTGGAGGTGTGCTGCTTGCCGGAGCACCTCTCAATAGGTCGCTGCATGTCTCTTCTGCACAGCGCAGTGCGCAACAGGTGCCAAACCTATCATGTGATGGCGGGGGTTGCCACTCCCCACAGAGGCAGCCACGGGTCGATCTATGCTCGTCTCAGCTGCAGTTCAAGGAGCCACCGCTAGGTGGCACTGCAGTCTCTTGCTGTGTGGGCGCTAGGCTCTTGGCTGATGTCTCCAAATCTCTTGGGGTGGCTGCTGCCAGATTCCAGAAGGGTGGACTGTTGGAGGCGTGCCTCGCCTCACTGGCTCCCACTCAGCCTGTTGGGCTGAAATGCAGCCATATTCCTCCCAAGGCATGCCCTGGAAACCTCCTTGGTTCAGCAGGATGACTCCCTGGTGTCGCACGCCTCTGGGCACCACTCTCCTCCCACAGGTAGGTGACACAGGGCTATAGGGATGAGGGTGAGTGGGAGAAGCGCATGGCTCTGTGGGGTGAGCTGCGTGGGTGGGCCCCTCCTGCCATTTCAAACTCTCTTTACTTTTTTTTTACGGGCCAGTGCTGTACTGTTGCCACGAGAGGTAAACAGTCTTCTCTCCTCCCTGCGGCAGCAGACAGACACTTGAGTAGTCACAGCGCCAGTCCGACTCTGCAAGTTGCTTTCCCTGTGCTGGCATTGCCAAATCTGATGTGGGGCTTTCTTCAGAGTTGGTGAGACCTCATGCACTTAGTCGTACACTTCCCAAGTGAGGACGGGCTGTATTGCATTGCCGGCAGCAAGTTTGGGCTGTGGGCCGTCTCTCGCCCGATCACAGCACTTCTTCGCGGTATGAAGGCATAGCATTATCACGGGCCCTCGCATACTTTGCTGTGCCCGTCCTTCATGGACATTTTGACAGTGGCACTTCTTTCACTTCACGGCGCTGCCCACTTTGCACAGTCCCTCAGCAGGCAAAAAGCTGCAAGGCATTGTACTGCTGGTGCCAGGGCCGGTCAGTACGTCGGGTGGTTGCAGGACACGACAGGGGGACCCCATCGAGGTCACTCACTGGGTGACTGTTTTTTTTTCTTGCCCTTTCATGCCTCGGGTGCTGCCACGCTGGCAACAGATAAGGGGGTGCCTCCTACTCTGGCTGTTCTCCCTCCACCTCGATGAACAGCAAGGAAGCCTCCAGCAGACACGTGGGGTACGACCCGCTTGTCACTAATGTACTGTTGTGTGCCACAGGCCCACATACTGTATAAATAAGGGACGCAGACACAGTGGTAGGGTTACTAGAACTGACTCAGGGCACGTGCACCTGGCCCATTTTATGCAGAGGATCCCCTGACTGGTGATGCCTGTGATGGATGGATGGATGTGTGTTGAGTGTGAAAGCTAGACCTCACCCGAGTGGCTGGTGGAAACACTAGAATGTGTTCATCAGGACACTGTTATATTCCCCAGCTCCACTACTTTGTTGCTCCCCATGGAATGTGCGCTGTTGGCAGTAAGCCAAACGGCCATGCTGGCTCAGCAATTTCTAGTTCTTCGCGAATTAACAGGATTTCCAATTTCTTCCAGGTCCTTACAGTCACTATTTCCTGTTCTGGACTTTTCTGTGTTTGCTTAATGTATTCTAGATATCGTAGTCTTGCTTTACTTCCATGAAACTTATTAGACTAACAAACCTGAAGTGTATGATTTGTAAGTGAAAAGTTGGCGAGAGTGTCCCTAAGGACGTTGATAGAGCTGATTACTCATTCTTTTGAAAAGCATGTTCTTTTCTTTTAACTGGAAGGAAATTGGCAGGATACTTGCTGTAAACAGCTGGTTTAGATACAGCTGCATGCGTTAAGCCTGTTGCATGACTGAGAGCATGGATAAGAAGGGGTTCTCTATAGAATATAATGTGTGTGTTTAACCATAAAGGGATAGACCCGAGCTTTGTGGTACTAGAGGCATAAACTTTTTCCCTACAGCTGAATGATTTGATCCACCTGAGGCCTGATTCGGATGATTCTACATGTCAGGAGTTTAAATAGGATGGTCTGTTCCATGGTGCGGAATGTTTTATGGGACTAGAATGATAAAGGTGCCTATATTGCCACCATCCCAAGGGGTACCTAATCCACCTATGATTGGTAGCGAGTCTCTTCCACAACTCTGTAGTAGACACATGTTGTACATAACCAGTGGTGGCTCGTCCGTGTGGGCGGAGGAGCGTCCCTCCCCGCCAGCGGCAGAAGGGGCAATAGCTATGTTTGTTGTCCCTTCCTTGTGAAAGGGGCAGGACCATGGGGTGACGAGCGGTGAGGGGAGTCCCTCACTGCACATGTATGTTTGGCCGGCCGTCGCGGGTCGGCCAAACAGACATGCGCAGAAGGCTGTCTCCAGCCCGGCAACACAGTTGCCGGACAGGAGAGAGCCTACAGAGTCTCCCAGTGTGCCAGGGAACACCCTGGCTGGGCGCTCCCAGCCAAGCTGCTCCGTGCAGCATCAAGATGGGCGCAGAGCAGGCTGGGAGCCTGTGCCTGCCTGCAGGACAGAAGAGAGGAGCGGTGCGGCGAGAAGCGGCGCTGAGGTAAGTTTATTTAATTTTTTTAATTGAAATGTCTGTAATCCCCTGTCCCCCACCCCCACGCATGCTTCACCCCACCCCCGGTAACTCCGGCGAGCCGCTGCTGTACATAACTGAGCACCCTACTCCTATTTGATGGGTCTAAGATGACGGCCAGCATTCAAGAGCATTTTGTGTTTTTTACGGTAAAAAAAAAAAAAAAAAAAAAAAAACAGAAATTATCCTAAATTAAATCTTTACCACTTTGCTTTTATGAAAAGAGAAGCGGATGAATCCATACGTTCTTCTTTGCACCTCCTACACAATGCCATACAAAAATAGCTTTTCAAATTACGTGCACATTTAATGAGTTTGTTATATACATTGAACTAAAAGTAAGTATAATTGTAAAACAAAAACAAAAAAAACGAAACAACTAAAACATCAGTTAAGATCATTAAGAATACAAAGAGAAGAAAGTTGCGCTGCTCCCACTCGTCAAGACACAATTAGCATAGATTGGCCAATGTGTTCATTTCATCAAAAAAGTTCAAATGCCCGCCCTTAAATAGGCCTAATCATTAATGGTCGGGAAGTCACTTTGTGTCTAATGGACCAAGCACCAAAGAGAAATTTAGATACGGCAGTCACTATCATCCTTCTAGAGTCGCTTTTGCTAATTTTAAGAGCATTTGTGTGAGTTGTCATTCCCAGGAGACAACACAGAGGCACAATACACCTAGCTCCTGGCCTGGAATATTTTGGGGAAAAAACAGAAAGCATGCATAACTGGCACAAGATAGACCTTGCCTGTGATGAGACTCATGTTGGTGTAAACACAGCATTTTGCAAGGTGCGTACCTAAACTGCAGTAAAAGGGAGCGTGCACATGCCAGGTGGATGGAATTTCAAAGATCCTCAGCCTTAAGCATGCTCTTATGCAGTAAAAAACACATAGGGCCTGATTACAACTTTGGCGGAGGGGGTTAATCTGTCCCAAATGTGACAGCTATCCTGCCCGCCGTATTACGAGTCCATTATATCATATGGAACTCGTCATATGGTGGGCGGGATTAACCCCCCTCCGCCAAAGTTGTAATCAGGCCCATTGTGCAGCTGCCAATGGAACTACGTTATTCATTCTCGCAGTACCTCTCTCCCAATATCTTGTTTTGACAGCAATAATCCCAGTAGACATGATGGAAGAAGGCTCTTCCCGAAACATTTCTTAAACCCAAGTCATTCAATGATTTTTTGGACATAGGCCAACCACATAATCTTCTTAGATCTGCATAGATTAAGAATATGAAGCAGACCCTCTCTAAAGGGTTGCAATTGCCTAGTGGCCCATACGCGATCCTAGTAGAGTAATGACCTCAGGCTGCCCAGAAACACAACTCAGAAACAGGCTTAAGTTCAAGGTCCAGTCTAAGGGAAATTAGAGGGGTGCCTCCCCCCATGCTGTAAGGGCTCTATTGAAGTTATTCTCACTAGTCCGCAGGGGAGCCGGGGGCAGTGACCTCATAATCCTGCGGCATACAGTGCTGCACCATTTGGTTGGGCTCTGCAAATCTCCATTGATGAAAGAATCAAATACATGGGGGCCTTTTTAGCAAATGTAAGAATGGCTGCAGCTGTGGGTTAACAAAAATTAAATGTTGGAAATCTGTGGGGCCCATGATCCAGATTCAGCCAAGCAAATCCCTCAATATTAAAATTCCTTGACCTTTTCCTCTACTTGCTTTGCCAAGCTTATGGTGCCCCTCTCCCTCTTCCAATAAGTTATCTGCTTGGTTTTAGATGTATTGATTTCAAGACAAATAACGTACAAAGCAGATTAAATCTGACTGCATGGGTTTGGAGATCAGCACTAGTTTTAGTTAACAGGAAAGTATTGTCAGCGAAGAAGAGGGACCGAACTTTCTGACCTGCTAGCAAGGGAGAATCATTGGCAAGTCAAGAACTGAACACCGTTATTAATATATAAATGAAAAAGAGTTGGGGCTTGGACACAACCCTTGCGGACACGCTTAACAGTAGCAATTTCTTGAGTTAGTTGGACATTCACACCACTGCGAACCCTGGCGAGATTTCCCCTCATGGAGATGCACAATAATATTTAAAATATTTCAGGGAATTCTCAGCCCATTGAGTACCTCCCGAAGTTTCTCCCTGGGAACTAAGTAAAAGGTGGCTCAGAGATCAAAAAGCGCAGCGAAGAGTCGTCCCCCTCCAATATCTACGGTCTTCCATTTGACCATCAGGAAGCAGAAAAGCTGGTCAGTGGAACTGGTTTTAGATCTAAATCCTGCTGTAAGGTGAAAGAATATGATTTTCATCAATCCAACCTAGTAATCTCTCCAGGAACTGCTTACAAAATACATTTTTAAAAATTGTCAAGAAGACTAATTGGACAGTGGTTGGAGAGAACATGCAGACTGCCTCTCTTTAAAGATTGGCACAATCTCTACCCCTTTCCACTAGGCAGGTATCGCTGCACCAGTCAAAATCGCATTAAAAAAGGCATTAATGTGAGGGACCCAGCTACTTGGGTCATATTTACTTAAAGAGATCAGACGGCATCTTGTCCAGTCCTGAGGCCTTACCATGCTTCAGGGAGGAGACCGAAGCTGCAGTGTCAGCTATAGACAAAACACCTCGTAGAGATGGCAATTCAAGGATACATACGGTTTCTTCCTCACTATTAGTGGCGTATGGGTCAGGATCTCATGTACAGGTTTAGAGGTTTCCAAAATTAACAACCCACTCACATGGCAGGGTGGATGTCCCCACTGGTTTTGCTAGAATTCTACTACCCTGGCCCACTAACTGCCAAAATATGAGTCATTATTGATAGAGGCTTCTAAGAGATCGTCCCATTTATTGCTATCCCAAACCACACTGGCACTCATTTTTTGGGGCCAACATTTTATTTTCATCCTCAGGCTGACAGAGAGGGGGAGAAAGGCAGAAAGGTAGAGGAGGAGGGGAAAAAAGATGCAAAATGGAGAAAATGGGCATGAAAAAGAGCCTGCAAAAGCGGGGCAAAAGAAAGCAAGTGTAGGTGGCGAGGAAGGTATGAGGTGGAATTAAAAATAGGCAGGCTTGGAATTCCATCATTGTGCATTCTTGGGTTCCTAAGGAAACCTCTGAACACCTGCACTTATTCTTTTGACAAATTAAGCCTGAACTCTTCATGATCATCTTGTACATGGTCAGCTGGGTGTTTCTAATCTCTAGATAGCAATTACGTTTTATGGTTTGTGTGCAAAAATGACCTAAATTGTATGAGCATCACCCTATGTTAGCTCATGTAAAAAAACATGTTCTCTTTACTAGTCTTCATCACAATGTTGTGTGAGATGAAACGTTTTAGAGCATGTTGCAGGAGAAGACGGCTGTATATTTTTTCCTCATGATATTCCATTTATGGTGAGACTCGTGTACAATTTGGATTTTTTTAAAACAGATGAAGTGGATCTTTATGTACCATGGCAAAAGAAGCTCCACAAACATAATGTTTTTAAAATAACTTAATTGATCACTGTGTTTTCTTGCAGTTTGTGGTGTTTATCCCTCTGCAATTGTATGTTTGGAACACACTTTCATATAAGAATTGGCCATTGAAAATATCAAATCGATGTCCCTACTAATTGTTTGCACTTAATTTGAAAGATATTGGGGCATGTGCAAAAAGAATTAAAAACATAGTCTGTACGTTTGTCAAACCAGCAATTATTTACATATGACCAGAGTATCTAAACTATATAGATAATGTTTACACATAATTATTTCAGCACTAATTATAATAATGGTACACATAGTTCTAGATGGAAGGTTGGAAGAATGGGGTTGAGTTCTAAGTAACATGACAAGGAATGAGAGAGAACCTAGAGTTCTATTGGATATCACTTCAAATGAATCGAGAGGTGGAAAATGTCATCTTATTGACATTTGCTTTTATATTGTGCATGGCCCCTCTGTGATCACCTTCTCACAAGCTAATTGCACATATTGCCTTTTTTTTGTTGTAATAGACCGGTCCTCAGTTTTTTTCTTTTTACACACTTGTTAATAATAGAGGTTAATAATGTTAGTAATATATGTTAATAAAATGTTAGTATCATTTACTAGTACTTAATGTGTCTACTTAAAAAGTTTACTTGTCTGAGTACAGATTTGCAGAACTTATCAGATGCATGTCACCTGCGGGCACCTAATTCACGAAGCCTTCTATATCTAGCATTATAAGCCACAGATGATTACAATAGCATTTATTTAGATGTGTTATCTAGGTGCTTCTAAAAGTGAGAGTCTTAGAGTTAGATGCAAATCTATTGTTGTTGTAGATGTATGCTTTATGTCAAGCTGATGAAAAATGTCACAAAGTGTTTGGGATATTACACAGCATATAGTGAGCTATAAATCAGGGGAATAATGTGCAGTCAAACAACAGATTTTGACCTATAAAATCACTCTAGACAGGAACATGTATGTTTGTGGTTGTTGCTTTTAAGGCACAGATGTCTGTTCTGCCGGGTGTTTGTTTTTATAACTGGAGGATTATTTTCCTTCTAAGTGCACTTTAGGGTTGTATATAGGAGGTATCGTATGCCAACAAGAAATTGATGTAACCCCCACTATATCGATGGTCACTATGTGAAAGGAGCGATACAATAGATATATTAATAATGAAAATAATGAAGATCACCATTAGAGAGATTGGAACTAAATTGCTTATAAGTAATATAATTTAATTCAGGGTAAATGTTAATTTATTATTACTTTAGAAAAATAATAGGATATACTTATTTTAATCACATTTATTTACTAGGTATTCAGATCAATGTTAGGTTAGCAGTATTTAATGAGGTTAATTAATGTAAAGTAAGGGTTGGAGTAGATTTAGCATTCGTGTAAGGATAATTATTTTTCTTTACATTGAGAATGCAAGTGAATTAAAGATTAGGATTAGGGTATGGATAAGTTTAAATAATGTAAATACATTAAGAATGCTTAATTATTCAAGTTATTTTAAATTAAAGTAACTTGGGGATAAAGTTAGTACTAGAGTTAGGTTAAGTATAGTTATCCTTTTAATTTAAATTCAATTGATAATTCTTTTTACCAATAAGGTAAAGATAAGGCTAACACATTAAATTTAATTCAGATACATTTTATGGTTAGGTAAAGAGAAATGACTAAATTACATTACACTTAACGTAAAAAGTATAGTATTGGCTTACAATAACAGGGTAATTTAAAGTAAAATAAGATATTGAAATAGTTATAGAGTTGCGGTAGTGGCAAAATGGATTTTAAAATGACTTGGGGGATGTAGAGGCCATTGATGTGGTGTATTGATATACTTATAGTGGTAATTAAAATAAGTAATATACAAATGATCTGGTTGCAGTCAGATGCTAGAGCTATCTGAACATACCTTGCATACAGGATGAAACAGCATCATGTACACATCAGGTTCCAAGCCTTTTACAGTATTTTGTTTCAAAGTATTGAACTTCTCAGCTACTTTACTGCACTTTCACCACCATCCTCCTATTGATCAATAAATGCTTTAAAAAAAATGTATTTAACATATTAATCAAAAGTTAATTATTCAACAAACTAGTACAGATGGACACTTTATTCTAGGCCCCAGCTATGATAAATTGATTTTTTGATGACATCAGCTTGTTTTATTCATGCTTAGTTGATTACACTGTAAAGTGAGGAGATTCCGCCCGAGGGCACCCCAAACATAGACCAAATGTCTAACTTTACCTTCCTGGAACAGGCCATAAGTAGTTTATGTCCTAACTGTTGCAAATGGATAATTTACTTAAGTGTGCCATCCAATCGGTTCCAGAGGGGGACACCCTACGCACAGACTGTTAATATGCCTGTAAGAAGACCTTAATTTATAGTTGTGTTGATCATCACTAGCAAATTTTGGCAGGCGTCCTGGTGTGCGGCCCATTTACATCCCTGTTCATCTTTCCTGAGTTGAAAACAATCATCTTAAACTATTCTGTTTGGAATTTTGGAATAAGAAGTAACATCTATAGTAACTGTTTGCCTGTCTTCCTTGTCTCAGTTGGTGCAGCACAATGGTGAGTCATGTCTGAGAAACAGGTAACATACTAGCAAAAATAATTTTTTGCTCTCTCCAGTCTTTACCACAAAGGCAAGTTTTTATCTGCTGTTTCCTTGTTTTATATTGTTTGCTTTTGATGTCCTTTAGCGGTAAGATCAAACAACCCATTTTGTTTCTTTCTGTTTTGTTTATGAGGATGGACCTTACCTTTGCAGGTTGATGTCTTGAGGGCTAAACAGTCTATTTAAATGAATACTCAGTGTGTTGGCCAGCCTAAGTGTTGTATGTTTATTTCAGGCCCTATATTAGCGGCCCTTTTCTAATCTGCATCAGTGGCTTTAGTCCATAACAGATTTGTGTCTGCTTCAGGAGACCCACTTCCTTGCTAGCAATTGGCAAAGACTGAGATATTGTGCCTTCCCTCAACAATTTTTGGTGTCTGGCCCTACCAAGTCAGCGGGAGTAGCCCTACCGGTGTACCGCTCCTTCAGAAGCAAGATTGGGGCAAAGGTCTCAGAAATTAAAGGCCGCCTGTTGGCATACACCATAAGTGCTGGATTAAACTTTAAAACTAGGGTCCCTTTATGTCCCAAATGATGCGCAGGAAGCGTTTCTATACACAGCGGTGTCCTAGACAGTGACCACCCAGGTTGGTGCTACTAGGAGGGGATCTACACCTTGTATTCAACAATGACCTATATAGATCAGCACAGCACTAAAGCAACACTGGGGTCCTGTCCAGGGAGGGCAAACGTTGGCTACAGGAGATGGGCTTAAGAGACATCTGGCGTGAACACCCACATACATATGAGATTACACCTTTTATTCCCACAAACCATATGCCTGCCTTGACCACTTCCCAGTGACCAAGGAGCTACACGCTCTAACAGTAACATCAGAGATCGAACCCCGCTCCCTGTCACATCATGCTGCAGTACCCCTTACCCTCAATATCCCCCTAGCACAACGCCCTTCCCAGTCATGAAAGATGCAGGAAACGCTGTTCGAAAGGCAAGAGGTGGTAGGTAGACTCAAAAAGGCTATGGTAGACTTCCTGGAAATCAATAACACAGGTGACACTCCCATTGTGGTGGATAACAAACTTTGTAGGGAAACGTGAGAATACTTGCACAGACAGGTACTGAAACTTGAGTGCATACACAAATATACTGGTGCCCCGAGGGTTTGGCAACAACTTGAATTGGCTCGAGCACAACTAGCAGTTATTGATCTAGATAAGGACGAATATGCTACCCTGTAGCTTTACTACTCCTTTTATTTCATGGAGGGGGAGGGGAACATATGCAGGCATCTATTGGGTAATAGGCTCAGGGCTCAGACCCAGGCCACTGGAGTGCAATCTCTCCGAGCCTCTGATGGCTCAGAAATCATACGCAATGGCCACATAGCATCCCCCTTTTGGGGATTTTTATAAGGAATAATATAGGGACAGGAGCTGGACTCAGATAGCCCCAACCTCTATCTTATCGGCACGTTCACATTATGGCTCTCCTCCAAGCAGGCAAACACTTTTGACCGTCCAATACGAATCGATGAAGTTATTTCATCCATCGCTCATCAGAAACCCCTGAAATTGCCGCGGCTGGATGGTTTTCCGGCACTCTTTTTATAAAACTTTCTGCTCCTAGCTAACCCCCATTCTAACCCGATTATTCAATTCAATTACTGGCCCGATACAGTCCTGCCCACGATGCTAGATGCCCACCATTGTAGTCATATTTAAACCAGAGAAAGACGAGCAAAACTGCAGCTCCTGTCGTCCAATATCCCTTCATAATGTGGACATCAAACTCTTTACCAGAATACTAGCAGCTAGTTTGGGGCCCCTTCTACCGGGCCTAATTGACCCACACCAAGTTTTTTTTTGTACCTGGCAGGCAGTGTTGCGCTGGATAACGTCAAGCACTCTCACCATTAAATCGTTCTCTTTGCGATAAACACTGAGAAGGTGTTTGACTGTGCTAATTGGCCCTATCTTGAAGCTACCATCACTCGCTTCGGCACTGGTGAGTGTTTCCGAACTATGGCCAATCCAGTCTGACGGTTCTCCCCTAATCTCTGTCTCCCAAGCGACAGTCGCACAGCTTGCAAGGCAGTATTCAGTTCAATGGGCGACTGACTTTATTCCTTACCTGGGGATCCACTTGGTTTTGTCGGTTCCTGAGACTGTGTCCCTCAACTACGGGTGCTTACTACACTAAATCAGACAGGGTCTTTCCAGATAGAAACAATATAGGCTTTCCTGGCTTGATCGGGTGGCCACCTTAAGATGACCATTTTGCCCAAGATCTTGTTTTTATAGCAGACCCTACAGGTGACGTCGACAGGCATGATCCAGTCTTTACAGAGGGAGATGAACCACTTTGTCTGGGCAAAGGGTCATTCACGGATGTGACTGGATAATAGCTAGACTCAGAAACAAAGGAAGCCTGGGTATCCAAAATCTTCTGCAATATTTCAAAGTGAGTAAACTTCGGTATTTTATAGAATGGGGCAGGGAGAAATCGGAGAAGCTCTGATTATTCATGGACGAGGTTGTGGACCGGGCTGGTCAACACTTGTGGAAGGTCCCCTTCCTTAAAAACACACCATCTGAGTAGTCTTTATTCCTCTCCAGTCACTAAGGCCTCCATGGAGGTATGGGATCAGGTGCAATCATGAAGGGGCTTGTCCTCGTTCCCTTACCCTTTGATGCCGATTATGGGTAATGCAGAGTTTACACCAGGCATGGATCTGACAGCGTTCTCAGCATGGTAATGAGAGAGATGCTCTCTCTGGGGCAGCTGTTCGATAAGACAGCCTACTCCCTTTGGACTACATTTATACTGATTATGGCCTGCCTGAATGAGAGAGGTTGTGGTACTTCCAGGTTCTCTTACACCTTTTGAAAAATGGTTACTGATGAAAATTTCAGATCGCTGTCTAGCCACCGAGTTGTATGGCATTATGTACCACACACCACCACTCACTAAAATAGCAGGCCAGAGGAGGTGGGAAACGAAACTAGGAAGACCTCTGACACAAATGATTTGGCAGGAGGTGTATTACAGGGCATGACATATCACCTGCAGTGCAGCCAGTGTGAAGACTGCCACCAAGATAGTCACATGCTGGTATCTTACCCCGTATGCTTTCACAAGGGTAATCCGATGCAGTGTGCTTATTGCTGAGGGGCTACGGCTTCCCTGGGACGCTGCTCCACTTGCTATGGGACTGTCCTGAACGTAGAAAATACTGGGATACTATTTTAGATGCTATTGACACACATTTAGATATTTGAGCTGTGAGCTATATGATGCAAATCTTTTCAGGCTTGGAGGCAGAACCCCTCATGGCTTGCTAAAAGAAGGCAACCAAATGTTCCACTGGATCAATTGGCATATGCTTTCCTATCTCTGTTGGCCACCAGAATATCGTCTTGAAAATAGATTACACCTTGCATAATCCCAAACAGTTCTGTTATGAGGCTCTGGAAGACAGCTGCTGCTGAAGCCAAGACAGAAGACAGATCAGTAAACAACGCGGTGGCATAATGAAGATTGTCAATGTGTTACTGTCAAGGTACAAACCTATCTAGTGATAGAAAGCAAGTTGAGGTAGAAAATTACCACATATCCTTTGTCAAAGATAGCATTTTATGCATTCTGGGGAGGGAACCTGATCTACCTAAACATACTTCAGAGCTCTTAGAGGCCATCACAAAGACCCTCCTTCCAGTTTGCTCATCTTGCCAAAAGAAGTGGTGAAGTGATGTGATAGAGTTAAGTATTTAGATGTCTTGGAGTTCCTTAAGTTAGTTTTAAACTTCATCTATTACAATAAGTGGTATATTACTCGCTTTGGGTATCCCGGGAATAGCACCTGCTTTTAACTTAATTTTATGCCTGAACCCTTTCAATTTAGCAATTTGTCCATTGAACACTTTAAGACACTTGCCCACTTTCTGCTGTTCTTGCTGTCCTCTGCCATGAGAACCTGATCTTTAGTAAAAGGATCTAAGAATGTGTAGTGACTGTTGACCTCAGAATTGGCTATATACAAATTGCAAGTAGCTTTCCTATTTTAAAATTTAAGCAATAAGGTTTTGTACCCAAGGCTATCTATGCTATCACCATAACTATCCTGATTGAAGTCTGCTGGTTATAACTTATCACCCATTTTATGCACAAATGTATTCTTCCACTCTGTGCTATTGTGGTGTATGAGGGACTCAGAATCTGCTAACCCTTGGAGTGCCCCAATTTGTCATCATATCGATTGGCTTGTTAAGGTTTTGTTCTCAGTCTTTAATGTTAAGTACTACATTTAACTTGAAGCAGTGTACTTGAGTTTTATTGTTTGATGCACTGGAGCTCCTCTGTGCAAAGCATGAGGCACTGTTTTCTCCAACTCTTCATGCAGGCCATGGCAAAGGTCCTGCTTCTCCACATTCCAGTCTCTTCACATTGTGTGCATGACATTTCATGAACTGAGCACTGTGGTTGCAACTACCACACTGTCTCTTCCAAGATGTTGTTTGACTCCATCCTTGTTATATGTATGGTTCAGTTTCCTATCGTATGTCATGTAAACAGTTTCTTGCTATAGTTTGATTTTTTCTAACAATGCAGTTTTGACGTACACCAGTGATAGCCCGTCCTTTAGGGCGGAGGGGCCACACCCCCCACCTTTTGCCCCCCATGAAGAGTGTCTGTCAGGCTGAACAAAGTTCAGCCTGACAGACACTCTTCATGTTCAGGTCAGGCAGCCAGGAGCAGACATGCGCTATTTGCGCAGACTCCTGGCTGCCTGAGCTGAACTTTGCTGTGCTGAGTAGATCACAGCTCCTATGGGCGTGACCTCCTCAGCCCAGCAAAGGTGCCTTGAGGCCCTCCCCTGGGTGACGAGGAAAGCGTCACCAATTGACACTCTCCCTGGGCGCCTCAGTTTAAGCAGTGAAGTGCCCAAGGCGAATGTCAATCAGTGACACTTCGTCACAGAGTGGGGTGGGGTCAGCAGTCTCACTGACCCCATCCCACTCTGTGACGAGGCTGGAACTGCTGCCTTCCCTCATTGGCTGACCCAAGGTCAGCCAATGAGGGAAGGCAGCAGTCCCAACCCTCCAGGAACCTGGAGGCCGAAGGTAAGTGTGTGTGTGTGTGTGTGTGTGTGTGTATGTGTGTGTGTGTGTGATGTTTCAAATTGAATGTTTGGTGCGTGTGTGCATGTTTGAATGGTATGAGTGTTGTTAATGGATGTGCGTGCGTGCGTGCGTGTCTGTGTGTGAAAGAATGATTGTGTGTGTGCCCCGCCCACCCCCCTCCCTCCTAAAGCTGCCGGCCGCCACTGACGCACACCCCTCATGGGTTGCCCTACCTTATAATTTCAACAGTGACCTTGAGTGGTGATTCACCATTAGCTCACGGTTTGCTGCTTGTTTGCATCACAAATTAATTATGTATTAATTCATCACATAATGTTCTGAACTTACAGATGAAAGCTAATGTCTTTAAATTTGGCACATAATCATCAACAGTTTAATTTTCACCTTATTTACATTTCAAGAACATGAGCTTGGTAAAGACTACAGAAACTGTGGGAGAGAAATGTGCATCTGTCTTCCTCACCTGCACCCTAGCCCTTTGAATTCAATCCTAAACCCAAAGGCCGTCTAGATCTAGATAGAGATTGCAACAGTAGACTCTTTTTTCTTTCCGGAGAGAGATTTTCTTCCTCGGTCGTGGATTTGTAGTTTTGGAAATGATTATTTCCGTTTGTGCCACTTTAACTTAGGCTTTCTTTTGGCAAGTTGGAAAACTTGTGGCATTGATGAAAATTGTTGTGCTGCAATCATGGTTATTCCATGTAGAGGATCTGACAGCTATGCAGTTAAAATTAAGGCAACTAGTAACAGTGTTACTATAGTGTCATAGTTAAACTGCGATATATTGTAAACAAATTTGTTACCTGTGGTTCATTATATGTGGATAAAATAGACACTTGTTAGGTACATATCCACACGTATATATGCCTTTATTTTTTTGTCTTTTTTAACATAACTTCTGACACACACACTACACATCTCTTCTGTTTTAGTGAGTCACATAGTATGTGATTCTTTCGAGATGACTGTTCGGCATCGCACTACTAGTGTAATGTAGTGCTGAATGCGTGATATGCACACACATGTTCTGATGATGTACAGGAGAAGATAGAGTAGCAGACCTCAAGCGTGGAGATGCTCAAGGTGGTAGGAAGCATGTGCATTTTCAAATTCTTACTGTTTGATAATACTCTGATCCCGATTCCTCAGTTTTTTGCTAAATTTGTGTTTGTTCAGGGATTGAGCTACTCATTGCCAACCCGTAGGATGATACAACTCTTAGTCTTCAGGTGTAACATTGTTTATTTATATATACAACCCCAAAATGTGTGAAGGACTATAAAGGACATTCAAGAAATGTTGATAAACATTGCTGTTCATTCTTGCCTATTTTTTTTATTATTAAACCCCAGCCATCAGTTGGTCCTATGTCATGTAATACACCTTTAGCCAGTCGTGACTTTTTAATCAAAAGCTCTTTGTACACTGGGATTTTTGAGTCCATAATAACCATGTTAAATGCAAAACCCAAAATGCAATGTTCTGTTGGCTAGAATACAAATACTGTCACCGAGGTAATGTTTGCACTGCTGGCTACAGTGGCCTTACTCTGCCGCACGTCCAAGACACTCCAGTCTATACACCGTCAATATCAGTTACATTGTTCAACCTTCCCTCGTTCTTAGTGAATGACAGCAGGCTCCTGAGGCTTTTCTGTCTAAACAGGCCTTGATTGTCAATTTTCCCAAGGGCTCGACCTCTTTGCTTGTCGCTGCTTCAGGGGCTGTTTTCCAACATTACTTTTGATCGCACTCCGAAAGTAGTAATACTGTCAATGAACTGTATGATTGTTGGCTATGACTGAGTTTTTGTCGGGAGCTTTAATCAAATTTGTTATCTATTTGGTTTTTCTTGCTACTTCGCGAACGGTCCCATGAGTAGCCTTTTCCACAACGCTGGACTTTAAGCAGAGGGATATTTTCATGCCCTGTTGTGTGCCCCGCAATTTCTACCTGATGTGATGATGTTAAAGTAAAGTAACTAACAAGGTTGGAACATCATCACACTACGGTAAACTGACTGGGTCCCATTATGTTAATAGGATGATTGTACTGTGAAAATGTATTTCAATCAGAGATTCGGCTATTGATCTGATCTTGATCTGATCTGATCACAATCCTTGTTGCATATCATTGTATGATCACTGGAACCCCAATCAATTGTTTGACCTTGACTATTGTATGTGTTATGAAGGTTTATTAAATTATTTGTTTTTATTGAAGGGGTTAGTGTTATCTTTCGCAACCTATATTGACATTATTCAGCTATTTGATTTGATTTAAACTTAGTATTGTATGAAATCAATTCTTAGTGAACCATGGTCTTGAAGTCACATATATCCATGTTACTAGTTGGCGTGGTGGGTTGCTCTTGTATTGTTTGTGTAACCTATGGAGAGGTAGGCACAGGAGCTTGCCGAAGGCCAGAATCTGCGACTAACCCCATTGCACACAGCTGAAGGCCTGGAGGTCAGACCCAGATACGACAAATATGGCAAAGGACTTTGTCTTTGGTCATTTATGGCTTTGTGCACAAGGCAGGGGGATTTGCAGAAGACTGAATTCTCCATAGAGAACCAGTGCTATGATGCGAAAGGCACTTAACTTTAAACACAGATGCATTCTGGCTGTGCCATTTTGAACCAGCACCAGTTGTGGTTTCCACAAAGTATGATGTTCAAGATTAATATAGAGAACATTACAATAAAAACATTTGGATCTGTAGTAGTTGAGTAGCATGATAACATTATGATTACTTCTTCACGTACCACAGTAGAAATCTAACAATAGTGTGCTTGAATAGCAATAAAAACATTTTGTTCACCAGTTTTGAAATCCCCTGGTCCTAGCATTGAGCTGGCCTCGCTCATGGATGCAAACCCCTGTCCCTTCTAATCCCGGTCAGTGATCTAATTCACCTTTGACAAAGACAGACATCAGAGTACTGCACAACCATCTGGAAAGCCCCATGTTCTGCCAGACGTATGGCCTTCAATGTATATGGCATTCACTAAATGGGCATTTATTATCATGTATTGTGTTTTATACTGTGTTTTTTCCATATTAGTCAATTTTCTTTTTGAGTTAAACACATTGTGGTAAGAGAATATTAACTGTTCTGGCACTTTATGGGACTTTCCCTTCATTCCTCTATTTTTTTAACTTCTATTATATCCTACACAGTGGAATCTATCACTACAGGCCAGACATACAGGTTACCGGTTGAGTGATCTGTCTTGTGTGATACTGCCTTCTGGTTTTCACATTATCATGCTAACCAACCCAGCATGGTGGAGAATTTTATTTCATGTTAGTCATACCATGCCTAATTACCTGATTCTCACTAGACCTTCTGTCCTTATGCTCTGTTTGTTATGCCTCACACTCGGTCTCATCAATATGTGGTTAAATGTGCAGCACCACATAAGCACACATAAAAACTCACTCTCGCCTTACTTCCCTTTGCCAACACTAAAAGACTGCAACTTGCTTTCCTTTGTCAGTCCAAAATGGGCTTCTTTTCTTGTGACTATTATTGGTAAGCTATTAACAGCCTACTTTTCCCCCTCCATCATAACTTCTCCCTGGTTCAAAGATACTTTATCTGTGCTTTCTTAATTATTGTTTAGATAATCTTGGAAGAGGTTCCTCCTTATTTGCAGTTGGACCCATGAAACCCAGAAAGATGAGCTTTCATTCTTCCCTAAGCATTAAATTAACCAACTCATTGCAAACGTTGACCGCATAGCCTTGTAACATTCTTTCGTATTCCCCCCACGTTTGGTAACTACAATTAGTAAATGCATACTTTATCTTCCTGTTTCCTCTGCTCCTTTCTCTTTTGCTCTTTGACATACAAACCAGTCCAATGATTTCTAACAGACTCCTCATCATTGGCATTAGTGTATACCCAAATCTGATTCCATAATTACAGTGTGCTCACATTCTCAACACTGTTGTTCTTTACACTGGTTTTAAGTGTCCCACGCTTTGCACTGTAACACAAGGACTCTGTAACACCATATCACAGCTTTTATTTCTGATATCGCTCATCAATTTCCTCTCCATATTTGCAACTTATGGTTAGGAGCACAATCCATAACTCACACAACATCAATGCAAGCCATAACTCACCACCAAATGCAATGCTCACACCCTCCCCCTAAATAAAACAAATACATTACAAATGTAAATCATACAGATGTGGTTACATATCACAATATCCTTACCATCTTGACAGAGACAGCTATAAATGTAGTCTGGTCTGATTGTGGTGTTTATTATTATTTCACTTTTAGGTGCTACTTATTGGTCATAAGCATTTCATTTAAAATGTGATTTATGATTTGCATGTTGTACTTCTCATAGGAGTTGTGGCTCTTAATCAATTTGACTTCTGTATAATGCTTCTCTATAATGGGCATGCTAAGGCGTTTTAGGTATAAAATATGAATGGAAAATGTAAGGAATATTTTGGTGACTAGGCTTGGTTTCCTTTGTTATGTTTCTGAATCTCATTAGTAATCAGGCATTCTGATTGGGCAGCCTCAGACTTTTTCCAGCTTACACTTTGTTTGTTAGATCCTAGCCTTGTTTTGCATGAAGACAATAGATGGTGTCAGGTGTAGATGTCTTAATTTGATGGGAATTGTACTTGTCTTCCTTTAATATTTGAGGAATGTTTACTATTTTGATTGTCTGCCCATCTGTGTTTTGATCCTTCAGATCAGTACAGAGGAATGTTTCAGCATGTTGTGAGTGGACCGACTGGGTTCACATAGGATGGAATTGTGGTAACCTTGCCCTTTCGGGTTAGATGATAGTAATGTTCTTTTCTTGGACCTTGACTATGGAAATTCTTGGTCAAGATTTCAGGTGAAGTACTGGTACATGATTTACATCGCTGTAGTTATATTTGTTGGTATAAGCCCACTGCACAAATAAATTGTTTCTAGACAGCTTTAAGAAAGGTGGCAGGGTCAAATGTGTGTCAAGGGACACCTAGTTTACATAGCTTAGATGTGATTGCTCAATAACTTGACAGATAGTCTTGGTTAGAGTGGCATTGTCCTAATATGCTGTAAAGTTAAGTTAACCGAAGGAATCGGTTAAATGAAGGCAAACACACAGTTCTCTGATTTTTATTTTATTTGTGTGGAACTTATGAATGGTTTGAAGACCTTTTCTGAGCTACGACAAAAAAGGCCAAACTATTCATGTATCAATTATGTTCCTTTGAGACATCAAACCAAAAATAACACTAATTAAATTCTATAAAACAGTGGTACTCGTTTGTTTTCACAATGTAACACAATGCTCAATGAAAATTGAAAGTGTGTATAAAAGGAAATGCATGACAAATGTAGTGCAGGGTGTGGAAGAGGTGGCTGGGCACCTCTGTCTACACAAACTATACTAAGTAAGAATTTCCTTTTCCATTAGCAATTCTGATGGTTATAAGCAGGACAAGAAGTAATTATAGGCACGGCATCCAAGATTTCTAATAAGAGAATTAAAAAAATGATTTAATTTTGTCGAATTAGAGTTATGATTCATAAAGTGAAAAGGGCTGCTTGATCTTATAACTTGCAATGAAGCTCTAAAATTGAAATTTGATCATACAAGGAACATTTGAACACGTTCTAAGAGGCCAGTCTGATCCTGAAGGTCCCTGGAAGGGAACACATTACAACAAATCAGTGAGTTGGACTTCAGTGTAACAAATTGCTGCACCTGTGAAATTATATTTAAACAAGTCAGCTTCGATGCTTACAAAATCCTGCATGGTTGAAAAGAAATATAATAAAGCTATTTTTTGTATAGAAAAATAATATTGATTTTCAGAAACATGAAATTATCAGTCGGAACTGACAAACTGAGCAGCCACAGTAGATCTCCTTCTCATCACCTCCCCACCAAATATAACTATTTTAAAGGAACCTTTAGGACAAAAATATAAACAATGATGTAGTACTTACTTAGGTCACCCTCCTGAGAGATTTGAACATGCCTCTAACATGGGTTTGAGCTGTACTACTTAGCTAAGGTCACACGCATGGTATTCAGCAGGTTTGTGTTATCATCAAAAAAAATCTATTATACTCAGAAATTTGATGGATAGATTTCTTGGATACTTTGAGACTGGTAGGGCGTATTGAGGGGCAGGATTTGCCTTATTTTTATAACATAAGAGTTATTACAACATATATTCTATATAAGATTACATAAGCAAATAATGCAAAGAATGTGTTAGTAACAGAGATACAGACAACTACCTCCAGTAATAGGAGTGGTGAACAGGTGACATCTGATTCGATATCAGGAAGATGGATTGCGTTGAGTTGCAGGAGAAGAAATAAGGACCTGTATGCTGAATATTCTGTAGATCTGGTCAGTGATGAACTATAACACAATGATGCTGCTTTAGTCTATTTTGTCTGTAGTTTGCTAGGATTGATGTATGAAAAAAAAACTTCTTTCTGATAAGGTTGGGGAAGTGGAGTCGGAGAAATGCTTTCGAAGATTTATTGCAGGACGGATGTCGGCCTTCAGAGAGGCACCTATTCATTTCAATACATTTTTAATATATATGACACATGTGAAGAAGATTTAAAGTGATTAGCCAAGACTAGGCATCAACACTGCTGGAGATTAGATGTATATACTTCTGTTGGAGTGCCTTTGCGTCCCTGCATTTGTTTCTTTCACCTTTTGGAAATACAGCACTCTTGTGGTTGGTCAATTAGTCACACAATAATGTCAATACATAATGACAAATTAAAATGCCACACTTATAGGGCTATTTATTTGTTAACCTTCTTATGTGCTGCTGGGCATGACTTGTTGGAGACTGTTGTGAAGCCAGTGCAAGACTTCACACTATTGGTCAATCCTCATATCATCAGCCTGTTGTCATGGTTAAAGGGGAAGTGAGAATTGGGATGAAGCATGGTAGTTCTATTTAAAGGGCTAGCGTGGTCGCCTGTTTCGCGCACACAGATTGTGATGAGAATAGTGAGACTCAGTCTGTAATGAGGATCGATAGTAAATAACAGTTGAGAGTATGTTGGGAGTATTTCACAAAGCTCTTAAATGCCTGGTAAGTAATACAAGTTGAGACCTGCTGCCTTTGTGTTGCATCCCTCCAAACCTAAAAAGTTACATCCTGTTTAAAACCTCAGCCATTCAATGTATTCGCTAAAGTTACTGTAGGGGAATAGTGTTACAAAATGTAGCAATTTGTGTTTCCTCTCTAGACTGGCTCTTATGTCGAACAGCATGAAGATTCTTCCACCCTCCCCCACGCAGTAGTGCTTCGTGGATTTTCCCTGGGTAGGTAGCGGTATACAGATGTTCCTGCACGATGTTCAAGCATATGTACGTAGTGGGGCTCATTTTTAAAAAGTGTGATAAATGTGAACGGAGCCTTTTTCACATTTCTAAGGGAAAGTGCGAAGAAGCATAGCTTTTTCCTCTTATCCCCCAGCTTTTAATAAACCATGGATGCTTTTGATCATTGAGAATGAAGTCCAGTTGCTTCAAATGCAGGAATGATTGGTATTCTGGGCAAAATAAAGTTAAGGCCTCCTAATATTGCATCGTATGCAGTTTCAAAAACACTATTCTGCACATATATGCGAAGCTGATACATAATGAATTATTAAAGCAGTGATGCTCTGACTTTGATATTAAAGCTCGGCATTCACTTGTCCACTTGCTATTCATTACACAGATGGGTACCAAACAACTTCTAAAAAGAGGTTGCTATGGAAATAAATCGAGGGGCCACTAAGAAACCACGTTCTTTTTCCCAGTTGTCTTGCTCTTTTACATGTTTTTTGTTGCGTTTTAGCTTAATTGCTTTAAAGTGGGACTGCGTATGTATTGATGCGTTTATAACGAGATCTCACTGTTCTCAAACCTTGGTCAAGTATATTGTGTATGCAGAGTTGAAGCTAATTTCTGATGCACGTTTTCTGGGAATATAATTAAAACTTCATGAAGGCCATGCAAGGTCAATATCTTAAAAAAAAGACAATTCAAAACGAAATGAAACGTGAGGATAGTAGAACATGAGAATTGCAACAAAGTGAGGGTTTCCTAATACTTAATCAGTGTTGAGTAATCACATGAAAATGCTGTTCCTGCGGGACTGAAAAATGAATGTCAGATTTCTTAGGCGTGAGTTGAATGTGGTGATACTCCAGATCTGCTGTGGCTTAAAACAATGTGCACTTTAATACAATTCATGCATAAAATACATGAGCACATCCGTCTTTATAAAATAGTATACCAAGCACCAAATGGAATGAATAGGTTCAAAGGTAAACAAATATATTTGGTATATTCACAGTGGTGCCCTGATTATCCATGATGTTTACAATAAAAACAATGCATTTGGAAATGCAATAATATCTCAAATGTGTTATCCTAAAAGCTTTCTCCAATTGTGACGCTTTTTCGTTTTTCTCTTCCTCCGTCTTTCCTATCTGTCTTTTGTTCGCAGTCAATGACTGATGCAGAAACATAAGTGCCCTCAAAAATAAGTGCCGGTGCTCAGCACTGGGACCCACCAACAAAAATTAAGCACTGCATGGGTGCATGGTTGGATCACGCAGCCCATCCACATATAAAGCAGCCCTAATAGTGTGCAGTCTACTGGGAAAATGCCAGAGTGGCAGAGTTCAACCCTGCATATACCAAAGTAAAATCAAGCTCCTAGGTCGGAATTGAGGTCACTACTACACTACTTTTAGCAGGTAGTGCCAATCAAGTTACCAAAAGTGTACAGTAGCTAGGTTCAAAGATCAGAACATTTTGAAGAGTCCAGACTGAGGAGGATTGTTTAAGTAACTCAGTTTTGGATATTCAAGAAGGATTTGAAATTGTACTCCTTTTAATTAGGGGATGGGCAATCAATTCCATTCCGCTGGCGGAGTTGGCAGAATTTTGGCCACACCGCATTACACTTATAATGCAAAGGTCTGGACAAATTCCACCAACTGCTGCATGGTGGAGTTTTTCTTCGCGGCAGCTAGCCAATGGTAAGTTGGTAAGTGAGAATTGGTGTCCTGTAGCATGATTTTTGTGTGCTAAGAAGGCACCCACTGAGATTGTCCCAACACGGGCGGTCGGGACTGTTCACTTTTATAGTAGAAAATCTACTCAGGCTGTAGCAAAACCATCTTGAGAAGCAGGGCCCTCTGGCATGCCACGTGGTGCCGTTCACACTGATCCTGCGCTAAAAAATCAGAGCGAGCAGTGCAATGTGCTGCTTTGCACTCATTCGCAGAACTCTGCAGAATCTCACAAAATGTTCATGTGACTTTGCAGAATTCCATAGGGTGAAATTGCTCACTGCTACTTATAATGGTAGCTAAATTGTGCCTGGATCTCAGTAATTCAAAGACTCTAACCCTGTGTTTTTGTTGCCTGAAATAACATGCATTTTGGATGATTGTCACCTCCTGGTTGGTAGGCAGTGTGAGGCACATTCTGCAGATTGTATGGTGATTGGTTGTGTATTCCTGACATTCAGTGTAGGAGAACTTCATTTTGAGTTTTGGATAGACTAAAAGCTAATACATGGAGTAGGGTTTGTGGATTTATGACATTTCAGGCTCTGGTCCTGCCTTATAATTTGCCCCTGTTGTAGATTATCCATGTTTGAGAGTTCTTTGGAAACTATGTCCAGGGGGACTTTTGCCAGAGCTCCCATCCACTCCGATTAGTGGCTACTTAATATCTTTTGGATGTAACGGAAAGGTCAGCATTAAACATTACACAAAGTTTTCATTCTTTCGAAGTTTGGTTTTGAGCAGCCACCATAGCCAAAGTGCACTCGAGTTTGATAGTCTCACCTCCAAGTAACTTAGCACCAGCTCCTTTGCATTGGTCCCAATTCCACTGTAAAAGTTCCCTTTCACCAAGAAATGGATGTGTTTCAGATATTTTGTGAAACAGGCACCGTATGTATTGTGGAGATGGTTGTGGATATTGTGAACATGGTGTACTCCCGGAACCGAAGGGTGAGCATCAAAATGCTGCTGTGACTATCCCAATCTCCATCACTACACCTTAGACTCAAGCAGTATTGTGGTAAGCACCGTTTACACATGGTGCCACTTACATAGCATCTTTCAATCTTGGAATAATGGGGTCAACTCTCCGTACTCACACACACACACTCAAAACATCAGTCCTTTCATCAATGCCCTCAATTTGTGGTGGCCTGACATTTTTTTCAAGCGCTTTAGCTGCTATTGTGAATCTACACATCGTGACACTGCCATTTGGTGCCACAGTGCATGTTCTGTTCTTACACATTGTTGCACCCAACTGGCTTATTTAAATTTCCAGGAAGGCCCTGATACGTTGACGTGGGAAGAGCACTAGCAGACCTGCCATCTTAAAAATAAATTTTGCCGTGTGAGACAGGAACATGCCCTTTGGGGGGTGTGGGGCTTTATGCTGAGGTCCGTCTGCCCCATGCCCTGCCCCAGCAACCTCCTTCTCCCTCAAATAAAACATACATCACCAAGGTTGCTGGATCTGCAGCCAATGTCCTGGGATGTTGTCACACCTCTTAATGGACTTCGCTGCTTACAGCCTCTAAAGAGGAGCTGGAAATCCACACTGTTCAGTGGTTTCGAGCTCCTCTTGCCTGCTACTGTGTAATTTTGACTCCTCACTTGGTGACAGTGTGAAGTGAGCCAAAATAGGGTGACACAGGGTGGCACTGTATGAGTTGGCAGGTCAGCAGTAGTGGTATGGAAATTAAATGTGATTATTTTCACTACCCACTTATATGACTGAGGTAAATGACTCCGGAGAACACCATTGCTTCTTGGGCAGGCTGCAGATTAAATCACTGCAGTGACAAGTGGAAAATAAAAGTGATTTGCCATGCAGAAAAAAACTATTTTTATACATCAGGTAAATCATCTCTAAGTGTGCCCTGCAAACCCACCAGGCTGGATGTTTATTGTACAAAAAGTGGAACATGTTAAAGTTATGTCTCCAATTTCCAACGTGTAAAGCTACTAAAAGTTGTGTGTCGCCATCAAGGCCAAGTTACCTTTTTTCTGAGCAGGTCTACTGATAAACAAAACAAGTCATTTTTTGGAATGTTGCTAGGGAAATGACGAAACTTTAATTTAAAGTTATTTCTCACTCTTTTTACATGTAATTCAGTAGTGAAAGTAGATTTTTAATGTAATGGAAATCTAACCTTCAAAAAGGGTACTTTGTACTTCCGTGAGAAAACTCGAATTAACATTTATTTGGCTGGCTGTCTCTTCTCCAGTGACTTTAATTAGCATTCCATATTTGGTGTGAATAAAGCCTCCTGGAGGCCAATACTGCTACTTGTGGGAGCAGGAATGTTGAACTGAGTGGGTGGGTACAATAACAGATGGCAGTAACAAGTAGAAATCTCAAATAGGGACTCAGTGTGACAGAAACATCTCATTATCAAAGCCCTTTCAGACATTCATCTTTGTCCACAGTAGGAAGGGATACTTGTTTCAGCAGAGGTAGAGAGAATGATCCTTATTTCCATTAGGCTGGACTTGATAGGGAATACTAGACTTCTGCAAGTGGAAGAAGGGTAGGGCCATCTTGAATGAGGGACTCTGGGAAGGTGTTCAGTAAGTTAAGAAAGAAAAGCATTGAAAAAGGTTTTCTGAAGGAATGGTGTATGGACTATTTATGTAGAACTCTCCAGGCACCAGTTAGCGCTCATGGTGAGAATGCCATGTTACCACTATCAACTCAGAATATTGGTGGATCCGGAAGAAGTTCTGAAGGAAGAAATAATATTCTGCTTGAATGCTGGAGAACCAAGGTACTCAAGCTGCTTGATCCTTGTTATTGCAACAAGGTCACAAAAGGCAGAAAGGCTTCCCAATCTGAAGAACATCCAGCTAGCCAGTTGCAAGTGGATTGCAGCACTTGGTGCCTAGGGGTGTGCCATTCCCAGCATCATAACCTTTGAGATTTACTTAGATTCTTTTGACTCCTAAATACTGGGACACAGTGTTGATGTTTCCACAGATAGATTTCCAGGCTTGGCCTATTCTTAGCTTTTTACTGCACACAAACGCTTCGGTGGCATCTCATACTAACAGTGGAGCACAGCCCAGCCATAGTTTTCTGCTTTGCTGGAGGATTCTGAGAACCAAAACCGTGCCCAACTCCGAAGGTCAGACTTGGGACAGGACAAGGTGGCAGAGCTACCCCAGTGGAGGATTTAGTGCAGAAACTAAAACCTTCAATTGAAGTTTTACAACCACTTATCTTAATTTGAAGGACCCTCGCTGGCTTCAGAATCATACCTGGACCCTCTGGAAGATTTTGGGAACCAGAAAACTAATAGCCTCAAAGTAAAAACTTTAGCCGATATGGCACACTTGGATTAGGTCATTCCTGCTCCCTCATGGTCAGCCTGAAATCATGCTTCGGTTCCATTATACCATGAACATTTACATGTTAGGTGTTTTTCTTTTCTTGGTGTCTTTTGTCATGTAACTTTAGTAATGCATACTTTAGGCTCCCCTAAACTTATTATAACCATATTTTTGTCTTTTTATTCTTAAATATGTATTGATATTTCTAGAAAGGTTTGGAATTTTTATGAAAGTTAGTTCTTAGCTTTATTGTTGAATGATACTCATTGAGTTTAGTACGCATTTCACTGAGGAACTACCTGTGTGATAGTTATCACGTATAAAGTAAACATTCACTTAGACCTGTGCTGTGACCTGGCCATGTTTTGGTAGACTTGAAATAGTAAACGTTATGTGTAGGCTATGTGACAAATGTACTGCCTGGACAGATCAGACACATTTGTTAAATCATGCAGTGTCATGGTCAGTGATGAGAAGCCCTATGCCGCACAGTTTCATCGTGGATGGAAAGCAGCCTATGCTGTACAAAGACTGGAAGAGCTGTAAAGATGGAAAGACAGGAGCAAGAATTTTCAAAAAGAGGTACAAAGAAAGCAGGATATCATGAGAGGATAATGCAGGAACGTTCTTATTCATCCTGTGTCGCTGGTTGTTGGAGACTGTATGGAACTCAAAAGGGTTACATCGGAAGGAGTGTGATGGGCTGTGGCAGCTCCTGCCTTCACTATTCAGAGTTGGCACTTTGAGCATTATGAATTTGAGTATTATGAAGAAACACAATGTTTATGGACAGAGTAGTGTGCTTAAGGTTAGCAAACTGTTGCTGGTTGTTACACTGTTGATGTTTCCTTTTTGTCTTTTTTATGGAGTAGTTTTTCGTGTATTTCTATATCGGGGAATGACATGGAAAACTTTAGCAAAGAGCCTTATTGTCGGTTTGGGCACAGAAGGCCCACACATTTTTCTACCATCACTTTGTGTCTCATGGATTTCCAAAAAAGGTATAATAAAATGATAATAACATACGCTACATAGCATTTTATTTTCCCTTGTAGTAAGGGGTGAGCTGGGCTAGAGGGAGGGGGCGGAGGAGGGCTATGCACCACAATGTGTGCATGTCTGTTGGGCTGGGCAAACAGACATGCACACTTTGCGTGTTCTCTACCCGACTGTATTGAACAGCCGAGTGGAGAACATGCCCAGGCTCCCAGTCCCAGCCTGAGCGGTGAAGTAGGCCGCTTAGACCAATCACGACACTGCTATCATGTTGGTGACAGCAACGTTGTGATTGGCTGGGAGCCTGTATGCACCTGGGAACAGGAAGAGGACGGAGGGGAGACGAACGCATCTCCCCTCGAAGGTAATTTTTTTTTTTTTTTTTCTTCAATTAATTTTTTTTTTTTTTAACTCCCCCATCCCGTTGCACCCCTCCACCCCCGTTCAGTGGCAGCCACCACTGCTCATGGCATCAGACCTTCCGAGTGATGGAGAAAACTGTGCTCCGTCCTGTCCTGGTAATCTGCACTTAGCCCAACACACATGCACAGTTTGCTCTAGGGCTCTATTAAAAAGCTCTGGTTTGAAATCAGCGATAGCCTGCAGATCTTCTGCACAACTCTGCATGTCAGAATTCCAAACCAAGGGCATGCTCTGTATCATGCTTGTAATGTGGTCGAAAGTACATGGTCTACAGAGTAAGCAAACACTTTATGGTTCAAATCATGTGATGTGTTTCTTCACTCGGCTGCTGGTTTACAATTAGGTACTAAGCAAAGTCTCATGCTATCGGAGACATGAAGGGACGGGTGGAGGGGGAAAAGTTAGAGAGTTGAAGGGAAGGGGGAGGGGATATAGGAAGATTAACATGAACGTTTAGATTATAAAGGCATGTTATGCCCCTCTGATATTATGTTGGCCACAGTTCTTAGCCTACCCACTGCATCTATTCCACTATAGTTCACTTTCTTGGTAAAATGTTGGCCCTAGCATAATGGTGGTAATTCTTGGTATACTGTGGGTCTCCATGGTATGATAGTGCTCACACCTGATACAATGCTGGCCCTGGTATATTGGTAGTAATTCATGTCCTATTGTCCGCATCCATGACCTGAGCTGGTGATACATTGGCAAGGAACGGGACATTCCATGTGTGACAGTAGTGTAAGTAGGTACATGATAAACATGACTGACTTATGTTTGGCACCACATGTATCTATGAGAAATGAGAATCTGTTATTGCTGGACAAAAAAGTGTTTTGTTTTTCTTAACTTTTCAGATCGAAAAGCATGGATTTGATAGTGAAATGCCTTTTTTAATAAACTGAAAGCCTAATGTTTGGTGACAAAATTATTGCATTTTAAAGTATATATTTCAAGCTGATATTTGAGTGACAATTAGTACTGCTGTCTACAATCCTATGCAATGAGACTATTATAACCTATACAAACCTGCAATGTCTTCATACTCTGAGAAATACCATCATGTATGTTTCTGAAAAATGCCTACCTCTGCTGTGTATGGCCAGAAGTTGTGACATTTGTGTACTCTGTTAGTAAACACAAATATTTTGGTCAAGAAGGGGTAAGTATATACCTAGACTTCCACGGTAAAGCTGAAGTGATTCTACTCACTATCGTATTTTTAAGTTGATACATATTTTATTTTCAACAACATTCAATACGACCTTTTAGTTCAAAAACATATATTCTAGACAGAAATTTTTAAGTTAACTCTTAACTACTAATTTCTAGGTGCTCCTAAAATAAAAACAGTGAAAGTGAATATTGTGATGAATAAAGTGCCCGTGTTATATACCATATATACAAAAGATGTGGTTAAAAACAGCAACCAGTGAACTTCCATAAGACTACTTCAATCCAGGAGTCTAGAAGTCACTATATTATTTCTACATCAATCCACATCAATAATTTTTATGTCAACGTTTCGACCCTTATGGAGACATAAATCAGGAGCGGGTCATCATCAGGACTGGGAATTTTTCTGAATAGGTAGCACCTAGAGACAAGAAAAATTATATCTTTTATAATCTTGCCAAAGTGGATTTTTTTTTTGGGGGGGGGGGATTTTTATTATTTTGGTTTATATAATTTTCAAGGCAGTAGACCACTCACCTATTTGTTCCAAGATCATCTAATCTTATTTCTCAATAGAAGTTGCCAACAGTAGTACTAATTTTCCTAATAAAAGTAAATAAGCCTTTTAAGTCTTATTTCTAACATAGTCAAAGTATGTTGTCATTTGATATTATTAACAATTATTGTTTTGCAAAAAGGAATTTTTATACTTCCTTTAAGCAAGAGTTATCCATCTTTCAGTTGGATATTAATTAAATAATTTTATTTTTAAAGTCAAAGAACCAACAGAGTAGAGGTGACCTTATTCTGAGGTTTAGATATTATTAATGAGATTAATCATAATTTACATAAATCCGAGATTAAGATCTAACTGTCTTCTGAATATAGCCTTCTTAACGGTGTGGGACACAGTGACCACACTGCCTCCGCCCTGAAAAAACAGGGCCCGTCAATTACTGCCTTGTATAACAGCGATATATTAATGTTGGGATTGGCTGTCGTAGTGAAGTGAAATGCCGAGGCTTTTATCTCCTATTCCCTGAAAAACAGGGGAAGACTCATCAAATATATTCATAAAGTTAAATAATAGACCATTAGGTAGAACATAAAAGTTATGTTGACTCTCAGGCTTACTTCATTGAAGATGGGTAGGACATGCTGCAGGACACCGACTTGTGTTCTTTCCAGCGAGCCGAGAGGATGCCATTTAAATAGAAGGCAGTCATACGTAGCGTTCTTTTAATTATTCCAAAGATCCACATGTTTAAATGTTGGAGATTACTAAAAGTAGTTTGGCTTTTGGTCCATATTCATTTGTACGGACATGGCATCTGTGTCAAAAAATAGTGGTGCCCTCTCTGGTCCGCCCGGGATTAGTAAGGGCTGAATCTGTTCTTGCGTGAGGCTTAGTTCGAATCATTCCTTTGGTTGCGAAACTGTGTCCTAGCCTGATGGCGTTCCAATATTAATGATCAGCTAAACTGTGTTATAGATTATTTCATGGATAGCAAACATAAAATATGTCTGCGTCTAAATCACTCTGTCATTTCCGGTCTGCCCGAGATTTAAGGGGGGGAGGTAGGGAGGGGGGAAAAAAGGGGGGAGGAGGGGAGGGAAAAGGGGGAAGAGGGGGCGGGAGGGAGACGGCTGAATTTGTTTCTCTTGTGGGACACAGTTCGAATCAATCAAAGGTCCAAGGGTTATTTGGTGGTGCCTCATTTTTCAAAACAGTTTATGTACTCTGACCCATTAAATGAGATTCTTGTGCACAACATATATTGGAGGATCTTCATTGATATAACCGGATCAGATAACCAGCATTGGCAAAGCCAATTCATCTTGCTTTAAAGTCCTAGTCTATATCAACAGTATTAATGCATACTTGATTTGGCTTCTTAAACAGAGACATGCAAGAATGTTGTTTACATTCATTAACATAGTAAAGCCAGACTTGTTTGCTTTACCAAATTTGTTTCCTGTCCTCTTTTATTTAAGCCCAGTAATGTAGTCAGCAGACTCACTGACAAAAAGCTGAAAAATAAAGGGATAATAAAAGTATTTTACTATCCCCTCATTTTTCCACCTTTGTAGGGTGGGACCAGCCTCCTCCATGTCAAGTGGAGGAGGAGTGGTATGTGTGCTTCTAAGTGCGCATGTCAGTTTGGCTGTCTGTCGGAGGCCGGCCAAACTGACATGCACACTTAGAAACTCTCCACCGATTGTATTTTACAGCCGGGTGGAGACCAAGCGCAGTGCCCCACTCTCCCCTTGAGCGGCATTTCTGCCCGCTCAGGCCAATCAAGGCACTTCTTTCATGCTTCCCCCCTCTAAAACATCTCCTGCTCCATGTGCTGCCCCCGCCCCCATTCCTTCTCGGTAGCAGCCGCAACTGGCAGGCAGCCCTCCCCTGCCCCTGGGGAAGAGATTTTAACAATCTCCTGTTTGTTTTGCTACTGCAGATATTGTGTGTCAGTCCTATAGGCCATGAAGGCTATGATATAGCTATGAGAAGGAGCTTAGACAAACCACAAGGATAAAAGGCAAAGTCACCATACAAATTGGTAGTAGTGGGCATGCTTCCCAGCAACACTGTTAACACTAGTATAAAAAAACCTGCGGCTGCTCATCAGCCGCAAATCAAATATTGCAAAACTCTGGTGCTGGAAAGATTAGAGGTACTATATACCCCTATAGCAGAGAAGGAGCACTGCAATAACTAAGACTGCTCTGCTTTAAAATTGTCACCTTCTTGCAGTACACCGGTTTAAGTGAAAAACGTTTAGGGTTGAGCCTTACCTTGGAGTTCTCAGCCAGAGGCTGCATGAACATAAATTGTGAAAAGGGAAAGCATTGGTAAGTCTCAGAGGACGTAATCCACATCTCTCAAATGAAAAAACAAACTCATTGGCACTGCACATTCAGGCCAGAACCATGTACCATCTCGTCTTTTATGTGATCTCTTGAACTTTGTGACACTTCCAGCGTGCACCGAAACTGGACAGGTAGACATAAACTTAGTTGATGAACTAAGGAAATCTGCTGCACTTCGGCGGCCATCACAGAGTGCTGTAAATTACTGCAAAGGTGACAGCAACTGCCTCTGAATAATAAGCAGTACTCTGAGCTATGTCCTTCTGTATAGGCACCTAGAAGTATAGTGCTTTACAGACTAGGTGGCGCTCTTCTTGAAATGTAAGGTAACCTTGCACCTTCTCAACTGCAGTTCCATCAATAATTATTTTCAATTGACAGTATGCATTTCCTGGTGCCATGGCTGAAGCAAATTTGTGGACTCAGCTACTCATTGTCAACTATGAGCCCCTCCCCTTGTTGTTACGTGGACCAGGTTCATCTTTGCTGTGTTGTGATGTATTTTTTTAAAGAACCTTTTCCATTTTTCTCTTGTGCTTTTATCATAGCCCCAGGACCACACAGAGTAAGATAAAATCATGAGATGCGGTAGTCAGAAAAGAGAGCCTGCAGAACAGACAGATTCTCGCCCCGTCATGAAGGACACACTGTCCCAAACCATAGCATCTTTCGTTCAGTTCCCCTGCTTGAGAGTTGCTCTGGCTCGGAAGCTTATGGCATCACAGTATGTGCCTGCAGCTCAAGTTCAGCTCCTACTATTCCTTTCTGCTTGTTGGGAAAGAAGCTGCTGTTACAAAAATGCAAGAAGTTGCCACTCGGCAACCGGTAGTAATAGGATGTGACTAGACCCCTTTTCCTAGAGTGATCACTTCTAATTCTGGACCTGCACATACGAGACATAAAGAAGTCTCTCAGAATACCAGGCACTTTGAACAAGGGTCCCTACCCAGTTGGGTAATGTGAATGATGCTACCAACAAAGCAGTATTTGAAGGGGCTCAACCATTTCCCCAGTATCTGTATACTGCGCTGTGGAGTGAGCCACAATGAAGAATCCCAAAACAGATCAATGACTGAAGGGTCTGACCCAAAGCCCCTTTATGTGTTATTTCATGCATTTTTTATCTTTATTAAATAAGTCTGGTAGACAGCTTACACTGCCTCTGGCTCAGATCTGAAGCAATGATGTGAAATGTAGAAACGAAGAAGGATAGTATGAAAATGATAGGCCAATGTACATTTTCATTTTCTGAGCTGCCTGTCTCAATTATTGCTTTTAGACATTTTGGGAACTTATGCTGAAAAAGAGAGTTTTGCCACTATTTACTTCAAAGTGTCTTGGGCCAAATGAACCTCAACATTCCTGGGGAGGGCCAAAGCTTGCCTAATTCAACATCAATGAGGTCCAGTTTCTGATGCACCCCCAAATCAGCGCCTATGGATTTTAATACAGTTGTTTGAGAAATGTGTGTCTTTGGGCACATTTTTGTTTTCAAATTTTTCAGTAGAAAATTGGACCCTCTGGAGGAAGTCGCACTGTCTTCACTTCTCGTTTGGTATTTTCTCTCCACCACTTTCATACATCATCAATTACCACTGGTAAACTGTTAAAAGTGGGAAAACTAAATCCCTAAATTAGGACCGCTCATGTGGAAAAGTCCATCAACTGGGTGCCTAAAACGTTTTTTGAACGAGGTACTAAGCAATTCAAATATGAGATTGTACATGTTTTAGCACATTAACTTGTGTTATCTCACTCTATTGATTTTCTCCTGGATAATCCATACTATGAAAACCCCCAGTCATTTCATTCTTCTTGATCTTTGGTTTATGGACCTCTGCTGTGCGTGAGTCTCCCTAATGTAGTCTCACCCACTGCAAGCTTCTGTTAAAATGGACTTGGCCTGTAAGTGTCACTGGCTACCATTTTTAAATTGTCACATCTGTGTACAGATTACTTAAAGAGATCTGAGCAGGTTGTGTGCAACACATGTTCATGAGTGTGTTCAGAGGCTCAGTGGAGAAAAGCTCGTCTGACCCAGCCTGGCATGTCATACAGCTAGCAGTGTGGCAGATGGCCAATTACATTTGATGTGACCTGATCATGCCTTATAATTAAGTGTAGAATCTATCGACAAACAAGCCCTTTATTATTGGCTGAAGTATACAATATGTGGTGTTTAAACTGGTTTTACAGTTTAGGTAAGTGTCTAAAATACAACGTTTGATTTGATTCGCAAGAAGTTGCTAAGTCATTGGTGAGTCTTTTCTTCATAATTTATGGGTCACCAACACATCAAGAGTCAGTTTTAGTCTGTTTATGTTTGCTTATGCATTTGTAAAATTGGACGTATTTCCCCGAGCCAGCCTCAGTGGAATTTCGTACTCTTAGTAACCCTGACGAGCTTGTAAATTGCTCAGTTGTTTAGCTAGCAGATCGGAACTCCCATTGGAGCAGTAGCCCGGTTCCAGTATATTGAAGTTCTGCTGGCAGAACAAGGTGGTTACCCGCATTGCCCTGGCAACCTATGCCGACAATGTCAATGCATGGGACAGAGAGAGAGCAGGGAGACCTCTGGCTTCAGTCACAACTGAAGGAGTGGGGTGGTGTTCATTTGAGTCTTGAAGGGAAGCAACCAAACCTGATTGGAGAAAGCCTAGCCCTTAAGAGTCTTGTGCTAGATTACCCCCTCAAACCATCAGTTTTGTCCTTCCTGTTCCATGGAAAACCAGTTAAGGGTGGGAGAGGCATGGCTGGACTAGTAGGGACTCCAACCTCCTAGAGCTCTCCGCCTTAGTTTTGAGCCCATGACCAGAGAACATTTGTGAAGAACAAAAGGAGGAGAAAGACATTCTAAATTTCTACTCCTAAGGATTTTTTTAAACTTCGTTTATTAAGTTTTCATTCTGTCGTCTTTACATCATATACCATGTCAGTTATGGTCTGCTCCCCCGGCCCCCCTGCATCCAGCAGGCCTTATTGTGAATATCACCCTCAAACCCCTATAAGGGGCACCAAGCTAAGTCATATCTCTGCACTCACCTCTATGTGGCTACGAGGTAGAAAGGCATTTACAGAAATACTGTGAACTAGCAGTGAAACAAACCACTTAATTCTACAATGTTGTATAACAAAGCAGCCATACGAGTGTGTAATTGGCGCTACTTTTGCGATAAGTGACAGTGTACGTATTGCATGTCTTGTGGGTTTAGCCTTGTCTAACCACACGCAATGTTTCTGTGCCGACATGTCGGCCACCTAAGGTGCGTCATTTGTAAGCATGCTGAACCATAGTTATTTGGTGTCTTTAGAAAGGAAGGGGTCTGGGCATGCTCAATTCCTCTACCTCTACCTCTACTCCTGGGATTTAGTTGACCTATGTTTGCAATGTTAATGGCACTTGTTTCCTTCATCCCTCTTGGGGTTTGTGGAGGGTGGACGTGCTTTGGACTGTGAATGAATGGGTTTCCCTTTGACTTCAGATGTTCCCCTGGTTGTGGATACCATAGCAGGGGTGCCCCAGTTTCCAACTGGACTCACAGACACACTGCAAGCAGCTAAAGGCTTTGAGCGCTTGGAAAGCACAGCGAGAGTGATCTCCTTTGAGGACCGTGTATTGCTGCTGCAAGAAGTCCCAGTGTCATGTGACTACCAATGCCTTGGGCACCCACTATCAATGAATGAGCCCATATAGGTGGTCTCCACAGCTGCAGGGACAAAAGTGCTGCACTTCATCCATGTGGGAAGCCTCAAAACCAATGGTGTTGCTTGTTCTGGTAAGGGTACCAGAAATGGTTGTGGTCAGAGGTGCCCCTCTTTGCACTCCTGTCTGTGTTTGGAGGAGAGCGGGAAGAGAGAAGCAGATTCCTCACCTGCCTGGCACTGATGAGTGTGTGGGCTGATGCAGAGGAACACATCCCTTGTTGTCCCAATGAGAGTAAACCCATGGAGCCCTTTGGGGGAGGGGCACCAATACCAAAGTCACACATCAAACTTAAAGTGTTGAAACTAAGCAAAATATTACCTGTGGCAGCTACATCAGAGAAGAACGATGTGGGCAAAAGGAGTGCCCCTCAACAATTTGCCTGTCTGAGTTGTGGTGCCCACAGATGAGTAGGCACACCCCTAAACACATCTTGTTTTGGGAGCCACCAAGAAGCAGCGCAGGCCCCTACAAGTGCCACTGCATGCCAGTGAAATAGTGTTATCCTGAGTCTCCCATTGTATTAAATTAGTGACCCTAAGAGCGGTTTAAGCTGTTTGAGCACTCCTAGGGTTTGCTCCACAGGCGGGAGAGACGTTGTGTTCTATGTACTGAGGAGTTTCTTGACAAACTATTTTAATAATATAAATAGGGTTTTCAAGGACCTATTCATTGATCTGCAGTGGGTACTATTAAAATGTGTCAAAGCCAGTAGGTGCATCTTTTTGAAAAATAAAAAGTGAAATATGTTCATATTTGTCGCAACAACTTGAAATGTAAATTGTTAATGAGGAACCTATATTTCATAGTGAACACCCTGTGATACAACCAATAGCCAGGCCTGTGTTTTTTTTTTTTTAACTGTATACCCCATGATTTGTTGGAGGCTTATGAGTGAACTGTGCTTTTAGGGGTAGGTTCTGCCAGTGTGCCAACCAGTAAAAATGCCTCAGACCTGCAGAGTCTAGTCTGCATTTAGGGGAATGATTGACTTCCGTGACCTTTCTTTATTGTTGCACTGCTTGCAATTAGCAAAACATTTTAGAGAAAGTTCCTACATGTTTTTCTAACTGGTATTTTGTATATATTTGTGAAGTTCTACATAATATGTAGATGCGTCTACTAATGTACTGTTAATTTTTAAAGGACTGGACATTGATTTTTTTTTTAGGGGTTGAGCGCGCAAAGCCCTCGGGCCTTGGTGTATTCTCTTGGTGGGATTTTAACCACGCCCATATCTCGCCCGTCAGTTTGGTTGGTTCATGGGCTTGCTTTTTAAAATTTGCTTGGTTTCATTAGTGAAAGAAATGCATATGTCATGCCTTTTCTGGTGTTTAGCCCACCTCGAGCGCACCAGCCAACTACTTAAAACATACGAGAGTCCATGTTCTCTGTATGGGTTCTGGACTACTTTTTCTCTTTCTTTCTTTCTTTGGCAGTGCGATCTCGTTGAGCAGTAGTCGTGCGCTTTGCATGACATCGACCCTGTTAAGTGGATATTTGCACTTTACCGGTTACACGGATAATTGCATTTTTGCTGATACATTTCACTGCAAGCAAACTTCTGTTTCCTTTTGTGTGTCTGCTCCGTGCTCATGGCGGCCGTCGGCTTGACTATGTGAAACTGTTTTACTTTTCATTTTTAGTTTGTAGCAAGAAAAGTCCGGTTAGTTATGTGAAACTGTTTTACTTTTAATTTCCAGTTAATGTGGCAAGAAAAGTTTGGTTAGGAGTTTACAACGCTAATAGCTTTAACTTGAGCAAACGCAAGACCCATTGCATTGCAAATGCATGTTTAGTTTAATGGTTTCATTGCTGAGGTTTGTTTTTAGCCATTATCGTCTCCATGAGTCAGCCTTGTATGGTTGTACCTCGCTATCCAGAGAGAAAAAGGAAGGAGGGGGTAAAGGGCTAAACAGGTTACCTGGCCCCTAGTTTGAGGGTCTGCAGTTAGGGTCCCCGAAGCACCAAATGTAAAAGATGCCATTTATTAAGTCGAGCTTAGCAGCGCGCATGCGCGGCTTTCCCGACGTGTTGGTATGTATCTGGGCTTTTAACAACGCCCACCTCACACCCATCACTATCACTCATTTGTGGGCTTGCTCTTCAAAAATCCTTTGACATTTGTAAATGGTTTACATTTATTCCTGCTTGGGGAGTTTTTGTTACCGCCTTGGCTATCACCCCTGTTACATGGCAAATTGAACTTTTGCCAATAACTTTGACTGTGAGCGAACTAATTTTTTCTTTTGTGTCTTTCGTTATCGATGATGCTCGTGGCGGATGTGGTGCTGTGAATCGGCTCACTTATGTGAAACTGTTTTACTTTTGATTTTTATTTATGTGGCAAGAAAAGTCCGGTTAGGAGTTTACAATGCTAATAGCTCTAACTCGAGCAAATGCAAGACCCATTGCATTGCAAATGCTTGTTACAACTTTGATTGTTCTAGGACCCTCCAAACCGGATTTCTCACGTTCTCATTGCAGATTGTACAATTCAGTGGTGGCGTTTTTAGCGCTGCGAGCTGTGCCGCTGGACTTGGCGCGGACTTTAATGACGAGGATGGGGGAGTTGTGTTGAAAAATAACAGGGTTTTAAAAGTAGGAAACTACCTTTGAGCCCAGCAATTTTCAGGCAACAATATAAAAAAGTTAAGGTAACTCTAATGATTAACGTTCCTGCTAGGGGAATCGTAATTTTGTCCAGTGCCAGGTTTGACTCGCCATAAAGTAACGCAGAGGGTAATTGTGCCTGCTGCGAAGAACGTACACCGTGCATATCACAGAACTGAATGTGAGAGAACTAGAAGTAGCGCTATTAACGTGAAATGCGTGTGGGAGAGACTATCGGGAGAAGCGGGCACTGTTGGAGAGTGGTAGTGAGGGAATTCGTGGACCAGGAGGTCGTGGGAGGCGCTTAAAAGGACTGTCGCACCGGGCGCCATCAGCGCTACAGCCGGCCCTGGGGTGATTCATTTACTTTATGTAACACTCTTTAGCATTTTCTCCTTTATCTTTTCAGACACACGTTCCTATTTTCTGTTTTAAGATCTGGTTTGGTTTTTTTTGTCTGTGCACTTTGTATACTTCATCTAATGGCTGTGTAGGCAGAAAATGGTTTCGAATCGTCGTCTGTTTTTCTCAAAAACAAAAACCTCGGCAAGAAAACGGGTAATGGTCGTGACTGAATCAGCTCTTCAGAGCATTACACTTAACAAGCATCAGTAAAAAAGAAAAGTGCAAATTAAAATTAAACATATTGTTCCTGTACCTGCAGGCAGCAGTTTGTCCTTGTTTGTACAAATACTTCAAGAAGCATGCCTTACTTTTAAACCTGCTTACTACTGTGCCTGCCACTCTTGAAACAGTAGGCGCGCTTTTAATTGCTAAGGGAGGTGTAGTTGACCAGTTTTTCTTTCACGCAAACTTGCAGTTTGGATATGTGTTTCTGATTTATTAGTCGCTAACTTTATGGTAAATCCTTCAAGTTCGTCTACGTTGCTTGTGTAAACGGCACTGCTCAGAAACAAGCACGTACTCTGCTACAGAGTACCTGCGCTTCTGTTTTTCCATTTCAAGCACTGAGTAAAAGCGAGCACAGGCTTCCTAGTATTATGAAGTATTTTCTTGAAGAGCATTGTCCATACCACAGTCAATAACAGCAGCATGTTTTGTTACATGGCTGTAGTTCATGAAAAGAAATCTGTTTTACCTCACATTATGAACCATAATTATATTTCGAGTGACTTGCGTTAAGCTGCAAATAATGTTTTAGCAAGGACTTGCTAGCTGTGCATTGTTAGGTTTAAGCGTGCACTACTGACTCCTCAACCCTTCCACATATTTTCACCAAGGTGATTCACATGAAGGAGAAAGGTAACATGGCTGAAGGTTTTTGGAGTAGTGTAACTGATGTGACAATTTATTATAAGGAATAAAATAGTCCATATTATATGTTTAATGCATGTTGCAAGTCCTCTCTGGTTTCCATGACCATGTGAAGAAACTCCACCTTCTTTTCTCTACAGTCGCAGGAAATCCTCGGTACTTACTCCATACCTACGCCTTGATCAAATGCCCGGCACTAGAAGGCAGACAGGAGGCGCTATCTCAATGTGTTATCCTGCTTCACACCCGTGTATTTAGGACTGGCCGGAGGAGAGTTGTGAGGAAGTCACTGATCCGAGCAGAGTGGAAGAGAAAACCAACCCTTCATGTGCTTTGCCTGCGCCTCGGTTGTACGACAATGAAGCATTTTTCAAAGATATGTGCAATCCAAAGGCTGTCAAACGTATCCCAGGGTCTCGGTGCTAAGGCATACAGAAAGAAACGAACACCGAGAATATCAGAAATCAATAAGTAATACAAAGTACATTAAAAACGACATCTACTAACTATATGCTACTATAATTTATACCACATCATTTCGTAGGTGTTTAACACCACACCCAACGTTCTGTTCCATGTATCCGCTGTTGGACACCGATGTCTTCTGACTCTTAGACCAACAACATTTAATCCTGGCATTTCATCATTTCTTTCTGAAATTCTAATAAAGGTCTGCCGATAGGATTCTTATGACATTTTGTAAGGCAAATTCATCCTTATTAGTTCTTAATGCTATTTCATGTCTTTTTGTATGTAGTTGTATGAACAAGTGGATGTTGCCTAATCTTATTGTATTATAATATTAATTTTGATTATGATTTTCCTAAACCAACTATACATATATTCCATTTTTATTCTATGATAGCCTTTTTAGGTATTTCTACTGCCCGTTTTAGTTATTCTTTTAGAGACTTCATGTCTGGAACAGTTAAATTATAAGAAGTAGAACAATATCCAAAGAGTGGGCTTTTGGGTAAGATCCCTTCAACAATTGTCTATTGTGATTTTTTGTGGTTTGCAATTATTTGGAAGGGCTGTCCTTCAAACTAAGAGCATGCCATTATTTTATTACTGTTCCTGTTATGTTATTGTGGCGGGCTTCAAGAAGGAACCCTACACAACCCTTATTGCCCAGACGTGCTTACCTCCCTCCTGTCATCTTCCTGCAAGTTTCCTCCAGTCATCTGCTTCGGTTCTTGATGGCTTTCCTTCCCCTCCTCCACATTCTGTCCCACATCTGCTTCTGTCCTCCCTTGCTTTCCTCCTCTTCTTTCACTTGACACTTTCATCCTCACTCGCATACTAGCTTGCTGCCCTCCTGCCTTTCATCACTTTTTTTTCCCTCCCTCCTGTCTCGCTGAAGTCCTTCAAGCACTTATACAGCCAAAATGTGAAATAATGACCTTTCAATGTCTTTTAAGGACCCCATGAATACAGAGGTTTTATCAAGTCTTCACATCCGTTAAAAGAGCCCACCAAACAACCAGGGCCTCAAGTTCTTCTGCCCGCTTTCCTTCCATATGTTTGACACTGTCGAAGGATACATAGGCCACCTCCACTTGAGAGAAAGTATATGTGCCGCCTCATCACTTTCAGGTAGGCAAGATACCAAAAGAGATGACTGCACCTCTGCCACCAAAAATTCACATCCCACCATCTGTGGTTTCTGTTGTCTGTCCTCAGCCAAAGGATAGAATCAGCACAGTGCTATCAGCGCCGAGCTAGATAGGGACCAGGGGCCAGATGTATCAAAGGTTTTTACTCATTCTATGTCTATGGGAAACTGTGTTCATACATATGGCCCAAAGTCATCTGCCATTTGTACAGCAAAATCTTTAAGCATAGGATTGACACAGTGTCATCCTTGCCAAGTTGTAAAATGACAAAAGCCTATCTAGCTCGGCTTGCATAGCACTGTGATGATTCTCTGCTTAAAATCTTTGCTAGATAAACAGATATTTGGGGTGAGCAAATCTAGAGTGTTGCTGGTGTTGCAGGGTGCTCCTTACTGGAGTTGCTCTCCACCTAAACTTGGGAACTACCTGGAATTCTCTTGTTTTTTTGCATAATTTGTGTCACTCTAACCCTGAAAGGGCTTTGTTTTGATTGATTAATATATATATATATATCAATCTTTCTGGGTTTCACACCTGTTTCCACCACAAACTGCAAGTACAGAGAAACCACAAAACAGGAAAAATCAACTTATAAAAATGCAAACCTGTGGTAAAAAAAAGTTTTGTAAACAAAACTGCCATTTCCCAAAACCTGGGAATAGGGGGATCTTAGTACAGCAAACCCTTTGATGATTTTTTTTGTATATGCACCTCCTTCCCCCCAGACCTCTGAATTATGGCTATTTTCATGTTACCACCATGAGAAACCACAAACTCAGAGTACCTTTCTAATCCTCAACATGTGGAAATAAAAGGATGCAAATTGGGCTTGAGTACCTCTTATAGATAAAAGTTGCAAACTGCACTAGACATCAAAAAATGGATCAACACTCTTAGTCATGAGTCGGAGTTGGGGTGTTGTCCTTAAGGAAACAGACATTAATAGAGTAGCAAGATTCTTCCCACTCAGCCTCTGAGTGGCATTTGATAACCTGGACTATAATCTTTTGTTTAATATTAAAAGAAACATACCTGTTACAGCTTTGCAACTGATACCCAGATCATCTTTTTAGAAAACCCGTTGGACCTCAAGAATCCTGGACTCACAAAAGGCCTAGGAGAAGTTTACAACTTAATTCTACAAATCATTCAAAATAAAATTCCTCTAAAACCAAGATCCTGAAAAACATGGGAAGAGTATGACCAAACTACAGCATGGCAGATGCAGAGGTCAATGGCTAGTTAAGGCAAAGGCTTGTTCAGATTCCTTCTTGATTACCTGAGGAAACGGTGTCTCTTCCTAGTATCCACGCAATCACACTGCATAGTATAGCATATGCAAATAGTACCCCTGGTTCAACCCCTGGTAGCTTGGCAATGAGCCAGGTATGAAAAGCATTTAAATACAACAATACAGTAAATATGTGAAACACAACACACAATAAAAATCCCAAACCAATTTTTAAAAATGGGAAATATTTCTATATTTTAATTGAAATAAAAATTACAAAAATCCAATCTAAGGAACCAGCAATATGAATGTCCTTTCTAGTGCTTAGAAATCAATAGCGCCAACCGGGGACATCTGGTTGTGCTAGACCGGGACCAAGTCACAATTTGAGGGTGATCGCAATAGAGCACTGCTCAGATACACTGAGCGGGAGGGCTCAGTCAAAATTGAACCTTTGCACTCAGAAACATTTCTTTAGTTTTTCTCTCTTGAAGTTATGCAGTCCTGTCCAACAAGTCGATTTCGATGCAACATCATCGGATTGCTTTTCCACACGGCCCTGTCAAATCCTGGTAGTCTAGAGCTTTGAAGCTTTCAGTGTGACGAAACTGAAATTCAGGCCAGGTCACGGTTGAAGGTGGTCGGCTTGACGCACAACATTGGGTAGGTCTACGTATGGAGCTTTTTGCCAAAGTTGCTCCAAACTGCTGGAACTTCTTCCTGAAGTTACTCTTGAGGGTTCAAAGTGCCCAAAACAGTAATCTGAGGATCTAGAAGCTATTGAGATGTTCCTGGAAGTTTAGGACTACAATTCCTGCAATGCACCTGGCCAAATCCTTAAAAGTCCACTGGGCGCACTCCAGGCTGGGGACTTTTGTGACAGTTAGTGCAGGCACATTCTGTTAACCTGTTGCTTTCAGGGAGTCCACTCTCTTTTTTGAAGCAAGGCAAAGTCCTTAGGGCGGTTGGTCCAGTATACAACAGGCGCAGACCTTTGGGTTGCATACAAGAGTTCAAGCAAGACCGTCCATGTGGTTTCAGGCAGCAGATCTGAGTTGCAATGCATCTCCCAGATATTTATTCAATCATCTTGGGGAGCAAGCAGGGGGGCCCCCCTGTCCAGTGAGATGCAGGGTGACACCCAAAGCATGACAGCATCCTCCAAAGTGTGGAATTTTTTTGACCCACAAATCACTGCACTTTAAAATCCAAGATGGACTGCTAAACCAACCTAGTACTGTTGCTCATTTCTATAAACACTCCCTTTCCAGATCATCTACAAATTTCATTCCTGGGCCTGCTATCTGTCTGTGCCATACAGGGCGAATGGGTAGTTCTGGCTTGCATTCCTTTCTGTTCTGTTCTCTTTGAAGCCCAGTTTGATATACCCATCCCCTTCCAGGCCTGGCCTGCGGAACTCCCTCATCAGATATTCTCTGCTCAGTGCAGGCCTCTTATCACCTCATCAAAGCAGCCTGCCTAATCCTGTTAAGACTGACTAATCTGGAGAGGTCACTAGCAGGTTGGATTTTGGCGTTCAGAAAAGAAAGTCCTATAACTTTTTATGTTTTAGTTATGCTAAATTGAAGCATGTTGTTGGATTTATCATTACCAATCTTTTGAGTCCTTGAATGACACATATAGTTCCTTCCTAGCAATATTTATGCATGTATGAAATATTCCAATGCTGTCCTATGGAGCTTAGTACCGACACCTGGGAACAATGAAATGGGCAGTTTTTCCCACACCAGTTTATATAAAAACACCTTTTATATTGTCATTGCTTATAGTTACATGGCACTCCACCCATGGAGACCCTAGAGACAGGAATGGTCCCTCCACTAGAGCGGAGGAGCATTGCCCCACTAAATAAATTCCCCCAAAATGCCCCAGAGCTGAATAATAAAATGGTAATAAACTTTCTTTATTAACATTTTATTTTTCAGCACCTCGTCCTGAACGGAGATTCAGGACAGGGCGGGGCACTTCTGCTCTTGAGGAGGGGCCACTGCTTCTCTGTTACAGGCCCATCTCTCTGCTCCTTTTCCCAGTCAAAGTAACGGAAAAGTCTGTTAACCAGCAACTCACCAAATTCCTCAAGACGCACCAAATCCTAGACCCATCCCAATCTGGATTCAGAAGCATAAAACCAGCATCAGTATTTGGTAGCACTGTTTCCTTGTCCCCGCGCCATGTTGGAGCCAATATGAGAGGAGGATACCGTGAGGAGAGGGAGACCCGTCTAAGTCAGGTAAATGCCTTAAAAAAAAAAAAAGTATCCCCTTCCCCCTCTGCTACCCCGCCGTAAATACAAATACAAACCAGCCGCCACTGCCTAGGGAAGACCTTAGGGTTGACTTACATGTAAAAATAAGGAAGATTATCTCTTTGGAAGTACATTTAATTCCAAGGTCGAATTTGCACACATTTGACTTTTTAAAGACAGTCTGCAAGGCAGGGCTGCTTTAAGAATGCCAGCAGGCAACACAGCAGTGCACACCCCAGTGCAGGAAATCTATTGGGCCTGTAAACCTCTCTGCCCTATTTTATATTAGGGACTTATTTGTGGTTTGACTCCCCCTTGCCCTATTATATACTAGGTACTTATAGGAGCCTGTCATTAGCTAATTGTACCACATTACTATATATCTTTTGATCAGAGCACTGACCCTCGGCATGGTTAGCAGAGCCATGGGCACACTCAGGGTCAATTACCACCAGTATCAGTCAGATAAAATGGGGGTGAATATGCTAAAAGGATGACTTTCTCACACTTGCATGTTGTGTATTACTTTATCCAAGAATATAAGAATTTCCAACAACCACTTGCAATTCAGGAAAGCAATAAAAACATGACTGTTCCCCAAAACATAAATTAAGAACCTTAAAGTGTTACAGAGCAAGTGGTTCTAAAAAAGAGTAAGACGGTTGATCAAATGCTGCAAGGGCTGGGCCCATGTCACTACTTGAAGCACCAAAAACTATTGAGAGAACGTTGCTGACTTCCATCCTAATGCATTACCCTATCTATAAAGTCTGTGGTACATCCTAGAGTACAGCCACAAAACCATATAAAAAACACATTCATATATATGAAAACTATCTATATGAGTGACTTTACCTGTATTTCACCCTTTTCCGGAACACCCAACTGTAATGCTATGTAAACTCATCAAAAAACTCCCAGCCTGTCTCTAAACACACACATCATCCACCGTTTTTATTTCTTGTACCTCCATAATGAATAAACTTCCAGCCATGTGCCCAAAGGGTGCCAAGGAGAGTCCTACTGAGCAATATAAATAGCACATAAGAAGGAGCAACTTTCTCAACCCCTGAAAAGTTAGGTTAGGCATCAGAAGGGTATGGAAAGCTCTATGTAAGTACTGAGGATGAGGTGACTAATCTATTAGATGGTGACTGTGGCTGGGGCAAACAATATTTTTCAAGTCTTGCAACTGAGAAATATTGTAACTTCTAGAAACAATCACCTCCTCACTTGTTTTCAGAGTCTGGCCAAAAACACAAATCCTAAAACGTCACCGCAAACACAGTCAGAACTTCGTCCAACATGGGGCTGCTTGTTTGAGGAACAATGAAATTGCTGGACAAAAATATTGATGTCTTCATAACGAAATGTTCTTTCAGTACAATGTATTTATCTGGCAAAAGTACCAAAAACTAGTATAAAAAAAACGGTGACAAATGTAATTCTGCTTCAGAGAACCCCTTGCTTAACTAGGTAATGCTGCTGGGGGGGGGGGAGGGGGCACTCAGAATGCACTGGTTAATTAATACTGGTCTGCAGGCAGGGCAGACCCCTGTCGTGTGACTAAATCTACATTAAAGTGCCAGCGGTTTAACAAGAAAAAATTAAATATATCCCAGAATCTATGCGCTTAAAACTCAAAGGCTCCCACTACCTGAGAAGAAACCACTCCTTGGTGGTCTGCTCACTTTACTTTGTTTCCGGCTTGAATAATGCGCTACAGGAACTCTTGATGGTATTTCCAAGGAATGTGCGGCCGAAAAAGGAGTGCACGGGATACATTGATCTATCATGTTAAGATGCATTCTGAATTATGTGTAACATGATTTTTCGCCTGACATCTGAAAAGTGTTAAACGGCTTCTGAAAATGGTTCCACTGCGAGTTTTGAACGCTGGCATCAAATTGAGTAATGAACTTCACACTCCTCTTTCCAAAAGGACTAACATAATCTGCGCCTTTCTATCCCGCAGTGCCTGGAAGGCAAGGAGCACATTCTAGTCAGTAACTAATGCAACATTCAGAAAGGCAATTTCTCGTAGTCTCTTAATAAGCATGGTAATAAGTTTGGGAAAGTTTTCCAAAGCACTTACATTGATTTTTTTTTTTTTTTTTTTTTTTTTTTTTAACAGTCATGTTCTGCAAGTGTAAATCCTTCAGAAGTGGATGTGCCAGGCGAAATTGACTAAACAAATAAAATAACCCAGAGCCAAGGCAAGTGAACAAATTAAGTGAAATGAGATTTCACTGCCGGATAGAAATTGATTTTTTTAAAGAAATGAGGTGTCCACAACGGGCTTCATTTGTATTCGTGGTTCAACATGAAAATCCCCTCTTGGATATAAATTAGCGCATTTCTTCAGTATCCAAACAATGACTGTCAGCCGTGGATGCTGTCGTGTCTAGACCTCTACGTTTAAATTAACACGTTCTGAAAAATAATGAGAAGTGACGCAAGTTGCCTGCATTCTGCAGTTGAAGCTTCTGAAGCCCGTTATTGCCTGCAATGATGCTGTTCAACTGTAACATGCATTCCGAAGAAAACCTTTCCAGTTTGAGTCCGTTTGTGCTGTTGACGATTACAATAATCTAGCCATGTCAATGACGATTGAATAAGCCAAGTAGGATTACAATTTTATAAAAGTCAGCCATACAAACAGTCGGAAAACACCGTATTTAAAAAATATAAGCTGATATTGTTGGTCACTAAAAATAGAACAATTGCTTCATAGGTACACATTATTATGAGATGCAATTATGAGTACACTTTTATTAGCCATCTTATGATATTCACCTACAGTTTCCTTCAATGTCTTCCCCCCTTTTCCTGTTGACAGCTATTTGTTCACATGGGCACCTCCAGGTCCTAAAAGATCCACATCACCTGCAGTCCCTCAGGGCTCCACACTCTCCCCTGTCATCTTCAGCCTCTGCATCGAGCTGCCTGGTGCTCTTCTCATAGATAACAGCATCAAGATTCTCAAACATGCTATTGATAAACAACTCTGGGTGAAAGTCTCAATTGCTACAAACATCCATCACCTCAGTTACTTCCTGCACATCATCCCCATCCTGATGGAGCTTCATTGTCTCCCCTTGCCTGCCTACACCATCTTCAAAATCAGATAATTTACAAAGCTATCATGACCATCACCCCCACTTATCTCAAACCCTCTCACCATTTCTTGTGGTCCTCAGCACACTCGCAGCCAGGATGCCATCAGATGGCAGACTGAGAAGTGTAAAAAACAAAACAAATAACAAGGCTGCATGCCTTTTTGGGTCAAGCATAGCAGCGCACAAGCGCTGCTTTTCCGATGTGTTGGTATCAATGTGGGCTTTTAACCATGCCCATGCACGGCACACCCATCACTATCACTCGTTCATGGGCTTGCCTTTCAAAAATCATTTGTTATCATTGGTAAATGCGTTACGTTTGTATCTCATTGGGGCAGTTTGGTTACCGCCTTGGCCATCGACCCTGTTATATGGATAATTGCACGATTACCAATATGCTGAACTGTGAGCAAACTTCTTTTTCCTTTTGCGTCTCTCCTTTGCGCTCACGCTTATGGCTGTTGTGGTACTTTGAATCAGCTCGCTTATTCAACTGTTTTACTTTTAATTTGCAATTTATGTGACAGGAAAAGTCCAGTTAGGAATTTACAACGCTAATAGCTCTAACTCCAGCAAATGCGAGTCCCATTGCATTGCAAATGCTTGTTTATCTATGTACCCATTATATGGAACAATATTCCCGTGTCCATCAGGCCCACCCTCACACACCACCTATTTAGGAAAGAGTCGACACACCTCTTTAAAGGACAGTACATCACAATGCAATAACAGTCCACTAACCAACTACCTCTCCTATCACTTGCTTACTTTATACTGGACTTTGACCATGTACAACACTCAGCTGCCTTTTATCTAGCTTTATGCTATTACATACAAGCATACAAAACTATATGGAAGACATAATCTTTTCCAGGTGTTACTCAAAATTAAAGTACACATAAGCCAACATTGCATGTCATTTGGCTTTTGAATTTTTTTTCATATAGTACTCGGTGTGTGCATTAAGGTCGGTCACAGCTCTGATTGGAATGTTAGCTGTTCCACAATAGTAAATGTAGCATGAGTTAGTAGGGTGTCCATTGGGGGTAGTGTGAGCACATGATCAATTAAATCATTATGAGACTTTGAGAAATTATCTATAGAATTCAAATGAAGGGTGTGTAAACACACCACTCGGCTTTAAAATAATCTTACATCTCTTCGTCTGCCAGGATCAATCAACTAATTCAATGAAAGAGATTGAGGGGAGTTTTTTTTTCTAAATGCTCAAAACAGTCAAGCAGTTTTTTGTTTGGGATACCAAGCTTTTAAAACATATCTGTAGTAACTATTGTTACCAACATACAGTCATACATATGTAATGTATTTGTAATTAATAATACATTTAAAGAGTTTAAAATGAATAATGTTTTGTCCAGTGATTAGGTGTGTATGTATCTGTCCTGTGTTGGACACAGAGTATTATGATTATATTTTCTGAATGAATAATGTTCTATTTGGTATTGTCTGGTTCAGAACCTAAGGTTCCTAGGTTCCTTTAAGGCTTTCTATCCTTTAAAGTGCAAAGAGAATATGGCAGCTCAATTGTGCATTTAGGTACCCTATTTGCTTAATCCAGGTCTACTGTAATGTACACACTCTGGGACTTCATTACCAGATAGTTTTTCTTCAGTCAAACACTAATATTACCTACTTGTGAAAGGAAAACTATTCCGCATGGAGCCCTAGGCCTAAGGAAACTCATTGATTCCTCTGTGAATTTTTGATTGACCATTACGAGGACTATATCCTGGGCAAATCACGTAAACATATTAAAAAAGAAACCAAACTATCTGTGTGCAGATTTTCACTCCACACAGTAACAGAGGGTCACACAGTGGGTAGTAATTTTTGCTGTTTTGGGGAAGAGAGCTACTTCATTGTGAAACCCATTTTGGAAGGTGACTGCTTGCTTATCTCCAGCCTTTGACTAATAAGTGAAAATGTTTCATAGGGATGTGTTGGTTCAAATATATTTGACATCAAAATCAGAACTGGTAACCGAGTTGAGTAAGTAACCCCTTGTGGTGGAACTTGAACTGGAGATATTTAGACCTATCAATTTAGTTTGGCGCTTCATAATCAACTGTCTGCCCAGGGCACTTAATTATGGACCGAGCATCTTTCATCTAGATCTTAAAGAAATAATCAAATGATGTTGAAGAAGCGGCGGATCCTCTGCTTTCAAGATGGGAGAGACAAAATAAATTAGCGATGTTGTATTTAAACCTCTCACAGTTTCCAGTTCCATGAAATATTGTTTGCCGAATTACTATCTGTGAAAGTAAAGGATTTATTTACTAGACTAAGAACGTTGTTCTGAGAGCACTGGATACTTTACTTCTAACAGTATGTTAAAACAATATTACACTTCAGTCCCTCTAAAGGCTCTACAGAACCAAGATGTAGAAGTGTACTTTGAGAGTTATATGACCCTGACTCTTAATTTTCAAAAATACTAGGTGACACAATCAAATACTGTTGTGTTTATGAGGGATGGCGTTTTGTGGTGGTTGAATGGCTTGGGGACGGGGGCATACAATGACTTAGGACACCAACACTGACTTCCAACATGGAATACGAGTTTCACGTTCAAACATTTGAGGAGGGTTTCTGAGGCCAAATAATGCATCGGGCGGAAGAGGCTAAATTTTTACCCAGAGATGGAGGTTTAGTGGTCTTGCTCTGAGCCAATTGTTTCCTCCTGCAGTTCACTCCTTGTAAATCCTTATGAATCTTCAGAATGTAAATAAGTCACTGGTTGAGATGTAGACCAACCCTGGTAAAGCAAGGTACTCTAATGGGCCCTCTTTTGTTTTAGAATTAGATTGTACACCAGCAGAGGGAGTATTCTCAAAATCTAACCCTCTCACTTTGATGCAGAGGATGGCATGTATTTCTTTTGGCTTTAACGTGCAAATGAGATCCATATTCCATTACAGTGTGCTCTGTTTTAACATACTTTAAGGACTAGCTTCAAGAAATCAAACCACTTTAAATATACATTTTAACTATTTTCATCGAATTCTCATTCTGTAGCTTCGAGCCTTGATAGTATAAACGTAATAATTTATAGCTTGAATACATTTTTTGTTAAGCTAAAGGAAAACTGGGTGTAGTATGGTCAGTCAAATAAATGTGTATTTATATTTCCACTGTGTAGTTATGGTTCAGTCCCAGTTTCCACTGAAAAAGGAGTTTTGGTTTGCCTGTAACTTCTGACCCCAAAATTTGGAGTCACTTAATGTAATCGGCTAAGGCTCGGCATGCAAATTTATGTGCAGATGCATGCAGTGTGTAAAAAAAAAAAAAAAAAAAAAAAAAGTTAAAGGGGGGTGTGGTTTTATATTTTAACTCCCATAATACATTTTGTGGGCACTTTTAGCCAAAACTCCTGAATGGACTTTTACCAAACTTGACATAAAGTAGAACTTTGCTCGGAAAGTGCAACTTTGTTGGTTTGGTGTAAATTCCTTCAGAGGATTTTGAGATATGAATATTTTTAAAACTCTGCCTAATGGGATCAATAGGGTTCAGTGATTAACAACTCCTATCGCATTTAAATCTTTTAATAAATGTGAGCGGAGAAGGGGACTGTAGGATTTTTCTACCATTTAGAAAATTACAAATTGATTCAAATTTCCGGCTTCCATTCTGTAGACAAACGTTACCCACAGCATTGGGGGGCATCATGGGGTGTCCAATTCTGGGTAGGACCCAGACACTTTGAAAACTGTATTACCATCACAGGGAAAAACAAAGAAAGTAGCATGTGATTAGTTTAAGTAGTGAATTTTCCTGCCTGAAAGTGTTGTTTGTTGCATACGTTGTGTGCATTGTAGAGGTTACTTGCAAACTTAATTTGGTTTGCAGCATCACCTAATGTTTAACTATTTTTCAGTGTTTATACATATACTCATCAACGGTTTCTGACATTTACAAAGCCATAGTTTATATTTCACGATTTAATAACTCATTTTATTAGTCTTGTTGGTGTGAATATGCTAATATTTAAAGTGTATTTTATGTAACAATATGTATTATTATAAATTAATTTTTAAATGCAAAGCAGTTGCAAGGAAATTAAAAAAAAGAATACATCCCAAAATGTGTTTTTTTGTAGAATATTGACACTATAGAATAGTTTTAAAAAGACCTTACTAAAGAAAGGAAATATGGTGTAATGTGGGACCATGTAACTTTTTCCTGATAGGGTTCTACCTTTAGAAAGTGTATTTCTTACACTGCAGAGGATTCATTGGTAGGTGCTTGTATCAAGGTTGGGCCTGCAGAGGTGGGCTTGTCATATGTGTTGATTAATTGCCTAAGAGTAGAACTTTCATTGTGAAAGCATGCTTTTTAACTAGTGCTGAAAGAATAATGCTTTTCATGTTTATTTGTTTAGAAAAGCGAAATAGCTTGAAAATGAATTCAGCACTGTGAATTACCAGAAATAATTCAGTTAAAAATCTTTTCTGTAAAATATCAGCTTTGAAACCAATATATATATATTTCTCCTAGGTAGTTATAGTTAGGACTACGTTTCTATAGAAAGAGTGCTTTTTGTTTTCCTAATAACTTTAGCGCCCCTTGACGAATCCTCACAAGAGTTTCCCAGAAACTATACCACGCTCACTTGAGCTGCTATCTGGAAAGTTTCGGGGTGATCTATCTGGGGGGGGGGGGGGGGGTCCCAAAACACTTTTTTCCCCATTCATGTTTTTTCATAGGGATTTTGAACAGTGATCACGCGAAAACTACTGGATGGAATTACACCAAATTTGGCAGAAAGGTCAGTTCTGGTCAGGAAAGCATTCTTTCTTTGTTTTGGTGTAAATTCATATAGTAGTTTTTGAGGGAACAAAAAGGAAAATAAATTTGTATATCCATGGATGAGGATCTATTGCGACTCCTACACGGAGCACCGTTCATCCGTGCATCACATGGAGCAGTGTGATTGGCAGGCAGCAAGATTTTCAGAAAGTTGCGGCCACCATTTTATCGACCGGCAATGGTCCTGGGGGATGAATTTCATGTAAAAAATTCAGACAAGGGGTCAGAGTAGAAGTACTATGACCCCAAAGGTGGAATGAATAGTTTGGTGAAGAATTAATTAAGTTTAAAAAGGTGAAAACACCTGTTTAATGATGATCATAAAGTCACAACTCTCTTGTTTCGCTCAGAGCAACCCCCGTGTAACGTTGCAACAGAGTTGCGAACCCTGATAAAAGAAAAACATATATATACACAAACTCATTGTTACAGACACTGTGACAGCCATTCAGACACTCACTCATCAAGTCACACACACTCTGACCATCATGCACCCAATCACAGACCCACTCAGACCCTCAAGCGCCCTCTCACAGATCCACTGACACTTAGACACACTCACAGACCTACTCGGACACTAAACACCCAATCACAGACCCACCCCGACCCTCATGCACCCACTCACATCCCCACTCTGACCCTCATGCACCCACTAACAGACCCATCAGACACTCATACACCCACTCAGACCCATTGACACCCTCATGCACCCACTCACAGACCTGCATAGACACTGACACACCCACTAAGAACCTGATGCATGCACTCCCACACTCAGACACTCTTACAGCCACTATCACCCCCAGATACACCCTCTTACACCTATTCGCATACTCAGAGAGGCAGGCTGTGGCCAACACCTGCCACGCATGGCCAAAGGGCTGTGAGCAAAGTAGGGGTGGGTGATTGGAGGGGTTGGCCACAGAGACTGGCTGCAGGCCATGCCTTGCAGGCAACCTCTACTGTGCACGGGTGAAGGCCGTGCCTGGTGCAAGGTTGGGTGCTTATAGGGGGTTGGCCTCAGGCCCTGTGGCCTATTGCCAACGTGCACGGCGAAAGGATGTGTGTGCAGTGGTTGTTGGATTAATGTATAGGAATAAAAATTACTATACGTTAAAAAAAACATAGAAATTCACTGAAAAAGACAAAGATTACAGGGACGTTATAGTTAGGAAATAGCATTTTTTTTTAAACACAGAAATTCACTGGAAAAACCAAAGGTTACAAGGATGGTATAGTTAAGCTCCCATTTTAAACGTGCAAAATCATAGAAATCTCCCTGATACAGAGTTATCTCAAGTAATTATAACGCGTGCCTTACGGTAACTTTAACTTGCTCTCGCCATGCACTGCTAATTACCCAACAAATTACGACACTCATGACATCTTTGATAACATCATTGATAATATCAATGTAATATTTGCAGTAACATTTATGACGAAAAAACTGTGCATGGTGAGGGTGCGAGCTATAGTTACATTAGGGCACGTGTTGTAGTTACTTGAAATAACTATAACTACAGTGGTTTTGTATGTTCACAATGTGAGCCTAACGATAACATCCCAGTAACCGTTGTTTTTTTCAGTGGAAAAAAAATATATAAATATTTATAATATACAAAGCATACTGAATGGGAAACATTGTGAGCCCACTTCAGCTGTTGGTTCCCTTCTGTGTGAGTGATCCCATTCTGCGCAAACATAAAATTGTCACTCACATGAAATATTAATTCCTTTCTGTTGCAGAGATTTGTTGGTCAGTGTGTTTTTTTCCATTTCTTAAAAAAAAGTGTAACCTTTTTTGTCAGGACACTACAGCTTCCCAGACGTATCAACCAGGCCCTCACCACATCTTGCAGTGCAATTCATCCCTCATTTGCCTATCTCTGAATGGACTTCCAACCTATTGAATGATGGCATACGCAAGCAAAGCCAGTTACATTACTACAAATACATTAAAAGACTGCTACTTGGGCATGTGCCCACATGTGCAAGAAAGGGCAGCCATTATTTGCAATATGTGTTTTAATAAAGACTTTCAAGGACATTAAAATAAAATTCCAAATCCAATAGGCTGGTATTCAATGACAGACCTATTGGCTTTACTTTAATTGGTTCTACTTTCGTCTGCACGCTTCCTGTCTGATTAAGCCCTTAGTGCATACCAATTGTGTTCAAAGTGAGCTAGTTTGTGCCAGCTTTAGATCAATGCTACAGGTGCCACTAAACTGGGTGCCAAGCATGGGCGCACTGTATTTTGAAATATCTAGCGGGCTTAAAAACATCTGCTGCGGATCTCATTGTGTGGCCAACAATGTTCAGGCAGCAATAAAAATGTCAGAATAGCTCTGGTAATTACTGTACATACTGGAGGGATCTGAGTTTTGTCTAGTGGCAGTTTTGTCTCACAATAAAGTGCCTTAAATGGGTAATGTGCCTGCTGCAAAGGTGTGACTTGTAGATCCTTTCATTGCTTTCAGTTCATACATTACAGTCCCTCCAGTGTGGTGCACTGAGATGGGAACCAGCAGCATCCGGATACATACAAATCGGTTCATCGGTTTAGAACCTGATCGGTTTAGAACCTGACGTTTTTCCAGTGTCTTTCAAAGTCTTGCTAAATAAAACTGCTGGGGCGGAGGGGAATAAATTATTATTAATAAAGCCAACCCCAACCAAATTGCTAGTTTTAAATCAGGAGTTTGTGCTTCTCCAACTTTATTCGTTTTGACCTACAATTATCCTGATAAATATTATATATTTTTTCTAAACACTGTGTGGTGTATTTTTGTGGTGCTATATGGTGATATTGTATGATTTATTACACAAATACTTTACACATTGCCTTCTAAGTTAAGCCTGACTGCTCGTGCCAAGCTACCAGAGGGTGGGCACAGGATAATCTTGGATTGTGTGTGACTTACCCTGACTAGAGTGAGGGCTTTTGCTTGGACAGGGGGTAACCTGACTGCCAACCAAAAACCCCATTTCTAACAGTCATATTATCTTATTACTGTCCTAGGCAGCAGCAATTTTTCCAGTCTTGTTTAATATGCATGAGTGCCATTTGAAATGTCTTAAAAGGCTCAGAATATGGGCATCTACAATAATACATATGAGCTAAAGAGACCATTCATTATGTGCTTCTGGATTTTGGCAAATAGGCCATAGCAATCTGCCTATGTTGGAATACCAGCCTTCTCGGATTACTAGCATTTGGAACAAGGTTACAAACTGCGCTCGCTCACTATCCACAAACTCACAACACTTGTGTTAGTTCAGTAACCTACCCAGGGCAAAGCATCGCTAAATTTGGAGGGAGGAGTTGATTAAACTTTATCTGCCAGCTAAAGCGCCGTTATCCACTTTCAAATGTGGCTGCTATTCCACTCCACAAGTGAGAAAAGCTAAGGACAGCTGAGACTGTTTGAGTGAGCATAAAATAAAAAAAAATGTAATACAAAAGAACATGTGTTTAGTCGCACTGCAATGGGATACGTTATTCTACTCTTTCCTTTAATCTCGCAGTATTCTATTTGTAACTTTACACGGATGTGATTATAACAGAAAGGTAATGTCACATTCTTGAGTACAACAAAATGAAGAACTTACCTTGGGAAGCAGCACAAGGAAGATGAGGTCAAAACGTAAGCCTTTGTCCTGTAGAAGATCAATATCTGGCGGAGTGCTTGAGATGAAGTAAATCAATGAGATAAAAAGGAGCCAAACACATAGCACATTAAAAAACATTATATACATATTGAAAAGGGAAAAATAGGCAAGTAGCTTTAAATGTAAGGTGTAATATGATCAGAATTCAGAAATGAAACAGAACATGAGATTGGATCAGACTGCCATCTTCCATACCACACCATTCATATATATGTTCCTATAGAAGTGGCAGAGTAGACCCCCTTCCCCCAAACTCAGAATCCGTACAAGCCATTGTACTAGTACTGATCAGTATTCTCTTAGCTGGAGTTGATTGTCAACCTATGGATGAGACTCCGACGTCCTTGTAGCTACAGCCACTAAAGGACAGAACAGTCTGTGTTATGTCATAATAGTGATTTTGAAAAGTGCATGGCACACAACCTTCCTTGTAATTCTTTGCAAGGTGGCTAAAGATGAATAAGATTGATCTCTTCTTGAATTGAGTCACTGATCCACAAAAGAGAGCCTATTGATTATTACAAATTCTGAACGGGATGTTCTTTTCAGAACCCCGAGCCTTATCGAACCATTACCTCCTCCATTTGATTTGTAGCCCACTGTCAGTTCCCTGACACTCATAAGAAGCCAGAAAGGCATATAAAATTGCATTTCATCCTTCCGAGGGTGAAACAGTCATGACTTTAAATCTTGGGGTTGGACCTGGCCCTTTGTGCAGGGTCACCTCAGACTTATTTCTTTCTTTGCTAAACCTATCTTTTGACATCTCTTAGAACTCGATGCACTTTAACCCTTCTATCCACCAGTAGAGTGCTTGTGCTCTCTCTTCCAAACCTGGTAAAACTGGTATTTACCCGATTGGTAAATTTAATTTTCCTGTAAGTCCCTAGTAAATGGTACTACATTTCCCCAGGACCTGTAAGTTAAATGTTACTAATAGGCTGCAGCACTCATTGTGTCACCCTTTAAAGCAACGCTGAAAAGTACGTCTCAATTCTGCCATTGCAGCCATGCTGTGTGCAGTTTTAAAGCTGCCATTTCAACCTGGAAAAATAAACCTTTTGCCAGGCTTAAACCTTCCTTTTTAATATATATGTCACCTCTAAGGTGGACCCTAAAGGTTCATAGGTCAGGGTGTATGGTATTTTAAAAGTAGGACGTGTACTTAAGTTTTACATGTCCTGGCAGTTAAAATCCCCCAAATTCGTTTTTCACTGTGGCAAGGCTAGACTTCAATAGACTAGCACTAGGTTATCTTATTACAGTTAATAAGTGATACCTTCAGTTTGGGACTATCTAGAGAAACACTTCTACTCATTTGAATTGCAATTTAAAATCCTCTTTAATGGTATGGTAGATGTAGAGAGTTACTGCTTCTTTATGCAGGTGGTTGCTTGAGGGGGGGGGGGGGGTTTGGGATCACTCTGCCTCACATTCCAGCACAGTTCGCCCATTTGCATCATGGTAAATGCAGTTCACAGTTAGCGCTTACTTGAAAGTTACCTGTAGTTTTTCACCAGAGTTGGTGCAGACATTGCTGTATATCTCTAGACATGTGATTCTGGGTTTAGCCCTTCATCAGTAGAGAGTAGAGAACAAAGAATATTAATCTGGGGTTGCTGTAAATGCTGCTTGGGAGGGCTTTGGGACTCGCGTCTCACCTGCTTAGATGCTCTTGGATGGTAAACATACTGAACTTGTGTGGCAAAAGGGCTAAAGGATTCCCTCCTTTGAATGGGGCACAATTCCTTGCACATTAATGAATACTTCATTGACATGGCCCTGTCACATGCATTTTATGTCTACACAATCCTTATTTAAAAAAAAAAAAAAAAAAGTTGTGAAAGTGTCTGCATACTCTTGAAACATCAGAGCCCGAGGCCCAAAAAGGGGATGCAAACACCCAATGTGCCTCAGGCTCACTTCTTTGCTCTACTTCTCTGGTGATTCTTTTACATGCTTGCTTACTTCACGGCATTTTGCAGATGTCTGGGTGAGCTCAAAAACGTACACCTGTTTACCTGGCGTAACCACTCTAGAGTCTTGAAGCATTCCCGACAATGAGGTTATGTTATAAGAGGCAGACAACAGTAAGTTATTCACCTCTCACTGTTGCTGCTGAATGTGTATGCACCTCTCCAACTTAAACATGAAGCTGAGCTGGCAAGAAAGATTTTGGCAAATCAGTTGTTCTTTTTCCGTTTTATCCGAGGCAGTATAAATAAAACACCAACTATACAGTTTGGCTTTGTCTTTTACAACCTACCCGCCAAAACATGCACATGGACTATAATAAAAATTAGCTAGCTAGAGAAACACTTCTTCTACTCATTTGAATTGCAATTTAAAATCCTCTTTAATGGTAATGTCTGGTTTTTAAAAAGTATTTTCGAAGTGCCACTTTTAGAAAGTTACCATTTTCCTGCCCAAACTAAATGTGCCTTTCTGTCAGTGCCCAGGGTCACATAACTGTTAATAGATCTCTTGTGTTGTGATGTGTGCACCTTCCGGACAGGGGATAAAAGTGGTCTGGTTGTAGAGGGAGCAGATCTTCCTGACAAGATGAATAGGGGGAAATTGTGCCACACTCTGGTGGCACTTCAATTAAACCTGCCTACACCATGCACAAAGGTACCTGAAATCAGGCCTACCCTTGCCTTTTTCCCCTGAGCCAAGTTAGAGCCAAACCCAGGGAAGAACTGGCCTAAACTGTCTTGGGGCCCAGGGTAGGGCAGGGATTGCTCCCAAACACAGGCTGGCATGCGATACAAAAATGTGATTCCCTCAGAACCTAGATTCAGGACACTCCTGTAATTGAGAAGATTCAGTAGAACTGCCCAATTGCCTGAAAAAGGAAGATTGGGCCTGCTTACCTTGAACGCAGAACTCCAGCTGTGACTCCAAAGATCAGTTGGCTTACCTCTTGTTTATGCTACAAGGACAGAACAAGCTCTAGAGGCCTTTCCTGCAACTGCCCAGATGACCAGGTCCAACTGGACCTGCCCGAGTCCTGCATCTGGCCTTTGCTAGATAGTCTTAGCCCCCAGCTTTTTGCCCAGATGACTGCGATGCCAATGCAAGGTTTCGACTGAGCCCTAGGACTTCAGCAACCCATCATTAAGGAGACTCTTCAGATCCAGCCTACAGCCCTTTCTGTTGGTGAGAAAACTGGGCTAAGTTAGAAGGTAAACTTTAAAGTGGAACAAACCTGGTCCATGAATCCAACCCATGCTCCCGAACGGTCAGCCTTAACTTTGGAGTTTGACCTGGTCCAGCATTGCAAGATAATCACAATTGGTGCATTGTGCTTTTTGACACTATTTCTACTGAAAACTTTAAAAAACAATTATCGCCGGTCCTACTTATTCGTTTCTTTTGTCATTTTGGTGTGCTTTTATTTATTAAAACTTATTCCATTTTCTAAATTGTTTTGGGATTTTTTTGTTTTGAGTTTTCACTTTATTACCATTTGAGAGCTGAATAAATACTTTACTCATTGTCTTTAAGTTAAGCCTGACTGTTTTGTGCAAGCTACCAGAGGGTTAAGCATAGGTTTATTTAGTGACTCTTTGCGGTTCATCCTGAAAAGATTGTGTTTATTGCTTCAGTGTGGATGCCCTCACCCCTCTCAACTAATACCCCAATTTCTTACACCTGGTTTGCAGGACTAGTGTTCCAATAGACAATCACAACTGCCATGGGATGCGCAAGGTAGCATGATGATATACTTGAAGCTTAGATCACAATCTATCCCTTCATGCTGCAAAACTTGTATGGTGAAGAATCTAAGGAAAGGTAGAGTGGAGTCTACACGATACGTGGCTTGAATGTTATCTCAACCGTTTACCTGCAGACATCCAATATTTGCTGTTGCTCTCTAGCTGACATTTTTGCTATGCGATGCCAAACTACAGATTGAGCACTCTGTTGGTGTTGCAGCATAGCTGTCATTTGGCGCTACAGGTGCAGACCGGGATAGTATGCCCAAAGATAAAGAAATAAAAAACAAAGTACTAATGTAAGCACAAACGTGTGCCTGGACTGGGGCAGCACGGCAGCGAAAGGCAGATGGGAGCGCTTTTGGACTCGCGTCTCACCTGCTTAGATGCTCTTGGATGGTAAACATACTGAACTTGTGTGGCAGAAGGGCTAAAGGATTCCCTCCTTTGAATGGGGCACAATTCCTTGCACATTAATAAATACTCCATTGATATGGCCCTGACGTGCATTTTCTGTCCACACAATACTTATTAAAAAAAAATAAAAAAGTTGTGAAAGTGTCTGTATACTCTTTTGAAACATCAAAGCCCGAGGCACAAAAAGCGGATGCAAACACCCACTGTGCCTCAGGCTTACTTCTTTGCTCTGCTTCTCTGGTGATTCTTTTACATGCTTGCTCACTTCACGGCATTTTGCAGATGTCTGGGTGATCTCAAAAACGTACACTTGTTTACCCGGCCTAACCACTCTAGAGTCTTGAAGCATTCCCGACAATGAGGTTATGTTATAAGAGGCAGACAGCAGTAGGTTATTCACCTCTCACTGTTGCTGCTGAATGTGCATGCACCTCTCCGACTTAAACATGAAGCTGAGCTGGCAAGAAAGATTTCGACAAATCAGTTGTTGTTTTTCCGTTTTATGCGAGGCAGTATAAATAAAACACCAACTATGCAGTTTGGCTTTATGTCTTTTACAACCTACCCGCCAAAACATGCACAAGAACTATAATAAAAATGAGTTCACTATTTGTGCACGTGGGATTAACATCACCTCCCCTTGCCTAATTAGTTGGAAACTCTTCACTTTGTTGGAACACTAAATGTGAATTCATGTGAAGACCTGTAAGGTAATCTCACTAGATTTAAGATGCACATGAATAGGTTTCTGATCACCATACTGCCTCGAAATGTGATCCTCTTGCTAAAACCATGCCCTTCTAGTAGTCCTTTCACTGGCTTCAATGATGGTTTTATGTTATGTTTCACTCTAAAAACAAAACAGTTATTCACACAAATATGTGGCCCATCTGGAGGTGCTGATCGTTACCTACAGAACCTAGAGTGTTCCTTCAAAGAGACGGCTTATAGTTTACTGTCTTCTTTCTAAGCTCTTTCTCATCAAAAGATAAGGCTCCAACTGATCTTGCTTAAAATCACCAATCGGGTCTCTTTATTAAAAACCGGATTGAAATTTTACTATAACACTCTGACTGGTGATTGCTTGGAAAACCATGGATTTCTTTTGCATTACACTTTGTTTTCCAATTGACTTCTTCCTCAATATAATTCGGTTAATATAATACAAAAGCAAAGGGGCTCTGGCCTTCTAGAGTCATGTTGTGGTCTGGTGTTCTGTTGGATGTTTTGTCTTTGCATGCATCCCATGAGCATCTTTCTCTGAATGCCTCTGTCAGGAGGAACTGACAGTTTTGTGATGCTCCCTTATACAGAATATTCATTAAAGAAAACATTTGCTCCAATGCTGTCTTTGTTTTCCATTGATACTTTTGTTCACAATCAGTTACCAGTGGTTGAACGTATGGAGCACCAGATATATAAATAACTCCATATAACCTAGGCATCCTTAGTGACTTACCTCGTTCTTGTCTGTAGGAAGTTGGCTCTGTATATACTACTTCTGATGAAGCAGAAAATGAAGGTTTTGATTTATTAACGCATAAACGTAGTGTGAAACAATCATGTGTGATATTAACCGAACTAATAAAGATTGTACGGGGACAAAATGTGCCCTCAGAGTAGTTTGCCATCACTTATACGCGTGCTTTATATAACGTGGTGTATTAGAATTGCACTAATCCGACATAATCATAAACGTGTGCTACGATCTGCTTGTTTGAAATGTTTTAACTTAGCATTACTTTAGCGGAGGCTTCGGCCTAGTTGCCTGGTCTCACGGATTAGATGTTCGTATTTTTCCACTGTGCTATTAAACGTGTATTTCTGCTTGAAGCTGTATTTTTCCACAGAAACTGTTCACGTGCTTATCTTAAAGTTGGTGCCAGCATGGCATATTTTCTCTTTAATTCAAGGTCGACTTGCAGGTGCGGACAATGGAGGCTCTGAGAGTAAGCTAATCGAGAAACAATGTTGCATCTTGCGTACCCATCTCCAAGGATAATGTATGCTTAAGTAAAAGCTTGAGAACTGTCGTTTTTGATTGGTCAATTTGAAGCTAACCTATGAACCCTCCAATGGAGACCCTACTGGACTTGAACTGTTGTCTATAAAACCCAGGTGCACGAGAGGAAAGCTCTCTCTCTACCTTCGGACATCCCGCCATTTTGACTTCGTAGCTGCTATGACCCATTTTGCTGCGACGCCATTTTGAGAGACTTTGATGCTTTCTCTAGTCGAGAGAAAGAGACTTTAATGATTCTTGCCCTAGAGACTTTAACTTTGATTTGCCCCTTTGCATGAAGTAGTAATCCTATCTTGCCGCCGTGAGGCAATTGCCCCGTCCACCTTGCCCTTTCGTCCCGGCCCTATGCTGATCGAGAAACGATACCTGTGAGACGAAGAATTCATTGATTGCTGATCGGAATTGGTAATTATGAAAGGAAACTGTAAAATTGCATTGTGTTTCTTTTAGGTAACCAACTGCTGATTTTGATAAGGACCCTAGCTAGGAGTTTTCTAAATTGATGTTGCCAAATTGTTTTTGCATGAAGTCCCACATGCTGATGCTAATTTGAGGTTAGATGAGGATTCCATATGCCGCACGATGCAATTTGAGGTCTTGTTATGCTGACTAAATGTACGCAAATAGCCTATTGCAGATTATCGTATTAGTGCTTTGCATTGCCACTATCGAATGCCTTGTGATTCAAATGCTACATAGATTACACTTGTTCCGACTATATGGACAGCTATTAATGTTCATTTATGTTTATCATTTGGTGTTGAGACACATCTATATCGTGCTAGCTTTGTTAATATAGGGAAATAAATTCACTAACTTTGCAATAAACTGGTGTGGTTATTCCTGGCCGAAAGGTCAGGGTTCGCCGAAATGTATTCTGGATTAATTGTTAAGTGTTATGTTGTTCAAGGTGTTGCTTATGTTCGTTATTGATTATCGATAACGAGGTGATTGATCGATTAAGAGTACAGAGAGTTCCCACTTAGTCAAAAGATTCATCGACCTAAAGAGCGTCCGAACGCAGGTAAATTGTTACCACGTTCCGCTCTATCAGTAGATGGTAGCAGAGGATGGTTACGTCTTTTGGGACCCTGTACTATTAAAGTACATGGTGTCGGATTAACGGTTACGCACTTTGAGGCCTCATTCGAGAAGTTGAATTAGATTTTCTTGGATGAAAATAATTGACAAGATGATGATGGGCTAGGTCCACCGCGACTTTCCCGGGATCTCAGAGCTTGCGAATGGAGAGAAAGGAGATGTGGAAACAGCGTTGGCGGTACTAGTGATGGTATGAGTGAAGTTAGGGTTTTGCGCTTGCACAGCTTATTGCCGCAGAGTGTGTGAAAAGGTTGCGAGGATTCTTCTTAAAGGATAGCGGAGGTGCGACTCCGAGTGTAGAACTAAGAAGTCGTCGAACTTCATAGAAATAGCGGAGGTGCGGCTCCGAGTGTGAGAGTAGGGAAGTCGTCGAACTTCATGTGCGTCTGGCGCTTTGTGCATAAAAAGGTCCACGTGGTTGTTGTTGTTGAAACGGGCCCTGCGAGGTCAAGAGACTCCGGAGTATGTTGATCCATGTTGTGGTCTGGGCGGTTTAGTAGGTTGATCGGGCGTGGTCAACGAGTGGGTACGTGTGTTAGGGAGCGAAAGAAACTTCGACTTCGGGCTTTGACAAGATTCTAAGTGCACTAGAACAGATCATTGACAAGTTGAGAGTAGGTCTGCGGGTCAGATTTGCTTGCGAATGTGGGGACTGAGAAAGACGGAATAGCGGCCGAGGCTGGTGAAAGAGATCGAATAGTGGCCGAGGTTAGTGAAAAGTCCCTAAGGTCCTGAAGCGATTATGTTACCCTTCCTGTAGTAAACCGACAGATCTGTTTTGGTTTTTTGTAGCTCGCGATACATGCAAAAAGTTGTTACGGGAGGAACTGAGTGAAGGAGGACTAGCCGCGAGGCTTTGTCAGCCGCAGTGTGTGTGAGTGTGACGTCACTAAGAGCCGCGCTGGGATAGGTTGGTTGGAGAGAAGGGTCGCGCACGGATTGGACGCAGTCCGTGGGACTCGATTGGAAGGGGAAAGGCAGGTGAAGAGTATTCCGGGAATTAAAGTCGCCTATTGATTACAAACTTTGTGAAATAAAAGTGACCTATTGATTATAAACTTGGTTAAATAGAAGACGAGAAAGATGAAATTCCTTAAAGCATTCAGGAGTGCGATGAAGGGGGAATCTTACATCAAAGCGAGCGTAGGGGAGGAGACGCCGCCCGAGGGCACACCAGCTTACATTGTAATGGAGGAAAAAGGGGTAGCTCCGTGCCTTTGGCTAAAGCAATGGCACAAGTGGACAGAGAAACATGGGAGCGTAGCATTCCCGATACATGGGACATTCAATATAAGGGTCCTAGAGAATTTGAGATTCACGATGTATGACATGAAGGTGCCTCCAAGGCCAGCACAGTTTGAGGCTCTAGCAATCTGGGAACTCATGGCTAGACAGCAACAGAAAAACAAGTTTGAAACAAGGATGAGGAAGGTAGAAAAGACACTAGCGGATGCTAGGTGGGATAATGCGCAGAAGGTGTGGAGGTCAGATGTATTGCAGGGAATAAAATTGTTCCCCGCAATTACTAAAGATGAAGAGGAGACAGGTAAGAAAGCTACCTGTAAGACAGACAGGAAATGTTCCAAGGATAGAGAGAACGAGGAAAAGTTGAGAAGAGAAGAGGAGTTAGAGGATGAGGAGTTGATAATGCAATTGCTGAACGACCGTCCACCACCTTATGCGGAAAATGGACAAGGTCCAAGTACCAGTTCTGCCCCTCCGGCATCGGTACAGAACAGTGAAACCCAGAGTCCAGGAGCACCATCGGGATCTAAGGACCCGAGTTTACTGCTCACCCCGCAGATACCGCAGGTTAGGAGAATGTATCCAGATGTGCTCGTGTTGAAACCAGCAGAAAATTATCAGCCGCAGATGCCAGGGTACTACAGCAATGATAACAGTGGAGGGATGATTCTAGATCCAACCGTAAGGGGCGTACAGAATGGTTACAACCCAACAATGGCACAAGCTGAATCAACTCAGTTTATGATGCCTCAAAAGCAGATGCAGGGAGGAAATGTTCATGCTCAAATGACAGGGAGTCGGATGGGCATGCCGGCAATGATGGCCCATAATATGGGGATGAACCTGCCTCAGAATATGGGAAATGGACAGAATCCAGATGCAATATCACTGCCCATTACCGTAGGTCCAGTGGTACCTTTGTATAGTCAGCCTAACTTAGGCATGAGCAGTCAGGGACCAATGCTGCAGAATGGGACAGAAAGAAGGTGCATAGAAAACACTCCAGGGATAACCCCGATAGCGACTCAGCCAACTGGGTCTGGGTCCTTGATGGAGTTTAGTCCCGTATGCGCTCAGTCAACACTGGTGAGGTCGAGCCCCCCACTGATAATACCATTAACATCGAACACTGAAAAGTTGCCGCAACCATCGATGGCAGTCGATGTGAATGCTACACTGATGGGGGTAAATGCGCAACAGCTGACACAATGGTTCAACAGTTTAAATTCCACACAAAGTTCAGACAGTGGGAAAGGAGACGATTACTTGAGCAGGATGAGGCTGAACATGGAAGCACAAGAATTGGTGGAAGGAAATATGGGGGTGAACAGGTTAGAGTCCTACACGGAAGAGGAGTTGAGGTATCTATGTCCAAAGATCACGAAAGAAGTAAACAAGGTACATAAAAGTTTGCAGGAAGTAGCAGACAGGAACGGGATTGACATAGGCAAGACGAAACACTTGAGCAGGAGCTATAGGTTGGATTTTGGGACCACAGATTTTGAACACATGAGATCAGCAGGCATGAAGGCACACCTTAGAGAATTGTTGCAGAGTGCCCAAGTGTGGAGGTGCTTAGACAAGTGGGAAAGCAGATGGGTAAAGAGGAAGGACAAGAGGAGGGACAGTGCCACAGAGCACAATGAGAAAGGACCGCAGAGTAGTGATACAGTAACTATGTTACCAATGAGGGAGACAGCAGGGGGAAAATTAGTACATGTACCATGGCACAGGAGCGATATTCAGTCTTTTACGAATGATTTTCCCAAACTGAGGGAGAAGCCGATCGAATGGTATCAACAGACTGATAGGTTTGTGAAGCTTGCAAAATGTCTCTGGGAAGACCTGAACACTTTATTCGAGATTGTGGTTCCGGCAGATTTGTGGGAGGATTGCAAAAGAGCTGTAGGTTGGCCGACAAGTGAACCAGAGAGAGACAGAGAGACGGGTGCACCATCACCTATGGTGATGTGTCTGTACTATAAGGTGATTGAGCATTTGAAGACGAAGGTTGCCGCGAAAAATGTGGATTGGCAGAAGATTGATCGAACTGCCCAAGAGGCTAAAGAATCGATTCATAGTTACTATGAGAGGTTGTTGAAGGCGTTCAAGAATTACAGTGGCACGGAAGCAATCGAGGCAAAAGATGTGCTTCATTTTGTGTTCAGATTTGTGGAAGGGCTGAGACCAGAGATAAGTCAGATGATAAAATCGCATTTGATCTGCTGGCAGTCGAAACCGATTGATGAAGTCTTGACTTATGCGAAATACTGTAGCGACGAAATTGAGGTAAAACAGAAAAAGCTGAAAGAGAAGGTGATGATGATGCAGCTTAAGGCGGCTCAGACAGGCTTGCAAGGTCTGCAAGGGTTGCCAGGGATGCAAGGGTTCCAACAGCAGGTACCGCAACCGCAGCCGCAGTTGCAGGGAAACATGGCGTTTCAACAACAGCAGCCACAGTTGCAAGGAAACATGGCGTTTCAGCCACAGGCCAGAGGCAGAGGCAGAGGAGGTTTTGTGAATAATGGTCCGGATTTGAACACTGTTGTGACGGGTGTGCAGGCAATGAAGAAGGTGATGCCGTGTCACGCGTGCGGAAACGTAGGTCATTGGAAACGCGAGTGCCCGATGGTGGTGCAGGAAGGTGCAGGTGCAGGTGTAGGTGTTGGTCAGCAAAACAATGATGTCAATGCATTTCAGACAATGAGAGGACCGAAAATGAGAGGTCCAAACCCAAATTTTCAGACCATAAATCAATTGCAGGGATTACAACCTATGCAGCCGCAGCAGATGCAGATGCCCCGTGTGCAGATGACGCAGATGCAGCCGATGCAACAGCAGTTACCCTTGGTACCTAATCAGCAAATGCAAATACCTTTGGCACCAATGAGTCAGCAGCAAATGATGGTTCCTCCACAGGTAACGGGTCAGGTAATGAGCACAAACGGCACAGTACAACAGTTCCCATTACACAGTGAGAGTGGAATAAACAACATATGGGAGAGTGAAAGTTCAGGAGAAGAAGGAGACTGTGTGCTTGCGGCATCCCTAGAAGTTGATCAAAGGGGTCCGTACGTAGAGGGAAGAGTAATGGGTCATCGTGTTTCATTCTTGGTTGACACGGGATCCACACGTTCAACTGTTAAGAGCAGTGAAGTACCAAATTTGCCACTCTCAGGGAGGACAGTTCAAGTGGTGGGAGTAGCAAACAGGCATCTGACGAACCCAATAACAGATCCGGTACCAGTCAACATTGGTAACTATCAAGGGGTACATCAGTTTGTGGTATGTGACTCAAGCCCGATTGCACTGTTAGGAAGAGACCTATTGTGCAAATTGGGGTGTTCGATAATGTGTTCGAACGAGGGAATAACAATACAGACGAGCAGTGATGGGGAAGAAGAGGACAGTGTAGAGGGTGATGAGATGGAAACAGTTGACGAAGAGTATCCTCTGATTTGTCTTTTACCAATGATAACTGAAGAAGATATCCCAGCAGAATTACGGGAAACAGTCGGAAAGGAAGTGTGGGACATGACCGGGAAAGAGGTGGGATTGATGAAAGGAGTAGAACCAGTAAAGGTGATGGTAAAGCCCAATGCGATCTTTCCCCAGACCCCACAATACCACATGCCACAAGATACCCTCATGAAAGTTGCCCAACTTATTGACGAATTTGTGAAGCAGGGCGTATTGAAAGAAGTATTAAGCAGCCCATGTAATTCACCGATAATGGGACTAATAAAGCCAAGTGGGAAAGTCCGACTTGTACAGGATTTGAGAAAAATAAATGACATCATAATCAAGTGCTGCCCTGTCGTACCGAATCCGGCTGTGATAATGTTTCAGATCCCTTGCGAAGCTGAGTGGTTCTCAGTCATCGATTTGTCACAAGCATTCTTTTCTGTGCCTCTTCATGAGGACAGCCAATTCCTCTTTTGTTTCAAATTCCTAGACAGAGTATACAGTTGGTGTCGAATTCCTCAAGGGTTCTCTGAGTCACCGTCGATATTCAATCAGGTTCTAAAGAAAGACTTGGAAGAGTTAGAGTTGCCATTCGAGTCAACCTTAGTACAGTACATCGACGACTTACTGGTTGCATCAAAGACAGAAAGTGGCTGCACAGCCGATACCATTGCTCTGTTGAACCATTTGGGAGGGAATGGACACAAGGTGTCTCCTTCCAAACTGCAGTTCTGTCAGAAGAAAGTGAAATACTTGGGTCACCAGATAGAGAAAGGATCACGGAGAATAATGAAGGAAAGAATTACAAGTGTACTTCAAATGAGTCCACCAAAGACAAGGAAGGAGGTGAGGAAGTTTTTGGGAATGGTGGGATATTGTCGCCAGTGGATTCCCAACTTCTCGTCTCTAGCAAAGCCTTTACTGAAATTGACCCAGAAGGACGCCTTGGATCAGATCGAACTGAAAGGGGATGAGATGGATGCTTTTGTGGAATTAAAGGAATGCATGTGCAGGGCTCCAGCTTTAGGTATGCCTGATTACACGAAGCCTTTCACATTGTTTTGCCATGAACGTGATGCATGTTCTTTGTCTGTCTTGACTCAAGCCCATGGTGGCGTAAACAGACCAGTAGCGTATTTTTCAGCTACTTTGGATCCGGTTGCAGCAGCACTCCCAGGGTGTTTGCGCGCCGTAGCAGCAGTTGGTATCAGCCTCACTCAGAGTGAAGGAATAGTGATGGGACACCCAGTAACAGTCATGGTCCCTCACTCAGTTGAGATACTTTTGACCCGCTCCCGAACGCAGCACATGACTGGAGCAAGACTCACAAGGTATGAAACGACTATTCTGGGCTCACCGAATGTGCAGCTGAAAAGGTGCACCACGTTGAATCCAGCTACCTTGCTTCCTGGAGAAAATGCTGAAATTGAGAACGCTGAAGACGTCGAGCATGACTGCCTTCAGGTGACTGAATTTTGCACAAAACCCCGACCGGACATCAAGGATACAAAACTTGATGAAAATGACCAAATTCTTTTTGTTGATGGTTCATGTCTAAGAGATGGGGTGGGAATTTTGAAAGCAGGATATGCTGTATGTACTGTAACAGGGGTCTTGGAAGCAGGATGGCTCCAAGGAGTCTATTCTGCACAAGTAGCAGAACTTGTAGCCCTTACTAGAGCATGTCAATTGTCTGCATTGATGAAAGTCACCATTTACACTGATAGCCAATACGGGTTTGGGATTGTGCATGACTTTGGACAACTATGGTCACAGAGGGGTTTCCTGACTTCTTCAGGATCCCCAGTGAAAAATGGGGAGAGAATAAGGGAGTTGTTACATGCCAGTTGAAGTTGCAGTGGTAAAGTGCAGTGCTCACACGAAAGGACAGGACTATGTGTCTCTGGGAAATGCATATGCAGATCAGGTCGCAAGATTTTGTGCTTTGAACTGTATATTGCTAAGGGATGATTGGAATACGATAAGTGAACCAGAACTCGAACCAGCTGAAGCATTTGCCTTGAAGGTCGTAGATACAATAGAAGAACTAAAAGCACTACAGAATAATGTCAGGGAGGATGAAAGAGATTCCTGGATTAAAACACAATGTATAAAGAGACAAGACGAGCTATGGGTTTCACATGAGGGAAAATTTGTTTTACCAAATAGTCTCTTATCACAGCTTGCGCGGTTCTATCATGGGCAAGCTCACCTAGGGAGAGATGCCATGATAAGATTGTTCAAAACTGATTGGTTTAACCCCAGATTTCGTCAAGCTGCAGAAGCAGTTTGCCATCGATGTGTCACTTGCCAGCAGATGAACCCAGGAAAGGGAACAGTTGTAAACGCGAGACACATTGGTAGGGCAAGCGGTCCTTTTAGCCGCATGCAGATGGACTTCATTGAGATGCCTGTGCATGGAGGTTTAAGATATGTGTTGGTGATTGTGTGCATTTTTAGTCATTGGATTGAGGCATACCCCACACGTAGAAACGACAGCCTTACAGTTGCCAAGCTATTATTGAGGGAGTTAATACCACGTTTCGGATTCCCGATCTCTTTAGAATCAGATAGGGGAAGTCACTTCAATAACGAGGTGATGAAGTTACTTTGCGAAGCACTGAACATTGAGCAAAAGCTGCACTGTAGCTATCGTCCTGAAGCATCAGGACTGGTGGAGCAGATGAACGGTACGCTGAAGTCGAGAATGGCAAAAATATGTGCATCAACAAATTTGAAATGGCCTGACGCATTGCCCTTAGTGCTAATGTCAATGAGAAACACTCCGGATAGAAAAACTGGATTGTCTCCGCACGAAATTCTCATGGGCAGGGCTATGAGACTTCCTGCAGTTCCCGCAAACATGCTTTTAAATATTACAGATGATATGGTGTTAGACTACTGCAAAGGTCTGGCTGACGTGGTTCGCTCTTTCTCTCACCAGGTGGAAGCGACCACCTTGCCACCGATCCAAGGTCCAGGACACGCACTGAAAGCAGGTGACTGGGTCGTGATAAAGAAGCACCTGAGGAAGTCGTGTCTGGAACCCCGTTGGAAAGGCCCTTTCCAAGTGATCCTGACGACAACTACCGCTGTGAAGTGCGCGGGGGTTCCCAACTGGATTCACGCCAGTCATACAAAGAAGGTGTTGTGTCCCACAGATGAGGAAGTTGAAGCGCTGAAATTACCAGTGCCTGATAAAACAGTGCCGAGTGCTGAGACAGAACAAAAGCGAACTGAAAGCGAACAAGCAACTGCAGAAGAAAAGGAGATATTATTGGAGAACGAAGAGTCCGACTCACTTGGGGAAGACCAAGGAGAAAGTTCAGACAGCGACGACGAAGCTGCAGGTGACAAAGAGCCTGAAGCAGCTGAGGGTAGCAAAAAGCCTGAAGCAGCTGAAGGTGACAAGGAACCTGAAGCAGCTGAAAGTGATACAGAGCCTGAAGAAAGTAACGGTGACGAAGGGCTCGAAGAGAGTGAGAAGGCAGGAGAGCCTGAGCAGAAGGGGGCTTTCCCAGAAACAGACGATACAGAAAAAGAAAAGGAAAACGTGACTGATTCCCCTGAAGGTGGGGACAACGAAGAGCAGAACGAAAAAGCTCAAACCTCTACAGAAAAGATCGCAGGTCCATCAAATGGACACGGTGCAAAAAGAAGATTAAGTATCTCACCGATAAAAGAAAAGGGCAAAGAAGGTTTGAACGAGGGAGGAAGGCCAAAAGTGAAAGAGAAAAGAAAGGAAGTGACTGTCGTGGAACAATCGTCAAGTGAAGAAAAAGACTTGGCGAAGGAGGAGAGTGCCAGCGAAGCAGAATCGAAAAGAGAAGCAAAACTGAAAAGGAAAAGGATACCAAACAGGAGGTATTCCGGTCCTGAATGGGCATATGCAGTAAACGATGATTGGACTGATGAGTTTGTATCTCTAAGCATCGAGAACGAAGAAGAAGAAGAGATACCAATAGAAAAGAAAAGTTTCATAGACTCTGTTGATTGAAACGGTAGTAAATGGTATTGCTTGCTGCAATCTAACGTGAGACCAACAACCAGCTGAGACATTGCTAAACCGAATTGAGACAAATGCTGCTAACCGATAAGTGACTGGCCTCTTGAAGAAGACGGTGTGAACATTGTGCTCGTTCAGCTTTGTAACTGAATTGCTAAGTGGTTTCATTTATAAGTGCTTCTAGCTCTCTGATTCTATACAGATCATGCCTAGGTACGCTATGCAGAATAATAGAAAGAAATATTGTAAATATGTGTGTATAGGCTTGGTGATTACATGTGTACTAATAATAATGGCAATTGTGTTTGGAATGCATGGAAAGGGTGAGAAGGAGACTATTGCTGCTTCTACTATTGTTCCTGTTACTGTCACTGAACTAACACCATTGAAAAGACTAGCAATGGATGAGAGGCTCTTGCATGATAAGAAAGAGCTTTCGTATAAAGTTTTCTATCGCTTATTAACAGAGTATGTTGAGACTATGGATGCGAAAGATTGTTATGTGTGTACCCAGATACCGACATCAGTAAAGGAAAGGGTGACTTATCACCACATGCCTCTTACATACGGGATTACATGTAGTATAGTAATGTCTAGGTTTTATGGTCAATCTAACATACAGTATTTTTTCTCAAATTATGATGTTACCTTTGCTTATGTTCCTATAATAGCGCAGCTAAGCGAGACTGCAAAATATTGGGATTACAAAATTATGAGGGACTTTTTCGAGCCAATGCAACCTTTTGAAACGGCTCATGCTCATAGGGAGAACCTTACTTGCTCCGTCTCTGCAGTAGAAATAAGCTTTTTAGATCGCACAGATGATAGAAGGGCTCAAATGAAGGCGAAATTAGAAAAAGAACTACATAAGAGGACTTCAGTAGATAACTATGACTTTGCTGCTATAAAGACACAAGGGAAAATTGCTTTAGATGCTTGGCATGTAGGGAAATTTTGTATATATCGAGGGGAATCTTACTATGACAATATTTTTGTAGGAGCGAGTGAATGCAAACATACGTTTATCTTTAAGGCCAAATGGACATTCATGATGGACGGACTTGACCCTGTCATTCCAGGGGTGTATTACATTTGTGGGCATAATGCCTATTATCGTCTTCCAAAGGGATGGTGGGGAAGATGTTATTTGGGTATAGTGTTTCCAAAAGTTTATCAACTGGATGACACATCGATGATTGAAAAGACACCTGGATCCCATCGTATCCAGAAAAGAGAGACCGCAGCTGCTGTGGTAGGTGATATATTTGGAGCCATGATCCCTTCATTGGGAGTTGTGCTGAATTCCATCAAAATAAGAAAGTTGTCTACTATAGTGGATAACATGTTGACAAAGTTTTCAGGTGCTATAATCCTGATGGATGCTGAACTTGCAGCAGAAAGAGCTATGACTCTTAAGAATAGGCTTACTTTAGACATTCTTTTAGCAAAGGATGGAGGCGTTTGCAAAATGATTGGTGCACATCACTGCTGCACCTATATACCTGATAATAGTGTGAAGATTAAAACTATGCTTGCTAATCTAACCAAAGAAAGTGCCGATTTGAAAGAACTGAAAGAACCAGGAGTGTGGGAAAAGGTTGGAAAGGGACTTGCTTCAGTGGGACATTGGATTGGGGGAATTTGGAATGGAATATTATTAAAAATAATAGAAGGAATATTAATAGTGATAATTTGTGTATTTGGAATTTGGGGAATAAAAAGGGGAATAATAATGATTATGGAGAAAATTAAAAGAAGAAAGGAGGAGAAAATAATGAAAAGAATGGCAGAAGAATACAAAGTGCAAACTAGGGGAACTAAAAGGAAAAGGGAGCTGACAGAATTTTAATGGGATAAAATTTGTGGGCTAAATTTGTGTGATGACAAGTAGTCATCAGAGGAGGGATTGATGAAGCAGAAAATGAAGGTTTTGATTTATTAACGCATAAACGTAGTGTGAAACAATCATGTGTGATATTAACCGAACTAATAAAGATTGTACGGGGACAAAATGTGCCCTCAGAGTAGTTTGCCATCATTTATACGCGTGCTTTATATAACGTGGTGTATTAGAATTGCACTAATCCAACATAATCATAAACGTGTGCTACGATCTGCTTGTTTGAAATGTTTTAACTTAGCATTACTTTAGCGGAGGCTTCGGCCTAGTTGCCTGGTCTCACGGATTAGATGTTCGTATTTTTCCACTGTGCTATTAAACGTGTATTTCTGCTTGAAGCTGTATTTTTCCACAGAAACTGTTCACGTGCTTATCTTAAAGTTGGTGCCAGCATGGCATATTTTCTCTTTAATTCAAGGTCGACTTGCAGGTGCGGACAATGGAGGCTCTGAGAGTAAGCTAATCGAGAAACAATGTTGCAACTTGCGTACCCATCTCCAAGGATAATGTATGCTTAAGTAAAAGCTTGAGAACTGTCGTTTTTGATTGGTCAATTTGAAGCTAACCTATGAACCCTCCAATGGAGACCCTACTGGACTTGAACTGTTGTCTATAAAACCCAGGTGCACGAGAGGAAAGCTCTCTCTCTACCTTCGGACATCCCGCCATTTTGACTTCGTAGCTGCTATGACCCATTTTGCTGCGACGCCATTTTGAGAGACTTTGATGCTTTCTCTAGTCGAGAGAAAGAGACTTTAATGATTCTTGCCCTAGAGACTTTAACTTTGATTTGCCCCTTTGCATGAAGTAGTAATCCTATCTTGCCGCCGTGAGGCAATTGCCCCGTCCACCTTGCCCTTTCGTCCCGGCCCTATGCTGATCGAGAAACGATACCTGTGAGACGAAGAATTCATTGATTGCTGATCGGAATTGGTAATTATGAAAGGAAACTGTAAAATTGCATTGTGTTTCTTTTAGGTAACCAACTGCTGATTTTGATAAGGACCCTAGCTAGGAGTTTTCTAAATTGATGTTGCCAAATTGTTTTTGCATGAAGTCCCACATGCTGATGCTAATTTGAGGTTAGATGAGGATTCCATATGCCGCACGATGCAATTTGAGGTCTTGTTATGCTGACTAAATGTACGCAATTAGCCCATTGCAGATTATCGTATTAGTGCTTTGCATTGCCACTATCGAATGCCTTGTGATTCAAATGCTACATAGATTACACTTGTTCCGACGATATGGACAGCTATTAATGTTCATTTATGTTTATCATTTGGTGTTGAGACACATCTATATAGTGCTAGCTTTGTTAATATAGGGAAATAAATTCACTAACTTTGCAATAAACTGGTGTGGTTATTCCTGGCCGAAAGGTCAGGGTTTGCCGAAATGTATTCTGGATTAATTGTTAAGTGTTATGTTGTTCAAGGTGTTGCTTATGTTCGTTATTGATTATCGATAACGAGGTGATTGATCGATTAAGAGTACAGAGAGTTCCCACTTAGTCAAAAGATTCATCGACCTAAAGAGCGTCCGAACGCAGGTAAATTGTTACCACGTTCCGCTCTATCACTTCAAAGTAAGAAATAGCGTGCACAGAGTCCAAGGTTCCCCTTACAGGTAAGATAGTGGCAAAAAGAGATAATTCTAATGCTCTATTTTGTGGTAATGTGGTCGAGCAGTAGGCTTATCAGAGGGTAGTGTTAAGCATTTGTTGTACACACACAGGCAATAAATGAGGAACACACACTCAAAGACTTACTCCTGGCCAATAGGTTTTTGTATAGAAAAATATATTTTCTTAGTTTATTTTAAGAACCACAGGTTCAAGATTTACAAGTAATACTTCAAATGAAAGGTATTTCACTTAGGTAATTTAAGAACTTTGAATAATCACAATAGCATGTACAGTTTTGGCAAAAATGGCAATAAGCTATTTTAAAAGTGGACACTGCAAAAATCAACAGTTCCTGGGGGAGGTAAGTAATTGTTATGTTCACAGGTAAGTAAAACACTTACAGGGTTCAAAGTTGGGTCCAAGGTAGCCCACCGTTGGGGGTTAAAGGCAACCCCAAAGTTACCACAACAGCAGCTCAGGGCCGGTCAGGCCAAGGAGGTGCCCAAAACACACAGGCTTCAATGGAGAACAGGGGTGCCCCGGTTCCAGTCTGCCAGCAGGTAAATACCCGCATCCTCGGGGGGGACACAAAAGCAGGCACAGACAGTACACCCTCAGCAGCACAGGGGCGGCCGGGTGCAGAGTGCAAACAGGCATCGGGTTTTGTATTGAAAGCAATGGGGAGACCCGGGGGTCTCTTCAACGATGCAGGCAGGCACAGGGGGGTTCCTCGGGGTAGCCACCACCTGGGCTAGGCAGAGGGTCACCTGGGGGTTGCTCCTGCACTGGAGTTTGGTTCCTTCAGGTCCTGGGGGCTGCGGTTGCAGTGTTGGATCCATGCGTTGGGTCCCTTGTTAAAGGCAGTCGCGGTTAGGGGGAGCCTCTGGATGCGTCGCTGTGGGGGCTCAGGGAGGTAGTCTCTGGCTACTCACAGGCTCGCAGTCGCCGGAAAGTCCTCCCGTAGTGTTGGTTTTCCGCAGGTCGAGTGGGGGCGTCGGGTGCAGAGTGGAAAGTCTCACGCTTCCGGCGGGAAACGTGAAGTCGTTAAAGTTGTTTCTTCGTTGCAAGAAAGTTGCTGACTGTTGAACAGGGCCGCTGTTCACAGGAGTTTCTTGGTCCTTGGTTGCAGGGCAGTCCTCTGAGGCTTCAGAGGTCGCTGGTCCCTGTTGGATGCGTCGCTGTTGCAGTTTTCTTCGAATTTGGGGGACAGGCCGGTGGGGCTGGGGCCAAAGCAGTTGTCGTCTCCGTCTTCACTGCAGGGCTTCAGGTCAGCAGTCCTTCTTGTTAAGGTTGCAGGAATCTGATTTCCTGGGTTCAGGGTCACCCCTAAATACTGAATTTAGGGGTGTGTTTACGTCTGGGAGGGCAGTAGCCAATGGCTACTGTCCTTGAGCGTGGCTACACCCTCTTTGTGCCTCCTCCCTGTGGGGAGGGGGGCACATCCCTAATCCTATTGGGGGAATCCTCCAAAACCAAGATGGAGGATTTCTAAAGGCAGAGGTCACCTCAGCTCAGGACACCTTAGGGGCTGTCCTGACTGGTGGGTGACTCCTCCTTGTTTTTCTCATTATGTCCCCTGGACTTGCCGCCAAAAGTGGGGGCTGTGTGCAGGGGGCAGGCATCTCCACTAGCTGGAGTGCCCTGGGGCATTGTAACACGCAGCTTGAGCCTTTGAGGCTCACTGCTAGGTGTTACAGTTCCTGCAGGGGGAGGTGTTAAGCATCTCCACCCAGTGCAGGCTTTGTTTCTGGCTTCAGAGAGCACAATACCCCTCACCACATGGGGTCAGAAACCCGTCTCTCAGCAGCAGGCTGGCACAGACCAGTCAGTCCTGCACTGAACAATTGGGTAAAATACAGGAAGCATCTCTAAGATGCCCTCTGTGTGCATTTTTTTATAAATCCAACACTGGCATCAGTGTGGGTTTATTATTCTGAGAAGTTTGATACCAAACTTCCAACTATTCAGTGTAGCCATTATGGAGCTGTGGAGGTCGTTTTTGACAAACTCCCAGACCATATACTTAATATGGCCACAACTGTACTTGCAATGTCTAGGAATAGACTTAGACACTGTAGGGGCATATTGCTCATGCAGCTATGCCCTCACCTGTGGTATAGTGCACCCTGCCTTAGGGCTGTAAGGCCTGTTAGAGGGGTGACGTACCTATGCCACAGGCAGCATTTTGTGTGCATGGCATCCTGAGGGGGATGCCATGTCGACTTGGCCTTTTTCTCCCCACCAACACACACAATCTGCAATGGCAGTGTGCATGTGTTATGTGAGTGGTCCCTTAGGGTGGCACAACATATGCTGCAGCCCTTAGGGACCTTCCCTGGTCACAGGGCCCTTGGTACCACTGGTACCTTTTACAAGGGTCTTAGCTGTGTGCCAGGGGTGTGCCAATTGTGGAAACAATGGTACATCTTAGGTGAAATAACACTGGTGCTGGGGCCTGGTTAGCAGGGTCCCAGCACACTTCTCAGTCAAATCAGCATCAGTATCAGACAAAAAGTGGGGGGGGGGGGGTAACTGCAACAGGGAGCCATTTCCTTACACTGTCCAACATGTTTCATCCGGTAAATGTGATCTGGTACCTCTATACTACCATTTGTTGCTCAGTTCAAAATGGTCTGCATTATCATCAGCTCTCTTCAATGGCTTCTTGTATGTCTTGCAAACACCTTGAACAGAGTAACATATTAATGATAACCAGATTCATATTAAAATCTAACACGTGGTCATTTTTAAAAAGTCATCACTTGCATCCAAAAGTGGATTGATCAGAATTGGCTTTGTCTCAATGCTTTTAAAATCAAGGCTCTGCTTTCATTCATGACCTTGCTTCCATTTTGCTAGTAATACCACATTGGATTTCCTGTTTTCCTTCCAGTGTCCAGATCTTGGAAGTTGTTGCCAACTTTTCATTGAAATTACAGAGTTGATAAATACCTGTCATACCACCCACACATCCTCACAGATCACGTATCTTCTACTGCTCTCTCAAAGATCACAGTTGTTATAGCTACAGTCATTGCCATGAGCAACTAGTAAAATAGACTATGCAGCGGCCTAACTCTCATAATAAAGGTCTAACTCTAATGAGCAAAAACAATGTAGCTTGCCTCATGGTTACCGTAAAGCACATAGAACTTATCTAATCTCTAATTATGTCACTCCAATGACTTCCATCCAAATCGGCCAAATTCAAGACATTATTTATCATGCACGAGACCCTTTATATTAAAGCATCTTCCTCTTTCTCCAGTCTAGGGATGTTGAGCGACTTGAGAAGACAATTAAGGCTGCAGCCCAAACAAAACTCTCCAACCAGGGGCCTAAATTTGTGAACAAACCTTCTCCCTTTGGAACTTGCCTCCTCTTCACCTTTGTCTTGGAGCAGGCTTTAGGAAAGACTAAAGAACATACATCCAGGCTGGATTTTGGACTAGGTAACAAGTGAATATCCTTGGATCTGGCAGTTAACTGCTGAAAGACGATGTTTTGAAGAATGCAGTTCTTGCACCACGAGATGATTTGTAACCCTCATTTACCCATCCTCCAACACATTCAAAAAGGCTTAAAACAATATCAAGACTAAACGTCAGTAAACTAGATTGAAATAAAATATCAAGATAAATATAGGTGGTCTCTTCCCTCTTTAATCTGCCCTCTAATTTCAAACTCGGCATTCGGTAATAGCTACTAAAGTTGGTCATATTAACTTTCTCGAAGTATCAGGTAGTTAATGGTCGATAAGAGGAAGAGGACAGAAATTAAACCACACAGTTTGGATCCGTTATTGCCATTAGCTCTATTTCAGTGGCTAGCATGTAGCCTCCTGTTTATAGGTGAGCATACAGGAAGGGGCATTATATGGTTTGTGAGCTTGCTAGATTTTATTAATCCATGACTAAACAAAGATGATGCTTGGAATAACTAAGGTGGATGGAGTCAAGAGGGCAGAAATTGGAGATCTTTAGGGGCAGGGTTATGTAGCGTGGCAAGACAATAGGTTCTTTCTATCTCATTAGTAAATCCAGGCTAGAACAAATGGAGAGCTAGAAAATATTGCCCATATAGCACTGTTAGATCTGAATCCTTTGCGTGTATTCCCTCACACTTTTTTTTTTTTTTTTGCTTTTTCCTCTCCTGATTTGTTGAATTCCTTTTTGTTGGTATTAGGACTCTGAGCACTTTACTGCTGCTAGCATGTTCTAAAGTGTTTGTGCTCTTCCTTCTTACCGAACTGGCACATTTAATTTACTTGTACATCTCTAGTAAATGGTACTTGTACACAGGACAGGTAAATTAAATGCTACTAGTGGGCCTGCACCACTCATTGTGCCATCCTCTAAAATACCCTTTTAAAACATGTCTCAGGCCTGCCATTACAGTCTGTGTGCAGTTATAAACTGTCATGTTGACACAGCAAAATATAACTTTTTCCAGGTCTAAGCCTTCCTTTTCAATATATATGTCACCTCTTATGTAGGCCCTAAAGGCTCATAGATCAGGGTGCATTGTATGTTAAAAGTAGGACATGTGGGTTTAAGTTTTACATGTGCTAGAAGTGGAAAAACTCCTAAAGTCATTGCTCACTGTTGCACAGCCTCTGTTTCCCTTTGCCAACAATGAGTTACCTTAAGAGGTAATAAGTGATACCTATTGGTAAGAGCAGACAGAGATATAGTTTTTACAATCAAAAGAACTGTAATTCAGAATCCTCTTCAGTGGTAAAGTTAGATTTTCAGTCATAATTCTGAAAATTACACTTTACTAAAGTTGGGATTTCCTTATCCCAACAGTGTGTGCCTTATGTCAGTGTCCTGGGTCTCAAATGACTGAGAATGGCTCTACTGCTGGCGTTTGTGTATTGTTTCCTGACAGTAAAACAAAGGGGACTTCAGCTGTGAACAGGATAGGCCATCCAGGCAGAATGACTAGGAGGGTCTGTACCCAGTCTCACTTACACTTCAAAGTACTTTGCCTCCTGCATTCACAAAGGAATCTGTTTCCAGGCTTGCCCTGTCTTTTGTCACCCCAGACAATTTGGAGCCTCAACAGGTTAAGGGGAATAACTTTCCATAACCAATTGAGGTGATAGGACAGGGTGCCCCACCACACCCCTAAACACAGAGACTGGCACCAGGTGGACCTCCAGAGCCCATGTTCAGAAGACATGTGAAAGTTACAGAGGTGCCTCCCCAGGTCATAGACCATTGGCTGGCATCAGTGTGTACTCCCCTGCTAGAAAAGGTGAAAATCCTGATGTTTGCACTCCTCACAACTGGACACTCGGGCAGTTTTCACTGAGTCTGCTGCCCGTGATAACAGCCAACACAAAGCTCCAGTGAAACCTACTCTTCAACCTACAGTGACCCCCAGGCATGAGCTACAATGTGAGAGGCGCACTTCATGCTACAGCAATGACAGCCCATGGTGACCGTCACTGCACAGCTACAGCGGTGACGGTCCGTGACCCCTGACTGGCACTTCATGCTACAGTGATGACACCCCGTGACACCCAGTCTGCTCCTCGTGTTACAGAGACAAACATCTGCGATGCTCTACCTGATCCTCGTGGCTTTCTCCAACACAAGCAGAACTCTCCACAGTGGAATTTGACCTGATTTCTGTATCCAACCCGCACTCCATTGAGGTCCGCCTGAGCTCATACTGTCTAGCAGTCTAGCATGACCAAATTACTGTGAGTGGCTTTGTGTTTTTAGGTTCTATTTTTATGAACCTATTTAAAATTGAAAGCCCCCAGTTATACTGATTAGATTTCTGTTGTTCTGGCATTGTTTTATTTATAAAAATGTACTCTGTTTCTACATTGATTTGGGCTTGTTCTTGTGTTGTGTTTTCACTTTTGTGTGATGCATAAATACTTAACATAGTTCCTCTAAGCTAAGCTCAACTACTTTTGTGCCAAGCTACCTAAGGGTTAAGCACAGGTTAATTTAGTAACTTGTGTGGTTCACTCTGACAAGGATTGTGTTTGTTGCTTGAGTAGGATTATCACCCTTTCAACCAGTAACCCAATTCCATACAAGCAACATGTGGACGGGGCTACAAATAGGAAATACCTGCTTGGCAGAAAAGGGCGAAATGGTACAGTTTACAGCTCGTTCAAGATGTCCTTCATTATCCAGAAAGAAGTAAGGGCCCCTATCACCTGACATCGGCTGCACTGTAGCAAGTCGGATGAAGTTACCATAGGTTCCCCTAAGGACTGCATCTGAATATTAGGAAAGCGGTAAGACCAAGACCGAACTGAAGAAATGGACTGGGTACACTCAACTTAGTAGGTCAATGACGACCATCCTGGAGCTTCACTGAAAGAGCTAAAAAGCAAGAATATGAATGAATTAAATCCTAAATTAAAAGTATAAAGTGAAAACCCAGATGGAATGGCATAAACCACTTTCATATGCTGTAAAGATATGCTGACCCTCCTATTCCTGAAATTGGCAATAATTGTCACCAAAAATAGTTGCAAAGTAAGGCATTTCAGTCTCCAGCACTACAGCTTATACCGATGTTCCAGTAGTAAGTCAGCCATTAGATGGCCACTTTCTTGGATCAATGTAAATTATTAATTATTTGGAAGGATATTTGAAATTACTTCTGGTTTTGTTTTTCTTCAAAACTCTGCCAACTTCAGAGCTTCATGGAGCTCCTGATGTTTTAAAATAGGAATCATTTCTGCAAAAAAGTTGGTTTTTACAAGGAAAATAGCCTTAACGTACATTTTGTGGGATGAATAGCCACAGTGATAGATTTGGGGGTAAAACTCCAGCAAAAATCTTTTTAGTAGAAAATTGAAAATATGCCTGTCACAACAATTGTGCAAAGTTGACAAACTTCACAAGTTACAAAGTTGTGGCGTTGTCACCTTGCAAAACTTCTGCAGAATTTTAATGCTGTACACCCATGGTGTAGTATCAAGTCCCTGGGAAATGCAATTTTCATTGTCTTTAATTTGGAATAATACTCTCCATTTTGGGTTTTTGCTAACGATAACGCATTTACTAATGCTTGCTTGGATTTAGAACCACCAATTACTTATCATTGGTTGTTTTCATGGTTATCCTAATTTCCTTGGCTCTTGGTCAAATTCATTTGCTGTCTTCCTCTTTGTGTATTTGTCCCTCCTCTGGAGCATAGACACATTACTAATACCCTTCCACTGCTCCTTTTTAGGCGCTACCTTTTTATTTGTTTATTAGCACTCTGGTAGAGTGTCTTTTTCTACTGTCCCCCTAATGTATTTCTCCCCTTCCATGTTGCCCTTGGCCTTCTCTTTCCCATGTCCATATTTGTTGCTTGCCTCCACCCGCTGTCCATGTTGTTGCATCCCCCTTCCCGCCATCTGTTTCTTGCTTGCCCCTGCCCGCAATCCATTGTTGCTCTCCCTCCCTCTACTACCCCAACTGCTGTTTGTCTTGTTGCTCTCCCTCCCCCTATCCCCTCAGTGTTGTTTACTGCCCCACACTTAGATAAAAAATAAAGATGTTATGATGCATCATATTGCTTTTTTCTCCACACCCTCCATCACTGTTCACTCCCCCCCCAAAAAAACACCTTAAGACCATGTGGGTTCCTGCCTCCCAGCAACAACAAAAAAGTGATGTGACACGGTCAGCACTGGCCACGTCATAGCACTGTAGCACTATGGCACCTTTTTTTAATGTCTTGGTGGAGAAAGAAGTAATCTAACTTTTTTGGTCAGCCGAGGTAGAAGCACACGTGTGGCAGTTTGTCTTTGCAACCTTCTGCATCCTAGCCAAGCAGGCAAGTTGTATTCCAGCCATCTGGACTGCACTGTCTCTGTTAGCACATCAGACCTTGTTAAGTAAACTTACAAGGGAGACACAAATAGGCCAATGGACCTTTTGACTGCGCTTCGAGTTTTTCCCACCACATATTCCGTACCAATGCCGATCAATAAGATCGATAATCATTTGGAGTCCGTAATTTCCACTCCCCATGACCTCGCGGCCATTAATAACCACACCTTTATGTGAAAGTTAGAATGTTTATTTCCCTATATTTACAATGCTAATGTCACGTAACTTAGTTTCAAAATCAAATGATAAGCATACAGAGACAATACTGGCTGTCCAAAGTGGCAAAAGAATTGCAATCTAATCAAAGCTTGAGCTACCACACATTCTAAGGTTACAGTTCAAATTAAAAGCAAGAATAACTGTGCAAACGATATTACATTTAGATTCAGCAAAGAAAAGACATCAACTGTTACTACATGTATCAATCTTCCTCAGTGAGAACCCTAGCTAACACCAGATTAGCATAGCATGTTTTGGAGTTCATGCAAAAGATTTTAGTCACACAAATTTGGAAAATACATCTAACTATGGCCATATCAAAATAGCAGTTGGTACTTAGAAACAAAAGCAAATAGACTTAACAATCAGTAACGTCATTATATACCTGTCCTCAATATGGTTCAGCAAGCTGTGACATTCTTCGTCAATAGGACATCAGTTCGGTCATCAAGACATCAGGATTCAGCATCAAAGTAAAAAAAAAAAAAAAAAAAAAGTAAAGTCTCTCTAAGCAGTTCGAAAGAATATAGCTAATGACATAAACTCTCAAGAAGAATGGGCAGAATGGCCTTTCCTCTCTGTGTGCAGTCTGGCTAAGTTAGATTTTCTAAAACTACTTCCCACATCTTAATTGGTCAGGGGATCGTATGTTTACTCTTAGTCCAATGGAACTAAAACCTCAAATCTACAATTTTACTACTACATGGTTCACATGTCAATAAGTGGCTCCTTCTGTTCACGCTCTCGTCATTCCGCTTGCCCGGTATCAATTTTGCAGCTTATACGCCAGTCTGTGCATCCACTGTCCTCTCCTGGGAAGGTAAGTCTTACACACATTACATTAAACATTGTTTCACTAGCAAGTACAAAATCTTCTAGCAAGCAGTTTCTCATGCGAACTAACTTCAGCTATGAGCAGGTCAGTACAATGGAAAATCACAATTTAATTCTCTAAGCATCCATTTTATAATATGCCTAAGAAATGCAGCTTGACATCAGGCCATGCAACTAGGCCAAGACCTCAGTAAGTTAAATCCTACAATTACTAAAGCTAATGCATAACCCTTAATATGACATATTACTAAATTAATCAAACAAACTCAACATATCTTAATAAGCCATTAACAAGTACACTTTGTGAACATTGACGGCCACTCTAGTGGACGCACCTTCAAATGCGTGCATTATTTTTCTCTAAGTTAATGCATTTTCTACGCAAATCCAACACTCAAAGTACATGAATATTCATTAGTAAACTCAGCGTTAACAATGCTTATGCCCTCCCCTAGCTTACAAAGCATGTTCTTTTGCTGTGAAAGAAGCACCTTTAGTACAGCTCAAACCCTGCATGTAGGTAAAGTACCAGTGCAGCAAATACGGCAGCAGTGGAAACCTCTGTGTGTGATTATCAGTGTCATTGCATGTGTGTTCATGGTTTGGCGTGTGCAATGGTGTCTGCTGGTTTGATATGCGTTGGTGTAAATGAATATTTGTGGAATGGAGTGTTTTTTTGCATGGTAGTGTGTAGGCAATGGTGCATGAATCTAGACGCTATGTTGTGTACGCAATTGTGTTAATCTATTGTGTGATGTGCGTATTGCTAACATGTCAGTCAGTGTCATTTGTGTGTGTGGAATGGTCGTGGTGTGAATGCGTGCTGGTGCATGTATATAATGGTGTTCAGGTGTAATTGTGTTCATCTAAGTGTTAATTGGCAGTGGTTCATGTGCATGATGTGTGTTATGTGTTTTGTGTTTTGAATGTGTTTTGTGCGTTCAAGTGAGGGAGCGTATGTGTATGGTTAAAGCAGCATAATGCTAAACCATTGGCAAAGATGATGGGTCCCAAAGTCGGGACATTGGCTTTCCAGCTTTACCTGGTGGTTACATGGCCTTTTCACCGAATAAGGAGCTTCTGGTGTGAGTTCTGAATCGAAAGCTGAAGGGTGCATTGGTGAAACAGTCCAGTGATGTCAGTGACCAACTAATGAAAGTCAAAATATCAATACATTCAACATCACACCCTTGCGTTTTAATGTTAGGAGTATAATTGAAGTACACATAAAATGATCACACTGGTCTTCAAGCACCTCTAAAATAATGAAGAAACCCCCCATATATAGGATTAACCTGTCTTGACCTCAGTAGAAATGCTAGTGAAAGTGTAAGTGAGAAAACAGGGCTAATTGCAGAGGCCCCCTAACTTTTTGCCCCCATTTTTCACTTTTTGCTGGTGTTTTCCTGACTCTGAGGGTGCCCTGGGTACTGCTAACCAGCCCCAGGGTCTGTGCTCTGTGTAAAATCAATATGCAAATTAGGCTAATTATAATTGGCTACGTCAACCTACCTATAAGTCCCTAGTATATGGTAGGGAATGTAGGTTTAGGGACCACAGCATAGGTAGTGCACCCATAGGTGCACTGCTGAGGTGCCCAGTGTAATTTTAAAGGAAGGCAACTTTGGAATGAAAAGTAATTCCAAAGTCCTAAACTACATTTTTTTTTACATATGTCACCCCTAAGGTGTGCCCTATGTGCCCCTAGGACTGGGTGCCATGTTACTATAAGCAGGGACCTTATAAAAGTAGTTTTATAAGCCCTGGTGAGGAAAAAACAGCCACATTTGTTTTTCCCTCATTGTAGTGAATGACCTTCATAGGCTAGAATGGGGATACTTTATTTTAATTTTAAAAGTCCAGTTAAGTAATGGATACCAAGAGTCTGGTATCATATTTATTGTTATAATAATAAATCCCACAACTTCCAGTTGTTGGATTTAATATAACTTGTTCAGGTAAAGAGTTTTAAACTTTACCTGAAAAGTTGCCAATTTCAGCCCTGCGTTGTTTTTGCTGCTGTGCTCTGATTGGCCAGCCTCTGGCAGCCTGGCCAGGCTGCCTTGATGAGGTGTGAAGTGGCCTGACTTCACACAAAGAGATGTGCCTGTGGGAGGGAATTTCCCCTCAGCAGATGGTGAGGCAGGAAGGGGGAGGGCTGCCAAACTGGTTTTCAAAGGCAGAGAAGGACATTTGGAGCAACCCAGCAACACCCCCACATCCTGCAATCCCATACAACTAGGTGCCCCTGATTAGATGAGGAGGGGGAAGTAGAGGGGTGTGTTTATGAGTTTTAGCCACACCAGATGTAATCTCCAAAAATCAGATTCAGCCATGATAGGTTTTTGAAGAATGTTGCCTCCTGGGATTGATTTTTGCCACACTTCCCAGGAAGTGGTCATCACAGGGGGAAGGACTCTGCACCTGATTGGAGAATCAGGACCCCCATGTTTTTCACCCAGGAACAAGGATAAAACTGGCAGACATGCACCCACACCTCAGTTCACTACCACATCCAACAAGGAAAAATCAAAGGAGAAGGACTGCCCTGCTGGACCCCTCGCCTGCACCTGAAACCTGCACTCAGAAGGACTGCACCAGCTGCACACTTGAGCTTCACCACAAGAAGGACTTTACCTGGCTTCAACTGGTTCAAGGAGGGACTCCCTGTTTGCTACAGGTGAAAAAATGCTAACCAGAGTGCCCTGCACCAACTCCTGAAGAAACCAACCAGCTAACCACTGCCCAGTGGCCAAAAAGGAATTTTCTCTAGGTGCATTCTGGGAATTGTAGTCTGTACACGCAAGGATCTTCTCAGAGCTTCTGGACCCTTGGGGTGAGCTGTGGACCCCAAAAGAACTTTAAAAGAACATCTGGGAGAAGCCCCAGAAGTTTGGAGAAGTTTGGAGAACTTTTGGAAAAAAAGCTCCATAGAGGGACCGACCCGCCGCGGCAACTCTAGCCAGCTTGCCTCAACCACGACCCGGACTGATTTTCAGGTTTGTCCCGATAAAGAAAATCTCTGAAAAAGAGACTAAGGGGGTTATTACAACTTTGGAGGAGGTGTTAATCCGTCCCAAAAGTGACGGTAAAGTGACGGATATACCACCAGCCGTATTACGAGTCCCATAGGATATAATGGACTCGTAATACGGCTAGTGGTATATCCGTCACTTTACTGTCACTTTTGGGACAGAACACCTCCTCCAAAGTTGTAATAACCCCCTAAGTCCGAAGGTAAAAAGTTCACCGGGACCTCCCAGCCAGCGTATCCGAGGAGGGCTCCGGGGACGTCGGATCAAGATTCAGGTTTGCCGCGGTCGAAGGATTTTCACCTCGAAAAAACGACTAAGTCCAAAGGTAAAAATCTCCACCGAGGGCTCCTGCGACACGTATCCGGAGAAGAGTTACAGGAGGTCGGATTGGACTGGCAGGTCCGTCCGGCTGAAGAAAATATTCAGAAAAGAAACTAAGTCCGAAGGTAAACTTTTGACCGAGGCCTCCCGCGAGCAGTAGCCAAGCAGGGCTCCATTGCGGTCGGCCTTAAACTTTGACTTTGCCCCGGTCGAGGTGCGACCAGATGACCAGATTGGCGCTTATTGTTTCTAGGCGCTAGAAAACAATAATTCTTTAAAAATTCATATCTCCGGTTCCCCTTATCCGATTTTATTTGTTTTTGTGTCATTTTAAAGATAAAAATACAATCTAATTTTATAAATTGGTTTTGGATTTTTAAACTGTTTCCTGTGTTTTATTTAATTACTGTTTTGTGATATTTAAATGCTTTGCACTCTGTCTCCTAAGTTAAGTCTTGTCGCTCGTTGCCAAGCTACCAAGGGTTGAGCTGGGTTTAATTTTCTGAGACCTAACTGGACCTAAGGGGAGGTTATTGGTCTATTGTTAAGTGTAGGTACTTACCTGCCCTTACCAATAACCCATTTTCCAACAGCAATCACCTGCAAACCGTGAGAGAACAGAAAGCTGTGATATCTTACGGTGATCAGGTCATGCACTGATAAATTGCATTGCTACACCTCAGTTTCTGATTGTATCTGTAAGGTGACCCATAAATTATGCTCTCCCCGCCCCCAAACACACTAAGTAATTGTTTCAATTCTATTTATTGTAGAAAGTAAAGTTAATGGCGCTAGTTTGGTTGATAGATTGCCATGGCCAGGGCATCTTTAATTGTTCACTCCGTCGCTGAGCTGTTTGTAAAGACGATGCAGAACGGTTTACACCTCACCACAATATGCATCCTGCTGGGTATCTGTGTGAGGCAGAGGGCTGTGTGGAAGACAGTGATGAGAACAATGAAACAACAATTTTAGGGTCGAGCCTGCGTTGCATGCGCTCGCTCATGCATTTCGCAGGGAGACTCTATTGTATTTATAAAAGGGCTCGGAGCCCTGTCAACTTCACATCAGTGTTTTTTATTGGTTGGTGGGCTTCCCTAATAAAATCTGCTTGCTTTCATTAGTCGAAGGCTCGCATATGGCATGCCTTTTCCGGTGGCTAGCCCTCCTCCAGTGCAGCGACCAAGTACAGAAAACATGCGAGGCTCGCTGTTTTCCATCGGGCTCGTGGACTTTTTATTTCTCTAATTTATGAGCCCGATCTCGCTTGGCAGAAGTCGAGCGCTTTAAGTACTTGATTTCACTTTTTTGGGTTATGTACATAAATGCACTTTTGCCCAATAGGTGAAAAGTCGGGTTAGGAGTTTACAACGCGATCAGCTCTAACATGAGCAAACGCGAGACCCGATGCATTGTAAATGCTTGTTCTAAGTGGTGTGTGGAGCGGGCATGATCGGTGATATGGGACAGGCTGTGTAAGGGACATGAGTTGTCCGGTAACAGTCTGTGCAGTGTGAGAGGTCCCATATTATGATAGGTGAAACCTGTGCGAAAGGACAGGCTCAGTGAAAGAAAGCTTGCACTGAGATGGGGGACAGAGCTATCCCTCGCCACAAAGCCTACAGACCTTCATTAGGGATTGGCAGGGATCTGTCTGCTACTTCGCATGTAATTCCCATATGGCCGGTGTCCACTGTAAGTCCTCAACTCTCAACATAGTCTGGCACCTGAGCACTGTTTTCCCAAGGAGACCAACTTTACCGGTCATGTGGTAGATGGGGAGCATGCAAAAACTTGAATGCAGTATCTGGAAAGACGATATATTCAGTAGCACAAAGCATCTGCACACACATGAATCCACAGTAGTGTCATCAATTGGCTACCGACTGATCAACCAAGTTTCCCCTTCCATGTTACATTTTCTCATACTGAAGAGAGCCAAGCGTCAGATTTCGTGTTTGATGAATAGTCTAACTAATCTGCAGTATTTTCTCAGATGGTGCCTTTTATCTTTTGTATGCTTCCCATGTAGTGTACGACTGGTAATTTACACTTAAGCAGCCGAGGCAGTTATAAGAGAGTAGATTTTAGGAATTCCGGTCCTAAACAAGGCCAGAGACCGTGTCTGAGCTGTGAATATTGAAACATGTTGACCAGAATAAGGGGAATGATAGCTATCCCTGTGGATCATGAAGTGAAAGAACCAGTTGGTGTTTAGGTGCAACAAAGTCTGCTATGAGATGGCGGGCAAGCAGTGATTGACTGACCAATGAAGCAAAAGAGCAGATGAATTATTACAACACCCATGATACTATCGGGACGCACCTAAGTTGGAAAGCTTTCGGTTTAAAAAAGTTAAAGAAGACATGTTGAAATGATTGGTCCTTCAAGACCTCACTTTGGAAATGTTCTTTCACAATACAAGTCAGCCTGAAGCTTGGTAATAAACAGTTTATTTAACTGATTTTTGTGCGGGCAATGCACTGTGCCCCTTTCTTTAAGGAGAAATCACTCCTCCCTAAGGGTCTCTTTGACAGTGATCCTTAGGAAAAATAGGTAGCAAAGATGAGTAAAGGCAGGCCTACATTGAACGTCTGAGTAGAGCAGTGGTCGAAATACTGGCAGCCACCTCATTAAATTGCTTACACACAATCTTGTTCTCCTCCAGTTCCTGAAATGGCATCCTCTGGGAGGATCTAGGAGTGCTGAAGGAGTTCAAGCAGAGATCTGGCTCCTTTTAGCTCCTCAGCAAGTCCCCTTATTCTCCTACAGTGTCACTGGTAAGTGTGCAAGAGTCAAGACTGACCAGTGGATATCATGCTCTCCTCCGAGCATCCCTCCTCATATCCTCTATCAAATGACCTATCTGTGCAACCACTGACTGTAGTCAACAACCCGTTGTTACCTGAAAACACTCTTCCTGTTTAATTGGGCCTGCCAGACTCAGACAGGCCCTAGAAGTAGGTACTTTATAGTTACCATAAAGCCGCCTAAGAGTTGATGGAAAGGGACCCTTGAACCTTATGCTGTTAGTGAAAGAGGATTCTGGTCATGTGGACCTTTGATTGTTGACTTGAAGTATAAGAAAGGAGCTATCATCAGCAATACATTTAAAGTACAGTGAAACCAATGTGGTTCCACAGAAACTACAGACAGAGAGGATTGTCTCCAAACTTTAAAGGTTTTATTAGCAAATTAGTTCAAGTTACAAGTTTAATCAATCACCAAAATTCGAGGAAATATTTTGGAAAAGTACACATATTAAAATAATCATGCAGTCCAAATTTGTGTAATATAAGGAAAAAGATGCAAAATAAAATTAGATATAGGAAGCAAAATATCAACCAAAAATCACCCCATCAGATTCCATAAAGGGACTTTCCTGTTATAAATGAAGTACCAAAAGTGGAGGAAATTCTATGAGGAAGGAGTCTGGGTCACATGACCCAAGATAAAGGTTCAAGGGGAAAAGATATAAGTGCTTGAGCATGAAGAGCAACACTTGGACAGGGAAATCATCAGATTTAAGAAGATTTCTCTGTGCAAACTCTAAAGAACACATAGTTAAAGCATTAAAGAAGCTTCTAGCACAGTGGCTCCCAAACCATTTAGAACTACCTTCTTTTTAGAACTGCAAACTTTCACGACCACCTACCTTTAATGGACATGAGTCGGGGACCTTTTTTAATGTTACTAAAGCATTGTGTGGTAGCACGTTGTCATTTGAAGACAGCACATTTTTTATTGAAGTGGCCACTAAATGTGCACAGGCATACATTTTACCAATAACACTATATATCACACAAATAATAATGTTTGGAAAATGGGTTTTCTGTAAATAATTATCATTTGTGAATCATTGAGTAAGCTTCTCGATTTTCTCTTTTTATTTTTTTATTTTTTTTATTTTTCATATTTATTTTTTTAATCCTATTAAGATCTCTGCTTCCAGCACACATCGGAATAACAAAAAAGTGATTCATTTTTGTTTCCTAACTCCTGGATGTATACAGTTAATTTAAAGGTATTTACATTTTGTTGTGTATTTAAAAAAACTTCCTTCATTGTCACATAATTCACTTTATAAACTCCTCTCACTTTGCGGTCAAAGAAATAAAAGTAAACACTAATCCCGATATTAAAACAAAATGTAAAGCAGCCTGACATTTAACCTCAGTCTTTGAATCAGTGGCAAATGTGACAAATTAAACACAGAATTTAAAGGCATATTTATTTATTGCTTTGATGTTCATGACGCTCCAACAGTCAGCTTGTGACCCACAGTTTGGGAAACACTGTCCCTGAAGACTCCATATCAGTTCCCTTCAAATGGGCCAATCAGGAATTGTTCTCTGGGAGGAAGTAGACTCCCTAGATTACCAACACCGAAGAAAGGAGCAATCATCTGGGCGACCTTGGATGTAATATCAGTCCAGTTGGCCTGGTACAGGACGCTCTCTTCCGCAATCTCTTTCAATGACCAAAGCCAGCTTCTCATTAAGTTTCAGCTACCTATCAATCTAGTACAATAAACAAGAAGCCTGTTCTAAGTTAACAAACATAAGACACCTGCAAAGGAGAGAAAAATAGGACACTGGCAAAGCTTTCAATTAAATTAAATGCATGTTACTTTGGCTTACTCTGGCCTGGATATACGTTAGTACAATGTTAAATTCAAAATGGCTTCCAAACGAATACATTTATTATACGGGGATATATACATTATTCATTTTAATGTGGATACATGGATTTTAACTAGATATACAGATGGCTTCTCATTAAGGTGAATAAAGCCATTTACTACACTTGGTTAACATAAGGCACACAGATTAACACTATTAAACACGTTAGGATATAAATGCGGCATATAAAGGGGTGAATTTCTAAAACATGCTGCTCCTGTTCCTGCTGACAGCTAGGATAGCCATCACACAAACAATTGAATCTTTTGAGCTTACCTCAAAATCTTGTCGTCATCACTTTACGCCATGATTTCTCTACCTCCTTCATCTCATCTCATCATAAGCCATAAGCTGCGGTGACTCCACTTCATCCCTCTTCCTTTTAATTCCCTTTCCTTCAACCATAGTTTTATTTGTCTCATATATTTAAATTACTTGAACATAGCAAATAATCCAACAAATGCCAATAATTGAATTAGGCTTAAATATAGTGCCTAAAAGGCCACTACCAATAATGCCAAGCCAACCACCTGTAGCAGCAAATCTCTTTACAACTGCTTTCTAAACTCCACTTGCTTCCAGTTCCTCCAATTCAGATTTCGAGCCAGTGATATTATTCACAATCAGTCTTATCTCTTTGCTCCTATCAAATATGAAGGTGCAACACTGCTGAACTTTCAGCATCTTACAGGATCCACCTTCCTTTGCTAAAAAAATGTTTAATGCAAGTCAATTTTGCAAAACCTAAGACCTAATAGTTACTAGCTCTGTATCTGCAGCGAGCAATGCACCAGCTGTAAGAGTGGCAAGATTGTTCACCACTGTGGAAGGCTTTCTAATCTTTAAGCCATTTAAGACCTACCGAAGGGGCTATAGCTCCAAAACTGTCTCCTACTACTTGTGAAGTACTAATACCACTACTTTTAGGTCTACTAGAGGATCCCCTTTCACGCATATCTAAATTATCTAGATGATATATTTTGGAGGAATACGAAGGCAAGATAAGAGGGCTTTTTCCAATTTGCTGGAAGCATTCTGTCCACACACAAACTAAACTCCAGGAATCACTTGTTCTTCTCCAGTATGAATTTCAGCAGGTCTGCCTCAAATTTCAAATTTTTGTTCACACACACTCAGTCCCATAAGCTCATTCCTGTTTGCCCTTTCCCCTCTCATATATGCACAACCTCCCTTTTATGTTGCCAATTCAGTTTCAACTTAGGAAATACTCCCTTTGTCTTATACTCATATTTCTCCTTTTAACAGACATTCTTCAAAACATCCTCGTCCCCCTAGTGACCAATGGCACATTTTTGCTCTTCTCAGCTCTGGATCTTGATAAACTGCTTCTCTATAGGGCTTGTACTGCATATCAAATTGCATCTATGGGCACGGTCAGTGTTAATTTTATAAGGGGACCAAAAGAAGTACCAAGCAGTATCCATCTCATCTGCTTCAGGTTGGGAATTTATGCACTTATTTAGGAGATCGTCAAAAAGTAACAGGTAATAACTCGAAAAATAATATTCAATACGTACCTGCGTATATAAAGGACTAAGCAGAATACTACAAGTGATACCCTAAGAAAGAGGAATGTGATCGTAGGTAATTCTCTCAGTTACTAAAGCAGGCAAGTAAGAACAGACGTTAAGTCCTTTGCCTCCTCTGTATGTTTGTACTCGTATACTAATTTAGAAAAGGCATGAGTAGAAAAATCTCCTTCTGAAGAATCCTGGTGTAAAGACATATGATAACTATATTTATCTTCTACAGGGTGTCCATGTAGTGTAGGCCGAGGTGTAGATTTAAGAGTATCAGTAGCAGAACATAACCCTATTAGTAAAGCATCCATGAATATAACAGCAATGATTAGTACTGTAGCTGTTAATAACCAATGCTGGTTTAGTAAGGGTACCCAAAATCTCTCTGCAGTCAGACCTTTAGAGTTGAATAACAGAGAGCAGACTCCTAGATTCTGCAACATTTCTACTTGTGCAAATGGCAAATAGATTTTGTGATTACACAGTGAGATAAGCTTCTTGCACAGCAGTCTTCATGAGTCATCCATAGCTCCACTCCACCTTCTTCTTTAATGGCAACCCTACTCTTCCACTGGAACCTTAGCCCTTGGAAATCTTCAAAAATCAGACTAGGCAAAGTTTGATAAAGTTCACTTCATAGACACAGTTTATGATGATTACAATAGATCCAGGAAATCAAACTCTCTAGCAAAATGATGGAGGTTCTGTGGGCTCTGCTCGTTGATCACCCAAGTTTAGGTGATTTGATCAAGTCCACTGTTGGTGTAGTATGTCTACTCAGGGGCTAAATACCTTTGACGAGGTACCCTTGATCTTTTTGATCGCCTGGGTACTGCCTGGCCATCTTCACTGTTACTCACCCACTCCACTCGGTCTCCTCAGTGAAAGGTTTTGGAATGTGTTCATCAGTTAGGCTTGATCTCAGTCTCTCTCGCCTTTTTGGCCACTCCTCTATCTCCTGGCCACTCTGTCACATTACTAGGCCCTTTTCTAGGAGCAGCATTGTCATCCACCTGAGACTGAGGCTTATCCACTGTGGTTGCTCCTGATTCATTCACCACAGATTCTGCACTTGCCTCCGTTCGACTTCTAGAACTTGAACCACAGGTTGACCTTAGCTCTTGAACCTCAGCTCTTTGTTGCTTGATTTACCTCCCTCTGCTCCTTCTGGTTGACCACAGGTTTGTGGTTGCAGACAACTGGAAGGTTTCACAACTTCCTCAACTTGGTTTCTCACTCGTTGGGTATGGGAAGCATGCATCCAGTTTGACAGTCCACCACAAGTTGTAGGCTGTTCAAAATGCAGCTGCCGGGATCAGTCTGATCATTTCCAGGCATGTATCTGTCAGAGAAGGTCTACGGCCCCTTCACTGGTGTTAGAAATGGGGTCTTTGGTTGGCAGTCAGGTTACCCCCTGCCCAAGCAAGGACCCTCACTTTAGTTGAGGTAAAAGAGAATCACCCTCAGTTTACCCCTTTGGTAGCTTGTCACGAGCAGTAGGCTTAACCTCAGAGTGCTAGGTATAAAGCATTTGTACCAACACACACAGTAACTTAATGAAAACACTACAAAATGACACAACACAGGTTTAGAAAAATAGAAAATATTTATCTAAACAAAACAAGACCAAAACACCAAAAAAATCCACAATACACAAGTCAAATTATCAATTAAAAACCAAAAAGAGGCTTCATGTAGGTTTAAACACAATGCTAATGCTGTTAGCGTGAGAATTTATCTTGGGTGCGTCCAAAAATAACTCTGGACAGGCGAGTGTGCATCAAAAAGGGCTTACGATGCGTCGATTTCATTCACAAGCGAGACCATGCGTTGTTTCTCCTTTAGTCGGGTCGCGTGCGTCGTTTCTTCTCTCTGTAGGAGAGCGATGCATCGATCCGGTCAGCACTCTCTGGTCTGGGCAGGCCTTGTGTTGTTTTTACATGCCCAGTGGTGTTTGCGTCAGAAATTCAGCCACACGATGGTCCAAAAACCACGCAGCGCGGGTTGCGATCTTAACAGCCTCCGTCAGCGATGCTGCGCGTCATTTTTCCCAGCCGCGTTGCAGACGAGCATCGATTTTCAGCCATGAAGCCGGCGGCATGTTGATTTTTCAACTGCCGATCAGAGTTGCGTCAATCTTTTCCCCGCACAGCGGTCTGTGCGTGGATTTCTCACTCTTGGGCTGCCAGCTTCTCTTTTCAGGCCCCAGGAACTGGATGGGGCACCACTTGGCAGAGTAGGAGTCTCTCCAAGGCTCCAGGTACTGGCAGAGAGAAGTCTTTGCTGTCCCTGAGACTTCAAACAACAGGAGGCAAGCTCTAAATCAAGCCCTTGGAGATCTTCACAAGAAGGAAGGCAACACAAAGTCCAGTCTTTGTCCTCTAGCACAGGCAGAAGCAGCAACTGCAGGATAGCTCCATAAAGCCCAGTCACAGGTAGGGCAGCTCTTCTTCCTCAGCTCTTCAGCTCTTTTCCAGGCAGAGGTTCCTCTTGGTTTCCAGAAGTGTTCTCAAGTCTGTGGTTTTGGGTGTCCTTCTTATACACATTTTACCCTTTGAAGTAGGCCTACTTCAAAGGAAAGTCTCTCTTGCTTGTGAAATCCTTCCTTGGCCAGGCCCCGGACACACACCAGGGGGTTGGAGATTGCTTTGTGTGAAGGTAGGCACAGCTGTTTCAGGTGTGACTGACCCCTCCTCCCCTCCCTCCTATCACAGATGGCTCATCAGGAAATGCAGACTACACCCGAGCTCACGTTGTGTCACTGTCTAGTGAGAGGTGCAACCAGCCCAACTGTCAAACTGACCAAGACAGGGAATCCACAAACAAGCAGAGTCACAGCAATGGTTTAAGCAAGAAAATGATCACTTTCTAAAAGTGGCATTTTCAAACACACAATCTTAAAATCAACTTTACTAAAAGATATATTTTTACATTGTGAGCTCAGAGATCCCAAACTTCACATGTCTATCTGCTCCCAAAGGGAATCTACACTTTAATCATATTTAAAGGTAACCCCCATGTTAAACTATGAGAGGGACAGGCTTTGCAACAGTGAAAGCGGATTTACCAATATTTCACTGTCGGGATGTATAAAACACATTACTATATGTCCTACCTTAACCATACACTGCACCCTGCCCTTGGGGATACCTAGGGCCTACCTTAGGGGTGCCTTACATGTAAGAAAAGGGAAGGTTTAGGCCTGGCAAGTGGGTACACTTTCCAAGTCGAATTTACAGTTTAGAACTGCACACACAGACACTGCAGTGGCAGGCGTGAGACATGATTACAGAGCTACTTAGGTGGGTGGCACAACCAGTGCTGCAGGCCCACTAGTAGCATTTGATTTACAGGCCCTGGGCCCATGTAGTGCACTGTACTAGGGACCTACTAGCAAATCAAATATGCCAATCATGGATGAACCAACTATATACACATTTTGTATAGGAGCACTTGCACTTTAGCACTGGTTAGCAGTGGTAAAATGCCCAGAGTAACAAAAACAGCAAAAACAGAGTCCAGCACGAACCAAACAACCTGGGAAACAGATGCAAAAAGTTAAGGTAGACCACACCAAGGATAAAAAGTCTAACAACTGGTTTCCCATCAGGAAGAGAATTGTCTTGAAGGCTTAATGTATGGTCCATCTGGCCCTCTACCAACAAAGTTCAGAAGAGCTTAACCCCATGTTCCACTGGTGCGTCCCAGCTAGACCACTAAGGTCCTCCTCTTGTAAACTGGCTTTTTTCCCCAGATTTCATATAGCTAGATGGGGAGGCAGGGTCTTTTCGGTTGACGCTGCAAAGCTCTGGAGCACCCTGCTGGTCCACATCTCAGACACAGAGACTTTTTTGGTCTTTAAAAAACAGCTGGAAACATGGCTCTTTAATCTGTATCTCTCATAAATAGTGCCTCTGTCATTTCCCTGGTTTTCCGCAAGCGCTTTGACATCTTTTGGTTTAGTGCGCTATACAAGTCCTGAAATAGAAATACAAATACACCACACTTGACAGCTGTATTAGTGATGAAGATAACCTGGTAGGGACACAATGTTGTTCCAAGAGCAGCTTCCAGCCATGCTTTTAGATGAGAGCCCAGTCTCCCAGACTGAGGTCATGGCACTGTTTTGTCAGCTTGAATCTGCATTGGCCTCCTACATCTGAAAGACACAAAGCACCACATCAGCCAGTCATTTACATTAGTCAAAAATTACATAATCTGTGATGTTCGCAGGCACGTTTGCAGGCACAGCAGGTATTCTCATGGCTTTCCACATGAGGGTCTCTTGAGGTGCTTGTCCTGTTCACTGATCAGGAGTTCTTCGGAGGCTCATCAACACCAAAGGCAAGACATCTAGTATTTTCCAAGAGGTAGACTCACTTCACTCTGGACTTCAGTGTCCGATTAATCTGTTTCACAGTGCCAGAAGCCTCAGGTCGGTACTTAAAGTGCAGTTGTTACAATTGCAGGGCCTCACACAACCTTGTAAGGACTTCATTATTAAAATGAGTCCCTCAGTCTGACTACAGAGAAGCCATGAATCAATGGTATGAATTTAAGCAGCAGCATTTCAGCTACAGTGAGACCCTTGTTTCATCTAGTCGAGTACACTTCGATCCAATTTGAGAAAATACATACAGTAACCAGGTACTAGCTTAGTCCATGATACACAGGCATTTTCATAAAAATCCAACTCCTAATCTCCCTATATGACTCATGGTGACTGGGGTCGTACTCTGCATTTATCTACTGCCAGAAAAACACCTGTGGCATAGATTCTCTTCCATTATCCTGACTCGGGGATTAAACCAGTCCTTTCTAAACAAACACAACATGGCATCCCTCCCTATGCCAGCAGGACCATGGTAGTGTCTGGGCATTGGGGACAACAGACTATGGGGTAATACAGGTCTTATCAGCTGAAACCCAAATATGATACTGTTTTTTTTACACGACCTGCTCTGATGCAACCCTGGCACCTCTTCCTGTAATCTCTAGACTTCCTCCCAAGTGTCAGCAACAGACAACAAGAAATTTAAATTAGCCTTATTTTCACGTTTATTTGAATATTCCCCACTTAATGCACAGGACCCATGAGCACAGTACTGGGCAACTCCATTGGCATACCGTTTATCCTTTGTCACATAATGATTTCCGCTCCTGTGTACTGCGCATTTCATGACTACAATTTCTCTGGGTATCTAGAACGCCTCAAGACGTTTCATACCCTATCACCCATTTTTAATCTGGGATCCCAATGACATCATAAATCCCTTTTGTGACCCTAACTGTCTGAAATCATGGACCATGCCAAACCTATACTATCAGTGAAGATAGTAACTTTCAATTGGTCTGAAACAAAGCAAGCTCTAAGAGTTACCAATGCAGCCACTTATGCTACTCGGGCCTGGCAGTGGCGTAACATAAAATGATGGGCCCCCACTGTAGAACGTGATATGGGGCCCTGGAGTCTCCCAGACTGGACACATATTCATTGGTCTTGGGCTCAGTGGGTGCCCCCAAATGGTTGAGGAACCCAGCACTGTAGGGGCTGCACTGGGCTTTTTGACACCCCTGCCATACTGTTTCACTGGGCCTCTGTCTGCCAGCACTATGTACTAAGCAGTTTTGTAATTCTGTTTATTTCTGCTTGGGAAAGCAGAGTTGCTTTCCTGAGCTTTTAACTTTCATGTTCCATGTCATTGCATGGTTTTGCTGGCATGCAGTGGGGAGTGGCATGGCTTAAGGGTTGAGGGGGGACCCCTCAAAAACAAGGAAGGGTTGAGGGGGGGAACCCTCAAAAACAAGGAACCCTGGGTACCACCCCACACCGCAGGGACTGCGGGGGTCCCTCCATTACGCCGTTGTGGCCTAGTTATACCCTAGGCCAATTTCAAATTTAAGACGTCTTTCATAAAAAATAAATTTAGCATACATAAATACAGTTATCGCGTTTAAAAATATATACATTATTCCATTTAATGTCGATACATGGACAATAGATCAACTTCACAGACGGGTGCCTCCCCATTTATGTAAGGATGGCCATCTAATATACTTGGTTAGCACAGAGCACATGGATTTAAACACAAGTTAAATATATATGTTGCATATAAAGGGGTGGAGCTCTAAATTAAGCCCCTCCTGAGTCAGCTTTACCCTAATCACTCTTCCTGTGTCTTCTGGGAGTATAGTCCACCCGAGCCCCGATCTTCTCTTCCTGAACCCTGTCTAAGACTCCCTGACAAGTCAAGGGTGTGTCCGTTAACTACTTTCTGACCATTCATGTTGGCTGTACAGCTTACCATATAGTGTGGGCTTAGCCTTTAATTCCCTGAGCTTGTCTGAGGCTGAACGAGTGTGAGAGAGCAAGCAAGATATATATATATATAAATATAAATATATATATATATATATATAAAGAGAGAGAGAGAGACAGGTGTTGAGATTTGTCTGCATTCCTCTGTAGATTACCAGGTGTCCAGCTGCTGTCAGAGACCTACACACCACATCTACTTGATGAAGACAATGCCTAGTTTGCCACAGTTATATTCTTCACTCTTTCCAGAGGAATTTATCCCCCGCACTCCAATTTTTATTAACGTTGATCTTGTAACATGCATGGTGGGTTTTATGTTCCTTTATATGTACAAAACTCAATAAGACCTTTTTTTAAAAGTAAAAAAATATGAAGGCAATGCCCTAGGATGGACAGCAGCCTTAATAGTCCAGCAGGACACTAGAGGGCAAAGCACAAGGAGTGGCTGAACTAGTAGGAGACTGGCACCTCTAGACTCTGCACACGTCCCTAGCTAAGACATGTTCCTTCCCCTTTACCCTTGTAGTAGGTCACAGTATGTTTTCGTAGACCTCCCAGTCATAAATAAAAATGGAGGTGTTTTACGCAAGAATTTTCTGATACTGCGTGTATGGGGAGGTATGGGGGGTGGGTTTCTAAGGAAATGCAAAAGTAGATTATGATTAGATTCAAACTCCAACATTGTTTGCTGAACAGAGGCCAGATATTTCCGATGCGATTAAGATCTGGCTATTTGTGAAGAAAAGCACATCCATTCATGGAATGGAAACTGAATATGGCTTGGAAAAGTCACATTACTTTCTCAGGATTTGAACAGACGAGCAGGAGTGTTGACCATAATACTTTAAAAACTAGAGACATACAAACGACTCATTACAATGTATTACTATATATTTTCGAGAAAGACTTACCCTATGCCATTTACTATTTTAGATATATTTGTGTGTTGCCTCAGAAATTTGTATTATTCTGCTGTGGGATAGGGTGTTTGTGTAAATGACCAATCAGAGATGGTTTCTTAAAAACAAATGATGTACATGCACATCGTCAGGACCTGACTGATCTGGTCACTCTGGCATTTCCCAGGGGGCGTCAAGCTAGAAGAGCTGCTTTCAGAGTAGTGTGGGCTGACATGACCCAAAGATATCACACTGCAGCCATGGCGTCCTGAAGCCTGGACTTTTAGGAATGTGATTGCATGAGCTGATATATTAATTTCAGGCTAGCCTAGCACAACATTTCGTTTTGTATGGAAATGTTTCACTGTTTTGTCACTGTCAGGATTTGGGTGTACCAAATGGTATGGCTGGGAAGCCTTACCAAGCAGTACATTCACAAATACTGTCTGGGGCCAGTCAGATATGTTTACTTAACTTTAGCTGAATCCTGGGTAGCTGTGACTTCCATCAGTAAGGCTTAGCATAGAAACAATGTGTGAAGCATTTAACAGCACCAGACAACAGAATAAGAAAGCCACACAATACAAAGAAACAAGACACTGATATATAAAAATAGAGCAGATTTTGTATAAATTTCCAGAACCTTGATGATCAAAATCCAATGTTCGGTTCCAGAGTTACAGATTTTAGTAATAATAAATAGCTTTTAAGTCAACCGCAAACATGCACTTGCAAACAAAAAGTTTAGAAACTTTTGAAAAGTTTGTAAAAGTTAGTTTTGGAACTCTGGCCTGAGTTGGGTGACCAAGTCCGACAGGACAGAAGTCTAGGGGGCCAGAAAGGATACTTTGGACAGTTACTTGGTCACCTGAGCGTTTTTATAGCAAGATCCATACTTTACAGGATGACCGCCATAGATGACAATGGAGTGGTCAAGATGCTGAGTGATGCAGACTCAAAGATGCTAAAGGATGCTCTTGATGCAGTGCAGTCAGTAGGGGTGAAGTCCAGTCGAGTCCTTTGTCCACAGGTGAGTGACTCTTTCCATGGATCTCGGGGTCTCACAAAATTTTCTTTGCAGGGCTCCTAGGGCTGCTGATGCAGACCCTGCACTTTTGCAACACAGTGGTCACGGTGCAAATCTTTGGTGGAGGCTGGTGTCCTTCTTGGGCGAGGACTCAAGTCACAATCAACACCCATGGGCCCAGCAGATACAGGTGCAACTTTTGGCTATCTCTGAATTGAACTTTGCATCCAGTAGTGGCAAAACTGTGGTGGGTACCAGAGATGTGATTTGAGCTCTTTCAGCTTTTATGTCCCCAGTGCTGTTCGGGGAGGTCAACCAACTGACCCTTGGAGCCTCTGCTTCAGACTGGGACTCATCTTTTCTCCTAGTCAGACACGCAGAACAGGGTCCAAACTCCACTACCCCCAAAGGCAGCAGGTGCAGTCGCTCCGGTGTTGCAGCCTCTTTGTGCACTTCCAATGGGTGCCAAGTGGTCTTCTTCAGATTCTTCTTTCATGTCCAGCAAGTACTGAGGGTCAGTTTGCTAAGAGTGCCATATTTATCCCAGGAAAATGCCTTGAGGGGACCATGCGGTCACTAGACAATGGGCTACTGGGTGCCCTCCTACGTAGTGATAATGTTTCTGTGATGTATGGCATTTGGCTATCCCAGAATACCACATTCTTGCCCATTTAAGATGGCACGGCCCATCCTTGTCCTAAAAGTTGGCTACCTTTTAATAGTGACATCAATTTGGGATCTGGGCATCAGGTTGCATTTAATGCCACTATTAATTTGCTACCTTACATGACCCTGTTTGGTAGTTACATTCAAAAGTTAGCTTGGTTGGGGTGCTGTCCAGTAACTCTGTATTAGCCAATAGAGCCAACTTCCCCCACAGCAAAACAACAATTTGGAAGCATTGCTGCTAAGACACATCATAAAACACATGTCTGTCTTAACAAAATAAAACTTCCTGCCATAGGACTCTATAGGCCTTCCTTAGGGAAGAATTATATATATTGTTAAGGGATAGGGTGGCTTTGCCATTGGTTTATATCGCAAAGTCGAACTAGCATTGTAAACACTGCCCTTGCAGTCTGAAGTGGCAGGCTGGGAGTCACAGGTCAGGTTGCCGACGCACCAGAAAAGCTCACTAACTCAATTGTGTCAGGTCATCCTCTCTTGTAAATCTTGCTCATTATATGACCCCTACCCTTCTTCCATACTACATGCAGCCATAGACACCATCAACTCAATAAGCAACATAATGCTCAACCTGGTCCTAGCTACAGCAGAAGTCCCCTCTGACTGGAAACTTGAAATCTCCCAACTTCCAGTCTTAACAAAAGTACTTCAAAATCTAGTAAATCATTAACTCATCACCTTCCTTCAAAATTCTGATGCACTTCACTTACGACAATCCAGTTACAGACCCAAGCATTCCATAGAGTCCATTATACTTGAGGTCTCTGAAACCCCAAAAATGACTCTAGATGCAGGGAACAATGCGGTGTTGATATTGTTGGAGTTCTCTGCAGCGTTCAACACCATCTCCCACCGCATTCTTCTTCAGCAAATTGAAAACATAGGTATCTTGCATAAGGCTTTATCTTGCATCAAATCATTCCTGACTGATAGCAGACAGTCACCATGGGACATTTTTTCTCTACCAGAAGATGAGTCACTATGGGAGTGCCACAGGGTTCTTACCTTAGTCCTGCCGCCCTTTTTAATATCTAAATGGCTCTGGTCATGCTAACAGTGAGACTGCTGGATTCGGGCAGCAGCACCACTGGATTGTAGGGAACTGAGTCCAATTCCATGACGTGTGACAACTGTCGGCCTAATCTTTCTGACAAGCCAGCAGTACCTCACCAGTACCCAAGAGTAGAGGTGATTTGTGGCAGCTGGTGAAACAGATCTAGCCCTTTTCTCTCAATTACATTTGTCTCACACATGCAAAGACAGAAGCAGGAATTGGTTCAATTAATTTTATTGAATCATCTGCATCCTAGATAAAAAGGCATGTACTGCAGTAATAAGGATAATGAAACATGACAATGGCAGAGCAGTAACAAAGAATGTGAAACATAAGAAAAGTCCTACCATAGTGTCACAATGCTAAGTGTCAGAATTCCTACCTATTTCACTAAAGTTCTATACTGGAGCACAGCTTTGTTAGCCCTAATCCGCCCTTCAGGACCCCAGGAAAGACACAATCCCCCATACATGAATATGATAGTAGCAGCGGGCTGCTGGTCTGCAGAGAGTCTTCTCCCATGTAGGTAGAAAAGATGTCTAGTCTCAGCAGACAGCTGCACTGAAGTGAACACCATGTAGTTGCAACTTCTGGCTGGAATTTCCCTGTAATGTATAGGAGGCAGAGAGGTGTTTTATAATAAAACATCTGGTGTTCTAAGAAAAGTGCCCTAATGTAAAAATGTATGTTTCCATGAAATGACAGGGACTATGATGTTCTTCTTTGTACCAACAACATTGTTAGGTACAGCCTTGAGCAAAGCACAGAGCAAAGATGTGCTAAAAAATGACAACAATTCCTAAGTAGAGCGAACAACAGATAAAGGAATAAAAACATCACCACAGAATGAGGCAGAATGTAACCCTGAGTGGACCCTTGGTCTTGCATGCCCTGGGTTGCATATACTCAAGACTTATAAGTAAGCCAGGCCTTGCCAATTAGGTGTATCCAATTTGTCATGCAATTTGTATGGGGTTAAAACACTGGCTCTGAGGTCTGGTTATCAGTCTGAGGTGAAAAACCAGCAGCATCAGTCTGAAAACGTTCGGTAAACATGCAAAAAGAGGCATTTCCTTACAGTTAAGCAAGATACTTTCTCAGGATGCTTCTTTTTAAGAATTTCCTGTCTTAGGCAGAAAGCTCTCATGGTGAATGTACCTGTAGAGGTGGTCAAGTCAGCAAATTCATAGGTGCGTTGCAGAGTCTGCGCCTGGCCCCACTCCGAGAGTAGTCAATAGATTCAGTATGTGCATGATGCAGCAACCGGCCAGTAAAAACATGATTTAAAGAAAAATACTAGTACATTTGATTAGATCACTGTACTTAGTGACATGTATTAATATTTATATCTTTTAAAAATGAGCATAGAAAAATATATAAGAATACCTCATGTTCTGATGAGGTTGCAAGGAATAATACCAAGAGACTGAGTTTGTCACATTCTCTATGTATATGAACAATATTGTTACTATTTGTACAACAGCATTGTCTATTAACCCATTTATTAGTGAATCCAACATGCTAATTATGTTGGGGTACTCAAATTTGCTGGTGAGGGAAAATGATACACGTGAATGTAAAGTTGTTTCCCCAGGATAGGGTGACCAGGCTTCACCAGGACAGTCCTGGGTTTCATCAGTTGTCCTGGCAGACTTCAGAAACTTTAGCTCATGTTGCGGTTATTAGAGAGGGCTGACTGAATGGTGGGATGTGCCTTTTTATGCTTTCCAAAGCAGAGATAGTTATCAGCTGTTATAAAAAAGCAATTTAATTAAAAGGCATGATACTGGCTTTAATTTGCATTTTTATTTATATAATTAGTGCTTCTTCTGTATTTTTATGCTGATGAGCACTGTCATTCTGTGCACTTGGTTGACGTAAAATTGGAATCCTCTTTCTGTTTTTGTGAAATGTCCCAGTGTATGGCTTTAAAATTGTGGTCACCCTATCCTAGGATCACACAGTGTGGGCAAGAGATAATGCCAGGATCTGAGTCGATGATTTCATAGTTACGCAAAGTGCAAATTGATGTTTGGAACCAAAGGACATATCTTTTTTAGGTTTAGTGTAGCAGTGCTGCTTTCTGACGTGTTGTAAGCTCTTCTGTGGGCTTTAACCATGCCCACGTCATGCCCATCATTTAAATTTATTCCTGAACTTGCCTTTAAAAAATCCCTGGATGTTACTGGTAAATAATTTGTTTATCCCGCCTTGGAGTGGTTTTGTTACGGCATTGGGGACTGACCCTGTTACATGGGTAATTACACGATTGCCGATATGTTTTACTGTGGAATAACTACTTTTTTTATTTGGTCTCTCTCGTTCACCCTCATGGCAGACATGGCGCTTAGAAGCTTCATACAGCGCAAACTCTATCGGCGGTATTGGTGCACTTTGCATGACTACCAGGTCCGTCACATTGTTTATTTTGTCTCTCTGCGCTCCGTGGTGGCCATGCAGTTTTGAAGTTTCATAGATCGCAAACTTGTTTGTGCTCCACACGATCCATGGGCAGGCGTAGTGTGCATATTCCACCAACTTACAGCAGCTTCTTTTCTGTCGGGCCAGCAGATTTCGGAGGCCGCACAGAGTTGTTTTTCAGGGGTATGCGCATTGACCTATTTCTGCGATTTCTACACCATGTGGAATACAGCCAGAGCTGGCATGTTTATGGTGAGTGAGGGAGGCATGACTTCCTGCGGGGCAGCTGCGCTTGTGCCTCCTCCCTTGTGACGCCCGGGCCGAGGTCTACTGTGCTTGCCTCACGCCGGCTGGGGCATGTTTTGGTTGCTGTGGTGCAGAGGGCTCCTTGGCAACCACTGATTCTGGCTGTTCTGGTCATATTTCCTATGCTTTCGCCCAGCCGTAGGTCTGCGGTGCATTTTTCTGGCCAATGTGGGCGTGTCTGGATTGCTGCTTTGCGGTACTTCTCAGCACCCAGCTCATCGGGCCACTGAAGTTCTGTGGCACAAAGGACCAAAATATGTGGCTTGTTTGACCAATTAATGTGGCAAAATAGGTCCAATTATAAATTTACAATGCCACAGTGAACGCGAGACCTATTGCATTGCAAATGCTTGTTAATTTTATTGAAAAGCACAGCAATCTCCAACTGTTCCACCCTGCGTCTTGGTCAGTGGATTGTACAAGGGACAATGTCAATAACTGAGCACATCTCTTTCTTGCTCACATGCAGGGTCGCAGGAGACATTAGATTTCTGGTGGGGACATGGACAGCCTTGAGGGCTTTTGATTGATACTTTACAAAATGTCCATGGTGTGTGAGTTTCAGACTCTGATAAACACACAACTGCACAATTTTGAAGTGAAAAAGAAAGGCAGGCATGTAGGCACAGTTTGCAAATGTACTTTATTGTTATTTGCGTTCAGCAAAGTAATTCGATCAAATGTGTTTAGGTTCCAGAGGCGGGTACAGTTAAGGGGTTTTTAGGGTTAAGAGGAGGTAAGTGGTGAAGGGGATGAGGGATCTAAAATAAAGATGGGCATTATGGGAATTACTTCCATAAAAAGTAAAAAATATAATAGTGAGAGGTTTTGGGTTTGTGTTAATGTCCTGAAAAGCAGACTATATTGGGAGATTTGGTGCTCTGGAACAGCTGGATATTTTTGTAGTTAAAATTCTTGCATTTCTATGCAGACCATTGCAAAGCAGGAAACGGCACGGGTAGCCACTCCAGTCAGCTGGAAAACAGACCTGCTTTGCATGAGAGCATGTTGCTGCCAGCCCCACATTATGAAACCCCTTAATATGCGTGCAACTGAGGAGGCTCATTTGTTTTGCTATTTTTATTGTTCGAATAAGGTTACCAAGTGGCAGGTTTTTTTGTGTTTTTTTTTTTTACCAGCATGACTAGTATTTAACTTGGCACCCTGAGCCGGAGGCAGTCAGGTGACAGTGAATGATGGTTGGGCGTTGCTGAACAGCTGAGTGTGTACTGGTGCTAGGCAGAAGAGCAGTGTTGGACTTGGTCCTTTTACAGGGTCATTCCCCAGACTTTTTGCCTTTTGCTTCCTTATTTTTCTGACCTTTGTTGGCTGACTTTATGACTCTAGGCACTTTTTCACTGCTAGCAAGTGCTAAAGTGCATGTGCTCTCCCTTGTAAAATTGGTGTGATTGGCTTATACATAACTGGCATATTTAATTTACCTATAAGTCTCTTGTAAAGAGGTATCCCTATATCCAGGGCCCGTAAATTAAATGCTACTAGTGGGCCTGCAGCGCTGTTTGCGCCACCCACTGAAGTAGCCTTTCAAACCTATCTAAGGCCTGCTAGCGCAGGGCCTGTGTGCACAGTTTTCTGCATTTACTTGGCCATGCCCAGAACTCCCCTTTTACTACATGTGAGTCACCCCTAAGGTATGCCCTAGCTAGCTCTATGGGCAGGGTGCCATGTATGTAGAAGACAGGACATGTGCCAGGTTATGTGGCGTGTCCTGGTAGTGACAAACAGCCTAACTTGGTGTCTCACTGCTGTGAGTGCTGCCTTCTCATAGTATTACATTGGAAATGCCCTGCCTTATGTGTAAGGGGTATTGTCTGATTTATGAGGGGTAGCGTAGGCATGTTTGGTATGGATGTGATAGTGATAAGAAATGCTGCTTACTCATGTAGGTGTATTTTTTATTACTATTACAGAAATGGCACTTCTAGAAAGTGCGTATTTATCTGTGCTAATGACTCTGGTGTTTTTGCAGCTTGCCTCCAATCCACTTCTGAGCAGACTGACAGTTGGGGCTTTGTGCATACTTTTCAGACAACCTGTACACAGGGAGGGCGGAGGTGTCACAGAGGTGCATCTACATATTGTATAGTCTTCCTGGGCTGAGAGAAGTGAGAAGCGGGCACACCTGCATTTGTAAAGGCTGTGCCCTGGCCTCGTACAATAGGGTAGTTTACCCCCCACTGATGTTTGGAGCCTGTGCTGGAGAAGAAAAGGGGCACTCCCAGAACCAGTTGTAACTGGTTGGAACCCCCTCTCCTCCGCATTGTAAGAGAGACTGCAAACTGACTATAAGTACAGGGGAATTTTCCCCACAGTTTAGACATTCTTAAACCTTGAAGAAGCTTACCTGAAGCTGGACAATGGACGCTGCTGAATGGACTCACCAGGACACCCACCTTGGACGGCTGCTGCTGTGCTGACCTGTGACCTACCTGGTCACTAGGAGGAACTGCCACTGCTTGCATCCACTTTTTTGCGCTGGCCTGTAGCTGGGTTCACCAGCCCAGTGTCCCTTCTTCATTTGTGTCTACAGGGGCAGGGTGCTGTGGCACCTGATCCCTGTTCTTTCTAAAAAAAAAAAAACAGTACTTCTGGTGTTTACCTTTAGTTCCTGGAAAGCGCTGGCTGTGTCCCTCTGCGCTTTCTAAAAACACAGACACTGTGAGGAGATCACCGCCGTAACTCGGGCTGACAACTGTCCTGCGCGCTTTGAAAGAACTTCCTGGCTGCACAAAATCACTGCCACAGCCTGGGACTTCAGTGTTGCTCTGCGCACTTTTAAACGCGCTTTCTGGTTGCCAAGTTTCACCGCCGCAACCCTGGCGTTTCAACTCAACTAAGCGCGAGCGTCGCACGCTCCCCAGTGCCCCCGGGGCACAAGGAAAAGGTAACCAGAGCAAGCGTGTTCCTATCGGTACCCCCGGGGCACAGTTCGCTGCATGGAGCACCCCCTGAGTATTATTGATGTGTAATGTTTGGTCTAATTATGTTTTGTGCAATACAGATTATTTTTTACACAGCTCAGTGTTGTATTTACTTTTTGGTGTACATTTTGCGTCACGTGTGTTGTGTGTGTTCTGCAAACACTTTACACATTGCCTCCGGTTTAGGCCTGACTGCTCGTGTCAAGCTACCAAGGGGGTGAGCAGTGGGTATCTTAGACGTGCAACTCCCTTGTCCTGTCTAGAGTGGGTGGGTTCTGCCTGACTTAGGTGCATACCCTAGCCAACCAGAAACCCCATTTCTAACAAGCAGGATGTGAAACAAGCAGGATAGGGCCAGGCCGTGAGTCTAATTGGAAAACAGAAGTCAATACGGGTAGTTTGGGCAGCACAAAGCATCCTTTCTGGCCCAGGGAGGTCCCCAAAGTAGTCCAAAACGAGAGAAAAATTGATCCCTAATAGGGCAAAGAGCACATGCGGGGGTGACCTCTGTCACTATTCTTTTGTTCACAAATAACAGAGGCATGTCTGCAGGTGAAGAGCACAGCCATTATTAGTAGTGCTTTGTGCTATAATGGCCCTGTGGATCATGGAGATGAAAGGGAAACATTTTTGTCCCCACAATCAGACCTCACCCCTGCTCAATGCCCTCACCACCCCTCTCCCACCACCACAAGCTTCAATATCTCTGTGGATAAACTTCCTGAGTCCCCCACACTTCCTAAGCCAGTGGGTCGCATCCATGTACTGCTTTTGTCGGAAAAAAGAAGAGGGTCAACATCATCTTAGCTTATTTTAATGTTATATTAATGCTGCTAAATTCCCCTAACTTTATAAAGGCAGAATGATTTTAGAAGGACCCGAGCACCACAATAATAGTAGATATATACAAAACTCTCAGAGGTCTTTGTATGAAATTGGCATATTAGTTGATGTTTACTACTATTCACCTTAAGTAATAAGCGCATTCCTTGTCAGGGTGAAGCATTAAAGTCCCTTCATTAACCCAAACTCAATCCCCTGGGAGCTCTGGCACAGATTAAACAGGTTTAATTTAGAGGCAAAATGTAAAGCATTTATGCAGTACCATATCAATCATAAAGTCAAACCACAACATGAGGAAAATCACACACCAAAATGTCAAAAATCCAAAAAAGGGAACCGGAGATGTGATTTAAAAAAAAGTTTTAAATAAAAATAGCATCCACCATGGTCAACAGGGTGCACTTTATATACTATTGCATCATGTTGAAAGGAGTAGCACATGCACTGGGTAGCAGGAGTAGAGTGGTTTGGGCTTTTACAGCAAACAAAAACAGTTAAGGCAAGAATCAGGGGATACACCACACAAAAGATGGTAATTTACCACACACTCCATGCAAGACATGTGAAATGTAGCTCCATGCAGACATTTGCTTACATGGTCTGATTTTGAATTCAAGCTAGAAGATTTATATTTTATAAACATGCTCATCCCTCCTGTGTTGTGACATTTGTTTTACTTTAAAAACTGCAGAGGGGGCAGTGCCTTGAATGCCAGTTCGGCTCTATTTAGGATTGCCAGTAACCATAGGACAAGGGCTGAGCCAGAACTGGAGCCTGAGGTGGAGCTAGGCTTGCACATGCTAGGTTTGCCCACCTTTATTTGCCCGCATGTTAAAGTATCATAGATACAGTACAATACAATCCTTCCCCAGCAGGACTGGCTTTAGCATTGGTGGTGCCGTCAGTGCTTTACATCACACATTTGTATTCTACAAAGACAGCAAATTATACAATTGTGTTAAGTGGTGTGTAGGAAGCGTTGCAAAAGAAAATGAAAGCTTCACAGTGTAGGAGTCACGCGATCTGTTCCGGTAGTTGGTAAGCCTTATATGGTAAGAGTGTTTGGTCTGGAGAAAAACATACTCATGATTTAAAATGTAACATTGGGGTTGTCTATATTGCTAAGACTTTATTACTATCCAAAGGAACCCTTTTTAGCGGTCTTAGATTAAGGAAAGATTGAGGAAAAAATAAGGTTCTAACCCCATGCCTTTGAGTTTTCATGCAACCCTTTGATATCAGTTCATGGTTCACTGAACTACTGTAGAAGGATTGTAGTTCATGAACCACAAGTAACAAAACGTTTTGTGTGACAAAAGCAGTAATGCGGTGATATATCTTCATAAACTACAAAGCTGTGATCTACATGTTACCCTTTGTGCTTTGCAGCAGACACATTAACACTCTGCTACTCGAGTCAAAACTGACTAGAAAGCACCAAAGTTGCTCTTATAATCATCTGAAAAATGATGGGCACAGTGATATGGACAGGCTGCTCTTGTCTTGCCTGACCTGCCTGCTCCGTGCTCCCCTACCGTCAAAGTGCCCCTGGGAACCTATGAGTGACACAGCCATTGAAGAAAGTCAATTAGGACGATATATTACTTTCTGTTGTTAACCGAGTTGTAAAAGGTAATGCTCAGAATACAGCGTCTGTAGTTTTATCATCGGTTTTATTTAGAGTAAAAAAATGGCAGTCCTATCTTAGTCTTTTGTTTAACGTTTGGTAAATATGACTAAAAAAGAGAAAATACTGCCTATTCAATTTGGAACTACAAGCCCATGGAATCAGTGCTTAATTTGAGCTGGCGGTTTCCGGTGCCCATTTTGGGGAACTGCATTATTTTTCTCCATCAGACAGTTAGGCGAGGAGAGAAGAAAAAATAAGGCAAAAAGACGGCAAGACATGGTTATATGGTGCTACCTACTGGCCCAGTCTTGAGCACCTCGTTTTGTTTTATTGGCAGGCGTCTGTTGGAAGAGTGTGGGGTGTAAAACCAGCTCTCAAGTGTCTGGAAACAACTACATTTTGAAAGACACATTCATGTCCAGCTTTGTACCCGTAACATCGCTTGTTTTTCTAATGAAAAACAAAAACAAGTCCAACATGTGGGAATAAATAAAACAAACTAGACACCACTGAGTCCCTCGGTCTCCAGAGGCAGTTGGCAGGACAGCACCGGACAAATTGACTGATGCAGCTGGCAGCGGCCAGGCATCACTGCTTGCATGAATGGTTTAACCAGCTTACTCTGGGCATGAACATGGTGTATACTTCAAAAGCATGTTGGCTGAGTTGAAGTCCACCTCTTTGATGTTGGTCGGTCCCGCCTTCTCTCACGGTGTTGGAGTTGGTGTCAATATTTCAAGCTGGGGTGCATCAGGAGTCCACTGCAGAGGTTTTTCTTGGGCTGTCTTGGCTTTGTGAAGGACAACCCTGCAAGGACAGCATCGACAATGTTTGGACGTCTTCAACTCTGATGCCTCCCAGTACCTGTTGGTGGAGCAGCTTCAGGCCCATCTCTTGTGCAGGGATTCTCTTGTGCAGGAATTCCCTTGAGGCCCCTTTCGATTGGTCACCACAGGACTGTGTGGACTGTGCTATGCTGTGTGTGGGCCATGCAGGGGATACTGCAGGACTGGCAACATAGCCACAGCCAAGTCCCTTGTGCAACCACAAAGGTAGATGCCCCATGTCAGGTTTGCTCAACAACAGGACCCAGGTGTGGATGGGGGTAGCAGATAGCCTCTGAATGATCGGTTTGTACAGTGCCTAGAGTGCCTCCTTGGTCTCTTGGTGGTTCGCTGGAGTAGGGCTCTACCCTGGTGAAATGATGCTCTTTTAGTGGTTACGGTGATGCATGTGGTTTGATGATGTTGTTGCCATTAAACAACCTTTACGACAGGCGATTAGTGCTTGCAGGGTGTGATGGAGGTCACATTGGTGGCTTGGTTGTGTCGGTGGATGCCCTCTCTGGTAGTGTCATGAGTCCTCGGTCTGGTTACCTTTGATCATTTCTCCTGCACATCTGTTGTCGTCAGGTTCTTCCGTGTGACAGGTCTGCTCACTCACCTTTCTCTCCCCTCCTTTGCAACGTGACATCCTGCCATGCTCTCTTCTTCTACTGTTAGGTGGCGTCAGGCTCTTCAGTGTGACAGGTCTGTTCACACACTCTTCTCTCCTTTTTCAGTTCTCTCATTGTGATGTGGCATCTGTCCATGAATTGCATACATTCTTTTCTTCTTGGGGTGCGATGTGGTGTTAGCACATGTTGCCAGTCCTCTTCTGATGGACCTCTCGCCGGTCCCATCCTGTTGTAGGATTGTGCATCTTCTCCTGTCATGGACTTCTCGCAGGCCCTGTCCTGTCTGTCGCACTTGACACTTCTCTTCAGGTTGGTGTGCATCCGCCCACGCTTTGCATGTTCCTTCCTCAGGGATCTTCTCACGCTCTGGATGGTGGGTCAGCTTCTTACCTCCTCGTTTTTCCTCAAAGGAGCAGTGCTTGCACCTCAATGCCACACTTTCACTGCACTTGGTCCTGCATAGGGTCATGTGCCCTTGCCAGGTTGATAATTCTGTGTGACATTCTTATGGACAGGTCTACAGTGGACATCTGGTGCTGGTGTTGTATCCCTCTGGCTGGTTTGTGTACCGAATGTGGTGCCTCTGGGGTTCTTGATCTCTTTAGTGGCTTGTGCTTAAGACTGTGGCAGTAGCTCAGCCAAGGAACTCTCTCGTGGTGGCCAGATAAAATGCCCATGAGCGTGCAAGATGTGCAGCTGAATTTTAGCCTCCTGCAACTTAGTGTCTTGTGTGCTTTGCTTTGCTCCAGGCTACTTGTAATCTGCTGTTAGGCAGTAGGGCTGTGTTACTGTAGGTGTGCCTAACAACCTCTCCCCACCGACTCAGTAATTGCTCTATGAGTTTGTGCCTGGTACAATATGGTGTGACTGCTCTACTTCCAAAATGTGGTTGGGGCATGAACTGCCAAAAGGATGTGGCTAGTAGAGACCCTTCCTGAGCGTGGTCTCTTGTGGGCATCACTTGGCTACCCTTTTCCCTACTGGCATCCCTTTTCTCGGGCCATTGAGGGAGTCGGTCACTTGTCATTGGCTTTCTGGCAGCATGCATTGGTGGCAGGAGACTACTAGGGGGCATGCAGTCCTCTCTCTGCCATTCTCTCCCTCATGGCTGCTGTCTCCGCTGCAGCAGGGGAAGTGAGTGAGGGGCTGCTACCCCTTCTTGGTGAGTTCATGCAGGGTTTTCACCCGTGTGAGTGCTGCAGGTGGTGGGGGGGATCAATCAGTTTTGGTACAGCAGGGCAGTTTGTCGTTTATTTTTTCAAAATGTTTGCTCTGTCGGGCCTGCCTCTTTGTGAGTCACTGTCACCAGTGTTGAGCGTGGTGCAGCCAGTGACCACTAGATGGCATCGCAGCTACCACTCTTCAGAGGCCGCAGCAGTCTCCCTGATGCAGCAGTTCAACACATCTCAGATGCAGGTGCAGGGGTGGATCAGGGCAGGTGTAGCCTTCCTGCTTTTTGCTGCTGTACACTATTGCTTGTTGGCTAGTGCTGTCAGGCTGTTGCGGGAGACAGATGATATCTTTTCCCCCCAGCTACTGCAGCAGGTGCGTTCCTCTCCCACTGCTCAGACAGCTCTCTACATGGGTCCTTCAAGTCTTCATGGAAGCTCCAACCTGGAGGAGCTGCAGCGGCACGTTGGGTGCAGTTCACTGTGTTGGGAGGGCGCTCCTCCCTCCTCTTGCCAGAACAGATGGTGGCAGTCTGGGGCAGCTTACAGATGCCTCATCAGGTAGGGGGCATGAGCCCGGACATACCTTGATGGGCCAGGGCATGTCGGTCAACGGAGTCCGGCTGATAGTGTTGCCCTCCCTTCTCTGCCCTCACACCAGATGGCAGCTGATATGGCAAGTGGTTGGAGGCAGATAGTTTTTGAGTCCTTAGCAACACAAAAGGATGATGGATGGATAGAGTGCTGAAACGTTTTACCCCCAGTCATAGATCTGGATTTAATCCATCTTTTTATGCTCAACATGCCACCCCAGTTTGGACCCAGCCATATGCAGCTCAGTCTTCACCCTAGTCCTCATGGGAACAGTCCAGCTCAATTGCCAGGCCAGGTCCTCCTTGGACTGGACATGAGCACCCTGGGACCATTTTCATGGTATCGCCCTTCATCTGCCAGGCTAGTTTGAATCCAGTGGCACAACGAGCAAGGGACCCACGTCTGGGCATACCCACGCCACTGACAGCGAAATTAGCAACACAAAAGGATGATGGCTGGAGTGCTGAAACTTTTCAAACACTCACCCTCTAGTCACAGATCTGGGTTTCATCCATCGTTCTTTTGCTTACCATGCCACCCCAGTTTGGACCCAGCCATGTGCAAATCAGTCTTGACCCTGCTCTCCTTGGGAATCGTCTAGCCTGAACTGCCAGGCCAGGTCCTCCTTGGACCAGAAACAAGCATCCTGGGACCGGTTTCAGGATCTCACCTGTCATCAGACTTGATAGCTTGAAACCAGTGGAACAGTGAGCAAAAGACACACGTTTGGACATACCCATAATTTTATTTTGTGGTGTGGCTAGGTTCTGAGTCCTCCCTCAGGTGAGGAAAAAGTCCACCGTCTTTTCGTTTGACGTGACCTCTTCCCCTGGCAGACAGTAGTGGCAGTGCAGAGGTATATATCCTTCTCATGCACAGTGATCAGCTGTGGGCCAGCATGGCATGTGGGGTCAGACCCCTCATCTCCATTGTAAGGTACTGGGCCATAGGCCAACATACTGGAGAATAAACAACACAGGCACATGGTTGTATGGTGCTGCCAACTGGCTTCAGGCTTGAGCGCCTGATTTCTTCTGTTGGCAGGCGTCACATCACTCCTGGCGCCTTTGTTGGATGGGTGTGAGGTGGGTGTAAAGCCAGCCCTCAGGGAGTGGCTGGAAAACTGGACCAACCTTGGGCTTTTAAACAGAGCCCTCCACCCCAGCACTCATTCTTTTACAAGTTACTGAAGGGAGTAGAAAGGTTAAACTGCAGTGGGTCGAGTATTGCGTGTCCGTACAGCACAGCGTATTCGATAAAAAAATTAAAAAAAATTCACCAGATACTATTAGAGCCAGTTTAAAAATAAAGTGCAATCAATTAAGTTGGAGAAATATAAGAATGGAAAAGCTGTGGCTGGAAGTCGGTTGTTAGACTCCTGTGATTTTTGTCTTCCAGGAAATTGCAGTCAAGACAGAACCTTGGCAGTGCCCCTCAAACACGGTTAATTGCTGCAGGATTTGCCAAATGTTCATCCTACCTGCCCTCCAAATATCAAATATGACCTAGAGCTGTTTTCATTAATCACCACACAGGACCTCCAGACGCCTGGTTCGAGAACATCATGTACCTGCTCCAGAAAGCATTAGAAGATACAACCAGTGGCACACACCACCTCAGCTGAGAGACTCTTATCCTGCTTCTGCCCTAGATGGCACCGGCCCCTTGTAAAGCAGTTTCGTGACACCAAAGTATCTTTGCAGAAAGCACCTACAACGGGGTCCAAAGATATCAATAATTAATCCTACATCACATAATCTTGGGTGTGCCACAAGAAAACCAGAATGGGAAGGTGACTTTACTCAAAGTCTTGCACTATAATGCATTACAATTAGGTTCTTTCAAAGGCCTGCCATGCCCTGGAACCAGTTTCTTCTAAAACTTTTCATAGACCGTTATGATCCAGCCCTCATCTGTCGGTAAAGTTAATTTATTTTCTAAGTTGGGCTGTTAGACCTATTTCTACCTGTTTCTCCTGTTCCGGCTTTCACTTTGGACATTGAATATCTTTTTTTCTGGATGTGAACTATGCTTGTTGCATCTACCTGCAGCTGTGAACTTCATCGCTCAGCCTGGTGCTTCGCTGAGATGTCCACTGGAATGCAAGCCTCCAAGATGCAGTTCTGAGGAACCTCCGCCTGCTAACAGCATCTCCTCCTGCTGCTTAAATATTTTGTACCACAAAGGAGTCTCTTGAAAACCTTCTAGGCCGGCCACTTTCTCACATGGGACGTTTTGATATATTTTAAAGTTGTGTATGCTTGGTGCAGTCTACTTGTCTTGTTCTACTGGCATTAAGAGCTTACTTTTTAAAATATATTTATTAAAATATGCACAAAGACAGTGCATAAGGAATGAAAGAGGGTCACAGGGCACTCCTACATTAACAACTGGAGCTCCTTAATCGCCCACTGTCACAAGTCAATATTTCAAACAATAGTTTGTAAAGTATTTTAATTGTATAAGCTGTCGAAGAGTTAACACTGTAAGTCTGTGGCAAAGGTGTATTTTGTCCTAAGTAGATGTATTTGATTTGCTGTTGGTGTGATGCAATGGGTATTTTAATGCTGGTATTCGTCATCTAAAGAGGATTAACAATGAGAACAATAGAAATCTGTAAAAATACACTTGCACACGTTCTAAGGTTTGGAAATTCATGTGAGCAAATGGAATATCTTGACAGACATATAAAAAGAGAAATCTGCAAAGTAAAATATGTTGCAAGGTTTGTATGCTAGGAGCACAAAATGATGAAGGACGGAGTGCTGAAAATTTTCACTCACCCACCTCTAGTCACAGATCAGGGTTTTAAGCCGTAGCTTTTTGCTCACTGCCAGCCCTATTTGGACCCAGCCTTATGCAAATCATTCTTGACCTTGCTGCCCATGGGATCATTGCAGCCTGAAATGCCAGGCCAAGTCCTCACTGGACCTGAAACAAAACTGAAGTGGCATGGTGAGCAAAAGAACAATGGATGTAAACCAGATCTGTGACTTGGGTGAGTGTCTGAAAAGTTTTAGCACTCCGTCCATCAACTTTTTTTGCTGCTAGGCTGTTAGGGCCAGAGGTTGAAAATATATTACTTTGAAGTGCCTGTGTTGGGAGATTGCTATAATGAGACTGCCTTCATAGTAAAGTTGAAACTACCCCAAAACAATTACTGCTACAGTAGAGAGAGTGTCCTCACACAATATCTCCTTCTCAATTGCCTGTAATGAAAAAAATTACATTCTGGGTTTATCATTATCATGAAGCATATCTGTCAGGATTATGCAATTACAAGTTAAAATATAGGATGGGGAATTACCAACTGTAAAACCACATGGAATTCCCAGTTGCTTGGTGTTTAAAATGACACTTTAATGAGCAAATTGCCACAGAATTGGCCAAAACTATTTACAGGACTCAGGAAATAATAACAATTTTAAATGATTTCCATGAAAACCATACAAATAAACTGTCAGAAGCATCAAGTAAAATCCACAAATAACAATGCTCCACCCTCATTAGTGGATTACCGAGATGTATTGGGCTGAACATGGCAGACTTGTAAATCCAGGTTATCATATGTTGGTTCTTGGATCTCTCATAAACTCTACCTTTGGTCTTAGACACTTTTCTTGGGGATCAAATCGGTATTGCCAGTTGAGACAATAAGTTTGACATTTTGTTTTTTTCTGACACTGAATCTGCACATGATAAAATCTTGGAAGATGTTTTAAGTACATTGGAAGATAGAGGGGTCACGTTAAGAAAGGATAAGTGTATATTAAAATCTAGAGAAATTGAATATTTGGGACACGTTTTATCTGAACAAGGCATTAAACCAAAACCAGGTCTAGTAAGAAGTATTCGAGAAGCTCCTGCTCCAAAAACTAAAACAATTATTGTCATTTCTGGGGTTGTGTGAGTTTCATGTGAAATTTTTAAAAGATTTTGATAAAACTGTTGTGTTTCAGAGCTTTGCTTAAGAAAAAGTCAACTTTCTCTTGGTCAGATGAGTGCAACAGAGCGCTTGAACAGGTCAAACAAGATATTATTAAAGCACCTGCTTTACAACCCTTTTCAGAAAGTAAGGAAATTTCAAGTAATGGTTACGAGAGCACTATTGGGTTTGCTTCAAGAACCCTGCGACTAGTGGATTGTAAATATTCTGTAATTGAGAAAGAACTTTTGGCTTGTGTATGGAGTGTTGAGAAGTTTAACAATATCTTTGGGGCAGACATTTTGTTTTAAAAACTGATTATCGACCTTTGGTGGATATATTGTCAGGGAAGAAAATTAAACATTCCACAGCTCACATTGCTGGGATGTCAGCTAAGCTTTTAGAATTTAATTTTTCTGTTGAGTATATTCCTGGTGGAAAGAATTGTGGAGCAGACTTTTTCCTCTCATTTGCCCATTAAAGAGGATGATGAACAAGAGTGGGAAACAGATATTGAAGAATGTTTTGTGGTTTGTATTTCTGAGTTTGACAAATTTTTGGATGAGGAGGAATGGATTGAGTTAGCACGGAAAGATAAATTGTTGGATGAAGTGATGCATTTGGTTAAGTCTGGTTGGCCCAAAGAGAAAAATCTTTTACCTGAGCTTCAACCTTATTGGAAAGTGTCTAATGAATTGTCTATTGAAGGAGATAAATTGGTTACGGGTGACAAGCTTATTCCCCCCTGAGTGTTTTAGAAAAGATGTAATTGTTAGGGCTCATTCTGGTCATTTGGGTGCAACTATCACAAAAAGGAAATTGAGATCTGATTTTTGGTGGCCTAGAATGGACAAGGAAATAGAAGAATATGTCAGAAGTTGTACAAGATGCTCTATGAGTGACAAAGTTTTGGTTACGGAAGGTGGTACGGATTCATTTGTGCTTTCACCAGCTAGGGCTTGGCAGAAAATAGGTTTAGATTTTTTAGGTCCCTATCATGTGTTACCACCTGACATGAGGTACTTTGTGGTGATTGTTGACCATCTTTCGAGATGGGTTGAGGTAGAATCTGTAAGGTTTCCAACTACCCAAAGTGTTATCAATTGTTTGAAAAGTCTTCATTTATGAGGGTTTTCCAGAACAAATTTTAACTGATAATGTGGTTCAATTTGTTTCAACAGAAATGATACAATTTTTGAGCAAACGTGGCATCAAACATATAAGAACTCCACTGTATCATCCACAAAGCAATGGAATTGTGGAACGATTTAATTGTGTACTGGTGGATTGTATCCAAGCTGCATACAGAAGCAACATATCCGTGGATCAGGGTATTAAAGATCTTGTTTGGTCCTATCGCACTACACCACATGTTGCCACTGGCAAAAGCCCATTTGAACTTATGAGGGGTAGAATTGCAGCAACTGAACTATGCCCTTTTTGGTTGATTAAATTGTTTCATGATGGATGTGATTTGAAAGAAACTTGGCAAATGGCAAAAAATAATTCACATGTTGTAGGGGATAAGAGGCTGAGTGGGATACAAGATTAGAGTGGGAAGTTGCATGTAGGAGATTGGGTGAGAGTAAAGAATCCCATGTTGGTTAGGAAAGGAATGTCTAAGTTTAGGGATTCTAAACAGATTCATGAACTACGTTGGAAGGCTGCAAAGCTGTCTGATGGCAGCTGGTGAAGCTCCACACGGTTAGCTCTGGATCCCAGTATGCTAGTGCAAGGTACACATAATCAATCTATTGGTGATGATTCTGCTGGAAATGAAGAGTGTGTTAGGAGAAGAAGTGTGAGAGTTAGTTATAAACCTACATTTTTTCTAGATTGTCATGTCATGATAAGCTCTCTCATTATGGAAGTCATTGTGTTTTGTGGAAATGCTATTTTCTGTATTAGGATTGTTCTAGTTGTTTATTTTTGTTTGTTTATTAGGTTATTTTTTTATTGTTTTATTTTTAAGGGGGGGAAGAAGTGTTGTGACGTGGATTGGAATTTGTATATGTCACCTGGAATCTTGTGGCATCGCTTGTTGCTGATGTCATGACGTTCCCTGGTGTTTACTGAACTGAGGTGACGGTTGTGCTCTGTGCCCCTTTCTTCGAGAGCTGTTGTCATAGCTGACTTCTATCAAATAAACATTTTATGAACCCAACGTGAGACAAAGTCTCTTCAGTGACACTGCTCCGGGGCTGAGGCGTGGAGTATGCAGACCCCTGAGATGGCCTGGAGATAGTGGAGTGACCCTACCTAACAATCTACTGGAAATGGAAGCCCTGGAGGTACTGCTGAGTGGCTGGGTTGAGGCTTCAAGTAGCATTGGAATCTGTGGACCTTGTGTGGCTGGGTAGGTAAGCCATGGGGACAATTGCTTCAAGCCCCTATCCCAGACAAATTTGACGACTAAGGCTGCCCGATCTATTCTTGCTACACACTGGTAAAATGCTGATAATTGTCGGCATCTGAGACCTGCATACCTAAACATGGGGGGAAGGGGCTATCAGTTTGTCAGGTGGCCCTCACCCATGCAGCCAACCTGAATGAAGAGGGTTCAACAACACTTGGAGCGAACAGGGGCAAAAATGCAGGGTCCACCTCGGGAGGGGTTAGTATAAACCTGAGCAGGGGAAATTTGGCAAATGCTGTTAGTGGGGTACTATATCTACCACACCCCTAACATCTCTGATGAGAGGTGTGGGTCCCCTAACCTAATGGTGGCCAATTTCTAGAAACAGCCTGCAGGTAAGAGCACATCTGCCAGGAGCACATAAATACTACTGGTGGCCCACATATGTCGTAAATGTTTATATTCATATCATACTGATAGAGGTAGAGAAATAGAGGTAGCCTCTAAGGAGAAAGATATTTAGAGAGGTGAAAGGGAAGAGAGGTAGAACACGAAAAAGAGCAGGTGGAGATGTGAGGTACTGAACTAATGGTGAGATAAATAAGAGGTTAGCTAGTGAGGGGAAGTGGTAGAGTAGAAAGAAGAAAGAAAGTGCAGGAGATGTGAAGTAGAGAGGGAAATGAGATAGAAAAGTGAGGGGCAGTAGTGAGGTAGAGATGGGGCAGAGATGGAGAGAGAGATAAGGTAGAAGAGGTACGGAGAGACAGAGGTAAGGTGAAACTAGAGATGAAGTTGTGAAAACTGAAGAAGGAGAGATACAGAAAGGTTGGATAGAAAACAAGTGGTGCGGTACAGAGAGGAATAAGGTAGAGCGAGTTGAGTTCGAAAGATTTGAGGTAAAGAGGTGATTGAGAGTAAGAGACAAATGTAGATACAGAGTGAAAGAGAGTAGTAAGGTCATAAGGGAGATGAAGTTGAGTGAGGTATATTGGGTATAATGAGAGAGAGATGAGGTAGACAAAGGTGAGGTAGAGAGTGCAGAGATAAAGGATGAAGCTACACAGAGAAGTAGAGGTAGAGAAATAGGTTAAAGGAGAAGGTTAGTGTTGGTGAGGTGCAGTAAGGACTGCTTACCCGGAAAGAATATTTTCCAAATTAATTGTTGCCAACTGCCTGTGGGAGGGTTAAGGCTGGACAGTGCAGGCATGCACACTAAATGGTAGAATTGCTATTTTTTTTTACCCACAACCAAGGTTGCTGCACAGCATTGCACAAGCAGAGCCATATTTACTAAATATGGCATGTTTCTGCTCAGTAGCCCTGCGATGGCACACGAACAGGTTTCCAAGCACCATGCGTAACCTTGGTACCATGGTGCAGAGACATGTGCGTCCTTTCTAGCATACGATTTCTACTGGAAGCACATTCCAGTACAAAAACCCACGTCTACAAAATTCCTAACCATTCTACACATTGCATGTGGACTGTAGGGTGCAGCACACGTGGAAACATTTATTTGTATTCATGTCTTCTTCCAGAAGATAATATTTGTTTTCAAGCGAAGTCCAGTCTGGCTGTCTTTGTAGAACAGGCTTTGCGCCAACATCTATAGGTGCTCGCGCTAATCTGCCTTTGTTACACTCAAGTAAAGGATGCAAAGTCGAGCAAATCGCACATTTCCCGCACAAAATCATTTTTGTGCTGGAAAATAAATACCCTTTCAAGAGCTTGCCCGGCTTTGTGCCAGTCACTTTACGTGACTTTGCTATGGTGCAAACCTTTGGTAAATTTAGCCTCAAGTTTCTGTTAAAAGTGCTAAACTGTCAAACTAGAAAAAGGAGGTGATTTTTGTGAGCAATATTATTGCAGAAATGTGGACTGCCTCCTTCACTTTATCAGGGGGGCCTTGGAAGTTCAGCTCACTGGGCAACTTCCCACTTTGCCCATGCCTTAAAACATCTCTGGGCATAAAGGCACTCATGAAGTGAGAGCAAACTCTACAAATGAGGCAGGTGGTTAAAAGTATAATGCAGACAAATGCTTCATACGGCAGCTGGACTCAAACGTCAGACGGAACTGACCTTCATAGAAAGTTAATCCCACGGTGCCAGGCACGTCCCAGAATACTCAGTCATGCTACCGAATCATGGACTAAAGAGGCAGTAGCCGCTACCCCGTCTTGTCCTTTGGTGCCCCGGACATGTTTGTTTTGTCGCACATCCAAGTGTACTTCAAATGAGATTGCATGCTATGAAAAGTACAAATTCCACAATGAAACAACTCTTTGAAATCGTACAAACAATACTCAGCATGACACACAGAGCTGTTTTCTAGTTCACGTTGCTGAGAGTAAAAGTGGAAAGTTATTTTGTTTAAGCATAGTAGATGGACAAACACTCCAGCTAGTTTATGTTGGAACCATTCACATCTAAAGTTTGAACAAGTACTGGCAATGCCAATCCGTCTGGCTTTAAAAGAATGTGATGTAGTAATGTTAAGCATTACAAGTAAATAGCATGAATACGGATATTTATTTATGTGAAGGAAAGCAATGTGGAATAATATTGGTGGAGTTTAAGGCCAGGTGAGGGTTGTATTGCAAGTCAGACCTAAACATCTCATGCAGTGTAATAACTGCCCTCCTTCCATCTATGCTGCTGCCAGAGAAAAACACCATACATTTATTAGGAGACCTTGATAGCATTACTGTCCTGTGTGCCCCTGAAATTTCCAACTCCGGCAGCTGGATAAATGAACAAAATGATCACAGCTGGACGGAAGACGAGCCCTTTTTTGGTGGAAGCACACAACTTTTGCCTAATCAAAACATTGACTCCGCCCACATGCTGGGAGGCAGGAGTACAAGTCCCGCTCCAGTGATGCTCAAATAATTGTCTGGTGACAGCTGCGCTGTCAAGCTAGACCATGAAAATGAACAACAAATACAAGTGTAAACTATGATGCTATTTTTGATCAAAAAGTTGTGTGATTCCAGAAATGCTAATTTTTGTGTTTAATGATCATTCAACTGCACACATGTAATGGTAAAATTTGTTTGTGATGATATCTACTGTTAGAAATGTGCTTAAAGGAGATGTGCTGTGCTACCGAACGTACTATACAAATATAGAACAGTGGCTCCCTGAGGAAGAAGTTTCAAGCCTAAACATCTGAGGCAAAAAAAAAATATCAATCCAGAACCAATCAGTGCGAATTGAACGGTTAATTTAATTCGGTTTAACATATCACAATACAGGTGCTCCAGATTAGACACAGTGAAAGGTGACAACAGTGAAATAGATGTGCTTTGATGCTGGACAAAAAATATATAACTTAACTTTTTAGTATCAATCAGGACAATATCAACATTGCATTGCCAGTAAGTATTACATTCGGAGGGAATATAATGCTCCACTTTTGCATGACTGAAATGTTAAATTTGCCACGGAAAACTCTGCTCTCTTAAACATAATTTTTCTGTGTGCTTGAATTCCTGTATTCTTAACTATAACTAAATACATTTATTTTTATTGAGGACAGTCAAAAAGTATACTACAGCATTTCACTTATTGGTTTCAGTACCCATTTTCTCATTTGAAAAATAATTATTTTCATGCTAATCTAACAAAATAAATACGCTTGCTGACCTCAGAGGGTTGGGCAAACACCAACCCCACTGTGCACGGCTGACAGCTGTGAGCAGAAAAAGTTTTGCACCCACAGCAGGGTTGGGTGTAGGGCCTGGTTTTCAGCCATATCCCAAACCCTCAAAGCACAGAGCCGAATTAGCTGAATTATTTGCACTGTGGGGGTTGGTTGTTCATCAGGTTAGACTTCGGCCAAGCCCTCTGCCCAGCCCTTGCAAACAGACAATATCAACTGCACACACTGTCTCACTCAGTCACTCAATTACTTTCTCTCTCTCTCTCACTCATCCAGTTCCCTCAACCTCACATCATTATCCACTTCAACTCACTCTGTCACTTTCCAAGCTACCCACTTACTTCTTCATTTTCATGCACGTTTTCACTCATTCCTTCACCGTCATACAAAACAAACATATCTTTTTAAAGCTTTTTTAAACCATTTAAATCTATTCTGAATATAATAGTTTGTTGTTTTTAAAGATTTTTTTGGTGATTATTTTAGTTAGAAAGCACCCTGCCCAGAAAATCCTCGGCAATTCTGAAAATATGAATGTTATGGTTTTAGCATCCCTCTACCCCTAACCCAGTGTTTAAACTCGCATATGGGCAGAACTATACTGGGCTGTAAACACGGACACTCTTGCACAACCTCCAATACCTTTTTCGCATTTGTAGCTTTATAAAATTAATCTGTGTTACTGGATGATATAAATTGAGTGGGAAAAGACGCTCAACTAGAAGCAAGATAGTTCTATGGTCAGTTTCCTTCTCCAACTGACACCTTTTGACATAAATGTTTCAATACAACCCCCTACACAACTCCCTCATTCAAAACAGCAGAGACACAATACAATAAAACGGTAGGTTCACCTTTCATCACTAAGACTGAACACAAAATGCAGGCGCACACCTCCGAGCAAAACAACTGAAAGAGCATTGCAAAATCAGACGAGCATCCTTCACCTAATAAGTACATTGTGAGCTTAGGTTCAGTGATCAAAAAATGCCCTCTGGAAATCATCCTTTCACTCATGCATCCTTTCAACCACCCACTGACTCATTCTTCCATTCACCTATTTACTCAGCATAGGGAAGATACATTAAATTAATAAAAATACAAACCCTAAATTGCTGTTACCTAAACTTGGTGGGATATGGTTGCAATCCAAAATAAAATTAAACATAGCAGTGGGTGGCCGTCTTGCAATGATATTATATACACTGTATCATTCTTTTAATATTTGGAGGCAATGCCCATTTTGGAACAGTAAAAACAATGATACGCTCAGAGCAATACCATTCCGAGATGGCCTCTCGGCTAACATTACACTATGTGGCCATCTTCAAATACGAAAGTGTACAGTGAAGCACTGTTTGCTGGCCCATGGTGGCCAAAATAATGATTCTAAACATGAAGGGCATTGTGGAAATGCAAAATAGAGATGCCTTATAGACAGTACGAACTAAGATGGCCACCTAGCACAGAAGGCAGCATGGTGCAGATAAAATGAGTGCAAAGTGAGAACAAAAGTAAATGAATAGGGATCTATGATGACGAAAAAGGAACACTAAAGGACTAGTCATCAGCCAAGACAATGAAGTACACGCTGTTTCAGGTGTATGTGCACACGTGACTTCTCAAAATGCTCTGATTTATAGCACAGATGAGCCAGTGGCATAAATCGGCTAACCCGTTCCCCCATGCTGTAGACTGCCATGGGGAGAAGCAAAATCTGAAAGACATTTGAACAGACAAATGAAGGCTGACCACACGATCCTCTATTTATGTAGTTTTTTTTAAGTTTTTGTGTTCAAAAGACAGTGGATTGGTCGACAGCTACACCTGCTAGGTCCTCCTAAAAGGATGAAGAAAGAAAGAATTATCATAATACCAATCTGTAATGTGCAAAGTTCCATGTAACAAAATGCCCATCTACAGGCATTAACAAAGTGTAATACAAAGCAGCTTCTGACGCCCATGACTTTGACAATAAACAAGTAAGGCCTATTACCTTTTTTGTAATTTTCCATAATAATTAGATTACACATATAGCATCTGACAAATATTTCCTAATTAATTAAGTGTGGGAGCTCAGTTAAGCAAAGAGGTGGGGAGGGGTAGGCACATCTGCTACATATTGCACAATATTGTATTGCCTTACAGACTTCTCTATCTATAGGAGGCCACCAGATCAACATCCTAATAGGTTTCTTAGCAATGATCCCGCCTAGTTGTCCATCATGTGCTTTAGAAAAAATGTTGGCCCTGAGCCCGACAGGTGGTACAAATTTGTCAAGCGTCATCAAGAGCACATATTCTACATTAAGTTCTTCAGCAATTTCTGCAAAGGGCTGGAGACTATTGTCAAGATTAATGGCTAATGCCATCGAGACTTGATGAAAACCCTAAATTGCTTGCACCAACTGTCGAAATACACTACATTTCAGTGTTCCAGTACTTAAGAACTCACTAACAGTTTTTTTTAACCCAATTAAAAATCTGTTAACACTCAGAATCTGCTTAAAAGGAACACCTCTTTTCAACGTTTGACAACAGTCTTAAAAATCACAAAGCCCAAGAAAAGACTTCAGACCCACATTGTTGTGAAGAGGAGAGGCACACGTTTTGGTTCTACACCCCCTCAAAGAAACAACATAGCCTAGGTGTTCAATAGGAGTAGGTGTAATTCACATAATTTGTGGATTGTAATTAGTCAAATTTACAGCAAACGTATGCAGATTTACACAGGAAGCATAACCCCTCATTTAGCGCTGTTCTTTTAGTGTAAATACACCCTCACTTCCAAAATGAATCTGAGGATTCATTTTGCACCACAGAAGTAGTGCTAAATGTAACCAGGCATGAACAGCGGCAGCTGCTTGCACTCTGTTCTTGTACTTTTGTGTAGGCATTTCTGCCCCAATTCACACCATTCAATTTAATTGCATAATTTTCTGGTAATTTTGCACTACAAGACTAATGCAAAATTACCAAAATGACTCCAATTACTGCAGCATAATTAAAATTTCATCCAAACCTAGCATTCAGATCTGTCCATCAAGAAGATATATTTGTCCTTATAAATAACATCACAATATTTTTGGAACCTTGCTAAAACGTTGTCTAAAATGTTGTCATGAGTTTCACGATCAGGTGCAAAAATAAGACATCTTGTAAAATAGATATCTCTTGTATGCCTTTTTAGTATGTGACACATAATCATCTGGAATATAGGGGATGCAGATGCCAAACCAAGTGGCATCTGACAGTATTAACATGGGCCAAAATGTGAGACAAATTCATTGGGTTGTCTCAAATATGGGTCAATCTCCACAAGACTGAGTTTGAGAAACCCCATAGCTTCCTTCATACTAGAATATTGGATGAAGGGTGTGAATCTACCCAAATCTCTGAGACAGTGGCGGTCAATACAAACCCTAAGATCTTTATTGTGTTTCCATGCAACTACTAACTGTGACAGCCATAAAGAATATTGTATTGATTCCGTGATTCCCTTGCTACACAATAAATTCAACTCCATTTCATTAAATGTATGGATACTCTAAGAAATTGGGGTGTTAGTTGAGAGGGGTGAGAGCCCCACTCAGGTAACAAACACAAAACTTGTATTTAGTCCTTTGAGATGAAAACACATTGAAAAAAAGCAAATCCTTTGAGGAAAATAGAGTGAAATGTAATGAATAAAATGATGCCAAAAACAAAACAAATCCATTTAGTAGAAACAGACTTATGTTTTTTTTTTAATTCTAGGTGTAAATAGCACCAAAAATTACAAAGCACTGTTCATAAGATTCTAGTGTCGCTAGACTGGGTCAAAATCACAAGTTCAGGCCAATCACAATGAAATGCAACCCAGATACAGAGGCCAGGTTCATCCTGATGAAGAGTGTGCCTTCTCAGAGTCCTAGTAAGGAGCCTCAGCTGGACCTTTGCCTTGGCAGGGGCAGCAAGAAAGTCGTTGACATGAGGAACAAGTCGTTGGGCAGGAGAGGCGGGCAGTGACTGTTTGGCTTGAAGAGCAGGTCACGGTCTAAACTTCGCATAGCCAGGAAATGCTGTTATTCATGCTGATGTGTGGAGCCCCAAATTTCCGGATTTTCACCTGTAGCTTAGATTTTCAGCAGGAGTACCCTCTGATTCCAACCAATGTTCCAAGCCCTGGGGGGAACCTCTTGGGGAGCAGGAATCACTCCAGCAGAGGCCCAGCAGCAGGGCTCAGGCAGTTCAAAATGGTTACGGGTCAGTTGGGCAGTTTCAAGGAGGTTTCTGGAAGCTTGTGTTCCTGTGGCTCAAACAGGAGGTCAGCCAACAGACCCTTGGATTCACTTCTGGGGTTTGTGGGTTCACAGGAAGCAGGCCTAGTCTTCTTTCCTCAGACTGAACAGCAGTCATTCTTCTGAATCTTCCACAGGAACAGGAGTATTTAGATGAGAGGTTCTGAATTTGCCATTCTCATACCACATGTATGTGGATAGGAGATGCCACCTTTGTTTAACCTTATCCCTTTTCTGGGTCAGTCTCTCTCTAGGGGAGGAGCAGGCCTAGGTGGGAGCTACATTTGTCAGTGACAGGTCGGACAATCCTTATAAGGAAATATACTTTTTTTAAATCTCCCAGCAACAGCAGCCATAGAGACAAATTTTAAATGAACCCCACAAATCTAAAGTCCAAGAGTTTTATTACACAAATCACATATTATATTATAAATTCTGAAAATTCAGCACAGAATGATCATGGTTAGGGTTGCATTGGGAAAAAAAAAAATCTTCCCTGATCTCTGGTGGGCTTTCTGCCCCACTTGGGGAGAGATCGGCCTAATAAAAATAGGCCAATCTGCCCCGAAGGGGGACAGAAATGGCCTAAAATAAATTTGCCCCCCAGGGGAGTGACCCTTGCATGAAATTGGTGCAAGCAAAAAAAAAAACATCCCTGATGTCTAGTGGTTTTTGCCTCCCTTGGGGCAGATTGGCCTAAGAAAAATAGGCTGATCTGCCCTGAGGGCGGCAAAAAAGGCCTTAAAAAAATGTCCCCCAGGGGAGCGACACTTGCCAAAGGGGTCACTCGTCTTTATTGGGAAAAAAAAAAAAAAAAACTCCTTGGTGTCTAGTGGGCATTTCTGCAGCCCGATCGCTTTACAGTCGGGCAGCAGAAACGCTCAGAGACACATCAAAGGAAAGGAAAGGCCTTTCCTTTCCTTTCCTTTGATGCCTCTGCCTGCCCCCAGCCCATGATCCGAAGAGAAATGCAAAGCATTCCTCTTCCGATCCGTGCTAGAAGCACAGCGTGGTGTGAGTGACCTTTGATGAGGTCAGCGCGTGATTGTGCGCTGATGTCATCAGATGTCACTGAGAGGGTCGGGGCAGGGGAGGAAAGGGAAGCGTTTCCCCTTCCATCCCTGGCCATGGGAGGGGGTGCGAGGCCCCCAGGGAGAGCGCTAGCGCTTCCCCCAAGTGCCTCTACCAGGATGAGGTGGTTACTTCTCTGGCACCTGAGCACCACAGGCGAGGACAAGACCACCTCGTCCTGGGCACCTAAGGAGTTAACATTCTATTTGTTTATAGGTGCTTGTAATTGTATTTTGTATTGAATCATATTAAGGCACAGTTAAACCATACATTGACGTACATGTGATGCGTTTCCATTGTACCCATGATTCATTAGTTACATAATGAACATTATCCATCTAGAACTTGTTTATTAGATACAGGACCCTTAGTTAGGTTGCTGGTCCTTGCTAGTGCAGATACAGTTCTAGAAAATAACTGATTATATCAGAGCAATTAATTTGGGGTATTTGTAACCATGTTACTGAAATGGCTACAAGCCAAGAGTGAACCTGTGCTCATCTGGAAAATCAATATTTGCTTGTAACAAGGCATTATAACAAACCAGTGATTATTTTCTTATTTACAGGTGTTTTTTGATATTCGAACATACCTGTTTGTGACGTAATGTAGGTACATAATTTCCACCCAGTGTTTACAGCTTTTTAAATGCAGCTTTCTTCTTCAGTTAAATAGGCAAACAAATTACCCAACGTTGGTGTTAGTTTACTGTTCAGTGTCATTCTCAAATGTGCATAAATTCTTGCCTCCCCATTTTGTCCCTTTAGGACACACTTGTCTGTGCTGATTTAGTACATGATGGACAAATTGTTGCATAATTGAGGACATGGTAGTGACTCTACAAGGTGTGCCTTCCCACCCACATGTGAACTGTGTTTAATGCACCAGTGATGAATGTGAAGGACAGATTAAATAGTGTTTTGGCGACTGAAATAATGTGTAGTTGACATATAAGTAATGCTTTTGGGTTGCTAGCAATCTCATAAAGGGACTGGGGCACTGTGGAAACAGTAACAAACCTTCTTTCATTATTTACAGCATCGCACACACTTTGCTAAGAAAAATGAAAACTTTTAAGTTAAAAGTATTTATTACTTCAGGAACAATCTGTTTCTCAGTACATCTAAAACAACTGCACAGAATATTATAGAAAAGCAAGAAGGAACATTAAAAAACTAGAATAAAATGAACATTTCTAGAATTGTTAAAATGTCATTAAAAATGTACTCTAGACCCTAACGTTTACATCTGTGCACTATACTGAGAGAGCTTGAAAGGCAGAGCAACTTGCAGCCTAGAGAAGAGACATACTGCATACTTTGTTGACCGCAAAGGCTGTCTTTATCAATAGAAGCTCAAACACAGTATTTCCTGCAGAGGGCAAACACACGCTGCAGTAGCAGTCAGTTGGTCCTCTTCTGTGACTCCACATTATCTGCTTCATGTGGGATGTAGCATCTGCAAAGTGTGCCAGCAGTAGGTGAGACTTTCTCTGACAGAACCTCTGTGATACTTTGGCCAAAGGATGTCTCCTGGCAAGTGGTCAAATGGTTGTCCTAATATGCTGAGTCTTATCAGAAATTGCAATTTCTGACATAAGTTTGAGTATGTCTGACACAGATTGTGTAGATCCAGGTATGCGTCCCAGATGTTTCCTTCTGAGCATGTAAGGTAAAAAAAAAAGGATGCCAATTCAGACTACACTACTTTGGTTATATTTCTGTATGTGGTCTTAATTAACCTTGACATGATGGAAAGTAGACATTTGAGTCCGACAAATGTTGCATTGATGATTGTATCTCTGTCATCAATTGAGTGGTTTGATGCTTTCACAGTTCTTAGAAAGATAAGGTTAGAAGACATCTGTGTTCATTAGCAGACATGGCAATGATTCTACATAAATGGGGTAAGATGGCGACTTCCATTGTTTGAGAGAAGAAAAATGGCGATCTCCTTTAGTCAAGATGAAGTTTAAGCTACAGAAGATGGAGTTGGACCTTACCTACTTTACTTCAAAAGGAGGCTGCATAAATGTCCTATGTGATTAGTTTCTAAGGCCCTTTGTTTTCAATTGTATTTTATTGTGAACTATAATAATTACATTTACTAATAAAAACTGTAAAAAAGACATACACATGGAGTTGGGAAGAGATTTAGCCTAGTGGCTTGAGGTGCGTAATTTGCCACCTGTAGAGCCAGGTTCAAATTCTGCCCTCTGCACTTGGCTCACCATCATGTGATTCTGGGCAAATCACATAATCTTCTTGTGCCTAAAAAGGTGAAATGTATTTGAATAACCCCCACTTAATGTACATAATCTTGTTGCTTGTCTCCCATCATCCCGTTTAAGGTATAGCACTCCGTTGCTCCCTAGCTAGGTTCATGCTATGTAAATACCAATACATATGTACGTTTGTCTTACATTATTTTAAGTACATATGTGTCAATAACGAGCAACAGTCGATACAATCTGATTGTGCCACTTATTTGTAGAACCATTAGCCATGTTGAATGAGGCTTTATAAACAATAGAGCAAAATGCTATTTGTTTAATAACTGGCAATATAAGTATATATTTTGAGCTAGGGAGTGCAGTGTTTAACATTAGGGTATGGTCATAATTCTTTTGCAAACTGCTTGATAGATAGATAGATATCAACTTTTTTCTGTCCGCCCCCTGTTCGACAGAGCACTGCGATAAGTTTTCATGGGTCAACAATTACTAGATTTAATACAATCTACAAAGTGCTTGCAGACTCCTTTTTCAAAAAGATTGATGATTATAAAGCCTTTACCGTTTAAGGGCACAGTTTCTTAGTTAGACTCTTGTTCTATAAAATGGTAGAGGATTGCTTCCACCATTCAGTTTAAGTAGGACATTAAACTACCACACTTTGGTTGAGCCAGAAAATGTTTTTTTTTTTATTTCTCTTTTGTAAAGAGTAAATTGGAATAAGTACCTAAAGACTATCTCAACACCAGTATCTCAAAATGGATGCCTGTCATAAAAATATCAACTGTTAAAAAAAACAAAAAAAAAAAACGAATCCTGATGTGTTCTAAGTCTAACCCCTCCACTGAATTAGATGTTAATTAAATCTTCACAACATTTAGCTCCTCCCAGATCAAACAATTAATGGAAATGTACAACTATGTAGTCTAGGATTGAATGATGGAGTTCAGAATGTTGTATGCTTGTGATAAACAGCATGGACCCCCTCTGGCGACCTAGGCAATATATTCTTCCAGCATTCGGTAAAACAGACAAGCTCGTGTTCATACAATAGTTATTTTTAACACAATTATTTCACCATTCAATAAGTTAGTATTCATTGTCCTTCAATCACCTCAGACCAACAATATTCCAAGAAATTTCTTTTGGTCTGAATACTATGCTGTAATCGTGATCCGCCCGCATCCCCTTAAGAAGACATATATGTTGAATCCGCAGAATTCTCTTTCATAATAGTGACAATATTAACCTCATAATTGTCATTAAATTACTGCCTTTGTTAAATATGATGCACTGAGAAACTTACTTCAAATCCAGCTTGCTTGAATAATTTAGACCACAGATGTTTCTTGTGAGGTTCTTATATGGCTTAAGTTTGTGTTTACTGAATAGGGGTCAAGCACATGCCTGGTCTCTTCCCTGTCAGTATATGACTAAAGTTGCTATTACAAAGAACATGCAGACATACAACCGAAAACATTAGTCAAAGTTTTTACCCATTCCATTTTCATAATTACTGCAATGGTTTGAGTTGGAGCTGAATACTTACGTAATGCTTTTTTCTTTGCTGGTAATGGGTCCCTTGCCCTAATACTGGGTAAATTGATTTTGTTTCTAAATTGGTACATTTGTTTTTCATTCCTAATTTATTCCCTTAGGTAGGGTCTTTTAGGATAAGCAAGAGCATGCCCTGTTGCTGTAAAGATTATTATATTTGAATTAGCCATATTTCTAGTTTGCAATAGACAAGAACATGCCTAATTGCTGTGAGAAAGGATATTATATTTGAAGTAGTTGTATTTCCAGTACTAGTGGCCTGGTCACATATTCTGTGGGTGTAGTTTTCTGGAGGGTACCCTAATATTAGGGTGTTAACAAGGAAGCTGTCTTCTGGGGAGCATTCTAGGATGCTCTCCATAACACCGTGCCCACGATAACTGACCTCTGCGGTCACTAAGGCAGGACTAGACCGCACTGTGGCTTCCAGGATACAGCCTGGTCCCACTTTCTTTTAAATGCGCATAATGGGGCAGATGGGCATGACCTCGAGCCCAGTGATGACAACATCTGTTACCAGTTCATAGTTTTATTAATACATCCGGAACTAATGGTCTTTTTAGATTTCCAACATAAGTCAAACATTTGTTTAAGCCTTGAGACAGCCCTGGCCGTTAGCACTGGGAGTGCAACACGCGTCGGCTGTTCTGGTTACTAAAGAAATATATAATCAATAGGTTACCTTAAAATTAATGTCAACTTTGAAATATAAATACTTTGTTGTTAGATTTTGATAGATTCAAGCAATATGCGTTGTTTAATACTGTGCCAAAACGTGTGCTTCGTTGCTTGGCTTTTAAACACGAGGCAAAGAAAGTGTAGTTTAATAACTGTGAACCCTGTGGTTGCAGATGGGACGGTATGGAATGCCAGTTTTATTAACACCTAGTCTTGTTTTATTTTTAGTCATGTAGCTCACCTCTGCCCGGTAGTTGTAGTTCTGTAGCCACTCACAATTAAAAACTGAGTTTTTGTTTATGTGGATTCCGCCCTTGCCTGGGGTCTGCCTTTTTATATGAGAGCTATCATTTGCGCTAGGAATCAAAAGCTGTCAAGATTATATAATCCCTGCTGAGTGAAGGGTTCATGAAGGGCAATAAAAAAAATGAATTAGGAGGACGGAAAATGTAGGTCTTAAAATGGACTGTGAAATAAAAGCCTGCCAAAAAAAAAAGACAAGCAAGCTGGAAAGCGTACGAGACAGACTGGTAAAGGTATGGTATCTGAAGATTTGAGTTCACGCCTTGTTTAATAGTAGGCCACAGACGGATATGTGCTGTTTTAACACAAACTACTTCTCTTGTGTAAAGGAGAAATCTTAAAAATGGATGCTAAAACCAGAGCAAATGTCAGTGTTTGAATAATTCCTCTTGAAATGCTTTGAAAGTATTTTTAACACGTATTTAAAATAGGTAGATGCTTAGGGATACTTTTCACGGTTTTACACTGCACCCCTGTGTAGGAAATTGGGTTTTTGCTTTACTGAGATGTGAGCCCTGGACAGGCAGCAACCACAGTCTTTGTCAGGGTGAAGCACAAGCCAACCCTAAATTAACTTGTGATCAACCCTCTGGTAGCAGAATGCTCAGGCTTAATTTAGAGGCAATGCGTAAAGTATTTCTGCATCTGTTCAAACAGTAACAAAGTGAAAAACACAACACAAAAAGGATCCCACACTAGTCCATACAAATAGTGTTATTTTTAATTTAAAAAATCAAGACCGACACACCAAAAGTCCGATCAGTAGAACTGGAAATAGGAAATTTTAAAGATTTCATCTCAGACGAGGCTACCACAAAGCTAGTAAGAGAACCAAAAAAAGGCAAACTTTGCAAAGCGTATATTTGAGTCACTCAATCAGAAATTGAAATTTTCAATAGCTACCAAGAGCTGGCCAAACCGCACACATCTAGAAAATAACCCTTGTGAATCTTAATAACACGGTATAAAAATTGTCGAGTTATTCGCATCCAGAAATTGCCAGAATTTTCCATCACCAAACTCCCATTTTCTCTCCAAAATCTTGGAATGGAAGGTGGGGAGTCAATTTAAACAGTAAGCGCAATTCAAATCTGCTTCTCCATGAGCACCAGTCTGAATTCTGTCCTGACAATGGGCAACAAAAATGTTTGGCTACAATTGGGTAAGAGCCCTTTCTGCCTGTAAATATGGATAACAAGCCTGATGTCCGACTCCTTGAAATGTGCCTACAGCATAGCCTGAATGGCCAAAATTTGGATAAATGTATATGGTCCCTTGTTGCAATAGGTCCAATCATTTCTCACCAACTACAGCCAAAGAGTCAGGACTAGATAATTTGAACTATCCAGTGTCCTGTCACATTGCTTAGGGACCATTCCTCTCTTGTCTTGTGTTTAGTGATTACCTAACCACCCCAGGTACAGCTCCTACAATGGTGATGACACACAAATACACTTCAACCTGGAAAACACTCCATAGAATCTAACCAACAATACATCATGATTGGACCCTTTGTTACACTGAATGAGAGCTGCCCCTGTCCGAATGTGTGCCAAAATCAATGTTCTTGGAGACACCGAGTCCTATCCACTAACCTTAGATCAGCTTTCAAGTCTTCTTGTATTCATCTGTCCACTTCTCCAAAAGTAAGGAACCTGGGATCCTTTTGATGCAGTCTGATTTACTCTTCAAGAGAACAGAGTGGCAAAAGGAGCGAGCATGTACCCTTAGCAACTGTGAACAATTCTACTTCTGTTAAACACTGACCACAGAGTCAAGCTGATGAGAAGCCTCTTCCTGCAGTGCTTTGACTAATGTAATATCATATACATGGGACTCCTAAAAAGTTATACTGTCGTACTACAGACTCCAAAACTAGGTTGTCAGAATGTGATCTAACCATCATGGGAGGTCCACATCAAACGTCCTTTAAGCTCTTAATTCGAATTTCATACATCCTATGACTGAATTCAAGGTATTATACACTGCCCACAAAGCGTACTGGAGCAACGCCCATGCATATTTGAAAGCACAACACCCTACTATGTTCTATCCAAAGTCACTTGCTCAGTATCCACCCATGTGGTTGCCCATCAAACATTCAGAAGTATGAAACAAGGGGATAGATTACAAGGAATGCAAGGATATTGACTCTGGAATACACTTAAATGCATTTAGCATCTACACCAACTACGTTAACTAAAGGAAGTTTTTGGAGAATGAACTATTCACACTGTTCTTTAACGAAACAATGAAACGCAGCTTCAAATGTAAAATTTCAAACATGATTCCTTTCCTTGTTGAAATAGGGCCCAGGAAAATAATTTCTCTTGCTATTACATTTGAACCTCTCTCTAGGCTCGTTGTCTATTTCTCCATCTGTTGATTGATACACTTGCTCTGTCTGAATTTGCTATCCTTAACACTGAATCTATCACCCATTGCATCAAACATGGCTTTCCATTAGACCCCTTCCCAGTATTATTCTTCTTGAAGCTGTTTGTCATAGGTCCTAATTTAGTAGACCATTTTTAGTTCTATCAGCTCTGCCATAATTCTCTCTGCCTGAAAGACTGCTCTTGTGGTGCCTTAGCTCACAATACCTACTGTTGATCCTACTATCCTAAATAGCTACCACCCCATCTTTCCTGCTCTATCTATCCAAATGTTGAGAAACATCTAAATCAACTCTCTTCTTTTCTCAAACTCTGCCATTTACTTGACTGCTCATAATGGAGCTTCCTGTCCCTTCACATCGCCACATCTGCCCTCCTTGCTAAGTAGTCTTCCATACTGCACAATTGCAGAATGTCTGTGTGATTCCCCTCTGCTCTGACCTCAGCTTCTTAATTTCTGGAGTCCTCAGGGCTCTTCTTTGAGTCCAACTTTGTTCAAAATCTCTACATTCTACCCTTGCTATGGTTGTTCACTCTTTCAGCCTTAAGCTTACATTCTATGCCAGTGGCCCTCAGATTTTGCTTGAGCTCAATGACAATCTGCAGCAGTGCTACCTCTCTGATGTTGCCTCTCATCAAGCTGTCTTAAGCTAAATCCTAATCAATTCTGATAAATCAGAGGTCCTAATTGTAGGCGGCTCTTTTTCTGTCTTATCCTGTGCTTGGTGGTCTCATAATCTAGTACCCTGTCGCACTCAATATAATTCTTTCTGTAGTCTGAGAGTTACTTTTGACTTTGCTCTGATTTTAGACCCCTAGCTTCCTAAAGTCTTTGAAAATTGATTTTAACACATTCGCCTTTTGACAAATATAACCTTTCTCATTCCTCTTGAATTCCCGTCTGTTGTCTTTTGTAAAATGAACTCTCTATCTTGGTCATCCTCAGTATTTTCATTAAACTGTTCCAAATTTTGCGGTTCATCTGATTTTTTTTTTTACCTCCATCACTACACTTCCACTTATTACTTTTTCTCCAAAGATCATTGGCTCCCAGTTGTGCAACAATTCATTTTCAAAGCACTTTGCCTCTGCTATTGTGCATTCCACATGGCCAAGTTTTAGAAGACGTTTTTTCCTCTTATCCCTTCTTGCTGTCTTCATTCCACAGCCAAGGACCAGTTTGTTATCTCTGCGGTTTACCACTTTAGAATGGGTGAAAACTCCTTTATTTTGGACTAGTTTGACAGCTCAGCTGTCTCCAGAAAAATGTCATATTCCCCAAGAGCGAGGCTTTGGCTGTGCCCACATGTTGAGAGCCAGGAGTACATGTTTTGGTTAAACAAAGTGTGGGCTTCTTAAAAAAAAAAAAAAAAAAAAAAAAAAAAAAAAAAATGCTTGCCCTCCTTCAGCTGGGATAATTTTGTTTATTTATCCAGCAGCCTGAGCGTGAAATGTCATGGTAACACATATGGCATTGTAATGCTGTTAAAGTGTCTTAGGTAACTGGATAATTTGTCTTTCTCTGGCAGCAGCACAGATGGGAGTAGGGTAGCAATGAGGAATATATTCCCAGCACTCTCCCCTTCCATCATTAACTTTAGACTTAGAAAGTCCAGATTTGTGTTTGAGAGTACTATGGACTTTAAGGCCTTGAATGACAATGAAACTGTTAACTGAACCTATGTAATCAACAAAATAGCTTTCCGAGTACTACCGAAAGAGAGGCTTAGGCTCCATCCACATATTGGTTCCCCTGAGTACAGGATTTGAATGGGCCAAATCTACTAAAAAGACTGTGTTACACTTTTTGGCTTGTGGTTCTACTTGATACTTACATTTAATACAGCAGAAGTGAATTGGTAATTTTGGCAAGCCAAAGATCATATGACTAATCTGTTTATTTATTATGACATGTTATGATAAAGACACTAGCCTTGCATATTTATTATGAAAATAATTTGTTAGAATCATTAGGCATTTAAGGTTGGATTGTTATTACTCTATCTTAAAATTTACCAATAGGAATTTTGTTACATGTAATCTCACAGATTACTTCAATAGGCAAGAGTTTTGTCATTGTCCTCCCACTCACACAAACCCCGAGGGTTTTCTCTGTTATGATTCTTGTTGGGCCCTGTTGAATGGGGTTGTATATTGCTTTGCAAGCTGTATTTGTGTACATATTTGTAATTTTATAACTGTTTGCATAATTGTTGCCAGTTTCTGGGCACTTGAATAGACCAGTGTTAAGTCGTGCAAGCAGCAAAATGGCCACCTCCCGGTAGCTCTGCTCCGATGTCTGCTTTATCAACAATGTTTGCGAAGTATTTGGCACTAATTTAGGCATCCCTTTTACCTATTGTGGTGCCTGATACCAAGCGCTTCTGAAGGGTGCTTTTACTGGATGTTTGCCTGTGTTTTACATCTGTGTGCTTCCCCTGGAGCTCCTCATTGGTCCCTCCCTCATATTGCCACTGAAGTTTCCTGTCAGGAAGGCAGAGTTACTGCAAGGAAAGGGCAAGGCTGAGGCCTAGAACACTCCCACAGCTAGTTTTAGCTGCCGAACCTCCAGGTTGCTTAAGTTGACTTTATTTTGTTCCTTTTATTGTCATTTTATCTTAGTTTCTTGCCTAATATTCAGTATTATATTAATATGTAAAGAACAAATGTGCATGTCATGACCAACAAACGCAAATAAATGACTTATCCTCCCCAAGTCAAGTAAAAAAAAAATGGTGGATACTAATTAGTCTTTGTTATCCACTTTATTGGAAGAATTGCAAGCTGTACATGCAAATACAGATAACATTGCAACAGAAATCAAAAGTATTTGTAAAGATATGGCAAGTCTCTCTCTGAAAGTTTCTGACAGCGCAATAAAAATTCAAGATCATAAATCAAAAATTGACCGCATTTTACCCATCACGGCAAAGATTATTCCGATGAGTGATCTATTACTGGATTTTGAAAATTGCAATCAGTACTATAATTTGCACATTTTTAACTTGCCAGAAGATGTTGAAAGCAGTAACTGTAGACATTATCTTGAAAACTTACTCCCCGGTCTTCTTCGCTTAAAAATCATAGAAACATTTGAACTTGATAAGGCACAAAAAAATTCCTTCCCACCGTAATCCAAGCCGTACTAAGCCATGTCAAATGATTTGTAAAGTATTGCATCATCACCATTTCGTAATGATGCGGAAGGCCACAAGAGAGAGTCCATCTATATTGGTTAATGGCAATATAATTTTTATACATCAAGACTGTGCAAAGGAAACAGTTAAATTTCACAAAGAATTTACAGCAGTTTAACCTCGACTAAAAAGCTCTGGATTTAAATATGGACTCTTCAATCCATCCTCTATGAGAATTGGAAAGATGGTTTTTCCAAGACATAGCAGCGTCTTTAAGAACTACGTGCTTTTTTGGACCAACGTTCTGTGCTCTCTATGGATGTTAATGAGAATTTTTTGTTTTTAGTATTTTCTTCTAACTTGCCTAATTTCTGTTTTTTTTTTTTTTTTCATTAGGGCATAGTCTCTGCAGGTCCTTTTTGTACGTGTGTGTGTGTGTGGTTCTGTTACATTATTTATGTTTTGTTGCCTTATCTATGTTTGTCCGTATCTTTCCTTTTTTTCTTTTTGTTATTCATTTTTAGAGCTACTTTTTATGTCTGTCCTTTTCCACTTTATTACTGATCTTTCTTTTATCAATATGGCTAAAGTTAATAGAATTAAAACAGTTTCTTTCATTGTTAAAGGTTTAAGACACCCTGTAAAACATGTGAACACTTTAGACTATTTGGCAAGACATAAAGCGAAGACTGATATAGATTATACAATTTTAACATGTGTGAGTAAGAAATGGGTGGCTCACGTTATTTCTTCCCCTGTGGTTAACAAAAAAATGGAATTCCTATTCTATTTGCTAAAAAAAACTTAATCTCCAAATACTAAATAAATATTCTGATGCAGAAGGTCCATAGCTTAGTCAAAATTAAAGTTGATAGTAGTGTTTTACATTTAATGAATGTTTATGGTCCAAAAAAAGATGATCCACAATTTTGGTCCCTCTTCACATCAGAAGTACTCAAACTAGGTAATGTTCCACTTAATATGTGAGGAGATTTTAATCTAATATGTGACCTTCTGTTAGACAGAACATCTTTATATAAATATTGTCCTTCTAAAGCTTTTATACTCCTAAATCATTTTTAAAATCTACCAAACTACTAGATATTTGGCACATATACCACCCTGCAGATAAAAAGTTTACTGCACTCTCAAATTCTCATAGTTCCTACTCCAGATTTGAATATTTATTAATATCCTGTCAATTAATTAATTCAGCCTCTGACCATATTATTCATAATACTGATATTTCAGATCATATGCTCAGCTCCTTAGCTTTACAACTTGAACCACTAAGCAATCTCAGCATAAATGGTGTGTGACTGTTGTTATTGCCTTAAATGAAAAAAACAAACTATTTTCTGCTATAAATGACTAGTTTACTCATAATAAAGAAGTTATCAATTGTTTGGATGCATTTAAAGCATATATTAGAGGTGCTGTCATATCTATTATGGCTCAGAATAATTTGTTATTTAATTCTCGCATTGTATTGTATTGTAATTGTATTTTTATATCGCTTACTACCCCTGACGAGGCGTCGAAGCGCTTTCCGGCGAGTAGCACGATACTCCAGAACCCAACAAGAATTAGTGGTGGATTAGTATAGGGAAATATGAGTACAGTTTTAGTATTAGGAGTTAATTTGAGCAGCTAAAGAATTGGACAAGAAAATAGCTAAGTATGAACGCCTTTTAATCTCTTCCAATGATATTCCTTAAAAAATTACAGTTACACAAAGTTTTTGAATTAAACTCCCTCTTAAGTAATAGCCTGGAATTCAAATTTCAAATAGTAAAGCAAAATTCTGTTTCAGTGCCAACAAATTGGGTAGGCTTTTAGCGAATTATCTTCATATAAAACCTGATAAAAATCAAATTAATGGAATTCATGGTTCTAATGGGAAAATTGTTTTAACACACAAAGAATTTGTTAGTGAATTTTTGGATTATTACTCAACTTTTTATAACAACCCTACATCCATGGATACTCTTAATATTAATACATTTTTTGAATTTTCTGGTTTACTTAAAATTTCTCCATCAATTAGATGTAAACTGGATTTACCAAGGTCTCTTGAAGAGATTGATTCGATCATTAAATCCATTAAACCTCATACATCCCCTCCTTCCACCACATCTGCTTAAAATATTTGCTCACTTTAGTAATACAGGAGCAACCTCTTGGTCTTTAACTGAAACGTTAATTATTGTTCTCCCCAAAGTCAGTAAGGATGCCACTAAAGTAGCATACTTTCATCCAGTATCTTCACTCAGTCATGTCAGTAAGCATTATGCAAAAACATTAGCTATCCCCTATTTTGGATAATATTATTCATGTTAATCAATCTGGATTTATGAAACTTAGGCTCTCTGTGAACAACACTATATTATCATTCCATATGATCAAAGCTAGTCCATCATTTTCGCTTTCCTCCGGAGTCCTGTCCCTTGATGCTGAAAAAGCTTTTGATAATGTCCCATGGCTTTATTTATTCCATACCTTTTGGGCATTTAATTTTGTCAGTTCATTTATTCACATGGTATCAGCATTATATTCAGTTCCTTCTGCCAGGCTCTTTGTTACTGACCAACTTTCTAGTCATTTTAACTTTTCTAGAGGCACCAGACAAGGATGTCCCTTATCCCCACTGCTTTTTCTCCTGTCTGTTGAACCCCTCCTCTCTGGTACTAGAAATTCTATTGAAATTGAAGGGCTTCGTATCAAAGATTGTGCTATTAAAACTTCAACATATGCTGATGATGTGTTGCTATATATTAGTAAACCTGAATCCTAAATTCCTCCTCTGTTAAATGTAATTCAAACTACTCTCAGGTTTCAGGCTACACTTTTAAAACTAATAAAACAGAATGTTTTCCTCTAAATGTCCAATTTACCCCTGATATGCTTCCTAACAAAAATAATATATGGCAAAAATCTAAACTTAAATATCTTAGTATTCTGTTTCTCGCTCTATTAAACAATCAATCATGTTGAATTGTGATGACATTATTAAACATATTAAAGATAAATTTCTATTGTGGTCCATGTGACATTTATTTCGGTGGGGGGAAATTAATGCTATAAAATGGTTATTGCTTCTAACATGCTCTACCTCCTTTCTATAATTCATACCCAGCTTCCTCTTAAGTTCTAAAATTATAGCTAAACTCATATCTAACTTTATTTGGATCTCAGTTATACAGCATTAAAAGTGGCTAAGATTAATAGTGGTTTTGGTTTACCTAATTTTATTAAGTATCCTAAAGCATTCATTTTAAAACAAGGTTCTTTCTGGTTCAGTCATACATACTCCAGCAAATCACCTTCATGGCTTCTTATACAACAAAGATTGCTATCACCCTTCCTTTTACCAGCACTGTTAACTATGTCCAGCTCTAACATCCTCCTAAAATAATCAACCATTCTTAAACCCACTAAACTAATTTTGCAAGACTTAGATTCTCTTTTTAATTCCCAATGTCACTTACCTCCAATATGTCACTATGGTATAACCCACTAATCACACTTGTTTGCACAGCAAAGTTTTGGCAATCTTGGATGAAAGCTAGTATTATATACTTAAAAGATATACGTCATAATAATTCTTTGTTATCCTTTGATGAATTGGAACAACAACTCCATCTCCCTCCTTTGGAAATTTCCAAATATGAGTGTTTGTGTAACTTTATTCCTAATTCATTTTTTAATAGCTTACTGCAAAGTGACCTCTCTGATCTACAAATTTAGATTCAAACAGTAGCTGCATCTCTACATGCTGTTTCCAATTTTGCAGGAGATATTCTCTTGATTTCCACGTTTTGGAAAAGTGAGCTTAACATCTCTCAGTCTCAAGATGTATGGAAGAAAATATGATTGTGTATACATGTCTGGCTGGCTTCCTGTTTCTTTGTATCAAACAAACTCATTTATAATAGTTATTTGTTTCTAGACTCCTTTACAGTTGTTTAGTGCAAAGCTTTTAAATTCCCCAAATTGTTGGCATTGCAATCCGACTTCTGGTTTGATATGTTTGTTATGAAGTGTTACAACAAAGCCTATAGGCCTAACCTAGTTATTGTGAAATGCATGCATTAAAGACAACAGGCTTGTAAGGATGGATTGTTATACTATTCTAAAGCCCGTAGGCAGGTATTTGGTTATATTTAATCTCAGAGTACCATAGTAGCCAGGGGGTTTGGTGCTGGTGAGTTACCCAAACAAATCACAGGGATAGAAGATATGCACTACAGTAATCACTGTTAGACTCTTCCTGGAGAGATAGTATTTTGCTTTGCCCAATGTGATTTTGAATGCATTTGTGCTTTCACAACTGTATGCTGAGAGGCTGTCTTATAGAAAGCTTAAGCTCAGTACAGTAGGCTTGAGTTAATTTTTTGTGACATGCCAATGATCAAGATTATAAGTTTACTATGAAATGGTATGATAAAGGCAGTAGGCCTGGTATATTGATTATGAAATACTTATGTTAAAGTCAATAGGCATTTAAGGGTGGATTGTTAATACTCCGAATTAAAGCCTACCCATAGTTCTTTAATTACATACAATCTCTCAGACTGCTTTAGTAGGCAACGGTTTTGGTGGTGTTTACCCCCTCTAGCAAACCCTGGCTATAGAAAATTTGCTCTGTGAGAGTCCTTGCTTAGCCCCTATCAGAAGAGATGCTATTTTGCCAGGTCAACTGTAATTTTGTATACAGTTGCAATTTTATGACTATATGCCTGATGGTTGTCTTGTGGGAAAGCTTACGCTTATATCAGTCCTGAGTTGGTTATGATGGCAAACCAATAATAACAGCTGTATAGTGTGCAGGGAGTTGTGCCTGATGCCATTGCTCTGGCTTGTTTATTATAGATAGTTATTACAAAGGCATTAGGCTTAGCTTGTTGATTGTGAAAGGCACATGGTAAATCCAATAGGCCTGTAACAGTGGATTTTTGTCATTATGTTACAGGCCATAGAAAGGTATTTGGTTATATGTAATCTCAGAGATTACCAATAGTAGGCAACAGCGTTGGTGTTGGTCACTCACTCTTACAATCCCTGGGTCACAAATTCTGACAAACCCTGGGAACAGAATTTCCCTGTAATGACTATTGTTAGGCCTATTCTATGACACGCTACGCTGACACTCTACAACATTACTCTACAACACTCTACTCATCTCTGACACTGCACGTCACTCAGCAATACTGTATGAAACTCATCTCTACTCTGTGCCCCTCCACTCTACACCCCTCCACTCGACATCCCTCCACTATGTCTCTCTACTCCGTCCCTCCACCCTGACACACTTTACTATATTCTACATCACATCAAGCCACTCCACTACGCCACTCCACTACGCCACTCCAATCTACACCACTCCATGACACTCCACTCTACACAACTCCCTCTATACCACTCTACACAACTCCCTCTATGCTACTTCACTCTATGGCACTCTGTGCCCCTCCACTCTGCTAGTGTATGCTAGACCACTCTACCCCACTCTATTCCACTCTACATGACGAAATTTCACTCTATAAAACTCCACACTACTCCCTTCTACAGCACTCCACTCTACAACACTCCACTCTTTTTCACTAAGTTTTACCTACGCTGAACTGCAGCCACACTAGTGTACAACAAGGCTAAAATATATTGGCAAAGCCAATAGCTCTTGTATGAGCAAGACCTTTTGGCTTTGCCAATGCTTGTTCTACTGGTATTCTTTTACTTAATCATGCATGTGTTGATTTTACATGTGTTATGTTTTACTGCGGTTGTGTAGGAGGATGAATGCAAGAATGAGTCAGTGGATGAATTAATTTATGCTTTAGTTCAAAGTGGAGAGACTAAGTCTATGGATGATGACCTACTGCATCCATCAATCCATCAGTGACACAAAAGGCAATTTCATTCAAAAGCCAGACCTATTTTTATTAAAAATGCTTGTTTCTCTTAATAATGCTACAATCTTCCCCATCTTTCTTGCGAACACAATAAAACGTCCTCGCCTTCCCAAGTTTATTTAAACGTTTGTCTTTCACTGTTAAAATGGCCAGTCCTTTGTGCTGTCCCTTGGCCTTCTTTACAAGCCCAAAGCCAGGATGCTCATATGAGGATCTGCACACTTAATAGAACACAATCACTCAATCCAGTCTCCCTTTCTATTCCACAAGCGCATTTCCCGCTGTCAGGCATTCTAAAATAACTGAAAGACCGCAAGCTGAGCTTTTTGAAACACAATAAATAACATTTCATTACATTTTCTGAGAATAGTTAAATAAAACTAAAACTATTTTTGCATTGTTTCCATATGCAAAAATCGTTACCACAACAAACTTCTCATTTTAGTCTTCCAGAGCCAATTCATTAACTCGGCCTGTGTAGAATGTCCTGAAAAACTGAACTGTTCTTGTAAAACTGCATAGATGCTCTAGAGGGGGTCGGGCACCACCATTCAGTTGACTTCGCTCTTGGTGTAAGAATAGCTACTGAAGGAAGCAGTTTTGTGCTGTTCCGCCCCCTCCCACCATAATGCAGTGCAAGAGCAGCAGGCTTTGAAATGTACACAATAAGTGCTGACAGTCAGTGGGGCTATGGGCAGGACACAAAACACATTTCAGTTGGGTATTGTTGTATAGTCTAGATTCTCCAAAACATTCAGTCTGTGCTGCACTTATAGAATTTATTGGGCCATAGAATGTCACAAGGAGTAATACCGCCTTTCTGTTTTGAGGGTTTGCTGTTCTTTGCAGCTGCCCAATGAGTGTGCAGTTATCATTCGGCATCGTTCATCACTTGTCCAATCACTCTTCTGTTTACTTTCCCAAGGTTTATAGTGATGAACGGGCTCTGCTACAGGTCAGTGACCTTACCTAAACAAACTCTGCAATGTGTACTGCAAATGAAAACTTTTGGTCTACACAATTAGGCCTGTTCAATCCCATATAGTTAACAAAAACATATCATGTTTTTCCAATTTTTTCAGAGAAATGCGAGGATGTAGAGCTATAATTATGTACCACATCGTCGAACTTAATGTAGTTTATAGTAGTGTTGCATTGTTATGAGGAAAATAATTTCTAGAAGTCTTGACATATCTTCTAGACAAACACTGCAGACGTGTAAACATTTGCGCTGTTTCCATGCTCTCATAATTTCAGCGTGTTGCTTATGCGTGCTGCACATTTATATTAACAATCTCAAGAACGTATCAGGTATAAACATTTATTTTAAAGTAAGAAACGAGAGAGAGTAATGCAAGTGTTAGTGAAGATGCAGACTCAAATTTTGCAAATGGCGTGGGTGAGAAAATGTTTAGCTGAATCAACAAGGTCGCAATGTTAGAAACGCGATGGTGGCGTTCCGTTAATGCCACCTCCAGGGAGGTTGTATATTCATCTTGTTTAAAGTCCATTCCCCACCTTGCATGGCTTTTCCAGAGATTACTATCTTTTGCTACAAAAATGTGTCCCTCACTTCAAACATCTAAAATCAAACCGGATGCACTCAGGAACAAGCAATGGCAGTGTCAATAGACCTGGCTTATAACTGAAACTCTCTCTTCTGTGGATGAATTTAGGCACTTAGTAAGTCATTATCATGCACGTACTCCGTCAATCATTCTTGCTCTCATGCATCCACTTGTTCACCCATTTACCCATTCCTGCATTCACACATTTACCCACCAACATCCATAATAAGCACATGCACGATAACTTAAAAAAGTAAAAGTCGGATAAAAGAATACAAGTCGGGAAGAATGTGCAGCTGCTTAAACATGGCGGAGGTAAGCTTGCAATAAAAACTAAAATGAAAAATAATAGCGCAGAACCCCCTTGCAGTGGTATTGTGCCTAGTGTACCATTGCTTTGAAGTTCGAACATGGCTGCCGCGTTTAGTAGTAATGTGTTGGCCACTTGTGAACAGTAAAAGGACCAGATAATCTCCCAAAAATTGTTTGAAAAAAAAAAAAAAAATTGATTGGTGGGCAGAAAATTTGGAGTATCTTTATCACTGGATAATTAAAACAGGAATCATTCCAGACTCTTTAGAGTGGCTCTGTGATTAAACCATTATAAAAGAAAGAAGATGGTAGAATCACTGTAAATTATCGGCTAATTAGCCTTTTAGATGTGTCAGGGAAAATGTTTGCTCAAAAGTCTTGATGCTTGGGTTTTAGAAAAAAAGCTCTTTCACATCAAACATGGTTGCTTTGAGGCAAGCCATTCCACTAGGGATCACTGTTTCCCCCTTTGGGCTACAATAAAACAATCTGTAAAATTAAACCAGAGATTGTGCAGTTGCATCATGAACTTTCGTGCTGCATTCGATGCGGTGGACAAGAAAAGGCTGCCGGAAAGCAAAGTTGCGATCAGCACAGCGGTGTTGAACTCGACACCCCTGTGGCTGACCACAACTTTGACTGCTGTAAGCCCATCAGGATCCATAGTCCGCCAAACTCATAATTAGGCCCTTATTGTTTGAAAAAAAAAGTTTCTAACTTCAATTGAAATATTGTCAACTTGAAAATAGAAGAAGTTAAGTCATAAATACTTAAGGTTGCACTTCAATGCTAATTTGAAGTGGAATATACAATTGAAGGAAATTGGATCTAGAGCTTTATTACAGGTTTGTTCTTTAGTCAAGTGTAATGGGGTCTGTCACATACACTACTTTACATTTTGAGTTTTGTGCTAAAGTCGCCCAGTGCCCAATTGCAGCTTATTTCTGGGCACCAACAGTTATTTTTCCACATCATATGTTTCCCAAGTGCAAGAGATGGAAAAACACACAGATCAGATAGACAGCAAAACCATCACAAAGGTTGAAAGGAGGAACCTGCAAGAGCGAGAGAAAGGGACAGAGAGGGTCTGATAATGGACTGAAGACTAACAGTCTTGGTAGGCATGTGCCGACTTTTAATTGAACCCACTGCTGCCTTCTGTGCAGAGCTTCAGGCACCGGCACTTTATTTCACAAAGTAAGCAAGCACTGAAGTCACCACCTTCCTAGCTTTCAGGAACATGCAGATCTAATATAAAAAAAATATATTTATTTTTTTAATCAGTTTTGTCATTTTTCAAAGAGGTAGCCCATTTTCTCAATTATTTTGTGCTTTCAACCTACTTCCAGTTTGTGGTGGGACCCAGTGTGAAACTCATGGGTGATAGAAGAGAGCTATACATTACTGTAAAGTAGGCAGAAATCTGAATTCAGCAAGGAATGAAAAATGGGTGTCAGGGAAACATATGTATTTCTGAAATGGCACAAGCTATGGAGTTTAGCCGCAGAAGTTATTTGTACATCTCTAAACTTGAGGATACCCATTCAAAATGTCTTCTTTCTTACACACTGGTTTATATTTGGAAGGCACAAATGCCTCAAAATCCTATTTTTAAAAGGAAATGTTATACTATTCTATGTTTCTTAAACACAATGTCCTGAAAACCTCAAACTTTGCCTGGTATCATGTGTTTTCTTTACATTTCTGTGACAGAAAGTTCTGGAATCCGCAGGAATTCACAAAATTCTTATCACCCAATGTTACCCCACTTGTGCTAATAAAAACACTGCACCACTTGTGTGGCTGGACCTAGTGCCTGTGACAGGAACTGATCAAACAGAGGTCAATGGGAGTCCATAGTAACCTAGTAAAAGTCACACACCAAAGAACTCCCCTGGCAGTCTAGTTTTCACAAATGTGCACATTTGGTATGTTTCTCAGGGTAGTGGCAGAGACAAGCCCCCAAATCCACAGCCACCCACATTCCGAAAACAGGGTGGTTTTCAGTGTAAAACATTTAATGTGTCCATGTTGTATTTATAGCACTATCCAAATGTTGGTGCTAGGGCCACCCAGAAAAACTGAATTCCATTTTGATGCGAACAGATGTGGAAATGCTGAATAGTTGTGCTATTTGTGGACCGCAACAGATTTCAGAAGTATCCATCACAAAATGTAAATAAAGAAGTATTCTTGGTGTCAACAACCTTCACAAATGGGGAAAAACGTTTGACTACGTTTTTACTACCTGTCAAGTATTTGTCGACGTTCTGAGCGTTACCATTGCTAGTTAACCTTTACTAACTGTCCCAATGACAGCCACATGCGGCTTGGGATGACATCTTTCATGCACCTTTAGCACACTCACTGTGCTAAATCTAACTCCTTCCAGTTTGTGGATGCAAGTGTGGGGGATCTGAGACTACCTTGAAGCTAAGGCCAACATGCTGGGGAAGACTGCCTCGGTTCCCTAAAGAGCACATCCTAAACTACAAAGAAAATTACTCTTTCACATACAGGGTAGTCAGTGAGAATGTGTCATAGTTTCAAAGAATAAACTACGACCTCAGAACCAAGAGATGGCAAGAGCTTTGGACTATGATTATACTCAGAATATCAATCCTGTAACATCTATGCATTCATACTATAAACCTATGATCATGACCTAGAAAATCTCAAAGAATTAATTATGCTTTTCACATATTATGCTTTCCAAAAACAACAATGAAAACTATATTTTGCTTATCTCCAGAAATACTTTCACATTCACAACTATAAAGGCCGAAACGTTTTTACTCATTGAACTTGAAGCGCTTTACTTATGTGGCCCGAATCACTTTGATTGTTGTACCAAGAACCTTTTACTCCTGTGGATTGAAGCGCTTTGATTGCCCTGCCAAGAGTGCTTTACATCTGTGGACTGGAGCGCCTGAATTGTTGTGCCAAGAGCACTTTACACCTGTGGACTGAAGTGCCTGAACTGCCGTGCCAAGAGCGCTTTACATCTGTGGACTGAAGCGCCTGAATTGTCGTGCCAAGAGCGCTTTACACCTGTGAACTGAAGTGCCTGAACTGCCGTGCCAAGAGCGCTTTACATCTGTGGACTGAAGCACCTGAATTGTCGTGCCAAGAGCGCTTTACACCTGTGGACTGAAGCGCTTGAATTGCCATGCCTAGAGCGCTTTACACCTGTGAACTGAAACGCTTGAATTGCCGTGCCTAGAGTGCTTTACATCTGTGGACTGAAATGCTTTTGATCATCGCGCCTAGGCCGCTGTAACCTGGAAACTGGAAACGCTTTGCTCGTTGTGCTAAGGGGTGCTTTACTTCTGGAAGTAATGACTTCCTCCAAAATTGAAGTCATCAAGGCCTTACCGCTGAGACTACAACCTACTCGTTTTTTAATTCACCATGGAAACAAGGATACTTCGATCAGATGCTACTCTGCCATGCAGGAACTCTGCTCTTCTTCAGAGAATCCCCCACGAGGTCTGACTGCATCAAAGTCTTCAAAATAGTGAGCAACGTGCTTAAGTGTTGCTAGGCTTTATAGGCCTGCCACACCACAAGATGGCTGCTGCCTCTAAAAACATGGGAATTGTAGTCTCTTCATGGAATAACACTGATAAGTGCATCTTGTCCACCAATGTCCTGAACCTGCAGCTCTATGAGCTTTGCCACAGGGCAGAAGATGCTGAGCGCAGCAGAGTTTTGTGCGGGACCTGGACCGTGATGGTCTTATTCCTGACTGCAGGAGACATCACCCATACATGTATTATTAGGTGCAGAGTTCTCTGTAATGTAGTTTGTGTTGTTAAAGTGCAGTATCACACGAGAGGCTATCCTGCCACCACCACAGGAGCTGTTAGGGCTGATCAATAAGTTCACCTTGTTGAAGTGCCAGGTTCCAGCTTTGTGTGCAATGCAGTAATTTTAGAGGTGGTGCAGATGTGTAGAGGCAAGTCATTACAGTCTTTCGAAGCAAGGTAGGGTAAATCACTACTGCCTCTTCTGGTGCTGTGTATGCATGGAATGTGTGCAAGTACAAATCTGGCTGAGTAAAAGTGTCTGGAAGGTTTTTCAAATCTGTGGTGGTTTTGAGCTATGCTGGGTTAGTGCTGTGTAAAGCTTTGTATGTGTTTGTCAGCAGTTTGAATAGAGCTCTGGATGGGTCACCAGTGAGTCAGTCTGAGGTGCAGGGCGTGTGCGTGATGGGAGGATGATGAGAAGGCTGTCTGCTGCTTTCTGTTTGCTTTGGAGTCATCTGCATAGTTGAGTGAGGGAGTAATTCAGTATTGGGGTGAGGATGCTGCCAATTGGGTTGAGTCTGTGAGAATTTGAGTGTACAATATGATATGGCTGTGTGGGGCCTTATCGAGCTATACACTCACAAATACTATGTTAGGTCCAGTCATGGCCAACCTTAACTCAACCCTGGGTAGCTGTGGCTACAAGCAGTAAGGCTTAGCAAAGGAACAATGTATAAAGCATAAAACAGCACCAAACAACGAAACAAAGTCAACGACACAGAAGAAATAAGACACCAATTAATAATAATAGATTATATTTTTATGAATGAAGACCTTGATCATCAAATTTGACAAGATTTTAGAAGCAAAAAATAACTTTTATATCAACAGCAAACAAGCATTTATCATCAAAAAGTTTGTAAACATATGAAAAGTTTGAAACAGATAGTTCAGCAGCCTGAATTGGGCAACCAAGTCTGGCAGGACAGAGGTCTAGAGGACCAGAATGGATACTTTGGACAGTTACTTGGCCACCAGAGTGTTTTTAAAGCAAGATCCATAATTAGAGGATGAACGCCATATATATTTATGGAGTGGTCCCGTTGCAGAGGGATGCAGCCAAAAATATGCTTTGGTTGTGGTGCAGTCGACAGAGGTGTCTTTGTAAGTGCTCCTCAGTCAATGGGTGAACTGAGGTGCACTTGGCCACAGAGGTCAGGGTCCCTCAATGTCCCCCACTTTTTAGTAGCAGGCCAACCAACGTTGGGCTACTGGTCAGGCAAAATCCTTAGGTGGGGGCTAGTGTCCTTTGGGTATGACGAATCCAGAAGACTTGGATAGCACTCCCGGCTCAGGCAGACATGGGTGCAATGTTTGTCTATCTCAGATTTGTCCTCTTGGGTGCCTAGTGACTGATTGCGGCAAAACATCTGCTGTGGCTACCAACTTGTCAATTTGGGTTCTTGTGTCCCTGGAGCTGGTTCCAGGAGATCAGCCAACTGATTCTTGGAGTCACTGCTGTAGGTTGAGGCCGGGAATCAACTTTTCCCTGAGCCAAGAGCCCTAGACACAGTTCAAACTTTGCCAGCCCAAAGTGCAGCAGGTGCAGTCCTTCTGATCGTGCAGCCGGGATGGTGTGGGTCCAAGGGCAGCTGGGCAGTCCTTCAGTCCTCTCCCCAATTCCAGCTTGATCTGAGGATCAGGGTGCCACGGATGCCATATTTATCCCAGCAAAGTGCCATGAGGGGACCAAGCGGTCACTAGCCAATGGGCTACTGGGTCCCCCTCCTACCTAGTTTTGATCTTCCTGTGATGTGTGGCATCTGGCTATCCCAGAATGCTACATTCATGCCACTTTGAGGATGGCTTGACCCTTCTTCAGTCAGAAGCTTGGTAGCCCACCCTAGAGGTGTGGCTACCTGAAGGCTACACGCCCACAGCAAAGCTGGTGTGGGGGCTAATTTCCCTTCTCTGGCCTGGTCTCCATTCTGTCTACAGGAACAAACAGCATCCCTCTCAAGGGTGAGTACCTGGTTCTGCCTCAGAGCTGTCCTCCATAACTGGAGTTAGGGCATGGGCAGCAGTCATCCACCGATACGTCATTTCTGCTGACTGGCTAAAACCTTACTTCTAAAATACTGTTCTACGCATAAGGCAGAAGTAATATTATAAATTGGTGGGTGGGTGTGTGCATGCGTCTGTGATGTGTGCACCAGTAAATTCAAAATTCAAGCCTTCTGATTAGCTGAGGGGGCTTTTGAAGAGTGAGCAGTCGGATTGGCTGGCTAATGTGAAAAGAAATGTTGCATGGTCATTACAGGACTCTGGGGCTTGTGTCCCTGTTCTGAAAAGCTTTTTCAAAGATGGACCCCCCCGGCCTATAATTTTAAAGAAAATAGTTTTGGGGTTCACTGCGATCCTGTGGGACTCTTATGGGAGACCTGGGGGAGTTTTGAGGGACTCTAGAGGGAGTCCTGGAGAAGTAGCAAAGGAGTCTTGAGGGACTTCCGAGGGAGTACTGAGGGGTCAGGAATATAAATTACAAAAAATAAAAAATGTGGGTTGGTGTCGTTTCGGAGTTGATTGCCCACTGAGAGTGGGTGCAGAACATGGCCAGACTCTGCGTCGAACTCCACGATATGCATAGTCAAGCTCAGTGCATATTGGGGCTTTGGTGACCCGCTGGGGTCTAGGTATGGTAGTAAGATATTGTTTTATGCTAAAGAATTGCCAGAGAGTCACTGAAAAAAAAACACAGATTTAAGTGACATAGTTAAGTGAAAATGTCAGTTAAGCGTAACATTATAAACTTAAAAAAAATATTGATTCAGCAATTATAGTTTACTGAACTAACTAGAACTTCTGGTCCTACCATGCTCTGCCTATGATTTAACAGACTGCATCACTAATAACCTGTTTAATGACATAATTGAGGACAGCACAGATGACATTTCAAGTAACAATTGATGATAACACTGGGCTTGGTGGGGGGGCACAAGTTCTAGTTATCTAGTTAAACTATAACTAGTGGATTTCAGTTTTTTTTTTTGTTTAAAAGGTTACATTTTAACTGGCGTTTTCAACTAACTATAACAACTTTAACCGTTTTCTTTTTCAGTGACTACATATCTCTCTTTCTTTCTAAAACATATTAATGACACAATTAAATAACAAGAGGAGAATAGAAATTAGCTCAGAAAAATGCTGTCACTCATTTTGGGCACTGCCCCGAAGGTGGAAGCACCATGCTTGGTCACGATATCATTCAGCACGGAGCAATGGGTCAGCCACTTCAGGCCTTGGTTCGGTTGCTTCAGAAGTGACGGCATTTTCCTGATCCCTGGCACATCCGCCTGAAAATGGGTGACCTTTAGTGCCAGGAGCGGAAGGCCAGTCCTTCAGTTTTCTATTTTCATCTCCAATTTCCCTCTGTCTCATCTTTTTTATTTTAGAGCATACGATAGCTTCCTTGATGGAGCTAACAGGCTGCTTACTTGCCATTCATTTAATCTGCAGTGGGTCGCCTCTGGTGAGGCTAAACCCTCTAGACCAGGCCACCATCATGAAATATTGTTCATTCTTTCACTGTCTTATCGTTCCAAGATCGCAAACTATTTCGTTCCGAACATGGCAGCTACTGTGGAGCTTCAAAACAATGAATCGCCATGTTCAAATAATTATAAGCCCACCATTTGCTCCTTTGTTTGGCTTCATTTGTTATTGCAAGCATATGCCTGCCATGTTTAGGTGGCTGCATGCTTTCTTATTCTACTTATATTCTTGTAATGTATCTTGCATATGTTAAGTTTTTGTGTTCGTTTATTGTCGTTGTGCTAGTGGATGAATGCAGGGTTGTGAGAGTAGGTGGAGGAATGAACTCATGAGTACTAGATGAGTGACACATTTCATGTATGGTGGCTCATTGAACTTCAAATCTATTATTGACAGACATGGCACTTTAATTTAAAAGCCAGACCCACTGGTACTGCCAATGATTTTGTACCTAAAGAATCATTCATTTGAGTTTTATTCTGATCACATCTGGAAACTTAAATATCTTCCCATCTGCACCACGTATCTCATTTTTACCGGGGTGTAACAGCATTAAGGCACTTTGTGTTTGTCTAATGAAGGGTATTTTTGGTGGATGCAGCTTTCCAAATGTCACAAAAGTTGTGATGGAATTTCAAACACACTTAAGACAGTCTTCCTTAATCTTAAGCACTAAAATAGCATTTTGAGTGTTGCTCCATTTGAACAACAGTAATAATATATTGTCCACATGGTCAGGTAAAGTGTTTTACACACAACTGTGGCGTTGACAACCACCGTTATCAACATATGTTCAACATCGGGGAAGGATTTTCAAAGCAGTACTGCTGATCTTCATTAAAACTACGTATGTTGAAATTGTAACAGTCCATGTAGTAACAGTTCGGTCTTTGTTTGGACCATGGAATGACATTGGAAGTAGACGCAATTCATACTTTTACACTCCTTGTAGATAGAACTCTCAAGAACCACTGGGTTTGCAGATCGGCAAACGCCCTTCCCTCACAAGAACTCTATGGCCAACTATCTTGTTTGCCTAGACGTTCATTTGTTATATAGGTCCTCTACTACTTAAGTGTAATATGCATGTTATTGTGTTCTGCTTGCTGCCTAGAGCTGCTTCTAAACCCAGGAATGTCAGGTTCAACACAGTAATAGTTGCTCAAGAATTTTGAGACGTTTCTTAGAAGGTTGGGATGAGAATGGTATTGAAATGAAAAGTGCTGACTGTGCACTTTTAGAAAGTGGTCCTTTCTCGCTTGCCCACGCAGAAGCAGGGCAGCGCTATAGGTGATATTTCTCTTCCTCTAGCGATCTGCCTATAGCTTTGTACTTGGAATATTGAGTCTATCGGCTGGGTCTCTCGTTCTGATCTTTGAGTTTTGGCTGGGTCCTATCTTGTTCTTGTGCATCGTGTGCACAGATATGTGGGTGTGATTTTCCATGCCCCCCTTCATCAAATATGTAGAACCTTTGGAGAAATTATCACGGGAGGTAATTACAAATATTATTCAGACGGCCTTCTTTGGCATGTTCTGCACTCCCTAGACCATTGAGTACTACAGTGTCCTAGTCCAGGTTGTGGCAAATAACTTCCCTACCATTGATGATTCTGACACACGAGGAAAGGTACGGAGGCAACTTCTTAGTGAAAGTTACTTATACTCATCTGAGCTGTCTCGGGTTCTCATGACTCACGAGGTGGCTCCATCATTCCAGTCATTAATAGCCAACCAGGTAGTTTGCATCTAACCAAGGATGTCAGTTTTTTTTTTTTTTTTATAGAAAACAGACACTTTACACATTATAAAATCATTTAAATAATGTTTTAAAAAAATACAACAATATCAAACAGTTAGTGACAAAACCAATAGGTCTGGCTTATATTTTTATTGAAACTGCATTTTCATTGACTTGCAGTTTTATATCTGCATGTGCAGATTATTGAATTAGTGAATGCAAAAATGAGTCTTATGCATGAATGATTGGCTGCATGGATAGTCAGATGCTTGAGGGCTAAATTAATAGGTTAGTGCATGAATAGATAGATGGCTGGGTAAAGAGATGAATGAGGATGTGTAGGAACTGATAAGACAATGGGTACAAAGATGGCTACAATTATGTTGGTGGCAGGAAGCTATTAACTCCTGAAGGTGTTACACATTCACTTATATCATTATCTGTATATACATGCACCCAGCCACTCACCCATGTACCCACCTCTGCATTGGGTGACACAACCATTCTTGCAATCTTGCCATACAATCAGTCAATTACCAAGCACTTTCACTTATGAGAAGAATTTCTGACAAATAGCATTTGCTAATATCTGTCTCTGTTCATAATGTTCACGACAAATGCTTTGAATGAATCGGACATAAAAACCTTTGACGAAGCCAAAAGAAAAAATCATTTGTTGCTGAAAGAGAAGGTACTTCTTACTAAAGAAGTGGTGCTGTGTACCAAAAGGAACTTTTGCCATAGAATACTATTCTGGCATGCCCACTAGTGTGTGATCAATGTTGTTAAAGCTCTTTTTTTCCTAAGGCAATGCTTTAAATGAAGTCAGTAAATCTTTTCACCCAGCATGAAGGGGGGGGGGGGGATAGTTCAACCAGGATCCCTTCAAACAACACAGTTTAAAATAACAATGTGACCCATGTGGCCACACAAGGAACATGCCAGTCTGAAACAGAATTAAGGGTGTTAGACCTGACAGCCTTCGAGTGGTCACCCCTGATAGAGCGGTCCGTAGTAATAATTTTACCTGCGTTCGGACGCTCTTTAGGTCGATGAATCTTTTGACTAAGTGGGAATTCTCTGTACTATTATATCGATCAGTCGCATCAAATCAATAATCAATAACGAACATAAGCAACACCTTGAACAACATAACACTTTACAATTAACCCAGAATACATTTCGGCGAACCCTGACCTTTCAGTCAGGAATAACCACACCAGTTTATTGCGAAGTTAGTGAATTTATTTCCCTATATTAACAAAGCTAGCACAATGTAAATGTGTCTTAACACCAAATGATAAACATATATGAACATTAATAGCTGTCCATAACGTCGAAACAAATGTAATCTATGAAGCATTTGAATCACAAGGCATTCGATAATGGCAATGCAAATCACTAATACGATAATCTGTAATGGGCTAATTGCGTACATTTAGTCAGCATAACAAGATCTCAAATTGCATCGTGCGACATATGGAATCCTCATCTAACCTCAAATTAGCATCGGCATGTGGGACTTCATGCGAAAACAATTTAGCAACATTAATTTAGAAAACTCCTAGCTAGGGCCCTTATCAAAATCAGCAGTTGGTTACCTAAAAGAAACACAATGCAATTTCACAATTTCCTTTCATATTTACCAATTACGATCAGCATACAAGGAAGTCTTCGTCTCACAGGTACCGTTCTTCGATTAGCATGGGTACCTTTTCTCGATCAGCATGGGACGGAACAAAGGGGCAGGGGTGGACGGGGCAATTGCCTCACGGCGGCAAGGTAAAACTATTACTTCATGCAAAGGGATCAAATCAAAGTTACAGTCTCTAGGGCAAGAATCATTTAGAGTCTCTTTCTCTCGATTAGAGAAAGAATCAAAGTCTCTCAAAATGGTGTCGCAGCAAAGTGGGCCATAATAGCTACGAAGTCTGCAAAATGGCGGGTTGTCCAAAATGGAGAGAGCTTTCCTCTCGTGCACCTGGGTTTTATAGACATCAGTTCGAATCCAGTAGGGTCTCCATTGGAGGGTTCATAGGTTAGCTTCAAATTGACCAATCAAAAACGACAGTTCTCAAGCTTTTACTTAAGCATACATTATCCTTGGAGATGGGTACGCAAATCGCAACATTGTCTCCCAATTAGCTTACTTTCAGAGCCTCCATTGTCCGCACCTGCAAGTCGACCTTGAATTAAAGAGAAAATATGCCAAGCTGGCACGAAACTTTAAGATAAGCATGTGAACAGTTTCTGTGGAAAAGTACAGCTTCAAGCAAGAATACACGTTTAATAGCACAGTGGAAAAATACGAGCATCTAAACCATGAGACCAGGCAACTAGGCCAAAGCCTCCGCTAAAGTAATGCTAAGCTAAAGCATTTCAAACAAGCAAATCGTAGCACACGTTTATGATTATGTCGGATTAGTGCAATTCTAATACACCACGTTAAATAAAGCACGCGTATAAATGATGGCAAACCACTCTGAGGGCACATTTTGTCCCCGTACAATCTTTATTAGTTCGGTTAATGTCACACATGATTATTTCAGCACTACGTTTAAGCGTTAATAAATCAAAACCTTCATTTTCTGCTTCATCAATCCCTCCTCTGATGACTACTTGTCATCACACAAATCATGCCCACAAATTTTATTCCATTAAAATTCTGTCAGTTCCCTTTTCCTTTTAGTACCCCTAGTTTGCGCTTTGTATTCTTCCGCCATTCTTTTCATAATTTTCTCCTCCTTTCTTCTTTTAATTCTTTCCATAATCATTATTATTCCCCTTTTTATTCCCCAAATTCCAAATACACACATTATTACTATTAATATTCCTTCTATTATTTTCAGTAACATTCCATTCCAAATTCCCCCAATCCAATGTCCCACTGAAGCTATTCCCTTTCCAACCTTCTCCCACACTCCTTGTTCTTTCAGTTCTTTCAAATCTGCACTTTCTTTTGTTAGATTAGCAAGCATAGTTTTAATCTTCACACTATTATCCGGTATATAGGTGCAACAGTGACGTGCACCAATCATTTTGCAAACGCCTCCATCCTTTGCTAAAAGAATGTCTAAAGCAAGCCTATTTTGAAGAGTCATAGCTCTTTCCGCTGCAAGTTCAGCATCTATCAGTATTATAGCACCTGAAAACTTTGTCAACATGTTATCCACTATAGTAGACAACTTTCTTATCTTGATCGAATTCAACACAACTCCCAATGAAGGAATCATGGCTCCAAATATATCACCTACCACAGCAGCTGCGGTCTCTCTCTTCTGGATATGATGGGATCCAGATGTCTTTTGAATCATCGATACGTCATCCAGTTGATAAACCTTTGGGAACACTATACCCAAATAACATCTCCCCCACCATCCCTTTGGAAGACGATAATAGGCATTATGCCCACAAATGTAATACACCCCTGGAATGACAGGGTCAAGTCCGTCCATCATGAATGTCCATTTGGCTTTAAAGATAAACGTATGTTTGCATTCACTCGCTCCTACAAAAATATTGTCGTAATAAGATTCACCTCGATATATACAAAACTTCCCTACATGCCAAGCATCTAAAGCTATTTTCCCTTGTGTCTTTATAGCAGCAAAATCATAATTGTCTACTGAAGTCCTCTTATGTAGCTCCTTTTCTAATTTCGCTTTCATTTGAGCCCTTCTATCATCTGTGCGATCTAAAAAGCTTATTTCTACAGCAGAGACTGAGCAAGTAAGGTTCTCCCTATGAGCATGAGCCGTTTCAAAAGGTAGCATTGGCTCGAAAAAGTCCCTCATAATTTTATAATCCCAATATTTTGCAGTCTGGCTCAACTGCGCTATTATAGGAACGTAAGCAAAGGTAACATCATAATTCGAGTAAAAATACTGTATGTTAGTTTGACCATAAAACCTAGACATTACTATACTACATGTAATCCCATATGTAAGAGGCATGTGATGATAAGTTACCCCTTCCTTTACTGATGTCGGTATCTGGGTACACACATAACAATCTTTCGCATCCATAGTCTCAACATACTCTGTTAGTAAGCGATAGAAAACGTTATACGAAAGCTCTTTCTTATCGTGCAAGAGCCTCTCATCCAGTGCCAGTCTTTTCAATGGTGTTAGTTCAGTAACAGTAACAGGAGCAATGGTAGAAGCAGCGATAGTCTCATCCTCACCCTTTCCATGCATTCCAAACACAATTGCCATTATTATTATTACACTTGTTACTACCAAGCCTATACACACGTATTTACAACACTTCTTTCTATTGTTTTGCGTCATGATCTGTATAGAATCAGAGAGCTAGAAGCACTTATAAAGGAAACTATTTAGCAATTCAGTTACAAAGCTGAACGAGCACAATGTTCACACCGTCTTCTTCAAAAGGCCAGTCACTTATCGGTTAGCAGCATTTGTCTCAATTCGGCAATAACTCAGTCTTTATCAGTTTAGCAAATGTCTCATCCGGTTTAACAATGTCTCAGCTGGCTGTTTTCTTTCACGTTAGATTGTAGCAAGCAATATCATTTACTCTTTCAATCGACAGAGTCTATGAAACTTTTCTTTTCTATTGGTATCTCTTCTTCTTCTTCGTTCTCGATGCTTAGAGATACAAACACGTCAGTCCAATCATCATTGACTGCATACGCCCATTCAGGACCGGAATACCTCCTGTTTGGTATCCTTTTTCTTTTCAATTTTGCTTCTCTTTTCGATTCTCCTTCGCTGGTACTCTCCTCTTTTGTCAAATCTTTTTCTTCACTTGACGATTGTTCCACAACAGTTACTTCCTTTCTTTTCTCTTTCACTTTTGGTCTCCCGCCCTCGTTCAAACCTTCTTTACCCTTTTCTTTTATCGGTAAGATACTTAGTCTTCTCTTTGCACCATGTCCATTCGATGGACCTGCGATCTTTTCTGTAGAGGTTTGAACTCTTTCGTTCTTGTCTTCCTTGTCCCCACCTTCAGGGGAATCGGTCACGTTTTCTTTCTCTTTTTCTTTTTCTGTATCGTCTGTTTCTGGGAAAGCCCTCCTCTGATCAGGCTCTCCTGCCTATTCACCCTTTTCGAGCCCTTCGTCACCGTTACTCTCTTCAGGCTCTGTATCACTTTCAGCTGCTTCAGGCTCCTTGTCACCTTCAGCTGCTTCAGGCTTTTTGCTACCCTCAGCTGCTTCAGGTTCTTTGTCACCTGCAGCTTCTTCGTCGCTGTCTGAACTTTCTCCTTGGTCTTCCCCAAGTGAGTCAGACTCTTCGCCCTCCAATAATATTTCCTTCTCTCCTACTTCTGCTTGTTCGCTTTCAGTTCGCTTCTGTTCTTTCTCAGCACTCGGCACTGTTTTGTCAGGCACTGGTATTTTCAGCGCTTCAACTTCCTCATCTGTGGGACACAACACCTTCTTTGTGTGACTGGCGTGAATCCAGTTGGGAACCCCCGCACACTTCACAGCGGTAGTTGTCGTCAGGATCACTTGGAAAGGGCCTTTCCAACGGGGTTCCAGACACGACTTTCTCACATGCTTCTTTACCACGACCCAGTCACCTGCTTTCAGTGCGTGTCCTGGACCTTGGATCGGTGGCAAGGTGGTCGCTTCCACCTGCTGAGAGAAAGAGCGAACCACGTCAGCCAATCCTTTGCAGTAGTCTAACACCATATCATCTGTAATATTCAAAAGCATGTTTGCGGGAACTGCAGGAAGTCTCATAGCCCTGCCCATGAGAATTTCATGCGGAGACAATCCAGTTTTCCTATCAGGAGTGTTTCTCATTGACATTAGCACTAAGGGCAATGCGTCAGGCCATTTCAAATTTGTCGATGCACATATTTTTGCCATTCTCGATTTCAGCGTACCATTCATCTGCTCCACCAGTCCTGATGCTTCAGGGCGATAGCTACAGTGCAGCTTTTGCTCAATGTTCAGGGCTTCGCAAAGTAACTTTATCACCTCGTTATTGAAGTGACTTCCCCTATCTGATTCTAAAGAGATCGGGAATCCGAAACGTGGTATCAACTCCCTCAACAATAGCTTCGCAACTGTAAGGCTGTCATTTCTACGTGTAGGGTATGCCTCAATCCAGTGACTAAAAATGCACACAATCACCAACACATATTTCAGACCCCCATGCACAGGCATCTCAATGAAGTCCATCTGCATACGGCTAAAAGGACCGCTTGCCCTACCAATGTGACTCGCGCTCACAACTGTTCCCTTTCCTGGGTTCATCTGCTGGCAAGTGACACATCGATGGCAAACTGCTTCTGCAGCTTGGCGAAATCTGGGGTTAAACCAATCAGTTTTGAACAATCTTATCATGGCATCTCTCCCTAGGTGAGCCTGCCCATGATAGAACCGCGCAAGCTGTGATAAGAGACTATTTGGTAAGACATATTTTCCCTCGTGTGAGACCCATAACTCGTCTTGTCTCTTTATACATTGTGATTTAATCCAGGAATCTCTTTCATCCTCCCTGACATTATTCTGTAGTGCTTTTAGTTCCTCTATTGTGTCTACGACCTTCAAGGCAAATGCTTCAGCTGGTTCGAGTTCTGGTTCGCTTATTGCATTCCAATCATCCCTTAGCAATATAGAGTTCAAAGCACAAAATCTTGCGACTTGATCTGCATATGCATTTCCCAGAGACACATAGTCCTGTCCTTTCGTGTGAGCACTGCACTTTACCACTGCAACTTCAGCTGGTACTTGAATGGCATGTAACAATTCCCTTATTCTTTCCCCGTTCTTCACTGGAGATCCTGAAGAAGTCAGGAAACCTCTCTGTGACCATAGTTGTCCAAAGTCATGCACAATCCCAAACCCGTATTGACTATCAGTGTAAATGGTGACTTTCATCAATGCAGACAATTGACATGCTCTTGTGAGGGCCACAAGTTCTGCTACTTGTGCAGAATAGACTCCTTGAAGCCATCCCGCTTCCAAGACCCCTGTTACAGTACATACAGCATATCCTGCTTTCAAAATCCCCATCCCATCTCTTAGACATGAACCATCAACAAAAAGAATCTGGTCATTTTCATCAAGTTTAGTATCCTTGATGTCCGGTCGGGGTTTTGTGCAAAATTCAGTCACCTGAAGGCAGTCATGCTCGACGTCTTCAGCGTTCTCAATTTCAGCATTTTCTCCAGGAAGCAAGGTAGCTGGATTCAACGTAGTGCACCTTTTCAGCTGCACATTCGGTGAGCCCAGAATTATCGTTTCATACCTTGTGAGTCTTGCTCCAGTCATGTGTTGCGTTCGGGAGCGGGTCAAAAGTATCTCAACTGAGTGAGGGACCATGACTGTTACTGGGTGTCCCATCACTATTCCTTCACTCTGAGTGAGGCTGATACCAACTGCTGCTACGGCGCGCAAACACCCTGGGAGTGCTGCTGCAACCGGATCCAAAGTAGCTGAAAAATATGCTACTGGTCTGTTCACGCCACCATGGGCTTGGGTCAAGACAGACAAAGAACATGCATCACGTTCATGACAAAACAATGTGAAAGGCTTCGTGTAATCAGGCATACCTAAAGCTGGAGCCCTGCACATGCACTCTTTCAATTCAACAAAAGCATCCATCTCGTCTCCTTTCATCTCAATTTCATCCAAGGCATCCTTTTGGGTCAATTTCAGTAGGGGCTTTGCTAGAGACGAAAAGTTGGGAATCCACTGGCGACAATATCCCACCATTCCCAAAAACTTCCTCACCTCCTTCCTTGTCTTAGGTGGACTCATTTGGAGTATACTTGTAATTATTTCCTTCATTATTCTCCGTGACCCTTTCTCTATTTGGTGACCCAAGTATTTCACTTTCTTCTGACAGAACTGTAATTTGGAAGGGGACACCTTATGTCCATTCCTTCCCAAATGGTTCAACAGAGCAATGGTATCAGCTGTGCAGCCATTTTCCTTTTTGGATGCAACCAGTAAGTCATCAATGTACTGTACTAGAATTGACTCAAATGGCAATTCTAATGCTTCCAGGTCTTTCTTTAGAATCTGATTGAATATTGACGGTGACTCAGAAAACCCTTGAGGAATTCGACACCAACTGTACACTCTGTCTAGGAATTTGAAGCAAAAGAGGAATTGGCTGTCCTCATGAAGAGGCACAGAAAAGAATGCCTGTGACAAATCGATGACTGAGAACCATTCAGCATCGCAAGGGACTTGAAACATTATCACGGCTGGATTCGGTACTACTGGGCAGCACTTTATTATGATGTCATTTATTTTCCTCAAATCCTGCACGAGTCGGACTTTCCCACTTGGCTTTATTAGTCCCATTATCGGTGAATTACATGGGCTGCTTAACACTTCTTTCAGTACTCCCTGCTTTACGAATTCGTCAATGAGTTGGGCAACTTTCATGAGAGTATCTTGTGGCATGTGGTATTGTGGGGTCTGGGGAAAGATCGCATTGGGCTTTACCATCACTTTTACTGGTTCCACTCCTTTCATCAATCCCACCTCTTTCCCTGTCATGTCCCACACTTCCTTTCCGACTGTTTCCCGTAATTCTGCTGGGATGTCTTCTTCAGTTATCATCGGGAAAAGACAAATCAGAGGATACTCTTCGTCGACTGTTTCCATCTCATCCCCCTCTACACTGTCCTCGTCTTCCCCATCATTGCTCGTTTGTATTGTTATTCCCTCGTTTGAACACATTATCGAACAACCCAATTTACACAATAGGTCTCTTCCTAATAGTGCTATCGGGCTTGAGTCACATACTACAAACTGATGTACCCCTTGATAGTTACCGATGCTGACTGGTACCGGATCTGTAATTGGGTTTGTCAGATGTCTGTTTGCTACTCCCACCACTTGAACTGTCCTCCCTGATAGTGGCAAATTTGGTACTTCACTGCTCTTAACAGTTGAACGTGTGGCTCCCGTGTCAACCAAGAATGAGACACGATGACCCATTACTCTTCCCTCTACGTACGGACCCCTTTGATCAACTTCCAAGGATGCCGCAAGCACACAATCTCCCTCTTCTCCTGAACTCTCACTCTCCCATACGTTGTTTATTCCACTCTCACTGTGTAATGGGAACTGTTGTACTGTGCCGTTTGTACTCATTACCTGACCCGTTACCTGTGGAGGAACCATCACTTGCTGCTGACTCATTGGTGCCAATGGTATTTGCATTTGCTGATTAGGTACCATAGGTAACTGCTGTTGCATCGGCTGCATCTGCGTCATCTGCATACGGGGCATCTGCATCTGCTGCGGCTGCATAGGTTGTAATCCCTGCAATTGATTTATGGTCTGAAAATTTGAGTTTGGACCTCTCATTTTCGGTCTTCTCATTGTCTGAAATGCATTGACATCATTGTTTTGCTGACCAACACCTACACCTGCACCTGCACCTGCACTTACACCTGCACCTACACCTGCACCTTCCTGCACCACCATCGGGCACTCGCGTTTCCAATGACCTACAATTCCGCACGCGTGACACGGCATCACCTTCTTCATTGCCTGCACACCCGTCACAACAGTGTTCAAATCCGGACCATTATTCACAAAACCTCCTCTGCCTCTGCCTCTGGCCTGTGGTTGAAACGCCATGTTTCCCTGCAACGGCAACTGCTGTTGCGGTACCTGCTGTGGGAACCCTTGCATCCCTTGCAGACCTTGCAACCCTTGCAGACCTTGCAAACCTGTTTGAGCTGCCTTGAGCTGCATCATCATCACCTTTTCTTTCAGCTTTTTCTGTTTCACTTCAATTTCGTCGCTACAGTATTTCGCATAAGTCAAGACCTCATCAATTGGTTTCGACTGCCAGCAAATCAAATGCGACTTTATCATTTGGCTTATTTCTGGTCTCAGCCCTTCCACAAATCTGAACACAAAATGGAGCATGTCCTTCGCCTCTATTGTTTCCGTGCCACTGTAATTCTTGAACGCCTTCAACAACCTCTCATAGTAACTATGAATCGATTCTTTAGCCTCTTGGGCAGTTCGATCAATTTTCTGCCAATCCACATTTTTCGCGGCAACCTTTGTCTTCAAATGCTCAATCACCTTATAGTACAAGCTCATCACCATAGGTGATGGTGCACCCGTCTCTCTGTCCCTCTCTGGTTCACTTGTCGGCCAACCTACCGCTCTTTTGCAATCCTCCCACAAATCTGCCGGAACCACAATCTCAAATAGAGTGTTCAGGTCTTCCCAGAGACATTTTGCAAGCTTCACAAACCTATCAGTCTGTTGATACCATTCAATTGGCTTCTCTCTCAGTTTGGGAAAATCATTCGTAAAAGACTGAATGTCGCTTCTGTGCCATGGTACATGTACTAATTTTCCCCCTGCTGTCTCCCTCATTGGTAACATTGTTACTGTATCACTACTCTGCGGTCTTTTCTCATTGTGCTCTGTAGCACTGTCCCTCCTCTTATCCTTCCTCTTTACCCACCTGCTTTCCCATTTGTCTAAGCACCTCCACACTTGTGCACTCTGCAACAATTCTCTAAGGTGTGCCTTCATGCCTGCTGATCTCATGTGTTCAAAATCTGTGGTCCCAAAATCCAACCTATAGCTCCTGCTCAAGTGTTTCGTCTTACCTATGGCAATCCCATTTCTGTCCGCCACTTCCTGCAAACTTTTATGTACCTTGTTTACTTCCTTCGTGATCTTTGGACATAGATACCTCAGCTCTTCTTCCGTGTAGGACTCTAACCTGTTCACACCCATATTCCCTTCCACCAATTCTTGTGCTTCCATGTTCAGCCTCATCCTATTCAGGTAATCTTCTCCTTTCCCACTGTCTGAACTTTGTGTGGAATTCAGACTGTTGAACCACTGTGTCAGCTGTTGCGCATTCACCCCCATCAGGGTAGCGTTCACATCGACTGCCATCGATGGCTGTGGCAGTTTTTCAGTGTTCGATGTGAGAGGTATTATCAGTGGGGGGCTCGACCTCACCAGTGTTGACTGAGCACATATGGGACTAAACTCCATCAAGGACCCAGACCCAGTTGGCTGAGTCGCTATCGGAGTTATCCCTGGAGTGTTCTCTATGCACCTTCTTTCTATCCCATTCTGCAGCATTGATCCCTGACTGCTCGGACCCGAATTGGGCTGACTATACAGAGGCACCACTGGACCTACAGTAATGGGTAAGGATATCGCGTCTGGGTTCTGTCCATTCCCTATGTTCTGTGGCATGTTCATTCCCACACCATGGGTCATCATTGCCGGCATGCCCATCTGGCTCCCCGTCATTTGAGCATGTACGTTTCCTCCCTGCATCTGCTTTTGAGGCATCAAAAACTGAGTTGATTCAGCTTGTGCCATTGTTGGGTTGTAACCATTCTGTACTCCCCTTACGGTTGGATCTAGAATCATTCCTGCACCGTTATCACTACTGTAGTACCCTGGCATCTGCGGCTGATAATTTTCTGCTGGTTTCAACACGGGCACATCTGGATATATTCTCCTAACCTGCGGTATCTGCGGGGTGAACAGCAGACTCGGGTCCTTTGATCCTGATGACGCTCCTGAACTCTGTGTTTCATTGTTCTGTACCAGTGCCGGAGGGGCAGAACTGGTACTTGGACCTTGTCCATTCTCTGCATAAGGCGGTGGACGGTCGTTCAGCAATTCCATTATTAACTCCTCATCTTCTAACTCCTCTTCTCTTCTCAACTTTTCCTCGTCCTCTCTATCCTTTGTACACTTTCTGTCTGTCTTACAGGTAGCTTTCTTCCCTGTCTCCTCTCCTTCCTTAGTAATTGCTGGAAACAATTTTATCCCCTGCAATACATCTGACCTCCACACCTTCTGTGCATTATCCCACCTAGCATCCGCTAGTGTCTTTTCTACCTTCCTCATTCTGGTCTCAAATTTCTTTTGCTGTTTCTGTCTGGCCATTAGTTCCCAAATCGCTAGAGCCTCAAACTCTGTGCTGGCCTTGGAGGCACCTTCATGTCGTACATCGTGAATCTCAAATTCTCTAAAATCTTTATATTGAATGTCCCATATATCGGGAACGCTACGCTCCCATGTTTCTCTGTCAGTTTGTGCCATTGCTTTAGCCAAAGGCACGGAGCTACCCCCTTCTCTTCCATTACAATGTAAGCTGGTGTACCTTCGGGCGGCGTCTCCTCTCCTACGTTCGCTTTAATGTAAGACTCCCCCTTCATCGCACTCCTAAACGCTCTAAGGAATTTCATTTTATTGTCTTTTATTTCACCAAGTTTATAGTCAATAGGTCACTTTTATTCCACAAAATTTGTAATCAATAGGTGACTTTAATTCCCGGAATACTCTTCACCTGCCTTTCCCCTTCCAATCGAGTCCCAATAAACTGCGTCCAATCCGTGCGCGACCCTTCCCTGCAACCAACCTATCCCAGCGCGGCTCTTAGTGACGTCACACTCACACACACTGCGGCTGACAAAGCCTCGCAGCTAGTCTTCCTTCACTCACCTCTTTTCGTAACAACTTCTTGCATGTATCGCGAGCTACCAAAAACTAAAACAGATCTGTCGGTTTACTACAGGAAGGGTAACACAATCGCTTCAGGACCTTAGGGACCTTTCACTAGCCTCGGGACTCTTCACTAGCCTATGGCCGCTATTCCGTCTTTCTCAGTCCCCACATTCGCAAGCAAATCTGACCCGCAGACCTACTCTCAACTTGTCAATGATCTGTTCTAGTGCACTTAGAATCTTGTCAAAGCCCGAAGTCGAAGTTTCTTTCATTCCCTAACACACGTACCGACTCGTTGACCACGCCCGATCAACCTACTAAACCGCCCAGACCACAACATGGATCAACATACTCCGGAGTCTCTTGACCTCGCAGGGCCCGTCTCAACAACAACAACCACGTGGACCTTTTTATGCACAAAGCGCCACACGCACATGAAGTTCGACGACTTCCCTACTCTCACACTCGGAGCCGCACCTCCGCTAACTCTATGAAGTTCGACGACTTCTCTACCTCTACACTCGGAGTCGCACCTCCGCTATCCTTAAAAGAAAATCCTCGCAACCTTTTCACACACCCTGCGGCAATAAGCTGTGCAAGCGCAAAACCCTAACTTCACTCATACCATCACTAGTACCGCCAACGCTGATTCCACACCTCCGTTCTCTCCATTCGCAAGCTCCGAGATCCCGGGAAAGTCGCGGTGGACCTAGCCCATCATCATCTTGTCCATCCGTTTTATCCAAGAAAATCTAATTCAACTTCTCGAGTGGGGTCTCAAAATGCGTAACCGTTAATTCGACACCATGTACTTTAATAGTACAGGGTCCCAAAAGACGAAACCGTCCTCTGCTACCATCTACTGATAGAGCGGTCCGTAGTAATAATTTTACCTGCGTTCGGACGCTCTTTAGGTCGATGAATCTTTTGACTAAGTGGGAACTCTCTGTACTATTATATCGATCAGTCGCATCAAATCAATAATCAATAACGAACATAAGCAACACCTTGAACAACATAACACTTTACAATTAACCCAGAATACATTTCGGCGAACCCTGACCTTTCAGTCAGGAATAACCACACCAGTTTATTGCGAAGTTAGTGAATTTATTTCCCTATATTAACAAAGCTAGCACAATGTAAATGTGTCTTAACACCAAATGATAAACATATATGAACATTAATAGCTGTCCATAACGTCGAAACAAATGTAATCTATGAAGCATTTGAATCACAAGGCATTCGATAATGGCAATGCAAATCACTAATACGATAATCTGTAATGGGCTAATTGCGTACATTTAGTCAGCATAACAAGATCTCAAATTGCATCGTGCGACATATGGAATCCTCATCTAACCTCAAATTAGCATCGGCATGTGGGACTTCATGCGAAAACAATTTAGCAACATTAATTTAGAAAACTCCTAGCTAGGGCCCTTATCAAAATCAGCAGTTGGTTACCTAAAAGAAACACAATGCAATTTCACAATTTCCTTTCATATTTACCAATTACGATCAGCATACAAGGAAGTCTTCGTCTCACAGGTACCGTTCTTCGATTAGCATGGGTACCTTTTCTCGATCAGCATGGGACGGAACAAAGGGGCAGGGGTGGACGGGGCAATTGCCTCACGGCGGCAAGGTAAAACTATTACTTCATGCAAAGGGATCAAATCAAAGTTACAGTCTCTAGGGCAAGAATCATTTAGAGTCTCTTTCTCTCGATTAGAGAAAGAATCAAAGTCTCTCAAAATGGTGTCGCAGCAAAGTGGGCCATAATAGCTACGAAGTCTGCAAAATGGCGGGTTGTCCAAAATGGAGAGAGCTTTCCTCTCGTGCACCTGGGTTTTATAGACATCAGTTCGAATCCAGTAGGGTCTCCATTGGAGGGTTCATAGGTTAGCTTCAAATTGACCAATCAAAAACGACAGTTCTCAAGCTTTTACTTAAGCATACATTATCCTTGGAGATGGGTACGCAAATCGCAACATTGTCTCCCAATTAGCTTACTTTCAGAGCCTCCATTGTCCGCACCTGCAAGTCGACCTTGAATTAAAGAGAAAATATGCCAAGCTGGCACGAAACTTTAAGATAAGCATGTGAACAGTTTCTGTGGAAAAGTACAGCTTCAAGCAAGAATACACGTTTAATAGCACAGTGGAAAAATACGAGCATCTAAACCATGAGACCAGGCAACTAGGCCAAAGCCTCCGCTAAAGTAATGCTAAGCTAAAGCATTTCAAACAAGCAAATCGTAGCACACGTTTATGATTATGTCAGATTAGTGCAATTCTAATACACCACGTTATATAAAGCACACGTATAAATGATGGCAAACCACTCTGAGGGCACATTTTGTCCCCGTACAATCTTTATTAGTTCGGTTAATGTCACACATGATTATTTCAGCACTACGTTTAAGCGTTAATAAATCAAAACCTTCATTTTCTGCTTCATCACCCCTAACTTTTTGCTTGCCTCCCTCCACTTTTTGGACACTGTTTTTGCTGGTTTTTAGACTCTGCGCACTTTACCACTGCTAACCAGTGCTAAAGTGCATATGCTCTCTCCCTTTAAACATGGTAACATTGGATCATACCCAATTGGATTATTTAATTTACTTATAAGTCCCTAGTAGAAGGCACTATATGTGCCCAGGGCTTGTAGATTAAATGCTACTAGTGGGCCTGCAGCACGGATTGTGCCACCCACTTAAGTAGCCCCGTAACCTTGTCTCAGGCCTGCCATTGCAAGGCCTGTGTGTGCAGTTTCACTGCCAATCCGACTTGGCATTTGAAAGTACTTGCCAAGCCTAAAACTCCCCCTTTTCTACATATGTCACCCCTACGGTGTGCCCTAGGTAACCCCTAAGGCAGGGTGCTGTGTGGGTAAAAGGCAGGACATGTACCTGTGTAGTTTACATGTCCTGGTAGTGTAAAACTCCTAAATTCGTTTTTACGCTACTGTGAGGCCTCCCTTCATAGGCTAACATTGGGACTGCCCTCATACATTGTTGGAGTGGTAGCTGCTGATCTGAAAGGAGTAGGATGGTCATATTTAGTATGGCCAGAATGGTAATACAAAATCCTGCTGACTGGTGAAGTTGGAATTAATATTACTATTTTATAAATGCCACTTTTAGAAAGTGAGCATTTCACTGCACTTAAATCTTTCTGTGCCTTACAATCCACGTCTGGCTGGGTTTAGTTGACAGCTCCTTGTGCATTCACTCAGACACACCCCAAACACAGGATACTCAGCCTCACTTGCATACATCTGCATTTTGAATGGGTCTTCCTGGGCTGGGAGGTTGGAGGGCCTGCTCTCACACAAAGGACTGCCACTGTATGTTCACTATGAACAGTGTCTTCCACCTACAGTGTCTTCCACCTGGTTATTCTCATTCACTTCTTGCATGAATCAATGACCATGGAAGCACTCAATAGACAGACTCTTACAACCTATCTACAAACAAAATACAGTGAGGCTGGTAAAGAAACAATACATGCTAATTGCTGAAATAATAATCAGCAGAGCATGCTCAGAGAAAGACTTTAGCACAGGACATGAGCTGCTCCTGAATATCTCCTCTTTTCCAGATTTTGAACCCTTCAAATATTGCCTGCACACCCCCGATGGCCAGGCACACCCCTCCCCTAGGCAGGGATGGAAGGGGAATCGTTTCCCCTTCCACCCCGCCCCCGTGACCCCCTGTGGCGTCTGATGACGTTAGCGCATTTTCGCGCGCTGACCTCATCAGAGGCCTTCCCTCCGGTGCTGGAAGCTGTGTCCAGCGCCCGATCGGAGGAGAAATGCAAAGCATTTCTCCTCCGAGTACGTGGAGGGGGCAGAGAAGCCTGAAAGGAGAGGATAGGCCTTTCCTCTCCTTTCAGGCTTCTCTGAGCATTTCTGCTGCCCGATCGCGATGCGATCGGGCAGCAGAAATGCCACTAGACAACAGGGATTTTTTATTTTTTATTTTTTATTTACCTGATATGGGCAAGGGCCGCTCCCCAGGGGGCTAATTTGCTTTTTGGCTGTTTCTGTGATCCCCTCCTAGACACCAGGGATGTATTTATTTTTTGTGTTTATTTGTGGGGAGCGAACCCTTAGGCAAGGGTCGCTCCCCTGGGGGCAAAAAATTTTCTAGGCCATTTCTGCCCTCCTTGGGGGCAGATCGGCTTATTTTTATTAGGCCAATCTGCAGAAACCACTAGACACCAGGGATTTTTTTTATTTTTTATATATGTACACATAAGTCAAGGCCGCTCCCCAGGGGGACAAATAATTTTACGGCTGTTTCTGCCCCCCCCGGGGGCAGATCGGCCTAATATAATTAGGCCAATCAGCTCCCGGGGGGGCAGAAACCCCCTAGAAACCAGGTATTTTTTTTAATTTTTTTGTTATATGCGGGAAGTGACCCCTTAGGCAAGGGTCGCTCCCCTGGGGGCAAAATTAATTCTAGGCTGTTTCTGCCCCCCTTGGGGGCAGATCGGCCTATTTCTATTAAGCTAACCACTAGACACCAGGGATTTGTTTTTTTTGTCAGTTTCTCTTGAAGGGAGCGACCCCTTAGGCAAGGGTCGCTCTCCTGGGGGGGGGCAAATTTGTTTTAGCCCATTTCTGCCCCCCTTGGGGGCAGATAGGCCTATTGTGATTAGGCTGATCTGCCTCCAAGGGGGGCAGAATCCACTAGGCACCAGGGATTTTTTTTGTGCACCAATTTCACGCAAGGGGAGTGACCCCTTAGGCAAGGGTCGCTTCCCTTAGGGGGCAAATTTATTTTAGGTCATTTCTGCTCCCCTTGGGGGCAGATCAGCCTATTTCTATTAGGCCGATCTGCCCCTGGGGGGGCAGAAACCACCTAGGCACCAGGGATTGGTGTGTGTGTTTTGTTTTGGGGGGGCAGCCCCTTGGGCAAGGGTCGCTCCCCATGGGGACACAGTACTGTTGGCCATATCTGCCCCCCTTAGGGGCAGATCGGCTTATTTTTGGAAGGCCCATCTGCCCCCAAGGGGGACAGAAAGCCCACCAGAGACCAGGGAAGATTTTTTTTCAAAATAAGACACCGCAAATAAATGGGGCCCAAGTTGTTCTGCCCACCAGTGGGCAGATGGGGCAATTACCCCCGATCTACACCTGGGGGGCAGGAAGTCTACTAAATGCCAGGGAATAAAAAAACTGAAGGAGGTAACAGTCTTTCAGCTCTCCCCCGCACACTAAAACATCTTATCCCACAGCAAGCAAGTGGACATTTGATTATTTGGGGTTTTGGGTTTACATTTGGGTCATTAGAGCTTGGCTAACTCTCCAAATGTCCCACTTGGAATGTTGAGGGCTGCAGTTTTTGGACATTGGGATGCTGCCATGTAGAAAAATCCACAAGACCTAGACACATCTGAAAACTAAACATCGGGGTGAGTCCTGGGTGGTGTGCTTCAAATGCACCCCGCACCATTTTCTTACCCACAGTGCCCTGAATACCTCCAACTTTGTTGGAAATCACACATTTTTACCACATTTTTGTGATGGAACCTATCGGAATATGCAGGAATCCACAAAATTCCTACCACCTAGCATTGTCTCATCTATGCCGATAGAAATTCTGCCGCATTTGTCAGCCTAAAAATGTTTTTTTCCAAACTGCCCTTTTGGACCCGCTTTGGTTCCCCCTCAATTTTGACATGTTTTTGGCTCTTCCCTGTCACAGGCACTTGGCCCACCTACACAAGTGAGGTATCATTTTTACCCGGAGACTGAGGGGAATGTTGGGCGGTAGGAAACTTGTCCCGGTGCAGTGATCCCACACAGAAATGTGGGAAAATGTGGTTTTTGTTTTTAGCTAAATTTAAGGTTTGCTGAGGATTATGGGTAAGAAAACACTGGGGTATCCATGCAAGTCTCACCTCCCTGGACTCCCTCTGTGTCAAGTTTTCAGAAATGTCTGGGTTTGGTAGGTTTCCCTGTATGGCTGCTGAGCCCAGGACCAAAAACGCAGGTGCCCCCCGCAAAAACAGGTAGTTTTGTATTTGATCATTTTGATGTGTCCAGAGAGTGTTTTGGGGCATTTCCTTTCATGGCCACTGGGCCTACCCACACAATTGAGGTACCATTCTTATTGGAAGACTTGGGGGAACACTGGGTGGAAGGAAATTTGTGGCTCCTCTCAGATTCCAGAACTCTGTCACCGAAATGTGAGGAAAAGGTGTTTTTTAGCCAAATGTTGAGGTTTGCAAAGGATTCTGGGTAACAGAACCTGGTGAGAGCCCCACAAGTCACCCAGTCCTGGATTCCCCTAGGTCTCTAGTTTTAAAAAATGCACAGGTTTGGTAGGTTTCCCTAGGTGCCGGCTGAGCTAGAGGCCAAAATCCACAGGTAGGCACTTTGCAAAAAACACCTGTGTTTTCTGTGGAAAAATGTGATGTGTCCATGTTGTGTTTTGGGGCATTTCCTGTCGCGGGCACTAGGCCTACCCACACAACTGAGGTACAATTTTTATCGGGAGACTTGGGGGAACATAGAATAGTAAAACAAGTGTTATTGCCCCTTGTCTTTCTCTACATTTTTTCCTTCCAAATATAAGACAGTGTGTAAAAAAGATGTCTATTTGAGAAATGCCCTGTAATTCACATGCTAGTTTGGGCACCCCAGAATTCAGAGATGTGCAAATAACCACTGCTCCTCAACACCTTATCTTGTGCCCAGTTTGGAAATACAAAGGTTTTCTTGATACATATTTTTGACTCTCTCTGTTTCAGCAAATGAATTGCTGTATACCCGGTATAGAATGAAAACCCACTGCAAGGTGCAGCTAATTTATTGGCTCTGTGTACCTAGGGTTCTTGATGAACCTACAAGCCCTATATATCCCCGCAACCAGAAGAGTCCAGCGGACGTAACAGTATATTGCTTTAAAAAAATCTGACATTGCAGGGAAAAGTTACAGAGTAAAACGTAGAGAGAAAAATTGCTGTTTTTTTCACCTCAATTTCAATATTTTTTTATTTCAGTTGTTATTTTCTGCAGGAAACCCTTGTAGGATCTACACAAATTACCTATTGCTGAATTCAGAATGTTGTCTACTTTTCATAAATGTTTAGGTTTCTGGGATCCAGCATTGGTTTCACACCCATTTCTGTCACTGACTGGAAGGAGGCTGACAGCAAAAATAATTGTAAAAATGGGGTATGTCCCAGAAAAAAATGGTTTTCTGATTCAAGTCTGCCTGTTCCTGGAAGCTGGTGATTTAAGCACCGCAAACCCTTTGTTGATGCCATTTTCAGGGGAAAAAAACACAAGCCTTCTTCTGCAGCCCTTTTTTTCCAATTTTCTTTAAAAAAACAAAATTTTCACAGTATTTTGGCAAATTTCTTGGCCTCCTTCATGGGAACCCACAAAGTTTGGGTACCTTTAGAATCCTTAGGATGTTGGAAAAAAAGGACACAAATTTGGCGCGGGTAGCTTATGTGGACAAAACGTTATGAGGCCCTAAGCGAGAACTATTCCAAATAGGCAGAAAAAGGCCTGGCACAGGAGGGGGGAAAGGCCTGGCAGCAAAGGGGTAAAAAATTCATATCTCAAGTTCTACTTTTTGTGTTATGTTGTTATAGGCTTGTCTTATTTAATATACTAAGCTCTATTTTTCTAACCAGGCATTTATTATTTTTAGTGTTGCGTTTTCACTGTTTTACTGTCTGAAGTGTTGCAAAAATACTTTTCGCTTTGACTCTTAAATTAAGCCCGACTGCTCTGTGCCAAACTGCCATGGGTTGGGCACAGGTCAGTTTAGGGTGTGTTGGTGACTTGCCCTGACTAGGATTGTGGTTCCTGCTTAGATAGGTTGCATAACTCTGCCAAACGGAAACCCAATTTTTAACAAAACTTTTCCCTGAAGAATGTTGCGGAGAATGTCCATCAAGTCTCTAAGGTTTAGTTTGCCTTCATGAGGACAATACAGCTGCTGTTGGTCAGAGACTAAAAGAGCAGCTGTCTCTCTACTGAACACTGTTTCTGATTTTCGAAACCAGAAATGCAGGTGTGAGCAAGACCATCTAAGAAACTCACAATAGGCTCCTTTTCAGTGGTAAGAGCAGCTCAGAGGAGTGGTCGTGGATACTAATGTAGAGAAATCCTAAATTATCATTATGATTGTTAGAAATGGGGTCTTTGGTTGACAGTCAGGTTACCCCCTGTTCAAGCAAGGACCCTCACTCTAGTCAGGGTAAAAAAGAATCACCCTCAGCTAACCCCTGCTTACCCCCTTGGTAGCTTGGCAGAGCAGTAGGCTTAACTTCAGAGTGCTAGGTGTAAAGTATTTGTACCAACAAACACAGTAACTTAATGAAAACACTACAAAATGACACAAAACCAGTTTAAGAAAATAGGAACTATTTATCTAAACAAAACAAGACCAAAATGACAAAAATCCAACATACACAAGTCAAGTTACACATTTTTAAAGATTAAACTAAAAAATAGTGCTTAAAAACACAAAATGCTTCGATGAGGTGTTAACACGGCATCATGACTGAGTCGTTCCCAACAAGCCGACACCAGCGGCGCCGGACACGGAGTCGCGTAGAACCCCAAGTACAGTACTTTTGGTGAAGAGTGAAAAACAAGTTGATGCCGAAGTCGGGGATCGCGGCGTCTGTGCGAAACGTTGAATCCGCGCACTTCGAGCGGCGTTGGTCACGACGTGGTGCGGCGACTTCCACGGAGTCGTGGACTTCAGCGGGGCTGCAGCGGCGTCGGGCCTGCGAAGAGCGTCGCGTTCCAGCGAAGGTCACGGCGTCGGGTGCAGGCGGCGTCACCGGATTCAGCAGCGGCGTCAGTCCGAAGTCGTCCTAAGTCAATTTCCTTGGATTTGCACCAGCTTTCCTTTCAAGGGCCCAGGGACTGGATAGAGCACCACTTGTCACAGCAGGAGTCTCTCCAGAGACTCCAGTTGCTGGCAGAGGGAAGTCTTTGCTGTCCCTGAGACTTCAAACAACAGGAGGCAAGCTCTAAATCAAGCCATTGGAGATTTCTTCACAAGATGGAAGGCACACAAAATCCAGTCTTTGCCAGCAACTGCAGTATAGCTCCACAAAGCACAGTCACAGGCAGGGCAGCACTTCTCTTCAGCTCTTTTCCAGGCAGAGGTTCCTCTTGATGTCCAGAAGTGATCTAAAGTCTGTGGTTTTGGGTGCCCTTCTTATACCCAGTTTCTCCTTTGAAGTAGGCCTACTTCAAAGTAAAGTCTCTTTGGATTGTGAACTCCTGCCTTGCCCAGGCCAGGCCTCAGACACTCACCAGGGGGTTGGAGACTGTTTTGTGAGGGCAGGCACAGCCCTTTCAGGTGGAAGTGACCACTCCTCCCCTCCCTCCTAGCACAGATGGCTCATCAGGATATGCAGGCTACACCCCAGCTCCCTTTGTGTCACTGTCTAGTGTGAGGTGCAATCAGCCCAGCTGTCAAACTGACCCAGAACGGGAATCCACAAACAGGCAGAGTCACAGAAATGGTATAAGCAAGAAAATGCTCACTTTCTAAAAGTGGCATTTTCAAACGCACAATCTTAAAATCAACTTTACTAAAAGATGTATTTTTAAATTGTGAGCTCAGAGACCCCAAACTCCACATGTCCACCCGCTCCCAAAGGGAATCTACACTTTAATCAGATTTAAAGGTAGCCCCCATGTTAACCTATGAGAGGGACAGGCCTTGCAACAGTGAAAAACGAATTTAGCAATAGTTCACTGTCAGGACATATAAAACACATTACTCTATGTCCTACCTTAACCATACACTGCACCCTGCCCTTGGGGCTACGTAGGGCCTACCTTAGGGCTATCTGACATGTAAGAAAAGGGAAGGTTTAGGCCTGGCAAGTGGGTACACTTGCCAAGTCGAATTTACAGGTAAAACAGCCCTCACAGACACTGCAGTGGCAGGTCTGAGTCATGATTACAGAGCTACTTATGTGGGTGGCATAACCAGTGCTGCAGGCCCACTAGTAGCATTTGATTTACAGGCCCTGGCACCTCTAGTGCACTTTACTAGGGACTTACTAGTAAATCAAATATGCCAATCATGGATAAACCAATCACATACACATTTTGTAAAGGAGCACTTGCACTTTAGCACTGGTTAGCAGTGGTAAAGTGCCCAGAGAAACAAAAACAGCAAAATCAGAGTCCAGTACACATCAACAACCTGGGGAACAGAGGCAAAAAGTTAAAGGAGACCACGCTAAGGATGAAAAGTCTAACAATGATGTTGCAGTATTTTCTGTTGTTCTGCCAGTTGACAATTATCATTACCACTGTACTGTTTGTTTTCACAGTAAGCACTATTGGTATTGTGTGCACAAGGATAGACTTTTGATATTAATAAATCCTAAAAATACAATGCTAATGTACATTCTTAAGTTTGTCTATTCACAATTAAATAAGTTTGGGTTTTCACTTATTATTTCTGTGAGTGTCACAGGACCGATTGTTAGTTAATATGCACCTTGCTTATCTAATGCTCAGGAAGCACTGGCTGTTGCAGTCCACGAGTCTCATGGTGGTACATTAAGCCTTTGATGTCAGGGGTTGCAGGAAACCCTCATCTAGAGCGTGTTCAGCAGAGAATTACAGAAAACATTATCAAGGCTCTTGAAGCATTTCTCTTGCTATCATGTGTGGTGGTAGCTATCATGCACCTACAGGTAACCTCATTCTCAAGATCAGAATTAAATAAAAACATATACGTTTACTCCCGCCAGTGGGCTCTGGTAAATAATAAATGGAGGTGGAAGGAGATGCAATTTAGGGATTCCACCTATGAGTTGTATGGGTGTGGAACAGAAGTCTACTAACTTGTCTTGTGGGTATTGTCTTGTAAAGTGAGTTGTGGGTTACTGTAAGGTCTCTCCTGAGACATCCTCGCGGACTTTAGGGCTCTTTCCGAGCCGAGCACTTGTGATTGACTGCTTCAAGGACAGCAGAGAATCAATATTACTTAATTGCACTCTTCCACTGCAAATAGAAGCTGTCTTGAGTAGTCTAGTAGACTAGTAAACTAAGAACCTAAATAGGATAACAGAGGCTATTAGTATAAATAGCTGATAACTGATTTATCCAGTGATCACTTGAACATGATATTGTAGATTTAAAGGTCAAAATAAACCCTAGCAGTATCACCTGGAAGGCAAAAAGAAGAGTACTGCTAACCATAATTGCTCAGTTAAGTCAATCAAGCTGACAAGTCATGAGCTGACAAAATACTCCAATACTCTTTCAGGTAGGTGTAATTTGCAGCAATGCTGAACCATTTAGTGTTCTATAACATCAATACCAGTGCCTTTCACAGCGAAAATCCCTGGCGGATGGCTTGCTAAAATGTACCTGGATCATCAATGTTGACGGCTTTCACTTTGGATTCTCTAATGCATTAGTCACTTTTAAAAAGAAAGGTGACTTTTCTTGATGCTCAGCCTCGGAAAGAGGAGATGATGATTGAGGGAAAGAGTTTGTTGTTAAACACGATGCTGCTGGTCTTGCAGCTTCTGTGAAATGAGATCCACTGGATTCTTGTAAATTCGTTTTAATCATTCCTTCCTCCAGCTTTTTATTAGGTGCAATGGGTCCGGACAGACATGCGTTCTGTGCTCACTTTGTAAAGGACTCAAGGTGTGCCTCACTGACGATATCCAATTAGGTAGAAACCAGTCTAGGGTTGCCTGTGTTTCTGTTTAGAGGGGACAAGTCCTGGCAGTTGAGATTGGACTGGCGCAGGACCAACACTGATTTGCACATGGCATGTCATGGTCCAGGGTGGCATAGTGGATGAAAAATTATGTTTTTAGAATTCTGCCTGATCAATCACCAATGAATGAGATTAATTCAAGCATTCCTTCGATCACCCTAATTTTTTTCTGTTTGTCACCTTTCTTTGCTTTGCATGTAGTATCACATTTTCATTGAAAAGAGATTTTTGAAGAGCTTTCTTTCTCTTACGTAAAATTAAATGTTGGAACTGCATTATTAGCCCCTATTTTCGTATACATTTACAAGTTATAGTGCGATATAAAAGGTTACATGTATGCTGTTAATTGGATTATTGTTTCTAAGACCAGATACGTGTGTCAACTGAGGATAAATGCCTGAGATAGTATGCCTCTGCTTTTAAAAGTCTGTAGAAAACTTGTCCCCTCATTTCTCCTTTTTTGCTTGGTAGGTTGTCTGTAATAACCTGCGATTGGCCCTAACTATAACCTTACTTATTGTTCTTACTAATTGTGATTGTGGTAGAGTGTTAATGATGGGACCATGGTTTGCTAGTTGGATTTGCCAAGAGATCTGCTTGTGGGTTGACAAAACATGCATTGATTTTTTTAATTTGAAGGGAAGCACGCTGTATTTTAAATGACTGCTTCAGGTTGCCCACATAACGAGTTATTCACTGGTTGTCTTTTTTTTAGTTTTTTTTTAGGAGTATTATTGAGGGTAAGGTTTTTCAGTTGACACGCTGAAGTGCCTGTTTTTCTGTTTCAAAGCTTACCAGTATTATATGTGTATATAAGGAGCAGGTGGATAGCTACCAGCAGACAACATACTTCTAACCCTCACATGGATGGACTGCGTAGATAAGATAGTGGCCTGGGGTCTGTATATTTCAGGTAGTTTCATTAGGTGCCTCTGGTATCTTGGAGCCCAGAAGGCGCCATGAAGAAATATTTAATTATGAGTTTACAGTTATGTAGAAGACATGGCTTTCGACCTGAACTGGGAAACAAGATGGGCAGTTGTGACTACACTAATGCGTTCTTTAAAGAGTCATCAAAGCGATCAGTAGTTGACATCGGCAGGCATGGTCATCCAGATAGTGATTTATCAGGCAGCTGAAGAGGAATGCACTAGAAAAAGGTCACCCGGATGCTGAGGTGAGCTAAGTAAGGCAAGTCCAAAACCAAATGGAGTTGCCACCTAAAGATGCTGTTATACAGGAATCAACACACACGATGGTGAAGGCATTATTCAGTGACCAGGCTGAAAACCTGGCAGCCTAACAAAGCAAGCAGATGGAATATCTCAACAAATAAGTTTGAGGGGAGATTCGGGATGATGATGAGGTAAATATGATGCAGAGGTAAATATGATGCAGACTTCTTAAATGTGTCCTTTCTTCTAAGGAAGTGCAAAGAAAACGGAAACTAAAACTTTGAAAAGGGAAGAGCAAATGTACAAATGCTATAAAGTATTGGTACATTGGTAGAGGGCATTTAAGGGCAGGAGGACTTTGTGTGCTGGACATTGGTTCATCCTCTGATGTTCATCCTCTGATTCTGAAAAGTTTGCAATTGGACACTTTCCCCAGAAAGTGTGGGTGCACCACTTTAGCAGTGTATTAAGTTGTTTAAAGTTGAAAAGAGGTTACCTAAAGTTGAATACTTCTTAAGGCGAGGGCAATGAGTGTTACGCTCAGTATGTAATCTGTACTACTGCATCTTGATGAGAGGAGGGTGTGGTACTATATTGAGGTGGTGAGCCAACAAATTAACAGGAAGAGCTCGGCCAAGTGTCGGCTTTGGCTATGAGAGCCCGGGCAGGAGCGGAGCCTTGGAAATATTTGCCATATCAGTCGTGCACCAAACAACATGTTAGTCAATTCAAAGTGTATGTCTTTAAAATAGAGGTGCGTTTTAACTTGGTATAGGAGATTATATCTCTGCATTGATAAGTAATTAATAAAAATGAGTTTTCAAATATGAACTGAGAAATATCCCCACCCTGATGACAGCACTGTTAGTTAACTAAGAGGCAAGTTGTCATGTGTACTCTGTATCGGCCCTACTTTCTTTGATCTTAGATGTACTAATTATAGGTAGTGGAGTTTTGATTAAAAGAGAAAATGACACTGATATAATACTATGCTTTGGGCGTGAAACCAGAAAGAACAGCATTTTAAGAGTTTTTAGCCTCCTTTTTCCATGGAAAAGTAAACCTGCTCCATCTCCAGCTCTCCCCTCGCAAAGAGGTCACAGAGTTGCATGGCTGTTATGATTTCATAGGAAAGAGACTATGCAAACAATTGCATTTTCAAATGGACCAGGTGAAAGGATCTCTATCATCAGCAACTATAACTAATATTACAGCTTACATTCGTAGAGTTAAACATCTACGCTTGCTTTTTTGTCATTTCTTTTTAAAGTCTGAATAATATGTACAAGCATATTCGGAGAGGGCTGTGCCTATAGAAAACCCAGTATAGGGCAAGGGACCAGAGCCTGTCAGAACTTTGTCCAATCAGAAATGCCCTTCTTCCTGTGTGACTTAAGTAATTTAAGTGGGTACTCCTGTACCCTTTCTTGCTAGTTCCTGCGGCACCTCTCTCTCTGCCACTCTATTCTAAGCCTTCCTGGGTGTGGTTCCTTTGCTTGCTCCTGTGTGCTTAGCTCTTGGCCTCCTTTAAATGCCTGTGTCTTTTCTAACACCTTCTCCAGTGCACTCCGTCTGTGTCATGTCATGCTGAACAACGGGGCAGTGCTCTGGTAGTGTGCACTGACCACTGCCACGAAGATAGTCGACTGCCTCTGCTTCCCTCCCCCGTGGAGAAAGAGAACTGCTCCATGGTGCTTTGGTGCACAGCTACATCTGTGTTCTAATTGCAGGTGAAATATGGACATCAACACTGTCCCACTCCCTCAGGCCTGTGACAGAATTTTATTGTGGAGCCCTGTGGTGTCACGCGGAGTGGGGCGCTCAGGAATAGCAAGACATCTGGACAGCAGAAGTTTGTCACATATGGCGGCACCGACCACTTTCCCTTCTACTACTCCAGCTCAGTCTTGCAGAGTATTTAGAGTCAGCGGATTGCACCTCCTTCTTTGGGTACAGAACAATGGGCCAGATGTAGCAAAGGTTTTTACCCATTCTGTGTCAATGGGAAAAAGTGTTTGTACATATGGCCCAATGTGAGAACAAGGCCACCTTCCTTTTCTTTGGTCTGCTTATGTGACCCGTCCAGTGCTGAGGCATTGATTTGTGTCTGAGCGTGCTGCACTCCCCCCCCCCCCCCCCTCCACCATCCCTCCAGAAGTGCTGCTCCCATTTGCATCAAAAGGCTGAATGCCCTGTGCTCCTGGAACCTCCATCCATTGCTGTTCTCATGATGTGTTCCTTTCTTTATCAGTCTCATACCTCTCCTTGGTGTCCTCCTCTCCCCTTTTCCTAATCTGCCCTGCTTTTCTCTCCACTAATGTGTGTGCATGTCTACCTCCTGAGTTACCTGCCCCTCTGTTTCTCGTCCCTTCTGCTCCATCCTCTGCTGTTCACTCCAGTTGTCCCCTGCAGTCTGCAATCAGGTCCCCTCCCCTTGTGATATTCATTTCTCCTTCCGATTCCTTTCTTTTCGCCCCACGTGCTTTTCTCCTCTTGTTTTTTTTTTCCGGATAAAAAAGAGAATTATCTGTGCCAGGAAGTACAGTGAATAATGAATTATATGGCCGGTAACAGTTCACGTCCAGCTCTTATACTTGTCACTTCAGCTGGGATTGTGAGTCCGAGGGAAGGGTAAGTCGGTGTGTGTATATGGCAGTACTAAACTAACACAAGTGTGTTGGTGCGAGTGAAAGTGCTCAAAGATTGTGCGGGTTATGGTGAGAATGAGTGAATAAATGTGTGTGAGTGCATGCCATGGATGACTTGCAGTTTGTAGGTGCATAGTGAGGCACTGAGTGAATGCATGAGTGTAAGTGAGATTAAGCAATGGAGGAGAGCGACTGGACGCCTGGTCTGAGGGTCATGATTGTTGGTGAGAGTGAGTTCAAGTGAGGATGATGGCTGAGTTTTAGTCAGTGCATATGATGAAAATACTCAACAGTGCTGTATAGGCGTGAGTGGGGGGGGTCATGGGAGAGGTCTGTGTGTAGGTCCATTAACAAGCAGTGAATTCATGAGTGCATTGGTTTGAGGGTTAACAATTAAGGGCTAGGAGTGAGATGGTATTGCTAGCGCGCCTGGTCCTTAGTAAGTAAACTTACAAGGGGACGCGTATAGGTCGATGAACCTTTTGGATCGCATGGAATTTCCTAGCTATGTAGTGACCAATGGTATCAACAATCAGCACAACCAATTACTAACGTTGAATTCAAAATAATTGTAACCATCAATTCATGAATAAACCACAAATCCATAAAGCGTTTTAACAATTTTTATTTCCCTATTAGTTACAATACTAAGTCACCAAGTTAGACCGAACTTTATTTAAACCACAAGTATTAGTTCATTAATCACCACCAATACCATAAACTAATTGAGAAAACACATACTAGAATACTTCAACATAAGCCAGTAAAGATGAATACAAAGACATTATTAGCAGTGTTAAGCAAGCAGTTTGTCAGCCATTTGTCGCTGTCAAATGTCACCCCTAGAAAGCCTACCTAACCCAGATTTGCATCAGCATGTTGGACTTCATGCAAAATAATTTAGAAAGCATGAATTTGGAAAACCATTTTGCTACGAGAAAACTATATACCAGCGCAGTTGGTACCTAGAAGAAAAGGAACAAGTTAATCAGTCACATTGTCATAGCTACTTATCCACAATATGTAATCATCAACAAAGTCAGTCTTTGTCTTCAGGTCATCAATAGATCAGCAACGCATAAGGCTCTCAGAGTATGAGCCCAATGACAGAGTCTCGAACCGCATCTCCTGACGTCATCAATTCTCTCCTCGCATCTCTGATTTTAGCCCCTTGTCATGACTTTTTATTAGGGTCTCCCAGTCTATCCCCCTAATTCCCAATAGGTTAGTCAGTCAGCAGATATGACTCTAACCTATAATATTAATTTTCCAAATCTATACATTTTAATATTAGTCCTTTCACAGCACACTGATTGGTTCACTATACAATGTTCTCAACATCCGGCTCTTCAGGTATCGAAAATGTTGTGTGTTCCTTTTCAGTCAGTGCTTTCATTGTTCAAGTCCTGGGAAAGTACATTTAGCCTACTCTACACATAATTGTATCAAATTGCCTTCATCATCTCCTGTCCGTGGGTACATTGCAGAAAATTCTAGCTAGGCAACTTTAACATCAGGTGACTTCAAGGACGGGTCATGCATCAGCTTCTCTGCAGCGCGTTAGTATTTCTGCTCCTCTTGTGAGGCCTAGAAAGGCTAGGCCTTAATTTCAGCTAAATTAACTTCTACAAGTTAATGCAAAACATAGATTATACATCTTAATATGACACATTACTACATTATTCTTTCACATTTTCATTATTGCACACATCTTTTTGTTATTTTAGCACAAATTTGTATAAATGGCTGCCAATCCCCGTGGTCACAATTTCTAACGTGCACTTTATTTTCTCTACAATTAATTTCTCTATGAACTTTTCATACGTAAACATTTATTAATTTCTAATTAGCATATTTGCGTCAGCAGTATGAAAGGGGTCCATGGTGGGACGCAGTCACTTCCTTAGTATTTTAGTGTGCAGACGCACATGAGTGAGCGACAGTCATGGCTGAACTAGCTTTTTACTGGGGTTGAAGACACAAAAGTGGTATAGTGTCTTCAAGGTCTTAGGGAAAATGTTCTTGTTCACAAACCGCTGTAGATATTAGATCATGTTTGAGCCAGACAATGCTGTTGAAACGTTCAGAATAATACTGGTGCCTAAAGAGATTACCTCCCACTCTTTCCTGCTGTGGTTTCAGTTGCATGTGGTCAGATTTATCATCGAAGACCCACGATGAAACGTTGTTGCTAAAAAAGAGGAGATCTGTTTGTATCTCCATTTATTTGTATGTGGATTTTGAAAGATCCCTCAGTTTCAACACTCTTAAGGTGCAGGAGATGTGAGCCACATAATAGCTATTTGTTGCTTACTGTGGAGACTGTGCACTGGATTTGACTATTGGGGTTGCCTCAGCTGACTAAATCATAAGTTACAAGGAAATGTCATGTACTTTTGTCCTGCTAGCCCACTCCACATTTCCACTCAAAATTCTCTGTAAGCTCTGGGAAACACTGTCACAATGAATACCCACAACTCAAAAGTGCAGTTACTTACAGTCACTGATTTTCACAAACCTTTGCAAAGGAAAACACTGAAAACACCAGAATTCACAAGAAACAGAAACTGAAAACAAGAAACCCTAATTATAGGTTATTTAATAAAAATTCGTTTTTGTACAGCTCACATCCAAAACAGATGTTGGAAAGAGCTCTCCAGAGCTTTTCTAGTGTCACGCTGTGCAATTCAGCTACTAGATGGGTATCTCTTTCTCAAGGCACAAACAGGTGTGTTCAGTTGCTAGCGTGTGAAGTTAAAGCACGAATAATAACGTTTTGGCAATTTTACACAGCGCCAACCTTGCCTAAGGACATAAAGGCAGAGTTTGTTAATGTATTACTGTGAGGAGTGTGCATTTCCGTACCTCGGAGTACAGAAAGCTGTATTACTGCTGGAAATCCCAACTTGGTGATCTTTGAGGTTTCAGAGAAAATGTCACATTGTTGGAAGAATGTTCACGAGCCTTCTAGACACCGTCCCTCTGTTGGTGCATGTTAGGAGAATATGCTTGAACTTATTTTTATCAAGCTCTCTCAGGGATACATACTCGACTACTCTGGCTTGTGGTATGGTGAGCTGCAGACACTGATCAACTTCGGAGTGTTTTCAGTTAAGAGGTGCTTAAGTAAATCTCTGTGCTTTACAAGACTAGCATTTCTAAAATGGCTAATTCAGCCCCATTATCATTCCTGATCCTTGTTGCTTGAATACCTGCTTCTCTGTCCCACGGCAAGTGGTTGTCCAGTAATTAAATGATTTATTCAGAACGGCAGACATCGCCGGTAGAAGCCAATCTAATTAAAGGAGCTCCCCGCAGCTCGTTGACACAACCTATGTTCAACGTGAATTTACTTCAGAAAACACATCTGCACATCTGTTGTCTTTTGTCCCTGATGGCAGAAGTCTTGTTGTGTTGCTCAAGGGCACGAAAGTAAATTAAGCATATGTGGTGTCTGTTTGCTGACGGAAGATGCTGAGGTACCGCACATCACCTCAGTAGGCTGTATACCTAGAACATTCGTATCAAGTGTTGAATTATTCATGTTTTTATTTAAAGAAGTCCTCTTGGAAAGACGTGAAAGTTATGACGCTACATACAGTGTATTGTGATGGAATGCCTTAGTCACTGTATTGCAGAGGGCCCGTGACCTTTCTGTACCTCTTCAAATCCTCTCACTCCCTCATGATGCACTCCTTCTGCCTTTGGAGTCGCTCCTCAATTCTCTTGGGTACATTCACCCCTTTTGCCTTTGCGGGCACCTCTGACAGTCTCTGAGGTACCATCACTCCTTCAGCCTTCGGAGTCACTCCGCCAATCTCTCGATCACCTTCAACCCTTCTCAGTGGTGAGATTTGAAAGTGGTGAGGGGTAAAAGACACTTCCAATTTTCAGGGAGCAAGCAAGCAAGACTATTTTTTGTATATATAGAGCACAGGCCAAGCTTCAGGATTTGGGATCTGGGAGGGCCACGAAGAAGCATGTGTAGGCCAAAGTCTTAGGTGTCTGAGAACTGGGTTGGGCATGCTGGGTGGTCTTGTACGGATGTGAGCTGCATACCTTACCTACTGGCCGGTTTTGGCTACTTGTTTATTTCTAGTGGTTTAAACCTATGGACTCGATCTTTCCTGCTCTCTCCAACTCACCCTTCTTTCCCTCTGTCTTTACTTCCTCTCTCCGCCCCCCCCTCCTTTCCATACACTCCACCCTGCTTTCCCACTCACCTTCCTTCCACCTCACTCTCGTCTCTCCGTTTCATGCTAGTCTCTCTCCACCTTTCCCAGCTGTTTCTGTGCTGTGCCCGTCTCTTTCTCCACTCTCACTCATATTTATCACCTCACTCCCCTCTCTTTATGCCTTATACTAGTTTCACTCTTTCCTGACCTTGCAATCCTCTAACTGTGCATCACCTTACTCACTCCACATCACCCTTCTATTTCCACCTCACCCTTCTCTTCTTTGCCCTTCTCGCTCTTCTTTGCTCTCCTCTCACTCTTGCTTACCCTTCTCTGTCTTTGACTCGCTGCCTTCTCCCCCCCTCACTATTTCCTCACTATCCTCCCTCTTGCCTCAGTCTCCTCCCTAATACCGTCCACTGCTATGCTACACCTTCTCCTCTCTTCACTTCACCCTTCTCTCGCTCTACCTCATCCTGCGCTCTCACCTCAGCCTCTTCTGCCAGCTTCCCCTTCACTGCTGCTGCCTATTAGTTTGTGTATGTAACGGAATTAGGGATAGGAAGCGATGGAACGGCCAGAAAGGGTTAGGTGACGACAGTGCTTAATTTGTGCTTGTTGTTTACGGTGCTTAGCACAGGCGCTTATTTTTCTGCCTCAAGCATTTACTGCGAGCAAAGACACATATGGGAAAGACGGAGGACGAGAAAAACGAAAAAGCGTCACAATGGTAGAAAGCAGAAAGCTGCGAGAGTGAGCTGAAGGGGAATGGAGTGAGTGTAAATGGATTGAAGGGTTTAAAACGGCTTCAGGATTACGCTCCCTCAGTATTCCGCGCTCGCACACTTAATTGCAGCAGCCGCATGTTTAAGAGGAGGACTTTGAACACCTGCACGTTTTTATTTACAAATTAAGCACTGGGTGACGAGTCATAGTACATAGATATCCAAGTACAAGATGGATCAGTGCAAGCTGTTCGGATGTTGGTCAAAATAAATGGTTTCAGCTTTTCCCGAAAGGTAATTAAGTTTCCGAATACCTAATTTTGAATGAAAGCAAATTCGAAATTGTTACAGCATTGAAAAGGCTGGAGTGATAACTTCCTTGGTTGTGTCTGTAAGGTGCTATAGTTGATAGCCGGCATTGACGTTTGTTCAGGAATAACAAATAATAGGTAACACAGGCAATCTAAAATTGTGTTTTTCCTTGAGTCAGGTGTCAACTGACGTTCTGGGAGATGCAGCGGAATTCTTCTGAGCGCTGCTTTGATGTAATGTCAGTGAGAACATCAGCTAGTCCTACATACCCATACTTACTTCTATAGAGAACGTAATTGAACAATTGTTTGAAGTCAATGGGCTGAAAAAAGTGATTCAGTTTTTTATATCGTACAAGGTAGTTCAGGCTTTAGAGGCTGTTTGTTCAGCATAAGCCATAGAGAAATTAGAGTCAAGGGACTTACCCCATTATTTTGATAATCTTGTTTAATACCAGAGGAGAGAAGTCTTCACACAACTGTGTGGAGATCCGTGTTTTGTTTGTTTTTTGCATCTTGTTACTACTTGATTATCCAGCTATTTTCAGCTTTAACTGTTTGTTTGGCCCGAACATGTCTTTGAGAAGCGGACCTATTATGTCAGAGAACAGTTACAACTAGGCATAGTTTTGTGAGCAATGTATTTTATGCTCTTTTAAAAAAAAAAACTTGCCATCTTTCCAGTCGTTTTGCTTTACACATCATTGCAGTCAACTATGTTGGTCCACATGATTCGTTTAAAAGCACATGAAGACAGTGCTTTAAATGGGCCGGTACTGTCCGGTACTGAGTACCGGCACTTTTTTATTTTAAGAGGGAGAGTACCGGCACATCTCAAGAAAAACTTAATACTTTTAATTGGAGAGTACCGGCACTTCTCAGAAACAAGCAGGTACTCTGGCAGAGGGTACCTGCACTTTATTTTTTCCATTTCAAGCACTGGCGGTCACAGAATGCCGTGGTTTGTTGAATAAAGTGGTCTGGCAACCCAGTCCCTACAGTTGCCAATGATGGGTAAAGCCCCAGCAAGGGATAGCACTTTCACCATAGCGCATGTGCTAACCAGCTCAGTCATACAATTCCTCCACTGCACACTAAACAGGGCTGATACCTGCAAATGTCAGGGTAAATATGTAGTATGTTGCAGACTCCTACAGCAGTATTTTGAGCTGAAGAAAGCCTCTCACTTTACAAGGCACCCAGCCTTCCCATTTGCCAAGAGAATTGTGATAAATGTAAATGTACTCTGTGCAGTACTATCTATATGTGAGGTTGTTCTGTCCATTGTTTATTATTAAAAACGAGAGCATGGGGGGCATGGCCAAGGAGGCCAAGATGCTGGTTGCACTTTAATTTACCTCCCATCGCCCAACTGAAATCCGCCTGCATCCTGCCTGACAACATTCTCATTGGTTCTCCCATTCTGAGCCCTACGGACACTGGGTGCTATTTGGGGCACTTACGTGGCCTCGCAGCAGTGGTGAGAAGGCAGCTGCAGACCCCTGGCTGAGATCCTAAGGGCGAGGGGCCAGGAACAAGATGGTGGCAGTCTTGAGCCCACACTGCTGATCGCTGTCTGGACCTGCATTGCCCCCCTGCACAGTTCTCTCTCTCTCCTGGGACATGGCGGCAGGGGCCTGGAGTGTCCCGGTAGTGCTGGCAGGTTGGTCTTCGTGTGTCCCCGCCTTGAGTTGGGGCAGTCAGGGAGAGCCGTGTTTGTGGTGCCGGAGGCCTGCAGTCGGAAGTGGTATTCCCAGACGCTGATGCTGTGCCTGGGGACCGGAAGTTTTTCTGGGATGGATCCCAGGTGAGACTGCCTGGGGGCTCCTGGTGGAGTTCTGTTTGCGACACCCTGGTGGCTGCAATTCGAGGGGGAGGTGCCTGGTTCTCAGCGGCTATTCCTTGGGCTGCACTGAGGTGTTTCCTGTGGCGGTTATCCCCCCTGAACTGCAGTGTACAGGCAGACTGCAGGACTAGATGCTGGTGTTCTCTCATTCCATGCCCCCCTCTGGGGGCCACTTGGGGATTACCTCTTAATTCCTTGGGGTCTCGTTTCCCCCTCTTCCACCCATTCTCTCCCTTTGCAGCTGCCCTGCTAAGGGGCCATTTCGTGGGCCACCTTTCTCTCCTTCCCTCTCCCACCTGCCGTGGCCATGAAATGCCATGTGAATTGAGGGTCAACAGGGGATGGACAATCCCCCCCACACCCCATGCCCTTGCCTGGTCTAGGTGGCGTCCTTGCCTGGACTAGGTGTTGGTGAGCTACTGCTGGGTGGGGTGCCCTGTTAACTGGCACAGCAGCATGGGAGACCCAGGACATTATGGAGACTCTCTGTCCAAGCCATTAGGACGGGGGCCCCCTTGTCCTGGGGGTAATGGTGGATCCAGAGCCTGTGCGATCGGATAAGAGTGCCTGCACTGAGGTGACAATGTGATCCCTTGAGATATTGGTATCCAGCATTTTCAGAGTCACTCTGGCATGGATGGAAGCATTGGCGGGGCCTTCCACCTGCTGCTTGGGCTCTCATTTGCCCTCATTCGAGCTCCTGATCTGTGGTGACACCTCCCTGGGGGCAGGCTCATGGACTGTCATTACTGGCTGCTGGTGCAAGCAGACCTGTTCATGTGTGGTTTTGCCCAACAGGCTCTCACCTGGTCCTTCATCTACGCTCAGCCAGACTTATGAGCTGTGGTTTCGCCTCTCCAGACTATTGTCTCTGTTTGTGCTGCCCCGCAGCACGTGGGCCAGCTGGAGTGTGACTGTGCCCTCCCAGACCTACTGTTACCCTGTGGACAGAGATGAGTTGTGACAAACCCCCATGCCAAAACCAGCTTAGACCAAAATGGACCAATACACCACTTGAGTGACGGACCCTCAGGGGAGGGAGGGTACGGTACGGTACATCACCTCCTGCTGCAACTGGCCAACCACATGCAGACCTGACAACCATCCTTAAAGCAATTCAAGATTCTAGGGAGGCAGTGGAATCTTAAGTGGAAGGTGTACAGATTGATGCCTCTCTTGCACAAGGACCTTCACAAGGTGGTGGAGAGTGTGATGTAGGCTGAGGCCTGGGTCTTGATGGTTGAAAATGAGTAGACAACCCTCAGATGCCAGGTCTCTAAGCTGATCTCCATGACTGCCTCTTGAAGGACTGAATGTAAGATGCTGGAAACAGGACCAGGAGAAAAAATCTGCACCTCATTGGATTCTTGGAGGGGTGGAGGGCCCCAGCACGAAGGAGCGGTTCTGCTTCGAGGTCCCGCTAGACAAGCTGTCCTGTTGCTTTATCGTGGAATTGGCGCAAGAGACCTCCACTGGGCCCGTGATAGGTCGTATCTTCAACCATCGAGATGTTACGCTTCCTGAGGCATGGCTGACAGATTGGTTGACTGACAAGGTCAGAGGTGGCGGGGCATCCTCTGTCATAGTTGGACTCTTACTCTAGGCAAGAGTGCTGGGTTCAGGGATGACACCACTTTTGTTTGTAGGTGACTAGGCCAATCCTACAACAAGTCGCAACTGTCGGCCCAACCCTCCCGGCTCACAAGCAGTACTTCACCAAAAACCCAAATAGTAAAAGGTGATTTGTGGCAGCCGTTATGCCTGGACTCAAGAGTGCAACATCTCAGGGAAGTAGTGGTTAAACGGAGATTCCCCTTTTCTCACATGAGCAACATGTGTCAGTCACACCCAGGCAACAAAGGAGATGCAGTAAAGTTTTCAATAGGTTTTAATAACAAGACTGCATATACTGTAAATTGCATGGGGTGCAATGATAAGGATAACGAACAATGCAAGAAGCAGAATCGTGAAACTGAGAGTCGCCAATTCAAAGACCCCCACTATCTTGCAATAACATACGATGTAAGGCAGGTGTACAATAAACCCTACTACCCTAACATGATGAACCTAATCTCTAACCTAGCTAGGTGTGAAACCTAATCTGCCAGTCGAGCGAGAGCATCATTTTAAAACAAGAAAGCCGAAGAAGAAGCTACAACAGATTTACGGCACTCACAGGAGTGAACCGGACCACGCTATTCCAGCGTTCATAAAAGGCATTTGATTGAAGTGAGCCTATATGGGAAACAAAGATTCCCTTTTATCTTACTCCTTGAGACTCTCAAGTGACGCATGAGCCCCAGAGGAAATCCATTGAGCATCTTTGGACTACATATGTATGTGTATATATAGATATATATATATATATATATATAACTGGATAGGTAAAGATAGATGAACTTTCGTTTTGGGAGGTCAAGATAAGACCGACGCATTAGGATGGAAGTGAGTACCCGCCCCTAAGAAAGTGCCAAATTGGACCTGCCCTGATAAAGGTGGCTCCCCAAAAAGAGTGATAACGAAATGCGCGTAGGCACTGTGTTCCACTAGATATCTGACATTGTGAACATTGTGTTCCACTATACATCTGGTATTGTGTTTTACTATACAACTAATGAACTGTTCTTCATGGGAAGTGTACCTCACTAGTGATATAATTCGATTATTGGTGCCCATATTGGACTTATAGCATATTATCAGTTGGATGTGTCCATATGTTTTTGGAAAAAGGGAAATCTATGTATTGGAATGTGTTATCTGAGAAGCTATATTATATGGATATTTAAGCCTGTGGCAAACTAGGAGGAAACGCCAGAAGAAATTTATTTTGTGATTGTACTAGATCGTCTATTTTTTTGTTTATGAAGTTTTATTATTATGAGTATGAATGTGTATGTATGAAGTACGATAGCATTGAGTGTATGTTTTTTTATCATTTGGTTTTAAGGGGTGGGAGTTCTTTCTATGTTTATATGACTACTCTTGTGCATCAAAATAGAACATTATATGAAATAAAATATTACTGTCAAATTTGATTATCAATAGTTATGAAATTGAATAAAGATGATGATAAACTGATGTAATATGAGTGTAAAGAAGATATTTGTGTTCTGCAATCAAGAATAGTATACATCTTGATTCGCAAGACAACTTCTTAAATTGAAAAATGAAAAAATATATTGATTATCTTTATTAATGTATTTTATAGTGAAGGAATAGTAGCTATAACTTATTTTTCCACGAGAAGAGCCCCCCAACCTATGTTACCTTGGAATGAGATCTCTAAATCAGACTCCGAAGGCTGGGTCTGCATCAAGGCGACGTGTAGCATAGATAGCATTGATGGCATCTGATATGAATACCTCCGATAATCTTGTCTGTGTGAGATGTATTTATACAGATCTTGTAGGAGTCCTGACTTGGATATGTTCCCAAACAATAGATAAGAAGGCATGCTTGGGGTGGCAATTATATAAACAATGTGGCTACCTACGTATCTCATTTATCTTTGACGCTGATTGTGAAGAGTGGCACTGATAATGTGAAACTAAAACATCTTCATAACTATAAACATAGCTATCTTGGAAAAAATAATTAAATGAATGTGCTAAAACAGAGCACTCTAAGTAGGTTAAAAGTCCATAGGTGATGTGGCACAGGCCTGCAAGCCAGAAGGCGAAGCAAAACTCCTATTAAAACTAAATAGGATCCACTACACCCTCCCCATTGCCAGAACAAGTATGACGCCAAAATTATGAAGACAGAAAAAGTGAAGGAACCCAAGCTAAAACAAGCTAAAATCATATTAAGACATAAATAAAACCTAATTAAAAACTTGTTAAAATAGCTAGAACATACAAAGAGACCCAATGTCGACCATGACAAGCACAGCAGGCCAAAGTTAAAGGCAATGTTTGACAAAACTTTGAAACTTTAAAATAGGCCAATTGTCAAATTTATTTAACAGTAGTCGTGATCTTGAAGAGTGTCTTTGAACCCCTCAGAAGGAAGGGCATTCAGGAAAGAAGCCACATCGTCAGATGTTAGATAGATGACAGGATTAGTAGATGGATCAGCGGAGCATTAGTGCACAGTAGTCTGAGGTGCAGGATCTCCTGCAAAAGCAGCACCAGCCAAAGTGCCAAAAGGAGCCAGACAGTCTAACAAGGGCGTCTCGTAAGTGGCCTCATGAATCAGCCTCAGCCTCAGTCTCATGGGCATGACCGTGAATGAACCATCATCAGGAACATCAGCTGTTCCTTGTCCACAGGAGGCATGGGCGAAGCAGCAAGGAACACCGAAAGTAGATGTCCAAAGATGCACCAGGTGCAATGAAAGCCTGGTTGCACACACCATAGGACTGGTCGGAATGACAGTGACCAATCATGCTCCAATTCTTCCAGCAACAGAGCACCAAAGAACTGTCCTTGATATCACGGCATAGTTGGGCTGGTGGTAGTAGCCCGTCACTCCACTTAGCTGGGAAGGAACAACCACTGTGTATCAGGAACAACAGTAGCAGTATGCAGAGATCAATGCCAAAGTCACAGGGAAGCCGCCAAACACACTTGAAAGGAGTGAATGGATGGCTGAAGGAATGACTCCGAAGACAGTCTTGAAGATGGACACAAATCCAGACCCTACAGCCTTAAAGAAGTGCACAATCCCTGTAGTGTTCGAAGCATTGAAAATTCTGGATACCAGCTCTCCAAAGTGCTTGGGGAAGTTAATATTTAATGGGGATTCTATCTATGCTGATGATCTTGCTATCTGGAGAGCATACATCTCTCTAGCCAATGTAAACACAACTTGTTTCTGGAACAGTAGCGCCTTTAGTCTGCTCAGCTTGTCATAAAGTATCAATGTGAGGCCACATTTCTGCTACTCTTATCTCCTGTGGTGGGTGGGGGGAATAAAACACGTCCGCAACACATTACGATCTTAGAAACTGAAATTGCGTTGGCAATTCCTGGTCTCATACCGCAACAGCCTTGTTCATTCAGGGCCACATAACTTCCGTTCGAAAGTTAATGAAATGCTGGACCTATCAAAGTGATGGGAGTACCCATCAGAAAACAGGACAAGTTTGCGACCCCCGCATTCCAAAGGCCATGAAGGGACACCTGTTTGCAAATCATTGAAGGACTAAAAGTAGTCTCAATAACGCTTCTGCTAAGAAAGACCTCTGTTTCGCCGTTCAAACATTTATATTCAAAGGGCAACTCCCACTCTACTTTAATATATCCATTGCCTAGCTGCTCATATCTTCCCACGGCAAGATCTTTCAAACATTTTGGAAAACAAAAGGTGGAAATGGACAGATTTATAATGCCATGTACGAGCCATACTGTTGATGGACTTTGGGCAACCGTGAAAAGCAAATTTTCTATGTGAAGCATGGAGACATTCGCTTTCCTTTTAGCCATTGTCTCTTGTTCCCTGGATAAAGTAAAAGCAGCAAACAAGTCACTACTGTTAATGTACTGCCATGGAACGCAGGCCATTTTTCACAATCTGTAGTGTCAAACCTAACTGCATTATGTAACAAGGCTGACTTTGTCCATGGTGTAGAAAGGACATTTCATTCTGAATGACGTCAATCGCAGATGAGACTATGGGTGTCATTACAACCCTGGCGGGCGGTGTTAAAGCGGCGGTAAGACCGCCAACAGGCTGGCGGTCTTATTTTTGGAATTATGACCATGGCGGTTACCGCCATGGTCATCCACTGCTTCTCCGTTCCGCCCGCCAGGGCGGAGATGACCGCTGGGCTGGAGACCTGGGTCTCCAGCCCGTCGGCCGTGACAATACCGCCGCCGGTACTTTGACCCGGCTTACTGCCGTGGATTTCCAGCGGTAGGAACTGCCATGAAATCCATGGCGGTAAGCACTATCAGTGCCAGGGAATTCTTTCCCTGGCACTGATAGGGGTTTCCCCCACCCCCACCCCGACTCCCTCCCCTACACCCCCACCACCTCTGCCACCCCCCAAAGGTGGCAGGACCCCCCTCCCCACCCCGACCCCCAACATTACCTTACACACACCCGACACGCACACAGGCACCACCAACACACATACACGCACACACGACACACATGCCAACATCCACACACACAGTCAGACACGTACACCCACATTCACGCACACATCCACACAGACATACCTACAGACATACACCCACTCATTTCCAAAACACGCAACACCCCCGCAAGCATACACGCACTCACACCCCCCCTACATACACAGACGCACACCCCCATGCACCCACACAACACCCCCCCACCCCACTCCCCTAACGGACAGTCGACTTACCTGTTCCGTCGATCCGCCGGGGGACGGGAGCCATGGGGGCAGCTCTGCCGACACCACACCGCCAACAGAACACCGCCGCGCAGAATCACAGGACGTGATTAGCTGGGCGGTGTTCTGATGGCGTGGCGGTGGAGGTGGAGCAACCTCCACTTCCCCGCCGCCCGGAAGTATGGCTGTTGGCGGCTCTCCATCGGAAAAACGACGGAGGGCAGCCAACGGTCATAATACGCCGAGCGGCAAACCGCCACTACTGGCGGTCCCTCAGCGGTCTTGTTAAAAGACCGCCGAGGTTGTAATGACCACCTATGTTCTTAAGGGAGTATGTCCTGCTGGACAGTCTGTTCATGGCATTATCGACAACTGCTAAAGCCTTTTCCAAATTTTCTTTATCTATGAGCCCTAAACTCGCAGCTCCTTCCATTTGAGAAAGCTTCCAGATCTCATTGTGTGTATAGCATGATAAACCTTTTAGAGCGTGGCTTTCTAGGACCTAACAAGAAGTCCTGTAAGTCTATATCTTCAGAAAGAGTATTAAGATGTTCCTTAACTGCTGCTAAGGTGTTAGTCTGCAGTCATTGTTGGCACAGTTTACCTTCAATGTATGTAGTAACTATACCCGAGTGTTGACCCCAGACAGCGTGGGTCCGGCAAATCATGAAACCCTCTAAGGAATTCACAAAATGCGCCTGACACCCATTCATGTCTACTGGCCACAAAAAACACCCGCCGGGGCTGGAAAGTGAAGAATTATAGGTATCAGATGAAACCTTTGCATCTAATTCTTCCTCAGTGACATCCAGGAAGTGCTGCCAATTGGTGAATTTTGCCAGTGTGGGGATACTGGGCGCATTAATTTCCTTTATTTTTGCTAACGCTAGACAGGATGGCTGTTGAATTCTCATTTAAAAAGACCATTTGCACAGGCATAAGGCACTCTGTAAAGAAAACTTCCCTACCCTGAATATGCCAATCTTGTGTTCCCCATACACTCTATACATCAATAGTGTTCTTCCAGTATTCGTAGCCATCAACTGCAAGTCGGGAAACCAAGGAATCTGAATAAATCAATTTTGTTTGTGTCTTTGGTTGGCAGTCAAGTTACCCCCTGTCCAAGCAAGGACCCTCACTCTAGTCAGGGTAAAAGAGAATCACCCTCAGCTAACCCCTGCTCACCCCCTTGATAGCTTGGCACGAGCAGTAGGCTTAACTTCAGAGTGCTAGGTGTAAAGTATTTGTGCCAACACACAGAGTAACTTAATGAAAACACTACAAAATGACACAACACAGATTTACAAAAATAGGAAATATTTATCTAAACAAAACAAGACAAAAACAAATACACAAGTCAAGTTATCACTAAAAATGCAAAAAGAGTCTTCATGTAGTTTTTAACACACACTAACACTGTTAGCGTGAAAATGTACCTTGGGTGCGTCAAAAATAGCCCTGCACGGGCGAGTGTGCGTCAAAAAGGGGTTGCGATGCGTCAATTTCACTCACAAGCGTCGTTTCTCCTTTTGTCCGATTGGGTGCCTCGTTTCTTCTCTCTGCAGGAGAGCGACGCGTCGATCCGATCAGCACTCTCAGGTCTGGGCAGGCCTTGTGTTGTTTCAACACGCCCAGCGGTGTTTGCATCGGAAATCCAGCCGCATGATGATTCGAAAACCACGCAGCACGGGTTGCTACCTCCCAACCTCCATCAGCGATGCTGCGCATTGTTTCTCCAGCTCTGTGCGGCAATTCTTCAGTCGCTTTACAGGCGAACGTCGATGTTCAGCCGCGAAGCCGGCGGCGCGTCGGTTTCCCAGCCGCAGATCGGAGTCGCGTCGATCTTTTCCCCGCATGGCACTCTGTGCATGGATTTCTTCATCTTAGGCTGCCAGCTTCTCCGTTCAGGGTCCCATCAACTGGATGGGCACCACAGGGCAGAGTAGGAGTCTCTCCAGAGACTCCAGGTGCTGGCAGAGAGAATTCTTTGTTGTCCCTGAGACTTCAAACAATGGGAGGCAAGCTCTAAATCAAGCCCCTGGAGATTCTCACAACATGGAAGGCACACAAAGTCCAGTCTTTGCCCTCTTACTCTCTTCTTCAGGCAGAGGTTCCTCTTGGTTTCCAGAAGTGTTCTAAAGTCTGCGGTTTTGGGTGCCCTTCTTATACCCAATTTCTCCTTTGAAGTAGGCCTACTTCAAAGTAAAGTCTCTCTTGAATGTGAAATCCTGCCTTGCCCAGGCCAGGCCCCAGACACTCACCAGGGGGTTGGAGACTGCATTGTGTGAGGGCAGGCACAGCCCTTTCAGGTGTAAGTGCCCACTCCTCCCCTCCCTCCTAGTACAGATGGCTCATCAGGAACTGCAGACTACACCTCAGCTCCTTTTGTGTCACTGTCTATGGTGAGGTGCAACCAGCCCAACTGTCAAACTGACCCAGACAGGGAATCCACAAAGAGGCAGAGTCACAGAAATGGTATAAGCAAGAAAATGCTCACTTTCTAAAAGTGGCATTTTCAAACACACAATCTTAAAATCAACTTTACTAAAAGATGTATTTTTAAATTGTGAGCTCAGAGACCCCAAACTCCACATGTCCATCCACTCCCAAAGGGAATCTACACTTTAATCATGTTTAAAGGTATCCCCCATGTTAACCTATGAGAGGGATAGACCCTGCAACAGTGAAAAACGAATTTAGCAATATTTCACTGTCAGGACATATAAAACACATTACTATATGTCCTACCTTAACCATACACTGCACCCTGCCCTTGGGGCTAACTAGGGCCTACCTTAGGGGTGCCTTACATGTACGAAAAGTGAAGGTTTAGGCCTGGCAAGTGTGTACACTTGCCAAGTCGAATTTACAGTTAAAACTGCACACACAGACACTGCAGTGGCAGGTCTGAGACATGATTACAGAGCTACTTATGTGGGTGGCACAACCAGTGCTGCAGGCCCACTAGTAGCATTTGATTTACAGGCCCTGGCACCTCTAGTGCACCTTACTAGAGACTTACTAGTAAATCAAATATGCCAATCATGAATAAACCAATCAACATTACAATTTACACAGAGAGCATATGCACTTTAGCACTGGTTAGCAGTGGTGAAGTGCTCAGAGTTCAAAAGCCAACAGCAACAGGTCAGAAAAAATAGGAGGCAGGAGGCAAAAAGATTGGAGATGACCCTGCATAAGCAAGAAAGTCCAACAGGGGACCACAGTGGTCCAGGTACACACATTGTACTGGCCTGTTGGACAGTAATAGAGATGTCTGTGGTGGACGTTTGATGTCCTTTATCTGCTGGCAAATGTCACAACAAAGGATATATTGCTTGGTCTGTTAGTATAGATCTGGCCACCAGAAGCGTTTCTGTAAGAGTGTTATTGTAGCCGCAACACCAGCATGTGCAGAGGTGACACCCTCATGCACTACTTTGATTTGATCTAATCTCTGGTCTTGGTTGGGGATTACTCGATCTCCCACCCCAGGAAGATTCTGTGCACTGATGTGGTATGAATATTTTGTAGGGTATGCTTTCGGGAGAGGCTTGCCTTCAGCGGGAGCTTTCACGGTAGACAGAATTACATTATCCAATTCCATCTGAGAACGAGTCACTGCAGCAACAGAAGCCATGACTACTGCAGATTTGGCCACTTCATCAGCCAAAGGCTTGCCAAAGGTGGCCCACCGTCTGGATTACATGACCACTAGGTAGCTTATCCTTAAGATCAGCCACCCTCCCACACAGAGTTCTGTGTTTTGTGTTGTTCCTTACGGAGTCTCTGAACCCATTCAATCACCAATAATTAAGATAATCATTGTAGGACTGGACACAGTAGCACGAATCACCAACGATCAATGTGATTTGTCCTGGATCCATATGTTCTAGCGCTAAGATAAGGGCTTTAAGTTCAGCCAGCTGAGCTGCACAGTCACCCAGGCTCTGTTTGTAGGTATTGTGAGGGTGGAATATACCATCCTTCATCACCCCACTCATGGCTGTGCAAGCGGCTGAGTATTGATGTTCAGTACCTACAGCTGGATGTGCTGAACCATAGGTGTAAATGACAGTATGGTATCTGTCAAGTGGCAGGATGTTTAGAGGTGCAGGGTACTGCTGTTCGTATTGGAGGAATTCTTGTGTCTGAAGTTTTGGATCAAAGATATAATCAACATCCGTGGCAGTCAGGGAGGTTCCCCATTGAATTCAACGTGGATGTAAAGCTTTAGCGTTAGTAACGTTTGCTTTGGTGAAGGCCTTTAAGGCTGGCACCGGGGTAACAACAATAATGCGTTTCCTTTGGGCAAGTGGTCTCTCCTCAACGACAGCCATCTGAGCTGCAGTCAGGATGTTTTCTTTGGGTGCAAAGTGTTGATCTGCATTGGAATATAAATGTGATTTATATGCTATGGGCACTGTGTCGTCTTCGTTAAAGGTAACATAAGTGAACCCAATGGCACCAGCAATTATTCTGATGACCAAATTTGTTTTGTTGTCACTTGTGTAAGTGTTTTGCTTCTAGCATGTCCTGTTGCAATCCTGTAAGGATGCGTGTGTGTTCTATTGTCCAGTTCCTGCTAGAAAAATTGGGGTGTATTCAGTCATAGTGGCTTGATAAGTTGTGCATAGTCAGGAATGTAAGTTCTGCCAAAGTTGAAGAAACTCAGTAAAGACTGTAGTTTCTTGATAGTATTTGGTGGCTGGAGTTGAACACATTTTTCTAGAAAGTGTGGGGCCAGGCTCTTGCCCTTGTTTGATAGTTCATATCCCAGGAGCAATGCACTAAGAAAGGCTACTTTAGTTTTCCTAAAATTGAATATTGTAGCCAAGGGCTGCGAATCCTAGAACGATCCGATCGACCTGGGCAACATGAATTTTGAGGTCGTCATCTGTGAGATAGATGTCATCCACATATGATAATGCCTCAGGATCAATGTCATACAATATTGATGTTACACGGGTTGAGAACAGCCCTGGGCTGTTCTTGTAGCCTTGCGGCAAATGGCAGAAGAGTTTTTGTGAGCCAATTGAAAATGCACTCAGGTCCAGACTTTTATTTGATAAATTTTGGCAGAACAAAACGTTGGAGATATCCAAGGTTGTTTTATATTTTTTATGCATTATGTTGTAAATTGGTGCTGTGCTGAGTAAGTTTTGTATTGTGTATGTGCGTGAATGACTGTTTAAGTGTCTGTAATCTAAGACTTTTCTATATGAATGGGTTTTGCATCGGGTAATAACGTGTTACTCATTGCAGAGATACAGGGCTCAATTACACCCTGGTATTTGAGCTAAGTGAGGATCTCCCTTACTGGAGCTTTGGCTTTGTGTTTAACAGGATATTGTGGCTGAGGCTGGGGTGTAGACCTAACAGGCAAGGAGAATCCTTTTCCCAAACTACATGGTTGCGGTATACTGCAGGTGCCTGCGCTAAAGCCCAGTTGACAGCGTAGGCTTGTTTTACTACCTCTGGAATAAGATCAGAGAAAGAAGGCAAAATGACATTTTCCCCATGTGCCCACATCTTGTTCTTCAGCAATGTTCTCAAGTTTACTGTCATTTTTAATTGACAGTGCTGCCACCTTTTTCTTTTTTAACTGTGGCTTTTGTTGTAGGGACTTTTCTTCTTTTTTGTCTGAAGACTGTGGTGAGTCTTTCTTCTGTTTCACGTAGTCAGGATGTCGCTCTGACCGGCCCACTGTCACGCTACGTCTATCCGTTCCGTCCTGAAAGGACAAGAGGGATGTGAATCAGTATATCTGTCAGGAGCTTTTATATTTTCTCTATTTCTGAGATGATCCTTTCAGAGTTCTCCGGGTGTGGAGAATCTGCTCTCTTACTTCACCTGTCTTTAATTTTCTTTTGTTTATCCCAGTTCTTTTTAGAACCCGCCTGTGCTTGTTGAGTAACTTCCTTAGGATTGGTACACTGTATTTCTAGCTTTTTCAGCTTGGCTCCCAAACTATCCTGTCCTATACTGGTATAGGGATTGGAAATAATTTTTGGTAGCTCCTTCTCGAGGTATGGAATCTCTCAGAGCCACTGGCATATAGCCAGTGCTACCGCTTTCCCTTTAATGCTATTGAGTTTTATTGAGGAGACTGCATCGAAATTACGCATCAGTTTCATCCCCAAATCTAGGGCTGGTGCAGCCCTGTGCTCATTCTGAATTTGTTTTAAAACTTCTGGTAAATTGACAAGTTTTGTGGTACCATGTGTGGTAGAATAAATCGCAGCGAAGACTGTATCCCCTGTGGCGCAGTGATCCACTGAGGAAACCATCCTGAAGGGCAAGCACATTATGAGAATTCTATGTTTTTTCTGCGTTCCTGTATGGGGAAACACAATTTCCAGCTGATTAGTTTTCAGGGCTAGCCAGAACTGGATTTTCCCTCGTTCCGTAGGCACATTGCCCTTGATAGAATGTACTGTTTGTGGATTGATCCCAGTAGTAGCCAATTGGTATCGAGCAGGTGCTGGATGCGCTGGTGTTGTGTTTAGAGTTCGCATTACAAACTGAACAAGTCGTCTATATAGTGTTACTATCTCAATGTATAGATAGCGCATATCAGCTGCCTGCATGTTTTGTACACCAGGGTGAGGTGTATATGTGGCAAACATAGGCCATTTTGGTTCTTCATTACCTAAGGGACCTAATCTTACTGGTTGTATTACTTGTGGTAGGGCGCCATTAAACCAGTTGTGATGTTCTTGGTAAGTAATTGGAGTTTCAAGGTACTGGTATGCATGGTACAGTTCTGGCACATTTGCAATTCTGTATGTGTGGAATGTGAATGATCTAGGGTCTTCCTCAGGAAAGGTGATTAAAGAGTAAAATGTTTCTATCTGGTAAGCTTCATTAGCCTCTACTATGAATGTGACATCTACACCCTCTTCTGTTAAGCCATGCGCTACTAAGTTTGGTGTTAATGCCTGTCTGGCATTCTCAGGAATGTCTATGGTGTTTGCCCTGTTGTATGATGGGTAAGGAGAGGGAACACCAAGTGGGGAGAAAAGTCCTTTTAATAGTTCGAACTCGAACAACCTACTGCCTAATTAGGTGCTCCCTGTTCAGCTGAGTAGGATCTTCCCGAAGACCACGGACGTCTCCTTATGATGGTACTTGGGGTACCTGTTGTGTGTGAGACAGAGATACTCAGGGCATCCGTAAATTAGTGCCTAAACACCATCGTTGGTGGTGCCATGTTGTAGTTGGACTCTTACTCTAGGCAAGACTGCTGCTTCAGGGATGACAGCACTTTTGTTTGTAGGTGACTAGGTCAATCCTACAACAAGTCGCAACTGTCAGCCCAACCCTCCCGGCTCACAAGCAGTACCTCACCAAAAACACAAATAGTAAAAGGTGATTAGTGGCGGCCTTTACACACGGACTCGAGTGCGACCTTCTCAAGGGAGTAGTGATTAAACGTAGATTAACCTTTTCTCACATGAGTAAAATGTCTTCAGTCACAGCCAGCCAACGAAGGAGATTCAGTAACGATTTCAATAGGTTTTATTAATAAGACGGCAATCTACTGTAAATTGCATGGGGTGTAATGATTAGGATAACTAACAATGTAAGAAACAGAATTGTGAAACTGAGAGTCGTGAATACAAAGACCCCCACCATCTTGCAATAACATATGAAGGAAGGCAGGTATAAAATAAACCCTAATACCTTAACATGATGTACCTAATCTCTAACCCAGCTAGGTTTTAAACCTAATCTGCCAGTACCATGTCCATGAGAAGAGCCCCCAACATACGTTACCTTGGAATGAGGTCTTTAAATCAGACTTCGTAGTGACACAAAGGCTGGGTCTGCATCAAGGCGATGTGTAACATAGATAACGTTGACAGCATCTGTTAGGAATCCCTCTGATAATCTTGTCTGTGTGAGTTGTATTTATACAGATCTTGTAGGACCCCTGACACAGGTGCGTTCCCAAACAAAAGATAAGAAGACATGCTTGGGGTGGCAATTATATAACCAATTCACTGAAAATGTACATTATGTTACTGTCACAGGAAAGTGGGAAAGTAGAAGATGTGAACACCTACGTATCTCATTTATCTTTGACGTTGATAGTGACGCCTTTGCAGAGTGGCACTGGTAACATAAAACAAACAAAAAATTCCTAAGTAGAAACATAGCAGCCATCTTGAAATAAACAATTAAATAAATGTGCTAAAACAAAGCAAGTTAGGTAGGTAAAACGTCACTAGTCGATGGAGGCACAGGCCTGCAAGGCAGAAGCCTAAGCTAAACTGCCGATTCCCATTAAAACTAAATAGGATCCACTACACCCCTGGCCCACCTCTCAGAGAAACAAACCCATTAGTGGAGAGGCTGGTCGATCCAGTGTGGACAACGGGGATCACTGAGCCCATCTCATGCGGGGACTGCCCCGGGTGCCTTGGACACAGAGGTGTCAGTCTCTGACACCCCAACTCTCTTTCAGACTCGGGAAGGTAAGGCTAATTCACTTACTTGAGCCTAGGCTGTGCACTGTACTGGTCATGGTGATCTGCCATCCATAGCTGACATGCTTGTCATGGAAGCCCTGACTGTCCAATTTTTTTTTTTGTTGCGGGGGCTAGTGGGAGGGGACGCACAGGATCTCTTGCTGATGTTCTGTGTGCTACTGTGTTGGTTTCTTACTCTTCTCAGATGTCAATGTCTGCCATTAGAATCTTCCTGATGGGCGATTGGGTCCCTTGATCGGGTATCCCCCTACTTAGTTGTGTTATGTTTACTCATTGACTGACAGATGCTTCTGGGTTGGAAGTATGGGTTGGGAGGAGTTGGGGGGAGGAATTGTTGTTTAGTTCTGGAGTATTGTTATGGGTTTTATTTCAGGCACCCACTGAAAGCATCAGCCATGACAGATATTCAATGTTACATGCTTGGCTCCATGGTACTGCTTACCATCCAAATCCTGAGCCCATCAGACCCAGGAAGGATCCCCCCTTTTCCAGCTCTGCCCCCAGATGGTTAGGGTCATTTCCTGGAATGTGAACTGTCTTCTAAACCGTTTCAAGAGGTTGGCAGTACTGCGCTGTATAAAGCGGTATATGTTGGACGCGGTCCTTCTCCAGGAGACACAACTCCTAGGTTCCCATTGCCTTTTCCTTGGCTAATTTAGGTACAACCCGACTTTTCATGCCAGCTTCTCCAGAGGTTCGAGAGGGGTTGTGATCCTTCTGCACAAATCGTTTTCTCTGGCAGTGTCCTCTTCTCACATGACCCACCGGGAAGATCCATAGGGATTGGGGGCTGGCTCGAGGCCAGGCACTATAATTTTATTTTGCCCTACATCCCCAGAAGCTGTTACACTCAACCTTGGAGGCACTTTGGTCTCTTGTGGTTGCTGTTCCCATGGGGACCACCGTGATAGGAGGGGACTTCAATGCAGTCCCTGACCCAACACAAGACATCTCAGACGGCCACCCCTCCCACCCTGGCCTGGTCAAATGGCCCACACTGCTCAGTTAACTTCCTGGGTGGACTCCATGGGCCTCTGTGACACATGTTGATCATGGAACCCCTCACAACGGTCCTGCACCCACGCATCAGTGGCTCACAAAACAGACACCATAATTGATCAGATCTAGCTCCTGGCATGCAATCTACTGTCGCTCCAATCTGTATGGTTTTTGCCACGTGGCATCTCTGATCACACACCCATCCTCCTGAAATTGTGACCCCATTGATTGATGCTCCCTTTGACCAATGTGGTGCTTTTATGTGTGACACCTGATAGACCAAGACTGTGCCGACTTTGTGGAGGAGGAACTTCAGGCCTTCTTCAAAATCAATTAACTTGATGTCCTCTGCTGGGACCCGGTCGGGGCAGCAAGCACACCTACCTTGAGGGGTCTGATTAAGAGGTATATGTGGAAGAAGGAGATGAGCCAGTTGGCACAGGTAACCGAGTTGGTTGCTGAAATTCTAGATCTGGAGTGGCAGGCTCATGGACGGGCTCCAGAAGACACGGAGCACCAGCTAGTACTGTTGAGATTTAAGGTGCGACAGGTCTCTCTTGAAGAAGCGAAGCAGTGCTGGAGAGCATCGACTCAGTGGGTTTATGAATATGGGGATAAGTCAAACAAATTACTCCATTGGCTGGCGACCCATGATGTCTCCCCCAGGATAGTGCCGGCCATTCATGACCCCGCCAGAGCCCTGTGAGGGTTTACCTGCAATTGCGCAGGTCTTTGTGGCCTACTATCAAGACCTATATGCAGCGATCCCCGCACCTCCACAGGAAGTCACATCCCCACTACTGTGGGATATCCCTCTGCCTTCCATTCCTCGTTCCTTGGCTCAGGGTCTCGACCAACCACTCACAACAGAAGCGATAGGCCTGGCTCTCTCTGATTTCAAGTCGGGCAAGACCCCTGGCACAGACTGGTTCCCATTGAATTCTTTAAACACTATCACACTCATATGATACCCTACCTATTGGCCCGCTAAGCTGAAGCAACAGGCCAACAGGCAGGTCTTTTCCACCTGACTTAGATAATGCCACTATTGTGGTTATACCAAAGGCAGACCAGCCTACAGAACTTAGCTCCTCTTACAGACTGATTTTTCTCATCAGTGTTGACATCAAGATCTTTAGGAAGGTCCTCACAACCAGATTGTGTCGGGCATTAAATTATCTGATCCTTTCAGACCAGTATGGTTCCATGACTGGCAGGAGCACTCCTCATTGCATACAGAGGGTGCAGCTGGCTGTCTCTCAGTCGAGCTACCTGAGAGGCTCCTTGACCCTCTTCGTAATTGGTTTTCAAAAGGCAATTGGCACGGTCACATGGACACTCCTGGAGGCCGTGTTGTGGTGGGCTGGCTTTGGATCCTACTTCCGTTGACTTGTCTGTCTACTATATAATGCTCCCACTGTCTAGGTTTATGTGAATGGAGTCCTATCCCAGCCCTTCCCAATCTTCAGGGTCACTTGTCAGGGCTTGCCCCGCCCCATTGTTGTTTGCCCTCATAATAGAGCCCCTGGCTTGCCTGATTAGAGGTGATGCTCAGGTTCGGGAATGGCAGTGGGAGGGGGCGTTGAAGACCTCATCGCACTTTATGCGGACCATGTCCTGCTGTTTCTGGCCGACCCATGGTCTTCAGGCCTGAATGCCTTGAAATCCTCTGCCTGTATGGGCAAGCCAGAGGTTTATGGATTAATATGTGCAAATCGATACTAGTGGCTGTTGAGGGTGATGCTACCTGGTTCCCTGCTGTACCAATACAGCCTCTCTCCTTTAAATACCTTGGGATCTACATCTCCTGGACATGACAGGAACCCTCAATTTCCAGCCCCTTATGTCAGCCTTAAATAAGGGATTTTTAGAGATGGAGTCCCCTGCCGCTTAACCCGATGGTGCACATGGCTTTATTTAAAATAATGTGCCTTCCCCGCTTCCTCTATTATCTTGCAAAATGCCCTCGCCTGATCCCCGAGAAATGGTTCCAATCTTTCACCTCCAGGATCACTGCCTTCTTCTGGGTGGGGGGGTGACATTGGGTGGCCTCCACCTCTGCGAGAAAGCCCCTATATGATGGGGGGACTTGGAATACCTTAGATTTATGGGTATTACCTTGTTGCACACCTGGTACTAATCAATGATTGGTTTATTGGAGGTTGGGATGTCCCCGCTTATCCTGTTGAATTAAACCTCATGGGCCTTGACAGTCTATTCGACCTACTCTATGGTAGCCCAATACCACATGCTTTTCCTTCCTGTACCAGAGTGATATTACTCTGTTGGAAAGCAGCCCTGTGTTGTATTCACTGGGATCGTCATGTTAAAGGAATAATGCCGCTGTGGCAGGGTACATGGTGCCGGGTCTTAAGGGGTTCACACAGTGGGACAGAATAGGGATTCCTTATTCAGAAGATGTTCACCGGAGGGGGGCACTAATGTCGTTCCAGGAGCTGCAGGACTTTTATCACCTCTCCCACATGCGATTCTTTTGTTACCTTCAATTATGCCATGCCCTGCTTGTCCACATCCTGGTATACACCCAGATCCCGAAGATAGTCCTCTTGAAGCTAAACTACAGATGGGTGACTGAGCAATAGGGCCATTTCCACGCTTTACTGTTACCTGATGACCAATACCCGGATCGCTTCCTCCTCCTGCAACATAGGTGGAAGGTTTCGGTGGGAGCGTTGGACAATAACTGGTGGGAGGTGTTCTTAGCCCCTAGAGAACTGGTGATTTCCTTGTACCTTTCGATGGTCGAAATCAATCATCTCCATTTGACATATTTGACCATCAGCGATTGCAGCAGATGGGCCTTGCCATCCAGGCAGCGTGTGCAATGGTGCACCCTACCCACAGTTGATTTTTTCCTTATTGGCCGGTCTTGTCTGACATTGCCTGCCATTTGGGGAGGGATATGGTTTGAGATCTCTGAGGTACTGGGCCGCCACATTGACCTTGGTCCTCAGATGGCCCTACTGGGTCTCCTGGAGTAAGTTGGAGGGCCAAACTAGGAAAGGGCATTTATTGATATGGTCACATTAATGGTCAAAAGGGATATTGCCCGCCCTTGGAGGCTGCCAGAACCCCCTTCATTGGGGGTGGGCTGGTGTGCACACCAGAAGCCAATCTATGAATCACGAGGATGCCCCCAAAAGCATGATAAGATATGAGGTGGGTGGGTGAGCCTATCATGTACTACTGGTGTGTTGCTGTTGTTTACAGATACTTGTACTCTCTTCCCATATCCGATATGCACTGTGATGATGCTAAATGATTGTTGGTGTAAAGTTAACTGATTGTTGGTGGATGCTGCTGATAAAACTAATAAAATGTGTTTATTAAAAAATGAGTTTATGGTCACCCAATATGTGTTGTGCAGCTCTGCTGCTCATCACAGAATATGACTTAAAGAAGTATTTACTTAACTGCTGAACCTAAATATTAAATTGTAGAAATGCTATTGTTTTGTGTTTTTTGTAGCAATTAATATGTATGGCAAGCATCCATTTCTGAAACCACACTTAAAAAACAGGAATCAGGCCATCTTGACCTGCACTGGAGGCCAATTAATAACACAGTATTTCGGTGGGTTGATGAACCTGCTAGACAGACTGCACTGCATCACAAAGAGAGTAAGACATTTACTATCATGTAATGCATTGAGACAATGTGAATAGTTGATTTATATAATGTATAGAAGCCCAACATATCCGTTTAGGGCAGAGTACTAAACCGGGAGGTAAATCTTGATAGCAGAAATAACATTTGATTTTGGCTTACCTTCCAAATTTAGTCTTTTTCAATAAAACTGAGGGATGACAAGTGGTATCAATGTTATCACATTTTTCTTTTTATAGATTTTCACTTCTGCACTTACCACTAGCATTCACAGTTGGTAATGGGGTGTGTGGTAAGAGTGCTTCCTACTATTAAGCTTTACTGTTGAACTTATATTGCATGCAAATGAGCATTTGTGCAGCTATCAGGTCTCTGTACGTATTGTTCAGCACACTGGATGGGTGCCAATATGGCTGATGGATTTATTAAGTGTTAGGTTGCAAGAGTCCTCTGCATGGTGATAAACGTGCACCCCTACCATGAGGGGCCCAGCTGCATTGAAATCTGGACCCTGGTACTAATTTTTGGTCATAGGCGATGATGCATGTGCACAATGACCTAAGCTGGTTTCATGGTTTCTCAGTCCGGTTAGACCAGGAGGCGGCGCACCAAGTGTTACCCTAATGGTGGTAAGGAGCTATGGCACGTACCAGGATTTACATGGCATTGGCACAGTGGTGGCAGCACACCCGTTTTATAGTATTTGGTAGTGCAAATGGGCCTTTTTTACCTGTGTCATTGAGTGGTGCCTACAGGCAGACTTGTGTAAGGTTCTGCTGGTGTACATTTACCTAGCCTTGGCCTTCATGGTGAATGTATGTAGCGCCTTTCAGCACCACTGCATGTATGTGATATGTTGCATGTGTGTGCACACACCCAAGTGTGGTACATAACACGGAGGCATGGTTCCATTTGGGAAGACAAAGACCTAGGAGAGCTAGAAAGGAGTGCACTGCAGACCCCGAAAGAGATCTGAACTGCTGACATTCTTGGGGGGTGGGAAGGGGATACATAGAAGAGACAAGAGCAGAACATTTCTCTGTGCACATTAAAGGCTTTTGTGATTCCTGAAGGGTCCTGGTCCATGGAGTAGATGGTGGGTCTGATAAGGCACACACACCAGAAACACAGAATCTAAATGAGGGAGAGCTTAGTCCTTGAACCTCTGTGAAGCACAAAGGTAGTGAGGCTACTACCCAAGTGGATTCCATGGTCCATCAATTCTGGTGCCACCCCTACTTGTGCAGGGTTGCCTTCTGATAAAGGCCAGACTAGGGGACTCCGCACCTATAACAAGATTTTTAAAAGGCAAGACACTAAAACACGTCTAGTGCCCGGGTGAGCTGTATAAATGTGAAAGCCAGAAAACCACAAATTGTTCATCAGCGTAGACGAGATCATCATGACTTTGAGCTGCTGCAACTAGTTGGGGGAGGGCCCATCACCGAGGAGTCTAAGAGCACTTGCTCCTTGCCCGGAGCCACCAGCCTTCTTCCTGCCTGTCAAGACGTGTATGCCCTGTGAGGAGGAGAAAGCCTGAAGGGAGTGAGGCCCAGAGGGGATCCTGATGAGTGAATCCCACTGAGCAAAGTGTGAGTCACCCAGTCCTGTCGGGACTGTTGTGAGAGAGAGCTGTCTGCCCTCTTGAAGATGTAGGTGAACCCCTTTAGGGCTGTGATGAAGTTTCTGGCTGTTCCCCATTGAAGCAAAGCCATTGGGGATGTTGCTCTTGCCCTTGACCCTCATCTGCCAGGAGTGCACAACTAGGACCATTGGGGCCATCACCCTGTATAACAGATGTTTGGGTAATTGCTCATGACACCCGTATGCCAAGAGGAGGCTAATAGGCACATTGGGGTTCTCACCTGCATCCGAGGAGTCCCCCCGACCATCAGAGGGATCTCAAATCAAGAGCAAAATCCATTCTGCATCACCACTGCAGCCACATTACGTTACCTGTGCTAGCCACAAAGAATTGGCTGCTGGCTGGACCCAGGTGCTACTGCTGACTGCAACCATCTCAGCGCTTTGCTCCCGCTGACCATGGGAAGATGTGGTGCATTGTGCTCCATTGTGCTCATTACCGGAGTGTAGGAAGACATGCCCTGTGTCGCAAACTCACCTTCAAGCTGCAGCTGGGTAAGACTGAGCATGGCTGGCAGGCCTTTTGAGACTTGCATGAACTCTGGATATTGATGCCATAGTGATCTGAGCTTAAAGGGCCCAAAGTCAGACTTACTTCACATTCTTAGCGTGGGCCCCACCTGTGGGGGTCGCTTCACATTAACCGCCAGGAACACGTGACATTTGTTAGCGTGGCAGAGGGAGAGAGAGGACCCCTAGGACACTGCCTAACGAACCACTCACCCTGAAAGAGTTTAGTGTATATTATTTAGTGTGCTGTATTATACTTTGCGTACCTCATAAATACTTCTTTTCTTACCAAAGCTAAGTATTGGACAGGTCAACCAAATTATAGGTGTCACCGTATGTATTTTGAGTCTTGCACCTTTGCTTACCTTGCACCTACTTCCCCTTGAGAAACCTTGGACTGCTCGACCCGCGAAACGACTGCCACTCAGAGACAAGTGCTGAAGGGTGGTACTTGGCCCAACTGTTATCATAGTAGATCGGGCAGCGTAAGTAAAAGACCTCAACGCCAACAATTGGGCCCAGTAGCCCCTGCCCGCCCCGTGGCCCTCTGAAAGGGGTGGTGACATACACCAATGATACCAGGAACTTGGGGGAAAAAATGATATTTTTCGGTTTGCAGTTCTGTTTATTTTAAATGGAAGTCAGAAGCAATTAAAACAGAGATATTATAAATTGGTGCCATTTTAATTTACTGCACACAACTAAGTAAATTTAGCGTTGCTCGTTTTATTTTGATCCTAATAAAATCTTTGATACCATCACAGCTCAGGATTAAGTGTCAATGTTTATGTTGCTGCTTTGAGCAAGCAAACCGCTGTTTACTACACAGCACAAAAAAAGTTGTTTGCCACGCTGAAGCCCCTGCCTCTCACACGTTCCTTTCCCACAGAAACAGCATTGCTAGCTTCATGTTTAAAAACAATTCACTCGTTTTTTCAGTCAGAAAAAATCAAATTCAGACCTCCGAGTTAAAATTATTAGCAGCTGTTTGTCAGAAGAGGTTGTCTGAGGTTTTATAGTTCATCCTTGAGATCAAGGCAAACGCTGCCAGGAGAGACACCGTCCAAGGGCCTTTCACTCCCTCCTCCTTCAGCGCCAAGGTTATCCGGGCACGCAGCAGCACCTCCCACACACTTACTGAAGCGCCCCGGCTGCACAGAGGCAGGAAGCAGGTTGACGTCCCGCATCACTGACCGGTGTTTAACTTCATTGATTCATTTGATGGAAGCACCATCAGTGTAGGGGGTTGAGCCGGACGGGACTCTGGCTAGTACTTAGTAACAGAATGTCAGTCTTGGGGTGGGTGTCCGCCCTTGGCCCGTTGCCCTGCTTGCAATGTTCTTCACGGCCTCTACCTGGTCATCTTGCCTCATCCTCCTCGGCACACGCTCTCTGGGCAGGAGGGTTTTGCAGGGCAGAGGCAAACAAAGGGGTGAGTGGACAACAGCAGTAATCTGTAGATGTTAAAGCGGTGACTTCCCTATATACGCAGTTCCATGTGTTTATTTTGTCATCTAGTTAGAGGTTCATGCGTGAAATGGAGAAATAGAAGTGCAGGTACTCTGTGCCAGAGTACCTGCTTATTTCTGGGAAGTGACGGTACTCTCCAATTAAAAGTATTACGTTTTTCTTGTTAAGATCCAGGTACTCTCCATCTAAAAATAGTGCCGGTACTCCGTACCAGACAGCACTGAGAATATCAAATTATCTTTTGAGAGTAGAAATAGGACCCAGGTCAGATGCTCTCAAGTGCTATGGGTTTTATAACTCAGTTCGCAAAGCAGCTAATACTTCCATGTTACTGCGCACTCCTACTGTGAACCTTATACAGTTGGTAAGAATCAGTAAGCTTCAAGTAGCACCGTTGTAAGAGTTGCATTAATCCACCAAGCTACTTAACTTCCCATGGAAACGGTTGCATTCTGGTTATTCACGTATCTCTGCAGCAGACTTTCCGCTTGAGCTATCTAACCAGGGTTGCAATCTGTAAAATGTGTTGGTGTGTAGTTTTCCGTGGCATGAGTGTGGGTCACTGATATATGGACAGCTTATTTTGTGCTCTTTTGATGCAGCACGCAGATCCCCATAATGCATGTCTTCGTTTCTAAACATTAGCTTTATCTCCATTTTTCACCTAATTGTGGACTTGGGTTTATGTGTGATGGGGTTTTGGGTATGAAAGAGACATTATTTATGATGACTACCTAAAGTAAATATTGTCGAGGTGTTAATACCAGGTGTTATTATTTTGTACTCTTTAGTGCTAATTTGTTTACCCTTGAAAACGTGAATTGTCATGTTTATCCCTCTGGATGTCAAAGTTGTGAACATGTATGTTAAATAAATCTCTGTGGCAGGAGAATTAATCTCCCCAACTATCTTACTAGCAAACATGCATGCTTCAACTCCATACTGGAATGGGTAGTAGGTACTGATACTATATCAAAAATGAGATGCTATTTGCAGTTAAAATTCCCTGCGACGGCATGGGAACAACATGAATGTGTGTGTGTTGTGCTTTTTTTTTTTTTTAATGCATGCTTGGGTCAGATAGTGAAGATGCACTGAGGACCACTGGAGATGGTGAACTTGTCAGTCACATCAGCAGGCATTTCCCTTTGGTTGGCTTTCTAGATGGTGCAGCTGAGGCTGGCAGTCGAGTCAGTGGCATTCTAACATGGGGGAGTGATGTGGTCATATTTCTTTAGGACCTTGATGAGACATCTTGCAGCATTTATGATGTGGAGCCTGAAGGGCATTGGAGCAGGGCTTTGCCACCATCCATATGCAAGTATTCCAGGGCTTGAACAGCAGTTGTGAAGTCACTTTGTGGGGGGTTACTATTTTCACTTTTCTGTAGTAGAAATCTGGTATCATAAGCTCTTGTATTGCTTTCCAATGTTTTCCTTTAGGGAGTGGATGGTGACCCAGTTGAATCAGAGTGAGTCAGTAGTGGGTGATAGTTGGAGTTTGAATATTTACTGGTTATGTCATTGAGTCCGGTTTGAGCTAGTTTTCCCAAAGGATCCCCACCTCATCCAACTGCAGATCGATTGCTCCTTAGGTTCACACTTAGTTTGACCTGAATTGATATCCTCAACCTGTGGTCTTGAGACCATGCCATTGGGGATTGCATTTGCCCGGTATCACGTAAATACCATTCCCGGTAGAGTTTATGTGAGCAATACCCAGACACCAATGTGAGAAAGCAAACCCTATTTGGAAAATATTTCAATTTTTTTAATGCCCTAGCTGTAATTAGCAATGAGCTGCTGCCTACCTCCCAAAGACTGTAAATATCGGCTGAAAACCCCACCACAGGTTTATGAAGAGCTAAATTGATGGAAACATACCTGGCGTATGTTGTGGTGCCTCTTGAACATGGAATTGGATACTACCCATATAATCAAAGTTAGAGCTGAGGTTGACATCAAGCTGGAACTCTACCCTACTGTCTACTTCAAATGCAAGTGATCTGAGTAACGACTGTCCCTGGTGAGCATGTTCCCTCCAAGCCAACATGTGCTTTTTCCTCTGATCATTGCAGTGAATGTGTCCCTTTCCACTACGACCTCATTCAAGCCAGTATGGAATGAGTATAGGCATCAGCAGCCTAAAGGGCTTGGTTGGCAGTAGTGTACTGAGCCGCAATTGGATGGCCCTCGCTTGATATCTAGAGCTACAGCACATGGCTGGCCTGTGCAATATATGGTAATATAAGCATATTCAGTAAGCTCAGAGTGTTCTTAGGTGTTCTTAATTCAGGTCCTTGTATCTAGGGGTTCAAATCCCAGTTGCACCATTAAAGGTCTGTCTGGCGTGCCTCAGTAAGATGATCTGTCCCCTTGGATGTGGAGTAGGCGAGCCATAGACACTAGTATCTACCAGGTGTGACAGAAAAGACAACCACAAAATGTTGGCTTTTTACAAACTTCCCTTTCCCATAACTCTTTATTGTGAACATCTTATTTTTCTCTTATACATGTTGCACCAATTACATTTAGTGTTGTGTTACCTGCTGTTCTTGATTGGTTAGCTAATAGAAACAGTTCCAGAAGAATTCGATTTTCCATGTTCTTTTGTAGCATGCTAGTCCAGTAGCACGGTGTTGACAATCAGGTTCTGATCTGACATTGTTGATGCTGTTTTAAACTTGGGTTCCAGTGTTTCAATTTCATTTCGTTGTGTTATTTTGTTTTTTATTTAGTTTGAGGTGATTTGCATTGGATAATACTTTTCTACCTGTTGATATATTTTGGGACAGTAAAATACTTATCCTCTTAAGCACTACTTTTTGAGCTAGACATTTACTGCTTGACCAAGCTACTTGGAAAATCTAGAAGAACTGGGTGGCCATATTTACATATCAGTGTCACGGTTAGCAGAGCGCCTCAAATCTCCTTCAATATAATTGTTGGGCATGGGAAACACTGCTGTGGGGTCTGGAACCGCTGTGGATCGAGCATCTGCTTGATAAATTTCAATAATTCTAACTGTAATTTTCCTACACAGGGATGCAATTCATCAGTTGTCTGATTTCCGTTAGGAGCAGCAACCTGCAGGCGATGAGGGACTTTCTTATTTTCACTTACAGTTCCGCCCAAAACAAATGCCTGGTTTAAAGGGGCATCAGCCGCCCTTTTGTTCAAGTATCCTCCTGTCTGGAAGCCATCTGGAGCTTACCACCTATAATTCAATGCAATAAAAGATAACAAAGGCACACAGCTTATCACTTCACAATTACCTTAGAGAAACTATGATTTTGAGGCAGGTTTTTGACTTTGTTCAACTCCTTTATACAAGAGATGTGCATGACCTATAAGAATGCAAAATGCAAGCGTGTGTATAGGTTATTGCACAAATAAAGACTTAAATAGCACTCAATTTGTTTTTTTTGTTTATTCCTTGCAATTCAACAAAACCATGTCCAGCATGATTGCAGGTCTTCCCAAAAAACTCAAAAGGAGATGGGTTATTGTTAGATCTGACAGCCTTAGGTTGGTCGTCCCCCAACTTTTTGCCTGCCTCCCTGTAGGAAGCTGGCCTGGTGTGTGGTGGGTGCCCAAGCTACCAGGTCCAGGTATCCCCTCTCGGTGAAGTGTAGGCAGTGTCTAGAAGCCAGGCTCTCTAGGGGTAGCTGTGGATGAGCAGCCAAAGGCTTATCTAGGAGACCTGCAAAGCTCATGCAATACCACTGTAGTCACACAGCACTTGCACACATGAAAGAAAACACTCAGTTGTACAAAAATAAAGGACTTTATTTTTGGCACAGATTATCAGAAATCACTATACCGGTGACCAATGCCCTTTGGAGGTAAGTAATATACTAATTATATACACTAGCAATCAGAAATAGTCATAGAAAATGTTAGAAAACGGAGCAACCAGTAATAACCAATAGTGACCCTGGGGGGAGCACAAACCATATACTAAAATAAATGGAATGCGAACAAGGTAACCCCACCTAGGTAAGTCGAATGTGTAGATGGGAGTTGGGGGTATTAGAAAACCATAAAGGTAAGTACCACAGTGCCCCCCAGCAACCAGGAATGCTGGAATAAAACACTGGATTTTCCCCCAAACCACCCAGAAGGAGGAAAAGAAGAAAAAGAAGACACTCCGAGAAGGCTACAAGAAAAACAGCAGTGGATTCCTGAAGAAAGAAGACATGTGGAGAGAGGGGACTGAGTCCAGGAGGAGTAGGAGGTACTACCCACCCAGCTGTGGATGCAAGAGTTGGTCGTTGGTTCTGAAGAACAGGCCAGCACTGCAGCCCAGCAGCCAGTGAATAGTTCAAGATGGATGCAGATGATGTCCCATTCCGGAAGGAATATTGCAGACTGGTGTTTTTGCAGGATTTCCACCAACAAGCCTTGGCAAAGGAAGACTTGCCATTACCATGACAACTGGAGTGGTCCTTGCCCTATTCTTGAAAGAAAGAGTGAGGTCACCTATCTGGTTGGCCTTGGGACTCCCAGGAACCCTCACAGGGTTATCCATGTGGACTGCCCAAAGCTCTTTCACAACAGGACTGATGTAGCCATGCTGATGGTCACTGAGTAGGAAGAAGAGAGTGAGCCTCTCCCTGACCTCCTCTCCCACAGGCCCAAAGATAGGCCGGTTGATGTAGTGGTCTTTTCAGACACCCCCCACTGTCTGACTGCAGGTAAGTCCTACAGCAGTATGCTGAACTCTTTTCCCTGACCCCTGGTCATACTAACTGGTGTGTCCATGATGTGGACACTGGTGACTGTATGCCTGCCAAAAGCAAATTATAAATATACAGTCTAACCAAATGAAGGACATCATCAGAGCTGAAGTAAGCAGTTGGATTTAGGGATAATTGAGCCCTCTGATAGTCCCTCGGCCAGCCCAGCAGTCTGAGTCCCCAAACCTCATTCCAAGGGAGGTAAACCAGAGCTGAGGTTTTGCATGGACTATAGAGGTTTTAATGCCAGACAGATGCACACCCTATTCCAAGAGCGGATGAACCTATTTACAGGTTAGGGGCAGCCAAATTTCTCAGTACTTTTGATTTGACATCAGAGTACTGGCAGTTTGGTCTGACCCTTGCAGCAAAAGAATGATCAGCATTCTCGATCCCAGATGGACATTACCAGTTCACTGTTATGCCATTTGATTTAAAGAATGTCCCCGTCACCTTCCAAGGGTTGGTGAATAAAGTCTTTTGGACTAGGTTGGAAGTCTTTATTGCAGCATATCTTGATGATTTTGCTGTCTTTAGCTCTACTTGGTGGGAATCACGTGTTCCACCTTGGCAAGGTTCTTGAAGCTCTGCAAAGAGCAGGCCTCACTATCAAGGCAAGCAATTGCCAGATAGGGCAGGGCAAGGTTGTGTGCTTGGGTCACCTGCTAGGTAGAGGCCAAGTTCAGCCACTAGAACCCAAGATCCAGAGAATTCTCAGAAGCCCCAACCACCCAGACCCACGTCCGGACATTCTTTGGCTTGACTGGGTACTACAGGCGGTTTGTCAAGAGGCACGGTATCATTGTGATGCCCCTCACAGAATTGAGCCCCAAAAAGATACCAAAGAAAGTAAACTGGACAGTGAGCTGTCAAAAAGCTTTTGACACTCTGAAGGAAGCAATATGCTCAGCGCCAATTCTAAAAGTTCCACATTATTCTGAGCAGGTCATAGTGCAGACAGATGCCTCTGAACATGGGATAGGAGTAGTGCTATCCCAGACCAATGTTGATGGCCATGACCAACCTGTTGCTTTCATTAGCAGGAGGTTATTCCCCAGAGAGCAGCGTTCGAATGCCATTGAGAGGGAAGCCTTTGCTGTGGTACGGTCTCTGAAGAAATTGAGACCATACTTGTTTGGTTCTCAACTCCTAGTTCAAATTGGCTACAGGCCTCTCAGATGGCGGATGCAAATGAAAGGTGAAATCTCAAATCTCAATAAGCCTAAGGCTGCCCGACCACAGTACCCCCTAAAAAGAGCACCTTGGGATTGCTAGAGCAAGCCCCTGTCCACTGGTAAGAGAACCCCCGAACTCTTGCACAATATATCTCATTTTGATGTATCATATAGAGCCAGCTTCCTACAACCATAACTTCAAATTATATATTTTTCTAATTAATGTTACCTGCTCTCACAGTGTTAAAAAGATACATTTGTAGACTTCCCTGCTTCTACATTAGGTAAAAAATTGGTCAGTATGATGCATGGCTATCTGACCTCTGAGACGATGACTGAGGAAGATGTGATTTCAGAGATGGTGTGAACTGTGATTTGCCTCCTCACACAGGTTATGGCTGTTACCCCATGAAGAAGGCTACAACAACTGTGGAAACTGGCTCTATTCATGTTTTGCCTCCAAACATGTCTTTATTGGTTGAAGCAGTGAGACGCAGGTAAAAAGGCTGGACCTACAAAGTCTGGAGGTGGCAGGTTTAGGTGCCAAAGTGGGCAAACAATTCCTCAGGGGTCCCAGTCACAACCATATCACTATTTTGTGAAATTAACTGAAGGTATAATATTATTATATATACTTAATATATCTATATAGCCACAGTGTCTCTTGCTGCTGAGCAGTTTCTTTGACCAGCTTCGCTGATGTTTTACCTGGTGGGCTCATGTTCCAGATTCACATCCACAGCAAATCCCACTGGAGGGAGAAATAACCATGAGCACTCTGAAGTAGTCGGAATTACCAATTCAGTTAATGGTGAGGCAATAATAGCTGACATGCTTCCATTAAAAAATTATATGGTAGATGCTGCCCCCATGGAGTCACCTAATTCACTAATGAACAACTCTGCCCATTGTTTTATTAACAATTTAATCAAGAAAGGTGAACTAATCCTAACCCTTATAATTCCAACCAGTGACTATTGCTAGCTGCACCTTGAACAAAAAAACAAAACATTTTTCAGTCTAACTACACCAAAATACTTACAATAATGTAATATAAAAATTTGATAACTGATACCATGTATACTATGGTCCTATATTGCTGTGTAAGGGTTCTGGTGATGCATACAACCCATATGACCTTCGGTCTTGAGGGTTTTGATGTTACCAGAATCCCTCAATGGCAATAGTGGGCCAGATTAGAGAGTGTAATATGCTATTTATTAAAAACCTACCTGCACCACTCTGGTGGCACCTCCTTACCTCCAAGGGCATCACTTGGTGGCTCTGTTCCTGTGAGAGGCTCAGTGGTGTACCAAAGGTGTTATGGGCCTGAGTTGCAAGTAAGGAAGCTATGACTTCCATTGACTGGATCGCCATTAAATGACAGTCCGTGTTGGGACACAGTGGACCAGTAAAGCCCCTGGGTCCTGGTGACACTGCACCTGGAGCACTATTGATAGCTACGCCCGTGGAGAAGCTTCCTTCACTTCCCTACCCACTGAGGATCATCTGCATTGCAACGGAGGCTTCCTTACTGCTGGGATTTAAATGAGCTAGAGGCCTACTCCAGTGTGGTGCAGTTTCTGGCTGTCTTTTCACCTCAGGCCAAATCCAGTGCAGTGCAGTCCAGTACTGCAGTTTCAAGCTGTCCCTATGCCAGAGCTGCAGTACAGTGAAGTTTAGTCTCACTGGAGGCCCAGCTAGTGTCCACAGTCTCACGCTTTCCTATTGCCAGTGGGCCAGTTCGGTGTGGCACAGTCTGAGACTGTCCTTTGCTTCTCCACTTATTAACTCGGACCGGGGCCTCCTTCATGCCAGTCTGACTGCTTAAATTGTGGTGCATTTTAGTTTTGACATTCATACACTTAATTTGCCAAATTAGTCACCCCATGCCTTATGTTGGTACTTATGTGACTACTGTAGCATATTAATTGCATGCATCTCAGATGTAAAATGCAAGCAATTATTATCCAGATACTACCATGCACCAGGCAAGGGGTACCTCGGAACAACTAAGCAAGCCAGGGGGCCATGGCCCCCTTCCTACTACTCCAATAGCTTTGAGTTTGCAGTTGTCATCTCTCTGTACTGAACTGTCAGAAGGATGATGTGACAAAGTGCTTTTTCAGTGCTTAGCCTATTGAGGCGGTTGTTTGTCTGCACCTTTTGCCTGTTTTTACATGTCCCCTGCCCTCCACCATGTTTGTCCTCTCTGGCCAGGACCAGCCGGACTGGCCGTAGCGGGCACTGGGTGTTTTTCGGTGGGAGCTGGTTTTGTGATCGGGTGGTTTTGCAGAGGTGCTGCAACATCGGCCCCCAGTAACAACAGCTGCAGTAAGCTTGCACTTGCAGAACCCAGCATGTGTAAAGAGATGTCACCGCAGCGAGGATGGAAGCTGATGTTATCTCGTCTATCTGCTGAGAGTTGAGAGTCGCAGATAGTAAAATGGGCTCTGAGCACGGTCAACAGTCATGTGCGCTAAATCCAAGACATGTAACTTTTACTTTTTAGACATGCCCATATCGGACAGACATTGCTAGTGCCTCAATAGCAGATCTCCCAGACCCATTCTTGATGTATGTGCACTTCACTTATGAACCTTCATGGCCCACCCAGGGGTTGTCATTGCGCTCCCAAATCAAGAATCCTAGAGCCGGCCTGGTTCCCGGAGTAATTGTTTCCATTTCCAGCCCTTGAAACGTTACTTATTATTTCCCATTTAAAACGCTACCTGGGTGCTTTACTTAACACTAGTTGGTTAGCAGATTCTATGTCAGGACAGAAGACACCGATTATGCTTCTCTTTCTATGCTTTAATATTTCAGCAGCCAATAGTAAAAGTAAACAATCAGTTACATGATGACCATAGAGATGGGCCATATAAATACTCTTGCCAAAATCACACTTCCTCTTTCTATGCTGCTCCGCAGCCAGTTAAGTGCATTCTCATTTACCTGTTCTGTTACAATGGTTTGTTCCCTTTTATTAAGCGCTGATGTTTGTTTTGCGCTACGCGTCTACAACACGTTATACTGTACAGTTTTGGAGGTGGTTTGACCCCTTGAGGAGAGGCACTCGTCACCTATTCTTTTTTCCGTGTGGAGAGGGATTTGTGAGCCAGGGCGACGCGATCATCGATCGCGTACTCCTCTTTCTATTGCCTTGAGCGGGAGCAGTGCGAGCACTCACTGCGTTTCGTCTGGGGAACGCATACTTCCACTTAGATGACTCACAGTGATTCTACTGACTCCCGTGAATGCCCTGCCTCTAAAGAGTTCAGAAGGGTTGTAAAATTCTTGCAGAGGCTTTGCCCAGAGCTTTTCTCAGGCCTTGTTTTCCCTCCACTCTTTATTCTGCACTCTGTGATGGCCTTGCCTTACTGGGGTATATTAAAAGTTGGACTTTTGGCTGCTGTGCTCCCCCTGATTACCCATTTGGGGCTCTGAGTTTACTGAATTAAAGAATAATATAATTGCCTAACAAACCTAGAACAATGGCAGATGAACACCAGGACACAGATGATAAATACGTTTATGATGAAGACCCCGCTGGGTCATTTGAACAGAACCTGGTCCATGCCCTGGACGCAGGGGTGCGTCAGACAGTGAATGATGCCCTGGTGAAAGCCATTGCCCCCTTGAAGCATTATCTCTATGGGTTTGCGAAACAGCAAGGTTGACTTCCCCCTCCCCCTTCTGATGAACCAAAGGTTCTAGGAAAAAGGGCTCTATGGTCCAAAGGACCTCATGCAGTAGCCTTTGAGAAATTAGCAGCATCTCTGTCTTCTGACCGCGCTTATAGCTTACCCTCTACTTTTCGCGATAACACGGGGTCAGATGATTCCAGCTCCCCTGATTCACAGAGTTCAGATCAACAAGCAATCCTCAAATCCAGCGAACAGAAGAAGAAATCTCAACATACAGAAGCACGTAAACAGCCCAAGGTTCTTATATTTGAACCCGAGGATATCATTCATCCCAGATCCACTTCCTGGATTCCCCCATCAGAGGTTGTGGATTACATCGCTTCCCATATCTGTCAAGACTTTGACAAAGATGTACATACACAATTACGGACGGAATGTCCCAGACCAGACCTACCTGATAAGTTGACAGACACCCCAGAGGTGGACCCCACTATCGGTACCTACCTTACAAAGTTCACCAAGGACCCTAGGAAGAGTTTAGACCGGGCAAGGAAATCATGCCAGGACAAGTTATTGGACATGTTGGGTCCATTAACGAAAATATTTAAGTTGGCTTTCCACTGCAAGGAGTCTCAGGTACCTACTGATGTGGATTGTTAGAAATGGGGTTTTTGGTTGGCAGTCCGGTTACCCTCTGTCCAAGTAAGAACCCTCACTCTAGTCAGGGTAAGTCACACACAATCCAAATTATCCTGTGCCCACCCTCTGGTAGCTTGGCACGAGCAGTCAGGCTTAACTTAGAAGGCAATGTGTAAAGTATTTGTGCAATAAATCATACAATAACACAATATAGCACCACAAAAATACACCACACAGTGTTTAGAAAAATATATAATATTTATCTGGGTAATTGCAGATCAAAATGAATAAAGATGCAATGTAAAATGGTAGAGATATCACTGAAAAGTGATATGAAGTGTCTTAAGTCTTTAAAAAGCAAACAAAGTCTCTTTCAAGCACAAAGTACCTGGTTTGGAGTGGAAAATCTCTGCAAAGGGCCGCAAAAGAAGATACGTGGAAAAATGGTGTGTGCGTCGATTTCTCCCCTGCACACACGGACTTGCGTCGTTATTTTTCATGCGGGGAAGTCATGCGTTGTTTTCCGGCACGCGAACAGTCTCTTTCTGTGGTTCGCAGGATTACCAGATGTCCCGGGGTCTGTACATGGATTCTTCGGCTTGTTTTCCGGCTGCGCGTCATTCCGGGAGGCTGTGCGTGGAATTTTCTTTCTCACGGCAGGCGTCGCGTCGATTTCCTCTCTGGAAGTCTGGCGGCGTTGTCCATGCGAGTCCGTGCGTCGAAGTTCCGGTCGCCCCTTAAGCGTCGCGTCGAGCAGCGTCGGCGTGCAACGATTTTCTCGCCGCGTAACAAGCTGTGAGTCGAAATTTTTGGCGCACGAAGCGTCCAAATGAAAAAGAGAAGTCTTTTTGGTCCTGAGACTTCAGGGAACAGGAGGCAAGCTCTATCCAAGCCCTTGGAGAGCACATTTACAGCCAGACAAGAGTTCAGCAAGGCAGCAGGCCAACAGCAAGGCAGCTGTCCTTTGTAGAAAGCAGACAGGTGAGTCCTTTGAGCAGCCAGGCAGTTCTTCTTGGCAGGATGTAGTTTCTAGTTCAGGTTTCTTCTCCAGCAAGTGTCTGATGAGGTAGGGCAGAGGCCCTGTTTTATACCCAAATGTGCCTTTGAAGTGGAGGAGACTTCAAGGAGTTACTTAGAAGTGCACCAGGTCCCCTTTCAGTTCAATCCTGTCTGCCAGGGTCCCAGTAGGGGGTGTGGCAGTCCTTTGTGTGAGAGCAGGCCCTCCACCCTCCCAGCCCAGGAAGACCCATTCAAAATGCAGATGTATGCAAGTGAGGCTGAGTACCCTGTGTTTGGGGTGTGTCTGAGTGAATGCACAAGGAGCTGTCAACTAAACCTAAGATTTAAGTGCAAAGAAATGCTCACTTTCTAAAAGTGGCATTTCTAGAATAGTAATATTAAATCCGACTTCACCAGTCAGCAGGATTTTGTATTACCATTCTGGCCATACTAAATATGACCTTCCTGCTCCTTTCAGATCAGCAGCTGCCACTTCAACAATGTATGAGGGCAGCCCCAATGTTAGCCTATGAAGGGAGCAGGCCTCACAGTAGTATAAAAACGAATTTAGGAGTTTTACACTACCAGGACATATAAACTACACAGGTACATGTCCTGCCTTTTACCCACACAACACCCTGCTCTAGGGGTTACGTAGGGCACACATTAGGGGTGACTTATATGTAGAAAAAGGGGAGTTTTAGGCTTGGCAAGTACTTTTAAATGCCAAGTCGAAGTGGCAGTGAAACTGCACACACAGGCCTTGCAATGGCAGGCCTGAGACAAGGTTAAGGGGCTACTTAAGTGGGTGGCACAACCAGTGCTGCAGGCCCACTAGTAGCATTTAATCTACAGGCCCTAGGCACATACAGTGCACATTACAAGGGACTTATAGGTAAATTAAATAGTCCAATTGGGTATGATCCAATGTTACCATGTTTAAAGGGAGAGAGCATATGCACTTTAGCACTGGCTAGCAGTGGTAAAGTGCGCAGAGTCTAAAAACCAGCAGAAATGAGGTCAGAAAAAGAGAAGGAGGAAGGCAAAAAGTCTGGGGATAACCCTGCAGAAGGGCCATTTCCAACATGGATGTTTTGGAGGGGTGGGCCCAGCGTGTCAAATGCCAACTGGGCAATGTTAACTGTGTTATTTCTAGTGAATGCCACAGATCTGTCTTGATGAAACTGGATCCTAAATTAGCCGATTTAGCCTCCTCAGATGCTGGTCCTTCAGCCCAAGGTCTCCTCTTTGGAGCACCCTTTTTGAAGGAGCTATCTAAATGTGTTGCAACATATTCCAACCTGGACAAAGCTCAAGGATCTATCAAAAAAGTCCTTCACCCACTTTTTAACAAGGCCGGATGCTTCAGGGGGCGAGTGTTCGACTGTGGATATCAAAAAGGCCCGCAAAGAGAATCCTATTACAGAGGTAGAGGTGGCTGTCAAGAGCAGTCTGCCACCTTCTACCCTTCCAGAACCTGCTACAACAGAGGCTGCTTCAGAAAAGGGCAAGTTAGGGGGCGCCAGAGCTCCTTTCAAGAGGCTAGTTACACAGGTAAGAATTCTGTGTTTATCAGAGGTTTCTCTGGTGGGAAGAACACAAGTGTTTATCGACAACTGCCGCAAAGATTCACAAGACCCATGGGTTCTAGAGACAATACAGAGTTTCAACTGGAATTTTACGAGATGCCAGTACAAACTCTACTCTCTCACAGTATGTATTTTTCCCAACTCGAGCAGGGCTTCATAGATGCAGACATTCTGTCTTTGTTAGAGAAAAGAGCCATTCAGAAGTCATTTATTCACCAGTGGGGGTTTCTCAGCTCTATCTTTCTAGTTGAAAAGAAAGTAGGAGGATCAAGATTGGTCCTGAAACTCTGAGATTTTAACTATTGTGTACTTTACCGTCATTTCTAGATGGAGGGTATCCATCTCTTAAGAGACATCCTCCAAGGAGGAGACTGGATTGTGCGCCTAGACCTGAAGGATACATATTTGACCATTGCTATTTTTCCAGTGCACTGTTGTTTCCTTCAGTTTCTATGAAGCAATGTGTGCTACGAGTTCAAAGTCCTTCCCTTTGGTCTTTCTTCTGCACCCTGGTGTTTCACGAAGGTGATGACACCTGTAGTGGAGTCTCTGAGGTCCCAATGGGTTCTTCTCATCGTATATCTGGATGACATTATAATCATGCCCCAGTGTCCACAGATGACTTTAACGCATCTAGAGTGGACCATTCTTCTTCTCCAGGACTTGGGATTTATTGTCAACGACCTGAAATCGGTCTTGACCCCGACCCAGAACCTAGAATTTCTGCGGTTCCAGACAGACTCTCTCTCTTCCCAGATGAGGCTTCCACCGTGCAAAGTGAAGACTGTCAAGAAAGAATTTAGGTCAATTTTGTCCTCAAAGACCCCTTCATTGAGGTCCATAGCCCGAGTAGTAGGCCTTCTAGCGTCATTGATTCAGGCAATTTTTCAAGGACCCCTTTATTATCAGGCCCTTCATCGCCTGAAAATTCTGTATCTGAACAAGGGTCTTTTTTTATTCTCAAAGGATCACCCTTTCAGAGGAGGCCAAATCGGAAATCTCCTGGTGGCTGGATCACAGGGAGACTTGGAATGGCAGGGACATTTTTGGTTCCTCCCTAGAGAGGATAATAGAGGTGGATGCCAGCTGGTGCAGTTGGGGAGCCCACTGCAGTCAGCTCTCCACGGGAGGTCAGTGGTCTTTGACGGAACTGGATCTCCACATCAATTGCCTGGAGCTGTTGGCAGGTTCATTTGCAACTTGGAGCTTCTCTGCAGGGAAAGTAAATTGCTGCATTTTACTCTGCATCAACAACATTTCAGCAGTACGTTATGTGAGCAAGCTGGACAGGACCAGGTCAAAGATTCTCTCGGAGATAGCCAAGGATTTTGGGCATTTTTGTCTTCAGAATCGCATTTCTGTGACAGCGGAATATCTTCCAGGTCAACTCCAAAGCTAAAGCTGATTAGCACTCTCGCCACCTCTGAGATTTCAGTGATTGCAGGCTTCACCCATGAGCCTTCCGTGCGCTGATTCGCAGATGGGGTCCTTGCAGTGTGGACCTCTTTGCTTCATGCATAAACCGTCAACTTCCAGTATTTTTCAGTTGCCGTCCGGACCCGGAAGCCCAGGCAACTGATGCGTTTCTCCAAGTTTGAAGCCTCTCTCGGAATTATGCATTTCCCCTGTTTGCAATTATTCCCACAGTGTTAGCTCAAATGAGACATCAGGGAGCAGAGATCATTTTAGTGACTCCACTGTGGAGAGCTCAACCTTGGTTCCCAAACATGTTGGAGCTCGCATGTGCCAACCCCGGTTCTACTTCCATGGCATAGGAACCTTTTGCTAGCCCGGGGGGGCCTTCCTCATCCTTTGATACAGACAGGTCAACTCTTTTTAGTGGCCTGGCTGGTTTCGGGGAAAGATGGAATATCCCAGGCCTTTCAAAAGATGCTCAGCAATTCATTAGACTCGCTTAGCCAGCAGTTACTCATAATAGATACACCTCTGCATGGAGATGTTGGTGTGATTGGAACAATTCACAGAGCACAGATCCAATTACAGCAGATTGCCTTTTGATTGTGAACTTTCTTTCCTGTTTAGCTGGGGCCGGAATGGCTTACCAGTCTGTGAACAACTTCCGATCAGCCATTTCAGCCGGTCAAACCCCGGATCAAGGTGCAAGGAAGCTGCTTCTGGATGGAAGAAGCTTGGAGTTCTGCAAGAAAGAAGAGGACTAGGAACTTCTCCTTTGGAAGACAGATGTCCACGTGGCGATGAAGCTTGCAGATGTGTTCCCACGCAGAAATACCACAAACAAGCCTTGCTAGCTGCAAGGGTTGAGGTAGAGGTTTTTAGGTGCTGCTGAGGACCAGGAAGGACCAGGATGTCACCTTTTGGAGGAGGAGACAGAGGGGGTGCTCAGCAACTCGGAGAGCGCTCACAGAAGCAGGCAGCACCCACAGAAGTACCCCTACAGGCACCTAGAAGAAGAGTGAACCGGAGTCCACGCGAAGTTACAAAAGAGAGTCCCACGACGTCCGAGGACAACTCCGAAGGTTGTGCATTGCAGGATGGAGTGCTGGGGACACAGGCTAGGCTGTGCACGAAGGAAATCCTGGAAGAGTGCACAGGAGCCGGAGCAGCTGCAAATCACGCGGTACACAGCTTTGCAGTCTAGCGTGGGAGGCAAGGACTTACCTCCACCAAACTTGGACTGAAGAGTCACTGGACTGTGGGAGTCACTTGGACAGAGTTGCTGTGTTCCAGGGACCACGCTCGTCAGGATGAGAGGGGACCCAGAGGACCAGTGTTGCAGTCTTTTGGTGCCTGCGTTAGCAGGGGGAAGGTTCCGTCAACCCACAGGAGATGTCTTCAGAGCTTCTGGTGCAGGGTGAAGGCAGGCTACCCCCAGAGCATGCACCATCTGGAAACAGTCGAGAAAGCCGGAAGGATGAGGCGCTACAATGTTGCTGGTAGTCGTCTTCCTATTTTGTTGCGGTTTTGCAGGCGTCCTGGAGCAGTCAGCGGTTGATCCTTTGGTAGAAGGTGAAGAGGGAGATGCAAAGGAAGATGCAGATGAACTCTGGTGAGCTCTTGCATTTGTTATCTGAAGAATTCCCCAAAGCAGAGACCCTAAATAGCCAGAAAAGGAGGTTTGGCTACCAAGAGAGGTAAGAGCCGATCAGAAGGAGCCTCTGACGTCACCTACTGGCACTGGCCACTCAGCAGTCCAGTGTGCTCCCAACACCTCTGTTTCCAAGATGGCAGAGGTCTGGGACACACTGGAGGACCTCCCCTGGGAGGTACTGTCAGGGGAGTGGTCACTCCCCTTTCCTTTGTCCAGTTTCGCGCCAGAGCAGGGCTGGGGGAATCCCTGAACCGGTGTAGACTGGCTTATGCAGAGATGGGCAACATCTGTGCCCATCAAAGCATTTCCAGAGGCTGGGGGAGGCTACTCCTCCCCAGCCCTTCACACCTATTTCCAAAGGGAGCGGTCGATCCTTTGGCAGAAGGTGAAGAGGGAGATGCAGAGGAATCCTGGTGAGCTCTTGCATTCGTTATCTGGTGAGATCCCCAAAGCAGAGACCCTAAATAGCCAAAAAAGGAGGTTTGGCTACCTAGGAAGGAGGATTGGCTACCAAGAGAGGTAAGAGCCTATCAGAAGGAGCCTCTGACGTCACCTGCTGGCACTGGCCACTCAGAGCAGTCCAGTGTGCCACAAACCCCTCTGTTTCCAAGATGGCAGAGATCTGGGACATACTAGAGGAGCTCTGGGCACCTCCCCTGGGAGGTGCAGGTCAGGGGAGTGGTCACTCCCCTTTCCTTTGTCCAGTTTCGCGCCAGAGCAGGGCTGGGGGAATCCCTGAACCGGTGTAGACTGGCTTATGCAGAGATGGGCACCATCTGTGCCCATCAAAGCATTTCCAGAGGCTGGGGGAGGCTACTCCTCCCCAGCCTTCACACCTATTTCCAAAGGGAGAGGGTGTTGCACCCTCTCTCAGAGGAAGTCCTTTGTTCTGCCTTCCTGGGCCAGGGCTGCCTGGACCCCAGGAGGGCAGAAACCTGTCTGAGGGGTTGCCAGCAGCAGCTACAGTGGAGACCCTGGAAAGGCAGTTTGGCAGTCCCCAGGTTCTGTGCTAGAGACCCCGGGGAGAATGGTATTGGGGTGACAATTCCATGATCTTAGACATGTTACATGGCCATGTTCGGAGTTACCATTGTGACGCTATACATAGGTCGTGAACTATGTATAGTGCACGCGTTTAATGGTGTCCCCGCACTCACAAAGTCCGGGGAATTTGCCCTGAACGATGTGGGGGCACCTTGGCTAGTGCCAGGGTACCCACACACTAAGTAACTTTGCACCCAACCTTCACCAGGTGAAGGTTAGAAATATAGGTGACTTCTAAGTTACTTATGTGCAGTGGTAAATGGCTGTGAAATAATGTGGACGTTATTTCACGCAGGCTGCAGTGGCAGGCCTGTGTAAGAATTGTCAGAGCTCCTTATGGGTGGCAAAAGAAATGCTGCAGCCCATAGGGATCTCCTGGAACCCCAATACCCTGGGTACCTCAGTACCATATACAAGGGAATTACATGGGTGTACCAGTATGCCAATGTGAATTGGTAAATTTAGTCACTAGCCTGTAGTGACAAATTTGGAAAGTAGAGCGAGCATAACCACTGAGGTTCTGGTTAGCAGAGCCTCAGTGAGACAGTTAGGCACCACACAGGTAACACATACAGGCCACAAACTTATGAGCACTGGGGTCCTGGCTAGCAGGCTCCCAGTGACACATAACAAACACACTGACAACATAGGGTTTTCACTATGAGCACTGGGCCCTGGCTAGCAGGATCCCAGTGAGACAGTGAAAACACCCTGACATATACTCACAAACAGGCCAAAAGTGGGGATAACGAGGCTAGAAAGAGGCTACTTTCCTACAGAAGTATATTATTGCACAGTGATTTCTTCTCACAGTGGGTAGACCGTGAGGATTACGGCTTTTGTTTTCTTGTTTTTACTTTAGGACAGGAGGATAAATGATCTTAGATATGTCCTGGATGTCTGTACGCCGTTGGATTGTTAGGCGCACAGATGGTTACTTAGCAGGAACAATCGGGGGACAGTTCTTCCCGTTTTTTGGATGACTTCAGGTTCCTTTCGAAGTGGTTTTACTTCCTGTGTTGAATAGGACTATATTGGAAAGTTTTTCTAATGTTATTCCTTTGGTTTGCAAAGAAAGAGGAAGTGTGATGTTGGCAAGAGTATTTATATGGCCCATCTCCATCGTTATCATGTGGCTGTTTACTTTCACTATTGGCTGCTGAAATATTAAAGCATAGAAAGGGAAGCATAATCCTCACCTCTTTGTCCTTAATAGAATTGAAAATTCTTTGTCGAGAATGCTAGACATTTTTTTTTATTTACAAACAAAAATAACCAGCGGCAAAACGGTCGCCCTCAGAAGAAAAAACAAATTCAAAACGTGCCTTTATTAAAGCACAGTAATTAATTCAACTTTGACGAAAAACATACATGTAGGGCAGCAGATCAGAAACAAAAGCACATTGTGCAGAGTGCTTTTCAAATCATCAGTAACCGGCAGTGAGTGACATAACAGTAACCGGAAAGGCATGGACGGCTCTTGAAATCCGGGATAGTTAGCAATCCTCGAGCTCCGTCACCGAGGCCCACTCACACACTGGGTTTGTAGGCTGCCTCTCATTATGGGGAAGAGCGGACAGATTATTGCAGGGTGCTGTTGGCTTGGAGGGTCTGTGCGGGTTGGGGAGGAGCAGGGCACGTCTTTGTGCCAATTGCCATTTCTGGTGCAGGAATGAAACAAGGACGCAGATGACAGTAAGCCCCTTTAAAAATAATGTTACAGCAGTAGAAAAGATACATTCCACAGGATGATCCATGCACCCAAAAGCCACCCTGCTCCACCTTATAGTTGGATTTGCCCCGTTATTCGGGCACAAGCCAGAGTAGTTCCCGAAATAGTTGGTGAATGTGTTTTGATTGCCAGCGATCGCCACCTAGTGGTAACAAACAGTTACAAATTATTATTAGCTCAAAGTTATACCTTTGAACCACACAGTATGTCGTCAGATCGTCAAACTGACGTTTTAAGGTACGCGTAGAGGTCGGCGATCCAACAAATTAATAAGAACTGAACCAAGCGCCTGGCTAGGCTCCAAGAACACGTGCACGAGCCGAGCTATGAAAACAGTTGGCATCGACGTCATGCAACATCACATGAAAATATCACAGTCTCCTTAAAGTAAATGTTTTATTTTAACATACAGAACCGTTTCACCCTAATATATCAGGTAATTTTTGTACAGCACACACCCTAAACATCGCGTATTGGAAGGTTCTCTCAAGAAAAAGGAGGCTTTGTAAAAATATTTGGTCGGGAAATAACTCAGTGACAGCTGTATTTTTAGTGTAAAAGGTCATTTATTAGGACAGGGTTGCATAAGCAAAATAACCTTAACTTTTATAACGTAAACCGTAACTTTATTAACTCCCTCCCTTTAACATCTGCCTCGCTCATCCTTCCCCTTCAAACCCTTATTTCGTTTCCATTCCCCTACGCACTCCCCTTTTCCTTTCATGCCCCATTTGGTTCGTGCGTACCCCCACTCAGAGCCTTCACCTGCTTGTTTATTCCCTGGAAGGGTGGCCAAGCCCGCATCTGGCTCACCACCCTCCCCCATCTACTGCCAACCAGCACCAACCCACTTGGCGTTGTGCTGCCCCACCCCCCCCTCAGACACGCTACTGCACCCTGCGCTACTCATTTCTTGTTTGTAATCCACAAGTTCTCTCCCCACAACTCCTCAACCAGCAGTCTCAGATCTGTCAGATAATACGCATTCCCTAGTGTGGACAAGTGCACCCCATCATCTCTGAATAAAGCTACCTCCTGCTCCGTAATATTTTCATGCTTCAGTATCTTTATCCCCTGAGCCCCGCAGAACACTCATCGCTCTGTTAAGTTTCCTTCGAGCCCGTTCCATGGCTCCGTACTTTACTGCCCCTCTCCACACTCTACGTGGAACAAACTCTGTCCAAACCAAGCATGTACCATGCAGTTTTTGCTTGAGAATCTCCAAGTCCCTCTGCATGTGCTGCAGTAGCGTGAGTCCTGATAATTTTACCAGATCATTCTCTCCCAAATGTATGATCAACAAATCGGGACATCCCCAGTTCGATAAGTTAGTAGTGATGAAAGGAAGCAGGTTACCCCACCGCATTCCGCTCTTTCCCCACCATAGCACCTCGTGCCGTCTGCTGGATAGTCCCAAGGCCCGACCATATATCTGCTTCTCCGCGAACTTCGCTGCCCAATGTACAAATGAATGGCCGACCAGCCATGTCACCGTCTTGCCCTGCGATGGACCAGGTGCATCTCCTGCAACGGAAAAATAACTGTAACATGTGTTTTGAACATCAAAACCCCCCCCCCCCCAACCAAAAACTTTGAAACTATCCCTCCTCACATCTCAGGGTCTAACGTATCGTTCACAACACCTTGATCTCCAGTGGCCTATTGCCCTAATCTTTGCCCAGTCCCAGCCCAAATGCGCTGCGGCTGTGGCCGCCCCAATTCTAAATGTATGTGTGCCAAAATCCATGGCCTGGCGGCCCACACGTCCTAAAGCCATCCTCAATACTCTCAGAAGCTGAAAACTGGTGAGCTTGGAGCCTGACCTGTGTGTGAAAACCCCTGCTTCTTTGTTCAACCTGCCTGAAAATTGCCACTTACTCCATTCCGCAACAGGGCAGGCCAACACATTGCCCCCTTTTTCTAACCATACCCACTTACCCCTACCTAGTTGGTCGGTTTTTGATCGTCTAAGCCAGATCCCTAAGCGGCCGCCGTGCGCGCACACATCCTTGTAGCGTACCCCCACCGCCCTGCCAACCCCCAGCAACTCTGACACTCGGAAAGCTCCAAAAAACATCCACACCATGCATAGTCGAAAAAGTGCCAATTCGTAATCGTCTGTGCAACATACCGGCAGTACGTGTAACAACTCCAGTAATAAATCAAAATCAATGGGCTCCCTGGCCGCTCTACCCTCTACCGATCTAATCCTGCCCCAACCTTTCAGCATCCTTCCCAGCAGATCGTTTCTTGCCGGGTCGTGATCAAAAAACAATTTTCCATAAAACGATACCCCTGCCAATTTACCCCCGATAGTGGCTGCTGACAGACCTTTCTGAATCATATGCAGCACAAAACGCAACGTCCGATGCTCTAGCTGTCTTTTGCTCTGTCCCCAAAAACTTCCTATAAACCGTTAAAAAAACTGAAAATCCAACCAAGCCAGCCGGTAACTTCGCCGAGTAGATTCCGCTAAAGACATCTCCACCAGCCCTGTGATCATGCCCCCCATTCCCAAATGTCTGCCGGGACCGATGTCTTGTCCTGTTCTGCTCCTGGCGCCAGGTTGCGGAAACGCTGCCACTGTGAACGAGACAGGGAATCCGCAATCTCGTTGAAAACTCCTGGAATATGTACAGCTTTAAATATCACATTCAGAGATAAGCATTGCAACATAAAACGGCGCAACAAGCGCAACACCCTCAAATCCCTCGCCTTCTGTCTGTTCACCAGCTCAACGACCGCCATATTGTCGATTCTGAATAAAACTGTCCTGTTTGCCAACTCCTGTCCCCATACTGCCATGGCCACCAGGAGGGGAAAAAATTCCAGAAAAGCAATACTTCTTCCCTGTTTTAACCATAATGTTGGCCACGCCTCCGCGCACCACCGGCCGTCCCAGAAAATCCCAAAGCCATGCGCTCCCGCCGCATCCGAAAAAATCTGCACCTGCCACACTGTCTCTTCTTCACAGAACCACATAGATACCCCATTGAATTGTTTCAAAAATGCTTCCCACACCCTCACATCGTCTCTGAGTCCCGTCGACACTCTTATTCTGTGGTGTGGCAAAACTGCGCCCGACATGGACAAACCCAATCGCCTACAGAAAGTCCTCCCCCCCCCTAACTACCCTGCAAGCAAAATTGAGATACCCCAAAAGCTTCTGGGCTGTCCGCAAGTCGATTTTTCGTGCCTCTTTCACAAGACCCAAGAAAACCAGTATCTCTGTTACCTTCTGTGCTGGTAATCTGGCCGTCATTGTATTGGAGTCTAACTCAATAACCAGAAAAGTTAGTACCGCTGCGGGGCCTTCAGTTTTTTCGGGTGCCAAAGGCACTCCCATCTGTTGTGCCATCTCCTGAAAGATTGTCAGGGCCCTCTGGCATTCTCCTGAATTCTTTTTCCCTACAAACAGGAAATCATCCAAATAATGGGTCACCGCATAATGCCCACTACTTTTGACAAACACCCACTGCATGAAAGTGCTAAAGGCCTCGAACAAAGCGCATGAAATTGCACAACCCATGGGCAGAACCCTGTCCACGTAAATGGCCCCTTCAAACTGCATCCCCAGCAAATCAAAATCCCCAGGGTGTATTGGTAGCAACCTGAAAGCAGATTGTATGTCGCATTTAGCCAGTTCTGCGCCGTTACCACATCCCCTGACCAATTTAATAGCATCATCCACCGACGCATACCCCACTCTGGTATCTTCCGCCGCAATGAAATCGTTAACCGATGTGCCCTCCGGCCATGATAGGTGATGAATCAACCTGAATTCACCCGGGGCCTTCTTCGGCACGACTCCCAATGGGGAGATCATTAAATTCTGACTTGGCCACTCATAGAATGGGCCCGCAATTCTTCCCAATAGCAGCTCCTTGTCCAGCTTCTTCCTAACCACTTGAGGTAGTTCCTTCGCAGACCGCAAATTGTCTGCCCAGCGCCTCTCCCGCGGGCCTTGGTAGCTGACCCTGAACCCCTCTTGAAAACCTACCGCTAACTTCAACGCAGCTGCCTCATCCGGGTATCTGTGCAGCCATGGTAGGATAAAATCTACCCTAACTGGTGTAGGCCCCCTTTGGAGCAGGAGCGCCCTGGGTCCCTCTGCCTTTTGAGGCCCTCCATTGCTCGGAGGGGCTGGAAAGTGAAAAACATTGTGTGACCGGGTGACGGCCCCCGCACTTGGAGCAGTCATGTTTAAACTTACAAGGGTGTCTGGAGCAGAAACCCTTGTTAAAATTCCAGCACGCTCCTGTCGTGCTAGGTGTTGTTTTCTGTCCCACACCCACCCCCCCCGGAGCGGGACGTGGCTGAAATGGCTTATAGATCACCGGTAAACCACTCGCTGTATGAGTTGATGCCGTGGATTGCGATGACGCCATCCATTGCATCCATAATTCTGGGTCGACATCCCCCCATGGCTTATCTGGGTTAATGCTCACTCGGGCTCTGAACTCTTCGTCGTAGCTCAGCCAGGCAAAACCCCCAAAATGCATCTGCGCTTTCCTAATAATGTCCATATATTTAAATAGCGCTATAGCTCTGTCTGGGTATTTCTCACAATAAATACTCGCAAAAATAAGAAATGCCGATGTCCAGTTATCCATATTGATTGGGACCCTCGGCCTACGGGCCAACTCCCACTCCTCCTCTTTAGACCCTTCCTTGGCTTGTATGTCCCTATGTAATAACTTAAAAACGTCCACATACTCGTGTCTCCATATTCTGGCCTTTGCCTTTGGGCTCACATGTGGCGGAGAAGACATAGCCAAGCCCATATAGGGTAGCCTCTTCTTGTGCTCTCCCCCTTCCTTTGCATCTGCGCCTGACTTCTCCCCCGTTGCCTTGTCTCCGCCCTCGCCCTCGGTCGTGGCTTTGACTTGTGTCTCTGTACTTTTTTCCCCGCCCTGGTTATCCCTAGCTGGTACCGGGTCAAGTATCGAACCATCACCTACTCCTACAGACTTGTAAATTGGCGCATCATCCCCTTTACCGCCATCCTCCCAGACCGACCACCATTGCCCTTTACCTCTTCCTTGTGTAGCCACTGGTCGTGAAACCTTCCGGGCCCCTCGGCCCCGTGCTTGCTCTTGCCTCCTTTCTTGTGGACCATTGCTGTAGTCCCGTTCCTGAAAAATAGAAGCGGAGAGGGGGGTTGCGCCGCTCCTGCATCCTCTTCCCCTCCCCCTTAAGCTGAGTATCTCATTCTCCCTGATCTCACCCTCTTCCCAGTCCTCCAGCTCCTCCTCGTAATCAAGATCCAGCACGTCATCCTCACACACATCCATCTGTTTACTAACATTCCCACTCATCATCATATAGTTGGCAGGGTTATCCTCATGGCCCTCGTGGCGTCCGCCACTTCCGTGTTGTCCCCGATCCTGCGGAGTAGAGAAGGCCGCCGAAGACCCCTCTAGTGCTTCGGACCAACGTACAGGGGCCGTGTTGCGCCCCGTTGGCATCGCCTTCTTTCTGCCAACCTCCTGCCTTGGCATTGACCTTCCGCGCCCAGTCTGGCCGTATGCGCCACTGGTACCCACCGCGCTGCCTAAACCGCTATCTGTCCCCAATTCCTGGCCCCTGTCGCTCGGGACCCATACCCAACTACCTTTCCCGGCGTCTTGCGGCGTGGTTCCTGTGCTGCCTACGCTATCCGCTGCTCTCTTTAGTTGCCGGCCGTGCGGCACGGACATGTCCCGCTCTAAGCACAATTGGGCCCACCTGTCCTCCGTTTCTGCCACTATGCGGCGTTGTTCCCTGATTCTGGCCTCTAGGTCCCAAGCCTCGTCCGTATCTAGCCTGCCGGACCAGGGGCCGGGGGGCGTGTACTCCCCTGACGGCCCTCGTGTCTCTTTGGGCTGCCCCTTACTGGCCCTGCCCTTGCCCAGCCCGCCCGTGAGTCTGGGCCCCTTGCCTTTCTTTTTGGTGGTGTTATTGGCCCCGGCCGGGTAGGCCCCGCCCTTAGGCAGAGACAGGTCCATCGGCATGGGGTCAATGGGAGGGGCGGGACGCTCGAGCACTAACTCCTCCTGAACGGGGACTCCTGTCACTAAAAGCTGATCCTGTTGTAGATCTATGCCCACCACCTGGTGCGCTGGCGCCGTGCCCTCGTCTGATGGGCCTGGCTCAACCACTGGGCCTTCCCCGTCACCTGGTTGGCTGATGGAGGAGGATGCACCATGTGCCCTTTCCGCTGCCGCTTTTTTAGGTTTTTTGGGCCTCTCGGGGGATGTACATGCAGCTACTGCCGCCGCTACTCTGCTTGACGCGGCACGCGTCGGCCGTACCATCCCCACCCATGCCTGTTCTAAAACCCCAGACCTGAGGAGGTCAGCCCGACCCGCTTCGCCAAGTACGCGAAGCGCGGCCCGTACCGCCTCCGCGTCGTGGCTGGCTGCCATGGCGCAGGGGCGGGCCTCCCTTTTTTTTTTTTTTTTGTGTGCCCCGAGCTTCTGTCATGTTTGGAAATGAGGGCAAGAGCTCTGTGTTAAATAATTTACCTTCTTATTCCTATATATGTATATATCTTTTTTTTTTGTTTTTTTGGGGGGACGGGGGGTTCCTAAGGGGCACTGGCCCAACTACTTGAGCCCTCACCTGGCCCTGCCGGCCTGTGGCCCAATCCCCCACACGGGGTGGCTGTTAGGCCTGATGTGGCCTTTATTCCCTTATTATTATATTATTATTTTTTTAAAAAAAATTCCCCCCCTTTTTTTTTTTTTTTTAAATCAGCGCGATGGGGAGAGCGCGAACCGTTCCCCAGCCGTTCTTGCTCGCTGAATGTTTTAATCGGTTGCTTCGGCAACCGTTTTACCCCCGGCCGCTAAGCCGCGGGCGGTCTGGCCAGCTGCCAAGCCTGTGCAGTGTCTGCCAGGGAGGGCGGCGGCCCGCGGAGGATCGCGTTGCCGCCCCCTGCTTCTGACACCGCGGTGAGACCGCGCGCCCCCACCCAGCTGTCCAATTCTAATACTAGTGCCCGCAGGCACAGCCTAAACTTCCTGGGCCCACAGCCCACCAAAGACAAAAAAAAACACACTACCTCTGTGGCTTCCGACCCCCCCAGGGACCGGCCAAACTAACCGCGCGATGGGTCAGCACGGAAAGAGGCCGGTCCCTCCACCCCCAACCCCTTTTATTCCCACCCCTAAGACCCACCCCCACTTACCTTTCTCCCAATCCCCTGTCCCGCCGTCACTTCCTTCCCCGAACCGGCCCGCGGGGAAGACTAGAGCGTTGCTCTATGCTTCCCGCGGGCCCCCTCAATAGCATCACACTATTTGGTCAAGCGACCAAGCCACAATTGGTCTCAGGTTTTTTGCTTTGATCATTATTCAATTCACGCACAATATGGCTACCTCTTTGTTTTAGTTGTAACACCAAAGGTGTATGTTTTTTTTTTTTTTATTATTTTTTTTTTTTTTAATTCTTGCTGCATGATGTTAGCCAGTGCTTGGTGCATGATGTTAGCGAGTGGATGGGGACAGAAAAGCGGAAACGTCCACTCTCTTTATAGATCTTGCTATCTCCCCATCTCTTTCTCTCACAACTCTCTAACTTCGTGTATCTCCACCTCTGTTTCACGTATGTCTCGAAATGCCCTCTTTTAACTATACAACACATCATTCTTACTATTCTTTACCGCAGTCACTAGTGTTCTTTCTTCCCCACTCTCTGTAGCCCATTATCTCATTGCCTCACCAGTTTTTCTATATTTCTCATTTTGCTCTCTATCTTGCATCGCTTTGTTTGTCCTCAAGAGGACTTCTACCTCGCTCTCTAATTCACCTCCATTTCAAAAAAATTTAAACACACATTTTATTGCATTTTTCGCTATAACATAAATGAGTCTTATCATGCTATCCATAATCGTGGCTCGACAACAGACTACATATATTACATTACCCATGCTCGACCTACAGCGTATGACTGAAAGTACAAAACGACATACTGTGTTCAAGGGTGAGCCATGACACTGTCAGAGGAAGTGCATAATACAAGTGTCTCAAGACTCCTTATTTATAGCAACAAAACCAACATTTAACAATTTCCCGTCCATCCCCCTGCAACTTGACATCTACTCTCTGTGTTAAATGTATTGCAGTCGTACGCTCCAACTCCTGTAACGTAGTATAGCAGTCATTTACTAGTTAGGACTAATGTCAAATAGCCCCCGGCATCAACCCGCAACGAGTGGCTTTTGAGTGTTAAGTGATGCCATTGTTTTGCTCTTGCTGTTTTAATGTCGATGACATCAGGTTTGCAGTAGGCGAGCATGAGTTTAGGAGGTCAGCAGTAAAAGGGACACTACTCCATCTCGCTATCAGTGACTGTTTGTAGGAAAGTACCATCTTTCTTGGCATGTTACCCTCATTTTTTTATACCTGTATGTCAGTATTTTTTTGCCCATCTCACTGGGATCCTACTGGTCAGGGCCCCAGTGCTCATAGTTTATGGCCTAATGTGTGTGTCTGTATAGTGTTTGACTGTGTCACTGAGGCTCTGCTAATCAAAACCTCAGTGCTTATCCTCTCTCTGCTTTTAAATTTGTCACTATAGGCTAGTGACTTCATTTACCAATTTCAGTTGGCACACTGGACCCCCCTTGTAAGTCCCTAGTATACGTACCTAGGTACCCAGGGAATTGGGGTTCTAGGAGATCCTTATGGGCTGCTGCATTTCTTTTGCTGCCTATAAGGAGCTCAGACAAACCCTTCCACAGGCCTGCCGTTGCAATCTGTGTGAAATAGTGCACACACTATTTCACAGCCATTTTCACTGCACTTAAGTAACTTATATATGTCTAACCTTCACTTGCTGAAGGTTAGGTGCAAAGTTACTAAGTGTGAGGGCACCTTTGCACTAGCAAAGGTGCACCCACATAGTTCAGGGCCATTTCCCGTGACTTTGTGAGTGCGGGGGATGCCATTACACACGTGCACTACATATAGGCCAATACCTATATGTAGCTTCACAATGCTAACTCCGAATATGGCCGTGTAAGGTGTCTAAGATCATGGAATTGCCCCCCCATACCAAATCTGGTATGGGGAGCCAATTCCATGCATCCTGGGGGCTCCACCATGGTCCCTCAGTACTGCCAAACAAGCTCTCTGAGGCTTGCACTGCAGCTATGTAGGAGGCTGGCCTGGCTTGTAGTGGGTACCAGAGGTACTTACACCTTGTGCCAGGTCCAGTTATTGCTTATTAGTGTAGAAGAGGTGTTTCTAGCAGCTTAGGCTGATAGAAGGTAGCTATGGCAAAGCAGCTTAGGCTGAACTAGGAGACATGTAAAGCTCCTACTATACCACTGGTGTCATATGCATAATATCATAAGAAAACACAATACACAGAAGTACTAAAAATAAAGGTACTTAATTTGTATGACAATGTGCCAAAAGTATCTCAGTGAGTACCCTCAGTATGAGGATAAGTTATATACACAAGATATATGTACACAAACCAAAATTATGCAGATAATAGCAAAAGGAAGCAATGCAAGCATTGTAAAATCACAGTAGATTGCAATAGGAGCACATAGGTATAGGGGCAACACAAACCATATACTCCAAAAGTGGAATGCGAACCACGAATGGACCCCAAACCTATGTGAGCTTGTAGAGGGTCGCTGGGACTGTAAGAAAACAGTGAGTATTAGAAAAATAGCCCAACCCAAGACCCTGAAAGGTAGGTGTAAAGTGCACCTACTACCCCCAGAGAGCACAGAAGTTGTGATAGGGGGATTCTGCAGGAAGAACAAACACCAGCAATGCAACAACAGTGGATTTCCGGACCTGAGTACCTGTAAGACAAGGGGACCAAGTCCAATAGTCGCGACAGTGTCGAGAGTGGACAGGAGCCCAGGAAATGTCAGCTGAGGGTGCAAGGAAGCTGCCACCTGTTGGAAGAAGCTTGGAGTTCCGCAAGAACAAAGAAGACTAGGATCTTCCCCTTTGGAGGATGGATGTCCCACGTCGTGAAGAAGCTTGCAGAGGTGTTCCCACACAGAAAGACCACAAACAAGCCTTGCTAGCTGCAAGGGTCGTGGTTAGGGTTTTTGGATGCTGCTGTGGCCTAGGAGGGACCAGGATGTCGCCATTTGGATGAGGAAAGAGAGGGAGTGCCCAGTAAGTCAGGGAGCCCTCACAGAAGCAGGCAGCACCTGCAGAAGTACCTGAATAGGCACATAGAAGGAAAGTGAACCGGAGTCCATGCGAAGTCACAAAAGGGAGTCCCATGACGCCGGAGGACAACTCAGAAGGTTGTACACTGCAGGAAGGAGTGCTGGCGACCCAGGCTTGGCTGCGCACAAAGGAAATCCTGAAAGAGTGCACGGGAGCCGGAGCAGCTGCAAATCACACGGTACCCAGCAATGCGGTCTAGCGTGGGGAGGCAAGGACTTACCTCCACCAAACTTGGACTGAAGAGTCACTGGACTGTGGGAGTCACTTGGACAGAGTTGCTGAGTTCCAGGGACCACGCTCGTCGTGCTGAGAGGGGACCCAGAGGACCGGTGATGCAGTCTTTTGTTGCCTGCGGTTGCAGGGGGAAGATTCCGTCGACCCACGGGAGATTTCTTTAGAGCTCCTGGTGCAGAGGAGGTAGGCTACCCCCAGAGCATGCACCACCTGGAAACAGTTGAGAAAGCCGGCAGGATGAAGCGATACAAGGTTGCTAGTAGTCATCTTGCTACTTTGTTGCGGTTTTGCAGGCCTCCTGAGCAGTCAGCGGTCGATCCTTTGGCAGAAGGTGAAGAGGGAGATGCAGAGGAATCCTGGTGAGCTCTTGCATTCGTTATCTGGTGAGATCCCCAAAGCAGAGACCCTAAATAGCCAAAAAAGGAGGTTTGGCTACCTAGGAAGGAGGATTGGCTACCAAGAGAGGTAAGAGCCTATCAGAAGGAGCCTCAGACGTCACCTGCTGGCACTGGCCACTCAGAGCAGTCCAGTGTGCCACAAACACCTCAGTTTCCAAGATGGCAGAGATCTGGGACATACTAGAGGAACTCTGGGCACCTCCCCTGGGAGGTGCAGGTCAGGGGAGTGGTCACTCCCCTTTCCTTTGTCCAGTTTCATGCCAGAGCAGGGCTGGGGGAATCCCTGAACCGGTTTAGACTGGCTTATGCACAGATGGGCACCATCTTTGCCCATCAAAGCATTTCCAGAGGCTGGGGGAGGCTACTCCTCCCCAGCCTTCACACCTATTTCCAAAGGGAGAGGGTGTTGCACCCTCTCTCAGAGGAAGTCCTTTGTTCTGCCTTCCTGGGCCAGGGCTGACTGGACCCCAGGAGGGCAGAAACCTGTCTGAGGGGTTGGCAGCAGCTGCAGTGGAGACCCCGGAAAGGCAGTTTGGCAGTACCCGGATTCTGTGCTAGAGACACGGGGGATCATGGAATTGTCACCCCAATGCCAAAATGGCATTGGGGTGACAATTCCATGATCTTAGACATGTTACATGGCCATGTTCGGAGTTACCATTGTGACGCTGTACATAGGTAGTGACCTATGTACAGTGCACGCGTGTAATGGTGTCCCCGCACTCACAAAGTCCGGGGAATTTGCCCTGAACGATGTGGGGGCACCTTGGCTAGTGCCAGGGTGCCCTCACACTAAGTAACTTTGCACCCAACCTTCACCAGGTGAAGGTTAGACACATAGGTGACTTACAAGTTACTTAAGTGCAGTGGTAAATGGCTGTGAAATAACATGGACGTTATTTCATTCAGGCTGCACTGGCAGGCCTGTGTAAGAATTGTCAGAGCTCCCTATGGGTGGCAAAAGAAATGCTGCAGCCCATAGGGATCTCCTGGAACCCCAATACCCTGGGTACCTCAGTACCATATACTAGGGAATTATATGGGTGTACCACTATGCCAATGTGAATTGGTAAAATTAGTCACTAGCCTGTTAGTGAAAAATCTGGAAAGCAGAGAGAGCATAACCACTGAGGTTCTCGTTAGCAGAGCCTCAGTGAGACAGTTAGGCATCACACAGGGAACACATACTTATAGTCCACAAACTTATGAGCACTGTGGTCTTGGCTAGCAGGGTCCCAGTGACACATAACAAACATACTGACAACATAGGGTTTTCACTATGAGCACTGGGCCCTGGCTAGCAGGATCCCAGTGAGACAGTGAAAACACCCTGACATATACTTACAAACAGGCCAAAAGTGGGGGTAACATGGCTAGAAAGAGGATACTTTCTCACAAGCTACAGCTGCTGCCACCTCACATGCAGGGTTCTGCCCTCCTGGGGTCTGAGAAGCTCAGTCCCAGGAAGGCAGAACAAAGCATTTCCTCTGAGAGCAGGATGTTACACCCTCTCCCTTTGGAAATAGGTGTTACAGGATGGGGAGGGGTAGCCTCCCCAACCTCTGGAAATGCTTTGAAAGGCAAAGATGGTACCCTCCTTGCATAAGCCAGTCTACACCCGTTCAGGCACCCCTTGTCCCCTGCTCCTGCGCAAAACTGGACAAAGGAAAGGGGAGTGACCACTCCCCTGTCCATCCCCACCCTAGTGGTGGTGCCCAGAGCTCCTCCAGTGTGTCCCAGAATTCAGCCATCTTGTTTTGCAAGGTGTGGGGGCACTTTGGAGGGCTTTGAGTGGCCAGTGCCAGCAGGTGACGTCAGAGACCCCTCCTGATAGGTCCTTACCGGATAAGGTAGCCAATCCCCCTCTCAGGGCTATATGGCTCTTTCCTGTGGTTTCTCTTGAGATTCTACTTGCAAGTTTGCAGCAGGAATCCTCTGCAACTACTACTTCATCCTCTGACCTCGGATCAACCGCAGCCTACTTCAGGAACTGCTGTAACAGCAACAAAGTATCCACAAGGGATACTTTTCTTCTGCAACTTCAGCTCCAGCCAGCAACTGCAACAGTTTCCACGGTGTGCATGCTCTGAGGACTCTCTGTCTGTCTTCATCCTGCACCAGAAGGACTGAAGAAATCTCCCATGGGTTGATGGAGTCACTCCCCCGCTCACGCAGGCACCTTCCAAGTCGACAACCGGTTCTCTTGGACTCCTCTCACAGTGACGAGCATGCTCCTAGAAACACAGAGGGTGGACCCCATCGACACAGACTGTCCTGATGCAATTTGGAGGAGGTAAGACCTTGCCTTCCCTGACAGCGACAGTACCCCTGTGCACCGCGTCTTCTTCACCTCCTGAGGCCTCTGTGCACTATTTGCAAAATTTCTTCATGCACAGCCTTGCCCAGGTCCCCAGCACTCTATCCTGCGATGCTCAACTCACTGAGTTGACCGCCGGCAGTGTGGGACCCTTCTTTGTAGTGCTGCACCAACCGTGTTTTGCACCTCCTTTGTCCCCATGTCCTTGAACTCCTGTGGGTGCTGCCTGGCATCCTGAAGGATCTCTAAAGTGCTGAGAGCCCCCTCTTCCTCCTCACACAGAGTTGAGACCCCCAGGTTCCTCCTGGGTCCAGCCAGCTCCATTTTGATGCAAAATGTACATTTGTCCTAGCCAAGGCTTGTTGGCGACTTCCAGCACAAAATCATGTCTACATCCATCTTCATGTCGTGGGACATCCTTTGAATCGTGCAGGAACCCGCTGGCATCTTCCTAGGGTACATTCCTGCAGTCTTTGTCCAACTAGGGACTCTTCTTTTGCACCCTCTTCTGGGCTGACAGGGGCTCCTGTCTTTCCTGGAACTTCTTTCGACTTCTGGACTTGGTCCCCTTCTTTTGCAGGTCTTCAGGTCCAGGAATCCAGCAGTTGTGGTTTGCAGACTTGGTTGGTTACTGCAATAATCCATATCACGAGGTGTAGTGTGTCCTAAGGAAACTTGTAGTACTTTACTCATGCTTTTCCGGGCTCTGGGGTGGGGTAATATACTTACCTTTACTGTATTCTTACTCTCCCAGCGATTCTGCACACACTACACTTGTCTAGGGGGGAACTTGTGATTTGCATTCCACTTTCTTTATATATGGTTTGTGTTGCCCCTAGACATATTTTCTCCCATTGCATTCTATAGTAGTTCCTATTGTTTGCACTATCCTATTTCTAATTACTTACCTTATTTTGGTGTCTAGTGTATATATTGTGTATAATACTTACATTCAGAAGGAGTATTGCCTCTAAGATATTTTTGGTACTGTGTCACCCAAATAAACTACCTTTATTTTTGGTAACACTGAGTATTGTCTTTACTTGTGTATAAGTACTGTGTAACTGTAAGTGGTATTGCATGATCTTTGCATGTCTCTTAGTTCAGCCTAAGCTGCTCTGCTATAGCTACCTCTATCAGCCTAAGCTGCTAGAACACTACTACTTCACTAATAAGGGATAACTGGACCTGGTATAAGGTGTAAGTACCCAAGATATCCACTACAAACCAGGTCAGCCTCCTACACTGTTTTAATTCCAAAAGAGCATCCTACTATAACGCTAGTGGAGGTCTCCACAGACCTCTGTATTCTATCCTGTGAAGTGCTGTACCTTCAGCTTGGCCCCACTCCCCAACTTCTGCCATCCACTGCACTAATGAAGGCGCTGTGGTGGCTTTCCAGTGCTTAGTTGTGAGTCGCTTTGATAATATTAAGGCTAGGTCAGCAAATCGTCATGTCACCTTCCTTCTCTTTGTATGTGAAAAAAGCCCTAAGAGGCAGGATTCTTCCATTCTCCTTCATCTCTCCAAGGTACCTCAGTGAATATTGTTCCAACGTGGGACCAATAAGGGACTACACTAGGGCAATTCCAAAGAATATGCCAAAATGTTGCTTCAGCTGCGTGAGACCTAGGGCATGCCGCTGATGCTGTTGGATTTAAAATGTGTAATCTGTGTGTGCTCTGTGTAGTATTGAGTATTGTACACATTTAAATCTAGTGTTCTGTGATACCCTCTTATGGTATACCAGTATGGAGACCCATTCTTCATCTAGAATGTCCCTTTCTATGTCCACCTCCTATTTGGTCCTCAGAGGTGTCAAGGGCGGTGACAAGTGCTCCCTGAAGCCTCTATAGAGCCATCTGATTAAATGCTTCCCTTGGCCCATGGTAGAGACTGCCTGAATAAATTCACGTGTTGGAGGTTCAGTTCCTTCAGGTGCCCAATAACGTTTGATATACTGCGATATATTAGCATGTAATAGAAACAGTAAGTTGGGCAAGTTGTGTTCATGGGCAAAGTCGGTAGGAGTGAACAAAGTTCTATCCTTGAATAGTGATCCAATCGCTACCACCCCTCCTTGTGCCCACAATTGTGTCCTAGTTTGTGTCAGGAGCTCAATGTTCATAGGAAGTCCAAGTAGTGGTATGTTTGGTGTGTAAGGCACTATAGCAGAGGTATAATGCAGGGCCATCTTCCAGTATTGGAGGGCCACACAACAGGAGCAGTAGATTGTCCAGGGGGGAGACCCCGGGCAAATCAGATAATTGAGGCACCGCTACATATCATGGCTTGCATATATTTTATTTCCTGTAAGTTTTGTCTGGCCAGCTAATATGCTAGCCAGTGTAGCTGTCCTGCTATGCAGAAAGCCTTAAAATCCGGGGCTCCCATTCCCCCTTGATCCATTGGCCTCTGCAGTTTCGCTAAACTGACCTGTCGTCTACCATCACCCCGTATCAAATCAGTCAGGAGGGAGAGTGCAGAATCTTAAAAAGATTAGGTGGAACCGTTATTGGCAGGTTTACGAAGTAGTACAATATGCATGGCAGCATCACCATCTTGGCGAGTGCCAACTGGCCAGCCACGGACACCAGGAGTGTGATCCAAAAGCAGATCTGAGGCAAGTGACAGCTCTCTGTTAGTTTCCATTCAGAAGATCCAATGGGTTCCTGTATACTTATATTCCTAGATATCGAAAGTGTCAGATGTGACTTGCAAAGCCTTGTTACCAAATGAGATGGTGTCCCCCCAACATTGAACCTCTTGATCGAAAATGCAATCGATTTACTATGGTTTATTTCAAGTCCCAATAAGGATGCAAAGTTCCTAAATATGTGGGCTGCCTCAATCAGGTTTTGACCTGGTTGTTTATACACAAAACAATGTTGTCAGCATATAAGTAAATTGAGTGAGGAGTCGTTCCTATCGCAACACCCCAATTTGTAGCATACTGCTGAAGGCGTTGTGCAATGGGGTCCAGTGCTAATACAAACAGCAAGGGAGAAAGTGGGCATCCTTGCCTAGTGCCACGATATATGAGGTATGAATCCGATATGCATTGTCCAGTGCGAGCCCTCGCCATAGTCCATGTAGTCCCAGTGTAGTGTATCGAATGCCTGGCAAAGGTATACCGAAAGACAACCAGCCCGTGGGTATAGTCGCCCACATGATCCATAATATGGTACAGCCAGCGAATATTAAAGGATGTATTTTGGTTTGGTACAAATCCACACTGATCTGTGTATTAATTTGTGTAGTAACGGGAGGAGCCTCTGTGCCAGAATCTTGGCCAGTATTTTGTTTACAATGGTCTATATGAAGACATATCGGCTGGGGCCTTTCCAGGTTTTAATAACTAGGTCACCGATGCCTGCTTCATCATATAGGGAAAATGGCCGTTATCTAGGGGGGCTTTTTTATAGTTTTTCCAACTGGGGAACTGGTTTTGTACTATAGGTGGAGTAAAATTCAGCCAGGATACCATCTGTCCCTGGCGATGTGTTGTGAGCCATCTCTTTTAATGTCTATCATATTTCATTCAGTGTAATCTGTGCCACTACGGCATGTTTCTCATTGGTGTAGAGGGAAGGCAGAATAAGTTTACGGAAGAATAGTTGAAACCCAGGTCGGTTCAGTGATGCGGGGTGGATTAGAGATCTGTATAAAAGTCATGGAATGCCATATTAATATTGAGCTGAGTGTTGGTCCTGATAAGTTGACGGGTGATTATATGGAGAATGTGAGTTGATGTGAGCATTTTCTTTATCCTCTGTGCCAATAATATACCCGTTCTATCCACCTCACTGTGGGTTTGCTGCTTTTATGACCTATAATCTACTCCACGCAAACACTCTTAAGAGGTCCACATGCTCAATACACGGCACCTGTAAAGGCTGGGGTTTGTAGGGCATAGAGGGCTGGAACTACTCTGGCAAGATCACTGGCTTTCGTTTGTCGGGCACCTATGGTATCCCCCATAATTGTGCCTCTAATCACCACCTTAAAAGCCTCCCACTCCACAAATGAAGAAGAAGCCATATTTGTATTTTCTATAAAATAATTATCGATTATTGTGGTCAAGTTGTCTTTAAGCACCGCATAGTCCAAGAGTTGTGGCTGCAGTTGCGACCTAGGGATAGGAATGGGCACCCTCCCACAGGACAACGTCAATTCAAGCGAGTTGTGATCAGACAGTGTTTTTCCTAGGAAAGGGGCGTGGGTTATATGAGTCAGTAGTGTAGTAGCCCCAAGTATTCGATGAAGACCGACATGCAAGTTAGGCAGAGGAAAGTAAAATTAGTATTTGTGCATCCCTGCATTTCTAGCTCACCATCTGTCTGTTAATATTGAGCCCTGCATCCATCCTCTCAGTGCCTCAGCTTGCCTACGAGCATTGGTGCCAGGCTGTGGTGGGTGCAAATGGTCAAGGGATGTGTCCAGTACTGCTTTAAAATCGCCACCCAGTATCCAGGGAAGCTGAGCCCAATCTGCCAGGGCAGTAGAAAGGTGTGCTAGGAATGTGTCTTGTTCAACGTTGGGGACACGGAGGCTTCCCAGTACCACAGGTTCTCCATCTAAGGTGCCCCGGAGTAGCACATATCTGCAATTGTTATCTATTTTAGTATATGTTACTTCAAAGGGGACTCCAGAGTGCAGTCACATGGCTGCTCCTCAGGCAAATGCAGAATAGGAAGTGTGGAATAATTGCCCTCCCCATTTCCTGCTCAATTTAGTTGCTTCATGTGTAGTCATGTGTGCTTCTTGCAAGTACACTACGTGCACTTTGCAGTGGTTTCATTGAGCCAGTATTCTGTGCCGTTTATGAATGGAGCCCATTCCACGCACATTCCAGGTGATAATGTTATAGCTACGTGTTGACGCCATTATAGGCCCTTAGCAGGTAACAATGTGGGGTGGTATACACGCACTTGCGATGAGTAGTATGTAAGTCATGTGTTAAATGTGTAGATGTCAAATAAGTAACATAAGAAACATTTCCTCTAACAAATTCCAATACGAGGCTAAGCATAAAACCCACTTGGCTAAACCTGTGAAAAAAGGGGAACCATTAAATCACATAATAATACATGCAGTCATTAGTGGGGTAGTAGGCCTGTGAGCATAAGACTTCATTAGTGTTTAGCAATTGACTCAACGTAATAATCAGTACATGGGCAAGCCAGTCAATGGTAATTGTGTTCTCCCTAGGAAGGCGCGCCCGGGGAGGCCAAAGGAGGGGCAATCTATTCATCGTTAATAGCAAAGTTTTATGACCAAGACAGACACTAGTAAGAATACTTTGGCACATAACATATACTGTAGTTGGTCAAGGTCCACAGCAGCTCTGTGTGCCCACAACAATATTAGGAGCAGAAGCAGACTGTCCTCGCCTGTCAGTACACCGCCCTGTGTGGTCTCCTCATCGCATCTCAGTAATGTTTAGGTCGTAGCTGCTCCAGGATTATAGATCGTGGGCTGTTTGGGGTGTAATAGATGGGAACAAGGCAAAGCTCCTGTCCGAGGCAGCAGTAGTATCCACAGAGGAAACAATGCTGTGAGGGGAAGATACGGGTCCTTTGTAGGGAATATGCTGATGTAATTGCTGCTCTCTGGCCCTCCAGAGCCTGCGTAGGTGTAGGTCCAGTACCTCCTAGGGATGGACGACGCATGGACTGCCGGTCCCCTCGCAACTGTCCCAGTCTCCTTGGCCGCAAGGAATGGGAGAACTCCCGGCTATGGGAGTAAGGGAAGGTCTGGTCAAGCTAGTCTCGCACAGCCTGCCGCGTATCAAAAAAAAATTTGGGGGGATTATGCGTGATCCTCAACCAGGCCTGAAACAGTAACGCGTAGGGAAGTCTTTGCTTTATAATTTGAAAGGAGGCTCTCTGTCTCTGCACCGCAATTGTGTTGTCCAGCTAGAGATACACTCAGGCATTGTCAACGATGATAGGATCTGCCTTCAGTGCCTCACGCAGGAGAGTGCTGCGGTCTCTGTAATTCAGTATCCGGGCCACCATTGAGGGGTGCCCCTGGTGAAGTCTTCTTTCTCTGATCTCGGTGTGCCCTTTCCACCGTAAATAAGGCCGAAATGCCAGATGACGCCATGCACCTCAACCAGGTTTCCACATATTGCGTGGCGTCTCACCCTCTGAGCCTTCTGGTATGTAAATTATGCTAATGTTATTGCATCCTGACCGCCCCCCGCATTCTCCACTCTTTCTTGTAGGGTTTCAACCTGTTTCTGTATCTGTTAGATAGCAGTCTCACTATCCTTCTGCCAGGGTATTAGGGTAGCAGTGTCCGCATCGGCGGCCTTCACCCTGTCTGTTAGTTTTCCATGTTTATCTTTAAGGAGGCTGAGCTCAGTAGTAATGGACCCCAGTTGTTGCTCTAGTGGAGATCATGTCGCTCAGATTTCTCGCAAGATGACATCAAGTTTATTCATGGGTGGTCCGTAACTGTGGGTGGTATGTAGGCCTCAGACATGGATACCAGGGAACTCTTTGATGGGGTAGACTGCGGGCTGTGGTCTTTAGGGTCCATGTGTTTCCCTTCCGTACAACTCTTGGATGCACAGCTTCGGGGGAGCCAAGTTGGTGAGGCCCCAGCTCGCGGACGCAATGGGTATTTATTGAATGTGGGAGAAAGCTGTATATCCACTCAGACCCTGCAACCCTGGGTATCGCCAACTCTCAAGCTGGTGCGATGCACAAGACTTCAGCAACAGAGGGGCCAGTGCACCCCGCGAGACCCATCAGAGATCCAGCGGGGGAGGGAAGACCGATAATGCGATGTCCCTCAGAAAACACCAGTCATGCAACAATCAAGTGGTGGAGGCACCGAGTGCGCCAGAAAAGCCACAATTAGGGTAGGCCAACCAAGGTCTGCTGCTGTACTGCAAGTTCTTATCAGCAGGTAATGCCGCAGGTAGATCCGTCTTGCATCTGTGCCATAATAGCCCAGGCAATCCAGGCTCACCCGCCGGCAATAACTGGGACTGCCCCCAAGCTGCCACTGCCACCTTCACCTTTCAGTGGCCTAACGGCAGACTCAAGTGGGCTGCAGGGCTCTCCTGGCACCCTGGAGCGGCACCTCCATCAGTGCCTGTAGCAGAGCCCCCGGTTGGGGCAGGCCGCAGCACGTCTCCGACTTCTCCATGATCGTCACTTTATCCTCCTCTGTGCAGCTACCATCACCGTACACAGCAGGAGCAGCCGGCCACCGTACGGAGGGCCTGACTCACCTCCAAATGTGCCCTTTCCTGTTCCGTCCTACAGGAGGGGTCAGGCTCAAACAGTCACCTCACAGGGGTCTCTGGTCAGCTCCGAACAGCGTCATCAGCAGCAAGCCATTATAGTGCAGCTCACAGTGTGCTTCAGCTGCGCAAATAGCCCCTCAAACGATGGATGAATATCGATGAGTGGGCCTGGGTTGGAAGCACTACAATCAGACGTCCACCATCTTCGGCGGTTGTCCATACCCCCACCTCTATTTCTACCTGACCTCTCTCTCTAACTCAACCACTTTGGGTACTGTACTCTTCTACTTTTTTTTCTACGTTTCCTTCTTCCTATCTACTTATCTATCCAACCTTCTATACTATGCTCTTTCAACCACTCCTCATTTTTCTATCTGGCTAATGTTATGCACTAGTCCATTAAACATATAACAAGTCACCCATAGCCAGTGCCTAGTTCATAATATAATAAGGACGAGGGCTCAAAGCTTTCTTTCGAGGCTGAATACCAAAGCTACATACTTTTGATTCCACTCTGTGCTGCTTTAATCCATCACCAGGCACCCCTTCTCTCCTCCTCTCACCTTTAAGGTTCCTTTTCATTCCTTATCAGTGTGTTTCCATGTTTTTCTTCCTTCTTCTTTCCTACTTGTATGTTTCTCTCTTTTTCTTTGGATGAATGTCTGGTGAGGAAAAATAAGTGCCGGTGCACAAAAATAAGTGATGGTGCCCCCACTTGCAACCACCAACTCAAACTGAGCACTGCCCTTAGTTTGTTTTCCTACCATCGGAGCAGCAGGCTGGTTAGACACTGAATTCTATAATAAGTTGTTGTTCAAGCTTTTTTCAGGAGCTATTTGACGGTCGGAAACTAAGCACCTTGAGCTTGTGGAGGTTTTTGTGTGTCCCCACTTCTGAAGGTTTAACATACAATCCAATACTATAATTCATCATAAGGGCTTGAATGAGCAGAGAGAGTGTGATGAATTTAAAGTTATTAAAAACAGGGAGCCACAAAATGAAGATTGCCTAGGGCCCCCAAAATCCTTAGGATGTCGTAGGGGTGACTAACCAGTTTCCAGAAGCACATTGTTTTGTAAAGGTAACTTCTGTTTTTGAATGTGTTCAGAAGTTCCAATAAACTTGGTTGTATGAGCTTACTTACTTACCGATAACGAAAGTGTGGGCTGCGAAAAGTTACTGCAACAAAAGCAGTCCATAATTAGTGTATAATTCCATGGTTAAATAAACAACCATAATAATAAACCAAGAAAACAAGTAGTTAATCATATGTGATTTCTTACGATTGAAACATTAATCTCAACGACTTAAAAAGTAACCATGAATTAAATTTGTTTACTTTGTTTATAGTGAAATGCAATAGTTGATATGACATTTACTGCCTCAATTACATATTTTCGGTATTGCCTAGTCAAATTAGTGGTCATAGGAGTGCATTAATGACCTTCATGGGGTATTTTTTCTAATACCGAATTTGTTGCTGTAACAGTTGTATCTTTATTTGGTCTAAACTTGTTATGTTTATGTATGCCATAGTTGTGCTATGCAAAAACGATTTCTTTGGTGTTCCCATAGTGGAGCATGTGGCAGGAAGTGACGTGTACCCCTACTCAGACTAATCCAAAGCTATGATGTTCTTAATGTACCCATAAGCAAATGACTGAAAAACTAAAGTTCAAAGAAGAGTTCTGATTGGGAAGCTAACATCTTCCAGTGTGGACTTTCATGCACGTCGGGTCAGCCAAGTTCTCGTAAAGCAAATGACCTAATGGAAACCAAATACCTTTTTCTTAACTGTTTCTGTTTACCATAGACTTACGCAGTGCCCCAGTGTTTAATTTCAAACCTTGTCTTGGTAATGAGTTCTTTAAACATTTAACTGCTTTTCGTATTGAATTGCTGATATCTACATATACTTGCACCTCCCTCGGAGTAAGTATCGAGCTCAGTCAATGCTACCAAAAAAGCAAGAATATTTCAATATGTTCTTTGCCTGCTTCTGCATGAAATATAATTATCTAGCAATGGTGTTATGGAAGTTTAGAGAAAGAGTGAACTAAAATCTGCAGCCACTCTCCCACCATTCCGTTGCCAGGGCATCTCACCTGAAGACTTACAAACAACACGTTATCTTATCTTATGTTATTTGTTATGTTATATGGCATGGTAATTTGATTTGTATAGCGCACTAATCACCGGAGAGAGTATCCAGGCACCTGGGCAAGGTGTGTAGGTATTTGATCCCGAGCCACGTCTTCCGCTTCTTGCAGAACACAAGTGAGGAAGAGGCTCTAGTGGGTTGTGGGAGGTCGTTCCAATGCCAGGGTGTGACGTAAAAGAATGTGTGACTTCCACTTTTGCTTTTGCAGATGCTGGAATTATGCCAGACTGAGAGTGGGGCAGAGCATAGGTGTCTGGTGGGTTGATGAAAGTGTATGCCACTGTTTAGATATTCTGGTCCTGCATTGTATAGGGCTTGTATGTGTGTGTAAGACGTTTGAAGTGGCTGTACTTGAGAATGGGGACCCAGTGAAGCTTTTTGAGTTGAAATGTGGCGTGGGAGGTTGACTAGGAGTCTTGCTCTGCATTTTGGATGGTCTGGAGTCTGAGTAGCAGTTGTTTGGCAATTCAAGTGTAGAGAGTGTTGCTGTAGTCCAGCCTTCTCGTTATGAGTACTTGTGTGAAAGTCTATCTGGTGTTCTGAGGCAACCATATGAAGGTGTTTTTCAGCATGCGTAGGATGTGAAAGCAGGCGGTGCACACTGCATTGACTTGAGCCATCCTGTTGAGCTTGTCATCTAGAATGATTGCTATATTTCTTGCGTGGGGTGTGGCTGTTGGCCCTAGCTCCAACAGCCACTAGGTGGAATCCCATGGTGAGTCCTTGTTGCTAAATACCAGTATGTCCGCCTTGTCAGAGTTGAGCTTCAGCCAGATAGTTTGCATCCAGTCTGCTAACATGGTCATGGTTCTGCTGGTGTTTGTCTTGTCTGTCAGGGAGCGAATGAGTTGAGTGTCATCAGTGTAAGAAATGACGGTGATGTCTTGTGATCTGATGACGTTGGTGAGTGGTGTCATCTATATGTTGAAAAGAGTGGGGCTGAGGGACAATCCCCGTGGGACACAACATATCAGTTTCTTGGTCTCTGATGTGAAGGGCGGAAGCCTAACCCTTTGTGTTCTTCCTGTGAGGAAGGACAGATCCATTTGTGAGCAGATCCTTGTATGCCAACCGTGGAGTCTTTTGATGAGCGTGTTGTGGGCGACAGTGTTGAAGGCTGCGGAGTGGCTGAGCAGGATGAGGGCCGCTCTTTCTCTTCTGTGAAATATATTTTAATTGTCATCAGTGGCTACGATGAGTGCTATTTTTGTGCTGTGGTTCATTCTGAATCCTGATTGTGTGTTTTCTAGAAACTGGTGAAGTTCGATGTGGGTTGTGAGTTGCTTGATAATGGCCTTCTCCATCACTTTGGCTGCATAGGGGTGCAGGGAGATGGGTAGGAAGTTGCTTAGTTGATTTGGGTTGGCTGTGGGCTTCTTGGAGAGGGGGATGATTTCTAAAACTTTCCATTTATCACAGTGAACTATTTTTCCACAAAGGAGGCTGTCGGCCCCAGAAAGATTATGGGAAATGGTGCAGTTACTTTAAGTTGCCAATGTTTTGAAGGTGAAAAGATGCGAGTGTAAACTAAAAGTAAAATCTGCAAGTACGTTGGCAGGGTTATGCTGAAGAAATTCATATACTGCGCACAGGGCTGGCTTTAGCGCTGTGGTGCCCTGTGCAATGGTCTTTTTTGGCACCCCTCCTCCCCATGACCGCCTCCTCGGCTTCATTCATTATCACCTGGCAAATATGCCCCTCATCTCTCCATAGCCCCTCTTTCACATACATTCATTTGTTTTAAAGTGCTTGTAAAGGCTAGCTTTACTAATCCACTCAGCTATCCACATAATACACTTGCTGCAAAGAACAGAACTATATTTTAACCCTCTGTGCTACTTTATGGCGAGTGAAAGCTGCTGCTAGACAAAACTCCCATCTCTCTTCCTAGCAGGAACATTAATCACAAGAAATATTGACATTTTAATTGTTTTCTGAAGGCTGGACGCACGAGGAACTTTTCAGCAGGTGCTTTTAAATCGCAAGTTTTGTAAGTCATTGCTAAACACGGCACTCCCCTGAGGTCAGCGTCCCCCAATTCAGGTCAGCACCCGGTGCGGCCGCACCGCTCGCACTGCCCCAAAGCCGGCCCTGACTGCACAAATGTGCAGACTAGTAGCCTGTCTGAGGCTCATGCACATCTGGTTTGGTTATAAGAAAGGGGTTCAAAATGGATTTATTGTCAGTTGAACCATGCTGCCAACTTTCCCGATTTAATTTCCCAGATGTAAGATAACATAAATTTAAAATTAAGAGTATAATAGTGTGAAAAATTGGTTCTGCTTCTGACCCGTTTAATCCCCCATGGATAATTTTGCATTTTGGACTACCCGAGATGTGAATTTCCGCTGTGAGTGAGTCTCCCTAAATGATATTCATTCACTATAAACTACATTTTAAGATGTGTTCCGCTGCTGCACAGCTGGAGTAAGGGGCTCTAAGTTAGTTGTATGTGAACATGTGTGCACAAACTTGTGCATACTTGTGCAGGCTGAGTGTGTGGAACTACCATCTGTGCACAGGTAGCTTTTATCACAGTCAACCCATAATAGTTTGGTGCTGACCCATTGCAGGCTTCCTAATACAAGTGGACATTGATAGTGTGAGCATGTACATCTGCAGTGCTTTCCTTGAAGTATGTAACATGTTTCATTGTATTGTATACTATGGGATAATTCTGCCCTAGACTATAGTTTCACCTTAGTTATGCATTGAGAGGGTAGGTTGACACCAACATTATGGTATATCAGGATCCCTGAATGCAGATCTCACATTCATTTCCACATATATACACTTGTTCTTGTGTTTTAAGATTCATAGCTTTTCTCTGCCTCCCCTCTCAATTAGATTCTGGCCTCCAAATAGCTCAGTTGAGCCAAATTAATTAATGTGCTGACCAGCAGGAGGATCAAATGCCTCCCCACAAAAAAGTATAATGCCAAAATATATCTTTGATAATTATTGACCGAAAATCAGATATATCGAATTGGTATTCTTTTTTTGTCTCAATTGACACAGAAACATTTGAGGTATAGTGAAATGGTTACATTATTAGCTAATGGATTTCTTTGAGTTAACACAAGGTATCCAACTGTTAATGATCTCCACAGAATGATTGTGCATATTTTATACAGTGACCCTAGTCCCTGTGGGCATTTAGGGTTGTCCTTGTTTTGGATTAGATGTTGTCCCCACAACAAGGCAATTTGTCAACAATTAGGTGTGCTTTTGTGACATAAAAGGGTTGGGGAAGAATCTGCATGCTGTAAATTACTTTTCACTGCTCATGGTCTAGGAATGATCAAACCCACAGAAACTTGGAAACAGTCACTGGAGGGGCTACCCTTTAAAGACTTGGGGGAAGGTAGCCGAGTCAATTAGGGGTGGGGCTTTGACTCCTAAAGAAGGTTTTTTGACAGACCACTTGAAGGTGCCATTTTGGCAATTCTCAGAATGTTGTGCAGGAAGGTTGGGGTTGTGGTGGAGTGATGAGTCCTAGTAGAATTGGCAGAACTGTCTACCATTTGAATCTTTCTTTCCACTCACTTAAAACCCCTATACAAGGGAGAGACTTTTCAGAACATCTGAACCTAGGGAAAGTGATGCCAGAGGAATGCTCAACTGGATGTAGGAAGACTCCTTACCTCTGCTGCAAAGGTGGATTCAAGGACTTCTAATTTCATTTGAGACCCAGGGATTAGGATTTGTTTCTGCAGTGCCATTGGCACTGGCTCCAGTACAACTTCGGGGGGTGACAGTAGAAGGATGGACTTGCTGGGGTCACCTCTGTATCTTCTGTGGACTGGTCCTGCCAGTGTGTGACCTCCAGATAGAGGGCCCTCAGAGTTCTACTGACCCTGGTGACCTGCAAGTGGCCACAGGAGGCTGTGGGATTTGCAGGATGCAAAGTGTGAGGGCACTATGCCTTGGAGACCCTGGGCTGCTGCTGCTGAAGGCCCGACAAAGGGGAAGCTGTAAAAATTAGCATCCCAAACAATTGCAAAGTTTAGAGGTTAGCAATTCTAGAGAGAAACTCTTTGTGGTTAGAGACTGATTTGAGTAGCAAAACGACCCACAAATCATGATAAATAGCTCTAGAGGGTACAAGAAAAACCTACAAAAAAAAAAACCTTAAGGAACAGCTTTCCACCTTAAAAGACCGAGAAAAGTAGGACCCAAGTGGCATCTCACTCCCAAAATTCAACAAGCTCCCTGAGATGGGCCATGGCCCAGATAGGATTCGATTGCTGTGGAGGGTACATGCGTGGGTCCCCGTGTTATTAAAAATTGTCCCCAAGTTCCCCCCTCTCCGCGGGAATCAAAGAGGAGACCTTAGTGTTGGGTGTTATCTCTTCCCCATGTGCCTGTGTCAAGGGGCATGGGAGTGCCTGATACACAGCCTCCACAAGACGCTGATTGCGGGCAGAAAGAGTGCCAGGTGTGCTGAGAGCTGATAGGAGCTTGGGGGCTGAGGTGCCTCCCTGCCAACCACACATTAGCCAGACATGGATGCCTGATTGGGGCCGGGCACCTAAAATATAATAAAAATGAAGGAGATCATTAAGAAAAGCATTTCAGTGTTATTCAAGGCCTCATACCAAAGAAGTGCCCCAGAAAGAAATATTTCCTTAAATGGTATTCCAGAGAGGCCAGGGATACCACCATCGTATTATGGTATATTTTGGCGGCTCCTTGGATTTCATCAACCCTCAGAGGTCTTCTGTTAAAAGTTCCCACTGTATCCAACGGGGTTGAATTGGTGGCCAGGGGAGAAATTCCACCATGTGTCAAATACCCAAGGAGCTAAGGCTTTTAGTCCAGGTAGATGCAGTGATGTCCTATTTTGTGTTTCTAAGGCTGCTTTGCAGGATGTGTAGAGTAAAAAATAAAAGTACTCATGCTCACAGTTTATAGAAAATTTACATTGACAGAACTGACAAACCAGAGTGAACCTTTGCATGTATTAATGAAGTTCATTAACATGCTTTAATTAACAGTGTTTTGTTACATTTCCTAATGAATGCTATTTTAAGCTGGGAAGTGGTTTAAATTATAAGTGGTTTTAATTGGTTTTCATTCATTTATTATGACATATCTCTGCTTCAGTTAAAGTGGTGACACCCTGACAAAGTCAGTAGGCCAGCCTTTTGATAACTACACCCATTAGAATCTGTCTAGTATATGAAGGGATAGTGTGGTTTTTAGGGTTCCCAGCGGTGTGAATTTTGAATAGGGTGTCATCATAGGGATATCTACCTGTCATCATATATATATTTATTGATTCCATATATGCTACTTAATATATATACACATGAAACTACTTTTACTTTTTAGAAGTGGAAGCACTTGCAGACCAGTGATTTATTGGGTGTGTGTTGTGTTCGTGCAGACGTTGGTACTAGTCTGCTCTTCCTCCCTGGGTAGGCATTTGACTGCTCTGCCCCTGGGAGAGTCAAGTGGTTCCCAGTAAGGGTAGATTTTGGATTTATTGCTTATGAAGAACCACATCCCTCATAATTAATATCCCAATTCTTACAAGTAGTGTAAAAAGAAAGTAGCTGCTTAACCTTCTCAACTACCCCTGGACAAAGCAATGGTATCTGTTTTCTGAGCACTGTCTTTAAATTAGTAACACATCTATGATTTAAAGCATATTTTAAGTGTGCCTCCACTATAATACAGGGGAGCATGGAATCCCTGTATAAAAACTTGCCTCGAATGTCCTTATTATTGTACAGTTGTGACACTTGGGTCCTCATTACAAGGCTGGCGGTCAGAAGACCGCCAGCCTCCCGTGGAGGTCCTACCACAGCGGAGCCGGCCGTAAGGACCACCACATTACGAGTTGTGAGGCTTGGCAGACTCCAAGCCTCCACAACTCCACCTGGCCTGCTGGTGCAGTCGCACCGCCGCAGTCAGTGGTGAGCACCTCCAATCATCCAGCAGGCACCAGTCTGTCGTCTGGGTTATGAGGCTCCAAACTGCCAGGCTTTCTGTGGCGGTCACCCCCACATTAAAACCGTGGCGGTCACGCACCCGGTGACAGAAATATAATTCCTGTCGCTGACACACATACACACGTCCCCACACATCCCCTTCACCCGTCCACATACTCACAGACATCCCACCCCTTCACTCATGCATGCGTTCACATACACACCATTCAGCATACGCATACATGCTCTCAGACACCCCCACTCACTTGCATTAATCCTCACAGACACCCCCATACACGGGCTCATACACACACACACACACACACACATTCACTCACTCACACTACACTCCCCTGCCCCCGCCTAGGCATACACACACACCCCCCTCCCCCCCCCCCTTTGGATGCCCACCTACTTACTTTGTTGAGGGGGACATCCGGGAGGGGATGGGTCCTGGTGGTCTTGCACCGCCATCACCACCACGGCAGCAGGACTCCGCCAAGCCGTATTACAGCTTGTAATACTGCGGCCGGAGTCCTGCTGCCGTGGCAGTGACAGCAGTGAAACCGCTTCTTCAGAGTCAGACTTCCGCCCAGAAATGGGCTGAAGTCCTCCAAGGACTCCTAATGTGACAGCCAACAGACCGCCACCCCTGGCGGTCTGTTGGATGCAGCAGCTTCGGCGGTCCTGGAAAAGGACCGCCAAAGTCGTAATGAGGGCCTTAGTCACCTGTAATGATGTATTACACTTGAGTTCTGAAGTCATAATGCTTCCTGCCAGAAGCCATGGTGAAAGGCAGTTCACTGAGCATAGTTACTGCTGAACTTTAAACAATGAAAACTGGAACTGGCTTTTTCTCTTTCTGGTTTATTTTTCTCAAATGAACATGTGGTTGGCTAAAAGAAAATATTTATGGCAATATATGTATTTTTGTATGCTGTGCATTACAGGAGAGATATATGGAATCTCTAGATGTTTTTACACATTTTGAAATTCTGAACAAGAGAATTGTTTAATACTGCTTACATTACAATGATTCCAATATTGGTTTTTGTAAACAAATTACTGATTTTATTTTTGTTGTGTTTAATTTCACATTACTGATTCTGCTCACTTTATTTTTCACATCTGCAACCACACTATATCTTTAATATGAAAGACCAAGGCATCAAGGATTTAATCAGGGTGATGGTGTGACCTTATAATACAAGGCATAAGATACCACATGCCGTATATGATAAGGATCTTGCAAGTCACCCTGTAGTTCCATGACTTTGTTGCTCTATATGGTCACACAAATCCTCAGTGACTAGCAATACCATTATACTATTCAGCAGGGGATACTTTATTCCTTATATAAATTACATTCAAATTGAGATAAGAAAGAGCAACTATATAAGGTGGTTGAGCAGTTGCATATACATAACTTTGCCACTAAGGTATTAGTAAGACCTGCGCGTCTGTCCCTAGAGGTGCAAGAATTTGCTAGCTCTTCTTTGCACAGAGACAATGGCGGCCGCCGCTAATCTCAAGGGAAGACGGGGGGGTTGGACAGGGGAAATTATAAAAAAAAATAGAAAACTTACCTGTCCTGCCACTCGCCTCACTCCTCCTGATGGTGTCCCAGCAGTCCCTGGGACACTAGCTCAGGCTTCCCACGCAATCCTCATGCCATTACTAGCTTGAGAACAGTGCCAGGATAGGTCGGAATGGCTTGTACTGCTGCTAAGACAGTACATTGGAGTCTGTGCTGTGCAACACTGACATGAACACTTAAGTGCACTCCACTCCTCCTCCCATCTCCCTTGGCCCAGCCCTGTGCCTCCCTACATATTCTGGCTGAGCCAGCAGCAGAAAAATAAAACGTTAATAAAATATAGTTTCATTTTTCAGCAGATGGCTCTTAGCCAGTGGGGAAAAACTCCTTTGCCATTGCAGAGGAGCCGCCGCTGGAGAAACAGAAGAATATTAAAGCTTTCTTTGGCCTATTCCGCCTCTAAATCAGCAGCACGAACTGTTCTGTGTGTCCTTTCTCAGGTACTTCTGAATCTTACATCACTGCAATGTGAGAATTCCCAGAAACACCTTTCACGAACTGGAATTCATCCATTTATTAGAACTTCACTCAATGCCTATAACACTTGATGTTCGATTTGCGGTGAAGGAGGTTTATTTCTGAAAGAAATTAAAATGTGCTCCTGGTTCCTGGTGAACAAGACCTTAGATCAGTGATTTATATTGGACTTACGTCTGGCCACCTTATTTGCAGTGCTTTAATTGCAAAATAATAGGTGCCGATGCCCAAATGGCTGCTCATTCGCCCGCGGCCGGTGCTATAAAATGTCAGCTTGCCAAATACCAATGGTGTGGAGTCCTGAATACACCTCAGTGCCTCTTTAATTCATTGCCAGGCAATTCCTGCTCATAATCTCACTCTTACAGGTTTCTGCTTTCTCCTTTGGCGACTTATTTTCTCCATTTCTCTTCATTAGCTTATCAGTATAATTTGTTTTTTAATCTGTTGGTCTTGGGAAATGTTTGATGAGGAGAAATAAGTCCCGGCCCTCATAAATGAGTGCTGGTGCCCCTCACCGGCAACCACCGGTTCAAATTAAGCACTGATTTTTTTAAAAACTCGTTCTTTTTGCCCTGTTGTGCACCTTTGCTACCATCTCTTTGCTTCTGATTGGATTTGTACTATGCTATGAAGTATTTGTCTATCACCAACTAAGCAGAAAAGGGTTACTAAGTTCTACAGTGAATTATTTCAGAAACAGAGCAGTCTTATGGTGTTTTAAGAAGGGCATTTATAACTTACCATCCGAGAAGCCGTACTGCAACCTGACCTGGTGGCGAAGGCGGAACACATGCACTTCAACTAACTTGGTAAGGGCCTCGCCCTCTTGTTGGGACATACAGATTCAATAATTTCATATACAAGATTAAAGAAGATGACCCCGTAATTCACCCCAAATATTATTTGATTACTCACTAATAGTTGCTATCTACCATCCATGACAAATGCTTAATATTTTTGGCTGTGAAAAGACCTCACCAATGAAGGTGTGATAACTTGGAAAAATAAGTAAAACCGACTTACTTCAGAGGTACAACAGTGTCAAACAAAGGAAATAAATTCATATGACCAGAGTTTCAAAGGGCTAAGTCCTCCCCGCAGTAATGAAAACACTGCAGAGCCATACTAGTTGCACGCTGTGTATTACACACATGCCGAAAAATATTGAATAACAATAACACATTTTTATTGTGATGGTCATTCTCTACAATGTGAAAGTATGTTTTCTACTAGTTTCTTAACAAAGCACAAAGCCCCTTGAAAATGCAATACTGCGTAGCCACGTGATTTGCCTAGCGCCATACGGTTTGGTCAAGAAGCGAGAGCAACGTTTGTTTGACGGTTAAAAGTATTTGCTGTTTGTCCCTGTAAATGCCTGTTGCTTTTCAGCTACTTTGTTTGGAAATTGTTCATGCTTAATTTGAGATTTCTTGAGGGCCCCTCCCCGACCCAACGCACCCCTCCATTCCCTTGCTCCCTACTTTTCTGTAGGAGTTTGGGCTTCCTCACTTCTCTCACTAGGTCCAGTTCAAGTTGGCTGTTGATGCCCACCGGTTTCAAAGTTCACTCACTACCACTGCCAACTTTGAAACTGGAAAACCAGTTTTGAGTCTCGGCATCAGCTCAACATCCTGTGATACAGGGCAAATCACTTAGGGCCATATGTACCAACACATTTTCCCATAGACATAGAATGGATAAAACCCTTTGATAAATCTGGCCCTTAATCTCTACGTGCCCAAAAAAACAAAATGAATGTGTCCTTGTGTAATGTGACTTGCGCTAATGTAAAGCGATTGAATACTTCGGAGTCGAGTTAGCGCTATTAAAATAAAATTTTAAAAAAGTACTAAATTCTTAAAGTTTAAGAGGCACACACAAAAACAGTTGAAATGTGACATGCCTGGGATCCCCAAAATCATTAAGATGGCAGTTGGTAGAGAGACAGTCCGTGGTAGAGTAGGCAGAGACAGAGAAATAATTTGAAAGAGAACATCATTGACAGTGGTAAAATAAAGGAGAAATTCACAATCCCAAGGGGGCCCTTGGGTGGTGAGGACTCGGGGCAGTTTCCCCATGACTTAAAACGTCTATGCTGGGGCTAATATGCCTAATCATTGTGCCAAGAGTTTCAAAATGAATCGCTTCAGCTTGCATCCACATGGGAAAACAAGATGAGCTAATTACCATACATGCATGTGAATAAGATAGTTTATGTTGGCATTTGGCAGATGAGCAAGTGTACATGTGCTGTCAAAATATGAATGCTAAAGTTGAGCTAGACCTCGTGTTTGTCAGTAATAAAAAGCCGTGGAGTTTGGTAAGGTCTTCAAATTTCTTAGTGCTGAATAACTGCTCTCTTGTCTGTCAGTTGGTGAGCTTCATAAATGAGGCTGACAGACTTATTATGGGCCTGTTGTACACCAGTGTTTGGGCTATATGGTCACCATTGGGCTTTATGGTTGTCATTGAGCTATATGGTTACCCCCAGAATTTGAGGCAGGAGCTTGAAACAGATGCTTAGGCGTGGGTCAACCCGAGCTCCTCTCAGACTCTTGGCAAGAATGAGCCAAACTTTAATGTGACTTCTGCCTCCCACCCACTGTCTAGACTCATGCGCCATGACTTAAGCACAAAGCATTAACATTTGATGCAAAATAAGGGAAAATGCTACTAATCTAGTGGCTGAATGTACAAATAAACCAGATAAGACAGGATCAATCCTGGCTTCTCCACTGCACAAAGCCTCCTTCATTATCACATATGAGAGCACCTTCAAACACCTGAGTTCTGGATGTGTGCTGTTCAAAAACCTCTTGTGTTTGATGCAACAGGCTATAACATTGCGCCACATATAAGTTTAGTTTAGTTTAGTTTTATGCATTTATAGAGCGCGTAGCTACCCTAGGGCATCCCAGCGCTGAAGGTACAGGAAAGTTCTTGAGAAAAGCAGGAAGGATAGGCTAGCGACTGAAGAGAATGGTTTTCAACCTCTTCCTAAACAGAGATTCAGAAGGTTCATGGCGGAGGTCAAGAGGTAGGGCATTCCACTGACAGGCAGCCTTAATCATGAAAAAGTTTCCTCCCCATGATCTATTGACACGGGGTATATGAATCTGCGGAGTAGAAGAGGATCTCCGGTGTCTTGAAGGAGTGTAAATGGAGATTCGCTTTCTGAGGAAATGAGGGCCTTTGTTGTGTAGAGCTCTATGGGTGATACACATGGTTTTAAAATGTATATGCTGTTTGATCGGCAGCCAATGGAGTGTTGCAAGAGCCGGCTTGGCAGATAGATGTCTGGGACAGTTCGTAAGGAGTCTAGCTGCCGCGTTCTGCACAATCTGCAGTTTCCTTACTACATATTCCGGGGAACTAAGATAAAGAGAATTCCCATAATCCAGGCGGGAGAGAACCAATGCCTGGACCAGGATTCTTCTGGATGAAACGGGAAGAAGATTGAGAATCTTCCTAAGAGATCTAATGAAACCAAAGCAGACAGAGGAGATTTTCTTTGCTTGTAATTCCATCGTAAGACTGGAGTCCAGTACAAAACCTAGGCTTTTTACCTGTCCTTTAGGCGGAGGCAGACTGATAAAGGCCTCCGAGTACCATGTTAGAGGGGATGCTGGAGAGCCATTGCCTACGATGAGGTGATATAAGAAGAATCCAAGCCTCAACAGACTTGCCTTCTATTTCTTTGACTGAATTGTCATAAGAGTTAGGAGCAGGGAACAGGAAAGAAATGTTTCTAAGTCTATGGTTAAAAGCTATCACTTTTAATAAATACTTTTCAATGCAGTGATGTAATTTGATTTACAATGGTAACACACATCTTAAAGACATAATTTTTTTTTTAATATTGAAGAGATTGTGCCACTTTTACAGGATGTTTGTTTCATGATTTATATGTCAAACATTTCCATGGCTCCGCTCATGGGTGGGCTCTCTGTTAATTTGTCGACTCATCCACCTTTACATCGTGTACCCCTTACCTTCCAACTTTCAAGGGCAAGCACAGTTTACCATCTCTGCCCCAGGCAAAGTAATCCTTTTCATCACACGCCTTACCCCTGCCTACAAGAGTATAATTTGTACCATAGGCAATCCATGGTTAATTGTAACTTGCGCATGCCAGACACTGTTTAGTCCTTCTCTGCTGAATGTTTATTCATAAACGTTTTGATAATAATGGACTAAGCCCTGGTTTCTCTGGACGACCCACTGGATTGTGTGATAAAAATGTCCCTGCTCCTAAATAAATGCACATTGTTATATAAAAATACAAATATAGCTCCCTTGATGTGTTGCATGCCAAAAACCTGAGCGGGCAGAGATGCACCAACAGGTAAGCTGCGGTTACAGTTGGTAAGATCCAGCTAGTGTTCTACGGTACACTGTGCATTTAGTAGATGAGCACCCGCCTACAGCAGGGGCTAATCTTAACCTGTGATCCTGGGACCTCTGGGAGTCCGCAAAGCCTACTCAAGGGGTTCTGCAACTGCTTAGAAAATTAAATAATATTATCTTTTATAATAAGGTGTATATAAATAAGGAAGGAAAAAGTAAAACTGAAAAATGTAAAACTTTCAGTAAATGTGACAGAATTTGAAACTGTGGGCTAAAAATTGTTAGTATCCCCAAATTGATTTGTGGGAGCAGTGCAAGTGCATCAAACAGAATAATAGTTGGGCGATGCCTCAACTGAATTTGGAAAAGCTCCAACCTTCCCATTAAAATTTAGATTATTTTTAATATAATATTTCAAAATGTGTGTCTTTGTTTGATTGATTCTGTATTGTTTTGAGGTTCAAATCATCTAAAATGGTCACGTTAGGGGTTCCCGATCTTCCAGTAATAAATCAGTGGGAGCCAACAGATTCTGTTAATAATTAAGTGAGCTCCCTGGCTTTCAGTAATAATTAAGTAGGTGTCCACAGAATTCAACAGGTTAGGAACTAGTGACGTAGAGGACCTTTCTCCTGCAGACAGGTCTTTTGTCAATTTAATCCCATGGAAATCCAAAGTGTGTGGCCATTAAATCGATGTGCAGATTATTAGTTTGTAGGTAGCTGTCTGTGTTAGAAAGTTACATACACGGCCCAGACCTGGATGGCCTTCATTAACCATTCGTTTGTTTCTTCACAGCTTGATAACATGCTGTCACCTCCATCGATACAATTACGGAAAACGAGCAATCCTGAAATTTTGTCTGCAAAATCGTTGAACCTTAAAAGGCAGCTGAGTGAAGATGGACGGCAGCTCCGGAGAGGCAGCCTTGGTGGAGCTCTTACTGGTAAGTTGGAGATCTAGAGAAAATTACAGCTTGGAATTTAATCAGCCATACAAGTGCTTGAGATTCATAGTAAGAAGTGCAGGTACTTGCTAACCTTGAGTCCCTACCGCTGAGAAGTGCTGGTACTTTCCTGTTGGTGATACTGCTCCTCTGCAATAAGTGCTTTTACCTCAACCCCATGGGTAGTAATGCATCCCTGCTGAGAAGCTCTAATACTCCCACTTCAGTAGTAATGCATCCCTCCTGAGAAGCACTAGTACTGTACCCTTGCTGGTAATGCATATCTGCTGAGAAGCTCCAGTACTCTCCCACTGGTAGTCATGCATACCTGCCGAGAAGCATTAATGCTCTTCTGTTGGTTGTACTGCATACCTGCTGAGAAGCGCCAGTACTCTCCAACTGGTAGTAATGCATACCTGCTGAGAAGCACTAGTACTCTCACATTAGTAGTAATGCATATCTGCTGAGAAGCACTAGTACTCTCACATTAGTAGTAATGCATCCCTGCTGAGAAGCGAAGGTACTCTCCTGTTGGTTGTAATGCATCCCTGCTGAGAAGCACTAGTACTCTCCCTTCAATAGTAATGCATCCCTGCTGAGAAGCACTAGTACTCTCCCTTCAATAGTAATGCATCCCTGCTGAGAAGCACTAGTACGCTCCCTTCAATAGTAATGCATCCCTGCTGAGAAGCACTAGTACGCTCCCTTCAATAGTAATGCATACCTGCTGAGAAGCACTAGTACTCTCACATTAGTAGTAATGCATATCTGCTGAGAAGCGAAGGTACTCTCCTGTTGGTTGTAATGCATACCTGCTGAGAAGCACTAGTGCTCTCCCTTCAATAGTAATGCATCCCTGCTGAGAAGCCTTGGTACACTCATGTTGGTTGTAGTGCATTTCTGCTGAGTAACGATAGTATTCTTCCACTGGTAGTAATGCACCCCTACTGAGAAGAGCTGGTACTCTCCTATCCAGACTACATGCAGATAACCAGAGTTCACCCATTTAAATCACTTGCTGATACAATGCTTAATACACTTAAAAAGAATTATCGAAGAAAATGACCTTCATGATACCACGCACAGCAGACAAGAGTTGGGCCTCGTTATTTGTAAAAACATTAACATTCTGTATAGTTTTGATTACAGATATTCATGTACCTATCATTATGAAAAAGACCTTCGGATATAATGAACGCTTTCACTTGTCTGTTCACAGGTCCGTTTTATTTTCGTGCCTTGTGTACTGTTATTGTTTTTTTGCGGCTTTAACCTCAGTAGACATGTTGAATCCTGAAGGGGCTAATAGTCGATTTGTATTCATGCACTGGTCCCTTCAAGTCGGATGTCCCTTTGCATTTTATTTGGTGTTTAACATCGAATGCCTGTCCCTAGCCCCCAAAGTGCTATCTGCAGCCAGTCTGACGGTCTCGGTTGACACTGGTGCCTTGTGCAGTTAATTGTGGGCAGCAAGCTGTTACTGATTTTAACAGATGTTTTGTGCTATCGGTTAATGGGCACTTCATGGCCCATCTTTCCTCTTTTTTGCGCGAAAACAAATGTCAATGCGATCAAAATGTGTAAAATAACATTCTGTAAGTCATTATTGCTGGCTGCTCCTTAGAGTAGATACTTAAACCCTTAATGTAGTGCCGGTCTGCAGGAGAGGCTCGCTTCTTACTTTCTGTGCCAGGCCCTTTCTGGTGCTACTCAGGCTGAATATAAAGCATATGTTACGAGGTGCCACAGATGGCGCGCGAGGAGGGTTCACAACTTGCCAGCCAGTCACTGCAGCAATCTGCAGGTATCCGAGCTTGTCTGACGTGTGCTTTGTCCTTGCTCGTGAGGCACTGTGCGCCTGAGGTCTGCAGTCGAGGCACTGGAAACGCAAGAAAAGTTGTGATATCAGCACATTCTATCAACGCGCTGCACCATCACTGCAACACGGAATTAAACTCTGTGTGGAATACAGAGCCCCAGACAGTCCCGCAACTAAAGGGTATCTCTCACAATGGCATCCCACCCCGCAGGCTGAAGTGCCTACAAAAGGATGGGCACTGCTTTAAAGTAATGGAGGGAAGGCATTATTGTATGTTAGGAAAGCTCATTTGGGAAAATCCATTCACTGCTGATGTCTGTGTAAACCAGCCACAGGACTACATTCTGGTTTGTGCATATATAGTGCTACGAGATCCCATCGTAAGACTGAGGGCACTCTGAATATGTAAGTCATTATTAAACGAAAGAAAAAAAAAGTGGTATTACAGTATAAGATAGGCAGCCGCAAACTGCAGTGATTTATGTCATAATTTATTAACACTTGGCGCCGAATTTGGACAACAAAAGTGACGCAAACTCATCTAAAATTGTTGAGATGGGATTTGATATCCAATGAGAATCATTATTTGAGTTGAAAAGCTCCCTAAATTAGTGCTTTGCGTTGCTTGGCATCAAGGGGCATACTGTAGGTGGTACATAGGCATTCTGATGCAATTACCCATGGGTTTTTGCTCTAAATCTCTATAAACTAACATTCTAAGATCGGATTTACACCATCAACCTGTCGCCATCGAGGTAGGCGTAACAGTGGAGCAAGTTAAAAAGTCACCACAGTTTTCCAAATCTGTAGATGTGCTGCACCGTACAGCACACTTCCAAAGTGGGAAAAGTATTAAGCAAAGTTTTGATACTGGAAGGGTCCATTTCCAGGACAAAGCCTATGCATGTTATCACACATACATCCTTGCACTAGAGTTCAAGGGTGTGTGCTTGGTGCAAGGCTACCTGAATTGCACAAGTGCAGGGAAAAAGGAAAACAGTGCCATATCTTAATAGATAACTCAGCGCAGCCATGTTAGTTGTTTGAAAAGTTTCTAAATCTGTCCTTTAGTGTTTAACATAAAACACGTTTGTTAAAAGTAATATTTTTAGTAATACGCAATCAGACTTATGAAGTGCAAACTTTATTTTTTAAATACTTTTCTATTAGAAGGAGACACTCCAGAACTTAACTGAAACCCACTTGAATTAATGTTAAAAAAGGATAAATCTTTCACGCCAAGAAGCCTGCAATGACTTCATCAAATAAAGCCACATATTCGCTTCTAGGCAGCCTTTAGTTTTGCTGGTTAACCAATTGCATACTTGAATATTGGCTTCACGGAACTGGAGTTTGGCATTATCTGTTTTAGAACAGTTGTTTTGTACAAAAACAAAATAGGAAAATAGTTATTGTAAAAATATAAAATATTGGCAAAATAGTTAATAGATTCTGCCCACTTAAGCCACTGAGATTGTCTGAAAGCCGTTTACAGGTGGACAAGGCTTTTTGTATTTTTCAAGCTTCTCCTACCTTATGGTGTTGTGCTCTCTCTGCCTAACTAGCCTGCTTACAAGCTGCCCATAAATGACATGGGTCCAAACTAGGAACTGTGGACCTCTTAAATGAGTAGAATGGAATTCCACATGGAAATTCTGCTCTGCAGCGTTCCTGCACTCAAAATTGACTGTGTGTGGGAACAACAAACCCACATTTACCAGCCAGAAAATCCATCCGGTAAAATAGCTGTGGGACAGGTCACATTGTAGCATGAACCCAACATGTGCTCTTCCTTGCTAGCCAGCCTTTCCCCTTCTTCCTTCACTCTCCTTCCCCCTAACCCACACACCCAACTAACTACAGCAACATGCACACTTTATGGCAGGCACTATTTTAAAAGCACTCACTTGACAAACTTCTTTGTATTGAGGAAATAAACTTTCAAAGCAGGAGTTTGTTTTCTCCATGCAAAACATAAGTGGTCTAATACACAGAGAACTTCTCCCTGCATCTGGGGGGCAATTTACATTTTTCCTTTCTCTTCCCTCCACACCTTGGGAAGGGAAAATGAGTGATGGTGCCACTGCCCTCAGCAAGGTGGGACAGCCATCGTTGTTGCTTGGTAGCCCTTAACCAGGTGGACTGCCATTTCATAGGTTCACACCAGCAGAGGTGGCAGAGGCTCCACCAGTGTAACCACTGCCCTTCCCCCTACTCTAAATAAAGTGGGGAAACAGCAGGTTTGGTGGAACTGGACCACTGCAGTTTTATGTTGATGCTTCCACTCTGCGAGACTCTAAATGAGGCTCATAGTTTCACCTCTGTTTTTTTCTTCTGGTGCCATTATTTTTGCCTGTAAGAGTTATAACTGCTAAAGAAAATAGTAAGAATGGTCTGATAAGCATTGTTCTTCAGAAAGTAGGACAACCTGGAGGTAGTTCTAGGCATATCCTGCTGAGGTCTTGGAAGTGAAAACAGGGCTTCGCCCCTCCATCTATGAATTAAAATATATACAATTTTGTGTTTAACAAAACACAAATTTGTCTGTATACACACACACACACCACTTTGAGAGCACCCCCTTTTGAAAGCACCCATAAATGCAAACAAATTGGGCATTACAAATTGTCTCTTACTACTTTTAAGAGTTCTTTTTTCACAAATTCTATTTCTTTGGCCTACAATTCCTTAAAGGCTCTATTCCAGCAAGTGTCCAATCTTGCCAATCTGCTCTGTGTCAAAATGTCTATTCCCCCTCCCAAGTTATTTGTGACAGTTTGGCATCTTTTTTTAATAAGAAGATCACAAGAGCAAGACCGTCCATAGTTGTAATGTCCAGCTTTCTGTTTCATTCTGTCCCAAACAGCATGATTACAAGCCTTAACCCTTTATCATGACTGCTTTCCCACTGGTTAAGGAAAAGGAAGTTTACTCCTTGGTTACCTCCCTAATGCTGGGCACCCCAGATGAGGTATGTCCAGACGGGATACTAAACTTGTTACATCTACTGTTATCCTTAATGCTTCTTTTCAACTGTGAGAATTACTAGTGGATGAAAATAAGTTGTTTTTAAACCCCTTTTACTGTAGCCAAACCTTGGCCCCAGGGCAGAAGCTTATTATTAGGCGCATCTTGTTTTTGCCAGCAGTCACCAGCTTTCCAAATGTTTTGAAGAGCACCTGTCACTAGATGCTAGCCAGATGAGTTTAAAATCTGGTTTAGGCTGTACGATTGCCGGTGAGACTGTAATCCCATCAGACAAGATTGCAATAATGACAATTCCACCTGCGATGCCATGTGGGCCATAGTTTTCTCCTAGAAAAACCTTCCTTTTATTCTGTGGCATAAGAAATATTGTGTTGCTAATGTTGCCATCATTTCTAGATTGAAATATACCAATGCTTATTGTATTGCCCTTCCAGAGTCAGCTATCTACAAACTTCAAGGAATTTAGAATGTGGCAGCATGGCCTGTCATGCAGTTCCTTCTCTTTTGTTGTTTCCTCTATCTGGAATGCACTCCATCTTGGCCAGCATAAAAAGAGGACCATGCTGTGTTTTGGAAGACTCTTAAAATTAATCAGTTTCATTGATTATCCTCGTATCTTTTCTGATGTTGTTAGTTTAATGCCAAGAAGACTTTTGCTGCACTTTTCAAGTAACTCAACTCATATCTTGCATATTTAGGTTTTCAGTATATTTAGTGGGTGCCCTCAGGCAATACACTCTGCCATGCTGGCAGTTTTGTATGAAATCTAGCAGATGTGGCTGTGTTTTGGTGATGGAGCATGGCACCATGAGAGGTAGCTCAGGTGTTTGGGGCCTGACTTATGGGTAAACTGAGACACAGCGCAGCTATGTGAAGCCTGAACATAAACTTTATGTCTAACCAGGGTCATTCCTCTTGTGCCTAAAGCAAACACCACTCTTATCAGCTAATCAGAGTACATTATAAGACTGAAGCACCATTTGATTTAAAGTATGTTTTTTCTCCTGGACATTGTCTATGCAGAGGAAGAATGCAAGCGCTCCCCTGGTGTAGGCATTACATCACTGTGTCCTCCCCTGTAAACTAGTGTCATTTGGCAGCAAAATGTTTAAGAAACCTTGCTGTCAAATTAAGCCAGGGTCAGTCAAAAGCAGTGTAACTCTTATATTGAATATAATAGATTGCCAATGCAAAAGCATTGCACAATGTAAACACTGCTTTGTGCATACGTGTTCCATTGTTAAAATGACAAACGGATAATCGTGTTATCTGCCTGGAATCTCACTTGTGCCCCATTCAAGGGTGTCCCTTTTGCTACCCAGGTCAGGCTAATTGTTATAATTGGTGTAGACATTTAAAAATAACAATTGTAGAGAACATGGTCGTTCTTGCCAATGGCGTGTTGGATAAATCTGTAACTATAGTTTCTTTTGATCATGCATGTTGCTCTTGGAGCATTTAATAGCAACACTGATATATTATTGGACCTGTGTAGTATGTGTGTATAGTACTTTGTTCTCATGATTGTATGTACCTGTGCTTGTTGTTTCTTATTTCCTTTCCCTTACTCATTGTTTATATTCAAGCTTGTAATTCCATGTCGTTGGGGAAACAGAATCTTTGTTATTGGGTTCTGGATTCCTGACGGGCATTGCCAGTCTGACTTCCATCCAGATCAGTTGTGTATGCCTGCCGTGGACTACAATAAACATCTTACCTGTTTCTACCCACTTCCTGCGTGTGAGGAGTTCATCGTTTTCCACTTCTACCATCCTACATTTTGGTACCAGGAGTGGGGTGAAGTTTCCGTTGGAAAACATTTAGGAGCTATTTGGAGTTCACTCGGAGTACAAGTCCACCGACCAGCATATACAATTTGGCAGAGTATTTTGCCTCATCGTGATCGTCAGTACGTAAGATTGCGCGGCGCTTTATTTCAACTCATCCTGCTCTTATATTTGGCGTTGAATCTTACCTGCTGAAAGCGCGAAGATTGTTGGAGCGAGGATTGTTTAATTTCAACTCTCCGCGCGTGAACCACCGGTGCATGAGCCTCTTGTTGTTTCGACAGTTCCTTGTTCTTCTGTCTGTCATCACACGTCGCGCGTATTTCAGCAGCAACGTGTCCACGCGTCAAGTTTCCGTGTCAAGTTGCTTTGGAAACGAAGACGCTTACGTACTACGCCACGCTTCCGAATTTTGGAAACTCGTCACCAAGGAGACGAGACGCGCAGAGGGCAACGCGCGAAGGGCCTTAGTTACAGTTTCCCAGCAATATATTGCCTGCTTAACACACGCATTTTACTTCATTTTTGCAGTGATTTGATAATTGAGAATCCAGACATTTAAAAAAAGTAAATAATATAATTAAACTGGACTTATTTTATTTAAAAGTGAATGATTTCCACAAACAAGTACAACAAAATTTGTGAAGAAAGTGTTTTGGCCTCAAGTATTTAGGACGGAATTTGTTTACAAAACATCTCAACTCCATTTTTGACTTTATCGTAATTTATGGCGACCAGCAACTTAGTAGTTCAACCTCCACCTTTCTTATCTAAAAGTGGAAAACCGGACATTAAGTGGAGAGAATGGATAAGGATTTTCGAGAATTACTTAGTTGCTATTGATGCTAATGATTTTACTCCCACCAGGAAGTTGGCACTTTTATTTAATCATCTTGGGGTGGCCGGGCAACATGTTTTTGACAATTTACCGATTATTTCTCCACCAAGTGAAAGTAGTGGTGACACTACTGTATGGAATGTTTATAACGAAGCAAAAGAAAGAATTGGAAAGCAATTTTCGGATGAGTACAATGTTTTATTAGAAAGGTTCAACTTTGCAATGTGCAAACAATCTATGGACGAGACAGTGGATGAATTTGTGGCTAATTTGCGTTTGCTGGCTGCAAGATGTGATTTTGGTTCTCATGTAGACATGCACATTAGAGACCAGTTTGTGTTCCACTGTTATTCTAAAAAAAAATCAAGAACGGTTATTAGCGTGCCGAAATCCTACTTTGGAGGAAACGTTAGATATAGCTAAAGCTGTTGAAAGATCTATTGTTACCTCTAAAGTAGTATCTGGACATTTAGAGAATGTAGCAGTTGGTCAAGTAATAGAAAACTCTGAAGTTAACTATATAAGGGAAAGAACGACAAAATTCAATAAGAGTACTCTACTTTGTTTCCGTTGTGGGTCACGCAATCATCTAAGCAACAACCAGTTGTGCCCAGCTTTAGGATTTTTTTTTTTGAAATGTCAAAAAATTGGTCATTTCCAAATTGCTTGCAAGCAGTCTTACCGTTCTTACAAACCTAGTGGAAGTGGCATGAAAGTTAAAGTTAACAATGTGTATTCCAAAGGGGTACAGTCGGATGACGTAGATGACTGCGCTAATAATCTATCCATTGTTGTTCTAACAGTGGATATTACCGCTGTTAGAAATATCAAGGGACCCATCTGCCAAGCAGTTATTGACTCAATTGAGCTTTCCGTTATTTCTGATTCTGGCTCACCTGCCACCATTATTGCAGATGTTACTTACCGGAGATATTGGCCAACTACGAAGGTATTAAATGATGCCGACATTAGCCCCAAGGCTTTTGGAGATCATGACATCGAGCTCTTAGGGTTTCTTTTTGTCTTCTTTATCTATTTTAGGTAGAAGCATCATGACCAAAATATATGTAGCAGTGGATGGCAGAGACATCATAGGATGGAAAGACCTTGCGAAGTTGGGCATAGTATTACGTCCCGGTTTTGATAATCCCATTAGTTTAGGAGAAATGCCTATAGTAGTGTCGGAAGTCAGTGTACCAGTTACCAACATCTCAATCTTTTACCAAGAAATATCCTGAGGTATTTGCTGATGTTATCGGAGTTGTTAATGGCTTTGAACACTGTATCAGGCTTAAAGATGGAGCTGCTCCTGTTTCGCATAAGGTAAGACCAATTCCCATCTCTGTGAAAGGGCAGCTCAAAGATCTTTTAGAGAAGCTGGTCAAAGATGGCATAATAACCCCCACAGACTCTTCTGAGTGGGTTTCGCCCATTGTCCTTACTAAAAAGAAAAATGGGGATTTGAGGTTGTGTGTAGATTTAAGATCTTTGAACAAAAACATTATTATTGATTGTCATCCCCTTCCTCGTATACAAGAGATGATTGCCAGCTTGGGCACCTCTAAATTTTTCTCCACTATTGATCTACACTCTGCGTATCATCAGATTGCTCTTAGTCTTGATTCTCAGGAACTCACTACTTTTGTGACTCCTTTTGGGGCGTATAAATATCTTAGACTTCCGTTTGGACTAGCTTCTGCAGCAAGCGTTTTTCAGAAGTTAATGGATTCTTTGGAGATTTTGAGAACGTATGTGCTTTTCAGGATGACATTTTAATTCACACTAAAGATATGAAAGAACATGTGGTTGTCTTGAACAAAGTATTCTCTATACTCAGAAACTGTGGTATCACGATCAAGAGTGAGAAATGTAAATTCTTAGTTCAGAATGTAGAATATTTAGGACACTCTATTTCTTCTGATGGCATTAAGCCCGAACAAGGAAATATGGAAGCTATCTCAAATGCACCTTGCCCATCGAATAAAGATGAGTTACGTTCATTTTTAGGCCTTTGTGAATATTATTCGAGGTTTGTTGATGGGTATGCAATGTTGGTTCAACCCCTTAGAAATCTATTGAAGAAAGGCAGTAAGTTTCAATGGGATGAGCAAGTTATGGCAGCGTTTAATGCCATTAAAAAACTAATATTATCCGCTCCTGCTTTGAAGCCGTTTATACCCTCAGCCAAATCTTTTCTAGCGGTGGATGCTAGTATGAAAGGTTTAGGGGCGGTCTTGGGTCAATGGGTGGGAGGGCAAGAACGCACTATCGCTTTTGCCTCTAGATCTCTTTCAGGAGCTGAGATCAACTGCAGCACTATTGAGAGAGAAGCCCTTGCCTGTGTCTGGGCAGTAAACAAGTTTAAAAGCTATATTTGGGGTATGGCCTGTATTCTGTTCACCGATCACAAGCCACTTGTATTCCTAATGGATGGGAATGGCTTAGGTAAAGCTTCCTCAAGATTAGTAAGGCTGTTATCTAAGTTGCAAGACTTCAACTTAGAAATAAAATACCTTCCTGGAAGGAAAAATGTTAGGGCGGATTGCCTCTCCAGGTTGCCTTTGCCTTTACCTCTGAATGTTACAGAACATGAAGACACGGAGTGTGTAATTGGTACTGTAGACGTAGTTTCAGCTTCTGGAGGTTTATTTTCTGAGCAAGATTGGAATTCTGCTATGTCAAGAGACTCTGTCTTGTCAGAGGTGATGTTTTATATTTCTCATGGTTGGCCCAAAAATCAGAAGTTCAGTGGGGATCGTAACACTTATCACCAACTTGCTGCTGAATTATCGTGTGAGAATGGTGTGTGTATGAGAGGCCCTGTTTGCATTCCTCCTTACGATTTGAGGGTTTTGCTTATAAGAGCAGCTCATGAGGGACATCTAGGTATTTCAGCTACTTGTAAAAGGTTAAAAGAAAGGTATTGGTGGCCATCTTTAGACAAACAAGTATTGAATTTTGTGGACCAGTGCACTTCTTGTGTGGTGTCTGATAAACATTGGAAGTGCCACAATGAACCCTTGCACAATATTCCTTTTCCTGATGGTGCTTGGGAAAGCATTGCCATAGATTTTTCAGGCCCTTTCAACCTCCTGCCTAGAAATATGAGACAAATGATTGTTGCTATTGATTATTTTTCTAAATGGATATACTACACTTTTGTGGAACATGCTGACACAGAATCTGTTATTTCATTTTTATCTTCTCTGTTCTATTTAGAAGGCCCACCATCTAACATTGTCACGGACAATGGAGTTCAATTAATTTCCAGTAAAATAGAGAACTTTTTGCTAAGATTTAACATCAAACACTCATGTGTGGCTTTACACAGTCCAATTTCTAACGGACTCGTAGAAAGGGCTAATCGGATTCTTAAAGAGGGCATTCAAACAGCAATTGCTACCAATTGCAATGTGAAAGATTTCTTAAATGAGAAATTATGGGCATACTTGAATACTCCGCATTCCACCACAGGTGTTTCGCCTTTTGTTTTGCTCAGAGGGAGGGAATCCAAATCCAAATTAACACCTTCATGGATGACCTCTTTTCATAAAGATGTGAATGTGGATGTTGAAAAACTGAAACAGAAGGTTTCTGAAAAACAATTTATTCAGAAGCGTGACTATGATTCTCGAAAGAATGTGAGTGAGGTAATAGTTAATGTGAATGATTGGGTATTAATCAAGAAACCGTGTAGAGTATCCAAAGGAGCATCTAGATATTCATTACCTGTTAAAGTTGTAAGAGTTTCTAAATCCGCTGTGTTGCTGGAAGGCAAGGGGTGGTGGAACAAAAATTCCATTATTCCAATTTCCTCTTCACCAGCTGATATTTTCAAACAAGTCTATGCTGGACGTGAATACGAAGATGATGCCAGTTCTAGTGCTGCGTTCATTGACAGTTCTACTAAAGACAAGATGTTCAACCAAGCATTGAATGATTCTAACTGCCAAACACGTACGTCTTGTCATAGTCTGGAGAGAGAGGATGATCCTGCTGTTTCTTCTTCTTTGGTGTGCCCAGCTCCTGAACCACTGCGTACACGCAGCCATAGACTGGTTAAACTCCCTTCAAAATACAATGATTATCTTTTAAAGTAAAAGCATATATACATAGTTGTTTTCTTTTGCTTTGTGGAGGGGGGAAGATGATGTAGTATGTGTGTATAGTACTTTGTTCTCATGATTGTATGCACCTGTGCTTGTTGTTTCTTATTTCCTTTCCCTTACTCATTGTTTATATTCAAGCTTGTAATTCCATGTCGTTGGGGAAACAGAATCTTTGTTATTGGGTTCTGGATTCCTGACGGGCATTGCCAGTCTGACTTCCATCCAGATCAGTTGTGTATGCCTGCCGTGGACTACAATAAACATCTTACCTGTTTCTACCCACTTCCTGCGTGTGAGGAGTTCATCGTTTTCCACTTCTACCATCCTACAACCTGTCACTTTTGTGTTTGGGGTGTCAGAACAGAACTGAAAGCATGTTTATTGCTATTATATCATATGGTATTACGAGGCATGATTTCTGTTTCAATTTCTGTTTCAGTTGGAGTGACCTCTTTGCAGGACATAGCCCATCAGCAGCACATTCTGTGGTTTCTGGAGATTGTTTATTGCAAAGTTATTTCAAGCAACTACCATTATGCCAATTTTGGATTTTACCTAGTGGCTTCCAGGAGGAATATGTAGCTCAGTCAACCCGTATCAGAACTGCACAATGTGGGGTGCTATTTCACTATTTCATTTCGGTTTAGGATAGCACAGATTCCTGATGGAGTAATTAATAGAAGGTGATATTGCCAACTAGTTGGCGTTCACTTATTCAGTCGAAGGATAAATATTGCCTACTGGTCAGCACTCACTTATTTGATGTCAAGAGTAATAGAAGATGCATTAGGAATCAAGTCCATGACTTGCCAGTCAGGCATTCAGAAATCAGGCGTGGTAGCACAAAAAGCTACATTTTCTGAGGCCTGTACTTATGTGCAGCCTTAAACAAGTATTTGTTGCAACGTCCTAATTAGCAGACTGAGAGAGTAACTTTGGTAAACAGTCAGGCAGCACTGTCTTTCTGAAGATGGAAGTAAAAAAAAATCATGAACTCGAAATTTCACAGAAGGAAATTTTGGAGCATTGGCAAAAAGGATTGTTGCCTGTAAAAAAAACTTTTACAAAAAGTGGTTCTAAAGTGCTTTGTATTTAAATCTGTAAAGCTGGTTTTTAGTAGTCCAGTCACACATTCGCCTTTTTAAGACCTCGGTTAATACTCATTGTCAAATACGCTAAAACATATCAGTAGCCTAAAAACATTGTTAAATCCACTAAAACATAATTTTTGGAATCCTATCTGGATTGACAATATGTTTAAAATGCACGCTTGTTTTCTATTTTCTTGTATTCATTCTAAGGATCGCTCTGCCCCATTGCTTGAAGTGATGGCCCCACCGCCACTGGTTGACCCAGGGCCAGCTTTAGGGCAGTGTGACTGGTGTGGCTGCACTGGTTTCTGGCCTATGGGGGGAGGCACTGACCTCCGAGGGGGTCGCTGTGTTTAGCAACAACTTACGATTTGTGTGTCCAGCTGTCAGGCAGCAATAAAAATGTCAAGATAACGCCTGTAATTAAAGTTCCTGCTAGAGAGAGAGAGCTGGGTAGTTCGTCTAATGGCAATTGTGACTCGCCATTAAGCAGTGCAGAGCGTTAATATGCCTGCTGCGAAGAACAGATCTGTATTTTATGTGAATAGCTGAGCAAATAAGTAAAGACACAGCTTTAAACCGAATGCTACATGTATGTGAGAGAGGGGTTATGGAGAAATGAGGGGCACTTTTGCCAGGTGGTAGTGAGGAAATCCGAAGAAGAGGCCGTGGTGGATGGAAGGGTGCCAAAAAAGATTGCCACACCGGGTGCCACCAGCGTTCAAGCTGCCCTGGGTTGACTCGATAGCTCTCCTTGAAGTTCAGATAGCATTTGTGCCTGGTCTCAGGAGTCTTGCGCAGCACACCATCGGTGTTAGCCAGGCTTCTGCAGGCCACTGCATTTGCTACAATGAGGCGTCTGCAGCACAGGCAACAGCAGCTGCTGCTGAGGTGAAGAGCTAATGGAGGCCTAGCCTGCCAGGAAGACCCTGAGAAAACTCTATCTATTATATATTTGAAGTTAAAAGCTGCTTGTGCTTTAGGCCATCAGTGTTAATTAAATAGATTAGCCTTTTTCAATCAATATAATGTCACTGTAACACCTTTTAATCATGGTCTTCAAATGTACAGAGGAGCATGACCTCTAACTGCTTGCTTTCCATTTTGCACGACATCAAGTCCTGCGCAATTCCCACAGTTTCCACGACTAGCCCTCTTACTGTCAGAGGTATATTGTTAACAACGTTCCCTTGTGATTGCTTCTGTTCTTCAGGTATGGATAAATTGTATTTTTTTTAGGTAGCCTTTCAGACCATATACCAGGCCTCAAAGGCTTCGGGGCACTGTACAGGCAAATCAAAATGCAAATTATGGTATATATTTTAAATATATTGAGAATAGAGTGGAAATAAACACATCCAACCAATCTACAGTACGTAGCAGCGTGAAAACATTTGTATCAAGTTGACAAGGGATCGTGAGATAACACAGAATAATTCAAGAAGTACAGCTTGTTTATTTGCTGTTCATCAAAGGGCTTTGAATATACAAAGTTTAAAGTATATCACCAATAAATTCACAACATTCATGGAAATTGAAAAAAAGGTCACTCTTTCTTTTCGCTTTATTCCCCCTCATTCAAGGGTATGTCTAACAGCTTGCTCCTTTAATTCATGTTCAGATTGTTGAAAAGTCTCCTGAAAATCTCACCACTGCTCTTGCCTTTGAAGTGTCTATATCAGCCACAATGTATCATAGGATAAAATTTCAGATGCTTTTTTAAAGTTTCAGGACAAATGGGAACGATTAGGCGCAAATTAGGTAGTGTGCCTGTTACAAGAATGCCACATTCACACATCAATGCTAGATTTTTCTGTCTTTTAGACAGATTATCCAAGATCTCTAAATAGTTTGTTCGGACCATGTCAAATCGTGGCTGTCTCCAATGTCCGGAATCTTGGAAAGATACTTCTGATGAAGACATTCACAGGGGATAGTTTTCTTCCACTGAATTTTCTGTAACTTCTGTATTGCTTTTTAAATTCTAATTTCCCCTTTCACATTTTTTCGTCAGTTGTTGTGAAAACTGTTCACTTCAATGTATTATTTTGCTCCAGGATAGCATGTTTTATCATGGGAGCAGGCTCTGAAATATCTAACATAGTTCACTTGTGCTCTCCTACTCATTGACACATTCCTGCAGTCATCCTCCAGAATTGAAATAGGGACTGAGCTTGGAACCCTTAATGATGTTTTCCAAAATATCCTTTGCTGTTTGCAAAAATTTCCAATTCTGCTCTTCTGTCATATTTCAGCTCCATATTGATATATGCCACCTACCTTTGATTGATAAATGTGTTCAATCCCATGCTTTTCGACCCACATCTGTGGTGAAATGGTAAAACGATTATTCATAACTTATGCTTTTGCGTTTGCATATTCCAATTCGTTTTCCCATGTCATGGTTTGGCTGATTTTCACACATAGTTGACATCTGCTCCTTTCTTCAAATTGATCTTGTCCCTCTCGAAGCTTTTGGATTTGTTCTTATGACCTATAGCATTATTTTTGATTTGGCTTCATTTATGAAAGTTGTATTTTTCTCACACTATTCAGATATTCCATTGAACAACTTCTACTTGATGTTTTAGGCCAATATTGCTGAATCGTCAGCAAGCATCAATAAGGGAATTTGAAGCTTTCCAATCCTTGGAGTGTCTATTTAATCATCGGGATACATATTAAAATGCATTGGGGAGAGATGGCTATCTTGTTTAAAATGTGTAGTCCTTGTCCGCTTCTGTTCTTTCTGATTTCACGCTGTCGATCTCTGTGCCAACCCGCCTGCAATTTTTCCCCATAGCTTTTTCCTTTCCATTCTATCGACTGCAGCTGTAAAGTGTAGAAATGCAGCATCGATTGTTGTGTTTTTTCACCAAAATCATTCTCCAGAATGTAACAGGGATCCAACATTTGATCTAAGGTATGGGACTTTATTCTGAATGCTGATCGAATTGGGGAAATTATATTGTTTTCTTTAAGCCATGCTTGGGTATGAATTTCGTGAGCACTTTCCTGTTCTTATCTTTCAAACTCAATGGCCTTTAACTTGACAATTAATTCCCTGGCACTTTAATATTGAGTACACTATGTGTCCAGGAAGGTGGAGGCTCCTTATGCATAGTTACTAGTGTAAACCACATTGCAAGATCTGGGGTCTATCATTCTGCAAATTCCTGAGTTTTGTTAGGTGAGGTAGGGCCTTTTCATCATTGGCGTGGTCTCCCTTAACTTTTTGCCTCTGTTTCCCAGGTTGTTGATGTGTGCTGGACTCTGTTTTTGCTGTTTTGTTACTCTGGGCACTTTACCACTGCTAACCAGTGCTAAAGTGCAAGTGCTCCTGTACAAAATGTATATGTAATTGGTTTATCCATGATTGGTATACTTGATTTACTAGTAAGTCCTTAGTAAAGTGCACTAGAGGTGGCCAAGGCCTGTAAACCAAATGTTACTAGTGGGCCTGCAGCACTGGTTGTGCCACCCACCTAAGTAGTTCTGTAATCATGTCTCAGACCCGCCACTGCACTGTCTGTGTGCGCAGTTTTAAACTGTAAATTCGACTTGGCAAGTGTACCCACTTGTCAGGCATAAACCTTCATTTTTCCTACATGTAAGACACCCCTAAGGTAGGCCCTAGGTAGCCCCCAGGGCAGGGTGCAGTGTATGGTTAAGGTAGGACATATAGTAATGTGTTTTATATGTCCTGACAGTGAAATATTGCTAAATTCGTTTTTCACTGTTGCACGGCCCGTCCCTCTCATAGGTTAACATGGGGGCTACCTTTAAATCTGATTAAAGTGTAGATTCCCTTTGGGAGCAGATAGACATGTGGAGCTTGGGGTCTCTGAGCTCACAATTTAAAAATACATCTTTTAGTAAAGTTGATTTTAAGATTGTGTGTTTGAAAATGACACTTTTAGAAAGTGGGCATTTTGTTGCTTAAACCATTTCTGTGACCCTGCCTGTTTGTGGATTCCCTGTCTGGGTCAGTTTGACAGTTGGGCTGGTTGCACCTCTCACTAGACAGTGGTGACACAAAGGGAGCTGGGGTGTAGTCTGCATTTCCTGATGAGCCATCTGTGCTAGGAGGGAGGGGAGGAGTGGTCTCACCTGAAAGGGCTGTGCCTGCCCTCACACAATGCAGTCTCCAACCCCCTGGTGAGTGTCTGGGGCCTGGCCTTGGCCAGGCAGGATTTCACATTCAAGAGAGACTTTGTTTTGAAGTAGGCCTACTTCAAATGAGAAATTGGGTTTAAGAAGGGCACCCAAAACCACAGACTTTAGAACACTTCTGGAAACCAAGAGGAACCTCTGCCTGGAGAAGAGCTGGAGAGCTGAGGAAGAAGAGCTGCACTGTCTGTGACTGTGCTTTGTGGAGGTATCCTGCAGTTGCTGCTTCTGCCTGTGCTAAGAGGACAAAGACTGGAATTTGTGTTGCCTTCCTTCTTGTGAAGATCTCCAAGGGCTTGATTTAGAGCTTGCCTCCTGTTGTTTGAAGTCTCAGGGACAGCAGAGACCTCTCTGCCAGCACCTGGAGTCTCTGGAGAGACTCCTACTCTGCCAAGTGATCCCCATCCAGTTCCTGGGACCCTGAAAGGAGAAGCTGCCAGCCTAAGAGGAAGAAATCCACGCACAGAACGCCATGCGGGGAAAAGATTGACACGACTCCAATCTGAGGCTGAAAAATCGACGTGCCCCCAGCTTCGCGGCTGAAAATTGACACTCGCCTGCAATGCGACCCGAAGATCGACGCCCGGGCTGGAGAAACGACGCACAGCATCGCTGACAGAGGCTGGTGAGATCGCAACCCGCGCTGCATGGTTTTCGGATCATTGTGCGGCTGGATTTCCGATGCAGGTACCGCTGGGTGTGTAAAAACAACGCACGGCCTGCCCAGACCTGAGGGTGCTGACCGGATCGACGCATCGCTCTCCTGCGGAGGGAAGAAACGATGCGACCCGACCAGACGAAAGGAGAAACGACACAAGGTCTCGCTCGTAAGTGAAATCAATGCACCACAAACCCTTTTTGACGCACACTCGCCCGTGCGGGGTTATTTTTGACGCACCCAAGGTACATTTTCACGCTAACAGTGTTAATGTGTGTTTAAAACTACATGAAGACTCTTTTTGCATTCTTAGTGATAACTTGACTTGTATATTGTGGATTTTTGTCATTTTGGTTTTGTTTTGTTTAGATAAATGTTCTCTATTTTTCTAAACCTGCACTGTGTTCCTTTTGTAGTGTTTTCATTACCTTACTGTGTGTGTTGGTACAAATACTTTACACCTAGCACTCTGAAGTTAAGCCTACTGCTCTGCCAAGCTACCTAGGGGGTAAGCAGGGGTTAACGTTTACCCTGACTAGAGTGAGGGTCCTTGCTTGGACAGGGGGTAACCTGACTGCCAACCAAAGACCCCATTTCTAACAGCAGTTAAATTCTCCATTGAATATGAGGAGCCCTCAATGAAATCTGCTTTTTATTATTTCAATTCCAATTTAAAATTTTTGATAAAAAAAAAAAAAAGTTTATATTATGGTTCCATTGACTAGTTTTGTGAGATTTTAGCATCTATTTCTAGCTGCACTTTGGAAGAATCTCCAATTCACCATTCTCCCGAATGTTCATGGGTCCCAGTCTATGTTAGCAGTCTCCAGCTCCCCTTCCATTGCCTTCAGTGCCAATCATCTATTTGTAAGCTTTTTTCTATTAAGATATTAATTCTGCCTAGATATGCAGCCACTGCTTTTCTTTCACATTTTTATTGATAGACTCCATCCATCCAAATCGTCTTTCTTTTCTTTACTTCTTTTCAAAATGCCTCCTAAACCCCTGTGGGTTCAGGTCAGAGGGGCCTTAAGGTGTATATGGTGCTACATGATTCCCCTTCTCTGGTCTCTGACACAAAACATTAAGGTGCTGCTCTTTCAGTTAAAACTATTTCGAACAGTTCCTCTGTCATAACCACTCACATTCCATCCCCACCTCACTCCCTAAAAGCTAACCCTCTACTAGATGGCTCACTTCTACCAAGTCATACCTTCCTTCCATATCCCTAACTTTTACTGTAAGGTTTATTTCTCTCCAGACTAGGATATTTTTCAGCTGAGCACTCTAAAGCATTTTGTGGATTGGTGAGCTATTATTTTGACACATCACTGTAGTTTACTACTCCTCAGTAAACACTGAGGAAAAAATAGGAAGCAACGAGATAGGAAGTGCAAAGCCTTCCAGGAGTGCTACAAAACATAATCGCTGACACAAACAGTTACTATATCTGGAGCAGCGCAGGTTAGAATCCATGGTTTACACATCATCATTGTGCAAATATGCATCTATATTTGACGTTACATTTTCTGTGTGCCTTACATAATGTTAACATGTGTGAACATTTAAATGCATTAATGAAATGTAACCTCTGAAAGACTAAAGCTTTATACCATGTGCATTAATGTTCACTTAAAAAACCTTAGATCTACTCATTATTCCCATTTTATATGTACATTTAATAAGTACATATACATTTTCATTCATGTTCTTCATTCATTTTGAAAGTTTTATATGTGTATGTAACTGAATAAAGAATCCTACTGTGAAGCCATCTTGGCCTGGAGCCTTACCCTTGGGGAGAGATTGTAAAGCCGTATATAGTTCGGTAAGTTGTAGGGGTTGGTCTAAAGATGAGAGGTCAATCTGCAATTGGTCTCTTGGTTTGAGATTAGAGAAATATTGGTTGAAAGATTCAACTGTTGGTATGTGTTCTGGAGTGTACAGGTCCTTATAGTAATAAGTGAAACACAATGCTACATCTTTATCTCTAAAGTGTTTAACACCATTGCTACCTGTGATAGATTTAATATTTGTTTTTTCTTTTATTTGTTTCAAATATCGAGCTAGAAGAGAACCAGCTTTATTGTTACCACCATAATATCTGGCATTTATTTTCAGGAGGGTGCCGCATGCTTGTTCAGTGGTATATTGGTTAAACTCCATTTTAGCGGAGACTATATATTTTCAAGGATGGAAGTCGATTTTTGTTGAGCAGACTTTATTTTTGAGTGAGCGTAACTTATGATGAAACCCCTATAGGCTGCTTTGAATGCATCCCACACAAAATGAAATGATGGTTGATAACTATCATTGATGTGGAAGTATTCTTCTATAAACTTACTGTAGGAAGCAATAAAAGTTGCATCTGAAAGTTAAGAGTTATTAAACCTCCATGAAGATGTTTTAGAACCATTAAGAAAAAGATCAAGGTCAGTAATCACAGGTGCGTGATCTGAGATCAAAATAGCACCGATTTCAGAGTTGACCATATGTTGCAATAAACCTTTACTCAGAAAGATATAATCAAGCCTAGAATGGGAATGGTGGGTAGGAGAATAAAAAGAGTATTCCAAGAGGTCGGGATTGCAATTTCTCCAGGAATCGGAGAGAGAATGCTGTAAAATAAAGTTTTTTAAAGCTTTGTGGGGGGCATGTGGAATGAAACGTGACGTGGAACGTCTGTCCAAAAATGGATCGAGAATTTGGTTGCAGTCACCATCTATTAGTAAATTGTTTGAGGAATGTTCAGAGACAATATGTGAAAGATTCTTCCACAAATTTGGATCCGGTTGTGTGGGCTGTGTATATTTAGGATAGTAAGAGAAATATTGTCAATTGTAAATGTAACAAGTACCCAGCGACCTTCTGTATCTTGATGCTGTGAAATTATGGTAGGTTTGAGAGATTTATGACAGAGTATAATTACCCCATTTTTGTTTGTGGTGGAAGGGGAGTAGAAAATATCCCCCACCCATTGTTTTTTAAGCTTAATTGCCTCAGCGTCATTGAGGTGAGTCTCTTGTAACAAAGCAATGTGCATTTCAAACGAGCTAGGTGAGATAAGACACGCTGACGTTTAATGGGGTGTTTAAGCCCCTTAACATTCCAAGTAACAGTTCTAAGTTGCATAACAAGAAGTATTAATAAACAACTGCTGTAACAAGGAAAAAACTAGGCATATCAATTTAGCAAAAGCAAAGAAATGGGAAAGAAACAAGATAGTAAAGAAAAAGAAAAGGAGGAAGATGACCTCCAGAAATTGTATATACATGGATGTGACAATACAGGGAGTAAAGTCCACGAAAGCTAAAGAAGACAAGATAGAAAGTGAATACCCCGAAAGGTAGAGGGACAGCGGAGAACCTGAAAAGACAGGCAAGAGTGGCTTCAGCACAAGAAAAGTGATATTAGATATTAAAACATATGAAGGCGAGTTTCATGGAAGAAAAAAAACATCAAACGAAAACTGTACCATTCAGGAGACCAAATAACGTAATAACTACAGTTAAGGAGTGTGACATGAAGAACAATAAAAATCAAATCTTACCAGTGGAACATGTAGGAGAACACCTTGGATGGTGAGAAAGGGGTACGGTTGGGAAAGGAACATGAGGATTGCACAAAGAACACTATCTAAAAAATAAATAAATAAATAAGAAAATAAGACGATGCAGAGAAGGAAAACCATGGATATAAATACTAAACATAACCATTACTATTAAACTGTCCAGAAAAAAAAAAAGAAAGGACATTAAAGACAAATGAAATTATGTCTTCAAGTAATTGCAGATGCTCCTATTTCCATTGCTTCTGTTTTGTGTTGGTTAATAAAAGTTTGTAGTGCTGAAGGTTCCTCAAACGAGTAAGATTTGTCCTTGAATGTAATTTTGAAAAGGCATGGGTGAAGAAGACCATATCGAATATTCAAGGATTTGAGTTGTGGGCACAAGTCCAAAAACTGTTTGCGATGTGCAGCTGTAGCAGGAGAGAAGTCTTGTGTGAAAAACACGTTATGGCCTCACCATAGCAAAGAGCCCATCTTTTTGGCTTCTGAGAGTATTTGCATCAAGTCAGTAAATTGGAGAAAGAGAATAATAATGCCTCTGGGATGTGCACGAGGGCCAGTTGAAGTCTGTGGACCTAAACTATGTGCCCGTTCGATAGAGAGGGGAGAGGTAGAAGGCAAGCGAAGAATTGAAGGTATTGCTGTTTGAAGGAATGCAATCATGTTAGAGCCTTCCGAACCTTCTGGAATCCCAAAAAGGCAAAGATTATTTCTCCTATTTCTATTTTCTAAGTTTTCAGTAAGCCTTTTAAGTTGAGCTATGTCCTTGGGATCTGAGGACTGACAGTGTTACAATCTTCAAGGTTACTGACTCTCTGTTCCAGAGTACAAATTTGTTGTTCGTGTTGGGACCATTGCTCCTCAATACATTGCAAAGAGGCATTAGTGTCCATAATAAAGGAAAGGGCTTTAATGCACGCAATTCCTCCATGACATCATCTAGAGTAAGATGTGTAGGTGATTTTGAGGGAGAATCAAGGTCTTTATTTGGGCACTTGACGGAGGAGGTGTTAGATGGTTTTTTAGCAATTGCGCCAGCAGCATGAGATGAAGAGGCGCTATCCTTTAAAAAGACTGTAGCACTATCCATTGTTAAAGCTGATGGTAGAGAAGATTTAGTTATATGTGTGCGCACCACTCGAAGAGGATTATTAGACTTGGAGGTAGATGATGACCGGCTGCTCTGAGAATTATGTGGTCTCCCATAAAAGTCAGCAGCAATTTGGTAATAGGAAGCCAGCAATGTGAGGTGTTGATGAAATTATATTACAATAAGAAGCTGCTGTGAGAAGTTTCCAACAACAGAGCAAAATATAATAAAACATATATAAATAGAAAATCCTAAATTATTCTCTCATAACAGGCATGACAGAATACCACAAGAGCAAAGCACTTTACTGCACATAGTCAAACAATTGGTGACTAGTTTTAAGGGAAACCTTCTGAAAAGGAAAAATCCCCTCCTCATAGGAAAGCATTTACCATGTTATGAAGAGCAATTTGAAAGAGCTCCTTGACAACAAGAGCTGCCAGTGAATACTGAAAGTTGAAGACCTCAGCTAAATGTGTTTGAAGAGAGAGGCCAAAAGTTCAGCTGGCTGTCAGAATGTAATAAATATTCTATTGCAGAGGAAATTAGATATGTAGAATGACATCCAGGCAAGCAGTTAAAAGTCAAATACACAAGAAGCAGATAAATAATTACCTCAGGCCCTCACGTGAAGTCTCTGAAATTACTTCAAAACTTGATGTCTCTGTAAGATAGTTCCAGTGCTCAAAAATGCTGAAGAAATTAATCATTTTGATGTGAAAACATCTCCATCTTTCCAGGAAGTGCTGAAGCCTCACGGAGCTCTAAAGAGCAGCGGCCATCTTGCGTGACCTCCAGCCACGCCCCCCATGTTCTTTCTTTTCTGTGTTTCAAGTTTTCATTAGGCAGAAATTAACTAGATTAGTTTGCTGATAAGGCCTGAGTAGAGAAATCTTGGCAAGAGACATGAAGACCTAATGAGCAGCTGAAGTCTCCTATTCATCATGTACCAAGACGGGGATGTTCAAGGTTGCAGTAGCTATCCAAAGTTCTGTGGAATGACAAATTCAGGTGATGCTGCAAATGCACACAACGGACGAGTAGACTATTGGTTCCTGGTGGGGAGGGAAGTAATACGATTGATGTTAAAGGTTCTGTTTGTTTTAATTAATGCTTACCCTGTTAGAAGTAAAGGCAGATTATCTTAAACTTTGAGGGGTACAGACCTGCCTGCTTCCTTTATTCTTGCAAGTGTGAATCTTCTTGCTAAACACGTATTCCTTTTGCTGGAAGACTTCTACTGGAGTCTTCCCTATACTAACACTTTCTTGCATTTCCAAATAACGCTAAGATTTTGTTTAAACCATCCTCATTCCCTACTTCGAATTCTAATTAGAAGATTTTAGAATCATTTCATGTTTAGGAGAGAGAGCAGGAGTTTGTTTATTTATTTTAAAATAACATTTCATAACTTCAAACACTGAGTCCTTATTGAGTGGCCAAACAGGCTTCACTAAATTTGAATTGATTATTATTGTGAACTGCCTTGGCATCTTGGTCAACTTAAAAAGATCCATTAGATGGGAAATTGTAAATTTACACTTATGCGTGTCAGTGCTTAATTTGTAAATAAAAACATGCTGGTGTCCAAAGCTCTCCTCTGAAACATGCTGCTGCAGCAATTAAATGTGCGAGCATGGAATACTGAGGCAGCGTATTCCTGAAGCCATCTCGGGCCTCTCTAATCCATTTACAACCATTCCCTGTCCCTCTAGATCGCTCTTGCAACTTTCTGCTTTCTCCCTTTGTGATGCTTTTTCGCTTTTCTCTACCTCTGGCTTTCCCATATGTGTCTTTTGCTCACAGTAACTGGCAGAGGCAGAATGGTAAGTGCTGGCTCTCAAAAACCAGTGCTTGTGCGCCACCCTGGAAACCACTAACTCAAATTAAGCTCTGCATGCTCTCATATCCAATTAGCAAATGATCACACACCATCAGCAGATTGTGTTGGGAGCTTCCTCTCACAAGGACTAAACTGAGTACTTGATGTTGCAGCTAATCAGCTGTAATAGGATTTCTTACCAGTATTTAACAAAAACTCTTCTAGACACTCTTAAACCACAGCTGTAACCTGTTCATTGCCTTCTACAGTAGCTTGCATGGGGCATTAGGCATTGGGCTCTTCTAGCATGAGGCAATCCTGGATTGCACAACCTGTCTGTTGCAAGATGCACCAGGCTCCTGAACATGCGTGTGATGCTCAGGAAAAGAATGCATGTCTTTAGCCACTTCTGAGGGTGAAGACTCCCAGAGTGACTGTACCCAGCATGAGGTCGGGGATTTGGCTGGCATTCAAACTGGATTGTTCTTAGGTCATTGAGTTTCATATACCTGAAAGCATGGGGTGTGTGGCTAGGAAGTAGAGTAGCCACGTCATAATAAAGTACAATTCTTGCCAGAGATAAACATAACATTTCACAGATGTTTTGAGATGCACATTAGTGTAATGTACATTTTAGTAAACTATAGTTCATTAGAGAGGTACATTAAAATAAACGTTTATATATTTAGCATGAAGTCCACACCAGTGCTAGAAGTGTGTTTTGAGGTGTGCGCAGGAAGAGCATGAGAGAATAAATGATACTTGATGAAAGTTTTGTTTCAGAACTTGGGTAATTCACAGTTATAATGGAGATTGGTTCACCTCATTTGGTCATTGGGTTGTTTGACTAAGGGCCCTCAAGCAATTGACTTGCGACATTGTTAATCACAACCAAAGGAGCACTTTAGTCTCACTGTCGTTCTGTTGGCTTTTAAAGTGCATCTTTCTGCTTCTTTGGAATGCATTACAGACTATGTCCGATCTGAAAACTACAGTCACACAGCATACATGCAAACAAAACTTGCTCTTCCCTGCCGTAGGCCACTGCCTCCTTTCTGCGTGCTCTGGGGCACTGCTTTGATACCCACACTGCAGGTCCTATATCGCACACAATGAGGACACCATACAGCTCTGCTTCTCTGCCACTAGGACAAGCTCACCATGATGTGAGTATGCCCAGTGGGTGTTCTCCATTGCTACTGGCATGCTGCTAGGCATGCTAGTTTTCCGTGCACCTTTGATCCCCCCTGCAGTCGCTCCTCTCCCCTGGCACTGGGATGCTGCTAAGACAGTGAGTATATAGAACAGCTCCTCGTCACTGCTGCCAGTGCACATCTCATACAGTTAGTGTGGCCGGTTGCTATTCTTTTCTGCCACTGGGACTTTTCTCACAACGTCCGCGGTTGAGACTGCCGGGGCTTCTCTCCAGCAGAAGGGACACTGATCACACCGTGTTCCTGGGGCTCTTCTCTCCTGCTATTGATTTGAAACGTTTCCAGCAGCTTCTTTCAACTGAATGTATAAATAGGGAAAAAACAGTGCCTGTAATAGCTGTTGATTTTGGGGCAGATCCTTCATTGCGTTTGTGGGAAGAGTATCTTGAATTTGGTTGTCTCCTATTGTATGAGTCAGTGGAGGCTTTTTAGATGCTCTGCCAATGGATGGCATTTATCTGTGTAAAATACGAAGTTGCCAGCTGCATTTTGGCATTTTGTAGAGTTTTGAGTTATATAGTGGGATGACATACATCCCATTTTTGTGAAGGGATGTATGCAAATGTTTTCTGGAGTAGTTTCAATGGAAAAAATGTGGTTTAATCTCTTGCCCCAGTCTGTGAATTGCAGATATGGTCCACATCCCAAATGACTCCCAGGTTTTCTACTTTTGATCTGAAGAGGACTAAAATGTGTCGGAGAGACACTAAAAATTATTCTGCCTGACAAGTTGTTTAGCATTTAGGATGAGTATTTCGGATTTTGAGCCAGTCAATGTGATCAGGTTCACCCACTCTGGGGTAGAATTAAAGTGGTATGGGAGTAACCTGTGGGACTCTAAAGCCAACTGTGCTATTTGGGGAGAAACAAAGTTCTAACTCATACTATTTGGCTGTACTTGGTCAGAAAGTATGCGCATTATCTGGAAGCTTACTCTTAGATTAGACCCACTGATTGTAATCTGTGTCGAAGTACTGCATGAGATAAATGCAACCAATAGTTGAGAAGAATGAGCTGCTGTTTCAATAATGTCTTCTAAAGGGGCACGTACTGAGGATTCTTTTTCTTGTGTGGAGCAGATGCCCGATTTGTGGGACTCCAGCAGACAGTTTGTTTCTAAACAGGCCTGTTTTTGTGCAGAAGCCACTCTTTTCAACACTCTTGAGATCCATGGGAGTTCATCAATGGGGTATTAGTGGTTTGTGGCCAGATGGACTGAGATTTACTCTTGTGACACTGGGGTCAATAATGAGTGAATAAGAGAAAACGGATTAAGAGTTTTGGGATGGAGGGCAGCTAATACAGAATACAAAAAGGAGTCCTTTTCAAACATAATTATATCATTCATCTCATACCCTCCATGTATCAATAAGACAATAAATGAAAGGAGCCAGAAATATACAAGAAGGAAAAAAAGCATGATCCTCTAACATATATAAAACGACTTGTGACCTTTTGAGTAAGCATAACCTGTTGCTGTTCCATCTGTGCCTGGGGTATGTGCATTTGCTGTCTAGGCACCATAGAAACCTGCTGCTGTACAGGAGATAAAGGAGTAAATTGTGCTCGAGGCACCTGCAGCTGTTGTACAGGCAAGAAATTCTGACCTCGATTTTCAGCATTCGGAACTATGCCCCTCATTTTCGGGATCCTTACAGTTTGAACTGTACTAACATCACCTTGCTGAACCATTCCTTCCTGCACCATCAATGGGCACTCCCGCTTCCATTGTCCTATGTTTCCGCGCAAATGACATGGCGACATCTTTTTTATGCCCTGCATGTCATTCTGAGCAACCACAGTGACTAAATCCGGACCACGCATCTTATCCATTCCGCGTCCTCTACCCCTCACTTGAGGTTGAAACATGACAGCTCTCTGTTGTGGTGGCATCAGCGGCACTAAAGCTCCTTGTACTCCTGATTGGGCTGCCTTAATCTGCATCACTATTGCTTTTTCATTCAATTTCTTTTGTTTCAATTCGATCTCATCACTACAATACTTAGCATATTGCAGCACCTCATCAATTGGCTTTGCCAGCCAGCAAATCAAATGATTCTTAATCATCTGCCCTACTTCAGGTCCCAACCCGTCAACAAATCTGAACACAAAATGCGACATGTTTTTTGGTTCAACCGCTTCCTTGCTACTGTTCTCTATAAAAGCCTTCGGTAACCTTTTTTAGTAAGTATGTATTGACTCTTTAGACTCCTGGACTGTCCTATCAATCCGCTGCAATCAATGTTCTTAGGAGAAATCCTAGTCTTTAGGAACTCAATCACCTTATAATAATTCTTCATTACCTCAGGTGATGGTGCGCCCTGTAACCTTGTCTGTCTCGGGTTCACTCATTGGCCAATCTACTGCCCTCTTATACTCTACCCATAAGTCGGCTGGAACAACTATCTCCAATAAAGTGTTCAGGTCTTCCCACAAACATTTAGAGAGCTTCACAAACCTCAGTCTGCTGGTACCATTCAACTGGCTTCTCGCTCAATTTGGGATAATCATTTGTAAAAGACAATATGTCACTTCTGTGCCATGGGCCATGAACAAATTGACCCCCTGGAATTTCTCTCATAGTAAGCATTTTGACTGATTCACCTTTTTCAGCTCCCTCTGCTCCTTCTTGGGAATCTCATTTTCGTTTTTCTTTTTTCCTTGTCCATCTGCCTTCCCACTTCTCTAACACTCCCCAAATCTGTGCACTCTGCAGTAAGTCCTTTTAAGTGTGCCTTCATTCCAGCTAAACTCATATGTTAAAAATCCTTTGCCTCAAAATCTAATCTGCAGCTTCGTCTTAAATGCTTCGTTGTTTTACGATCAATGTCATGCTTCTGCCAATTCCGCTAACCTCTGGTGTATTTTCCCCACCTCCTTTGTGATCCTTGAGCATAAATACATCAGCTCTTCTTCAGTATAGGATTCTAACCTATTCAGTCCCATTATTCCCTCAACTAACTCATTTGCCTCAATATTTAATCCCACTCGGTTCAGCTAATCTTCCCCCTTCAATGCATTCTGAGGAGTATTTGGGCTGTCCAACCAATTATTCAACTGCTGAGCTGTTAACCCTTGCAATAAAATATTATTTACATTCGGGACTGGCAACTGCTGTGCCACTGTACCCAAAGCTTGTTGTGTCAGGAGTCTCAAGCTCTGACTTGCATTTGAGACATTTACTGCATCTGGCAATGCCACAAGAAGACTAAAACCCATAGAAGGTCTACGTTCACTAAAACCCCGTCCTGCAGATGATGTCAATTGTGTTGAATCTCCCGCTCCCCTTCTCACAAGACTCTGTGACATGTCAGTTTGTTCTCCTCTCTCCATTTTCTTCTGCGCATATAAAGGTACAGCTGGACCAACAGCAATTGGTAGCGATATTGCGTCTGGAGCTGCCCTTGTATCTACACCTTGTGCTAGTGGTACTCCCATTGCCTGATTCATAACTGATGTAAAATCAGCCAAAGTTCCTGTCAAAGGACATACAGTTCCTGTAAACTTCGACATACCCTGCGCCTGTGCTGAGGGTAACAACATTGGTGTCGGGTCTGTTTGAATCAACATTGGCTTCAGAAGCACCTGCTCCTTTGGGACCATGATATTTGAAACAGTCTCAAGAACTGGTACACCTGGATAAATCCTCTGTACTGAAGGTGGGTGCGTCTGTGCCTGGGCTACAGTACTAGTTCCTGTAACAGGTGTGCTCTGTACTACCCCTGGTAACTGTCCTCCTTCGGCTTGTACAGCTCCCGCAACTCCCTGGGATGTTCCAGGAGGGGCTGTAGCATTAGTTCCTGGACCCCCTGCATAGGTTGTCATAGGTGGAGGCCTGTCTCTTAACAACTGCGTAATGAGATCCTCAATATCAGTCATCATCATCTACATAAGACTTTTTCCTTTTCTTCTTTCCCTCGCTCGCCTCTTCCTTGGCACTATCCCCTTTCTCCGACTCATCGCCCTCTGTAATTGGTGGAAACATTTTAATCTCTTTCATAGTCGCCATTCCCCATCTCTTTTGCTCCCAAACCCATCTAGCTTCCGCTAGTGACTTTTCTACTTTCTTCATCCTTCTGTTGAACTTCAGCTCTTGCTGCTGTCTGGCCACTAGCTCCCAAACTGCTAAAGCCTCTAACTGTGCTGGTCTCGGTAATGGCTTCATATTATAAAATGATAATCGCAACTGATCCAAAATTCTCAAATTAAACATTCCGTGTTCCGGAAAAGCTAATGTCCCTTGATTCTTAGTCAATTTACTCCATTGCTTTAACCAAAGACAAGAAGCTATACCTTTTTCTGTCATCACAAGATACACCAGAGAATCCTCCGGGGGTCCGCTCCCCCACAGATGCCTTCATGTAAGAATCACCCTTCATTGCACTCTTAAATGCCTTGAAAAACATCATTTTGCCTGTTTTTGTGTACTATTAATTCAATAAATGAAATGACTTTTACTCCTGAGATTACCTTCACCCATTTACTCAACCAATTGCCTCTTACGGACGGCTGCCAATCCGGTTGCAGCTCTTCTTACCAATCGACCTATCCCAGCGCGGCACACTCTGACGTCACACTGACACAGCGGCTGACAAAGTCTTGCGGCTTGTCTTCCTCAACTCGATTTCACTCAACTAATGCAATTTTATTGCGAGCGCCTTTACCAAATAGTAATAAAACAAACCTGCTGGTTTACTACAGGAAGGGACACAATCGCTTGAGGGGCCTTACGGATTTTCACTAATGGCTCTTTCTGGCTCTTTAGCTATTCCTCTTTCTCAGTCCTCCACATTCGTAAGCAAAATTTGACGCGCAAATTTCACTCTCAACTGATCAATGGGTCTGTCCTGGTGCACATAGGACTCAACAAATCTCAGTCGAAGCTCCTCTTACTCAATTAACATGCACTCTGATTTGTTGACCACACCCGATCAACCTACTATACCAGAAAGATTACAACATATAACCAAGTGTCTCCTACACTTGTCAATATACTCCGGAGTCTTAGACCATGCAGGGTCCGTACATCACCAACATCCACGTGGACAATTTTTGAGCACAAAGCGCCACACACATGTGAAGTTCGACAACTTCCCTACTCTCGCACTGTGGAGTACGCACACTCCTACTAACCCTTAACTGGAGTACACAGACTCACTACTTTTACCTCACATACATCACAATTCACCTGCGATGTGCCTAAGCCTGTGCAAGCGCAACCTACTACTACTCATACTATCTCACAAATACATCAAGAAAATACTCAACCTTACCAACGGGCTCCAGGATCTGGGAAAGTCATTTCTGGGTTTAAGAGAACATCTTCTTTGCTACCATTGCCATTTCAGAAAAACAAAATTCAAACTTCATAAAATACAAACAACTGAACCTAACTTAAACTACTAACATAACCACTAGTCACCACTTAACTAGTTCCCCAAGGAAACTAACCATCAAGCGGCTACCAAAAACTGCTAGCGCGCCTGGTCCTTAGTAAGTAAACTTACAAGGGGACGTGTATAGGTCGATGAAATTTTTGGATCGCATGGAGTATCCCAGCTAAGTGGTAGACCAATGGACCACTATACTCACTATCGAACATTAAGAAAACCCTATTTAATAAGAAATACCATAACACTCAACTTGGTTAATCAATTTATTCCCTATTAGCTACAATTCTAATCAAAAAACTTTATTCGACTTTATTGTTAATCAAGCTTTATTAATCATCACAAAGCAATTGTTCATCAAGAAAATCTTGAGCAATCAAAGCAACAACATAAGTCAGCAAATTCTTTAACATTTATGGAATAATTCAGAAATGTGATTTAGTCAGTCAGTTGTCACCCTTAAAGTCGCCCTTGTCAGCCTACCTATCCCAGAGTAGCATCAGCATGTGGGACTTCATGCGAAAACAATTTAGACAAAACCATTCATTTGGAAAAATCTATCTAAAAGAGAAAAATATTTAAACAGCGCATTTGGTACCTAGAAGAAAAAGCATGCATTAGTCAGTCACATTGTTATAGCTACCTATCCTGATAGATCAACAACGAGTCAGTCTTCATCTCCAGGTCATCAGTCATCAGCAAGGTATCAGGCTCACAGAGAGTAAGCCCAGTTATCAGCACCTCGGACAGGGTCTCCTGATGTCATCAACTTTCGCCTCTCCGCTCTAAATTTCCTTCCCTTGTCATAACTTTTTTATTAGGGTCTCTCAATCCATCCCACTAATTGCTAATTGGTCAACCTTATCAGAAGTTATGACTCTAACCTATAGTTTTTGTTTACCACATATACACGTCTATTCAGGCTTCAGATTCCATTAGTTTGATTGGTTTGTCTGTCGATGAGAACATCATCCGGCTCTTCAGGTAACAATATTGTTGCTCACAGTCTTTCAGTCAGTGCTTCCATTGTTCAAGTCCTGGGAAAGTATGTTTATCCTACACTACACACAATTGCATCAATTTGTCCTCCTTGTCTCCTGTCCACTTGTACATTTGCAGAATTTTCTAGGAGAGCTCTCTCTGAACTCTGTACAGTTCAAGGTCCTCTTCTCCAGTTCCAGTCCTCGGCAGCTTTGTTGCATCTCCACGTTAAACAAGCAAGGCCCAGCGAAAACCAGGCCTCCAGTTTGGCTAAGTTAAGAACACGAATTATCATAAAACATAGGTTATACATTCAAATATGACATATTAGTACATTTTTTATATATATTTTTCATTATTTAGCATCTTGTTAATACACATGGTGACCACTCCCCGTGGGCACATTTTACTCATACACGTTATTTTCAAATATTAGTTTCTTTATCAATATTTCTCATTAGTATTTATACGCAAATCATTAGAAATTTCTCATTTTAGCATATCTGCTCCAACAATAGCCTATGTACAATTCAGCCTGTAGGCCATTCATAGAGGGTCAAGTTCAAAAAATTGTTGCTGTACATGGAGATTTCCAAATCATTTTAATCATTTCAACCAAAGAGGACCTACCGATCAACATCAGGATCGAAAAGAATTTTGCTGAGCACAGACAGAAATTAATGACACTGAAGAAGTAAGATTAAGAGCTAACCAGTAGATTCATTTTGATAAATCAAGAAATAGGATCAGGGGGGTTATGGATAGCTACAATTGAATCAGGTGATGAATGCCTAGAAATGAAAAAAACACAAGAATAAATCAGAGTTAAGAAAAAAGGGTGTTGGCATAAACACAGATGAAAGGGTGCACTCAAATGTTAAAAAGGAAGGTTTACTCACATGAAGTGATGTATTAACCATCAGGGGAGGTCCTTGGGGAAAGGAAGTAATTAAAACCCATGATACAGCTAAGGGAATGGCCATAAAGATATCAACCCTATATGTCCACGTGGACAAGGGTAGGTATGTATTATTAGAGCAATTGTCCTGTGCGACTAATCCAAACATGGTACCTTCTTATGTGTCCTAGAGGAAACCCAGAGTTACTCAGACTTATCCATTTAATCAAAATTACAAAGAAGACAAAACACAAGACTGAACTAATTTGCATCTTGTAATGTTTTGATTCCAATTGAGTGTAACAGTCAACAAAATTAGGGATCAGAGTGGAGACAACGAAGTGCTCCAATGGTGATAACATTTACAAAGAACATAGATAAAAAAGACACTGTACAATCTCCAGTGGTTGTATACATTCATGGCTATAATTCATAACAGGGTTGCATTTGTCAGTGTGTAATCCCTTAAAGTTAAATTACACGTAACAGCCAAGAGGGAGGGTTTGTCGACCTTTTGACTCAGTGCGACTGTTAGGGTCTGTTCAGGACGTAGTCATCTGACTACCAGCCCTACAGATATGAGAGAGAAAGAAAAACATTTTGTGTTTTTACATGCTGTATACTTCCATTAACCAATCAATGAGTAACTCGCCACGTAATAGTGAGATCACGTGTGTGGCAGGAAGAACTACCAGATCTTCAACCTACGTATAATAAAAGGAAATGAAAGTCATCCAAGTTCATCACAGCTCAGTGCCCATGTATATGTTGGTGGTTTACGAGCACAACAAAAGACTGTGTACCAACAGTGTGCATACAAGTTAACTCAATAAGAAAGGGTGAAACAGTGGGCACTGGAAGTGTTGAAGGCAGAGCATTTCTCAACAATACTGATAGAGACAGAGGGAAGATGTGGCAGAAGCTGTGGGTATATATGCTCTGCTACCTCTGCAACACTAAACAGCTAACCATGATCCGCCATCTTGGGTGAACAAGATATCTAATATTCACTGGGTAAACTCTGTAGTAATGAGTTGCATGCATTTAACCCTTTGCTGCCTGTGCATACCATTACATTTGCATCAGTCCTCTTACCTATGAAATTTAGACATGAGCCACTCGTGCCTAGAAGGAAACAATTGTCATGAGTCCAATCTCAAACCACGGATATCATCATACATGGTTCGAATGTTGAGTAGGTACAATACTTTTATACAGCCATCACTGAAATTGTGTAAAGATGCAGATCTTACTAATGCTGACATCCAATATTTATGCATGATAGTGAACATAACCAGAATGTCATATGCTGTGACATATTATTGCGCACTATTAGTAATACATGCATGAATGTATTATATCCAAAGCACAATTATATGATATAAAGTGGTCTTAATAATAAGAATGGTTATAGATTCAATATTGTCTTACTGCTAATTTCTGCATGTCATTGATATAATTTAGACCACTCATAGTATTGTCTAGAATGTCCATTCCATTTGCATTCTTTGCAATCTAGATGTGCTGAGGTATTGCCCCCTCTGCTTGCCAGGGTTATGACCTCCATCACCTGTCAGTAGATTTGATCTTCAGTGTGCCCACATTCCTCAAAATGTCATACCAGAGGGGATTCTTCCACTTTACATGTCTTTGTTGGGCTATATACTGTTTCTCCATTTGTGTTGTCTGTCCCAGGTATATCTTCATACAGGGGCATTGAATGACATATACAACATTACGAGTATTGCAGTTTGAAAAGAATGTAAATAGAAAATTCTGTTATTGATTGCAAGAGATTTAGTGTCAGAAATAAATTTGCAGGTAGTGCATCCACCACATCTGTAGCAGTCTAGGACATCAGATAACGCCCATAGTGCTCTGCCACTTTTTGGAGTTGTTTCTCCATGGGCCCTTACAACATAGTCCCTAACGTTTTTGTTCTGCTTAAAGGTGAACATGGGAGGTTCTTCACATGTTTCTTAAATTAGAGGCCAATGATTCCTAATGATTACTTGATTTCATTACTGACGGGAGAGAAAAAGCTCACCATTACCACTCTATCTTTAGATTCCTCCTTCTAGCCCTTTGTCTAGGATCAATACAAGGGCAATACCAAGCCCTTTACACTACTCTGGAGATGATTTTCCTCGGATTCCCCAGATCTGGAAGATTTGATCAAAGTGCTTCCGCCTCTTTGAAGTAGTCTTCCTTGAGATGACCACTATGGTATTGGTGCAAGAATTGACCATACAGTACATTGTCTTTCAAGGCCCTATGATGATGACTTATAGGTCTGAAAAGGGAATTTATGTCTGTCAGCTCTGTGTATAAAGTAGTATACAGACCACTGTTCTCTGTCTTACCATGAGATCCAATTAGTTGATTGTGATAGTGCTGTAGTTCACAGTGAAATATAAATCTTAACTTTGGCCTTAAAAATGCATTACTTCATTAAATAAGCAGTCACACATCCATGTCAGAGAAGGAAGACATTGTTATTGTGGTAATGGCCAAGTAGGGGTTGTTAATGTAACTGATCACCTTATCCTCAAATTCTCCTACATCCAGATTAGCCACGGTCAGAGCAAAACAAGCCCCCCACCCCCCATGGCTACATCTTTGACTTGTAGTTTTATTTTTAAACATAAAGTAATTCCTTTTGAGGGCCAGATCAGTAATTAGCTCACATAATGCATTGTCAGTAAAGAATGTGAAGTGCCATTCATCCTTACTCTAGCTATGCTATTGCTGCCTATATAAAACTAAAGTTTGAGTCAGAGCATGGAGTAGTCGCCCTGTGCAAATCTAATTTCTTTAATTGGCTGCATGCAACTTCTAATTTTCACCAGACTGTCTGGTCCTCACCTCTTTTGTGTATATAGTTCCTTTATTGTTTTCCTCAGTCCAACCCTTTTTTCTTTCTTTTCTTTGTTTTCTTAAGCTGAAATAGCTATCGGTTCTGTACCATTGACTAACTTTAGGACATCCCGCATGGTACTTCTAGATGCCTCTCCCATGTCACTGTCTCCCAGGTGCCATTTAAATAATGTCTCCATGGCTATTTTGTGTATGTCCCTTCTGTAATGCTTTCTCCATGCCTCCACAGGCTATGTTGAGCTTTCTCACCTGGAATTTCTTGCAAAATGATGGATAATGGGGTATGGTTGCATAACGACATTGTTTCAATCTGTATGTAACTGGTCTTGTTTTGTATTGGATTCATGCCTATAAAATATTCTATATGGGCGTATGTATACATAATTTGTGAGGGGTGTGCTTTCCTTCAAATGTTCAGTCCAGCTTCTTCCAGCCATGTTATCCCTTGTTTACGAAGACCCCAGTCTGTCCAAATCTTTGGCCCTATCTGTTTTCCTCAATATCCTTGATGATGTTAAAATCTCCATAATTCAAGAACACTCTATCTGGTGTCTGCAATCTCCGTCTTAAAAATGGTTCCTGGCATTTATTTATAGTCAGCCTCTAGTCTTCAACAATAAGCAACCACTCTGCCTCTGACATCACTCATATTGTATCCAGTTTCCCCCTCAAATTTACATAGTGGAAACACAGCCGCTTCTTTTTTGGTTAGGCCTGAGGATAGGCATTATTTCAATTTATGCCATTCCTTACAGAGGAGGTGTGTCTCTTGAAGACAGCTATCACAATCTGCCTTTATAGAACTGAAAGCACTGCAAGTCATTTTGCTGGGTTACCCAAAGCTTTGGCATTGAGGCTAATTAACTTAAAATTGAAGGTTTGAAATTTTAATTGACATTGGCAATGTGTTTCCTTGTAATGGTTCGTGTGTGGGGGGCTGTGGAAGAAGAAGCATTAGTGCAGAATCTACACAAGGAATCTCTTGAAAGGGGAGAAAGGTGAAATGCTGTCATGTCTTCCTGAGTGTGTGACCCAATAATAATTCCAAATGTTGAAATAACAAAATCAGCATTACTTTCAGTCTAGATTGGAATAATAAAGTCTTAGCTATTGAGTGTAATGCGGGCATGGGGTATAAGTGGCACTGTCTGGTGTTTTCTCTTTTAAAACCAAGCCCCACCGGACCCCATCTTTACACATACAGGTCCGACCCCTTAAGCCACAGTTGAGCCATCATAGTCTCTCCTCTTCATTGCTGTTATGAGGTTGACTGTGTTTTTTGTAGGATGCCATCCCCTGATAATTGATCACGTGTTGTCGATCTTTCTTGACCAATTGGTAGCCTTGTTTGGTTGCAGATCTTTCAGGGGTATGTTTATTTTCCTGCTGGTGGAGTTTCAGTGGGTGGATATTTGGCGAGTTAGCTTCCTCCTTTGTGAGGTCTTAAGTCTGTCTGAAACTGAATGTAGCGAGATAACTCAATATTGCCAGCAAAAGATGAGACAAAACAGATGGCCACTGTAACAAATTGGGTTCTTGGTTGACTGAAGTGTGAGCCCTGGTCAAGCAGCAACCACAATCATTGTCAAGGTAAAGCATATGCAAACCCCAAATTAACCTGTGACAGCACCCTGGTAGCTTGGCACAGAACACTCAGGCTTAACTTGGAGGCAATGTGTAATTTACTTGTGCAACACTTTAACCTCTTAGCTGCTGGGCCTTTTCCCTCCCCAGTGCTGAGCTCTTTTTTGGCTATTTGGGGTAGTTCGCACTTAGGTCTTCATAACTTTTTGTCCACATAAGCTATCCACGCCAAATTTGCGTCCTTTTTTTCCAACATCCTAGGGATTCTAATGATACCAAGAAATTAGCCATAATACAGTGATTATTTTTTTTTTTTTTTTTTAAATGGGAAAAAAGGACTGCCGAAGAAGGCTTGTGTTTTTTCTCCCTGAAAACAGCATCAACAAAGGGTTTCTGGTGCTAAAATCACCATCTTCCCACCTTTCAGGAACAGGCAGACTTCAATCAGAAAACCACATTTTTCAACACATTTTTGGCATTTTACTGGGACATACCCCATTTTTACTATTTTTGGTGCTTTCAGCCTCCTTCCAGTCAGTGACAGGAATGAGTGTGAAGCCAATGCTGGATCCCAGAAAGCTAAACATTTCTGAAAGTAGACAAAATTCTGAATTCAGCTAGGGGTCACTTGTGTAGATCCTACAAGGTTTTCCTACAGAAAATAACAGCTGAAATAAAAAAATATTGAAAGTGAGCTGAAAAAAACTGCCATTGTTCTCCACGTTTTACTCTGTACCTTTTCCTGCAATGTCAGATTTTTTAAAGCAATATACCAGTACATGTGCCCGACTCTTCCGGTTGCGAGGATGTATAGGACTTGTAGGTTCATCAAGATCCCTAGGTACCCAGAGCCAATAAATGAGCTGCACCTTGCAATGGGTTTTCATTCTATACCGGGTATACAGCAATTCATTTGCTGAAATATAAAGAGTGAAAAATAGGTGTCGAGCAAACCATTGTATTTCCAAAACGGGCATAAGATAAGGTGTTGAGAAACAGTGGTTATTTGCACATCTCTGACTTCCGGGGTGCCCATACTAGCATGTGAATTACAGGCCATTTCTCAAATAGACGTCTTTTTTACACACTGTCTTACATTTGGAAGGAAAAAATGTAGAGAAAGACAAGGGGTAACAACACTTGTTTTGCTATTCTGTGTTCCCCCAGGTCTCCCAATAAAAATGGTACCTCACTTGCGTGGGTAGGCCTAATGCTCGCGACAGGAAACGCAACATGGACACATCACATTTTTACATTGAAATCTGAAGTGTTTTTTGCAAAGTGCCTAGCTGTAGATTTTGGCCTCTAGCTCAGCCAGCACCTAGGGAAACCTACCAAACCTGTGCATTTTTGAAAACTAGAGACCTAGGGGAATCCAAGATGGGGTGACTTGTGGGGCTCTGACCAGGTTCTGTTACCCAGAATCCTTTGCAAACCTCAAAATTTGGCTAAAAAAACACATTTTCCTCACATTTCAGTGACAGAAAGTTCTGGAATCTGAGAGGAGCCACAAATGTCCTTCCACCCAGCGTTCCCCCAAGTCTCCCGATAAAAATGGTGCCTCACTTGCGTGGGTAGGCCTAGCGCCCACGAATGGAAATGGCCCAAAACACAACGTGGACACATCACATTTTTTCACAGAAAACAGAGTTGTTTTTTGCAAAGTGCCTACCTGTAGATTTTGGCCTCTAGCTCAGCCGGCACCTAGGGAAACCTACCAAACCTGTGCATTTTTGAAAACTAGAGACCTAGGGGAATCCAAGATGGGGTGACTTGTGGGGCTCTGACCAGGTTCTGTTACCCAGAATCCTTTGCAAACCTCAAAATTTGGCTAAAAAAACACATTTTCCTCACATTTCGGTGACAGAAAGTTCTGGAATCTGAGAGGAGGCACACATTTCCTTCCACCCAGTGTTCCCCCAAGTCTCCTGATAAAAATGGTACCTCACTTGTGTGGGTAGGCCTGGTGCCCGCAACAGGAATAGATCACACAACGGTCAATGTTGGTCCTTACATGAGGCAGCTATTGACCCTGGGGTGATCCATTCCTGACGCAGGCACTAGGTGTAGGCACTCAAGTGGGGTAGTGTTTTTATCAGGACAGGTGAGGAATCACTGGGTGGTAGGAATTTTGTGGATCCCAGCATATTCCTGTAGTTTGTGTGACAGAAATGCGAGAAAAATAGAGTTTTTATTCAACATTTGAGCTTTGCAGGGTATTCTGGGTAAGAAAACTTTGGGGAATCCACACAAATCACACCTCTGTGGACTCCCCCGAATGTCTAGTTTCCAGAAATGTTTGGGTTTAGTATGTTTCTCTATATGGCCGCCGAACCCAGGACCAAAAACACAGGTGCCTGCCTTACAAAACCAGTTTGTTTTGCGATAGATAATTTTGATGTCTCCACAATACGATTTGCGCTGTGGAATTTGGGGCTGAACTAAATTGGGGAGCTCCCAAGAGAGCACGCTCTCTCTCTGCTTGCCGCCGCATTCACCTGCTCTCTGGGTTGGGCTAACCCACTATTACCCAGTTGCACAGACTGCTTGCGAAGGGACAGCAGGACTGTCCTCATCACCTCCCTCATAATTTACTGGAAGAGGAGTTATCGAATGGGACTCCTCCAACTGAAAAATCTTTCCCAGAGTCTGCGCCATTGTCCTATCCCTCAGATGCTGTCTCAGTATCTGATGTCTCAGTCTCTGATCCTATGTCAGAGCTGTCCTCTATAACCCGAGTGACGGCAACAGTCATCCATCAAGATGCCATCTCTGCTATTGGCTAAACTGTTGCTCTAAAACACTAGCCTACGTAGACAGTCACAAAATCGATGGTGTGTGTGAGATACGTGCAACAGTAGAGGCCACCTTACCTGTGCTTCTTCCCTCAATCAGCACGTTCTTTTAAGACACTCAAAAAACACCTTGTCACATACCATTCGTCACAGTCTTTAGCACCTCCTGCGCCCAGTCCGACAACCATTAGTGGTGCTCCCACTCCCTCCTCCTCGGATTCCCTCATTACCACCCAGCAAAAGTGCCCTTCATCTCTCCATAGCCACCCTCCACCCCGCACATACATTTCATTTGTATTATAGCGCAGGTAATGGCTGACTTTACTAATGTACTCAGCTATTTACATAAAATACAGATTTGCTCTTTGCAGTAGGCATATAAACCTTCTGCGCTTCTTTATGGCACTAAAACTGCCACTAGACAAGTCTGACCCTTTTGTAGCAGAAACATAATCACAATACTTACTTGACTTTTTTATTGCTGCCTAAAAGCTACAGTTGAAAAGCGTCAGTTGAAGTATGTGCATTGCTTTGAAGACGCAAGCTGCAACTGCAAGACAACTGGTGGCAAATCTATATATATATATATATATATATATCACTTTTATATGTGGGTCTGGTTTTCCTGGGGGCCGATCGCAGCCCCCAGGGAAACCACACACGTATTGACAAAAGTGATATATATATATATATATATAGATATATCTATATATATATAAATCTACATAGATATATCTATAGATCTATCTATAGATATATCCATGTAGATAGATATATCTACATAGATATATCTATATATATATATATATATATATATTTTTTTTTTTTGTTGCATGGTTTCCTTGGGGGCCAAAATGGCAGACCCCCCCCCAAGTGAAATCCCTGGGGCCAGGAAACACTTTCAGGAAGGCCCTGTAAGAAAGGGGGGACTCTTTGACTAATTTATTCCTTATATATGCTCAGTAGTTAGTCATAGAATGCCATATAAATCAGTTCTTTGTATAATATTTTTATTTCCTTCTTGTATATTTTTGGCTCCCAGTATTTATTGTCTTATTAGTACTTAGACGGTATCACATGAATTATGTAATTACATTTGAAACTGAACCATTTTTGGGCACTTTTTTGGATACTATTAACTGCCCCTGCCTGAATTGGTCTACGGTCACTAAAGTGGCCTTTCTAAGCTAATAGAAAGGGGCATGGATCCCCTACGTTCTGGTTCAGTGTGAGTGAATAAGCATCTGTTGTTGGTGTGATTCTAGTATTCAAGAATATTTAATGTATTATTTACAATGACCTTCCATGCTTCTGCACTCTGAGTGAATGTATTCATCAGGTTTCTCAGTAAAAAGTGTTTCAGTACAATTCTAGTTAGAATTCAATTCAAGTTAATAAATACAAACATCACAATTTGAATAATACATTTCTTCCAGGATAACAGAGCAAGGTAAAGAGGGAATAACTGCCCTTTCATTAAGAACTTACTGGACCTAACTGTTGCCTTTATGAAGCTGGCATACAAATTACTAAATAACTCTTCAGAGGGTCGTAATTGTGAATGATCATTTTCTGGTGTAATATCTTCTGGACCTGCTCCTAGCACCTGGATACCTGCATAAGTGACAAGCAAGCTTTACAAATATTTGATTGATTCATTCATTGATTTCTGCGCACAAAGCCCCTCTACATTATGTAATTGCTACAGATTTTTTCTGTCTGAGAAATTTCACCTTCTACTTCGGAATATAGTTTATGCTTCGCATAGTAAAGATGTTGAAGGGGCTCGAGGAGTGGAACATGTTAGTAGTTTTTATGTAGTTCTCAGGCACATCAGAAATCCACCAGAAAAATCCTGTATTTCTAGTAGCCATGTGTGTGCCTTTATTACAGATTCTAATGCAAAGATCAAAAAATAGCCCAGTAAAGCTAACAAAGATTTGTACCTTGTAGTCTCCATTTACTGCATGAATAGTGACTTTCCTAGGACTCCAGAAGAAACTGTCTAAATAGAGGCTGCAGATAGGGAATGACAAACACAAGGAGAAGGTGAAAACAGTGGTTTGGCAAGCCAGATTATATTTGTCCTGGACTAGAGTGAGATGCTAAGTAGACATATAGATTGTTTCAGTTTGAAATAAGGTATGCTTTGATGGACTTGACTCCTTATGCATCTAGAACAAGGTACCATCCTGAAGTTATTGGAATACTGTGCTGCAGCCCACATTTAGCCTGCACCCTTCTAGCTCTCTTCCTTTTGTTGCTCCACGTCCCACGAATTGGCAAAAGGAGAGCACATGGACCTGGCCAAGAGATGCCACAACATGCGTACTAAAATAATAGGTTATGGAGCTGTAGTATCCATAGTGGTGTGCATTACTTTGTAGCCACCTACCCCAAGAATTGCTGAGTCTGAAAGGGGCTCTGATTTTCTGTGTGTTCTCAATCTCTGTGTTCAGATTTGTAGAAGCTAGAGCAGAGCTCAGTGATCATGTTGCTTATGTGTGACCTGTGACCTCCAACTAGTACAATCTGTCAGTCACCAGATCCTCTGGGTCTGCGCAAGTTCCCAACACGTCCACCACAAGGCAGCTCCAATACTCTGATTTGAATGTCACAGAGTCTAAGAGAGTCCAAGTGGGGAAAAGGGGATTAGGTAGGGAACAGCTGGGAAGGGGACCTGTAGGAAGCAAAAGGTTAAAAAACACAGTATCAAGATTATATCATATTAATCATTACTAGACTATGATTCTAAGCATGGTCATACTGGAAACATGGATAACTTAAGCATGGACTAAATAACTAAGCCTCAAGATGTCTGGGTACCAGTGAAGGAATCAAGAAGGATTAATACAACTTTTAATTGAACTTCTCAGTGAAATGTTGCACATGGATTAGAAACATCTGAACCTTCTAGAATTACATTTTCAAATTCAAGCATAGTCTTTTGCATGAGGACAAGAAAATAATTTGAATGAATTCTATAACACAATAGGAATTGTACTTAAGGGACTTAATATGCACATACAATATAACATCTAGAATGCTAGCACTTTAGTTTTTTTAGAATGCAGGAACATGAATTGCGCACATTGCGGATTTCCACAAGAGTTTGTAAATGCCATGAAATGGTTGCACACAATGAATAACGTGAGTTAGGCACAAGAACTGAATCGTGCGTCTTGCCGATTCGAAGGCCACCAAGTAACTGCCATGCAATGGTAGCACACAATGGACATGAGTTAAGCACAAGAAATAAATCGCGCGTCTTGCTGATTCGAATGTCACCACGTAAATGCCAGGAAATGGTAACACACAATGAATATCATGAATTAAGCACAAGAAATGAATCACACGTTTTGCCGATTCGAATGCTACCTTGCGAATGCCATGAAATGATGGCACACACTGAATATTCACGAATTAAGCACAAGGAATGAATTGCGTGCCTTGCCGATTCGAAGGCCACCATGTGAATGCCATGAAATGGTAGCGCACAATGAATAACATGAATTAAGCACAAGAAATGAAATGTGCGTCTTGCCGATTCAAATGCTACCTTGTAAATGCCATGAAATGGTAGCGAACAATGAGTAACACGGATTAAACACAAGAAATGAATCGCGCGACTTGACGATTCGAATGCTACCTTGTAAATGCCATAAAATGGAAGCGCACAATGAATATCAAGAGTTGTACACGAGCAAAGAATCACGAGTCTTGCCGATTCGAGTGTCAGCATGTAAATGCCATGAAACACCAAACACACATTTACACGCACAAGAGCAAAACTGTTTTATCGTGCAAATTAGGCCCAAGAACTCGAAAGACTTCGAGAACGGGATCGGGGGCCCAGCCCGACCTCCGCCATACCGCCCTGATCAAGAATCACCAACAAAGTGAAAGGGCAAGGCCTGGAAGATGAAAGTAGGCCTCCGGAACAGGAGCTCAGGAAGTTGCTGCTGCTCTGCACCGGGACCTCTGAATAGTGAACACATGGAGCTGGGCTGGCTCCCTTATATAGAGTCTTGCCCCAGCCCACAAACCACACCCAGGCATGCTGCAGGGAAAGCTTCTAGAAGGCCCTGGAAAAGGGACCACACCCTGACACACTCTGAAAGCCTGCAGCAATGCATTGCAAATTAACAGTATTTATAAGCACCTTGAACATAAGTCTTCAGGATTAAACTCTGCAATGCAAAAGGTTAAATAACAGCATATCAGCACAATGCATAAATTACGTTATCTTGAATGTGCTGGGTTTTTGCATTCTAGTCGCCCATAGAGCGCGCACTGCCCTGATGTTGACACAATCCTCTTAAGCAACAAAAAATTGTGTGCTGGATTTCTAATGACTCTGTCTTGTTGGTAGGCCATAATAGTACTTTTCCTTCTGTGGGTGCCAGTAAAGTAAGTGGTAGCAAGCTGTAGGGTCTGTTCAAGTACACTTTCCTGTTAAAAACTGGGATAAACATGATAAAGAGATGTGTATATGTTTCAAACTAATTAACCAGGGATAGCAGCTGTAAATATTAAGTTTCACAAACATATTGTCAATATGTGTAGATATGGTGGATGTGAGATATGGGGAACAGGTCACGGTAAGCTGAGCAAAATGTTTTGGTATCCAAAAGTGATGTGGAGCCTCCTACGTTGAATATGCATACAAATCTGAAATGAGCAAATCCTTGATTCTTAAGTATCCAATATGCATAATTTCTTGGAGCAGTACCAGGTTAGATAGCATAGAAGATTGCCAACAAACTCTGGCCCAGTAGCAGTACCAGGTTAGATAGCATAGAAGATTGCCAATAAACTCTGGCTCAGAATAGTGATGGAGAAAGGGCCCCCACATACAGAGGGAATCATCTCATGCCTGAGTTCAATAAGCACAGACGGAAAAAAATTGATTCCTTGCTGAAGAAAGGGTTTCATGAGGCAGACCTATGAAAAGCAAAGACAAGGGATTGTAGAAGTATGGAACAGAACATCATTTGTAGCAGGCAAGACTAATGTTAGTGAAGTAGATATAGAGAAAACCTGAAAGTGAACAGTGCTAGACCGACAGATGAGCAGATTGGGGGAAGTTCCTGGAGAAATGATATTTACAGTCTGCGTCTAGAAGAAGGGACTGGAGAGGATACATTGAAAATGTTTCATGAAAAAACATTTTAAGTATTTTTTTGAAGGCCTAGAATGATTGAAGGATAATGGCATCAATAGGGCACATATATATTTTTGAATCTCTGTTTCATATATGGTCACCGGGTCATGCAGCTTCTAGTAATGGATTGATCTGATTAGCTGTGAGGGCCTTTCTTCCCATTGACCCATCATGCTCTTGTGGGAATGAGGGGCTCCTGATTGGATGGCCACAACACAAACACAAATATTGCACCTGCCATTACAGGACTCAGGTACTTTCTCCCCATGTGCTGAAAATGAAAAGTAATTGAGGTGTAAGGGAGCAGGGTACGGATACCTGCAGCTGTTTATAACCTCACATATTGCATCACTCATGAAATATTTTATGACAACATTGATGTCATCACTTCTGCCATCTGAAATGACATGATTAATATCAACACTGTGCATGGTGGGGGTATGAGCTATAGTTTTATCAGTTAACTATAACTGGTGAATTTCAAATATTATGTTTTAACTAATATTTTCACCTAACTATAATGTCAATTTGACCTTTAGTATTTTTCGTGTGTGTATACATATATATATCTATATATATATATATAGATATATATATGTCTATATATAATAGTTCCAAATTTCGTGTAGGTCAGCGTCCAACACAGCAGGCTCCAACAGGGTCACGAGCCCTTTTAAATCATCCAAAATACTCCTTGAAAAAAGGAAATGTCGCAGCCACTCTTGCTACAATCCCAATATTATTTATTCAAGCATGAAAGCAAAAGACAAGAACTTATATCCTAACCCGTTTCGGGAGACTCTGCTCCCTTGATCACAGAGATATTTAAAAAAATGTTTTATATATATATATATATTGTTGCGGGGACTCTTAAGATAAAAAAGCCAGGACTCCTCTTGGCAAGGTAAATCACAGCTTTTTACTGTTGCGCAGGGAGAGTAGCTATCTCCATACATGTAAACAGCTGGTCCCAATTTGCTGCATCACAGGCAGCCACATATATAGCTAGTATGAACAATAAAAAAAAGGTTAATCAGTAAATTCAGCAATTACATAGCTGTTGCAAAATTACATCACCAGTGTCCCTTAAACTTTAACCTATTTCTTACACATTCTATATTGCATTTCTAACAATGCTTAACAAACTAACCATTCACTACTCTTGAATGCATATGTATTTGTGTGTGTGCTTTATCAGTCTCCTCCCAAGATCTCTCATAAATGTTTGCATACCATATGCTAATTCAATCTCCTGCTCCCATTCTTCAATCACGCTTTTAATTTACTGAGTTAACAGGATACGTGTCTGTGTGCTTAAAACTATAAATTCCTTAAGGCTTACAAACTCGGGTTTTCCTTTAACTACGACCTTTGCTGGTCATACATTTTGTTTTCAAGTGAACTCTTAATCTCTCTAACGTCAGCACAAAGTTTAGGTATACACTGCTCTTTCACCACATATGAGTTTATATCATTCTTTACAGATGTCTGATGTAGTTTAATTTCTTCATATTTCGTTTCCATTCCCCAATTCCGCACTCTAGTTGATATTTCAAATACTGAATCTAAACCTTGGTCTGCACTTGGTGATATATATTGCCCTTAGCATCAACTACTCGTGTTGGTGTCTTAAGTGGAAACATCACTCCACCTTTGTGCTAATCCTTCTACAACATGCTAAAATTAATTGAATACCAAAGCATATCAACAACAGAGCCACAAGAGCTGGCAATAAGGCTCCCAACATCCAGGATGGTAGAGAAGAAAGCCATCCACTAAGCCAATTATCTGGAGTCACTTATTCATCTACCATTTTCTTCTGTAGATTACGCAAAGTTTGTATGGCCTCTGACAAAATTCCATTGTCTGCATCATTTGCTGGGATGTAAGTACAACAAGCATTCCCAATTTTTTCACATTCCCCCCCTTCCATGGCTGTCATTAAATCAAGTACATAATGGTGCTGCATTATCATCATTCTCATAGCTCACACCTCTTCTTTTATGGAGTTAAATCTATCTTTTATAGTGTTGAAAGAATCCATAAGCTCCCATCGAGTTATCTGTAGCTGTCAAGTAGTTGCTTTTGCCTGAACAAACAGCAGTATACTTCCAAGGAACAACTGTGCATCATTAAACAACCGAAACTCCTAGGGAACATCATTCCAATTGGTAGAGCCATAATAATCTGCTGTTCTTCTCCTTCAATGATGTAACAAAGTTGTTGGATGGTCAGGAGGTGTTCATGAAACGTTGAAAAATTGACTTCAGGAATTACCAAAACAGGGGCATGCAAGGTGACCATGGTACATAGGCCATTCCAGTTCAGTGGTAACTGAGTGTACAGTAGTTCTTCACATTGCCAGTAATAGTCCATGAGGCTGAAGGTCCCCCCTACATTATCTATTGTGGCACTGCAGTTGATATTTCTGCCCACATTAACTGTGCCATTTTCTCTGAAACATAAAGAAACAGATGTTAATTTCATGACTGTCTAATGACTTATTGTGCTATCTATCCAAGTGTAATGCGCAACATTATGGTCCCAGATAGTCTCACACTGTTTTACTGCATTTTGACTAATATCAGTTCCGTTCTATAATGACATAACCCTACAGGAAAATTGAATATCAGGGTGCCATTGAATATGGGTATAAACTGATCTAGTAATTCCAAATCCTGGCCTATGCACACAATCTGAGGATAAGGGATTTACTAAATAACTACTACCCTCAGTGGGAGGGCGTGTCACTCTTAAAAACCCTAAACATTAGACCATTTGTATCCATTCTGCAGTGTTACAATGGCCTGTTTTCTTCATTCATGCTATTTCATCCTTAGTGTCCTGTCTATCTGTAAGGGTGTATAAAACGTGTCCCCAAGAGTCATATTTTGTGACATTAACTAGAAACTGTACTACTCTGACGTGTTGGTTGTATTCAGGTGTAAAGCCTACACAAATAGAGATGTAAAAGACATAGAGGTGTGCTTTGGGGTACCTCTTTAGTTGAATGAAATTTCGCTGATCCTGTGACATGAGGAATTAAAGAGCAAACAAAACATGATTCATTAGTATTTTCTGAACCTATATCTGACATGTGCTGGTATCACATGTTATACAATATTCTGTTATGAATACTATGGAACACACTATCATATGTAGAAAGTTCTCTATGCTGGTGTATGATGTGACTGATAAAACTAGAATATATGTTACTGTGAAAGAGCAATAGTAGAAAGTGATAGTAATAAAAGACAAAAAAAGGAAAAATAAAATAAAAATACATAACTTTTGTTTGCTAGCTGGTTCAAAAGATTGTCAAAGTGAACAATTGTCCAGGAGCAGAGTTGGAGGGGGGCATCTTTACATTCACATTAGTCTTCGCCCCTCTTGTTGCATTTAAATCATTGGTAGGTTTTGGCAAGATGCAGGATTCAATCAAATATCTGAAAAATGAATCCAAGTCTTCCTGCCATCTACCTTTATGGCAGCTGGAGTAACCATCAACACAGTGAATGGTCCAGCAAACTTTGGCCCTCTTCATTGACAAATTTCCTGACAAAAACTGTATTGCCTATGTGCACAGCAAGGAAGTCGACCTCTGCTGTGGCATGCTTCTCCTTTGCCTTGGTTACCTGTTTGGAAATTAACTGTACTGTTTTGGTTGATTCAAAGAGATAAACATGCATTTGATCATTCAAGATTTCAGCTGTACTTTCTCCCTGTACCTTACTTCTGGTGGCAGGTATTTTCATATTCTTAAGTCTCTCTGTCTCTATCTGATGGCATGTCAAGTGATGATCAGAGCTAGGTGTGTGCCTGAGGGAGAAGAATGCCAACGGTGAGCAAAATAACCACTTCTTATGCAATGTGGGGCATAGCGTGCTGATCTTATTCTTCTGCAGACCATTTAGGCGCTCAACAGTGCCGTTGCTCTGGGGATGATAAACAGAAGATAATTTAAGTTTTATCTCTAGGATTGTTGTCAGATATGTGAAGATTATATTAACAACGTGAGTGCCGTTATCATATCTTGTCCCTTCTGGAATTCCCCAGCACAGAATTATCTCATGAATCAGAAAAGTATCATTTGGTTTAGCATCAAAATGGACACACTGTCTTGCTTCAATTTATTGAAAAATAGGACAAACTGTAACTATGAGGTATTGAGAGTTGTTGCACCTTTCTAACATGTCCACAAAGTCAAGATGGAGCTTTAAGGGACCTTGTGGTTTTGGAATGGTAGAAATTATCTCCTTCAGTGTGGGATTTGGAGAGAATTGTTGACAAACAATACAATTATGAAGGTACATGGTAGTCATATCATGTACGTTGGGAATAAACTAATCTTGTTTTATTTGCATAGACAAATGATCTCTCAAGATGTGGGCTGGTAAATGCAGTTGATCAAGAACTATCATAAGTAAAGCCTCAGGCATCACTGGTTTACATGTAGATATTTGCCTATAAACTCAGTCATGCCCTGACTGGGAGCATCCTATACTCTCCCATAACTGTTTTTTTCACATAGAGGAGCACCTTCCTGCAATTCTCAAAGATGTAATCTTGCTGCTTCAGCATAATGAAGCGTGACATTCAGTGGTAGTGTAAGATGAGTCTGAATATATTGGGATTACTTTTCCTGCTCCTTGCTTAAGAGCTGCTATCAAGGTTACCAACTCTGCTGCTTGTACAGAATAATGTGCTGGTAGTGTTAACTGCTCTATTATGTGGAGTGTGTCTGCAGAGTCATGCTGTTGTGCTCGAACTACTGCTGCATGTGTGTGCTTTACTCCTGTATCCTGGTCAATAGTAGAGGAACCATCAACAAAATAGGCAATACTACTTGGAATAGGATCTTCTGTTGCTTGACTAAATTCATTAGGGCTATATGTTGCACGGTCATGCACATCATCTTCAGAGTCTAATACAAGATGAGCAAAGAATGTTGCAGGGTTTAATTTATAACACTTCACAACCTTCAAAGATGGTAGTGACAGTATCTCCTCGCATCCTGACACACATTGTGTAGTTAGAGTAGACATCTAAGCCTTCTGAATGAAAGGAAATACTCCATGTTCTGCATGGAGCGCCGAAAATGCCCCCATAACAATAGCCTTTCTCTTCTACACTTCAAAGGCTGCAGTGGCAAGAGCTTGCTTGCAAGGGTATCTTATCATTGAAATCAACTTTACACTAAAATATGCATTGGGTTTATGTCCTAGAGGATATTTCTGCGTAAGGACAGCTGTCATCACTTGACCATTCCGATGACAAAAGAGATAAATTCATTGGTGTAATCAGGAGTCCCCAAAATTGGGGCATTTGTTATCTCAACCTTTAATTTCTGAAAAGTCCCTCTCATTTCTGGTGTTCATGATCTCGTTTCTGTCTATTGCCAGATAAGCTGCGATTAAAGTGATGAGATCAAAAATCCATTGTCTCACATAGTTACAGAGACCAAGAAACTTCTGCATTCCCATATGTTTCTGACTCAGTCATTTGACATTTAGATTTTGCTTTTTTTAGGAGTTACTTGTGGATCAGAAACGGACAGTAACAGTCCTATTTAATGAACCCTTTCCTGACAATACTGAACTTTGTCTTTTTCTACCTTATATCCTCTCTGTGTGAGAGTAACCAAAAAAGAAATGGTATATTTTCTACACTGTTTTGTAGGACTACAAACTAATAAATCATCAACATACTGTCACACTGGATGTTTGACAGATCATTTTTCACCACTCTGTTGAAAATATTAGGGTACTCTCAATACCCTTGTGGTAAATGAGAATACAAATGCTGAGTCCAGTAGTAGGAAAGCACTTTCAAATAATGGCTGTCTGGATGAAGAGGGAGGCTTAAAAAAAAGGATTCTTTAACATTGAAATATTTAGCATCTTGAGGAATGTTTGTCAAAATGATTGAAGGGGCAGGAATGATTGAAAATTCTGGTACTACTACATCATTCAAGGGGCGCAGGTCTTGAACCACACACCAGGTATTACCCTTAGATTTTTTTTTAACCAGATAAATAGGAATATTACAAGTAGATACTCCAGGTTAAATCACTCCTTGCTCTAATCACGCCTGTATGGTACAGGCGATTCCTTCATTTGCTTCTTTAGAAAGAGGATACTGTCTCAACCTAAGTTATATAGCACCTTCCTTCAGTGTAATTCTGAGTGTAGTAGCAGTACAAATAAGGCCTACATCACGGGGACCCTTAATCCACAAAGTGTCTTGTACTTGTGAAAGATCTGCATCCCTGACAGAATCAAAAGCTGTACCTGGTGTAGGCATACTTACGTCCAATACTGTTCTCAATGGTATGTCATCCTAAAAGGTTACAACTGTTTTCTTAGAATCATCATGAAACAGTTGATCATCCAATATTTCTCTATCAATCTTAGCTGGCTCAATGAATGTAACACATGCCGACAGGAAATGGTTATGATCACTGGCTATCAGAGCACAAGAGGTTGGTGTTATCTCTAGGGCCTCTATTTGCAATATCAACTCATTATTGGGTATCCAATAATCTTGTCCTTTTTGACGGAAAAGAAACTGTTTAGGTAACTGGACCGCTCTACTCAATAACTCTGGTGTTTCTGCTATTACTGTATGCAATGCTGTGATAAATGCTTCTTTATCAGTAGGTCAAGCTCTGATTTGATCTCTAGTAGACAAATCTACTGTTACATCCATAATCCTTTAGAGTTGAATTCCAGGGGTGGAACAAATCATTGTACCATAAGGGACAAAATGAATAATTTGGCCATAAGATCTCTCCCCAATAAATAAGCTGAAGCCGCTGGAGAGAACAGTAAACAGCCATCATCAATATACCTCCCTCCTTTTTCCTTTTCAACTGGTTTAGTAAATGGAATCCTCATTACTGCCCCAGAGAATCCTTGTGTGTCCATTGATCTATTAAACATTGGAAGGTCTCCCTCTCTAATACAAGATTGGGCTGCTCCTGTATCAATGAGGAATGCATGTCTCTTATCACTGAGTGCTACTGTCACAGTGGGTTCCTTATCTGGCTGGTGCATCACTGACAATACTGGACTCATGGAGCTACTCTGTGGGCACCTTCCTTGAAAGTTTCCTCCCAAATAATGTGTCTGGAAAAGATTTACTCCTCACACAATCACACCTCCCTGTCCACTTTGATGTGGAGTTGCCCTTAGGGGTGCTTAGTAAATTTGTTGTGGTGACATTTGTTGCACATGGGGCATTGCTGGTTCCCACACATTTTGTGGTGATGGCATCTGAGGTACATATACTATTTATGGGATTGACTGTGGCTGCACTACTGTATTTCCCAGCTGATTGTAAACAACTATACTTCCATTGTGTTCATGCCATCTCTTAGTCCTACTATCTCTAACGAAATGTCCATATCTGCGACAGTAATGTTTGATCCATTCTTTGGGGACTTTTCTTACCTTTTCCTATTCCTCCTCTACTACTTCCTTGTGCCCTTATATAATTCTGCTGTAGTGGGTGCTGTTGTTGGATTGTCCCTGGGACCGATCTCCCAGACATCGCAGTCATCTAAGTGGTGGCTGCTACTACAGCTCCTTCTACCGCTCCCTTCTTTACCAACATTTTACTGCACTAACTTGACTGTTGCTTTCTTTGACACCTCCTGCTTGATTCTCTTTCTCCTGCTTCTTTTTACAGAAATGGATTATATGTGCATATATTTCTGTCCAGAGCTTGGCTTCCAATGCCACTATGTGATTAAGGTTGTCTTATACATCAGAGGGTAAGCCCTTTTTCACAACATTGTAGTGAACAACATTTCACCCTCTTACTACCCAACCCTGACCTACTCAGTAAAGGTAACATTTCTCGCTCCAGCTATCTGAAAAACAATATCTGTCTCATCTCCTATAAGAGAGCTAAGTAAACTCTTTGTCACCTACTGCTAGGGTGATACCTGCAGTTTGCTTTTCAAAGGACCTAATCCATTTCCCTACTTCCGCTAAGTGGCGTAAGAACTTTTAAAGATTCTCCTTGTTCATTTGTGGCCATGGAACATAATGAGGTGCCCCCAGGTCCCTTAAGTATCAGGGTCATCTGATATATTGTAGTGACAGAATATTCGCGGTTGTGCTGTCTGGCATATTTTTGCCACACGTGCAAACATTTCCACATGTAGGGATAAGCCCAGCCTGGCTCTCCCTCATAATAAAGAATACAGCATTTGCCGTGTCGCGTGGATCAAAGGATCCTTACTGTGGCCATGGACTCGTCTGTGGGGCTAAATCGTCTGTGGGTCTAAGCCATTTTTCTCCACGTTTTATTCTGTAACTTTTTCCTGGAATATCAGATTTTTTAAAGCAATATACTGTTGCATTTGCTGGACTCTTCTGGTGGCGGGGATATATAGGGCTTGTAGGTTCATCAAGAACCCTAGGTACCCAGAGCCAATAAATGAGCTGCACCTTGCAATGGGTTTTCATTGTATACCAGGTATACAGCAATTCATTTGGTGAAATATAAAGACTTAAATGTAGGTATCAAGAAAACATTTGTATTTCGAAAATGGGAACAAGATAAGGTGTTGAGAAACAGTGGTTATTTGCACATCTCTGAATTCTGGGGTCCCCATATTAGCAAGTGAATTACAGCGCATTTCTCAAATAGACAATTTTTTTACACACTGTCTTACATTTGGAAGGAAAAAATGTTGAGAAAGACAATGGGCAAAAACATTTGTTCTTCTATTCTGTTTTCCCCCAAGTCTCCTGATAAAAATGGTACCTCACTTGTGTGGGTAGGCCTAGTGCCTGTGACAGGAAACGCAACATGGACACATCACATTTTTATATTGAAATCTGATGTGTTTTTTGCAAAGTACGTAGCTGTGGATCTTGGCCTCTAGCTCAGACCGCACCTAGCGAAACCTACTAAACCTGTGCATTTTTTAACACTAGACTCCTAGGGGAATCCAGGATGGGGTGACTTGTGGGGCTCTCACCAGTTTCTGTTACCCAGAATCCTTTGCCAACCTCAAAATTGGCCGAAAAAAACACTTTTTCCTCACATTTCGGTGACAGAAAGTTCTTGAATCTGAGAGGAGCCACAAATTTCCTTCCACCCAGCGTTCCCCTAAGTCTTCCGATAAAAACGGTACCTCACTTGTGTGGATAGGCCTAGTGCCCGCAACATGAAATACCCCAAAACACAACGTTGACACTTCACATTTTCCCAAAGAAAACAGAGCTCTTTTTTGCAAAGTGCCTAGCTGTGGATTTTGGCCTCTAGCTCAGCCGGCACCTAGGGAAACCTATGCATCTTTTGAAACTAGACACCTAGGGGAATCCAAGATGGGGTGACTTGTAGGGCTCACACCAGGTTCTGTTACCCAGAATCCTCTGCAAACCTCAACATTTGGCAAAAAAACACTTTTTCCTCACAGGAAATGCCCCAAAACACTATGTGGACACATCAAAATTATCAAATACAAAACAACCTGTTTTTGGGGGTAGGTGGGCGCTTGCGTTTTTGGTCCTGGACTCAGCAGCCATCTAGGGAAACCTACCAAACCCAAACATTTCTGAAAACTAGACACCCGAGGGAATCCAGGGAGGTGGGACTTGCGTGGACCCCCTAGTGTTTTCTTACCCAGAATCCCCAGCAAAACTCAGTTAACTAAAAAATTAAATTTTTCCCACATTTCTGTGTGGGATCACTGCACCAGCACAGATTTCCTACCACCCAACGTTCCCCTCAGTCTCCTGGTAAAAATGATACCGCACTTGTGTAGGTGGGCCAAGTGTCTGTGACGGGGAAGAGCAAAAAACATATAAACATGAGGGGTAAGCAAAGTGGGTCCAAAAGGGCAGTTTGAAAAAAAAAAAATTTAGGCTGACAAGTGGAGCAGATTGTTTATCAGTATATATGAGGCAATGCTGGGTGGTAGGAATTTTGTGGATTCCTGCAGATTCTGGAAGGTTCCATCACAAAAATGAGGGAAAAAATGTGTGATTTCTTGCAAAGTTGGAGGTTTGCAGGGCATTGTGGGTAAGAAAATGGTGCAGGTGCTTGTGAAGCACACCACCCTGGACTCACCCAGATATTTAGTTTTCAGATGTGTCTAGTTCTTGAGGATTTTTCCACATGGCAGTGTCCCAGAGTCAAAAAAGTGCAGCCCTCACCATTCCAAGTGGGACAATTTTGAGAGTTAGAGAAGCTCTCATGGGCCAAATGTAAAAACTGAAAACCAAAATAATCAAATGTCCTCTTCATTGCCGTGGGATAAGATGTTTTAGTGTGTGGGGAAGAGCTGAAAGACTGTTACCCCTTTCAGTTTGGGTGGGGACATAACCATGCCCATACTGGCTGGTAGCCACCACCCCACTATTTTTTTTTTATTCCCTGGCATCTTTGAAAAAAAAATCTTCCCTGGTCTCTGGTGGGCTGTCTTGGGGGCAGATGGGCCTTCCAAAAATAGGCCAATCTGCCCCCAAGGGGGGGCAGATATGGCCAACAGTATTGTGCCCCTATGGGGAGCGTCCCTTGTCCAAGGGGCTGCCCCCCAAACAAAACACACACACACTCATACACACCAATCCCTGGTGCCTAAGTGGTTTCTGCCCCTCGGCCTAATAGAAATAAGCCAATCTGCCCCCAAGGGGGGCAGCAATGGCCTAAAATAAATTTGCCGCCCCCCCCCCCCCCCGGGAGCGAACCTTGCCTAAGGGGTCGCTCCTCTTGCGTGAAATTGGTGCATAAACAAATCCGTAGTGGTTTCTGCCCCCATTGGGGGCAGATCGGCCTAATAAAATTAGGCAGATTGGCCTAAAGGTAATTTTGCCCCCATGAGAACGACCCTTGTCTAAGGGGTCGCTCCCCACATACAAAAAAAAAGAAAAGAATCCCTGGTATCGAGCAATTTCTGCCCCCTCTGGGGCAGATCATCCTAAGTATAATAGGCCGATCTGCCCCCAAGGGGCAGAGATGGCCTTAAAATAAATTGCCCCCTTGTGGAGCTGCCCTTGCCCAAGGGGCCACTCCCCTTATGTGTAAATACAAAAAGAGAAAAAATCCCTGGTGTCTAGTGGCCATTTCTGCTGCGCGATCGCATCCAGGTCCGAGGGGGGAGTGAAAGGAGAAGTTATTCCACTTCCATCCCTGCCAATGGGAGGGGGGTGCGAGGCCCTATACCAGGACGTAATGATTACGTCCTCTGCACCCAAGCGGTGCAAACAAGGACTTAACCGTTACATCCCGGGCTCCCGAGGGGTTAACTCTACTCTATTTGCCATCCTCCCAAAAATTTCCTGAATCTGCTCTGAAAGATTATCATATCTTCCTTCTTTCCTTATTTCTCTTGTGTTAGAAATGGGGTCTTTGGTTGACATTCAGGTTACCCCCTGTTCAAGCAAGGACCTTCACTTTAGTCAGGGTAAAAGAGAATCACCCTCAGCGAACCCCTGCTTACCCCCTTGGTAGCTTGGCAGAGCAGTAGGCTTAACTTCAGAGTGCTATGTGTAAATTATTTGTACCAGCACACACAGTAATGCAATTAAAACACTACAAATGACACAGCACCAGTTTGAAAAATAGGAAATATTTATCTAAACAAAACATGACCAAAACGACAAAAATCCGACATACACAAGTCAAGTTATGAATTTTTAAAGATTAAACTAAAAAATAGCGATTAGAAACCCAAAATGCTTCGATGAGGTGTTAACACGGCATCGTGATGGAGTTGTTCCCAACAAGCCGACACCAGCAGTGCCAGACACGGAGTTGCGTAGACCCCCAAGTACAGTAACTTTGGTGAAGAGTTAAAACAAGTCGATGTGCAAAGTCGGGGATCGTGGCATCTGTGCGAAACATTGAATCCGCGCACTTCGAGCGGCGTCGGTCACGACGTGGTGTGACGACTTCCACGGAGTCATGGACTTCAGCAGGGCTGCAGCGGCATCGGGCCTGCAAAGGTCGTCGCGTTCCAGAGAAGATCACAGAGTCGGTTGCAGGCGGCGTCACCGGATTCAGCAGCGACGTCGGTCCAAAGTCATCCAAAGTCGATTTCCTTGGATTTCCACCAGCTTTCCTTTCAAGGGCTCAGGGACAGGATAGGGCACCACTTGTTAGAGCAGGAGCCTCTCCAGAGGCTCCAGGTGCTGGCAGAGAGAAGTCTTTGCTGTCCCTGAGACTTCAAACTACAGGTGGCAAGCTCTAAATCAAGCCCTTGGAGATTTCTTCACAAGATGGAAGGTGCACAAAGTCCAGTCTTTTCCCTCTTACTCTGGCAGAAGCAGCAACTGCAGGATAGTTCCACAAAGCACAGTCACAGGCAGGGCAGCACTTCTCCTAAGCTCTTCAGCTCTTCTCCGGGCAGAAGTGTTCTAAAGTCTGTGGTTTTGGGTGCCCTTCTTATACCCAATTTCTCCTTTGAAGTAGGCCTACTTCAAAGTAAAGTCTCTTGTGAGTGTGAAATCCTGCCTTGCCCAGGCTGGGCCCCAGACACTCACCAGGGGGTCGGAGACTGCATTGTGTGAGGACAGGCACAGCCCTTTCAGGTGTTTGTGACCACTCCTCCCCTCCCTCCTAGCACAGATGGCTCATCAGCAAATGCAGACTACACCCCAGCTCCCTTTGTGTCACTGTCTAGTGTGAGGTGCAACCAGCCCAACTGTCAAACTGACCCAGACAGGGAATCCACAAACAGGCAGAGTCACAGAAATGGTATAAGCAAGAAAATGCTCACTTTCTAAAAGTGGCATTTTCAAACACACAATCTTAAAATCAGCTTTACTAAAAGATGTATTTTTAAATGGTGAGCTCAGAGACCCCAAACTCCACATGTCCATCCGCTCCCAAAGGGAATCTACACTTTGATCAGATTTATGTTAACCTATGACAGGGACAGGCCTTGCAACAGTGAAAAACGAATTTTGCAATATTTCACTGTCAGGACATATAAAACACATTACTATATGTCCCACCTTAACCATACACTGCACCCTGCCCTTGGGGTACCTAGGGCCTACCTTAAGGGTGCCTTACATGTAAGAAAAGGGAAGGTATAGGCCTGGCAAGTGGGTACACTTGCCAAGTCAAATTTACAGTTAAAAGTGCACACACAGACACTGCAATGGCAGGTCTGAGACATGATTACAGAGCTACTTATGTGGGTGGCACAACCAGTGCTGCAGGCCCACTAGTAGCATTTGATTTACAGGCCCTGGGCACCTCTAGTGCACTTTACTAGGGACTTACTAGTAAATCAAATATGCCAATCAGGGATAAACCAATTACATACAATTTTACACAGAGAGCATATGCACTTTAGCACTGGTTAGCAGTGGTAAAGTGCTCAGAGTTCAAAAGCCAAAAGCAACAGGTCAGAAAATATAGGCGGCAGGAGGCAAAAAGAGGGTGACCCTGCATAAGCAAAAAAAAGTACAACATCTTGCATCCCTTCTATCCTCACTTTGTGATACCAACTCCTGAACACTTTCTGGTGAAACTATTACATACCTCTTCTCCTTCTGCTAAGTTGGTAGGTTTTTTTCAGTCCTCCTAAAATAATCATCTCTTTCTTGGGATGCTGGCCATCGCATTTTAATAACAGCCCTGTCTGCATAGTCAATCCACCTAGCATCATCTGCATATCTTCGTTGCGGGGTAGACATCTGTTCCCTAACTACCCTTTCTGATAGATCTTTTTTTCTGTAATAGATGCAATCTTAGTGATCAATCAATCAAACATTTATAGAGCGCAGCAATTCACCTATGGTGGTCTTGAGGCACTGGAGCTGTATGCTTCTGCATGGAGGAATGATCATTTGAAAATCCAGGTCTTTAGTTCTCTTCTGAATCGCTAGAGTAATGGTGTGGTCCTGATGTGCATGGGGAGGTTCTTTCAAGCCTTGGATGCCAAGTGCGAGAAGGAGCGTCCTCCGCTGTTGGCTCGACGGGTCATTGGGGTGTCTGCAAGGGAGAGAAAAGCTGACCCGAGGTGTCTGGGCCTTTGTTGATGTATGCTGGTCCTTCATTGTGAAGGGCCTTATCGGCCTCGGTCAGCATCTTGAACTGGTATCTCTTCTGAATCAGCAGCCAGTCTAGTTTTTTGAGATGGGGTGTGATGTGGGTCCTTCTGGGGAGGACGAGTATGAGTTCTGTATTGTCTGGAGTCTCTTTAGGGGACGTGCAGTGATTCCTACGTAGAGCATGTTTCCGTAGTCCAGTCTGCTTGTAATGAGGGCCTGAGTGACAGTTCTTCTGGTGTCTGCTGGGAGTCACCTGAAGATCTTGCGGAGTATATGAAGGGTGTGGAAGCAGGCAGATGACACTGCATCAATTTGTTTCTTCATGGATAGCCTGCTATCCAGGATGATGCAGAGGTTGCCAGAGTGGTCTGTTGGGATTAGGGGGTGCCGAGCTCTGCGGGCCACCATGTGACAGTCCATGGTGAGGTGTTGTTCCCAAAGATGAGGACATCCGTGTTTTTTCGGTGGTGAGTTTGAGAGAATTCTTTCATCGGGACCTCCCGTATTGCTACCAACTTTTGCAATTTAACTGTTATCTGTCTACTTTAAAAATATTTACGCTAGTCCTTACAAACAAAACAATCTGTCAACTTGTCTTACTGGTCAAATGTTAACCATTATATATCATAATAACATAACGTAATACTAACAACACCACTCTGTGACCTCATTTCTACTTACATGCATCATCAACATTTAAAAAATATGATCACTTCAACTACTTCTAAATATGAATCACAATTGTTCTAACTCTAAATGATAAATACTGTTGGTAGCAACTGGTCACTTTCCTCTGCGCTTCAAGAGAAAATAACCCTCAAACCATCATGTGTCTTATAGATCATGGAGTGACTTCTGGACATTAGGTCCAAGACAGTAATTCAAGAGCTCACATTGTATTTGAAGGTAAAGTTTAATGACATGGGCTTTTCAGGCATCCTTGTATGTCAAAATATTGGAACACATATTGGAAACCCAACTTCGAGTCGCCCACATTGACCACCTCCAATTGTTATGTAGAGAAAAACACTCTACGACCACTCAGTGCCTTAACTTAATATTGTGCAACACATGTACACAATCATGCATACGATACCCTTATATCCTTATGTCTATATTAGGTTTGTGTTTACATTACCAGAGAGACAAGTCCTACAATTTTATATAAAACATGGAATTAAGTCTGCATCTGTCCTCACCTTAAAAGACCACAATCACTGGATCCAACCCACTCTGTGAATAGGCAGAGCTTTAGAGAGAACACAGGTATGCTTACCTCATCAGAGATGTGCAAAAACCAATGCAGCGGGGGTAGGCGGTATTCCGATGACAGCTGTCAGCTGAGACCAAAAAGGGACTCCTAGCTTGAGTTTGCCAAATGTTGCGGGGAAACGTAAGATGAAAAAGACAGGACTCCTGTTGGCAAGTAAACAACAGCTTTTTACTGTTGTGTTAGGGAGAGTAGATATCTCCATGCAGTTAAACAGCTGTCCTCAATTTGCTGCTTCACAGGCAGCCACTTATATAGCAAGTATGAACAATACAAAAAGGTTAATCAGTAAGTTTAGCAATTACGTACTTGTTGCAAAATCACATCACCGGTGTCCCTTAACCTTAAACCTATTTCTTACACATTCTTTATTGCAGTTCCAATAAAGTTTAACAAACTAACCATTCACTACTCTTGAATGCATGTGTATTTGTGTGTGTACTTTATCACTCTGCTCCCAAGATCTCATCAGTTTTTGCATACCCTGTGCTAATTCAATTTCCTGCTCCCATTCTTCAACCATGCTGTTAATTTACTAAGAGAACAGAAAAGGTAGCTGTGTGCTGAAAAATATAAATTCCTTAATGCTTAAAAACATAGATTTTCCTTTAACTTTGACCCTGCTGGTCATGCAATCTGTTTTCAAGTGAGCTCGTCACCGCTCTAGGGTCAACACAAAGTTCAGGCCTACACTGCTCTTTCACCACGTATGATTTTATATCATTTTCTTCTGATATCTGATGTAGCATAATTGTCATATTTAAATTCCTTTCCAAATATATATATCTTACTTGTGGTCGCCAGCAGATAGTTATAGTTAGGACCTATTCTCCATAGACAAAGTATTTTTTATTTTGCCGTTTACTTCGGTGCTGTTTGACGAATCTCAACAAAAGTTTAAAATGCAAGTTTGCTACTCACTTCAGTTGCTGCCTTGAATGTTTCAGGGCGGTTTGTCAAGTGGGGCTGAGAAGAAAGAGGTGGTCGAAAAATGTGTTTTTCCCATGCAGTTTCTGACAGGGATTTTAGACACAACTAAAGCCCGAACCGCTGAATGGAATTACACCAAATTTGGCTAGAAAGCTAGCTCTTGATCAAGGAAGATTGCTTTCTCTAATTTGGTGTAAATCTGTTTGTTAGTTTCTGAGTTAAAAAAATAAAAAAGATTTATAGATATCTAGGGATGTGGAGGGTCTGCAGATCTGGCGGATTGGCTTGCAACACTTCTATGCGGAAGTGTTGGCAGCCATCTTGGGACTTGGACTGAGCCGAGTCCCAAGATAAAGGGGGAAAAAATAGAATGGGGCAGGATAGGAATATCCTGATGCCCTAAGCCTGGTGCTGAGGTCCCACAGGAATCCTTCAGCGGCCAAAAACATTTTATTACAATTTTCCCACAAATCCACAAAGGATCCGCAAATCCACAGGATTTTTTTTTTTTAAAGCACGGTTACCCATGCTTGCTTTAATTTCGCCCACCAGGTGAGCCCGATCCCTGAGGGAATAAACCTTTATAAATAAGGGAAGGGGGGGCGCATGTGACCCCCCACTCTACAGGCTGATTTTGACTTCAGGAACCTCATCCCCCAGGGTCCAGCTCAGCTATGCCCCAGGGTGCAAACCCCAGGACACTGGTGCAGGCAGGGAAACCTCTGCTTGCTCTCACTTGGCAGGAGCAATATAAAGCTCCAGCCAAGCGAGACCAAACAAAAATGCTCCTGCCCACAGGGAGCGGACTTTTCATCTGTTTCCCTTCCCACTGTGAAGCAGGCAGGGACACAGATGAAAAAGTTGCTCCTGCGCACAGGGAGCATCGTTTAACTGCTCCCTGAGGGCGGGGGCAATGCCGGCTTCCGCTGGAGGTGGGAAGTCGGCTAGGGCCACTGGGACATTGGGGCTCCCCTCACCCTTCCTCAACAATGATGAAGTGGATACACTGGGTGGTCTCCTGTGCCATATACAGCCTGGGGAGGAGGGCCACATCCAGTCTTCTGTTGAAAGAAAAAAAAAAAAATAATAATAAAAAAAATAGGTGGGATGCAGGGGGTGGTGGCACAGAAGTCTACAATGTATGTCCATAATTGCTATTCTAAAAATTTTACTTACTGATGACAGAAACCTTCTTTGTATGGTAACTTCTGAGAATTCAGATAGTTTATTCTCCTTTGGCTATTATTCAGTTATTTAGCAACCTATGTAGAATGGCCAAGATTCCCCCAAACCTTTGGTGATATAAATCAAGAGATCCTCTCTGAGATACTTTGCAGCAGTTCACTGCTACTCTGAACCCTGCCTTTTTCCTGTCCGTATTATCTACATTTTAGTAAGTTTTGCAAATGTACTTTATTTTCTGTGCTGTCATCTTCCCACATCACTCTGAGCTCACACTTTTTCTTTTAAAGTTAGTCTGTTGAATGATTGTTGGTGCATAGAAGCACACATTTTGAATAGCTACCTTTCAATGTGATACGTTTGAATAGTTAATTATTCAAAATCTTTTTTTTAATTCATAATTTATTTTTAATTGCACAACCTTAATGGAGAAATCCTGAAAAAAAAACAGTATTTGTTTAAATTGACTAGCAAATTAAATGTAAAAAAATCTCCTATTTCACCACGTGTTGAAAGCATAGATGAATGTATATACCTGTGACTATAGTAAGTTATTCTTGTCATGTACTTTCGGTACTTTAATAAAAGGGTTGTTTACCATTTTTCTATGTGTGTGGTACTCACTCCAGCCTTTTATCTTGATATTACCATTATTATCCTGAGAGATCCAGAACTGTATTCCCATCACAGTCATCCAATAGCCTCCTGCTGTTAGCAGGCGCAGCTCCTCTGCTAGGGCGGAGGAACGTTGTCCCCCCTGCCAGCAGCAGCTTCTGCAAACCTTATGCTAAAACTGATAATAATCTACGTTTATTATCATTTTTTATTAAAAGGGGCGAGGCCACAGGTTGTTACGAGCACGGCACTCCCTCTCACTGGGCATGCATATTTGGCCGGCCGTCTCGGGCTGGCCAAACATACATGCGCAGTAGGCTCTCTCCAGCCCAACAACAGTGTTGCCGGGCTGGAGAGAGCCTGCACATGCTCCCAGTCTGCCCGAGAGCACCCTGGCTGGGTGCTCCCAGCCAGTCCTGATGCTGCTCTGAATAGCGTCAGGATTGGCCGTAGGGCAGGCTAGGAGCCTGTGCCTGCAGCCTTCCTGCATTAGAGGAGCAGCGCGACTGTGCCAACGATGAAGGTATTTCTTTTTTTATGAATTTCACTCTCTGACCCCCCATGAACCTCTCCCTCGACCCCCACCTTCTGCGTTCGCCGCCCCACTCCCTGTTACCACCGTGAGCCGCTCTTGGCACTTGTAGACCGATGTGAAAGCATCCATAAAATGTCAATTGCATCCGTGAGGAAATAAAGGCCTGGCAGGTGTCACTTTTCCTTTTTTTATTACTTTAAGAGAAGACTGCACAGAAATTATTTTAAAATAGGACAGTTAAGTTACGTTGTGGCGGTACTGATTGCCTTTGAAGCAGGGCTAGACTTGGAACCCAAAGCAGCCTTGGCAAATTTTGTCATACCAGTCCCCATTTGTGCATAGGGGATTTAGGGAGGAGGGGCTCTCCTCCAAGAACATTAGGGCAAAAATGCTGCATTCTGCAACACATTTTTCATTATATATTCAATTATATTTGCTTTTAAAGCATAGTTCATGGTGACCTTACAGTGCACCAGGATTCAACAATCTTCATTGTGACTCTTCAATGATTTCCTCACTATAAACTTCCAGCAGTGCCCCTCACTCTCCATAGCCCCTCTCTCGCATGTATTTAATATGTTTTATAGCACCTCTCATACCTGTGTAGGGTGTTGTAGCACTTTACATCACATACAAATACAGAGACAATGAATCATACATTTGTAAATCAGTGTGAAGGAAATGTCATATAAGAGAACGGGTACTACAAGGTGTAGGATTCATGTCATTCATACTGCTAGGCATTTTTTTTAAGAGTACTTGGTCTGGGTAAGCACACACTCAGGATTCAGAATGTAACACAGTGGTTAGGTTACTAATAAGAATTTATTTCAAACCAAACAAACCCTTTTTAGCAACATTAGGATAATGAAAGTATCAGAACAAACATAACTTTCTAACCTGTACATGCAGTTTGCATGCTGGTCTTAGATGACACTTTGTAGCTGTCTGTGCTAGCTTATGATTGTAATTTATGAACTGCACAGTAACAAAAGGGGCTCTATGAAAAAAGCAGTAACCAACTGAGCTATGCACATAAAGAACTGTTCTGTGAAATGCATCGTACACACCCTTTACAGCAGCCATAGTAACCATCTGTGCTACCTTAGGTGACTCAAAACTGCCACTAGACAAACTCTGATCGCTCTCCAGCATCAACATTAATCACCAGAGTTATCTTGACACTATTATTGTTGCCTGAAAATTAAGGGACATACAAGGAACACTGCAGAAGGTGCTTTCAAAACTGCTGCAAAAACGGCACCTACCCTTCTAGCTTCTTGTGGAAACGTCCAATTCCCGGTATGGCCATTCCGGGCTTGCATTGAAGTACATCTTTGTTTCACACATTTCCACCCTCATCACTAATAATCCATGGTCAGGTCTTTTATTTCCAGGTTTCATTGGAACATCTACATATCTAATGACCCATTCCCTTGAGAATTTGCTCAAGCATGGGTGGCACTATTGAAGTATTACCAGTGTGTTCAACACAGGCAACATTGGCCAATCCATGGCATATTTTCAAGTAACCATTAGATGCACATTCCACGCAAACATATATTGTGAATATTTTAAACACCTGGCCTTTCTAGACCCAGTTGAATACTTCTGCATTAATCCTTTAGTGGAAGAGTTATTTTTATCCACTAAACTACTTGTGAAAATTAGACAGAGATTGTTTGTCTGAAGAAGTAAGCCATATGAAACTAAAACAGATGCAGCGCGCTGTGTATTAGGTTTCATAGTTAGAATTTCGATTATACATGGCATTTTATTGCTTTCTTTACATGATATCTGCAACATTAAATCTGTGTTTACTGCTCTTCCTATTAGCCGAAGTTTAATATGCTCACTTCTTATCTGCAGGAGTTTGTCTCATATCTTCCCTCTCGACCCACGGGGTTGGAGCACAGTGAATGGCAAATGCGCATACATTATAAACACTACGTTGGCCATTCCGACCCTGGCGATCTTTGGCCCAATACCCCTGGTGGTAACACAAGTCCCCTCTCCGCCAGGGATTTCGTGGTGGTAGCACCGCCAAAAAATCCCTGGTGGAAGGCTACTTGTGACAGGAATTTGCATTCCTGATGCCAGTATATGACTCCTCTCCCCCCGCATCTTCCCAAGAGCACCCCCACCTCGCCTTCCCATACAACATTCCCACCCTCCGCGTCTCTGAACCCCCCAGTAGCCCACCCAGTAGTGACCCCCGCTCCCAGTAGTGAACCCCCAATTCCTGTACTCACCCCACCCTGATCCCCGTACTTACCTCCACCCCCTCATACACGCATGCACACCCTGCACTCACTCACAACACCCTTACACTCACACACACGCGCAACACCCCCAAATCCATACACACATACACGCACAACACCCCCACTCACACATGCAGTCACTACATTCACCCTCCTTGACACGCATACACACTACATCCCCCACCCCCTCCTTTTCTCAACATACATACACAACTCCCACCCCAGTCTACATGCATGGGACACCCACCGCGACTCAGCATTCACATTCACCTACACATGCATCACCATCACCACTTTTACACACAGACACGCACGCACAAACACTCCCCACCCACCCCCCCATTCATGACACACATACACACACACACACACACACACACACATACATACACACACACACACATCCATTCACACACCCAACCCCACCTGCGGGGGACACTTACCTCATCCGATGAGGTGCACCCCACCATCAGGACACCCCCTGATGGCGGAACCGCCTCTTCGCCTCAGACCGCCAGCATGACTACTGGAGGATTTCCGCCCAAATTGTGGTGGAAATCCTTCAGTACTCGTAAAATGGAGGTCTTCTGGTGCTGCAGCCTCGGCGGTCTAAGGAAAAGACCTTCGTACAAAAACTTTGAACTTCAGCAGTTATAGTTAGTTATTTCAAGTAACTATAACTCGCACCCTAAGGTAGCTATAACTCATGCCCTCTCCATGCACTGCTAATTACCCCAGATATTACAAGACTCATGACAACTTATATAATGTCATTAAAAATATCAATAAAACATTAGCAGTCAAATTATTGAAGAAAAAACTGTGCTTGGCGGGGACGCAAGTTATAGTTACTTGAAATAAAGCTAACTCTAACTTCTGAATTTCTAAGGTTTTGTTCGAATAAATTCACAACCTAACTATAACGTTTCTTTAAGCTTTGGTTTTTTAAAGTGAATTTCTATGTTTTTTAATTCTATTTCAGAACTATAACATCCCCGTAACCTTTATTTTTTCAGTGAAAAAAATACATATATATATATATTTTAGCCCCTTCAAAAATTAATTTATCCCTTCGCTTATGAACAACCCATACCTCCCCTCGCATTTTTAAACCACTGGTTTCATGCCTGCATTAACATTTCAATGTTCATTTACTTCAGCCTGCTCATCAGGAAAGCATTTAAATTCAATAGATTCTATTCCAACAAAATGGTGTTCAGGGGTGCTTCATTTCTTGTCATGAATAAGAAATGTTAGCTCTCTCGTTTTTCATTACAACTCTGTGATGACACTATGACTATGGTTAATTACTAGGGAGTTAACTAATAGACTGCTGCTGCTGGTGTTGCAAAGTTCATGTTTCACTCAGCACATAAGAATGTTTTACTGAAATTGATGAGGAAGATAATTGAGAACTCATATAAATGACTATCCTATTTAGCTTTCTAGAGCACTAACCATAGTTTTTATGTAAAACTTATCCCTCTCATTACATTTATTTCTAAAGGAAACGCTTTCAGTTTTAAAGCTTTGATTCCATCGATATGGTTTCAGGTGTGCCATACATTAGTCATCAATACAGAAATGTAGTGCCCTAGGTGTCAATAAAATAATGTGGGAAGCTGCAGTAGAACACTAGGGACAGGCTAGAGGAAGTACATGTTTGTCTGAATATCTGGATTCTCACATGGTTGAGGACGATAATGTAAACATATAGAAAATGTGCTTTTGTTTTAGCTTCAGGAAAACCTTTCATACACTCTATAAAACAAATCATGAGTGTAAGTTTGTTCTCAAACATGGTTCATCAAATCCCTGCAGAGGTACTACTTTGTTCCCAGGCTAAAACCACCTGATAATGCACCAGAATTCCTAAAATTGTTATAACACCATAAACAAATGAGATGTATTGTGTCTAAAATCTGTTATCACCCTTCACACGTGTTCCTTTTTGTGACCCTCAAAAACTGGCTTTCACTAAAATGCTTTTCAGAGGGGACCATAACTGCAAGTCGTGTAATGGCTTCCACAGCATACTTTCCATGTTGTGGTCAGCAAATTAAGGGGCACCCCCCCATGGTTTCAACTCCACATGCCCCTGGAGGGTTTTGTGCTCACCCTTCCCCCTTATATATTATTTAATAGTGAATAGCAACAATAGTTATCACTTCACATATATACAATGCGTTAAATAGTAGGATTTATGCTCTACCTCTCCTAGATTGAGTTGCCACATAACCTGTTTCAACCATCATCTAGAAATCATTTGAGAGGAGGTACTCAGTTGACCCCTGCCAGTAAGTCATAAGTGTTAATATATCCAGTTTAAATCACCCCTTTATGAACTAGTTAGTTGCCTTGATGCATCATGTCAAATTATTGATAACCTTCCTTTGCACTGATTTTGTAGGAGAAATATATACTCTGAATCGCAGCATCCATATTCAAAAAAGGGTTTTACCACTAGTCCAACTTTTGTCAGTCTTCTTTATCACATTTTGTAGACTTGCTATGCCTTCTTTATTTCATCTCCAAAATTTCTTTACAAACACAATCCTCAGCCCAGCCAACCTGTATATGTATGTACAATGAATCCAAAGTATCTCCTATCCATAAACCTTATTTACAAAAATCAATATCAAAACCTGAAAAGAACCTTCTTGCATTATGTCCACCAGATTATGCAGCCATACTTTCCACGCCAAAGTGAAACCCTGAGTCCTTTTAAATCATGTCTTAAGCTCTCCCATACACCACAATAGATTATCTATTGTGTTGATTAGTACATTGTCATATTTCTCAGCAATTATGCATTTGAAATTTGATGTCACCTCCTTCACAATTTTGTGCAAGTCACAAGAAAAATCACAACACAACTCCCAAGAAAACATCACACAAAAGCATACTAAAGGAATTAATGTCACATAATTCAAACGGCTTTAAGATGTTAATGCATTTTACCCATCAGAGTTAATTACCTTGTAATTTCTTTGATAGTAAAGATTATAAACCCCTGGCAGTTCATTTTTTTCATGTTTTCCTTGCTCCAACATGTACCCAGGCATATATGAGGCCATACATGGCCATTAAAGAAACATAGAATAGATATCCTATAATCAGATTTTAGAAATTAGATTACTGCACAGCCTGAAATAAATATCAAAAACTCATATAATGTAAAAATATTCGTATAACTTACTTAGTCATGTCTTGCCCCTCATCAATTTCCTATGATTCTTCTCTTCCTGACAATTGTATACTGCGTTCATACCAAGACTTACATCCTAAAACCTAGATCACAGTAACACTACGAGTAAAGGAACTGGTCCTCGCTATGACTCAAGAGTTAAACCAAGAGTTCCAAATTAGAGTATCAAGCCAACAACTTTCAATCAGGTAACCTTGGTTGTATAGTCTGCAACTCACACACATGTGAATGTGTTACTTTAATGCCATCTTAACCTAACCCCACCGAATTTACATACTACTGCAACTTAAAATACAAAACCACTTTAAATGTCATCTTTCCCCCATATAACCACGATTCCTTACTGACCAATATGATCCTATATCAAACAAAGAATACATGTACTAATTCCACCATTGTGGTGTTATGCAAATAATACATACAGAACAGGTTTCATAATCAAAAACCGACCCCAGTCAGCTATACCGATCAACATCATTACCAACCCCCCCATGTAGCTGAAATAATTGATCATATAGAATGCTGAAGTAATCGTAAAATTGAAAGAGCCAGTAATGTACCAAGCTCTCTGCACAATATTACTACATTGTCCTAACCAAATTGCCTAATCATGGCTTTTAGGATGGTGTCTTAGTGCATTGCCTCCAGAATGTGAACAAAGTTTGCTAAAATGTCAATGTGAGTATTAAATATTGCAAGACTTCCAAAGGAAATAAATCGTTAGTTTCCAGTTCACTCATGGCGGTAATCTAAGATGCTATATTTAAAGTAACTGATCTTCAGTAACTACTGCACAATATTAGGACATGGCCTCCACTCAATTACCTTATCATAGACATTTGGGGTAACAACCTGTGTGTTGCCTCCAGAATGGGAACAAAGCCTAGCCAAAGTGTCAGTGTGAGCATTTAAGTAATGAGCAATTTGGATTCAGCTCCCACGCTTTCAGGGACGGCTCTAAGACTGGATGCATCTCTTCAGCCAGGGCTCCTGCAGGGTCTAGTGCATTCTACTCCCCACCGGGTTGCTGATTCTTCCAAACAGGATAATTGGGCCCTCCTTCAACATTTTGTGTATGTGAAACACCATAAGATGCCAGTCAACTGATCCATGGCGATTGCTTCTATTTCCGCGATAAAGTGGAGAGCAGGAGATGTCTTGGTCTCTTCACAGGTAGGATTATTCATTCTACTAATGAGTCATCCCATTCCAGGAGCTCTCATGAGCTGATGGTACAGTGCCATTTTTATTCAATGTCCTAGTCCATGATTGGTGACCTAACGTGGTCTAAATGCTGCAGAATTGCCACCGGCAGCCACCCCACATTTATATCACTTTGTGTTTTGATTGCTTGTTAGCTCTCCCAGAATCCTTTTTCCAAGATGGTGGGATCAGACCTCCTTGTGACAGCTCCTAGTCATTTCCTAGATCCATCACCCAGGAACAAGGACACAAACTCTTTTCTCCCTAGCTGAGAGCAAAGGACAGTATCTGAGGGTTCTCCTGATGAAAGACTTTTAGCACCCAAGGCTTCTTTTGGTTATAACCATGTCAAAAGCAAAGCCTAAACCTGGATCGTTTGTTTTGGCCAGCTATTCTTATCCATTCCCATGTTGCATATTCCTTGAGTAAATGGCTAATTAATTGTTACTCCAAGTTCTTCTTAAGATAACAGTTAATGCTAAGAACACCCCATCAATTACTTCCCCATAAGTTGACCAATGCGGAGCCATGCAAATGTCTCAGTCAGTGGCCAGGATATTCCACAGACGTTGTCCATATGCCAGGCAATCCCTTGATCTACATCGTTAAACCTATATGTCAGTCATTTTATGCTAGTGACATGAATTGTCCCTTTCCCTCTGCTAGCCAATGTTATGATGTGTCCACTCCCCCATAAGCCTTCCAATGCCATGACGTGCCTCTAATTACCCTGCTCCAGCCATAACACAATGGCTCCTGAATTTTCCCACACTCATGCAAATATCATGATTTTCCTCTTTGCCAGCCTATGCCATAATAGACCACATATTTTCCCCAAAATGCCAGTCATTGCTGCGAAGCACCAGATGTCTCCTCTCAGTCAACCAGGCACACATATGTACACATGTATGGAGAGGTTTATAATTCGTAGTGAAGTTAGGTTTCCCGCATGATGCGCCACTAAAAACACCAGAAACCCACTACACTCTTAGCAGATGCAGATGAAGATCTTTAGGAGTACATCAAATTGTAGAACAGCATCAAATATATTAAAGCCAAGATATGAAGATACAGATATGATCCCAAAGGTCAAATTTATTATTCAACACATTTATACACACAGGACTAAGTTGTAGGTGGGCATGGCCCACCAAGATAGCTGACTAGTCGTCTTCCACGGAGTTCATGCCGACCTCCGATATAATCCTGCATTAGCTGCACTAACTAGGGGCATCTCCCCCCCCCCCCCACCTCAGCCTGCATTATATGGGGGAGCAACGAGGTCGTCCTTATTTGGAGTGATGAGAACCCGAGCCTCTGATGGTGGCACCTGTGAGTAGTGCTGACTGCCCCGCATGGTGAATAACACCCTGGGGATTGACCTAGCTGAGATGCCAAAGGCAACCTGACCGTGGTGGTGTGCGAGGGCCTTTGAAAAGGAAAAGGCTTCGGCAGCATTTCAACATTGTGCTGGGCTGCGAGACGAGATTGGGATGGGTGGCTGACCTGGCAAGGACGGCTAAGCTCCCTGTGGAATCGACCCGCACCTGATGTGCTTTAAACTGTGGCCTACCTAATGTGACATTGCATTGGGCACAGAGCAGAGATGACAGGGTTCCTGTGAGGATGACTCTGGGCCTTTGATGTCGCTTGTGGCAGCACGGCCCTCTGGAGGACTTAGTGGCCTGGACCCTTGCGGCCTGAACCAGGTGAGAGAGTGCAGAGTGGTGGTAGAGGAGGGCCGGTCAGTCTCGTATGGGCCGGCTGATCCATTCCTAACTGGGTGCGGCCTGGAATTGAAGTCATGGGTGAAGAGTCACCCCCCCCCCCCAAGCCGGGGACTGCACATGAACCCCGTTGATGCAGAGCGGGACTGTAGTGCTCAGGTGTCTAGTCGAGAGTGACGCTTCCACAACCATACTACACAATGACCTGCCTGGAAGAAGGAGGGGAGGGGCACATGGCCAGCGGCGATAAGGTGCGGGTGCCTGGGAGCATGATTGTTCTGTGGCCCCCAACACGAAGTGGAAAACCAAGTGAGCGCCTTTCGCTACAATATCCTAGGATCCTTCACCCACCACATGACATCTTTTCCTCTCTGTAGCACCCAGTAATTTGTATACCTTGATCAGTGCTCTGTGCCGCCAACCATATCCCTAGACACTAGACATGAGGGGTGCCATTGGCCTGGAAGGGGCATTCTCCTTTATGAAAGGATGATAAAAGCGCTATCTGGGAACAAACTGTGGGTGCCCGCTGGACATTCTAGAAGCACCCCCTGGCATTATAGTAGAGGGTGACAGTGACCCTGGAACTTGGCCTCTTTAGGTGGCGGAGTATTGGGCAGGGGTCTACCAGAAAAGTTCGGACAAGTGACGGTGCCCCCCCCCACCCCGGTCCCAATTTTACCACCATGATAAAGGACAATGCAGCGCGACTTGGCCAGTCCAACAAAATTGTTAATTACACCCATGTCATCCTGGCAGGCGACCCGCCTAAAGATGGGGGACTGAAGACTCAGAGGCAAGTCTCAACTAAGTGCTGGATCAAGTCCCATCACTGTCAGATGTGACGGCGGCCATTAACGGCTCCTGTGCTGAGCTAGTTATCTGGCTAGACTCAACCCAAAATGTGCAACACCAAAGAAAGATTTTCTTGGAGGTCAAGAAACGCCAGAGAGACCTTAACTTGGGATATAGTTTGATGTTTCCTGGAAAATTGAGAGTGGTCCATGAGGGAAAAGTCCTTTTCTTCTTCACTTCGGAGGAAGCAAGTGACTGGCTGGACACACTACCTGGGGCTGGGGGCAGCCAGGAGTCAGCAAGGAAGAACGTGGCAGTCAAGGACGCACTGAGACATTCAGCCCACCTGAAATAATGGAAAAATTAACGAATCATGATGCTTCCAACTTGACAGGGCGAATGGTTGTCTGTCCTGATGGCACCCTCATGGGCACAGGAGGGCTACCAGGCTCCCGGGACTTGTTTCAGCGATGTAGGAGTGACCTGGGCACAGGTAGTGACAGCACGTTGTGGGTCCCTCCTAAATGACATACTTGAAACTGTGAGTTACATTCTGCTACAGGGCGGGGGCCGTGATGGGGCGGCTGCGATGAGAATGAAAAGGGGCTCCCGTAGCCCTGGATGTCCCTAGGACTGATGGTACTTACTTGTTTAATGGGGGAGGTGGACACTTTATAAAGGTTCTTTATCGCCTGAGCAATTACATTGTTACAGATAGAGGATGATATTACGTGAAACGATACGGATTGACTGGACACAAATTGTTACTAATGATCCAGCAGCAGGGAACGAGAGTGGTCTGGGTACAGGGGGGGTTGCTTGAGTGCTTTGGCCTCACAGAACCCACTGGGCTCTGAGCCTCTAGCGCAGCTTGAAGCTATTACATTAACAGTTTACGTTTGTTTTCACACAGTAAGAGTTTAGGTCAGGAGATGCCAGTTTATGGTCTGCCCAGTTTTGGACAGGGCTAGTTAACATTACCTCTCAAGGGGTGGGGTATATTGAAGGAGAGTTTTCTTCAGAAGGTTTTCCAAGTCTGAGGAATTAAATGCTTCTCTCATATGTGGAAAATTTGATACTTACCTTGGTGGAGCCCAGTGGGGTTGTTGCACACTGGTTGATCCTGGAGGTGTGAATGGTTATTGGGTCTGGTATTGCATGATAATGGTGGATGAAGTGTTTAAAATTGTGACATGGAATGTCACATGTCTGGCCCAGTTGTAGAAACACCATAGAGTGTATGCCTACCTAAAGTGCTACCATGTCCCTAAAGCTCTTGTAAGAAAGGCATGCCTGGGGGGATTGTATTTCTAATCTCCGGAAGAGATGAAAAGGACAACTGTATGCCACCTCATATTCCGGGTATACACATGGAGTCTTGATATGGGTGGACCCGGGATTTCCCTTTCATCATAGACGGCATGTGATTGATTCAGAGGGATGCTATGTAATTCTCTTTGGTAACCTAGATTGGAGTGAGATGTGTGGTGAGCGTTTATGATCCTAACAATGACTGTGCAGCCTACTATCAGGGATTGGTGGCAGCTGCACACATATCTATCAACTGACACTGTCTTAACAGGGAATTATAACTGTGTCCTTAATGGGTCCGTTGACTATGCAGCACCAAATCTCACACCAAGTCAAATATTACAAGGACATTAGGTGACATGATGCGAGGACTGGGCTTTGTGGAGAGCTTGGCACCCTAACCCTAGGGCGTACTCCTGCTAGACACTGGCAAGTGGGACATCTCGTCTGCTCAAATATTGTCTTTTGTCACCCAGGCTGGCACAGCGTGTGAAAGACATCTCCTATTTAGTTTCCTATTTGTTGGATCACTCTCAGAACTGATGTGTATAGGGAAGGGACAAGACCGCACTGCGGTCCGGCTCTGGTGACTCAGAGCAGAGGTGCTTACAGACTCCCCGTATGGAGCAAAGTGAGGGAGGTGCTATCACACTAATTTGTCAAAAACTAGGGTAGCGCCGGAAGCAGTGCCCTTGACTGGGAGGTGATGAAGGTGATCATTAGAGGCGTGTGCCTCAAAACCTCCCCCTGTAGTGTCAAAAAACTGGAGTGGGACCTAGACCGCCTTGAGTCACACCTGGACAAGCTGGAAAGAGAACTTCTTGCTTGGCCGTCCAAACTTACAGAATGGAGACAGACACATTTAGACATGTTAGATGACTGATGCAGGTTTGAGATACACATATAAATGGCACAGTGCCAGAGGTTACATACAAAGGGGGATAAAATGGGAGCAATGTTAACCCGTTTGATCTGACAACTGGAGGGACGTGAACTGGTGCTGGTGCTTCGGAATGATAGGGGGACCTTGGTCAACTCCCAGATGGGAATCAATGACATCTTCTGGGCTCACCTTAGTGCAATATACACAGGACGGGGGAAGGCACAAGTGATCATGGGGCTGCCTTTCTAGCTGACATAGACCTCCCAAGCTTGACCGATGACGACAGGGCCTCACTAGAGGTACCTATCACCCAAGAGGAGGTCTTAGCCGCCATTAAAAAAATAACAGCTGCTAAGTCACCAGTAGGTGATGGCCTCCTAGCTGAATTCTACCAGAAACACGCATACTAGGTTATGCAGAAATTATTGGAGATATATCGGGTGGCCCTTCAGAGGGGATGTCTACCCGATTCCACCCATAAAGTCCTTGTACTACTGATTCCCAAACAGGAGAAGGAACCACTGGAGCCTTTCTCGTATAGACCGATATCACTCTTAAATGTAAATGTGAAAATCATTAGCAGTAGAATGGCAGCCCAATTGTTACTGCATCTTCTAACATTGGTACATGCTGACCAATGTGGCTTTATAACAAAGAGAAGCACTATGCATTACCATCTGCACTTTTCGCGCATATACCATGCTATATACCTGGAAGATGGCCACTACACCTTGGACTTTTTAGACATTGAACAAGTGTTTGACTTCGTAGATTGGGAGTACCTCTGACAGGCCTAGGTAAGATGGGTCTTGGCCCACGCTACATAGCCTGGATCAAGCTACTGTATACTGACCCAGAGTCAGGGTGCACCGGGAGGGGTGGTCTCCAGCAGATTTCAACTGCATAGGGGCTCTTGTCAGGGCTCCCCCCTGTCGCCCTTCCTGTTTGCGTTAGCCATGGAACCAATGGCAGTGCTGGTGCGTCATGCACTAAGACCTTTCGGGATCACAGTGGGCGATACAACACATGTGTTATCCTTACATATGGGTGATGTCCTTGTGTATTTGTGGAGTACGGAATACTCAGTCCCCATATTTCTAAATGCCGTTCAAATGTTTCGGGAAGTTCCGATCTGTGTGTTAACATAAAAAATTCCCAGCTAATTCCTTTCGGATGCCTGGTTGGCACCCTGACTGAGGCTCTCCCACTGGTGGGACTCCTGTGTAAGTCTGAAGGTATATGCTACCTGATGGCCAGAATGGCTCACATGGAACAGACCTTTCTGGAACTTAATTTGGGCAGAGACTTGAAGGATCTCAGAACTTTGGTCAGTTCTGGAGGTACCTTCCCTTATCCTTGATGGACAAGGAAACAATTGTGAAGATGGTGGTGCTTCCCAGGTGCCTATGACAACCCCAACATTATTTTACTGAATTACACCATCTAATTGTTGGCCTACTGAGGGCCAAAAAAAAGGAAACAAATTAGCCTACCCATGTTCAAGCAGACCTAGGAGGACTTGAAATATCTATTATAGACCTTTATTAAATGGCAGCACATCGGCAACACGTGGTCCAGTGGATTGATTCCTTCACGCTAGATACAGGGGAAATATTTACAATATGAAAACATTTCAGCAATGGCACATGAGGTGTGGCCTTGCATCCCTGAGGAGCCAGAACCCTCAAAGACGTTTTATCACTCCTATTCCTGGCGTGAGGACGCAGACTTTCACATATCTACCACGTGGTAAGAGAAGACCTGCCAAGAATGATACCAAAGACCTGTGCCAGAAGGGAGGAAACCTCGGGAGGACACAGATTGCCCGGAAATGGGAACAGGTCCATGCTGGTGTACAGACGGTCAGTTCCAATGTATAGTTTAAATTGATTCAATATATTTATACACACCAGGTGTATGTCTCACCTTAATTCTTTCATAATATTTATATTACACGGACAGACAGATGTGCCCAGTGCTTCCTACTTGCAAAATGCTGTGTTGCAATAAAGAGGCTGGCTGGAGGCTCTCCCCCCCAAGATACTCAGACTGGCTCCGAGATATGTCAGAATGGGCGGTGACAGAGAAAGTGATGATGAAATACGTAAGGCAAGATGAGAAAATAGGAGATGATCTGACTGCATGGGCAGCAATGCTGGTTGACTTGAGTGACACCCCAGAACCCGGTGTGAATGCTGAGGAGATGGCTAGAGTGGAATAGGTGCCTTAATCTAGACTGAGTTAACTTGTCAGCAGGCAGGGACGGATGACCAATTGGAGGGACCTGCTGGAGTTGAGCATAGTGGACACTAGAGGATAGAAATGTAAATAAATTTGTTTAGGATTACGATACTCCTATTGGGGGGACCAAATGAGCTGTCATAGTCACAGGGGGTGGGGGAAACCACAGGACTCAGAATATCTTTTATATTTCATCGATACTGGGTACCAGATTACATTTCATTAGGATAAGACGGAATCAGTGGGTGGGGGTAGTGTGAAGGGGGTTGGGAATTTGTTATTATTGTTGACCTTTTCTGATTTCAATATAGGTGGAAATGCTGATGCTCCAAATGGTTGGTTTTTATGCTGTGGAAACCAACAAAGAGTACTAAAAAAATCAATACAAAACTGAGTTATGAATCTACTTTTCCCAATATGATGTTTCTGACCACATTCTTAGAAGGTTAGGAGTTGATATCTTTCCCTTAGTGGATTATCTAGATAAATACGGGAGAAGTAATTGCTCAAAAGTATGACCTAGTAGCTAGAGGTAGGAGCAAATAGCAAGAGGAAAAGAAAAATTTGAAAGGGAGCAAGTACCTGATTGAAGAGAGGGATTACAATAGAGGAAGGGTTAACACATATACACACAAACACTCTGGAAATAGTGTGGATGTGTATATATATATATATATATATATAAATATATATATATATATTATATTCACTTAAAAAAAAAAAACAAAGGTTACAGGGACGTTTTAGTTAGGCTCACATTTTAAATTGTCAATCAAAAAAATAGAAATTCACCTGTTATAGTTATCTCAAGTAATATAACTTGTCCCCTAAGGTAACTATAACTCCACACCACCGCCATGCACAGCTTTTTCATCAAAGTTTTTACTGCAAATATTACATTGATATTATCAATGATGTGATCAAAAGATGTCATGAGTGCCATGATTTGTGGGGCAATTAGCAGTGCATGGCCATGCAAAGATGCAGCTTCCTCTCTGTGAGAGCAAGTGTTTCCTCTGTTTACCTGCCCACATCTCTTCAGGCAAGGAAACCTCTGCTTCCTGCAAGTGAGAGCTGTTTGACAGCTCTCACTTGCTGGAACCGGAGTGTTTGCTCTGACTCGTCAAGTCAGAGCAAACAGCTATGTCCAAGGTTGGCACCCCGGGACATATCAGGAGCCAGCCCAAGGAGAGTAGCAGTCTTCAGGACGAATATTTGCTCCCTGATAGAGGACAAGCGCCCCTACCTCCCACATTACAATTGCCCGGGTAGTTGGTGGTCCACGGGGCCGGGGGTCCATAACGGACCCTCTATCTCATTTAAATTCATCCCCAGAAAGGTAGTGGTTCCCGGGGCTCCAGGAGGACCTTGCGCCCACCTGCATTTGATGCTGTTTGCCCTGCGGAGGTGGCAGTCACCATGGCTGGGGGAGAGGGAAGGAGGGAGTGGGGCGACCCCCCAATATTTCTTTTATGATTACCCAAGGGAGGTGGTGGTCCCCAGGGCTGCAGGGATGAGGGCGCAGGTGGGTGCCCCCTGCATTTAATTCTGTGTTTGCCCCGGGAAGGTGGTGGCCCCTGGGCTGTGGGGGAGAAGGAATGCCCCCTGCATTTCTCTGTGTATTTACCCTGGATAGGTGGTGGTCCCTTGGGCACAGGGGGGTCCACAGGACCCTCCTACTTAAATAAAAGCATTTTGTCCCAGGGAGGTGGTGGTCCCCAGTGCGCTATGGCATGCATTCAATGTAATATTCACCCCAGGGAGGTGACAGTCCCCGGGGCTTCAGTAAGCACGGAGGGAGGCCCCATGCACCCCCTCCTTATTTTTAACATGCCCCAGGACCTGACCCGCTTGTGTTCTTTTTTTTTTTATTTATTTTTTTTTATTTTTTTTTTCACCAGATCTGTGGCTCTGTCACAATTCCCCGCAAAAAAAAAAATAATGTAATGGTTTTTTGTTCTGGGGTTCATGAGGGGTACCTCTGGGACCCCTCCAGCAGCAGAGCTAAGGGGTCAGGGTGTCCCTACCCTGACTCCTTTTCTCTTTTATAATCCTATTTTCTAGAACTCAGCTGATGCAGAGTCCCAAGATGGCTGCCAACACTTCCTTGTTGAAGTGTCTGCAGCCAATCAGATCTCAGCACAAGATCAGGAGGGTTCACAGAGTTTTTATGTCCCTATATATACAAATTTGAATTTTCTTGACTGTCTCAAAAACTACTAAACAGATTTACACCAAATAACAAAAAGTTTGCTTTCTGGACCAAGAGCTACATTTCTGCCAAATTTGGTGTAATTCTGCCCAGTGGTTCGGGCACTATTCCTGATCACAAATCCGTATGGAAAAATACACAGTAAAAAAGCGTTTCAAGCCTCCACCCCCCTTTTCTCAGCCCCCGTTTGAGGGAATACTCTGAAACTTTCCAAAGAGACGCTGAAGTGAGCGTTGTACTTTTTTTGGGAAAGTTTTGTGAAGATTCATCAAATGGTGCCAAAGTTATTAGCAAAACAAACACTTTTTCTATAGAAACTAGGTCCTAACTATGACTGCCACTATATTATTTATATATATATATATATATATATAGCCTGAGGGCTACAAACTCCAACACAAAGATCGCCTTAACAAACCAGGAGGTGGCATCGCCATCCTGCACAAAGACACCATTAAGGTCACCACCAACACCCACAACAATGCAGAACACATGCACTTCCTAATCCACATAAACAACAACACCACCCTCAGAGGTACACTCGTATACAGACCCCCAGGGCCACGCCCCCCCTTCTGTGTCACCATTGCTGACACCATCAGCCCGCACACCCTCATCTCCACAGACTACATCCTCCTCGGTGATTTCAACTTTCACCTGGAGAACCCCCACGACCACAACTCCTCTTCCCTCCTAGACAACCTCACCAACCTCGGACTCAAGCAACTGGTCACAGCACCCACTCACTCAGCAGGACACACACTTGATGCAATCTTCACTTCGAGCCAACAAATAACCTACACCCACACCACCGAACACCTCTGGACCGACCACCACTGCGTCCACTTCTCCTTCGCCACACCACCACCAACCCACCACCCCCTACCGCATGTGGGACAAGATCCCCACAGAATGCCTGCACTCCCAACTGGCACGGAACACACCCCTAACACCAACGACCCCAACACTGCGGCACATAACCTCACAAAATGGATCACCACCTGCGCAGATTGTTGGCCCCTCAGAAAAAACATTACCACCCGCAACATCGAGAACGCCTCATGGTTCACTGCTGAACTCCAAGATTCCAAGCGCAAATTCTGCAAAGCGGAGAAAGCCTGGCGACAAGAACCCTCCACCACAAACTTCTCCACCCTCAAAACCTCCACTCGCAACCACCACCAACTCATACGCACCACCAAAAGAGCACACTACAATGAATGCATAGACAACAACTCCCAAAACAGCAAAGAACTCTTTATCGTCATCAAAGAGCTCTCCAAACCCAAAGCCAGCAACCCAGACCCCATGCACACACAAACACTCTGCAACTCCCTCTCAAACCACTTCCGCCGCAAAATCCTGGACATACACAACAGCTTCATACCACACACACCCACCACACACCCCCCTACTCGTCCAAGATAGACCCCCTTTACGCCCCCCCAGCCTCCTTACCATCTGGGCCCCAACCACCGATGAAGAAACAGAAAAAACAATGAATTCCATCCACTCTGAATCACCCTCTGCCCCCTGCCCCCATCGGATCTACAACAAAGCCAGCCCAACCATCGCCCCCAAACTTCGAGACATAATCAACAGCTCATTCGACACCACCACCTTCCCAGACCCCTGGAAGCACGCAGAAGTCACTGCACTCTCCAACTACCGCCCCATCTCTCTCCTCCCTTTCCCTGCTAAGGTCGCTGAGAAACTAGTGAATGCCCGTCTATCCCACTTCCTCGAGGAAAACCACACACTCGAGCCCTCCCAATCTGGGTTCCGCAAGAACCATTGCATGGAAACCACTCTCATCGCATGCACAGACAACATCAGAACCAAAGTCGACAAAGGCAAGACCGTCGCAGTCATACTCCTGGACCTCCCCGCAGCCTTAGACACAGTCTGCCACCAAACACTCCGTACACGCCTCCACAACTCTGGAATTCGACACAAAGCCCTAGACTGGCTCACCTCCTTCCTCACCGATAGAACCCAAAAAGTCCGCCTCCCACCCTTCCAATCCACTGCCACCAAAATCATCTGCGGAGTCCCCCAAGGATCCTCCCTCAGCCCCACACTCTTCAACATTTATATGATCCCACTAGCCAACATCCTCCAACCACACAGAATCACCATCCTCTCCTACGCAGATGACACCCAACTCATCTTCTACCTCACCCGCAACTCTACTACCACCAAAACCAACCTCCAGGCTGCACTCCTTGACACCTCCGCCTCGATGACAGCTAACCACCTCAAGCTCAACTCCAACAAAACCGAGATCATAATTTTTGCCCCCCACAAAACCATATGGGACACCTCCTGGTGGCCCACCTCCCTAGGCCCCACACCTACCCCCGCAAACCACGCACGCAACCTTGGCATCATATGGACCCCTCCCTCTCATTGATCCAGCAAATCAATGCCGTCACCTCCTCCTGTTTCAACACACTGTGCATTCTGAAAAAAACCTTCAAATGGATTCCCACAGAGACCAGAAAGACCGTCACTCATGCACTAATCAGCAGCAGGTTAGACTACGGTAACGCCCTCTACGCCAGCAACACACTCAAACTCGAGCGCAAACTCCAGAGAATCCAGAACACAGCCGCGTGCCTCATCATGTACCTCCCCCGCCATGAACAAATCTCAAAAAACCTCAAATCTCTTCACTGGCTCCCCATAGACAAAAGGATCACCTTCAAAATCCTCATCCATGCACACAAATCCCTCCACAACACCGGCCCAACCTACCTCAACGAAAGAGTAAACTTCCACACTCCCACCCGCCACCTCCGATCAGCCGACCTCACACTCGCCACAGTCCCCCGCATCCAACACACCTCCACAGGAGGCAGATCCTTCTACTATCTCGCCCCCAAGGCCTGGAACTCCCTCCCCACCAACCTTCGCAAGACCCAAGACCTCCTGCCCTTCAGAAAAAAAACCTCAAGACATGGCTATTAGAACAGTGATCTCCCCCCCCCCCCCCCCCTCCCCACCAGCGCCTTGAGACCCTCACAGGTGAGTAGCGCTATATAGATTTTTTGATATATATATATATATATATATATATATATATATATATATATATATATATATATATATATATATATATATACTCTAATATTCTAGGAATTGATAGGCAATACCTACAGCATCGTTAGTTGTATCAGGATATTAGCAACATCATTCAGATGTTAGCAAAAGTCAGATGAAATAAAATGAAAAACAGAAATAGATATGTCATCAATTTGAGCAAATCAGAAATCAAATGAAACCATATCTAACATTTAGGTAAGTCTTACAATCCCTTGATATCCATCTGACTGATAGAGACCTTTATATAACATCATCAAACTAAGGGCATAACCTGATGTTACCTCTGTTCCAATGTCTTGAATTCAAGTGGTACACCTAGGTCACATCATTATGTGCAGTGTATCCCAGAATCATAAGATGCTGTTCATACCAGGGAGTGTTGTCAGCACAGACTTTGAAAATATTTAAGAATATTCTGTACTTAAAGAATATCGACAGACACCCTGGGTTTCACAGGTCACTCATCTGGGGGGAAAGGTGGTTGAAGAGAGAGGGAGAGCAATGGTTCTTGTGTACCTTGGAGCTTCCTTGAAAGAGAAGGTGGGTGGGTGTTAATCCTTCTGCGCAAAACCCCTCAAGTTCCAGTTCTCGGGAGCATTTTTGCGCTAAGAAATAGCTCTAAACTTAGAATTACTCTTGTTGCATATTTCTGTGTTATCTCACTGAATGTTTTGGTAATTCTGTATAACTACGCTACACAAATACCACGTGTTACAACCACCGTTATTTGAAAGGCTGTCTCTGGTCGGACACTGGGACAGAACGATTAAGTAAAGAACCCATTATGTACTGGAGCCGTCCCGAAGATTGTTTCCTATCCATTTCAGGGCTATCTGTGGCAGGAAACTGAGGCAGGGCGTGAAAACCTTTAATCAGATTGTAGGTCAGATGAATAAATACAAAACAAGCAATCATAGTAGGCAACCTTGAGAGCAGCAAGAAACAGTGCATTCGCACTTAGGTATCTAGATCCTTAAACAGTGTACTCAAACCTAAAGTACATAACATGTGTAAATAAAGTGCAATACAGAGTACATACTTCCTGCTCAGCTAGAAAACAGTCAAAAGTGCATAGAAGAGTACATGGCACCTGTCTTACTAGAAAACAGTGACAACAGTGGGGAACAAGCAGCACAGGCTGACCGGGTAAGACATCATGGCTCCAATGACGTTGGATGGCAATCAAAGCATCAAGCAAACTCAAAAGGGAAGAATGATGCTTCAAGGAGCATGCCCTCTGAATCCTTTTAGAGACTGCTTTCTGAATCCCCTATCATCTAACACCATCTATATTTTAGTCACAAAGCTCAGCACGCTAGTAGAAAAATGCCTTACGTTGAATATACCTGTACCTCCACAATGCACCAGGTGCAATAGATTTAGGCAATAGATTTAGCGTGTCTGTAATAGCTTTGACATGATATTATGGTGATCATTTCACATAGCTATGCTAGAGAAATAGTTGCATTCCTTTATCTACTGTGTTCAATTGAGATCCAAGACAGGAAGCAGGCAGCAAATAATGGATAAAGTGATAGATATTCACATTAACTGTCCAAACAAAGCTATTGTGAAGATTGAATTATCGTAATTGCTGAAGGTTATGAACCAAGAACACACTGCCCCTCTGGAGCAATGTTGTTAATCATGAGAAATATAGAAACAGAAGGTGTATCTAATAGTTCATGGTTTATTTATTGTTTTAATTACTTACAATTGGTACTAAATGTGTACGAAAAATAGATTATACATTAAGTGTAAAATTATAATATAAGACTGTCTTAGAAATAGAATAAAATTAATTTTCGATTTAGGTTATTAAAATGATTTAATCGTTTTGCATTCCATTAATCACAACATAGGTTTTGCACAAAAATATATTTTAAAGTCAAATATTAAAAATGCCTCATAAATTCTTATATTTCATAAATGACACCATAAATCTTTACTGAAATCAATTGTCCGCAGGTCACCTTTTTGTTGAAGAAACCAGAGGCCTCTTTTGTGCTTCGTATTAAATCCAGGATATAAAACTATTAAGTATCATATTTATACATTTACCAAACCTGGATAGTTCCACTGGATTGCTAATTGTCAAACTGAAGGCCAAGGCGTCTTTGCATGTTACTATCTTGTGTTTTATCAGCGTCGGTTTTAGTAAAGTGTGACATGGTGGGAGGAATAGCAGACAGCAGCACAAAAGTGTAGCATGGATTCTCTCCTATAGTCAGAACCTACACTTTAAAGTCGTAGAGTATCTTCCAGTTCTTTTTAAATTCATTAAAAGGAAGAACCATAAGTATCACTCCAAAGATACTGTTTCTACGCTCCATATTTAAAGCCTCTTTTAAATATACCTTCAATTTCATCTCCTTTTTATGTGTTTGTTTTCTCCAATAGACAACCAACAGTGCTGCATCAATCTGAGAAGGATACCTTTGCATACATCACATCCATGGACACATACAGAATAATGCAGAAGTGTGTACACATGCCTAGTCAATTAAGTAGTAATCTAAGGGGGAGGGAGGGTGGTCATGAGCGTGACAAAATCAGGAGCAAGGGAGGCAACAGGGGTGGGGGTGAGCAATACCAGAAAGAGAAATACATTGGTCAAATGAGCGTGCATCCGACATAAGAGTAGAGTTCAGGTGCACTAGTCAACAGTTTCATCTGGTAGGTATGAGGGGGGGCAAATGTCTTCTGGCCTAGAAGTTGGCGGCTGCAAGGATGCATACAGTTCACTAGAGGTATCACAGTACGCCATGTCTTTCAGCCAGTCATCGGTAGTGGGTGTTCTGCTACTGCCCACAGGACTGCTATTTGCCATTTGGCTAGTGGTAGAGCCATAGCGGTAAATCAATGGAGTCCCGGACTCAGTGGTTTGACATACCCCAAAAATCCCATGAGTGGATCAGGATCAAATGTCTGCTCCAATGTAGTAGAAATTAAAGCAAATGAAGGACCCCAATATGCATGTATAAAAGTGCAGTTCCAAGTTAAATGTACAAAATCAGCATTATCAGCCGTACATTTGGGGCAACGGTGTGAACACTAGAGATCAAAACATGATAATGCCACAGGAGTAATGCATGTTCGATGAAGTTACTTATAGTGAAGCAGTATGTGCCTACTGTTGGTGGACACTAATTTGGTTTGTGTGCAGCAGTACTGCCAAGTCCTGTCAGGGATTGGTTACCGCAAATTTCGCTCCCACTCCCACCTGATGTGAGTGCACACGCTTGTTTGAGCGCTAAACAGGAGTGATGGAGGCGGGAGATCAGCTTGGTAGTGTCAGTGGTTGATATCACTAAGGTGAGGGGGGGAAATTCAGGCGGTTCCCCAGAGTAAGCAGATAGCTTTTTGCGGAGAGTGTTGTGGAGGCGGAGGCAGAGAAATTTGTCCATGTAGGATATGTCCACAGAGGCCCCAAATGCGGTGGTCGGGGTCTACTCTGCCATTTGTGAATAGGTCCCCCACTGTGTGCAGTCGGTGCGACAAAAAAGTGCGGTGTACCAATATCTCCTGGGTCATTGGGAGCCATGGGTTATTTAGGAGGGGGATTTCTGGGGAATACAGGAGGTCAGTCCCTAGATACCTGCAAAGTTTAGACCCTGCCCAGCATGTCGTGGAAAAGATATGTAAATCTGAGGGCTCACGAGGTAGCTCCTGGGGAAGGAGCCAAGATAGTTGGAGCTGCTCCTTCTAGTCCTGCTTTGGTTTCAAGTAAGGAAGTCTGGTGTCTCGGTTAGGCCAGTGGTCAGAGAAGTGGCATTGTGACCACAGATAGTACAATTGAAAATCTAGCACACCAAAACTACCCTTGCAATATGAGAGAGTCAGCATTTCCCACTTGATTTTGAGACATCGTCCTGCCCATATCAGAAGGGTCAGAAGGCTGCACAGTGTTTTAAAGAAGTGGGCATTTCTATTGGAATGTTTAAGAATAAATAAAGAAAGGTTGGGAGCACTACCATCTTAATGATGGCAATTCGCCCCGCAATGGCACAGTGGACAATGGCAGCCAGATCCATGAGTTTGACAACTGCAAGGCCATAGTTTTGACATATTACCTCTTCCTTCTGCCTGTGGATAACGATACCAAGGTATTTAGGGGGACTCAATGCAGCAGCAAAGAGGGTATCGCAGGGCGTATGGAACAGTGGCGTCTGTGAGATAGAAAAGCTCTGATTTATTACAGTTTATGGAGAGACTGGAGAGAGATCCATACTGTATTATTTCTCAGATAATTGGGGGGGGGGGTGAGGGGGAGTCGTGCATGGGGGGTAGGGTGTACAAATAGGTGAATATCTTTGGTGTAAACAGATGCCAGGAGTGCTCCTTTGTGAAATCTCAGTCCTCTTTGCATGTGTCATTCCTGCTAATAGCGAATCACGGGGATCCTGGGCTATAATAAAAGACAAAGAGGTGAGGGGACAACCCTGACAGGTGCCTCTAGGGACAGGGAAGGTGTTGGTGAGTTGATTGTTTACTGTGAGCCGAGCCATGGGGCCAGCATATAGAAGCATAATGAGGTCACAAAAATCTTGGGGATTCCCAGTTTCGTTAGTGTCGGTCTAAAAAAAGACCATTCCATGGAATCAAATGATTTTCCAGCTTTGAGAAGGGCAACTGCAAGCTGGGAGAGTTGGGGAGATGTGATTCAGGACCGCAAAGATTATGCAGAGGTTAATGGCAGCGGAACCATGAAGCACAAATCCCATCTGGAGGAGGGAGATAATTTGCTCCTTGAGCAAAGCCAAGAGTGTCGCAATAACTTTGGCGAGTATTTTGTTGTCATCCTTGAGGGACAATGGCATGTATGAGGTGCAAAGGTGTGCTGGGCTACAAGGCTTAAGGAGGAGAGTGATAACTGCTTCACGTAAGGTTGGTGGGAGAATACCATCATGAAGGGCTTCAGAATAAACCTCTGAGAGGCGTGGGACTAGAAAGTGTTTGAATGGCTTATAAAAGTTACTGGTGAGGCCACGGGCCTTGGATCCTCCTAGGGTGTCAATTGCCTGTGTGATTTCCTCACGTGTGATGGGGCCAAAAATTGTCGCAGTCCATCAGTGAGCCCACCTATTGCTACCTCAGCCAGGTATGCACCAATCGCCTCGACGTTGCTTGACAATCATGTGGGGTACAATTGTTGATAGTAGGTTAGAAACATCTGGGCTATACCGGTGCTATCTACAATGGACATGCCTCCCTCCATGAGGAAACTAGTTATATAGGCGTTCTAGTAATTGGGGCATAGAAGTCGTGCAAGGGAGCTGCTGGATCTTTCACCTTCACCATAACGGCATGCACTGCCATACTCACCCAAATAGGCCAGTTCTCAGTCTGCTAGGTCGTCCAACTTCTGAAGCAGAATTGAGCACCTGTGCAGATTTGAGGACAGAACATTATCTATTATGGCAGAGTCAATGGCCTGCAGTTCCTGTTCAACACAGGGCAAGTCATCACAAATGCTCTTCAAAACTCCTGCATGCTTAGATATGCAGACACCTCGCATATAGGCCTTAAAGGCCTTTCAAAGCATGGCTGTCTTGGAGCCAGAGCCAGAATGTAGTTTTTTTATGGCGTCTGAGAGATCCGGTTTAAAAATGGTATTGTATAACCAGGCGTGGCCCACCCTTTAGGGTGGAGGGGCCACACCCCCCCCCCCCCCCTCTTTTGCCCCTCATGAAGCGTGTCTGTCAGGCTGAGCAAAGGTCAGCCTGACAAACACTCTTCATGTTCAGGTCAGGCAGCCAGGAGCAGACATGCGCAATTTGTGCAGACTCCTGGCTGCCTGAGCTGAACTTTGCTGGGCTGAAGAGGTCACAGCTCCTATGGGCGTGACCTCCTCGGCTCAGCAAAGGTGCCTCGAGGCCCTCCCCCAGGTGATGAGGGAAGCGTCACCCATTGACTTTGACCTGGGAGCTTCAGGTTTAAGCCCTGAAGCGCCCAGGGAAAGTGTCAATCAGTGACACTTAGTCACAGAGTGGGGAGGGATCAGCAGTCTTACTAACCCCATCCCACTCTGTGACGAAGCTGGGGCTGCTGCCTTCCCTCATTGGCTGATCTAAGGTCAGCCAATGAGGGAAGGCAGCAGTCCCAACCCTCCTGGGACCTCCGAGGCTGAAGGTAAGTGTGTGTGTGTGTGTGTGTGTGTGTGTGTGTGTGTGTATATGATAGTTTTCAATGAATGTTTGGTGCGTCTATGTTTGAATGTTGATGAGTGTTGTTAATAGATGTGCATGCGTGTGTGTGAAAGTGTGAGTGTGCTTTCTGCCCGCCCGCCTCCCTATTAAAACTGCCGGCCGCCACATGTGTGTAACACATTTTCTGGGGAACAAACTGCATTTTCCTTCCTTCATTTGATTTTGAAACTGGATTGTAAGCTTTCCAGATCAGCCTTTCGTGGCAGCACGTTTACCTGTTTTTTTCAAAATGTTGTTTATGGCCGGGTAAGAAATGGAAGGAACATTCAAGTTGTCAACAATCAAATGTAGATCGTTAAAAGTGTTAGCTAGATATGAGAACCAGGAATTGTCTTCCTCTTTAAAAATTACCTGTAAGGCTGTCTTGAGAGTTCATTAATTTGATATTTAGACTGAGTGATAATATTTGATAAAGTCGGCCTTAGATTCAAAGTCTTGCCTCCTCAAACCAAACTGCAGGTTCATCAGAGATTGTGGAGCATATTTTGATAAATGGAATAACAGTCTAGAGACAGTGCATTGATTCTTGTCTAGCAGTGGGGAAAATGTTGCTAGCTAGGCTTGGTGACCATATGCAACCATCGGAAGCAGCTTAGCTTGAGTATCTTATGATGGGTTCCACTGATGAGCTGTGTAGGGAGCTGTTTAATTTGGACAATGCAAATATCAACGATGTGGTTTATCTGTAATATGTTTTAACTGTAGATTTGTTTTTCATCTTTCCATCATCCAGACACCGTGATTGTTATGTTTTGTAGTGCAAGTTATTTTATGCTGCTTAGACACCAGTGATCTTTGATATGTTCTTATATCTCTCGAAACCATTCACCTTTGTTTTGTCTGCATTAACCACCAACGTATTCCTTAAATGGTATTTATTTAACTCAATAAGAGCACGCTGCACACCAATGTTTGTGTAATCTGGGATACCCGATCATCTGCATACTGTATAATCGGATGACCAGATCATCTGCATGCTGTATAATCTGTAGCCTACGAAAGCCAATTCTTGGTGAGAAAATGTTAGTTTTGGTCAAAGCACTACCTATATACACTGTGTATGATAAAATAACATTAGGACTAGCACACAGCCCTATTTTAAGCCCTGATTGGTAGGGATCCAGCCTCTGATATAGTTTCCATGGCTTGGTTTGATGCACATTCATATGTTGGCGTAAAGTAAGATCATTTCTTTGAAGAGGGTGGATGGTATGCCCTATTTTGCAAGCTTCGCCCACAAGATATTTCACTGAACCCCTTTGAAGGCTGCTCAGTAATGCACGAATCATGTAGAAAGAGACAGGTGGCCATTCATTGAAGAGTGATTGTTAGATCTGTCACCCTCAGGGTGGTCTTCCCCCAACCTTATTTTGCCTTTACCCCTCTGTTTTTGCTGATGTCATTTTTGTTGGCTTTGGGACTCTGTGCACCTTACCACAGTTAACTAGTGCTAAAGTGCTTGTGGTCTCTGCCCAAAACATGGTAGAATTAGGTTATGCCCTAAACATGGTAGAATTACCTTATACCCCAATGACAAATTTACTTGTAATTCTCTAAGAGAGTGGTACCACATGTACCCAGGGCCTCTAAAATAAATGCTACTAGTGGGCCTGCAGCACTGATTGTACGACCTACTTAAGTAGCTTTTCTAAATATGTCTGATGTCTGCCACTGCAGCCTGTGTGTGCCAGGTTGACATTGCAAAATAAATGTTTTGCCAGGCCCAGAACCTCCCTTTTTATTACATGTAAGTCAGCCCTAGGGTAGGCCCTAAACAGCTCGGGGAGTAGGGTGCAATGCAGTTAAAAAGTAGGACATGCACTTTTGAGGTTTACATGTCCTAGTGGTGCAGAACTCCTAAATGTATTTTTCACTACTGCAAGGTCTACCTGTCCTATAGGAGAATACTGAAACTACCTTATTACAATCAATAAACTATAACTTCCATATGGGGGCAGGTAGACACGTCAAGTTTAGTGTATAAAGATTTACAATTAAAAGCCCTCTTTTATGTTTGCAGTTTCATATAGTGCGAAATCAACCTGGTGGTATTGGAGCGCTTCACATGAACACCAGTTACATTAAAACAAGGACACATTCATTTTTCGTACGCACAGGGCCTTTGCCACATCCGCTAGAAAAGTCAGATATGTAATCACAATTCTGAAAATAACATTTTTATTAAGATGGCATTTTCTTGTCCCAACCATTTGGTGTCTGCTGCCTGTATCTTTGGTTACATGACTAGGTGTAGTTTGCAGATCATCTTTGTATTGCTTCCAGACAATGAGACAAAGGGAAGCTAGGTGTTGGCAGGATGGGCCTCTCTGAGTTTGAGGGGGAGGAAGTGTCACCTACTACACTTACACATTGTAAAGGCGCTGCCTAATCACGCTCAAAAATGGTTTGACACTAAACGTTTGTGACCCCAGGCAATCTGGGGCTAGTAGAGGGAGGCAGGAAATTGCAAGCATCTCTTGGGAGTGGAGTCCTCTACAAGCTTCTGCCACTTCAAAGTGGACACCAGGTATAAGTATGGGAACTCAGACACCAACTCTTCAGCACATTTCTAGACCTGTTTACTCTGACATGGACCAATCCTGTGGTGCCACCTCAGTCTTGGACCCTTGGAAGTGGACTTGAATGTGCTCTGCCAGCCTATCTGTGGACCCAGCAGAACCAGCATATCTCTTCTGCCTCGTGGTACAACCCCGAGCAGGACCAATGCATTTCCTCTGCTGCATGGATTTTTCCAGCACCAGGACTTCACTCTCCTTCTCAGCCTCATCAGCACCACTGCTATCATGTTCACCAACGCAGGCCCTCACATTGAAAGCAGCTCATCGACGGCAGTCTCAATGACGATGCAGGACTGTGCCTACCAAGCCCCACAGCTTCTTCGGAACCAGCCAGTGTGCACCGTATCCTCGATGCAGGACTTCATATTGCAAGCCCCCTTGTCAATGGCTTCCTCAACAATGACACAGGATGTCGCAACGCAGCCTCCCTGCTCCTCTGAAGTGACTTTGCACAATGTATCTCCGACGAGGACCTCACATCAACTAGGCTGCACAACACATCATCCACAGCTGGTTACAGCCTGGATTTAAGGTATTCAGTGGTATTAACTTGGTTCTGGTGGCTGGCCTGCTCTTCCTCACAGCTGGCTTGAACTTGTAACTTTGTGCCAGTCTAGCGTGACCAGGGAGCCACAGTTGGTGATTTGTGATTTTTTTTAATGTTATTTTCACTTAAATCTTTAAAATTGTTTATCTCCGGTTCTACTGCTTGTATGTTTGTCATTGTGGTCTTCAATTATTTATTAAATGTTGCTCTGATTTTCTACATTGGTGTGGGATTTTTCTTGTGTTGTGTTTTCACTTTATTACTGTTTGAAGTGCTGCATGTTGCATCTAAGTTAAGCCTGATATCTCTGTGCCATGCTACCAGAGGGATGAGCACAGGTTAATTTGGGTTTGTTTGTGACTTCACCTTGACAAGAATTTTGGTTGCTGCTTGAGTAGAGTTTTACGCCCCCTCATCTAGTTACCCAATTTCTGACAGCAATGCCACTATTCTGTCTATTGTAGTTGTTTTTTGCCTAAATCCTGTGTTATAAGTAGTTATTAGATTTCCACCAGTAGCCAATTCCTCTAATTTGTTCAGTAAGCATTTTTGCATAGGACTTTGCCCCAACGTCCAGTAGCCCAGTTAATTGATAATTTACTTGATTTAGATGGTCACCTTTTTTGTATTATTAGGTGCAAATAACCTTTCCACAATGCGGGACTTGAGAAGACTGCACGCATTACTGGAAGAGAGGGGTCAGAAAGTTTACCCAAACTCTGTCTGCTCTGAAGAGGGAACACAGCAAGCCATTTGGCCTGGGGCCCCGTTTTCTCTAATGGAGCAGAGAACTTTGTGGATATCACCTGAGACAATCAGACTGTTCCCATAATACTTATTCTGTTCGGTTGTGTATTCCTGAGTGCATTCCTCTTGCGCAGTCCTATACAGAAAGAGTTCATGAACATACATGACCCAATTTGCAATAAGGATGCCATTCCCTCTATTGCAGTTTTTATTATTTGGTGAATTAACATATTTCCAAAATTTAGCCTGATTGCATTGACCTTGCACGGAGTGCATGTATTTCCATTCAGATTCCATATATTTCACCTTGAATGCACAAATAAGGACCGATAGACTTAAAATTTTTGAGGTTTTTAAATATTGCTCGGCCACATTGTTGTTTTTATCCTTCTTAAGTTTTTTTTTCAGCTTCTCTTTACACTGGCTTACTTATCTTTAACTTGTTAGTCAACCATGGGTTTTTTGGTAGCCTTCGTTTCCTTGTTTGTTGTTAAATATGGAGTCTGTTATTGTATCCCAGTTTACCTGAAGATATTATTCCATTGTAGTCTCATCATGGACATTTTGTAGGCCACACGTTTCTCCATACATTAAAATTGAAAAAACAGGCTTAACTCCACTTTAACCTTTAGAAGTGAGTAGTTTTCTTCCCTCACTGAGGCTCCCAGTACATTTAGCTATTTCTTCATATACGACACAAGTTGAAATTTCATTCTCGATAAATAGTGATAACTTTCTGTGTGTTCGCAGTGTACTGTGAGGTCCTTGAGAAGTTAAGAGGAGGATACTCACAAACGTATGATCCAAAGTTGATATACCCCCTAAATGTACAAAAAGGTTTTTTTCAACAGTCTTGTAGATGTTTGAAAGGGGTATAGAAAGTAAAGTTTAAAGGTGTGCAAACAGTTAATCATTGTCCTCTTTCGGTAGACAAGATTATTCATATTAAATTCTCCTGTCAAACATATGCGCAAACCTTCAGATTCGCTCCTCCACTGCTTCACAGACGACTTCTACTATAGATTTCTTGTCTACTCTATGAGGACTTGGGTAAACATTGATAAGAAGGATTGTCTTAGGGTGATCACCAATACTGAGACCATGAATTTTAACTCCCTTACATGCCCGGGTGTTCGATGTTATGTGCGGTTGTCACTTCTTTCAATTTGTTGTAATGAAGATTGGTCGTCCTTCTGAAGGTCTATCAAAGTAGTTTGTTTTAGTTCCTGGTTGATGTGTTTAATGATATTCTGAGATTGGCTGCAGGTTCATTTCCCATTTTACAAATGTCGCCAGTTTTTATAAATGTAAGTGTTTCAGGCTGATTGAAGATAATCCCTGCCCCCTCGCATTTCATTACATCATTATATATTCCTGCTAAATTGGCTGTGCTCCCTCAGTGTGCCTCTACTATTTGTTAGGAATAGTTTATATTTCTTATGTAATTGTGGAAGCAATCCAGCCCAGTCTTGATCTTTGTTTGCCGGCTCGAATGTGAAAATGCTGTAGTTATTTTGTTAACTACAAGATTAAGTTGAATTGTGAGATTATTCTTCGTTGTTGAGTTGATTACGCAGTTTGTACCCTTTGATATTCTTTTGGTTGCTAGATTTGAACTATCCTATTGTCTGATGTTATTCAAGATATGGGGGGGTGTTCCAGCTCCTTGATTCTAATTCTAACTTACTTCATAGCACAAGTGCCGACTTTTCATTTAGAATTTCCTTCACATGCACAGTGGTTCTCTAGGTGACTGGGTAGATTCTGTGTTTGGAAAAGAGTTGGTAATTTCGAATTCTGATAAAGTCTTCCAAGCTATAATGGTGTAAAGACAGGATATCTTGCATTAGGAGATATATGCTTGACCTGTTTAACCTAGTGCTGCTTCCTCGAGATGTATATTTCGGCATAAAGATAGTTTTAGTTAGTTCACCTTGGTCATCAGAACAATTTGTGGCTCCCTCCTTATGGGGCTTTCATCCATTTATATTGCTTCTAATACTAGTTGATGGTTGTATGAGTTAAAGACTCGGTTTACTCCCAAGCATAATTTCCTGAGACCTTTTCCCATTTTTGTTGGACCTCATTTATTACTCCCAAATTGTGTGTTAGTTGCACAGATAAAAGTTGATTGACCCTCGTTCTACATGCCAGGGGGCCACGAATTGTGTAATTATCTGTCTTCACATGCTGCTTCTGTTGTAAATTGACTGCTGTAGTTTCCATTGGGGATCCTTTTGTCTGACTTGAGTCATTAACTTTCCCCATTGGCAAAAAGGGAGGACAGGGTTATCAGCTGTGAGATGTACCCCAGTGTGGTATGCACTCTTTTGATACCTTGTTAGTCAATTGTTCCTTAATTATATCAGTGGGAGACTCTCTGTTGGTGATCTTCTCTGCTAGTGGTTCGATTTTTTGATGCTGCTTTTACTTCCCATTGATGATCTGTTAGTCTAACTTGTCTCATTAACTTTGCCCACCCCCTTGAGAAGTGGGCTGGTCAATCGACCAGGAGATGTGCACAAATGGTATGCACACTTTGGTTACCTTGTTAGACAATGGTTTATTAATATGTCGGAGCGAGACTCTGTTCGTTGCTAGTGATTAACTTTTTGGTTGCAAGCTCGGTTTGTCCTAAAATATCAGAAAGAGTTTGGTTTGTGCAGCAAGTTTGGGCGTCTCTATCCTTGATGGTTGATGTTCCAGCATGCCTACCTGATATTTTTCTTCTTTTTCTTTAATCTTTTCACTTCTTTTCTTGACAGTCTTGTTATGGTCCGTCCTGGTGTCCCATTTCAAGAACTAAGCTCTCCCACTGATAAAGAAGGCCGCTACATCCTACGGGAAGGTGACTACAATTGTGTGCTAGACCTCACTCTGGATAGATCGGACCCCCCACTACCCTGATACCCCGCTGGCACAGACACAACGTTTCTGCACATGGACGCAACATTGATGGATGCATGGTGCTCGCTAAACCCCACAGATTGCCTCTATTCTTTCCACTCAACAACGCACAGTCTTTGTGTGACTGGATATATTCCTTTGTTTGCTAGCACTCTTACCTTGCCTCCAGTGCTCTGACTACCTCATACGTGTTGTATCCAGTCACGACGCCCTCATACTAGCCAGCCAGTGGACTGCTCCACCCCCGCCAGTCCCCACGTGGAAACTCCCCAAATACTGCCTGGAAGATCCTGCCTTTTAGCAGGAACAAAAAGAACACATTCAACATTACTTTGCAGAGAACTTGGGCACTGCTTCTTCCAGGGTGCTTGAGTGGGACGCCTTCAAGGCAGTAACCAGAGGGGTCTGCATTCAAAAGATAGTGGGAATCTGATGCGTTTTGGAGAAAGACATAGACAAAACAGAGCGCACAGTTGCTGACCTTAGTAAAGAGGCGTATGCCGTCCAGAACTCTGCCCTTGACTGGCAGCGGTAAAGACCACCTATTCAACGCTTTTAGAAAACCTACACCACTATAACTTCATAGCCTATGTCTCTAGAGTGCAAAGGGAGGGTGATAAAACTGGCAGACTCCTAGCCTGGTTGCTTGACAGGGAACAGTGGACCCTGATCTCTGAGATAGAGAACCCCAGTGGTGTCACAGTGTACACTCAGACATCCTGCAGGCTTTTTCAGACTATTACTCTGCATTATACACCCTCCTGCTGCCCCCCGCTGTAACACCAGAGACCTATCCCATGCACGTCCGCTTCCCAACTATTCAGGCCCCTACCAGACTCACCCTTGATGAGGCCATCATGGTTATGTATGTCATGCAGGCAGTTCCAGACCTTGCCTGGAACAAAACACTGAGCCTAGACGGCATACCAATATAATACTACAGCACCTTCTCGTCTTTACTTGTGCCTCACCTTGTGAATTTATACAAGGAAGCACAGCTTACCAGGGAGCTCACCCGCACACAACGAGATTCCTTGCTAGTTTCCATCCTGAAGACGGATAGAAATCGTACGAGTTTGGCCTCATACAGGCCTATAGCCATACCAGACTCAGATTATAAAATACTTGGCAAAATCCTAGTGGATATGTGCTCCCAAATCTTCCTGGATCTCGTTCATCTCTGACCAAAATGGATTTGTACTAGGGCATAACACCTCCCACAACATTCACCACCTGTTCCATATGCTGGATCAAATCCAAGACTGTTACCCTCATTCTGCCTGCCTTGTCCTAGATTTAGAAAAGGCTTTTGACAACCTGACCTGGATTTATCTATTTGAGGTTCTACATTGTGTGGAAGTCGGTCCTAAACTACCAGGGTATATGAGACTCCTATACACCAACCCTATAGACTCCTATACACCAACCCATCTGCTTCAGTTAAGCTACTTGCCAAAAAGCACTTCGACACCTCGTCAGGGGTAGTAAGCGCTATATAAATACTATTACAATACAATACAATATCAGCACCATTCCCAATTGGCCGGGGCACAATGCAGGGGTGCCCACTTTCTCCCCTGTTATTTGCAATCACTATGGAGCCCCTAGCTCTTTGGCTTTCTGCAAGTGGGGAGGACTGGGGCATACCTCTGACAGATGGAGTCCATGTGGTTTCCCTCTATGCCGATCTACTTTTATATGTCTGAGACATCACCATAGACCTTACCCTGGTCCAACGCATACTGGAGGACTTTGCTTCTGCCTCTGGGCTTTGAGTCACCTGGGTAATGTCTGCGGTCTACCCACTGTACCCAGGGCAACTATACCCAGGGAAACTGCCATGCGACCTGGCACTCCGAGACTCCCATCTTTGCTGGTGTCCACAGGCAGTTCAATACCTTGAGGTCCATCTGATTCACTCTCCTGCTGACCTCTTCGACAGCAACTACTGCCGAGCTCCAAGCGAGATCCGCTCCCAGGTATGCTTCTGGCAAACCCTACCACTAGCCCCCAATGGCAGGGTGGCTTTGGCAAAGATTATTAGTCTGCCATGCTTGCTTTATTACTTTACAAACCTCCCACTTGTACCTCCCTGCTCCTTTTTTCCAGAACAAAACACTCCTTACTGCACTAATCTGAGACACTGGCAACCACTGAGTTGCCCATGCCAAACTACAATTACCAACCCACCGGGGAGGCCTGGGGGCTCTTTCCTCTGCGGCTTGCTTTCTAGCAGCTCAGCTTCAATGGCTCTCTCACTGGTCAGTGGGCTGCAATCTGAGGAAAGCCACTGACACCCAAGGACAGGCTCCAATACCACTGTTACGAGGATTCCTTCTAGAAAAGCCACAATTCCCACATAGCTGGTCATTGCAAGTGGTGTTGGCTCAGCGGTGTGTAGCCCAGATACACCGACTGTCCCGCAACACCTAATTATACACCCAGTTGTTCCCCCTTGTCAGGCTGCCCCACCACCATGGATGCTATACTGCCAGGGAACTGAGAACATGGTCAGACAACTCAATCCACACAGTAGGAAGTCTCTTCAAAGGTGGTCATCTCCTCCTCTTTGCACAGTTGGTGGAGGAGAATGACCTACCAACTGGACCATTCCTTCTCCATACTTGATTGGTCCGCACCTGTCAATCACACTGGGGCATAACAGAGGGGGAGCCCCCCACACACTCAGTGCTACACTCCATCTTGTTGTTGGGGGTCTGTCGTCACCTAATCATGTGGCTATACAGAGCAACAAGTGAACTTATACATGCCCCACTGACCACTCTCCATCAACAATCGGAGGATGATTTTTGGAGGGAACTACGAGACAAAGAATGGGACACAGCACTGCGGTCCCCCAAGATGGTATTACGCACTCATGCTTCAAAAACATACAGCTCTTCATACTGCACAGGGCATACTTTACTCCAACATGCATACACCGCCTACTTCCAAATGCTCCATCAAACTGTCCCTGTTGCCTGGCTCAGAGGGCAGATTTCATCCACATGTTCTGGTCCTGCCCATCCATTCGCAGCCACTGGCATTTAGTTCATTCCACACTACCAACAGTCAGAGAGCTTGCAGACCTCTACACATGGGAGGCCATCTCCCTAGGCATATTCAAACGCACTAAACAGCAGCAAGTGCGGACCCGTTTTGCATCATTAGCACTTCTACTTGCGATGCACACCCTAACGATGCACTAGTGCTCGCCCACTACCTCCCCATCCCAAAATCTGCTTGGCCTGGTGATGTACCCAAGTGAGGCATAGTGGAGGTGGATGCCCTCCAATACAAAGAGATAAGCCATCTCCGGAAACACCCAACTTCACCCCCAGTGGGCCACACTATTTGCACACTTCAATTATGAGACATCACAATCTGCCACTCCTTCTCTTCCTCAGGTGCTATTTCAGGCACCCAGTCTGTCCCACTCGCAACATTGCTAGGATGCCTGCTTCGTGACTCATCAACATGAGCCTACACAACCCCTACAATAACTGTTCACCCAACAAACTGTCCCCCCCCCCCCCCTCCCAGTATAACTGCTGCTTCCCCCTCCCAACAACTAGCCACTCCGAGTTCAACTTCACCTCCCCTACTTAGTTTGTTGGGGATTTCCCAAAGGAACACAGTACACCACTCAACTTTAGACACTACAAGGACCATGTGTAACCATCTCATAAACTACAGTACTCATTATCTGATGTACACTGAACTCATCCTGCAACTTATCTGGGTCCATGACCAATGTTATTTGCTATCTGTGTGTTCTCACTTTGTTTGCCTGTAATTAGAAATTGAAAATGTAAGAAAATAATTAAAATTAAATAAACAAACGACCTGCCCATCCCAAACAACAGACTTTGTGATCAAGGCATGACTCTGAAAGGAATACACGAAGGTGCCTCTGATCGGTACTTCACATAGGTAACAAAAAGCACCTGTTCTGAATGTATATAATTCATCTGCCTACAGAGGCTTCCATACCTAACAGTTTGGACACGTCCTTCTGGAGGTCAGTGAGAAGGGTCTCAGGGTAATTTTGAGAAATCTTTTTGTCACCTGAGGTGGATATTCGCTTCATGATATTGCTGTTATATGACAAAAGGAAGAAAATTGTAATGATTTATTGATTATTTAAATATATCCCTTTCACCTTTGATGCATTTTCCAAAAACCAAGAATGAATTCTCTCCCTACAGTTAGGTATATCTGCCTTCTGCTAAAACTTTTCGCCATCAAGAGTTTGAGGTTAGGTCTGTAAAATGCATGCATCTAGTGGTGACCCATACACTGTTAATTAAATAATAAAGGATTTAGACAATACAAAGAATACTGGAGCCCACCGTATTTTGGATTTCATGTTCTTACAAAAGTATGACGGTGTTCTCTGACATCCTGGGACCCTTGACTGTTGGCTTTTAGGTCTAGGCAGATGGTACTCAATAGGAGTTTATTGATGTTATAATAGGTGAAGTGTGGTTCTTAACTGAACGTTCTTCAGATGATCTAAACGAAACATTGATTAAATGTCCTAAAATCAGTCAGGATGCTGTAAGTCATGTTGGATGCTACTCCAGACACTAAACCACAAATACTGTATTGATCGCAGATGGAATTTTGCTCTCAATCGCTTCTCTAATAAAAGAGCCAATCTTACCACAGAACTGGAAGACTGTAGTAACAGTACTCGTTACTGCACAGTTGGATTAGTATGAGGACAATTGGGATGATTTGTACAATGTATAGACTTCACACATTACAGCTAAACGCCTCACGGTAGGGTCTTAAAAAATATGGCACGGTACACTTTATTTGGTGCATGAGCTCCCAATAAAGCATCACTATCAACTTAGGAGCTTGAATTGTGTTTCATTTATTTATTTAAGAGTTTGTAGCACAGTATGTAGGTTGTCTTTTGGCTATTTGTTTACTTTCATTTTGAAGGCATCTCAGGTGGCTAGCTTTGTGTCTTATTGTCTACAATACTACTGTTCTATGTTTTTGTTGTTCATGGACCATGGAGTTGATGCTCAAGGAATTATCTTGTAGATTGATGCCAGTGGTACACTTTGCAGACTCTCTTGTGACTTGTGGGAACACATTGTGGTAGTTGTGGGTCCCCATTATATTTCCTGGCTGAATGCTTTAGTGAACAAGATAGTCGTTAGCTCTCTCCTCAAAATTGGTAGGTTGTTCACATATATTCATGGATTGCTGAGGGTATTCCTGAGATGAACTCTGTGACACTTGTAAAAAGTATTGGCATTAGAACCGAACAAGGTAGTGTATCTGTTACAAATTAGAAAGGTCCTGACAAATATAACCTATGCTTGAGCTATTCTATTGTTGATCATAATGTTTCAACCACAGTCTCCCTCAGTTATATCTAATATTTATTTATCCCTGGACTGCAGCTTTCTCAAAATAGCAACATAAAATTGGTCAAAATTTATATATAATGAATATATAGTATTAAGATAGCCTTCAATGATGCATGTGCACTTTACAAATACACATTATGTTGTAGCTCTAAAAAGAGTACCCGCTGAACCCCAAAATAAGCATTCTGATCACGAGCCGCACTAAAAATCATAATATGATGATGTAAATGCTCAAAAAGCAGGAGGATGCGGAAAACTGTGCTCTTTCTGTAGATGTTGAGCTAAAAACCATTGCTACCAGTGGGCATGCTGTAGTTGTTCCCTGAAGGGTGTTTCCCCTGTAGTGATTTCATCTTTTGGATCTGTGTGCTACATGGAGGTGTGAGACAAAACACAGCTGTCTAATGATGGCACGTGGAGCCTCCTTGATGAAAGAACAAAAAAAAAGTGTTTTAGCCCTGGCTATCAGATCAGTGACTAAAAAAAGTGTGAATTAAAATATTGCCTCCGCGCATATTAATTTTACATGCATTGTCAATGTTATTTTTGATATGCGTAAAATGAAATTATAATCAAACTGATATGGGTGCATGTTAATAGCATTGTCTCACTAATGATGGAAAGTAAGAAATGTTGTCTTTGACAGGGAGGTACCTGCTTCCAAGCGGACCTGGGCAGCAGCCATGGCAAATCTCCACCGAGACCTCGAATCTGTTACGAATGCGCAGCCAGACCCTGGGGCAGTCGGCACCGTCCCTCACGGCGAGCCTGGTGAGTAGCGCAAAGAAGGGGGGAGGCTTCCTCTCTAGGGTGGTCTCGGGAAACTAGGACCTTGCGCCTGATTGTGAGAGCCTGCCAAAGTAACATCAATAAAGTAAGATAAATTAAGGCACCACCGATACATTCACCTGTTTCACTGTTATTGTCGTGTCAGTTGCTTTTGTGGGGCGTCAGTCAACTCCGGGCGGTTTGGGGCTTACGGAATGACGCAATAATTGTGAAATCACCACAGATAGGTTGAAACCAATGAAATACTTAAATACGTACAACAGCCTTTCGGAGAGCTAACGACGTTGTATGTCTGCCACTGAGAACTGCACGCATCGAGTAGGAGTACGCATGCAGAAAGCCCACATTCTTTGATGTTTCATGTCGGTAGGATGACGTAGTAAAATACTTGTTTGTACAAAACTTTGAACACGAAAATCAGTTGCACTAAATCTGACATAAAATAGTGTTAGGTGCCATTTTCCACTCGTTTACCCTAATTTTCATTTTGGTCCCTATTTGTACAGCGCAGTTAGGAGCTATTAATGCCATTAACGGAGAGCATTCACCTGCGATTTGTTGTTATACGAGTAAACTTGTATTTATTAAAACAGCAACAATTAAATGGTGAGCTGCGGATAACACTACTAGAAGAGGTAGTGTCTGAGCCTGGAGGGTAAATTAGACTCGATTCTCACAATGGGACTATCTTAATGTCATTGGGGCAGTGGAGGGGGACACTTGGGGCCTATTTAATAAAACATTCTCGATAAGAAATTTTGACGATCTGCCGGCAAAACTTTGTCAATTAAGCCCTTAGTCCTAGTGGCAAGTGTACTATGTTTTAAACTGAGAGTAGTACTGATCAGGCCTTCCTCGTTAATTGTATTATTTAAAAGTATTATACAGCGCTCCTCCTACATCACAGCGCGCATTAGCGCTCTTGACACAGAACATCATTGAACTTGCATCAGAAACTTGTCAGAAAATGAATTACCAGTCAGACACTTGCATTTCCGATCCTAATCATTTAAAAAGAAAGCATGAGGCATTCAACCAAACTGTGAAAGTACGACATTAGACAAGGAAAAGGGCTGGGGTTTAGGTTTTCTCTAAAAGAGCAACGACATACTCTGGTAACCAAAGACATGCCTTATACTTAGCACCGAAAGTGTCTCATTGGCGGGAGTATTTGAAGAAGGCTGGCCGATGTTGAGCCCATATTTAAAGGACCTTTCCTGAGGTGAGTAATGATATTAAAAAGTGGCATTTGACATAAACTGGCGTCGCATCTGCAGGTTTACAGCAAGAGTGTATTTGGCATAGCAGAGGAAAGGAGACATGTTTTAATTAGTGCAAAGGCACACATTTGAGTCATAATAACTCTGTGAACCAATACAAAAAAAAAAAACATTTTGAGATGTATTAGCTAATGGAGCATTAATGAAAGGGGATTATGAGTGTAAGAAGCTGGATTGCCCAGTGAGGCAAGTTCTCCCACCACCCTGCAACCCTAGCCCCCAGTCAAGTAAACACCTTTTCTCTACGGCAGCCTTGACTGTATCCCTAGCAGAACAGGGCCCAGACAGAAGGCAACCTCATAAGATGAGTTTTAAGGGTTCACAGTACCACTACAACACTTGCATAATGAAACCCCCCAGAAAAGCTACCAGACCAATTTAGCTAAATAAAGAAGTATTTCAGGATTAAACGAAGGCCAAAATGGCAACAATTGGACCAGTCACTGCAAAATTATAGCGTATTAAAATGACAGGGCCATTTTGCATGGCTTTTCTACTCTGCATGGAAAGTCAGTGAAAGTTCTTGCGGGTTTTCACAAGTGGACACTAGAAGCTGCTTCTCCCTCCAGTCACACAACATGACTCCCAGGTCTAGGCTGCATCTAGCCTTCTGTGAGGCTGAAGGGGCTGGATCAGAATCAATCACCTTTTGCATGCAGGCACAGCTCACAGCCTCCAAACTTCAGAGTTTGTGGGGGCTTTCCCTGGCTTGCATCTTCATGGCAGACAGCCTCCTGATTTTTCTGAGTCTACCTCAGGCAGTAGTTACCCCTCTCTTTCAGTTCCCAGAAATGTCATTGGTGTTGACTCCAAAGTCCTTTCTTTTCTTTGGAGAGTCCTCTTTGAATGTAAGTTGGCTTTGCCGCTTACCTTCCAGTTCCAAATTGCTATGAAGTCCAGTGTTAGACCATTTACAACTGGTCAATGTGTGCTTCATATGGAGAGTCGTTGGGTGCTCTTCACTATTCTGGTTGAGCCAACCAAGGGATCAGCTGACACTTAAATCTCTGCTTAGATTTTAACTTACCAGTTTTGGTTGGTGTACGTAACACTCCCGCCCACAGTTCAGCAGACATGGCCCACTTCCATGTTCCGCAGCACTCAGGTTCATGGGTTTGGTTATCATGTTCTTCTCAGACTTCCAGCCACGTTGTAGTCTGGGTTCTGTAGCCACGAGGCCCCACAAAAAGTCATCCCACACTTCTGTGTTTGTGAACATCTCAAGCAAATGACAGGCAACCAAGTATGCCGGTCTTAAATCCAATCCAGTGCTTTTCTTTGAAGCAACAGCAATAAAGCACCTAGCAAAGACAGAGAAAAACCTGTTATTGTAATTACCTACATCTCAATGTAAGACTGTCTTTAAATTATGGTCGAAAGTCTCTGAGTGAATGGTCCAGTTGAAGCTTTTAAAAGGGTACACTAGTCATGTTGAAAAACTGAGCTACACTTGTTTAACCCATTTACATTGCTTCCCTCCCATTGAATACCAATGCCAAGTTCTCACATAAACTTCCTGATCTTAGGCTTCAATGAAAGACAGGCTGAAAATATATATCTCTTCTCCCGTCTCCCTACCCCCAATCGTTCATCCCTTCAAGCCCCTCTTGTAGCCTGACCTTGTCAGTTCCTGTGAAGTTTCACTGAAGAGCCTACATGTCTTCTGTCCTCTCTGGGGCTCCTAGGAAGGTGCTGTCATCTCCCTACTACATCCCTCCTGAGGCCGCAGACCCACATAAGGCTGTGCTAAAGGAATCAGCCACCTGTAGCTCTCTTCTGCAAAGAACAGGCATGTTGTGTGGATGAGAAACTGAATATAATTAGCTTATACACCATAAAGAGAACAAATACACTGAGGAACAGTGGTTTCTCAATGCACAGCCAAAAGGCCAGCAGTGCGTACCAGAGAAAAAGGATGGAAACCATGTGAAAAAAGAGGATTTTCAACAATGATTTAAAAATATTATGTGTAAATGTGTGAAACTTGACGAGGAAAGAATTTTCTTGTAGCAACACTGCTCATAGAAGAATGTGATAGAGGAGCACAGAGGCACACACGAGGCCAGGTTTAATGCTAGCAGATTTACAGAAGGTGAATGTTTCAGAGTTTTGAAATATAGATATGACAGTGGTCTGGAAACCTTAGGATTTGAGTGACAGAGTGACGTTTGTTATCTGTGTGAGTTCAGAAAGGCTTTTGATACTGTTCCACACTGGTTATGTCTGCCTGGGCCTCACATGCACCCCAAGAACCCCTCCAACGTACTGGTAATATCTGCCACTGGGCAAAAGAAACTAACAAGATCTGCCATTGGGTATGAGACACTGACACCAATTTTCACTTGGTACAAGGAAACTGACATTCACTGTTAACATGCATAGTAAGTCTATAAACATCTGCAGTTAGCCATTTGTGAAGTAGGTCAATGGAAGCTAGCAATATCTGTTACATGGCTTGTGGAAACAAATATGTATTCACTGTGAAGGGAAAATTGTTAACTTCTGATACTGAACGTGTAATACTGGAAGTAGATTATTTAGAGGGCAAAATTAAAATTATTAATATTGACTTGGGTGAGTGTTTTTTGGAGAGCTTAAAGTCAACAAGTTTTCTATTTGAATGCTACCAGAATTTGTCCAATGTGCTATTGTTCGTCCTTTTTGTTCATTTCTACAGTGCGAGTGGATATCAGCCCCCCGTTATTCTTTTTTTTTTTTTTAAAGTATGAGTTGGTGTTACTGTTCGGTGTGTTTTAAATGTCACTATTACTAGACATTCAAATGGGAATAGTCCCAAATCCCTAATCTACCTTGTACCGAAAGTGATCTTTTAATCCTATAAAGTTTTCACCAATGATATTTACACAATGCACTTTACAAAATCTTCCTAACATGTTTTCCACTTAAATTTATAGGTAGGGTACACACTTAATAAGAGAACAATGCAGTGGAAATGGGATACTTGGGAATATTTTGAATTCGGCCTCCATTTTGTTTTGCAGTACAAAATGTATTATCAAGGAGGAGCAGTCATGGTGTGAGAAAAATTGTTATGAACTCAGTCAGGACCTGCAAATAATGTGGTCCGACTAGGCTTTAAATAGACTGTTCCAAAAGGAAAATATGTTGTTTCTTGGATTTCTGCAATGATCATTCCTCCTATATTTTACCTTAAACGCATTAACTTTTGGCAGATGTATACTTTTCATTTTCCCAAAAAGCATGTAGAATTTAAAGAACACAATTAAACACATTAGAGGGACTGGAAGTTTTTTTTTTTTAACATAGAAACAGGCCACAGAAACAGTTAACGGTCAGAAAAGGCAAAAAAGTTAATACAGCCTTATCAAGCCGTTGTCTGAGTTATGGACTTATCCATGCCTTCCATCATTATTTACCAAGAACATAGATAAAATGCACAATCGACTTTGGGCATTTCGTGACACTAAGAAATAGAATAATAGTATTCTTCTTTTATTATTTTTTTATTGGTAGAAATCACAGACATTCCAATTATTATAATTGCATCAATTATAAATATAATAAAAAAAAAAAGAAATTCTGCCTCTCTCCATTTTGCAACACTATTCTTGAAGAGACAAGTTGGGTAGTTAACAAATTTAACATGAACTATTCTGCTGTTAACGTTTTATTCTGGAGCGGGTGAAGTCTTTCTTATATCAGTTTTAGTGTGGTGGACGACACAATAGAACTGTTGAGAGGACTTAATGACTTCCTATGATTATATGTGAATAATGCTTATGTTGGCCTCCCATTCATCATTGACTCAGGGCAGAAACAAGAGGGTTTCACAATAAGAACCATGATGTAAGATATGGTAAACTAAAGCACAACTTCCACGCATATTTAAAAACACAATTGGGAAATATGAGTTTTAGTGGAGCATGAACTGTGGAAGGGGGTTTGGGAGAAAGAGAACTGGAAATACTGCCAGGTCCTGGCCTGTAAGCTACGAACATATGATTAGTGATGCTCAAGCAACTCTGTATGAATCTGAACTGCAAGTGAAAATGAGTTTAAGACACACTCAGTATTTGTTGGAAGAATGCTTACATTAAGTAAATGGGAAAATATAATGCACAAGAGAAGGAATACTTTAGAACTTGCAAACAGTGAAAACGTGTTGTATGTGTTTGAATTGCAATTCCTAAGCCATTTTATTAATGTTGAGAAGCATGTGATAGGCAGAGATCTCTCTTGCTTTCTTTGTATTTCTCCCTCAATGGTCTTTTTTTACAAACATAGGTGTCATTACCTTTTCATAAAACCTATTAGGATAATTAACATTTTATGGTGCAAAAAGTGATATTGTGCTGTATTGACACTGTTATTTGTTTATGCTTAAACACACTTGTCTTCGTGAGGGCTTTGGAGATCAAGAATCAACAAGGATTAGTTTGAGTGTGAGTGCGTACTGAATAAAAAAGTGAGTCCTTTCCTTAACTATACAAAAATGTTCAATTTACTGTAAATATTTGGTGTAATTATTAACTATTATCTTAATGCAAGTCATGATTGATCCACGGTAGCTTGTGCCAAACACATGCACATAACAGCCAAAGTTTTGCTTTATCATGTATACGCACTACACTAATATGCTACAGAACAGAAGAACCAAAGAGAAACACAGATGCAGATTCTGCACAAAGTAACTTCAAATGCAAAACAAAGTGAGAATGAAGCATACAAGACCTGCCAATAGTATATTATTAAGTTATTGGCCCAGAACTGGCTAAGAAACAAGGAGCATTTCCTGGTTAGGCGAGCATGTTTTTTTCTGGAAAATAGAGGTTCTATCAGCATTGAGGTGGGGGGTGTTTAGAAGACCACAATAAAACAATCAGCATCCAGATAACTTCAATTTTGTCGATCAAAAAAATGTGTGTTCCTCTCTTTCTGTATGTAAGATAACATTTACTGATTTGCATGTATCATTAAATTGAAGTTGTTTAATGAGGAATTTCTGTGAGAAAAGGTTCTTAATAGTAACAAAAGAGAATCTAAAACCTGATATTAAGTCTTTGTCACGCACTTAAATTAGCATGTACATTATTGATTTGTGCAAAGTGTTCGGTACAGTGCAGCTTTATATTTTAAAGATCAGAGGGGAAAAAAGTGGTTCTTCTGTGCGTCATTTTGTTCCCCTTGCTATGTCACATTACATTTTACGTTTCTGTGAGGATGTCTGAGTTCGGTGGCCAGGTTAATACATTATAGTGCAGACCAACCTACTGCGGATTGGTATAGCAAATTAGCAACCCAGTTATAACCTTTCCTTCATTGAAGGTTTTTCTTCATATCATAATATTTTGTAGTTATAATGTGAAATAAAAAAACATCTTAACCACTCACTGAGATATCCTGTGTGTAAAAACGAGGTGTCTGAGGACTGGGTCACTTACAACAAAAGTACACTGTGTCTCATAGATTCATAGATTGATTTAGAACTTGCTAGTATTTGTTTTCTTTGGTTGGCTTAAAAGTTTTTTTTTCCAATCTTATCCATCTAGTAAGTATGAAACAGCTTTAATTTGTTTGTGCTTTTGCAAATGGAAAATTACTTATTGACTAGTGCCATCTCTGAAGTACAGCAGAGGTTCAGTTGCAGTTGCAGCCTACTTTAAAAATGGAATTGTTTGTAAGTATTTTGTAGCAGCAAATAAAAGGACATTTTATAAGCATCATTCCAAACGTTGTGATAAACATCACAGAATAAAGAAAGATAAATAACTGTGAGCATTCAGAAACCCATAATAAACTTTTTATAAGCTTCTTAAGAAAAAGACAAACAAGGATTTTTTCGTAGAGTACATTGGGGATCATCTATGCCCTGACTGTCATTAGATGTTTGTAAAAATTACTACATACTACACAGTTTTCCAGCTCTGTGTGGGTGTACATTAAAGAATTATTCAGAATTCTTGATGGTATTAAATAAAGGAGACAAAAGAAGATTATACCTTGATTCAAGCAGAACCAAACGCATCATTATGTCTCAAGCACTTGTAATTATACTGATATTGTACCCTTTCTCAAAGAGTAGCTGTCTGTCTGTTTATAATGATACCTCATTTAGCTTTCAAAATATCACCCTTTGTTTCTCTTGCATGTTTTATGCTGATGATTTGCAAATGTGGGTGCCTTTCCCTTCCTTTGTCCAGTGTTTCCTCTTTCATCCACTGTCATTTCAGTATGACTGTACTGTCACATTTAAGTTGTTCTCCTATCCCTTTTCCTTAACCCAAATAAAATGTTGTTCTTCTTTGTCTCTGCATCAAGAGCAAGCATTTTGTCAATAGTGCTTTGGAGCCCAGTTCACAACACTTTCTCTCTTTTTTCAGACCTGTCATTTTCAACTTTACATTAAATGAATGTTGTGTTCTCTTACAGTCTAGTACACACTACAGTTTTCTTTTTATTTTCCTTGTGCTGTTACACCCATACAGTCCACTCTTCTATTAATATTTTCTTCATGCTGCTCTTTGCAATTGCTTACTGCTTGTAAACATGCAGCTCTTAGCTTCCAAACATTTCCCAGCCATCTTCATTCAATTATTGTTGGTAGCTGCATTTTTACATGTTGCAACATCCTGTTCCTACCCTCTGCTAGGAGTCTAAATCATAAAGACTTCTTTGTTTTCAATAGTCATCCTGAAAGCATCTTTTCTATTACTTAAACCTGTAATGTTTGTCTAGTTACCGCTTGATGTCCAACCTTTAATCCAATTAACATGTTTCTATAGGTGACATTCACATTTTTATTTGCTATCTTATTTCTTTAATTGGTCTGTACATATTACTGTAAACCTTACCTTGTGAAGAACAGTGTGTACTGCATTCCACAGATATAATTAAATGAATTATAAGATGAAGTTAAAGACAGTGCTTTGAAATATAATTGATAAATTAAAGTGTACTACTTGAACTCTTGTGTGCCTTGTTGAATAAGACCTGATAAAATAATAATTCTTCAGGAGAACATAACTAAGCACTTCTCTGATCAGCTGGTTTTGTATGGCCAAAAGTAATGTGTTTTATATTTTGCTTCCTCTATTGTGCTTTCTGGATGCCCTTTCACCATACGTTAAACTGACTTACACCTGTACCTACTGATTTATTTTGAAATATGCTTTTCTTTAAAAAAATATATATATATATGATCAATGTTCATAGCAATCAGTTTTTTGATCTTTTGAATCTCATTCATGTTTCAATTTACTCATTTACATTTCAGTTCTCGCTGTATGATACTTATTATAACGAAAGTTGCACAGTAATATCAATGCATTTTCTTGAACAGTGGTGCATATTAGAAATGTTCCAATGGCTAATCATTTACATTAGATGTTTAACTGTTATATATACATAGTGCTTATGGCAACATTCAGTTGAATAAGTGATCAACTTTTCTGCAAACACATTCTAGTTTGTATAGCAAAAACAATCAACATTGCTTCTAGCTCACCTTTTCAAAATGTGACAACATAGCCTGGCATGTTTCTCTCAGTAAAATGTGACCAGATAACCTACAGAGCACATTTTGACTTTAACAGAAAGTAATAATTGTCTAAAATGTAATAACATCTATATTGGTGACTAATGAAGAACAAAATGTAATCCTGAAATCAAAATGCATTAAATTAAACCATACCTAGGTCATTTGAGATGGCATGAAAAAAGATCTGTTTCTGATAATATAAGCGTTCTATAATTCTATATGAAACATTGTCAATATTGTAAACATTTTTCAGGGCATTTCTTAAAGAGATGAGTTGATAACTGCTGGTCAGTGTTGGGTAAATGAGGCTTGCGAGTGAGGAATGACATGCACTAAAGTATTGTTTGTGTGTGTATATATATATATATATATATATATATCTTTAGCCAACAATTATTTTTTTGCATTCTTCTTTCTTCTGAGATTTCTCTTTGCCGAAAGAGTTCTAGTGCATTCCCCTGTATGAAATGTGTGAACAATCTGAAGCTCAGTTCTTGGGGTGTAATCATGATTTTACTTTGTTCAGTCTTTCTCTTGGGTCTAGATCTAATCTCCAATTTAAAATACCATCAGGTTTGACATTACAGACAGGACATAACATATCTATGTTTTTTGTATATTTTGTCCTATTGTATGGTTAAGGTTTTGGTTACTGTCTTAGTTGGTATTGTGATTGGGAGGTTTATTTGATCTTGCATCAGCTTCATTGATGGGTGGCCCTGGGCTATTGAGCTTTACTCCAGCTTAATAGCACAGAGCCACCCAGTGTTTCAATCTCACTAATTGGTGGAAACATGTGGGCACACTACATTGGTAAAGGTTCATCCCTTTGTTTTGTAGTCATTCTTTTTGGAATCTAAATTCTCCACCTCTGAACTCTACCCTGAGCTGTACTTTAAAGATCTCTATTTGTATGTTTTGGAAGTGTTTCTTTTTTGTATTTCTCCCACCAGGACTCACTTTCATTGCTTCCAGATTGAGAGTCTTTTCAAGTATCATCTCCTTGGCTTTAGCAGTCAGAACATATTCAACACTCCACATGTTCTGATGATCATCTCTTGGATGGTGACACTATATTTTTGAGCAATTATGAAAGGATTAGGCATTATTTTCTCATTTCCCTTGCAGGTTTTCTCTGGATTCATATTTTGGTCCAGTTACACTGGTTTCATTTCCCTAGTTAATCGAATGAATGAGTGAATGAAGGAAATTTGAAATGCCCAGCAGCTGCTCCAAACGGAGCATCCTGGTGCTAGCTGCAGAAACAAGAATCTAGTATATCTCAATAGCAATGATGACATGAAACGAGAGATTCAGACTTCTTCAAAGAAATGAGTCTTTAGAAGAGCTTTGAACCTAGTCTCCATAGATATATGCCGAAGATGTACAGGAAGAGAGTTTCAGGGTTTAGGGGCCAGGTGTGAAAAGGCTCTGTCACTAGTTCTTGATTTAAATATTCTTTGGATGCACAAAAGGTTTTGATGAGTAGAACGTACATTTCTTAGAGATTAGTACTTTTTAATCTTGTTTGGAGTGTAGGTTGAGCCAGTTTGTTGCAGTGCCCTGAAGGTAAGTACCAGTGTTTGTAATTCTATCTTTTGAATGATTGGAAGCCACTAGAGTGTTTTCAACCCTTTACGGAATAGTTTATTTGGGGAATGTTAAACACCAGATGAGCAGCAGCATTCTGAAGCCGGTGTAGTTTATTTAACAGGTTTTAAGGGACACCAAGAAGTAGTACGTTGGCATAGTCTAACCTAGATGTAATTAACGTATGAGTGATGCACTTTCGAGTATGTCCAGGTACAGTAGGTATTTAAAAAATCTTGTGAGTGATTTCGATAAGGCAAAACAGATTGCGTCAGTGGTCTTGAGTGGCTTAAATGAGAGAGTAGTATCTATTTTCACTCCCGGGTTTTTGGTCACAGTAGTGGGGATTTCCCAACTCTGATGGGCAGATTCTCAGCATGTTCCACACAGAGCAAGCACCAAACACCAAGATCTCCGATTTATCCAAATTCAGGCACAGGCAACTCTTATGCATCCAATTCTAAACTGTAAAAGGAAATCCCGGGCAGTTGGCTGTAACATAGTTGTGCAAGTTAATAAAGGCAAACATCAATTGGGTGTCGTCCGCCTATGACACAACATTAAAACCCCAGGCTTGTGCAACAGAGGTGAGGAGAGCCATATAAATATTAAATAGAGGAGGGCTGAGGCCCCATCCCTGCAGCAACCAACAGTTTACCTCCATAAATTCTCAGGTGAAGGGGTGTAAAAGGACTGCTTGCTTTCTGCCAGAGAGGCCAGCTTCTTCCATTTGCTGCAATAGAATGTCAGAATGTCATGAGAGACCGTATCAAAAACAGCCGATCAGTCAAGCAAAGCGAATGTTTTTTTCGAAGGTGAAGCCGGGTTTAATAGAATCATTCACTTTAAATGAGCAATTTCTCAACTAAAACAGACATGAAGCTTGACTGGGGAGGGTGCAGATGGTTATTTGTAACTATAAATTTGGTGATTTGACAGTTAACCAGAGACTAACATCTTCTCTGGCACAGGAAGTAGGGAGATGGGTCTATAGTTAGGTTTATTGGATCCAAATTCGTTTTTTTCAGCAGGAGAAGTACCAAAGACTTTTACCAACCAGTGGCTACTGAACCAGTTTCTAAAAGAGATTAAATAGAGTTAATGTGTGGATTAAGATAGTTTATGGCACTTTTCATGACATCTGGATGACAAACCTCAAGCAGGGAGCCAGATTAAATAGTCACTACGGAATACTTCAAGGATATCTTGTGAAAAGTGGTTAGCTGTGATAAGGTGGCTTGAGGTTTTGGTGTTGATTTATGGGAGCAAATATTCTGGCTATCTCTAAATCTGGAGTAAATGTTTAAAACCTTGTTGTGAAAGGAACATGACAAACTGTCTGCAGACTCTTGAGAAGAGGGTATGGATTGTTTTCCTGATTTAGAACTCAGGAAGGAGTCGACAATTTTAGAAATGGTTCTGGGTCCATTCTCTGCTTAGTCAACCTGTTTAGCATACATGGAGGCTTTGGTCCTTCTTATATTTTTCCTAAACTGTTTCAACGCTAATTTGTAGGTGAGTTTATCCTCAGCTGCAAAGTGACGTTGTCACTTCCGCTCAAGTGTTTTTACAATTAGGTTTTTCAGCCTTAAGCTCTGCAGAGAACCACAGAGCTGAAGAATAGACCTTTTTGCTACTATTTCTTTTTCAAAGGCACATTTTTAAAAGACTTATGTTGCACATTGAAGTTATGCAGCAGTTGACTGCAAGTATCTACCAATACCTATTTTGCTGCACAAACTTAATGATCTTCGGCTCCTATTCCCAGTTGTGAGGTCATGGATAGTGTCTGTAATGCTTTTGACAATTCATATTTTACAAAATGCGTACACTGGAAACATGCTGCATTGTATGAAATATTACAAGGAAAAGTTGGTGTAGGAACAAAACTATCTTAAAGATCTTTCAAAATATACACATTTATATCCTTTAGAATGTGCCCATTTCCTTAGATTATAAATCCTATCTTTCTAGGCAGACTAATGGGTACTATTATGACTTCTGCAGAAACTGGAAAATTACACATAAACCAGTTTGGCATATGGTGTGTATAATCTGCTAGTTATGGAATAACCGTGGACTACAACATATTGCACGTGGATCCAGATTTTCACAATATATTGACCATGCAACTGTAAATAAGGATGAATACATATTTATTATACAGGCCTACTAAAGCCTAGTTTTTGAGACAAAAGTGCAGGAAAAATCCTGAGTGTAAATGTGTTAGTGATAGCAGAATCAATGGCGTGTCCAGATAAAGAAAAGAGATTATAGATTGCTACCTATTGAAGAATGTTGGCTTTGCATGTAGAAACTATTTTGTAGCAGGCAATATCTGAAGAAGTATTTTTGCCCTACTTTTGGCTCGACAGATGCTCATAGATAAGTCATTAATTGAGGATGTGGTTTTGCGCTGGAGTAAGCTTATATAGAGTTGGATGAGAGATCTTTAGATGACGGTGGCAGTCTCTCAGATAATTCTGTTATTGGTGGTTTCTCAAAGCAAGATTTGTTCAGTCCGGAGTTTTTCAGAGAGAGAATTCATTGAAGATATCACACTATTCAGATTAGCTGTGTGATTGCAAATTTGCGAACAAATATTTTGATAATTAAAATGCGCCAGGCAGAAGTTAGCAGTAAAACTGCAGGAAGTTTGATTCAAGATCCTCCAACGATGTAAGAGGTAGAACAGTTGCTGGTACTCCGGATGTCTAGCATGACATGTCGCTGACTGAACTTGACGTGTTGCTCTTAGTTACACTCATGTTTCTGGAACTGTTTCATGATCATGGTTTTCTGTTTGTCCTAATTCCATCATTGGTGTTGGCAATAGATTACCTCTTATTTGTTTGTGATGCAGCACATTAAGGCAAAATTATTGGGGCTTCTTGGAGCACTACCGGAGATATTCCACAAAATCTCACCACTTGAACTGGTGAAGCTTCGCACACAGCTGTTAGGCGCTTCTTTTCAGATTTGATGCTGGCTTATATTGGAAATATCTGTTCTAAGGCTGGAACAGTGCTGCTGAAGTGTCACAGAGTTGCTGGAGACTGAATTAGGGAATAGAGCTTTTTAAAAGTTCATTTTAGTGTCGAGCCTGCGAGTGCATGCGCTAACACACGTGTCTCACTTGCAAGACTCTGTTGTGTTCAGTAAAGGGCTGGAGCGCTCCTGCCACTTACTATTTGATGGCTTGCATGGCACTCTTTTTTTATGCCTCGTAATTCGTCACTGCAGGCCCCTGTGGACCATGGCTCAAGCACTGATTGATTCAACGTAATCAGTGCCTGGCCACTTCTCCCAACGTCATTGAGGTATTATTTTGTTCTTTTTAACTTCTAGTGCTCTGCAAACAGGTGTATTGTGACTGGTAAAATGTGCCCTGCAGGACAAACACAACTGCACAGTTTTATTTTCTCACTTCTCACTCATGTTTTCTTTTGTTTTTGCTTGTGAGTGCTGTTCTCAAAATATGACGATTATCTTGTTTGAAATATTGCAAAGCAACAATGTTTCTTTATTATGTGTACTTTCTGAAATGTGTAAGTACATGCAAATCTACCCCAATCTGCCCCACGACAATCCACCCCACTGCAATCCAAACCACCCACCCTAATCCAATCCACTCCAACCCACCCCTGTCCTCCAAACCAACCCAATCAAATTCACCCCACTCCAATCCAGAAGAATCTGCCCCACTCCAGCCTGCCCCAGTCTGAAACAATTTACCCCACTGCAATCTGCTGTACTCCGATCCAAAACAATCTGCCTCACTCCAATCTGCCCCACTCCAATCCAAAACAATCTGCCCCACTCATCCAAAACAATATGCCTCACTCCAATCCAAAACAATATGCCCCACTCCGTAATAATCTGCCTGTCTTCAATCCAGCACAATCTGCCCCACTCCAATCCACCTCACTCCAATCTGCCCTACTCCAATCCGCCTCACTCCAGTCTGCCCCAATCCAAAACAATCTGCCCACTCCAATCTGCCCGATCCAAAATAATGTGCCCCACTGCAATCTGCTGCACTCCAATCCAAAACAATCTCCCTCACTCCAATCCCCCCACTCCAATCCGCTCCAATCCAAAACATAATACCCAACTCTAATTCAGTCCACCTCACTCACCCCAGTCCAGTCCACCCACTCCATATCAATTTACCACAGTCCAATCCACCACTCCATCCCAATTTACCCCCCTCCATTCCACTCCACTCTCATCCAATCCACCCCCTCCAGCCCAATCCACACTACTCCAATCCCCACACTGCACTCCAAACCACCCCACTCCAGTCCACCCTAATACAATCTGCCCCACCCCAATCTGCCCAATCCAATTCAAAACATATATACCACTCCAATCTACCTCATTCCAACCGTAAACAATCTGCCCCACTCCAATCTGCCCCACAACAGTCCAAAACAATGTTCCCCATTTTAATCCAAAACAACCTGCCACACTCTAATCCATTTCAGTCTGGCCCACTCCAATCTGGCCCAATTTATTCCAAAACAACCTGCCCATTCCACCCTGCCCCACTCAAATCCCAACTCTGCTCCATTCCATTCCATTCCAAAACAATCTGCCCCACTCCAATCCAATCCACCTCACCTCACCCCATTCCAATGCACCCCACTCCATTCCAATATACCCCACTCCATCCCGATCCGCCCCACTCCATCCCAATCCACCCCACTCCATCCAATCCACCCCACACCATCCAATCCACCCCACACCAATCCAACCACCCCAATCCAGCCCACTCCAGTCTGCCCCACTCCAGCCTGCCCCACTCTAATGAAATACACCTCACCTCAATGCAATCCACGGCACTCCAATCCAATCCACCCCACTACATCCCACTCCAGTCCTGTCCGCCCCACTCCAGTCCTGTCCACCCCACTCCAGTCCAAACCAACCCACCACACACCAAACCATCCCACCCCACCCCAATCCAACCCACCCTACTCAAGTTCAACCACCCCAGTCCAATCCAACCCACTCTATCCGACTCCAAGCAAATCCCCCAATACCCGATCCACCTCACTCCAATCTAGTCCACCCACACCACCCCAGTCCATCCCACTCTAATACAATCCACTTTAATCCATCCCACTCCAATCCACTCCACATTAATCCACCCTACTGCAATCCAATCCACCCACTCCAGTCCACCTCATCCCATCCACCACACCCTACATAATCCAATCCAATCCACCCCACACCCTCCAATCCAGTATATCCCACTGCAGCCCACCACACCCTAATCCATTCCACCCCTTTCCAATCCACCCCACCACATCCCACTCACTCGAATTCACTACCCCCTCCAATCCACCCTACTCCTCTCCATTCCACCCCACACCTATACAATCCATCCAACACCAATCCACTCCAATTCAGCCCACCCCATTCAAATGTAATCCACCCCACTCCATTCTAATCCAGCCACACTCCAGTCCACCGCAATCCACTCCACTCCAATCCACCCCACACTCCAATTCGCCCCCACTCCGAACCGTCCCACTCAATCCCTCCCACCCCAATCCAATTCAGTTCACCCCACCCCTAATCATTCTAGTTCACCCCACCCCTATCCAGTCCACCCTAATCCACCATACTCAGTCCAGTCCATCCAACCGAATCCCACTCTAATTCAACTCACCCAATCCAGTCCTCCTCACTCCAATCCACTGCAATCCACCCCAGCCAAATCTGATACATCTCCTCTCAAATCCACCCCACTTTAGTCCAATCCACCCCACCCCAATCCAGTCCGTACCACACCAATCCAATCCACCCCACACCAGTTCAGTTCACCCCACGCCAATCCTCCTCACAGCAATGCAGTCCAACCCAGTCCAATCCACTCCAGTCCACCCCAGTCCACCCCCTGCAGTCCACCCACCTCATTTCAGTCCACTCCACCCCAATCCAATCCACCCCCAATCCAATCCATCCCACTCTACTCCAATCCACCCCTCTCTACCAGACTCAAACCCACCACACCCTATCCCAGGTCGTTCGTTCCAGCCTACCCTACCCCACCCCATTCCAATCCACCCCACTCCAATCTAATCCACCCCATCCCATCCCAGTACACCCCACTCCATTCCATTCAGCCTACCCCACTCCTATCCATCCAGCCAACCCAGTCCAATCCAATCCACCCACTCAAATCCAATCCACCCCATTCCAATACAAGCCACCCCACTACACTCCTATCCACACCACTCCAGTCCAACCCCAACTCGAATCCAGTGAATCCAATCCAATCCAATTCACACCACAACAGTCCAATCCACTCCACAAGTTCAGTCTAATCCACTCCGCTCCAATCCAATCCACCCCAGCCCTATCACTCCAATCCAAAGCACCCACCCAATCCAGTCTAATCCACCACACTCAAATCCACCCCAATCCCATCCACCTCACCCATTTCAATCCGGCCCACTCCAGTCTTTTCCCCTTCACACCAGTCCACCCTACTCCACTCAATCCACCCCACTCCACTCAGTACACCCCACTCTACTCAATACACCCCACTCTACTGCAGTTCAGTCCACCCCATTCTACTCCAATTCACCCCACTACCTCAAACCACTCCAATCCCCCATTCCACCTCACTCCACTCTACGACGCTCTCTACCACTGAATTCTACTCCCCTCCACTCAACTCTACAACTCTCTACTCCTCCTACTCTTCTCTATGACATTCCAACAAATCTTTACTCTGACACTTCATGGCACTAACCTTTAGCCATGCTGAACAGCAGCCACACTGGTGTACAACATGGCAAAACACATTGCCAAAGCAAATAGCTCTTGTATAGGTGAGACCTATTGGCTTTGTCAATGCATGTTACACTTGTTAACAATGCCTGGGCTTTGGTTGCATCTATTAGTACTACTTGAACGCCCAAATATAGAAATAAACAATAAAAAGGTGACCAGCCAACCTTTCCAAAGGACCTTCTTATGCACGGCAATTTTCTTTGCTGCATTTTAATAACTTTTCAACCATTTGAGCTAGAAACAAACTCTTTGTAAACCTCTGCAGATTATGCCACAGATGACGGATTATGTGGCAAATCAATAATTATGCAAAAAATGCTGCAGCCGCACAATCGCATAAATCCAGTGGCCCTGGCAATCAGCAATTATGTCTCCACTCTACATGGTAACTATGAGGTTCCCCTATAAACACACACACTAAGTAAAATGCCAAAAGCTCCTCATATAGATATTTTTTTTAAAAACTGCTCACATGGGCATAGTGTCAGCAGCCCCTTTGCTATGCAATCTTGTATTTGTGCAGCATGACGACCCCAAGAACCTCTGTATACATGCACTGCATACAGTGACAGTACAGTAGCATTTCCTCTGCATATTGCAGCTCTAAACACTGCCTTACCACAGGAGTCGTAAGCTGTAAAGGTATCTGTGTGAAGGATGTGTAGATTGGAATTGGTAGTGTTACCATTGGTTAAATCTGCGATCATTGGTAACGCCCGCAGTCCCTGTGTTTTCAGCCTTCACATGGTACCGGTCACAACTCTGTGTATAGATGACACATGGTAAATCCAGCAGCCCAGATGCACTTACACTGCAGATGGTGCCTCAGAAGGCTTACATGTACATATATGCTTGAAACTATAACTCTTAGAACAAGCACTCCACATGTTGATCCCTATAGACTGATGCACTCTACATGTTGATCTCTACAGGCAGGTACATACATACATATACACTGTCAAAGTCAATAGGTCTCACCTACAGGAGAGCTATTTGCTTTGTCGATTTTTCTAGTCATGTTGCACAGCAATGAGGCTGCTGTGCAGCATGGCTGAAAGTGAATAAAAAAAAGTGCTAAGACACATTAATCACTGCCCGGTCATAGTGTTTCTTGTTTCTTGTTACATTCCGGTATGACACACAGTAAGCGTGTGCTGCCGTGCAAAATTGGTAAACAAACCATCCGAAAAAGCCAATAGGTCTCACATTGGCGAGATCTTTTGGCTTTGCCAATGCTTGTTTGCATTAGTTAAGAGGGTAGTATTGAAAATGCAAACAAATTATTTCTTCAGGTATATAAAGATTGTAAATAAATGCCTTCCAATAATTTAGTTTGTACTTTAACAACTCGATACCAATAATCATGTAGTGTAGTTGAGAACACAGAGTATATAAAAACACCTTCTGAATTTTATGAAAAAAAGCAATTGAATTTCATGGTGAGTAGCAAAATGTATTATTTTGTTTACCAACTCAAGAATACTGATGCAATAGCAGATTTATATTTGTACATGATTATTGATCGTGTAACAAATGCAGTTGGAAAAGTGAGCTTTTGTTTTGATTGATTGAAATATTGCTGTTTTTAGCCCTAGCATTACAGTTCTAGTAATGGCTTAAGTGTTATCCCCTAGAAAGTGGAAAATATCAATCCAGCTGCTTGAGGCAGGAAAGGCTCAAAATGCGAGCATCAATTCCCTGTTATCAGGTTTAAGGCATCTGAAGCTGAATTATGAAAAGTGCTCCAGGGTTACAAGGGGCATGTGTGCTTGCTATATGACCACCAAGGTACTTTGGTATTACAGAAGGATCAGCAGAAATGTGCGCAGCCTGTTCTGTAATAAGGATTACGTCAGCACTACGTATAGTCTCTGTGTGATCCTAAGGGGATGTTGCCTCATTTGCATTGGGGCTGGTCCTATGCAAATGAAAATGAGGGAATACTTTGCCTCTGTGCTTGCAAAGTATTATGGATGTGTGATCTCTTTGACAAAGGAGCAGTTAGGGAGAACATTAATTGTGTGGCACAAATGAGGCAGGACACAATCAGGCAGCGCCCTAACTATGCCCCCTTAAAGTAGGGAAAAGGGGTCCCATAGACCTTCTCATAGGCCTCTCTACAGGCGGGACCAGTCAACCACTGTCTACATACACCTGCTTGCAGGGGATGTTCTCCCCTGTGCATTGCAGGCCACGTTGCCACCCACTTCAAAGAACTGGTCATTCACTAATGCCTACATCCAGAGCATTCACAAGTTTATGTTGATTGTATAGCGCACTCATCACTCGAGAGGGTAGCCAGGTGCTTGGGCAGTTGTGTAGGTTTGTGGTCCCAAGGTGTTTACATGAAGAGCCAGGTCTTCAGCTTCTTGCGGAACTCAGGAAATAAGGAGGGAGCCCTGATGTGTTTAGGGAGGTCATTCCATGGATCTTGGGTGTGATGTAGAAGAATGAGGGACCTCCAGTTTTGCTTTTGCAGATGCAGAGATTGCATGCAAGTGAGAATGAGGCAGAGCGTAGGTGTCTGGTGGGTTGGTGAAAGTGTATGCCTCTGTTAAGGTATTCTTTTCCTGTGTTGTGTGAGGCTTTGTAAGTGTGTGAGAAGTTTGAATTGGTTGCCCTTGTGAATGGGGAAACAGTGAAGCTTCCTGAAGTGCAGTGTTATGTGGATGTGGCATGAGAGGTCGAGTATGAGTCTTGCAGAGGTGTTTTGGATGATTTGGAGTCTGTAGGAGTTTCTTGGAGATTCTGGTGTAGAGTGTTGCCATAGTTCTGGTCATGAGTGCTGGCCTTATTGTCCTTCTGGTGTTCTGAGGCAACCATTAAAATATAATTTGCAGCATGCGTAGGATGTGGAAGCAGGAGGTGCACACTAGGATGACTTCAGCAGTGATGTTGCGCTTGTCATCTAGGATCACCTCTAGATTTTTGCATGGTCTGTGGGTGTTGGTCCTAGGTCCGACGGCCACCAGGTGGAGTTCAAGGACAAGGTCTTGTTGCTGAAGACCGGTACTTCCGTCTTGTGTTGTTGAGCTTCAGGCAGTTGGTTCACATCCAATACAATTGGTGTCGTTGGTTACAGTGGCCGTTGTCTTGTCCATAAGGGAGAGGGTGAGCTTGGTGTCATTGGTGTAGTAGATGACACTGATGTCTGGTGATCAGATGGTGTTGACGAGCAGTGTTATGTAAATGTTAAAAGGGTGAGTCTGAGGAACAATCCCTGTGGGCCTCCACACATCAATTTCTTTGTCTCAGATATGAGGGACAGCAGCCTGACCATTTGGGTTTTTCCACCAAGGAACTGACATATTCATTTCAGGGTGCATCCTTGTACCCCAATCTTGTGGAGTCTTCTGATGAGTGTGTTAGGGGAGACAGTGTTGAAGGCTGTGGAGAGGTTGAGCAGGATGAGGGCCGCTGTTTCCCCTCAGTCTAGGATGATTTAAATGTCCTTGGTGGCCACGATAAATGCTGTTTTGGTGCTGCGGTTCTTTCTGAATCCTTATTGATTGTTGTCTAAAAGGTGGTATAGTTTGAGGTGGGCTGTGAGCTTCTTGTTGATGGCTTTCTCATTCACTTTGGCTGGATAGGTGAGCAGAGAGATAGTATGGAAGTTGCTTAGATGATTTGGGCTTCTTGAGGAGGTGCTGTGATTTCTGAAAGCTTCCATTCATTCGGGAAAGTGGCTGACATGACGATGGTGTTGATGTTCCCAGGTTGTAGATGTGGTTGGGGCACGGATCAGTTGGGACCCCTGAGTGGAAGGTCGGCATGATCGCCCCTGTGTCAGTTCCGGTGAGGGGTGGCCTTCTTGGTTGGTGGTGGGTCGGTTAACAATGAGTTCTCTGGGGTTGGATCGATTTGTGAAGATGCTTCTAGATGTTTGCGATTTTGCTGTGGAAGATGTTGTCGCAGAGTTGTTGGGAGTCAGCAATGTTGTTGATAGTGGCTGAGGGCGAGGTGAAATCCTTTATGGTCGAGAGAAGATCTTATTGCATCTGCTTGGAGGTTCCTTCAAAATGATCCACTAGTGCTTTTTTCTTGCGGTCTCTTATTTGCTGGTGATAGCGTCTGAGTACAGCCTTGTAGGTAGCTCTGTTTATGGTGTCATTATTTTCTTTAGGGGTGCATGAAATGTTTTATTCCGCTGGCAGAAATGGAGTAATATAGGAATTCCGCATTACTTATGTACAGCTCGTTTGCTATAATTGTTTTTTGTGAAACATTTGGATTTTTCACAGTCTCTATGTCTTCAGTGATTTAACATTGATGGCAGTAATCCCCACTCAGAATATTGTTCCAGCACCCACTTTTCCACCCCTCTGTTTGTCCCTTATCTCATTCTTGCAGGTTTTCTTTCACTGCTGCTTTCTACTTTGTTGCTGATTTCCTGTATTTTTCTTTCTCCCTTTTCTGCCTCTCTCTTGTTCTGGAACAAGGACTGAAGATAAATGATAGGTGCAAGTCCAAAAAATGAGTGCCTACACAAATGAAGGCAGTGCAGCTCTGTACCTTTAGGGGTTACCCCGCCTAACCAGTGTCTGCTCTGTGCTTTAGGACTTTGTGCTGGTACCCTCGTAGTGGACTCACACGCCCCCGTTGGTGAATTGGACCACGGTTCAGGCACAGTATTACTTATCGCTAAGTCCTGCCAGAGAGCCTTCCTAAAGTCTGTCTCAAGTGACGAAAATATCAGGAAATTGCAACAGGAGCTTAAAGGCAGAATTTTCTGTAGAAATATTTACACACAGAGGGACTCGTTTATGAAAGGCTTTCTTTATGTTTCATCTACGGACATATCTTTGATAAAAAAAATAACCTCTTGACCTTGAAAGGCAGAATGAAAGACTGAATCCGATTACATTTTGGGAGGACAATACTTTGCTTATGGGTTTTCAGATATTAGTTATGCTTTGATGATAGCACTCTGCATTTCTGCCGGTACAAACACAAACCACAGCGTGACTTGTGCAGTAAACCGAAGCAGACCTTATTTGAAAAAATAATTGCCAATAAGAACGGTTTCAGCGGCCCACGGTGTACTTTCGCTTGCACTAGAGACAGTTTTGAAATCTAAGTAGAAATATATAAGGCACGTTCATCCGCAATTTAAAAAAACAAAAAAAAATGCATCTAGTTTTTTTGTTGTTGCGAGGATAGTGTGAAACCTGACATCACTATGAAATACCTCAGAGCAAAATTAAGTATTCTTTTACGATATTAAGAATTCCTGCACCAGTGCTTGTTGCTGATGCCACTTAAAATTGGATATCTGTCCAAGAGCTGCTCTTCTGAGGCGGGGGTGGGGGTTCAAAACATCAATTTGCTTCAAGTTTTCTTTTAAATTTTGCACATACTTTTTAATTGGGTTACATTTGGAAGCATGCTTGCAATCATTCCATTTTTGTGGAGTTTCATATTTTGTGTTGTATTCTTTAAAATGGTTTGATTACCTCACAGTCTCTTAAATAAATATTGTTATCGATTCATTGGGATGGCAGTTCAAAAAGCTATTCGGTGTCTAATTTCCCACGACTAATGTTCTCAAAAGTTTTGTGTTTGAGTTTAGGCAAGAGACTAATAGCAAATATCAATGCTGGGTCAGATACCTCCCATGCATAGCTGCACAGATGTTAATCAAGCATAGTAGATCTTTAGCAAGGCCACTGAAATACGATTTTGCAGCCGTGGCAGTTTTCATATCATTACAAATTTGCTCCATTTGCCACATAATCAGTCATCTGCTGCATAATCTTCAGATTTTAACAAAAAAATGCTTCTAGCTCGAACGGTTCGAAAGTTACAAAAACGCTGCGATGCGAGCTGCCGCGCAGTGGAAGGCCCTTTGCATAGGTTGTCACCTTTCTGTAGCTTATTGCTATATGTTGGTGTTAAATTGGTATTAATGTGGTGCAACTAGTATACAGACAGTGTTAACAAGTTAAAAAATGTCAAAATAATGAAGTAATATTATCACAAAATGTGCCACATAATGTGGCCTTTTGCCACATAATTAACTTACCCCTACTGCATAGTTTGATCCTCCCCTGCCACATAATTCCAGTGATCCTGGTCTTTGGAGAGGAAGTTACACTGTACCGGGATTTGGAGCTGTCATAGTGATTTGGCTATAAAAGTACGGTGGACACTGCAACTACCTTGCTGCCCACAATTAGAAAGTACCCTCTAAATTTGTTCTGACAAGGTGGTGTGTTTGGGTTTACTATTACTGTTTTGACTGGTTTCCTAGCTTACCTTCAGAAAGCAGGAATCGCATCGAGCCAGCACCCAGATCGACTCCTATTGAAACACAAACTGTAACTGTGTAACATATTGAAGGAATTAGACTCTACAATCCTTGCTGTCCAGCTACTTCCCATTAGGACCTTTGTCGGACAGGGCGAGAGGAGGAATTCTCCAGAGCTAAGGAATGATTTTGCAAGGAATCTGTTCTTCTATATGGCTCCCACAAACCCTACAGTTAGTGAGCCAACAACAGACGACATCTTGTCAACAAGTGTAGTTTTCAAGTAGTATTTTTAAAGCAAGACTTTGTAAATAGTTGGATACCTTCAAGATTTGCAATACATTAGTTTGTGCCCCTTTTTTTTGCAAGGAAACAGGTTAAATGCCCCAAGTGTGTGATATTTTTTAATTGATCAAATTTCTTAATCAAGGATGATGAATGAACCATATGCACTTGTTTATACACCAAACTGCCTGCAAGTAACACTCTACTAAAATTCAACAGTCAATCACCTCAGGAATTTGAGGGACAACCTACCTTTTGGCCTATTCTTATGTATTAGATGCAACTGAACTAAGAAGAATGATTACTCAGGCCAAACATTAACATCTAAATTGATTGCTAAAGGATATCCGTATTGTTTGGTTAAAAGATCACTAAAATGAGCTTGATATAGTAACTATATATATATGAATGTCAGCTAAATGTCAGAGAAAGAAGTAAGGGAACCCAGCCGGTTTGTGTTACCACATTTGGCACTGAATCTAAGAGCATCCCAAAACAATTCTAAAAAGTTGGCACCTACTATACACAGATACATTTTTTTTAAAACCAAATTTTTATTAATTTTGGAAACAGTATACGCACATCGTCCTCAGACAATATCTTGGTACGCGCACCAGATCACCCCCACCCCGCCAACGATGGACTTTTGGGTTGCTTCCACATGCGAGCTATATCCCTTTTGGCTACAAGGCATGCCACCCCTACGAATGTCTGATCTGCTTGGGGCCACCAAATTCTTCCAGTAGCCCCAGCAATGCTACTTTGGGAGTCAAGTCTATAGAGCGCCCTAGTACTGCTGCTATTTCTTTACCAACCCCCTCCCAGAAGGACCTTAACTGAGGAAAACTCCAGATCGCATGGAAAAAGTCTCCCTTGGGGAGACCACACCTGACACAGTTGGAAAACGTCCTTGGAGACATTCTTGATAATCTTGCTGGGGTTAAGTAAGTTGCATGAATTCAAATTGTATCATCTGCAGCCTAGCTGAGATGGCTAGTTCCCTGGGGGCCAGTGATGCCTCCCACCAGTCGTCATAATCCTGCTCCCCGACCCATTGTACCCATTTCTGTCACAGGTAGTCAAACCCATCAGGGCATTCGTAAGTAGTGACTTATAAATTTGGGATACTGCTTTCTTACACAGTTTCCCGGGTAATAGTTTCACCTCAAGCGGGTTATAGTCAGGAAGCTGGGTTTCTGAAGGAATATGGGCCCCCAAGGCATGTCGCAGCTGCAGATATCGAAAGAACTGTGTCTTGTGCAGTCCATAATGTTCTTTCAGATCCTGGAGCGATAGAAGGCTACCCACAAGTAGGTGATCCCTATTGAGTCCCAGCAATTAAACCTCTTCAGTATAGTAAGTTGGTGTAGCCATTCCCCATGCCACAGTCGGGTCATTTGAGTAAAGCGCCTGTCCCATTTTATTAATCTTAGGGCCGCCCTCCAGAAACCAACGGCAACCTGGGTATATGAAGCTGTTCGGTCAGGAATCCTGCCTCCATAAAGCATACCCAACAGGCTGCTGAAGCCCATTGCATGGATTTCAAGCTGGTACACAGGATCATCCCAGCCCCCCCCCCCCCCAAACCAATCTTTTATAGATACCACCAGAGCAGCTAAATTATAAACATATAAATCCGGGATCCCCAGTCCCCCTTCACACAGAGACTTCTGTGCTGCATTAAAAGGCACTTTGTGTCGCCCCTCCCGTTCCATATAAAGTTAGTAAATTTAAACGTGAGTGCTCGGAACCACTCCCTTGGTATCTGATAGGGACAATTTGTGAGAGCATACAGGTATCGGGGGAGCCACATCTTAAGGAGGGCAGTATGCCCAATTGGGCTTAAGGGGAGGTCTTTCCAGCGCTGCAGGTCCCTCTCCAAGTGTGTGGATAGGCCCCAAAAGTTTAGTATCCAAGCTAATTCAGGTAGAAGGGAGATGTGGATCCCCAGGCATTTGAGCGCATTCCACTGCACTGAAAATTGTGGGCACCACAGTCGTCCATCCGCATTCCCCCTTACCTTCACTAGTGTTGATTTATTGGTGTGAACTAGAAGCCCGGATATCTCCCCAAACCTCTCCCATAATTCCACGCATTTAGGGCCTGATGTGGGTGGATCCCTCAGGACTATAAGGACATTGTCTGCGTACAGCGCCACTCTATCCTCCACCCTATCCCACCTTCTCCAGCCCCACATCAGAGGGTCAATCCACAACAGGAATGCCAGGGATTCAGTAGCCAGCACGAAGAGCAGCGGTGATAAGGGACATCCCTGACGCGTTACTTGCTGGATAGGAAATGTAGGGGAGAGCACTCCATTTACACCGACCTGGACCGTGGGATGCTGATAAAGGATATGGATCATTCGGCAGAGCAACTGCCCCAGCCCCATACATAGTAGGATTACCTCCATGTATTCTCATGAGATCGTGTTGAATGCCTTGCAAAAAATCAACAAGAAGTAGGGCCAGGGGACCACAGAACTGTGAACCTCGAGACAGGGCCACTTGAACTCAGCAGATGCCGCACTGATCAGGATGAATGAGATGGACCAGCATGCAGGTGGGACGTGTTGCCAGTATTTTGGCATATATCTTCATTTCAACATGATGAGGGAAATTGACCGATACGATGCACACTGGTCGGGGGGCAGTCCCTCCTTTGACAGGACCGCGAATGTGGCACTATCTAGTTCAGGGGGAAAAGCTCCCCTCGACAGCGCTTCTGCATCAAAGTTTAGGAGATGAGGCACCAGCATGGAACGGAACCTTTTGCAGTACTCTATTGGCTATCCATCAGGCCCCCCGTTTTCCCCTCTTTAAGCTTAGATATTGCAGCATCTACCTCTTCTGCCATCAATGGTTGATCTAAGTCATGAGCAAGATTGGATGGGATAGTCTGTACCGGAAGGTCCCAAACTATAGAGCCCTCCTCCATCAGATGCGTTAGGGGGCCTCTAGTATAAAGGTCTTGGTAGTAGGTCACAAAGGTCTGAGCTATCGCTGCCAGTTCCACTTGTATTTTCCCCCTCTATCGCGTATGGATGGCATGGCCCTGCCCCGCGTGTTACCAGCTAATAGAGCAACTTGCCTGACTTGTTACCCATCCCATACACTCTGCTGGTCAATGCCTGCCAGCGTTGCTTAGCCTCTTCGAGGGATATTTGGCCTAGTTCAGACTGCGCCAAAGCCAGCTGACGTTGCATCACCTGTGTAACAAAGTGCCTGGCCCCTCCCTCCAATTCTAGTATCTTGGCCTCGAGCTGAACACATTGCGCCACTCATGCCCACGGATGTAGCTTTTGATAATGCCCCGCATTGTCAGTTTACATGCCCCCCACAGCGTCGCCACCGAGTCCACCGAGCCCTCATTGCAACGGAAGAAAGCCTTGAGTTCCCCTTCAACAAAACTGGCACACTCTGGTGACTTCAAGTACCATGTGTTGAGTCTCCAGGTTGGCCGCTGTGCCTGGTGCCCCGCACCCCAATCTACCAAAATTGGTGTGTGATCTGATATGCCCCTGGGGAGGACCTGAACAGATCTCAAATTCATTACGTCCATTGCTGGGACCCACACAAGGTCTATTTGGGCCTCAGTGTGATGGGCAGCAGAACTGTGGGTGTAGCACACTCATACGGGTGCCAGACCCCACAAGTCTGCACAGGCTTTAAGGCGCGCAGATCAGAGGCGTCAGGTGGGACTGGGTTCCCACAGAGACATCCCCAATTATGTCCGACACCACATTGAAATTCCCCCCCCCCACCAGTGTAAGACCAGCTGGGAGCAACGCCAACAGCAATCCAAGCGTCTCACAGGTGGGCTGCAAACATTGTGGGGGAATATAGCAGGACACCAAATTGCATTGCTTGGCCTCTATCTGCCCCTCCACAACAATGTACCTCCCCACGGAGTCCTTGTGAACCTTTGTCACTGTCGGTGGTAGCGACATGTGCAACAGCAGGGCCAGTCCCCGGGACCCACGCGTGAAACCAGAGTGGTAGACCATCTTAAACGGCCCAAGAAGGAGCAGGGGGACCCCAGTAAATGTGTCTCCTGCAGTAGGACCACCTGCCCCTTGATGTATCGAAGTACTGCGGTCCGTTTAATGCGATCTAGGTGCCCATTAACGTTCCATGAAATTGCTGAGATCATATTGAGTGTAGGAATGGATGTGTGCTGCCCACGAGGCAAGCCAAGTGGATAAAGGGCAACCCATGGGGGCGGTGGACCATAAAGGCAGAGGCCTTTAAACCAACACTTACTCTGCTTTGGTGTCCCAGAACATGTATGTTGAGCATCGGTGTTGCACGTAATGTTCATTTGAACTTGAAGACAGCATTCGATAATAACTACTATACTAGAAGGAACAATTCCCATCCCCCCAACTCCTCCCTACCTCACACTTCCTCCCTAGAAGCATCTGTCACCCTTATAAACATTTGAAAACTGTAACTCGTGGAGGTGCTCAGCAACCTACATCTGGATACCTTCCACCCATGCATGGATGATCCGCCTGACAGCTACATTCATGTTAGCAATGAACAAATAAGGGGAGGCAAATACCTAGCACCATCAATCCCTCCCTCGAGTGTCAACACCTCTGCTCCCTTAAGCCTTCCCAGGGTGGAAATGACCCACTACAGCAAACAATCATTTTCAGACATATATCAGTGCAAAGTACAGTGACAGCATCAGTTTCTTCGGTCTAGGCTACTCCAGGGCACAAGTCAAGGAGATCCCCCATCAGAGTTAAAGATGGCCGGTGTGTCAGACAGAGAGGAGTTCTGGGTCTCCGTCTGTGACCGATCCACTACCGGAGTCGGGCTCGCAGAGGTCCCCCCTCTGCCTCCATGCTGGGGGTGCCTCCTCTTAGACCTCTGATGGCACTCACTGGCCTCTCTGGCAGGCCTCGGCAGTCGAGCATGAGAACCATCTACAAGGCCCCACCCCTAAGATCCTGACGCACCAGGGAGAGGTCCATATGGACACCATCTACCTTGAACTCTACCGCCTCCTTTGATTCCTAGATTGCGTTTAGAAGCGTCTCCATATCCGAAGGGTGGGGGGGGTCCCCTGTGCCTCTTTCACCGTACCCAGCACCAGGCCTGTGCCTGTCTCCCTAGGTGAGGTGTACTGGTCCATTTTTGTCTGCACTGCCTTAGTTTGCGGGGGCTTGTCGCGCTACAAATCTCCGGGTGCGCTCAGCCTAACGGCCACCCCCCCAAAACTGAACAGGCCATCAAGGAGCGAAGGAAAGTACTCCCAGGCCTGATAAATGCGCCACCACTCAGTTTATCAGTCTCCACGCATCAAGGCTACAGTGTGACATCCTAGGGCCAAGAGGGCCCACAGCAGTCTTCACTGAGCTTACCAACTAACACTCGCCTGACATTGGTGGGATAATTGTCTGTGGACCTGCACGAAGAGCGCCAAAGTAGTATCTATCTGACCACCAAGACTCTGAGGCCGTGCCCAGCCACGTTGTGTCCCTTCGAAGATTATTCCTGGCCAGCTGCAATTGTGGCTTCAATTCTCAAGTGCAGTTGAACAAAGTAGCATTTGCAGACCCCGGGGAGGCAGGCAGCAGGCCTGCCAAACCACCACTCCCAAGGAGACCTCTGTCACAACCAGAGCCAGCCAGGCCACAGCCCTACATTGTCCCCGCAGCTGGGGCCATGTTGCTTCAGCCAATGTGAAAGCACCCAGCTCGCTGATTGTGTAGTGCCACTCTGTTTGTGGTCTTTATTCGGAGGGAGGAGGGGGGACCAGGAACCCACGAGTCTGTGCTTTGAGGCCCCGGGCCTCAAGTGCAAGGTTGAATCCTGTCCCATGCTCGGTGACGCCCAATCCCCATCCATCCCTCCCTTGGGCAGTGCCCACCCACAGCCCGAAGCAGTCCTCACCTTGCCACAGTCCCAGGCCTTGACGCAGCTTCTATCCTAAGCTGCCCTCGATCACCAGGGCGGCCACGCGGTGTGTTCCTCTGCATGGCTCGAACCAGCCCCAGCAGCTGGGGGCCTCCTGTGGCCACTGCTGGGGCTCTGCCACCTGCCAAGCGGCAGGACCATCTCCGCTCTGCGCCTTCTTTCGGGCTCCGGCTGCCACACTCCACCCAGCCTGACTCTGCCAGATTCCGGCACCCAGGCACCTCCAGGGATTCAGTCACCTCCTACCAGCTGCACCGATGAGGCAGTCAGCATGCGTCAAGCCGCAACCCTCTTCCAGGCCCAGGCCACTCTGTCCATCAAACCCAGGCTCTAGGTAGCCCCATGGGCTGGGTGCAATGTATGTTAAAGGTGGGACATGTGCTGATGTGTTTTACATGTCCTAACAGTGAAATACTGGCTAATTCAGCTTTCACTGTTGCAAGGCCTATCTGTCTCATAGGTTAACATGGGGGCTGCCTTTAAATAGTCTTAAAGTGCAGTTTCCTTTTGAGAGCAGAGAGAAATGTGGAGTTTGGAGTCTCTGAACTCACAATTTAAAAATGCATTGTTAGTGAAGTTTGTTTTTAGATTGTTAGTTTGAAAATGCCACTTTTAGAAAGTAGGGATTTTCTTGCTTTAACCATTCTGTAACTCTGCCTCTATGTGGATTCCCTGGCTGGGTCAGACTGACAGTTGGGCTGTTTATGAATCTCCTTTAAACAGTGACACAAAGGGAGCTGGGGTGTAGCCTGCATATCCTGATGAGCCATCTGAACTGGAGTGGAGGGATGAGTGGTCACTTACACCTGAATGGGATGTGCCTTCCCTCGCACAAAGTCTCCAACCCCCTGGTGTTGGTCTGGGGCCTGGCCCGGGCAAGGCAGGATCTTGGAACAACAGAGACTTTCCTTTGAAGTTTACCTACTTCAAAGGGATTAAGGGGTATAAGTAGTGGACCATTAGGGATTACAGATTAAAGAGTGCAGTAAGGGAGGGAAGGAGAAGAGGCGGAACCATAGTGGTAAGAGATGATTGAAGAGAGAAAAGGGAGTGGAGAGTACAGAGCCAAGTGAAAGGTTTATGCTTACTAAGTTTACACTAAGTTTACAGACAGGTTTCCACAGCTTTTATATGTACCTTACATTATTATTATATATATATATATATATATATATATATATATATATATATCTACACACACACACACAAATATATATTACCAACTGGCAGTTGCCACTGGCTAGTTATAGTTACAACCATGTTTTTATAACTCACACCCTTGTTATGCGCTGCTAATTACCTCCCATATTACATCACTCATGACATCACTGATAATATTTCTGCAACATCTGAAATTACATAATTTATGCCAGCAGTGTGCATGGCGACGGTGTGAGTTATAGTTAGGTTTGGGAACAAGTTAGATGCTTGAAATAACTATAAGTGGTGAATTTCAGTGGTTTTGTTGTATGCGTCAACTGACACTTTCACCTAACTATAACAGCCCTTTAACCTTTATTTTTTAACTATATATATGTGTGTATATACATATATATATATTTATGTGTGTGTGTAGATATTTACAGACGTGTGGCTATCAGTGGGAGTTTTTAAACCTGCAGGATTTGAGTGAATTCACAAATGAATCAATAGTTATCCTTGTAATCAATACTGTCTCTAACCCTCAGTGAAGACCAACACTCTCTTTTAATAGGTATCAGTCTTTAATTACACATACACTATTATTGGAGCAGGTAGCCTCGGATAACCAGGTACCATATTCAGAAGCATGTGGTTTAAGAATTTTGAAGAACTTGCTCTTCTTTGAGAGCTCATTACTATTTTAAGATGCTCTGCATGAACCTGGTGTTCTGTCATGGGAACAGCATACGTTGGTTGGACTGGGCTTTAGTTTTTTAAATAATACTTATATGCACCTTAGTGGCAGAAAGTAGGATGCCAGGTCAGGTCAGGTCTTTGCTGTGGTCTTTGTAGGATATGTCTGGTATGGGGACATACTGAGGCTTTAAATTAGAATAGATCGAGATATCACTTAGTGTCCCTAACTCTTTATTAAATAGTGAAGGCTGGAAACTGATGCACTTATGAGTTTAATAAGTAAAAGATGCGAATAGGGCAAGTGCTTTGTTATGAAAACCACAATGCACACAGGTAACATATTGTGTGCAACACTTCTGCTCCCCATAAAAGGTGTGCAATCATATATTTCTAGTGGTCCTTTAGGATGTGCCTTAATGAGTTCTTATCAGTATCTGTACAGAATCATTAGTCTTCATAAGTCATTAGTGTGCTGCAGAAGATGAAAAGGTTTGGCTGCACTTCACCACATAAACGGTAAGGAAAGGACGCAAATACATGTTGTAGGCTTCTATCAGAGCGGAGGTGCACTGGGGCAAGCAGCACAGCTCCGGCGCCCATTCACGATGCAGCTCATTCAAAGATGGCTGACGAGGAGCCTGAGGACAATAAAGAATAGCATGGCTTGACTGATGGCACAACAGCCCATATGTTCGTTATTGGCACGGCAGATCAGCAGTTTCAATAAAGGCCATTTGGAAAGAAAACTGCTATTTTATAGGCCTCCTGCCTCCCAATGAATAATTTTCTGATTTGCGGAATAAAGATTGACGATTACACGGTTTGTAGTTAAATCGGTGCTACAATTTTCGAAGAATTTGGAACTAGTTAGTGCAATATGATAAATGCTACCTAGAAAAACAACGTATGACTTTTGACGTCCGTGTTAATGAACTTTTCCTGCAAACTTTGGAATAGACCATACAAAAATAGATCGTGACGTTAGAACATGCACAAATCAATGAAAATGATATGACATTTAAAGGACTGTCACAAACAATATTGCTTTATTCTCGGCTCTCTAATAAGGACTCAAGTAACACTTCAGCTGGGTGTTAGGGTTTCACTGGTGATTTTAAGGGAGTTAATGCCATATTTACCTCTGTCTGAGAAACCAAACCAGCTCCTAGGTATTGATTGGGTAGACTGCTAAGCACTACGTTTCCGGATTACTGTACCTGACATGCAACGTGTTTTATATGCATGTGTAAACATGTGTGCATGCTTGTGTTAGGGTCTCTTTTTATACGTATTTGTGGAGTTTCTAGTACCGGTGCTCTGCCGGAGCAGTGAAATGGTTTAATCTGCTAGGATTTTAAGGTTTTGTTTTCTTGATCTGTACGTGTGTGTTTGCGTTGCTGGATGTGCATTGTCTGCGTGTACAGATTTCGTTTGTTTTGTAATTTGTGTGTTTAACGAATGAGTGAATGCGTGCACCGGTGCACGCCTATGCGACGGCGTCAGGGTGAGCAGCCAACAAACCCACGTAAATGCAACTTTTTCTAGGGTGGAATACGGGGGTGCCTGAGTTTCCTGGTCTGCACTCGGCCCCAATCCTTACCATGGCTCCCATTCTCTCCTCTATTCCTCTCTTGCGCCCCACTCCACTTGCTTGTATTCCTGATGCTAGTCCCCATCATTCCTCTGTGTCCATAGGCGCTAGGTGTAGGGGCAATGGGGGTGCTACCGCCCCCCAAAATAACCATGCTGGAGTTCAAAAGGGGAAAGAACAATAAAGATGCTTCTAAATGTTTCTTTTTATCTTCTAAGACAGGGTCGAGTGCCAGGTTATGTCTCCTGACAAATCGCTGCTTATTCTTTTAGGAGGGATAGTGTTTTTTACTTTTCTTTGTCTGAGTGCCAGGTTAGAGGATTCTGTAAAGTGATCTGTGTGACAGCCTTAGGAGTGTGACAGGAAAGGCAATGGGAAGTAATTTTTTCTAACACAGTAACATTTACATAGCTGTAAATTAACCGTACATGTATTTCAAGATGTGTCAGAAGTAAGGAAAGCACAAACGAGGGAAACTTTTAATTCTGAAGTCTCCGTTACACAGGATATCTGTGCAAATTTAGTGGTCAATTAAATGGGAAATGTGCTGTCTTGTGTGATGCAACATTGGTGGCAGCCCCACTAGCACCGCAACGTGCATTTGGAGTCTCTTGCCTCCTTCCGCATACTTCCCCTCTTCTCTCGCCCCTCTGCTTCGAATCCCTCGATGGTGCCTACCATACACCCCTGTTGGCCAAGGCTGGCTTTAGGCTGGTGTGACTTGTGTGGCCGCACTGGGCGCTGACCTGGATGGGGAGAGCTAACTGCGTGGGATGGTGCTCTGTGTTTAGCACTAACTTATAATTTAAAAGCACCTGAATCAAAGTTCCATGTGCACTAGCTGTCAGGCAACAATAAAAATGTCAAGATAACTCTTGTGATTAATGTTCCTGCTAGAGAGAGACCGACTTTTGTCTAGTGGCAATTTTGATTCACCATAAAGTAGCGTAGAGGATTAATGCGCCTGCTGTAAAGAACAGATCTGTATTTTATGTGGATAGCTGAGTGGGTTAGTAAAGACAGCCTTTACTAGCGCTTTAAAATAAATTAAATGTATGTGAGAGAGGGGCTATTAAGTGATGAGGAGCACTTTTGCTGTGTGGTAGTGCAGGAATCCAAAGAGGAGGTCCTGAGGGGGTCACCAAAAAAGATTGCCGCACAGGGTGCCGCCAGTGCTAAAGCCGGCCCTACTGTTGGCTCTCTGTTTTCACCTCTGTGCCCATGTTCCCTCTTCGCCCTCTAATCCATATGTGTCTAGGTACTCTGTATTTTCTCTTCTTGCATCTGTTTCCTCTCTGTCTCCGACTTCTGACTCTTTATGCATCCTCTCTCCTCTTTCCAAGCAGACAGGTGAAAGTTGGGGTGAAGACTATCCCTCCTCTTGTCTCTCTCTCACCCCTCCATCTCAAAGTAAATAAACAGGAGGCCAGTAGGTGGGGGGCTAAATAGATGCATTGAAGATCTGCTGAATTGAGGACTTGAAGATGGGGGCCACTCTGTGTCACCACACCCACCACATAGCTCCTGAGCCTTCACAGAGTGACAGCCACGGCCATGCCCTGCCTCACCTCTCCCCGTTCCCTCCTTCATCCATTGACAGGCAGTTCAGAATCAGGGGGTTGGGTATGGGGTGAAAGGAAGGTGAAATCATATCTCCCAGAAGCCCCCCTTTTAGCTCTTAATCGTGGCACTGTTAGCGCGTCTGACCTTAATAAGTAAACTTACAAGGGGATGCGAATAGGTCAATGAACCTTTGGACTCACAATTATGATGATCCCACCATAATTCCAGTAAATACAGATCAATAATCAATATCAACAATCAACAATAATCATTTACATTAATAATCAATTGGAGTCAATAATTGTCACACACCATGACCTTTCAGTCATGAATAACCACACCTTTAGTAAAAGTTAGAATATTTATTTCCCTATGTTAACAATGCTAACGTCATGTAAATTAATCTCAAAATCAAATGATAAACATACAGAAACAACACTGGCTGTCCAAATCTACGGAAGAAACATAATCTAATCAAAGTTTGAACTACAACACATTCTAAGGTTACAGTGCAAATTAATAAGCAAGAACAATTGTGCAAAGGAGATCACATACATTTAGATTCAGCAGAGAAATTAATCAAACAGTATTCCCTATTAGAGTAAGGAAACCTTAACTAACACCAGAATAGCATCAGCATGTTGGGCTTCAGCAAAACAATTAGTAACACAAATTTGGAAAACATCTAACTATGGCTCTATCAAAACAGTGCAGTTGGTACCTAGAAATAAAAAGCAAATATGCATAACAAACGTGTACAATAATACCTCTCCTCAATGGGATTGGCAAGTTAAGATAGTCTTCGTCATCAGGACATCAGTTCAGTCAGCAAGGCACTAGGATTCAGCATAAAAGTTCAGAAAACGCAAAGTCTTTAAGCAATAAAGTTAAGCACTTCTGTAGTCAAGACGCACAGGAAATTATTGACCTTTCGGCCAGCAAGAAAATGGGCAATGGCTTTTCTTCCCTCGGTGCAGTCCTGTTAAGTTAAATTCCCTAAAACGACTTCCCAAATCCCTATAGGTCAAGGGATTGCATGTTCACACTTTGCCCAATAAAACTAAAACTTCAAATCTATGAGTTATACCACTACTCCGTTCACATGTAGCTGATTGTTTTTTCCTTCAATGTCCTCATCATCCGGCTCGTCAGGTAACAATGGAGTCAGTGTCTCCATTGTTCTCCTCATGAGAAAGTCAGTCTTACACATATTACACACATAATGTTACATTTAGCAACAACAGCATCCTCTAGCAATCGGTTCTCATGAGAAAAGACTCTCAACTATGAGTACATTTAAACGACAGTGGAAAATCACAATTTAACCCTCTAGGACAGCCATTTATTAAACTTTAAGAAATACAGCTTGAAATGAGGCCGGGCAACTAGACCAAGACCTTTGCTAAGTTAAGTCCTGCAATTGATCAAGCTTATACATAATGCATAACCCTTAATACAACATTTTACTACATTAATCAAGCATATGCTCAACATTTCATATTAATACTGTTAATAAGTACACTTCGTGAATATTGGTGGCCACTCATTGTGATCACATTTTCAAATGTGTGCATTATTTTTCTACGTTATTATATTTTCTACACAAATCCATTACTCAGACTACATGGACACATATTAATATTTTTTATTAAAACACCTGCGCTAGCAGCTGCAAAGAAGGAAGCAAGAGAAACTGGGGGCGCGAGACTGAGAGGCATAAATGGCTATAGTTAGGAGACTGGGGGAAAGAAAAAAATCTTGAAGTAAGAGAGAGCACAAGCATAAGGGCGAGAGGGAGAGAGAGGTGATAAATATACAGAGATCAGACATACATTGGAGAGAAAGAGGTTTCATCCTTAAGAGAAAGAGAGCTGGAGAGAGGCCACAAGAACAGCTGTGAGAAAGAAGGGAGAGAAAAACACATAGACAGTTGAGAGTAATTAGAGACCAAGAATAGAAAAGAAAGAGCCCTCCAAGGAAACTGGAGAGAGAGTGGATAGGATGGAAACAGCCAAGTAACAGAGACCAGAAAATAGCTTAAAGATCCCTCTACACGCTCCGTGCCTCCACTGTCACCATCACTTTCTCTGTTATTCTTTTACATTCCATTTGTGTGTGTGCCCATATGCACTTTAATCTCAGATGCACACTATGGCTCCCCCTCCTTAGGCCTACACTTTCTATCCATATTATTTCTTCTCAGTCTCTCCCTAACCTTTTATTTTTCTCGTCTTCTCTCGCTCTGTCTCTTAAATTCTTTGTTCTCAGTCTTCTGATCTTTCATTCTCTCCATGTCACTCTGTCACGTTCATTCTTAATGTACTTCTCTGGGCTTTAATGTTAGATGTGCAGCTTAGACTCTCCCAAACTAGCCCAAATATCACACATAAGGGCAATAACATCGAAATGCATCATAATTGCCCTTCCGGCAAACAAATTGCCAAGATTTGATACTTCTACCTGCAGAAGATGCCAATCAGTGTGTAAACCTGTTCTTTTGTCTTTATTTTTAACAATCATGACAAGACGGGAACACGCTCTGACATGCAGATGTGGTCGCTGTCTTTGACAATCTGATAGCTGATAAAGTGCCTCCGAAGGATCGGGGACAGTGTTAACCTTGACAGTGGATGAGGCAATGCCCCCCCTAGCTGAATTATAATAGTCAATAAAGCAGGCAGTATAGTTGGTTAAATAGGCCTTCTTGAGACTGAGTCTAAACTAAAAACCATGAAGGTTTATTGAAGATCAAACGTTGAATTCAGAAAGCAATACTATAGTTAGTAAGTCAGTAAAGCTTAAGGCTCTGTCAAATTCAGCTGTAAGTCTAACAAAATATTCTAAGCTTAAGGCAAACTGGCTTGGGTCTGCTTTTTAAGAGTCGGGCAAAAATGTTGTTATCACTTCCAGATTGAGCCTTCTTATAATGAAGAATATGCAGTGAAAATAGCATTGTCAGAATAAGGTGATCACATTGTTACACAGGTTTAACAAATCAGAATACAGAATGTAATGCATTATCACCTAACACCATCCTAACATCATCCCCTAAACGAATATTAATATATAATAAAATATAATGATATTTGACCTAAACCTATCACATATGAACATAAAAATCAAGTAACACTCAAAACAATGACACTCATGTAATAGGTAAAATTGCTGTAGCAGGCTTGAAAAGTCCTTGCATATTTTTATTTCTATGGTAAAAAAACTTTCCTGGTTCACCGAGGACATCACAATAACAAAATAGATGGAGTTCAAACTGGTTTGGGCCTTGTCTGGCCAATGTTACAATAACAGAGATGCAAAAAGTTATAGCAATGGCAGAAAGAATGCACCTCCTGTAAGTGTCGCGCAGTATTCAGGTAGACTAAACTTCTTTCAGAGTGACTACCAAAGGTGCTATATGGTTGACTACCCTGCTACCCACAGGTAGAGATATATTTTCCTTAATACATGATAAATTTACACATCACAACCAAAACACCCTGTACATTCAAACAGTAGAGAAGTCATTTGTGTTTCAGACAGATCCGTCTTGTGTTAAAAATCTTCTTTTATTTTGAAAACTCAAATCCATTCATGCTTCCGTACAGTTCTTCATTACAGTTGTTTGTACTTGACAGCCAACACGTGTTTCGTCACAAACGTGACTTTATCAAGGCTGTAGGTATAAAGATGAACATATGTTTATGAACCTAATATACACAAACAAAATGCACTGACTGAGAGGTGCCTTCCCAATGAGAAACATGGCATGCCTACACTAAATGTGATATGAGGTGTGTATATATAGATGGTGTGATATGTGCACACAGCAAATGTGCAAATATTTAATATAGTGTCGTAGTTTGACTCTTGCTCTAGGCAAGACTGCTGGTTTAGGGATGACAGTACTTATGTTTGTAGGCGACTATGCCAGTCCTACAAGTCGCAACTGTCGGCCCAACCCTCCCAACTCACAAGCTGCACCTCACCAAAAACCCAAACAGTAAAAGGTGATTTGTGGCAGCCCTTACGCGTGGACTCAAGAGTGTGACATCTCAGGGAGTGTTGTGGTTAAACTTAGATTACCCCTTTCTCACAAACACCATGTCTCAATCAAACACAGGCAATGAAGAAGATGCAGTAAAGTTTCAATAGGTTTTATTTAGCAAAACTGCAATCTGCAATAAGTTGTATGGGCTGCAATGAATAGGATAATAAACAGTGCAAGAAACAGAATGGTAAAGACGAGTCATTAATACAAAGACCCCCACCATCTTACAATAACATGAAATGACATGAGATGTGAAATATGTCCTAATACCCTAGCATAATGAGACTAACCTTCAACCTAAAAGAGAGCTAGATATGTTAAACCTAATCTGCCAATGCCATGTCCATGAGAAGAGCCCCCCACCCTCGTTACCTTGGAATGAGGTCTCTTGCCCAGTCTCCGTAGGGACACGAAGAATGGGTCAGTGTCAAGGCGACGTGCAGCATCGATAGCAGCGATGGCATCTGGTCGGAATCCCTCTGACTATCTGTTTAAGTGAGAAGTATTTATACAGATCTGCTTGGACCCCTGACATAGGTCTGTTCCCAAACAATAGACAACAAGACATTTTTGGGACGGTAGTTTATATAAACAATTCCTTCGAAAGCGTGAAGAACGAAAGTACCTAATGTGAACACCTACAGTTTGTTTATCTTTGTTGCTTGATATTGACACCTTAGCGCGGGGGCACTGATAACGCGAAACTAAAACATGGGCCTAATTAAAAACAAGGCAGCCATGTTAAAAGATTTAATTAAGTAAATGCACTACAACTGAGCAAGCTCAGTAGGGTAAAAGTCACTAGGTGACGGGGCACGAGTCTGCAAGCTAAAAGGCTAAGCTAACTCCTGTATCCCACTAAAACAAACTAGGATTCACTACAATAGGAAATGAAGCTTATGTGAAGACCAATGCGGATAGCTAGATGTCAGGATATAAAACACCTTAAGTGTCTTTTTAAAAAATAAGGAGAGAAGAAAAGTCATAACATCCACTGTAACTGTCCTTGGTGTGCTTAGTCCCCATGATAAATAGCAGAGAAATGTTTAAAGAAAAAAAAATATATATATATATATATATATATATATATATATATTAATCTTCAACACATGGACCGATGACCATCTGACGGCTGCACCGATCCCGTTAGTCAGATCCCAATTATTGAAACAAAATCATGTTCAGCAAGCTCAAATTCAGTTTGTTTAATTTATTTCTTATAAGGGTAACACAGAGTCCTGAGATAAGATGTCAACGCGTTTCGGCATATATATATTTAGAATATATTATTAACCAACCCGTGTTCCAAAAACGTCCAACACATCATATAATCGCGTCTGGAGCCAAGCTCCACAGTATACTCATATCGTGAGTAATGGCAATGTGTATTCATAAGCGAGTTTCAGTAGAGTTATCTGAATAAGTAATGCTTCAAAAATTTACATCTTCAGAGATGTTTTCAGAAATTAGCAGGTCAGACCATGACAAGCCCAATATTCTGTGGTTAGAAATAACACAATGCAGGATAAGCAACTGATGAGAAAACCCTGGCGAGTTGGGCGTAGTTAATAAGGTAATGGCCTGTAAAGAATACTTCAGTCTGCTAGAACAGTATAAAACTACCTATTGAATATACCTTACAGCCTTGATAAAGTCACTGTGTGACGAAACACATGTTGGCTGTCAATTGCGAACAACTGTAATAAGGCTGTCAAGTACGAACAACTGTAATGAAGAACTGTACGGAAGTATGCATGGATTTGAGTTTTCGAAATAAAAGAATATTTTCAACACAGAACGAATCTGTCTGAAACACACATGGCTTCTTGGTTCTCTATTGTTCGAATGGGCACAGTGCTTTGGTTGTGATGTGTAAACAGATACAAAAAGTGCAGTTTTCTTGCTTGTAGTGGAAAACATTCATGTTATATAGCAAACATTGTTAATTAATCAGAAATGTCTTTAACACAGGTGTGATAAGCTTTGTGACACAATGTCTCTACTAATCTGTAAAGCCAGGTGTTGCTCACCTTCTGACAAGCTGCCACCAAGGGACAAGAGCATAGCGGCTGGGACCCTCTTTGCTTCAGGAACAGATCCGGCATGATGGACTGGCTTGCCCCTTTCTTCTCCCGACTTTGGATTAAGTCCTTTTCCGTTTATTGGCTTCAGACTCCCTTGAGGTGTTTCACCTGAAGCGATTTTGAACACTTCCACCATCTCCACTGAAGATGTGTCACGTTATTGGTGCTCATCAGAAGAGATCATGGTCCCTTCACCGTCTGCTAATTGCCTCTCTCTTCGCCAAGATTTGGTTCTTACAGAATCCCTTCACTGCCACGGTAGAGGTTTTGTGGAGGCCTACCTCGGCCTTGTTCCAAAATTACACTTCTGTTTGAACTCCCATGAAGCTGCATGCCTTTGCAGCAACACCCATAGACATCATTTAAGGGTCGCAGCTACAACCACAGGCTTGCCCCTTGCAGCACCTGGTGTTGCCTTTGCGGCCTCTTTGGTGCCAAAGGCAATGTCAACACCAGGAGGTAAACAGTGCTGTGATGTGCCCTGTTTACCTTCTGCAGCTCCAGCTGGGGACTCTGGCATTCAGCTACTGGCACTGTAAAAGAAACAAATATGAGTGCAATATACAGCCTCCTGAATTTAAAAAATGGAGTTAAAAAATACACATTTTTTTTAACAAAATGCTACAGATTTGTATTATCGTGGACTTGTTGAAAACCTTACATCTGTGTTGTATGTTTGTGATAACTCACTAAAGTGATTCTAATCAGTGTATTAACAATTTTAAGGAGAAATGTATGATCATAACATAGGTCACATTGGTCTACATGAAGAAATACTGGTGGGCAAAACTACAAATGTTTCTTAAATCTTTGTGTCTTTCCGTAGTTCCTCAATATATTTCATGATTGAGGTATGCATTGTAGAAACGATTAAATCATGTTGGTTTGAGGTATAAATATATTTGGCGTTTCTCTCTTGTGTTGGGCTGTTTGTATCACTAAATTCTCTTCTTCCAACAAATGCATATTTTTCTGCAATAAAAAAAAAAGAGAAATGTGTAATGTTCCCATGAATTATTATATCATCTTTTAAAATGTAGGTGGCATATAAAACAGACATTTATTTGTGTTAGTAACGTGAGTTATGTAATTGTGTGGTTAGAAGTCTCTTAATTTCAGCAGTGTCAGTTATTGTAATGCCATCAGGATTACAGTCATGTAATCTCACTTCAATGTCAAAGATCATATGATGTCACTTTCTGTGATGATATTGGGTCAAAGGGTGGAAACGTGAGGTCATTCTCACTACCTCTGGAATGTTGATGAATTGAAACCATACCAACACCCACTCATAATGTACCTATCAGCAAAGCCTAAATGTTCCCCATAAATTGGAATAGGCATCCTTTGCAGCAAATCAAAATTGAGTATTAATTTACAAAAAACGTTTTGCACTAAGAACACAGCATAACAGATTGTTACGAAATGATTCCCCAGTTTAAAAAGGGCAAGCTGTAAACACAGACAGCCCATATACTGTGGATGAAGAGTTGTAACTCGCGAAGCCATATGTTTCCCGGTTATTGCGTCGTTGGCACGATCTTGGATTAGCGAGGAAGGAGTTGATGCTCTGTGGTGGTATTCCTTTGTTTTTACACCTTTAAAGGCGCAGTCCAGAGGCTCCTATAAGATTTGATCAATAGCCAGGGCGTGCAAGTTCCTAAAACCTGCAAAGTGTTTCCCGGAACCGCAATAGAGAGAGGCAGGCGCCTGCCTGTTCTGGATAGCGCCCAAGGCCTGTGTCTGCCGGAGAGACCGCCCTTTCTTATAACACCAGAGGACTCTGGGGTGACAACAGCCCCCCCCCCCCTTGTGCTACATCATAACAATAGTTCTTTTGAAGTAGTACTAGCTGTCCCAGCCTTCTAGGAAAGAGAGAGATGTCGGCCTAACCTCGGGGTTGTAATGCCAAGCACAGTATATTCACACAAAGTTTTGGCCAAGGACGTTCATTTAATTTTACATTCATGAGGTACATTTATTCAGACTGAATTGCCACATTCACTGGTTTATGGTTAAAACTGGGGTTCTGTGAATTCCAGAGGAATCCTGTAACAGAACAACATAGCCCCTTGAAAGTAGGCTCCAGTGGCTTAACAAAACCGGCGGCAGCTCCCCTGTGAAGTGTATGGAGGGGGGCTGCCCAGCGCCCCAAAACACCTCTTCCCCCCACTGCTACGAAATCCTGTACATTCTGAAAACTCTGACAATTAATTTTTTTAAAAGCTATACACTCTCTGGTTCATTTCAAGGGCAAGCAATGAAATCACAAAACTTCACCGTTCTATTAAGAATTAAAATACACTTAAATCTTAATCGTCCTTCTGAAGTTGATGCAGTTTGCACATTTTGATTAGATAGCAATGACGTATGTCATTTGCAGCGCTTAGAAGGGACCAACGTGCTGTAGTATATGCGCAATATGTTATTATTAAAGGACTGCACAAGAGTGTAGTATGGATCTTTTATACAATCGGTGCCCAATGCCACGAGAATTATGCGATTTTGCGGCTAACATGTTGTCCGCATGATTATGGATTTGCAGCGCGCAATCCTTCATTATCTATATGATTTGCTTTTTATAACACAGAAATGTAGTTTCTATTTCTAACGGATTATAAACTGTTAAAAACGCCCCTTTTGCTGTGCAGGGACAGTTCACTTTTCAGTTACTGATTGCTGTATTGAAATGTTAAACTGGTACCAGTGAGGTGAAAGGTTTGCCCAGACAATGTTAACAGATGAATAAAAGACAAAATAGTTAAATAATATTGTCACAAAATGTGCCACATAATTTCTTTGCTTGGCTCATATTCTAGCCAACCGTGCCGCATAATTTGGTCCCCTCGAGCTGCATAAATTCAGTGACCTCGGTGACTTATGTCATTGAAGGATTAATTTGATCGCTCAGCTCTTTTTCAGACTATGCATTCACAAACCTTCGTAACACTCTTCGTAACCAGGCTCCGAACAGGAAAATCTAGATATGTGCAAAAGGGACTGGAAGGCACAGCACGTCACAGAAGGACACTTGTACACAAACCTCAATTCAGACATGCACTCGGGGTCCACTAACTGTGCCATATGCTCTCTCCTGTGTCCAGTAATGTACTTCCGGAATTGTGGCCTGGGCCTTCCACCGGCACTGCCCCTCGAGGTCGTTCCTAAGACTACCTTCCTCGCGGGGCTTTCTTTTCTCTTGCTGCCCCCCCTTCCTCTCCCTCTGTGTACCCACCATGGGTCACCCCAGCCAGCAGCTCAAACTGTGTGCCCCAGGAGAGGCCACACTAGTCAAACTTGCAGGTGCCTACTACCGGCTTAGTGCCATGCCACCATCTGCACACACATGGCACATTGGCGCTCCGTGATCACGATGCCACCCAGTCGACAATGACTATCTACACAATATATAAAGTACTTACTCCGCACAGAGTGTGCTAGCTGGGCTCAGGCATTGCTCCAATTCGGATTTGATGACGGGCAAATCTGGAGCCCAAGCAGGGCTTGACTGGCACACTGGGGGCTAGCTGTGGCCAGCTCTGGGAGGAGCTAAGCACCAGTGGTTACATTCACCACCCAGACCCAGGAGACAGTAGGCGCTGCCACCCTTGGGTCCAGAGACGCCGCGACAGCCATTGGACTCTCACCAGCTCCAGGTTCGGAATCCTCATTGTCAACTCAAGACCAGACCTTTTTAATGCATTTACTGGTTTGGCTGCACAACACATTTGAACATACAGTCAGCCACGCCTAACACGCTGTCCACACAGCAGAAATGTGTTGCACTCATGGCAGATATGAGAACGAACAAACACGAATTATGCAACCCTTACCCCCTACACACTTTCCAGTCACACCTTGTCCCCCCGCACACACTTGCACTCCAAAACCTACAAGCATTTCAGCTGCATATACACAGTTTGCAGGTCTTGCAAACACTGCTGCAGCAAATCTGCAAGTACAATCCTGCACCAAACTTTGTACAAACTCTGCGAATACACTCCAGCCACAGTGTCTGCACTCCCAAACAATAACAAATCCTAGATTGCACACTCGAACACACCTTTGCGTTCGCCCACTCGCACCTGGAAAACAATTGTGAAATATTTCTGGCACACACTGATAGCTGATTCAGAAACTACGCAATACACTCCTCCAAAGCGCACGAAAACGTGCCAAAAAAACAAATACTGAGATGACGTAAATTTTATGTGTGTCTCTGTTGCAGCACACCACCGGACTGGGTTAGCAGCAAGGGGAGGGTGGCTCCAAAATGTCCCTGCACCGGTGGGCTGGTGAGCAGATTCCAGGGTGCTCAGTGCCTGCCAGGCCCTCACCCAGCAACGTGCCCCTGGGCTCTGGATTGTGGTGCACCGTCCAGACAGGCCGTGCCCGCCCTGTCACTGCCCGCCCTGTCACTGCCCTGTACACACAGAGAGGGATCCGCACTATATGTAACCGTGTAGTCGGACGATCCCATTGACGAATTAAAGAACAGTCCAGAGATTGGAGACGCCGGAACACATGCTCTTCGTTTCCCCCGTGCTCAGTCTCTAGAATGTGCTGGAAAGTTTGAGGGCGGCTTCCTGAGAGACTGGTAAGGTGAAGGCTCAAGAGCACCCCGGATGCGGTTACTTAACCCACACCACCCAGTCCCACTTGTCACTGGCCCTCTAAGCGCACCACGGGGGAGCTTGAAATTGGAGATAGTAATGTACATGCCCCTCAGTCCGCCTCCCCTTCACTGGCTTCTGTGACGGGTGGGACAGCCTGCCTAGGAAGCGCGGCTTTCGCTGCGCATAGATGGTCGTCAGTCGAGCCGTGCATCAGTGCCGGGGCCGGGCACACGGCTTCTAAAGCACTGCGGTGTAGGCCAGGTTCTTTTTCATGACTGGAGGAGCCACAGAGGTGTGCGTAACACGAGGAGTGGCCTCGGCGTGAGACATAATTCAGCTGAGAGGAGGTGCGGCACACGTGACACTGTGGGCCAGAAAGTACTGAACTGAGCTGGTTTCTAACTGGAATGAATGATTGCCTCGGTCTACAGACAGACGATTAAAAAAGCATCTCAGTTAAGTTCATGAGATGTCCTCCCTGGCCCAACTACATAAAAACAGCTGTCTGCATCAGGAGCCTCAAAAATGTAACTTATTAGGAAAGTTGAGTCCTCTGCCCATCGGGGCACCTTCCCAAAAAAAGTAATTATAGAAGAGGACAGAGGACAACATTTCATGAGCCAGTTCGACTTTTGTAATAAATGCTGCTGCGGCCTGGAAGATTGAAAAGACACTATTAAGGCAGGTGCTGAGGGGCCCCATTTCGACCAGGACCCCGAACTCCAAGGCCCTACATTACAGCACTGGTAGATTCCCACCCTAAAACACGATTACATTTGTTCCAGTGCAGGTAAGAATAAGTGCATTTTCAAGATGGGAATGATGGTAGAATACTGTCATATTTAAGAGGAGGTTTCTTTGTGGTGACGCTTGTGCGCTAATGCATGGCTAGTGCAGAAGTGTGCCCGTTTTATGCATGCGAAGTTTCATACTTACTGTGAAATGGCATGCATACGTATTACGCCTTAAAGTCTTCCAGGAAATCCACAACTGTCATAGACATTAAGCGGCGCCTTCAGGATTCTTTCGGAATCTTAGAATAGTTAGGAAGTTGCTTCAATGTAAGCATCATCCTTTCGTAGAAACGTTCTGTTCCCCCTCTCCCAACCCCACGTCTTTTATGAATTTTCCCCCTAGTGATGGGGGGTGGGGGGCATTCTGTGTTCATTCCTGGAGCTCGGTCAGTCTGCATGAAGTTCAGAACAAACCCACGATGATGGTAGATGTTGGTGGAGTGGCCCGCAAATTTAAGTGACTGAATCAAACATGGATAAAGTGAAGGCCAATGGATATCAGGTAGGTTTCCCAACGGCTTGTGACCCTTGACGAATGTGACTATAGATGCATGCCCCCCTCCTCCCATGTAGCAATATAGGATTCCCTAACAGGGAGTCAAGGCCGGATACAGAAGCTAGCAGGCGAGTAATATTTGATTGGTTTGCATGTGTTGAATGTTACATAAGAAGTTCTGGGGCAGTGTGATTGTCCTGATGAAAGCCCTGGACTCTTGGAGCCATCTGCTTTAGGGCTGAAACATGTTGACTGGCAATTAGGGTAGTAGGACCATGATATTCTAAACACCCCCGCTTTCTATCATTAGAAATTGTAACCTTAACCAACCCCACTAATAAAGGGATACTTTGGTAGGTTGGAGGTAATTTTACTATATCTCGAGAGCCTCGGTTCACATTATCTAAAGTGCTCCCTGAAACATGGTCAAGCCCATCCCGGTTTTTAGGGACCGGGATGAGACCTGATGATGAAGCATGCCACTGCTAAGGTGGGTGATGATCTAACAAAAAGAATAAACTTTTCTGTATAGGCCGATGGACTACCAGGGGACAAAATACCTCGTTACATTTCAGGCATGGGATACTTTTGTGTGTTGTGCTAATTTCTCTACAGGGAGTGTATTCCCCCTCCTATATCTCTAAAGCCTCGCTTCCCTTCCCCAGAGGAAGGCTTTTTCCCTTCTCAGGGTTTTTGTTGGTGCGCCACATAACAACAATAATATTGGCCTTATGTATAGTGCACATGACAAACGGATGTCTTTTGGATTACTTAAGGCAGTGTTGTCATGGCATCCCAGATGGAAAAGTTCATGCTTAAAAACTTTTAACTGATGTCAACTCAGTGATATAATCGAATGGGTTACAGTGAAACGGAAGCGTTCAAGTAATAACCTACTTTTATTAAATTCTCAATTTTTAATATTAGTCTTAATTATATTTAATTGATATTTACTTTATAATTCATGTGGCTAATGTTTTGATGACTCGGCTTTGGCAGACCCCTGGCTCGGGCTTAGAGCTTTCTACAAATTTCCTGGCTCGTTAGTGGTTTTCACTAATGTCCTAATGTTTCCAGTACTACAATTTTACAGGCCCTAAGGACTGGGGGCTTGAGTAGCAGTACCCTTGTGTGATATTGGCATCCATTGATTATGGCTTCATCAGCAAATATCATTGTTGTTTTTTATTAACAGAAGCTGAGTACAGATTATTAGAAAGGGTACATCAAGGAGCGAACCTCTTTGGTGGACACATTTAGAGGTGGTGCAAATAGTGAAGGGCGGATTTTGCTAAATGTAGTTAAGATTGCCATACGGTATGGGATAATTTAACAGTAGAGTTTGTAAAAATCTATGCAGTAAACAGTCACCCCAGTGCACTGCTTCTAATTTAACATGAAACTGTAACTATCGTTACTCGAGCATCATCTCGCCAATTTCAAAAAGACACACACGAATTAATAATACAAAAATGATATCCTCTTGCAAGGCCTCCATTGCTTGGCTATACATTCTGTTAGCGAAAGCATTATTTACATTTATAGTTCTACAGAGAATGAATGGTATGAACGCTACCGAGCCTGGAATATATTATACTAGACAACAAAATCCCGAAGGAAAGCAAGAAATGCATGTCGACTTTTCAAACGTGTCAGCTATTTCTTTAATAGGACGCGTCTTACTTGCTAACATTTTACATTCGAGTGGTGTACGATCACCTTTTGTTTGGCCCACCAGGGGGCGCCAAAGCAACTGATTGCACAGTTTGTGCAGCTGTTATGCAATTTGGAGGTAGCGGTTTGCTTTTAGAAGACAAGAAATTACCACATCACCACGCACGATTATACATATGCTTTTAAACAAAAGTGAAATATATATATATATATATATATATATATATATATATATATATATATATATATATATTTCAATTAAAAAAAGTTAGTGACTGAATTTAGCCATACAAAACCATAGAAATTCAGCAGTTATCGTTACCTGAGCTAACTATAACGTGCCCCATAATGCTCTGCTTATGAGCTCACATATTACATCACCCATGACATGCTCAGTGACATAACGGATGACATTTCAAATGACATCAGTGATGACATCATCAGGTCACTGTTAGTGGTAATAGGGCTGTGTGAGTTGGTGTGTGAGTGGTTGAGCCATTTGTTCTATAGAAGTGTGAATGGATGTTTAAGTACCTGTTTGCTTGAGAAACTGGCTGTGTGAGTGGCTGTACAACTTAGTGAGTGGGTGTGTGAGTGCTTGTATGGATGATTTAGTGGGCATGTTAGTGAGTGTAGCAGTGAGTGAATTAGTGACTTAATGAGTGAATTAGTGAGTAAGTGGGTGTATAAGTACCTGTATGCATAAGTGAGTGGGTGTGTCAGTGACTATTTCGTAGAGTGAGTGGTTGTGAGTACCTGTTTTGCTGAGTGGGTGCGCGAGTGACACAATCGGTGATTGAGTGGGTGCGTGCCTATACAAATTAGTTGGTGTGTTAGTGGTTGAATTGGAGAGTGAATAGTTATGTAAGTGACTCTATCAGTGAGTGAGTGGTGTTGTCACTGAGTATATGTCCAAGTGTGTGGGTGTGTAAGTGGTTGTTTGGATGAGTGAGTGGGTGTGTAAGTGGTTGTGTAGGTCTGTTAGTGGGTATGTCAGTGGTAGTGTGGATATATGAATGGGTGTCTGAGTGGCTTTGTGGGTCTGGAAAGGGGTGTATAACTATCAGTGTGTGAATAGCTGAAATAGTACTATATGGATGAGTGAGAGGTTGTCTCAGTTGTGTGCGTGTATGTATGTCAGTACTTTTATAGGTCTGTGAATGAGTATGCAAGCAAGTGTTTGTGGTGGTATGAAAGTTTGTATTGGGTATGTGTGGGTGTGTGAATACTTTTGTGGATGATGTCATCAATGTAATCTGAGATGTCATCAGTTATCCCACTGATCGTCATGAGTGATGTAATAGGTGCGGTCATAGGTAGTGCATTACAGGGGCACACGTTATAGTGAGCTCAGGTGACTATGACTGCTGAATTACTATGGTTTTGTACAACTAAATTCAGGACCTAACTTCAATGTCCCTGTGATCTTTGTTTTTTCAGTGAATTTCTAAGTTTAAAAAAATATTTCTGAACTATATTGTCCCTTTATCCTTTGTTTTTTCAGTGAATTTCGATGTTTTTTTAATGTAAAGTTATTTTAATTACGTTAATCTAAACAGTGACTGAGTGTGTATGGGTGTATGAGTGAGTGTAAAACTGGTGTATGATTGACTACATAATTAGAGTATCACTGATTGATTGAGTGCTTGAGGGGTGTACATGAAAAGGATAAAAGTACTAGAGAGAATCAGAGTATGATTTAGAAAAAGAAAAGAGAATAAGGTAGATAAAACAGTTAGAAAGTAATAATAATTTGAGCGTACATATGTTTGCCATATTTTTTTCTTAATGAGTTTAGAGGATGCACGGATCCACCGTGGTGCCAGAAAAAATTGGAACAGCAGTATTCTGTTTTCTTTTCCGATGACATGAACGGGAGGGATCCACGGATCTGGACCGGAGGCGCAGATCCCGCTATTTTTTAATGCAAAGGTTTCACTGTATATGCACCTCTGTTTTGGATATTTGTATATGGTGTACCTATATGTTGGTATTTATATATGTTACTCCATGGTTTTGTTACTTTTAAAGAAGTGATTTTGCGATGAAACTCTATCGGCAGATCCACCTGATATGAAAAAATAAACCTTTCAAGTTCATTGGCTGTATTTGGACCACACCCTTTAACTTTTGTACCCACACCCTAGACTACTCATTTCTACATAGAATTCAGTGAAGACAGTAGTCATAGCTGCTGTTTGTGGTGTATTGCTTGTATGGTTGCCTTTTTGTTTTCTTAAACAAATGGCAAATGGTTCACTACAGCCGAGCAGCAAGATCCTGCAATGAAAGAGAAGCCAAAGACATTGTATGCAACAAAGCAGAGTGACGTCTGGAAGTATTTTACTTTAGCTCCCAGTGAGGAGAAAGTAACTGGAAAGTTTGTTACTTGCACTATTTGTAGTAAGCAACATTCTTGTGGCACATCAAAAAAAATACTCTAACGGTACAAGCTCAATATGGAATCAACTTAGATCAATCCACGAGCGAGCCTACTCCAGGTTGATGAGGGAGAGAGAAACTGAAGAAGGTGCTTCAACACCCACTGGTGCAGGAGCAGAGACAGGAGGAACCGTTGCTATTCCATCAGTGAGCCAAGAACTGGGCAGCACAGTCACTTATTGTGCACAATGCCTTGTGCTCATCTCTGCAAAAGTTTCATGTTGCACAATTTTTTGCAGCAATTAGTAACCATCTTTGCTATTTTTTTTGCTCATTTTATATGTTTTAGAGCATGTTACTGTTTCGGCACTGAAACACATTCCTTATTTGTTAATTCTATTGATCATTTGTTTTAGAGCAAGTTTATTTTTTTTGTAAACAATACAAAAAAGCAAAAAAAAAAGGTTTACAAAAGTTTATTTAAAAAAAAAAAAACAGAAAGGTTCTTGTCAGAACTGCTCCCTTTATTCAAAGAAGAGCTGTGGCTGTGTTTTTAAATGATGTGTGTGTAAATGTATGCATCATTGTGTGCTTGGTTGTCTGATTGTGTGCATTGGTGTGTGCCTGGGTGTCTCACTGAATGCACTAGTTTGTATCTGAGTGTGTCAATGTATGTATCAGTGTGTGCCTGGGTGTGTGTCATTGTATGCATCAGTTTATGCCTGGGTGTATCACTGTGTGCACCAGCATCTGTCTGGGTGTGTTAGCGTATGTACCAGTGTGTGCTTGGGTGTCTCGCTGTGTGCATCAGTGAGTGCATGCCTGTGTCAGTGTATGCATCAGTGTGTGGTAGTATATGCATTATTGTTTGCCTGGGTATACAATTTTATGAATCACTGTTTCCTTTGTATGCGCTTATCTGTATACATAGCTGCATTGACATTATTGTGTTGGTGTAGCTGTATAACTATGTGTACTTCAGTATGTTTACGGTTTTTCTTGTCATGAAAAAATATGTAACTAGTTACCTACATTACTGCAATAAATAGCTGCTTCAGTCTGTGCAAAAACATTAATAAAAGTTAAATTTAGAAATTATTAACTCCTCTATTAAAAGTTCACAATCTGTAATACAAATGGTATTGTTAATTAGAAGATGCAATAAATTTATATTGCTATATAGCAATCACAAATATTATTCAAACATGTTACATTCTTTTGTCCACTGTTCTCAGCTTCTATACTTTTGCACTATAAATGAAGTGTGCATAGGTACTCATCATTGAATAGTGGGTGTAATAAAACAGTCATATGGACTTAAAAAAAAACATAAGTACACAGCAAGTTATTTGAAATTAACATTACTATGTGTGGCACTCACTACCAATATTAACCAAACTGTTTTACATATTCTTGTCAAATTACATAAATATTATTACAGCTTTATAATAAAATTAATAGGTATGAATCATACTACCAGGTAAACAAGTTTTTAAAGACATCACCCTTAGTAGGCCGCATGATGCCATAAAGTCCAGTAATTCATGGAGGAGGAGTATAGTATATCACCTGTTCTACAAACAAAAGTTTACCAGTCTTTCTTTTTATCTTCTTTAGATGTGTGCTGTAGTTAAAACATTTCTGATCTCCATTTCCAGTTTAGTACTATGTCTGCGGTTTCCATCCGAGAGTAAGAAGATTTGAAGATACCTGGATGTTCCATTTTGTCAGCTGATATCAAATCAAATGTTTGCTCCTTTTCCAGTCATAGTAATTGTTCATTGAAAGATGTGCATTTTTGAATAGTAGGCATTAGACACACAATTGATTGTTGTTGTTGAATAAATTTAGGAAACATATCATTTATCAGTTGGGTTCCCAAACAACATTTTCCGTCTTTTGACATTATTCCTACTCTAATATTCTTCAGAATACTTTCATATTGCATATCAGATGCTTGATGCATGTTGGAAATGTGTTTACATTTCCAATGCTTCCTTTAAGATTTGTGAGTTTCTTCATGTGATAAGGTCTTAAACATAGGGAGTCCCTTCACTGGGGCAGGTTGGAGTAAATCACCAAAACAGTTGCATGCTTTCCTCCAAAAAGTACATGATAGTTTGTCTTTAAACTCTGTTGCATTCTCAAATGTACAAAGGCAAGCATTAAGATTGAGACCATGCTCACCTCATCAATAATTAAAGGTTTCAATTTCTTCAAGACTCTCGAAACTTCATGGAAAGGTTCACCAGATAACTTTTGGTATTCCAGTTTGTTGTGTTCAACAGGGAGCATTAGTAGACAATGAAAAGTAATTTGTTGGATATTGTGTGCAGCTAATCCAGTATGGCAAAGTAGAGTCTGTAGTCTTCTGTAGATATGTAGTTAGAACTTGAATTAGAAAGCTTTTTTCAGTGCCCACTAGTCCACTGACATACAAAAGAATTGACTTAAAACTTTACCAGTTACATTGATTATTTTCATGCAGGAATCCATGCTTTTTTCCTTTGACTTCCATGAATACTTCTTTTTGTTCATTATTGGGTTTTTGTACTAACTCTTCCACGCTAACATTTTCTTCTCTTAATTGTTGCATTGCTTTCTCCACTTCATTCATTACTATGGAAGCTTCATGGTCTATTACTGGTTGCCAAAAGGGATCTTGACGGAGAGGTTCATAATTCTGGCTGCATTGTGAACTTTCCTTTGCAATCTCAGTAGCAATTGTTTCTTCATTTAACATTTTAATATAGTTAGGAATTATTGGACTCTGAATACTGTCTTTCACAGCATTGAAAGAGTCTTCATAGCAATCAAACTGTACCAGTAGCTCTGTTTCTGATCACCAAGGTTTGAATAGTTGAAGTGCCAAGAAGAACAATTATATTTTCTTAGCAGTTTGACAAGTAAGTTTTCTATGGTTGATTAAGTTACCTTTTGTATGCCAAACTAAACAACCATCACAACTAGCTACACTATATTTGCCTTCATCATTGTTTTCTGAGACATTATTTCTGTACCTTTAGTGCTGCAGAATTTCGTAAAGACACATGTTTTCATGGTGTTGACTTTTTTTGTAGTAGGTATCCAACACATTTGTTTTTGCAATATCTCTACTCTCTTGATTCAATTCTGCTAAGCACTGAATTTCTGGGTAAGATTTCAAGACTCTGTTTCACGTGTTGGCAAGGCCTAGGGTAACTCATTAATTCCTTTAGACTTTGAGAACAAGCTAGCTGAAATCAACCTATCACAATACTCAAATTATCTTATCGTTCTATGAGAGAGCATTTTCAAGATGAAACTGTATCATTTCCTTGATAGAGATGTTTCTGCAGAAATCTCATCCCATTTTTTCTTCATCTCTGTTTTCTCTGACTTTGTGATGTATGAAGTGACATAGCGAGCAATGGAATTGTCAGCAACAAGCTGTATGTATGCATTCGCGTTGCATGATTTCAGGACAACAGGATTGTCGTTAATACATTTGGAAGCCTTTGATCTTTTAAGATTATATGTATTATTTGGTGATTTTCTTGTCAGTGTGTGCCTCACTGCAGATAAAAACGCTGGTCACTATTACCTTAGAGAGGATAGGCCTTGGAAAGTCAAAACGACATCTTGTAAAAAACCTTCCTTTACATCTATATCTTCATCGGCAGTACTTGACACATCTGTTTGTTTAGAACCGAAGAACTTGCTGTCTTAGGGGTTTGTTATTTTTCTCATGTGGGATGCTGCATTTAACATACTGCTCTGTGAAAGACAGTACAGAGTTGTCAGTGTGAGTTCCAAATTTCAGTGCATCCTGTATCCACAAGAGCATGTGTATATGAGGAGTAGCTCATGCCTGGCATTATCTCCTCCCAAGAAATCTGTAACTTCTCCAAGGTGAGGATTGGTTTTATTGCATATAAAAGCCAGCATTGCTTGAAACTTGCAATTGAAATAACTATATCGATTAGCAGCATCCAAAGAGCAAAGTTCACCTGTTGTCTTCAAATAAATATCCTTTATGTTAGAGTTTGCTCCTCTTAGAAATTCTAGTAAATCATCCCATGCATAACCAGCACAACTAAGAGTTACAAACCAAGTAGGTGGACCCAAGTTGTGGAGCATACATTTAAGTTCTCCATGATGACGGTAGCAGTATTCAGTAGTGCCACATGGACATGCCATCAAATTGATTGTTGTACTCCAGATTTTTCATCCTTACCTTGTATTTTATCAACCAAATATTTTGCAGAAACGTTTTGGAGATTCATATGCTGTTACTCATATTCTTAAAACAGGATTTAGAGTCCAGACAAGTCATTGTCAAATAACAGATGGAATATATAGGGAATACATTGTTGAAACCTAGGGTGCTTTCAAAATAGTCTTGTTGACCTGTATTCAGCTGGTGGTATTTGTAAAGGTCTGTCATAACAGCCACCTACTCCTGTGAAAAATAGGTGTGGATAGCAACAAGCCTTTAAACTTTTTTCCTCAGACACTCAATGGAGCATCGCTAGGTTGTTTCATTTGAAACAAATCAATAGCATCCCCAACAACATCTTTTGAACATAGTGGATGAATACTAGAGTGTTCATATATTTCTGACTTCTGCCTATCCACTTTTTCTATTTGTCAGCTTGATTGTAGTACTTTGTGATCCATACAACTTACATCTCCAGTAACATTAATATTTTTATTTAAACATTATTTTCTTTCAAATATATTGTAGCTTTTTTTTTGTACTTTATTCACATTCACTGATTCTTGTCAGATGTTTTTACTTTTTGTTGGAACTCAATTTACTAGAATAATCAGTGGTTCATTTACACCTTTTTTGACACCCACAGTATCTATATTTTTTAAATCTAGAGGTAAATACACAACTCTTCCCTTAAGTACTTTTCATAGTTCTGTTGCTGACAGTTCCCCTGTTTTTAGCTCCTTTCAAACAATTGCTTGAAACAGATCTAGAGTTTGTATTAACATTGATTCATACGCATTTAATTCATTAAGTTTTCATGGCATGGCTACCAATTCAAATCCATTATGAATTGCTCTAACTATCATTTTATTATCTTCTAATTTGTCATAACAATACCTAGGTATTATTTGCTTTGTGGCTAAATCAAAATGCTGTTCTACAAATAGATATGCACAAAATTCCTGCCACTTATCATTGCTGTCTTCTTCAGTTTTAGAAAATACAATCGCATTCAAGTTTGGTTTTTATAGTGAGTACGGCAACATCTAACACAAATATACTCCGGTTTTTCAGAAGACACTGAATTGAGCTTGTCTATTTCTTTTCTAAATTTTTCATTACTAATTTCTGTGTCTACGTCCTCAACACCGCCAATCAGTACCTGCTTGTTCTACCTATTCTCCTCTTCAGGGACAAAGAAATGGAACTGAATGCCTTCACAAACTTTCTCAATCTCTACCACAGTACCATGTAAGAGAGCTCTATCCAAATCTCCTAAACATAAACCTGGAGTTTTCACATAATAAAGTATTTTTACCAAATTTCGAATTCTTGAATGATGCACAGATAGCATTCTAAAGTGATGAAAAGTGGTTTGACACACTTTCTTTGAAAGAGAAGCCAATGAATGGCCTTGTACTTGGTGTATTTTCTAACATCTCATGGATATGATTCCTGAAGCATTTTAATTTTCTGTTTCAGGTTTCTCCATGAAAATTCCCTTAAAGTTTTCAATGTATTAATTGATTCCCGAAGGATACTACAAATAGTACTACACTTCCACTTGTACACATGAGCCTGTTTATGCCGTCCCTGTACTTCTTCAGCTATCCTTTCTTCTACATTCCTAGTAACAATGTCTTCTTTTTCTACAGGATTACCATCTTACTTCATAGCAACAACCTGTTGTGTCAACTGCATGCACTAATGAATTCTCCTGGAAATAACTCTCTCAATTAAAAAATGGTTCTGTACTAGATGTGTGCAGTTATTCACCTTTAAAATTTTTGCAAAAATCACTTTTGTTATTAACTCTCTTTCTTAATGTTCTTTTCCTCATGGACATGACTGTTTTAACGAGTGTCTTTATTCAATTCAATATTGAAATAAAAAGTTTCCTCTTCACAACAGATACTTTGTCAATTATATTCTCAATATGATGCTTTTGCTTTATGAGAGCACTTCTCTTTTTATACTTCTTCATCTTAATCCACAAATTTTGAACTACTGTTTCTAAACATTTGTACTCTTAATTCCTTAAATTGCTGCTGTCTGAAACTCTTTGGCTTGTAATTAGATTTTCTAATTCTCATAGCATCCATTCATTCCTCTTTATTACTACATTCCAAGCTTCTACTTTTAATTGACGTCTTTCTCTCAATTTGCATTTTACAACAGATATTTTTGTTAAATCCTTAGTACTCTTACTAGTCACAGTTTTCTTTCTCTGGACATTTTCCACCTTATCTTGTATTTTACTGTCAATTTTAAGCAGATAGTACATTTGTTTCTTTTGTTTTTCTTCTTTCTGTTTTGTTTGGCATTCTGAATCTTCTTATTTAGCTAGAAAATGAATAAAGAATACATTCACCCATACAGGAAAAAAGCTTAGGAAAACATTTTCTAATACAAAGTTGAGTTCATAGTAAATACAGATATGTACACTGCAACACTGTGTCTGGGAGTGTCAGAGTATGCCTTACTGTGTGCATCAGTGTGTCAGTGAATGCATGACTTTGTCCTTGGCGTGTCAGTCTGTATATGACTGAATGTCTGATTTGTATGACTATATCCCTTGTATGTGTCGTTGTATGCATCAGTATATTCTTGGGAACTGTAGTGTATGCATTAGTGTGCTCCCAGTGGTGTCAATGTGTGCATGTGTGTGCTTTAGTTTTGCAGTGTATGCATTGGTGTGCCACTAAGTGTGTCACTGTATGCATCTGTGTGTGCCTGAGTATCTCAGTTTGTACATTAGTATACATCTGGGTGTGTCAGAGTAAGCATTAGTGTGTGCCTGGATGTGTGCAGTGTATGCATCAGTGTGTGCCTAGCTGTGTCACTGTATGCATCAATGTTTCCCTGGATATGGCGGTGTATGCATAAATGTGCCCTTAAGTGTGTCAGTGTATGCATTCATCTGTGTCTGAGTGTCTCAGTATATGCATCAGTGTACATCTGAATGTCTCCCTGAATGTATCAGTATGCACTGGGGTGTGTCAGTGCATGCACCAAATGCATACCTGGGTGTGTCAGTAAATGCATGATTGCGTTCTTTGATGTGTCAGTATATTTATGAAAGTCTGAGTGTGTCTGTGCGACTCTCTGTATGTTTTAGTGCATATCTGAGTGTGTCAGTGTATGTATCAGTGTGTGCCTCGGTGTGTCAGGTTATGTATCACTATCACCTGGGTGTTGAAGTGTATGCATTATTGTGCTCCTGGGTGCCTTAGTGAATACATCAGTGTGCACCTGGGTGTGTCAGTTCATGCAACAGTGTGGCTGGGTTGTGTCATTGTGTTAATTAATGTGTGGTTGGGTGTGTCAGTGTATGCAGTGTGTGCCTAGCTCTGTCACTGTACACATCAGTGTGTGCCTGGGTGTGTCAGTGTATGTCAGTTTGCATCTGGGTGTCTCTGTATGCCTCGGTGTGTGCCTAGGTGTAAAAGTGTATAAATCAGTGTGTACCTGGGTGTGTTCCTGTATCGGTCAGTGTGGACCTTGGTGTATATCTGGGTGTGTTAGTGTCTGCATTGGTGAATGTACAAGTGGCTCTCTCAGTGTTTCACTAGGTCTGTGACTAACTCTATTGTTTTTTTTATTGCTATACAAGTCCTCTACTAGAGTGCGTATATAGCTGGTCATAGAGGTCTGGAAGCTAATATCTTGGTAAATGAAACCCAGAAGGACATGTTTGATATTTTAATAAGAAATCACTCCCTTCTACGGCCTACATGCATCTCACTCAAAGGTTGAGTTCTCTGTGGTAAACAGAGTGTATAAAGCTTCTTAAGCACATTTTCTAATACCAAGTGAACTTAAAAATACAACTGTGTACGAAGGGTCATCTTTAGTAGCCTTACCCATATTTAAACATTAATTTATCTAAATAAGAGTTTATAGTATGAGTGTAGGAAACAACATATTACATTTACTCTGTCAGTTCCTAAACAGATCTCTTACTGCAGGATATGTAGTGTCTTTATATGTGCATGAATATATGAGTGGCTGTTTGTGTGTGTGTCTGACTAGTAATCTTCCTTTATATGTTTATTATTTTATATGTGGTTAACAGTATAAATTTGAGACTATAAATAACATAGCAAGTGTAGTTTTAATGCAGTAAAACATAATATAATTCTTTTTTTAATCTTTTATGCAGACAGCAGCCTTCTCTGAGGCCTACATACACTAAATCTGACTCCTTCACTTTCTACAGTGAAAACGGCTTAAAGGGTTTCTAAGCAGGTTTTTAAGGCTAGCTGAAACAGACAGTAAATCTTGACTCTTAGGCTTTCAAGCAGTATACTTCAGTCATATCTGTGTCTAAATGGTAGTGAAACCATCTCTATCTTTTGTAAATGCATGCGTGACTCACTATGAGTTCAGCATTGCTTTTATGAATACCCATGTCAGTATAGGCTTACACATTTGTTTTTAAAACTCAGTGGAACATTTTAATCATTTAATTACTAATCAATGCAATCTGTATACTAGCTTCAATATAGCTCAGGCGTCAGTTTAGTATACCGAAGGAAAACAGAAACAGCCATCAAACACATTTTCCAATTTCAACTAAATCCTTTAGTTATTTATTGGATGGCTCGTATAAATTCTTTACATGAATAACAAACCTACAATAAATAAATGTTATGGCATTTTGTCAACATACTCCTCAGTTTCTTTTACTTGATATTCATTCCTTCTTTTACTAATACTTAGTAAAATTAACTGCATTTCACTAGACATACCTAATAAGTGTGGTTGATGGGGTGAATGTTTGTCTTTCAGTATCAGTTAGAATTTCTTCTTACTGGAAAATTTTCAAAAAATCAACCTCAAGAATGGAAATCCCCTTTCACACCAGGGAACTATTAATGGCAACCCTTTCAACTTTGCTTTGAAGGTTACTCAACCAGAAAACCAATCACAATCTCACGTTCATGTTAAATGTATGTTCTACTACTTATGACTGTATTCTGTAGCTAACCTTTTCCAACACTTCTCAAACAATAGTCAAATTCAGTAGGGGTTTTAGCCGAAACCGCGGATCTACCACAGGGCTCAGAGCACACCCTCCACCCCCACCTGTACAAGTCCGTGGGTGGATCCGTGGCACTCAGCGCCCTGTGCAAATTTGCATGTGGATCCGCAGATCCACGGGGAAGTTAAAAAATTATTTTTTCAACATAGTAAAAACACACATCCAGATGTACGCCTTTTTCACACGAAAGCAAATCTCAACACCAAATAATCATTATTGTCTACGCATTTGCAACAACGAAGTTACAGTCTAGTCTTTTTTTGTATTCCCTCCCCCCCCCCTCATGCTCCTATAGCTGTGTTACCATGGTAGCACAGCCTGCAACATTCTGCAGCAGCAAGTCACACGTTCATTGCAGTTTGGGTGGAGAATGCTTGCTTTTAAACCATCTTTAGGAGGTGCGGTTGAACCTTTAACAGTAAACATATCACAGGTACTAATGCTGTTTTCCAATTTTTGTACAGTCAAGCCAACATTTACTTAAAATTCACATAACCTCACTACCTACCTCCACCAGCAAACAGATCTACAACAGACAATTAAATGTGTTCTTTCAGATTCTACATTCTACCCTCCAATTTATTTCAAACCTGCCTCATTCAGCTGCTGCCTTCTTCTGGGTGCAACTCCAGATTACCTCCAAGATGCTCCGAGTGTGGATTGTAGGACACAGGTATGTGTTTTGGGCCGAAGAGAGAGTGCCAAAAAGTGAAATTGACAGGGACCTGGGTTTATCTAATGTGGATAATTACTTGGGTTGGCTAGAGAGGGTTAAAGTGGCATGAGTTATGCCCTTTGGTTGAAACCATTAAGGATTGCCAACATCCAGACCTCATGATTGTGCACTGTGGTAACAATGACCTGGACACATTTACAGGGGTGGTTTGGACATACTAATGAAGGATACCTTTGGAAAATGAATGACACTTTTCCCCGCACACTGCTTTTGTTTTTCAAACATTTGCCAAAGGCAGAAGTGGTCAACTCCTTTCTGTCCACAAATAGACAAATCTAGGAAACATGTTAATAAAACTGTTCCTGCATTCCTCAGGGACCATAACCTGGGCTCTAAATACCACAACAACTTATGATTTGATATGGATGGTATATACAGAAATGGAGTTCAATTAACAGACAAAGGCATTAAGCCTTTTCTGCCTACCTTGAGAGATTGCATCTTCTTTCATCTGCAGTAATCACCTACACATCATAACCACAAAGGCTCTCTTTAGAGCCAATCCATTAACATACACATATTGATCTATTTTTATATACTTATTTTGTTTAAATGTCATCGGGATATTAACATCCACCCGCAGATCTTAAAAAAATAAAAAATAGAAAATTCTAACATTCACCACATTGTTTTCAATATGCCGTTGCGCTCAGGCAGCAGAAATGCTGAGAGAGACATGAAAGGAGAGGAAATGCCTTTCCTCTCCTTTCATGCCTTTCTTGTCCCCTCCAGTGATCGGAGGAGAAATGCAAAAGCTCAGCTTCCAGCACGGAAGGGCAGGCCTCTGATGAGGTTAGCACGCAATCGCGCGCTGACGTCATCAGACGCCAGGGGGCGGAGGGGAAGGCAAAGAGATTCCCCTTCCATCCCTGCAGTGGGGGTGCTGAGGCGAGGCTCATGGGGGGGAGAGCTAGCCCTAGCGCCTCCCCCCACGAGCTGGTATCAGGATGTAACAATTACGTCCTTGGCGCCTCAGCGCCGCAGCCAAGGACATAACCGTTACGTCTTTGGCTGTCAAGGGGTTAAATATGTTGTTGTTTTATTGTTGAGTGTGGGAATGTATCCACCACAGATCATCACGCAATATAACCAGCAGACCCCTTAAATAAACGTGTAAATAAAATGTAATAATAAACTTGTGAAAATGTATATTAGTAACTTTTGCGTAAATTGTAGTATAATTTATATTTTAAAAAATTGTGAAATTGAGAAAAAAAAAAACAAAGGTTACTGGGACGTTACAGTTAGGCAATAGCATTTAAAAAAAAAAAGTGAAAATTCACCTAAAAAAACTAATGTTACTGTGATGTTACACTTAGAAAATATAGTACAAAACGTTAGAAATTCACTGAAAAAAACAAAGGTTACAGGGACGTTATAGTTAGGTTCAGATTTTACACACACAAAAAGATACAAATTCAGCACTTATAGTTACCTGAACTAGCAATAACTTATGCCCCCTGCAATGCACTCCTTATGACCTCACATATTACATCACTCATGACGTGGTCATTGACATCTCTGATGACATCATCCTGCAAAGCAAACTTCAATATACTTCATAAAATACCATTTAACTTTTTTTTAATGAGAAAAGGAGACAGGTGAGAGATGTACAGCAGAGACGTCACACTAACCTTATCAACTATTACACTAACTTACCCCAGAGAGAGTTCTCAGGGGATAGTCCTGTCTCTTTTAAACCACTACTCTAAACACTAATGACCAAAATAAGACATCTAACTTTAGAGCATAGTCTGTCGCAAACCATAATACCACCATTCGCCAACCTGGTAAGAGGTTTTCGTGCAGACCACTACAACACACACCCAGCAGAGAGGACTTAGCAGACAGGCTACTGTGTTACAAACCACTAGTAAAATTATTCTTCATCCTGGATAAAGTGGTCAGCAGAATGGTCAGCAACCCACTGCTTGAGCCATCACCTTAGAGAGAGTTCTTAGTTAACAGATAAATGTATTGGAAACTACTGCTAAGCTTATTTACCACAAATACTTAATTCCAGGCTTTAGGGGCGATGTAGGAAAATCCCTGGCCACCTGATCTGGACCTACATATGCGTGGGATGTGTGTAAGAAGTAGTCCTGACAAGCGCAGGTGTTTGGATGGTTTGTGGAAGTAAATACTGCTATTGAGGTAGGCCGGGTCAGTGTTGTGTAGTGCTTTGAATGTGTGTATGTATAGTTTGAACTGTGCTCATTTGTGTATTGGGAACCAGTCGAACTCCTTGACTTATTGTGCGATATGTGTGATCTCTTTAAGTATTTGCTTCTGCTATTACCTAAGGACCATTTTGCATTAATCCAAATATGTTGAGCAATGTATTCCGGAACCCTTTGTAGTTTGACAAGTGTAGACACAGTAAGTCTGCTCTAAAAGTTGTAGTCTGGTCTTGCTGTGAAGTCAATACTGCCAACAACAAAGAAATGTTTTTCCTGGGTAGGAAAACAGGCGAGAAATAAGATGTCTGGTTGCAAATGCAGAAGATAAAATGCAATCCTGATAACTGATTTTATCTAGGCAATGAGATTAGGTCACTTCCAAATAGTGTGACTGTGAGGGGAAGGTTAAAGACCACTTACCTGTAATCCTGCTGCCACAAGTTCTAATGCCACCATCACTACATCAGGTCCCTGAAAAACAGAAATAAGAAGAAACAATAGAACGAGGAGGCAGACCAGGAACTAGTGAAAGATAAACAGTAGGCAGACTGAAGAAAAAGAGTACAGAACTAGAGACTGTTTGGAGACTCTTGAAGTGGGAAGTATAATGCCACCTGGAAGGAGGATGCTGAGTAGGAGGGAAAGTTCCCAACAAACCCGACGATGCCCAGAGAAGGAGAAGATAACAAAGGATATTGGGCTCCAGAAGTAGGGGTCAGCAGTGGAGACAATGACTGCTGAGAGATCCGAGCGGCATGCAAGGAATGAGGAACTGGAACAACCCTCCATCCGGAGGCTCTTGCTCTCTCCATGGGTCTGATGAGATTTGTGGCTGGCCAGATGGGTAGTTGGAGAGGGGTGGAAGAGATCAACAAACATTGGTGGTGGTACTGGGAAGCTTGGGGTGAGCATGTTATAGGAAATAATAATTACTGGAGAAGGAAAGAAATCTGCTCCAGCGGCATGTAGTGTTACTTAACTGAGACCTGATTCAAGGAACGGAAGATAGCTTAATTTTGAGAAAAAGACCCACATCTACTTGGAGAAAATTAATCACACCGCAAACCTCAAGAAACGGATCACCTCACGACACAGAAGGTAATCACTTTCTAATTAAGGAAGGAGAAGGACATTTCAGGAAAGAGACTGTGATGGGAAATTGTTTCTTTTGTGTCTGCTAATACTTATCTGTTCAGAGAAGTGAGACACTTTAAAGAACAGAGAATTGAGGAGCAGAAAGAGAATAACTTCAGCTGTGAAAGGAGACATAGTAATAAAAGAGAACCCAACCTCTTCATTTTTTCTTAGAAGAGTTAAGTTACAATTAATACAAAAGACCATTTTGGATAATAGTTTGGAACCTCCTATTTTGAGACCTATTTGTAGTAGTCAAGCAGGAACGCTGAAGCTTATGCCTCATGGTGACAAATTATGTTCTTTTATATGTTTTTCTTAAGCGGAGCAAGGTATCTGCCCAGAGGTAAGGAACAAGTAACATTCCACCATTTCCAAGAACATTTATGGCTATTCAGATAGGTCCAAATTGGTTGCATCAGTCCTGGATATTCTTGAAACAGTTTGCTACTAGATGATTATTTCCAGGATCATGTGTAAGTTCAATGTATATTTGAGTGTCATTAGCATTTATCTGATGGCCTTTGTCTCGGAAGTGAACCAAAGCTGTCCTGTAGATGTCAATAAGGCAGGAGAGATGTCCTTGATGATTCCAAATGTGATGGCATTGGTGGAACGAATGATAAATCTCAGCTTGACTTGGTGAGAAACACTATGCAAATTAGTTATGTGAAACTTCATCAATGTCAAGATGTGACAGAAAACAGTTGAGGTATTAGTTATTGTCAATTATGTTTAAATGTTTCTGAGAGATCTAGTAGTTTCATTGTATGTTTTTAATCTCTCATCCTGGAGTGCAACCACATAAAAAGCCATTTAGCAGATCATTTCACTCGAGGTGAGATGTTAGTTGTACTAGGTCATCCAAATGTAATAGCTTTCAAGGCAGTGCTAGTACTACAGGCAGGTTTGTAGTTTTATTTACTTGAGGTGAAAGGTAGAGCTGTTTGGGTGTGATGGTGGCCTGTTTCAGATTTTCCTTTACTTTACTCATCCTTCATATTTTTCACTGATAAAAGTTAATGTACGAAAGTACATAATTTTTGTCATAAGCCCCTTTCCGCTATTTCTTCCTGTCTGCTATTGCTGGCTGCAGGACTCTGTGTGCTATATTGCTTCAACAAAGTATTGTACCACCTATGATTTCTCCCTAAACAATGTGCTTTGCATTAGATTACTCTATTTGGTTTATTTAACTCTCCAGTAAGGTAATACCAAAAGGTGCAGTAAATGCACTTATGGCATGAGAGTTAAATACATTATATGTGGGCTGCAGTGAGTACATACACCAGCCACCTATATGATAGAAATAGCTTCCAAGTTCAACTAAAAAAATATTTCGCTCTTAAGAACATCACTGTACTTTGGCTGGGCTACAGTTTAAAGGCACTGCAGTAACACATGACAAGCAAACATGCATGCAAGAAACCCTATTTCACATATAAATAATTCACCACTAAAGTGTTTTTGTAAGCTCTGAGGCCAGGGTGACTAATATATTAAAAGCAGAGTGGCACTATTTATTTGATATCGATGCCATTACGATGACTGGAGGTCTTATAATTATCATTGTGTAGGTTCAGCTATGTTTTCCATAAGATGAGTGTGAGTATGATTAACATGTATTTAATATTCTCCCTTGCAAAAATGTTAGAGAAGCCATTCAAATATACTTTCTACTTAGTCTGTAAAATCTGGTTTAGTGGCAAAATCAGATTTTGGTAACTTTTGTTAGTAACTTATGTAATGTCCTTTGGGCTACATGAGCCAAAACCAGATGAAACACAATTCTGCCACTGATCACCTTCAGAAACCAAATACACATTATTTGCTGGACTTGATAAATGTGCCTGGACAGAAGTGTGGGCTTTTTTCTTCTTTTTTTTGTCATTTAGGATGACAGAAGGGTGGTCATCAACTGGCCATATAATAGGAATAAGCCACTGCGGTGGGGGGAGTGAAAGTACAGGACAGCTGCAAAACAAAAGACAGACTTGAAACTTCATAGAAAATAGAGAGGGTTAGGGAAGGAAACATCATGTTGGCTAGCTAGTGACTTCAGAAAAGACTAGCACCTTCCCGTTACTTCCTCAAAATATTCCTGGACTAGAGAAGATTACACATGAAAAAGGTTTTGCTGGAAAATAGAAGACTCCTGAACCCAATTGGAAGAAGAGGATTTGTACTCTTAACTTTGTTGGCACCCAGAGATTAGAATTTATTCTTTAAGGGTCAAGTGGTTGACCTCTTTTTTGCCAGCTCCAGGGAAACAAAAAGCAGAACTCCTGAATGCAAGATGGCCCAGCTAAACATAGATGACTGATTTAGCATAGCCGGACTGGAGAGAGATCTCACGACCAGCAGCCTTCTTTGGTAGCCTGTTGTCTAGAACGGAAAGATCCTGCTATGCTGTTGGAGAAAAGTGGAATTTAATCATTTTTTCGTACCTGGACTGAGGAAGAGGTGTTGAGACTTGCTTCTGAAAGTCACACCCAAGTTGGACAAGAATACCAGGTTCGTCCCACTTTTACCTTTTTGTGCTTGTGGTAAAGGTATTCAGCTTTGTCGAGTCTTGCCTGGCTAGAGCTTGTCCTGCTGGAGGAGTTTGAGAACCAAAAAAGGGACCAAATCTAAAGGTAAAACCTTGGACTGGGTAAAGCAGAAATTCCATCCCTGTGATGAAGAAACCTCGGGGCTATGAAATCCACTTAGCGCTTTTGGTACCAAAACCTACAGCTTCAGCAAGGGCTCGACAATTATGTATTCAACTGTTAGGAACCCTTGCTAAACTCAGCCTTGGATGTTAGCCTGTAGAATTTTTTTTACTTTTTTGTTGGAGACTAAATCCGAAGGTGAAAGCTTTGACCACATGTTGTATCCAACCTCTGCTCCATCACAGCCAATCTGGAACTGTGCCCAGGTCCAAGTCAACAGCACACTTCTGGTTTTAGCCTAACCAGGCATCAACCCCTCCCAAATTATAAATCTAATTTCCAACACTAATCTTTTTATTATGACTCTTTTTGATTTGAAGAAAGGTGATACTGAAAAATGAAAGAATAGGGATAAAAGTTATTCAGTGAAATGTTTTACTGAGCCATTATAAAACAAGGCCCCGTGAGGAGCGGCTTGTGAGGGGGGTGGGGGTCGGGGGTGGCAGGGAGTCTTAAAATATGAGTCTAACTATAATGTCCCTGTGACCTTTGTATTTTTTTTATGTGAATTTCTAGGTTTTTTAAAATTCTATTTCCTAACTAGAATGTCCCTGTTAACTGTTTTTTTCTGTGAATTTCTACATTTTTTTTTTTGTAACACAAAATTACTGTACGTTAATCAAACCACATCGCACATGGCCTTTGGCCTGAGGCCAATCCCTATAACAACCCATCCCACCTTTGGCCATGCACAGCAGTGGTTGGCTGCAAGACCACATGCCCCCCTCCCCCAGCCTATTTTGCCCTGTGGACCACATCCCGGGAGCCTGCGTTAATAATTATTTTCTTTTTATGGTGGGGAGGGGGCTGCGTGGCCCCCCTTCCTAAGGGTCAATCATGGCCCTGGGGACTCCCTTCCCCTGGGCCCGGCCTAATAATAATAATTATTATTATTATATTTTTAGAGGGGTGCCGCGTGCCCCCCCCCCCTCCTCAAGGCCAATCTCTGCCCCAGGGACCCCATCCCCTGGAGCTAGACCTTACGAAAAGGGCCTGGCAATGTGACCTAGGAGCCCCCCTCAGGGCACCCTGGAGACCATGAAGGGGGCCTGAAGGCCCCCACGTTCCCACCTGTCTCCCCACCTCCTGTGGGAGCCAGCATTGCTGTCAGAGAGTGAGCTGCTAAAGCATCTACCTCTCTTTGAGAGCAGTTTCCTCTGTGTCCCTTCCTGCACCTTTCCAGGCAGGGAGACAGAGGAAACCGCTTTTTGCAGCGAAGGAGCGCTGTTTGACAGCTCTTCTGGCTGCGAGCAGTGTGTTTTGCTGTGGCTAGACAGCAGCTGTCAAAGCTGACACCAAGCCACAGCAAACAGCTATGTCCCAGGGATGGGCACCCTGGGATATATCAGGAGCCGGCCTTGGGGGTGGCAGTCCCCAGGGCCAACAGTGGCCAATGAAAATAGCCTCAGGGAATTGGTGGTCTCCGGAGCTTGGGGGTCCAAAACGGACTCCCTTCACTGTTTAAGTATAGCCCCGGGGAGGTGGTAGTCACCCGGGCTCAGTGGGGGTGGGTGTGCCGCCCCCCCATCAGTATTTGTTTAACCCTGCGCTGCCAGGCCTTTTACCTCTCAGGTGCCATGCATTTGTTTGGCTATTTGGGGCAGTTGCGCTTAAGCCCTCATAGCTTTTTGTCCACATAAGCTACCCACGCCAAATATGCGTCCTTTTTTCCCAGCATAGTAGACATTCTAGAGGTACCTAGAGTTTGTGGGTTCCCCTGGAGGAGACCAAGAAATTAGCCAAAATATAGCAAGAATTTCGGTTTTTTTTTTATGGGGAAAAAAAAGGGCTGCAGAATAAGGCTTGTGTTTTTTTTCCCTAAAAATTGCATCAACAAAGGATTTGCAGTGCTAAAATCACCATCTTCCCAGCTTTCAGGAACATGCAGACTTGAATCAGAAAACCACATTTTTCAACACAATTTTTGCATTTTACTGGGACATACCCCATTTTTACAATTTTTTGTGCTTTCTGCCTCCTTCCAGCTAGTGACAGAAATGGGTGTGAAACCAATAATGGATCCCAGACTGCTAAACATTTCTGAAAAGTAGATAAAATTCTGAATTCAGCAGGGGGTCATTTGTATAGATCCTTCAAGGTTTTCCTACAGAAAGTAATAGCTAAAATAAAATAAAAATGAAATTGAGGTAAAAAAAAGAGACATTTTTCTCCACATTTTACACTGTAACTTTTTCCTGCAATGTCAAATTTTCGAAAGCAATATACTGTTACGTCTGCTGGACACTTGCGGTTATGGAGGTATATAGGTCTTGTAGGTTCATCAAGAACTATAGGTACCCAGAGCCAATAAAGGAATATCAATGGGTTTTCATTGTATACCAGGTATACAGCAATTAATTTGCTGAAATATAAAGATTGAAAAATCAGTATCAAGGAATCCTTTGTATTTCCAAAATGGGCACAAGATCAGGTGTTGAAAAGTCGTGGTTATTTGCACATTTCTGAATTCCGGGGGGTCCCCATACTAGCATGTGAATTACAGGGCATTTCTCAAATAGACATCTTTTTTACACACTGTCTTACATTTGGAAGGAAAAAAACGTGGAGAAAGACAAGGGGCAGTAACACCTATTCTGCTATTCTGTTTTCCCCAAGTTTCCCGATAAAAATGGTACCTCACTTGTGTGGGTAGGCCTATTGCCTGCAACAGGAAACGCAACATGGACATATCACATTTTTACATTGAAATCTGAAGTGTTTTTGGGAAAGTGCCAAGCTGTGGATTTTGCCCTCTAGCTCAGCCAGCACCTAGGGAAACCTACTAAACCTGTGCATTTTTTAAAACTAGACACTTAGGGGAATCCAAGATGGGGTGACTTGTGGGGCTCTCACCAGGTTCTGTTACCCAGAATCCTTTGCAAACCTCAAAATTTGGCAAAAAAAGGACTCTTTTTCCCCACATTTCGTTAACAGAAAGTTATGGAATCTGAGAGGAGCCACAAATTTCCTTCCACCCAGTGTTCCCCCAAGTCTCCCAATAAGATTGGTACCTCGCTTGTATGGGTAGGCCTAGTGCCTGCAAGAGGAATTTCCTCAAAACACAACATGGACACATCACATTTTCCCAAAGAAAACAGAGCTGTTTTTTGCAAAGTGCCTAGCTGTGGATTTTGGCCTCTAGCACACCCGGCACCTAGGAAAACCTGGCAAACCTGGGCATTTCTGAAAACTAGACACCTAGGGGAACCCAGGATGGGGTAACTTATGGTGCTCTCACCAGGTTCTGTTACCCAGAATCCTTAGCAAACCTCAACATTTGGCAGCAAAACACTTTCTCCTCATATTTCAGTGCTGCAAAGTTCTGGAATCTGAGGGGAGTCACAAACTTGCGTCTACCCAGCGTTCCCCCAGGTATCCGATAACAATGGTACCTCACTTGTGTAGGTAGGCCTAGTGCCCGCAACAGGAAATGTCCCAAAACACTATGTGGACACATCAAAATTATCAAATACAAAACTACTTGTTTTTGCGGGTGGGGGCACCTGCGATTTTGGTCCTGGGCTCAGCAGCCATCATGGGAAACCTACCAAACCCAAAAATTTCTGAAAACTAGACACCTGAGGGAATCCAGGGAGGTGTGACTTGCGTGGATCCTCCAGTATTTTCTTACTGAGAATCCTCAGCAAACCTCAAATTTAGCTACAAAATCATAATTTTCCCACATTTCTGTGTGGGATTACCACACCGGCACAACTTTCCTACCATCCAACGTTCCCCTCAGTCTCCAGGTAAAAATGATACCTCACTTGCTTTTTGGAAAAGAAATTCTTCCCTGTTCTCTGGTGGACTTTCTGCCCTCTTTGGGGGCAGATGCGCCTCACAAAAATAGGCCAATCTGCCCCCAAGGGGGCAGAAATGCCAACATTAATGTGCCCCCATGGGGAGTGACCCTTGCCCAAAGGGCTGCCCCCTCACCCCCCAACAAAACACACACACCCCTCAATCACTGGAGACCCTTGCCTAAGGGGTCACTCCCCTTGCGTGAAACTGGCCTAAAAAAAATCCATGGTGTCTAGTGGTTTCAGGCCCCCCCCGGCAGATCAGCCTAATTACAATAGGCCGAGCTGCCCCCAACGGGGGCAGAAATGGCCTTAAAATAACTTGCTCCCCTGGGGAGAGACCCTTGCCCATGTGGTTGCTCCCCTCATGCCAATATAAAAAAACAACAAACATCCCTGGTGTCTAGTGGGCATTTCTGCAGCCCAATCGCTTCATGATTGGGCTGCAGAAATGCTCAGAGAGATATCAAAAGAAAGAAAGGCCTTTCCTTTCTTTTGATGCCTCTCCCGCTCCAGCCCATGATCGGAAGAGAAATGCTTCTGCATTTCTCTTCCGATCCGCGCTGGAAGCTGAGGCCTCTGATGAGGTCAGCGCGCGACCACGCACTGACATCATCAGATGTCACTGGGAGCGCCAGGGAGAGGGGGCAGGGGTGGAAGGGGAAGTGATTCCCCTTCCATCCCTGTCCATGGGAGGGGGGGGCGCAAGGCCCTCGGGGGAGTGCTAGTGTTCCCCTAAGGGGCCCATTTCTGGACGAGGTGGTTATGTTCCTGGTGCCTGAGCGCCACGGCAGCAGACGCCACCACCTCATCCCGGGCACCCGAGGGGTTAATGCCCCGGGAAGGTGGTGGTCTCTGCGGCAGTTGGGGGGGGGCTGCGCAGCCCACCAGCATTAAATTTAATGAAAGTCCTGGGGAAGTGGCTTTCCTCGGGGGAGTGAAGAGGGTGGCTCCTCTGCGTCATATTTGTTTAACGTGCTGGGGAGTTGGTGGTGGTCCCCGGTACAGCGGTGGGGCTTCATAGCCTCCCTGCATTAAATGTAATGAAATCCCTGTGGAGGTCGTGGGAAGCCCCTTCGTATCAAAATAACAAATCCTTCAGAACCTGGCCCACCCGGGGGCTTATTAAAAAACAAGGGCGGGGGCCTGCACTTGTTTTTGTTTTTTTAAGTTCTGCGGATCCACTGCGATGTCCACTGAAAATTTGAAACAAAAATGATTTTTTTGCCCTGTGGTCCCTCTGAGAGCCCACCACCAGAGCTGAAGAGTCAGGGGTCTGTACCCTGGCCCCTTTTCTTATTTTATAAATGTATTTCTGGGACAGTCCCAACATGGCTGCCAATACTTCCTTGGAGAAGTGTTGGCAACCAATCGGATCGCAGCCCGAGATTGGGAGGGGTTGTGAATCCTTTGCTTACCTATATACATACAAATTTGGATTTTCTTTAATTTCTCTAAAACTACTGAAGAGATTTACACCAAATAACAAAATGGGTGCTCTCTGGACCAAGAGCTACCTTTCTGCCAAAGTTGGGGTAATTCCGATCAGTGGTTTCTGCGATATCGCTGTTCAAAATCCCTATGGAAAAATGAATGGGTAAAGAGTGTTTTGGGGACCCCCCCCTATTTTCTCAGCCCCTGCTTGACGGATCACTCAAACTTTGCAGATAGAAGTGAGCATTGTATTTTCTCAGAAAAATAGTGAAGATTAATCAAATGGTGCCTAAGTTATTAGAAAAACAAAAAACGCTTTTTCTGTGGAAATTAGGTCCTAATTATAACTACCTAGTGGCGACTGCCGACCACCACTACGTTAAATATATATATATATATATATACACACACACACACACGTTTACTGGCTTGTTTAAAGACGACAGGAGAAATGTTCGCAAGCCCTTCTTTCCCCTCTGACCCATAGCCTGAGCCACACACTCTTAAATAGGTGTATTGATTTTAAAATGGCTGTCTTTAACGACATTATCTCTTCCTTTTACTGGGAAGTTTCTAATGTCACGCAAACCCAAGTGCTGCCCACTAGGGTGTCAATTACCAACAGTGACATCAACTATAAGTGCTCAATTTACCATGTGTTGATGAGCCTGTTGTGGTGATTACAAAAAAATAAGCTTGTCCTGTTGATGAAGCCACTTCCATGCATGTGCCTTTCTACCCTCCCCTTCAGACCTAAAGAGTTAGGATGAATGTAAGCAGCATGTGCCCATTTAAAAAAAAAAAAAAAATGTTCCCCTTTGGCAAACTATCATTGCAAGTTGAACGAAATCAAACCTGGACCCTGACCAAGATGAAGTGAGGCCGTAGGCAGCGGGTTTGTGTAATATTTATGAGTTGGTCTAGTTTGTGGTGAACGTGCAGACAGGCCGCTGTGGTTCACAATGAGCCGACTTTCTTTAAACTGCATCTGTTGTGGGATCAGGATCCCAAAGAGAGATCCAGTCCTTTTCTCCAACCCAGACAAGCACGCAAGATAGCACGTAAAGGATGTGTGTTCGGGTCTTTAGTCGATGGGAGGAGAGCGTCGCCTCTTATCGGGTCATGGCCCAATTACAGGCAGAAATATTACATAAGCCGTGTGGGCCCAGAAGGCGAAAACACATCAAAGTCATTGTGTAGTGGCTTTCTCTTAGTGACGGTAGAAACCTTGCTGATGTCTCACCAGAAAAACAAACATGCTTACAATTATCGTAAATTGAATGAGTTTAGCAAGGCCAGGGCAACTGTGTGACCTCTGATTTGGAACCTGCCATGCCGTGTGCGGAGCGGCTTTACCAGCCTCGCTAATTAGCCCTCGGGGCGCGCTCTGCGCCTTTGTATGTGACTGTGAGAACAACGTGGATTAAAAATATATATATACATGTATGGAGAACGGAGGCGAGCGGCCGGATCTAATTCCGGTCAGGCCAGCCCAGTGCCATCCTAAAGAAGCGCTTTGCGCATTATTGGTAAATGACATTTTGTACACTTAGACCATGCTCTGAATCGGCCATGAAAAAATGTCGTACTCAAAGTCCGTGCACTGATAGTTACTTACACGCACGTAACCTTTCGACCTGTCACTGTGAATGAAGAGACCGGCTATTGAAGTGTCTTGCTAACTGAGCCACCGTGTTGTGACCACCACCAGCAGGTGACCATGGGTCATCGAGTGGACGTTGTTTTCAGAGACAAGGCTAGATTTCGAGACTCATGTGCAGCCAGCACCAGATTGCTGTTCTACTCTGAGCAGGGAGTTGAGGCGTACTTTCAAAGTTTTGATTTGTGAGGTGGAAGGTCTAACACACATTGTGCACTTTTATGTCTTTAGTAATAGAGGATCCTCTTTATTTTGTATGTGCAGTATCTAAGTAGCTGTGCAGATGCTTATCACTTAACAGCTTTGTAAAAGCTCATCTTGCCCTTCACTTCAGTGGGGACTGTTGGACATCCCCTATGATGGGAGAAAACGACGGCTTGTCACTGTGGCTGTTGCCCGGTCATGTGATGGATCATTGGGTAGGTATAAGTATGAGTGAAAGGGCTCACAAGGTTGCAGGGCGTTGAAACACAAATGTGAGTCACGTGACCAAGGAAGAGCATCCTGGACACACTTGGAATTGGGAGCAGTTCTCTCTTCAAGGCTTTTTGAGCTCTCCCTTCTCGTTATAAGGCATCAGTTGTAGAGGGTGGTTGCCCTCTCTCAGGGAGGGATATGGAGACAACCGGTGACATAGATATTTGTTGTTAGTTAGACCTCTGAGGTGTGACTGCCGAGCATCGTTTCAGTATTGAGTGGCTTCTCTGTTAGTGTGTGTGCACATATATCTTTGAGTCTAACCATTCACTTGAAAATTTGCCAGTCATATTCCAGGCTCAGCCCATTGGAGTATTCATTTCAAATCTAATGTTATTGGCTGTTAGGGTGCATCAGCCCTCCTCCACTTGAGTTTTTGCATAGACCTATTTGAGGGGCTACTTCACAACTATAACTAGGTTTATATTCAGATTGAATCTGGATCTATTGGTCTTGCCAATGCTTGTTCTTAATTAGTAGTACAGAAGGTCCCTCTCTTTGTCTTAGAGGTTAATCACTACTCCTTCATGCAGCGCTGGAGTTGGTTCAGTTTGTTCCTCTCTACTAGTGTACAGTCCTTCTGGAAGTAACTCTGCTAACTTAAATACTTGACGCAGTCTGCATATATTCAGAAATATCAGTATTTTGTGTCAAGTCTACTGACCACCTGGGTTCTAGGTTGCACTTGAAAGTTTGAACCAAACCAATCCATGCCAAGCAGATGTTGGTGTTTGTACAGTTCTGTCTCTTGCAAACCAATGACCCGGAATTTCCTTGATGAAGATCCGTATCCCATATCATTCAATGGGTTTTGTATCTGACACAAACATTCCTTAGGCTGGGCTCAGTTCTGCCTACATCAGATTGACACAGGATGCCAATACTATTTGCTGAAGCACTCTGCAGTGGCCTTAACCTTGGCCATTTTTTTTCTAAGGCATATATTTACTCCACAGTAGATCATAGTCTGTCTTGCTACGACTAGCTTGTTTTGGGGGAGCTGAGTTAAATACATCTTCTTGTCCCAATGAATTGGGTGTGAATTTAAAACATTTGCACAATACGTGACTTACAGCAACTGAAGCAGGGAGAGGGAAAGAGGAGAAAACACCACATGAAGGCATGCAAGGAGGAGGCAGCTTACTTTCTGGCTCTCACAATCCCTATGAGAACCATACAAACCTAAGGCAGCACAGTCAGTGGGGAACCATTCTGGATTATATCACCCCTCATGAATGTGAGCACCCCTTGCATGCACATTTCACATTTGGGCTGAATTGAAGGGGTGCAGTCATAATTGCTGCTCTATATAGATGCTGCTGGGAATAGCTAGCACCACCTCCTCAGGCTGAAGATAGAAGGCCTTTATCCCATGCCCATCAATAAGATAACAGTAACACCTATTCTAGAATGGCCTGAACCTGGTGATGGTATTTGTAGGAAACCACCTTCTTTTTGTCATGGTTACCCCCACTGTGTGCATGCTGTCGGTGTGTTTTGACTGTGTTCACTGGGATCCTGCTAACCAGGACCCCAGTGACTGTACTCGCTCCCTCTAAATGTGGTTGCTCAGGACTTAGCACACCCCACAATTTGCATACTGGAGCCCCCATTTAAGTCCCTAGGATATGGTACCTAGGTACCCAGGGCATTGGGACACCTGGGGTTCCCCATGGGCTGCAGCATAAATTATGCCACCCATGAAAGCCAAGGCAAAATGTGTCTAAACGTCTGCCATTGCAGCCTGCGTGAAAAGGTGCATGCACCCTTTTGCTACAGGTTACTGCACCAGGTCACTGTAGGTCAACACTATGGCAGGCCCTCCTAGTCCAGAGGGCAGGGTGCAGGTCTCACTGTGTGAGGGCATCCCTGCATGAGCAGAGGTGCCCCCTACGAACTCCAGCTCCATTTCCCTGGACTTCGTAAGTGCAGGGAAGCCATTTTACCCGTGTACTGGACACGGGTCCAGCTACATAATGGTAACTCCGAACCTGGGCATGTTTGGTATCAAACATGTTGAAATCATACCCCAATACTCTTGCCAGTATTGGTGGTGGGATTCCATGCACTAAGGGGGCTCCTTAGGACCCCCAGCATTGCTCCTGACAGTCTTCTGGGGTTTTCCGGGCAGGCCCCGCTGCTGCCGCCCCCTCAGACAGGCTTCTGCTCTCCTGCTGCTTGACCCACTCAAGCAGAGGAAGGCAGAACAAAGGATTTTCTTTGTGAGAGGGAGCAACACCCTCTCCCTTTGGAAATAGGTGTTACATGGCTTGGGAGGGGTAGCCTCCCCAAGCCACTGGTATGCTTTGAAGGGCATATTTGGTGTGACCACTCCCCTGTCCATCACCACCCCAGGGGTGGTGCCCAGAGCTCCTCCAGGTGGCCGCTTGATTCTGCCATCTTGAATCCAAGGTAGGCAGAGGCCCTTGGGAGCATCTGAGAGGCCAGGTTAGGCAGGTGACATCACAGCCCCTCCTGAAAGGTGGTCACCCTGCTAGGTGACCATTCCCCCTTCCTGTGCTACTTAGGGTCTCCCTCCCAGGTGTTGTCTTAAGATTCAACATAGAAGATTCCAGCAGGACTCCTGTGTATAGTTTCCTTTGCAGTTGGACCCACCAGGAACCGACAATCTGCAACTCCAACGACAAGTCCGCTCTGCAACATTGGTTCTCCCGCTCCTGCCAGCAACTGCAACATTTCCCAGGCTGTGCATCCTGTGAGGGCAATTAGTCTTCAGCCTGCACAAGAAGCAAGAAGGAATCTCCCTTGGAGTGAAGGAGTCACTCCCCTGCATCCGCAGGCACCAACTGCAACAACGACTGGCTGTGTGAATTCTCTCTCCTCCAGAACTGTGTGGATCCTGCATCACAGGTGGTAGTCTGGAGTGTCCCCTTGGTCCTCTCTACCAGCTTTCCAACTTGGGAAATGGTAAGCCCTTGTCTGTCCTTGCAGGACAGTACACCTGTGCACTGTGACTCCTACAGCCACCAAGGTTTGTTTGTTCCTCTTCCAATGAATCTTCAGTCTCTGTGTAGCCCTGACCTGCAGCATTCTTCCCTGCAAAACACAGTCCCCTGCCTGCTGCTCCAGTGACATGGAACTCCTCTCCAGGTGTACTGAGTGAGCCTCACTGCGTTTCCTGTACCTGCTGCCTGTGGGTCACCTGTGTGGTTGCCTCCTCTTCTTGCGACTCTCCCAGCTGCTGAGGGTCACCTCGGACTCCCCTCCTTGGGTCAAGTCCCTTGGGCCTTGCTGGTCCTCTTCAGCCTTGCAAAACCTTATTTTCCTACTCTTGCATTTGCTAAGGCTTGCTGATGGTTTTCCAGCACCACTGAGTGACTGCAACACGACCGCCGATGTGGGACACCAATTGCATCATTTCTGGATCTTCTCTTCTGCTCCTGTGCTGCACTGCTGACTTTCTTCATCCACCACCGACCTGGTCCTGCCTCCACAGAAGGGTGAGAAGTGGCTCCTGCCACAGCCGGACACTCCAACTGGACCTGGTCCCCTTCTTTTTCAGATCCTCTTCTGTCAGGATCCACTTTTGGTTTCTTCCAGTCTTGTCTGAGTCCTTTTCCAAAGTTCTCCTGTTGGTTTGAGGGAAAACCAGGTATTTACCTCTACTCTCCTGGTCACTGGGGGGCACCCTGGTACTTACCTTTTCAGGTTCCTAGTTCTGCCAGCTTCTTTCTACTGATTCCACTTCCTTGTTTGGGGGAATGCCTTTCACATTCCACTAACTTAGTATATGGTTTGGTCTCCCCTAGGAACTTCTCTATTTTCTATTGTTTTTACTGTTTGCCATTGTTTTTTATGCTATTTCCTGATTGCTAATGTGTATATAATAGTGTGTTTACTTACCTCCTGCTGGAGTATTGCCAATGCAGTATTTTAGTTTTTGTGTTACTATAATAGCGTACCTTTATTTTGTAACGCTGTATGGTTCTTTCTAGTGTGTGTGGGCTGTGTGACTGTAGTGTTACTGAATACGCTTTGCATGTCTCCTAGATAAGTCTTGGCTTCTCATCCACAGCTACCTCTAGAGAACCCTGGGTTCCTAAACACTGTCTACACCTCACTAATAGAGGGGATACTTGGACCTGGTATAAGGTGATAACACCATAGTTGCTCACTGCACAACAGACAAGCTTCTTACATTTATTCATCCACATTAAAAGTATTTCCACTTGTGTGGGCAGCTACAGCCCAGTGGAATCTAGAGCTCTGCTTGCAGTGTAGAGCAATCACGTAGAGCATCATAACATGGTTCACATGTGAGGGGAATCAAAACGAGGCTGTCAGAATCTGGAAATGAAGCACAAAAAGGCTCATTGCTACGATTCCAGGATCCTGAAATCCTGCACCAATACTTTTCGAAATGGTACCTCTAGATCACCATTTCATAGCGCAACTAAGTGCACATTCCACTATTTGGAGACATGGGACATACCACTTTTAACAACAATGAAGTAAAGTAAATGTTCCAATCGCCTTCCCATAATTTTTTTTTTATCAACTACAAAAAACAAAACATAGTAACACAAGTTTTGGATTAAAGGGTAAAAATGTGAAATAATTCCCTTAGCAATAAGTTATAAAGAAGTAAATGGAATGATAAAGATCTCCTTATGGGACTTCAGGGATGCTGACTTACAAATGCAGAATGGCATACAGAGGTAGGCACAAAGGTTGATCAGAATATTTGCTAATGTACTTAGCAAACTGATTCGAGACTTGCCCTGATTTTTGTTCCTATTTCAAAGAGATGTCTGTAGAATGAACTATTCTCATTTGGTGCATTTAGTGTAAAAAAAATAAATATATATAAATAAATAAATACAAGCTTCAACTGGAAGAGGCTTAAAACCACCTCTGCAGTTTGCAGGGTTGACAGACGCTTTTAGGTCTTTTACTCTTTTCACTCTCTTTGCAGTTGCTCTAGAGCTCATAATGACCCAAGAGACAATGCTAGAGAATTTTCTGAAACTGGAACAAGTTACTACTTCAGTCTGAGCAGGTTTTATATTTTCCAGGTGGGTGCTGTTGGGACCCCTAAGTTTTTCATTAGATTTCCACAAATGTTAGTATTCTGTTAGGAGTAGCATTGCAGCTGTGTGTTTCTTGGCAAGAGGTAGGAGAGCCAACAAATTAAAAGGGAGAGCTGTGTGGTAAATGAGATGTATTACATCACATCTAAAATGTAGAATGTAAGGGGGGGTTCTATTTCCCCAAGCTAAAGGTTGGCATAGATGTTGCTGTGTGAGAGTGGATGGGACGCTCTTAATAAAGAACCCAGAAAAGACCTAAACGTGTCCTAGACTACCTTCTACAATGGTGACGAGGATGGGTAAAGGATTTGAGTGTTCCAAAACCTTGCATCTTAAACACTACTTTTTCAGTTCTACTCTCGAAACCAGTGAGATGACATTCAAGATTGTTGCCCTAGTATGGACTGAATAACAGGCAAGATATCTATGATACTTTATTCTCAGTACCTGAAGGTCACTAAGGAACATTATTGGTTTGAAATATATATAAATATATATATATTTTTTTTGGAAGGTGTGACCATAAACTGATTTTCGTAAGCACTGGATTCATTCTGAAAGTGCTGCATTCATTGCACGGGTCTATCTTTACAATCAGTTTCCAACTATCGAGCTGAACTGGTGATCCGAGCTGTTTTTTAAAGTATTTCTTTCACTTTATTTGAAATATAATACATCATTGTGCTCAACGTACATCCGATTTGAAAACCAACTTCCCTTGTGACTCTACGGTGAAAAAAGAACACTTTGTTCAAGGCACGCAACATGATGGTCCTGCCGTCCTACTTCTACGCTGTGAATACATATGGGACTTACATTGGGTCGTGCATGGTGTTAGATGCCAGTCACACTCAAAAGAAAACAAGCGGATATCCCACAGAAAGCAATCTCATTGCTTTCCTAGGTGACTGCGTTTGTGCAACAAAGTGATTGTATTCCAGTTTCCGAGGCTGTGCTTGCGTGTGCTTATTTCTGACAGTAATTTACAGCGATACACAGGATATTTATCACTACAGCGATATACATGCTATTTAAAGTCACTGTGTATGTCTACAACAATATACACGTTATTGGAATTTGAAGACACATTTTGAGTAATATAGTGTGTATGTCTACAGCGTTTTACACGCTAGCTGGAATTTGTAGTTAAGCTGTACTTATTGAACTTTCATTCATCTGTTATAGTTTATGAGATACATTTGCATTTCCTTTCTGTTGTATCCACAGTAACTAGGCAGAACATTCCACCTCCGCCCTTCTTTTTAACTAGGCCAAGGGATCCGCCTATAATTTGGTCCAAGAGGAAAAAATCATTCCTTCACTATTCTAGAATATGTGGCACCGACTTGTCTAATAAAAGGAAGACATCTTTACTTATGCACTGCCTAGAGTGAAGGTGAGGAAGTTTTTTGAAACATTACCTAAGCCAGGTGATGAAGTAACTGAATTAAATGAGTTTTAGAAATGTTAAAAATGTTTTTAGATCTATGTTACTTGCCTAAAATTAGTACAATTTTGGAACGTTATCATTTTGGCATGAGAGAACAAAAACCCAATGAAAGTGTAGAAGAGTAAGTAAAAGGTCTGAGGAAGTTGGCTTCATCTTGCAGATTTGGGTCCACAATAGAAGAGCGTATAAGAGATCAATTTTCGTTAAGATGTTGCAGTGATAAAATAAGGCAGGAACTATGGGGAAAAGATGATCCTTCTCTACATGAAGTAATCACTTTGGCTAAAGGTGTGGAACACACTTTAGCGTGTGTTGAGGAATTGGAAAAAAAAAAAAAATCCTCCAGTGAATAAGATTTATCCAAAGATTGAAAAAAGTAAATTTAGAGATGGTGACAAAGATGAAGGAAAAAATATGCAAGGGCAGTGGGCTAGATTCAGAGATACCAAATGTTTTAGATGTGGTAACGTAGGCCACTTTGCTTTGTATAAGAAGTGTCCAGCTCTCAACATGACATGCAAGATATGTAACAAAAAGGTTCATTTTGCTAAGTGGTGTAAGTAAGGCAAGTGCCCCAATGGGACACCAGTAAAGTTAGTTGAGGATTGTATTTTATCAGTTTTTGCGGAACCTGCACAAAAGAAACATCCGAGAGATAAAGTTACTATCTTGGGTATTGAGAGTGAGGTTTTGTTTGACTCTGGGGCGTGGTTGACTTTGATAACCAATGAATTGAACAAACAATTAAGTCACAGAGTGAATTTGAAGGAACCTGATGTGATTCCTGGTGCTTATGGCGGCCAAGTCATAGAACTAAGAGGATATTTTGAATCTAATATTTCTTTCAAACCTAACACCATTTTTGGGAAGGTATATGTTCCTGTGAAAGGGGACAGTGTTCTGAGTTGGGCACATCGAAGGGAGTTAAACGTTATTCTAGACCCAAATTCTTCTATGCCTGTGATGATTAAAAGTGAGTTTGTAGAGATGTTACGTGTAAATGATGTGCATGAACTTACGGTGTAAAGTGAAAAGACTGCACCAGTACTTAAATTCTTGAACGAGTTTAAGGAGGTATTGAGTGACAAATTAGGATGTTTAAAGGGGTATGCACATTGTATTAAAATCAAGCAAGGGGCTGTTCCTGTTGTTGCTAAAGTACGTCCTATTCCTATATCTATGAAAGATGATGTTGAGAATGAAATTAAAATAATATGATAAGATGGAGTGATTGAACCAATAGAGTGTTATGAGTGGTTTGCACCGTTGTCGTCACACGCAAACAATCTGGAGATATCAGGTTGTGTATTGATTTGAGGGGTCGCAATAAATGTATTGTGAGTGATCAATTTCCATTCCCAACATAAGTGAGATGGTCTCACTTCTACATGGATCAAAGTTTTTCAGTACACTAGACTTCACCTCTGCATACCATCAAGTCATACTACATCCTGACTCAAGAGATTACACCACATTTATCACTCCCTTTTAGACTTATCGGTTTATAAGGATGCCTTTTGGATTGGTATCAGCTGCTGCTGTCTTCCAGCGCATAATGTATAGTTTTTTGGGATCGGAACCAGGGGTTAAGTATTTTCAAGATTACCTTTTGATTCATGGGCAGACTGAAATGGAGCATGATATGAGGTTGAGAAGAGTTTTAACCATATTGAGAGATCATGGTTTAACTCTCAAATTGAAAAAAAGTTCTTTCAGTAGGACAGAGATTCAGTATTTGGGTCACAAAATTACTTCCGATGGTGTATATCCAAAGAGTGAGCTAGTCACAAACATATTGAGGTTGCATAGTCCTGTAGGAAAAGATGAGTTGTTATCCTTTCTTGCTTAATTTGGCCTCCAAAACAGTACACATGCGGAGACTTCTTAAAAAAGGCATAGAATTCACATGGGATAAGGAGTGTTAAAAGGAACTTGAATGTATAAAAAAAAGGAGTTGTCAGTTGATTGTTTGAACTCCTTAGATCCTGGGAAAAAATGTGTAACCATGAGAGATGCCAGTATGAAAGGTCTAGGGGCTGTACTGTTGCAGGATTCTGGAAGTGGTGATGATCTCAGATATGTGGTGTTTATTTCAAGGACATTGTGAGGAGCAGAGATGAAATAGTCCACAAAAGGGAGGCGCTGAGTGTGTTTCGGGCAATTAAGTTCAAGAATTTTGTGTGGGGAAGAGAATTTTCCATTTATACAGATCCTAAGCCACTTGTGGAGGTTTTTACCAGGAAGGGTCTGGTCTTGATTTCTAGTAGGATTGGTAGATGGATTGTTGGACTTCAAGATTTTTGTTTTTGAAATTTTCTGTGTTCCTGGATCACACAATAAAATTGCTGATTGTTTGTCAAGACTCAGCTCTGAAGTTGAAGAGTGCATTGAGGAGGAAAAGGAGAATGAAATCAGGGTTTGCAGTATTACTGAAGGGATAGTGGAACAAGAGGAGTGGTTGAAAGCTGTAGCTGGGGATTCTGTACTACAGCAAGTTTGTGAGGTGCTTAAGAGTAGGTGGAGTTATAATGGGAAGCGTGATGAAACTCTGGGAGGTTATTGGAGAGTAAAAGATGAATTGTCTGTAGTAGACGGCTTTCTCTTGCGAGGTTTGAGATTAGTTGTTCCATCTGTGTTGATTAACAGAATTATGGAGTTGGGACATGTGTGGCATCAAGGGATGAGTAAAACGAAAGCCAGAATTTGCTTCAATTATTGGTGACTGGGCATGGACCTGATGATAGAGAGGCTAGTCAGAGAATGTCCTGGCTGTTGTAACAGTGACAAAGTGTACAAAATTAGAGTACCTACGATGTGTGTTAGAGTTTTCCAACAGGCCGTGGGATGTAGTGGCGGTCGATATCGTTGGATCGATACATGGAAAAGGAGGATCCAACTATCTTTTGGTATTGATAGATCAGTTTCCTTGGTGGGCTGAAAAAAGGCATTGTCAGCAGTACTGAGACCAGTAGAGTTATAGAGTTTTTCAATTAGATTTTTAGTCGTGAAGGTTTGCCTAATACAATTGTGACTGATAATGTCCACAATTTGTCTTTCTTGAAATGGAGGAATTTCTAAAGTGCAGGGGTATTGGGCACAAAGTATGTTCTTTGTATCATCCTGAGGGAATTGGTACTGTTGAGATATTCAATAAAAGTGTAAAAGAATGTGTACAGTTGGAAGTTTCAGCAGGTAGGAGTTGGAAAGAAGGGTTAAAGAAATGTTTGCATGCTTACAGGTTTACACCACATACAACAACCGGTGGGGTTCCCTTTGAGGTGTTCAGAGGTCACAAAGGTAACACCCAGTTGTCTCCTGGTTGGGTATCATGGGGTAAAAATGACTGTTTCCTGGTCCAGGATGAAAGGGGGGAACAAATGTGAGAAAAAATGTGTGTAAAGAATATTATGATGTAAAGAGGAATGTAGTAGATGTTGGTATAACTGTGGGGGCGACATTTTGGTTAAAAAAAACCTACTCTATGTAAGAGTAGAAGTAAGTTCATGGGTCCATTCAAAGTTATTAAACTTTTCTGGAATGCTGTCATAATTAAGGATGGGAGGGTATGGAACCTAAATCGTAGTGTGAAGTCAAAAAGAGTTGCATGAAATTTGTCATTTTGCTTAATCTCTTGTTTGATTTTCTTTTCTAATGTTATCTTCTCATATTTTGTGTTCTTTGTTATGTTAATATACATCTGTTGGAATGTCAAATTTCTAATTTCAAAATGTTCAAATTTATTGGGGGGAAGGTGTGTTGTATATGAGATGTATTACATCACATCTAGAAGGTAGAATGTAAGGGGGTTCTATTTCCCCAAGCTAAAGGTTGGCATAGCTGTTGGTGTGTGAGAGTGGATAGGAAGCTCTTAATAAAGAACCCAGAAAAGACCTAACCGTGTCCTGAACTATCTTCTACAAGCTGAGCCAGAGCCCAGCCAAGGATCTGGCCTGGCTCTTAGAGCCTGTGCACGAGCTGAGCCCTAAAAATGCTTACTATGTAAATCATGTATGAAACTAATAAAAAACAAATAATAAGTAATACAATATTATGAAGTATCTTAAAATTTCAAAGCAGCGTATTTTTTGGAACACATGCAAGCTTTGACATTACTCGAAAGTGCAGCACTATAATGTGAGGGATTACTTATTAAAATTGATAGTTTTTAAACCTGAACCAAAAGTGAACTAAGAGTCAAGACAGTTGTTAAATCCTGAACTAGCCCAGATTATAGAGCGACATCATACTCTATTAAATCAGACATAATAGATATTTTTACGAGTGGTTTTCTGAACTCACATAGTTGTAAGTGCTTTCATGAGTGAGAAAGGAGTTATGGTGAAATAAAATATTCACCTAAGATCACATAGTTTAAGCGGGGAAGCTGTGATTTATCCACGGTTTCTCATTTCATTTTGAACAAATGAGCCACTAAATGGGTGTCGATTTGTCTTTCCATATGTAAACTTTGTTCTTACCTTTTTGTGCATTTTTTGTGCAGTTGTTATATAGAGCAAACTTGATCCGAAGGTATGGGAGCTCTTTACATGCGCACCAGTTATATTACACAACATAAAATTTTTCTTATAGCCATTGCGAGATTAAGTGATTTGCCGAGATTCAAATGATGTTGACATAACACCGAAAATCGAACCTGATTCACAGTTCTAAAGTTCGGAACTATGACCATGATGACACATCCTAGGTAGAGAAAGAATGGCACCCAGAAGCCTCACGAAAGCTCCCCTCATTTTGGACTCGAGGTTACAAAAGACCAAATAACCAAGTAACCAAATACATGTGTGTGTCCTTGTAGCCCTAGGTTTCCTACTATAGTAGTATAGTGCTCAGTTTACATTCTTTTTGTATTGTATTGCTAACCTGCATATAAATGGGCACACTTTCTAGTCCAGCTATGTAAAATGTATAGAAGGACATATTACTTCTGATTAAAAGCAGATATGGTGCCTAGAAAACATAATGCTTCTTTTCTTTTTCTTAAGCAGATATAATGCCTTAAAAACTACCTTAGTGTATTGTCACTTAAAAAAAAACACGTTCACAGCGGTGACTGAGTGACACATTCTTGTAAGTTTTTTTTTTTTTTAGCAAGCCTCCTGTGCAGCACTGTAAATAAAGATTTAAAACTTTCTCTCCGCACCTCCCTATCTCCACCCTAGTCGTAAGAGATATTGGTGAGGTAGCAAGCCTAGCCACTTCATCTTGATCAGGGTGAACCTCCCTCCCTGCCTGATAGGATAGTGTCCAATATTGTCCTATGACCCTTACTCAGTGAATGGAGACAAGGTCCTAATCATACCAGAAGGTGTGGGGCCAGTCCATGTTTGGTCCACATATATGATGGGGTCTGCATAATTCCTATCTAGATGTGAGGCATCCCGCAATGGCTGTGGGCCAATGTCCAAAGAAAGGAAACCCTTTCTAAAACAAGCATTTGCAATGCAATAGGTCTAGCATTTTCTTGTGTTAGAGCTATTGGCATTGCAAATTCATAACAGGACTTTTCTTCCCACATAAATTGGTCAGCCCTGCCTCATAATTTCGTCTCCTCCTGCCATATGATTCCAGTGGCCCAGCATTTAACTAAAACACTTCCATTTACCTTCTTCCTCTATCTTAAAACATATACCATAATCATATAAACCTTTATCAGAAATAAACTTTTGGCATTAGAGTGTAATGCTCAAAACACTATATCAGCATATTATTTGGGATGGATTGGAGGGTGAAAGGAAAGAGGAAGTCGGGAGTAAAGATGGCAAGGACAAGTGGCGTAGTAACGGTGTCATGGGCCCTGGAGTAAGAAAGGAAAATGGTTGACTGCAATTTCAATAGGAAAATACAGCAGTAATTAGAATTGAGTGAGGTCCAAAAGTCTCTGGGCCCTGGTGCCACTGCACCTGTTGCTCCATTCATAACTAGGCCTCAGGAAGGAAAGTGGATGGGGCAGAAAAATAGAAGTGAAAGGAATACAACAAACAAAAGGGAGAAAGAGAATGGGTCACAAAGAAATAAAAGAAAGAAGGGAAAGATCAAGAAAATGAAAACACAACTAAGAGAAGAAATAGAACAAACTTGTGATACAAAAGAAAAAAGGGAAGGAAGCTAGCGAACAAAAGATAAAGAGGAAAAAATAATGATAGAAGCGTGAAAAGAAAAATTAACATTAGAGAAAAAAAGAGATGTGAGAGAAACAAACAGCGAAAGAACCAGGGCATGTATGTACTGACACATTTCACACAGAATGGGAAAACCCCTTTGACACTTCAGGTCCCGTCAAGTAACTTGTGGCTTCCGCATAAAGACGGGAAAAAGAGGGATTTATACTAAAACGTGAATTGACAGATAAAGATAAGAAAAACACCAGAGAAAGGAAGGAAAAAAGATCTAAAGAAAAAAGGTGAAGGGACTCATACTAAGTCAAAGGAAAGAGCAAATAAAAAATACAAAGAAAGAATGAAGGGAAGAGAAAAAATAGTGAAAGAATGAACGCCTGATGATGAGAAAAGAGAGGAATGAAACAAGGAAAGAAATAACCTTGTTCTTGCGAGTTTGAAAGAGGAGGTAGCAAGAGAAAGCAGGAAATTAAAAATGGGAGAAGAATAGAAATAAACAGTTGAAAGAAAGAGCTAAACTGTTAATGTCTGGATTTTAAGAGCTGGAAAGAGAAAAGTGGGGGGAGAAAGAAAACATTGGGAGTAAACAGAGTAAAGGATTGAACGGAGTGAGATAGGTGAAACAGACCCTCCCAAATAAAGATGGCAGCTAAGATTAGATTTAATTGGCTCCCCCATGTCCACAAACAGAAGTCAGAGTGTGGAACAGGAGGGGGCACTGCAGAACAGCAGGAAGTGCATTAGATTTGTATGTGAACCCCAATACAGCAATATTGGAGCGCTTCAGATCAGGATTGGGGGTGTGTCCCTGCCCAGTGCTGGAATAACAGAAAGGCAGCGGGTGAGGAATGAGAAACAGAGCACCGTGTAATGCCTGGTATTGGAATAATGGGGTGCTGCAGGTTAGGGTTGAGGTGCACTGACAGAGTTGTATATGGGCTGCAGTACTGGAATAGTAATGGCACACAAAGTCAGAAGTAAGGAATGTTAATGGGGCTATGTGTGTAACCTAGTATTGACTTGACAGTGTTGCCGAGTGTTAGCATGGAGATGACCTGGTGAAGCATGCGAGTGGGGCCCAGTGTGGGAGTGGCATTGCACCTAAACACAGAAGTGAGAAGTCCTTAAGGGCGTGTGTGTGAGCCTTCGTACTGAGAAGAAATGTGCACTGAATGTTAGAATTGGTGAATTCTGGTAGAGCTGTGGTGGTTTCCTTCAACAGTGGCATTGGATGTAAGACTTGAAGTGCACTGGCTGAGCTGTGTTTTGCTCTTTTGGGTCCAGTATTAGCTTGGCAGTAGTTCAGAATATTAGAATTGAGCTGCTGTAATGGAACTGTATATGAGCGGGCTCCTAGTATAGGAAAGGAAGTGACCTCATTGGGATAGAGCTGAGATGCACTTGTGGAGCTGCACCAGAGGTGCTAGTACTGGAAGAGCAGAGAGCTGCTGACTGTAAGAACTGAGATGCTTTGGCAGATGATGTGTGTGGGGTTCTGGCATGGGTATGGCTGAGGGGCTTGGAGTGTGTGAACTGAGGTGCACTGATGGAGCTGTGCCCGAGGTCCCAGTCCTGGAGCAAAAGTGTGTACTGCTTGTAAGAACTGAGGTGCTCTGGCAGCCAGTGTGTGTGGGGTTGCTGGCACTGGCATGGCTGAGGGCTTGGAGTTTGTGAACTGCGGTGCACTGATTAAGCTGTGCCTGAGGTACCAGTACTGGAGCAGCAGAGTGTACCGTCTGCTTGAATTGAGGTGCTCTGGCAGACAGCCTGTGTTGTGTTTCTGGCACTAGCACGACTGAAAGCTTGGAGTGTGTGAACTGAGATGCAATGATGGAGCTGCAAGCGGGAACCCTGTATGGAGCAGAAGTGGGAACTGTCTCTAAGGATTGTTCAGCCCTGGCAGAGCTAGGTGCCTAGGCTATAAGCAATTATAAGCGATCATTTGCCCTCGCTCTCAGCACACAGGCAGGCACACTTGGTAAAGAAAATCCAGTCCAAAGAAGGGTGGGAGCCAGGCAGCTGAGAGAGGGTGCAGAAAGCCCATAAAGACCAAATTTGACCAAGACTCACAGCCTGATTTGTAGCCTTATTTACAGCTAAGTTCAAAGGAAGAATGCTCTGCAAATGAAAAGGGAAGCTTCCCTGGACAGGAGCAGGAAACAAAGTAAAAAAAATAATTAAAAAGTCCCCTACAGACCTGATAAAGAGGACAAAGCGTAATGATACAGTAGTTCATCCCTGCTCCCACATGGAAGAAGGAGAAACAAAGAGGCAGGACTGACCATTAGCAAAGAAGGATTTTTAAATGGCACAAACTAACAAAGGAAATAGCTAGAAGCCCCCGGAAGAAGTATACGTAAAAGTATACAAGAGGTTGCATGCTTACGCTTAATCTAAAAACTAACCTTCCATCCAGTAGCTCACCAAGGGAAACCTTTCCTGGTGATCCACTGTACATGGTTCACTTACAAACTAAAAGAAACAGAAGGCTTAACAGCTACTCTCTACCATCTGCACAGTCGTACAGTTAACAAGGATGAGCGTAATGATAAAGGCAACTTCATGGAATCTGCTGTCCAATGACCTATTGAGGCCTAGTGCCTATCCATTTAGCCAATGGATCCACTCAGATCCTGTCCTACCTTTCAGATGTAGATGGTGAATTAGGTATTGGGCATGGTGAGTTCAATTCTGATGCAATGTAATTAGATTTGACACAGTAACTGTGACCAACACTGTTGTATATTGTTTGCTAAAATATCTACTTCCAGTATGCAAGAGCCTTTCGTGGTCCTGAGTCCATTCAATGCAATGGCCTATAACTGTAATATGAAAACACATTAGTTAATATCATGTGATTCTCCTACACACTTGTTATGCTATTTCTAATCAGTATTTTAATGACATACTCAAACTGTTTATACCAGATGTGAATCCACTGGTCACTGTTGTTGAAACAAAGGAAATGAATATAGAGTTCTCAGTCTGTTTTGTGAAACAAACCAGCAGAAATTTAATTTGTAATCCAGATGGCTGACTTCTTAAAACTAGTGCATAGCTAAATACAACATATGAGTTCATGATTCTGATGTTAAAACTAACAAGTACAAGTACAAGTTTGAATCCTAATGGTAGATCCCTATAACTAAAGCAAATGCAAATGTATATACTTATGACTGTGGTGCGAGGATACTTCTCTGACTGCCTAATATCTTTCATCAGTTTCTCAGAAACACTGCTTACAGGATTCCAACTTCTAAACCGCAGTTCCCAGCTGCAGCCACTATATACCACTATAGCCTAACAAAGATGCTATGGTCAACTAGGAAATTTTACTCTGTGTTCAGGATGGGCACATTCTTCAGCAAGTCATATGGAAGCCCTGTGGCTCCATGTGACAAGTGTTCTTCAGCTTTACCCAGGTGTCTGGAATCTCACATCCTCCTGGGATGAAAAATTTCTGAACATGCAACATCCACACACTGCTCATCTCTCCATCCTCTTCTTGTTATGAAGACATACTAGTTCAGGAGATTCTGAGAAGGGCATTGTACAGAACAAGCACACACAGGGGAGTATGTCCCACCCCACAGCCTGACTCACATTTCTTTATTTTGCATTCTTGTATACCACACCAAAACCAGACCATGTCTGCGTTCTTCGTAATAACCAACAGAAGTAGAGTAAAAATAACACATAACTTTGAATAACACTACAAAGCTGAACAAAGAACAATTTTTCCAACAGTTAGTGATAAAAATAATAAGAATTCATCTACCACATAAAGGGCTAACTGAAAGAGAAACAGGTCCTTATAATAAAGAATTATGAATATTAATCTTGAGCATCATTTCAGAAAGATAAAATGGGGGAACATGAGGAGGTCTCACTAGTTCATAGGAGAACGTTAGTCTCAGAGTTCAGGGGGCCGGGAATGTGACAGAAGGTATGCAATGCATTAAAGAGTAAAAATAGCATAGCAACGTGATTTGGTTTATAGGGAGACAGGGGTATGCAGGTAGTCAAATAGAGCTGAAAATGTGAGAATATTAGTAGTAAATGAAAAACTGGGAAAGGGACATAGTGACGATGGATGACAATTTTACACTTTAAATATTGTTCCAGTGAGTTCAGAAAAGGAAATCAGACCAACATTTATGGGGGGAAATGGAGCCATAAAATACATTAAGTAGAGATGAGCAAATTATGTTCAAAGTAATGGAACGACCGAACAGAAAGAAAGTATCCATATGAAGAGTGGAAGTAGTGGGGGTCTGTAAAGACGTATCAAGGAGAGACTAATAGTAAAGTAAAAGTTGAGCTGAAAGAGATGGGTTTTAAGGTTATTTTTTTCAGAATGATAGAAGGTCTCTAGTGCATCAGATGTCTTCTGGTAATAAATTCCAGATGGTTGGGGCTGCACCATCAGAGCTAAGTTGCTGTAGTCAGTATAAGACACCAAGAGGGTGTGAATAATCGGAGTGAAATCTGAAGGATGGAGAAAGGGCTTTATGTTTTTTAGGAATTAAGGGTACCACTGGCAGTTAAATGTATGTGTGCTACATCAAAAGCCATATTAGGCTCGTTGTCTAACCATGTAACCAGTGATTTCACTTAGCTGGTGAAATTTGTGGGAGAGAAACGTGGCTGAAGCCATTTGACAGGCTTAGTAATGGTGTTTCATCAGTGGAGGAAGATAAATTCATTTTTGTTTTCAAATTGAAAAAAAAAAAAACATTAGGTTATGGGACATTCATAATTGAAGTTTAAAAAGGCAGGTTTGTTTTTCTGCACAAGTCTCAAGACACCACTTAGTCTCAGTATCACATAGCTATCCCTTCGGGTTTTAGTTGAGAGGGACGAGAGCCCCACTCAAGTAATAAACAGAGTTCTTGTCAGGGTGAACCACAAAGCAGTTAGGCTTAACTTAGAGGCAATGTGTAAAGTATTTATGGAATACACAAACAGTAATAAAGTGAAAGCACAACACGACACAAATCCTAAACCAATTTTATAAAAATAAAATACATTTTAATAAAATTGCACCAAAATGACAAATATCCAACAGGTAAAACTGGATATATGAATGTTTACAATTTTCAGTATAAATAGCTCCCAAAAAAACACAAAACGTCAATCGCGGTCATCTGGTTGTTTTGGATCGGGCCAAAGTCAAAAGTTGAGGCCGTGCTCAGAGCACGGATCGAATACAGTGGCCAGGTTCATCCCAGTGGAAAGTTTAGCTTCTAACTCAGTCTAGCTTTCAAGTGTGAAGCACTGTTCAAGACCATCTGTGGGCGGCTGCACACTTGATTCAGAGGCTTGCCAAATTGCTGAAGTCTCAGGCCTTGAATGGAACTTAGCATTGGTGGTGCAGTTGTCATAGGCATTAAGAGAAGGTTGATGATTGTGTTGGTGGGAAATGTAGAGCGGTTGTTGTCAACAAGAAGAGTTCAAGGCACTGAAGTCCAGGATGGTTGCAGTTGGATGCAAGTCCCTCGTTGGCTTGGTTAAGTCAGAAAGTGGATGGATCAATAGAAGTGGTAGTTAGGAGTGGAGGCATCACTAGATTGGATATGTGTATCCCACTTCAGTTTAAAGCCCAGCAAATGGTGAAGAAGGCCTGGGGGGGGGGGATACAGACTGACATGGTTGATGAACCACTGTTTGATGTGTGGGGATCCACTCAAGGCTAGTACTCCTGGGACTTTTGTGGACTTTTTTCTCTAGGGCTAGTGACACTAGCTCCCTGACTTCGTGGTTTTGGTGTCTTGGGAGTCATTACTGCAAGGTCCTGCTGGCAAGTCTTGGTGCTTGGTGAGTAAGGGCAGGAAGAGTGGCTCACCAAGTGGACTATTCGGATCTGCTGCTAGGAAGATACCAGGCTTGGACAAGTGGGCAGCTCAGGGCCACCACCGGTAACTTGCAGCTATAGAGAAGTAAGCAGGAGCCCCAGTGGCTACAAAAGGCACCAATATCCATGAGGAGAAACATCTTGAATTTTGTTAGTTCAGGAAGATGTGTATTGCTTATGGTGCAAGAGGGCACCATCATGTGTCAAGAGCAGAGAGCACCATGTGATTTGCCCCAACATGCTAATGATATCTGAGGCAGTCTGAGCCACCGCTCTGTAGTATTTTGGCTGTCCCTAGTGGGCCTGCTGCCGCAGGAAAATCATAACCTCAACCATTTTTGGGGTGTTTGCATTTCCCTTGGGGGACCATGGCACGTTCCCCCTCTCATTGTCCTTTTTCTTTTATTTGCCTCTTTATTAGAGCTTGGGAATTTTTGTTTGGACTGCATAGTGTTCATATTTTTGTTTATCCCACAGTAGATGTGGGTGTTAACACCATGGGCCTGAGTACTTAGCGAGGTTGAAGATTTAGTGCCTGCTGCCCAAGTAGGGTTCCCGGACCATACTTGAGTTACCCCTTTTGATGGGGCTGCCCATGGCACCATTATTGTAGGTGGTCATCAACACCCTGTTCGTCTGCTCCCCGTGTCCATGTCTGGGCTGAGTGGAGGGCAGAGAAGAGTGTTTGTAGCCATGCAGTATGATGAGCCTGCTCCATATTATCTCCCTAATCTATCATTAGAAAGCATATCTAACACTACATGCCTAAATGTTTTTTTAGCTTAGCTGCTGCAACCCTTCTGTCCAGGGCACAGTTAAAAAAATTCTATTTAGGAAGGAATGTTTTGTCTATTCTGCCCCCTACCTTTTGGAGCTTTCTGCCTTTGTTCTTCCGGTCATTCTCTTCTCATCCAGAATATTACCACACTCTATAAACTAACTTTTTCTCTAAATATGCATAGTTACCTCTCATTGAGCAGTTATGTTTATTGCCTTGCCCATAGCACCAACAAACCTTAGGTTCAGCAGATGTTTGACAGAAGCCATGCCACATAACATTGAATAGGTCGGCGCTAGGAATAATCATAGACTCAGAGGTAATCCTGTACCCGGATATCTATCACGTTTGTGACGGAGTAACTCCATCTTCCAAACTCTAAATTAGACCCTATGTTCCTCAGCAGTTGCTATGTTTACAAAATAGCAGGCATCGCCTCTGTCTCTTAACTTCAGGGTGCATGTCAAATATCTGAACCTGTCTCTGAAACATGGTCATCCCTCAACTCTATACTCCAACACTTTATTTTCACAGCAGCCACTGATTTTGTTTTCAGAGCATCCATTGCCACTCATACTTCACCAGGCTGATTAGGAAGTCCCATAGACACCATATAAACACCACTGTTTCCTCCAGCACAGTGAATCCCCCTTTTGCTGAGCAGGAAAAAATCTCAGTCGATATCTCCATGGAAACATGACCATCCGAAGTTCAGATCTGAAGACCTCCCTGTTGCACTTCTTGTATGGACGTCTTCATGTTCAAATATCTTTACAATGTGCATCCCCAACTTCAGATGTAGCCCCACTGTCTGTTACATCCGCCTAGAAGTTCCAACTCTGGGATGTCTTTGACAAATTCTCCTCTCCAGTAGCTGCCATAGCACCCTACCCAGATTTGAAAAGTGAAATCATTTTTGATTGTTATCCTGGCAGTGAAATTTTTGACATGGCCATTTGGCTGTGGAATGATTATTTATTAATTGTTCTACCACCAGCTTCCATTTCATGAGAGAAGGACTCTGGGGGCAGTTGTGGAGCTCAACGTAATGTCTATCATCCATACAAGAAGTGTAACAGGGAGGTCTTCAGATGGTCTTGTTTCCAATGTGCGTGCCTTATATTAATTCAGATGGCACTTGCCATTTATTCCTTCTGATAATGAGTTATTTCGAATTATGGGCCAAAGAATGTCCTTGGATCAGTACTGATCATTTGTGTCCAACATTGGTAAGCCCCACTTATTAAGACTGCACCTAACGTAGATAAGCAATGCCGGCAGGGAAATGCATACACTGTTCTGCTCTTTGCTCAGGTAGGAATAAAACTGAGATGGCAATTCTAGTTTTATAAAAATGATAAAGCAACAGTCCAAAAATATGTCTGCCTTATAGCAAATTGGCGTCTTGAATCTTTCACCTGAAGTGGATTCACGCCGAAGACCCACTCCAGCTTGTTCTTGTGCCTGGGAGTGTGATTTTATTTTTTGTGTTTTAGATCTTTTGAGTCCTAAATCAAGATGATACGTGGTGGTGGATCCCCTGCAGATCTATTTATTTATCTTATAATTAGGATCTAGGGGGATGGCAAATGTGTTCTGTATGTACAGATAGTACATGCGGTAAAATGGAAGTGAGTTAGCCGACGTTGGGAAAGGACACAGGGCTAAAGAGTCACGGGTTAATGGGAACGTGAATTAAAAATTGAAACAGAAAAAGCGCAAGAGCATACAAATCTTCCAAACAACTGCAGGGATTAAATATATCAAGGTTAAACGAGAGCACATATAACGTGTGGGTGGGGTAAGAGACTGATGTGTGGCAACGGAGGGAATATATATGTATTTAAAACTAGGTGGGAATTAAAGAAAAGTATGTGCGATCGCAGATATGAACAGCAACAGGCATGTGAGGTACCCCACATCCAGGGAAGTGCACAAGTAGAGGTACATAAAGAAAAAGGTACATTGAGGGGAAAGTACTTGAGTAAATGATACCCGGGTAAAAACAAAACAAGATGAAATGGACGTCACCATAAGTGCAGTAAATTATATGAATGTAAGAAGTGAAATAAGTGATGATAAAAATATATGGGATAAAAGATTAGGATACCATCAAATGCATTGAGTAACTACTGGAAGAAAACTACTAACTCACCGACAAGTTTCCCCCTACGGAAAACAAGCATTGCTATCCTCATATGCTTACTTTTGCAGACTCTGACCTTGTATCCTCTTGTTACGACTCCACTTGTAATTATTTTTCATTCGAGAAGAAATTCATGCTAATGAAACACTTTCGTAGCATTCCTCTGTTACAAATATCTCCACGTTTTGAGTGCACAAAGCTTGTGACTACAATTCAAACGCAGTCTGTTTTGTAGAAATTTGAGTAATTTATTTAGCAGCGACGCTCTTAAAAAAACAATAGGGAATAATGCAGTATCTCATCTTCCTGTAATGTCTGTCTGTGTAAATTATGCAGGAGAATATTGAAATGCAGCGTGCTGTCTGCTTGAGAGAGAGTGCAGGCTGAAAGATTCTGACTCAGCAGTGAAAGAATATCTTGAGCTCGGCTGCCAGGGGCGAAACGCATCCCCCGGCAGCCCCTGCGGTGGAGGGGACCCCCAACCCTTCAGGTGGGCCCCAGCTTGTCAAAGGAGGGCTCATTCAGCCCAAGGCGAATAAATAGCTGTGAAGTATGCAAGACTCGGGGGAGGTGGGCTCTTATCCATGGACTTCATTTAGGGGGTACCAGGGGTCTCAGTTGCGACCCCTGGCTTGCCCTTTGCGACCTATGGCACTGCCTTTGCGACCCTTGGCCTCAGAGGCCGCAAATTCAATGCCAGAAACGCAGTGGCAGCTCGTCTTTATGAACTAGGCTCCACTTTTTTGTTTTCTGTCAATTTTGTTTTGGCACTAATAGTGAATAATAACATATTATTCACTATGTGTAATAAAAATGGAGTACATTTAGCTGAAATAGGCTCTTCCATGCCAGTTGGGGTAAGTAAAAAATTATTTTAAAAGGATGGTGTGCGTGTGTGCTTGCAGGTGAGAGTGTATTTTTGCTGGGTAAATGTTGCAGCCTTAGTGCGCCTCCTAGGGATAATGGCATCTAATGACAAAGGCCAGAAAAATGGGAATGAGAAAAGTTTCAGAGACAGCATAGCTTTTACCTTGAACGCTTAAAAACCCTGAACTGTTTGTTCAGTGCCCAATAATCACTTGTTGAGTGACCCTTCCATTTGTACACCAAGCTTGATTGATAATCTTTCTGCAGTGCTACAGCACTATGATGCTTCTCATGGCCTAGGCGAAATAGATCACCAAAACGCAGAACGCACAACATCTACCGACGCAGGGATTTCAAACCAGATGTGTATGAAAGGGTTTACCCATTCTGTTTGTATGAGAAAATGTGTTCGTACATATTGCCCCTAGTCTTTAGTATGCATTTACTGCTGGAATTGCAAAACAGTTCCACCTTTGGAATTATGTGGAGTTTTGTGTTTTACTATTCCAGGAGTAGTTGTGAACATTTTGATGTTTCGCAGTGGTTCCTGAATCACAATGAAAAGCAAAGTGGTCAAGACATTTTGTGTTTTCTTACTTCTAATTTTTACAGTTATTTCCCAGTTCACAGAATGTAAAATCCTGCAAACTCTGGGTGTTTCCCTATGTGTGTGACAGCATATTAAAAAATCACTCCGTCCTCCATACATACAATAGAGGGGATCTATACATATTAAGAAAAATACATATTTGCTTTAATAAGAAAAAACACACTATTTTGGGGTCATGTGTTGCTTTATTTATTAAATGTTTTTGCAAATTGCTGCCATGTTCTATGCTGCCTACAAATCTTGAAATCGTGTCTTTCTGAGCGGAACTTCTATTAAAGCAAAGTTGACATTCATTAAAAATATAAATGTAAACGGGTGAAAGAATCAATCACTGAAATGTGCGTTTCTTCCATGATGTCAGATCATCAAATTACTGCTCTTCTCTTTTGTTTCTTAATTATAAGTTGATCTAACAACATATAATAGGAAATTAAAATTGTATCTATTTTCCCGTCCAGTGGTGTAGCGTCAAAACCAAACATCAGCAACAGCAGTCAGAAAAATAATCTTACTATGTCATTTATGGGTATTTAACATACAGAAGGTCTATAGTTTCATTATACAGCGATATTGTGATCATAAATTGCTTCTATTCCTAGTCAACTTTGTAAAGTAATTACTGTATGATGTGCACAGCCCCTTTGAAGTTTTGAATTTGCCCGCAACAATTAAAGTTTGGAAAACCCTTGATTAAAAAAATAAATTAAAAAAAAGGTAGCAAGGAGTGGTCTTTCTCTGGCTTGATGTTTCACAATCCTAAAATAATCCCCTCTTAACATGGAGATGCCATTTCCCTTGTTTCCTTCTTCCACAAGGTGTAGAAATTGAGAAAGGTTCTACATGTAGTATTCACCAGTGTTGTGACACCAATTAGTTCGGTTACTGTGGTAATCTTTCACCTGAAGTGGAGCACTTTTCTAGCATCAGGACTGTTTTGCATTTTGAATGTTAGCATGAATATTCATACCAGGTTCTGGTCTTGGTGGTGGAAGTTGTGTGTCCCTGCTTATTAGATGCTAATGAGATTCATAATTGTTTGTGTTTGAGTCCGGCAAAGTACAATTAGTTGCTTAGAAACACATTGTGCATTAATGATATCATTAAGATTAATGAAGGTGGATGGATGTGGTATGGATCCTAAGCAAATTAAATTGACTTTCTATCCTGTAAATGTAAGAATGATCTCCCTATCTTGTATGTATGTTCTGTGGATACAAGATAAGGGCTAGGCAAGCATTAGAAGAGTAAATATAATGTAGAGAGCTAATTAAGTATGTACTGCATGTTCTTTGTTTGTACTAAAATTGATTCCATCATAGACACTTGCTGATTTTCTTTTGTCTACATTATTTGCTAGGCATGGCATTAATTGGAGCAATTTTATGAAAGATTGTAATGGGGTGGACAGACAACTGAGCTTGCCTTATGCCCAGAGTGACAGGCACACCGTTGTCAGGCACACAGTCTCAAACAACCAACCTGCGATTACCCTTGCATACGAAAAATGTGTTCTTAAAATCAAACATTTCTGGAGGTTTGTGAACATTTTTGTTAAATAAAGAACGTACTGCACAGATATATGTGAAGGTGTGCACATTAAATATTCTCTTCAGATCATATCACACGCGCCCTTACTCATTCCCCTTCACCCCAGCTTCTGAGTACCTAGCCTGGACTCAGACCATTTGTTCAGGACATTCTCTCCCTACTTTTTGGGTGTGAGCTATGCCCTCAGGGACCTCGATCTCCCCTGGAGCTGACAGCAAGGAAGAAACTGAAATAAACATAAGAGCTGCCGCTTTTGGTGAGATATTGCAGCCCAGGGTCCTCCATCTTCCCTCTGACCAAAGAGAAGAGCCAGAAGGCTCAGAGGCAGGCCAGGACCCTGGGAGCAAAGATGGACTGCCACCCACTGGTACTGCGGACGGATAGAAGAGAAAATCTAGCTCCATGCTAGCTCTTTAACAGCTGTGCAGGCAGGGGCTGCAGGGAACTGTGTAGCTCGCAGCAGTCTCCGATGTGACCAAGTCCACCAATTGGGACTGGGCACCCAGGCTCAAAAATAACAAAGTTGCAGCGGGAGACCACTCATAGAAAGCAAAAAACATTTTTGGTTGAGGCGCAAGTCCTCAGATCTAGTGGCAAAAGGTGCACCCAAACATCCTCTAGGGCCTGTACTCAAATTTACATATTTTCTTTGGTGGTACCCCAGAGAGGTGAGGTGTTTCGTGGGGCAGCCAGGGTTGCAGCAGTCCCCGCAAGAGTCTGTAGTAGTTAATATTGACGGATGCTACTACAAGTCTCCCAAGTGCACTAAATAGTTACCTAGGGAGACTGCTTACTTTTGCGAGCACTCCTGGAGCTTGGACTTTTTCTTAAAGGCTGTGGAGTGCAGGAACCCCTGGCTGCTGGCTGCTTTGCATCACATATAAAAGTGAAAAAAAGACGTGCAAAGTTATTGAAAAGCTTTTTTGACAATGACAAAAGACAACAGTAAATCATCACACGTTACAATGAAAAGTATTGAACTGCTTTATTGTCAATCATAAAGATAAGTCAATAAGTACATGTGTTTGAGAACTCCATTGTAATTACCATCCTTAGTGATATGAATGCTGTTTCACTGGTTTATTATGTAATGATGTGGAGACCCCCTGACAAAACCAGTAGTGCTATCTTTTGATAACTACACTGCATTTTTTTAGTATTGTTGGCGGGCAGGGGCTACAAGGGGCTGAGGGGTGGGAATCGTTAAGAGGGTATCACTCCAGATATTTCCACCTTCCATCATGCATATATTTGTAAATTAATGTGTAGTATTGAAAAGTATCTGCATCTTATAGAAGTAGAAGCACTAAGTTGGAAATTATTTATTGGGTGTTAATTGCATGCATGTGGATTGGGGTACTAGCCCACACCACTTCTCAGGAGTAGATTGTGGACTACTTTGCATTGCTACCCTGAATGATGCAAGTGCTACAGAGGGGATCTCAGTTCATAGTAGACAGAAGGTTATGTTAAAGCCTTATTACTGGAGAAGGACTCACATCCTTCCAAACTAATAACCCACTTTCGTAAGTTATTGAAAAGCACAATTACAATTTACAATATTATAATGAGTGAAGTAAGAAGAAACAAAGCGAGGCCTATGTTTGATCAGTTATACACATCCCATATATGATGCTATTTTAATAGTTATGAGTTGTTAGGAAACAGATCTAGGTACGTTTCTAAGAGTTTCTTGTATCACAAGTGGTTGGAATTGGATCACAAGGAAGGATCAACGGTATTCCAGAATGTGGAAGCTTAGACTCCCATAGATCTGCCTCTGTGCCTCAACTTCTTGAATTATAGTCGATGGGCCATATGGGCAGAAAGCGATTGAGGGGTTCTGCCTGAACATGTAGTAAGGGGTCCGTGTCTGTCAATGTTGCTTCAGTACGCTGTGTGGATGGTGCAGAAAATCGTAAATAATATCCTGACTTCTACCGGAAGCCAGTGGAGAGCTTTTAAGGCAGGAATAATGTGGTGATGTTTGTGGTACCTTATTGTACATGAGAAAGAATTGTGCCATATGGCTGGCTGGCTGGCTATATTTCCAAATCAGATTTTTCCTGAAAATGATGGTGTACTGGGTTATGAGTATGCCCTTTAATTTGTACTTCATGTTTAGGTTTTGATAGTGCTGGAAACATTCATGGCAAACTTATTTTGTATATACTCTACGTGGCTTCTGTTTAGCCTTGTTCAGCACTGATTTCATCTGCTGCTAAATCACAAAAACCATGAAAAGTATCCATGGTGAGGAACTAGAGGCTATATTGCTTCAAAGGTGAGCTGGTCTCCAAACAAAACTTGTTCCACACAAAAAGGTACTTGAGGGATTTTATTATCAATTTATATTTTACCACATTTTGTATTTTGTTAACGTTCATATTTTCCATCCTACTCTTACACACAAAAGTGTGACAGGATGTCCTCACACACCACCAGGTGTCATGCTTCATCATAGCATATCCCCATGCTCTCCAAAAACCTGGTTTGAGGGAGAGCGGCCCTGCGCCTTGAGATCAGGGAGGCACTTACTAATAGCTCAGGACCCATGAATAATATGTTAAAACCAATGTGGTGATCCGGTCTGGCTTTTTATTATATAGTGGGTACCACTTGGTATTAAAAAACTAGGTTTGGGGAATAGCGGAATTAGTACCCCCATCCCACTAAACCGTCAACATGTTTCTGCGTAGTGGCTCAACCAAGTCCATGGCATTCATCAGGACAGATATCGGATCTTCAGAAAGCATAAACCCAGCGTACATGCTAATATGCTGGAGGGGTCTAAGCCTTGTCACCACCCTACATTCCTAGGTCCCTTAGGTACCCAAAAAGGGCCATCTGGGCCCCATGGAAGAAGGGCGCATGAACCCTTGCAGTCACACTTAGGCCTAGGTGCGTCCCTCATGTCCACCTACTCAGACTGGCTCCTTCTACCCGATGATTTACGACAGGGGTTCCTGAGCCCTTTCTTCATGGGGCCCAGATGTCCTTTAATTAGGGTAGTGAAGGGACCTAAGAATGTAGGGTGGTGACTAAGGGTTAGACCCCCAACATAGTAAATTATAAATTGATAAGTAAACCATTTGAGTGTTTTGTTGTGTGGAACTTTGATTTCATCTGCCCATGAATCTTCAGCCATTGGCCATGGACACCGTTAACCTCTTATTGGATCTGCCTGCAGGAGTAGTTTAGTCTCTCCTTCCCCTATTGGATTTTGGGTGCATCTTTTAGCTTCCAATAGAATGAATGTGTGAGTATTTTGCATCTGTGATATATCCTCTGTCATCACACATTCACTTCTTTATCTCATTCATACATTGTGTACATAACATTTTTATTTGTTTTGCACTCCAGCAGGCACTTTTTTCATCTCTTCATTGGAAAAAATTTAAAAAATCTTAATTTTACCGATGGTTGTTCATTTGTCCCTGTATCACACACATACCTACCTCCAAAGCCGAACTGGTTCTTGGGTGTCCTCTTTCAATGTATTTTACCTTCAAGATGGAGATTGTGGTAGATTCTGAAATGCTTATGATAAAAATATTGCTTGACTGTAGCCTTACTGGTGTGACTGACAGTGGACTGTCTATCAGAGGTTTTTAGAGCACAGCGATCACCTTTTTCCTTGTGGGCACAAGCTTTTTACTGGAGGTGCCTGGCTCCACCTTATCACACTAGTTGCCATCTTTAAATTGCATTTGTAAGCTTTTAGTCTGTATTGTGATATAGAATTTCTCACTTTTATTTAAATTTTGGCTTTGTCCTGCAAGCCCCATTAGAAGGGAAGCCTTATGTGTGGTTCTTGAGCAGCTGGGTTTCAGTTTGGTTATTTTCTGTTGTCCCATCCCATGTTTAACTTTGATGCAGTCACGTTGCATTGTGAATGACAGGCTTTATCTGCAGAATGATGGCACATCTGTGCAGCGAGCATGCCAGCATCATGCCAAAGGGGGGCCAAAGGCAAACCCGTCCATGCCTGGGACTCTGGTACTCCAGGTTCCCATCTTTCACATAAACTTATTTCCCATGCTGAGCAACGAATCTCACTTGAGCCCTCTTGTTTGTGTTTCGTGTGCAACTCTAAGGCAACATCCCTTTCTCAAACAAGTCCCTTCTCTACCTGAGCTAGCCAATAGATATCTGATCAGCATCTAAATGCTTCCTAAAAACAAGCTGGAGATCGTTTTTGTTATACTTTCCCTTAATGTTAATTTGCTATTTTTTAACACAATTGGATTGTAGGAATCCTCTTTCCTGGATTTAGCAGCTGCCAACCCTCTTAGCTACCTTATCACACACTGCGACTGTGCAAATAGACTAGGTGGCAGTGCTGCAGTTGTTCATCACTCCTGTACCTTTCCGGAAGATAATTTTCCTTTTATAGCAGGCTTTAAATTTATATAAAAAATTAATCCTACTACCTCACTCAAGGAAACCCTTATACACCGATCCCATGGCCCTAAAACTCACCTTTGTAAAGTCTTACGTACTTTCTGGTGCCATTCACCCTCATTGTGGCCATCGTCTCTGTCTTGCATGATCCTAATGATCCACCTGGATGGGATTAACCATTCAGACACATCTCATGGAATCTGTGAACGTACTGGCTTTTAACAACGTGTCAATGCCTCTACCTACTTTGTGGCACATCTTGATTGAGTTTTTTGACCTAGGTATAAACCTGTTGTGCATAAATAAGGCTTATTTCTTTCTTTCTTTTTTCTTATGTTTCTTTTTTTCTCTTGCTCTTTCTCACTTTCTTTCTCTCATTCGTTCCATCATTTTGCCATCTCCAGCAACAGTCAAATTATCTTTCTGTGGAAGTTATTGCTTTGTGACGCGTCAGCACCAATAGACAAACTGTCATGAGTATCGGTTTTGACAATTAAGTGCCATGCCGAGCACCAGGAACCAATGGCTCAAATTAAGCACTGAGAAGCAACATGATGTGTAGCTGCTATTCAAAGTAAATATGCATTCTTTGATGTATTCACTTTATGGAGATGATGGCATTTTAAGGCACTTTAACTCCCGCCTATTAGAGTGTGTGATATTGTGAGCTTACGAATAACATGCAGGAGCTTAGAGCCCATTCATTTCTCACCATTGGTTGACTTTCCTGTCATTATTATTTGCCTGCTTCTTATTCATGTCCTGATTTGTCAATCTTGTGTTTGTGTCTTCCCTTGGAGTATTGCCTCTTTACCACCACTTTTGATTGGCTGGCTTCTGTGCTTGCACTGCTTGCTTTTGCTGTCTGTGCTTCTTATAAATGGGGATGACCCACACCATATTGCCACTCTTGAGACAGAAATGTTCTCTGCATGGTAAGAGGGTAAGAGATGTGTATCCCTGCCCTGAGCGCCCAATTGTACTGTTTTCTGGATCCCTAATTCTGATTTTTCATCATAGGTAAAAATGGATTGTGTATGTGCGTCATGACATAGGCCTGTCTCACGGACTGTGGTCTTACTGGCCTGGGAGGTGCACCCAAAGTGCTGCCCTCAAAGTGGTGAAAGGCTATTTCCTTCACTAGTAGTTAAGCTGGATAAGTGCAGTGGAAGCGGCATACTGTGTAGTGAACAGTAGTAGAGAAGAGTTCCTTTTTGTCCTGCGTCACTGAAGTGAGACCTACAGACTCATTCACCTTTTTAAAAGTTCCACTGCTGTGTGCTTAACTCACCCCCGGCCTACATCAGAAGAATGCGGTAGCGAGTGCAGGATCGAAACATGTGCTGAGTGAATGTGTGCTCGCAAAAAGTACAATACACAAGGGGTGAAGTGTGGTACAGTGCACACATGGTAATGGTGTATATGTTAGCAATGGTTCTTTTTAAAATAACACACTTAAAATACAGAAAGGCTGCAGTACTGAACAGTGCCAGCATTTTGAGTGTGTTTGCTGCATGTAGTTATGCCTGTGGTGGCATAATAATGAGGATAGCAGTTCTGTGCAGTAAGTGTGCTCTGGATGTACACCAAGTGCAAGTGTGCATGAACTGGTATGTTACATGGAGGAACTTAGGTTCCATTTTGGGAAGCCCAGGCATGTCTGAAAACATGAGTAGAGGAATCCCCCCAAACAGATTTGTGTATTGCTGCATTCCTGTAAGCTGGGAGAGGCATGCACTGGAGGGTCTCTCTCTGTGCATTTCAAAGGGCTCTTTGATATAATGATAGATCACAAGGAAGGGGCCTGGGCACATCTCAGAAAGAGAGGGATGGGGCTAATAAGGGAATCATAAAAAGTAGGGATCGGTGCCTGGGATGAACCTTTTGCGCATATCACTGTGCCTGACATCCACGTGTGAACTCTGGTCACTCCCATGAATCCTGTTGTGGGTTAATAAACTTCGGTGCCCTGTCTGTTGTGACAGACATCCTTCAGGAGGAACAGGAAAGGGGAAAGATGTCCACTTCAAGGAAGCAGAACCCCAACATAAAACTTTAAAGACTCAAACTAAATTACATTTTGTGCCTGGAAAAGGACTGTAAATAGGGGAGTTTGGGACCCCAAACTTTGCCATCTGCCGAGCAGCCAGATGGGCTGAGTGAGGAGGGGAAGATCTGCAATACTTCTGGCAGTGACCAGTACTAGGGGCCCAGGCTTGCTAGTCTACTTGCTGATTAAGGAAACATCACTCAGAAAAACCAATATCACCTGCCAAGACCCTGGAGCATGAGTGTCTGCCTGCTCGCCAAGACGAGTGTGCCCTGTGAGGAAGAGGAGAATGCTGGAAGGAGCAAGGTCCAGGGGGAGCCCTATCATAAGGAATCCCTATGGGAGGTGTGAGGAATCCACTATTGTACCGATTGGGCCACAGTCTGTGTGCTTTGTTTCAGTAACCCTCATGTGTTGGTGGGGCCGTCGTGGACTGAGCCTAGGAGCAAGGGTTGTGTGGAGGGCTCCAGGCCTGCACAATAGTGTGGTGAGTGACCTGTGTGCCAGAGTGGCAGCCACCATGAAAATCAATGCCAGGTCAGCATGACCAGACTTGAGTGCTGTGACGGTGACCCCGTATGCCCAGAGGAGTGGCAGCCAAAGACATTGAGGTCAAAAGTTCTTGCCACCACCCAGGACCAAGCAACATCTGCTGGGACCAAGGTGTATCCAGACTTCATACTGCGAACTGCACCAAAGGAGGCTTGAGGATGAAAGGATATCACTGGAGCCCTGTCAGACCAAGGAGATCAAATCCCCCCCCAGCCTCCCCTTCTACCCCCGCCACTGTCCCTATGGAAGGAAGTGTGGCTTACCATGCAGTCAAAAGAGCGGGAACAACCATGATAATTTTAACCAGCGGGTAGCGTGCCTCAGAGGCGACAGCCTGAGACTGCCAGGTGCTGTCGTGTATGACTACTACTAGAGTGTAGACTTCAAGGGGGATTGTGTTATTGCTCTTGAAATGAATGTACCTTTGCATGTGTATAATAAGAATTAAAGTACTTTTTTAATATAAAAACAAGTATTTTACTGGACATTGATATATTGTTTGCTCTGCTTGCACGATGAGTTAGGAGTTGTTCCCTGATCTGTATCGACCTCCCCTGTACCCAAAGGATCCTTGACTGCTCGACCGGCGCTACCTGAGAGTCGGGTGCAAAAAGGGGTGCTTGGTCCAGTTGAGCAGGATCTGGGACATCTGAGTAAAAGGTCTCAGGCACCATGGTTGGGGCTCAGTAACTCCTGCTTGCCCCATTGCCCTCTGAAAAGGGTTCTGACAGACGCCTCACCTTTGCCTATGTTTGATTGCCCTCCACAGGTCCTGGCATTACTCCTTGCATTGTTTTACTTTTTCATTGGTGAAGGAGGTGGGGGGGGGGTAGTGTCGGGATCATCTTTACTCATGGTGGGACACAGCAGCAAAGTCTTTGCATGCCGTAATTTATCTATGCATCAACCAACTTCCAGCATTATTCGCAAGATAACAGCATATGGATTTTTCTTAGTAGGGGTCTACTTACAGTTTCATTTTCCATTTACACCAGCATCTCCATCGATTCTTGAAAAATTGAGAATTGCCTTTGTAATGTTAATGAAAGTGACGTGTATTCTGTAAGGATTGAAATTTATGTTGAGAGTACAATCAAACATTAGCTTAGCAGTTGTCTTCATCTTCCCGATCTGTGCAGCGGTTCCTGGTAATGAAACAGAAGTTTGAAAATAATATATCAAATGCCGGATATAAATAGCAATCACAGAGGAACGGGGGCGAGAGGACAGAAAAGTGTCCAAACTGTGAATCCAACTTGAAAACTTCTATCTTCTGTCCTGCTGCCTATGAACATTGCAGGACAAGAGAGCCTGAGAGGTGAAATGCTATTGAGAAGAGTGATTCTCTCAGATGTACAGAGCACGTAATGGGATGTCATACAACTGAAAAGACTGCACATTCATGCTTGTATGGAATACATCTCACCTTCTTTTTTCTAAAGTAACCTCTGAAGGGAATGGTTTCGAAGAAATGACTGATACACTGTCGGGTGGGCCCCCACAATTTGCTCTGTATAGAAGATCTCATTAGAGTGCAGCCCCAACTCCTGTGGCGTAGCATATGAACCAAACTGTAGGCACACCTAAATAGAACAGTAATGTCGGACTGTGAAATACCATGGATTAAATACATAAAGACCTTATCTCATAGAATGGACAAACCACGTCTGTTTGATGACCAAGAGTCCATGTCAGATGTGAGGAAGACAGCGCTCAAATGAATGCGCTGTAGTATTTTGCATAGAAGAGACTGTAATTCATTGGCCATAAAGTGAGTTTTAAGGCATACTCTGATTTGACACCTGGGAGTTGTCTGCAAACTTATTTGGCAGAAATTGCAACTAGTTAGCAAAGACATATTCTAATTCACTTCAGACTCAACATGGTTTATCGCATTGTCACTCTTCTTCGCACTCAGTGGTCAAAAATTCCAGCCGCATGTCCCTGTGATAACCTCTTGCCTTAAAGCATGTTGTGTTAGCATTGTTTTGTGATTTTTATAAAGTACCCATAATGTTGTATCTTATATCTCTTCTTAAAGAAGATAATTTTAGACTTTGTAAGATGGCACGGGTTTTCCTACAACAATTACATTTACCTGCAATTTGTGCAAATGACTCAGCATACTTATGGCTTGCCTTACGAATAAAAACAAAAAAAATCGGGACCTATGAACTGTGCATCTCTAAAGTAGAACATGGTGCGATCCTGCCGTAAATTTTTTTAGAACATTTTATGTAGAAATTAACTCTCCTCTGATTGTATTTTTTGGGAATAACTGTTTGCTCAAAACACACCCACATTCAGAATCAACGGGATCCAGGCAAGATCTTCTTTCGTAAAGTCAAAATATATCAAGTGACCAGGAATCATGCTGGAGCCAATCAGGGCAGGGCATTAACTGCCATATACATCCCTGAAAGGTAGGACTGAACAGTTCTCCTGATCAGCTGAAACTGGTAACACATCATGAAGTGAGAACTGATATCTGGGCAACAAAAAGCTTTGAATCAGATTTATGGTTTCAATCTTTCTACATTACTCACCTACGTCTAATGACCAGTGAGGGATAAGCAAAACACAGGCAACTGGGAAGGACAGAATCAGAAGGGGTGGGAGAAAATGCCACATAAGTGCTCTAGGAAAATCAGGATATGAGAGCTATCTGTACAGATGGTTTGCCTTCAATAACAATATAGAGCTTTGTTTGGAAGTATTGGACTAAATGTGTAGTGTCTCCTCCGGGGAGTCGATCTTCATGCTGTTCCGTCATTGTGAGGTGTAAGACGTGCAAGTAAGCAGGACAAGTGAGTTCCCGGAACTCTTGGGAAAAGTACTGCAGACAGGGTTCCCTGGTCTTAGAGAATCTAGGTAGCCGTTGGTCAGTTGTTGCCGTCAGCTTTTCCATACCTATAAGATCACAGCATTTGTGTAGCCACTCTTAATGGGTAGGGATTTTAGCGGTGCCCCATCTGGCAAGAGAACCTGTTTGGCATGGCAGAGGGCTAGGGTATTAGCACGTAATTTCGTGGATTGCAACGGGTATGGGAAGGCGTTTGGGAGACCCAGTAGTATATAGTTTGAGAATCTGGGGAGTACCATGTCGTAAATGTGGCCAATGGCCGTTAAGATATCTAAAAACAAAAAGAGGGAGAAGTAGGATGGAATGCTGGGCCTGTCCTCCTAAATAACTCATTAATGTCACATCAAAACCCAGCAGGAGTGGAGTATCCACGGAAAAACAAGGAAAAGAGATGATTTGCCTTTGAGAACCCTCATCCGCTGTGGAGCGGGCGGGCTACGACCTATGTAATACACCGGGGCACTTTTTCAGAATATTTAGTCAATATGACTCAGGTAAAGGGAAAGATAGGAGTGAGGGGGGGGGTCTTAAAGTGGTTAAAAATACCTGTCTCCTAGTGGTTTAAATACTTTAATGAATGCCGTAGTGGCGGTATGATTAAAAAAGGGGGGTATGTGGAAGTAGGGTATGTAATGTACCTGCCTTCCTGGTCTACAAGTTTTAAAACCTACCCCTAGCTTTATCATCAGGACCAAGGATGGCTCTCTGGTTCCACTGTTTGAAGCGAGATTAAATATACAAACACGTACTTTGCATGCTAAGGATAGAGACATCAGAGTTTAACTTGAGGAGACATAAGAAACACAATTAACCTACCCCATTGCAATGTTGGGCCTAAATTAATTTAATCGGCTTGTGGGTGAGATGCCAAGACTTGTAAAACACTTTTAATTTAGTGAGGATTTGGGTCTTGTTTAGAAAGTCATAAATATCAGAGAGTATACGCTTATCCGTTTGCCTAGTAATCAACCATTGTTCACCTGGCAGTAGGGGGCTGCTAGCATGTGGGCTTAAATGAGGCTGCGTAACCCACTGATGGATTACTACGTATTGCCAGTGTGCTGAAGGGGGTAGGCCATATTCCTGTTGTAGCTGTGGAAAAGTCATTAGCCCTATGTGGTCAAAGAGATCACCAATACGCTTGCAATCAGCCTGCTTGCAGTTTGTATAACATATAGGATTCTAGGTAACAGCGTCATTTTAATTGCCGCTAGGCACCCCAACCATGAAAGGGTATACTTTTTCCAGGTGTGTTTGGTAGAGCCGGTGATTGAAAGGAGAGTGTAATTAGTCTCAGCAGTGCAGGTTGGAGTAGAGTTGACTTGGAGGCCCAAGTATGTTATCCCTTGGTCGGCACAAGTGAAGGGGAAGTATGGAGGTGAAAATCTACAGTGATATGGGGTGATATGAAGAACATTGCTTAGGATCTTTGTCAGGTTTAAGTATGACGGTAATAGTGGCAAACGTCATAGTGTCCGTGAGCGAACCGGTGACACTAAACAAATTATTGAGGTGGGCAAGAGTGGGGGAGGTGTAGCCATCCTGTCCCAGTTCCTTGCCTGTTTGGAGCCTGGAGATGGTGGCCAAAACTTCATCCGTCTGGATATCTCGTCAAGGCGGGAGGCCTCCTGGGATGTGATTTGGTCCAGTGGGGCTTGGGTTAGGTGGGACGTAGCGTAATCTTCTTCTAGGGAGTCTGGTGAGTAAAGCATGGCAAAGAAACATTCAAAGGTCTGTGCAATCTGGCCATCTTGATGAGGCCAGCGCCATGCAGCCCCTCTAATTCAGATACCCTTTGACTAACAGTCTGAGCCCACAGGCGGTGGACCAGCATGCGTCCTGTCTTGTTGCCCCCATGTAGTATCTCTGGTATGGAGAAGAGCAAATTCTGCTCTATCCATATCAAGGGCTCTAAGCTGTTTGTGAACCGTATTGAACTGGCGATTCCCATTATGGGAGCACGTCTGTTTGTGTGGCTTCTAATTCCCTCACCAGTCCCTCTAGAGTGAGTCACTTTTCTTGTCTCTCTCGGTTGAGATTTGCTGCGATAGCTATAAGCCGGCTACTAACTACAGCTTTGAGAGTGTCCCAAAGAAGTGCTACTGATATGTCAGGGGTGTCTTTGGTCTCTAAAAAACCTTTAATGGCATTTCTTATTTCTGTGACAGTAGTTGCATGTGTTAGGAGTTTGTGGTTGAGACGCCAAGTGCATTGTTGGTCGGTGAGATAGGGCAGGTGTACCATGAGACTAATTGGAGAGTGATCGGAGAGTGCAGCTGTTTCAATGTCGGCAGCCGTGGTGGCTGCTAAAAGTCGCGGGGTTGCAAGAAAATGATCAACTGTCCCATATGAGTGGTGGACAGCTGAGCAACTCTGCAACAGTCTGTTCCGATACAGTTCACCACATAGAGACTGCGGTTTCAGTACTGCAACCCCCTTGGTCCTGAGTTATCCCATTAAGGGTCATTTGACTTGGGTATCAATAGTAGAGATCTTAGTGTCGCTGAAGGTGCGTTGAGTGGTGTATCTACCCACAAGGACCTTATCAGCCGCCTGCTACCGGTCCTTTATTACAACTCACATCCACTTCTGGGGCGACTGTTTCCAGTGGCCACAACTGGGGCCCTCATGGGTGGAACGATCACACATGTTACTACCTTATACTATGCTGACCACAACCGTGGACCTTCTCCGGGGTCACTAAAACTGCAGCGAGCCGAACCCACGCTGCTGGCTGGTGCAGAAATTACAGCCTCACGTTCATATAAAAAGGACAATTCTATTAAGGCCCTCTTTAATAAGACTATCCAGAAGAAAGCGGCTCCCACTAATGACGCATCTCCACCACCTTTCTCTCTATCTGAAGACACCTCCAATAATCAATGTCCAATGACACCTCCATGCGAGGATGTCCCAGTTACCAGGGCCTTTTTGGAATCTCAGTTTGGGACACTGCGCGCAGACTTAGAGGCTCTTAAACAAGAAATAGCGGCATATATTAAGGCTGTCAAGAGACATGTGAAGTAACTGGGCCAGAGGGTAGATGCCCTTGAGCAATCCAGTAGCGCTCGCAAGCAATAATTGGACTGGAACTACAGGACAAAAATGGAGAACTGTTTCCAGGTGGAAGACCTTGAAAAGCGCTCACGACGGTCCAACATTAGAGTCAAAGGGATTCCTTTCCAAGCGGACACTGGGAATCTGGAGGACTAGATTTGCTGACTTTTTCACCCCTTGGTACCAGAACTAGCACTCCAGGATATCATACTGGACTGGACCCACAGAGCTGGCTGCCTGGCTAAGTCCCCAGGGATGCCGCAGGACATTCTGACCTGCCTACATTAGTATAAGCAGAAAGAGGCAATTATGTTTGTAGCACGTGATTGCAATGCCATCAAATTTGAGGATACTAAAGTGTGGTTGTATCAAGACCTCTCATCACCCTACAGTGGCGGCGCCTACTAAAGCCAGGTAACGAAATGTTGCAAGAAAAAAGGATTAAATACCGGTGGGGCATCCCTTTTACCTAACCATCATTTAGAATAAGGACCTGCGGATCATACGCACCCTGGAGGGCACGTCCGACTTACTGGACACTGTAAGACACAAGACGCAGATGGCCTAATCGCAGGCCGTCCTCCACCCGTCCCAGGCCCCACGTTGCCCAAAGAAGCCCAAAGTGGCGCCCCTATCCTGTCCTACAGAAATGGGTAGCCCCTAACAGGCAGCACTACTAAGCTGGCTTCAGAACCGGGAAACTCACTCCGATCCTGACAATGACTCATGAATGGCACATTAGCACCGATTCCTTCAAGGGACCATACCAACAAGACCATAAGTCTGGTTGTCCAACCTGTATGATGCCGTACTTACCAGATAGCGCTTCTCTGAACGAGTAGGAGCACATGGGCGGCAGAGCTCCATACTCCCTGGTTGAATGCAGAATCAGACCTGGTGACCACGACATTGACCATATCTATGCTATCAATCGCGCTCCCAGGCAAGGATCGCAATAGTTTAGTTTTTTAAATAATTGTTCTTACCTTTGTTCTTCCCTCTACCCCGCCCACCTCCTTCTATGTATGACAACACTTATGGATATGTTTCCTCCCGCTACTACAAGTGCCTCACACCCACTGCTCACTCCTAAGATCATACGTTAGATGTCACACTTGCGCCTTCATCTCCATCACACTACAGATGGTCAAAATAGTTAGTTATAACGTATTAGGTCTCAATTCACCATCCAGGCGCTTGGAACTCCTTTCCATGTTGAAGGCTACATGATGTGATATATACATGCTTCAAGAAACACACCTTTGCAAAGCGGACTGGGGGCTCATATGATTCTGCTGGTTTGACGGCCAGTACTTCTTCACTGCAGGAAAGAGGGTGGGGGTAGCGATTTTGTTGGCTTCTCACTTCTCTGATAGTGATCCAGACTCAAGCTGAATACTAGGCTGGCTCCTATCCCTCCGCATTGCTCTACAGACATATACATTCACCTGTGCCACTCTATATGCTCCAAATGATCACCAAGAATCCTTTGCATTAGAAGCGGTGGGGCAGGTCATGACTACAGTGGATATGGATGTCTTAATTGGCAGTGACTACAACTTAGTACCAGATACTACCATAGATAGGTCCATACTGAGGGTGAGTCAGTTTGGCATTATTACACCACAAAGCCATCGGTAAATCGAGGACTACGGGCTCACTGATATATGGCGCTCCCCCCATCCTACTGAACGCCCTGATAACGCCACCAAGACAAGGTGAACTGTGTGTCAGGCGGACCCAGTGCAATCCGCTTCCCAGTTTTTACCGGCTATACAAGGCCACACACATCAGCCAGAGGGGCGGCCACCCTGATCCAGCAGTGGGCGGCTGCGGTACCTGGTCCAGGCCGCAGCACTTCACCGCTGGGCTCAGTAGTTGTCAAACATTGCAGCAAGGCGTCCATCGGCGTCTAGTCCCCGGTGCCGGAGAGCGTCTCTCAGAACCGTATCCAATGGTGTGCTGCTCTGTCTGTAGAATCCAACACTGTCTGCTTCATTGTTAAGCGTGAGTAGGCCACCATCTTGTGTGTGCTCACTCAAGAGGCTGGAGTAGATCCGTCCTCAAGTTCAGCCATTTTGCAGTGAAATAACTGGAACGAGGGAGGCCCCGATATCTGGGTGGTCTTCTAGCATGGAGCGGAGTCTGACAGGGTTCGGATCACCCATCTGCAGCATGTCCTGTCAGTATGAGTGTCGGAGCTCCACAGTTGTGCTGCCGTCATGGTGCCATCTTGGACACACTGTCCCCTTGGACCCTGCTGCCATCCTCTCTTGGAGTGAGTCCTAACCCCCAAGTTGTGTCCCCCAAAGTTTTGGACCCTTAGCTGGTGTTAGAGTGTACTCCGCCTGTCTACCTCGCAAAAGCTGGGGCTTAAACTTTTTCCCAACTTTCTGCCTGGAAAACCGGCAGAGACCAGGATCGTCATGGAAGATGGTTGGTCTCATCTTGTTGGTTTGCGTCGCTGAAGGAGATCTTTATTCCAGAAATGTTCCTAAGTTCAAACGTAGAGGGCTTAATCAGGAATGACACCAAGCAGCATCCCATTAACATGGAGGCCTTCCTGGGCATGGACTTTGACCGCTCAGAGCATTTCCATTTTCTCTGAAGACTGCACTACCAACAAGCTCTGCTTTGGCTCTAGCTTGCAGCTTGCCTTGCTTACAAATTGTTGACAGTCAATTTTTCTTCCATAAAAGTTTTAAATCCAAAGGTAAACTTTGCATTGGTACAAACCTAGTCCCTGTTCATGACCCGAGCACCATCGCAGTGAGCCTTAACTTTTGACTTTGACCTGGTCTAGTGCAACCAAATACCTTTGGTTGACGCTTTGTGCTTTTTAGCTCTATATTTAATTCAAAATGTAAAAATCATATCTCTGGTTCTACTTATTGGATTTTTGTTGTCATTTTATGTATTATGTGTTTGTATTTTTCTGAATTGGTTTCAGATCTTTGATGTGTGTGTGTGCTGCATAAGTACTTTACATATTGCCTCTGAGTTAAGCCTACTGCTTTGTGCCTAGCAACTAGTGGTTTAAGCACATGTTTATTTAGTGACTTGTGTGGTTGACCCTGACAAGTATTGTGATTATTATTTCAAGAGGGTTCTCACCCACTTCAACTAATACCCCAGTTTCTCACATTAATTGTTATATAAATGGTCATTAGTGTAATTACTCATATAGACATATACAGCTAACATTTTTACAGTCCAAATATACTGAGCCTGGAAAAGTCAAAAACCTGCCTCCAAATCATAATCTTTCACTTAAGGACATGTGATGCGATGACAGGCCCAGTGTCATTTCCGAGATAGCATTGACATCGAAGTGTTCGGCTGCATCCAATTCCTAGCCAGGATCACACTCCCAACAAAAGGAGTGCTGATGGCCATTTATGTGGCATGTGTAATGGGCCTCACTGGAATTGAAAATAAGAATCTTTCTTTGAAAACCTGCGTTTTGGTGCTCTGAACACAAAGCACACAGTGCAGGCCCTGCCGAATGTGTGTGCGCGCTTCACACAGCACTGGGACACAGTCAACAGATTTCACCAGGGGCGGACCCAGATCCGACTTAAAAAGACATGTTGGCTCTTGAATCCGGCTAGATCCCCCACTATTCCAGCACTGGTAGTGAATATAGGGTGACCACCCGTCTGTAAATTTCACGGACTGCCCGTAATTTCGCCCTGCCATCCGTTGTCCGGCAGGGCGAAATTAGGGGCAGATCAGTTTCCCCAGCTGGATTAAAAGTCAGGGAGTCTCCTGTGCTCTAAGGGAGGGAGGGGCAGACAGATAAGAAACAGACCTTCTTGCCAGGGTGTTTCCTTCCCTAAAGAAATGCAAATGTGAGCCAATGGTAAATCTGCAAAGGGACTTGAAAACCTGCATTGACTTTACCCAAAGTGGTCACTTGAAGTTTTCTGATGGAAAATATATTTTCTTTTAGAGAGGTACTGTAATGGGGTTCAAGGTGAGTTGTGGAGTGTGTGGTTTTAATGGAGTGTTATAAAAATATTAATACTATGTATAAACTGTATATTATTCAAATCTGTATTTGAGAAGCACTGTTTTTTATTTAACCGAAATGTATTTGCGCATTTTGTAGCAGCCTATATTATGATGTAATCCTATTTATATAGCGCTTACTACCACTGACGAGGCGTCAAATGCATGTTTAAAATAAGGACTTACACATTCACATTTCTTTCTGGGACCTCAGTACCTCATAGTACTAACAAACATTGGCAAAGCCAATAGGTCTCGTCTATGCAAGAGTTATTGGCTTTGCCAATGTGTTTTAGCTATGGTATACACTAGAGTGGCTGCTGTTCAGCATGGCTAAAAGTTAGTGGCATAGTGGGGTGGAGTGGAGTAGAATGGCACAGGAGCAGTGGCGTAGAGCCCAGTGGTGCAGAGTACAGTGCAGTTGTTTAGAGTGCATTGGCATAGAGTGCAGTGGCGTGGGACAGAGTAGATTGGCATAGAGTGCAGTGGAGTAGAGTGGCATACAATAGAGAGGCAGAGAGTGCAGTAGTGTAGAGTGCTGCAGTGGAATAGAGTGCAGTGGTGTAGTATAGAGTGGTGCAGAGTAGAGTATAGTGCTGTAGAGTGCAGTTGCGTAGAGTGGAGTGATGCAGAGTAGAGTGGCATAGAATGCAGTAGTACAGAGTAGATTGGTGTAAAGTACAGAGGAGGAGAGTGCAATGCTGCAGAGTAGAGTGTCAGTGCAGTGATGTAGAGTGGCACAGACAGCAGTGGCGTAGAGTACAGTGGTGCAGAGTAGAGGTCAGTGGCATACAGTGCAGTTGTTTAGAATGCATTGGTGCAGAGTGCAGTGGCATAGAGTGGCATTGGGTAGAGTAGCATAGAGTGCATTGGAGTAGAGTGGCATACAATAGAGTGGCAGAGAGAGCAGTAATGCAGAGTGGTGCAGTGTCATAGAGTGCAGAGTAGACTCATGTGGCATAGAGTGCAGTGGTGTAGAGTGGTGCAGAGTGGAGTATTGTAGAGTGGTGCAGTGCAGAGTAGAGTATAGTGCCTAGGCTGCAGTGGCATAGAGTGCAGTGGCATAGAATGCAGTAGTACAGATTAAAGTGCAGTGTTGCAGAGTGTCAGTGCAGTGGTGTAGAGTGGTACAGAGAACAGTGGCATAGAGCACAGTGGTGCAGAGTAAAGGGCAGTGACATACAGTGCAGCTGTTTAGAGTGAACTGGTGTAGAGTGCAGTGGCATAGAGTGGCATGGGGCAGAGTAGAGTGGCATAGAGTGCAGTGGAATAGAGTGTATTGGTTCAGAATGTAGTAGTACAGAGTAGAGTGGTGTAGAGTATGGTGGCGGCCAGTGCAGTGTTGCAGTGGTGTAGAGTGCATTGAAATAGAGTTCAGTGGTCAGTGTTGCATAGAGTGCAGTGGTGTAGAATAGATTGTTTCAGAGTAGAGTGCAGTTGCATAGAGTGGAGAGGTGCAGGGTAGAGCGGAGTTGCATAGAGTGGCATAGAGTAAAGTGGTGTAGAGTGCCATGGCATAGAGTGCAGAGGTGCAGAGTGACGCACAGTGTATTGCTGTAGAGTGCAGGGGCATAGAGTTGAGTGTTACAGAGTAAAGTGCACTAGCATAGAGTGTATTAGCTTAGAGTGCAGTGGCTTATAGTGTTGCAAAGTGGAGTTGTGCAGACTAGATTGGTGTTGCGTAGACTGGAGTGGTATAGTGTGCAGAGGAACAGAGCGCAGTGATCTAAAGAGGCGTAAAGTGCATTGGCATAGAGTAGAGTGGTACAGAGTAGAGTAGAGATGCATAATGTGAAGTAGCATAGAGTGCAGTGGCATAATGTGGAGTGGTTCAGAATGGAGAAGAGTGCAGTGCAGTGGCATGGAGTCGCATAAAGTGGAGTGATACATAGTAGGTAGGGTGCAGTGGTGTGGAGTGGTGCAAAGCAGAGTGGAGTATGTATGGTGTGGTAACACACTGCCATTACAAACATATTTTTGATTGAATTGACCATTACATTTACGCAGTTATACAGTTTTTCAAATCAAACTATACTGTGCACAGATGATGATGTGTGGAAATTGCATCACCTAATGCAATGATTTGTTTTAATCATATAAAGGTATTTGTTTCCAGCACAGTTCAGAATTAACAAAATGTGGTTTATTTGTGCTCCTAATTCTGATATATTCTGAAGTTTATTCAAATGTTGTCATGTGATAGAAAAAACTCTTTCCTAACCCCAGTATCCAGCAAGATTGTCGCATAAATCCTCTCACTTTGAAGTCAGAGAAAGCAAAGTAAACACTAAGTTCCCACCGGAGACAGAGCCTGACATTTGACTTTGTTCTTTGAATGCACAGCAAATTTGATGAGATAAGAACAAGATTTACAGGCCTCTTAACAGAAAGGGAGCACTCAGAAGGATACTGTAAATAAGGTTGTAGCAAGGGAAGGGACAAACTCAAGCTGCATAGCCTAAAACAAATAAAGCCTCTCTTGTTCTCCCTTTTTATTAATGAGGTGGTGCAGGACATGATTACATGTCAGAACGATGCCCCCTCTTTAAATGCTCAGAAAATCCCCATCCTCCTTTTTGCTGATGATTCACTCCTCATTTCAAAGACCCCAATGGACCTACAAATCCTTGTCGATAGATTTAATTTATTCTGTCGGAACTATGGTCTGGAGTTGAATTTTAATAAAACCAAATTGATGGTATTTCACTCTGGATCATGCATGAAACGTACCATTACACTGGATGGAGATCCCTTGAATAAGGTTAGTTCTATTGACTACTTGGGTGTGAGCAGTGATTAATTTGTAATTAAGAGGTGCCGGTGCCCAAAGCCCTCCTCTTAAACACGCGGCTGCTGCAATTAACTGTGTGAACACCGAATACTGAGGCAGCCTAATCCTGAAGCCATCTTGGGCCTCTTAAATCCATTTAAAGCAACTCCCTGCTCCTTCAGCTCACTCTTGCCGCTTTCTGCTTTCTCCCTTTGTGATGCTTTTTCGTTTTTCCCTTCCTCCGTCTTTCCCATATGTCTTTTGCTTGCAGCAAATGCTTGAGACAGAAGAGCAAGCCCCGGCTCTCAAAAATAAGTGCTGGTGCTCAGCGCCGGAAACAACAAGCACAAATTAAGCACTGGGTGTGAGGCTTTCAAATAAACTACAATGGGAAGATCAGATCAGCAAAAGTGTGGGACTCCTACAACATAGAGCAGTATCTATACTGCGCTTTTATAGGAGCACAACCACCAAAGCTGTATCCCCAGCGATTAAGATCAATGTGGCTAAGGCGCAGGGAGCTGCTGTCTATGGTGTAGAGGTATGGGGACCCTCCAATAGCAATAGATTAACTGTGGGTGAGAATAAATTTGCGAGGGCTCTGTTTTCGTGCCCTCCTAGTACCCCACTGACTCCAATGTTTTTTTACTTGGGTCTGAATCGAATAGCTGATTTAATTACCCTAGCACCTCTATTATATTGGGTAAGGCTCTGGCCTGTTCCCGAATTGGATATTTATAAGATCTCACTTCTTAAATTGTCCGAATTCGGCTACTATTCCATGGGTTAAGCAAGTATCCAATTGGTTTTGCACCTTGGGTTTAGGAGATCTTTGGGAGAATCCCCACAAACTAGAGAAATCTCACATAAAAGTTCTGAAATCTGTATACTGGTCTCATGTAAGAAATGATTATATTTGTCGCAAATCCCATGGACGATTAACTAACCTTTTTATTGATTTTTAAGTGCTATCCAGAGTTTGAACCCTACCTAGATATTATACCCGATTTACTAGGCAAAGGTCTATATGCTAGATTTCGCTTTGGGTCCTTGCCTTTGAAGTCTTTGACGAGCAGCTGGGGACCAACCGCCATTTCTGATAATTGTCCTGCGTGCGGTGATGCCTCTGAAACAGTTGAACATTTTATGTTTTTTTGCCCTGTTTATTCATCCCCTAGGTCCAAATGGATCTGCTAAATCTGTCGGGAAATGAAGATGAGTAAATGTCTTATAGCCTTGAGGATTTTAAAAAGTCATAGGTCTAATGTGCTAATTTATGCCGTTAGTAAGTTTTTAGTAGCAGCATGGTATATACGTAATTCCTATCTAATTAATGCGTCTTAAAATAAAGATTGGATGAGGCTTTTAACCTGGGTAATTGGGTTATTTATTAGTTTTAATCCAGGATTGTACCATTTTAAATGTCTTTTTTTTTAATGATATTTATATTGTTTGTGTTGCTTTGATGGCCTGTTGACCGAATAAAGCTTGTTGTTGAAAGTTGAAATAAAGCCAGCAAATTGTAAGCAACAAAATGTGAGTTACAAACCACAAAGCCAATGGCAAAGAACGGGTGGAATGCTTTCACAAGGAAGCACTATGAATGTACTTAAAGTGACAGCCGTGGGATACTTTGTGGGGAAAGTCCAGTATTTTAATCCAGTCAATATCTTGCAGAGGTTTGGCCACATCAATCACCCAGGTAGTATGACGAGAAGACCTGGAGTGGTTTCCATGTTGCAGGAAAGGTCTGCATACCCATTCTATCAGTTTGCCACTAGTTCCTATGGTGTAGAGCTTCTGGCACACCTCTTGTAGGGTTAGTGCTAGGTGGCAGACATGAAATAGGGCATTTAATGATTATTTAAGGTGGTTGTAAGTAAGGAGTTGACGGGATGAAGATGGTAGTCTGCCACAAGGGTTTAAAAGTTTACTAGCTCGCCGTCCAGAAACAAATCCCCTAATTTTAAGATACCTGCAGCATGCCACTGATGGAGTTGCTCTGAGCCCAGCTGCCTTGTGTGAGTGGGAAGGCATAGCAAAGGTAGTGCAGGAGCATAGGGTTTCTTCGTGTCAGTGAGTTTACAGATTCTAGCAAGGCAAGAGAAAGCTGTGCATGATAACCCTGGATGGTGATCCGTAGCTGGTCAGTAGGAAACAATGAGAAGTGCATTAAGCCTTCCTTAAGTCTTTACTGGTAAACCCCATCTCATGCAGGGAGTTGGGCAGAAAGCCAGCGAGCCACCCATTGGACCTGTGCAGCTGTATAATAGCATTCCAAGTCCAGAAGACCTAATCCACCCTCAGTCACTGTATTTTGCATTTCACTAATGACCGAGCTGACAAAAATCTCTGGAATGCACTTCTTAGTTCAAAGAAGACATTTATTATTTCACCACGAGGTTCCTAAAAGGAGATCAGCATGTTGAAGGCAATGAAAGGAAAACATACCAAAATGATTTTCCACTGCAATATACACAGCAAATATAAGTATTTATATTATAATGCAAAGCAAATAATGAAGTAAGAATGCATCACCCTAGGGCCTGCCAAGTTCGTCATCTTTCTCATGCCAGCAAGACAATTCTCGTTCGACTGCGAAAGATCTCTACCCTCACGGGAAAGATATCGGACATCCAACGTCTAGAATCCTGATTGAGGCCACTGACCCTCTCACAGTCGCACTGGGCCTTTTTATATCTTAAAAAAACAAAAGGAGCTTTCTGGAAAAAAACCTTCATTTCGCAATTCAAACATGCTGGCTAATTTAGGTATGCTTTGAAAATAACACGTTGGGGTTTGGCCACAATCTTAAAATGTCAAATCAAAACAAGGCCATTCCCTGCTTTCTGAGTGCATCCTTATCAACCAAAGCTCTTGGTGAGAAAAAGCACTAAAACAAGACAGAATGCACAGTTTCTAATGTGGAAAATCACTGGCAGCTTTAACATGGAAGTGTCTAATGCTACGATAAAGTCAATAGGCAGAATTAATCTAAGGCTAAACTGAATACGAATTGTAGTCTGTAACTGGTGAACACTGGACAGCTAATTCAGGTGCAAATTGATGCAACACAAAGTCAGTGGTCAAAACACACATTTAAGTACACACGGGTAGTTTCAGAGTGGAAAGAGCTACCCGACGGCGCCGAAGCGACCAAATCAGATATGTGGCATGTCTGAAGAAGGAATGAAGGACAAGCAGGGGGAGGTTTGCAAAATAATACTATCATTGGGGTAGCACACCATTTTCACTAGTGCCACTATAGAAAGCAGAAGAGAAGACCAAAAAGCAAACTGGGCTTGGAGGGACAGTTCGCTCTGCCGAGATTTCCATCCTGCAAATCAGTGGGAGAATGGTAGATATTAATTACTAGGTATCAAAAGGTAACTGGTTCCCAGTTCAATCTGAGATCTAATTGTATATAAAGGGAAAAACAGTGCCATATGTTAAAGAAACACTAATTACATTTTAAAATTCTCACATTTTGTTTGTGCAATTTACATCCCAAATATTTTGAAGATTCTATGTGTACTTGACACTTAGGGATAACCCACATCACTAGTTTGGCTATTGCTCAATTTCAAAACCATTTAAAGACATGGACAAAGTGGGCAATTGCCTTGCACATCCTTGCAACGGGTCTGGCCCCTGCTCACCCTTCACAAGCACGAACAGCAGACCATTGCACCAGAAGAGTTTGCCAAGGTGGACGGGTGTTGCTTGTTCAACCACTTGACAGTGCCTCTTCTGTTTCTCTCCTGTCTGCAGAGACAACTCCCCAGGTACCCAACACCTTCTGTTAGTGTTGGTGGACCCATCTTGTCTGATTTTAGGAATTGTCCCACCTTGTTCTTCTCTTCCTTATTTATCCAGTTCTTAGCAACAACCCTTTGAATCACTTGCTGCGGATCTCCCATTTGATCTCAATTTCATCCTCTTTTATTATCTTTAATTGGTAGTCCGGGCACCCATTTCTGAGATAAATGTAGAGTCCCAGACATACACTCTAGTGCTGTGAGACTACAGACAAGTTGTGGGTACGGACATCCTGACATTAGGTGTGAGACTGTCGCCCACACCATCTGCCCTGCCTCTTTCATTTTTTTTTAGGTTGAAAGTCCATGGGCGGTTGGGGTAAACCAGATGTTTTTGTTCAGTGTATTTAAACTAGCTGTTACTTTCTCTTCAAGAAAGATTGGGTAGATTTGGTTAGGGGTGATGGCATTATTTACTACTGTAAAAGAACATAATGTGACACCAGAATGTAGCATACCAGAAGGCAATCACAAAAAGACCACAATGAATAAATAGTGCTATGTTTAAAAAGAGTAAATAAATGCACTGGCAACATAGTGAGGCATGGCCTCTCTTACATGTGTCTGTAAAACTGACATTTGTTCTTGAATTTTTGTCCTGAATTTTTACCCTTTGTCCTGAATATTTTACAGTCCTGGCCAGAATTTGCCCTAATGCCAGCTGGTCACCCTAAGTGAATATGAAGATGTGCTGGTGCCCACATGAGGGCATCCCTCAAACAGGTAGTTATATGCAGTGTGGTGCTTGAGGTTTTTATGACTGTGGCAGACTAGGCTGCTCGCACAAGATTAAGAACATCATCTGATTTCGCTTGTGACCGAAGTCTGTGCTAAGGTCATCGAGACAGCGGCTAAACCATCCCCAGCTGCGGTACCTGCATCCCTGAGGCTAGTCACGGCCCTATTCTGATCTGTCACCTTTCAGTGGCACCGCTTAGGATGCGGCTAAAAGGCTCTGCTTGTCATCTGCTGTGGAAACCGAATTCTATCTGCAGAGAGCTAAAGTAAGTTCATATGCAATGAAATGTCTGTTGCCCCAAGGCCCTACTTACCAGAAACGTGCGCGTTTTTCATTCTTCTCTTAATAATCTGTAGAGCAAATGCTCTCACTGTTACCTCACAGGCTTGTGTATGGAGGCTCGAGGTAGCTGAATTAATCTCCGGGTTTCCGCTCCTTCTCCATTGAGAAAATCTTCTGTTCGATTATATGAATTATTAATTACTGTAGTATTTTTTTCCGATGCCTGCATATTGTGTGCTGAGCAAATGTTCCTGAAAAAAAGATCAGAGCCAGTGATGTGCGTGTTTTGTATTATGAAACAATTCATGATTTTAAGATTTACAAGTAGGTGGTACTAACAAGGAACCACATACTCCTCTACCAGGTAAGTTTTTATTTTCATGAGGACTGATGTGCGCTGGTCTGCGATAACTATGACGATATCATGGTTATAAAAACAAAATAGCGGACCAAGTATGTATGGCCTTCCAACGCTGATTCAATGGTTACGTTTTTATTTTTATTTCAAATGAGGCTGCAGGCATGAAAGGAAGGTAGAAAAAGAAGGCTAACATGCCCTACAGGTGTAATCCATGTATGTGCAATATTTCTTAAAATCTAGAAATTAACATTGGATGTTAATATTAATATAACAGTACTGGCTGTTTCTAGAAGGCATGTAAATTTATAACTGTTGTAACAACCCCTTTTAGTTGTAATGCACATCACAGGAAAATATGATTCGTTTTGGCATAAAGAAACATTACTATTGGCTTTATATTATTATAACATGAAGACGTAGGGTTTGGCGTCGGGATACTCTGTCAAAACGTGCTGGATATCCTGGCTCCCATGTTTCAAGAGCTATAGATTATAATGCACGTGTAATATGGAGATCTTGACATCCACTACGTTAGTGACAGAGTAGTCAGTCGCAAAAATCCACATAAGGTCAAAAGTATAAATACACACAAATGGCGACCTCAAATAAGTGGATAAAGAAAGGAAAGAAAAGAGACTGGCAATGAAAAGTATTGTCTTAACAACAACTATACTGAAGAGTACTTCTTTTTAGGGAGATACGCACGTGATGAGTTAAAATACTGTCACTCACAGTGTAAGAGAGCCAATAGCTGAAATGGGCTGACCCATTACCCCATGTTGTATGCTGTGGTGGATGGAAGAAAGATGTGAATGACAGTTGAACAGATCAATAGATGAAGTTGACTGAACACAAGCCCTTCAACGCATGCATGTATGTATACAATTTTTATGTTTTTATTACATGAGGCAGATTAAAATATAGGTGCCTCTAGGCCAGACCTAATCACTGGGTTAAATTACTTAGGTATACACCTTCTATTTAATCATTAGACATTCCCTTTCTTGTAGAGTAATTATTGTGTATGTTTTAGAGAATTAAAAAGTGTACTTAATTCTGTGAGACATCAATAGTAGTCCATAAATTCCAGAACGGTGCTGCTACAAACATTTAAGATATTTGTTACATTAGCTACTCTTAAAGGTGCACTGTCCTAGAAGCGACATTTATCTCCTACACACGTAGCATACTTTGTATTAATGGAGTCCGTTTTTAGGTCCGACTTGGCAGTGCACGTTTCGCCATACCTTTTGTGATCAACCTAACAAAGCTCTTTCGGGAGTATTACAGAGAGGGACTTTGACTCCGATCTCAGTGGATAGGAGTGCATGTTTTGTTTGGGCGGATATTGTAAGCTTCCACAGAATAAGGGCTTCCCCTTCACACAGCTGTGGTTATTTTGTTTATCCAGCTGCCTGAGCAACAGCATCACGGCTGTCTATAGTAAGCTCACTAACAAGCAGAAAGTGGCAATTTTGGGGGCCAACACAAAGCACCCTAATGCTGTTAAAGTTTCCTAGATAAGCAGATAATTTACAATGTTTGTGTTTCTTTGGCAGCGGCACAGATCCTCCTCCCTTTCCATCATTATCTTTATACTTCAGAGTGCAGCTGTGTGTTTAGGAGCAGTCAGTGATGCCCAGGGCTACATTAATATACTCTGCATTTTTAAGTCTACCTTGACGTAGCTGTCATCAGTCCTTCTATGATAAACAAGAGAGAGCTTTCAGAGAGGAGCTTCTGCTTATATTGGTTTTCGTGATTAGAGGATGTGATTGGGTTAAAGTTGTGTGGTTCCACTAAAAAGAGTGCTTGCATAGCTGTTTTTGGAATGTGGCAAAGCTTAAACTCAGTGTGGCACGACTCAGTTGATCATGGTGGCAATCCAATGATCATGGCTATAGACCTGATCTGTTTAATATGACGTGTTAAGATAAAAGCAGTAAGCCCAGTGTATTTATTGTGAGTTGCATATAAAAGTCAATAGACATCTAAGAGAGACTTATTAGTCATTTTAAAGCCTACAGATAGGTATTATATGGAATATCATAGATTTCCGCAGTAGACATGGGTTTTGTGTTGGTTACCCCAATGACAAACCATAGCAATAGAAGATTTGCTCTGTAAGACCCTTTTGGGGGCGATAGTATTTTGCTTAGCCTATTGTAACTTTGTATACCTTTCAAATTTTATGACTGAGTTCCTGATGGTTGCCTTGTGGAAATGGTTACACTTAAAATAGTAGGCCTAAGTTTGTTAGGGTGACATACTATAGGCCTGATCGATGCTCTGAGAAACAATATGTTCTATGCCATAAGTCAGCTCTGCTTTTTATGAAAAGTTGTGATATCAGTAGGAGGCCTAGCTAATTCATAGAGAAAAGCATTTGTTAAAGCCAATTTGTTACATTATGTTACATGTACTCTTATAGGTTACCGCAGTAGACATGGGTTTGGTGTTGGCCACCCACTCTGACAAGCCCTGCTGCTTTTCACTATGATGATTCTTGTTAGGCAGTATGGATAGGGGTTGTGAATTGCTTTGCAAACTGTATATTTCCATATTGGTAATTTTACAACTGTGTGCAGCATGGTTGCCAGTTTATGTGCACTTGACTAGACCTGTGTTGGTTAAGGTGGAAAGTCAATGGTTAAGGCCTTATCGTTTTATGGGAAAAGTCATGCCGCAGCTATTAGATTTGGCCAGTTAATATAAAAAAAAAGCTTTGTGAGAAAGCCAGTAGACATGATCTACCTTTTGTGGAAAGTATGTATTAAAACACTAGATTTGAAGGAGGCATTGTTATTGAACTGTGCTAAAGGCTGTAGCCAGATATTTTATCACTTAGAATCTCTTAGTCTGACATAGGAGATAAGGGTTTTGTTATTGGTGACAAACCCGAAAAAACTGTAGGGATTGAGGATTTGCACTATAGTAATCCTTATAGGGCTGTATTAGGAGAGATAGTATTTTGCTTTGCTAACTGGAATTTTCTATAAATTTGTAATTTTATAAGGGTATGTTGGATAGTTGTCTTGTGGGAAAGTTTAAACTCAAGACTGTAGGCCTAATTTGGATGATGCAAAAAGCCAATGGTAACAGCTAAAAGCCTGATGTGTGCTCTAGTAAAAGATATTTTGGTGCTATAGGTTTGATCTGTTTATTATTAAAAGTTACGACAAAGGCAGAGGGCTTGAGTAGGTCTAATTTATTTAGTGTATACTTCATGTGCTCAAGCCAATAGGCCATTAAGGATGGATTGTTTTTGTACCATGGTAAAGTCTTCAGTCCGGTATAGTATTACTTGAAATCTCACTGATTAGGTTTGTAGTGAAGTCTTTTAGTGTTAGTTATTAATTTCCCTAGAGCTCGAGAATTTTAAACCATGACAATCCTTGCATGAATCTCTTAGGAAGGCCTGACTGGTTTACCTGTCTGACATTATAATGTAATAAAGTCATTAAGTAATACCTAGATTTATAAACATATATATATATATATATATATCACCATAAAAAGAAACGACACTGCACTCCCGGAGGCTTACTTGTCATTTATTTAAGGAAAGCTTTCAAGCAGATCACACGACGTTTTACCATCCATTTGCACATTTGCTGAGTGTTGCTCTAAGCACATATCTTTCACTTTCAGTTCAAAATAAATTGAGAAATATGTTCTTTCGCAATTCACTATGTAAATAACAGGTCGTGCCCTTCATAAAAAAAGACCTACTGGCATTGCCAGTGCTTGCTAAGCATTCTCCCACAGGTCTGTGGAAAGGCGTATGCCTTGAAGAGCTTCTCCAAAACTTTTACACACATTGAATTTACTTTCTGTGCCGTTCTGTACCTCCTCTGGCCTTGGCACCGCCAGTCATGTAAGTATCCCACAAAGGCACCATATGTTTGTCCTTTTGTGCTGTAGGCTCACATCACGTAATCTGCTTTTGTGTCTACCCAAATCACACTATCCACCAAGACTGGCAACATAGATCTATAATGAAACATGTTAGCATTGATCAAACTGTACATCCATCACAATGCGGGTTAGATGTAACTGGATGTCACATGGCTCTCAACTACACCAACCACCAAGATAGGCCTTACATAAATGAAAAGAATTGGTTAGATTTAGCATCCTACATATGTCCAAAAGCAGCACATAGGATCCTTAACATGCACTGACATGTTGTTCCACACTGTTTCTACCAACAACTCCCTACATCCACATGCAAGAGAACACGACAGCCTGTCTCACATAGATTCCACATTGTTCTGTAGATGCAATTATATAGCACTTCGTAACCTTGATGAGGACCGAAATGTAATAACAGATGGTTGCATACTACACCACAGAAAAGTGCTTTGTTGCCAGAGTGTAGGCATTGCTGTGCATTCTGAGAGGAAAGCAAGTTGATGCTACGTAAATGTAACCAGAGTGGTGGGCTTGCCTTGTGGTGCTACATATCAGCACGAATGTAAGAAGAAATGTAAGAGATAATGTATGCATTTTACATTTATTTGTTGTTCGCTCATCCATGTGTCAGGCTAGGTCTGGCTATGAAGGCATCAATAGGTCTGTCATTAATGGAACTCCTCAGTGTACACTGGATGTAGGCCATCAAGATAGAGAAACTATTTACTCCACCGGGGAGAAGAAACAGACATTCAAATATGAGAATAACACAGACAGTACATTTTAGGCCAATAATGGCCTGCACTGGATATTATCCGTCATCTATAGGATGTTTGTAATCCTCCAGATAAAAGGCTGGTGACCGACATGTATAAAATGCCCAAAACAGTCATAGTAGAGTTCATCCATTAAGGGCCAGGAGGTGCCCCCTCCATGGCAGGAGACATAGCCATTCCCAGTGTTCTTGCCAGTGTCATAAATGGCAGTGCAGCATGATGTCATATATCCAATTACATTCATATAGTATTTCCCTGGATCTCAATGTGAGGACATTGAAGGCCTAAGTTACAGGTAGGATAACCATCCTATAAGGAATGACCCAGGAGGACGCAGGAACCTGCGCTATGGACTGGATACAGTTCTCACTGAGATCATTAGATGTAGGGTAACCGATGTAGACCTAGTTAGGAGAAGAACCACGGTAAAGAGAGCTGTGTTATTAACCTAGGGCCCACTGGAGGATAATCTGCCAACATGTGCTGGTTACAGGCAGCCAAAGTCCCTAGATGAACCAAGTCAATAGACAGATGGCACAGGACTAGACAAATGAGATGAACCAGCGTGGTGAGTCACACATCATGAGACTACTAGTTTTTATACTAATATTCAGATACTCCTTCTCTGTCTGGGAGTGAAAAGACCCTGTGTAGGGTGTAGGTGCTCTACAAGTCCTGTCAGGGACAATAGAGGACGACCTTCAGCTTGCTATGTTTAACGGCTGCTGCCAGGAAAGCTTCTTACTGGTTAGGAGTACTTGGTAAATTATCTTATAATGTCCTGTCTATCTGCACAATGAGTGGATGAGAGTGATGGGCAAAAAAACACTAGTAAGTTAAGTGTGGCTGTGAGCCAATTACCGATCTGCTCCCATATCCATATAGGTATTACACCTTGTTAGTTCAGTTCCAAGACTGTAATAAGCAACCTCATTGTTAAATGCATAGAGTATCACCCCCTGCATGTGGAGAAATCGTGTCCTCCTGCTGCTGGGTTTAATGACCTGTTAATATATGCAAGACCTTTCTTATTTTGGGAAAAGCCAGGTCTTTACTTCCATCCTATATTTCATGTGGTCTGAATGTTTCCGATTTTTGCTGGGAAGTGAGTTCCATAGTTTTCTTGTAGATTGAAAGAGGTTCCATCAATGCCTTTCTTTTTGTAAGAATGGTTGCATTTGTGAGGCGCTAAGAGTGTTCTGGTTTGTAAATATCTTTGGGCTTTATCGTACATGAATAGAGGGCGTTTACCATGGAAGGCCCTGCACAGGATGCAGGGTGTCTCGGGGACTTAGTACCTGTCATTAAAGAGCCTGGATGACTGGTGTATTACAGTCCCATGGGCAAAGGAGATGAGGTGCCTTACTAGAGCATTCTGGATCCTTTGCAGCCTAACATACAGAGACCCTAAGCCTAGGATAGAAGTCATTCGGATCGTCTTAACATAAGAGCCTAATGGTGGCCAAGTATGTGGGCAAAGGTGCATTCGAGTGTTACTGCTGTGCACAGGGCACTTTTGTGATTTGATTCACTTGAGGGATCAGTGAGACGTTGGAGACCTTAACTGCATCAAGATTTCGGGCAGGCGAGCTAACTCCTTTGGTCAGATGATTGTGAGAGAATAGTTTCACTATTGTCTGCTTTTGAGGATCTCAAAGACTATGCATTCCTCAGCAACAAGGACCCAGGGACCGAGTTTGAAAATTCTACTTCCTCTGGGTTTTCCAGTTTTAAGATGATCTGTTTGTTGTCGGCATAGTTGTAGCAAGTTAGGTTGCATGCTTGAGTAATGGTGTACAATACAGAATCCGGAGCAGTGGGGCGATAAGCAAGCCTTATGGAACTGTGAAATGTATGAGGAAAACTGTTGATTTGAATTTGGTAAGTGAGACAATGCTGTGTCTGCCTTCAAGAAGGGAGGAGATCCAGCACTGCATACTTTCTTGGAAACAAGCTAGCTTAGCACACATTAGCAGCGTAATCAACGATCTTGTAGCTGATGTACTACACTGCAGTGAAAACAGTAAAGGGTATTCAAGTCCTTACTCACGTAGCGCAGTGGGTGACGTTAAATAGATGATCTAACACACAAGCAACACAGTGCATATAATGCACTATCATATTGCACAGAAATGTGCCCTCGATTTATACACAACTGGGACAGGACACACAAACAGGAACATCCTATAGATTAACTTCAAACACTGGGTAAAATAACCCCATTGTCCTAAGAGATTCATTATGTAGTGGTTTTGGATTGGCAGTGCTAACCGCCAATATTTACAATTTAAGATAAGGTTCACTGCTGTGAGGTTCTAGGCTGGTTACACATTGACATATGCACATATTTATGGACTGGCAGCATCTGTGCACAGGTAGCCTTTCACAGAAGGGACAATTGATGGGTCGGTGCTGACCTTGGATGGCTTTATATTATGAGTGGGCATTGATAGTGTGAAAATGTACATTTGTAGTGTCACTGAATTATATCGAGTACTTACTGTGATATAAACTATGGACGAACTCTTTGCCAAAGTTCAGTTTCACCTTTGTGAGCCTTAGAGATCCAGTTGATGCACCAGTATTATGGTAAATCAGGATACTGAATGCAGATCTGACATTCATTTCCACACATCTGCACTTCTTGGGGCCATTCAAGGTTTATCATTTTTCTGTGATTCAGCTCCCAATTCGATGTGGGCCTGTTGGGCCAAGTTAATTATCCTACTGCCTTGCTGGGGGTTCAAAGGCCTCCCAAATCAATAGGGTCATTGGCCAGTAATTAGGCCTATTACTGGGGGAGGATAGGATGGGGACGGAATGTTCTTATGCTAACTGCTTATTACCATGCACCTGACCTGGAGAGTCTAAACCCCACAGAAGCAAAGGAGGGTAGCCAACCCTCCGCAGTCAGTCACAGGAGGGGATGCAGTGTGGAGATTTGGAGGGAATGGGCCAAGCAGCTGTGGCAATTAGTGGCAGGGCTTAGGCTCTCTGAGAAGGTCTTTGGACAGACCAGTTTATGGCCCCATCTTGGGAATTCGCAAAATGCTGTGCACGAAGGTTGGAGCAAGGGTGCAGTGATGATATCTCACCCTAGAATTGGGCAGAGGTCCCTGGCTTCGGAAACCTTCAACCCCCATTTAAAAACCCCTGCACAAATGAGAGACTTTTGAAAATAGTCTGGACATTGGGGAAGTGATGCTTGAGGAATGCCTGGAGGGAAGACACCTGAGCCCACTGCAAAGATGGATTTAGTGACTTCTGATTTCAGTTGGATCCCAAAGACCAGGACTTCTTTCTCCCGGACCAGTGGCCCTGCTTCCCAACACATGATGGCTGGTGGGGTGGACCTGATTGTGTGGTCCCTTGAGGGTTCCCCTATATGTTCTGTGGACTTATCCTGGGGGACCCATGACAGCACTCTTCTTTTGGTCAAGTTTATCCCACCATAGTTGGTGGCTGTTGCATAATTAAATTTGCGTTAAAATTTCTATTGTTCACATATGTTGCCACCTTTTATTTGTAGTTGTTTTTAATTAACCATAGACCTTCCTGGTCAGCAGCCAATGCACAGAACTTCCATGCGTGTGAAGGCCTGGGTCGTGCTTTCTAAAATTCAAAAGTAAAGAAAAACCTGCTTCAATATTTCTTACTACTGCTCAAATTAGAGATAAAACTGAGTAGAGTAAAATTATGTTGTATTATATTATCACGTTGCAAATGTTATTGGCAAATTGGTTTCAGAAACAGAGCAATAATTAAACATTTATTGTTTGTTAGGGTACCTGAATGTTGACTATTCCCATGAAATTGAGCTTTTTGCAGTGTCCTCCAATTTGACTTTTGTATAGTGAAAATATTTGACATGTTCATCAGCAGTGCAAGCTGCCCTCACACATACACACACATGTACCACATAGACACTATTAATGTAAACGTACCCCATCACAGACTAGGTGGCACATGTCCATCAGCGCTGCAGCTTTCCTTCACATAACTGGGTCAGCCTGGCCACGAGCAGCGCAAAGTGGCCCCACCACAGAAAAGGAATATCACAGCAATAAATGGGAAAGCATCCCCTTGCTACAAAAGATTCCGCAGGACATTAGCAATGAATGCATGCCTACCGCCCAGAACAGTTACTGCGTGGGCATTAGCAGTGCCATCCCACACAGAGCATGCAAAGCATAATGTCAGACATTAAGGCTCCATTTCCTCAGAGGATAGATGCATCATGGGCAGAAGCCATGCAAACCTCACTTCCACATACACGGCACGTGGTCAACTGCGAACCAAGCTTCCCTTTTAACACAACCGTGGACATCAACAGTGTAAAATGTCCCTTCTGAGAACAGGCACAGCCGCGACGTCAGCGATGTAAACTTCATCCCTAGCACATGGTTGCTTCAACTTACCTTGCTGACAGAACAGGTGCAGCCTGGGCATGAACAGTACAGGTTTCCTCCTTCACACACCTGCTTATGCATGATCATCATCGGTGCAAGATTCCTTCCTTCATCAAACAGCACAGCAGAACATGAGCAGTGCAAGGTTTCCACCCCCACAAAGCATATGCCACTTGGACAACAGCAGTTCATGCTTCCCCCACTCACAGACGTCCAACATTTACACCAACAGCAATAATAAAGAGTTCTCTGGCAAGGGTGTCGAAATGAGGGGTGTCTGCTGATGAAATATTTATCCTTGTTGAGTCTTTTTTGTTTTCAAGGAACAGCATGGCATGCAGAGACTGGTCAATTAGGTTGCCATGAGCTGTTTCGATACTGTTACTACCAGTAGCTTATGGATGCAGAAAATGTAATGAATGAGTTTGCAACATCTGCATTCGGGGTTATCAGTCCGCATTTTCACTCTGGATCATACTAAATCGTAGATCTACGTGTAACACCGGCATCAAATTTATTTAAAGTATTTTTTAGAATTGAAGTCTATTTTTTTGGGCTTCTGCCCCTTTGTGTCAGCAGATATTAATGCAAGAGAAAGCCAAGCTGTCAGAGGGCTATTGTCAAAGACAAAAACGAGTCTTTATTCGGTTTTCAAGAAACCATAAAAGAAGCATAAAACATTCATGCAAATAGCTATGAAATAGATATTGAAATACATTTATTCTATGTGATTAATCATCTACAAAAGTGCCACGTCTTTAAAGAGAAACAAAACGTTCATACCTAAGGTCTGGCGCAGGACACATCCCTATATTGAACACGCCTTCCCTCTCCAATTACTCAGCCCTCCATTGATTTCCTACAGTTTACTGCAGATTTGGGGAATAACACACACTAAGAACACAGTTGAGACTCCCTATGAGCTGTGAATAAAATTAACGCTTCTCTACATTTCACAATGCTAGAGTCCTTTAAAAATGGTTTAAGAAATTGAATAAAAAACTTTGATTGTATTTACAGAAAGACTGAGAATGCTGCAAGGACTGAGAACAAGTTCCATCACAAGGGCAGACAGGCAAACTTGCCTTCCATTGATTATCATCCCCATAAAAACATAGCAATCTCCACACTCTGCCATCTCTAAAACGAAAAAGGAACAATTTTCCCATTTTGTCAGCGCAAAGGTGAGGGAAAATACTCAGTCTGGAGATGCCAAGGTAATACAGTGGTTCTTCAGACATTTTAGTACACTCCCGGTCCAGACGCTGACTTAGGCTGCACTCCCCGAAGCTGTTCTTCACTAGCAATGTATCTGATTTGGTTAAAGTGAGCAGTGCTTGAAAAAGGTTGGGTAAACCTAGACCAATGAAAGATCTGCACACGTATGTCAGCCAGGGGATAGAAAAGCACCTGTCAAGTTAAAATCAATCTAATAAAACTTCCCAGTTAAAACTGGCCTTGGTGTTAGTCTATATGCCAACCGACAAGAGCAGCAGGGCCAGCCTCACTTTGTCGGCAATGTATGGCGGATTCAATTCGGAGTGTATGATGAAACATGAACTCGGGGGGTAGGAAGTTGAGGAGTCTCCTATAGATACGGTTTTCTTCCATCTGTAGAGCCACTGGATTTTGATAGCCCCAGATCCCTGCACTGCACATGGCTGTGGGAATACATTGGAGATTATACATTTTTATAAAAGATGCAATTGAGCCCTTAAAAGTTAAGTGTGTGAGATTTAGGATGGCCCCTGCAACTTCATGCGTTAAATAATGTGCTAGGGCTGCCAAGAGCCATCGGAGTTAAAAAATTCCTCAAGGTAATTAAAATTGCTCACACCACTCATAGGCGTATCCTTAACTGACATGGAGGACAACCTTTTCTTCCCTGACCCACATGCAATGATATGGGGTTTCCCAAAATTAGTTGATAAATCTATACTGCCCATAAACAAGACAAAAGCTTCCACTAAGCTTTGCAGAGCTTTTGGTGTCCTCGCCATCAAGATGGCATCATCGACATGCAGTAATGCCGGGACTAAACTATTTGCAATCTTTGGTACGTCGGCGGTGACATCTCTAAAATGGGGGCATCAGTTGTTAATATATAAGATAAAAAGAAGGGGTGCCAAAATGCACCCCTGTGGGACCCTGCAGGCTAAATGGAAAGGGTCAGAGGTTTCCACTGCAGGGCCGTATCTCATCTTAGGTAATACATTTTCGTGCAGAATTTAAAGAAACTTTACGGTTGTAACTTCAACACCCAATAACACTAACCAGAGCTTAGTCTTGTTGACTGAGGTGAAGGCTGTAGATAAGTCCATGAAAGCTAGGTACAGTAGTTGTAGGTTAAGGCATTGCTTCGCCATACCCAGCTGAGTACAGAAGCCAACATGAAACAGGGATAAAATATTATTCTGGCTAGACCAATTTCTTAAAAGTTTAAAAAGAACTCTAAAAAGCCTAAACATTTTCCCTGTGCTTTCTATAAGAGATATCGTGCGATAGCAATTTGACAGAATCTGGTCTTCTTACTTAAAGATGGGGACAATAATTGACAGCACCCAGGACCCTGGAATTTTATTGCTAAAAGAATTGTTAAATAGATTTGTGAGCAAGGGCCCAGAGTTTTGTTTTTGTTTTTCTAAGATCCATAGGCACCCTGTCAGTGCCTGCAGCCTTCCTGTCCGAACCTAGATTTATCGCTTCCACAACCTCTGACCGAAATTTGCAAAGGCGGAGAGAGTTACAAAGTCTAGAGCATACGTTTAGTATTGTCTTCTCCTCCCCTACCTGATTCATAGCGCTAAAATGTGCTACCAAACCTGGGCCAGCTACACAACAGGATAATAAAGGGTTGAGTGGTGCATCTCTCCGTCTAATGTTATTAACTGTGCTCCAGGATACTTTACTACACTTTCCAGTTCAGCTAGCTCAAGTTGTTCCCAATCTTTGTTAATTAAAAACTTTTTCCTGTCCCTAATGTTTGCTTATAACTTCTCCTTGCCTCTGCGACTGCCTCGGGATCCCTTGTGATTGATACAAGAGCACTTCATAATCTGGGGGTAGCTTCGTAACCGGGTTCATCAAACCAACATGGGCATTTTGAAACCATCAAAACCTGTCTAGTAGGTTTCGTTAAATGATTCCTGATGCCTATGCATAGGGAGTTGTACTGAATGTAAAGTACTTACCCACTCTCTTCCTCTAGGCAACCCAAGAACAGTGGTAGGAATTTAGCCTCTAGGATGTTGTTATAAGTGACCGTGGGTTCTTTGAGAAACCTAAACTGGTCTTAAGCCATCTTTTGAGTGTTGGGAAATCTCAACTGTGGAAGCCGGGGCAGTTAACCTTATGGACAGGAAAGGCTCTGACTGCCGTCAGTGCATTGTGGTTCCCCACCCCCACTGTGCCACTTTTATTGTGCACCTTGAAAACCTTGGGAGAAAATCTCTGGTAGCAAAGATATCATCAATGACAGAGGCCAGACCAATGGCTTTATAAGAGGGCAGGGCACGGCTGTCTCTTCTAAAATAAGATACCAAATCCACCAAATAATACCCTGCTAAGTATTGGCTCAACTCAACCCCCCTCTTTTCTCTCAGGGCCTCCCAATTTCCAAAACTCTTAATTTGTATCTCCTTCGGATACAAGGTAAAGTTTGCATTGAAATAACCACAGACAATTTATTATGGAGGCCCTGCCGCTTTGTCAGAGGGAGTGGTTAGACTGTTTAGAAAAACAAAGCAATTCTTTGAATTAAACACAGGCAGAATTGGAAAGGTCATTATTATAAAAATTAGTCAAATAAAATTGTAATGGACTCCAGTTATCCTAAAACGTTTACAACCTGAAAAATAACACTACCAGAGTCTATCCCCCACACTTTTAGGTTGAGATTCAACTTAAACCCAATCGAGAGACTGCCATTGGCTCTCCCATTCACTCAAGGCACGGCAGGGCTGGAATAACAGGTGGAACCTTTACAATTTGGGGGGAAAGGAAGCCCATGTCTCCTGAAAGGCAATAATATCATAATTCATGATAAAATTGAGACAGTCCGGATCAGATACTTTCTGAAGACCTGACACATTCCAGCTCATGAGAGTGTAAGAAGGCCTACCACCACCAGATGTCCCACAGCCTGTACTTTCCGAGGCAGTAGATTATATGTTGGCCCCTCCTGACCGGAATGTTGAAGACCTTCAATCCATTTCCGACAGGGCATGAAAAAGATTTGTTACTGCCACCTGGAACTGTACTCTCAAATGATCCTGTAACGTGGATGACGTCCTCTTTTGCCTTGTGGATAAAGTCCCTGTAGATGAATTTAGCAAAGGGTTAGGGCCGCCTTTGTGTGATGAGGGCACCTGCAGGGAATGAGATGGTGGCAAGAGCAACCAGTGCTTATAAAAGATGCTGAGAGGCCCACAAAGATGGAGGTCCTCCTAGGGTCTTTACACAAATCACCAAACAAACCCCTCTGCACCAACTGAGGGAATCTGAATTTAACAATGACACAGTAACCCCTGGATGATGCAGGGCCATGACTGATCCACCCAACCCTCCTGACCATCAGGATTTCATAATCCAGGTGAAATGGAAAACACCTGTGAGAAGCTAGCCAGTCGAAATCATTATTAGATAGATCCTTGAGAGACTCCCCCTGATATTCGCGTAAGGGAGGTACTCCAACGAGCACATACAGATACGGACAGGCTGCGGGTGGGAGGTCGATATACACTTGACTTGGAATATGAGGATTGTTTTCCTTTAAACTTGTTCTGTTCTGGGTGCCATTCTGGTCCCACTTCCTCTTGATAACTGTTAAGCTGATGATTTTTAGAGCCACTAGAAACGGAGGAGCCCACCCGTTGGATGACAGGATGGACTGGTAGTTTAACCCCACATTTTCTCTAGCCCCATCCATGCCTAATTCCATTGTACCATGGATATCAGTGAAAGCAGTAGCCTCAGAACTCGGAGAGCAAAGCCACTGTGATGATAAAAGGGCAAGCTGTGATTCAGTGGCCTCAAGACTGTGACATAAAGAGGCCAGCTTGCTGTGCAATAGCTCTTCCATTTTTAGGTAACAGCCCTCCAAAAGCAACATGGTCTCACTACAATCCTTTTGCGTACAGGCATCCTTCAGTATAAGCTGAATACCCTGCTTAAGCCTCTTAGATTTTAACTATCTTCCCAGGGCCACATGGGGTGTCCTATATTAGAATGCTAGCTTGTGGAGGAGACATTTCTGGTAGGTTCTTTAAGGTACTAAGAGGTGACAAAATTAAAGGTGCTGGACCTAGCTCTTCCACGGGTAATGTGTCTAAATTGGCACCAAAGTTCAAGGAAAGTCTTCTCTCCATGAGTGATATTTCTGTACTGATAAACGCCCCTCTCTTACCATCATTTTATCAATCGAGGTGCCCTTGGGTGCAAAAAACAAAGTGGGAGGTGCACCGTCTGTTTTTTTCTTCCCCATGTTGTTTTTGGAGTACAAAGGTCGGATATCTCTCCCCCAATATCACTTCTCCTGGTGAGCCACATGATCGTTACAGGAGCTTCCAAAAATGCATGCAAAGAAACAGACTAAAAAAAGTTACCTTGAGAGAGGGAGCTTCAATGAGACCGGGCCCAGCCCAGCCTCCTCCAGGCTATGACGGGCACAGACGGGCCCGCTTTTGTCCTGGTCTTGGCCCGGGCATGTCCTGCGCACATCTCACACCAGCTGGAAGACTTCGGAGCAATATAGTGCAGGTGATAGTTTGACCCCTTCTCCCAGCAGTCAACAGGGCGGAATGGCAGTGTGAGACTCATAGTGCCAAACTAACAAGTTAAGCACTGTTGTCATCTTACTCTTCAGATGAGTTGAGATAGCTATGGGTTCTCAATAGCCAAAATTGTTCAGCAAAGAAATCCAGGTAAGTTTTAGACCAACCTCTTCTTAAGATTACTGTTTGCCACTTGGATGTTTATTTCGCCCTAGCCTCATCACACTTTTGATGATGAAGCTGACCAAAGAAAGTAATTCTAAGGAAGGACTTCATAATCAATTAAGAAGATCTTGGAGATCAAAGGCAAGAGGAGGCCCAGAGTGGATTAACGGAGTGATTAGATAAAGAAATAGCAAATTGACTATTTTCTGTATAATGCATTCCATTTAGACATTGGATGGATCATCAGTCCAGGAGATGACTTCTGCAAATAAAGGTCCTCTTTGTGAGTCCTAGTATATGGTATGCTAGGTTGGTAATGTCACCTGGGAAAGTTGTGGGTTACGTTCAGGGGTAGAATAGTAATGTACATATGAACAAAGTTATTTGCCTAGTGATGCGCCTTGGTAGTGTTTTCATTAATTATCAGGTGTTTGCATGAGTGATAGTGGCCCTTCTATTACTTTCTAAGGCAGTGGTACCTGATAGATGATGACCAGTTGTTCACCTCTGCTATGCACTCGGTTTAGGATGTAGAATGCTGGGAGGAGGGCTTGAAAGACAATATTGGAACACTTTCTAAACCTGGTCTTTAGTGATGGCGAAGAGATGGAAAATGGGGTCGGCCATCCTGTAGCAGATTAAAAATGCTGACTATATTTTTGAATGCAGACTTTGGAATCAGGAAAGCTTCCATAAGGGAGTGAGTTAGAAGGGACTGGAAAATTGCTTGATTTGGAACTCAGTTTTGCATCGCTACTAGCTGGTAGAGCCAAGGCGATGTTGATCTGCCCTAGGCTTTAGGGCTTGTTGTCCGAGCAAGGGAGATCTGTACTTACCCCCTGCCACGCATGTACCATGGACAGACCAGTTGTGACTTGATTCCTGCCTTTGACCTTGGGAGAAGTGGCAATGAAAGGGAACTTGCAATGGGCGGCCTGACCTATCAGGATGGCAAAGGTAATTTCCTCATCTGCTGCAACCTGGTTGCTGTAATTTTCCTTTGGTGTTGCTTTGTCTTGATACTAATACACAAGAATTAGTGTTCCAGAAAGAAAAGAAAGTCCACCAGGCACTTCTCTATCTAGAAGCAAATGCCCTCACACAGCCAATTGGATGTCATGCTTTATCATAGGGCTTGATCCTCGTAAGACTGGTGCTGCAATGTCTGATGGGCACCCCACAAAAGGGGCTCTTTGCCAGAGATATTTCATTAATACTCTGTACCGTAATATGAGATGTAGGAAAGAATTCCAACCTGCAGGCAAGCAAAGAACAGGAGAGTAAAAGGGAAATAAAATTGTCTCAAAACCCTCAAAAAAACCTAACATTTATTGATTGAGGGAGGGTCTTGGTCAAGGTTAAAAGAATACTTGGGAGTGAAAAAGAGGGATATTGTTGATCATTGTTGTTAGACCTGACATGCCTTAGGGTGGTCACCCCTAACTTTTTGCCTGCCTCCCTATACTTTTTGGACACTGTTTTTGCTGGCTTTTAGACTGCGCACTTTACCACTGCTAACCAGTGCTAAAGTGCATATGCTCTCTCCCTTTAAACATGGTAACTTTGGATCATACCCAATTGGACTATTTAATTTACTTATAAGTCCCTGGTAATGTGCACTATATGTGCCTAGGGCCTGTAGATTAAATGCTACTAGTGGCCTGCAGCACTGGTTGTGCCACCCACTTAAGTAGCCCCTTTACCTTGTCTCGGGCCTGCCATTGCAAGGCCTGTGTGTGCAGTTTCACTGTCACCTCGACTTGGCATTTAAAAGTACTTGCCAAGCCTAAACCTCCCCTTTCTCTACATATAAGTCACCTCTAATGGGTGCCCTAGGTAACCCCTAGGGCAGGGTGCTGTGTGGGTGAAAGGCAGGACATGTACCTGGGTAGTTTACATGTCCTGGTAGTGTAAAACTCCTAAATTCGTTTTTACACTACTGTGAGGCCTGCTCCCTTCATAGGCTAACATGGCTGCCCTCATACATTATTGAAGTGGTAGCTGCTGATCTGAAAGGAGTAGGAAGGTCATATTTAGTATGGCCAGAATGGTAATACAAAATCCTGCTGACTGGTGAAGTTGGATTTAATATTACTATTCCAGAAATGCCACTTTTAGAAAGTGAGCATTTCTTTGCACTTAAATCTTTCTGTGCCTTACAATCCACGTCTGGCTGGGTTTAGTTGATCCTTGTGCATTCACTCAGACACACCCCAAACACAGGGTACTCAGCCTCACTTGCATACATCTGCATCTTGAATGGGTCTTCCTGGGCTGGGAGGGCCTGCTCTCACACAAAGGACTGCCACACCCCTTACTGGGACCCTGGCAGACAGGATTGAACTGAAAGGGGACCTGGTGCACTTCTAAGCCACTCTTTGAAGTCTCCCCCCACTTCAAAGGCACATTTGGGTATAAAACAGGGCCTCTGCCCTACCACCTCAGACACTTGCTGGAGAAGAAACCTGAACCAGAACCTCCATCCTGCCAAGAAGAACTGCCTGGCTGCCCAAAGGACTCACCTGACTGCTTTCTACAGAGGACTACTGCCTTGCTGTTGCCCTGCTGCCTTGCTGAACTCTTGCCTTGCTGCAGAAGTGCTCTCCAAGGGCTTGGATAGAGCTTGCCTCCTGTTCCCTGAAGTCTCGGGCCCAAAAATACTTCTTTCTTTCAACTGGACTCCTTGTGCGGTGAAAAATTAGACACACAGCGTGCTCCGCGGTGAAAAATTCACCGCATGCCGACCCGGGACGACGACGCTCGACTTCGCAAGGAAAAGATCGATGCTGCGCCTGTGGTGCGACGGAACTTCAATGCACGGCCCTCCTGGACAACGCCGCCCGACTTCCAGAAAGGAAATCGACGCGGCGCCTGCCGTGAGGGAGAAAATTCCACACACAGCCCACCGGAACGACACGCAGCCAGACAACAAGCCCAGGATTCCACGCACAGACCCCGGGGCGTCTGAAAACCCCCTGACCCACAGAGGAGACTGTCCGCATGCCGGAAATCAACGCAGCGTCTTCCCTGCATGAAAAATAACTACGCAAGTCCGTGTGTGAAGGGGCGAAACCAACGCACACACCATTTTCCACGCATCTCCTCCTCTGCGGCCCTCTGTGGAGATTTTTCACTCCAAACCAGGTACTTTGTGCTTGAAAGAGACTTTGTTTGCTTTTTAAAGACTTAAGACACTTCATATCACTTTTCAGTGATATCTCTACAATTTCTTATTGCATCTTTTATCGTTTTGATCCGCAAATATCCAGATAAATATGATATATTTTTCTAAACACTGTGTGGTGTGTTTTTGTGGTGCTATATAGTGTTATTGTATGGATTATGGCACAAATACTTTACACATTGCCTTCTAAGTTAAGCCTGACTGCTCAGTGCCAAGCTACCAGAGGGTGGGCACAGGATAATTTGGATTGTGTGTGACTTACCCTGACTAGAGTGAGGGTCCTTGCTTGGACAGGGGGTAACCTGACTGCCAACCAAAGACCCCATTTCTAGCAATTGTTATCACACATTGTCACCTTGTGCCCTCTAATGCACACAGCCCTGTGCCCTTTAACTGTACATTACTCAGTGCTCCCCTGATGCACAGCACCTAGTACTTACCCCATGCTCTCATTAAGCCCATAGCTCCCATCTCTGATGGGTGCACATTGAATCATATTGTCCCCCAGGAGGCCCATTAGTCCGTGCTCCCATGAAGCACATTAGTCGGGTCTCCCCTAAGATACATCACCAAGTTGTTCCATGAGATATGTCACCCGATGCTCCCTGGAGAGCATCATCAGTGCACCGTTTGTAAATATACCCTTGGCTTTCCTGGATAGCACTACCCTTCTTCCCTGCTGAATCTCAGTTGGTGCCTGCTTCCAGGCGGTATGTTTACCCAGTGTGCCCCAGGAGAGCATCACTGGTGCTTCCTTGGTGCATATAACTTTGGTTTCCCTTGATATCTCTGCTCTATGCTTCCCTGCTGAACCTCACTTGGTGGCCTTTGCCGCACACCATACTGTGTTCTGTTGATGCACATAACGTTTGCTCCCTGCTTCAGTATGACTTCAGTTATGTGCGCATTGATACCTGTATGTGAGTTGGTCTGTGCGCATGGTTGCGTGTGTGTACAATGGATTTTGTGAACTGTGTGTAAATGGATGTGTTGGTCTGTGTGCAGCTGTATCTGCATGTTCTGTGTGCCTGTCTTCATTCACTTTGGAATAGTCAAACCTGCTGGCTTTGTCAATATTTATAAATCTGTTAGTATTCTCCGTTTTAAGTGCCTCGGTGCTCACGGTGCGCAGGGATGCTGGCTGAGAGACGGGAGGCTTCGACTACATTAAAATACCATTATTTGAATGTGTAAATTACTCAGGCACCCATCTGAGTACAGTTTCAGGGCTGCGCACACCCGTGCAAACCACCGAGTGTGAAATGGTTACTGTAGAGCATTGGTAAGTGTGCAAGCACTGTGACCTTTACAAGTCTGCACGGCTCCAGAGACACCCACATCACTGGGCTGATTGGTTTTACAGAATGTCGCATTAAAACCAAAGCTTTTGGGCCAGTTTGCTGCGAAAGCCCGAGTAAGAAGATGTTGGTCCATTAAACTCGTATCAGATGCATTTCAGTATAAAGCTCGCATACGGTCGGTAGTGCCAGGGACTTGTAGGCATGGGGCATGAGCAGCAATTTTCCTTTTACTGACCCCCAGCTACTCTATTACTGCTCTTCATTATTCTTTCAACGACCTTTTATTTTTGTCCCTCATGTTATTGCCTCTGGCAGGGTTTGTTTCTTTAAAATGCATTTGGGCCTCTTCTCAAAGTGATGCGTTTTGACAGGAAATCAATATTTTTTTCATACTAGATTTGAGGGTGTGATTGTCATAATCCTCATCTCGGACTTTAAATGACTGAATACTAACCTTCATTTTTATCTGGACTCGCATCCTTTGATAAGACTGTGTTTCCAGCACTTGCAAACCTTGCGACCAGGGGTGTACTTTCTTATCTGAGCGGGGCATCGATCCCTGCTGTGCTGTGTGTGTCCTTAGTTGCAATAGTGTCTTGTGCATACATGGAATGTGCATCCTTAAAAAAGACTTGTAATTCTCAACATACATTCTTTGAAAAATAACTTTCAGATCTGGTCATTGATAATTTTATTTTCAAAAAACATGAGTCCGCTGATGGGAACCGCTGAACTGCTGCCTTATGTGAATAATTCCTAGAGGTGAAGTGCAGACGTATGGCCTTTGGGTATTCAGTCATCCTTCAGATTATCTTTTAAAACTAAGAAACTTTTCAATTACATTTAATTTCACCCACTGGTTATAAGGAATCCTTTGATTTAGAAACCCACAATTTACATTGTTATTGTAATTGTATTTGACGTAATAGTTATATTTTTGACTCTTGTATTGTCAAAACTGTAGCATCCCACCGACTGTGTAAAATCTAAAAATGGTTAAATATAGCTAAATTCACTGATAAGTTTAGAATCTAATGAGTCTGTGCTCTGCACGTCTGGGGAGCAGCGCTTTTGGAGATGGTTAATTGGAGGAGCACTCGCTCTGCTCATGTACTCATTGCATGGTGTCTGAGTTGTCTCAAACACGTGAATGTGTTCCCCCGCCAGAGGACGTCCAGCTGACATCAGCCTCACCTTGGCTCTGACATTGTCCCGGCAGGGGCAGGCTGCCAGCTCCCGTGTGATGCGCAAATCATTTTCTTTTGGGGGTTTGACTGATGTGCATGCCATGACCCTGAAGGAAGCTTGGAAATAGAAGGACATGGGGTCATGTCCCTTGTAGCTCACATTTCCAGCATCACTTTCGAGCACATAATGTACTGCGCAATCTCTCTCTGAGAGAGACTCTCTCTCTCTTTATATATATATATATATATATATATAGAGAGAGAGAGAGAGAAAGAGAGAGAGAGATATATATATATATATATATATGTATATATATATATATATCTCGATCGATCGATCCCAATTGGCACTTGGACATTTACACAGTGCTAGCATCGGAGACCGCCCACCGCTTTTGGTGATGTCTTGGCACATACTGTACAAAGTTTACTCAGAATAAATCTACCTCCACTTACCCAGTGCTGCATTAGCCGTTAGACATAGCGATCTATAACACAAACACGTGAGAATATAGGGATGCTGTTACAGGCAACAGCATGGCATATGGAGTACTATTTACGCATTCTTGTGAATTAGTTCCAGTCTGGTTTTATATTATAGTTTATTTAAAACTATTTGAGCAATACAGTGCGTTTTATAAACGTATTTGATTGTTCAGCACATCATGACTACACACCTTCCTAAGTATGCATTCAGCAGTGTTGTGTGTCTGTGATACCATTTATGTTTATCCATTTATGTATTCGTGTAGATGTCTTTCATTGATGCCCCTGCCCTATCTCCCTTGATGCACTGGAATAGAAAAGAAATGTTACAAGTGAGCTTGGGGGGCACCAATCTAAACATGTCAGGTTTTGGCTTTGCCTCTGTGGTGAAGGAAGCTACATTCGCCCTCTGTGTGGGCAGGATTGGTCCATACTACACTTAAGCATTCACCAGTCTGCTTGGAGAACGACAAACTGTTCCTACAAATTCAATGAAGAGGCGTTTTTGACTGCCTTCCCTACCCTCCGATGTAGACATTCTATTGTTGAGAAACAGAAAAGCGTAGTGACACAAAATTTCCTAAATTAGAAACTGGAAATCATGGCCTGAAAAGACACTTTGTTGTATTCATGTGTTAATGTTGCATTCACTAATAATTATTCATGTATCTGAGTGTTGAATTTGCATAGAAAATAAATTAACATAGAGAAAAATAATGCACACATTTAAAGGTGCGCTCACTTGAGTGGCCGCCAATGTTAACGAAGTGTACTTATTAATAGTTTATTAATATGAAACGTTGAGCTTATGTTTGATTAATGAAGTAATGTCATATTAAGGGTTATGTATTAGCTTTACTAATCGTAGGCCTTAACTTAGCGAGGTCTTGGGCCTAGTTACACAGCCTCATGTCAAACTGCATTTCTTAAGTGTTTTATAAAATGGTTGCTTAGAGAATTAATTTGTGATTTTCCACTGTGCTGACCAAGTGCTCGTAGATGAGATCCATTCTCTTCATAACTGCTTTCTAGAAGATGATGTACTAGCTAGGATACAATGTTTAATTTAATGTGTGTAAGACTGCCCTTCCCTGGAGAAGACAACAGATGCACTGTGACTGGAGTATAAGCTGCAACAATATTCATACCTGACAAACCCAACGTTGGGAACAGGAGCCATTCAGGAGACATTCATTGACATGTGAACTGTGTGGTAGTGAGAGTTGTAGATTTGGGGTTTTATTTTCATTGAACTAAATGCAAACATGCAATTATTTGACCAATAGGGTCATGGGAAGTAGTTTTAGGAAATATAACTTAACCGGATTGCACTGAGAGGAGACCACCATTTTTGTCCAATTTTTTCTGAGAAGAGACATGCTTAACTTTATTGCTTAAAGAGACTTTGCTTTTTCTGAACTTTTAATGCTGAATCCTGACGCCTTGCTGACCGAGCTGATGTCCCATTGACGAAGACTGTCGCAGCTTGCTGAACCATATTGAGAACAGGTATATCAATGATGGTTATGTCTATCTGCTTTTGCTTCTAGGTACCAACCGCTACTTTTGACAGAGCCATAGTTAGATGTTTTTCAAATTTGTGTTGACTAAATTCTTTTGCATGAAGTCCAAACATACCATTCTAATCTGATGTTAGGGTATTCACTGATTATGCTCACTGCATGTATTAACAGTTGATGTATTTTCTTTGCTGAATCTAAATGTATGTTATTTTGTTTGTGCGGTTATTATTGCTATTGATTTGTACTGTGACCTTAGAATGTGTAGTGGCTTAAGCGTGGATTAGATTGCGATTCTTTCGCCGCTTTGGTCAGCCAGTGTTGTTTCAATATGTTTATCAACTGATTTTGAGACTAAGCTACGTGACATTAACATTGTTAATATAGAGAAGTAAACATTCTAACTTTTACATAAAGGTGTGGTTATTCATGGCCGCAAAGTCATGGTGTGTGGAAATTACTGACTCCTATTGATTGTTATGGTTATTAATTTGTATTGGTAAGGGGTGGGAAAAACATGGTGGTAAAAACTCAAAGCGCAGTCAAAAGGTCCATCGGCCTATTCGCGTCTCCTTGTAAGTTTACTTATTAAGGTCTGACGCACTTGTCACCTGTTCTGATTGTCCACGTCTGACGTTGTTTTTGGAAAAATAGAATGTTTATCCAAGTCATTTACTCCTTTAAGCCTGTTTGATGAAATGGATAAGCCTCTGCAATGAATATGACAATAATCTGACCTTTGATAAGGACTGAAGGAATAGAACAATTATGTAATGCTTTTCTCTGCTGGATTGTCTTGAGGAGCTGGTCAGCGATAGATATCCATGGACTACCAAGAGTCATTTTTAGGGTGTGCTGAAAATGAAGGGGGCTGGTTTCAAAGAGGATATTAGGGAGATGTTATATATATATATGTAAGACATAAAAGAAGACTGGTTTACCACATGCTAAATGCTGCTATCGAGAACTATTGTGAATTGTTTGCTCTACATTAAACCATAGGAATACAACAAAAATGGATTATGGCAAAACAAAGGTACCCCATATTTTACCCATGTTTGTGACCCAAACACAATAGCTTGATTTTGTCCCCTGTAAACTGTAGTAAGCTATGGGACATCCAGTCCTTAAGATCTTGTAGTCAAGCAACAAAATTATCAAATTGGTGCTGCATCACACTTTTTATTTTTACTAGGAACTTAGTGTTATCAGAAAATGAATGGTACATCAACTGATGCTTGGGATTGCTCCGATCAGTGGTTGCAAATACATCTTAAAATAGACATGTGCATAACCTAGAACTCTTATCTTCACCACTTGGGTCTTATGGACATCAACATAGCTCACTTCTCCACTGACGTCTTCAACTCAATTTAACTAAGGAAAGAGGGAGGGTGAATGGGTCTTTGGGGAAAAAAGGACGGAAAATAAGCATTCAGCTGCAGAATTCTTTACCTCAGAACCTAAAAGACAGAAATAAAAAAGTCTTCTTGTAAAGACTAACACATTAACCTTCAGCAAATAATATATTTCTATATACACAGTTTAAACTACTATTCCTTCCTTCCTGAAGTGAAATATTTAAGCTTGAAGAGATGTAGTAGATAAATATATCTAAATAATCAAAGACTTATTATCAGCTCATTAGTTAGTATATATCAAGACAATGCTGTTTACACCGGTTCGTCTTAAATACATTCTAAACTGAATGTACAAATAAGAATTTCATTTGATCAATTGTCTCTTGTTCCAATCTCTTCTGTCCAATGAACACTTCACAGAGAAAAGATATCACTGAGAAAAAAGTACCAAAAATCACTCCACTAAATCTGCACAGTTGAATACAGCGATGAGCAAATAAATAGTAAAAGACCAGTTACATGAAGACTAGTATCTTCATTTATCTTCTCTCATTCAACGGATACAAATCCTAGACAATCTGTTGACCTTCAATTTCACAGTGTGATGAATCTCGAACAGGTCTCCTGACTCAACAATAAAAACGTGAATCAGGAAACATTTCAGAAAGGCTCAGGAGCTTTGTAAATGAGTTGTAGCATAAACCTTAGTTTATGCCATTATATCCTATGGAACTTGTAAAACGGCAGGCTAGATATCAGTCATGTTTATGATGGAGTATCCCATCCACCAAGATCGTAGTCAGGCCCTTTGTCTCTTCAGCAAACAATATGGCCAGCGGAAAACATGAAATGGCATCACTGTTCCTTGTTCCTCATGGGTTCACCCATCCCTTTAAAAGCATTCATACGAGAATGAGCACATACTCTAGTCTACTTAGCATTGTTAGCTAAGGCAAACAATTAGAAAAAATTGATATATTCCCTTATTGTTCAGTATCAGCACTGTCTCTCCCAGTTCTTCTCCTGAAGGTAACCTCTCAACAATGCCATGTGCCAGGGTTGTGTTTGAAAATATGGTGATATTAAAATAGACAAGATTTTGAGCATGAACTAGAGATGCAGGTTCCCAAGTCCACGCCTCAGGATTCCATTCCTTCCAGTCCAACAACTATTGTAATACTGTCCAGTATGTTTCATATTGCCTTTAATACGGAAACATTACATGAAGTATATACAGGAAGAGGAGAAGGGATCATCAGTTTAACTACCACAGGATTACCATGCTTCAAGACATTACATGTTCTAACATACTTTCGCATGAGTTTATGTTTATGATGAAGATTTAAATATTTAGTAGACATCTCTTGTTGAGAAGCAGGGACAGAAATTAGAAAATGTATCTCCACTTATCAGTCTGTGCTCTATAATACCAAAGCTTTTTTCAAGTACAGTTGTATTTTATTTCTCTAATCTTGCACTGGGATTAATATAATCTGGGAATAAATTACTTTTAAACCTGGGATGGTACCCCTGCATTAAAACTGAATGAAGATTAACCCAAGGATGTGTGCACTATATTATTATAACAGAATTCTGCTAACCATAAATGTACAACCCAGTCATTTTCATCTGTCGGATAACAAAGAATACATTTCTACGTTTATTGAATGACTTTTTCAGTGTGTCTGTCAGTTTGAGTGTGATGAGCAGAAGACTGCACCACTTCTGTACCTAATAGGTTATAGAATGATAACAAATTGTAGATACAAATTGTGATCCTGATCTGAAATGATCTTTTACGACAGGCCATGTAACTTAATATTCCGGAGATGATGTTGATTGGTAGTTTGCACATGTAGTAATCCCTTTACTAGTACAACATGGGCAACTTTTGAAAATACATTCACCACAGTCACATATATAGGATTAAGTCCTTGATCTTTTGGCGTGTCTGTGATTATTTCCATACTGATCATGATCCATGGCTGAGCAGGAATAGGCATCAATTTCAATAATCCTGTAGTCTTCGATTTATTAGTTTTGTGTTGACTCTACTACATACTAAACATGTATCAACATACCTTTTTTACATCTTTAGCTACGTGTTCTTACTAATAGATTTTCTGAAACAATTCTAAGAACTTTTTTTTCTCTGTAAAGTTCTTGTTTGGTTGTAATGACCAGCTAAACAAGAATCACAAGTTTCATAATGGGCCTTTTGGTGTGAAGTAGACGTTGCTAAACAATAAATGACAGGTCATACAGTATGGTAACCCTCCGTGAGTACTGTGTTCTTTGTCATGAGTCACCCATTTTTGTAATTTCAAATTGGAATGAAAATTTTACATTTCTACTTCGATTTATTCTTTCATATTCATCACTGGTGCTACAAATGCAGTGGGTTAAGATTTGTCTCTCTCCTCTTCAAAGAGATAGGCATCTGCCTTTTCATTCCTTCTTCCTCATCTGTACATCACATTAAAATACATTTCTGCTAAAAGAAGGACCTAGCATTAGTGTCTTAGAGATCTGAGAAAATATTACATTTTGTAATCCGTAAAAACAGGTGCATGCTTCATGTAAAGTCTCTACTCTTTAACAGGTTATTTAATGGGTCACAGTTCTTTATCAACAGAAGCATAATTCTGTTCCGATGCACAACATTTTAACTAAAAATTCTGTCCATCTTCAGGACCCTTCTGGGATAACTTAGCTCTGAATGCATTATCAGAAATATCTGCTTTCACACAGATTGTTTTTTTGTGTAAGAATCATAGAAAATTAGAGCGCATATAAATCATGTTTTTTACATATAGACACATGTAAAGATGTGTTTCCTGTCGTTTTTAGGGAGCCAGCGTCATGGGGTAAAACTTGGGGAAAAAACCTTTGATAAAATGTTTATAAAAATAAGCAAATATGAGGAAACTTTGTTTCTAATATTGTTTCTGTCTTGTTATGGTCATTTTTATGCCCTTGTGTGAAATGATGCATTATAGTAATATTATAGCTCCTCTATATGGAAACTGCATTTTCTGGCTTGATATATAAACCTTTGCTCCTTAATAATTTCACTGCTGTGCTCACACACATATTGTACAGGTTCAGTGAAAGTATTGGAATATACCAATATACCATCAGGATATTCAATATCATACTCATTTTCACCTTCACTAGAAGCTTCATTGGGCTTTACACAGTCCACACAGTAGCACTTAACATTCAAACAGGTCATAACTTGTCTGAAAATCTTTATTCCACTCAGCCCCCTGACTTTTCCTGACCAAATGATCATCTCCAGTACTCACTAATTTGGCCAAAAAAATGTGCTTGATTTATTTGCTCTAATAGCACCAAAGACAGAGGTAGGATGCTGATTCCTGATACTGATATTATTTAAGGCACTGTAATTCATACATCATATTATTCCACCCGTTGTTTTCTGAAATAAAGAATAGGGGAGAGGTCGCAGGAGATTTGGAAGCTCTAATAAATCTGTTAGCTAAGCACCCATCTCAACAGTCAAACAAATACCTTAATTTCTTTTCAGTGATGGTATACATTCTACTAGTTAGTAAAACAGCTCCTGGAATAAGATGCATTCAACACTAATGGAATCTATGTGGTGGTAATGTCTTGGTTCCCTTTTACTGAAAACATGAAAAAACCATGATACTGCTGAGGAATAACATTCTTAAATAGACTAGTATTATCTTGTTCTGTACGAGAATCAAACTTATGAATATCAGCTTATGATTAAACATCTCTATAAAGAGTGGAACAAAAGTCAGAAGAAACAAATAGAGTATGTTTTTCCCAACCTATTGTAGGATTATATCTCCTTAACCGTGGCAATCCCAGTATTAATTTATATTGAGGAAGTTCTAGACCACAGAGCAAAAAAATGTCAGCAGTACTAACAAGATAAATTTCCTTAAGTAGTAACCATTTGAACTTCTCTGCCAGATCCCAGACTTCAGAGGTATCCACTGTACCTGGGTGAATCAAAGCTTGAAAAAAAAAAGAATGTTGTTCATTCATAATTAAGGGTAAAGTCATGAGGCAAACTGGGGAAGTTCTTACTCCAATACTCGTTTGATTTATTGCTGGAATCTCTGTCCTTGCACTGAATGTTGGAGTTCCTGTTAGTGTTGGGCTTGAAATTTTCATGACCATTATTCGCTTGTCTTCTTAGGTCACTTTTATAAAATATTATTGTTGGAAATATCCCTTTTTGCAGGGTTGTCCCCAAACCTTTTGCTTCTGATCTCCTGTTTTTGATCCTGTGCTGTATTTAGTTTCTGCTGGCTTTAGGACTCTGGGCACTTTACCACTGCTGCCTGGACTAAAGTGCAAGTGCACTCTGTCTAAACGGTATTGGTGGTTGGTTTATCCATGATTGGCATATTTGATTTACCAATAGGTCCCTTTTATAGTGCACCAGGTGTGCCCAAGGCCTGTGGATCAAATGCTACTAGTGGGCCTGCAGCACTGATTATGCCACCCACATAAGAAGCCCAGTAAACATGTCTCAGACCTGCCACTGCCATTTTGACCTAGCAGGTGCACCTACTTGCCAGGGCCAAAACCTTCCTTTTACTACATGTAAGTCACCCCTAAGGTAGGCTCAAGGCCACCCGTGGGCAGGGAGTAGTGTATTTAAAAGGCAGGACATGTTCTGGTGTGTTTTACATGTCCTCTGAAATACTGCTAAATTCGTTTTTCACTATTGCAAGGACTATCTCTCCCACAGGATAACATAGGGATTTCCTTGAAATATACCTTTGTGTCATTTCCCATTTGGAGCAGATAGAGATGTGGAGTTTGGGGTCTCTGAACTCACAATCTACAAATACAGCTTTTGGTGAAGTTGTTTTTTGAATTGTAAATTTGAAAATGCCACTTTCAGAAAGTGGGAATGTTCTTGCTTAACCATTCTGTGACTCTGCCTGTCTGTGGAATACACATCTTGGTCAGGATGACAGTTGGGCTGGTTGTGAAATCACTCTAGACAGCCACACAGAGGGAGCTGAGGTGTGTCTTGCATATCTTGATGAGTCTTCCTGAGCTAGAGTGGTGGGAGGAGCGGACACTTGCACCTGAATAGGGCTGTGCCTTTGAAGTTTGCCTACTTCAAAAGCAGAAATGGGTATAAGTACTGGACCTCTGACTCCACAAAGTTAGAATCCTTGAGGACATTTTGCCAGGAAGAAGAGCTGGATGCTGTAGGAGGGGGTGCCACTCTGCCTGTTGCTTTGCTGTGCTGGCCTGCTGCTTGCTGCCTCTGTCCTGGGAGTGAAAGTTCTGGACTTGGCTTTCTACATCCTGCTTCCAAAGATTCTCCGAGCACTTGTACTAAGCTTGCTTTCTGTTAAGAAGCTTCAGAGACATCAAAGACTTCTCCCACCAGCACCTGGATTCTCTTGCTGAGAGTCCTGACTTGCCATGGTGCCAAATCCAGTTTCTGGGTTTTTAAAATGGTCTAGTGTAACAAGGAAGAAACTAGTGCATCAAGGTCCAGAACGACTTCAGAACCTGCGCAACTCTCGAAGTCCACGCCGCTGCCTGCACTGGAACCATGTTCCTCACAGAGTGTAACAACTATCACTGCTGCAGCGCCTCCAAAGTCCCACCACAGCTTGAGTCCAGAGCACTGTGTCACCGACCTCCATGTACCTGACACCAACTCCATCGCAGCACCTGTGGCCCCGTGGTGTGATCGCGACACCACAAAATCGAAGCCTCAAGTCTTGACCTGCTGGATCCATCAACCCCACCTTGTAGTAAGGAACCGACTCCTCGCCGCCAGTGCCGCATCAACTCCCCAGAAACCGTAAGGAACCAATGTCTCACCTCTCCTGCCTAGCAGTAAGGAACCAACACCTCACCTCCCCAGTGGCAGTAAGGAACTGATGCCGCACCGGCTCAAGCGATGTCTTACCTCCCCGACTCTGTGCAACATCTTTGTTTCCTCATCATCTTCCAAGGTACTGTACTCTGGGTCTGTGAGACTCTGTGACCAGCCCCCACTCCCTTGCGAGTGGCATCGGACTGTTGGAAGCAACCCCATCAAGATGCTATGATGACCCCAGCTGGAGCTAATGTGTTTCTAAGACAAATACTAAGATTTAATCTTTGAAAATTCATATCTTTACTTATGTATGTTGGATTTCTTCCTTTTGGTCTTGTTTTACTCAGATAAATATTGGCTATTTTCCTAAACTGGTGTGAAGTACTTTTGAGGGTGGGTGTGTGTGTGTGGGGGGAGGTGGTCTACATACACACACACAAATACTTTACACATTGCCTCTGAGATAAGCCTGACTGCTCTTGCCAATCTACAAAGAGGCTGAGCAGGGGTTATTTTAGCTGTGTGACTCCCTTACCCTGACTAGAGTGAGAGTCCCTACTTGGACAGGGTGCAAACCACTGCCAACTAGAGACCCCATTTCTAAAAGTTTGAGCAATAGTACAAGCTTTCAATGAATCTGCATCGCTTCTTTTTCTTCATATGTTAAGGCAAGTCTCACAGCTCCTAAATGCATTTCATTCTAGAGCCTCAACACCCACATTATCCGAGCTTTCAATACAGTAATACATATTATGTCCCTCTGCCTTCGTTCTTTCACTTTTCCTTTCAGTCTGTCTAAGTTTGAATAGAAGGGTCTTTTTGACTACCTTTTCAAACTCTGATGGATGATGAGAATGTGATAATAAATCCCTTCAATTCGTCATTAGAATAAAGTTAGAATTTAGAATAAATGTATCCACAGAAAATTATGACTGGTGGCACCAGTGTTATTGGATTGAGAGTGCATTCAAATACTGGATAGCAATTATTTTGGGTAGTTTCTGGCAAAAGTGTGATGTTCAAGTACTCTGGGATTATTTCTAAACTATCTGTAACTGGAATACCAACAGTCTTCATGAAAAGATAATTGTGATGAGCTAAGGAAATAAACCAAATGTCTAGTTTTGCTGTCCTTTATGCAGAAAATCCTTGCTCCATCTGCTGCAGAGGCCAGGCAGTTAATGGAGGACAATAGCAAACGTTGAAAGGCATGTCCCTGGGGCAGAATTAAGACAAAGGCTGGCCTAGCAGGATCTACTTCCTGCATCCCCTTTGGCTCTACAAGACTTTTACATTTGAGGTACTCATCCTCTGCCTCCATTGTTTTGTCAGCAGGGCCAACATTACCACTGATTTAATGTCTCCTCTTTTTCTGAAAGCCTCTTAATTCAAGTCCACTTTGTACCAAAAAGAGACAGAAATCTGTATTGGCCAATTCATTGGATGCATCAGTAATAACCCGAAGTTACATACCTTTTCAGTATGTTGCCATGGCCTCTTAGCTGCTGGGCCTTTCTCACCCCCCTCCCCCCCCCCACACCCGTTGCTGAGCACTTTTTTGGCTATTTGGGGTAGTTCGCGCTTAGGCCTTCATAACCTTTTCTCCACATAAGCTATCCATGCCAAATTTGTGTCCTTTTTTTTTTTCAACATCCTAGGGATTCTGAAGGTACCCACAGTTTGTGGGTTCCCCTAGAGGAGACCAAGAAATTAGCCAAAATACAGCAAAGATTGTTTTTTTTTATAAATAAAATGGTGAAAAGGGCTGCCGATGAAGGTTTTTGGATTTTTCCCTGAAAATAGCATCAACAAAGGGTTTGCAGTGCTAAAATCACCATCTTCCCAGCTTTCAGGAACAGGCAGACTTGAATCAGAAAACCACATTTTTCACCGCAATTTTGGCATTTTACTGGGACATACGCCATTTTTACTTTTTTTTGTGTGCCTTCAGCCTCCTTCAGTTAGTGGCAGGAACAGGTGTGAAACCAATGCCGGATGCCAGAAAGCTAAACTTTTCTGAAAAGTAGACAAAATTCAGAATTCAACAAGGGGCCATTAGTGTAGATCCTATAAGGTTTTCCTACAGAAAATAACAGCTGAAATAAAATAATATTGAAATTGAGCTGGAAAAAACAGCCATTTTCTCCATGTTTTACTTTGTAACTTTTTCCTTCGATGTCCTATTTTTTAAAGCAATTTACGTTACTTCTGCTGGACTCTTCTGGTTGCGGGGGATATATAGGGCTTGTAGATTCATCAAGATCCCTAGGTACCCAGAGCCAATAAATAAGCTGCACCTTGCAACGGGTTTTCATTGTGTACCGGGTCTGCAGCAATTCATTTACTAAAATATAAAGAGTGAAAAATAGGTATCAAGAAAACCTTTGTATTTCCAAAATGGGTATTTAGATAAGGTGTTGAGAAGCAGTGGTTATTTTCACATCTTTGAATTCCGGGTGCCCATACTAGCATGTGAATTTCAGGCCATTTCTCAAATGGATGTCTTTTTTTTACACACTGTCTTACATTTGGAAGGAAAAGATGTAGATAAAGACAATGGGCAATAACACTTGTTTTGCTATTCTGTGTTCCCCCAAGTCTCCCGATAAAAATGGTACCTCACTTGCGTGGGTAGGCCTAATGCTCGCGACAGGAAGCGCAACATGGACACATCACATTTTCACATTGAAATCTGACATGTTTTTTGCAAAGTGCCTAGCTGTAGATTTTGGCCTCTAGCTCAGCCGGCACCTAGGGAAACCTATCAAACCTGTGCATTTTTTAAAACTAGACACCTAGGGTAATCCAAGATGGGGTGACTTGTAGGGGGGCACTCACCAGGTTCTGTTAGCCAGAACCCGTTGCAAACCTCAAAATATGGCAAAAAAAACACTTTTTCCTCATATTTCGGTGACGGAAAGTTCTGGAATCTGAGAGGAGCCACAAATTTCCTTCCACCCAGCACTCCCCAAGTCTCCCAATAAAAATGGTACCTCACTTGTGTGCAACAGGAATAGGTCACACAACGGTCAATGTTGGTCCTTACATGAGGGCAACTGTTGACTCTGGGGTGATCCATTCCTGACGCAGGCACTAGGTACAGGCACTCAGGTGGGGTAGTGTTTTTATCAGGACAGGTGGGGAAACACTGGGTGGTAGGAATTTTGTGGATCCCAACATTTTCCTGTAGTTTGTGTGACAGAAATGCAAGAAAAAAATAGAGTTTATATTCAACATTTCAGCTTTGCAGGGTATTCTGGATAAGAAAACTTTGGGGAATCCACACAAGTCACACCTCTGTAGACTCCCCCAGATGTCTAGTTTCCAGAAATGTCTGGGTTTAGTATGTTTCCCTACATGGCCGCCGAGCCCAGGACCAAAAAAAAAGGTGCCTGACTTACAAAACCAGTTTGTTTTGTGATAGATAATTTTTATGTCACCACAATACGATTTGGGCTGTGGAATTTGGGGCTGAACCAAATTGGAGAGCTCCCAAGAGAGCACTCTCTCTCTGTGCTTGCTGCCGCATGCACCTGCTCTCTTGGTTGGGCTAACAGATTGTGCTTGCGAAGGGACAATAGGACTGTCCTCATCACCTCCCTCATAATTAATGGAAGAGGAGTTATCAAATGGGACTCCTCCGACTGAAAAATCACTCCCAGAGTCTGCGCCAGTGTCCTATCCCTCAGATGCTGTCTTAGTGTCTGATCCTATGTCAGAGCTGTCCTCTTTAACCCGAGTGAGGGCTTGAGCAGCAGTCATCCAACTAGATGCCATCTCTGCTACTGGCTAAACTTTTGCTCTTAAACACTAGCCTACGTAGACAGTCACATATTGCTGGTGTGTGTGTGTGTCTCCTTGGATTCCCTCACTACCACCCAGCAAAAGTGTCCTTCATCTCTCCATAGCCGCCCTTCCACTGCACATACATTTCATTTGTATTATAGCACAGGTAATGACTGACTTTACTAATGTACTCAGATATTTACATAAAATAAAGATTTGCTCTTTGCAGTAGTCATACAAACCTTCTGCGCTTCTTTATGGCACCAAAACTGCCACTAAACAAAAGTCTGATCCTTTTGTAGCAGAAACATAATCACAAGACTTACTTGACTTTTTTATTGCTGCCTAAAAGCTACAGTTGAAACACATCAGTTGAAGTATGTGCATTGCTTTGAAGATGCAAGATGCACGATCCAACTGCAAGACAACTGGTGGCAAATATACATATATATAGAGAGAGAGAGAGCGAGAGATAAATATATAGAGCTATATATTTTTTTTGTTGTTGTATGGTTTTCCTGGGGGCCATTCATTTAGCCCCCCCACCCACCCCAAGGAAACCTGTTCAGGAAGGCCTCGTTTGAAAGGGAAGAGTCTCCCCTTTCAAACGAGGCCTTCCCGAGCACTGGGAAGGCTGTTTGGGGCCGTTTCCCCCATTGGACTAGAAGTGGCCGCAAGGCCGCTTCCTGCGCCGATGGGGAAAACAACACATTGATGTCAGACATCACAAAGGGGCAGGTGAGGGGGCATGGGGCGACACGGAAGATCTTCTGTGTCTCCCGGGGTTCTTGCACCCGAGGATTTGTTTAACCCCCTCCCTTTCGTTGGTCACTGGTCGTGACCCGCACCAGGGAGGTAGTGTGGGTGTCGGCCAGTAGGCGACGCCTGCTCTCAAGGGGTTAATAACCACTGGCTCGGACATGTAGCATGTGCACACTGCACTGTGCAGTGCATCATAAGGGGCCAAGATACATTGATGACAATGAACCAATACTGCCCATCTATTTTTTCAGTGTACTTATATTGCCCAGTAATAATGCATAAGTCAAATGAACATTACCTATCCTCCGTAATAATTTCTGCATTGTTTATCATTTCGATGTCCTGTTTAGATAATTAAATGTTTGGGGTGTTTCTTGGACTGTCCTGTGGTTTTGCGTTACCCTGTCATTTAATTTTATTTACTAGACATGTCTTCTTTTTACCAGTATATGCATGCCATTATGGATATGGTTGGCAGGGCTCCTTCTCCATAAAAATCAGTACAAAAAGAAAACAAAAATATGCGGCAGATTGCACATAAAAAACGTTGTGTTGAACACATCCATTCATATTCATTCATGCATGCCTGGGGCACGGCCTTGTTCTTGTTTCGTTGAAGCAAAGTTGTAATTCTCATCTGAGCCTCCCTGGATTTCATAATATCAGGCAAGGCTGCGTGCCACCAGTATGGCTAAGGAAAGCCAATAGGCGTGAAACTCCACTGTTCAAGCAAAATAATGATGCTTCCCAGCTTTACTGCTGCGTTGTAGGCAATGAGCGAAGAGCCTGGGAGTGGTGACTGCTCCTTTAAAGCGCTTCGTGCGGGGGGTGAGCCCAGGAACAATTTTAAAGGTGAAGAAAAAACAGACTAGTGTTTAAGCCTCAGTAGATGCTGTATGCATACCACGTTAGCAGTGAGCTGCAAGGACCAGGGAGAGGGTGACCCCGTGCTTGGAGGAGCATCTGGAACCGTCAAGTGGAAGGGCAGGTCCGCCAATGACGGTGACTCCAGCATCGAGGCGATGGAAACTTGGGAACAAGTAACGCATTGAAGAGAAGCATGCAGCTATCAAATAGGGCTACCCTCTCTATTCCTGATCCGTAACTAGTGCGGTAAATCTCAGCTGCGCGGTTATGCTGAGACAGGCAATCTTTTACAGTCAGATCAGGCACCATTCTCAGCCTGAGAGGTATCCATTCTGGAACTGTTTCCTTCACAGATGGTACAGGCTGTCTTGGTGCCCTGGTATCACCAGCCCACAGGGCAGCACTCAGTACTGTAGATCAGTCCATCCTCATAAAACACCTTCAGTCCATTGGTCGATGTCATGGGCCATATCCCAATTCTAGTCCACCGTACTGTCACTGGTCTTCAACATTTAGCGCATATTGCCTGTGCAAACTCATTTATTAATACACACATGTGTCTAAAGTGCGACAGCGATGGCTAAAATAGTGAATGTCATCCCCTGAAGCCTTAACATAAACAACTCCCCTGCACCTTGTGAAGTTCCAGACAGGACTCCTTGGCCATCAGTTTCATCTCGGGTAGAGCCACTGTGGTGAACTAAGTGTGACTTGGTCCAGCCACATCTTGTTGAGTGTAACTGGATGCACAGCTGTATGAGACCACACTACTGGCCTCATGTGTGCATAAGCATCTGCCTCTTTTACAGTGCATATTTGTACATGAACATGGAAAATATGCTACATTAGCATGGAGACATTTCTAGCTACTGCCTACACTAGTCACTGCGCTGGAACATGGCACCCAGAACACTTGACACAATTGTGCCGTCTTCTGAAATACATTTTATTCCTTTGTAACTCAAATTTACACAATGTTCAGGGTACAGCAATTTAATGTAACATTTTATATTTTTTATTTTGCTAATGTATCAGAAACTTTATTTCTAAGAGGTTAAATGTGTTGCAGTGCCAATTCTACACTTTTCCCAATACATATTCCATTCACTGAGGGTTACAACGTGCTTCCTTTCACTCACCTCCCTCAATTCACATTCTCTTGAAAAGGTAATAATAAAACCAGACGGGATGGTGAGAGTTACTGTTCTCTGGGGGATCAGCAGCAGACCATGGTCACAGTAAAGGCCCTGCCTTCTCCTGGGGAGAGGAAATATCACAGAAATTGAGGGTAAGAAGGGGGGGGGCTGTTGAAACGTTTAAACATGGTGACTAAAAAACGTTTTGCACAATAGTATTGGGTGGCTTTATGGAAAGTCTGGGTTGCTTATATTAAGTTGTTCTGCTATGTGGAAGCTTGTATAAAGTTATAAAACATGTAATCCTTGCAAACCTCTGACTAAGGATGTAAATTGGCAGAAATATGCTTTTAAATGGAAGAGTTAGCCCCTTCCAACCAAAGAACGTGTCAATATTCTGGAACATAGACTGGTGTGGTGTCCCTCAAAACCTACGTTCACAGGATATTTTCCTTTAAGATTGTTTTTTTGCAGGCTTACAACACACTAAACAGTTTGGTAAATGTTCTTATAAAGCACCTAGCTGTGCCCACAAACATTCTTGCCAGTTTGGAGAAAGCTAGTGTCTGACCTGGAATAAAGAATTACTTAATCCAAAGTGATTCTCTATGACAAAGATTATTTTTAGCTATTTACCTGATCTGTAAGTGGCTCATCTCGATTTACTCTCTAGAAAGATGTGGTGTCTTGCTGGTTGCTTGCTCCTTGCCTACGGTGCTGTTGGATGATCACATTTCAATAAAAGCTTGATTGGTTTAATGGGTTTAATACCTGGTGAGGGATAAGGAGGAAATAGGAAGAAGTTGTCCATCACACCCTCAATCATACCCTTAACTAATTAAATGGATTGACTTTAACATACTTCACTGGTTCTCCTACCTACTCAAGCAACACCAGTTCATTCACATGAGCACCCCAAAGTTCCAAAAGACTCCTTCACTCACAGAGACCCCCAAGATTGCATCCTGTCCCCCTTTACCTTCAACCTGTACACTAAGCCCCTTGGAGCTTTACTCATTGCATCAAAGTTCAATAATAAGCCAACTCTACACAAAATGTGCTTGAAAGACTCCTCCACTCAAAACATCCAATGCCTCAACCTAATCCTGAAGGAACACACTGCAAAGAAACCAAAGGCCGTCACCCTCTACTAAAGGGCCACTTTACCAGCACACTCTACTAAAGAAAATAAAACCATTCTTTCCAGAAAGCAACTTCAGGACTGCTGTTCATGCCTTTGTAGTCTTGCATCTACTCTATGACTTCCAGACTTCACACTGACCTCCCTTCGGGGCATCCTACTTGCCACAGGACGTCTTATCTATGGCCTCAGGAAATATGAACAGATCATCCCCATCCTGATGGAATTCCACTGGCTTCTCTTACTTCTCCACTTCATCTTCAAAATCAGCTGTGTCATATAGAAAGTCATCACGACCGGCACACACACCTATCTGTCTGACAAGATCACAATCTTGAGTTCTCTGCACACCTGCGGTCAATACACCATCATATTGGGCGACATATAAGTGTAAACAATTAAAAACAAGGAAGCTGGCATTCTCCTTTGATGCTCCCAGGATCTGGAACAACATCCACGTATACATCAGGACTATCCCAAACCTGCTCCAATTTAGGAAAAATTTGAAGTTGCACCTCTTTAAAGAACACTTCATCATGTTGAAATTACAGTACTCTTCTGTTCCCAGAGACCAGCTACCTCTCCAATCACTGTGTATTTTCCCTTGGCATTACAAAGTGCATCTATGCCTTTTGGGTAGGTTGGATCTCTACAAGCAGCAAATAAATACATACATGCATACACAGATGGGGATGTAAGTGATGTATGGTAACTTGCATTGTGGTTCCCCTCGATCTCGTTGTAAGACTGGTCTGGCTTTGTATTACATCTACAGGATTATGCTGGAAGGTTTCAAATATTAATTGGTCTGATATAAGTTATCTATATTGAACAGGGATAGCCCTTCCTGTTTACGTCTGTTCTTAGTGTATGTGGAAGCACAATAGGATTTTGGTTGCCAGAAATGTCTTAAGCAGCTTTTTGAGCCATTGGGAACAGGTTAGTCTTCTAGCTCAAATCTCTCCTAATTTGCATTTTCACCATACATTATTTTCTATGGATTCGGGTGGTTATAAACATGGAATCTGGAAGGTATGCAGAGTTTTGCTCAAAACTCAGAAAGCTAGAAAGAGATTTGGATTTTCTCATTTGGGTAAAAATTTGAATTATTTTTACATTTTATTCCAGCCAAAGAAGAGCTTAATCAGTCTGCTGGACTAAAGAGATACTCTAATAAATGCAGTTGAGCCTTCCTGTTATTCATCTGCTGTCCTCCTATTTTAATGATCCCTACAAGTAGCGAGATTAATACGCTTTCCCTGAATGTTGGCTGGAAACTGTAAGCAAGATGCTAGCAGAAATGCAGATATCCCCTTTTATCCATCAAGTTTTATCTGGACACTCATGGTCCATGAATCACAAGTGGCGTGTAAGCCTGTTGGGTAAGTGTAGCATTCCTTTTTAGTGCATTGAGGTGGGATCAACTTAAATGAGCTGTTTTTCCCAAGCAGGAAGTCCTCAGCCATCTTCATTTGGATAGAGCATTGCAAGACTTATAGTATCACAAGACGTCCCCTGGGACTCCGCATTAATCACACTTCTAGAAAAGGTGTGCTGAGACACATGGGGACAGCTTGAGATTTCTTTAGCTGCTCCATGCCAGTCACGTTATAGCCTGTCAAATTAGTGCTCTATGGATACACTGACATTCAGTTCAAGCCTGATGAAAAGTGGAGTTTGAGGAATGCCTGCTTCTTCTACAGGAAGAAATATCAGGAGTCGTGTTCTAATTTAATCTGTGTGGAAGGAGTATTAAAGAGTCTATTGAGCATCCTTCCATCAACAGTAATGTTTTGTCAACTTGAAGATTTTTCACTAGAAAGATGAAATAATGGCAGGGCTTTTGGACCAGTTGAGCTACTGGCCTAAACTTTCTGACACTGTTCTAAAGTAGATTAGGTTTGTTGAAATTATCCCAAAGAATCACAACTAAGAGCAGTGGTTGTGTAGACTCTCTCTGCTCTGATTTCGAACTTTATTCGGCTTTTAAAAGCACTATTTAAAAAGGTTTTGTCTCCTGCTGGAAGGACTAATGGAAGACTCAATCCAGCTTTGGGGCGCGCTAGATGAGCGCCACTATTTCAAGAGTGAAGGTTTCCTTTTACAGTGCACATCGTTCACCAAGCCCTTGCATCAGGGTAATCTGATTTGGACACTGCCTCATCGGATACAGCCTCCTGTTTGGAACCACTAAACAGAACCAGAAGTATTTAGCAGCAAATCCTTGACTGTCCCCAGTCCAGACTTGCGGCCGATCATGTGCATTTGCAGATCCCGCTCACCTGGGCCAGCGGGCAGGTTATGGTTTCCACATAAAGTTTGTAAATCTTTTTTGTCTTCATCCATAGTCTAACTTTAAATTGTTGCTTAATTAAGCTATGTTTAACTTTCAATGAATCCTTGATCAACCTTTGTTGCATTTTGATTAGTATTGTTTGTCTTTATAATTTAACTTGGTTTGGCACTTTGAGTATTTCTTTAACTACATTATTGTTTGGTTGGTCCGTTAGGTATCGCACCCCACACTCCCGTGTCTATAAGTTTGTCTTGTTGCTCAGGCCATGCTTCCAATGGTAAGCTAAGGCTGTCTGTTAGCAATACTGCTTGTTCAGCTTAGATACTGAGATGCTCAGCAGCAGCTCGTTTCAATACTGTGACCTCTCAAATTCCTAACCAGTCAATAATACCCCCGACTACAACTGTATGATATACCTCCTTAACGCTGAGTTCTTGGGTCCACAAATCTCTGTTCATAGCTCGCAAAGGAGGAGCTGCTTATTGTTTTATTACTGTTGCCAATTGCTAAGCATTATGCCCTGGACTTGTTCACTTTGAAAAATGGGATCTCTGGGTAAAGAATCAATAAAACACCAAGTATGGAATTACATCTTTGCAAAACCCGACTGAGGAAACCAAGGACCTGTGCCAACAAAGGCACTGTTGGCATCAGGTGCCATGCATATTTTTTACCATCCGTTACATCCGATACTGTGAAAGCCTTCTTGGCCTCCTCTTGTAGCAGTCTACTGGAGGGTTTTGGTCTCTGCAAACTCTGCACCTATAGAACTAACCAAGGGGAGCAGTTCACTGAAGTTGATGCGTGTTTGTGCTTTACCAGTGTTTCCTTTGTTCTTCTCTCGGCCAGTGGCGGCTGGCAGCTTTAGGAGGGAGGGGGCGGGCGGGAAGCACACACACACACACACACACACACGCACGCACGCACATCCATTAACAACACTCATAACATTCAAACATGCACGCACCGAACATTCATTTTAAAACATCACACACACACACACACACACACACACACACACACACACACACTTACCTTCAGCCCCAGGAGGGTTGGGACTGCTGCCTTCCAGGGAAGGCAGCAGCCCCAGCCTTGTCACAGGGTGGGATGGGGACAGTGAGACTGCTGACCCCACCCCACTCTGTGACGAAGTGTCACTGATTGACACTCGCCCTGGGCGCTTCAGGACGTAAACCTGAAGCCCCCAGGTCGAAGTCAATGGGTGACGCTTTCCTCGTCACCCAGGAAAGGGCCTCGAGGCACCTTTGCTGAGCGGAGGAGGTCGAGCCTATAGGAGCTGTGACCCCCTTAGCCCAGCAAAGTTCAGCTCAGGCAGCCAGGAGTCTGCGCAAATCGCGCCTGTCTTCTCCTGGCTGCCTGACCTGAACACGAAGAGTGTCTGTCAGGCTGACTTTTGTTCAGCCTGACAGACACTCTTCATGAGGGGCAAAAGGTGGGGGTGTGTGTCCCCTCCACCCTAAAGAACAGGCCGCACCTGCTCTTAGCAGTTATTGATTGCAATGCTGTTTGCCCTAACCTCCACCTCCGCCAATGTGATATTTTTAAGTTCTCTCTGGATTCAACCGTAAGGCAACCGCTACTGGAGTGAAATTGGCTAACGGTAACCTTCTAGAGGCTGGTTCTATCTTTCTGGGGACTAGTATATATCAAGTGGTAATAATATTGCATTCACCACATCACCCTCTCACTGCATTGTGATATAATTATACAATTACTTTTCTTAACTCCTCGTGCACTTACCTACAGGTGGAGGTGAAAGTCGTACTTTTATACCTAACTTGTGAGGGAAGGGGTAGACATCCCCATAGACTTTGATTGTAGACTCATGAAACTCTTTCATCTTCTTGGGTGCATTAAATTTGTGCCAACTTTTTAATGGTAGCTAGTTAATATGTCATTGTTTTATTCCAGCTTTAACTTGTCTCTGTCGCTTTGTTGATAACTTAACTCCTTTTCATTTCAGAGAGAATACCTTGAGCGCACTTAATGCTACAAAAAGTGATGCAAAAATACTTTAAGGAGAACTTTGGCCTTCCTATGTGTGAATATTTCAGTTCGAGTATTGGGTTAACACAGTTCTATTGTGTATAAACGTCTTCAGCCACTGTCTGCGCTACATTGCCAGATGATTTGCTAAACTCGATGTCCATATGTCACCATAGGCATGGGGTTTTTAAAAATATGTTCAAAATGAGCATGACTTGCCTAACAAGCATCACTCATAAGAACTTACCTAGGTTATGTGGTTATTATGTCACCTTGTCAGTTTTAAAGAACTCAGCAGTAGTACATCAACCTGCTTGCCACTAAAAACATATGTAAAGAAAGCATTGAGGAAGCGCCATACAGTCCAAACTGATGGTCAGTAAACCAAACGCTCGCCGTCTCCCATACTTTTATTTTCCTTTGATTCTCCCAGCACATCTGTACTGTGGTTAGCATGTTCAATATCAATATGTTGATTTATTTCCTACATTTTATACTGAAAATGACTACGTTTATTTCTTCTTGCTTAATTTTGTTGAATGTTTGCTTATTTCTCTGTGTTAAATCATTTATAAAGCTCAACATTTACCATTTAGACCACCACATGGCTCCAAGTGGTGTTTTGGTTAGTAGTATGTATGCTTGTTTGTGTTTATCATGTGTTCAAAGGTCGATACGCGCCTTGAGTCTTACAACCTTACCTCTGTGTAAGGGCAGCCGGTCCAGTGCTTAGTTATTTATTGGGTATAGATGTGAGGGACTTCTCAGGACCAAACTGGAGTTGCCTGTAGTTCGTATGCCCTTGGCTGAAGATGCCAGATGAACAAGCCCTGGGGTGTACCTGAGGAATACCTGTGCACCGGGACACTGGCAGGACTGATGTGATTGGATGGCATTGGTTTTGCTTGGCGGTTCAACTCACACCTCTGAGGATTGCGTTCTGGGGAGCTTATGTCTCTTTTTTTTTTTTAGGTGCGGAGTATAAACGCCCTTAACTTTTTCGCCATCCTTAAATAAAAAAACAATACATACAACCTTCGAGGGGTTTGTGTTCTGTGAAACCGATATTACATTTTGCTTCCTCCCACCACAGAATCCCACATGGTGCACTGGTTCGGTCCAGTTCAGCCATGAGCTTCTTGCACTGTGAGTGATTTGTGTAAACACTTGTCCACATCCACCTACAAAGAAGTGCCCTAGTGGCCCAATGCGTTTTTGTTGACATTCTTTTTTCTGTTTTTCAATTTTGCAGCCATCCTTTTGTAGTCAAACTACGTCTTCAGGTTACATGAAATCAAAGCCAGTAGCCCTTTGTCTCCTCGCTGATAAGACTCCTACTTTCCTGTGATGTGCATTAAAATTAAAAAAATGGTTTCTGCATCTTTTTTTAAGTATACCTATCTGCTAGAAAACACCCATACTGTTCAGTTAAAATTATATGGATTGAGTAATTGTCTGGTGGAGGCATATCTTGTTTTCTTTATTTTTTGTTGCATACGCTTTCAGTACAAAATTCTAAAAAAATAACCATTGCACCTGCTTACAAAGGCCAGACCTATGGCTTTGGCAATGTTTGTCACGGAGATTCTTGTCAATTTACAAAGAACTATCCCTATCCCAGCCTTATTCTATGACGTGGTGAATATAATAAACACTCTTTTTAACACTGTCGCAGGTTAATAGACACGTTTCTAGCTAATTGCACAAATATCTGTGTAAGGAAATGCCTCCTTGGCATGGTTGCCCCCTGACTTTTTGCCTTTGCTGATGCTATGTTTACAATTGAAAGTGTGCTGAGGCCTGCTAACCAGGCCCCAGCACCAGTGTTCTTTCCCTAACCTGTACTTTTGTATCCACAATTGGCAGACCCTGGCATCCAGATAAGTCCCTTGTAACTGGTACTTCTAGTACCAAGGGCCCTGATGCCAAGGAAGGTCTCTAAGGGCTGCAGCATGTCTTATGCCACCCTGGAGACCTCTCACTCAGCACAGACACACTGCTTACCAGCTTGTGTGTGCTAGTGAGGACAAAACGAGTAAGTCGACATGGCACTCCCCTCAGGGTGCCATGCCAGCCTCTCACTGCCTATGCAGTATAGGTAAGACACCCCTCTAGCAGGCCTTACAGCCCTAAGGCAGGGTGCACTATACCATAGGTGAGGGTACCAGTGCATGAGCATGGTACCCCTACAGTGTCTAAACAAAACCTTAGACATTGTAAGTGCAGGGTAGCCATAAGAGTATATGGTCTGGGAGTCTGTCAAACACGAACTCCACAGCACCATAATGGCTACACTGAAAACTGAGAAGTTTGGTATCAAACCTCTCAGCACAATAAATGCACACTGATGCCAGTGTGCCTTTTATTGTAAAATACACCACAGAGGGCACCTTAGAGGTGCCCCCTGAAACTTAACCGACTATCTGTGTAGGCTGACTGGTTCCAGCAGCCTGCCACACTAGAGACATGTTGCTGGCCCCATGGGGAGAGTGCCTTTGTCACTCTGAGGCCAGTAACAAAGCCTGCACTGGGTGGAGATGCTAACACCTCCCCCAGGCAGGAGCTGTAACACCTGGCGGTGAGCCTCAAAGGCTCACCCCTTTGTCACAGCCCAGCAGGGCACTCCAGCTTAGTGGAGTTGCCCGCCCCCTCCGGCCACGGCCCCCACTTTTGGCGGCAAGGCTGGAGGGAACAAAGAAGGCAACAAGGAGGAGTCACTGGCCAGTCAGGACAGCCCCTAAGGTGTCCTGAGCTGAGGTGACTCTAACTTTTAGAAATCCTCCATCTTGCAGATGGAGGATTCCCCCAATAGGGTTAGGATTGTGACCCCCTCCCCTTGGGAGGAGGCACAAAGAGGGTGTACCCACCCTCAGGGCTAGTAGCCATTGGCTACTAACCCCCCAGACCTAAACACGCCCTTAAATTTAGTATTTAAGGGCTACCCTGAACCCTAGAAAATTAGATTCCTGCAACTACAAGAAGAAGGACTGCCCAGCTGAAAACCCCTGCAGCGGAAGACCAGAAGACGACAACTGCCTTGGCTCCAGAAACTCACCGGCCTGTCTCCTGCCTTCCAAAGATCCTGCTCCAGCGACGCCTTCCAAAGGGACCAGCGACCTCGACATCCTCTGAGGACTGCCCCTGCTTCGAAAAGACAAGAAACTCCCGAGGACAGCGGACCTGCTCCAAGAAAAGCTGCAACTTTGTTTCCAGCAACTTTAAAGAACCCTGCAAGCTCCCCGCAAGAAGCGTGAGACTTGCAACACTGCACCCGGCGACCCCGACTCGGCTGGTGGCGATCCAACACCTCAGGAGGGACCCCAGGACTACTCTGATACTGTGAGTACCAAAACCTGTCCCCCCTGAGCCCCCACAGCGCCGCCTGCAGAGGGAATCCCGAGGCTTCCCCTGACCGCGACTCTTTGAACCTAAAGTCCCGACGCCTGGGAGAGACCCTGCACCCGCAGTCCCCAGGACCTGAAGGACCGGACTTTCACTGGAGAAGTGACCCCCAGGAGTCCCTCTCCCTTGCCCAAGTGGAGGTTTCCCCGAGGAACCCCCCCCTTGCCTGCCTGCAGCGCTGAAGAGATCCCGAGATCTCTCATAGACTAACATTGCGAACCCGACGCTTGTTTCTACACTGCACCCGGCCGCCCCCGCGCCGCTGAGGGTGAAATTTCTGTGTGGACTTGTGTCCCCCCCGGTGCCCTACAAAACCCCCCTGGTCTGCCCTCCGAAGACGCGGGTACTTACCTGCAAGCAGACCGGAACCGGGGCACCCCCTTCTCTCCATTCTAGCCTATGTGTTTTGGGCACCACTTTGAACTCTGCACCTGACCGGCCCTGAGCTGCTGGTGTGGTGACTTTGGGGTTGCTCTGAACCCCCAACGGTGGGCTACCTTGGACCAAGAACTGAACCCTGTAAGTGTCTTACTTACCTGGTAAAACTAACAAATACTTACCTCCCCTAGGAACTGTGAAAATTGCACTAAGTGTCCACTTTTAAAACAGCTATTTGTGAATAACTTGAAAAGTATACATGCAATTTTGATGATTTGAAGTTCCTAAAGTACTTACCTGCAATACCTTTCGAATGAGCTATTACATGTAGAATTTGAACCTGTGGTTCTTAAAATAAACTAAGAAAATATATTTTTCTATATAAAAACCTATTGGCTGGATTTGTCTCTGAGTGTGTGTACCTCATTTATTGTCTATGTGTATGTACAACAAATGCTTAACACTACTCCTTGGATAAGCCTACTGCTCGACCACACTACCACAAAATAGAGCATTAGTATTATCTCTTTTTACCACTATTTTACCTCTAAGGGGAACCCTTGGACTCTGTGCATGCTATTCCTTACTTTGAAATAGCACATACAGAGCCAACTTCCTACAATCTGTTTAAAATGTGCAGTAGATGATGGAGCATAAAGGAACTTGTGATTTACTTCTGTGAAGATTATTCATTATTGGTCTGGCATCTTGAAAAACGGTACAAAAAACTGATTTTCCTCTGCTTTGTTTTAATAACCTTAATATTTATTATGCAGCGTGCTTCCCTGTGCCGAATCAAGCTATCTTCCCAAATCCTCAGGTATCGCATACTATCAACTGAACAAATAGTTTGTAATTAATTTTCTACTGGGGCAGCTTGTGGAACGGAGAGCCCAACCCTTTCCTTTATCTAAATACCTAGCAATGCCTTCACGGAGGTATCCATGTTATATGAATGTTTCCTGCCTGAATTTTTAATTGATTTATCCTATTCAAATAGTGCTGTCTCAATTATTTTATTACATACATTTTTTTTATTTCCAGCTTCCCCCACAGGTAACGGCTAAGAGAGCTGTTATACCTGGCAGCTTTTTGGCGTGTCTCACCTGTCTTTTTGCCTTCTGACCTCCTGTTTTATTGTGTACTGGACTCTGTTTCTGCTGGTTTATTGTCTCTGCGCACTTTACCACTGCTAATCAGTGCTAAATTGCAAGAGCTCCCTATAGAAATTGTACTGTTGATTGGTTTATCCATGATTGGCATATATGATTTACTGGTAAGTCCCTAGTAAAGTGCACTAGAGGTGCACAGGGGCCTGTAAATCAAATGCTGCTAGTGGGCCTGCAGCACTGGTTATTCCACCCACATTAGTAGCCCTGTAAACATGGCTCAGACCTGCTGTCGTAGTGTCTGTGCGTGCAATTTTAAACTGTCAATTCGACTTGGCAATTGTACCCACTTGCCAGGCCTAAACCTTCCCTTTTTACTACATGTAAGGTACCCCTAAGGTAGGCCCTAGATAGCCCCATGGGCAGGGTGCAGTGTATGTTAAAGGTGGGACATATACTTATGTGTGTTACATGTCCTAACAGTGAAATACACCTAAATTCGGTTTTCATTGTGCAAGGCTCATCTCTCTCATAGGTTAACATGGGGACTACCTTTAAATATGATTAAAGTGTAGATTCCCTTTTAGAGCAGATAGAAATGTGGTGTTTAGGGTCTCTGAACTCACAATTAAAAAATGAATCTTTTGGTAAGGGTTATTTTTAAATTGTGTGTTTGAAAATGCCACTTTTTCTAAAGTAGGCATTTTTTTGCTTAAACCATTCTGTGACTCTGCCTGTTTGTGGATTCCCTGTCTGGGTCAGTTTGACAGTTGGGCTGTTTGCATCCCTCTCTAGACAGTGACACAAGGGGGGCTGGGGTATAGCCTGCATATTCTGATGAGCCATCTGTGCTAGGAGGGGAGGGAGGAGTGGTCACTCACAACTGCCCTCACACAATGTAGCCTCCAACCCCCTGATGTGTGTCTGGGACCTTGCCTGGACAAGGAAGGATCTTGCAAACTCTTGAGACTTTGCTTTGAAGCTTGCCAACTTCAAAGACAGAAAGGGGTACAAGTATTGGACCCAAAACCCCAGACTTTTAGAATCTTTCTGGAATCAAGAGGAACCTCTGCCAAGGAGAAGAGCTGAAGAGCTGTAGGAGGAGCACTGTCCCTTTGCTGTGTTGCTTTGTTGGATTGGCCTGCAGTTGCTGCTCCTGCCTTAAGAGTGCAAAGGGTGAACTTTGTTGTGTATCCTGCTTGAGAAAGTTCTCCAAGGGCTTGGAGTAGGGCTTGCCTCCTGTTAGAAGTCTCAGGGACACCAGAGACTTCAGTTTCATCAGCCTGCAGCACTGGGAACTGTGTGTTGTATGCTGTAAAAGAAGAAAAACCCCTGTGACTCTGTCAACGACGCCGCTGGCCCGCACGCTGACCTGCCCCGCTTCGCACTGCGACCCTGTCTCACCGACGCTGTCATCAGATGACTTCACCAAGCCGCTGCTGCCACCGCGACCTGTGGGCCCCGCACTCCAGCATCGCCTGCTCACACCGCAACCTGGGCATCCACGACGACGATGCTCCTCCTGACACCGTAGCTGCTGCCTGCACCGTAGCCTGTGGACACCACTCGCACGAAGCACCATCCTGTCCCACACTTCAGCCCCGGTCCACCAACGCCAGGACCATTGACTCCAGAATCGTCAACAGACGTCCCTGTCTGCACCGCGACCCAATAATGCCGGCCCAGAGCCATCCTGCACCGCACCACGGACTTGGGCATACTGACGACAGAACTTCAGCAACGACGACGCCGCTGCCTGCACCATGTCCTGGTGTCACGGACGCCGCTGGACGCCATCACCGAGCCGCTGCCTGCACTGTGACCTGTGGGCTGGGCACTGCACGTCGCATCGTCCCGTTTCGTATCGCAGCCCCGATGCCATCCATGGCAGCACTCCTGACTTCATCAGCCGGGAGTTCGATCCGCAACGCATGCGACTTCAAGGGTCCGACGACCCCTGCACCAACTCTGAAACCGACACTGCGATGCCAGCGACGCTGCTCTCCCGAGCTCACCATGAGGATCACGACGCCCTGCAAATCCAAGGTACTGTTTGTGGGTCTTCCACACACCGTAGCAGGCCAGCGACGCTGTGGCCGGCCTGAACTGTTGGTTTTGTTGATCACGACGCCATGATAGCCCCAGGTGGAGCTATTAACTTCAAGGAACTGTAGTTTTAAGTTAAATCTTACAAAATTCATATCTCTAGCACTGTATGTTGGATTTTTATCGTTTTGGTCTTCTTTTACACAGATAAATATTTGCTATTTTTTATAAATCTGGTGTGGTGTCCTTTTGTAGTGTTTCACTGTATTACTGCGTGTTACGTGCAAATGCTTTACACATTGCTTCTGAGATTAGCCTGACTGCACGTGCCAAGCTACCAAAGGGGTGATCAGGGGTTCTCTGTGTGGGCATCTCCCTTATCCTGACTAGAGTGAGGGTCTCGGGGTTCAAACCGACTGCCAACTAGAGACCCCATTTCTAACAGGAGCATTAACCATAAAAAAGTGCAACATTGAACAGACTTTTCCATTTTATAATAGCACCTACTTATTGCAGCAAAAGCAACAGCTTACACGCCTGATGCCATGTGAAGATCGTCATTAGAGGATCTCTCTCTGCTTTGCTGATAGGTTCTGTAAGTGGCCTGACCCCACTGCAAGGCGACCTCCATATGTTGTGTGTTGTTTTACAGGTCATCCTCTAACATTTGAGACTGTGAAAGCACCACATAACTTCCCTTTTAACAGTAGGGCCCTCGATGCATCCTGACTTTCCAACTGCTCCTTCATGTAGGATGTTTTGCTAAAGTGTTAGCATCGAAGTCAACAGGACTCACAATGGAATTATCTTTACTGACTTTTTTTTGGGAGGGGAGCTAAAATCCCAAACATAACTTAAATCTTGCCGGGTATGGGGATTTAAAAAGGCTGATGGATGTTATGTTTTTCTAGCTCACAACAAAACGTCAGAGCCTGTATATGAAATGTACGAATATTTAAAAGTATTTTAGAATTCGGAAAGCACAAATTAAGCATATTTTTTGTAATTCTGACCTGTGGTGGAAACAAATACTTTTATAGGATCAAAACAGATCAATACACTAGGTGATGCTGATATCCACCCTTTATCATTTGTGATTTATAGTAATATCAGTAAAACTGTCTGTGCAAATGTAATCATCATTTCAATTGAAAATGTGTTTGATGTAATGGAAGTGCGCTACCACACCATGTTATGCTCCACTCTATGCAACTCCATTCTACGCTACCGTACGTCACTCTGCCACTCCACTCTGCCCTTGAATGCCCAACACTCTATACCATCCAACTCTATGCCACTCCACTCTGACATTCCACTCTACAGCACTGTATTCCTCTTTATGCCACTCCAGTCCACTCTGATACTACTCCACTTTACTGTACACCACTCCACGACACTCTACGCCATGACACCTTATGCCACTCCTTGACACTCCAGTCTACAACAATCCACCCTACGCCACTTTAATCTGACACACTACTCCACTCTGACATTCCAGTCTACAGCTCTGCACTCTATCACACTCTACACTACACCACTCTACAATACTCCAAGCCACTCTACACCACTCCTCACTGCGAAACTCTAAACCACTCTGTTCTACTTTACGCCACTCCACTCTGACACTCTACTCCACGCCCCTCCACTCTACAGTATGTGCCTCTTCATCCTACACCACTCGACTTTATACCACTCCATTCTGACACTCTACTCCACTCTATGCCCCTCCACTCTACAGTATGTGCCTCTTCATCCTACACCACTCCACTTTATACCACTCCATTCTGACACTCTACTCCACTGTATGCCCCTACACAGCATGTGCCACTTCATCCGACACCACTCCACTTTGCCACTCCACTCTGACACTCTACTTCACTCTATGCAACTCTATTCCATCCTGTGCAACTCTACTCCCCTCTAGTCTACGACACTCTAGACCGCTCTGCGCCACTTCACTCCACACTTCACTCTACACTACTCCACACCACGACACTCCTCACTACAAAACTCTACTTCACTCTACAAAACTCCTCTCCACTTTACAAAACTCCTCTCCACTTTACGTCACCCCACTCTGACACACTTTATGCCACTCCACTGTATGACACTCCACTCCACTGTATGACACTCCACTCCGCTTTACGCCACTCCACTCGATGACACTTCACTCTACAACTCTCTACACTACTCTATGCCACTTCAAGCCACTCTACTGTATGATACACTAATGTGCTTTACTCCACTCTACACCACTCGGCAACATTCCACTTTGATACTCCACTCTGTTCTGACAGTCCACTCTCCTCGATGACACGCCACCCAAGGATCTTCTATGCCACGCTACTCCAGACTAAAACACTCTGTGGCACTCTACTAACCTACGCTCTACTCCACACCACTGCGCCCCTCTACGCCACTGGCGCCCCTCTAAGCCACTGCACTCTACCCTTAGACACTCCACTCGACTCTACCCTATGCTGCCTCACTCCACAGCAAGTCTACTCTACTCCAATCTTCACTGTTCCTCTCTGCTCCACTCTCCGCTGCTCTCTAGTACGCTACTAACTTTTAGCCATGTTAAACAGCAGCCATGCTGGTGTACAACATGGATATAGCTCTTGGATAGGTAGGACCTATTAACTCTGTCAGTGCCTGCTTTAATTGCTGGTGGGAAGGTGGGCAGGAGGCATCTCTACCCTCTGTGTTCTACACTGTTCCTCCCTCTGAGATGCCACCCACCGTCTTGCTAGCAATTAAAAACATTAAAAAGCACTATAATGCGACCAGCGCTAGCTGCAGTGTAGTTTCTTTTTTTTCAACTGTCAGCCATGCTGCAGAGGAGCTGCGCAGACCTATCGCAGGTGAGACCCATTACCTTTGCCAGTGCTTGACTGATAAAAGGATTGACATTGCTGGGAAGAAAGATGCTCTTGTTTGTTTTGTTTTATCAGGCAGCACTAATGCAACTCCCTGACTCCGTTTTCTAACATTATATTCCATAGCCGCCGCGGACGTGCACACTGCCTGAGGATTGTTTGAAGGGACAGCGCTCACAGTCACTGGCACATTGAGTGCACCTGGGTGTTTAATGTCAGCACGTTTTGACATTTCCAGACCTGGCAGGACATTCCTATTTCTGTTTTATAGCGTATTGCATACAGATAGTCTGCCACCTCGTAAACTGCCCGGGAGCCGGGGTCTGTGCGCGTCTGCCCAGGCGGCTCGTGCGCCTGCTGCGCGCCCGGTGCTGCAGTCCTCCTTTATGAATGGAGAACTGGGCGGCCGGCGGAACACTTAATATTCATCTCGCATTGAATTGGAATACGATGAGCGCGAGCTAGGAAAACAAGCTGAGGCAGACTGTGAAATTGCTCATGATGGGCACGGCAGCGCTGCTCCTCTCCTGCTTGCAATATAGATTCGTTTTGCAGTCAATAATTATTTTTTGTTTCTGCCGTCCTCACATTTTCCGCGGCTCTCTTTAATGCCGGTGTCTATGACTGAAAACAATTGACTTGTTTCTGTGTTTCCCCGCGCCTGGCGGTGGAGGGCTGTCTGCGCGGACGGAAGGAGGTCTCTGCGTCGCTGGGCCACTCTCCTTGCCTTTGATTCCGCGGGTGGGTGGCTGTGTGATGCGCCCCCCTCCAAGTTCAGCAGCTCTCCTTAGCGAGGGGTCGCTGTCTCCTGGCACCTTGACCCATCCCGGAGCTAACACTCTAGTCTAGGCGGGGACCCGGGGCCGGTGCCTTAGCAGGACTCCCTCCGCCTCCAAGCGCCTGGAGCCCACTTGCTGCTGCGGGAGCTCTGAAGTTGCTGGAGTGAATAACTCAGCGAGGGCGCTGACTCCCCCCGCCCCACCCCGTGGGAGAAGCCGTGATGTAACTGTTCGGCGGCTCCTGGCTGTGGGGTCTGCATCTTCTAGTGCAACATGGAGGGTCCGCTGCGGGAGGACTGAGGGGAGCCGCGGGACCCGCTGCCATGGACGAGTCCAGCATCCTGAGGAGACGGGGGCTGCAGGTAAGGGCAACCTCTTCACTTCATGTTACCGGCTTAGCGCGCTGCCACTAGGCGCCTAAGAAGGCGCTAGATACCCTGACCCAAGAGGCAAAATGCAGCGTGATGTGCATATTCTACTTGTATGCCCTTTGTGCGTGCTGCTTCCTCCTAAATCTGCTTTTATGTACATATGCTTTCAGAACATTATTAAATCCACCCGCGGTTCTTTAAATAGTGCTGTTGTTTCCTTTCCAGCGGCGTGCTGCTTCTTTGAAGTTATTAAAATTGTTTAAGGTGCTGTTCACGGGACCGTGCGTGAGGCACAGACCGCACGAGTTTCACTGCACGCCCCTTGGATACGGACGGAGCGGGCGTCTGTTGCCCCCTCGGCGGCTTGCAGCTCTTAGTTAGTTTGGAGTTCGTCCTCCCTGGCATCGGTGCCCGCTGTGCTTCTCCAGGCTAGTTCTGGTGACCGTGATGCGCTTCACCGCGCCACCTGCACTCCGGCAGGTACAGCGAGTTGTCTGCTTCAGAGGTTCTTGGACAAAGCATTACACACCTGGGGCAGAACAACCCACGCAAGACACATCAGTATGTTCCCCACCCTCACGCCCGTCCCCCAGTGCGTGGTACGTTTCCCAACCCTATGTTACATGGTGTATGTCAAACTTCCCGCATGCTTATTGGACAATAGGATAGTATCCCTTTAAAGTATTTAATTTTAATTCGCCACCTTTTGCCGAATGCTTCGTTTACACTTCTAAGTGTTGTTTAATGTATGCAGCAGCTCGCCGTGGCTCATTCACTAACACCGGTTTACACATGATTCACTGCTTGGAAGACCGGCTTTTTGCAGCTAAAACGGATTTCCTCCTCCTAAACCAGGAATAATCCTCGGAGTAATGTAAACAGGATTTCCGTTGCTGCCTTAAATTTCACCCAGGAGTTGTGCGCTACTGCAGGGATTTGTTAAAGCATAATGTGGAATTTTATTAATAAATTCTGCTCTTCACATGCCATCTGTAGAAGCCGCCACATTGTATACAACTTGTTGCTGTCATATAACACTCCCATCTGCTTCATGGCGCTCTCGGTGACTTTGTTTATGTTGATATCTGCAAGTGAGAGCTTTCTGTTCACACATTCAAAGCCGGATTTCTTCCAGTGTGTGGGCTTGTTTTCGGCGAGCCCGCGTGCAGCCCTGGGTACTTGGTAGCTGTGTGGCAGCGGCCTCTGTAGGACGAGAGATGCCACGGGGCGGTCAGAAACAGTTGGTTACCATGTCAGCAGTCTCGGCTCGGCCATGCTGTAATCGCAGACGCGTCATTGGAGCCAGGCGCCAGGAGGTGGTGCTCGCCTTCTAACTCAATGGGCGTAACAGCAAGAGTTCACCAGCCTCCCAAATATCCGGCTTTTTGAAGTTGCATCACTAAATATGTTTTAAGTTGCACATGGCTTGGGCTCTTTTGTGTGAAAGTGTCTTTCCATTTCTGTGTGTTCATTCCATGTAAATGGCCATTTTCAAGCAAAGCGGCCCAGTGGGGCCTTATAACCGCGGAAGGAGTGGCCCATAAACCCGCCACACTCTCTGCAAAGTCCTGGTCTGCACTGATGCAAGATGAGAGCACTCACTCTTAGTGGTTTAGGGGTCGCAGTGTTCTCATTATTGACTGAGTGTTCAATCACTGTGCACTTTAGCAAGGAATTTGTTGTAGATTTGACCGCTCTCTTTCCCACTTCCATTGAGGTTCCATTCACCAGTCACATCACCACATTCCTTGTTTTTGATTTCCTAACCCCCCTCTCTTTCCTCGGTTCCACTGAAGTTTCAATAACTTGTGCACTTGTACCACAGGGTGCAACAGTGTAGATAGAAATGTAGGCCTTTGTGAATGGTGGGGCTCCCTGCATACTGCGGGGCCACCCTGTATGCCTCCGGTGGTGCAGCCAGGATTCCACTGCAGATGGCCATGGCCACGCCACCCCCACCTAGCTGCATGGAATACGCTCTCTTTATGTCTTGGCGTAGAACTTGCACTCCTCGGAATGCTACCTTTTGCTAATATTCACAGATTGCGGCTTCTAGTTTTTCCATTTTATTGTTCTGGCCCAGTGTAAGAACTTTGTATACATTTACTGCTAAGAGAATAATATGTAGAGAGAAGCTGACCAGAAGGCGAGAGGCTTTCAAGGAAGTGAAGAGCGGCCAAGGTCAGATGCAGGCAGCGGATGAGTGCTGTCATCTACAGTCAGGTTCAGCAAGACTTCCATGCCTGACCAATGTCATCGCGCGGGCATCCGCGGCCATAGATGCCACACACTGAAAAGTTTCTACTTTAGGTGACTCTTTACAGGTACCCAGAATGAAGGCTCTGTTGTAATGAATGACTCTCTGTCGGTCATACGTAAACTAATGCTTGGATTACTTACCGGTAATGTCATTACTCTGAGTCCAGACCTCCCTGTTCCAATCATTACACCCCCACCCCCCCCCTTTCTGTCTCAGGTACTTAATTCAAATGATCATGAAGCTTGGTATATCAGTCTGTTTCCAGGTAATCCAAAGCTATTTGTACCATGAGGGAGAGGTGGGGATTGTGCTAAACTTATTTTTTAGAGGAATTTGAGCTTAGAGAGGTGTCTGTGGAGGCATGAATGCCTCATTTTGTAATGAGACCAACCGGGAGCGGGATGAAGAGGTAATGCAGGACCTTCCACCATGGTACAAGATCTACTCCCACAATCCAGAGGGCATGTTACAAATCATGAGCCCCTGTCATTCACAATAAAATACAAGTCAGGCCCTGTAGGGAAGAGTATGAATGCCGATGATCACAGCAGGGGAGGGTGCATACTGTCCTTCGCCAGTGCCCTTCGGAGAAGCTGTGCCCATTACCAGATTTTGACCCATCTTGGCACACCGCGGCCGCCACCCTGAGTTGATGCTTAGTGTTTCAGCTCCTGTCCCAGGTGTCTAGTCCAGGGCAGGGTGTGCCTCGCCTTTCAGTGCCTGACTGAGCAGCGCCGCCATTCATTGGAAATCGTTTTAGCAAATATGCGCTTGTCTCCTGTGCTGTGCAGGGGAGGACCTTCTGAAGTCCACAATGTTCGAGAGGAGGGGGGCGGGAGGCAGCCCATCTTGGGCGTCACCTGCTCTGGGGGAACTTGTCACCCCTCTGGTGGCCCCTAGGACGTCATGGCCCCCTCAGCTCTGCCCAGTGCTTGAAATGGAAAAATAGAAGTGCAGGTACTCTGGTCCGGAGTACCTGGTTATTTCCGAGAAGTGCCGGTACTCTGCAATTAAAAGTATTACGTTTTTCTTGAGAAGTGCAGGTACTCTCCCTCTAAAAATAAAAAAAAAGTGCCGGTTCTCCGTACTGGACAGTAGCGGCCCATTTAAAGCACTGGCTCTGCCTCTCGGCCCTGTCTACGATACCTTCAAGAAACTTCCAGAAGCAATCACGCTTCCAGAAGCGGTTTACTGGTAAATGACGTCACTACGCTACCAAGGCGTGCTTTAAGGGGTTCTGCCCCTGGGCACCGTTCATTCATCTCTTTAAATCCCAGAATTTACACATATAACCAAAGCTACACTTCGGTTCGGCCAAGGTATTTTTCACTGGCGTGAGGACTACTCTGACGGCAGTGTTGTAGTTGGGGGCTATATATAGCGCTTCATATCCATGATGAGGCGCTGGGGTGAAATAGCTGACCGGTAGATGTCACTAGGCAAAGCTTTGTTCACACTTGTTTCTTTACTCTGTGCAGCCACGAGATGCTGTTGTGGAATTGTTGCAAGGCATTCGGTGACTGCTTGCATGTCGGACTACACCTACAGTTATTTCGGCAGCGTCCAGGAAATAGCAAACACTGGTATTTCAGCGTAGGAGCCTGGGAGAGTGTATTTTGTTGGAGTCCTGGCCCTGATTATGTGTTTATTTTCCCCAGACGTGCTTGTGAGTGAATTAGCTGTGTTTTCACCACGCTAAAATGCTAGTTATAGCCCTTCAAAGTTCAACACGGTAATCTTAACGTGGGATTGAAGCGCATCCTGCCTATTTACAGATAGTACTTATACAGCGCCGAGTGTCCTCTCCTGGTTACTTCAGAGCGCTAGCTGAAATAGAGAAAATAAGGACTTAGCGTCCAACCAGTGACGAGGTTTAGGTCAAGTACTTTTAAATCAATGCTCCTGCAGGGGGAGGGAGAAGTTAAGGCCTTTTCTGAAAACTGAACAGTTTTTCAGTTTTGAAGCCATTCCTTTTGACATATGAAATCACAGTAGCCATTATTTCAGTAAGTTTGGTTTTATGTGATTGGGTGTTTGTGCCAAGGCCCGATGACCCATCCCAAGCCCCTACTGAACTTGTACAAAGTTACAGTCATTAGTGAGGACTATGAGGAGATAAAGTCGCTGTATGGCAGCACTGCTGTAACTTACGCTTATAGTGGACTCACACTAACACTGCTCAGTAGGGCTCCCCTAATTGTAGTGGGACCAGACCCACATTTCTTTACAGGGCTGCTACAGTTGTTTAGCACACTTCCTGTACTTTATTTAAAATAGCAGTGTCGGTTTCAGGAGCGGCTCGCAGTGTTTTGTGTGGGGGAGGGGATTGATTTAAAAAAAAAAAAAAAAAAAAAAAAGTACCTGCATCGTGGCTTCTGCCACCACCGCGCCACTCCTCTGCTGCAGGCACAGGCTCCCAGCCTGCCCTGCGGACAGTCCTGACGCTGCTCAGAGCAGCGTTAGGATTGGCCAGGAGTGCCCAGCCAAGGAGCCTGTAACCTCACCTCTCCAGCCCGGCAACACAGTGCACATATGTGTTTGGCCAGCCCGCGACGGCCAGCCAAACATGCATGCGCAATTAGGGGGGGAGTGCTCAGTGCTCGCCCTGCCTCTTTACCTACAAAACGATAATAAACATAGTTTATTATCATTTTGTAGTAAAAGGTTTGCAGCTGCTGGCGGGGGGTAACGCCCCTCCTCCCTAGTGGAGGAGCCATACCGGTCGCTTTTTGTCAGAAGGCTGATATGTTTAAAGGCACATTACCAGCCACTTTGGCAGGTTCAGAGGATGATATCGGCATTATCCAAACTCCCTCCTGCACCCTACCCAGGTGTGATATACACTGATGGGCAGCATTGGATGCTTGCAGAGAGGTGCGTATTCTAAGGCCACAGCACTTTGAGCCCTTCAAATAGTTCTCTTCCTTACCCCATCCCGGACAGTGTCCGACACTTCCACAGTTCCACCAGAGACACTGCCCTGTCAGGTAAAAACTGAATTTTTCCCATTGAGTGTAGGCCTTTCAGATGCCATCAAGCCTTGGTCACAAGTCTGAGGGGCAGGTTGACTTGACATTGCCACACCAACGCAGGGGAATATTCACCAGTTTTTAGTGCGATGCAGATATAAGCCTCTAATCTACCTCTCACAGACTGGAATCCAAACTGAGTAGTGAGCCTTTCACTTCAAAACCAAGCTGCAATATTTTTGGCTGGCCATTCTCCACTCTTTTCAGCAAAGCTGTTGTAGATCTAAGGATAACCGGGCCAACGCTTCTTAACATGGATTGTATCCATTCCAACACATGAACCTTTCAGAAGAGCTGCTATACTTTTATTGAGAAAGCACCAGAACTTCTCAATAACTGTTCTAACGTTAGTATTGCATTATTGACTGCAGAGCTCACCCTTAGCACCAGTTATTGTCACTTTTCTGGGCTGGAGCAGCAGACATGGGTGTGTAAGGAGGTTGGGGCACAATACTGAGTGTTATTGACCAACCTAATGGCTCCTAATGCTGCTAGCATGAAGATGATCACATGGCACCACCCCCTCGTCATTCCCTTTCATTAGTCGCACCTTTTGCCTTGCCAGAGGTCGAAACGAGCATCGTTATGCAAAGTTTGAAGGAGTGCACTTCTGGGGATTGAATAATTGTCGTATTGCCAACATTCAGTGCAGCGCGTTCACAGGGCAGTATGGCGCTATCCACCCCGTTGTCCCGCACGTTTCATTGGTGGGCTCAGGAGTGTTTTTTCATTGGAATAGCCTCAGCATGGCTAAGGTGCTGACACCGCTACCCCAGTGACCCATGGGATCCTCACATCACTGGAGTCTACAGAGCGCTAAGAACAGGGCCCCCTTGTGGCAGTCTATGCTAGGACATGCACACAGCTCATAAACTCCCTGGCAGTCGCGCGCCTTCGTATCGAGAAGATGATCAAACTAGAGGGACCTTGTGGGGAAACAGCGATCTGTTCAGCTGTAATGTGCTAATTCTAGAAGCAAATTCATAACCGTATTAAAATGGACAAATGAAAGGCCTCTTGATATTGCAACTAAGTTGCTCATTGAAGGCTGGTGCTCGGTTTGCATGTAATCGATGCAATGTGGTGTGCTCACAAAGAAGCCACCCCGCAGTGTACCACCCAGCAGAAACATTAAACAGGGCAATAGTTGCGCGTCTACTGCAGCCCCCCTAGGCCATGGTGTTGGGCATCTCCGGGCGCCAGTTCACAAGCCAAACACCAGACTGCGGCAGACGACATTCTAGAGAACTCAGCGGAACCCAGATGCCAATAGCTGGCTACTGTGGTTCCGCAAGAGCGGCCTCGCCCATCAGCCACCTTACTCGCCTACTGCATACCTGGCAGACAGCCACCCCTATAGCCAATGAGTAAGACCTACTAAGTGAAAATTAGAAAACAACACAGATACACCACTGATAAAATATCTGTATAAGTCGACTCCACTCTGCAGGGGAACCTCAAAACCAGAGGCGGAAGGTACCCCATCTTGTGAGCTCTGTGCGACCATATTACTGGCAGTGGGTGTACCACAGAAATATCTCACACTGCTTACCGTTGCTTGCACACATCTACAGGCAGGGCCACATACTTATGGCCATTTAAGGGCTGTGATTAAAGTTGTCTTCTGTTTTTGCACTAACTCCTGTCTGCAGATGAGCACAGGTCGCCCTCAATCTTGTTTTTTCATGGGCACTGGGTACAAGCGCTATTTACACATGTTAATTTCTATTTTATTTAGTCACTGGTAAGAATGCAAAAACACACCTGGAACTGGTGCAAACTTTATTTCCGCTGGTGTGCATCCATTATTGTGGCGTGTGCATCAGTGGCCCTTGACGTAGGATGCGTCCTAGCAGGGCTGCCGTACTTTGTACGGGGAAGGTCCATTACCTCTCAGTAGGCCTATCCTGTTTAAAGGGTCTTCACCAGTGCTGCTCACCACAGTAGCTTTCTTCTCGAAGAGACACATCGATTGGTGATTGAGTGGATCCCTGCAGCGGGCAGCTCCTTGTTGCCTATGACATGACCTGAATGGAAAGGAGTAAGCGACTGCCTCAGTGCATCATTTGGCACCGCTCCTGGGCACACTTGGCTGTGCCTGTGGTGCACATCTTTACGCAAAGCAGCATCATGAAGCTGCAATCGGGGCGCTCAGGCGCCTTCCCTTCTCTTCTCACCTCCTCCAAGCTTCTTTGCTGTAGTTTCACTGTTACCCAATAGTTTGACTCAGTTTACTTGCGGGGAGCCCGGTGGCTCCCTCTCTGTGCTCCTTGTAAATCAATCTGATGCCCATTTGTGGGTCTTGTGCATAACATAAAAAGCAAATAAATAGAAATATGGTTGCACTGCAACGCTACATACACATTCCAGGTTAGTGCACCTTTTGCGCAGATTGCACTTTAAAGGCTGAAGGATTGATTGACGTCTCTGCCCAGCAGCCCATAGCAGAGAGCACTGTCGCACCCTAACATGCTCTCCTCCTAGGCCCTCTCTCCTACATCTCTATCCCTCTCTGACGCCTCCTTTTTTAAACTTTTGTTTCCGTCTCTTTTCTGCTTGCCTTCCACCTCACATCAGTAACCAGGACTGAATGCCCTGAGCTTCAGTTGCATTCCTCGGTGTGCTGCAGCCAGTGGTCTCGGGCGTGTGTATTATTCAGGATGTTTGCTACTTGCTGTACATTTCCAGATATTGCCTTGTACACCCACACTCAGAGGCGGCGCTTCCAGCCAGGCCTCAGATGAGCCTTGTTGCCCAGCAGTGCAGAAGCTCACCCCGGTCCAAAGACCTGTTAAGTCTACAACAACGTGGCAGAAAGAGATAAACCAAACCAGTCCCTGCCCCAGCATTTATGCAAACCTCTACCAACACGTACATTGGTGAGAACCAGTCCGCTGAAGCTAGATCAGTCAATATGCACTTGCATTGCGTAAGGAATCATCTGGTTGCACCTTCTAATTTTCAGACCGGACCACAATTTGTCTCTACTGTTCCTCAGATGCACCATTAACGCCACGAAGCGTGCCCACCACTGCCTGGCGATAGCCAGCTAATAACTCGGGGTGGCGCTGCTTTACAGATAGCTTTGAGAGACCAAGGTACATCGCAGAGATTGCCAACAATGCACGGAAGCAGAGGAGGCCTGATATCAAGCGTATTTTGTTATGTCCTATTTGCTAGAAGAGGACATGCATATTTCGGCAGCACATTGTGAACAAAGGCAGACTCGAATGACTCCACCGCAAACCGCAGTCACTGTCCTAAAATGGCGGATTGGCCATCGGTTCGAAGAACCATTCAAAGCCCTCCCCCGGCTCTCAGTAAGCCCTTCCCCTATCCAGAAAGTTGAACATTAAGCCGCTGTTTCTAGTTCACTGACAGCATACATCCTCGGCTTTATCAGATCATTCTTCATTTGATTTCAGACAGAATCTGCTCTATTCTAACGAGCACATGCAATGAGCCAACCTGTTGCCCGACCCAAGATAATCTTACACACTGATCACTGATATCTGTCAATGTGTCACTCAGCAGTTTGCTGTAGCTCCGGAATACGTGGCATCTGAGCGCTATGCTTGCTATTTGTAGTAAGCTTTACCGTTCACCATTCATACCTTTTTCAATCTTGAATAATCATTAAGGTCTTTGTGCGGTGAGTGTAAGGATTTCAGTGCCAGTGTTATGCAATGCCTTCTCGGTAAAAACATGCTCAGTTTGTGGGCCTAAACATTCTGTGTGTCCCGGTTTTCAGATTTAATTCCTGAAGAAGATAAATGAATGCCAGGTGATCCAGCAGACATATGCTAAAACAAAAAGGGGACGTTTGACACATCACTTTGTGTGATTTATGGCTGATTTGTTTTCATACAGGCGCTGTGGCAATATATCTCCAAGAAGACAAATGTGGGAAAAAGTGACCGCACAATATATACGACACTGAGTTTTCCCCCCTCCTTCTCCCCCCCCCCCCCCCCCCCCCCCACTGCTCCTGCTCCATATAAATCCCTTCTCTGCATCCATTTTGCTTCAGACTATTTCAGGAAATAATATTATAGAAAATGATCATTTTAAATGCAATGCCATCCCTGCTGTGCGCGGAAATGCTAAAGCGCAGCAGGGCTGAGTGCATAGATCAGTGAGAGTTTGCCAACAGTTGCTGCTCATACCCGAGCAGTGTTTACTTATGGAAAGGCACGTGCTCTGGCTTACCAAGTAACGCTCCGTCGGGTACCACGGCAGAACCGTCCCTTATACTGCAGGAAATCAGTGTCCAACAGTTGCTGCTCATACCCGAGCAGTGTTTACTTATGGAAAGGCACGTGCTCTGGCTTACCAAGCAACGCTCCGCCGGGTACCACGGCAGAACCGTCCCTTACACTGCAGGAAATCAGTGTAAGGTTTAGAACGCAGAGGTGTGGACTGGATCACAGACGTTTTCTGCACACCAGTCGGGTTTACATACAGACACAGAGTGAAATGAACACAGACAATCAGGAGGACCAACCACAAATCGTGAAATTGCCTATTTTTATTTTCACAGTTGTGGGTCATAGCTTGTGTAAGGCCTGCACGGCGTCGGGTGCCTCCACACTCAACGTGAAAAGGTGGTACTGTAGTGCTTGATGCCTGAGGGGCGAGCAATGGAAGGGAATACACAGCCACAATGTTGTACATTGGTGGGTATCCAACTACACGTGCAATGCCCCCCACCCCCCATTCACTTCTAAACTCACACTTGGACTGCGCAGGTGGACCTGCTTGTGCACTCGTGAAACCTCCCATGTTTGTTCTATGTTAAGGAAGTTGCATGTTTACACTAAATCTTCACCTTCATTACCATGGAAGGGACAGCACATGTAAGACAATGATGTATGTGCCTGGCCTACAGTTTCAGACCCTATATAGTGAGATGCCTGTGAATCCCACCTCCCCATTAACATAGAAAAGGCGTCAGATAATTAACTTTATAGGTCCTGCTTGAGAGAGCAGATGTCTGATTTGCTTAATGTTACAAATTCTTTAAGATGTAACGAGTGGGCTTCTGCTCCTTCCAAATAAATATTGCCCTCCCACCTCATACCATTGGCTTGTTGGTGTAAAACTCCACCTCCTGCGCATTGCTTGCATTGCAAGGAACAAGGGCCTTTTTACATTCTAAAAGTTCACTGATTCACCACACATTCAATTGTTTATTTCATACATGCATTTACTCTAACCCCCCACCCCCCCAAAAAAACACCTTTTATCACCGTGGCAAGCTTATATTTTTTAACGTGTCAGCCAGGACTTGTTTGTGTTGTTCCCTGACTCTCTTCTCAATTATTCTATCCCCTATGTGGTTTTCGTAGGGGCTTTGTAGGTGTGTTTGCTTCCTATTGGTTTTTTTTCTGTATGAAATTTCCCTTTGTTTGCTTGCTGCTTTCATTTTGATTTTGTTTTCTCGCTCTGTCTTCTATGCACTGTTCTTCCATGCTTATATTAAAAAAGAAAAGTTGACAAAGCCAATAGGCCTATATTTAATGAGTCAACATATGTAAATGCAGACATGCACAAATGCAGTACATTAAGGTCGTACCAATTAGCTTTGCCAATGCGTGTTTGTGAAGTGGGCCCTCAGTTGTTAGTGATCATTGTGTCTAGAAAAGGATTATCCATATTTCAGCAAGGACCCTTCATGATGCCAAAAAACGACTTAAGAACGTACTCAAGGTCCTGCACCCACTTGTTGAAAGAAATGAAGAGCGCTGCTAAGTTATTCACTTAACTTAATCTTCAAAAATACATTACCAATACTGTGACCAATCAACAAGGCCCCTCTTGCTGACAAGTTAACTGAGGCGTATGAGTTCAGTGGTACCAGAGACTGCAGGATTGAAGAAGTCCAAATGTTTTTGCTGGGCTATTTAAAAAAAAAAAAACTTCTATGCAACTACCTTGAATACCTTTTTTTTCAACAACTAGCTAACAACGTTTTTGGTGTGTTTAATTTTGCACTAGTGATTCTATTTCATTTTTCATGTTTGCAAGCTTTCTCTTTCTTTTAGATGAAAGAGCTACGCACCAAGGGTTAAGTGTTTAGTGGGAAAGGGGATGTTGTAACCATGTATTACAAGGGATAAAGTACCTCCTGCCGTAAATGATCGGCATATTACAAGTCACCTCGGCGTTCCATAACTTTATAAAGGAGCTCGGCCTTCGGCCTCATTCCTCTATATGGCCATGGAACTTCTCAGTGCCTTGCAATATGCTTATAAATATATGGCAGGGGGTACTTTTACCCATATGTATTTGAATCTTAAGACGATGCTAATGAAGTGCAACCTATGCCCTGACAATATTAACAAATAGAAAAATTAGAAAATAATGAAGTAATACTACCGAAAAAATATGCTGCATTCCGGCGCATAATTTCCCTTTTCTTGCCACATAATTTATTAAACCCTGCTGGGTAATTGGGCCCTCCTCGTGGTATAATTTGAGTGGCTCCGAGTATTTGTCAATGGGGAGCATTTAGCATAAAGTATGTGATGCAGAGATTTAGTAGTCAAGTTCTTTGTTTAGAAGAAAATGTAAAATTATGGAATTGGGTGGAGCCTGCAAAACCAATATACTTAGAAGCTGCAATCTCAGTAAAATCAGGCAAGGGTCTCCCTGGCAGCCGCCAAGGAGAGGAGCTTATTGAGAACTTACAGAATAGGGTCACAGGGCTATAGGTTTTATTACTGTGGGAGGCGAGTGAGATCATGCGTAACAGTGAAACCAAGAGCAAGTGTCCTTTCAGTGTAGCTAAACATGGAGCTCAGCTCTATATTATTCTACACACAGCATCATTTTGACATTTTTTGGCCCATGTGCCAAGGACAACCCCGGTCTCAGCTGCAAGGTGAGAGCTGCTGTTTAGTGAATTAATGAGGCCCATTGAAAGACACACTTTCCCAAATTGTCATAATAAAAAGCATAGGTTATCCAGCCAATCAGCTCTCAAGATGTGTCGTTTCGTGAAATCTTCAGAAGCTGAAAACACCTGTCAGAGCACTCTTTTTGGAAGATGTACTAGTGCCTCTTGAGACAAGTTGGTGTGCCCGCACCCAGTTTGGGACATCAAGAAGAATGTGGTTTGATGAAGGTTTCCAGCTCGTTAGTCAAACCACAGTCGTCTCTTTAAAACTTGGACATTGGAGGACAGAATAAAAGTTCCAAAAGAGGCGCATATATCCTTCCTGAGGTTTCACAAATCTGATTTCCAGCCACCTTTGTATGTTCCTGGTAATCAAAACTGACTAAACATTCAGATCACCCTTTCCTCTCCCGGAAGAAATCCAATATTACTTCCTTGTTGTATAGTTAATTACTTGCCTTTGGTGGGTCTTAGCCAATCAAACAACACTTGCTATTTTGATTTCTTCGTAATGAATGGGACCTCCTTCAGGGTATCACAAGGTTCGAACGTATCTGAAAGATAAACTGTAACACAAAATAGGTGTTGCATGAGCTGGGCTCTGCATGTCTGACTGGCTGCACTTGTAGCAAGCAACTAATGCACACTCTCAAATGGATGAAGTTGGACAAAGCCGTACATAACCCAGTAGGGAAAACTAAACCTCAGCCATGAAGTGAGCCATAGTCTACCACTGTGTATTCATCGCAGATCCTGCTGTGAGCCCTCTACTGCCTGTATGGAGCACTGCACTTCTACCGTGCAGTGTGACTAGACTCTAATCCTGTGGTGGCCACTTCTGTGTAAACCCTGAAGTGTGCATTACACTCAAACCCGGCAGGCAGGGCTGGCTTTAGCACTGGTGGTTCCCAGTGCTACAATCGTCCCCTCGCCAACCCCCATAGCCTCCTTCTCCACAGATTCCCTCATTGCCACCACCAAAGGGTGCCCCTCAGCTCTCCTTAACCTACTCACACATTTATTTCATAGTGCTACTCATCTCATTGTAGAGTGTCAGAGCGCCTTACATCACAGACCTACTACACAGATATAATGAGTCATGCAAGTGTGTAAATCAGTGCATAAGAAATGTCACTTAAGTCAGTGAGGACGACAGGGTGGAAGAGTCACATGTCACCCATACTTGTAGTCACTGTACGTTAAGAGTGATTGCTCTGGAGATTCAAAGGGGCAGAATAACTAAATTATTATGATGTTCAGTAACAAAAGCTGCTGTGTTGCGTGAAAAGCAGAGAGTACAACAGCACCATATCTACTTAGATTTTGTGCTATTGCGCTCTGTAGTGCTGGCATACTCTAGGCTCCCTTCTGCCAATGCACACACCCTTGCACCATGGTAGAAAGCGTTGGCATGATGTTAGTTTAGATTTTATATTAGGTGACATTTCAGCACAAACCTCTGTGCTTTGTCAATGTGTAACACTTTACCACTTAGTATGTGTGCTGTATGGTGCAGCACACATGTAAAACTGGAAAGGTTTGGACAAAATAATTTTTTTCTCCAACTTTAAGCCTTGTTTGAGACAAAAAAAGTATGCCAATCCTTTTCTACTAAAGCTAATAGTTACAGATTAGCATTGAAATCCATGGGTGAGTGGATGAGAACGATCATCTGCCACCGATGGTATGCCTCTTTGATGGAAAAAAGTCCACAGGCTTCTTTGTGTCACTTTAGGGCTCCTGTCCAACACAATTTGTTACTTGTGCAGGAAAGTAAGCCCCAAAGCAATACTTTGCACTAAGTTTGGATCACGTTTGTGATGAAAACCAGGCGCAAAGTGTTAGTAACCCCACCCCATAAATGTAACACAATGATTGGTGTGTCATACTAATACAATTGTATTGCTGACTAAATGAACTCTTTTTTAGAAACCTGAGAATAATAAAAGATAGAGGGGAATAAACAATGAGCTTCTAAACCCATGCCTAGCATCTGACATGCAGCACTTTGGTGTCAGTTCATAGCTCAATGTGCTATATTTGAAGGATTATTACTTTTAAACTCCAATTAACAAAAGGATCACTGTGACAAAAGCAATAATCTGCTGAGCTCCCTACATAAATTATTAAACTGTGATTTGCATGTCACACATTGTGCCTTGCCGCAGGAACATTAACCCTCTAATTTACTATATAATGAATCTAAACTGTGACTAGACAAATCACAGATCTCCCCCTCCGGTGAATTAATCACCAGTTATCATAAGGTTGTTACCTTCTGGAAAATGCTGGCCATACAGAGATCCCTGCAGGCTGCTCTTATCTCAGTCCAAACTGACCTGCAGAGTGCGCCTGGTGCGAGGGCACCGGTGCCTCACTCTAAAGCCGGCGTTGCCTGCGAAGCCCATGAAACTGTAATCCTGCAGGGAAGACAGAGCTCTAACCCGAGAGAATGCTGAACTGTAGCTCTGCAGCGACCACACATCTGCAGTAAGGCCAAGCACTCCCACTAATTCTGCATTGCTGGTCAAGAGACCAATTCGTGGATTTTTTTAAGCATGTAAGTGGAACTGTGGGAGAAAAGATGCGACTTTTTTAGTGAATTCCACATCTTTACTCGCCAAGTCCAAAGTTGTGGTATTTAAATTTGTAATGCTGGAAACAAAGCCAGCCTGGCATAAATTACTCCATTGTAAACGTAGGGTTACGAACGGGAAAGGTGAGTTAGGCTGGACCGACCCTGTAAAATGCGCTGAGCATCCATCAAGTAGGCGGTTTGTGGACATCAGCTAAAGTTTCCAAGTAGTTTTACACCTTGGAAAAGTTCCTTAGTTTACGCCTTTGAAAGGCATGAGTAAGTGCCTGTGTGCGGCTGTGAAGTCATGATGTTTGTGGCGAGGTAAGCCAGGGTGAGGCTGGATTAGTATTTTGGGTTCTAGAAGTTAGCATTGCTGCTGTGTTGTACAGGCTCCGAAGAACCCGAGACTTTGCTGCTGTCTTGCACAAGCTCCGAAGAACCCGAGACTTTGCTGCTGTCTTGCACAAGCTCCGAAGAACCGTTGCACAAGCTCCGAAGAACCGTTGCACAAGCTCCGAAGAACCCGAGACTTTGCTGCTGTGTTGCACAAGCTCTGAAGAACCTGAGACTATGGTGTGAACCCAAGACTATGCTTCTGTGTTACACATGCTCTGAGGAACCTGAGGAACCCAAGACTACTCTGCTGTGTTACACAAGCTCTGGAGAACCTGAGACTATGCTGCAGCGTTGCACAAGCTCTGGAGAACCTGAGACTATGCTGCAGCGTTGCACAAGCTCTGGAGAACCTGAGACTATGCTGCAGCGTTGCACAAGCTCTGGAGAACCCAAGACTATCCTGCTAAGTTATACAGCCTCTGAAGAACCCAATACTTTGTTGCTGTGTTACACAAGCTCTGAAGAACCTGAGACTATGGTGTGAACCCAAGACTATGCTTCTGTGTTACACATGCTCTGAGGAACCTGAGGAACCCAAGACTACTCTGCTGTGTTACACAAGCTCTGGAGAACCTGAGACTATGCTGCAGCGTTGCACAAGCTCTGGAGAACCTGAGACTATGCTGCAGCGTTGCACAAGCTCTGGAGAACCTGAGACTATGCTGCAGCGTTGCACAAGCTCTGGAGAACCCAAGACTATCCTGCTAAGTTATACAGCCTCTGAAGAACCCAATACTTTGTTGCTGTGTTACACAGGCTCTGAAGAACCTGAGACTATGCTCCTGTGTTACAACGGTTCAGAAGACTCCGGGACTATGCCGTGAACTAGAGACTATGCTGCTTTGCTGCACAGGTTCCGGAGAACCTGAGACTTTTCTGCTGTGTTACACAAGCTCTGAAAACCCACGACTTTGCTGTGAACCCAAGACTATGCTTCTGTGTTACACAGGCTCTGAAGAACCCAAGACTATGTATGCTGCTGTGTTAGACAGGCTCAGAAGAATCTGAGACTATGCTGTGAACCCAAGTGTATGCTGCTGTGTTACCCGAGGCTGTGATGCTGTGTTACACAAGCTCTGTAGAACCAGAGAGTATCCTGTGAACTCGAGGCTATGCTGTTGAGTTACACAGGCTCTGAAGAACCTGAGGCTATGCTGCTGTGTTACACAGGCTCTGGAGAACCTGAGGCTATGCTGCTGTGTTACACAGGCTCTGAAGAACCTGAGGCTATGCTGCTGTGTTACACAGGCTCTGGAGAACCTGAGGCTATGCTGCTGTGTTACACAGGCTCTGGAGAACCTGAGACTATGCTGCTGTGTTATGCAAGGTCTGAGGAACCCGAGACTATGCTTCTGTGTTACACAGGCTCTGAAGAACCTGAGGCTATGCTGCTGTGTTACACAGGCTCTGGAGAACCCGAGACTATGCTGCTGTGTTACACAGGCTCTGGAGAACCTGAGGCTATGCTGCTGTGTTACACAGGCTCTGAAGAACCTGAGGCTATGCTGCTGTGTTACACAGGCTCTGGAGAACCCGAGACTATGCTGCTGTGTTACACAGGCTCTGGAGAACCTGAGGCTATGCTGCTGTGTTACACAGGCTCTGAAGAACCTGAGGCTATGCTGCTGTGTTACACAGGCTCTGGAGAACCCAAGACTATGCTGTTGAGTTACACAGGCTCTGAAGAACCTGAGGCTATGCTGCTGTGTTATGCAAGGTCTGAGGAACCCGAGACTATGCTGCTGTGTTACACAAGCTCTGGAGAACCTGAGATTTTGCTGCTGTTACACAAGCTCTGGAGAACCGAGATTATTCTGCTGTTACGCAGGCTCTGAAGAACCTGAGACTGTAAGTGCATATGTTCTAGAGTACAAATGTAAGAGCTATCAATAGTGTAGGAAGTGCAGTGACACGGGATCCCACTGCTCTTCTCACCACCCAGCCACGCTGCTGGGGGCCCATATTGCTTGCTTGCATTATGGCACATGGCACCCTTTATAGAACCCGAGATCATGCTGCTTTATAGGCCAGTGGTCTTGGCATGACCTCTTAAATCTTGGACATTGCCAGGTTAACAAAGAAGAACAGTCCGCTATGGCCTGCACCAATCGTGCTCCCTTTCTAGTCTAGTTAAGTGAGAATGCAGAACTGATGTGGCTCATTCTTTGTGCCTGCACATTCCACCTCATACTGCCGAGCATGCGACCGGTCTGTGCTGTGAGGGCCGGGCCTGAAACTGCAGGCATGAACCCCGAGCTGTAAAACCTAATACCCAGCGTCTGCCATGGGTAAGGAAGGGGAAGTGGAGTAGCGTGACTTACAGGACAGAGATTGCAGCTCTGTTAATGGCCGCAGAAGTGACACAGGGGTTTATCACAGGGGCCTATCACAGGGCTCTATCTTAAGCCTCTACCAGAGGGACCTATCACAGGGCTCTATCTTAAGCCTCTACCAGAGGGACCTATCACAGGGCTCTATCTTAAGCCTCTACCAGAGGGACCTATCACAGGGCTCTATCTTAAGCCTCTACCAGAGGGACCTATAACAGGGGTCTATCATAGGGGCCTATCACAGGGGTCTGTATCACAGGGGTCGATCAAGGGGGCTGTCACAGGGGTCTTGGGTTTTATTACTTCACAGTATCTCCTGCAGACCATGCCAAATGACATATACGTTTGTGTAATACATCACCACAAAAACAAACTACTATATGTTCTAATTTATGTGTACTACATCTCTACAAACACAAATTAGTATGTTTTAATTAATCGTAGGATTGATGCCAAAGGATTATGGGGGGCATCTCACGACAAACAGAAACGTGTCAGCTGCTGTGATTGACATGCATTTCAATCTTACGAATAGGAATAGAACCAAGAACTTGAATGAAGAAAGAATAGCAGAGGTACGACGACAATAAGCCCTCGTCAAGCCACTAAAATGCAAGCACAAAATAAAGATACATACATATATATGTCATATGAGTACAACTTAATTCTCGGTTCGGCCCGAAAAGTTTTTTTTTTTTTTTTTAGTGTGTTTTTTTGTTTTTTTGTTTGTTGCTGAATCGGGATCAAGGCTACAGCGAACTTCTGCCAAAGAGCACCTTGTGTACTATTTACAGTGGAGGAAGCAGCACAGCAAGAAAACGCATGCAGGGATCAGTGCGCGAAGACGGAGTCTCACGGTTATTCCGCATTCTTGAGTAGCAAACTCATAATGGGGTGGGAATGTTACAGCCCGCATTTACAGCTTATAAATCAAGACGAGGTCTTTGCTGTAATGAGACTGTTCATGCAGGGGCAGAGAGAGCTGTGTGCTTGTAGACACAAGCGTAGAAACAATCTCACTGCTCCTTCTAAAGCAAGTTGTCAGTGACCCCGACTCAACAGCGCAATGTAGCCCATAAGTCTCGTGAAGCGCCATTACCTGTTTACACGCCAGCTATTCCAGGCTGGTGAGCCCATAATAAGGATGATACTGGTCCTTGTTTGCTTGTGTTCTGGTTCTGGGAGGACCTAGTTTGGCAGATGGGGCTGGACTGTTCCCATTGGAGCAATGGACTGTTCCATTTGGAGATTCACACAGTCTCACCTCAGTTTGGACCATATAGCGGGGTCCAAACTGCGATGAGATGGTGTGAATAAACGATGGACTGGGATGCAGCCCTGAATAAATACCAGTGGCTGAGATTAATTAATACATTCCATCCATCAATTTTTTTTATACTTAAGTTCATGCAGAGGCAGCACAGGTCACCAGAGAGCTTTATGCTCTATACAAGTGAAGAAACAATTTCACTGCTCTTTCTAAGCAAGCTGTCAGTGACTCTGACTCAACAGAGTAGTGCATCATGTAGGGCTCACAAAGCACTGTTACATCTTTACAAACAACAGAGAAGTCACACGAGCAACATGCGGTTACACCTTGGTGGCCAGAGACTAAAAGACTGAGAGACTAAAACGTAGAGTGAAGAATTTAAAGGAGTGCAAGAGGCCATCAAACTAATTGCAGACATGGCAGACTTTTATCAATCAACATGCACCACATTGAAGCTGGTTTGTACTGGAAAAGTAGCAGAGATGGATTATGAGTGAAGGGTGTGGGTGAGATCACATGCAGAACATGTGACGAGATCAGTTGTGCCTTGGTGGCTGCAGAACCCTGTATAAGAATATAAATAAGCGACATTGTGATCTTTCAGACAGAGGGCATATGGAGAACCCATTATGAGTTGAAAAATGGAAGTTCACTCACTGTCCCTGCAAAAGATATCTTTACAGGGATATTATTTTGGCCATTGAATAAGATTCTGATAGATGAAGTTCATTCAGCTGGACAGGACCTGGTTCTGGTGGGAGTTCACTTGGAAGAGAGCATTAAAAGATACTCTAGTGCTTCAAGGAGCAACGGAGCCCAGCCAAACGCACTTTGTTCTGCTGGCTCTCTCTCCATTAACGTGGTAGAACTTTGCACTAATAATGCAGCATTGTTGTAGAGGCGCGAAAACTGGGCTTACAGCAGAGTGGTAGTCATTATTAAACATGTCCAGATAAAGGCATTTATATAAATAGTGAATTAACAGATCAAAGGTGAAAATAGGAGGAGTCCTGGCACAAACTTGCTTAAGAGCCAAATAGGAACTTAATGGTTGAACCCTAAAATAAATGCTTATTGAAGCTCTTTGTGGTAGAAAAATATACATGAAAAATGTGTTTCGTTTGGCCCCAGAAAACTGTTCTATCATTCAGTTCATTCATGAAAGACTGGGCGCAGTTGATGTCTAACGAATTATTAAAATTATCGTGTCGGTTTCATGGGTTCTCGAAGAGAGGAAGCGCTGTGAAAAGGTGTTACCAAAAGCTGAAGCAGCATCCTTCCTCCAAGCAACATAGCAGCCATGCTTATTTCTCTCTGGCATCCATAGATGTGGTATCAGCTGACCTGATGTCCTCCTGCCAGCCTGATGGAGGCAGTGAGCTCTGAAGGTAATGATTTTTACAGCCAGTTGTTTTTTGGCTATTCGGCACATCGAGTTTAACGATGCCCAGTGCCCTGAAAGTGACTCAACAGACGTCCAGAGTAAGACATTAAGTTTCATTTAGATAATTTTGATGAATCTTAGCAAAACACTTGACGTAAGATCAGCACAGCTATGCCAGCTTGGTGGACCATCTTTGATCCAGGCATATTGTCTCATGGCAACCTGCTCCCCTGTGACCAACACTGTCTAGTGTTCAAGGGCGCATAGTAGCTGTTCATTACCGGAAGAAGGATCGCGTGGATACATAAATGCTACGTCTGACTGGGCAAATTAACACCACAATCTTTTTTTAAATAAATGTTCCGAAAAGGTTCCAATTAGCTTTGCAAGTTTTCAGAGGATTGAAAAATCTGAACCAATTCTACTTCATATATCTTGCAACCATCCTCCGTTATTCTGGTCACATTTTAATGAGGTGTGAGAAAATAATGCTCGCTGTATTTTATATTAAATCCGCTAAACTAAAAGGCAAGCACATTTAATTACACATTTCATGAAATAAACCTGTAACGTTTAGTACAGTGCTGAAAAATTCGCAAACATGTTTCCATTTAATTTGATAAGAATTCACCGTGCATGCAATATTTGTTTAATTAGTGTTAAACAACGTCAACGTTCACTTTTTCGTTTATTTGGGATTTTGGACTGAAGTGCATTAGTTTTTGCGACGAACAAGAGATTACACCGAGTATATTTCATATTCATAAAAGAAGTCACATTTCAGCATTACTGGGAGACAGTTTGAAGACCACACAATATATGAAGCGGTTTGTTCCATCATTACTTCCAAGAGGAATAGTAACTTAGTTATGTTTTGTAATTAATTAATCAACGCAGTTAAGATCGGGATAGCATGTATACTTGGTCAGTAAGATTGGGCGTGGGGGGGGGGGTGGTGTGTCAGATATTCCTAACAACCACTCTGGCATATCATGGCAAAAATACATGAATGAGGGAGCTTAAGGGGAAGTGGAAAGGGAGAGCAGTGCTAATTGTAAGGGATACTTAAAAATGATACTTTGTAAAATAAACAACATTTTTAATAACATCAATACAGGGAGGGCAGAGAGGGACAGAGTGTGTGTCAGTTTTTTTCTGAGTGTGCATGTAAACAACTCGCAGGTGAAATCCAACAGGCACCTCAGACTACCTGACTGAAAGCACCTGTACCCAACTATTTAACAGAGGATACATTTATTGCGGGGGGAGGGCGAATTGGACTTGGCCCTTTTTGCACGGTTATCCCCAAACTTGTTGCCTTTTTCCTCCTATTTTTTCTGACCTGTTTGTGTTGGCTTCAGGACCACGGATAACCAGTGCTAAAGTGCATATGCTCTCTGTCTAAATTGTACTGGTGATCAATGGTGAGTACTTTACATAGGGATTGGTGCACAACTACTTCAATATTGCAGACCATTACACCCCAACATATTTGTTTGATTTTTTTTTTCTCTGTTTGCAACTCTTGAGTTTTGGCCACAATTATGTCTTAGTCTGGTGAGTCTCTCGGTGGCCGCTATGATCTAGCATGCGGCCATCCTTGCCTTACTTGGGGGTAAGTTTCTGCCTGCATGTGAGATATAATTACCATCAAGATGTATATATATTAATCATTTTTTGCATTGGTTTGAACAGTGCCAGGGCACCCTTGTAAGTAAGACTGTCTTTGACTGCACGGGTGGTGTCTATCACTTGGTTGGGTTCTTTCTTTCTTGCTATCAGGTTGCTGGAAACCATGCCTTGGAGGATTTGCATGATTTTCTAATTGACACCCGGTTCCACTGTCTGAACACTTATATTATTGTTATAGGTGTCCTTTATTTTTTAGTCCTGATGAGACCCCACATTGATTAGAGGGTTGAGACATTGTCAACTAGGCATAAAGCAAACCTACAATGTAAACGTTTGAGATGAATTAAGTTGGATATATGGACATTGGATTGGTTATGCTTAGCTAATTTTATGGAAACCTTGTTTTTTGGTGTGTGATGATTATTGCATGTACTTGTTTGTGATCATGTGTTTCACTTTTTTCTTGGAAACCTTACAAAATTTTCTGGAAACCTTAATTAAATATACTGTTTCAAGTATCATTGATTGCCTTTTGCCGCCTTCTTTCTATATTGAGTAAGCAGGGTAGCAATCTGGTGTAGTTCTTTTTGTTATAATATTGAATGTGATTGTACTTTGAACTACATTGAGACTTTCTTATGTTAGTGGTAGGAACTGCTATTTTTTTAATTAGTGTATGGATCTGGTCCTTACTAGATAGGGCAGTCCTTGTTGTATATAAATTAGTCTGTGGAGCCATCAGTGGTAGCTGCAGATTTGGTGTTTGAACAGGAGAGGTTGGAAACATATACGGTGCCTCAGCTCAAAATGTTCTGCAGGAAGTTCAAATGTCCCTTTAAAGGCCTCACTAGGAAGGAGGAGCCACAGAAGGTGCTGAGAGCCTGGTTGGTAGCCAGGAAGGCTGGTGCTCGCACAGGGGATGGGAATGATGTTGTAGAGGAGAAACAAATTCTGCGCTTGGTATGGCTGGAGGAACCACCGTCACCTGTAGGGTAGGGTGGGGGATGGCCTGCATGGTGGAAGAGCTCCCCCCAGAGCTGGCAACAGTGTTTCTTCTCCAGGTCTGTCTCCAGAGGAGCTGGCGAATAGGTGGAGAGCCAGAAAGCTCAGGTTGAAGCTGGAGAGAGAAAAAGCTTTGGAGGAAGTGAGACTGACTGTCAAGGAGGATAAAGTTCTTTTAGCTCAGTCTGAAGGGTCTGGACTTGTAAGCTAGAAGGGCTAGGTTCAGCCCAGATGGTGGCAGCGAAAGTATCATGTCCAGTACTGAAGAAAAGGTCCACATTCTTTCCAGGAGTAAAAGAAGGGGTGGGAGTGGGCGGAAGCCCAGGGTGCCCTATCTTCAGCCCCAGTGCTTTGCTTGCTCTCAGAGGGGGCACAGGTTCCACTCTATACCTGGAGAACATCCACTGATGGGAGATCCACAGTGTCAGGAGAACTTGTGGTGAGCGGCTGTCACAAGCATCCCACCAGTTCTGGTATCTGGTAGCACCACTCCGGAGAGGAAGGTGCAGAAGCCCAGATGGATGGTTTAGAAGGAGAGACAATCCCCAGTGGGAGGACCAGTGGGCCAGGGGTTGCCAGCTCTGAAGTCAGAGCACCTCAGGAATGACCCTGGTGATGCCACTTTTGGCTTTGGAAGACTTGATGCTCTCTAAGATGGACAGGGATCGGGAGACCTGCACCAGGCAGACTCTCATACAACACATGCAGAATGGGTTTCCTTTGGGGAAGGGGTGGTTGTGCTCCGCTGGAGGTTCTGGCTTGCCAGGTACATGCTTAGCCTAAGGGTACAAACCATGAACTGGTGCGAGAATGGTGCAGGACAACTGCCACAAGCACCCTGACAGTTCTGGATTCTGGGGGTACCAGTCCCAAAAGGAGGGCTAAGTCGGAACTGGTGGGTAGAGAACCCTGGACTGGAGGACCAGCCTCAGCCTGAACTGGTGGGAGGGAGAGTGGATAAATGGTGCCAATCACCTGGGGCTACTGCCCCCACTCTAAGAAACCACAGAGATTAGTGAGCCCTAGAAGGGCGGAGGCCTGGCTCTCATCACTGACTGCTATCAGTGGCCACTCTGGGTTGCTGTCCTTGTGTACAGAGTTGTCCTTGGGTTGGGTACAGGAGTCACACTCTGATGGTGGAATGGGTCACACCACTACATTGGCCATGGTGGTACTGTCTGCCTACAGGAATACATCTGTGAGCAAAGTAAGGTTAGATGCTGCACAGATGAGGTCCACAAGTGAGGAGAAGGATTCCCCATGGGTTAGCGTAGTGGGCCCTGAGATTATGGTTAAAGGAATCCAACTAGGTTCAGAATGTTGTAGAACCTGAATGCGTCCCTGCTGTTGTGGGTCAGGGCCCATGTTCTATAATCCTAAGCAGGAGAGTCCATCTAGGTATTGATTGGTCTACCCTGGCTTTAGGCCAGAAGGGAGTTATGTTGGACCTGACCCTTTTTGCAGGGTTATCCCCAAACATTTTGCCTTCATTCTCCTAGGTTTTTCTGACCTGTTTTTGTTGGCTTTAGGACTCTTGGCACTTAACCACTACTAACTGGGGCTACGGTGCATATACTCTCTGTCAAAATTGTATTGCTGATCAGTTTCTCCATGATTGGCATATTCGATTTACTAGTAAGTCCCTAATAAAGTGCACTATGTGTGCCTAGGGCCTGTAAATCAAATGCTACTAGTTTACCTGCAGCGCTGATTGTGCCACCCACATGAATAGCCCTGCAAACATGTCTCAGACCTGCCACAGCAGTGTCTGTGTGTGCAGTCCCATGGGCAGGTTGCAGTATATTTAAAAGGTAGGGCATGTACTAGTGTGCTTTACATGTTCTGATAGTGGTGGGAGGAGCCGACAATCGCACCTGAATAGGGCTGTGCCTGTCCTCACACAAAGCCGTGTCCAATTCCCTGGATTGTGTCTGGGGCTAGGACAGGGAAAGGCAGGGTCTTGTGCACTACAAAGACTTCTCTTTGAATTTTCATACTTCAAAGATAGAAATGAGTATAAGTACTGGATCTCTGACACCACAGTTAGAACACTTCTGGACTGAGGACATTCTGCCATGAAGAAGAGACGGATGCTGTATGAGGGACTGCTTTTCTGCCTGTTATTTTATTGTGCTGACCTGCTGCTTCTGTCCTGGGACTGAAAGGACTGGACCTTGCATTTTACATCCTGCTTTCTTCCAAGGTTCTCCAAAGGCTTGAACTGAGCTTGTCTTCTGTTAAGAAGTCTCAGGACCATCAAAATCTTCACCTACCAGCACCTTCGCTCGCTCTCATGCTGAGAGTCCTGATTTTCCAAGTGGTGCCAAAGCCAGTTCCTGGGCCCTTGGAAGTGAGCTTTTATGCAAGTCAGAAGAAACTAAGGACATAGACTCCAGAGCGACTTCAGAACTGGTGCTGCTCTCTGACTCCGTGCCGCTGCCTGTACCAGAGCCGTGGTCCCTGCTGAGTGCAATGACTAGGACCTGCAACACACGTCAGACACCCACAGCATCCCTGAAGTCCCGCCACGGCATGAGTCCTGAGCGCTGCGTCACTGACGTCCATGACACTGACTCTGCACCACCACCTATGGTCGGTGGTATGATCGCGACACCACAAAGTAGACGCCTCACATTTTGACCTGCTGGGTTCATCGACCCTGCCTTGTTGTAAGGAACCGTTGCCTCACCGTCTATGCCATATCACCTTCCGTGCAACCATACGGAACAGACGCCTCATTTCCCCTGCTTAGCACTAAGGAACCAGGTAGCAGTAAGGAACCAACGCTGCACCAGCTCCAGCGACGCCTCACCACCCCAACTCCGTACAACATCCTTGTTTTCTCATTGCTTTCTAAGGTACTGTACCTGGGGTCCGCAGAACTCTGTGACTGGCACGTACTCCTTTGTGAGTGGCATCGGGCTGTTGGGAGCAAGTCAGTCAAGACACCGTGATAGCCTCAATTGTAGCTATTGTGTTTCTAAGTGCTATACTAGGATTTAATCTTTGAAAATTCATATCTTTACTTGTGTACGTTGGATTTTTGTTGTTTTGGTCTCGTTTTACTAAGATACATTTTGGCTATTTTTCTGAACTGGTGGGGTGTACTTTTGTGGTGTTTTCACTGTGTGGGTGTACACATAATTTACACATTGCCTTTGAGATAAGCCTAACTACTTGAGCAAAGTTACCAAGAGGGTGAGCAGGGGTTATCTTAGCTGTGTCTTCCTTACACTGGTTAGAGTGTGGGTCCCTACTTGGACAGGGTGCAAATCACTACCAACTAGAGACACTATTTCTAACAGGGTGTAACACCCCAAACAAACCCCCTTAAGCCAGACCCCTTCATGTATAATTTCACATATTCATGACTTTAGGAAATGGTAAACTTGGAAATGTTTAGTACTATTGTTAGGAAGTTTGAGATTACAAATCCTTATATAGGATTGATTCACCCCCATCTTTAGAGCTGTCAATAGATTGTTACTGCAGGCACCAAAGGAAGCATCTGAAATGTAAGTCTACAAACAGATCCCTCAAAGAATGGCTGCTTGGTGCATTACATTTTGCTGCCAATTAAACTCGAACCCAGACTTGCTCCAACAAACCTTTCTGAAGATGGGTTAACCATAAACCAGCACTTTCTGATACTGCACCCTTTATAAAAGTTTCTGACACAAGTTATTGCATCAAATACAAGATATCTCAGCACTGGCCACTAATGATGCCTCCTCAAGTCTTGCTATCAGCACCAGGAAAGAATCAAATGTTTAATTATAATAAAATGCAATTCAGTTCTGTTTGTATCAAGCTAAGGTAGACCGATCGTGATATGTGCTTAATCATTCTCTTGGGGTCATCCAGCCAACTGTGCATTAAACAGTATCTGTAGGTCCTCTGAAATCAGAATACCCCCAAGTCAGGTTTGTGGAGTATACATAAAAAGTGCATCTGCCTTCAAAACAGAGGAGCAGTGCAAGAAAACCTTGGCAACAGCATCAAGCACTGAGGGAGTTGTGTAGAAGAACCCAATATGAGCTGTGGTCAGCTTTGTTCTTCCTCGCACCCCACTTAAGTACTATTTGGAATGACCCACAGTAGGCCTGAGGTTTGTCTTCGGGAAAGAGGGGCTGCTCTTGCTTGAGGTCACATGGGGGTGTCTTTTTTTTTTTTTTAGTTGTGGCTTATGGCTCTGGGTTCCTAGACTTTGACCTTGGAATCAGCTTTGAAGTTCACAAAAACCAAAATGCAGTCTATGAACTTGCTTTGATCAAACCTGCATCACTTGTGCTAACACTTGTGGATTGTGGTGCATGGGAGACTAGGTGGCATCTCTAGCCCTCCATCAGGTTCCCTAAGCAATCTCTCCAAGCAGTTTGGCGCAAGGTGGGCTGTCCTTTGTTTGGGTGTGGTATTGTGCTGGGCCAGCGTGAATTCCTGAGAGTGCCATCAATGATACCTGTTTCACACATGGAGCTGTAGGAATACAAACACTATTCCTCTAGGCTGTCAAAGGTGCCTTGTCCTTAACTTCCCAGTGTGTGTCTTGCAAATGATGATCTCAGTCTTTGTGCATATGAACTTTCAGAGGGGCAGATCTGTCTAAGCCAAGGTCACGGTTAGCATATACGGATAGCAATGAAAGGAAAGAACATGCTAAGAAATTACAAGATACCCTGGCTAAATAGTTTTTAAAGTTGGGAAGGCTGCTATGGCATACAGTCTGAGGGAATAGGATGACCCTGGGAAGGGGTCCTAATTGCCATAATGTGCATTTCCATGTTATCTGTCCTAGAGCACAAGGGTGGCTATCCATTAGGTAGTAGGGACTATGAGAATAAGGTCTGTATACACTACAGCAGGGCAGCTTTCAGGGTCCGGATAGCCTTGCTACTGGTAGCAATAACCTACTGTTTGCCCCATAGTGAATGGGTAGAAATCGTCTTCTGTGTCTTTAGAAGTACGGCAAGGTGTTGATGATACAATAAACTACTTTTCTTTGGGTAAAAATAAAGCATTTGTTCAACGTGATTTCTTTTGCCCCATTAAAGTTGTACTGAATTATCACCCTGTACCCTCACACCACCTCTGTGGGTAAGTTTTGGATCGCTGTACTTCACTTCTTTAAAGAGCAGGGGCTAAAGAGCTGCTCTTTTCACTTTCTTCAGTGCTCAAAAGTAGGTAAGGCCCCAGGCTATCACTGGTAAAATGTCCCATTTGACACAGTTGATACCCAGTTAACGATGTACTTTGGGAACTCCAAAACAGTTTCCTCACCCTGGCAAAAGGAACAGACATATGTATGTTTGTATGCATTGGGTATTTCTATAGCACAAGACATGCCAAAGGCAGGTACACATTCAGCAAGTAATGTGAGAGGTGAACTGTTACTGGATCACGTTATAGTGCTCTTTAAAGAGGTGTGCCTTCAAGACTTTCCTGAATTGGAGCAGGGTTGGGGCAATCCTGATGGATACTGGGATGTTATTCCAGACCCTGGGCGCATAGACACATATTTCCTTGTTTTAGCTTGTGTGCACTTAGCCACTGATGTAACAAGCATTTACATTGCAACAGGTCTTGCATTTGCTTGAGTTAGAGCTATTAGCATTGTAAACTCCTAACCGGGCTTTTCTTGCCACATAAATTGAAAGAAAAAAAACGAGCGCTATGTAAAACCCAGCGCGATCAGGCTGCATGGAAAATAAAAAGATAAAGTAGTGCAGAAACCAGGCTGAAAGCATGAAGCCTCCTATGTTTTCAGTAGGTGGCCGGTGCGCTCGAGGAGGGCTAAACACCGAAAGGCATGACGTATGCATGCCTTTCACTAATGAAATCAAGCGGATTTTAAAAGGCAAGCCCACAAACCAATGAAAGTGACAGACGTGACATGGACGTGGTTAAAAGCCCAAAGAGAGATTACAACGGGGACGGAGCACTCGACCCTAAAAATGGATTCTCTTAGTAAAATAAAAGTATCCTTTTTTTCTTCTATATATTGGATTTAAATACATTCTATCATGGTTGATCCAGTTGTCGCCCACATACGCAAATTATAAAAACTGGAATGTAATGAAGATGTGTATCTGTCGCTCATTAACTTTCAACATGTGCTTCGCTTTCTGTTTCTATTTTAACTCTTAGAGACTTAATCTTCCAGCAGTTTCTTTTTTGTGTTTATTTTTGCATAAGCGTGCAAGTGGTATGGCATAAGATGAGCCTAATTCGCAAGCAATGGAGCGTTTGGCCTGCGTAAGATTCCAGATTGCTTATAAGAGACTTAAAAAAAAGTGGGAGATATTTCGAACCCGTAGGGCTGTGTTGTGAACTCAAGCGTTGCCCCCTCACGTCCTTTTTCAAATGCAGTAGCTGATTCATTAGCCGGGATGTTGTTCCGGACCCGGGGTGCACAGATGCAGAAGGCCTGTTGCACTTTTTATTTGCAGTGTTGTACTCCTTTAATGTGGCACTGTCTGCCTGTGATGATTGTTCGCAAGGGCACTTATGTAATGTATGGCATTCTAGACAAATTTGTAGTTGACACCTTGAGCCTTTTTTAATATCCGATTTTTTCCTCACCTAAACTGCGGGAGACATAATCAATATTGTGTTAATTTAAATGGTCGGGATAAAGAGTACAGTCCTAGGTGACTTGATGGCTGGTAGGTCTGGCGTGTTTGTGACTATACACAGAGGAGTAAGTAAATATGTTTAAATTTGAAAGTGCTTACACTAGTACACATGAACTACCTCAAGGATAGTTACATCTCCACCAGATTCCTGCTGGTGCGCTCTTCAGAAGTGCAGATACCAGAACTATGGAGAGTTGAACCCTAGACTTGCAAGGAACAGCCATGTGATAGCACTTTGTGCCATATGGAAAAATAACTAGTTAAAATGTGATATTGGGAACGATAAAGTAACAATACCATTTAATTTGTTTTCAAAGTTGAACACTGTGGCTGGTTTGGTCAGAGCTGTAGGCACTAAAACACTTTTGGAATTGACTAGCCAACTTCTTTTCAGAGGGTCAAAGTTGGAAAATGCACAAATTGCAAATTCTGCCCTTCAGTGCCACCCATTACATTACCTTATATAGAATTTGCAATCTTGGTGTTCCGTGTGATGTTTGTTAGCAATCATGCCCTAAAGAGGATGATTTTTAAATTGTACTGGCTGAAGAAGCCCTCCATTTTCTTAATGCACGAGATTGGAATAAAGCAGCAAAATATGGCAGTCGCAGTGTGATTTCCTTGCATAGGGCTCCCAAAAAGCTAAGTCCACAGACTTCAACCTGTTCAGAGCATTGCTGAGCACATACTCTGTATGATCCACCGGTCCAGTCACAAGCCAGAATGTTTCTGCCATTAGCATGCTGTGCCTTTACACGTCTTCATAGCTCCGGCTGCTGTACAGCCGCATGCTGTTTGTATAGGATGGCGTTCTTTGGAATACCCCGCTCCTCAAGCCAACAATAGTGGGGCATCATCAATCTGTTCTAGTCAATTAAATTAGCAGACCTGTTGCAAGGGCTTCTGAGAAATGTTCCCATTGCGATCTATTCACATATTATGCTAAGTATCAAGGATAGATGGGACTTTTGTAGGAGGCTGGACTGGCTTGTAGTGAGTACCAAGAGGTACTTACATCTTGCACCAGGCCCAGGTATCCCTTATTAGTGTATAGGGGTGTCTAGCAGCTTAGGCTGATAGAAAAGGTAGTTTAGCAGAGCAGCTTAGGCTGAACTAGGAGACGAGTGAAGCTCCTACAGTACCACTAGTGTCATATGCACAATATCATAAGAAAACACAATACACAGATATACTAAAAATAAAAGTACTTTATTTTTATGACAATATGCCAAAGTATCTCAGTGAGTACCCTCAGTATGAGGATAGCAAATATACACAAGATATATGTACACAATACCAAAAATATGCAGTATAGTAATAGAAAACAGTGCAAACAATGTATAGTTACAATAGGATGCAATGGGGACACTTAGGGATAGGGGCAACACAAACCATATACTCCAAAAGTGGAATGCGAACCACGAATGGACCCCAAACCTATGTGACCTTGTAGAGGGTCGCTGGGACTGTAAGAAAACAGTGAGGGTTAGAAAAATAGCCCACCCCAAGACCCTGAAAAGTGAGTGCAAAGTGCACTAAAGTTCCCCAAAGAGCACAGAAGTCGTGATAGGGGAATTCTGCAGGAAAGACCAAAACCAGCAATGCAACAACGATAGATTTCCAGACGAGGGTACCTGTGGAACTAGGGGACCAAGTCCAAAAGTCACGATCAAGTCGAGAGTGGGCAGATGCCCAGGAAATGCCAGCTGTGGGTGCAAAGAAGCTGCTACTGGAAGGTAGAAGCTGAGGATTCTGCAGGAACAACAAGGACTAGAAACTTCCCCTTTGGAGGATGGATGTCCCACGTCGTGGAGAGTCGTGCAGAAGTGTTTTCCCACCGAAAGACCGCAAACAAGCCTTGCTAGCTGCAAAGCTCGCGGTTAGGGTTTCTGGATGCTGCTGTGGCCTAGGAGGGACCAGGATGTCGACAAATGCATCAGGGGACAGAGGGGGCACCCAGCAAGACAAGGAGCCCTCTCAGAAGCAGACAGCACCTGCAGAAGTGCCGGAACAGGCACTATGAAGTGGAGTAAAACGGTGCTCACCCGAAGTTGCACAAGAGAGTCCCACGCCACCGGAGGACAACTCAGGAGGTTGTGCAATGCAGGTTAGAGTGCCGTGGACCCAGGCTTGGCTGTGCACAAAGGAAATCTTCGTGGAGTGCACAGGAGCCGGAGTGGCTGCAAAACACGCGGTTCCCAGCAATGCAGTCTGGCGTGGGGAGGCAAGGACTTACCTCCACCAAACTTGGACTGAAGAGTCACTGGACTGTGGGAGTCACTTGGACAGAGTTGCTGAGTTCAAGGGACCTCGCTCGTCGTGCTGAGAGGAGACCCAGAGGACCGGTGATGCAGTTCTTTGGTGCCTGCGGTTGCAGGGGGAAGATTCCGTCGACCCACGGGAGATTTCTTCGGAGCTTCTAGTGCAGAGAGGAGGCAGACTACCCCCACAGCATGCACCACCAGGAAAACAGTCGAGAAGGCGGCTGGATCAGCGTTACAGTGTCGCAGTAGTCGTCGTTGCTACTTTGTTGCAGTTTTGCAGGCTTCCAGCGCGGTCAGCAGTCGATTCCTTGGCAGAAGGTGAAGAGAGAGATGCAGAGGAACTCTGATGAGCTCTTGCATTCGTTATCTAAAGAATTCCTTCCCCAAAGCAGAGACCCTAAATAGCCAGAAAAGGAGGTTTGGCTACCTAGGAGAGAGGATAGGCTAGCAACACCTGAAGGAGCCTATCAGAAGGTGTCTCTGATGTCACCTGCTGGCCCTGGCCACTCAGAGCAGTCCAGTGTGCCAGCAGCACCTCTGTTTCCAAGATGGCAGAGGTCTGGAGCACACTGGAGGAGCTCTGGGCACCTCCCAGGGGAGGTGCAGGTCAGGGGAGTGGTCACTCACCTTTCCTTTGTCCAGTTTCGCGCCAGAGCAGGGCTGGGGGATCCCTGAACCGGTGTAGACTGGCTTATGCAGAAATGGCCACCATGTGTGCCTATGAAAGCATTTCCAGAGGCTGGGGGAGGCTACTCCTCCCCTGCCTTAACACCATTTTCCAAAGGGAGAGGGTGTAACACCCTCTCTCTGAGGAAGTCCTTTGTTCTGCCTTCCTGGGTCAAGCCTGGCTGGACCCCAGGAGGGCAGAAACCTGTCTGAGGGGTTGGCAGCAGCTGCAGTGAAACCCCTGAAAAGGCAGTTTGGCAGTACCCGTGTCTGTGCTAGAGACCCGGGGAATCATGGGATTGTCTCCCCAATACCAGGATGGCATTGGTGGGGCAATTCCATGATCTTAGACATGTTACATGGCCATATTCGGAGTTACCATTGTGAAGCTACACATAGGTAGTGACCTATATGTAGTGCACGCGTGTAATGGTGTCCCCGCACTCGCAAAGTCCGGGGAATTGGCCCTGAACAATGTGGGGGCACCTTGGCTAGTGCCAGGGTGCCCACACACTAAGTAACATAGCACCCAACCTTTACCAGGTAAAGGTTAGACATATAGGTGACTTATAAGTTATGTAAGTGCAGTGTAAAATGGCTGTGAAGTAACGTGGACGTTATTTCACTCAGGCTGCAATGGCAGGCCTGTGTAAGAATTGTCAGAGCTCCCTATGGGTGGCAAAAGAAATGCTGCAGCCCATAGGGATCTCCTGGAACCCCAATACCCTAGGTACCTCAGTACCATATACTAGGGAATTATAAGGGTGTTCCAGTATGCCAATGTAAATTGGTAAAATTGGTCACTAGCCTGTTAGTGACAATTTGAAAGAAATGAGAGAGCATAACCACTGAGGTTCTGATTAGCAGAGCCTCAGTGAGACAGTTAGTCATAACACAGGTAACACATACAAGGCACACTTATGAGCACTGGGGCCCTGGCTGGCAGGGTCCCAGTGACACATACAACTAAAACAACATATATACAGTGAAATATGGGGGCAACATGCCAGGCAAGATGGTACTTTCCTACAACTTTCATCACCATATATCATCAGAGTCTGTAGCCCAGGTAACTGGTATGGTGCTACATTGGCTGGCATAGATCTTTTTACTTCTATTTTAGTTGACAAATTCCCTTACCAGTAGGCTAGCTATTTTTTAACCTTATTCTTTGATCACTCAATTGCACGGCTTTAGCACATATATGTCTGAGCATTTCTGCAGTCTGCCATCATTATGCACATAGCGAAATGGAAGCGATTAATCATTACAAGTCAGCGAAATGCTTGGTGCGCCTTTGAATATTTGATGAATCCTCTACTGTGTTGGCTCGTTTATCTCAGGCACACTGGAATCCATCAAATGTCTACCTGTATGTTCTTTGTGCAAATATCCCAGTACAATGTATATCGTCTCCCTCTCTGGTGATGTCTGCTTCATGTATTCTGAATGTGGCTCTGTGGCTTAGGGAAGGTCACTTACGTGGTAATGATAGCTCCTTCTGTGATTAGTCCTTCACATTGATCCACATGACCAGCTCTCAAGGGCACAGACTTGCCAGTTAAAGAACTGTGACAGTTCATTATGGCGTGATACAGAGACCTGTGGCGGAGAAGTGCATAAATATTCATAGCACTTGTTTGTTTTATTACTTTGTCAAGGAATTTTATGGATCTGCCTCTAAACTTCAACATGTTGAAGGTGTAGATCCAAGTCTGTTCATTTTAAAGGGCATAATTATCACTTTCGAAGCAGGCATGTCAATGCACAACTTGGTATTAAAGAAATATAGTTTGTATTTTTAGAGAACTGAGGGCAAGTCTCTTAGCAGACGAGAATGGTGAGCCTGAAGTTGAAAGGCATCACCTCCTCTTTGTACAGATATCCCAAAAAACGGAGTCACTTTTTTACATAGTGTAGAAACAAGGGGTTTCTTGAATTGACAATTTTTGCCTCATAATTGCTCAGGAAAAGGTAATTCATTGACAAGATGTCAACTGAAGGCCATTATATACAAAAGTATACTGCTATGCAGACCCTTAATCATGAGCGAGGACCACTCTCCATTTACAAGATGTCTTTAGGGCTGTCCTCATTTACTTAGATAAGAAAAGACATTGCAGACACTCAGACTCTGTGGTTGTGACTCCTTTAGGTGGGAAAAGCCTTCCACATCAACTACTGGTCTGTGCATTAAGAGCACTACCTCTAATATCTACTATTTGCTTAATTCACTGAATGGCACGGGATTCTGGCTCACTCCCCTAGGGTGGTTTCAGTTTGATTGGACAAAGTCTGGGGAGTTTTCCCCTGTGCAATTTCTATGATTTTTCTTTACCTTTCATGAACACGTTAATGGTGCATTATGGTTGGGCTGTTTCTATGGCTTCAGATAATAAGTCAGTTCCACAAACTGCCCAAACCTGGGGATGTGACACATGCTTCATTGAAGGTTGTCATGGGACCACATCCTTCCATTCTTTACTTTGGAAGAGCTGTATGACTGCATAGAATGGAAGAAGGTCAATGACCTCAGTAGCATTTCTTCCAAAGAAGACTCCTTCCTCTTTCTCTGGTTCTGTGGTTTGGAAACTTAGGCGCTCCCCATGTGACCCAGGACCCATGTACACTGAGGTGGTGCACATACGTCCCCTTAGCAAAGGGACCAGTCTACACTAATTACTTATGTTCTCCAGGGTGAAGTTCCTCTGAATGGGGTCCAGAAGCCAAGGTGGGTGTGAGAGCCTAAAAATCATCTCTTGCAATGGGGCATGAGTCCAGGAAATACAATTAAGTTACAGTGAAGCAGGATCTTTCTCCTCTAAATGATGAGAGTTGTTGAGGCATTTGCACCTTCCATACTACCTCCACTTCTGAAAAAGACATCTGTAAGCTATTATTTTCCAATAATCCTGCATCTCTAGTCCACAGTCCTCTCATGTTTTCTCAATATGAGCACTATCATCCTAGTACAGTGCTTCCCAAATGTTTTAGAGCCCCGGCCCACTTGTTAGTACAATAAACTCTGATGACCCACCTAACTTTAAAGGACATGAGGCGGGTGTATTTTTTTGTTTTGTTTTTTATGTAACTAAAACATCGTGTGTTAGCGCTTTGTCATTTACAGACAGCACATTTTCCATTGAAATTGTCTCTTAATTTGCAGAGACATTCAGTTTTCCTAATAAAACTATATTGCACACAAACCATAATGTGTAGAAATCGGGTTTCAGTGAGTATTTATTATTAGTACATCACCAAATAAAGTGTCTTGGTTTGTTCTGATCCTATTTAAATCTTTGCTTCCCTCACACTTTAGCAATACATAAAAAGTGCTTTGTTTTTGCTTTTCTAACAGCTGAATTTGTACAGTTGACTTGCAAGTATTTACATTTTGTTGTGGTTTATGGAAAAAATGAAATTCGTCTTTTCCTTTCATACTTCATACCCCATCAAGATTTTCACATAATCCACTTTACTTTTCCTTCTGTGAGGGTAAAGTTAGAGAAGTTTGAAAAGACCACCCCCACGTTAAAAAAAAAAATGAGCGGCAGGAAACTTAGCATGACATTTGACCTCTGACTTTGAAATGCAGCAAATGTGACAAGATAAATACAGAATTCGAAGGCATCTTTATTTATAGCTTTGACATTCGCAAGTCAGCTCCCATCCCATGGTGTGAAAAATACAGTCCTAGTGCTAGGCAAATCAGACATGTCTTCTGTAAATTCTAAAAAAACACAATGCAACCTGGATGGGCCCAGAGGAGAGCTGGCCTTTGCTCAGATAGCGCCTTTGGCTAACCCAAAGTTAACTCCCCACCTACTTGTCCTCTCCAATTGTCTGTGTTTCTAAAATTTGGAATGAGCAGAAAGAAGGTGAGGGGGCAAGATTAAGGCGCTCAATAAAAAAAACACAGACAATATGGGGTCAAGGGAGCCAGCAATCTTCAGCAACGTGCCTAAACACACTTTTTTTTGGACCCAGGTGTAAGGGAGCCCGCTGCATGGAGCACTTGTGCACTTCTGGAAGTTGACGCCTTGGCGGTAGGCCCACCTCGCACATGCCAAACCCTAGCCCTGGTAGTGAGGGTGTAGGTGAATGCTGCTGGGGTGAGGCTGGTGTCCGTCTAAGGTATTTACCTCTCCAGTGCTGGATGTGTGTGAGGTGTGCGTCTAATATGACATGTTGGTAGTTAGTGTGTATTGGTATTTAGTGGTGAGTGGCACAAATCTATATTGTGTGTGTCAGTTCATTTGTACAGAGCTCGGTTTTCTGTGGTCTTCAGGAATTGACGTTAATGATGGGTGACGCGGGTTCCAGTGGTAGCTATTTACGGCACACCTCAGCAGTATTTGGTGCCGTTGACAACTTCCTTGCACAGTGGTGATGGTTCCCGTGCGCAGGATTGTTTTTCTATGTGGCTTGATAAGTTGGCTGAAGAGTCAGCCATGAAGCTGCATTGGATCTCGCTTCAGATTCTTTAGGCCCTTGTTAAGTGTTAATATGTTTAGCTTGACACCGCCAGCACCCGATGGTTAATGCATTACCTCAAAGTTGTCTGAAATCTGCGCAGACACAGCTGGGCAGATGGTCAGAGGATTAGAGCCGAGACCGGGGCCTCGCCGCTCAAGTCTGTCTTTGAAGCCTTAATTGTTGTTCTTATCCTCTTGCCCATCTGAGTGTTAGCATTCTGGCTTTCTTTAATCTTATTCAGATTTACCGTTCTACTCGATAGGCCATGCCGCATGCACACCTGAACCTAATTACGGATCTTTGATGAGTCGCGCGCGCGAGTTGGGGACAGAGCTGGCTGCCACGTGCTGCTCGGAATACATGAGTCGGAGGACGGTGACGCGCTGGACTTTCAGCCGAGATTCCTTCACCTCAGAACATAATATGCAATGAATTTTGCACGCATTTATTGCCTCGTGTCGTCAGAAAACACCGAGCTATTTTTGAAATGTTTCCCCCATTGATCGTCGATTTTACCACCCACACCTCTCCGTGGAAAAAACCTGCGATTTACTGAAAACGTATGGCTTCGGCGAGGGCAGGGGAGGGTAATGGCCGGCGCTCCTGGTGTGGAAGGCCCCTCCGCCTGGGGCTGCAGTCAGCCCACCTGTACACAGTTTGAAGGTCAGCGGGGACAGGTGCAGCAGAGGAAAGCTAATCAGGCACAGTCCAGTAAAGGGGCGCGCTCTATGCGCCGAGCAGGTCCTTACGCTTATATTTCTTAAAAGGGATTTCTGTGTATAACATATTGACATTTCGCCGCCATCGCACGGTTTAATGTTTAAATGTTCTTCCCGCTGCAGCCGTAGCCCCCTGGCTCCTCAGGAGCTCTCGGAACGCCAGTCTCCTTCAATACAAACTCGGGGCCACTTGGGTGGATATTGATTAATGGAAGCTTACTGTTTAAGTCTTTAAGCCTTTTCTCAGATAGTGATGCTGGCGGCTAGGACGGGGCTTCCCGCCCTCGGCTCAGTAAAGTGTTCGAACAAAGCTAATTAACCCTGCGCCTGGCACACACTCCTTGGGCTTGCTCCTCTCTTGGTTCTTTGTGGAAACTGTGTTCCTACTGTGCTACTATTTACTGCATCCTATCAATAATTGCTACTATCTCAAGAGAGGAGATTGCAAGCTTCTTAAGAGATCCCCAGTCTCTCACTGCTCGAGTTCGGCCAGCCGCTGCGAGGCATCTTGATCACCCGATCCAATTAGTTGTTTTTACAAATTGGATATTTTTTTTTATAGGATCACAGCTAATAAAACAAATATTTGCAATGCAACAGGTCTTGCATTTGCTCGAGTTAGAGCTATTAGCGTTGTAAACTCCTAACCGGACTTTTCTTGCCACAAAAATGACAAGAAAAAAAACACAGCGCGATCGCGCTATGTAAAACCCAGAGCGATCGCGCTGCGTGTAAAATAAAACGATAAAGTAGTGCAGAAACCAGGCTGAAAACATGGAGCCTCGTATGTTTTCAGTAGTTGCCCGGTGCGCTCGAGGAGGGCTAAACACTGGAAAATGCATAACTTATGCATGCCTTTCACTAATGAAATCAAGTGGATTTTAAAAGGCAAACCCACCCCAATGAAAATGACAGGCGTGACATGGGCGTGGTTAAAAGCCCAAAGAGAGATTACTGCAGCGCTTGAGCTCTCGACCCCAAAACATTGTTCTAGATTAATCTTTACAAGGAATAATGTCAAACTGACATCTCCTCTTGTGCACGTTGACAGTTTTCCTCATATAGTACATTGTACAGAAATGTTTTAAGTACATCATAATGATGCAGTTGTGTTAATTGACACTAATGACAACCTAATTGCCATTGTTAATAATTCAAGTCGAGATTTTATTACCCTTTAAAGTTACAAACATAATATAGCAGTTTATATAATATTCTACAAGAACATACAGAAACCAACAATATCATAATGTGAATTTATTACATCCCATGTATTAAAGGGATGCCTGCCAATTTTTGTTAATTTTTGTGACAGAAGATGCTTTAGGCCCAGATCAGTTGTTCATCAGGAGATTTTCAAATTAATATGTTGATTATGTATGACAGATACTGTAATCTCGCTCATTCATGTGTTAGTATCTACATTTATATCCATCTTCTCACCGACTATTCAGTTTCTTTTCCTCATCATCTCATATTTATTTTGTCATTTATAAGTCTCTTTATTTCAGCCTTACTTCCTTAACACACATCACCCATATCGCATCTTGTCTACTACAAAGTCTGGCTCGAATTGTCAGGACTTTGCTCACTTTTTTAAACACCTACTACCCATTTTGCCTGACATGGGGGTATTCGTCCTTTTTGACATAACCAGATGGGGGTCACAGTCTATTTTGCTCCAGCCCCACGGCAGACTCCCTGTTGATTTTCGGTCTGTTTGTATATCCACCTTCTTTAAGGTATTTGGTGATAGTTTCATGTTTTAATAGACATTTTATCTGCTTAATTTAACTTAATCTCAATTTTTCCCCACTAAATATGCCAATATTTCTTCTAGGTTTTTTTCTCCTACAACATGTTACCACCGTGCTACCACCATGTTGGTTCTAGTTAGTATTGTACGTGGATTGTGTGCTATACCTTGGTCCTCATTTCTGCAAAACAGCGCTGCTATAAGGCCACATTTTTGTTGTATCTCACCCTGATGTCCGAAGTCATTTGCATGGAAAACTTAAATATTATTTCCATGTAGGGAAGGGGAAACAACTTGACCTGCATTCCAACAGTAAAAAAAATAACCCACTCTGGTAGTATTTCTATAAAGGGTAGGAAAAAAAGACAAAAGGAAGTCCGGTACTAGTGGGATAGCTGTTAGCAGTGTAAGAAAGTCACGCTTCAGCATTACCATCCTCCCATCATAGGAGCACCCAGGACCCACCATCCTGTGGCCCATAGAAAGCACCAAATGACAGAAAAAAACATGCCTGCACCCACACCTGCCTGCACAGAGTATCCTGCCTTGCCCTCCCGGTACCTAGAGAGGCACAGCAAGCCTACCATTTTTCCGTTACGGCATACTGTTTGGTGCTACATTGACAAATTCACACTGCCATAGAATCAGTAGAGAGGCTTAAAACACATTCTCATCCCCTTGGTCAGTCACACTACACTGGCTCCCACTGCATAGCCTCAGAGGTACAACAATCTCAGCAGCTTCATCCCCTAGCCTTCAAAGAAGCACAATGTTGTTCGATTTCCCACCTCATGAGGCACATCAATCCTACTCACTCCCTTACCCAATCTCTGAGAAGCACAGAAATCTTGTGTGCCTCCCTCCTTCTGAGTGATGATCAGGAATCCAGTCATTCCTTCTGGCTACGGACTGCAATAGCAATCTACCCTAATGCTGTCTGGTAACTTGTACATTTAGCCCATGTAGGTTGGAGAATTCAGGAAGCCTAGTGCAGGAGCCTGTACACCAATGGTAGTGGAAAGTAAGTATTGAAAAACAATATTTAATGATGTGGGTGAGAACATGCATATTTGCATGCTTTTATGTCTGTTTGTGCAACACATTGGGTTGTACGTCTGTGCTTGGATTGTTGTGTCTGCTGCACCATGCCCACTGCTGGTAAAATCAGACCCTGGCATAATGGTTTCTTGGCAATTTGTAGGCATCTGTGGTATTGTTACCCAAACTGTGGCTTGTCGATATTTGGTTGCTCACAAATGTCTAAGCAATGAATACAAATACCTTTACATTTTGTATTTATCTTGTCATATTTTCTGCGCTTCAAAGGAAAAGCTCAAATGTCAGGCTATGTCTTTTGACAGATTTTAACATGGTATTGGTGTTTATGAACTCTTCTCACTTTGCAGTTAAAAAGAAAAAAGTACAATGAATTCTGTGACAAGTTTGCTGGGGTACAGGAATTGTGAAAGGGAAGGCTGTAAGAGGTCATTTGTTTAACATAAAACAACAAGTAAACATACAAAAGTTCAGAAATAAACACCAGGGCACACCGAATGTGTCCAATATGCTATGATGTATACCAATGATGATTCTGATTCGAGAAATGGTGTAAAGCCACATTTATTGTTCATCCAAAAGTGTTCCATAAGGCAATATCCATCATACGTCACAAGGAAAAATAGCCATGATAGTGTCCATCATATATCCCGAGAAAGAGCAGCCAACACGTGTTTCGTCAACATGACTTTTTCAAGGCAAAGCAAAGTTGATACCAAATTACAAGCATGTCAAAGAATAAAGTTCTGGTGCATCACTGTCTCGAGACAGGACGGAAGAAACGTTCACCAGGCATTGACAGGCTTATCATGGTCTCGTCTGCCTTCCTTTCTATTTACCCGATTTATACTTATGGATATTAGGAGTTGCATCAACAAGCCTTATGGAACACTTTTGGATGAACAATAAACGTGTCTTTACACCATTTCTCAAATCGGAATCATCATTGGTATACATCATAGCATATTGGATACATTCGGTGTGCCCTGGTGTCTATTTCTGAACTTTCAAGCACCATATGTTTTACATATGATACCAATGCATTCTTTGTGGCTGGATGCTCACCAGTTGGACACCCTTTTGTATTACCAGCAGAATAATGATGTCTATGTTGTCTCAACTTTAATACATATATTGATAGGAGGTGCGAACATCTTACACAGCCACTCTTTTTTTTCTGTAAACATGTAAGCACATGTAAACGAACTGTACACATTCAGCAGTTAGGAAAGCAAAAATAAATCACATTCTTTGGAATTCTGAAGTGTGATTGACACAAAGATCTTAATAGGATTAAAACAAATTAGGAGACTTTACTTGCTGATACACAAATGATAAATATTCACTGAAACTCAACTTCTGCACATTTGTGTACAGTATAGTTTTGCTAGTAAATCTGTATGTGCACATTTAGTGGCCATTTCAATGTAAAGTATGCTATCTGTAAATTACTGCACCTCTACACGATGTTTGTTACTTCAAAAGCAAAAATCACCTGACTCGTATCCATTAAAGTTAGGTAGGTCGCAAACGTTTATTGTTCCAAAGATCGGGTCGTGATTTAAAAAAGTTTGGGAAGCACTGGTCTACGGTATGGTGCCCACTCTGCTAAAATACAAAACTGGCATATTGGTGGTAGATCTTGGCAATTTATGGGCATCCATGGCATAATGTGTATCTCTTAAATGATTGACCTAAGTAAATGATAATTATGTGCATAGTGTGGCCATCCTTATTAGACTTGACACAATGGTGGTAATTCCTAACCTGTTGTGAACACTCATGATGTGATAGTTTTACCCTTGGGCATAGTGCTGGTGTGGCAATATGGTGGTAATTTGTGACTAATTATAGGAATCCATGGAAGGGTACAGCCTGTCTCTGGCATAGCCCTAGCCCTAACTTAATGGTGTCATTCCTGACATATTGTGGGCATCCATGGCAAATGGTGGTCACCTTTAGCATTGTAGTTTACCTAGCAGCTTGGTGGTAATATTTGGCATATTGTATCTCATGACATAATGGTGCCTATCCATTTCATAATGTTGGTCCTGGCAGAAAGGTAGTAATTCTTGAAATATTGTTGGCATCTATTGCACAATTGTGCCAACTCTCTGAAATATTGATAACTTTGATTCTAGTGTGGTAATACTTCCCATATTATCAGCACCCATGACACAATGGTTCTCACGCCTGGTACAGTGCTGACCCTTTTAATATTGTGGTAATTCTTCATATATTGTGGGCATGCATAACAGCATTATTCTGGTCCTGGCTTATTGGTAGTAATTACTGGAATATGCGGGTAGCTATGATCTAGTGTGGACAAAGCAAAAATGCTAATTATGTTAAATATATTAAAAATTCAGGCAGACTCTGAGAAAAGGAACCAGTGCCAATGAACATTTGTAATGTGTATACTAATGTATGTGCTTTGCCACCCCTCATTCCAAAAGCCAGAACAGGGACTTCTTTGAAGATATCCGTTTTTAGGTTGAGCGCGCAAGCGCTCTGGCCTGATGTAATCTATCTGTGGGCTCTTAACCACGCCCACCACTATCACTCGTTTGTGGTCTTGCCTTTCAAAAATCCTTTATTATCATTGGTAAATGCTTTACGTGTGTCCCTCATTGGGGCAGTTTTGCTACCGCCATGGCTGTCGACCCTGTTACATGGTAATTGCACATTTGCCAATACGCAAGCGAACTTCTTTTTCCTTTTGTGCCTCTCCTTCATGCGCATGTCGGCGTGGCACTTTGAATCGGCTCGCTAGTCCAGTTAGGAGTTTACAACACTAATACCTCTTACTCGAGCAAACACAAGACCCTCTGAGTTGCAAATGCTTTTTTTTTTAAGAGGGGGCGAGGCAAGGCCAGGCCAAGCCTACAGCACCTGGGAAAAGCTAGTTTATAACTATTTAATACACAAGTGTCTCTCAAATGACATACCCGCTCATGAGTTGTTTTCAGAACCTTTTGTCATTTTTATTGAATATTCACAGTTTATCTTCAGAAATGTGTAAGTTCAGTTTTCAAAATGTTTCAGGAACACTAAGGGTCCTATTACGGCTTTGGTGGATGGGATACTCTGTCATAAACATGACAGACACTCTACCTGCCGTTTTATAAGTTCCATAGGATGTAACGGAACTTGTAATACGGCGGATGGGATATCCTTCACAAACGTGACGGATTATCCCTTCTGACAAGGTCATAAACAGGGCTTAAGTGTTTATATTACTTTCATTTCTTTCAACCACAACATTGTTGAAACAGCGTGGTGGTAATTACTAGAGTTAATTGCAATGCATTTCTGGTATATAGAGGCCTCACAGTACAACATACATGTATTTTTAAAGTCAACCTTATAAGTTAGAGTACACTCATAACTGCCCAATTTGTTCTATATTCAAATTTCAACAACAAACAAACCTGAAGTTATAGGATGTGCATGCTCTTCAGCATTCCATTACCAATGCTCAATGCATACTAGATCCTCATGTTCTTCCCATAATTGCAATTTATAAACATGTGTTATCAGTCCTCTGCCTTTCACGTCCATTGTAAATTGTTTAGCAACTTAAGTCCCCTCTGTCATTTACTATGTTATTTGTATTTAAATAGCGCTTACTAGCCCTGACGAGGCATTGAAGCACTTTCCCGTGAGTATTGTATAGTCATGGTAATTATTATTTTCCAAACACCCTATACCTATATTCCGGTGTTAGCAGAGTATGCCAGGTTTCTGGCCTTCCTTATTCCATTTAGAGAATGGCTCACTTTCTGCTACATAGCATCATGATGAATGTGGCTGAGGATTTTCTTCATGGAGCACCTAAAGATGTGCTCTACTCCTACTCATAAAATAGTTAAGACGTAAAAGTGTGTTTTGAGCTCAATGATGAGGTGTTTGCAGCTGCATGAGAATAAGTGGCTTTGCACACCTTTCAAGTGCCATACTTTTACCTTAATGTACATTGAACAATGCAATCTCCGACTGTGTTTAGTTGACATGCTCACCTATTCTCTGTATCAGCAGAAATGTACTGTGACTGGGTAGGCTGCGCCCTGTCTCATATGTTGAGTAAAATGGTGTGGATACTGGAGTACTCAGAAGTACAAAAGGGGCTTTTATAAATCACATTTTAAGTCTGTCTCGTGCCTTTCGTCATGGTTTCCACATAACTAGGAAAGATAGCTAAGGAGTTGTCTGTTTTGAAAAATATTGTCTTTTCCCCGAAGTGAGGTAAAATATTATACCATCTCTTTGGTAGATGGGGTTGTCAAATGTAAATCACTCATTCATCTACAGACCACCTAGAAATTGCACCACCTTCATTACAGAAATGACAGACGTCCTCACAAACACTTTTGTCAACTACATCAGCAACCTCTATCTCAGAGACTTAAACCTTCCTGGACTTCTCCATCAAGCAAATAAGTGCACCAACACAACTGGATTGAACAGATCTCTCCTCACTGCGTAAGCTGCCTATCCTGATCAACCAAAACCAGTCAAGCAGCAATAATACTCATTCAATGACTACCCCTTTAATATATCCAGACATGATTCTATATGTCTAATAAACCACCTTTCAATGTGCAGCCACAGTAAACTTCCTACTGGATTCTTGCAAAAGCACTCTTGAAAGCTTTTGAGATCCACACCCGATTGACACTCTGATTCACAAAAGCAAAATTCTTTGATAGGCCCAGGAAATCATTCAGCATTAGCAATGGTTTGGGTGACCCAAGGCAAATAGGGAATACTGCCCACTAACTGAAGGCATTTACCACTTACCCAGAGAGTCTAACCTATCATTGATTGCAAAACTGAAAACCCCTTTACAACTTATCATCCGGAAAGTGAACCAAGCCTTAGTTAGGAAGCTGGAGCGTTGTTAGAGACTCTAAATTCAATATAGCCCAAATAGCATGTGATTTTAATCCCCTCAGGCTTGGTGAGGAATTTGTTTTATTTAATAGAACATTCTGCCCTCTAGTGGCAGAATGTTCTAATAGCCTTAGAACCTGCTGTAGCGGGCTCTGCCGGCCATTAAAGGCCCTCTCCCTTGTTAAAGGCCCTCGCCTTCGGCCCTGGCCTTTAACGTGGGAGCGGGCCTTTAATGGCCGACAGAGCCTGCTATGGCGGGCTGTAAGGCTATAATATTGTATCATGGTTGGTGCCCCTGTGTCACCGGTTCATTCCCACCATCTTTTCTGCTGTGGTGAAATCTGGGACTTATATTGCAATGTCCACCTTTCTGTCAGAGCCTACCTGTAACTTTGACCACCCCAGAAGATTATACTGCCCATGGGCACTTTTAGTTCTTGAGTTTCAGGTTTCAAATGGATTTTCAAGTGTTTTTCGCACTATGGTGTCATGTATGTATATATTACATTTAAACTACGACATCCATAATGAGTTGAAGAGGATTTATTGGAGACAGCACAGTACTCCTCTGCAGCACAGGCAGGCAATAACAACCTACATTCTAGAATAGGAACTTCATTATGTAATACAAGCATGAGACAATTACAAAGGTAAACCAGATGCATTTAAAGTGACCATAACAGTATCTAACACATGCACCCCGTTTGCACTCAAACAACTCCAACAAGGAAAATAAAAGGTAAGGGGAACATAGGAAAAGCACTAAATTAAACAGGGCAGTACAACAATAAACATGATAAACCAATCAACATTAAAAAAATTAAAAAAACACAGTAACAGATCTATACCTAATCAACATATTTTTTAGGAAGCTTTGTCACAGACATTGTTTGGCTCTAATTGCCACACTGTCATCCTGATCTAGATCACCAGAATGATAGTGTTTCAAATCTTTGTTGTCACATTCACATTTTGCCACTCTCCTGACATTCCAGACTTTCCCATCTTGTGTTACCACACTTTCCTGTTGACCTCAACTACACTCATAGCCTAACCAAACTTGGAATCACTCACCCCTACAGGTTTCCAAATCCTGACCCAGTCTTCCACTTCAAATCTGGGCTCTCTGGCTTTCCAATTGACACCATAAACAGGCTTGGCCTTTTCCTGCTTTCTATGCATCCCAATGGCTACTTCTTCTCTACTTTCAGTTTCCTCCTCCCCTTTTTGCTTCTTTTTGAACCACTAATAGCACAACTTGGACACAGGGTTCCTTCCCTTGAGCAGTTTAAAAGGACTGTCTTCTGTAATAGTATGCCGAGTAATGCAATATGACCATAGTTTCTCCCTCAGTTTGTCCTTGCACACCCCTCCGAAACACTATGCCCACACTTTGCTCTCCTTCAACACACAATTAAATCTTTTCACCTGACCATTACCCTTGGGTTCATAAAGAGCAGTAGTGACATGACGAATATTACAAAAAGTGAGGAAACTCTACATATCATGTAACTTCAATTGCACTCCATTGTCTGTGATTAAAACTTCAGGATACCCCTCTCTGTCAAATAGCTCCTTGAGAAATCCTATAACTACATCAGTAGTAACATGAGATGTCAATTTCACTTCGGGCCACTTGAAACAGTAGTCCACTAAAACCATGGCAAATCTGCTGTCCTGGGGTAATGAATTAAAAGGTCCCGAAATGTCAAATCCTACTTTTTGCCAAGGAAAATTTGGACATTCCACAGGACGCAAGGGTCCCATACCACTTTGAGCATCTTTTCACTGTTGGTACATACTTCGCACTCACATACAACTCTGTGCGCTACTCTGTTAAGACCTGGCCACCAAAAGTCGTCCTTATCAAACTTTTCATGGATGACCTTCCCAGATTCCCTTCATGAGCTACTGACAAAATATGATCTCACAAATTTACAGGTGGTATACATTTCCATTCCTTCAACAGCAAGTCCTCCTCTACTTCCAATTCGCCTACACTCTTCCATTAGGGAGACAGATTAGCTGAAATCTCTTTCCAGTAAGGCCACCCTTTCCGCACATGGTCCATCACTTCTCTTAGCATAGTATCCTCGTACATACCATTATTCCACAATTCTTCACTCAGACTACCAAACCTTCTGACACAATATCTGTAATGCTAGCTATCATTTCATCATCCATAATGTGACTGTTTTCCTCTTCAGTGGTACATGGCAGTCTGGATAAACAGTCTGCTGTAACATTATTTTTTCCTGGGACATATTCCTTTTTTTCTGTTATATTCCTGGAGTCTCGACATCAACCTAACAATACGGGTTGTGACATTCCACCCTCCTCCTGGTGATAATATTCCTACTAATGATTTGTGATCTGTCCTCAAAGTGAAACGATACCCCCAAACATAATAGTGGAAATGTTCTACAACCCACACACATGCTAAAAGCCCTTATTTATAACAGCCTATCTTCTTTCAGTGTTTAAAGTATGTGAAGCGAATACTATATTCCAGTCCTCTTTACCACATTTTTTGTGACAATATACTTCCCATTGCATATAATCTCACTTCTGCAGTTATGATGCATTCCTTGTGCACGCAAAATGGTTTTAACGTCGGTGCCCCAACAATCTCAAATTTTATATCATCAAAAGTCTGTTGTTGTTTCTCTTACCATACAAATTCTACATTCTTTCTGGTCAGTTCTCCCAGTGGTTAGATCTAATTTGTACAATCCCTCATGGGTTTGCTATAGTATTCACATAATCCTGTAAAAGAAAGTAATTTATCTCTGTTGTCTGGTGCAGGTGCTTTGACTATTGCATCCACTAAAGATTGCTTTGGAACCCCACCATCTTCCAATAATGTGTGCCTCAAATATTCAACGGAATTACAAAACATTTTGCATTTGCTTTCCTTCAATGTCAGTCCATGTTTTCTCAACACGTTACATAATTTGTTTTAGATGATGAAAATGTTCATCTACCTTATTAGAGAAAATGAGAATATCATCTTAAAAACACTTTACAGAAGTGTTCATACACTTCGATCTTTGGATGACAGGTTTCACAGACGCAAGGCCAAATGACATCCTTTTGAATTGAACTAAACCTTGAGGTGTAATGAATGCAGATAGACATTTAGATTCTTTAATCAATTCAATTTGATGATGCGCCAATCTTAAATCAATAGTTGAGAATACTTTTGCACCTTCCAACATACTTACAATTTCATTAATAAATGAAAGTGGATGACAATCGATTATTAAGTTGGCATTGAGCTCCTTTAATTCTACACACAGTCTCCAACTTTTGCCTGCCTTCCTAGCCAAAACTATAGGTGACACCCACTCCGAAGACTCAAACTCTTCAATGATGCCTTCCTTCAACATTCCTTTGAGAACATTTGTAAGTTCATCCCTCACATTGATTGGCACCCCTCAACATCTGCTTAACTGGTTGCACCCCTTATTTAAGTCTAATGCAATGGCTGTATCCTTCCAATTTCCCCAACTTGTTCATGAAGACATCGAACAACTGCGGTATTAACAATGCATACTTATCACATATATTCACTACCAATACTGGTTCTTTATTCAGTGGATTCAAAATAATACCTAACTTCCGTTGTTCCTTCCACCCCAAGACATTCACTTCCTTATCTCCTACAGCAGAAAAATAGCAGAACCATCAAAACTCTGAGGTGCAATATCTGACCTTTTCAGGTTTTCAAAGGATATATCACATCATCAAACCTCCCTCTGCTTAGTGATGATATCTATGTTTACCCTGAATCCACCATAAGATCGAACTCCTTATTTAGTATGAGGACTTTGCACTTTTGATGATTTTCAACCTCCTCAACTACTTGATGTTCTCCACATGTCCCCACAAGTAATACTGCTCCTTTCTCCTTTTTACTACTTGTTTCACAATCACATACACACTTCACACATGCCCCTTATTTAATATTCGCACCCTTACTTTTGGATGGATAATGCGATTTTTGCCAGTCATGTCTGCACACGTGAGAAATGTCGTACTCGTCCACATTTGTTGCACTCTTTTCCCACTGCAGGGCACTGAGATGGCGAGGCTTTGTGATTGTCCCTCCCACATCTCTAACATGTAACTTTTTTTATCAAACTTCCTTCCCACATGCACATTCTTGCAATTCAAACTGTTGTTAATAACACAAACTTATTCTGTCACATTCATTGTTTTCGAACAACCATCTTGTACCAATTTTATCCACTTCTCAGATTGTTCGAAAGCCTTCAATGTAGCTATGGCATTCTGTAAGTTTGGGTCCCCCATCGCCCCCAACTGCTCTTGTATTTTTTTTGCCTCTAACATTTACAGTTATTTGATCCCTAATCATTTCATCATTGATGTTACCAAAATTTCAGTGCATTGAAAGTGCTCTGAGTGCAGTAAGAAACCCAGCAATTGACTCTCCTTCATGTTGAGCTCTTGTGAAGAATTTCAATCTGTTCAATGCTATACCTGACGTGGATTTAGATCTATACTCCATCCTCAATAAGGCCTCTTCGAATACATTGAGATCACCTTGTCCTTCATGAGGCATAACTTGTGGTAAGGTTCTGAACGTCAGTTGCCCTTCTGAACGTAAAAAATTTAATAATATGTTATTTTTTTGTCTCTCCTCCCATCCTATTCCCAACAATGGCTTTTAAATATGATAAGTCCTCCTTCCAATGAGACCAAGGAATAGGCAGATCGCCCTTATATTGCAAACATTTATTGATGAAATAGTTAAAAATAATCTATCAAATTTGCACAAATGTGTTCTCATAATCCTTAGAAAGTAGTAATGTTGTGATAATAAATTATAAAATACTGACTTTAGTCAAATAACCGCACCTCAGAGCATCTGCGTGTAAGTTCAACCACATCTCCACATGCAGTGAGTAAGTTGTGGCTGAAATCCCAGAAAAGAACTGTGGGTGTATATATTAATGCAATGAAACCGTGTGCATAGTTTTTTTTTTTTTTTTTTTTTATCAAAGTGAACTCGCATAAAATACGGCCATGCACAAAGTGTAAATAAATCAGTGTGTATCGGTGTTCAAATGCTTTAGCTAAATGTGCCCGATACAAGATGGCGTGTGAAAGTGTGACAGGGTTGCCACACTCTTTAGAATCGTTCAATTGGTCCTGTGACCTGATGTCCTTCACGTGATAAAATGTTGAGGATGTGTGACGCAGCGAAGTTTCCACAGCGACAAGGAAGAGCACACAAAATCCTCAGTGCGATACAGCTTGTGAAATGCACACACAGAAAGGTGCATGCTGAATGGCCAATGGTGAGAGTTTTAAACATGAGACAGAATAAAGTCTAAAACATTACCTTGCCCAAAGCTCCGTTCTTGTAATGACGATCCCGCATAGATTCTGCTTCAAATCTTATTTAAAGCAGCCGGACACACAAGCTGACGTTTGTCACTTTGCTGAGCATTTCCACATTAATAAAATAAGCAATGCCACTCCTGGGCTGAATGTTGGTAGAAGGTATCACTGTATTTTTTTCCCGCTCGTTGCCAGTATTACATTTAAAGTAAGACATGCAGAATGAATTGAAGAGAATTTACTGGAGACAGTACAGTACTGTTAACGCATCTGGTCCTTGATAAGTAAACTTACAAGGTGACGCGTATAGGCCAATGAACCTTTTGGATTGCATGGAGTATCCTAGTCATGTAATGATCAGTGACATCAGTAATCAATGTAATCAATCAATAACCACTAAGAGAATCATTAGTTATTAGCCAATTATAACCAACATTTCATGAATAACCACAACTCAAAATGTTTAACAATTTTTATTCCCCTATTAATTACAATTCTAATGCATTTGGTTAACTTAACCTTTATTTAATCAGCTCAGAATTAGTTTATTAGCGACCACCAGTAACACAATCTAATCAAAACTTGAGAAAACGTGATTAAAAGCCTCAGCGTAAGCCAACAAAAATGAATATATCAACATCAATAGCAGAGTCCAGCAATTAGTTTGTCAACCATTTGTCACTGTCAACATCACCCATAGAAAACCTGCCTAACCCAGATTAGCATCAGCATGTGGGATTTCATGGAAAAACAATTAAGAAAAACATGAATTTGGAAAACATCTAGCTGGAATAAAAACTATAAAAGGCACAAAGTTAATCAGTCACATTGTCATAGCTACCTATCCATGGAATGGATTAGCAACAAAGTCAGTCTTCGTCTTCAGGTCATCAATAGATCAGCAACGCATCAGGCTCTGAAGAGCATGAGCCCAGTGACAGAATCTTGAACCACGTCTTCTAACGTTATCAGCATTCACCCCTCACATCTAAAGTTTTAGCCCCTTGTCATGACTTTTTATTAGAGTTTTTCAGTCCATCCCCTTGATTCCTAATTGGTCAATTAGTCTTCCATACATGACGTTACTCAATACTTTTTATTCTACATATCTATGAGTTCTAGGATTTCGTCTTCCTCAGTTCATGGATTGGTCCACTGTACGATGTCTTCATCATCCGGCTCTTCAGGTATCGAAATTGTTGCATGTTCCTCTTCATTCAGTGCTCTCATTGTTCAAGTCCTGGGAAAGTACATTTAGCCTACTCTACACATAATTGTATCAAATTGACTTCATCATCTCCTGTCCGATGGTACATTGCAGAAAATTCTAGGTAAGCGACTTTAACATGGGGTGGTTCAGGGTCAGGTTAGCATTGTTGCTTTCTCCCAGCATGTTCTAATAGATCAGCTACTGTATGAGGCCTGAAAAACTAGGCCACATCTTCGGCTGAGTTAGTTGTACAAATTAATGCAAAATAGAGGTTATACATCTCATTATGGCACATTACTACATTATTATTATACATTTTCATTATTTCACACATTTTTTAGTTATTTTACTACAACTTTTGTATAAGTGGCTTCCATTCTCCGTGGGCACATTTTCAAACGTGCACATTATTTTCTCTACAAACTTTTCGTTAATGAAAACACATAAACATTCATTAAAAATTTCTAATTAGCATATCTGCGTCAACAGTACCCGTCTGCAGCTCAAGCGGAGCAGGCGATATTTCCATTCTAGAATAAGAACCTTATTATGTAATACTAGCATTTATCAATTACAAAGGTAAACCAGATGCATTTAAATTGACCTTAACTGTATATAACACAATACCAACACGCTCATATGGCATCTTACTGTGTCACGCACTCGCACTGGGGAGCATACATGCAGACCACATACTTTGATATAGCATTATACACTGGAGTTGAGAAGCCATAAATTATTTGTTGGTGCTGAGAACGAATGTCAGTTGCAGTTTTGCACCGTTTTGGGATGGTGCTGGCATCATGAGCAGACTCTCAGGGAATTGCGCAGGCCCAGCGGATAACCCCGCTACCTAAACTGAAACTGGATAATCTGTGAATCAGATGCTGTATCATGGAATGCTGTCAGATACAATTCACAGGAGTTTGAGGGGAAGCACTTATGGCATCTGGTGCCCATACACTTGAGTCCCTGAGCAGGTATGATGACAGAGTTTTTAGCCCATTGCTTGATCTTCACAAAAGTCAGTAGCAGTGATGTCTTCATTTCCTTTCAGGCCCAAAGCTACAAGGATCAAAACACCTTAGACACCAGCCCTAGAACACAGATCTTGTCCAGTTCAATGCTGTGGACTCCATAGACACCGCTCAGTCAGAAATAACAGAACACTGATTGGGGAATGGCACGCTACATTTATACCAAGCTGGTAGTCAGAAATGTGTATCTCTCCCTGCCTGAGCTGTTGTGGGTTTTCTGGTTTCGGGGAGTGGGCTTTACCACCTCACACATAACTAGCTACTCAGCCACAGGTAGGAGGGTGGAGTTGGGTTTTCCTTGACAAGAGCTTGCACAGCAGTTAGTACAAAAGGAGCTGGGCATCCCTCACCTGGCTGATTTAAAAAAAAAAACTGCCTTTGCATACGCCTGGGGAACAATGGAGCAAAAAATGGGCAGAAACTGTCCCTGTATGTCAAAGGAGCTCCTGTCTCCCTACTTGATTTCAACGGAGCCTGTTCCATTAAAGAAAGACCTTCAACAATTTCTAGGCATGACCTCTAATCTATAATGCATCTCACCGGCTGTCTACATCCTGCACTTTGTGAACCGCTTTTGCCAAAGAGACCCGGGTTGGATTTCTGTATCCGTCAGTCACAAATTTACTTAACATTTTTATAGCACAGATACACCTTTCTGTCTTAGTGCATTTTACTTTTTTAACAGCTCTACAAGTAATATATGTTCCTGACGTTGCAGGGAAATGTGAATGCATGCATTCAATCTCACCCTCCACACAGTGCAAACCTGCATTAGCCCACCACACATGGCTGAAGAAAGGTCCTTCTGGTTGAAAGGAATGGCACTCCCTTCTTCTAGCATGCATGGCCTTAAGGCCACTCTCCTTATATAGTTCACAGAAAGAAGTTTGAAACCACTACTAGAGTGATCTACTGCTACCACTGCCAGTATTTCAACTTCACACTGGAGGACAGTATTCTTTTGTGCCTAAGAAAAATACACAGTAGCTCCTAGGCTACAGATCCCTGTTGTAGGTCCCACAACAGATCACAGGACTCCGGCATGCACTCTTCATTTCTGCGTGTGCTGAAGAGAAAAGAAGGGTACAAAGGCAGGCATACTTACTAAAGCGAACTGAGGGAGGCAGGCACACTAATGAGCCATGCAAACAACATTCAGATTCAGAATGATTTGTGAAAAATATCAGGCCTGCACTCAACATCCAGAAAACTCAAAACTGTACCACATCCACTTACTATATGTGAACCATTAAAGTGCCCTCTAGTACAAGCAAAGGCATCAGACTCTTCAGCATCTTAGTGCTAGTCCACATATAATGCAGCCAGCAATAAAAGTACACTATTGATATAAAGGTTCAGCAACATCACATTTGCAGACTAGCCAAGCATTTAATGGGCTCTCAAAGAAAGTTTGTAAAGACGTTCATACAGTTCTTAAGCCAGCAATCTAAATGGGGGTGTCATCCTCCAGTCAACCAACCTAAAACCCCTCAGAGGTAACATGCTTGCTTAATTTCTGAACCAATTAAACTTCTCTTAAACTCAAGGATCTTTTCAGACTCTACCAAAATAGGGCAGACCCCACCTGGTTAAAACAGACTTAACCAGCTCTTCACCCATCCCTAATATGTTGTTCATCAAAAGATAACAGAAAATGCTTGCCATATAAAAACGGAACTGATGAACATAATTTATTTCTACATGGGTCCACATCTCTCTTGATATCCTAGTGCACCAAGACACCTGCTTTTCAAGTCTTGAGTGACAGATGGAGTTACTTTGTTCTAGACCTTGCTGTAGCTTTTTGGTGTCTCATTGTACTAGACCTTCCTGTAGCTTTCTACCCTCATCAAGTAAACTTAATCGAGATTCACAGAGGGCACACATTGTAGTCTCTTGACCTACTTATCCAGTTAAAGCCACCTTTGTCTACACCGGCACATTGAGATCTGTGGCGGCCAGAGGAGTTAGATAACCTCAGATATACACTCTTTGACATACGGGCTTATAATGCAAGGTCTTGCCTCATGCTAAACCTTACCAAAATAAACTTCATCTTTTTTTGCCACACAAGGCCAGACAAGCTGAAATGCATGACTGGCTCTACAGCATGAAACGGGATGAATTCACATTTGCATTCACCATTAATGTGAAACCACTCTGATTCATCATTAACTCCAACAGAATTTAATCCATATGAGTCAAACTACCAGAATTTGTCGTCAGAAGTCCTAATCTACCTCGATAGTGGCAATTTTCATCACATTGGCATTTTTTATGTTAAGAAAGACCCAATGAACGGCATCATCCACTCTACCACGGATCTCATTGAAGGACTTAAGGACTATGACAAGCCTATATCAACTTCTATTCCATATAATGCAGTGACAGTCCGCGCCCAATCCTACCTGTTAGAAAAGTTGAATTTCCTCAGAGGTCATTACAATACTAAGAGCCCGACATTACCAGATTGGAAGTGTTGATAGGCAAAAGAAAAAGGAGGCCAACCTTCTCCAGTTAGGCACTGAGGTACTGGAACATCATCCCTCAGCACACCAGGCTTCCCTCATCCCCCTTTCAGTTATAAAAATAGCTGCTGATTCATCTCTTTAGCAGCACGCTGTAAACACTTGAACGATTACCTGTGTGTCACTCTCCCAGCTCTGAAAGTGTAATTATGTGAGAACCGCATTGGCATGGTGGAGGCCACTGGCATGGTGAAAACTGAAGCATTGTGTGATGTACTCAGGCGATCTGAATCCATCACTAAATGGGGTCTCTGATGAATTGTTGGCTCTTAATTAATGAAGTTTAGCTTAAGTTAAGTTTGGTTTCGCCAGAAATGCTGGTGAATGCAGGAACTGACAAGCCTACAAAACAGATTTGAGGTATAAAACACACGTTGTCCGGAAGTAAATAAATATGCAGCGGAATGTGTTAATTATTTCCCAAAGTGCCTATTATGAAGCCAAATGACGTCTCTGGCAGGATAAAAATGTTTGAGATTTCTTTTAAGTTTAAGTATAAATGTGGCTATTTTAATTGGAGTAGACATTAACGTTCAGGTGGATTTGGTGGGCATGAGGATGTTGCTTAAGCAAGTGGGACATGTTTCAAACATTGCACGCTTTTTCGGCATTTCAGGAATTATATGAAGACGAGATTTCAGAGGGACACTCAATTTAATTATTTCATTGGCGAAACTGATAGTATTCATTTGGTTCCAAATGATCTTTGATTGTTAAATTATTTATTTGATGTATGCATTTTCAATAAGTGCAACCTTTTATCAAATTATCTTAACAAGAAACTCCGACCAACATATAACTCTTGATGCTTCCTCAGGGCAAATACAATGTTTCAGTTTTGAGCTTTCTACCCAAGATTCACAAAACTTCCCTGGAAAAATCTGGTCACTTAGAAGTACTGACATGGAATTCCTGGCACACTTCAGGCGCACAGGGACACAAAACCCTTTGAGTGGTGAGAGAGATTATTTCTTCCACAAACTTTGTAACTAGTGGGGGCATTTGACAAAGAGCGAGTAGGTGAAAAGACGTAATATTAACCCGATTTATGTACATGTCGTTAGAGTGTGACTACATGTATGTGTCCCATCAGCCCCATATAATGTGATTGGATACGCCTTGGAGGGTAAGAACTACTACTCCAGATAGATGTGGGTTTTTACCACCACAAGCTATAAAGATAATGATATATGACCTCAAAATATATATGTGTTTGAGTATCTATTTGTACCTCACAGTGATCACTGGTGAGAATGTTGATGAGGGATAAGAATCCCCCTCCTTATTTTGAAGAATGTAGTTACATGACTTTATAGCATGCTAATTTTACAGCAACTGTCTGGATAATTTCCTTGAACCTCCTTTTTTTTTTTTTTTTTTTTTACAAACTGGCATGAGAATGCATGCATAAAAGGATGTAAATAAATATATCCATTTACTCACCTATATCTCATGATTAATGAGAATCCTTGTGTGTTGTTGTATTATATATGATGTCCTCATATTTTAGTTCACGTTGCAGGGCACAGTGGCATGCTTCCAGACTACAGGCAAGCAGACCGGCCTCATATTTTGCATGTTTTGTCCATGTCCTATATGTGTGACTAACTACTGAAGACTTACCAGGCAATACTGACTGTCTTAAAACAGTGAAAAATTCTGAAATAACTAGGTGTATCTCAGTCCTGATGAAAGCCTGAGGACCCCATGAGGGGTGAAAAAGGGCTGAAACATGTTGATTCATTCTAGGGTATAAGGAAGAGTAACCCCTCCCCCACATAACCTGACTCCTTAACTTTTTAATCTTACCAGCAGTGCTCAAAATAAAGGTATACCAGTTTAACCACTAGGTATTATTACATATTTTTATTTCAACATTCTTTTAGGTCTAGAAACGTATCTTAAGTGCTCCCTGGAAGATGGTTGAGCACACCCTGGTTTTTAGGGGCCAGGATGCATTCCGATGATAAAGCATGACACCAGTAGGATGTTTGAGGGTCCTATAGAAAAAATATGTAATATTTCCTCCGGACCAACTATACGAGGCTTTGTTTCTTTTAGCAATACTTTTAATCTCAGGGTGGTAGGATACCTTGATTATGAGTAATTGACAGGGGAGAAAGTGTCCTAAGACTTCAGAAGCTAAAAGATTGTCTCTCCCCCCTTCTCACACCCAATGAGTGTGAATGTATTCTTTGAGTCTAAGTACTCAACCAAACTAATTTTTATGTCTTAGAAAAATGAAACGCCAGGGGAAAACCTGCAGGGTCCAGTTAATGCCTTCATTATTAGATGCAACTATTTGCAGTGGACGTATACCTCACTACCCTATTTTACTATTATGGTGACCAACATGTTATACAATGATCTCTCTAACACAAGTGTTAAGCAACTGAACTATCTTTCTTACAGTACGAATCTGACATCCTTCAATACATATGTTCTAGTGCAGGCACATTTACCTTCCCAGGATTTGTGAGAATTGAAACTGTGACCATAAACTTACCTGGACAGTATTTTCCTGCTAAGTCAGGACAGAAATTCAAATATAAACATGAAGCAGAAGCTACAAAATGAAAACATGTCAAAAGTATTTTAGAGCTGATGATTTTAAATGATTTTAATGTTAATAAAGGGCACCCTGCTATATTAAAAATTAATACTGAGATTTATTCAAAGACTGGTATTTGCGTATCATTTCATGGACCTTCCAGAACCCCAAAACATTCCCAAAATTTCAGTATTTTGCTCACAAATAAGTGGCATAAGTCCAGTCCTTCAGATCTTTAAAGAAGATGAGAAGATGCACCGGATGCTCACAATCAAGGTACCTGCTTAGAGCCCATACCCAGATGCATCCCTTGGGCACCAGCGGGCAGGTACACTATAGTATGTGTGCCTAATGCTTCTGAAACAATAGAAGGGCAGTTCCAAGTTTCCCTATGTCACCTTATAGGTTCAGCATACCATTAGCATTGTCAGCGGCCCTCATATAACGAGTGCAGTTGGACAGCAACAGTGCAGGTTTCCCTCATGGCACAGGCACAGTATAAAAACAGTAGTACAAGCTTTCCTTTCTGACAGAAAAGTTATAGCACTGCATCAGCAAAATATGCTTCCTAAATACAACAGATATAGCACAGTCTGCCTCAAAAGAGAAAACATCCTTACCTATCCGATGCCTATGCTTCAGTACGGCTGTGTGGATTGGTAGGTGTATGGATGGCTAAAGTGGAGGTGAATGGCTGTATTAATGTGTGAGTGGATGCACGAGTGGGTGGTAGAATGTTGGTGTGAACTGGGAGGACTGTTGGCCCATTAATTTGTTTGGATGAATGCTGAATTTGTATGGATGAACAGATAGTTAAGTATATATCTGTGGATGGAGAATATGTGAAAATATGATGTCTGTGGATTGGTGGGTATTTGTGCAAATGTAAGCTATGGTCTGTCTGTGTGTTTGTGGGAAAATTAATGGTCACTTTCTGCAAGAGGTGTGTGTGTATAAGTATATAGAGGTGAGCAAATCTAGAGTGTCGCTGGTGTTGCAGGGTGCTCCTTACTAGAGCAGCTCTCCACCTAAAATTGGGAACTTCCCAGAGTTCTCCTTTGTTTTTTGCATAATTTATGCGTCACTCTAATCCTGAAAGGGCCTTGGTTTGATTGATATATATATACACATATATATATATATATATATATATATATATATATATATATATATATATATATATATAGTATGTGGGTGGCTGTATGTATAGGCAGTTAATGTGTGCATGCAGACAAGCAGATGGATCCATGTACCATGATGATGCTGTTGTGCTTGAAGTTGCCCTCCTTGCACATGGTGAGCTGTAAAAACAGGTTTGTGACCTAGTAGGGCAAGCACTGTGATGGGAAAACACAACCACCTAATACCATTGGGAACCCTGATATTATGACTGTGATGATGACTTTTGTGCACTTATGTGACATACTCCGTTGTAAGAAGATTCTGAAAGCATTGCTGGCTGTAAAATAGAGACATAACTTAAAGAATAGGTGCACACCATCTCAGAATGAGGTATAACAAACATGCAGTTGCACCAAAAAAAGGATTGACATCCACATTTTAAAAAGTGAGCCATCTTCTAATGAGATATACCATGCAGTAGCACTGAAACAAAGGGAGGACCTCCAAATTCCAAAAACTGAGCCACCTCTGAATGAGGTAATTTCTGAAAATAAAGGAGCGCCATGCGCATTCCAAGAAGTGAGCCATCTCAGAATTAGGTATCACCTGGTAGTGCTGACATGAAGATTTCAAATCTAAAGTTGCATGCACACAACTGTAACTCCAAAAAGTGTGCTAACCAACTGACCAGTTACCAGAACGCTTTTAATTTACAGTGATTGGGGCACGAAGAGCTATGAGAACTAATCGTTCAGTGGCTAAGGAACTGTGATTACCTGTAGATGTTTGCACTGCGACTTTCAACACACTCCGCATGCTCTGCAGAATCTACAAGTGGATCCCGACAGAAACCAGAAGAACGGTGACACAGGCCCTCGTCAGCAGCAGGCTGGACTACGGCAACACACTCTACACAGGCATCCCAGCAAAAGACCTACTACGCCTCCAACGCATCCAAAACGCCTCCGCCCGGCTGATCCTCGACGTACTCCGCCACAGCCACATCTCCCACCACCTGAGAAACCTTCACTGGCTCCCCGTGGACAAAAGGATCACTTTCAAGCTTCTTACCCACGCTCACAAAGCGCTCCACGACACCGGACCAGCGTACCTAAACAACAGACTCAGCTTCTACACCCCCACCCGTCGGCTCCGCTCCACTCCACTAACCTCGCCCTCACCGTCGTCCCCCGCATCCGAAGAAAGACCTCCGGTGGCAGATCCTTCTCATACCTCGCCGCCAAAACCTGGAACACGCTCCCTCCTACCAACCTGCGACAGACCCAAGACCTACTCACCTTCAGAAGACTCCTCAAGACCTGGCTCTTCGACCAGTAACAGCACCCCCACCCCCCCCCAGCACCTTGAAACCCTCACGGGTACGTAGTGCGCTTTATAAATCCAATGATTGATTGATTGATGTAGTGCCGCAAGTTGCAAAGCACTGAAGACCCGGATTCCACTGCTGGAGCATTGTGCCCCGAGCACCACCCACGTGGAAGAGGTCTGAAGACGTGACACTGTGCAGGATTAGATTGTCATCCCAGGAAGCATGCAGAAGTGAAGTGAGTGACATCTGAAAAATAAAATATTTGTGGGGTGTTACATCTCATACACCCACTTGAAGCTGCGCCTCTGTTCCAAGTGCTCAAATCCTATATGCAAGAGCAAAAATCCCACCGTTCCCGATTCTGCGAAATGAGACTAAGATTTTGCCTTCATAAATTAAGAGTGCAAAATCAAGTGGGCCTTTAAAATTCAGGAGGATACCAAAAGCCGCAGGTGAATTGCAGCTCTATGCGCCTTCTTCCTTAAATTCATTTTGGATCTATTGTGCTTGCAAGCTGCAGAGTCGTGTCGTGCATCATGCAACATTCCCACCTCTCACAGAGAAGCTTCAGGAGTAGCAGGTGAAACGCAGATTGCTCCTCAGCGATGCAAACACCAGACTGTAGCTGGACAAGCCAGCCAGAAGCCCCTGAGGTCCCCAGAAGAGGAGCCGGCGAGGGCCGAGAGTTCACCTGAATCAAGGCAGCTCGGTACCTACCAGTGAAGTCTTCCCCTGGCCGCCTGCAACCCCGCCCGCGGTCACGGCCTCACTGGGGAGCTGCTGGGCGGCTTTATTAGTTTTAAACAAACTCCACGGCTATATTTCTGATTTGAAAGCTAGACATTTCATCGGTGGTGCATGCCCTTCATATTTTATTCATGGCGGGGACTTTTTGAAAGGCATTTCAGTGCCAGAGGCATAGGTTCTAAGAAAGAAATCATTTACTTTTTGCAACGTTCTTAATGTTTCAAATGCGGATATAATAACTTTTGTTCCCCCCTCCCCCAGATGTTTCTTTTTAACAGTAGTCTGCTGTCTGCATTGATACTTTTAATAGTCTGCCGTTTTGCAGTCGGACTTTGCAATAATGTGTATCTGCACATTCACTAACGCATGCTTTAAAATGATGTCGCTGAACTGCGAGATTAAAGAAAATCTCTCCGATTGGTATCCTTTCTCTAATTTAAAACGTAAACTATAATTTAAGGTGCTACGTGCAAAGGTTGTATTATTGCTCGCGTCTCTCTCATTGCTTCACGTTTATTCATTTTATTTCTGTTGTACAGCTCGTATCAGCCTTTACTGTAAAATAACAATCAGAAAACTCTCTGTAAATGCCGGGTTAGTTACTTAGGTACCACAGATCTCATTACGGAGACTTCTTGGCGCTCCTGCGTGAGGAGTACTCCCGCTTCAGTTCTTCACGCATCACTTTCCATCAGCATCCATCCCTCCCCAGCAAATGTCTAAGCTATCACCCTCAGGATCCCTGCTCTAGTGTGAAGGAAGGTTCTTCTCAGTGTCGGCGCTTCTCCCCTCCAGAAAGGACCTCTGTAATGCTGTGCACCTAGAAGCCCCTTTATCTGACGAATCGGCTACAGTGGATACAAAATGCGGCGCCTCCCCTCATCCTTGAGCTCTGTCGCTCCTAACATATATCGCAACAACTACACCTTCATTAATTGCTCCCCACACGTAAACGCATTTTTTTTTTAAATTCATGCATTTTCCACAGAGGAGGCCTCCAAGTATATGCATGTGTGCATTAACGTGTGATCCGGTCTGCGCTGACAGCCAGTGTAGAGCACTGTCATGGAGAGTACAGAGTCCAATGAAAAGGTGTTGACAGAGAGGAGTAGAGTGCATCTGAATGTGAGGAACCCCTATCTGATATCACTCTATCACAGATCTAATTGATGTACGTAGATAGATGAATGAGTTTCCTAAGAATTCCGTTATTTAGGATTTTCTGAACTGGATATGGTTAGGTTCTGCTGTTATGCTGGGGCTTAAGGCTTTCCAGAGTTTACATCCCCGTGTGACAAGATACCCGCCTCCATGTTTTGGTCATTTGAAAGTAAATTGTTGGCTAAGATACGATGCCTATTTTGAGGGTAGCTTGGACCTTTATTCTACTAGGCGTTATGAGTGGTTTTAAGGATTCTAAATCTGATCCTTCTTTCATAGGAAGCCTTTTGAGAGAGTTTTCAGAGCTGGTTTCTTGTGGCCATGTTTATGGAGAGTAAGACAAAGTTATACCACCTGATTTAGTGATCTTTGAGGTGTGAGTTGTTTTTGGAAGCCCCGTATAGATCATCCAGTAGTACTCTCACTCTTAGTTTTTAAGCAGCTTGACAGCAATCGTGTCCGGTAACAGTGTGTCAGAGGACAACCCAGAGAATGCCTCTTCCTGGCATTGTATGATGTGGTTGGGACCCTGGGAGGTTGGGATTTGCAACCCGACTGTGGAGATGAGCCTGTGAGTGGACGGGCATCCTGCAGGTTGTGGCTGCAGAAGGAATCTGAGAACATTCCTGGGAGGTAAGAAACTGGAGACCAGACCCAACCTTTATTGCAGTGGGGACTGGGTGGGGGTCGAGAGGATGGTGGGGGCAGAGCCTCATCCCTCAGCCCTGGGCATTACATCAATACAGCGAGTAAGAAAGAGAGAGCTCTGTAAGCATTTTTTTTAAAGTTACTTTTGTCATGCCATTGCAAAGTGAGGGGCCCTCTTATATGTCACAAAGTATTTATTATTGCAACTGCCCTCAGACCTTGCATTACCCACCGATTCACGTTCCCAAGTACGTTTGCCCCCTGGAAGTGAACAGGCAGCAGCAGGATTTCCCTTTTGTAAAAATTAGAGACATTATTTGAAAAAGAAATCATGGTGTCATATATTAAGATAAGTCAGTGAATGGCCGTAGCACTGTTATGTTTGCATAGAGTCCTGCCAGACAAATTTAGTTTTTTGGCAGGTTGACCAGGGACAGCATCCAGACCAAACAGGACAGTTATATTTTAGTGAAGTCTTAGAAAGAGTTACATACACTGCTTTTATTCAGATTAAAAGGTTTTGGGATGTAAGCTACATTTAAAAACTGAAATATAAACTGTCATAATAAAAATAGGAAGAATTATGATGGGAAACATAAATTGTTCTTATGCAAAAGTTAGAAATGAGGCCAGTCAGTTTATGATCTGATTCCCTTTAATGCATTCACAATTGACATTGTTGATTAACTAGAAGGTAATGTATACCTCTAGGCAAATGAGACCAAGGTGTGCTGAAAAGCTGGTATACTAAGCTTGAAAGTCTGTCTTTATGCAATACAACGTTAAATCTCAATATATTGTATTCCTTACACATATATTCCCTTACTATGTAATCATGTATCTATATATTTATTACTTTAGTCCTACTGTCTGAGGTAAAAAATACTCCCTAGAAAGGTTTACTCTGTCTCCCCGTCATCCTACACCTCTATCAATCTATCCTCTATCTCCACTCTCTGACTCATCCCAAACCTATTCTACCACTATGATCTCCAAAATAGCTCTTCCTAGACACTTCCCTCCTCTACCCCTCCTGGCTCACCCAAACCTCAGTTTACTACTATGATCTCCCAAACAAACCCTACCTCATGTATCTCTCCTATGACGCATCCCAAACCTCATTTTACTACTGTGATGTCCCTATCCCTTTCTACAGACTATTCCCACCTTCACCTCTCCTTTACTCATCCCAAACCTCATCTTACTACTATGATCTCCCAGTTAACACCTCTGGATTCTTCCCTCTTCTGTCCCTCCATTATTCTATTCAATCCAACTAAAAGACTCACATGTCCTCCACTCAAAGTAGCTCATCCCTCCCTATACTAATACTATACTCATATTTCCCTACTAATCCACTACTAATACATTTGGATTCCGGAGTAGCGTGCTACTTGCAGAAAAGCACTTCAATGCCTCATCAGGGGTAGTAAGCACTATATAAATACAATTACAATCAATACCTGCCCTAACTAGAATTAATAACAACTTTCAACCCCCCATTGTGTGCACCATTGCTATCCTCATTAGTTATGAACTTTCTCTCAATTAGTCTTGCACAAAGACTCTACTTCCTTAACTGCTCTACAAGCTAAACTCAATGGTGTAATTACTTCTAGCTCCACCACAGATATAACAGCCTTCCAGATCTTTGCTTACGTGACCTCTTAGAAACCACTGAAATTGAGGTGACCACACACTCATTTCACAATCATTGACTGTAACTGTCTCACAGTTTGTAGTATTAAAGGTGTTGCAGCAGGGGCGGGATCTGCACCATGCAGACTGTCGGTACAAACTCTAATACAAGCTGCTCTGAATGTGGATAGACTTTTAGTCCTGTGTTTAGGTATCATATCGACAATTTAACAATGCGTCAACGACAGTGATGCACATGAGGTCACACAAGGTGGAGAGAGAGCAATAGATTTGCAAACCATAAAGGCTTATTTGCAGATTAGCAAAGTTAAAAACTCAAATGATTCAGGTAATCATACATTTCTGTCATTATATAGTTGTGTTATTCAGTGTAAATTAAAGCAATTCAAATACAGCAAATACCACACAAAATGTTAAAAGTTGCCATAGAGAAAAGCTGAGGAAAAATCACTTTCCCCCAATGGGAAGTTTATGTAATGTGCTAAGCTAAGAAATTGGGGACATTCATGAAAGAAGTAAAACAGAAGATGTTCGCAAATAAAGCCTCAAAAAGGGAAAATCAAATAAAGATCAGTGGCTTAACAAAGGCCCCTGCAACCCCCACGGTGCAGGGGGCCCCGAGCTCCAGGGGGCCCCTCAGCACAGTACCCCGGCCTGAAAGCTCCTGAGTGACTTTGGAGTGGGTGGGGCATTTATGTACCTTGCAGGGGTGCCCCTTCAAATTTTGATTCGCCACTGATAAAGATTTAGTTGGTTAAGTGAGAGTAGATTTGCATAACAGTCTAACCCTTTGAACAGGGGCAGATATATCTAATCGCTAAAGAGTGGAAAAGGCATCTGAATCTACCTTGCTTGGAAATGTTCAATTAAGTCACAATTTTCTGACAAGATGCAACACTCTCCACAATTCCCAGGCAGAGGGGACCAATCAGAATTTAACAAATCTTTACAAATAGCTACTTTTAGTCTCCTTCCCAGGCATCGCACAATGGCAGGTTACAGCTGCACGACCTCCAGAAGTTCTCTTTTAGGAAGATGATACATTGTGGTCAGCTTGCCAAGGCACAGGTTATAGAAATTCACCATTCACTCTCTGTGGAAGGCACACAGATACCATTTCTCACTGAAACGAAAATATTTGTAACATTTTAATTAACTAAAACTACTACAGCTTGGATTCTGAAATGAGAGAGTGAGAGAACACAGCAGCCCAAAATGAATTTTCTTTCTAGAATTGTAATTTAATGTATATAGTGCTTACTACCCCAGACAAGGCATTGCAGCACTTTCCAGCGAGTTGCTCCAGAAGCCAAAGGATTAGTGATGGATTAGTATAGGGGAATCTAAATTGCTAATTTGAACGGTGGACATGTGAGTCTGTTAGTTTGATTAAATAGGCTAAAGTAGGGATAAAGATGTTGTTGGACCTGGAAGCTCTTGGCATGGTTTCATCTGTCTCTTTTTTTAAATTAATTATTTTTTTTAATTGGATTTTCGTCATACACAAAAAGAACACATTATAAAGTTGCCAGCAATGATTGCAGTACATACCAGCAGGGATAGATGAACCATGTAGTCAATGATACATACATATGCATGCAAGTTCAGTACATCCATCTGTAGAGATTATAATACTCATGTTTTATTTCCACTTTTACAGTGTAGATGGTATAGGCCCCTGACTCCTTAAGCGGTAGTCCATGAAAGGGAGCCATATGTTTTTAGGACGAGATGCCTTAGGCAGTTTCTCCGCGTAGTCCTCTAAACATCCCTGCAATGTGCCACATCTCTCAGCCACTTTGCGTGTTTAGGATATGATTGCTTTCCCCAATGTATAGCCACTATATGCTTGGCCAGCCTCAGTGCTATTGCTGCAAATCAACACCCTCTGGTTGGAGTGACTTCACCATGCCAAGCAGGCACACCTGGATCGTGCACTGCACTGTCTCCGTAGTTATATCATACAAGGTGTATACCACCTTTTTCCAAAAATCCCGTACCCAGGGGCATTCCCATGCCAAATGTACAAAGCCCACCCTGTCTGGCCACAGCGGAGGCATCATGTATCCTCCCCCCGAAGCCCATGCTGTTGCAATTTCATGGGCATGTAAAACATCTGGTGTAAGTATCTAAAATGAATGATACTCAAGGTGCAATTAGAGGTGAGGTAGCCAGTTGGTGAGCATCAATACTTCCAGACATCTTGCGTCAGGGAGGTAGAAAAAGCCGGAATTCCAGCGCTCTAGTTTGTCAGTTGGAGGGGAAGCGTGAGTCTTTGTGGCTACGTTAGTGACCAGATGTCACCTGTCCAGGCTTGTGAGCAGGGCCTGGAGTGCATTCATCTACTAGACTTCTCGGCGGCCTTCAACATAGTCTCCCATCACACCCTGATAAGAAGACTCCACGAAGCCGGCATCGGAGACAAGGCCCTCGACTGGATCCACTTCTTCCTCTCCGGCAGAACTCAATGAGTGAGACTCGCCCCTTCCTTACAGACCCCACACCCACCACCTGCAGAGTGCCCCAGGGATCCTCCCTCAGCCCCACGTTGTTTAACATCTACATGGCCCGCTAGCCACCCTCGTCAGAATCTATGCAATCAACATCATCTCTTACGCCGACACCCAACTCATCCTCTTCCTCTCCAGCGAACCCAACAAAGCCAGACACAACTTCCACAAAGGCATGGAAGCATTCGCCGTCTGGATGAGCAACAGCTGCCTTGAACTCAATGCAAACAAAACAGAAGTATTCATCATGGGCCCTCAACCCAACGCATGGAACAACTCCTGGTGGCCACTCACCCTTGGAAACCGTCACACACGCCCTCATCACCAGCAGACTGGACTATGGCAACGCACTCTACGCCAGAATCAACAAGAAACTCACCCGCAAACTACAAAACGTCCAGAACGCTGCCGCCTGACTGGTCCTCGACCTACCTCGACACTGCCACATCTAGAAACACCTGCGTATACTGCATTGGCTTCCCATAGAGAAAAGAATCACCTTCAAGATTCTCACCCACACACACAAAGCCCTCCACAACACTGGACCTGCCTACCTGAACCAGCGAATCGACCTCTATGTACCCCACAGGACCCTGTGCTCAGCCCAGCTCTCTCTCGCAGAAGTACCCTGTAGGAAGTTGGCTCTGTATGTGCTATTTCAAAGTAAGGAATAGCATGCACAGAGTCCAAGGGTTCCCCTTAGAGGTAAAATAGTGGTAAAAATAGATAATACTAATGCTCTATTTTGTGGTAGTGTGGTCGAGCAGTAGGCTTATCCAAGGAGTAGTGTTAAGCATTTGTTGTACATACACATAGACAATAAATGAGGTACACACACTCAGAGACAAATCCAGCCAATAGGTTTTTATATAGAAAAATATCTTTTCTTAGTTTATTTTAAGAACCACAGGTTCAAATTCTACATGTAATATCTCATTCGAAAGGTATTGCAGGTAAGTACTTTAGGAACTTCAAATCATCAAAATTGCATGTATACTTTTCAAGTTATTCACAAATAGCTGTTTTAAAAGTGGACACTTAGTGCAATTTTCACAGTTCCTAGGGGAGGTAAGTATTTGTTAGGTTAACCAGGTAAGTAAGACACTTACAGGGCTTAGTTCTTGGTCCAAGGTAGCCCACCGTTGGGGGTTCAGAGCAACCCCAAAGTCACCACACCAGCAGCTCAGGGCCGGTCAGGTGCAGAGTTCAAAGTGGTGCCCAAAACACATAGGCTAGAATGGAGAGAAGGGGGTGCCCCGGTTCCGGTCTGCTTGCAGGTAAGTACCCGCGTTTTCGGAGGGCAGACCAGGGGGGTTTTGTAGGGCACCGGGGGGGACACAAGTCCACACAGAAATTTCACCCTCAGCAGCGCGGGGGCGGCCGGGTGCAGTGTAGGAACAGGCGTCGGGTTCGCAATGTTAGTCTATGAGAGATCTCGGGATCTCTTCAGCGCTGCAGGCAGGCAAGGGGGGGATTCCTCGGGGAAACCTCCACTTGGGCAAGGGAGAGGGACTCCTGGGGGTCACTTCTCCAGTGAAAGTCCGGTCCTTCAGGTCCTGGGGGCTGCGGGTGCAGGGTCTCTCCCAGGCGTCGGGACTTTAGGTTCAAAGAGTCGCGGTCAGGGGAAGCCTCGGGATTCCCTCTGCAGGCGGCGCTGTGGGGGCTCAGGGGGGACAGGTTTTGGTACTCACAGTATCAGAGTAGTCCTGGGGTCCCTCCTGAGGTGTTGGATCGCCACCAGCCGAGTCGGGGTCGCCGGGTGCAGTGTTGCAAGTCTCACGCTTCTTGCGGGGAGCTTGCAGGGTTCTTTAAAGCTGCTGGAAACAAAGTTGCAGCTTTTCTTGGAGCAGGTCCTCTGTCCTCGGGAGTTTCTTGTCTTTTCGAAGCAGGGGCAGTCCTCAGAGGATGTCGAGGTCGCTGGTCCCTTTGGAAGGCGTCGCTGGAGCAGGATCTTTGGAAGGCAGGAGACAGGCCGGTGAGTTTCTGGAGCCAAGGCAGTTGTCGTCTTCTGGTCTTCCTCTGCAGGGGTTTTCAGCTAGGCAGTCCTTCTTCTTGTAGTCGCAGGAATCTAATTTTCTAGGGTTCAGGGTAGCCCTTAAATACTAAATTTAAGGGCGTGTTTAGGTCTGGGGGGTTAGTAGCCAATGGCTACTAGCCCTGAGGGTGGGTACACCCTCTTTGTGCCTCCTCCCAAGGGGAGGGGGTCACAATCCTAACCCTATTGGGGGAATCCTCCATCTGCAAGATGGAGGATTTCTAAAAGTTAGAGTCACTTCAGCTCAGGACACCTTAGGGGCTGTCCTGACTGGCCAGTGACTCCTCCTTGTTTTTCTCATTATTTTCTCCGGCCTTGCCGCCAAAAGTGGGGCCTGGCCGGAGGGGGCGGGCAACTCCACTAGCTGGAGTGTCCTGCTGGGTTGGCACAAAGGAGGTGAGCCTTTGAGGCTCACCGCCAGGTGTGACAATTCCTGCCTGGGGGAGGTGTTAGCATCTCCACCCAGTGCAGGCTTTGTTACTGGCCTCAGAGTGACAAAGGCACTCTCCCCATGGGGCCAGCAACATGTCTCGGTTTGTGGCAGGCTGCTAAAACTAGTCAGCCTACACAGATAGTCGGTTAAGTTTCAGGGGGCACCTCTAAGGTGCCCTCTGTGGTGTATTTTACAATAAAATGTACACTGGCATCAGTGTGCATTTATTGTGCTGAGAAGTTTGATACCAAACTTCCCAGTTTTCAGTGTAGCCATTATGGTGCTGTGGAGTTCGTGTTTGACAGACTCCCAGACCATATACTCTTCTGGCTACCCTGCACTTACAATGTCTAAGGTTTTGTTTAGACACTGTAGGGGTACCATGCTCATGCACTGGTACCCTCACCTATGGTATAGTGCACCCTGCCTTAGGGCTGTAAGGCCTGCTAGAGGGGTGTCTTACCTATACGGCATAGGCAGTGAGAGGCTGGCATGGCACCCTGAGGGGAGTGCCATGTCGACTTACTCGTTTTGTCCCCACTAGCACACACAAGCTGGCAAGCAGTGTGTCTGTGCTGAGTGAGAGGTCTCCAGGGTGGCATAAGACATGCTGCAGCCCTTAGAGACCTTCCTTGGCATCAGGGCCCTTGGTACTAGAAGTACCAGTTACAAGGGACTTATCTGGATGCCAGGGTCTGCCAATTGTGGATACAAAAGTACAGGTTAGGGAAAGAACACTGGTGCTGGGGCCTGGTTAGCAGGCCTCAGCACACTTTCAATTGTAAACATAGCATCAGCAAAGGCAAAAAGTCAGGGGGCAACCATGCCAAGGAGGCATTTCTTTACACAACCCCCCCCCCCCCAAACGAAAGAGGATGAGACTAACCTTTCCCAAGAGAGTCTTCATTTTCTAAGTGGAAGAACCTGGAAAGGCCATCTGCATTGGCATGGGCAGTCCCAGGTCTGTGTTCCACTATAAAGTCCATTCCCTGTAGGGAGATGGACCACCTCAACAGTTTAGGATTTTCACCTTTCATTTGCATCAGCCATTTGAGAGGTCTGTGGTCAGTTTGAACTAGGAAGTGAGTCCCAAAGAGGTATGGTCTCAGCTTCTTCAGGGACCAAACCACAGCAAAGGCCTCCCTCTCAATGGCACTCCAACGCTGCTCCCTGGGGAGTAACCTCCTGCTAATGAAAGCAACAGGCTGGTCAAGGCCATCATCATTTGTTTGGGACAAAACTGCCCCTATCCCATGTTCAGAGGCATCAGTCTGCACAATGAACTGCTTAGAATAATCTGGAGCTTTTAGAACTGGTGCTGAGTACATTGCCTGTTTCAGGGTGTCAAAGGCCTGTTGGCATTCCACAGTCCAGTTCACTTTCTTGGGCATTTTCTTGGAGGTGAGCTCAGTGAGGGCTGTCACAATGGATCCATATCCCTTCACAAACCTCCTGTAATACCCAGTCAAGCCAAGGAATGCCCTGACTTGAGTCTGGGTTTTTGGAGCTACCCAGTCCAGAATAGTCTGGATCTTGGGTTGGAGTGGCTGAACTTGGCCTCCACCTACAAGGTGTCCCAAGTAAACCACAGTTCCCTGCCCTATCTGGCATTTGGATGCCTTGATAGAGAGGCCTGCAGATTGCAGAGCCTTCAAAACCTTCTTCAGGTGGACCAGGTGATCCTGCCAGGTGGAGCTAAAGACAGCAATATCATCAAGATAAGCTGTGCTAAAGGACTCCAAGCCAGCAAGGACTTGATTCACCAACCTTTGGAAGGTGGCAGGGGCATTCTTTAAACCAAAGGGCATAACAGTAAACTGATAATGCCCATCAGGTGTGGAGAATGCTGTTTTCTCTTTTGCTCCAGGTGCCATTTTTATTTGCCAGTACCCTGCTGTCAAGTCAAAGGTACTTAAGAATTTGGCAGCACCTAATTTATCTATGAGCTCATCAGCTCTTGGAATTGGATGAGCATCTGTCTTGGTGACAGAATTGAGCCCTCTGTAGTCCACACAAAACCTCATCTCTTTCTTTCCATCTTTGGTGTGAGGTTTGGGGACTAAGACCACTGGGCTAGCCCAGGGGCTGTCAGAGCGCTCAATTACTCCCAATTCCAGCATCTTGTGGACTTCCACCTTGATGCTTTCCTTAACATGGTCAGACTGTCTAAAGATTTTGTTCTTGACAGGCATGCTGTCTCCTGTGTCCACATCATGGGTACACAGGTGTGTCTGACCAGGGGTTAAGGAGAAGAGTTCAGGAAACTGCTGTAGGACTCTCCTACAATCAGCTTGCTGTTGGCCAGAGAGGGTGTCTGAGTAGATCACTCCATCTACTGTGCCATCTTTTGGGTCTGATGACAGAAGATCAGGGAGAGGTTCACTCTCTGCCTCCTGATCCTCATCTGTTACCATCAACAGATTGACATCAGCCCTGTCGTGGAAGAGCTTAAGGCGGTTTACATGGATCACCCTCTTGGGGCTCCTGCTGGTGCCCAGGTCCACCAGGTAGGTGACCTGACTCTTCCTTTCTAGTACTGGGTAAGGGCCACTCCATTTGTCCTGGAGTGCCCTGGGAGCCACAGGCTCCAGAACCCAGACTTTCTGCCCTGGTTGGAACTCAACCAGTGCAGCCTTTTGGTCATACCAAAACTTCTGGAGCTGTTGGCTGGCCTCAAGGTTTTTGGTTGCCTTTTCCATGTACTCTGCCATTCTAGAGCGAAGGCCAAGTACATAGTCCACTATGTCCTGTTTAGGCTCATGGAGAGGTCTCTCCCAGCCTTCTTTAACAAGGGCAAGTGGTCCCCTTACAGGATGACCAAACAGAAGTTCAAAGGGTGAGAATCCTACTCCCTTCTGTGGCACCTCCCTGTAAGCGAAAAGCAGACATGGCAAGAGGACATCCCATCTCCTTTTGAGCTTTTCTGGGAGCCCCATGATCATGCCTTTTAATGTCTTGTTGAATCTCTCAACCAAGCCATTAGTTTGTGGATGGTATGGTGTAGTGAATTTATAAGTCACTCCACACTCATTCCACATGTGTTTTAGGTATGCTGACATGAAGTTGGTACCTCTGTCAGACACCACCTCCTTAGGGAAACCCACTCTGGTAAAGATACCAATGAGGGCCTTGGCTACTGCAGGGGCAGTAGTCGACCTAAGGGGAATAGCTTCAGGATACCTGGTAGCATGATCCACTACTACCAGGATATACATATTTCCTGAGGCTGTGGGAGGTTCCAGTGGACCAACTATGTCCACACCCACTCTTTCAAAGGGAACCCCCACCACTGGAAGTGGAATGAGGGGGGCCTTTGGATGCCCACCTGTCTTACCACTGGCTTGACAGGTGGGGCAGGAGAGGCAAAACTCCTTAACCATGTTGGACATATTGGGCCAGTAGAAGTGGTTGACTAACCTCTCCCACGTCTTGGTTTGTCCCAAATGTCCAGCAAGGGGAATGTCATGGGCCAATGTTAGGATGAACTCTCTGAACAGCTGAGGCACTACCACTCTCCTAGTGGCACCAGGTTTGGGGTCTCTGGCCTCAGTGTACAGGAGTCCATCTTCCCAATAGACCCTATGCGTTCCATTTTTCTTGCCTTTGGACTCTTCAGCAGCTTGCTGCCTAAGGCCTTCAAGAGAGGGACAGGTTTCTTGTCCCTTACACAGCTCCTCCCTTGAGGGTCCCCCTGGGCCTAAGAGCTCAACCTGGTAAGGTTCAAGCTCCAAAGGCTCAGTTCCCTCAGAGGGCAGAACTTCTTCCTGAGAAGAGAGGTTCCCTTTCTTTTGCTGTGTTGCAGTTGGTTTCCCAACTGACTTTCCTGTTCTCTTGGTAGGCTGGGCCATTCTTCCAGACTCCAGCTCTACTTGTTCACCCTGTGCCTTGCACTGTGCTCTTGTTTTCACACACACCAGTTCAGGGATACCCAGCATTGCTGCATGGGTTTTTAGTTCTACCTCAGCCCATGCTGAGGACTCCAGGTCATTTCCAAGCAGACAGTCCACTGGGATATTTGAGGAGACCACCACCTGTTTCAGGCCATTGACCCCTCCCCATTCTAAAGTAACCATTGCCATGGGATGTACTTTTCTCTGATTGTCAGCGTTGGTGACTGTGTAAGTTTTTCCAGTCAGGTATTGGCCAGGGGAAACCAGTTTCTCTATCACCACGCTGACACTGGCACCTGTATCCCTCAGGCCCTCTATTCTAGTCCCATTAATTAAGAGTTGCTGTCTGTATTTTTGCATGTTAGGCGGCCAGACAGCTAGTGTGGCTAAATCCACCCCACCCTCAGAAACTAGAGTAGCTTCAGTGTGGACCCTGATTTGCTCTGGGCACACTGTTGATCCCACTTGGAGACTAGCCATACCAGTGTTACCTGGATGGGAGTTTGGAGTGGAACCTTTCTTGGGACAGGCCTTGTCTCCAGTTTGGTGTCCATGCTGTTTACAGCTATGACACCAGGCCTTTTTGGGATCAAAGTTTTTACCCTTGTACCCATTGTTTTGTGAAGAGGCTCTGGGCCCACCCTCCTGTGCAGGTTTTTGGGGGCCTGTAGAAGACTCTTTACTATTTTTAGTTTTGGTTGTCTCATCACCCTTCCCCTGGGGAGTCTTTGTGACCCCTTTCTTTTGGTCACCCCCTGTTGAAGTCTTGGACACCCTTGTCTTGACCCAATGGTCCGCCTTCTTTCCCAATTCTTGGGGAGAAATTGGTCCTAGGTCTACCAGATGCTGATGCAGTTTATCATTGAAACAATTACTTAACAGGTGTTCTTTCACAAATAAATTGTACAGCCCATCATAATTACTTACACCACTGCCTTGAATCCAACCATCTAGTGTTTTCACTGAGTAGTCAACAAAGTCAACCCAGGTCTGGCTCGAGGATTTTTGAGCCCCCCTGAACCTAATCCTGTACTCCTCAGTGGAGAATCCAAAGCCCTCAATCAGGGTACCCTTCATGAGGTCATAAGATTCTGCATCTTGTCCAGAGAGTGTGAGGAGTCTATCCCTACACTTTCCTGTGAACATTTCCCAAAGGAGAGCACCCCAGTGAGATCTGTTCACTTTTCTGGTTACACAAGCCCTCTCAAAAGCTGTGAACCATTTGGTGATGTCATCACCATCTTCATATTTAGTTACAATCCCTTTAGGGATTTTCAACATGTCAGGAGAATCTCTGACCCTATTTATATTGCTGCCACCATTGATGGGTCCTAGGCCCATCTCTTGTCTTTCCCTCTCTATGGCTAGGATCTGTCTTTCCAAAGCCAATCTTTTGGCCATCCTGGCTAACTGGATGTCCTCTTCACTGGGGCTATCCTCAGTGATTTCAGAGGTGTTGGTCTCTCCTGTGAGGGAACCAGCATCTCTGACTATTATTTTTGGAGTCAGGGTTTGAGGGACCCTGTTCTCCCTAGATAGGACTGGTAGGGGGGAATTGTCCTCCAAGTCACTATCCTCTTCCTCTGAGTTGCCACCCTCAGAGGGGTTGGCCTTTTCAAACTCTGCCAAAAGCTCCTGGAGCTGTATTTTGGTAGGTTTGGGGCCCATTGTTATTTTCTTTATTTTACAGAGTGACCTTAGCTCCCTCATCTTAAGATGGAGGTAAGGTGTGGTGTCGAGTTCCACCACAGTCACATCTGTGCTAGACATTTTGCTTCTAAAAGTTGGAATACTTTTTAAGAATCTACAACTGGTTCTAGAATCTAATTCAAACTTTTACAAACTTTTAAACTCTAAAAGAAATGCTAAACAGGATCTAACTTTTAAGGAACCCTTTTAAGGAATTTAGAAAACTTTTCAAATTGCAAAAATCAATTTCTAATGACAATTTTGGAATTTGTCGTGTGATCAGGTATTGGCTGAGTAGTCCAGCAAATGCAAAGTCTTGTATCCCACCGCTGATCCACCAATGTAGGACGTTGGCTCTGTATGTGCTATTTCAAAGTAAGGAATAGCATGCACAGAGTCCAAGGGTTCCCCTTAGAGGTAAAATAGTGGAAAAAATAGATAATACTAATGCTCTATTTTGTGGTAGTGTGGTCGAGCAGTAGGCTTATCCAAGGAGTAGTGTTAAGCATTTGTTGTACATACACATAGACAATAAATGAGGTACACACACTCAGAGACAAATCCAGCCAATAGGTTTTTATATAGAAAAATATCTTTTCTTAGTTTATTTTAAGAACCACAGGTTCAAATTCTACATGTAATATCTCATTCGAAAGGTATTGCAGGTAAGTACTTTAGGAACTTCAAATCATCAAAATTGCATGTATACTTTTCAAGTTATTCACAAATAGCTGTTTTAAAAGTGGACACAGTGCAATTTTCACAGTTCCTAGGGGAGGTAAGTATTTGTTAGGTTAACCAGGTAAGTAAGACACTTACAGGGCTTAGTTCTTGGTCCAAGGTAGCCCACCGTTGGGGGTTCAGAGCAACCCCAAAGTCACCACACCAGCAGCTCAGGGCCGGTCAGGTGCAGAGTTCAAAGTGGTGCCCAAAACACATAGGCTAGAATGGAGAGAAGGGGGTGCCCCGGTTCCGGTCTGCTTGCAGGTAAGTACCCGCGTTTTCGGAGGGCAGACCAGGGGGGTTTTGTAGGGCACCGGGGGGGACACAAGTCCACACAGAAATTTCACCCTCAGCAGCGCGGGGGCGGCCGGGTGCAGTGTAGGAACAGGCGTCGGGTTCGCAATGTTAGTCTATGAGAGATCTCGGGATCTCTTCAGCGCTGCAGGCAGGCAAGGGGGGGATTCCTCGGGGAAACCTCCACTTGGGCAAGGGAGAGGGACTCCTGGGGGTCACTTCTCCAGTGAAAGTCCGGTCCTTCAGGTCCTGGGGGCTGCGGGTGCAGGGTCTCTCCCAGGCGTCGGGACTTTAGGTTCAAAGAGTCGCGGTCAGGGGAAGCCTCGGGATTCCCTCTGCAGGCGGCGCTGTGGGGGCTCAGGGGGGACAGGTTTTGGTACTCACAGTATCAGAGTAGTCCTGGGGTCCCTCCTGAGGTGTTGGATCGCCACCAGCCGAGTCGGGGTCGCCGGGTGCAGTGTTGCAAGTCTCACGCTTCTTGCGGGGAGCTTGCAGGGTTCTTTAAAGCTGCTGGAAACAAAGTTGCAGCTTTTCTTGGAGCAGGTCCGCTGTCCTCGGGAGTTTCTTGTCTTTTCGAAGCAGGGGCAGTCCTCAGAGGATGTCGAGGTCGCTGGTCCCTTTGGAAGGCGTCGCTGGAGCAGGATCTTTGGAAGGCAGGAGACAGGCCGGTGAGTTTCTGGAGCCAAGGCAGTTGTCGTCTTCTGGTCTTCCTCTGCAGGGGTTTTCAGCTAGGCAGTCCTTCTTCTTGTAGTCGCAGGAATCTAATTTTCTAGGGTTCAGGGTAGCCCTTAAATACTAAATTTAAGGGCGTGTTTAGGTCTGGGGGGTTAGTAGCCAATGGCTACTAGCCCTGAGGGTGGGTACACCCTCTTTGTGCCTCCTCCCAAGGGGAGGGGGTCACAATCCTAACCCTATTGGGGGAATCCTCCATCTGCAAGATGGAGGATTTCTAAAAGTTAGAGTCACTTCAGCTCAGGACACCTTAGGGGCTGTCCTGACTGGCCAGTGACTCCTCCTTGTTTTTCTCATTATTTTCTCCGGCCTTGCCGCCAAAAGTGGGGCCTGGCCGGAGGGGGCGGGCAACTCCACTAGCTGGAGTGTCCTGCTGGGTTGGCACAAAGGAGGTGAGCCTTTGAGGCTCACCGCCAGGTGTGACAATTCCTGCCTGGGGGAGGTGTTAGCATCTCCACCCAGTGCAGGCTTTGTTACTGGCCTCAGAGTGACAAAGGCACTCTCCCCATGGGGCCAGCAACATGTCTCGGTTTGTGGCAGGCTGCTAAAACTAGTCAGCCTACACAGATAGTCGGTTAAGTTTCAGGGGGCACCTCTAAGGTGCCCTCTGTGGTGTATTTTACAATAAAATGTACACTGGCATCAGTGTGCATTTATTGTGCTGAGAAGTTTGATACCAAACTTCCCAGTTTTCAGTGTAGCCATTATGGTGCTGTGGAGTTCGTGTTTGACAGACTCCCAGACCATATACTCTTCTGGCTACCCTGCACTTACAATGTCTAAGGTTTTGTTTAGACACTGTAGGGGTACCATGCTCATGCACTGGTACCCTCACCTATGGTATAGTGCACCCTGCCTTAGGGCTGTAAGGCCTGCTAGAGGGGTGTCTTACCTATACGGCATAGGCAGTGAGAGGCTGGCATGGCACCCTGAGGGGAGTGCCATGTCGACTTACTCGTTTTGTCCCCACTAGCACACACAAGCTGGCAAGCAGTGTGTCTGTGCTGAGTGAGAGGTCTCCAGGGTGGCATAAGACATGCTGCAGCCCTTAGAGACCTTCCTTGGCATCAGGGCCCTTGGTACTAGAAGTACCAGTTACAAGGGACTTATCTGGATGCCAGGGTCTGCCAATTGTGGATACAAAAGTACAGGTTAGGGAAAGAACACTGGTGCTGGGGCCTGGTTAGCAGGCCTCAGCACACTTTCAATTGTAAACATAGCATCAGCAAAGGCAAAAAGTCAGGGGGCAACCATGCCAAGGAGGCATTTCTTTACATACCCCACATCAGAAAAGCCAGAACAGGAGGATGCTCCTTTTCCTACCTCTCAGCCACCGCCTGGAATGCCCTTCCTCTCCACATCAGACTAACCACCTCCCTCCTCAGATTCACAAAGTAACTGAAGACATGGCTTTTTCAAGAATCACCTCTCCGGTAAACGCTACACTCCCTCCCCCCCCCCGCACGGCTTGCGACCCTAATGGTTGAGTAGTTGCACTATACAAGCACTGATTGATTGAACATCATCAAAGTAGCAATTAGTAAACTCCTATTTTTTTCAAATCTTGTGGTATTTCCCATTCTTTCAGGACTCATAATGTTCTCTCTTGTTCTAGTAGTCTCTTCTTCTTCGCACACCTACCCATCAAAATTCATACTCACACCACCTGGACCCTCTTTTCTATACACTTAGGGCCAGATGTAGCAAAGGTTTTTACCCATTCTGTGTCTATGGGAAAAAGTGTTCGTACATATGGCCCTAAGTTCTCACGTTTCAAAATAACAATTCTTTTGAGGTTTCATACTTTACCATCACTTAATCTCACAGTAGTCTTCAAAATGTGTGTCACCTTAAAAGGCCCTGAAAATTGACTTTCTCCCTTTCTCACCTTCTAGAGTTTTTTTTTTTTTTTTTACTTTAACCAGTGTTCCAACTTCAATACCTGAACCTCCCCCAACTGATCCTCTTTCATTATTCTACCTTTGTTTGTATTTCCTATGGGTTTTCCTAACTATTTCCATGTCTACTTTACAAGAAGTAGACTTCACTAACCAGGCAAGATTAGTTTTGGTTCTTGGAACACAGCCTCTAATAATTTAAAATGGGGAATAGTTTGTCAAGTCATTAACTGTAATCCTATACATCTATACTGTCTTTTGAATTTGCGGCTCACAATCTTTCTTATCTCTCTGTATCTGGATTGCCCCTTTAAACACTCTATTAAACCTTGCAATCATACCGTTGCAACTAGTATTATATAGAGAAGTGTACGGTGTTCGATCGCAACCCTCTTAAAATATTCTCTTCCAGAAGGAGTGTAGTTTAATGGGAGAAATGGCGCACCAAGGAGAACTAGCTTACATTATATTAATCCGACTTCTATATCTGCAACGGTGCACTACAGTGGGGAATACACCCTAAAACCCCAAATATTGACTGAAAGAACAGTCAATTATCCGTATGAAAATGCTGAGGCACCCGTTGAACAAGTGTACAGTTGTCCTGAAGATACAGGCTTTCACCCTTATGATAAGTTCCTATGTATATAAAACAATTTTTTCAACAAATATTTTACAATAAACTGCTCAATGAAAAGCAGTAGATCATAGAAGTAATAATTCATAAATTTCCTAGTTCTTTAATTTCCAAACAAATACATCCATACTCCCCCTTATAATTCATTGCTCATTCCCTCAAAAATCAAAAAATATAAGTCCAATCTCTTTCAAGTTCATCGAACAGTCTAATAGTGATCCATGTTATCTCCAAAGTCCATTATGTTTGATCTTGAGTGTTCCTCCAAATATTTTCTATAGCTACCTTTCTCTTGTTCATATCTCCTTGGCCTTGTCTCATCCTCCGAAGTTCCTGTAAAAAAACACTTCTATTATCAGATTTGGCCTGCACAGATGTACCAGCTACTCCTTCTGTTTCACTTTCACTTGATATCACTCCACTTATAGATGTAGAGTACAGAAAAGTGGTGGGATGGTGTTACATTGAAACAATATATAAAATTGAATCGGATCCCAAGAGGTTTGAAGTCTCAGATTTTTCCCACATACGATGATCTAGATGTTGATTTACTGAGTCTATAGGATAAAGAATTGACAGCTAGTTCACTTAGACTGATGGAAATCCTAATAATTAACTCAGAAAGGAAGGTGGCCTCACTTCAAAAGGAAATTGATACCGTGGAGGGTGAAATTAAGGAGTTAATCCTTCCTGAGGCCACAGATAAAAATTATAAGATTTTGGAGGAAGTACTACTAAAGTATCAGGATGAAATTATGCAGGGAAAAACTCGGAAATTTAAGAGGGACGAGAGGGATTACGAGGCAGGTAGGATATTTACGTTTGCTAGAAAATATGACCATTTGGTGAATCTTCCACCGCCAAGACGGGGATCCCAAACATCACTGTCCTCTGACTCTACAGAGAACTCTCAGAGATTGTTAAAAAAATATGAGGAAGCACTGGTCTTTACTTACTCAGGATATGCTATTAAGGAGATAAATTGGTAATATACCAGAGGTTTCATTTAGGAGAGGTAACACCCTTAATAATATTCTCAGTCCTAGTTATCTTTCTGATACAACTAAATCAAGTTGGCTCAGTGTGTATAACCTGGGCTTCTACAAATGTGGCGAGTGTGCAGGTGGGCTTGGCAGGCCAAGAAAGAATTTTATGGTATGGGTGGAAGAAAATATGACATAAAATCCCATATCGATTGTAACACTAAGTTTGTGGTATATATGCTTATTTGCAAATGTGACAAAATATATGTGGGCAGTACGATACGCCAGCTTAAAGTTAGAATATCTGAACACTGGAGAGCGATAAGGCAGGAAGAGGAATGGTATCCTATAGCCTCTCATATGAAAGTATGTGACGCCCAGGGAATTCATAAAGAATTCAGGTTCTTTGACATTGACTACTGTGAATTAAAGCCACGAGGTGGTAATAGGGAATTGGATCTAAGAAGAATGGAATCCACATGGATCATACGATTAGGACCTGTAGAGCGTGGCCTGAACTCGGACTATGAGATGGAGTATTTTTTAGGTGAGAAATAGGTGGTATACATGTAAGAGAAAAATATTGAAGCTTGATGGTGCATTGTTATAATTACTCTGTTTTGAGCAGTATGTTTTGTGAAGTTTCTGATAACTATATGCATAGGTGTTGTTTTTAGGTAGCATTTTAGCTATAGGATTTGTCTGGAGTGCAGGTTATAATATTAGAGGTGTTTGAGCCTATATAAGAGAAGGGTGTGAACTCACCAGTTACTATGTTGAATTCTATTATTTGAATGTGATTAAGAACCTGTTTTCATTTCATGTTATAATTAATCTAATAATTTAGATTGTGTAATGTGAATAGCATTGGCACTATATAGTCATGGTAGATTTGGTTTTCTTTTTGGCTTTCAGGTATTTCCTTTAATCATTATGTTAATATTCTAACTACTTCTCAGTACCAAATTATTTAAGAATAATTTTATTTGGTTAATACTATTCAGTAGTACGATCGGTACAATAATTGTTCACGTTTTGGTAAAGGTTTAGTGTTTATGGAAAGATGGCAGGCACTGTGGTTGGGGTTTATATAGATTTGATTTGGGATAGTCCGTTTTTTATTTCTTCTCTACTCCTTACAGGTGCTGGTAATCTTTAGACCTTTTTCTATTTTTATGACGGGACCGCGGTTTTTTAAAATGGCGCGGTGGGAACTTTGTTTCCCTTTTTGATAATGAGGATCGCGTACTCGCGGTAGTCTGTTATTGGCCATTACTCAGCATAATAAAATCAACAAAACTACGAAGGTAAGAATCTAGAGCCGAACATTGGGTGCTTCTTATTGTAGAAGGGATTTTTTATTCACGATAGTCTACAAATGGCTCTCTGATGAAATTATTTGGAGGATACGCTGGTCAATATATATGTGCGACAACCTGGCACGACTGAATAGAAGAGTTGAGACTTGCTTTGTACAGTCTATCAGACACACGTTTTGGCTTTCGAATTTGGATTAGAAATTGAATATAGCATAATCAGGTACAGAGTCTGACATTACTTGATTTTCGCATGTTTTTGGGTTTGGCTATAGGACAGCATGCTGAGTTTACACAAGACGTTTAGCACTTTTGTGGTGGATATTTGGTATTTTTGAAGCAATTTATTTCTAATATCTATAATATTGCAGTATCAGGAGATGCACTAGAATAAGAATGATTATCACTGAGCATTAAGTTCGCATAATCATTTTGGGCACGGTTTCCACTATAAGGCATAGTGTATGTTCACTAACAAGGGTGGGATTGCAAATTTGTTTTATAAATTGTATACTGATTTGTTTTCTATGGGATTACTGTTATAGGGGGTCCTGATGAAGTCCTATGGCACTACCCGGACGAAACACGTGTTGAGTGGGACAAGAGTGGGACAAATGAGTGGAATTTAAAAATACTCTTGTGAATTGAATATGTGATCATCTTTTGAACAACAAGTGGAATCAACAATTACCTTTGGAGATCGGATGAGTGAATTCATTTGGATCAAGATTGCATATAATTCTTTGGAGGTTGCAGATGCGAATTTATTTGGACTTTATATAGAATAAATGTGTTTTCTAAATTTGGATTAGACCGAATTTGGATTTCATTTAATTACTCTATTTCATTATCTGTGGGTATTAACGTGTGCCGTTACATATTTTTAAGGAGCAACAATGGATTATAGACTAAAAACCCAAGTATATGATCTGAATGATGACATACTGTGAAATAACATTAACCAAGAGGGAAAATGAGTTTCATTCAAGCGTAAAAGCTGTTTGTCGGTCTAGGATCAAATGCTACCCCACTTTGTCCCCCCATATGACAGAGACTGTTTATACGATGATAGGTCAATCAATCAATCAGAGAATTTATAATGCGCACTATGTACCCGTGAGGGCTTCAAGGCTCTAGGGGAGGAGGGAGGGGTGCTGCTACTGATCGAAGAGCCAAGTTTTGAGGACTCTTCTAAATGCGAGTAGGTCTTGGGTCTGGCATAGGTTGGTAGGGAGGGAGTTCCAGGTCTTGGCGGTAAGGTAGGAGAAGGATCTGCTGCCGGAGGTCTTTTGCTGGATGCGGGGGACGATGGCCAGGGCAAGGTTTGAGGAGCGGAGCAGGTGGGTGGGGGTGTAGAAGCTGAGTCTGCTGTTTAGGTAGGCAGGTCCGGTGTTGTGGAGGGCCTTGTGTGCATGGATGAGTAGTTTGAAAGTGATCCTCTTTTCTACAGGGAGCCAGGGAAGGTCTCTCAGGTGGTGGGAGATGTGGTTTCGGTCGGGGTACGTTGATGATTAGTCGGGGGGAGGTGTTTTGGATGCGCTGGAGGTGTCGTAGGTGTTTGGCAGGGATGCCTGTGTAGAGCGCGTTGCCGTAGTCTAGCTTGCTGCTGACGAGGGCCTGTGTCACGGTTCTTCTTATTTCGGTCAGAATCCACTTGTAGATCCTGCAGAGCATGCGAAGGGTGTTGTAGCAGGATGAGGAGACTGCGTTGACCTGTTTGGACATGGAGAGGGAGGAGTCGAGGATGAATCCTAGATTACGTGCATGGGTGGTGGGAGTAGGAGGGGTTCCCAGTGTGGTCGGCCACCACGAGTTGTCCTAGGCTGAGTGGGTGGGTCCGAGGAGGAGGACCTCCGTCATGTCCGAATTCAGCTTCAGTCTGCTGTTGCTCATCCATTCGGCGATTGGCTTTCATGCCCTCGTGGAGGTTGTTTTTGTCAGTGTGTGGGTCTTTGGTGAGGGAGAGGATGAGCTATGTGTCATCGGCGTAGGAGATGATGTTGAGGTCGTGTTGGCGGGCCATTTGTGCGAGGGGGGCCATGTAGATATTGAGCAGTGTAGAGCTGAGGGAGAAGCCCTGGGGAACGCTGCAGATGATGTTGGTGGCTTTGGATCAACAGGGGTGGAGGCGTACACTTTGGGTTCGGCCGTGGAGGTAGGAAGCGATCCAGTTGAGGGCTTTACCTTGTATTCCGGCTTCGAAGAGGCCGGCTATCAGGGTGCGTTGGCAGACTGTGTCGAAGGCGGCAGATAAGTCCAGGAGGATGAGGGCTGACGTTTCTCCGTTGTCTAGGTGGCGTCTGATGTCGTCTGTGGTGGCTAGGAGGGTGGTCTCGTGCTATGGTTCCGTCAGAGGGGTCCAGGATGTTGTGGTCTTCGAGGTGGCGGGTCAGTTGCGCGTTGGCGGTTTTTTTTTAGATAACCTTGAACGGGAGCAGGGAGATGGGACAGAAGTTTTTGAGATCTTGAGTGTCAGCTTTGGGCTTCTTCAGGAGGGCATGGATTTCGGCATGCTTCCAGCTTTCCGGGAAAGTCGCTGTCTCGAAGGAGATATTGATGACCTTTTGTAGTTGGGGGCTATGATTGCGTTGGCTTTGTTGTATACGTGGTGAGCGCATGGGACCAGCGGAGAGCCAGAGTGGATAGAGTTCATGATCTTGAGTGTCTCTGTGTCGTTGACGTTGGTCCAGGAGGTCAGGCGGTTAGTGCAGGAGGTGCTTGCGGGGATGGGGTCTGGCGTGGTTGTGGTGGAGAAGCTGTTGTGGATGTCGGTGATTTTCTGGAGGAAGTAGGTGGACAGGGAGTCGCAGAGTTCTTGAGATGGTGGGATGTCGTTGACGTTGGTGCTGGGGTTGGAGAGTTCTTTCACAATGTTGAAGAGCTCTTTGCTGTTTTGTGCGTTGTTATCCAGGTGGTCTTTGAAGGAGGATCTCTTGGTTATTCTAATGAGCTGGTGGTGCCTGCATGAGGCGTCCTTGAGGGCTGCGTGATTGTCGGGGTGCGTTCGTGGAGCCATTTCTTTTTTAGTTTCCGGCAGTCGCATTTGGAGCTCGTCGGTGAAGCAGGTGGCTTTTTTGCGGGCTTGGTTGTTGGGTGGGTTCTTGAGCGATGCTAGGGAGTTGGCGCAGTTGGTGATCCACTGTCTGAGGTTGAGGGTGGCGGTGTCTGGGTCGGGGGGTCAGTGGGAGGGTTCTGGGCTAGGGTATTTTTAAGTTGCTCTTCGGTGATTTTGCTCCAGCAGCGGCGGGGTGGTTGTTGGGGGCGGTGGTGCTTGGTTTGTTTCTTGAAGGTGAAGTGGATGCAGTGGTGTTCAGTCCAGTAGAGTTCGGTGGTGTGGTTGAAGGTGACGTGGGCGCTTGTGGTGAAGATGGGATCAAGCGTGTGGCCGGCGATGTGAGTGGGTGTGGTAACGAGTTGTCGGAGTCCGAGGTTGGCGATCAATGTGGTGGAGTTGAGGTCGTTGTTGTTTTCTAGGTGGAAATTGAGGTCTCTGAGGAGGACGTAGTCCGTGGAGGGGAGTGCGTGGGTGCTGGCGAGTTCGGCGATGGTGTCGTTGAAGGGTGCTCGTGGGCCCGGGGGTCTGTAGATGAGAGTTCCTCTGAGGTTGGTGTTGGGGTCGGTGTGGATCTGGAAGTGTAGGTGCTCGGTGGTCTTGAGGGTGTCGTCCGTGTAGGTGGAGACTTTGAGGGTGGATTTGTGGGCGATGGCTATTCCTCCTCCGATGCCGTTGGTGTGGCCTCTTCGGGTGATCTTGTAGCCGTCTGGGATGGCTATGGCGATGTCGGGTGCAGAGGAATCGTTCCACCAGGTTTCGGTCAGGAAGGCTTCGTCTGGGGCGGTGGTGTCGAGCAGGTCCCAGAGTGCGATGGCGTGCTTTTGTGCGGAGCGAATGTTGAGGAGTATGCAGTGGAGGTGGTTGGGTCCGGCTTTTGGGGGTTTCGCTGTTTTGTCGCAGGTGAATTTGCAGGTATGGCAGGAGAAGGGACCAAAGGTGTTCCTTGGAGAGGATTGGAAGCAGTCAGTGTTGTAGCCCGGGTTGAGGGCGTTGAGGTCGCTGGTCGTGTAGCGACGTCCGGAGGTGCGGGGGTCCCAAGGACCAGGGGGGGTGGCGCTGGGCGTGGTCCAGGTACGGACGGGCACAGACGGGCTTACCTCTGGTGTGCCTGCGGCGCGCCAACGGTGCAGACGCGCAGCGACCGCCATTAAGAAGGGAGGAGGGAGGGAGGAGCAGCTGGGAGGCAGGAGGGAGAGGTGAACGGGGTCGCAAGGGGGGCGGGCCGCAGGGACGCAGCGGCAGGGGAAGGGTGAGTGGCTCAGGGAGAGGGGGAGCGCACAAGGGGCCAAAGTGGAACAAAAACAGATGGACACAGCACAATAAAACACGGGGCAAGAAGCAGACACAGAGAGTGGAGTCAGACAGAAGGACACAGCACAAAATACGGGGCAAGAGACGGATACAAAGAGTGAAATCAAACAGGAGGACACGGCACAATAAAATACGGGGCAGGAGACAGGTAAAAAGAGTGAAATCAAACAGAAGGACACGGCACAGTAAAATACGGGGCAAGAGACCGGTACAAAGAGTGAAATCAAGCAGAAGGACACGGCACAATAAAATACAGGGCAAGAGACGGGTACAAAGAGTGAAATCAAACAGAAGGACATGGCACAAAAAAATACGGGGCAAGAGACGGGTACAAAGAGTGAAATCAAGCAGAAGGACACGGCACAATAAAATACGGGGCAAGAGACGGGTACAAAGAGTGAAATCAAACAGAAGGACACGGCACAATAAAATACGGGGCAAGAGACAGGTATAAAGAGTGAAATCAAACAGAGGGACACGGCACAGATAAGAAACAGAGCATAGAAAAATTTACTAATGCAGAAGCCTAGCAACGCTTACCAGAAGCCCACTAGACACCAGGGATGAGGCGCACGCGGGATGCCTGTGGGTGGAGGAGGGCCTCGAACACGCGAGCAGCAGCGTGGGCGGGGGTTGGGGACACTGAGGCAGCAAGGTGGTGCTGCGTTCGTGGGGGAGCGAGCTCCTGGCCAAAGATAGGTCAGAGGTCGCTCACCCTCGACGCGCAGCGACCGCCATTAAGAAGGGAGGAGGGAGGGAGGAGCAGCTGGGGGGTGGGAGGGAGAGGCGAATGGGGTCACGAGGGGGGCGGGGCCGCAGGGACGCAGCGGCAGGGGAACGGTGAGCGGCTCAGGGAGAGCCGGAGCGGGGGAGCACACAAGGGGCAAAAGTGGAACAAAAACAGATGGACACAGCACAATAAAACACTGGGCAAGAAGCAGGCACAGAGAGTGGAGTCAGACAGAAGGACACAGCACAATAAAATACGGGGCAAGAGACGGGTACAAAGAGTGAAATCAAACAGGAGGACACGGCACAATAAAATACGGGGCAAGAGACAGGTACAAAGAGTGAAATCAAGTAGAAGGACACGGCACAATAAAATACGGGGCAAGAGACGGGTACAAAGAGTGAAATCAAGCAGAAGGACACAGCACAATAAAATACAGGGCAAGAGGCAGGTACAAAGAGTGAAATCAAACAGAAGGATACGGCACAATAAAATACGGGGCAAGAGACGGGTACAAAGAGTGAAATCAAACAGAGGGACATGTCACAGATAAGAAACAGAGCACAGAAAAATGTACTAATGCAGAAGTCTAGCGACGCTTACCAGAAGCCCACTAGACACCAGGGATGAGGCGCAGGTGGGTGATTGCGGGTGGAGGAGGGCCTCGAACACACGAGCAGCGGCGGGGGTCGGGGACACGGAGGCAGCAAGGTGGTGTTGCGATCATGGGGGAGCGAGCTCCTGGCCAAAGGTAGGTCTGATGATATTTTTTCACATCCACGGGCCCCTCTATTCTGTACATTCCCAGGCCCTTTTGGCACAGCTATATCTTTATTTAGGAAGCCAGACTAATAATTTGGCTCACAATTTCCCTCCTTTTATTGCACACTCTGATAATCTTGTGATTGGATGTCCGAGGGCTGCCCTGACATTATAGTATTTGGAAAAAAACGGAGAATAATGAGCATCCCAGTTGGTTTTTACATGCTGAGTTGGGGGAAGGTAATAAAGAATGAAGTGAGGTGTACCACTAATAATACATCATTCCTCCTACTTTTGCTGGAGGTCACATTTGAATTGACACTGTCCCTTTCTATCGGGACATGACGAGTAATGATATAGAATATAACATGACTAGCTATACTGAATACAGTAATGCACTCCACATACATCGAGCATCTTTCCCTTAGACATTGAAAGAGGTTTATCCTCTGATTCGTTCTAGCTCTTCTTTGGCATCCATGGTGGGAGAGCAGCACGCATATCACTGATTGGCCCTCCGGTGATACGTCAGACGCAGGAGGTGTGATCCCATAGATACGCTCTTGACACGGACTAGTTTTAGTTAGGTAGCCATATTGAGGATCACTGAAAAGGGGGTCCCATTGGCTGGTCTGTGCCACATGGTACCCAGACACAGGATGAGGAGGCGTGTTCCTTCAGAGACACGTTCTGCTTTAAATATGGGCAAATGTGTATTACCGCTCAACGCAGATGGCGGCGGAAGCCTGGACTGAGAGGTATTGTAGGTATCAGCCCCAGAGCAGTCCCCTTGACGATGTAAGTGCAACTGATGGGAAAATGTGCTTTTTTGGGGGGGCTTTCAGTTCTTTGATACCCGGGGTAGCTTTACAGACTGGCATTTAATACCCCTTTGTATTACATTTGGTTATAGTGTGTGACTACAGGGGTGCGCACCCTACTCCTCCAGAGAAGTTAGGTGGTTACCAAAAACAGGTGAGTTTTATTTTTTGAGTTTGGATGCAGGAGTATGATCATTGATCTATATAATTAATATTATTGGGTGGATAGTTATATGTGTGGCACAACACAGAGTGAGATCTAATTCACACGATTGGCATTATGATATGCACAAGAGTATTATGTTTGTGCATGTAGACCACTAAATCAGAGAGGATGGGTGCAGTTTGTCTTGTCTACTTGTGTGTATTAACTGTACAGTGGAGAGGTTTTCAAGTCCATTAGCCACGCTGTGTAACTTTTTGCACCATTTGTGAATAAGCATGTCAAGAACATGTCTCTGAGTTTCTATGTTTTATCTTTTTGTCTCCCCTTATTTGGGGCTGTTTGTTTTCATCTGTCCCTTTCGAGGACTGCATATGTGCTTCAATCTTTAACAGGCAAGTTAAGGTACTCCATGCTGTATGCAGTGTCACAGAATACTACGCATGTTGCGCTTTTGATTACCAGCTGGGGATGCAACATCTTTTTCCTGTCCTTATAAAAGCCCTGGGCCAGATAGGCCTTCACAGGGGCTGGAACATGTTGACACATGAGTAATACATCTACCTAGATAAGGGTCATAGGACCATGAAATACCTAGAGACCCCCCCTATTCTTTATTTTTAGCCATACCTGCTGGCACTGCAAATAAAGGGATACCTTAGTGACCAGTAAGGTATTTTTATCTTTAGTCCCCAGTAGGATCAATACTAAGTGCTCCCGTCAGTCGGTTGAGCCCACCTTGGCTTGTAGGAGCCAAGGTGAACCCAGTGATGAGGCATGCCACTACTACAATGGGTGAGGGTCACTAGAAAAGAAATAATAATTTTCTTATGGTAAGGGAACTACACTGAGATAAGTGGTCAAGATTGCGACAAACTGGCAGGTACAGGGTTACTTCTTTGTTATAGTAACAAACTAGGACCTCCACACACTTTCATTAACAGTGGTAAATGGAGAACCTGAATCTGCGTAATTGTGTAGGCTCACTCCTCCAGTCATCATATCACAAAAGTTTTTTTTCTTTACTTTTTGGTGTTCAATATTAAACACATTAGTGACACTATCATTAATATTCTGAACAAATTTGCCTACACTTTTCTCCTGATCACCTAGTCACCAATTGTTAAGCTGATCACAGGAGCCTTGTACCGTAGAAGAAGTATTTATTCCTATAACTGTACACCACACACAGGTACACTCCTCCTTCGTCCAATTCCTCCCTGCAACTGTCACCAGCACAGACACAGAAATCCAATATAGAATGGGAGCTCACTCCATGACAAAACTACTCTTAACACAACAAACCCTATTTTTGATCGCTGTCTTGTATCAAAGATAGACATCTTACATACTGACTCATAATGTATGGCTAATGTTTTGATTTCATTCTAGTCACATATATTTTCTGCGCAAAGCCGTGATCCTGGCAGTAGCTTACCTGCCTAAATTTAGATCCCCGGATGTGATAGAGTAACATGGCCGACCGCCCGGGCATGCGCTCTAAAACCATGAATGCTCCCCGTGTTGCAGACTGGCGGCTCCTTCCTAAAATGTTGCACCTTTGATGCATACCTGTGATCCACAAGTACCGCCTTAGACTAGGAGGATTGAAAGTGTAGTCGCACTCCATCCAAAATCCCAAAAAAAAACTGGACTCACAAATATGGGGAAATAGGGTGAAATGTGCGTAGAAAGTATGGTTTAAAGTACCGCTATTCATACTCATTTTTCCTGCCTCATGACTGCATTTTTCGGGCGAGTTTCTATGAGATAAAAATGCAAAGACAAACTGCCTTTTAACTCTTATGTTCCTCATGTTCATCGGAACTTCTACAACTTGATAAAAGGGTGTGATTGCGCAGTAACCTGGATAGTTGGAAATACCTGCGCCTTGGTTGTTCCAGATCTGTAGGGATCGTCCACAGCCCACCTGCAGACCGCTGCCTGCCCCTGCTATGTTCCAATCCAAATGACCAAACCGATAAATGGAAAACAATGCACATAAAACTGACACCCACTGATTAGATGTAATGTAATTAACACATGTATACACAAGTAAAATATACAAAATTAAAGATCCAACTAACGTGCCCAATATCTTATGGAACACCATCTGCTGCTCTCTTTGTTGCCCCCTCCCCACTTTTGGGCAGGCCAGGCCTCTTTCTCCTGCAGCCTGCCCAGTTCACATATGAAGTCACAGCTCTAAATCTCCAATGCTGGCCCCTAAATCTCTTCTCGATTCTTAGTCTGTAATTGCCCAAATTTATTGAGAAAGACTTGTTTGCTTTTACTGGCTTCTGGATTTTCGATCACAGTTTTCATTTTTTTTGTGGCCTTCGTGATGTGCTGTTAATCCGAATGACCGCATCACCCTAATTCTTGCTGGCGTAATCCTTCACCTTTGTAAATCCCAGAGCAAGAGATTCACCAGTGACTGTTTAACTCTGTCGCACAGACTGGAAATTTCGATATTTTGTCCTGCATTAGTCATGCTCGGGTAATAGGTTTTAAAGGTTTGAGCTTTAATGATGCATGCTCTTCTTTCCAAACAATATTAATTCACTTCTTGAAGTTTTCAGTTAAATTAACCGGGAGTTACTGATAAAATTCCCATACGATAACACACATATTTCCACATTGTGTTTTCTCATGATGGTGACACCCTTGTGGCCAAGGTCGCGGATGCTGATTTGATGGACTAGTTTGCACTGGGTTTTTCCTCCTCTATTTGTAATTCTGCCCTCGGAGTGACAGATCAATTAAGCATGTCACCTGACAGGCATGTCTGCAGACCTTAGTGCAGATACTGTTCACAAACATGCCCATTTAATCAATAATTTCAAATATAAAATGTTAACAAAAGATAGTAGGATTGCATACGTGTTTCATTGCTCATAAAAACACCTGTAATAAAATACACTGACAGTGGCAAATTTCCAATGCTCGTCAAAATCGAGTTTGCCAGATTATTTCAGCACAATATATCTCACATGACAGGCTGCCCTATAAAAAGCATTCTGTAGTATGATTTTTATCGGCAGCAACTGAATGGATTTTTGCCATGCATCAAAGACACCCCGATTAGAATCAACTGCCTTCAGAGCTCGGATGACAGTTTTAACAATAGGTAACTTTATGTCAGTGGCCGTAAAAGCTGCATATTCTGTGTGAGGGAACGAAGCATCCGTAAAGGGAACGGTGGGCCAATCCACTCACTGCACACATCTGCCGGGCAGAGCCCACTGGACCGAAGCATTAGTCCTATATCTATGGCACATAGGACAATAAAGTACTATGATTGGCAGTATCTCAACGCACTGACAGTCTAGAGCTGTGATAGCAGGCACTAAAGGAACATCTGTGTTAACCAGTATTGCAGCATCATTATAAACACGTTCGATGCACCAACCCTGGCTTTTTATATTCGCCAACCTGAGGCAAATCTGCCTAATAATTAAAGGGGCACCCAGAGAAGATGAAGACAGTTTAATTTGCATCACTAACAACCACTAGCGATAGCCAATCTAGGAAGCTGCTTTGTTTAAAGAGGTCGAAGGGAGGCTGGAGCTGTATTGTGACGTCATTAACTGGATGGCCCCTTTAAGAGTGAGCAGGAGTGGTGGCTCCAACCATATACTGCCAGATTCACAAAACATTCACGCACAAAAGGCTTGATGTGTGAGTAGATAGAATTAATAAAAGCTGAATTTGCATTCGTAAACCCATTTACTCGTGCATAGTATTACCCAACAACGATGTAATATGGCACAAGTGTAAATCCTCCTCAAACTTCAGGGAGGGTACCGCCAGTGCGAAAATGGCCTACAATGGCAAGACCAGCTCATTGATTCAGCCTGCTAATACCGCTTCTTAATTGGTTAATAGCAACGTCTGTAATCTACTGCACTTTAAAATGTCAAAACAGCAATATAATTTGCTGCATTAAAAACTATAAATATTACTTCAGGTGCAAGATTCCGATTCTATACTTCCATTTTGCTGGCTAATTGTGTGACCTGGTGAGTGAAAATGACATTTCCTAGCAGTGCATGAAGATACAATTTAAGACCTTCTTAGAACACTTTTGAAGAAAGGTCAAAGATGTTAATATGAGGAACGTGGTACAAGGCTTGATAGCCTTTTTCGTTTATGTGGAGAGCTGTAAAATATTTTTCAGGAAAAAAACGCTCCTTGGGTTGTTTTAGTGTCTGATCATACATCCAAATGAGAGAACTGTAGCGTCACAACTCAGTCTACTTGACACAAATTATTTCAGTAACTAAACACCTAAGGAAAGAGCCAGAGGTAGAACATGGCAGACATCAGTGTGGTGAATGGTAAACTGAGTTTTTTGGGAACTAAATATGTTTTCTGAAATACAGGCTAGTCCCATCTTTGAAAATAATACGTTTGTTTCCGTACTGTACATCATACCATGTTTATTTCTGCGGTTTTAGAGGTATGTATAATTTCCCAATTGAATAGTACTCTTTATCACCGATGAGGAGTAGTTTTTTTTCCTTTTTTTAGGATTTGGCTCCATCACTTGCTGGTCACACACCGATCTCAGAGGTATATTATGTGTCACAATGCTAGACATATTTGCGTACAGTTGGGTGATCTGTGGGTTAGTAACATTTGTTCCTCAGTCTTGGAGGATTCATTTTATGCTGGTCTAGTGGCTTACCACTGAACGTTAGTGTCATGTGTCCTCCTTCCGCCGACTACCATCATTGACTTTCCTTTGTGTTCATCTTTGTCCTTTTCATGCCTCCTCGTTTCACCAGAGTCTTGGGAGTTTGGGACAGGGCCTTTTGGGAAGAAACAGTATTAGTTGTATACTTCTCCTCTCCTTCCATGTATCTGGTCACACCACCCGTATTGCCCCTAGCACTAACACTCCTGGCTTTCATCTCCTACCTTCTCCTGACTGCCTGACATGGCCTGGCGGCCTCACCCCTTCTTTTGGTGTAGACTTGGTGCCCAGAACTGTCTAGTTTAGTGAGGGCCATAAAGAATATGTGCCAGATGTACCAAACGATTTTACCCATTCTGTGTCTATGGGAAAAAGCTTTCGTACACATGGCCCTATCTTCTTAAAGCCAACATGCCAGCTCAATACTGTACCCTTTCACCGGGTTAGCACTTTACGAGCTGCTAGTGGTGGCTCCTCCACTATGGCCGAGGAGCGTCGCCCCCTCGCCAGCAGCCACCGCTGCAAATACTTTAACAACGAAAGGATAATAAACTATGTTAATTATCCTTTCGTTGTTAAAGGGTGTGGCATTGGGGATGACGAGCATTGAGGGGAGTGCACTGTGCCCTCTCCTTAGGACACGTGTGTTTGGCCGGCCGTCTCGGTGTGCAGGTGCGTTTTTTTTTATTTTTATTTTATTAGTACCCCACCTACCCAAACCCTGCCCTGCCCCCTGCAACCCCAGCAAGCCGCAACTGTGAGCTGCGTTCCTTGGCCTGCAGGTTAGCTCCTGGCTGTAAACTTCCCTGCGGTCTCACCTGCAAGATTTCCTTATTTCTAGGTTATTACTAAAAATTACTTTTGTTATGCATATTTTAAAGCTTTGGAAAGGTACATTTTAGAACTGCAACAAATATTTCGAGCAAATCTTCTTTCAGAAGAGATAACTTGCCTTAACCCCCTTTTTGTGTTTAAGAGGTCCTTTCAGAATAGGGATATGTGAAATGTTCATGATTTGCAAGTGCATAATTAAGCTAAATTGCAGAAAAGGTTAGCAAAATTATGTGTAACTAAGGGAAATGCAAAGTTGGCATTAAACATTATATTTTAGCGTGCAGTGAGTCCTTACATCTATTTTGGACACGAAGAGGCATTTCACACGACAATATAGTCCAAGGAACACTGGCTTTTCCAGCAGCAGCTGTTAACATTCTGGCCATTTGTGTTGTTCCTGTGCTCTCATGCTAATTTTTTGGAGTGATTCGGGCATGGTTATGCAACATGGCATAATATCGTAATTGTTGGAATTTTACCTAACAAATATAACTCGAAATTACATGATGTTAAACTGATGTCATGGAAATGTTGCCCTGGCCTAGTTCTGAACTGCCTGATAATGCGCCAGAGGGGAAGAACTGTCCAATAATAGAATTACCTACACTTTTTTGTTCTCTCGACCATTATGAACACTGCAGGCAATTACCGTGAGGTGTACAGAAATAATTCCCATTTCCTGTTGATATATATCAAAATGCCCATAGCAGATTTGTGCTACCATAGGAACTTTGCAGTAATGACTGGCACACACAATTTGACCAAATTCCCCCAAAACTGCAGGCATATTCGAAATAATTGCGTAAATATCTGTTGACAGTACCAGAACCAGCTCAGCCATGTTGGCTATATTAAACTTGAACATCCAAGCCGTGTTGTTTTGCTTGTAATGAATTTGTTTAATTTGATTCCACATTGTCTTTGTTTCCATTGTTCTGCTCTTGGAGGTTTTCTTTTCTTTACAAATTGCGGTCAGCGCTCATGAAACAGTTAAGCTACATTAAGAACCACAGAAACGAGCTTCAAATGGCAGCCATTTTTATAATGGAATCAGGATAAATGACTTGTCTGCTGGTAGCGCTGCGCCACCTGGTTCTGGTCCTCTTAATGCGAAGCTCTACAATCTGTTTACAGCGCCGGCTTTGCCAAGGAAGTCAGAGGAGAGTAAACAAGGGATTCATCATTTGTGGGCCCGTACGTTACCAGTAGATTATCTTGTCACATGCTGTATCCTCTCCTCAGGTGATGTGTGTTGATGTGTAATGTTACAGTAATGTCCCTTCGGAGACAGAGCGGGCAACTATAGTCAGCGCCACAGAAAACTCAGCAAAGCATCGGCGAGGCCCATCGTTTTAGCTTTTGTACCTTGAGAAGATGTTCAGGGGCTTAAGTAATGCACAGCACATGGGCAGCAGTAGCAACGCTTTTGCTATACACTGAGAATGGTCCACTGCTGATGCATATGATGTGTGTGAGTTTAGTCTGCTGTTACCCGTCTTGTAACTGCTGTGCCTTTCTTGTATGTTGAAGCAGCTTGAGGAAATCTAACTAAACAAAAGCCACCATGTTTGACGTTATCAAGGGGAAGTTAGAAAGGGATGGACAGTGCCTGGGGGCCATGGGGTGCGGATTACATGTTTCATGGGGTATGGAGCGCAAAGTGTGATGGTGTAGGTTGGGCACTGTGAAAAGAGATTGAGTATGGATGCAATTGAGGAGCAGAGAGTATAAGGAGGGATGTTAGTGTGCGATGGGAAACTGAGTTTAAGTGGAAACACTGGGGGACAAACTACAAGCGGTTTAGAAGTGCTCGGTTTAGTGGGGCAGGGAGCACATGGTGTGAAGTACTGGGGGGTTTAGTTATTGGGGAGTGCACGTGCAAGAGGTTTGGAACCCAGAGGGTGGAGACACATGGAATAAGGGCTTGAAAACACAGGGTAGATGGGATACTATGGTGGGAAGGCTGGGTACACTAGGGTGGTAGGGAGAATAAGATGCAAGGGCTGCAAAATGCATAGGATAAAATGTGAAAGATGCAGTGTACTAATAGTGCAGGTTGCGAAGGCAAAGCTTATAGTGCAGGGAAAGTTAAAATAGCAAGTGAGAGCTGTTGGGGTGGGAATGCCCCCCGCATGGTGTACATACAGATTTCCCTGTCTAGAGCAGTGTTGGTCTGGCCTGTAAGGCAATCTGACAGTGTCCGTAGGTTTGGTCTGACAGGTCAGTGTGTGGGCCATTTTTTGGCTGTTTGTGGGCCTGTTTTATGGTCTGCTGGGCTAGTTTTTACTGTTGATTTCCCTGATATTAAAACAAACATTGCTTGCCGCGCCCTCAAATCCATGCAATCTTCCATACCTTGCCAAACACACATACAGAATGCCTTTACAAGTTTGCAAATATGGACCACTTTTTTGCTTTCTTATTCACGAATGGAGGAAGCTTTTATTTTGGTGCCTGGTCCTATTTTCTGTTCCTCTCCTACCTTGGCCATGTGCGCCCGACTGCATGTATCATGTATCATGGTGTTTGACTTTGGCCCTAGCCTCACACTAATCTGTGTGCACAGAGGCCTATACCTGTCCCTCGATAATGAATGAGGTCCTGGAGCTGTTGTGTGACCTGAAGAGTGGCACCATACGTGCCCTTATTACACTGACAGCAGACAACTACTCCTGTCTTGGGTTCAGCACATGGAGCGTTAGTGGCATCGTACCATGTTTTGTGAATTTATAGTTGTGACCACACCTTTTTTTGTGTGTTAATGGAGCGGAGGTCTGTTGGCCCTCTTATGTAAAGTTCAGCTTCAATGTACTAACCCAGGTCCTATCTGTAACCTTCTAAGTGTGTGTTGTGCATGATTGTGTATGTGGCCTGCATGGTACATACATTGTGTGTATGAATGAGACAGGGTTATAGATGCCTATGGCATCCACTGTTGATGCCCCGGCCTTGTGCACTTAATTGAAGTTAGATTGTTTTCTCAGACAGTGGACGTGTATGGCTGAAGCTAATGTGGGGACAGACTAGACAATGCTCCTGGAGTAATTCAGTTAGGCCTTTTCAGGATGCAGTCGTCCGTAGCACTGCTACTTAGTAGATGGTGAACTGAAGGATGAGACTGCAGTCTGTGTTAATTAAGGTGAAACCAGCCTTGTCTTTCCCCTTCGGTGGCAAGCTCACACCTCTTTGTGCCTCTGTTGTCCATGGTATAGACTGGAGACTACTGTGCTGTAAGAGCGTCACTCTAAACAAAGGCTATGTTCGGACAGCAGCCTGGAAAAAACACTTTAAAGAAGAACCACCCAAAGTGGTAGTGAAAGTATAGACAGTGGATCCACATCTCCTCTTGGTTTTGGCTATATAAACGTGGAACCCATTCTTCCAATTGTTGTTCCAGTTCTATACCAAGAAAGGGAATGTTCTGCATAGGACTTGGAGGACTGCTGTGATACCAGAGCTGGCATCTGCCTTGCGGCCAGCCAGGGCCAGACTAGAAACCCAAAGCATCCCCGTGGGGGTTGGATGCAAGTGTGAAGCCCTACTGTTTTTGTTACTGGAGGCCGATATTCCCGCACTACTGCAAAACTGGACCCCAGTAACATCTTTAGGAGTACTGCCTGTCATGTTGGAGCCTGGTGCAGAAAGACCCCAGTTCTTGTGGTGTCCTCAAGAGGATGGCGAGTGATGTGCATCCGCTAGCTGTTGGCAGGCGACAGACTATCCAGGCAGGAATTAAAGTATCACAGCTAACTGGTGCCGCTGTGATGAAGACTAAGAGTGAGGCTGGCATATGCCACTATCACACTTGAGGCCCTGTAACCCCTGCTTGTCTCATGGCCCTGAAGGGTTCAGATAGAAACTCAAAGTACAAAGGTCGGCATGCTTTACTTAAACCCCCAGGTCAGGTGTTGCAGAAGCAGCAGAAATGCAGTTGGACTAACTACGTTTTAAAAAAAATCTCTTCATTGAGTGTTTGACATAGGTCAGCATGGGACCAAGTTAAATATCAGGCTTCAGAGCCTTTACAGGCTAGAGCATCACACATTGCCCAGCGGGACAACTGAATGCTCCAAAAGTGTGACTAACCAGGATGTAAAACATGAGAAAATAACAAAGCAAAAAAATTAACCCAAAGGTGAGGTGATCTCATCAAATATGTCCCACTTGGAGCTTTTGGCACTAAACTGATGTATCGCTGTACTCCATAACTACAGTGACCTCGCAAGATAGATTTCAATTGCAGCAGCACGCCGAGTCGCGAACAGGAGCGTCTGTCGCCTGCAAACAACCAGGGGAATCGCATCACTCTCCTTCCTCTCACAAACACCACGTGCACTGGGGTCTCCCAAGTTAATAATTCAAAATCTCTTGGAGAAAATGCACAACCAAACCAAAATGTGAATCCGTAATGGACATTTGCTTCCAGCTAAATGTGATTTGTTGATAAATACTTATTTATTTATGGCGGCTCAGAAAATAAGCAGAGACACTTGTCAATATTGTGCTGTCTAGCACTCATTGGTTGTGGGGCATTTGGTCCAATCGCAAGTTAAAACAGCCCAACATGTGGGTGAAGAAGAGCGAGTAGGAAGTCGAGGTGAAAAGTTGTGAAGAAGATACAGTGGCCTGTTATGATCGCTGTAACAAATAGCCATCCGTCCTGAACTGCTGCCCTTCCTGGGCCTAGAGCTGGCAAGGTCCAGTAGCAAAGTTTTCACCTGCTTCACTAATATTAACGGACCCCTAAAAAGTAACATTGTGTAAGGGGCGATCCGATTGTAGAACGACACAGAACAGCAGTTCTGGAACACTGAAATCCAAACTAGCACACAGTGCAGTGTGTTCTCCCTGGCGTGCAGGTTGTCACTGGGTACGTTTTTGCTGGTAGGTCAGCCAGTAGAATCCCAGCAGCATTTCTTCTGCCTTTCAGCCTCCATTCCCTATGAAAGTACCAGTATTGAGCCCCAGCACTTTGTGGAAACATGGACTGCGAAAACATATGTTGCCTTAATGTGCTTCAGTTATTTGAGTGCCTAAATTTCAACCCTGCACAATCCATATTTCCGGATTGTGCAACTGTACTACTGCAACTTATTTCTTAGTATATTTAGAGGACAGCCCATCTTAGTGGACTTGGGTGCAGCGCGAAATGTTTGTAGCTGGATAATTGTAGCCTCCATTTTGGAGACTCTTTCCACATTGCCACCATCTGTTGCAGGCCTGAATCCTCTACTTTCCAGTCCTTTGGTGCCACTAAAACGAAGCCGATTGGGTAAGTTAAGAATATGAAACTTACTAATCAAGCCCTTATCGACCTGGTAATTTGTGGTTAGACATATCTAGTCATTGTTATTTCCATCACTATTGTTATTATTATATTACTCAGCATAGTATGCCTTTAAAAAAAAAAAAAAAATAATAGTAACTAAAAATGTCTGATTCAGAATGTAATTTTCTCTCTCCTGGAAATAAATGTAATGGGTTGCTAGTTTTAGGCCTTCGTCAGAGTAGAAAGGGAATCTAGATTCACACACACACTGCTGTTTGGATACGAAAAAGAGTTCACGTTTTTCCGAAGTGACCACAGATTTGCAATTTTCCTCAGATACTTTTGCCGGGAAGACCTGGCATGCTGTGGTCGACCCGCTTCCACAGTGTCCAGAAGGAGACCCTTGCAGGTCAACGGGCATTCAAGCCCTTTTGATGTCCCTAGCTCGTGCTCGCGCCTCCAAAACTCGCCACCAGTGCGCTTTGAGAGGCCGTGCTTTCACAGCCTGCGTTTTACTTTCTCTGAAAGCCGAGCGGCCTCGAGACACCGCCGAGTGAGGCGACATGGGAAGAGCAGGTGTGGGGAAATGTCAAGGTGTTTGTGACTGACGCCGAGGAGCAGGCAGGGAATGCCGACCAGGCCTCTCGCCCGTCCGCAGCGTTACAAGGTTATGGAAACGAAAAGCAATCTCTCGCCAAATAGCTTTGGGAGGGGCTGCCGCCCATTGTAGATTTAGAAATGTGTCCTAACCTTTGCTATCCAGTCATGCTGCTGTTTGTATGCTTAAAATAATGCGCAAAGCATTATTTGTCACAGCGCAAGTTTCCAAAATATGAACTCCGGCCCAGTAAGCAGCCGTTGCCCTGCCTCATTTTATATGGTGGCCCATAGCTGCAGAGGGCTCTCTCCTGGGGGCTCCGATTCATCCCCGCAGAGCCCTCATATCCCAGGAGCAGCAGAGATGCGAAACGAGGTAAGTCATTGTGTGATAGATGTGTCCCCCCAAAATATTGTAGTCAGTTTTGACTACCAATTTATAAATCATTCACTAGAAAACAGAGCACGAAGCTTACAGACACAAATGTAAACTAAACAACTGCCAATTATAAAATATTTACTCGATAGTTGACAGCTTATAACACATATGAAATGGATGACGTCCCAAATAATAGCACCAACGATATTACCAGTGACCTTCCAGAACTGGGCAAACCCGTGGCATGAGGTTTTCACTGTGTCTACTAAGCCAAATAATGGAATGAGCCATGATTTTATTTAATGAATGAAAGTGGTTTTTAGGAGGATATCTCCAAAATATTCGGAAAATTGATAGCAGGCAAGTGTACATTTTTACTTTGAGACCTTGATTTGTCCTAATTGTAAAACATCTGAATGCCAACAACGAGCTTGTCTGTGATTCCCACATGGACTCTTGTGTAGATGTTTTTAGGATATGCTGTTCTGTAGACAGATGAGTGAATATTAATTCTATAACTCAAATGTTCATCTCAGTTGGTTGTGAATCTAACATTATCTACTTTCTGTGCCTTACGTTTATATAAAGAAACATTGAAAATTCAATTATGCCCCTGTTACTTACCCCAGTTACTTGCCCCAGTGAGTTAGTGCAGATGACCTGATTTCCTTTTCTATATGAGAGGAGTAGCTACCGATTTTAAACAGGTTTTCATAGCTTCTTGTTGACAGTGCTAAGAGATACCATTTGTTTGCTGAATTATTTTGTTGTAATATTTACTTGTACTAGTTAGGTCGAGCTTAGACAGCAAGCATGCGCTGTCTGCAAGACCAGTTGGATGGAGTATAGGACTTGCTCCTGCCTGCCGCTTACCATAGATTGAAGGCAGTGCTGTTCTTGTTTTCCTGTCTCCTAACTGGTTTGGCAGCCCATTCGTCACTTCCTGTACTTGGCTGAGGAGCACCGGCCAAGTATAGTTTAATTACGCCTGGAATATTTTTCTGTTGTTTGGACGGACTATTTTTCTTTGTTTCCTGCATCTCGTGTTTATCAGTAAGCACTCGTGTTCACACGCGCGGTTCGTTTTCCGCATTTGCCCTTCACTTGGTCCTTACTTTACATAATTGGTAATTACAAGTAGTTGTGTCGTGCATGTGTTTTGTATATTTTGTTTGTGGCTTTATATAGCATGAAATCGACCCAGGAATTAATCCTCAACAGCAGCTCTCCCCACACAGCGGGAGAGCGGATACAGCAATATTCACTGCACTCGGGGAAACTCACCCCGTAATGCTTTGCAGGCATTCTTTTTACGCACACTGTTAGCCATAACGCAGCCTGTGGTGGTCCTAGGGCAATGGGACCACCACCATAACATTCAGAACAATGTGCTTTTTCTGTCCAGGCCATCTTGTGGGTACCACTAGGCTAGAAGGGGCCCACAAATCATAACCTCTTCCATCAGTCAATGCACATTTAAACTCTTATAGCTGGAACCTTTGTTTTTACAGCTCAGAGGAGTCTGTGTTATAAGTGCCTTGTTTGTAATAATATTCTGACAGCCTTGCTCATTCGGCAAATGTTTAATGCACTATGTTCTCCAAGGGCTGACGGATGATAATTGCCCCAAAGCACTGCTAACTCAGTTGGCTCCACAGGAACAGCTAGCCACGACCAGTTGTATTGCACCTTCTGCTAATGCACAAACACAGTTTATTTCTGATCAAGGTTTAATGCATGCACAAACACTGTTTATTTCTGATAAGGGTTTAATGTACAGTATGGCTAAATATTTCAGCCATTTCACTGAGGACCTAATACTTCTCTAGCCATTTCAGGTTTGGGGCACATTCTGAGCTTCTGACGTCAGAAGAAGTTCTGGCTGCGTTCTGTGACACTGTACTCTGAGTGCTTTTGGCTCCACAAGAACTTTGAGCCACGGCCAGTGGTACGCCACCTTCTGCTGTTGACTCTACAGGGACATCTAGCCATAAGAATGGCACTGCTCCTTCTGCTGTGGACTCTGCAGGGACATCTAGTAACGATCTGCAGCATTGCACCCTTGTGCCACTGACTCCACAGTTGATTGATATTTAAAAGACCTGCTAGGCCTGAAAATGTGTAATCCACTGTGCCCTGAAGGGTGGCTGATGATATGGTTACACTGCAATGTTCATCATCATTCTTTTTTTATGTGATTATGCCCTCTAGGGGCTGAATAAATAGTTACATGACCATGTTTCTTCCAAATGCTGTTTTTTCTGTGCTGCTCTGTAGGAGCTGTTCAGACCATTACCATCTAATGCCAAGTGTGTGAAGGAATGCACAAACACCATTTATTTCTGATAAAGAATTAATGTGCTGCACGACTAAATATAAGGTCCCAAATGTGAGGTTGTCATTCTCATTTACAACGCCAACAGCTCTGACTCTCGCTAATGCGAGACCTATTGCATTGCAAAAGATTGTTTTTTACTGCAATCCAGACAACCCAGTTGTACATCAATCCAGCCACTCTATTATTACCAAACAGAGGTTTCAAGTTATAGCCATGCACTGTTGCTGTCAGCATTGTAGCCAATGCTCCTTTTCTGCATAGTCACCCCCACTAAGACTTTTTTGCCTGTTTCTGGGGCCCTATTTTGGCTGGCTTTAGGACTCTGTGCACTTTGCCACAACTAAACACATGTAAAATGCCTGCACTTCCCCTCAAAAACATTTGCTGCACAATGGAACTCTCTTTTGGTCTGATTACTTTCCTATAATTCCATTGTAAATGATGCCTTAAGTGTGCCATGGAACTGTAAATGTCATAGGTGAGTTAAAGTGTGTATATACACAACCCACATATATGAGAAAATATGTCACCAGTGGCACGCTGTGCGCTGGCTGGGCTGCAGGTAAAATACACTGCAGTGACACATGGCAGGAAAAAATGTATTTGCTATGTAGCATAAACCTATATGTTATATATTCGTATGTTACCTCTAAACATGCCTTGTAAGACCACAGGGCAGAGTGCCAATAAATAAAACATGGCACACTGCAAACTGGGATTAGGATACCCCCTCGTTGAAATAAAACCAATAAAGCCAGCTCACTGCGTAGGTCTGGGTAGACTATAGACTAATAGGCCTTGGAAGGAATCAAATATTTATTGTCCACCTTTGCTTACATATTATTTTCGGTTTAGTTTTTAAAATCTGACTTCTGGAATAAATAATTTTATTATAACTGAAGCCGAAAAGTAACTTTGTAAAAATATACTTTAGGCTTCCTGGGCCAGAACTTGCCTAGACCCATTGTGGCCACTCATCACACCTCCAGAGATTGAATGCATTTCTTTGATTGGGAGAGTTAACGACTATGGATCAGAGAACAATATCTTGCCTCTGACCTAGGAAAGGTCAATGTGTGTTAAATGTTGACCACTTAGCACGAGCTAACTATCTGGGAGTGGACATGAGCAGTTGGCAGAACAAAGGGCAAGTTTAGCACGCCCCCTTTTGCTATGGATACATCAGGGAGCAATTGTCCTGTTCATTGCCCGGTATCCTACTGAACAGTCCGACTCTTGCCACAGTATGAAGGAAAAACAGTTTTGACCATGTCAGGTATTGAAGTGGCCAACAATCTGAAGACAGCCCTGCATGGTGGCAGATGGGTCCTGCCATGTTGACACAGGGAATACTGGGTAATTTTACAGTAAGGCAAAGTGGAAGTGCTGCACAAGGAGGTGGGAAGACTGTGAGAGAACTGTTCAGATTGGGTGTTTAATTCTCATACGTCACTGGCTAATGCACAGGATAAATCTGACATCTCAACCATCAATCCTCAGAACATTCCTGGACTTGGGAAGACTCTATCCGAAGAAAGCCCTTTTGGAAGAACAATTGCGATTTCTGAACCCTGATTACTCCTGAAAGACCAAGTCTGGTACAAGGACTTCTGAATCCTGCTGGTACCCAGGGACTGGAATTGGTCTTCAGGTGTCATGTGGTTTGCCTCCTGTTTATGTGGTTCAGGGACACAAAAAGCCAAAGGACTCCTGACTCCAGGAGGATCCAGCCAACGTAACAGGGCTTGACCCTGCAAGAGCCCTGACTTGAGGGAAACCTGGTGCCCAGAAGCCTAACCAAAGAGTGAGGTGCTGCAGGACTGACAAAAAGAGCCGTTCTCATTAATTGGAGACTACGTATGAAGGTACAACCCATGACAGGACCAACCCACTTAATGTATCTGACCTCTGCTCCATCATGGCTGGTCTGAAATTCTGTCTGAGCTCTGGTCCTCTGGAAACTGTTTTCCCATAGTGCTTATCTTTTTCTAGACATTTGTGCTTTAAAACCTTAAAAAACTATATCTCTAGTTTCCCGTCACACATTTTGATGATCTTGGTGTCTTTTTGCTCATGTAATGTTTCTCTATTTTTCCAAATTAGGATTGGGAATTGTATTGTGTTGTGTTCTTTACTTTCACCATTTTCCACTCTCGCACCCTCCCACTACATAGAGAGCATCTTGTGTAAGGGAGAACAATTGATGTGATTGGACATTTTGTAACTGCTCTTGACTTTCATGTGAGAGTAATATATTAGGCAAAGTCTAGGGTGTTCTTAATAGGCAACACGTTTTAGGATAGCAACAAAAGGGTAAATTGGGTATTACCATCACTCTAAATCCTGAAAAGCCTTTTTATTGCTGATGTGGAGACCCCTATATGACATGACTGTTTGAACTTCAAAGTGTTTTTTGCAAGGACTTGGGAAGGTTAAGGTGTGTGTTCAAGAAAGTTAGTTTAAAGAAAATGTCCTGCCTGTTACTGTTACATAATGATTGAAAAAATTTTCCATTGATATCGGAAAGACCTTTCTAAAATGATTAAAGGCACATGCTTGGAAGGCGTAATTAAGCCTTTAGATGCTGAAGATTGGATTTCCCCAATTGTTTTGGTTCAAATGAAATATGGAAGCTTATGATTATGTGGCGATCTTAGATCTGTTTCCAAGAAAGTGTGGTGGACTCTTATTCATTGGTACACATTCTGAAGATGTTGGCAATGTTAGAAGACACAACATTTTTTTAGTACAATTTTATGCAAAATCTGCCCATCAACTGCTCAAACCCAGGTTCCAGACACATTACATCATTTATTACTCCTAAAGGGGCATTGTGATGCACCAGAAAGCTGCTTAAACTCACTTCAGCAGCTTCAGTATTAAAAAAAACTATCATTTTTGTATTTGGGAATGTCAAGGGGCAGTGTTTCTTTAAGACAATATTTTTTTTCAGAGTTCTTTGAGATTTGTAACATAGGGGGAAGTGGCTTTTCAAAATATAGTGCTTTTTACAGATTTCATCGAGACACGTAACATAGGATTTCAGAAAGTTTTGTTGACTTTCTAAGAGTGGGATGACACTATAGCCAGAAAAATTTACTGTGAAGAAGACTGCTTCGGTTATAGAATTTCTGAAAGGAGTCTTGTTCTTAAAAATAATTTGCTTCAAACAGTTGAACATACGTATCAACCGATCAGACCAATTAAGATCATTTTTATCCTCGTTTGAATTCTATACACATTTTAGCTTTTCTCTGTTTACTTCACCATTGAAGTCACTTAAGAAAGGTGCTAGATTTATTTCAAGATCATCATATAACTCATTTTATACAACTTAAGGATTATTAAGACTTCTTTTCTTGTCTTATCCTTTTCTCAGATACTGCTCGCAATATTTTGACTGTTGATATAAGTTGTCATCGGTGGATATTGTTTTATCAAGTGAAATCAGGAGAAGTATGCTCTGTGGTTTTTGCTTATAGATCATAGACATTAGCTAAGCTCTTATATTCCACTACTGAAATTGACTTTATTTCTTATTTATGGGATATTGAATACTACAAGTTGGATTTTTCCAGTACAAAAATGTTCTAGAGTCTCAGTCAGTGAAAGACTGTGATGATTCCATTGGCAACTTAACTCTGATTGTCAGTGTAAAGTCATGGGCTGAGGCTTTGAGACTTGTGACCCTTTTTGGAAAGGGTCAAGGAATATGTTGCATTGGCATGTCCCACAGAAAAATAATTATTTATGAAATCACTAGTTGTTTGGAAAAACAGGAATAAAATTAGTGCAGCAGTTGTGGTGATTTTTGTTCCGTCCACATGTTGAGCATATTGGAGAAACTGACACTCATAAAAGGGATAAACTACATTCTGATGGGCATACAAGGATGACCAGAGGTCAGGGTTTGTGCAAGGATATTATCAGTTGTTAATGTTGCATATATGAACTTATGGATAGTTCTTTAAAGGAAGTTTGCTATGGAGTTGTTAGATCCTTATGAATGCTGCGCTCTAGGGAAAGTTTATGCCATTCTGACTGGTTACTTTTCTAAACGGGTTGAACCTAAGCAGATTAGAAGTTATAATACCTATTCTGTATTTATCATTTTTGCAAGAGTGTTTTAATAGAAGGGGGAGTCCAATTTCCATTACATTAGATGATAATGTTCATATCACTTATCAGAAATGATTAAAAAAATTGGAACAGGGTGGTATGATGCATAAGTGAACCGCATTATATTCCCCTAAAACGAATGGTTTTATTGGAAACATTTAACAAGGTTGTGCTTGATTTTCTGCAATTAGCAATGAAGACAGGTTTAAGGGTTGAACAACATAGAAGTGGTTGATCTTTTCGTGCCATTGTACCCCACACAATACTATTGGTTTCATACACTTTGAGTGGCTCAAATGAAAAAGGATCGTAAACAGTCCTAATTCCCAAATGGTTGACTGCATCTATGAAATTATTTTCTCTTGGATATGTATGCTCAAGCTAGGTTTAATGAGGGTAGGAAGCAAGATAAAGTGAAAGGGAATCACATTAGTTTTCTGTGGTTGGTATGGGTTGACTCCAGGAGTGTGATTTTGTTAAGGTAAAAAGGTCAGATTCCATAAACAAACAATGACCATTGTACAATGCATCTCAGAGAAATAATATGTCATGCTTGTCAGAAATTATTGTATTACTTAGATTTTGCAGCATCTCACACAACTCTGTATTAAGACACCTTATCATATGAAATGAGTTACAGTGTGACCATATAATGTGTATGTTAAATAATAAAAAAGAAAAATTAATGTATTTACAGATCAGGCCAGTGCCCAAGCTCTATTTGTTTAGGCACCACAGCAATTGAATGTACCAAAAGCAACATAGAAAACAAAACCAACACTACACCTCGTCACATACCACTAATCTTTTAATGCAGAGCCAATACATGAGCTTTAACTGTTAGCCTCACATTGTATATATATGTGCCTAAATGTGTGTGTATATATATATACACACACCTAGTGGTGGTTGCCGCTAGGTAGTTATAGTTAGGACCTAGTTTCACATGTGCGGAGGGGGGGACACACCACCCCCTGTGGCATTACAGATATTGGGTGCATGGGGTCGTGCCGCCTGCAGCCCTAGGGACCATCACCTCATTACGGCAGTTAACCAATAAGGTGCCGGGGGCACGGTAGCCACCCCCTAGCCCCGGAGACCACCATCTCCCTGGGGCTATACATGATTGGGGGGGGGGGGCTGCGCGTCCCCCTCAAAGAGCCACAGGGGCCGGCCCCTGCTATGTCCCAAGGTGCCTACCCCTGGGACATAGCTATTTGTTTTGGCTTGGTGGCAGCTTTGAAGCTGCAGCCAATCACGGCAAACACTCTGCTCTTTAACAGCAGGACCTGTCAAACAGGCCTCGCTGTCAAACAGCTGCATTTTCATGTCCGTTGCCTGCACGCAGACATGCGTGCAGTGAACAGAGAGGAAAGCATGGCTCCAGCAACCAGGCAGCTGCTGTTAAAAGCAGCTGCCTGCTTGCTGGAGCAATGAGACGGCAGAGGAGGCCTTCAGGCTTTCCCGGTGGTCCCAGATAGCTCGTAAAGTGTATAGTGTAAAATACATTTTAAAAAATCGTTGGGGACTGCGAGGGAGACCTTGAGGCTCCTCTCGCGGTCCCAGATAGCCCATAAAAGGCTAACAAAAATAAAACATAAAAAAAATTATTAGCTCACGTGTGGAGGTCGTAGACCTTCACACTGAGCGTTGAGGGTTTGAATCCAGGTGTGTCCCTGGTCGTTTCTCTCCTTTATTTTTTTTAATTTAAATGATTAAGGTTCACACGGAAAGGTGATCTTACTCTATTTAATTGAAAAATACATTTTTATTTTCAGTTTGTGCAGAAATATCTCATTCTTCATATATAATCCATCAAAGCCCCTAAAAAAACTCTCTCTCTCCCTCTCACTCTTCATCACTCTCTCTATCTTTCTTTCACTCACGCACCCACTCAGACCCTTACGCACCCTCTAACAGCCCCAGTCAGACCCTCACGCTCCCACTCACAGACCCACTCACACACCCACTCAGACTCTCAAAAATACTCAAACTGACACCCTCATGCAGCCACTCACACTCCTGTGCAGACACTGATGCACCCACTAAGACAGTGTTGCACACACTCTCACACCTAGACAGACTTTCACAGCCACTCTCACCCCCCAGATATACCCTCTTAAACCTATTCTCACACCCAGAGAGATAGACTGCAGCCAACTCCTGCTGCGCACAGGCAAAGGGCTAGGTGCAGAGTAGGGTTGGGTGGTTAGCCGCAGGAACTGGCTGCAGGCAACCCCTGCTATGCACGGTCGAAGGCTGTGCAAGGTTGGAGGCTCCCTCTTTTCAAATAAGGCTGGGCGCGAGTGGATGGGATCCCCAGGTACGCATTCACCCTCCCATTTACAGCAAGAAAACAGATGATGGACGGAATGCTGAACAATGCAAACATTCATCCCCAGTCACAAAGATCTGGGTTTAATCCATCGTTCTTTTGCCCACCATGCCACCCCAGTTTGGACCTGGCCGTATGCAACTCAGTCTTAACCCTGTTCAGCCTGAACTGCCTAGCCAGGTCTTCTCTGGACTGAAAACAAGCACCCTGGGACCAGTTTCAGGGTATCACCCTTCATCAGCCAGGCTAGCTTGAATCTAGTGGCGGAGTGAGCACAGGACCCACATCTGGGCATACCCTTCCCACTTAGTGCAACACAAGCAAAAAGAACAGATGAAGGACGGAATGCTGAAAAATGCAAACATTCACCACCAGTTACAAAGGTCTAGGTTTAATCCAACATTGTTTTGCCCACCACACCACCCCAATGCATGGCAAAACTTTAAAAAAAAATGTTTTGGGTCCCAGTCAGTGTCCCTCTGGGACCCCACCACTAGGCCTGTGGGGTCAGGGTATTCCTACCCTGCATCCTTGTGTCTTTTTTTAGAGTTTTTTTAAAGAACTTGGCTCAGAGTCTGAAGTCCTAAGATGTCTGCCACCACTTACTGGCTGAGGTGGTGGCAGCCAATCAGATCTCCGTTTGAGATCTGCCAGATCTGTGGAGGATCGGCACCTCTAAATGTACATACATATTTTTACTTTAATACCTCCATAACTACTAAAAAGAGTTGCATCAAATTTTAAAAAGCACTTTTTGTGGACCAAAATCTAACTTTCTGCCAAATTTAATGTAATTCCGTTCAGTGGTATGGCCTGTAGTTGTGCCTATAATGCTCATGGGAAACTGCATGGGGATAACGCATTTTGCTCCCTCCCCCTTTTATTCGGCCTCACTTGATGAATCACACCAAAACTTTTTCAAACAGCAGCTGAAGTGAAAATGCTCTTCCTATGGTCCTGTTGATAACTACCTACTGCCGACCACCAGTAGGTAATTTATTATTTATATATATATATATATATATATATATTTATATATATATATATATATATATATATATATATATATATAATATATAAAACACCCAGTGGTGGTTGCCACTGGGTTGTTAAAGTTAAGACCACATTTCCGTAGGAAAAGCATTTTTTAGTTTGCTTATAACTTTTGCTCCATTTGATGAACGTCCATAGCACAAATCATGTTTATATTTATTGGGCTACCTGCTACCATTGTTTTAGTTTGTGGTATAGTCACAGCAAGTGAGTCACGATATCTACTTCATCACACTTTCCAGCAACCTGATGATTTTGTAGGGTGGTGCGAAATTGGGCATAGTACCAGTATAGTATAGTTTAAGTCCAAGTTTTCAAAACTTTTCAGGGTCATTAGCATAGGTAAGACGTCTGTTCCACTCAACAATGGCACTTTGAGTTTTAGGGTTGTAAGCCTGTTCGAGCTACTCATTAGTTGACTTCACCTAATTTAGTGTTTCAAAGTGTTAATTTTCTTTTGCTTATAGTTGTTCTGATATGTGTTCTACATTTTTTCTACTCCACCTCAATCTGAGATCGGGATAGGTTTGCCTTTGTGTTCCCTGGGACCTGTTGAGGAGGAGGTGCCATGTTTTTGACATTCTTCAAGAAAAAAATAATCTACCAACAGCATTTGATTTTTTTTTTTTTTTTTTACCATAGATGGTCATGATTCCTTGTCATATTAGATTCCCTGCCAATATTCCTTTTGCTTATGTTTCTTATTGTGGGTTAAGGGATTATGTTTTGTATATTTTTTATTTCATTTCATTATAAATGGAGGATATGTATATTAGATAGGTAGCCTTTGAACCTTCAAATTTCGAATCTTCGAATATTTTGTATTTGTGTAGAATGTTAGTGGCATCTAAGTGTATTGTCAGAAGAAGGCACGTAGTATCTTTTTTCTGCCTATATTCGGATATTTGCCATTTCTTCCTACTGACTACCGGGCGTTTGGTAAGTGAACTCTTACTTAATTGTTAAATGGTTTATAGCTTTTCACTTTTGATATCAATTAAGATTCTCTCAGTCGTTACAGCAGTGCTATTAGAGAATGCATGAAAACGCATCTCTTCAGCCCAGAAAAGTGACGAGACCACACTGGAAATAGCAGTGTCTGCGCACAACAAAAAGCAGAAACAAACTTCGGAAGGAACACTGGGCAAGGCGAAATGGCCACTCTTGGGACTAAAAGAGGAGGAACTGAGCTGGGCGAGAGTAGCAGCCACCCAAGCCCTAGCAAGAAGAACGAGCATTGGCCAAGCCAATAGGCCTCACCTACCAGAGAGCTATTGGCTTTGCCAATCTGGTGGGGCTGGACAGTGGGAGCGTGGGTGAGAGGAAACGGGACGGTAAAAAAAAAAAAAAATACAGCGCTATGATTGCACTGTTTTTCCTTATGATGGTTGGGGAAGGCGTGGATAAGAAACACAGACAAGGGGGATGGGAAACAAATAAGGAACACTGTTGTGGGAGATAGGAAAAGAAATAAGCAGCATGGGTGGGAGTGGAATAAGCAACACGGACTGGGGTGGAAGTTGAAAAACCAACATGGACAAGGGTGGCGGGTGGGGGAAGCAGCATGGGGAGGAGGGTTGGGAGGAGAAGAAAACAACACGGACAGGGGGGTGGGAGGGGAAGAAGCAACACAGACAATAGGGCACAGGAGAGTGAAGAAGCAACACGGACAAGGACAGAAGGGGAAGAAAAGAGACATGAAAAAAAAGTAGCTCAATTATTGGGCCAGGAATGACGCTAATCCGGATGGAGCCATCAGTACTTGGTCTGTGCTGCAGATGAAAGTAGAGGAAGCGAAGCTGGCTAGTTAGAAGACAGCAGACAAGAGTGACAATGAAGCTCATTGGTGAGCAGTGGGTGGCCTCCATGCCTTTTGTAGAACACAGTATCTCTGGCAAGTGAGAGCGCATGCACTAACATGAGTGTGACCTAAATATTGTCAAAACCCACACAAAGGAAAGGCACTCAACCTACAACTAATGTACAAACTACCTTCAATTTATTACATCCACAGGTACTAACAAGACACTCAGCCACCTCTTGAGGATCAAAAGCAAGTGTGACACAGATAGGAGGGATGATTGATGGGTCGACAAACACTAAGCCAAAAGCAAAGCTTGCTGCATAACCAGGTCTAAAAAGGCAACTGTGGCAACATATTAATTCTATAAAGCAGAGATTACCAGTTTCCCAGAAGCCATCCTGTACAAAGAAAAAATGCAGAACTCGGCTGGGAGTGAAAGAAGCCATCTACCTCACCCATGAACATCAGGGACTAGAAGCACCCACAGGGGGAAGACCAAAAGCCCCTTCCGCAAGGCAGAGCTACAACAGAGATCACTTGATAAAACGCTGGCTACCACCATGGAGGTGAATAGTTAGTAGGAGGTACAAACCAAACCCATGGTCATGAAACCTCACACCCTCTGAGCTTGTAGGGCGATGTCAGCAACCATTTCCACAGAAACATCACCAAAGTACAAAAGTGATGGAGATCCTGGGAGTAGCCAAACTCTGTGAATAGAAGAGTAAGGATGGAGAAAAACCCAGAAAATCCAATCTGCACATCCACTCAAACCTGAAAAAATTGTCAGCAGAGACAGGAATAATGAGCACAACACAGTTCCCTAGAACTGAGGCAGAGAAATGAGCAATGAGATTAATAAGGTGCAACATTTGCATTATTGACACACACAGCTGAAAAGGCGAGCAGACTGTGGAGCAAGCAAAGGGCAAGCAAAGGGCCATGACAGCAAGAGGACACGAACCCCCAAGCAGTAGCTAAGCATAGGGGATTCTACAGTGGCCCCATTCTGACATAGTGTCTCCTGGGTACTTATACATACGAAGACATTGATGACAGGCTTACAACAACCAAGAGCCTCCCTGTCTGGAATATCCAAGTTGGCTCTAGTAAATGCTTTTATTAAACATACTCTTGAAACCATTAAACAGGCGCACAACCCGGTCAATAACAAGGATCCTTGATCCCATTCAAGTACAGACTAGGCACGACCCCAGGATCACAAGTATATAGGGTCGCATGATGCAAGGTCTTTGGAAGATTTACAGAGGTCATTAGTCAAAAAATTAGTGTCAGTGTCAACCAGCTGGGAGTCATAAAGGATAATAGATCCTGGCCTGACCTAACCCATTCCCCTAAGGACAGTGGATTCTGAAGGGAACCAGAAAGGAAATGAGTATGTTTAGTGAAACCATGACCACCTGTGGCAGCAAGGCCCATGTGAGAACACACAAAGCTGAGATGAGTCATACAAACTGAAATGGAGATCCAGAAAGCTGGAGACGGTGTACCCTTGGTAGACAAATATAGGCCCACATTAGTGCCCCGTGGAAGGCCAGATGCAAACGTGATGGTTCCTGAATGACTTTAGTGGCTTAAAAACTCGAAACTAACTATTAGAGGATCTGAAAAGTTACACGCCCCATCTTGATTACGGAACCCCAACAATCATCACGAGCCCCTTGCATCAGAGGCAGAGAAGACATGGACAATGAGACTGCCCTGTCCAAGGCAGAAGGTTGGAGTTAGGGCATGAGCAAGAACCAGGTCATGTTCCAGACAATAAAAAAACAACATAACGGCTCCCAGAAAAAGATGAGTCACAAAACTGGCCACCCATTTGCTACACCATATCCAACGGATAGCCCAACTGGATATAGACTTTTGCAGACCATAAAACAAGATGTTTCCTGGTGCGCCTCAAGTAAGATCTCCTTCAAAGCAGGTGCAGCAGAGACAACCATTGGATGCATCTGCCTGGTTAGAACAATTCAAAGCCTGCCTGGATAGCCACAGAGCACCAGATGCCACTCCCAGAGTCATGCAAGGGAGACATGGACAATAAATTAAAGCAAGTTAAGTAACATGAGATGAAAGTGTAATACTCATCTGGGTGGAGAAATAACTGACACTATGTATATAAGAAACAGTAGCAATACATCTTGCGGACAGATGCACTATCAAGCCAGACCTAAAAAGGGAAACAGCAGTCTGCCTGTGGACTAGTGGCAAGCTGGGCATGCTAGGCACCCCGAAGGGCAAATAAAAAAAAAAAAAAGTTTTGCCATTTAGGTGCATACATTCACACCAACATACCACTTGTGAGTCTCTAAAACTGTTTATTACCATATTAATGTGGCAATTGTATTTTGGAAATGCATATCTGAGTTAATTAGTATGACCGATGTGAATGTATATTTTTCTATGTGGACACCTTTCACTGAGCCATAAAGCAAACATTGATACATGCTACTTAATGCACATGCATAGACACATGTCCACTGAGGTATACATTCAGAAAGAGACCTTTACCCGACTTTTGCAGCTGCTGTGTGGTTGATCTGTCTTCTTTCGCAACCCAGCAGTGTTGGTGTATCTGGATCTTTCTGTTACTTTAAGAGATTCATGATTTCGTCTCTACTTTATTGAATGTTAATTGATGGTCGTAAAGAAGGTGGAACCTATACCAGATGAAGTCACCGAAATGTGTGTGGGTGTTTTTAATGTGTCAGCCTACGAAGGAGGAATTGGCTTCTTTTCTCCTTTGATACCAGTAGGACTTGAGTTAAACTGGGACGTATTTGTTGTGGTCCTTGATCATGGTTTGTTTTGATTAGGCGACGTTTATTATGATGTAATGTATGAAATATTATAATTAAAGAATTTTGAATTGTCACTCGTGAGTCTCTATAGCTGTGTATTAACATTACAGGGAGTGCAGAATTATTAGGCAAATGAGTATTTTGACCACATCATCCTCTTTATGAATGTTGTCTTAGTCCAAGCTGTATAGGCTCGAAAGCCTACTACCAATTAAGCATATTAGGTGATGTGCATCTCTGTAATGAGAAGGGGTGTGGTCTAATGACATCAACACCCTATATCAGGTGTGCATAATTATTAGGCAACTTCCTTTCCTTTGGCAAAATGGGTCAAAAGAAGGACTTGACAGGCTCAGAAAAGTCAAAAATAGTGAGATATCATGCAGAGGGATGCAGCACTCTTAAAATTGCAAAGCTTCTGAAGCGTGATCATCGAACAATCAAGCGTTTCATTCAAAATAGGCAACAGGGTCGCAAGAAGCGTGTGGAAAAACCAAGGCGCAAAACAACTGCCCATGAACTGAGAAAAGTCAAGCGTGCAGCTGCCACGATGCCACTTGCCACCAGTTTGGCCATATTTCAGAGCTGCAACATCACTGGAGTGCCCAAAAGCACAAGGTGTGCAATACTCAGAGACATGGCCAAGGTAAGAAAGGCTGAAAGACGACCACCACTGAACAAGACACACAAGCTGAAACGTCAAGACTGGGCCAAGAAATATCTCAAGACTGATTTTTCTAAGGTTTTATGGACTGATGAAATGAGAGTGAGTCTTGATGGGCCAGATGGATGGGCCCGTGGCTGGATTGGTAAAGGGCAGAGAGCTCCAGTCCGACTCAGACGCCAGCAAGGTGGAGGTGGAGTACTGGTTTGGGCTGGTATCATCAAAGATGAGCTTGTGGGGCCTTTTCGGGTTGAGGATGGAGTCAAGCTCAACTCCCAGTCCTACTGCCAGTTCCTGGAAGACACCTTCTTCAAGCAGTTGTACAGGAAGAAGTCTGCATCCTTCAAGAAAAACATGATTTTCATGCAGGACAATGCTCCATCACACGCGTCCAAGTACTCCACAGCGTGGCTGGCAAGAAAGGGTATAAAAGAAGGAAATCTAATGACATGGCCTCCTTGTTCACCTGATCTGAACCCCATTGAGAACCTGTGGTCCATCATCAAATGTGAGATTTACAAGGAGGGAAAACAGTACACCTCTCTGAACAGTGTCTGGGAGGCTGTGGTTGCTGCTGCACGCAATGTTGATGGTGAACAGATCAAAACACTGACAGAATCCATGGATGGCAGGCTTTTGAGTGTCCTTGCAAAGAAAGGTGGCTATATTGGTCACTGATTTGTTTTTGTTTTGTTTTTGAATGTCAGAAATGTATATTTGTGAATGTTGAGATGTTATATTGGTTTCACTGGTAATGATAAATAATTGAAATGGGTATATATTTTTTTTTGTTAAGTTGCCTAATAATTATGCACAGTGATAGTCACCTGCACACACAGATATCCCCCTAACATAGCTAAAACTAAAAACAAACTAAAAACTACTTCCAAAAATATTCAGTTTTGATATTAATGAGTTTTTTGGGTTCATTGAGAACATGGTTGTTGTTCAATAATAAAATTAATCCTCAAAAATACAACTTGCCTAATAATTCTGCACTCCCTGTAATGTAGCAGTCGCATTTTGACAATGCAAACGGACTCAATTATGACTCTAATATAATGTAAACGTATAGGTATGGAAGAGTTTATTTTCTGTATGTATTGACTGTGGGTGTTATTTTACCTATATTCTTCCCACTCTCCTATTCTCTTTAGGATGTCTGTGATAGCTTTTGCCAAAAATGCTAAATGGATTCGTGAGATTGTGAGATTTGTTTTTTACAAACGGTGATAACATCAAACATAAGTGTTTTCTAAATAATCAACGTGGTTTAAATTTGAATATATATATATATATATATATATATATATATATATATATATATATATATATATATATAGGCATGTACTATGTTTCTTAGCTTTTGCAGTTAAAGCATGACGTTCCTACTAGGGGGCCACATTTGACAGTGTAGTCCTGAAATAAGCTGGCCAAATGCCTATAAGAAAAAGACCTTTTTTTAACAATAGTAATTAACGTTCTCGAAATAAAGCTGTCGTTAAACTGTCCTTTATTAGTTGCCTCAGTCATGGATTGTCAAGAAATTGTACGGTTTCAACCCACTCCTTGCAAATATGCAGTACATTATCTCTTTTATATAATCTTCGGGAAGTGGCTGTTCTTGTGGTATTTGACTGTAATGATGACTCGGTATGTGATATCCTCTCGTACGTGCTGCAAGAAGGCCCACGCTTTTCTCTTTGCTATTTTCGGTGCCTCCCAGGCATGTATGTGTCTTTTAGATCAGTTGATTTCCTTGACACAGCCCTGATTGCTGTGCTCTCCCGGTTTGCTTTTCTTTTTACCTGGCTGTCTCGTTGACACTGGGGGTCACAACTTCAATTGATGCTATCAAAGGAAACAGCACAACATTATAACATTACTGGTTCCTGGCCGGAGAGCGCGCAATCTCTTGATAATACTCAATTATGGGTGGGTAAACAGGGAGCTCTGTGGGATGAGAGCTGGGCCAAGGTCGTAGATTTGCAAAGCTTGGGGGCTGGGGGCGGCTTTAGCATCCACAGTCTGATTAACCCTGGGCGCGCAGTATAGAGATCCACTCCACACCTTAAGACCACTTCAAAGAGAGGTCTGTCTGTGGAAAATAAGATGTGCTGCCGACCTCATAACCTGTCACATTCTGATAAAAGTTCTGATATAAAGCTAACATTTACTTTCTTGTGGTGGTGAACAATACAATGTTAGCAATACCAATATTTGGTATAACAAAAGATTTATTTTTGAATTCAGGATAATGGCTGCATCTATTGTTAAACTGAGACCAATGTAATCTTCTCTTAAAATGTGCACGATTGAATGATTAGGAACATTTATAATTATAGGGGGAAAATAAATATTAGGCTTTCTTTGTTGGTTTCTCATTTTATTTTTATTAGTGTAACACATAATTCAAGATAAGGGCCAAATTACAGGCTGTCTTTTTAGGATTGTTTTAAAAATATAACCCGATCGATCTGTCCCCAGGGAAGAGAAACCGAAGACGTATGCCTGAAGGCAACAGGAAAATGATGTCATTGTACATATAAAAGTGGGCCTCTGTATGATTTGCTAGAGAAAAACAATAACATGAAAAGAAAATAGTAAATGATACAGAAAAGCAGCAAGGAGGTTGGCCAAAGAGAGTGGAACAAGTAGGAAATATGGATCTATTCCAGAGCGCACAAGACGTACACACAGGGATACATAAATAAAACTACTTCACAGGAGAGACACATACAATCAAAGGCAAAGTGAAAAATCAAGCAGTGAGATGACTCCGAGTCAAACGTAGATTGGTCAAGTAGTAGAAGAACTTACGCAATAACAAGGCTCCTGAAGAATATCTGGGACCTAAAGGGAAGGATATTAGTTGAATTTTCTAAGCAAATAGCAGACTACAACGGGGTTGTGGGAGGGCAGTTTATTGGGAGTATGGAAAAGTGAACCTGAGGATTAGAATGTAAGCTTTTGGGCCAGTGAGGTACTAAAGAGACAATAGCGATTGAGGATCCAATTGAGGAGGAAGGCAGGATAGGTCTTGGTGTCTTTTGTTGTGAAGAACCTGTGGGGGCCTTGCTCTTGTAATTGCCATGGTGGGGAGATATAGGTAGCCTGCAGAGTTATCTTCAAGTGATATCCAGTCCTAATACCACAGGATACTCCACATGCCTGGTCTACGTAGCCAGTCTCTGATGCAACTGGGGGAAGAAGTAAATCAGGCAAGTGAACGAGAGATAGGATTGTTCTGGTCCTTCAAAGTGAAATTGGTGAAGTGTCTCATATTTCATCCACTACACCATACATAGTGGAAGGTCTGGAAAACAGACCCCTGTATAGTGAGAGCAATTTCTAGAATTTAAAAGGAAGTACCAAACAACTTTTGACAGCCAGTTGTCATGGTTGAGAAGTAATGAGTGTGTGAAAGAAATCAGGGGTTTGTTAGAGGATGTGAAAATCTAAATATACACAACACATGTGCTGCTCAGTGCTGTAACTCTGTGCAACCATATTCCACACCCTTGTATTAGTAGGCTGATCTGGTAGATGCTAATGGTGGGACTGGTAGGAAGGTATTGAGTCAATGGCAATTTATATTAACTTTTAGGTTTTAGCAATCTGAAGGTGGAGACTGCTTGGACAAGGTGGGTTACAGGCAGTGGAGAGCTCGGAGGAGGGCATTGCTGGCAGTTCAAGAAAGGGAAACGCTTCTTTCTATGTTTGTTGCACAAGGGTTTCTTGTTGGGTAAGTTTGAGAGAAACATTGAGCAGTTTAGGTGCGACACAGTAGGGATGTAGCTACACAACACAGAGGGAGTGATGTATGTTAACCCATTCCTCTTCTAGTTCATCTTCCTAACTGCACTTTGTCCTATGCTGCATGAAGCAGATTGAAGATTATAGGTTGATCAAGTGAATGTTTAAACATAGCAGTGTTAGCATTGGGCAGGTACAGGTGACTACAGAAAACTACTTTCTAACTTCTCACTAACTGTTCTGTATTTTTCTACTTCACTCGTAAAACATTGAAGAAAAGGACAGACACAATGAAGAACTGGTTCAAGTTAGAAATGGTCATGGATTTTCATCTAGGAGAGAAAAAGAAGTACAGTTAGTGAAGAAATGAAATGAGAAACAGATTAGCATAAAAAGCACAATAGTGAACATTTAAAGAATAAATCAGAAGAAATATAGCTGCAGGTTGGAAAGCATGCAATAATCAGTTCATTTTTAAGAAAAATGCAATGAACAATCAGTAGATGAAAATAAAACGAGGGAAAAGTTTAGAGGAAGTGGGACGAGCAGACAATTTGAAGAAGCACAAAACCAATATAGATTGTTACATTAGAAGAAAAGTACTAGAAATAATTGACAGCATGTTAGGCTTAGACAGTAAGAATCCTGAACTGAGAACAATCTGGAGAGGATGGTATACTCTTATGTTGCAAGGCGACAGAGGCTGCAGAGGTAGAAAGAGCAATGGGTTGTTCTACATGAGGAACAGGCATCATTCATTTTTTTTTTTTTTTTTTTTTTTTTTACAGTTTAGGTGGTGGCATATAGCTTTTTGTGTTGGATGTATGATAGCTGTTTATTGAAACAGAATGCAGAGCAGCCAAACATTAAATAATAGACTGCTATTTATGTATGCATATTTACATTACAAGGTGATGGGAAGACGTAGATGGGAGTGCAAGAGTAAGTTGGAACTAATTTGTTGTGACAATATAGCGTGTTTATTTTCATAACACTTCCAGTCAACAAGTAAACGAGACCATACTTTATTTATCAATCTGGCTCATGTGTAACTCGTGTATAACGCTGATGCCCTCCAAAGAACAAATCCCGCTAATCTCAATGGCATGGGCCTTATCACGAACATAAGGTCAAGCCACTATGATTACTTATGAGGTATGGGTGAAACTTTAATTATGCTCTTGAAGTTTGTATTGCATACAATTTGTTGAATTTTCATATTACTTGATTTTGCATCACTCATGCACGTGTGAGTAGTTCAAGCAGAAAATGTATCCTCGAAAAGCATGTTCATCGTGACCCAGTCTCCTGCTAGTATCTCACAGGACTTTTTCATGCAAAGCATGACATCGTATGGAATTTTTATGCGAGAGACCGGCAAAGCACATAGTGCACCATATCTGTAAATGTGCATAGTTTTAAATTTCGGATACCCTTATTTATTATATTGGATGTGTTAAATATAGAAATAGGGACTTTGTCAACATTGGCTATAGTAGTTCACACTAACTTATGTCAGTTGGTAACTCGATGGAAACACAAATAAACAACATTTGCACGTGGCAGGATGGAGAAAAAAAAAATCAAATGTTAAACTAAAGCACAATACTTAAATATTTTGCTGTGATTACAACCAGCAATTATTAGAAATCAGTGTTATTTTTTTTTTACTAAAACTAACTTAAATATGGGGATGGAGAACCACTATATGATATATTGGAAGAGGACGACTCCATGGAAAAGGTAGGATATAGCAGACTATTCAGTGGACTAACACCTTCTAAACTGTAATGTCTTGCAGAATATAGATATCCATAGGGTACAGCACAGCCGCAGGCCATTCTGATGGGCAAAGGGGGTCCCACCCCCTCACCTTTTGCCCAAAAAGTAGAGTGCCTTTGTTTTCAGGTCAGCCAGCCAGGAGCTAGACGTGCTAAATGTGAAGGCTCCTGGCTGCCTGTGATGAACTTTGCTGGGCTGAAGAGGTCATATCTCCTGTGGGCGTAGCATCTTCAGCCTGGCAAAGCACCTCAAGGGCCACCCTCCTTGTGATGAGCGGGAGCATCACTGATTGTATCAGACCTGGGTGCTTCAGTTCTAAGCCCTTAAGTGCCCAGGGCACAGTGTCAATCACTGACACCTCATCACAGAGTGGGGTGGGGTCAGTAACTCTCACTGACCCCATCCCACTCTGTGACAGGTAGGTACTGCACCCTCCTCTCACTGGATGACCTAAAGTCAGCCAGTGAGGAAAGGCAGCAGTCCCAACCCTTCTGGGACCTCTGAGGCAGAGCCGCGCAGGTGAGTGCGATTTTTTTTTTTTTAATGTTTGGTGTGTGCATGCATGAAGATATTGGTGGGTGTGAGTGTTGTAAATGGATATATGTGTATGTGTGCTCAACCCTTGGATAGCTTGGCACAGAGCAGTCAGGCTTAACACAGAAGCAATGTTTAAAGTGCATGGGCAATACTTCTCACGGTAAATACACAACTCAAAAGGAGTCCACCACTTAGTTAGAAAAACAGTATCATTTTTAAAACATAAAACAAGACCAAAATGACAAAAATCCAATCAGTAGGTCAGGAGATATTCAATTTGAACGATTTTAGAAACAATAGCGCCAAAAGGCATAAAGAGCCAACTTGTGGATTTCTGGTCACGCTGGACCGCAGCAAAGTCATAAGTTCAGGATGAACACAAAGAAGTGCAGGCCAGCTACAGGGACCCAGTTATGTCAGCTGAACAAAGTACATTTAATCTAGCTTTATGGAGATTTGCAAGGATACATGTTGCAGGTCAGTACAGCAAAGCAGGTGTCCAGCAGAGTGCAGTCCTGTGGAGTGGCAGTCCTTCAGCAGACCAGTAGTCCTTCTTCTTGGCAGAGTACACACAGGTCCTGAAGTGGTGGTGTCTGGGGTCCAGTATTTATTCTAAGTTGTGCCTTTGAAGTGAGAGGAAGCTTCTAAAGGTCTCCCTTTGAGGTCCCCAGCCATCCTACCTTCCCTGCCCTGTCTCCAGACTAACTTTAGGAGGTATGCACCACTGTGTGGAGGCAGGACACATCCTATTTAGCTGTAAGCGGGGCTGTGCCCAATCCACCCTCCCATCCTGCCAGTAATGCCCCATCCAGGCACACCTAATCTCCTGATTGTCTGTAGCTGTCGAGGACGAATCCACAAAGCTCAATTGTCAGCTACACCCAGGCAGGTGACCAGAGACAGGCTACAGGCTCTAAATGGCTAAGGCAGGAAAGTGGCATCTTTCTAAAAGTGCCATTTTCAGAACTGTAATTTAAAATCGAACTCCCCCTTAAGTTAGAATTTTAAATTAGAATTCCAGAGACACCAAACATGAACTGGTAGCTCTTCTCATTTGAAAATTACACTTATAAAATGTAATAAAGCAACTCAAATGTTGTCCTATGAGAAAGAAAGGCTGTGCAGTAGTGAACAAACACATTTAAGAGTTTTCATTACCAGGACATGTAAAACCTAAAGTACATGTCTTACTTTTTTCTATGCATTGTACCATGCCCTCTGGCTGTCCAGAGCCTACCAGAGGGTTGACTGATATATATTAAAAAGGATGAGTTGTGTCAGGCAAAAGCTTTATTTTGCCAGGTCAAAAAAGCAGTTTCAACTGCACATAAAGGCTCCTTAATGGCAAGACTAATACATGTTTAAAGGGCTACTTAAGTGAGTGGCACAATCAGTGCTGCAGGTCCACTAGTAGCATTTAATTTACAGGCCCTGGGTACATGTTGTACCAGTTTTTGAGGGACTTATAAGTAAATTAAATATGTAAACTGGGGATAATCCAATATTACCATGTTTAGAGGAGAGAGCACAAGCACATCAGAACTGGTTAGCTGTGATAACGTGCACAGAGTTCTAAAGTCTGCAAAAACTAGATGAGCACAAAAATGGAGGAGGAAGACAAAAAGTTAGGGGGGAGACCACCGAAGGCTGACAGGTTTAACATTAGAGTTTACCAATACAGTGCCCACTAAACTGCAGTGTGTAGTACCAAAACTTGCAAGAAAGTGTGGTTCCCACTAAAACGTTGTGTTGAGTAAGTATAGTATCCGGCAAAATGTGGAGTGGAGTGTAGTATTTGCCAGAGTGTGTTGTTCAGAAGTGAAGTGTCTAGCACAAAGTAGGATTTTGTAGTTGGTTCTAGAAACTCAGAGTAGACTGTACAAGGTCTGCAAGGTAATGTCTTGTAATATCTTGCAGCTTGTAGAGTCTGTAAGGTGTAGGAATGTAATGCCTTGCATGTAGCATCTAGTAGGGGTAGAGTATATATGGTCTAGGATTATAGGGTCGCATAGTAGTATTCAACAGTCTGCAAGGGTAGAATTGCATGTGTTTAGAATGTAAACTAGGGTTGGGAGCCTAAAGTTGCTGGTGATAATGCAAGTTCTTTTAACATATTTAATATTCTAGATTATTGTGCTTAAGTGTGGGAGATCTGTTAAGATGTGAACAGATGCTTTACCTTTTTTCTAGCTTAGAGAATGATCGGATCAGATCTAAAACTATCCCCAATATTTTGGACTAGAATTCAGAACATTAAATTGTTTTTTCAGTCTTTGCAGTTATTTCATATTGATACTTATTGTTGCTACAGATGTATGTAGCTCCAGCGCAGTAGATTCATTGAGGGAAAAGTGCAGTAAATGGTTGACTGGATATAAAGGGGCTTAGGAGAGAGGTGTTAGGTTTAAAGAGTTTACCATTTAAAGACAATTAGGTTACAGCAGCTGTGCAGTCAAGTGCTTCGGAGCACTCCACTCACATTTGGTCTAGAGATGGAAATGTATATGGCAAAAGTGCGTTGTCAACAATCCAACTGTGAATAAGTACTGATGCATAATTCTTTTTGCCCTTTTTGGGTATTGTCTCTTTACATTGAAAATGGTTTGGTGGCTCCACTTCAGTAACTCCTAGTCTGGTCTTCCTTTCTGCCTCACTGCTACTTTTCCTCTACTTTTGACTGGCTGCTTCTAATTTAGCCTGTTTCTGTCCTCCTGTATTAATGTGCTCCTAAGGTGATTCATATAGGTTTTCAGGAGGTGCCCTTTTACTGACTCAAGGGGTCTTGCTAAAATTAATCCCTGAGTACAATGGGGCATGGATAGAAGAGGGCATACCTCATTTCCCTTCATTCCTTTGCAGTCAAGTAATCTTCACATTTCTGGGAGGTATGTATTATATTCAGGCAATGAATGTGGTAAGAAAAACTCAGCTATGCTCCGGACCTTAAAAATTATTATTGATGAAACAAAAGAAACCTCAAATGTTAAATGTTAAGTGCTAATTGCTAATTAAATAATGCCCTTATTAGTCACATTTCATATATCCATCTAGTATGGTTTGGGAGTTTGAAATATGTTGGGTTCTGATGAATGATACAAAATGATTTAAAAAAATCAAGAAAACGTCTCAAAATGTGGGGCATCTAATATTATGACTATTATGTAAATATCGCTTCATGAGTCTAAAGTCGTTCCTGCTGCGCATTTATAATCCTCACACCTTTTTTGGGTATCCATTTCTTATCTTTAATCTTGGTGCATTTCTAACTATTGGTTCAAAAGCAGAAATGTCCCCACGAGCCATGTTTTTTGTTGGATCTTACTAAAGTATTTCTCACTGCTTTAAACTAGGTCAATAAATCTATTCTCCAAGCATGAAGGGGAGGAGAAATAGTTGCAATCTAAACCTTTCAAACAACACTATTTAAAAAAAACAGTATGACCCATGTGGCCACACAAGGAAAACTCCAGTCTGAAATAAGGTTTAGGGTTTTATTACAAGCTTAGACTCAGTCATGTAGACAATTCTCAAGAAAAGGTATAAAGATCACTAAGGGTTGACCTGGGCGTCAAAACAGACTAACATCAAAAGGACTAAACGTCCAACAGTGAAAATACAAAACAGCAACACAATAACCTGGTGGACAGAAAACAGGTGCTGTTCAGTTCTTGTATGCAGTAAGGTAATTCAAAGTCACCTGAGCTTAACTAAGGCAAGGGAAAACCCTACAGGTTAGCAAGTCAAAAGTTGGAAAAATGACATCTGGGTCAAAAGGTGACTAAACAAAGTTGGTAAAAAGGGGAAGTGTCAGCATGCCAGAAGCTCGATCAAGAGTCTTCTTAGGCCAGGGAAAATTCTAAGTTTCAGCAAAGCATTGTAAAATATGGGTTAAGGGTAGAGAGGACTATACATCTCAGAGTCCAAGGGGTCTAAAATGAAGAGTAGGCTTAAAAAGGGTGAGGAGCAGAATGTGGGTCAGAATGCTGCTATTCCGTATGGGGAACGGTACATTAAAGTTCATAGTGCAGTACAATTTAAGGAACAGTATCTTACCATCTCATCAGTCTAATTGTTGCTGAGATTTACATATTCAGGGGCTTTTCAGTGTGTGGAACACTTAACAGCCTCAATTTTGGCAGGCAACTGTAAGGCAGACCTCAACATTACATTTTCTGCACAGTCAGGAAACCGGGCCTTGCAGGCCTCACTTAAGCTAAGCAAAGTGAATTAAAATAGCACATTCATTTATGCAAAATAAGGCCCATACAACATTTAAATCATTATTAAGCTTTGTCAGTGTTCATGATAAAGTAGATTTAAAACCAAAAAACTCTGTTAATCCATTGCTTTCAGTATAGTGCAGAACTGCAATCTCAACATTTCCATGTAACATTTAAAACATTTCTTTTCTGAAATTCATTGTCTTTTAATGCATAGTATTAATTAACATCATTTAGAATAACATAGAAACTAATTAATTGATTATACATTAAGCTTAAAGGCTATACCACCACACTTGGTATGGTAACCTACAATGAATGCACATTAATACAAGCTTTCAGTGCACCATTTAACAACAAATCTATTAGTACTTTAATTAACAAGATGTACATTTTGTTACGTACAGATTCTCACTGTGATATTAAAAGTAGCAATAACATGTCTGAATGTACTGAAAAAACTTGGATAGCGATGAGATTGTTTTACTGGTATCAGCGGTAACGGAACATGCAAGGAAGTAAATATAGTCTCAAGAACCCCTCCATAAACATGCGTGAAGGGAGTGATACCTTTTTAAGAGTAATTTGGTTTACACCCCTTCTCCAAGAAAATACATCAGACAGAAGATTAAGGAATAAATTAAAGAACAATGTTCTGATTTTCACAGAAGGAACAATAAGGGTCAGTAGGAATATGTATAATTAAGAGCAATTAAGTCAGTTTTTTTTTTTATTAAAAAGGTAATTATAGTGAATTTCAAAAGATGAGCTAGCTACAAAGCTGAGGTAAATTCAGCAGCTTTGGGATGCTCCTAATAATATTGGCAAATAAGAGCAAGAATGTCTGAAAAAATATGCTGTTTTTTCAGTGTACGGGCGTTGCATTTGCTTGGAGCCTTGAAAGTCCTAGCACCACTTGTGTTTAGTTAGATATATGACTATTAATAAAGTAGCGCCAGAATTTTCATAATACAGTCTGCATGTGCCTATAATAATAAATGGTTTATCTCTGACTGTGAAGACCATGGAGGGTGCTAGTTTTGAAAAGCTGATGCAATTTGCTTGAAGCTAGACACTTACTGTAGTCCTCGAGCAGTTGCATTCTGCACAAGCTTGCGTTCCAGTACAGGGAGGACCTGGCCTGGCAATTCAGGCTGGACTGTCCCCACTGGAGCAGGGTTAAGACTGGGTCCAAACTGAGGCAGCATAGTGTGCAAAATAATGATGGACTGGAGTGCAGCCTGAGTAATTATCAGTGGCTTAGGTTAATTTAAGTATTCCATCCATCACTTTTTTGTATGTAAAGCATAAGCCAAAGCTATGCTGTAGAATCGCCAACAGAAAAAAACTGTTGACAGTCTGTCTCTAGATTTACTACTGCTGAGAAACGTCCGCAAAAGAGCATCACCAGCCTGCGATTTTAGTCTGCTCCGATGTGCCTTGCTTTCTCAGTCATGTGCATGAAACAAATGAAGCTCTACTAGCACTTGCGATCCCCGAGTCAGATTCCACTACTAGGATCTGGAATCGCTTGATTGAGAGGGGAATTTGTTTGGGAACTCCTTTGGTAAGTGTGAGGCATATCTAAGGGCTGGGCTACACTGTGAAATTCAACACTCGGGGATGTTTTAAAGTATGTTGTTACCATAATACAGATTTAATATAAAGAGACACACATCATAAATCTGTACAACGCTTCACTTGTGTAAAACAATAAATAAACAAATAAAAGTGCAGTGTCCAAAACTTTTCTAAGGAGGCCATCGCCCCATTCCACCACTGTCATGTTGCCACAGCACCACCAATGCCTTCAGTCCCCTCTATTCCTCCAGCTGTTGTTTGATGGGGATCAGGGATATCCAAGGCATGTTTAAAGGTTGTGTTAACTTTTAGATTAGTGTCTTGAATTTTGTGCTGTTAGTGCATCCATCAGACCTTAAGTAGCTGACAAAAATTTGCCCAGAGGCTAAGACCAGCTGTGGCTCCTCTGCTAGGGAGGAGGAACATTGTCCCCCGCCAGCCGCGGCAGCTGCAAAACCTTTACAAGAAAACAATAATAAACTGTGTTTATTATCGTTTTCTTGTAAAGGGGTGGGGGCCACAGACTTTGACGAGCACTGAGGGGGAGTGCACAGCACTCCCCTTCAGTGCGCATCTATGTTTGGCCGGCTGTCTCAGACCAGCCAAACACACATGCACACAGGGCTCTCTCCAGCCCGGAACTGTGTTGCTGGGCTGGAAAAAGCATGCACAGGCTCCCAGTCTGCCTGGGAGCGGAGCAGTGGTGGCAGGGACGATCCAGGTAAGTGGTTTAAAAAAAGAAATTATTTCATGTTTGATCCCACCTCCTGTGCTCCTCTGTCTCTTCAGCGCGCTGCAAGCCGCAACTGGGTAATACCACACTCTGGTTAAGTTAAGTGTGCACAACCTAACATATTACATCTTTGGCAGCTAGTGATCTTTCGAAATGGTGGAGTGAATACCTGAATTGTAGCGATGTACGCAAGCCCACCTTCTTCAAAAGCGTTTGGAGAGCCCTATCTCCAGAATTTTGTTTCAAAATAAGGGCAGGTTGCTTCACTTTAAGCAGATTCTCCAAAAGCTACTTTTAAAATGCTATAGGTTTAAAAAGGTAGTTCTGAATAGGTACTGTTTCAGTTGTTTATGGTGTCTCCAGAAGCATTATTTACTTATGCATTCTGATGTGGTCCTCCAGAGTTTTTCCTCGGGTCGTCAACCCTGCCCCACCACACCCCCAGACCCGCACCCCCCCTCTGTCTCTGTTTGCTCGGAGGCGTTTTGGTTGCTCTGTGTCCTCTAAAGAGAGATGTTGCTGCTGTGTGCCCTGGCCTATGGTTCATGGTTCACTCATTAACAGAATTATTAAAAAAATGAAAAATAAATGATTCGTACCTCCATGGGGAGCAGCTTGCATTACTGTTTTAGTTCTTGTGTTGTCGTGAGCAGAATGGGAACTATCGTATAAGAAGAGTGAGCCCATTGAAACCGAATGGACAAACAGTCAAACTGTAGGGACAATAGGAAGGAGAGGCTGCAACCACAAGGCATGCTGCTCAGCATGGATCACAGACTTGAAAAGGTTTGACACTTTTTAACCATGTGTGGCTGCTGAAGCTTTCTCCTGAGGGCCCAGTGTTGCCTGCCTCTTTTGCAGAGATGCAGCCCATAAAGAGGAAAAGGCTGGGAGTAGACTGCAAGTGCTCCCAGGTTTGAGGAGGCCTGTATTGTCTACCTTGGGCTGTAGGGTGTGGCTTCACATGCCATTTGGGCCTGTGCTAATGTGGAGAAGATTGGAGCAGCCCAATCTGTTTTGAGTCCACATCACACAAGGTAGGGTATCTCTTGGGACTATGTGGAAGTCCATCTGCTCCTTTGGAATGACATTGAACATGAGTAATAAAAAACATATAGGAATGTAGTGGGGCATTCTGAACTATCAAGGGAGAGGTGGACACAGAGCATTGTCTTGGACTAGTGCGCTGATTGACAGGGTTCAGTATTTTCTGTCAGGCGAGTTGGTGGATGTTGAGTGAGGGGGCAGGTAATAAAAGTCTGCAGGTTTGACTGCATAGGATAAAGTAAAGGACTGGCCTTAGAGATAAAGACTCAAAAAATGTATTCAGTTCCTGTCTTTGTGGTGCTCTAATAATTCCACACTCTGACTCTCTAATTCCAGACAGCAATCATTCTTAAGGAATTCCATGGTGCACTAACTCGGTCATTCCAACTCTTCCTTTTGTAGTCACTTTATTTCAGTCAGCATTTCCCCTGCATTTCCTCTCTCTGTGTCAATCTCCAATGTTTTGCTTGTTTTGTCAATCTCTGATAGAGTATGAATGTGAGTGTTGTAGCATTTTTCATCCTTCGCGGGAATCAAATGCTCACCGAGGTCCACGGACCTTTTTACCCAGTAAGTAGTTTGGGAGAATTATCAACAAAATTTCAGCATCACCCCATACAATTTAGACACCATGACCAATGTGGCCACAGAAGGAAAACTCCAATCAGGACAATGGAAAAAGTTGAAAGATTTATTACAAACACAAGCTCAAAGTCATGAAGACAATGAGCAAAACCAAGTTGTAAAGAGACATAGGGGGTCATTCAGACCGCACCGCGGTCAAAAGACTGCGGCGGCCATTCTGTGTTTTCCGCTGGGCTGGCGGGCGACCGCCAGAAGGCCGCCCGCCAGCCCAGCGGGAAACCCCTTCCCACGAGGACGACGGCTCCGAATGCAGTTGCACCCGTCGCGAATTTCAGTGTCTGCAATGCAGACACTGAAATTCTATGTGGGGCCCGCTTATGGGGGCCCCTGCAGTGCCCATGCCACTGGCATGGGCACTGCAGGGGCCCCCAGGGGCCCCACGACACCCCTCACCGCCATCCTGTCCCTGGCGGTCTGAACCGCCAGGAACAGGATGGCGGTGAGGGGGTCGGAATCCCCCATGGCGGCGCAGCAAGCTGCGCCGCCATGGGGGATTCCTCAGGGCATCGGAAAACCAGCGGAACACCGCCGGTTTTCCTGTTCTGACCGCGGCCAAACCGCCGCGGTCAGAATGCCCTGCGGGGCACCGCCAGCCTGTTGGCGGTGCTCCCGCCAACCCCGGCCCCGGTGGTCCTTGACCGCCGGGGTCGGAATGACCCCCATAATCACTAAGGGTTGCCCAAAGCATTGAAATAGATTCAGGTGAACTAACATTAATAAAACTAAACATTCAAGAAGAATAAGACAGCATCAATAATAATATCTGAAACACTGATATAATGTGTTGCTTAGAATTTACAATCATTAGTCAATTCAAATTTATTAAAGTCAGTAATTGTTTGGCTGGGCACAGATCAACCTTACAGCTAACCAAATCGGGGAAAAAACAAGTGTTGGGAGAAACATGTGGGCAAAATACAAAAAGCATAAAAAGGGAAACAATAATTTTGAAAAAGATAATCTCGGTCTGCAAATCACTGAGTAAGTTTGGCAAAGGATAAGTAAAAAGGGAAATCGTCAGCATGCTAGAAGCTCAGTCATGAGTCTTCTGAAGGGGAAATAAAATAAATTCTGTCTAAAAGGGCATTTTAAAGGGCAAATGGCAAGGAAGATACTTCTCCAAGGGATACCGCATTCAGGGAATCTTCATCAGCAAGACATCAGGATCAACAAGGCATCTGCAAGCATCTGGGTCTGCATAGGTCTGCTCTGGAAACTGCTCACAATTGACCAAAGTTCCCTTTTTCATCAGTAATTTAGACTTTACAAAACATTTTAATTTGTCAAAGGTATCAGTTCATGTAACGTTGACTAGGCATCATCAAATGGGAAATAATCGAATGACTCCCGAATTGAAACCGTCCAATTTCTTTCCAGGACTGTCACTTCCATGTGAATCCAAACAGGTTTGAAACAACCTGCAATTTACTGTTTTTACTGACAAAAGAATACATCTTTCCACATTTAAACAATTGGGTCCATTACAAAAGGACTTTGCTTTTCACAGGGATGAAATCTGAAAAAAGACTTCACGTTATGAAAAAACTTATAATTCAACACTTTTACAAGACTGCAAAATGCAAGCTCTGCAGGCCTCACACTAACACAAAATCACAAAAATGCATTTAATTAATATGTTTTAGTAAAACACGTCATATGCAAAATTATAAATTCATCATTAATAATATTTCATCAATATGAATAACATTTCTTATAAATGGAAAACCTTTGACACTGCATTATATTATGTACAACAGAGAACTGCATTTCTCTCACTTTGCACATATTTTTAAACTCATTAATCTTTCATTAATCACAAGAAATTCAATATTGTTTCTATATGCATTGTTAGTCTAGAATCTAAATTACATTTTAAAATCAGTTTCATCCTTCTAACATCATTTAATTCAAAAGGGACCTTAGTCAAACTCTGAAATACAAGCAGTTGCACATTTAGATTGTCACAGTGCAGCTTTCTAACTTAGTTTTTCACAAGTTTCATAAACTTAAACTGTCACAACTTGATGACTTTTTGTGACACGAGGGACATCACTAAATGTTAAGCTCTATCATGAGGAAAAACTCAGTCTCTTTGTAATTCTTTTCTCCCTGATTTTTGGTTACCCTCTTACACTCGATCTCTATAATGGTTTTTATACATGCCTGCTGTGAAATCTGGTGCAAGGCTGTGGGGCTGCTGCATGGGTGGGAATATGGGCCAGGTAGTGGGCTGTAGGGTCTAGGGCCTGGCCACTGGAATTATGTGATTCTACAGCTGTGGCGGTTTTCACATAATTATGGTTTTGCCACATTTGTCACATAATACTTCATGTGCCACATAATCTGCTGATTTTGACAAAGAAAATGTGTAGCTCAAATGGATCAAAAGTTACAAAACAATGCGTTCCTGCACATTGCAGGGCTTTTTGCAAAGGTTGTCTGGTCATCTTTCAGTTGCTAATTGTTGTTTTTGGGTGATAAATTGATGCAAATTAAGGTGAATGTTTTTCTTAGACACTGATACCACGTGTAAAAATGACAAAATACTGAAGTAATGCTATCACAAAATTTGCTGTTATGCTTCATAATTTCCCTTTTCTTGCTGTGTAATTTAGTCAACCTTGACCCATAATTTTGTCCTCCTCTGCTGCATAACTCCAGTGGCCATGGTCATGAGCAGGAAACTGGAAATATGCAATTGTGTAGTGCTTTTTGCATAACTACAGACTTGCCGCGTTTGCCTCATAATCCATCATCTGCTGCAACACGTTTTGCCACACAGTGAAAGGCTCTTTGCACAACTGGATTGGTCACCTTTTTGTTTCTTATTACTACGTTTGGGTATTAACATGGTACTAATGAGGTGCAGCCAATGCCCACACAGAGTTATCAAGTTTTAAAATGTTGAAATAATGAAGTGATATTATTACAAAGTGTTCCACATTGTGCTGAATAACTTGCCTTTTCCTGCCGCATAATGTATTAAACAATGCTGCATAATTTGGCCCTCTCATGCCTCATCATTTCAGTGGCCCTGATCATGTGGTAAGGGCAATGGGAAGTCACATCCTACCTCTGGGCTGATGGATGATTTTTTCCATGTATACTGTTTTTTTCTTGTACACTGATATGCCAGTGTCTGTACTGTTTGCTGACACATCACAGTGTAAGGATGGTTTCACTGATGTATCCCCGTGTAAATAATTAGCAGTTTGAACTGTAGTACTACTCCATGCAGTTTTCTATTCCTTTCCTAGCATCTTTTTGTGTTCAGTAATTTTTAGGTCGAATCTACCAGACAGTGCAGCTACCTGGTTGCAGAGGATGTGTGGGCTTACCAAGAACATACAGGCGCTTGACGCCTGCCCATTGCTTACCATTGGTTAGCTTCCTGTTATTCCCATTCTCTTGCTTCTTATTCATTTAGCTTGTCAATCTTTTGTTTGTCTCTCTCATGGAGGATAGCCTGTTAAGTATCTCTTTTGATTGTCTTCTATGCTTCCATTGCTTGCTTTTAAAACAACACTTTTTCCTTTTTGGTAAAGCATTCCAAGAGAGTGCATGTCCTTCAATCTGTCTCACTCATGTGCTTCTCTTCCTCTGCACTCAGTCTGGTACAATCTGCTCGAAACTGACTGTTTTTGTTTGAGTTGGCTCAATTTGCCTCTGTGTGTAATGAGCAATACGAATATTGTGTTCTAGTACATTGAACTACACTGGCTGAAAAGTCGCATTTTATCATAGTGCTTTTCCATACCTGGAGCAATCATCCTTTCCTTGTTAAAAGCAGCCTCCATTTGTTATTGTTTAGCAGAATGTCGTTCAGCACAATTTTTCTTCTGCCATTCTTGCAACTCATTAAAGATGCTAACTTGTAATAGGACAAATTGCTTGTTGCAGCAATTTAGCAAATTTATGACAATTTAATGGGTAATGCGGTCGCTGACATTATGGCAAGAGCCCCATCCATAAATCGAGATACCGATGAAGGCATTCGGAAGAAAGCCTCCTGCAGTGGTATAAATGCTTAGAGGACCTAATACAGTCTTCAGATTAATGAATAGCATAATTCGTCTTTCAGTGTAAATAATCTTATATTGACTCAAGTTAAGAGTCCCGTGTACCTCAAGGAATGTTGACTTTTTTTTTTACATTCCACATGGCAGGGTTTGTACTGAAATATTAGGGTTTGGTCTCATTAAAACAACTTTCAGCAATTCTTTCTGAGTCCTTGAAGATGATGGCGTGACTAATTCGTGTACCTCTCCAAAGGATGAATATACTGCTTTGAAAGTTGTTCAGTGCATCCTGTAATACAATGTGGGTGAAACATAGTTTTGGACCTAGTATGATACTCCGTGGAATATTTATCTGGTCAGGATTTTCTCATAGACCAAACTAAACTTCAGTGCATTTCTCTGAATGCTACAGTTATGTTTCCTAATGGTTTTCAATGCACAGTGTCAGTTTATGGATGAACGAGTTCAGTAGTTGGATTTGTCTGTGTATTAGGACCACATTCTAATGTGAAGTTTGTTGTCACAGACCGGAGCTTCTCGGAGATGAATGTTCTGTTTGAATTACTTTATACCATGCACTACACACGTTAGTCCTGTGAGACCTTCTACCACGAAAAAAAAAAAGAGAGAGAGAGAAAAAAAAAAAAAAAAAAGAAAAGACACATCTACAGTGTTGCTGCAGTCCAGTCCAACTATGGATCAGGCTGCAAATCACACTTGTGCTGCTGAGGAGTGTCCCTTGAGCTCAGGGTCTGCCCAGCATAAGAAAAACAATTGCCACATGGACAGACCCTGCGGCTATACCAGTGATCGGTTCCAGTTTACCCTTCATGCACAGTGTACTAAAGCTTTGAACACCTCTGTGGTGGTTCACTATTATTACATTATTTGGATTCAGTTTTATTGTCTTGGGTTAAGTCTGTTCTTACAAAAGTAGCCCCTGTTTCAGTGGTGCTTGGCTGACTGAAGGACCCTGGAAAATACCCTAGAGAGGCGGAAGAAGATTTGCTAGTGTTGCAGTCTGGCTGCAGTACACCATCTACCAGCCAGACAGCATTTGTATTGTTGTTTTTTGTGTAGCAAATGTGCTTTTGTGGGGTGTTTTCTCAACTGCCACAATACTACGCAGCCACAGTATGAGGGAGGGTCATAGTGCGAAGAGCTCTGATTCACATTCTACTTAGGGTACTGTAATTCACTGAATAAGGCAACATGCCTTTCTCCGCCTTGGTTTTGTGGAATTGGCAATGCCACAACTTATCATAAGTGCAGCTAAGGTGAAGGAGGAGCAGCTGGTGGCACAACGTGAAGTGACTCAGTTGATATTTTTTCTCCATTGGTAGCCTGTGATCCCACTTTCTCTTTCTTCCTGCCAAGGTTTGGATGATGAGCCTCTGGCCTTCATTCCTTTCAAGCCCATTCCCTGGGTTGTTAGGGAACCTCTTTAGATAAGTCTGTGAGCACAGAAGATTGTAAAAGTGTTGCTGCAACTCTTGAATACCCAGGTGGGGACCTTTGAAATAAGCAGGGGAAATAAGAAACTGCAATTCAAACATAAATACAAACTCATATTTCCTCGGGAGTCAATAATGAGAGTTGTAGTTAAATTTAAATTGTTAATGTTTCAGTAATCATTAGTTCTTAGATCATTTCTTCAATCTGATCCCTTTTCTTTAATTCTAAGTTAAGGAAATGCATTGAAATCGAGTATCTCCTGAAGAGGGTCTCATAGAAGAGCATTCAAGGCTCACCATTAGAAAATCATCTGAGCCAGAGAGTATCAAGCAATGTAAAAATAATAAAGCAAAAAAGAAGAAGCGTCTAAGAGTCATTCTAGACAGTAAAGCTATGAAACTCATAAAGAGTAAATATGTCAGCAGAGAGAAACAAGGAAATTATTTGAGGCTTCTCAAAGCTCTAATCTCTAAGGGTTTCCACCGGTCTTTCCCTGGGACACTTTTATATGAGATACAATGATACGACAGTACAAGTATTTCAGATACATTGTGAGAACAACTAATGAGGAAACAAGAACATTGTGTGGAAGGAACGGTTTCTGTTGAGAAGGCAAGTTTAAACAATGAGAGTTCTAAATACAAGATACATTTTGTAGGACCTTTACGCAGCAACAATTGGAAATCTCATATGCTTGCGTTTCTGAAAGAAAGCGCAGCTGTGTACACACTTCTCTACACTAGAAGTCTATTCATAAAGAAGTAAGTTTAAGAATAGTTTAGCAAGTTTTTACATTCCAATGCACGTCAAGTGGTTAAAAAGAATAGAAGTATATAACTTTCTTTATTTTCATATGACATTTGTGTCATGAAGCCATGCAAAAGTTGAGATAGAAACATTTCTGCTGAGCTACAGCAGTTTGCAATGTGTTAACATTATCAAATCGAGCAAGTCAAGGAAGTTCAGGTCATGCAGAGTTTAGAAAGGAATATGCATGTTTAAAGTACAGCATTTGGTTAGGGCTACAATTCACTCATACAGGGCATTAATTATACTCAATTTATTTGTATTGAAATCTCTAGCAACTTCTACCCTCATCCCGCCTTTCAGGATCTATAGCATGCTTATGGGTTATAGGGTTTAGTTCTCAGTGATCCAGCGAACGTCCATGTCTTGGGGCAATGAAGCATCCTCACCCATTCATACAATCTGTCCATCCTCTTCATGCTAGCCATGAAGATAATAAAGCCGCTATGATGTGCTGCTGAATCTGGAGCGGGAGGAGAACAAGGTCAACCACTATGACAAGCATGTGTTGGTGGCGAGCAAGAATCTTTTTCCTAGGCACAGTAGCAAAGGGGCTTAAAGCTGCAAGTACCTCAGGTTCACCCAGCCTCCGCCCACCTAGTGTGAACCATGTACTGCTAGCAGTGCCATACCTGGTTCTCTCTTAATGCTTCATCTTCAGCCATTGCAATGTGTACCTAACCTCCGCAATGTGAGAGAGTCTTATCAGTTTTCAAGTTACAATGCAGAAACTAGCATGTTACTTTGTACTTTTCCGAGACACTGTTGTATTGGTACAGCAACTGGCATGCAATTGCCTTCTTAGCTGGGGCAATGAGAAATTGGCCTAAGTATGGCTGCTTGGGAGCAGCAGCAGGAAGCAGCATGGTCATTTGTAAAGTGACAGGTTGCCTCATTGACTGTGTGTGGAGCACCCTGTGCTTTTAGCAGGATGGTGGGATGTCTGCATTACAAAGACCGTTGTCTTTCTAAGAACAAGGCATCTGAGACACAATGAAGGGGGTAGGTAAAAGTACTGCTTCAAAGCATCTGATTATGTTGGCATATTTAGTTATAGTGGTTGATCTTGCGGCATCCATCTGAAAGCAAGGTTATGCTACAGTATAGAACTATACTAAATATATAGCACTGCTGAAATCTGCTAGCCGTAAACACCAACTATTGGCACATCCAGCTTCACACTGAACATCTGGATTAAAAAAAAATAGAAAACAATCCAGGAATGCCCATCCTGCATCTGCCAACACTTTTCACGCCACTAAAAATGAACATTCTCGATTACGTTGTAAAAAGAAACGGCTGACAGACATTCCTTGCCTAAGGAATAGCTGGATAAATTGCCAGCAAGCCAGACCTAGCAAACTGTCAACAGAGGGCAAAAGAGCAGGAGGCTTTCTTCAAAAGAGTCACTTTCTTGGCAGCTTTTCATCTGCCATTTCCGTGGGGACTCTGCGTTTTCCAGGTTGAAATATTGGCGGTTCAAGCCTCCGGGGTCTTGATGGATACAATTCAACAACTCGATAAACTGACTGCCAAAGGTCATCTCAGATATTGACAGCCGTTCTACCCTAGGTAACTGTCAATCACCTTCTAGTCCTGCATACATGGATAATGGGAACATGCAGCTGGGTTTCCAGTGTAGTGCTGTAACTCATTAACCATGGTTTGCAAACAAACAGGAAAAGCTAAGCCGGCCTTTCAAGGGACACTGCCAGCTGAAAGATCAGACAAATTCTGCGGTACAATGTGATTTTACATTGGTGACAAAGTAAGGCTTGGCAAACCTGACTGTTCCTGCATCAGAGGGATTTCAGCCCTGCAACCAAGTAAAACCGGCAACACTACAGAAAAACCCTTCTCACTTCATTATATCTCCCCTTATGTAGATGCAGGGAGGAGCCTTGAAATGGGTTGCACTGAAGAGTTAGTCAGCATTTCCCATAAACAGGGATAGAACCTGCCTCAAAGAGCTCTTTTTTGGTGAACAATTTGCTACCTGTGATCGGTGTGACCAGGACCATCCTTCCCCAATATGACTCCTGCTCTTGCCCTTCAGATAATTTCTCCTTTTTGTGGGCATGCGTCATACCACCACACTGTGTGTGAATCCAATCTGAGTCTGAAGACCACGGTTCCTAACTGAGCTGCGTGTTTTATGTGACGTGTTACCGGGCTGCCCTGCTACACTAATGATCTGACTCCTGCACTGTCACAAGTCAGAAAAACTGAAGTTTTGACTGATATCCAAGTTCATGCTTATGTCCTGGCCTTTATCAGAGTGAGGCTGTCTCTTTCCACACCTTGCATGTCAGGTTTGTGTTGTTGCTTTACCTAATTATTGACTCAACTGTGCTATTTTTTGGACAGCAATCCTCTGTTATTTTTTTAACCAATTTCCCTGAATAAGGAGTGTAAACTGATCTTGTTAGGAAGCAAATGTGCCACAAGAATCCGTTTATTGCACAGACCAGGAGATAGGTTTGCATGGTTGCTGCTTACTGCTGAACTGATGGATCGCACTGTTGCAGCCAGTCTAGTTTTTAGAAGTGTGGACCCCGTCAGTTTCAGGAGCCCACTGCATCAGTACAGCCATCAAGTGCATCAACTCATCACTAACTCTATCAAAGTATTAGAGGATGAGTGCACATCGACGGGAAGACAGAGACTCCAGTATTGCCATCAAGAGGCTCTGGTGACATTATAGATGCCACAAGAACCCCAAGAAGGCAATATAGACCATATTACACAGTTACATGTTATGCATTTATAGATTATGTTTATTATGGGATAGTTAGCTTGAAAAAACTGCTTATCCGAGGTGTAATTTAACACTGAGCACTGATTGGAATTAAAATATTTAGGTTTTCTTGACATTTTTTGAAAAATTTGTAAATAAAACAGGGGGCATTGGTGATGGTCTGTGGATTGCGTGGTTGCAGTATTTACTGCGTAATTATGGATTTACTGCATATGCACATAATTTGCCACAAAGATTGCAAAAAGTGCTGATTTCACCACAAATATTGGTCCTAGCTCAGTGGCTGAAAATATGTTTGCATGTAATTTTGATAACCTGCAAAATGTTGTCCTTCAAAGCACGTTATTCTAGTAGACCTTTTAATTTTAAAGCTCTGCAAATTGGCTTAGTGACTGTCTTGATGATCAAAGCCATATTCCATAGGCATCTGTTAATATATGGATTTTTATTATGGTGACATGATAACCCACAAGGTCAAGTGAGTTTTGAATGCCACTAGAACTCTAAAACGCCAATATCAATATTGCAAATGTTACCTATCATGTATGTTTGAATTATACATGTTTATTTTAGGTGATTACATTTGAAAAAAATGTTTTTTTCAAAGTGCAGCCTAATCCACATCCCATGCTCGCGAAAACCAGCTGACTATATCCCTTCTAGGAGTGCTGCCTAAGATCTTTGAGACATTTCCCACCCACTGACCTTCTGGATATCTGCAAGAGTAACATTTTTTAGAGAAAGACAAATGGGCTTTATGCCAAGTCTAATGATAGAGGTCCCGGTTGCTCTGTTGAATGATCTCAGATTGTATCTGGATGAAGGCATTCCCACCCACCTTGTGCAGCGTGACTTGTCAGTTGCATTTAATGTAATAGCCCATTCTATCTTCCGTAGATTGAGGAGGTGGGTCTGTCTGTGATGGCCATAACTTGCTTTACTTCCTTTGTCAAGAAGAAATCAGCCCCCTAGTTCTTCGCAACTATTGCTCTACATAACACTGGTTTTCTAGCCTCTTTGCATTCTCCCATTCTATTTACATTAGGCCTTGAGCTAACATCATATGAACATCTGGATTTAGTGTAGTCTATTATGGGGACAACACCTAGTCTGTATTGGGCCTTAATAAATATATGCCTCAAATCCAAGAACCAATGACGGGAATTGATCTTGCCCATCCCTGCAATGGAGGAATGGTAATTTTGTAAGATTACACTGATCAAAAAGCAATGTGATGGAGCTATTACAGTACACCGCCTCCTGACCGTCTTAATGGCCAACATCTTAAAAACTAACAGCTGTTTAGGAAGACAGTCAAAAACTACATGTTCTGTCGAGTCCCTCCTATCTATTATACTTTTTCTGTGCAAAATGCCTTAGGGCGACTGGCACTGATTGGAATTAGAATGGTTAGGTTTAGTTTTCTTTTCATTAATTAATTGGAAAACAACTTACAATGTTGAGTTCCAGTTAATTTATAGAATAGACTTCTTTGGCTGAAGTGTTTACATCATAATTATGGGTTTACAGCATTGTCAAATAATTTGAATAGTTTTCAGATTTCAGGAAAAATTTTGTTTGTAGCTTATATGAATGACAATATGTCGGAATTTGTTTTTTTTTGTCACAGATTGTAGGTAACCTTGCAGCCTAATTTTGATAACTTTGCCACATAATCCTAGTAGCCCCAATACTCCTAAAGCTCTGTAGCGTGGTTTGGGGCTGTCAGAATCGTAATATATTTTCTATATTACCACTACGTTTTGTACGATAAAAGTACTCACGTATGTATCATATATTAATCTATATGAAAACGTTGTCAGAATGCAACAACGCTAACAACGAATAGAGTTGTATGTATGTTGAATCTGTAGTAATCAATGGAACCTACTTTCTTATTATGCACAATTTATCAAATGGTTATTTACTTATGTGAATGCTGTTTCTAGTGGTTGTGACTGGCTTTTCATAGAAAGAGAACATGTGCAGTGTATGTCTCAAGCATATTTGGATTGGCGAATTAATGGTAGTTGATGGATGCAGGGGACGTGTAATGTGTGCTTGCTCATGATTGAACAGAATGCCCAAGCTGACAACTGAAATGCACTGATGTTGGAGTTTTTTCCAGGTACTGGGCCTGCTGTTCGAGCCAAGTGCTAAGATATATGAACCCTGAAATAGTAAAGCTGTTGAAGATGTTGATGCCTTTTACTTGAGAATTTGAAAGTGTCACTGTCAATTATGGTGGGCACCTACTGATTAACTTTTTACTGGCAGAAAACTGACACATATCTGAGAAGAGCAAATAAAAACATCTTGCAGCACATTTCCAAACATCAGATTCCTCCTATATGCCACAACCATTATTGGTTGTTTGGAGTAATGTTTGCACACAGCATGGATTTCTCTTGATTGTGGTTGCAAACTTTTAATCATCAGAAACTTAGGAAGTCACGTGGAAGCAAGATGGCGACCATGTAACTCACCTCATCAGCTACTTCTCACCATCCCTGGTGTCAGTCAAATTGTTTGAGTCAAGGGGAGAGAACTTGTCATCAGTGCACGTGGAATGGGGTGGGGCTACTGATGGCGGCCAAAAGTATCATGGCCGAGCTACAAAGCTGCTGATGCTCACCCACGCGTATGTGCCCTAATCTGGTCAGTGTTGATTGTCTCCCGGACCATTGTTTCCCAGACCACAAGTTGGCTGACTTAGGGGTCGGCGGTGCTGCTGGACACATTGCAGCAGCTTTGAACAGAAGGATGCCTCCAAAGGGGGCGCGGTCGGTGACCCTGCAGCAGCGTAACATCAACTCATCTCAGCAGAAATCAGGTCATGGTACCGGCCCAAAGAAGGGGAATCTCTCCTCAGAGCGTAAGAATGAAGCACAAGCACAGGGTGCAGTGGACTCACAAGGCTTCATACAGGAGAGATGTTGATGGCCGAAAAGTAGTGTCCCAAAATTGCTTGCAGCTATTACTGATTTATTTTCCATGGGCCCCTCTTTGCTCCCTGGGTACGAAAACAAATTGCAGGATAAAGGGCCAGCTAATGATAATGAGGGTGTCGTGGGCAACTGTGCTGTTGAGACAGAGGCTCTGGCAATTGGGACCCCTACAGACGGAAGTATTGAGGACTCAGAGCCCAGTATGGCAGTAGTTTGCAAGGAGACAGCGACAGCAGACAGCTCCCTTTCCTGTCCCCATCAAGGATCCCTAACAGTAGGCCCCTTGGTCAAGATACAGGTCAGCAATACTATTAACAGGTGTGGTGGGGCCCTGCGGGGATGGGGGTTGGTGGGGTCAGATAAAGGCACAGGGATGACTGAGCCTGATACTCCGGTTTTATTGCTTGATGAGCCAGAACAGTGGCAAGTGTAAGGTGCACAGGCAAATCCACCGCCTCTTTCCCTGCTTATAGAGAAGGGCGATAATAAGGGAAGTAGAGGAGTCTCATAAGGGTTCATTAAGGGGGCTGGTCCTAGAGAGTCTGCAACCACTGAGGTAAGTGAGGCTGGGGAGCAGAGAATAAGAGATGATCCTCTTGACCCTGGGAATACATTTTTGTCCCTAACGGATGGGTCGGACTCTTCAGACTCTATTCTTAGCAATATCGCTGACCTGCTCTTGTCTGAACTGGAGGTTAGCACAACAAGAGGTTCATGGGAGCATGAGGAAGCATGTACCCCCGGTTTAGCCAGGACAATCAAATGGAGGAAAAAGGCTAAGAAGCAGCCCAGTTGGCCCATGGTGGGGAAGGAGGGTCATGCTCCATGTTCTTTGAAGTGGGATTACTCTGCCACACAGTTGTATACACAAAAACCTGTGGGGCACAATCAGGACTCTCATCCCCGATTTTGTGCTGCAGACCCTGACTAATGTAGAGGAGGAGCCCTCTCTAATTCTTATACTAGTCTATTAAACATCAGAAATAAACACTGAATGACAGCCGGACAGCACGCGTGGCTACTAAGGTGCAATAAGGAAGACCAGTAAAATGTGCAATGAGATCGGAGAAAGGATATCTGCTGTAGAGGATCGCACTATGGCATTGGAGTCTGAGGTGGGGGCTCTGAAAGGCCAAGCAGAAACACGTAATTCTCAACTGGCTGACGTGTTATGGAAAATAGACTTTGAAAATCGAGGAGGGACAATCTGAGGTCATGGACATCACAGAGGAGATGGAAGGTGGGGATATAAGGTCCTTCATGATCGTTTTATTGAAGGGGGGCTTTTCAGATTTGGATGCTTGGAACTGAAGGTTAGAGGTACAGAAGGTCCACTGCTTCTCCCTGATGGCAAAAAAGCAGAGTTTGGAACTAGATGGTTCCATTGGCCGCCCAAGAACTGTGCTAGTTTATTTTGGGAACTTTTTGCTGCATCAAGCTATTTTTTAAAAGGCCTGACCTCATGCAAAATGCACTTTCAGTGGTTCGACTTACTTTACGAGATCTGAATTTTGCCATGTGACTGTTGAGAACAGATGGAGACTTTGCCACTTGATAAAGCCTTTCGAGGATGGTGGGGGTGGGGGATCCTTTTTGCTTAGTCTGGCTCAGCTAAAGGTTAATGTAGGAAGCGGACTCTGTATATACTATATCAAAATGAGATATAGTGTGCACAGAGTACAGGGTTTCCCCAGAGGCTTAACAGAGGCTACATAAGATAATACTAATGCTCTCTTTTGTGGTAGTGTGGTCGAGCAGTTAGGCTTATCAGAGGGTAGTGCAAAGCATTTGTACGTACACACACAGACAATAGAAGAAGCACACACTCAATGACTTAGCTCCAGGTCAATGATTTTTATATAGCAAAAATATATTCTCTTAAGTTTATTTCTAACACCACAAGATTCAAGTTGCAGGTAAGTACTTGGATAGATTTGTATTTCACACATATATAAATAGTACTTTGTTTGAAATCGATAAGTTATACAGATTTTGAAATATTGTAAACTGTTCTAAAAGTTGACAGTGCAATTTTCAGAAACAGTTCTTGGGGGGAAGAAAAGTTAGTATGATTTACAGGTAAGTATTCGACTTACAGTTCCAGTCTTCCGGGGTTAGGATGTCCACAGGTTGGGGTTCAAGTTAACCCCAAACACCCACCACCAGCAACACGGAGCCGGCCGGGAGCAGAGGTCACAGTTGAGGGAAAATTAACATGGGCTCTTATGGAGACTGGGGGTACTTGGAATCAGGCCTACCTGCAGGTAAGTACCCACAGCTTCGGAGGGCAGACTTGAGGGGTTTAGGGAAGCACTTGGGGGGCCACACCTAGGCAGCACTAGGGCGGCTGGGTGCAGGGTACAAACAAGGCGTCTGGTTTCCAATGATTCTCTATGAGGGTACCCCGGAGTCACTTAGATGCTGCAGGTAAGGTCCAGGGGGTCGACTGGGGCAAACCACAGACTGGACAGGGGAGAGGACCGCGTGCTGAACGTGGCTGCACCGGAGGCTGGGCTCTCCAAGGCCTAGGAGCTGCGGGTGCAGTGGCCTTTTAGGCGTCGGATATCTTCATCCGGAGCTTTCTCAGTCATGGGGGTCCTCAGGATTCCCTCTGCAGGTGTCGTCGTGGAGGGGTGGAGAGATAAACCCAGGGTAGGCTCTTGCTCGAAATTGCCTGGGGATCGTCTCTGCTTGGTTGGGTAACCTGGACCCAAGCCATGGCTGTCGGGTGCAGAGTGGTCAGGACTCGCGCTTCCAGAGTGGGGCTGGAGTCCTTGGTTGCTATTTCTTCTTGGACAGGGCCGCTGTCCACAGAGTTCTTAGTTTTTGGGTGCAGGGCAGTCCTCTGGAGCTTGGCAGGGGTCGCTGTTCCCGCTGGATGCGTCGCTGTTCTTCTGCAGTTTCTTTGAAGGAGGAGACGGGCCAGTAGGACTGGGGCCATGTCAGTTGCCATCTTCCTTCTTCTCTGCTGAGGGTTCAACTAACAAGTCCTCCTTCTTTCTTGTCAGGTCACCAGGAATCTTGTGAGCTGGGTTCAGGGAGGCCCTTAAATCCTAGATTTAGGTGTGTTTCAGAAGTCAGAGGGCAGTAGCCAAAGGCTACTATCCCTGAGGGTGACTACACCCTTCTTGTGTCCACTCCCTTGGGTGGGGGGGCACAAACCTAACCCTTTTGGTCCCTCTCCTCCAAACCTAGATGGAGGATTCAACAGCGAGAGGGTCACTTCAGCTCTGGACACCTTAGGGGTGGTCCTAGCTGGGGTGGTCACTCCTCCCTGTTTTCCCAAATTTTTCCGCCAGACTTGCCACCAAAAGTGGAGCTTTGTCCAGGGGGGGCGGTGGCCAACTTCACTAGCTGGAGTGCCCTGGGGCACTGTAACCCAAGGCTTGAGCCTCTGAGGCTCATGGCCAGGTGTTACAGTTCCTGCAGGGGTGGTGGTGTGAAGCACCCATGACAGGCTTTGTTTCTGACCACAGAGAGCGCAAAGGCTCTCACCCCATGTGGTCAGAAACTTGTCTGAAAGTGGTAGGCTGGCACAGACCGGTCAGTCCCACACTTGCAGTTTGGCTAACATCCAGGGGGCATCTCTAAAATGCCCTCTGGGTGCATTTTTCAATAAATCCCACACTGGCATCAGTGTGGGTTTGTGCTGAGAAGTTTGATATCGAACTTAACAGTATTCAGTGAAGCCATTATGGAGTTGTGGAGTTCGTAATGATAAACTCCCAGACCATATACTCACTATGGCCACACTGCACTTACAATGTCTAAGAATGGATTTAGACACTGTAGGGTTATAGTGCTCATGCAGCTACACCCTCACCTGTGGTATAGTGCACCCTGCCTTAGGGCTATAAGGGCTGCTAGAGGGGTGTCTTATCTATGCCACAGGCAGTGGTTTGTGGACCTTGCACCCTGAGAGGGGTGTTGTCAATTTTGCCTTTTTCTCCACACTAGCACACACAAACTGCAAAGGCAGTGTACATGTGCTTTGTGAGAGGTCCCCCGGGGTGGCATAATACATGCTGCAGCCCTTGGGGACCTTCCCTGGCCACAGGACCCTTGGTACCATGAGTAACTTTTACAAGGGACTTCACTGTGTGCTGTGGGTGTGCCAATTGTGGGAACAAAGGTTCAGATTGTGGGAAAGAACACTGGTGCTGGGGCCTTTTTAGCAGGATCCCAGCACACTTTGAGTCAAAATTGGCATCAACATTAGGCACAAAGTGTGGGGGTTACCATGCCAACAATGGCACTTTCATACAGTTAACTTGCAGGGTTCCTCACACACATTTTCCTCTGAAATCAAGGCAAAGGAATATCTGAAGGAGTTAACAGCAGGGTACTAGGGCGAGTCCTCTCAGTGTCCTTGTAGTACCCTTTGATCTAGTCTTTAGTTGGAAAGGGTCGAATAGGGAAGGGGCAGGGAAGAGGCAATATGTGGGGGTTTTTTTATCTGTGGGTGTCCTTGATGATAATCTGGCAATTTGAGGGGAGAGAAAAGATTTCTTCTCGTTAAACTTGGATAATAGATCTTGGATTACAACTCATCACCCATGTTAGCACATAATAGGGGGGCAGCTCTGGTGCTGGGTGGTTGGGAAGGGGCAGCTCAGGGGGGTCATCTCGGAAGCCATTGTTCAGGTTTGGGAGGCCTGACTGCTTCTAGTGGCTGGGGGTGGGGTGTTTGTGGGTGGGGGGTTAGTGGAGGAGAGGTGGGAGGGAGTTTTGGGGGTGGTAGTCATGTGGTCTCATCAGAAGAGGAGACAATTTTTCTTTTTTTGCCAGCTGAATTGCTGAGGGCGCATGTCTGAGTGAGATCACATGAATTCCAATGGTCTTTGCTGGTGATGTAGGAAGTTTAGCTCCTTTGATATGGCCCAACTCTGTATTGCGTCTATAAACATTTGTGGGTGGAATGATGGGGCCAAAAAGTGAAAAGTAACCATTGATCTCAAAATTTTGGGGGCTGATATTCTGTGCCTGCAGGAAACACACATAGAAGGGGCTAGAAAAGAACTGTTAGAAACCTTAGGACATCCTTTCATGGTCAGTATGACACAGACTCTAGGACACTGTGAGCAGCGATCTTGGCTTGGAGGAACCTAGGGGGCTTTAAATGTAGTCTTGCTGACAAATATAAGCGCTGGTCTATTGTGGTATATTAAGATAATAAATCGTCTTTTGCCCTATGCTCCGTCTATGGGTCAGCCCTAGATGACCCAGTCATCTTTGAAGGGCTCACTGTAGAACTGGCTCTATGGCCAACTACAATTAGAATATGGGGAGATTTGAAATAAAAAAAGCCTGCTTGCTTTTTTTCCCGCAAACGTATTCAGTAGTCATGAAAACAGTACAAGTAATGTAATAATGTGACATTCTAAATATGGCATATGTTTGGAAAAAGTAAGTAAAAATTAACACAACACATAAATACAAAATGAAGTAAAATTAATGATTGGTCTGCTAGTCCTCTCACTGAAGTGGACTAATTTTAATCAGATGTGTACCAGCAAAATGCGGTCCGTCCTGGTGCAGTGAGCCAATGGCTGTAGTGGGCTGACCCACTGCCCCATGCTGTATCCAGTGGTGGGTGGAGGCAAATTGTGAATTCCACTTAACAGTCCAGTGGATGTAGTGGACTGGATGAAAGCCCCTGTGTGTGTACACATTATGTATATATTTTTATTATGAATGCTTTTAAAATATTAGGTTAGCGAGGGTCCAGACCAGACCTAAAAAAATTCCTTACCACCCATATGTTGCTTTCTCTAGATCGCCTGCAGTGTTTTTCATACTGTAGGCATTAAAATAATTTATAAACTGCCTTTTTCTATCTCCATTTTTATGCTGTTGCGCTACATAACAAGCACCTCCGTCACAATACTTCCTACATTAATGTGTTGGTGCGCAATTAAAGCCATTTAACTTTCTCTGTTATTGCTTTCTAATTTCAATCCATCACTACTTTCATCTTTTCATACGCTATACTTTCAGTCACCGCCGTTTGCCTTCTTCCTTCCCCCACTCCATGCTTTCCGGTGTCAGCAGCTCCCCTGCGCCTTTTTCATGTTCATATTAACTTCACACACATGCTCTTTCTATCCCATATGTTCAGTCATAATCCTTAAACAACTCTCATCTTCAGCTCCATCTTCTTACATTGGAGCACTACAAGACATCCGCCTCTGTACGATCAGTAGCGTTTGCTCGTGTAGCCAGTGTGTCATAGGCCTTAGTGGAAGGAAGAAAATGGGCCCACGCTTGCTGTTATATTTGGAAAATGCACCAATTAATAGGGGTCATTGGGCCCTTCAGGCTTTTAGGGTATGGTGCAACTAGACCTGCTGCACAATAATTCAAGCACCCGTTCTCAGAACATCATTGCAATAACTACACTACATCAATTACAAACACTCAAACGCATCAGTAAGGTAAACTTCAAATAATAAGCACAATTCAAGCAAGACTTATCGACTTACCCAATGCTTGTTAGTTCTTCCTCCTGAAAGTTTGTAGTGGTGTATTATGGTTAAGCTGTGTCAGTCTTTCTTATGGGCTGATAAGTCCATTGAAGTTCTTTCAGTGTTTTTTTTAAATCTCTTCTCCAACATAATGGTGTTTGTGTGTGTGTGTGTGGGGGGGGAGGGGGGTGGTGGCTGATTTTAAAGCGGAATAAAAAGCATTGATTCTTGAACATGCAATACCAGACTGTGCATAAATCATCTCCTTCAGAAAATGAGACACTACAGGTCAAAAAATAATATTTTCCACACTTTTTGTAGCAGACGATGTAATAATCCCCACCAGCCAATCAGATTAAATATTGCACCCTTTACTGCTGCATTATAATTTATTTAAATGTAATCATTATGTCAATCAACAATGTTTCTCAAACAACATTGCTTAGCAAGTACCTTAGGCATACTTCATGTAAGCTTTTTTTCAAATAAACCTCAAAGAACGTTTTCTAAACCGGTAATCTTATTTGACTTCTGTGTGCTCTCTCTAAAGCAAATATTTTTTAACAAACAAACACAAAAATCGAAATTTTAGTAGGAACGTTGTAACTTTTCAAAAATATAGTTTTTTGTGAAAACAAACATGAGCTATGCGAGATTCTATCAAATTACTGTCTTTTTTGCTCCGATGCAGATGCATGCTCTCGTCTTGTCATTGCGTATCACTGCGTCAATTTCTAGCCTCCATTTTAAAATTCCTTCACATTTGCAGGGCATTTAAATTCTTCTGTTAAATTTCACATTTGCTGTGATATATTCTTCATTACTCTGCTATTATTCAATTTTTGAAGCAGCTGCGGACTCCTGGGTGGGCGGCACGGACCCCTAGGTGGACACCAGCTGTTCTACTAGCAGTAATAACCAGTAAGGAGGGTGCTACGGTGATGCTTGCGCTTCTTCTTCCTCACCTTCCCTTGGCGTTGACATGGGACCTAGAACTTGCAGGCAGGCGGTTGCGGATAGTGCCTTATGGAACCTCCTATGGCTATACCGGAGCAGGTCAGCATAGATGTAATTGCAGTCTTGCATGGACACTTTCAAGGGAATCCAAGCGGTACTAGGAGCCTCACCATCAGGCTCACCCTGAGGGTTTACTGCTTGCTCTATGGCTGCCAGCGGCTTATCAGATCACCAAGCAGTGCTCGGACTTTGGACTACAGGCCTTGTATATCAGAGCATGTCTCCAGAGACACTCAGTGGGTAAACCCCTTGGATACACCAGGCCCTAGATATGCACGTCTGTCTACTGTTCCCAATTTTCACTTTTACCCTGTCTCTGTGTCGCATCTATCTTTTCACAAGTGATTTTTTTTCTCACCCTCCCTTTGGGTTCACTTTCCCAGGTGGGTCTGGCTTTAGCACTGCTCGGTAGCCATCTTTGACAACTAGGGTACTTCCGTATTTGAGTCTGTGATGAGTCACCGCTGACTTAACCAGTGGTCAGCGCCCTCTGATGGAAAGGATCTGCAAGTTTGTTAGTCAGGTCTTAAGTGGGGATCAGTTTATCACCTTGGGCAATAACATTTGTCAGATATCCAATTATTCAATCATGATAACATTTCTCTGGTGGAACATTTGGCTGATAAAAAAAATCCACGTGTCATAGTTTTTTTTTATTTTTTATTTTTTTAATACCGCTGCAGTAGCATCGTTAAGGTTGTGCAGAACTTGAATATAGTTTTCTTTCCCAGCCGCCTGATCTCGAGTTTTTGAATAGCTTGTTACTACTCCCTAAGTTCAGAAGTAACTCAACGACACTGCCATTAAGGAGTTGCATACATATACAGAGTCCTAAATATTAAACAACCCGTGGTGGGTTAACACTTCTATCCAGTACACACCATTGGGCACGGCGTATCCCTAAGAAACTGTTCACAGAAATTAGCACGACTGAAGACAGTATTATCTCTGAAATGACTTCACTGTTTGTCAGCGTGGCTAAGAATGAGCTGTCGGGCGAGTTTATTGCTTCAGGTGTTTTATGTGCCGACACAGAGAGGTTTTGTATGAAGGGTTTTTCATGCTTTAATGAGGTGCAAAGGCCACCGAGAGAGGACAAAGTCACACTTTTTGATGGAGCCCATCTTTCAGCTTAAACACTTTCTCAGGGCGTTGTGACTGGCCACCCCTCGGAGGCGCCACAGCCGGCAGCCACTGCACGGCGGCCCCCTGAACCTGGGCGCGCAGGCACTAAATTGAGAGCAAGAGGGCAAGTTAATACAGGAACATTTTAAAAGCAGAAAGGCGTCTTTAACGCGAACCCCTAGCCTGGATGGCACTTAACCTTTTTTCATCAGTCCCGGGGGGGTTATCTATCAAATCTGCACAGCCTATTACTACAACTAAAAGAGGTAAAAGATGCTTTATGACAGGGTTAATGCCTCGTTTATCTGCACGGTGGCTGCGTGCTCTGCCAATTGCAGAACCCACCAGCCCTCCTGCAGAAGCCACACAAAGGGAGGCCGCGGGCACACTGGAGCAGTCTGCCCGGGCCAGTATATGTTACTGTGTGCAAGGGAGAAAATGCTGCACCGAGTTGGGAATTAGCTTAAGTGAACTAAGTAACATAAGGATATGACATAATTAGTGATTACGATCATTAGAGCGATTGCACTGTAAAGTTTCAAACAACAGTTATTGATGCTTATGTGAAAGATGCGAAGGTTGCTTCAGATTAATCTAAGGAGCCCAGCCTAGTGTTCATTGTGTGAGCCCAAGCCACTCCCAAAATGCACCTCATGCTAGTTTTGAAGCGCTAGCTGTCATGGAGAAGAAGGACGCAGGGGTGCGCTGGGTAATCAGCACAGTATAACCAGGAGCCGTGAATGTGGATGAGGCCACTTGATTTTAAGGTTGTAGCCCCAATGGAAGTAAAGATAGGCAAAGCTCTACATTCAGTTGCATCACATCCTTTCCACCATTTTTTTTATTTTTTTGTTTGTTTTTTGCTGTTGAGCAGCATGCTGCCACTTGGGAATAACTAGGGTCACACGTGATAAATTAGTAAAACATTCTAACTTCAGAAGGTGTATTGAGGCATAATTAAAAGAAATCACACATCTGTTAGGTTAGGAGTGTTTATGTATTAGTTTACTGATAGGCCAGCGAAGAGAAACTTTGGCAAGAAATGTGAAGACCTAATGAGCAGATGAAGCCTCCTATTTATCGCATATCAGGAACAGGGGATGCTCAAGGTTGCAGTAACTGTTCAAGTTCTGTGTGATGGGGAATTCAGGTGATGCTGCAAATGCATACCACGAGAAGTGAAATGATTGGTTCCTGCTGGGGTGGGAAGAGAGATAGAATTGTTGCTGAAGTTTCTGTTTGTTTTAAATAATGTTCAGTCCGTCAGACGTTAGAGGAAATTCCCTTAGACTTTGAGGGGTATAGACCTCTCTGCTTCCTTTATTCTTGCAAGTGTGAAGCTTCATGCTAAACACTTAATCCAATTCTGTAAGACTTCTACTACAGTCTGTGCTATGTTGGCACCTTCTCGCATTTCCGAATTCCCTTAAGACCCCACTCTATAAACCAGCCTTATTCTAAACTTAAAATCTTGATGACTTTAGAACTTTCTTATGGTTAGGATAGAGAACTGAAGTTTGAGGAACACGTCAGTTTCTGTATTGCTGTGATTATTTTGTATCTTATCCTACTGAGAGTGAATGTATTGCAATATTTTAGCTTGCCAGTGGCAATCGTGTATCTTTCTAATATTCTCTTGACATGCATATACACTGAACTGATTATTAATTGGTAATAAAATCACTTAACTTCAATCACTGATTCCTGTTCCTTATTGTGTGGCCAAATGGGCTTCATGAGAATTGAATTGTTTTATTATTGCCAACGCCCTATGCATTTCAGTCAACTTAAAAAGATCCATCAGAGGAGAGATTATAAATCAATCACCTGTGCACTCTCACAGCTACTGGTGCCTATTTGGAAAAGGCACTCTTGGCTAACCAGTAACTAAGTCAAGACTTTAAGCAACTCAGCAACAAGTCATCCATAGCAATATCATGACTTGGGCCGGCTAGCCATCCTTGTGAAGTTTAATTTCCATTGTGCTTCCAATTGAAAGATGAATCCCCACATCCAGGGTTCCTGCAAATTTTGACATTGTTCTTTTGGGTTTATTCAAGAAATAGGTTGTCCTATATTGGAAATGTAATGTGTTCTCAGGTATTCTCAAACGGGTTATTACATAAGGTACACACAATCCAATTTTTTTGTTCTTTTTTTAGGCATGGGGAGATTAAGGTATTCATCCATAGTCACAAGATATTGAGCGTATGCTGGGTCGTGAACCTGGTTCACCAGTTCCAAAGTTGGCAGCTCTGGTCATAGCACCACATCCTCTGAAGTGGCCTCCCTCAGAGTAAATCAGTGGGTTCTCAAAATTAAGTTGGTAGCTGGGGGTTGGGGCAGGGGTTCTAATTTTCTCAATGGTGAAATTTATGTAAATGTAATTTTAACATTAGTAGTGTAGCTGGGGTCTTCCTGCTCTCTGGATCAATCAATCAATCAGACTATTTATAAAGCGCACTACATACCCGTGAGGGGTTCAAGGCGCTGGGGGAGAGAAAAGGGGGGGGTGCTGCTACTGGTCGAAGGGCCAGGTCTTGAGGTGTCTTCTGAAGGTGAGCAGGTCCTGGATCTGTCTGAGGTCAGATGGGAGGGTATTCCAGGTCTTGGCGGCGAGGTAGGAGAACGATCTGCTGCCGGAGGATTTGCGTCAGATGCGGGGGATGGAGGCGAGGGCAAGGTTGGAAGAGCGGACTTGTCTGGTGGGGGTGTAGAAGCTGAGTCTGTTGTTAAGGTAGGCTGGTCCGGTTTTGTGGAGTGCCCTGTGTGCGTAGGTGAGGAACTTGAAGATGATCCTCTTGTCGACGGGGAGCCAGTGCAGGTCTCTCAGGTGGGGGGTGATGTGGCTGCGGCAAAGGATGTTGAGGATGAGTCGGGCGGAGGCGTTTTGGATGCTTTGGAGGTGGAGGTGTAGGTGTTTGGTCGTGATGCCTGCGTAGAGTACGTTGCCGTAGTCGAGCCTGCTGCTGACGAGGGCCTGAGTTACTGTCTTTCTTGTTTCGGTTGGGATCCATTTGTAGATTCTACGAAGCATGCAGAGGGTGTTGCAGCAGGAGGAGGAGATGGCGTTGACCTGTTTTGACATGGAGAGGGATGAGTCGAGGATGAAGCCAAGGTAGCGTGCGTGGTCAGTTAGTGTTGGAGGGGTACCCAGTGAGGCTGGCCACCACAAGTCCCAGGCGGCGGGGTTGGGCCCAAGGATGAGGACCTCCGTTTTGTCTGAGTTCAGTTTCAGCCGGCTGCTTCTCATCCAGTCGGCGACGGCCTTCATGGAGGTTGGTTTTGGCGGTGTGAGGGTCCTTGGTGAGGGATAAGATGAGTTGGGTGTTGTCGGCGTAGGAGATGATGTTGAGTTTGTGTTGGTGGGCCACTTGTGCGAGGGGGGCCATGTAGATGTTGAACAGCGTTGGGCTGAGGGAAGAGCCTTGGGGTACGCCACAGATGATGTTGGTGGCTTCGGTTTCGAAAGTGGAGAGGCGGACTCTCTGGGTTCTTTCCGAGAGGAAGGATGTAGTCCAGTCGAGAGCTTTCTCTTGGATCCCTGCTTCGTGGAGGCATATTTTCAGAGTGTGGTGGCAGACGGTGTCGAAGGCGGCTGACAGGTCTAGGAGGATGAGGGCTGATGTTTCTCCATTGTCGAGCTGGCTTCTGATGTAGTCTGTGGCGGCGAGGAGAGCGGTCTCGGTGATGTGGTTTCGTCTGCATCCGGACAGGGAGGGGTCGAGGATGTTGTCTTCGAGGTATCAGGTGAGTTGTGTGTTGATGATTTTCTCAATTACTTTTGCCGGGAATGGGAGCAGGGAGATGGGCCGGAAGTTCTTCGGGCCTTTGGTTTTTTGAGTAGGACGTTGATTTCGGAGTGTTTCCAGCTCTTCTGGAATTTTGCTGTTTCGAAAGAGAGGTTGATGACCTTTCGTAGGTGTGGTGCGATGGTTGTGTCAGCTTTGTTGTATATGTGTTGTGGGCATGGGTCAGACGGTGCTCCCGAGTGGATGGAATTCATGGCCTTGCGAGTATCGTCGTCATTGATGCTGGTCCAGGAGGTCAGGCGGTTGGTGCGGGTGGGGTTCGTGGAGGGGGAGGCTGGCAAGTTTGGGGTACTAGGGGTGTTGAAGCTGTCGTGGATGTCAGCGATCTTTCGGTGGAAAGCGGTGGCTAGGGCGTCGCACAGTTCTTGGGACGGGGGATGTCGTTGATGGTGGTGCTGGGGTTGGAGAGCTCCTTCACGATGTTGAAGAGTTCTTTGCAGTCGTGCGCGCTGTTTTCCAGGTGGGTTTTGAAGGAGGATCTTTTTGCTAGCCTGAGGAGTTGGTGATGCCTGAGTGTGGCGTCCTTAAGTGCAGTGTGGTTGTCGGGTGTGCGTTCGTGGAGCCATTTCTTCTTGAGTTTACAGCAGTTGCATTTGGAGGCTTGGAGGTCGTTGGTGAACCAGGTGGTTTTTCTGTTGGTTTGGTTGTTGGAGGGTTTCTTGAATGGTGCGGGGCGGTTGGCGCAGTCTTCGATCCACAGCTTGAGGTTGAGGGCGGCGATCTCAGGGTCGGTGGGGTTGGTGGACGGTTTCTAGGCTAGGGCGGTGGTCAACTGGTCTTTGGTGACTTTGCTCCAGCGACGACAGGGTGGTTGCTCAGTGTGGTGGTGTTCGGTTTGTTTCTTGAAGGTGAAGTGGGTGCAGTGGTGATCGGTCCAGTAGAGTTCGGTGGTGCGATTGAAGGAGACGTGGTCACTTGTGGAGAAGATGGGGTCTAGGGTGTGGCTGGCGGTGTGAGTGGGTGCGTTGATGAGTTGTCTGAGGCCGAGGTTGTCGATATGGGTGGTGGAGTTGATGTCGTTATTGTTTTCGAGGTTGAAGTTCATGTCCCCGAGGAGGATCTAGTCCGTGGAGGCGAGTGCGTGTGTGCTGGCAAGGTCGGCGATGGCGTTGCTGAATAGTGCCCCGGTTCCAGGAGGTCTGTAGACGAGCCTTCCTCTGAGGGTGGTGTTGGGGTCTGTGTGGATTTGAAAGTGTAGGAGTTCGGCGGAGTTGAGGGAGTTGTCCAGGAGGGTGTGGACTTCGAGGGTGGCCTTGCGGATGATGGCTATGCCTCCTCCGGTTCTGTTGATGCGGTCTCTGCAGGAGATCTTGTACCCGTTCGGAATGGCTATGGCGATGTCAGGCACTGAGGAGTCGTTCCACCAGGTTTTGGTCAGGAAGGCTACGTCGGGGCGGTGGAGTCAAGCAGGTCCCAGAGCTCGATGGCGATCTTGCGTGCGGAGCGAGTGTTGAGGAGTATGCAGCATAGGTGGTTGGTCTTGGTCCTGGGAGGTTTGTGGGCTCTGACACAGGTGAAGCTGCAGTTGCGGCAGGAGAAGGGTCCGTGTGTGCTTTTCCGAGTGGCCTGGAAGCAGGTGGTATCTCAGCCGGTGTTGAGTGCGAGGAGGGTTCTGGCGTCATAACGGAGGCTGGTGGTGTGGCTGTTGCGAGGTCCAGGGGTTCTGGTGCTGGGCGCGGACCAGGCGCGGACGGGTGCAGACGGGCTTGCCTCTGGCGCGCCAGCAGCACGCCCGCTGCGTGATTGCGCAGCGACTGCCATTAAGAAGGGAGGGGGGGAGGGAGGAGCAGCTGGGAGGCGTGGGCGAATGGGGGAGCGGGGAGAGGGCGGGAAAAGGCACAGAACGGGGGGAAAGTGAAACAGGCAAAAAGGACCGAAAGCTAAAAGTGAAAAAGACAAAAACATGAAAAATCAGAGGGAAGTGGAGCAAGAAAAGCTAGAATGCAGGAAAGAGAGTAAAGGACAGAAGAACGAACACAGCAACAGAGAGACAGCAAAACAGAAAAACACTCTAGCGCTCACCAGGGCGGATCGGGTCCAGGAGGGCCTAGATCCCTTGGAGCAGCGAGGGCGGGGATGGGGAGACACTGGCACGGCTTGGTGGTGCTGTGTGCGCGGGGAGTGTTATACCTGGCCAAAACAGGTCAGGAGACACTCACCTTAGTGCACAGCGACTGCCATTAAGAAGGGAGGGGAGAGGGAGGAGCAGCTGGGAGGCAGGAAGCGTGGGTGAATGGGGGGTGGGGGGAGCGGGGAGACAGCGGGGAAAAGGCGCAGAACGGGGGGAAAGTGAAACAGGCAAAAAGGACCGAAAGATAAAAAGTGAAAAAGACAAAAACGTGAAAAATCAGAGGGAAGTGGAGCAAGAAAAGCTAGAATACAGGAAAGAGAGTAAAGGACAGAAGAACGAACACAGCAACAGAGAGACAGCAAAACAGAAAAACACTCTAGCGCTCACCAGGGCGGATCGAGTCCAGGAGGGCCTCGATCCCTTGGAGCAGCGAGGGCGGAGAGGGGGAGACACGGGCACGGCTTGGTGGTGCTGTGCGCGCGGGGAGTGTTTTACCTGGCCAAAACACGTCAGGAGACACTCACTTTAGCGCGCAGCGACCGCCATTAAGAAGGGAGGTTAGGAGCAGCTGGGAGGCGCACGCGAATGGGGCTGCTAGGGGAGTGGGGAGAGAGTGAGAAAAGGCGCAGAACGGGGGGAAGTGAAACAGGCAAAAAGGACCGAAAGATAAAAAGTGAAAAAGACAAAAACATGAAAAATCAGAGGGAAGTGGAGCAAGAAAAGCTAGAATGCAGGAAAGAAAGTAAAGGACAGAAGAACGAACACAGCAACAGAGAGACAGCAAAACAGAAAAACACTCTAGCGCTCACCAGGGCGGATCGGGTCCAGGAGGTCCTCGATCCCTTGGAGCAGCAAGTGCAGGGAGGGTAAGACACGGGCACGGCTTGGTGGTGCTGTGCGCGCGGGGAGTGTTTTACCTGTCCAAAACAGGATACAAGGCTAGAATGTGGTGTTACAGCCAGAGTGACTTTGGCACTGGGGAACCAGCTTTAAGTCTCGGTATCAGATCAAAATCGTATGATTCTGGGCAAATCACTTAAACTCCCCATAGCTCCAAGTTTCCCAGGTCCATGTGTGATGTGCTGCTCCAGTCCAGGTTTTTTCCTTTGAAATCTGGGACTTGAAGTCGTTTTATAATTGGAAAAACAAGACTAATGACCTGATTAAAATTTTGGCGGACGGGTTACTCCATCGCAATGGTGACTGACATACAGTCTGCCAAATTTAAAATCCCATAGGAAATAGTGGGATTTCCATCACTGTTATGAAGGAGTAACCTGTCTGCCAAAATCTAAATCAGGCCTTAAGTCCCAGAATTCCAATGAAAATCCTGGACTCCAGCAGCACATCAACGCATAGAACTGGGAAACTTGTCAGGGCAGTCTCTGTGCCTTAGCAAGAAAACAAAAGAATGTGACCTTGTATAATGAAACTAATGCTCATGTAAAGTGCTCCAATACCTTTGTTTGAACTTTGAGATACATAAAACTGCAAAAAATGCTCTTCTTGAGTTCAAGCACTCCTGAGGTCGAACAAGTGATGAATATGGCTTTTTTCAGTCATGGAGCGGGGGGGAGGAATACAAATTAAATTAATTGGAAAAAAGAAAACACTTACCTTGCTTGCTGCCGCACCGCTCCATCCTCTCCTCTGCGGGCTGCAGACACAGGCTCCCAGCTAGCCCTGCGGCCAGTCCTGACGCTGAGCAGAGTCAGTACTAACTGGGAGCAGCGTCAGGACTGACTGGGAGTGCCCAGCCAGGGCGCTCCCAGGCAGACTGGGAGCCTGTGCATGCTCTCTCCAGCCTGACAACTGTGCTGCTGGGCTGGAGAGGGCCTACTGCGCATGTGTATTTGTCCGGCCCGAGACGGCCAGCCAAATATACAGAAGTAGTGAGGGGGAGTGCTGTGCACGCCCCCCTCACTGCTCATCAACTCCGTGGCCCGCCACTTTACAAGAAAACCCTAATAAACACTGTTCATCATTGTTTTCATGTAAAGGTTTTGCTACTGCTGCTGGCGGGTGGGGGGTATGGAGGGCGCGACGCTCAACCAATGGAGGAGCCTCCCGTGGTTATTATGCAGCAGGCCCGTGTCTTCCAGTTATACTTCTGCTTGATAAACCCCTAGAGATCGTCAGAAGCACGTTCTTCGTTTACTCGGCGTGTATAAGTTTGCACGAAATAAACCAGTGTTTAAAGTTTTCTTCGTTATTTGGAAAATGATTGTTTCGAGTGCAAGCCCGTTATGATTAATTTAATCAAATGAAAACGTAGTTGCGCACTTTACCCCCATCACAATCTCAGTCCCGTTTCTTCTAATTACCCAACTGAAGACACCAGAAACAACAACGGGGGGATCTGTGCAGAAGCGAAAAGTAGGCGTGGCTCGAGGCCGGCCCAACAGCGAAAAATAAGGGCTTCTCTAAGCAGGAAAACCTAAAACCCGATTACCGCTTGATACCTCCGAGCGAGAGGTGGATCTCTGTTTGCCTTAAATCGCCTGATGAGAGTCCTGCTGCTGCGCACGGCCCTCTCTCTTCAGTCCTGGCACGTGCCTCTGTGATATGCTCACCATTTATGAGCGCTCCAAACCACTCGAGTTTTAACACCATCACTCGTTCTCCACGCGGGTGAAACCAGACACTAGAGCTTTGCAACACTTGAACGAATGCATCAAATGCGGGCTGCGGGTGCAGCTGCGACGGTCTGGATGGAACTGTTAGAGGAGATGAGCTTTTTATTGTAAATGTAACTATCTGTTAATCCCACAGAACCGCCCCAGACATCTCCTCAGTTCCAACTTCCAAGTCCAACTTCTCTGAGATTGTATTGCAAGTTGAGCCTTCCGTTTCATTATTTACAGCTGTTTAGCCTGGGCCAAACGTACATCCACTCGACTACAATGAGTCTGTAAACTTAAAACAGTAGACAACTGCTTCTTCATGCAACGTATACAGTGACGTACTGCAGGAGAAAGCTGAATAAAGAGATGGCTTTTGGTTCCTTAGTATGGAAAACGAGGGGTCATCCTTTATGCCTTATTATGTCCACTTGCGTCGAGAGCGTAACTCCCGCACATGGCACACTGCAGGTTCACATCCTCATATAATTTATTGCTTGTTTAGTTATACTGTATTAACATGCACCACAGGAATTGACAAAGTCTGAGGTAGTGGATATTACTTGGCCGCTTTATTAACCTGGACAATGTGCGACTGCCCCGATCACATTTCTTGGGCATGAGACAAAAATCACTGTCAATCAAAGTTTGTAAACATGCCTTTCACATTATGCTTATTCTTTTTTAACACATCTACATTAAAATTAATTTCCAATTGCAGTGAGTGACTGGTGGGCCCTCAAGTCCTGGCCTCCGTTTGTCCCGGCTCTTTTGCCGTTCGACTGTTTGGGCAGTCCCAACTTTCCTTCTTTGGAGGGGCTCGCTCAAATAGAGTTATTGTTTTACCCTGTTGTTGAGGGGGTAGCTTAAAGTTCTTTGTATATTAGGCCCAACTCGCTACCTGGCGTGTCCTATGCCCTGCCATCCGATTTGGCGGGTCTGGGCTGCGAGTGCCGTGTTCCGCTTACTCCCCACGCTTGGCCATCTTACACCCTGCCGTGAGGCATCCCCAGGTGTGTGGCTTTGTTGACACCCCCCCTTACTGGGTGTGTCTTTTGCACCTTTGTTTGGTAAAACTTTTCCTTTCCGCCACGCTGTCAGAGAGGCTGACGTCTCCTGGCAGCTCCTCCATGCTCTTTTTTTTTTTTTTTTACTTTTATCTCATAGCTGTCATTAAATTGGACAGGAATATTTCCATGCCCACTGATGATAGATGGACTCCATCGGGTCCGTACAGTTCTGGGCGCCTGGGGTGGATCAACCCATGGCGGATACTTTCGATCCCGTTGATTTTGCAGTGTTTGGCAACCGCTATGTTGAGCTTCCTCCTTGAGTTGTCCACTGCTTTGCTCGATGTTGCTCCCCGCCAACTGATTCTAGGGATTATTTCGGACCAGATGATGGTAGTGTTGTCAAGATGCTTGGTGAGATGCTGTAGGGTCTCCCTGATGTCGTTAAGGAGAGCTTTCCTTCCTAGGGATGTCAGGTCATTACCCCCCAGGTGGATAATTAGTATATCTGGGTGTTTCTGGCCGGATTCCAGCATCTTGTGCAGGGTTGGCTGGAGCTGTGCCCATTTCATGCCTGGCGAACCCAACCATCTGATTGAATCTGCCAGGGTTCGTCCTAAGTTTAACTTCTTGTCTTGCTTCAACCAGCCTTGTAGGCGGGTTATGAATGAGTGCCCCATCACCCAGATGAGCCTGGGGGGCGCACCTGGTGCTGCAATGAGAAATTATCCATCAAGATAGGTGTGGGCGGACATAGCCCTTGTACGCTTTTGATCTCCATCTGCCCACCCCTTGTATTGTGCTTGCGTCTAGGCCCCAGCTAGCGGCTGAGGAGGCTGCCCCGATGCGGAATGAGTGAGAACCAAAGGCTGTTGGAGGCAACCCTCCCTTCTCGAGCGTTTTACGCATGACCGCGGTAAATTGAAAACGGCTCAGGTGGTCACCATTAGCGTGTTTGAACAATGGGCCTGGTCCCGATGGGCGCCCTGTTAAGTAATCATTAATGCTGTAGACCGGGCAATATTTAGTCTCGGTTATGCATTTCAGGGTGATGTCCATTCCCCTGCCCAGCTGGTCCGTTTTGGATCGCCTCAGGGTTAAGCGCACCTTGTCGGCCTCCAAAAGGCAATCATCTATTTGCAAGCAATGCTTGCCTCCTGAGCACCTTGCTGACGCCACCAGCTCGCTTACTCTAAAGGCACCAAAAAAGGCCAGGGTGAATGCTGATCTGAACAATAGGACTTCGTACCGATTCTCTGCTACCGCTTGCAGTAGGTCTATCAGTAGGGTCAATTTGTTGAAGTCGATAGGATGTCTGGTGTCTTGTCTGCTCCCTTCAAGGCGCTTCCAGCCCTTCAATGCTGCCTTGATGTAGTGTGATCCGGTAGGATCTGCCCCTGTGTGTAGCTTTGTGTGGTAGGCCACCCCCGCCAGGTGAGCCTGTGCCCAGGACTTCGTTTTTCCTTGTTTGAATGACCACATAATGAAATATTCTGCCGCTGCTCGGGTTGCGGTCGGGTCGGTTAATGTTTCTAGGCCCCCCACCTCCATGAATAGCTTGACATATTTGGCGCATCTCTGCTGGGTTTCAGGGGTGAGGGCGCTGTTAATTAATAAGGACAGGTCTGTTCTGCTAGCTCCCACAGCTTTGGTGGGAAAGGGGTCATGATGGTGTTTGCTTCTGGGGCGAGCTTCCTGAATTTGTCCATCTGGAAACGAGAAAGGGCATCCGCCTGTGAGTTCTTAATCCCCTGGACGTGTCTGGCCCTAATGTCCAGGTTACCCTTGAGCTGTATGTACACCAGGCGCCTTAAAAGCCTCAGTGTGTCGGGACAAGAAGCAGACCCTTTGTTTATTGCCATTACCACTCCTAGATTGTCAGACCATAATGTTATTTTTAGATCCTGCAAGCAAGATTTCCAAATTGTCAGGGCTACTACTATGGGGAATAGCTCCAAGAAGGTGATGTTCCTGGTGATCTTTAGATCATGCCACCTAGGAGGCCATTTTCCTGCACACCAATCCTTCCCCAGGATGGCTCCGAAACCACAGCCTCCTGCCGCATCGGTGTACAGTGAGATCTCCCTGGCTGAGACCCAGCCCTCTCTCCAGATGAGCCGCCCGTTAAAGTCTTCTAGGAATCACTGCCACATGGCGAGGTCATTTTTGACCCCCTTGCTAAGCCTCACGTGGTGGTGTTTTGACCGCAGCCCTGCTGTCAGTCTGCTGAGCCGTCTGGCAAAGACTCTGCCAGCTGGGATCACCCTAGTTGCGACGTTGAGTTTGCCCACCACTCTCTGTAGCTCCCCCAGGGTCGCTTTTTGCTTCTTCAGCAGAGAGTCGATGTCTGTTCTCAATTCTGTCACTTTTTCCCCTGGTAATCTGGAAGTTCCGGCTACTGTGTCAAGTTCTATGCCCAGGAATACCAATGCTGTGGTGGGCTCCACCGTCTTGTCGCCCGCTAGGGGGACCCCCAATTCCTTTGCCAGGGACTGAAATGATTGTAACAAGCTGGCGCAGGATCCGTCTTTGGATCCCCCTATGAACAGGAAATCATCTAGGTAATGCATTTTTCCTCCTGCCAGGTGTCTCTTGTGTAGGGCCCACTCCAAAAATGAACTGAATTGCTCAAAATACGCGCATGCGATGGAGCACCCCATGGGCATGGCTTTGTCCACGAAGAACTGCCCTTCGTGTTGGAAACCTAGCAGGTGAAAACTGTCTGGGTGTACGGGGAGTAATCTGAACGCGGACTCAATGTCCGCCTTTGCTAGTAGTGCGCCTTTGCCTGTTGCTTTGATTATGTCAATTGCATCGTCCAGGGTGGCGTAGCCTACTGCGCAGGCTTCCTCTGGGATGCTGTCATTAACTGACGTGCCCTCTGGGAAAGATAGATGGTGTATTAGCCTGAATTGGCCAGGCTCCTTCTTGGGCACCACCCCCAATGGGGATATGATTAAATCTGGGGGTAGGGGGAGCTGGAGAGGACCCTCTATGCGTCCGAGCCTGAGTTCTTTCTCAATTTTATGTGCCACCACCGGTGGTTGTTCTCTAGCTGACTTAAGGTTCCTGGGGATCCCCCCTGTTATGTCCCCCTTTACTGGGATGACAAAACCTTCCTCAAAACCTTTTACTAATGAGTTTGCCTCTTTCTTGTTGTAATATTCGTTTGCTATTTTTCTCAGGGTTTTTGTATTGATTGGGAACTTGGCTAATTTGAATTTGAGCTGGTTAGTATTGGGCCCGGGGTGGGGGAGGGAACTATTGCTTTTTCTTTTTGTCTTTTCTGTCGGATTTGTATTTGTGTTTCCTACATGCGGACGCCGGGTGTTCCCCCCCCCACATGAGGAGCAAGAGTGTCTGAATTTGCAGCTCTGCCCCCACGAGCATTCGTCGGACTCAAACTTCCAGCATATGGCTTGTGACCCCTTGTCCCCCTGGGTTTTGTTGCTGTGCCAGGGCTTGTGTCTATGTGACGTTTTGAATTTGTCCTGCCTCCCTTTATTGTGACCGCTCCGAAAGGGCTGTTCACTTTTGCCTGACCAAGCGTTTGCTTCCCTGGCTACCATCATTTTATGTATGTAGCTGGAGACATCCTCCTGGTTCCACTCCATTTCTGGGTGGGCCTGCATTTTCAGCCTAAAGCTTTTATCGTACTCTAGCCAGGCATCTCCTGAGAATTGGCGGTGTGCTTCGTGTATTTTAGATTCATACAACCATAAGTCTGCTGCGCGGGAATTTCTCAACTATGACACAGGCCATGATTCTGAAAGCATCTAGCCAGTTCTAAAAATTCCTCTTTCCTAGCTCTCTTCCTCTCCCTTCTGTCGTCATCTTTTTTGTCGCATACAGTCAGGCCTATGCCTTCTAGCTGTATTTCTAATAGCGTGAAAATATCTATGAATTCTTTCCTCCAAATGCGCTCTTTTACTGTCAGGGGGATGGCTGTCGCCAAACCTGCTGCCCTAGTTGTCATGGATGGGTCCCCCAGGGATGGTCTTGCGTAAGATTCGGGCGCGCCCCCCATGCTACGCGGTGCCTCTGCCCCTGCCGTTAACGTGCCCCAAGCTGCTGCTGGGTCTCCAGTGGAATGGAGTTCCCTGGCTGTTGCCTGGATATTTGGCTGCCTGACTGTGGGGGCGCTCTCTTCTGCCCCCCCCTTTAGCCCGCATTAGCAATGGCGCAAGCGATTTAAAGCACTCTGTAATAATTGCGCTTATATGCTCACCCTCTGCCGGCGCTCTTGCTAAGCTGGGTCCTGGATTCGGCACTGTGGTCTCCTCCGCCATCTGCGCTGGCCCCCTTGGTCTTTTGGTCGTTTTTCTTGTCGGTTTTCCTTCTGCCTTTTGCCGCTTGCGTGCCTTCTGCGCGGGTGAAGGGGACCTCTCTGTCCTCGCCATGTCGTCTGCTATTATTGCCATTGCTGGGGTTTCTTGGTCTCGGTGTTCTTCACTTCTGTCCCCCATTTTCGTGCGCAGCCAGTCCTTTCCGCGCTTCAGCGCTTCTGTGCGCATGTGTGCAATCATAGCTTCCAATTCGTCCTGTGGCTCGACCACCTGGTCCTCCTCCATGGCCAAATTTCGTTTATGGGGCATTGGTATGTCTTGTTGTACTGCCGGCGTAAAATGCCGCTGTTGTTTCCTGAGGGGTCGCGTCGCTTTTAAAAAAGCGGTCCCCCACAGGCCGGGTAAGTTAAATGCCCCGAAACACGGACGTTCGATAAGGTTCTGATAGCGTGAGTAGGCTTAACGACAGGTGTGTCTTTAAATCAGGGCCGGGGCAGCCACGCACGTGTGGGGTCCGGCTGAGGGGGGCTGCCGATATGTGACCGACAAGCCTCCAGGGCAATCCCCGAAGGGAGAGCAGCCGGCTAGGTGCAGGCACTGTTACCTTCTTGTTAGCGCCGCTGTTCTGCCTGGTGTTCAGCGCTGTCTTTCAGCCCGCAGCGCGTGGGCTCGACCGAGGCTCCCCTGCAGGCAGATGCGTTCGGCGCTGCCTGTTGCCTCGTAGTAGGCGTCCGGCGCTGGCCCCCCTACTACCTTTGCCGCCCGATAACCACGGGGCGGAGCCAGCGACGCGGAAACACGGCGCGACCAGCGGCTAGCCCGGCGGGGAGTTCTGGGCAGCCAAGCCGATCCTGCAATGCTTCTGCCCGGCACGCGAGCAGCGCTTCCCCCGGAGGTAGGGCGGCTTCCGTCTGCTCGTCCTTCGTTGTGGTGGCGGGCTCGGTCGTGAGTCCGCGATCCTCCCTCTGCTGTCGGGTCGCGTCGCTCGAGGAGAGCGGTCCCCGTACAGCTCGCAGTTGGTTTTTCTGGGCACTAGGACCTTCTGACCGGAACGGAGCTTCTGGCCGAACCGGAGGTACGGAGGTAAGAGTATGCTCACTCTTTGTTGGTCGCGTCGTTCCGAGGGAGCGGTCCCGTGCTGGGTCACGTCTCTTGGGCAGCTCGGTGCCCGTGCAGGTCGCAAAGAGGTTGGTTCTTCTGGGTACTGTAGATTCCTGCACCGCTCTCGGGTCGCGTCGCTCGGAAGGAGCGGTCCCCGAAGCTGCCGTTGGTCGGTAGTTCCTTCTTCTTCCTGTTTGTTGTCCCCGTGGTGCCTGCGCTTACGTCCCGGTCCTGTTTGCTGGTTACCCCGGGATGCGCCTTCTTAAGGGCACCTCACCTTGCTCCCCTGGGGTTAGCAACGCTTCGTGATTGGGGGGTTTGAATGTGGCAAACCCCCCCCATTGGTTGCCTTTGCTGTAGCTTCCTTCCCCCCCCCAGCTGGTGCTTGGGGTGGGGGCGCGCTGTGACGCGCTCTATGCCCAACCGGTTAAACCGGTCCCTTCCGGGCCAAGGCGGCCGTTAAGGCGCCGGCCCTTTATGCCCCCTGCGGGGGCGGCCTTTGCACTTTTTGTTGCTGAACCATCTTTTCACATTACTTCTCTAAACTGCACTCCCATCATTGGAATGGGAGCCCCAGGCCGTGCTACTCCGAGTTAGCTTGGAGTGATAGGGAGATGAATGACTGTTGATTGAGTCAGTTGGTCGCCCCCGTCTGGTGAGGTCATGCATGAACCTGTGGCGCCTCCACCCGCGCCTTCAAATCAAAGCTCTGTTCTTACCTGCGTTGGACCTTCTTTCTGTTGCAACGGGTCCGGAGCAAACCTGGATTGTCCCTTGAATCGTGGATGTGGGTGCAGAGTAGTGCATTCCAAGAACGGCCACAAGGAGTGCACCGCTTTCTCCTTTCTATATTCAGTATCCTCTGGGGAGCGCTGCTAGGCTGCGGAAGCGTCGAGAAGCTTTTGCGCACTCCTCAGATTTCCCTCCGACTGTGGAGTGTGCTAAACCCACGGAAATCCAGTGCCTGAATTATTGAAGCTCTCGGTATATGACGGGTGCAAGGCTAGGAGAACTGCCATCTGCTCCACTGTCTGCAAATGGTTGCACTGTTGGTGCAGTTAATAAAAGTGAAGGGAAATTCTTCATGTTCTCGTGTAGCGAGCATACAATCTATGCATGAAAATGTCGCCATGCTACGCACCAAATATGGGCTCTTATAACGAATGCACTAAACCATAAAGCGTTATTCGTCGGTATTTTTATGGCATGCCTGGGGCGTCTGTCAAGCTCTCAAATAATTATTTTAACGGTAGACCAGTTTAATAACATAACTACATCTCCCAGAAGACCATTGGAACCAATTACGGACAAGTAGCTCTGACCTGTCACTGAAAGAGACGCTAGGATGAAAGTATTTTGCTATTTTAAGTGTTCCTCTCCATTTTCTATTTTTCATTTTGATATTATGTAAAACTGTAAATGCCACGTTAAACTGCGACCACCCTGCGTGACCCACTCGAGAGTCGAACCCACGCAAGTACAGTAGTGCACCCGCAGAGCACTAACCCGCCAGGCTCACCACTGCCATTTATGGACACAAATCCACTACACTAATCTACACCTCAGGGCCCCATCCCTACATGCTGCATCCTGTGTGCTAGCAAAGCAAACTGCACTGAAGCAAACAGCCAACCACACAGCCTCCTTCGCCTAATAACCCACCACAGTGCGTGGCTTCCTGGCGCACTAACCTGCTGAGCTGCACTACACCACTGAAACACTAACTGTGTGTCGCGTGTCGTGGACACTGGGCCGCCGCTCTGCACTGAATTCTAAGCTAACCCACACCGTTCCACTTTACGGGGCTTGGCCACCACATTATGCTGCCTGCTGTGGACGCTGATCTACCAAGTGGAACTGCATCCAGTGGCACCAAAGCACCAGGCGGCACAGCACCCTAGGGCTACTGTCCAACGCCACTGCTGGCACAGCAGGAACACTCAGGAAACCTCTCCAGTGACAGCCCTGTGGAGCGCTGAAGTATGACTTGAAATTCTCTCTTGTAATTACCTCCCATCTTTTAATCAAAAGCCATAGAACCATAAACCTTGGCAGCAGATGAGAACCATCAGTTCTCTGCCTCTTTGCTGGGTACTCAGAACACAGATGTCTTTGATTATGAGTACTTGTTTTTAGTGTTTTTCCCTCAGGTTTATTTGAATGCTTCTCCTTTTCCACAAAACAGCCTCGTATAGATACTGGAAAAAACATTTTGTGTGAAAAAGTGAAATATATACTCACATAATATGAAAACATATCAGAGGAGAAGTATTAGAAAGGGAAATGGACAGAATGAACCCTTGGTTGTCAAACCTGTTCGAATCTTCGTATTCACAAACATACGACAGTGTATGAATAAAGTAATGCACTTAACTCTCTGCACCACGAAGTGGGGTGAGCACTTACCCTAGGGGTAGTAGGTTTATCATTGGACCCGATAGAATCACAAATGCCCACAATACTGCAGAGTTGCCCTATTCAGAGCTACATTAGAGGCCATACGACAGTTGCCACTCAATCCTGTAGCACCAGAAGCATGCCTACATAGATGTTAAGAGCGTGTATTCCTATCCTTTCATCACTGGATGTCCTACTTCAAACGTGTTTACTGTGCTCTTGAAATAAAATGTTTTTTTCATATTCACTCCACCGTTATGTGCAAAAAGCATACCTGTTGACTTTGCAGGTACTTAATTCCCAATCCTGTATGCTTCCATCAATACACTCAAGAAACAAAAACACAGAGGTGGATCTGAGCCTTTGTCTGGTAGAGGTTTTGGCAGCACATACGGTGCTTTTGGAATCCAGTTCATTGGAAACATCCCAGACGTTTATGGTTGAAACCAAGGGAGACATCCAATAACTCTCTGCAGCTCTTAAAGGCAGATCATCACAGGTGCACAGCCCACACATAAGACTTCATAACTTGGCATTCTTATTAGCACCTCAAGCTCAAATTCCTCAGGCCCTCGTTTTCTGTAAAGAGTTCCATTTATTTATTCATTTATTTATGAAGAGTTCCATCCACCTTCTTGTAACCGCAAAGTTTTGCTTAATTCGGTTCCTTTTTCATCACATCCGATGGCCAACCCTAGCTGACAGCGGAATTAGTTGCCAGCACTGATTGTCCTCACGTATTTGCCACTATCGCTCAAAATGGTGACTCAAAGCCTGTATTAAATAACTAGGACGCAAACCTTATGTGCTGAATTTAGGAACCACTGATACAACTGTATCAACGTGAAGAAGTGTTGTAGAATTATGTTTAAATTACTTAATGCAGTAGCAAATACGTTTACTGGACACTGAGCAATTTGCGAGCCCAATTTTAAGATAACTGTAGTCCTGGTGTCAAGGATCTACTCCTGTCCCTTTGTTAGTGCTGGCCAAGTATCTTGATTGATCCAGATGGTCACATCTGATGTTACTCATCTGATGTTCTTCATGGACGATGTGTTTTTAAATACATGATGATGGATGTTAAAGGAGGATAAAATGTGGACTTTTTAAAAAGTATTTCTCCAAGAAGAGAGTTTGTTATATTAAAAAACATTCCTTTTCTGAAACAGACGTACTCTTTGTATCAGGTTGCTTTGGTTGAAGTGTCAAACCGTTTCTTTGTTCAGGGTTATGTAGGCCCAGTGTGATAAAAAGTTATCCAAAGAGGCACTGGATGAAAAGACAAAAATATATGAATGAAAAGCAAACTGCAAGAAGGCTCTGTGTCTTTTTGAACTGTAGCTCAGTTCAAAGCGATAGGAGGATATTCACAAACTACATGTCAACATACTCCAAATCGAGGGCATGATGTGCTGTGGGCATTCAGATGCCAAGGTTTGGAAATTGTGCAACAACTGGTTTGCGAATGGGGATGCAACTTGCTGCGTAACCTGTCTTGCAATACAAAATATCCATTCAAAGAGGGTTCCTCAAAACGAACTGCCTAAAAAAAATTAATTAGGCAGGTCTCAATTTGTGACATCCTGTGAATGGCTGCAAACACAGGGATGGTGGACTGTATATGTACAGCAGACGGTGTCAGTTTAAAAAAATGTTTGGTATGTAGTGGGACAGGGAGGGACATAAAGTGGTTCCATGGTCCGCTGCATGATCTCTATGTGGGCATCCTACACTATTTGGAATAAAATACCACTCTGTCTTCAACAGTAGCAACTTTTCAATCGTTTGTGACAAATTGAGCGTACAAACCATTGATCCATTACTTTGTGATTGCCAAAGAAAGGGCAATGCCCTCTCCTGTGTTCAGTTTTGAAAGGGTCACAAAAGACGTCGAGTAGACTTGTGCACCTCATAAAATGAGTTTTTTTGCATTGCAGAAAACAGTGTTCTGTGCATACAAATCATGATTTGTGGGCTTTGCAACTGCAAAAATCCTTAGAAGATGAGAGCCTATTTCATTCCAAATTTCTCACACTGTCGGTCATCAAATCTAAGGCTCCCAGTAGAAGTCTCCTCTCAAAATACCTCAAATTCCTAGGGGTCCACACAATGTTGGACTAGGAATAACATTGGTATAGTAGGCTGTACCTAGAAGTGTAAAGATGTACACATGTAAGTAGTTAATGGGCACCAAACCAAAGGCCATATCTTCAGATGTGTAGGCATTAACATTTTGCTGTGCATCTCATCCCAGTGATTTATTACAGATGACTCTTAACAGTATTTGGTAACTTCCTCCAAGACATTTCCTTCAGATTTCCATGCAAAAGCTCAACAAATAGTCAGATTAGCAAAAAGAAAAATTCATATGTCCATGTATGAATATGCAACCTATTTAGGCTGCAGATGAGAATTAGGTAAAGTGATGTGCCGCTAATATGAGATTACATTTTTAGATAACATCCTTCCTAATAGAGATGAATACTCAACTATACCATCGCCTGTCCTTTTGCCACTCTGTCCTTGACTTCCCCAACTAATGGATATTTAAAATACTTCTAGAGGATCTAAGATCAAGGCAAAATCACCATTTCCACGAAATACAATTTTGGAAGAAACGTAGGTAAATTGCGTGATTTGCAATGTTCCTTTAAAAACGGATGTGTTGACGTTCTCTGTAAGTTAAAGCTGGGTATGATTCCCTATTGAGCATTAGCACTTTATATGCTGGTGCTTTAAGCAATACAGTAGACTGTGTGATGTTAAAAATATCCCACCAGTAAAATTAAAATGGGCAAAACATTGATTTACTTTTGTAAATTTCGTTTTAGTCTATTGTATTGTATTTCATGTTTAAGAACATATTACATCCTGAAAGAAATTAGACTATTAGTTGAAGGGGTGAGAACCCACCTCAAAAAGCACTAACCTTGTCAGAATGAACCACAGAAATTGCCCAATAAACCTGTGTTGGAAAGTGGATTATTGGTAAGGGCAGATAAGTACCTACACTTAGCAATAGGCCACTAACCTCCACCTAAGTCCAGTTAGGTCTCAATAAATTAAACCCAGTTCAAACCTTGGTAGCTTGTGTAGGAGGCTGGCCTGGCTTGTAGTGGGTACCAGAGGTACTTACACCTTGTGCCAGGTCCAGTTATCCATTATTAGTGTAGAAGAGGTGTTTCTAGCAGCTTAGGCTGATAGAAGATAGCTATGGCAAAGCAGCTTAGGCTGAACTAGGAGACATGTAAAGCTCCTACTATACCCCTGGTGTCATATGCACAATATCATAAGAAAACACAATACACAGAGTTACTAAAAATAAACATACTTTATTTTTATGACAATATGCCAAAAGTATCTCAGTGAGTACCCTTAGTATGAGGATAAGTTATATACACAAGATATATGTACACAAACCAAAATTAGGTAAGTAATAGCAAGAAAAGTAATGCAAGCAGTGTAGAATTACAATAGATTGCAATAGAAGCACATAGGTATAGTAGGTATAGGGGCAACACAAACCATATACTCCAAAAGTAGAATGCAAACCACAAATGGACCCCAAACCTATGTGAGCTTGTAGAGGGTCGCTAGGACTGTAAGAAAACAGTGAGGGTTAGAAAAATAGCCCACCCCAAGACCCTGAAAGGTAGGTGTAAAGTGCACCTACTGCCCCCAGAGAGCACAGAAGTCGTGAAAGGGGGATTCTGCAGGAAGAACAAACACCAGCAATGCAACAACAGTGGATTTCCAGACCTGAGTACCTGTAAGACAAGGGGACCAAGTCCAATAGTCGCGACAGTGTCGAGAGTGGGCAGGAGCCCAGGAAATGCCAGCTGAGGGTGCAAGGAAACAGACACCAGTTGGAAGAAGCTTGGAGTTCTGCAAGAAAGAAGAGGACTAGGAACTTCCCCTTTGGAGGATGGATGTCCCACGTCGTGATGAAGCTTACAGAGGTGTTCCCATGCAGAAAGACTGCAAACAAGCCTTGCTAGCTGCAAGGGTCGCGGTAAAGGTTTTTGGGTGCTGCTGTGGCCCAGGAGGGACCAGGATGTCGCCACTTGGAGGAGGAGACAGGGGGGGCGCCCAGCAACTCAGGGAGCCCTCACAGAAGCAGGCAGCACCCACAAAAAGTACCTGAACAGGCACTTGAAAGGAAAGTGAACCGGAGTCCACGCAAAGTCACAAAAGGGAGTCCCACGACGCCAGAGGACAACTCAGAAGGTTGTGCACTGCAGGAAGAAGTGCCGGGGATCCAGGCTTGGCTGTGCACGAAGGAAATCCTGGAAGAGTGCACAGGAGCTGGAGCAGCTGCAAATCACGCTGTACCCAGCAATGCAGTCTAGCATGGGGAGGTAAGGACTTACCTCCACCAAACTTGGACTGAAGAGTCACTGGACTGTGGGAGTCACTTTGACAGAGTTGCTGAGTTCCAGGGACCACACTCGTCAGGATGAGAGGGGCCCAGGGGACCAGTGATGCAGTCTTTTGATTCCTGCGTTAGCAGGGGGAAGATTCCGTCGACCCACAGGAGATTTCTTCTGAGCTTCTGGTGCAAGGTGAGGGCAGGCTACCCCCAGAACATGCAACACCTGAAAACAGTCGAGAAAGCCGGCAGGATGAGGCGCTACAATGTTGCTAGTAGTCGTTTGGCTACTTTGTTGCGGTTTTGCAGGCGCCCTGAGCAGTCAGCGGTCGATCCTTTGGTAGAAGGTGAAGAGGGAGATGCAGAGGAACTCTGGTGAGCTCTTGCATTCGTTATCTGAAGAATTCCCCAAAGCAGAGACCCTAAATAGCCAGAAAAGGAGGTTTGGCTACCAAGAGAGGTAAGAGCCTATCAGAAGGAGCCTCTGACGTCACCTGCTGGCACTGGCCACTCAGAGCAGTCCAGTGTGCCCCCACCACCTCTGTTTCCAAGATGGCAGAGGTCTGGGACACACTAGAGGAGCTCTGGGCGCCTCCCTTGGGAGGTGAAGGTCAGGGGAGTGGTCACTCCCCTTTCCTTTGTCCAGTTTTGCGCCATAGCAGGGCTGGGGGATCCCTGAACCGGTGTAAACTGGCTTATGCAGAGATGTGCACCATCTGTGCCCATCAAAGCATTTCCAGAGGCTGGGGGAGGCTACGCCTCCCCAGCCTTCACACCTATTTCCAAAGGGAGAGGGTGTAACACCATCTCTCAGAGGAAATCCTTTGTTCTGCCTTCCTGGGCCAGGGCTGCCTGGACCCCAGGAGGGCAGAAACCTGTCTGAGGGGTTGGTAGCAGCAGCAGCTGCAGTGGAGACCCCGGAAAGGCAGTTTGGCAGTACCTGGGTACTGTGCTAGAGACCCGGGGGGATCATGGAACTGTCCCCCCAATACCAGAATGGTATTGGGGGGGAAAATTCCATGATCTTAGACATGTTACATGGCCATGTTCGGAGTTACCATTGTGACGCTATACATAGGTAGTGACCTATGTATAGTGCACACGTGTAATGGTGTCCCCGCACTCACAAAGTCAGGGGAATTTGCCCTGAACGATGTGGGGGCACCTTGGCTAGTGCCAGGGTGCCCACACACTAAGTAACTTTGCACCCAACCTTCACCAGGTGAAGGTTAGACATATAGGTGACTTATAAGTTACTTAAGTGCAGTGGTAAATGGCTGTGAAATAACGTGGACGTTATTTCACGCAGGCTGCAATGGCAGGCCTGTGTAAGAATTGTCAGAGCTCCCTATGGGTGGCAAAAGAAATGCTGCAGCCCATAGGGATCTCCTGGAACCCCAATACCCTGGGTACCTCAGTACCATATACTAGGGAATTATATGGGTGTACCAGTATGCCAATGTGAATTGGTAAATTTAGTCACTAGCCTGTTAGTGACAAATTTGGAAAGCAGAGAGAGCATAACCACTGAGGTTCTGGTTAGCAGAGCCTCAGTGAGACAGTTAGGCATCACACAGGGAACACATACAGGGCACATACTTATGAGCACTGGGGCCCTGCCTGGCAGGGTCCCAGTGACACATAGACTAAAACAACATATATACAGTGAAATATGGGGGTAACATGCCAGGCAAGATGGTACTTTCCTACAGCTTGGCAACGAGCGACAAGGCTTAACTTAGGAGATAAATGTGTAAAGCATTTTAAAATCACAAAACAGTGAATAAGTACAACACAAAACACGATATAAATCCAATATCAATTTATAAAAATAGATAATATTTTTATCTTTAAAATGACACCAAAATGATTAAATATTGAAATTGGATTAGGGGAACCAGAGATATGAATTTTTAAAGAATTAATGTTTTCTAGCGCATAAAAGCAACTAGTGCTCAGAGGGTTAAAAAAGTTCACACTGGAAAGAGCCAAAGTACAGAGTTTAGGCTACCCAGGAGGTACACTGTTACACTTACTTTCAGAAGTGTTTATTGATTCATGAAAGTGGCCCACTACACCAGCCAAGGGTTCAGAGGCTCTGGTTTGCCTCTGGGGGGGTCCCACAATGCACCTCTTTAACTATGGAGTTGCTCCCAACGTCTCCAAACTTCTGGATCTTCTTCCAGAGGTCCTTGAAAAGTGCACAACTTGATCCAAGGTTCCAGAAGCTCCGAGTTGCTCCTTGGGAGTTGGGGCTACAATTCCCAGAATGCACCTGGTCAGAATCCTCAAATGGCCACTGGACACTGGTCAGCTGGGCTCTGCTTGCAGGACTTGATGCAGGGGACTCTGGGCAGCTCCTTTGTACCTGTAGCAAACTTGAAGTCCCTTCTTGAAGCAGCAGGAGACGGGCAAAGACATTTCAGTAGTGAAGCCCAAGTGTGCAGCTGGTGCAGTCCTTTAGGGTGCAGTGTCCAGGTGCAGGTCAGGGGTCCAGCAGGTCAGCCCTTCTTCTTTATCTTGTTCCTTGTAGGGATCTGAAGTGTGGGTACAGCTCTGCCATATTTATCCTTGCTCTTGGGTGGAAAGCAAAGTGGTCCTGGGTATCCAATTCCAGGCAGGCTCTTTTCCCCTTTGATGACAACTTCCTGGGATGAGTGGCAAAAATCAATCCCAGGCAGCAACATTCCTCAAAAATCCAACATGGCTGAAAGTGATTTTTGGGGGTTAGATTTGGCTGAGCCCATCCACTGATGTGACTACAAATCCTAAACACACCCCTCTCCTGCCCTCTCCTAATCTAATCAAGAAGGCACCTAATTATCTGGGGTTGCAGGATTTGAGGGAGGTGCCGGGCTGCTCCAAATGTCCTTCCCTGCCTTTGAAGACCAGTTTGGCCGCCCTTCCTGCTTCCCCCATCTGCTGAGGCAGATCTCCTCCCCCATGCACATCCTTTGTGTTCAGCCTAGGCCACTTCATACCTCATCAAGGCAGCCTGGCCAGGCTGCCAGAGGCTTGTCAGTCATAGAAGGGCACTACAGAGCTCAAGTTGGCAACTTTCAGGTACAGTTTTAAAACTCTTTACCTGAACTAGTTATATTAAATCCAACAATTGTAAGTTGTGGGATTTATTATAACAATCAATTTCATTCCAAACTCAAGGTATCAGAAACTTTAGGGGAGTTTAATTAAAATAAAGTCTCCCCATTTGGTGCTATGGAGGCCATTCACTACAGTGACGGAAAATTTATTTGGCTATTTTACCTCAGCAGGGCATATAAAACTATTTTTTATAAGGCCCCTGCTTATATTTACATGGCACCCAACCCAAGGGGCACATAGGGCACACCTTAGGGGTGATGTATACGTAAAAATAAGGTAGTTTAAGACGTTGGAAGTGCTTTTAATTCCAAAGTTGAATTTCCATATAACTTTAGTTTAAAAGAAGCCAGCAAGGCTGGCCTGCCTTTAAAATGACACTGGGCACCTCAGCAGTGAACCTATGGGTGCCCCACCTATGCTGGGGTCCCTAAACCTAAATGCCCTACCAAATACTAGGGTCCTGTAGGTAAGTTGATACTGCCAATTATGATTCACCTAATTTGCATACTCATTTTACACAGAGCACCGGCCCTGGGACTGGTTAGCAGCACCATCAGAGTCAGGAAAACACCAGCAAAAAAGTGAAAATGGTGGGAAAAGTTAGGGGGCCTCTGCAATCATCCCTGTTTTCTCACAACCTTTGCTTAATCCTCTACAACAATAATCAAATAAAAAGAACCAGAGATATTTGGTTTAAAGTTTGAATTAAAAATAGCACCAATAAGCACATAGCACCAACTGCAGTAATCTGGTGAATGTCAAAAATTAAGGTTGACCACAATGAAGCATGGGTCGGATGCAGGAAGCTGGTTTGTCCCGGTGGAAAACTTACCTTCAGGATTAAAGTGATAGGTGACGAGTAATCAGTGGAATAAGTTGCAAGCTGGGTCCAATATGGGGCCCGTTAACAGAGGGTTGATGAAGAGTGGGGTCATGGTGCAGTTGTCGACAAAGGCAGGAAAGCTCAGATCTGCTGAAGTCTGTGCCCAGGAATGCCTCGATGTTGATAGGATTGCTCTCTCTTTGAGTTGGGCAAACAGAGGCTGGAAGGCAATTAAATAGCTGCAATCCCTTTCCCAATTGGATCTCCAGGCAGAAAGTTGGTAAAAAGTTTCTAAGTCCCAACTTTTGCAGTGTTGACAGGAAGAATATACTCTAACACCAGCCAAGGGTCCAGGACCTGCGTGGAACCATTGGGGGTTAGGACTCAACTGAATAGGGGCCAGCAGCAGGGTCCAGAGCAGGCCCAATTGGAACTGATCAGCTAGACATTTGCAGGGAAAAAAGCCTCTGGAAGCCTGTTGGGTCCTCTCTAAAACAGTAATTTATAATTGGCTTGACCATTATGTTGGATATGAAATCATGATTAAAATGAGTCCTTGATCATCCTTCTAGCAGCTCTCAAACTGAAATTAAGCACTGCAAGTTGTTATAGTGGAACCCAGTGCTTTCCTATGGGAGAGCCAGCCCTGCCACAGTGAAAAAGGACTTTGGGGGGAGGACGGGGGGCAGTGGAGAGTTGAGGGGGGTGGGAGTGGTACACTTCAATTGCCAGGACATGTAAAATGGAAAGTGTAGTAGAAAGAATGCTTAGGCCTGGCAAGAGGTTTATTTTGGTAGGTCAAATTGGCAATTTAAAATTTCCTACCCATGCTGCAGGGGCTGGCCTGGATACATGTTTTATAGTTCTACTTTAATGGGTGGCACAATGAGTGCTGCATCCCACTAGTAGCATTTAATTTACATGCCCTGGGTACATGTAGTACTATATACTAATGACTTATAAGTAAATTAAATGTGCCAGTTAGGTAAATGTCATGTTTAAAATGCTTAGAAGGCAGAGCACAATCACCTTACCACTGATTGGCAGGGTAAAGTGCGAGAGGTTTATTGCCTACTAAAAAGGGGGCAGCAACACACAACATATCTGTGGTGAGAGTGATAGAAGGGAACATTTCCAACATATATGCTTAAATTAGTGTGACTACAATGTACATTATAACATACTAATAATCACGCTGGACAGTATGCTTGGCACCATACACATAATCTATCAGAAATGACGACAGGGATAATGTGAAGAACATATTATTAGTTAGTCAAATTGGATACAGGCCAAGTATCTGAATGCCTTTCTAAACCACACAATATTCAGGAATTATTATTTACATTTTTAGGTTACTTCTGAAAACGTGTGAAACAAATGCCAAATTGTTTACCAATTGTTGAAGCAAGAACAGTTTACCTATATATTGTACAACTTGAATTTTGTGTCATTTGCAGTAGAAGGGATAGGCTCAATATCTTCAAGACTGTGTCACTTTCAGTTGGTTCAGAATAACCCAAACCTTTAAGAAACAACCAAAGATCTACACAAGTTAGTCTCCTTTCGACTACAGATACAGCATTTGTGATTCCCATTAGTCTAAATAGTTGTGTTCTGAGAGCACTCCCTCTTCCTGCATATTTGTGGCACTATCTCAGATGAAGCCTATGACTGAGGGTCCATTGACTTACATAAGGTGTCTTTCTAAACAGCAAATACGGCCCCAGAGCATTGTGTGGCTGAATAATAATGTTTATTCTGACTCAAAAGAATGGAATGCCTTACCAACCTCGGAAAATGAAATGCTGATTGGGCTTGCCAAACAAAGATTCCTGAAGTGGATGTGGTGGCCCACGGAGCCAACAGACCCAGATACATTGCTACAAGATGTTCTGTTGGACCGCCTTAAAGATGATGAGTTGGTCACTTCAGTCTTGGAGTGGGTAGGACCCCTTGTTGGTGGCTTGGCTTAATCAATCCCTAATCCCCATAACTTCCTCATAGTGCAAAAGCATTTTTAACTTCTATGTTGAATCACTGGCTCACCTTATCAAGTCCCAAGAATTTCACTACTACATATTTGCCAACAACACTGAGATATTGTTTGGTTAGATGGCTACCACCATGTCACCACTGACGTCTTTCTTAACATCCTGGAGAGTCGAGATTAAATTGGCATTCAATGACTCAAGGTCAGTACTGAAAAAAAGGGTTTGTGGTCTTGGGAGCAGTGAGGACCTGTGGAACCCAATTTTCTGGTCCAAGGAACTGTCTGAGATGCTTCAGCCTCTGGTTCCACTGGAGAAGTTGTCATCTAAGTTTGATAAAGGTCTCCTGCTTGAGCCACAAAAGTCAGATATATATCTTATATTCCCACTGCCTTAAGTTTCTGTAAGAGATTGTGGCCAGTGTTAGTCCATTTGACTATAAACCTGCAGTTACTCTAATAATGAGGTTGAGGCTGTATTTGGGACTACATGATTCTCTGGTTTTCCAAATGGCTTCTTAAGCACTTACACGTAATTCACAACGCTGCAGCTTGTTTGGAAACTAGTGGTGGGGTAAAATGCTGATCAATTAATTGGGCAAAATCCACCTCTTTAATCCACTTACATGATGAAAGTGTGCTCAAAATTCACCCTAATTCTCTTTTCACGAGAACTAGAGAGCAGGTGGACTTGTAGTTTGAACCACTTGAACTGCTGCAAACTAAATATTTTATAGCAGATCATGGACCACTATGAAATTACCCCACAAAGTCACCTTAAACGTCGCTGTTACGTAAATGTGGCTGGTGAGGCAACGGGAATTCTAGCTAGGATTTGTATCTTCACACATATAAAGCCCTCCTTGCATTAGGCACTCATCTCTTTCATAAATACTTTATTTGCTGTCGGTCTGACATACTTGAAAGCCGACACATAGGACATTGCAATTAGCCAGCGAAATAGTTCATACTTTGGGGCCACCATTCTTCCCTCTTCCAGTTGTATACATGAGATTGCTAACAGCCACTCATCTCTTTTCCTTACCCCAAATTAATTGTATCAACAAGGAAACATTTCACAGACAGTAGAACTGTTAGAACCACAAAGAGGTATAGTAGTTTGGGTAAAAGTAGCAATTTTGTTATAGCTCTACAGCCAATCTGTAATCAGTTATGAGTTGTCATGCTATATTTAAACAGGTCTGTTTCCCAGTTTAGAGGGATGTGACTGATTTGCAGCTACTCTGATTGGGTTGCCAGTTACATAGTAAGAGTTGTAATGTTCTGCCTCTTACTGTCTGACTTACTCTTTTTCAGGTGCAAGCACCTCCAAGTGATCAAAGAATAAGTGAATACTTGCTTGTGTACCTATAAAGTTTTTCCATCATAATCACAATGAAACAGGTGTCAGATCAGAGAGGGCTGGTCCTATTGAGAGGCTATTGCACCAATTCGAGCATACAAATATATAAGACTGAAACATGTTGATCTTCTTAAAAATAATTGAATAATCTTCCTGTACAGATTTAACCCTACCCACTCGGGACACTGAATAAAGAAAATCTGGTCCACCAGGTGATCGTTTTAGCCTTTAGTTTTTTTTATTTCTCTCTCTTCATCAATTTTCACTTACTCACACCAGGGCATTGATTACCCTAGTATGTAAAGCATCGTCAAGAGATCCTCTGTCTTAACTGTATAGAAGCCCACAATGGTGTCTTGCTGCATCATTGTGAGGAGGGGGCCTGATGATGAAGCATGCAACTACTGGGAAGGTGAGGGTTCCATCCTTAAAGGAACGTATTCCTGGGTTAATCAATTGTGTGGTACGCCTTTCAGCAGAGTACAATGAAGGCCTAATTACTGGTTGTTCCACCCTTTTTTCTTTGGGCATCTAGGTGATTGCAGTTTCACTGGAGGACGTGCCCTGTGGTTTTCCTCCTATCACCAACTTGTTTTAAGCTGATTCCCAAAGATTCTCTTTGCTGCGCAACAAACAAGGTAATGTGTCCTTCGCCAAGGCAAACAGTGGTGACAGGCAGCATCCCTCATGAAACTTCACTTTATAGACCACAGCCCAAATATGTTGCGCCCTGTGTGGACTCTACCTAGGGACTCATACATCGTAACTGAATCAACTGTAATCAGTGCAAATAAACACAGGCATATTAAGGTATTGAACACCTCTATATCGATTGAGGCTATGGCTGGCATGCAAACCCAAATGTAACACTGTTTTTTTTTTTTTTTAAAAGAAACCTTATTGGGTTTTCACCATAAGCACCTTAACACCTCTCACTGGGGCAGCTACTATAGCAGTCAAAATCAGGTCGGCCATAGCTACATGGGATAATCAAGGTCTCATAGGTCTCAGTTCAAAGCAATAGCAAACTGTATCCATTATAGTCTTAGTCTACCCTGCATTATTCTCAGTAGAACTCACTTTCACACAGTCATCCATTCTTCTTGCACTCTGACTCCAGCAAACTCTCCCCTATCCCCACCCAATTGTGATGTATTCCCCTTCCTTGTCTTCGGAGAAACGCCTAACCATGGACTTGTGTAGTGTACTATCTATGTTATATCTATCAAATACATAGACTAGTTAGGGATCCTATCTAGGGCAGCCCCTGTAGTCTGTGGTGGGTCTCCTATCAGAATCATTCAGTAAAGACTAAAGGTATTAGTTCTCCTCAGGTGTGGTAGGCTCAGGATGTTGTAATAAATCCACTAAAGCTTCACAAGCATGTAGCCAGTGTCCCCATAACTCTCCTGGCTGTCCCAAAGCCTTATCGTACCTTTTCAGGACACCCATCTAATGAGTTCCTTTCACCATGTTTCTACTTTAGGGTCTTGAGGATTCTTCCATAGCCTGGCTACCTCCCATGTTCCCAGGACAAACGCCAGGTCCAGGAATTTACTGGTGACTTTAGTTTTGGCCATATGGTGGAATTTATGTAGAAGACAGTAAACGGGGGTGCAGGGAATTGCCCTTTCAGTTAGTTCGGCCAACTTGCTAGTGATTGCTTCCCAAAAGTCTGTCAGTTGAGGACACCCTCAGAACATATGAATGAACTCAGCTCCCACCTCAGCATAGCGGGAACACTTCACTGCTCTGGTTGCGAAGTATCGATTGATTCTACCAGGGGAGAGGAATGACCTATGTAGGACAACAATGAATGACTCAAAACTTGGCATTTGTGGTAGCTTTAGTCATATGATCCAGAATGTGTGCCCAATCCTTATCTTTAATGTCCGTGCCTAAGTCCTCCTCCCAATGGGCTTTCAGTCTCAACAGGGGCTGATCGGTGTCCCTCCTCAGTCTATGGTATAAGCATGTTACTGCCTTGAAAGTTCCTGAAGTGGTCACCACATATTGACAGCTTGCTGACTGTGCCGGCTCTGCCAGCCCCCGTTTCCTGTGTTTGCATATGGCCGTGGTGAGTGCTCAATGGAGGAGGAAGTACCCCGGGGACAGCTTGCATCGTTGGCTAAACTCCTCGAAGGGGAGGAGCACATCAGGCTCGAACAGGGCCCCTGCTGTTGTCACCCCCACTGCCTCCCACTCCTGTAGCCCACGACAGGGGCATGTGGCAACACTTGAAGAAACTTCAGCGGCAGGTTCGAGGAGTAAGGTACAGGGGTTCACACCTGCCGCTGGCTCCTGGTCCAGCAGTGCCTCTTAACATGGGTTTCATGATTCTCAGCAGCCCCGTGGTGAGGAATTCATAGTATCAATCCTGCCAGCTGATTGAGGTTCGAGGCCTAGCCTCCAAAAGCCCACCAACCACCCATTGCATTAGGCACTGCAACTGTGCTACCAAATAATAGGACTCAAATTTCGCGACCACTAGGCCTCCTTTCAACTTTTGCCCTCAGGGGGTTGAGAAAACTGTTCTGCGGCGGCCTGCACCCCAAAGGAAGCTTATTATTACCAATTATGTGTCCTGAAAATAAGCCCAGGATATCCACACTGGCAAGGTCCCAAAGAAATACAGGAGGCGCGGGGAGGGCAATCATCTTCAACAGTATCACCGTTCCCGCCCCCGATAATGGAAGCATCTGCCAAAACTGAGCACTGGCTCTTAAAGCTCGGATAGCCCTTCCTACATTTCCCTCTAGGAGGTCCACTATATTATGATAAACGTGGACCCCTAAGTAAGGTAAACAAAAGGGTTCTCTTTGTAAGGCCTACAAAACCTCCAGAGGTAGTCTGGTGAACTGCATGGAAAATAAACAGGATTTAATCCAATGAACTCGGAGGCCAGATAGATGCAGTAGGTGTCCGTCCCTCCTCCAAATCTGACTCTGCCCATTATAATGAGAGCAAAAGGTCATCCACATACAGTGCTATATGGTGTGTCTGGTTGCATGCCCAGGTCTGACTCTGGTTGTGGGATCCGTATACAGCAACCTAGTCTAGGAAATGAACCCCTGGCCCAGTCCGAAGCGCTCCATCACACTATAGAGAAAAGCCCCCTGCTCCTCCCCACCCCCTCAAACTCTAGTATGTAGTATACTCTGTGGGATATCCCACATATTCTGGTAGAAGATGGTCTGTTGCCACAGCAACAATCTCAGGTTCCGGCCTCTTGCAAAGGCAGTGGGTTATGCATGTTTTCCAGACATATAGGATCTTCCACATTTTTACTATCCTTTTCAAAGGTTCAACGAGGGGCTATATTCTGTTCTAAAGTTAATCAGTCTAAGGATTTCTGAGGTGTGGTTCCACTATGGTATCCTGATGGTTAGTCAGACTTTTCTGGCCATACTGCACTACCTGTTAGCGATAGCCTGTGATTTAGAACTGTATGTTGTTATATGGATCATATGGAACCTTGGGAGTTATCAATAAGGCAGGTTCTCTCAATTGATTTCAGAAGGAAGACACCAAGTAACACGGATTCCCATCAGTTAGGTTTGTAGCAGGCCTGGTTTCCTAAAGGTTACTTTTTTAGAGACTGTAAGTAACAATCATTTCAATCAATTCTTTTACCAGGTAAATAACCCATATCTTATGTTACAGATAGTTCACTTTCTTGGAGGGTATTTTATTTTTAATCTACATTAAGCTATCAATCTGCCACTAACTTAAACGTTCCTTTAATCTAATTTCATAACGATTTTGGTTTGCAAAGCTGTGGGTTCACAGTAGCCCTCTCGTTCAGGGATTGGCACTCCCTTTGGTGGTGGAGGATTTCAGAAGAGGGAGGAAGAAAAAGGATCACATGTAGAGAGAATGGATGAAAAAGCCCAAACATGCATGAGATGGGGAAAGGGCAGGGTTGTCAGGAATATGTGAGAGTCATACATAGAAGCAGACTGAAGAACTACAAGAGAAATTTGCATGGGTATGTCGAGGATGTCATCCAGCATGAAAACCCTCTTACCGAGACATCCTGTTAAAACAGACTTCTGAAAAGATGCTTCATTTCACCATTTTTATTCCGTTTCAAAACCTGCAGACACTTAGTTGTGACCATCTTTAACACCGAAACATAGGCTGGTTTTTGGAAGAGAAAATGCAGTAATAAGCAGATATACTTTCGGCATGACGGAGGGTACTGAAATCCATTTCCAATGAGAAATTGATCATATGCAGTGTAAGCTTCTAAATAATGAATGTCAATAAATGAAATTGGCTCATTGATTGTTTGCACATCCATCATTTTAACGTGTTTGCTTTGGCTTCAATTTCAAATCACTATCCTCTAAAGTAACTTTCTTTCCAAATTGATACAGCAAGACGTTGCTGATATGCAATTCAGAGGACTTGAAATGCAAAATAACAAACTCAACTGTGTCAGAGAGCCAGTGGCAGCCTGTAATGTGAACTAGTGGTGGGAGGGCGCACACTCTCTTATACACTTGCACATACACACACACTCACACCAATCCATTTACAAGCACATACTCTGGCACACATTTTTTCAGAGAACATACGCACAAATAAACAAACATTTGTACGTGCATGTATGCACACTCCCAAAAAATCTTCCGGCCCGGTGGTGATGTTGGGTGCAGGAAGGAAGCCTTGGTGGTTCATGGAAGCTTTAGGGAAGGTAAAACAGGAAGATCCCACTGCCACCTCTCATTTGCTAATTCTGTCATGGGGTAGCCAATGAGACTGGGGGCCTTCCATTAAATGTCAGAGTGGGATGAAGTCAATGAGAATTAATCACTCCACCCCACTCTGACACGCGTCACTGATGGACATGCAGCTTGGGCACTTCAGGGCTTAAAAATGACATGCCAAAGTCAGAGTCTTTCAGTGATGTACCTGATCATCAAGAGGGGGAGAACCTTGCAGCGCCTTCCGTTGATTTAAAGATGAAACACAGTATTCAGACTTGTGGCTTAAATTCTTCATCCTCTATCTCTCTATACATGTTTCGGTGAACTAACACCTTCTTTGGGAAAGCCACTTCCAGACCTTTATCCTGTAGGTAACTTGTAATCACATTTTACATTCTGCCGAGCCACATATGCAAAATATAACAAATCTTATTTCAGTCACTTAATCGTAAGTCAGAACCTCCACCACACATGCCGGTACCATCCACTTGTACAATTTCATGATAAGCCTACACCAGACCAACCACAATGAATAAATAACTCTTGTACTGTTGCAAATGTGAATTACCTGTGCTCACAAAAAATGTGACCTTAAACTCACTCATGTATCATAGTGTGTTTACTCTTTAAAAGGATACCCATTGCACAACATGCCATCAAAGTGTATTATGTTGCAAAACAGAGGTATTTACTAATCCTGTACTTGGAGGTAGTCAAGTCCAAAAGTTTATGTTCTTAAGGAAAAACTGCCTCCATAGGTTGAGAATGGCAGGGATACTAGGGAGAAGAAAAAGTCATTTGCAAAATGAAAAGACCTACAAGGTACTCAACTCAAAATATGAGTCCCAGAATTAGACCTAACAGAGAAGTCACACATACCTCGGACACAACACAACTGCTGGGTGTCTTGATTGAAGAATGCCAGATACCGATATATTAACTTGGGTGACTACATTCCACCAGCTAAAAGACATAAACAAAGAACCTGGTTTCCGTAAGGATTATTTAAAATATGTACATGATCTCTCTCGGTCAAGGTTGCCCTGTGATGAAAGCCACTACAGACCAATAGTCATAACTCTCTCTATCCGGTGATATTTACTACAAGGCATGAGATAAAAAGTTACCAAGAAGTGGACCTCAGATTCACACTAGTAAACCTTAGGTCAGTCCTGGAAGAATGGCAAAGAGCAATCAGGCTACTTAGAGGAATATGTGTAAAGTATTTCACAACACCCTCATGGACGATAAGTAAGTGAAACAACTCAAAAGAATTCAAACACCAATTTAGAAATATAAAGCACCTTTTTATCTTAATTTAGACACCAAAATGAATGTTGTATCTTACATACAACCGGAGTTGTGAATTTTTAAAGTGTTGAAAAGTAGAGTAATTTTAATGGTCAAACAACTACCATTGAAGTCAATAAGGAAAATCACAATGTACAATTGGTCACTTGCGGGGTGAGCTCTGGGGAACTAACCTAGAGTTAAGGTCTAGTGGGTCCCTAGACCAAGCCGCCACAGTCAGTTTCTAGTTACCTTGCCCAGGGAGTCTGGGTGCAGAGGTGCTCTGGCTGTCCTTGGTGCTGCCAGGATCCACAGCACTGTCAAATGCATAGCCCACTTTGGGGTGGACTCACACTCTTCCATCTGAGAATAGATGCCTTTGGGGGTCCCAGGACCTGGATTCCACAGCTGGAACTTCACTACCATGTCCAGCGGCCCCGGGTGTAGAGGAAGCCTTGCAGCTGTCAATCACTGGACTGGTCGCGTCAAAGATGCTTTGCTGCTCCTCATGAAGTTGCCTCCTTCAGGATGCAGGATCTCAGAAGTGGGGTCATTGCCATCGTCGGTCGCTATGCTGGGACCTGCTCTGGAGTTTGTAATGTCCAAGAAGCCGTCTGTTACCAGGCTGGTGACAGACAAGCCTAGGCGGCGGCAAAAGTAGTCAACAGTTAATTTGTTGGCTTGAGGTCGTCCAGAAGGGGGTAGTGGCTCAAAACTTGGGGAGAACCTCACTACCACTCCTGGGGTGCATGTTACCAACTTCCTTTGGGTTCACTGAAGAGGGGCCAGATAGGTTGAACTTCTTGTGACGCAGCATGATGATTCTTTTGCAGGTGACTGGTTCCACCAGTCAGGGGAGTGTGCTTTCGTCTCTGGTGTCCTCTGGAGCCCCTCCTTGCTGGGAGCAGGAAGTTTTCAGCACAGGCACAAATGTTGAACACAGAGTTCCAGTAAATGGTCTCCTTAGGGCACTTAAGTGTCCTTTCTTTGCACAGCAGCGGACTTCCAAGTCCTGTTGTTGGTATAGCTTCTTCTTCTCAGATTCAAAGTCAGCACTTAGGTTCTGGTGCCAAGGGGGCCCCTTGAAAATCCTAGTTTAGGGGGTGTTAAGTGTGTGAGGGACAGTAGCCAATGGGCTACTGGTCCCCTACGGCTAGTTCGCCCCTGAAGTGATGACACTGTGGGAGTACATACATTTTCTACCGAGAACCCACTATTTCTAAGGTTCGCCAACATGGCAGAATGTTCCCTCAGCTGTACAGACATCCTAGCCCACTCAAAAGATGTGGTTAGCCTTATAGAGATGTATTCTGACTGAATAACCAATTTTTCTGCCTGTCAGCCAGGACAGGTTGGCAAGGGCTTTGTCCTCCAGTGGGGGACAAAAGATTACATATCAAGGGTGTTCAAATCCTTTGAGGTGTGACCTCCTTCCTGCCCAGGTCCTTTGTCTCCATCTTAGGGGAAGTGTTAGTAGGACCAGCAGGAGGGAAGTCTTTAGTCTTGACAGTAAATGCCTCTGGAGAGCCTGCCAAGGCAAGAGAAAGCTGGTATTCAGTGGCATTCTCTAAGGATCCACCAGGGTACATGCTAGCTTAGCCTGGGCATGAGAAGTGTGCTCAGGCTTAAAAAGCACAGTATTTGATACCAAACACAGGGGGAACCAGCTGGGCCATCCTGGAGTTGGACATCTGGAGATTGTCCGGGAGCAAGCCCATGTAATCCTAGGGACCACCTGTCACTTGTGATAGCTATACGTTCTAAATGCTATCACAGGGTCATATATGCTTGTGCTTATATGTCCACACTCATAACACAATGCACCCTGCCTTCTAGGCTATAGAAGGCCTTCCTTAGGGGTGACTGACATGTGCTATGGGCAGTGAAGGAACTCTGCCTGCACTTGGTGTGGGCAGAGTCTAACTTGATCAGGGAAGCTGCTCATGCAGGCTGTCATGGCAGCTCTGCAGGCTTTGCTTTTACTTGGGCCATACAGGGTGGCACAATCAGTGCTGCAGTCTTGGTGACCCCTTTACCATCTCTGCCCTGGGTACCACTGGTATAATTTACTAGGGTCTTACAGGGGTGGTAAAGCCCTTGCCAGTTGGAAAGGAAAGGGCATTGAAGTCAAAAACCAACATCCAGCAGTTCAAAAAGGGGCAAAAGGTGTGTGTGTGGGGGGGGGACATCTGCAAAGAATCCCAGTTAGCCACAATGCTGAAAATGAACATGGACTTCAGCTGATTTCAATGACGCAGCACATGCTGGTGGTGAGGCAGAGCTTACTTCCAATTCATGGCTCGCACAGACAGGGCAGTCAGTGCGGCCTTATTAGATGTGGCCAAATAGATATGTCTGAACTGGTACTACACCAAAAGGAAACAAATATACCATCACATATCCATGGCCAATACAGCAAATATTAGTGTCTTGGGAATCCAACAATGTGGGCCATTAAAGGCAACTGATATTGGGAGCTACTAGCCTTAACTAGAATAACACAACAATAGATGTTTTACTAGAAACATTTTAGGCGTTATATCTAATAGCATTCCCCTACAGAATTTCACAGCTTAAAAACAATCTTTATTAAGTTTTGGTGAAAACACAGAAAACATAAAGAAATTAAAACAACTTGGAGCATATACACCAGTTCCATCTCCATTACCTTACGATGAATGTGTTCAACATATATTAAACCCATCATATCTCTGGGACTTTGCAGAGCATCACTTTTACTCCAATTATTTGAAATTCTCATTGGGGCCACCTTCAATTTACCCTTCCCCAGTTTCCAAGTTGTAGCACCTCCTCCAGGGGACATGTATCTTTAAAAACGTCCTAGGACATCCCCTACTTTCATATATTACTTTATCTGCTGCCATATTCCTGTCCATTCCATCCCAACATTCTCGCATTGTGGGAACTTCGGACACACCCCAGTCTCTGGCCACATGACGCCTAGCCACCACCAAGCCCAAGTTGTAAAACAGGAACTTTGCTCTAGGTAAGTCAGTGTCAGTGGGTATCCTTAATAGGATATGTTGTTGGTTAAGTGGTATCTCCTTACCTATTAGGATCTCCACACAGTATGCATGGATGTTGGAGCAGCTCCAGATTGTATGTCTCCCCTATGGTCTCTACATCTCAAGCATTTAACCGTCTCCGCCCTCCCCATTCTGTACACCCTGGGTCAGTCATAGTATACTTAGTGAAGTTGAAAAGTATACAGGAGACCTGTGCCTTCCCACCAAGAGAGCCTTCATAGAAACTGCAGCTCATAAAGGTTTTACCATTGCGTGTTTTTGATGGTAGCAAAAAGATATAGCCAGGTTTCTTCTAAATATTGGAAAATGTCCTGTGCCACCTCTTATTGTAACTTCCATACATAAGAAGGGCTTATCTGTGGTTCACTGTGGCATTATGTAATTCTGTAGTTGCATATATAACAGTTATGGCCCACAGTAATACTAAGACCACAATATGCATCAGTCATCAAGCAACTGTAACTTGTACCACTTAGTCACATAAGACACATCTTCTATGAGAGGTGCCCATCACTTCTACTAGACAACCATAAAACTAGATGTCACCAAATACAGGCATGTAATAACTGAAGAGATCTTTGGGCAATTCAGAGGACTTTTATGTAGTCCACCACTGCAGGTCCCAAATATCTATATCCCGACCTCTTCTGCACAACTCACAACACTCATATATGAGATGATAATAGAAATACCCGTCTCAACAGATCTCTCCAGGTTTTTCTTCCCTCAGCCATGCTAACTCAGTCCCACCACTATGCACAAATTCTGAGATCGGACAACTCAGCACATTAATCAGCTAAGCAGGCTAAAAGCATAAGAAATATTATGAAGGGACCACAGAGCTTTTCGATGCTGTCAGCATACTTAAAACCATAAAACTGCATGTCTGTCTCTCACACTCCATCATCCAGTACACTGTTACGTGCTGCGTCCCATAACATAAGAATTGCACCTCTGTGGTCATCAAACACAAAATTAAACACTTCCTACATTGGATCAAATCAAATACAGCATCTTTTCAACCACACACCCTACACAGAGTAGTGTGCTACCTATATAAGCAAGTGCTTCAGTGCCCCACATAAAGGTAGTAAGTGCAATGTAAATGCTAAATACAATACAAGTAGTTGCTGATCTGCTAGTTATTAGTGTTGTGCTTCAGTGTTTTACTGATTCAAGCTAAAAAAATGCACCCTGCAAGCAATTAAACATTCTTAATTGCAAAATGTATTTGAGTTTTATGTTTGTTGGCCTAGTCCAAATGGATGGACTACAAGAAACCTGGTCTTATTCCTTAGGTTTCCCAGGGGGTGGGGGTTGATATAATATGCCCTTTAGGAACATCTGACTGTCGTGGACACCATGCTCTACATTGTTTCAGAAATAATGCTGGAACTTTCCCCTTAATGATCGCTTGTCTTATGAACAGAAAAATAATGTACTTTGTTGTTTGGTCATGACAATTCAGATGTAGTGCATGTCAAGCAATGAACTTGCTCTAACATAGTGTTTGTTGTTTTTTTGCAGAAGGAATTGAGTCTTCCAAGAAGAGGAAGCCTGTAAGTAAAGAGATTTTTACTAGATGCTCACTGCTTAATCCTTTTGCCTATTTATTGATAACTGTGCTATATCTTCTCCAAGAAAATCGGAGCAATGTGGCAATGAATGAGTATTTGAGTATAGTGATTATCCATGTACCTGCTATTGTATCGAAATGTATTTTAATACAATAATATGTTGTTGTCTGTAGAAAAGGTATGGTACACACCTAATTACTGCATGTGAATGCATGATTACCTCTATATATTTATTTGAAAATTAGAACAAAAGTATAATTTTAAAGTTTTCTTCTGTGGCCTATATTGCAGGTTTGCTGTATAATTTGTGCGTTTTTTTTTTTTTTTTTTTTTTTTTTTGCTTTGCCCTCTGGCAATCCAAAGGTGCTAGTTACCACAGTATAATTTGTGAAATCGTTGCATCATTAAGATAATAGAGGGAGTTAGCTTGTGACACTAGACTACGTTTAAGTAGGGAACTTGTGGCATTGATTGTGAGCAGACATAAATATGCTTCAGGAATATAGATACTTTAGAAAAGGGTAGAAAGTTGAGCTCTAGAAAGAGGAATTGTCTGTCACGAGTCTGTCAGTAATATTAATAGGAGAATAAGGGTGCTTTACCACGTATAGTGGATAAACCTAGCAGGATTATTGGTGTGAACGTGATAGGCATCCTTGAGAAAAGTAGTGGAGAGTGAATAAAGAATATATTCTTTATGGCAATTTGAAATCAAGAGTAAAACTGGAAGCTCTATTGAAACAGCAAGGGACAGAGGACGTGCAACACAGGTAATGTTTCCAGCATATAGGATTCAAGCAATTACATTTACTAGAGTGGATTGAAAGGATCGCCAGGTTTAGAAAATCATTTTGTCAAAATGATTGGTTTCTGTAAATGTCTTTTACAAACAATATACCTCATTTATGACCCTCTATCGAGCATTCCTCTGCTGGGTAAAGAGGAACACCTTCAGACCACCTATGCAGAAAACCATTGTATTTTTATTCACAACCATTGGTACATTGGCTGCTCTCCTCGATGTCCAACAGCAAACGCTAGAGCTGCAAAACTGAGAGCAAGCAATTGTCCAGCTTAATCTACATCTGCCAAATAGCATGCTGATTGATGACTAATATGTTTTTGAATCTGGGAGAGCACGTATCAGTCTGTAATACTTTAAAACCAGGGCCATCGATCACTGCAAGGATGTATCCTTTCCCAGATCGTATGAAGTAAGTACTTATGGCTCCTGCGACTGTTCCAGGTGCATCATCATCTGCGAATGTATTCGCCTGACAAGAAGTAAAGATATATTTATTGATAGTTATTTGTAGAGCGCATGAGTACCCCAACGTGTCTTGGTGCTAAACAGAGCACTACCACCATCCAGAAAGGCTGTAGTAGTATACTCAGAACCATACAGGTCCTAACACCCTTTAGCTGAGCTGGGAAAAAAGCCAGGTTTTAAGCAGCTTTCTAAAATCCATGAGATTTGCTTGGCCTCTCAGTTTTCCAGGCAGGGTATTCCACAGTTGGGCTGCCAGTAGCATTAATCTCCTGCCTCCCCAGCTAGATTTCCTGAATTTACAAAGCCTGACCAATCTGGCACTAGAGGATCTTAACGTTCTACTGGAAATGTACCAGACAAGATTTTCCTTGAAGTATTTTGGTGCAGCTCCATACAGATTTTTATGAACAAGTCAAAGGGCCTTCAACGTGATCTTTTTCCTTAATGTCTGCCAGTGAAGCTCATTTAAAGTAATCGAGACAGACTGAAATTTGGATATCTTTTTCATAAGTCTGGCAGCTGCATTTTGTAAACATTGCAGTTTATTGAAAGAATACTGGTGAATACTGTTAGCGCGTCTGACCTTATTTGATTTCTTGATTTTAATTGATAATGGGATGCGTTAGAGGTTTGATGGACCTTTTGACCACGCTTAGTCCACCTTAGATCACAAATTCAATACAAATCATCAATAATATCAATCAACAGTATCAATAATCTTTAGAGCCAATCTCACGCACCATGACCCCTTCAGCCCTGAATAACCACACCTTTATGTAAAGATTACAAAGTTTATTTCCCTATATTAACAATGCTAATGTCATGTAAATTAGTCTCAAAACCACCTGATATACATATCGGAACAGCACTGGTTGACCAAATCTTCTGAAGAATCTCAGTTTAACTAATGCTTGGTTTACTACGCATTCAAGAGTTACAATGGAAATAGCTTACATCTAAGTTCAGCAACTGAGCAACGTCAATTATTTGTTAATAGCAACCTGTTAACATTTCAGGACTTCCCTTACTAACCTTCTGATTAGAATTGCATGTTTGGGCCTCAGCAAAACAATTTAGTCAACATAAATTTAGAAAACATCTAGCTATGAGTCTATCAAAATAGCGGTTGGTACCTATAAGCGAAAGACACAATTACAACAAGAACAATAGCATTTTGTTATACCTCTCCTCAATATGGATCAGCAAGCTGCGATTATCTTAATCAGTTGGGCAACTGTTCGGTCAGCATCAGCATTGGACCATGAAAGGTAATAGTTTGGATACGGAGACTCTAAGCAATCTAAACCATTGTGAAAGCAATACCTAAGGAATCGGCATTCAGCATCAGAAGGTTAGCAATAAAGTTAAAGATCAGAATAAATCGTCAGGAACTGTTCCACTCCTCAAACAGAATAGATCGAGCGCGCAAATGAGTGAGTGAGAATGAACCGAAAGTAATAACTTCTCCTCTGAGCTGTCGGGCTAAGTTAAAATTGTTGAAAGAGCTTCCCACGTTTCCATTGGTCAAAGAATCGTATGTTTACATTTAGTCCAATAAGAATATATTTCTAAATCTAAGATATAACTAAACTATCTTTCACATGTCGATGATTGGCTCCTCTTCTCCTGTTCCTATCATCAGGCTTGTCAGGTAACAGTTTTCTATCCATCTGTATTCAAGTCAGTCCATCCATTATTAGCTCCTGGGAACATCGTCTTCTCACGCACTAAACTATACAATGTTGCTCCTACTATTACAAGAAATTCTAACAAGCAGTAGTTTTCCTTTCCTTATCTTATGACCGAGCTGACAAAACTTCTCTGGAATGCACTTCTTAGTTTAAAGAAGACATTTATTATTATTACTTCACCACGAGGTTCCGGAGAGACGAGATTAGTAGGTTGGAAGCACAAGTTTAAAAGTAGTCACAGCAATGAAAGCAAAATATATTAAAGTACTTCTCAATTGCAATGTACTCAGCAAATATATGTGATTATATTATAGCATAACTTCAAAGCAAAGCATAAAAGTCAAAATTCATCACCGTAGGGCCTATCACTGCTCGTCATCTTTCTCATGCCTGCAAGTTGATGACTCCTGTTCAACTGCGAGAAAGAGATTTTCCACCCAAACGGGAGGTCAGGCAGCTGACGTCCACTCCTGACTGAAGTCTTGGAAAATTCCCCCTTGCTGCTGCCCAGGGACACCGTAAAAAGCCTGCTACCAGGCCCCTTAGTCAAAACGTGCTGGCTCATAGAGGGAACAGAACAAGAGTTGGAGAGTGGCCAAGTCTCCAAACCTTGCTTGTTGCCAGGGCCGGATAGAGAGGAAAACACAAAATATATGCTCTCTTATCACGCTAGGGTTCGGTGTGAACACAATACGAAAAACACAGCTTGGTCTACCATGTGGCTCATCTGCAATGTCTCAACTGCAATGTCTAACTCCATGATAAAGCCAATAGGCAGCTAACCTAAATACCAAATGTAATGTCTAATGCCACGTTAAAGCCAATAGGCAGCTAAACTGAATACAACATGTAATGTGCTACTGGTGAACATTGAACAACTAATATGTGCAGTGGTGAAACACAGTCATTGGTCAAACACAATTAATGGCATAACAGCAGTTCTCATGAGAAAGATAGACATCTGCTAACGTTTGGTCAACGCAGTGGAAAACAATGTGTGTATTAATTTCTTCAAGCGTACATTTCTCTCGACATCTGAACAGTGCAGCTTAACATGAGGCTGTGCAGACTAGGCCCAAACCTCGCTAACTTAAGGCCTACAATTTAATAAAGCAAATACATACTTTGTGGTTATTAATATGACACACTACTACAGTAACCTAAACATGAGCAATTCAATCAATATTAATAAGCATTTAATAAGGACATTCAAGTGGGCACATTTTCCAAACCGGACATTCATTTCTATATTAATCAAATTCTATGCAGATTCAATATTCATAATACATGAATATTTATTAGTAAAAATCCAGAGTTCACAATCCCTAAATATAAAGCATTGCTATAGTCCAATCTGGATAAAATCAATGCCGAGGTATTTGCATAACCGCAGCAGTTCAGTTAAGATGCAGAACATTATATCAATAAATAGTCTTTTAATTTTTACATTTATTCTTGGATCAGTAATAATAAACCAGTGTCATAGATTGCGATTCATTCTAGTAAGGTTGAAGAACACAGGCATTTACCACACCTGCCTTAACAACGCATCCTCAACCACAAATGCGTTTCTACAACGCCTTCCTTTACCATGCAAGTCGTTACAACAACTTGTCTTGGAGAAACGCTGGACTTTGGAATAGTATAATGTACTATTCCAACTCCATTCTGCTTCACAGTATGGAAAGTGTTGGACTTAAAGTCCAACATCAGTCCAACAACGCATTCCCTAAGGCAAGTCATTGTAATGACTTGGGTAATTAAGAATGCGTTGAAAAGATGCATTCATGGTTCGAGCTGCGTTGTAAAGGCACAGCGTGGTTCGAGCCACATTAAGGCAGTTTCCTTTCTAGTAAATCACAAGCAAATAATGGCACTTTGTTTTTCTGGCAAATTGATCTGCTTGGCCAGTAGTATTGTAGTTAAAGCCCACTGGAAACTCTGAATTTTAATATGCATATATTCATCCTTTTTTCATTAGTTAAATATTTTAAGAAGACACATTTTGGACTTCAGTGCTAAAAACAGACAAGTCCAACTCTAATTGAAGGTTTTTGGCACATTCTTATAAAATACCTTTTCAGCTCTTGATGCAACTGTTTTCTATAGTCTCCTTGTACTTAGTACTAACTTCCTATTAACTGCCTGAGGCTGAAAATGAAGTGCGAATAGAGCTATATAAGTGAATGACATAATGACATAATGATATTAAACATAGCATGGTGAAAAAAAAGATACCCTTTGATATCTTCTTTCTGCAAGTTTCACCAGCTCCATATCCCACCATTCTTTTTTAAATTAACATCAGTGAAGAATGTTACTGGATTTTTTATTGATATCCACAATACAATTTAATGCTAAATGAAGATCTGGGGTTCGAAGGCAGCAATTAGTACCATAAAGTCACCTGGCATATAATTTTGTCTGAATCACAAGCATTTGACGTACAATTTTGATTACTTGTTTAACTTTCTATATTGAGAATTGCTAAATTAGATGGCTTAGCCAATCAAAGTAATTTAATAAAGTACTTAAACACCTGCTCTTCAGATTCAATGAACAAATGCAAATGGCCCTGCCTAACCATCTGCCATTGCTCCCACTGAAAAAATACTTAAAGGCATGAGATGTGAAGTAAATTGTAAATATTTTCATATCACATCTACTATTAAGATATTTAGCTAAGAGTCTTTCCCACACTAGGTTTCTTCAATGTCCGTTGTGGGGATTGATGCAGTTGGTGTTTGTGATTTCCCAAGAGTTCAAACATGTTGGATTTGTTTCAGAAATGACCTCTAGAGAACAACATGCTATACTGTCTTGGTGGAGGAATAAACTATACTGTAGTGAAAGTATAAGCTGAACTTGTGTAAAGGTTTTATGGATTAATTAGGGAGATAGCCACCAAAATCAGACTTGAGATTGCCATTAAGGACCCATACTTGATCAACTGGAATTTTACAAGAGGACCAAACCCAAGTATATAATATATGCACTGCCCGTAGGGAACCCTACTCTCTGTTGGAGAAAAGTAAGGAGCACTGTCTCTACTTCCTGTTATATCTGTGTACGCCTAGACATGTTTCAAAGACAATGGAGGGTGAGCTTGTCCTCAAAGTGCCTGAAGTCTGATACTGTCCTGCACTAGAAGAGATTTTTGTTCCAGTTCCAGAAAGCAACTTATAAAGGCACTTGGAAAACCTACACAGATTATCCCAGCAGAAAGCTAGTTCAGAGGACAATGTTGCATAAATAAAATAAAAATCTTCGGTTGCACTGCTATGATGTCTTGTTAATGAAAACTCCAGATTTGATGGTGGTACAGCTCTGGTTTCTGTTTCTAAATCTGCGGTCCGATGAATCTTTCTTGTCTCTGTTCTGGAGGGTGAGAAGACATACATTAAATTTCCCACTTCAGAAACCAAATGAAGTTCAAAGGGCTTTATTTCAGACTCAAAGTCAAACTTACATATATAATTCTCAAAACCATAGTATAGATGTATAGAATAACCAAAAGAGAATTAAAGTGTCGCCCAGTATTGAATTTAATCCGCATATACACTACAAATTCAATAGCAATAATGCAGAAAATAAGGAAAACATTTGATGCATTAAGTCCAAATCTAGGTTTTCCTGTCTAACCGTTCATTCTAGATTCCTAGCTTTTCTAATATCTATGAAATACTAGGAAAAGAAGTCAGCACAACAGACCTTCTGTAGACATTTTTCAAGATAGGTGAGGTGGCATAAAGCCACATAGAAATAAAAGTCTGAGGTCTATACCTTGGAAAGGCCTGTTCTAAGCAAGGGAACAGAAGAATCTGAATAATGCCACTAGCTAAACCACACTTAAATCTTGATTCTTCCAAAGGTGAAATCACAGCCAAAAACTTCCAGTTGAAAAGCAAAATCGCAAATCACAAGTTTTAATTGGCACTTTAGCCTTCTGAGGTATTTGGGATTCGACCTTGGTGGATCTCCGCGCTTTGGAATTTCCGAAAAGTTACAGCTGCCAGCTCAGGATACTCCTACCACCCTTGATAAAATGTTTTCTCCAGATCTTCTTATCTTCCCTCACAATGAGCTCTCTATTCCGAGTTATATGAATGAACTTCGGACACGAAAGACCATAGAAAGAGGTGCTTTGGTCTGAATGGAGGAAATACAGCTCTTCATCATAGACCTTCGACTTTAGCGCTTACACTCACAAAATAAGAACTTTGATTAATGTGCTGGAGAAGAACTAGGTCACAGTCTAGATGTCAGATGCAACTAGGTCCCAGCACTGAAACTCATATTCTGACACCTGCAGCTTTAGAAAAATATGTAATAAACAAGCTTTCAGATCGAAGGTTAAATCACAAAGAACTTAGGCCTTTACTCTGGCCATGCTTAAAACGAACATGAATATACTTCAGTTTAAATGATTTTTCACTTATGTATACATTTCAGTGCATCACATTGTTATGAAAATCACTTCACACATTTAAATAGGAAGATAATCATTCCTTTATTTCACATTTAAAAATATAGTGACACTAATGGGTTATGCTCTCTCAGCGGCCAGGGTGAACAAGGCACATCCTTGTCACCAAGCTGCCACATCTTCAGAAAGTTTCACTACCTCTTGAGCATTTTAATTATCTCAAACAATTTGACCTTGCAGAGGTCATAATGTATTTAACTTCTATAGCTTGTCACCTATCCAAAAAAGTGACTGTCTAAACGCTGAAATCTTTATAAGAGCAAACCACTGCATCTGACACAGCTGTAATTGGTATTAGGCCCCTTCTTCAACTGAGAACTTTGACAACCAGCCTTCTCACACTCACCAAAGGATCCTGCTTACTTTGTATAACTTACTACCATGGAGTCTTCCTCAGTACAACTTTAAATTTAGTTTAATCTCAGTTTATTCATATTCCATAAATAATTCTAAGTTTGAAGGTAAACAGCATGACTTGATCCAAATAACCGAATTCTCCCACCTATATATGCATATGAGCAAGCACTTGAGGTGGCTAGATCAGATGTACACAGAACTCCTGGACCTTTGGCTGCTTTTGATCTTATTTTTAGTGTGGCATTTTTGTGTTTCATTTCCAGTGAGATATTATTGCCTTTGCATAACTTAGTTGTGTGATTTGTTTGTATTTGTACAGTAAATTTAGAGTAGACATGTACGTTTTCCAGTTCTTTAAATGTATTATTTTTTGTACTATGGAGCACAGTTAACATTTTCTGAGCATTGTCTTGCTGCTCAAGCCAACCTATTGAAGGTGACTCAAGGTTACCATAATTGAAATTTGCCTCTGTTTGTCCTATAGGGGAAATGATGGGACCTAGTTGCATCTGACATCTAGACTGTGACCAGTTTCTTCCCCAGCAAATTAATCAAAGTTCTTATGTTGTGGGTGTAAGCGCTAAAGTCGACGTCTATGATGAAGATCTGTATTTCCTCCATTCAGACCAAAGCACCTCTTTCTATGGTCTTTAGTGTCCGAAGTTCATTTATGTAACTCAAAATGTCTACGTATTAATGCATGAAATGCAGAGGAAGTTGGAAACTGTTAGCAAGGATTACCTCTACCTCTTTCTGGCTTGTGCTGTCTTGTGCAAGGTGGAGAAATGTTGAGTTCTGTGTACAAACTTTAGACACCTCATGTAAAAAAAACAAAAAACAACGCTGTGCCACCACAACTTTGAATAACAGGACTGATACTGTTTTTAATAAACTGTAGTTAATTTACAATCTCCAGTAATTGTTCCTGTTTTAGTGATATTGGGACACGTGAATGGTGTGCTTGAGTGCCGGAATATGATGTGTATTTCATGTATTCTCAGTTGCTTACTCATACTATCTACACAGAGCTGTGTGGCGATGCACACCGCCATATTAGTTCCATGAGTAGGGCATATGTGTTATCGTGAAGTTCTGCTCCTATAGAGTGTTCAGTATTTTTGCATAGGGATTGCTCCTCCTCTTCAGCTGGTGCTTGTATGTGATCATACAAGGTTGTTTCTGCATATTTGCCAACTTTCCCAAGCATTGACTTTGTATAATTATTTATTTTCATAAAATGTTAGTTTTACCTCCTCATTTATAAAAGTTGCACTGTTACACTACATTCTAGTATCAAATGAAGCAATATAATTTAGAAATTTCCTGGATTACTGTTCCAAAATGTAAACAAGTACATTGGTTTCGACATTTTAAGGTACACAAATTGCACTGTTGAAAATAAGCCCATATGCTCACAAAAAATAGAACATAGCTTTGTGAGAAAGGCAATTAGTAGTTTAGACAAAAGCATTCAAGGTCAGGTGAAACAAGTCAAAGGACTAGGCTTCATCTGTACCTAATGTATTGCATGTGTGGTAAGAGAGGATAAATTGTATAAGTGCAGATATATTAAACAAAATACTAATGGAAAACAGAAAGGTCCGATAGACCTGCCCTGGAAGTACGAACACAATACCCGCTGTTCTTTAGGCCACAAGAGCTTAACTAAAGCTACCATGCATAAAGTGCTCATTCAAATAAGGATTTTAGAAAAATCACATGGTTCCCATTCTGGTTTTTCTGCTTGCATTTTTTATTACTCTTATTTTTAGTTTCTGCTAGCCTAGGCAGACTTGGAATGAACAGAAAAGACTGTTTCCTGTGAGGCTACAAACCAGAGGAACTCTGTGGAGTTTGGAAGCTGTGAACTGTGCGTGCACAAGGTGGCTGACTCTTATTAATCCACTCTGGCCTGACTGCCGGCAGGAAGCAGCCCGGAGTTGGGGCTCCAGCATTATAACTGGGTCAGAAAAAGCCTCTATTACTCCTTTGCAAGGTATTTCATAGAATGTCCATGGAGATGCCACTTGGAATGCAACTGTCACTTTGAGACTCTATGGGCCCTGTTGACGAACTACATTTTGTGTGTGTGAAGTTTACGCCTCTCCTATCTGTTTCTGTACAGAGTTATCAGCCCTGATAATATATAAATAATAAGTGAAATTATTTGAAACAGTTAAAAATATATAAATATATTTTCAAATTAAAACATAAAAAATAGTTCATATTTATCGTTTAATTATAAAATGTTATAATAAACTTCTTTAATATAAAAATGAACGTGAAAGACTTTATGCAACATAAATAAATTACTTTGAATTAACTCTATTCACCACTTATAAGTATTAATGCATAATAAAAAAACTAGATTTTTTGCTACAAGTGTCTTTTTAGTTTAAATGTGTGGAAAATATTTTTATTTAATTTAGTTACATTAACCAAACATTTATTTTGAAAATTAAGTAAATATTGCTGTAGCATTTGTTTTCCATTCTACATTTAAAATAGATGTATACAATTAATTTACATTAATATTTATCATTAACCTTTTCAAGTTTAATTAACGTTTTCTTTTATTTTTCATAATACCTTAACCTAGAGAGACTCCACAGTAGAGGTGGAGATCTCCCTATTGCAAAATAAGGGGAAAAATGTCCTGTACTTTACCATAGGGAGACCACTGCATTTGTATCATAAAGTATAGTGAAGTGTTTCCTATTGTTTACGGTAGGGAGACCTCTACATTCAAGGTGGAGATTTCTGGAAGAAAGTTTATTAAACTTGAAAAAGTTTGTAAACATATTTTTATGTTAAATACTTATGTAAACTGATTGTATATTTATTTAAATATAGAAATAGCGAAAAAAATGCTGCATCATTATTAACTTAATTTTGAATTAAAACTTTAAATAATGTAAATAGATTAAATAAAACATTATTTTTTTAACACAAGTTAAAAAGAAAAAAAAAAAATTCTCACCTCAAGTAAAAAGACCTTGATATGCATTAATCATTATTAAACATGATATTTAGAGTTAACTAATTTAATCATGTTTAATTATTTCCATTGTTATATTATGTATATCCAAAAAAGGCAACTAATTAATACATGTGTAATATTACTTTTTAACATTTTTATTTTTTTACTAATTTAAATAATTTAGTCTAATTTAACGTAATTTCCTTTATAGGTTTTATGTTTAGTCCGTGGCGCCATTATTTTCTGTGGAAGAATATTGCAGTACAAGTGGTTGGTCATGTGTGGTGCTGTATTTACTACTGTTTTTGTTTTCAGTAATAACACTCGTAAGTTTGACTCAGCCCATGTTTCAGGGGCTAAGTGTGTGTAGGTCTACATTTTTTGAGTAACTTTGCACACAGATTTTGTGTGTAGCCATAAGTTGTAAAGTTACTTAAAAGTGCAAGTGTGAACTGACCTGTATAATTTATTAACAAGTTTAAGTTTCCTTTGTGACTAGTCCCATACAATTTTGCAGAGACCAGTCAATTGTTACTTTGGTATTGTTTTAACCATAAAATTAGTTTAAATTTCTCTAAATCAATCGGAGATCGTTATTGAGTGCCTTCTTGAATCAATTATTGTGTTGATAATGCTAGTCCTTAACACACATTCTCTAAATTAGCATTCTGTCCCAGTTCTCCTCTACTAAGGGGTAGATGAGAACAGTATGTACTAGACTTGGAGTGAGTTTTGCATGTTGGTGGGAGAATTCCCCCCCTCCACTACGCAACCTGAATTTTAGTATACATGGATAAACCATGAGTAAATATGGGCTATTTGGGATAACGTTTGGAAAAAAAGAAACATAGAAAATGAACAGTCAAAAGAGAAACCAAATCGAAGCCCACGTTAGGAAATCATTTTTCTTATTTAGAAACGTAATGGCACTGTGGTTGTTTTCAGGTTATTTATGATTTCTTATAATCCTTTCATTTTAATTGTACCTATATAGAAGTTGGTGCGCTTGTTTTTGTTATTTGGACATTCTGAAAATCTTCTACAATAAGTACCCCCTGGTTTCACTCTTTTACTTACATTTGTGTAAGACTACCATGACCAGATTTTACTGAAGCATATAAATAAATTGCTACACTTTGGGATAAATATTTGTGTGCTGTAGTATCCGAAAAGATACTCGTACCATGCAATAATTGATTCTTGTTTGATTAACATCCTTTTAGCTATATTCGAAACACAAGTAAGCAAATGCTCACTTTTTGACTATGTGAAACATAATAAAAATATTTTATACACCCCCAAGAATGGTAGCCAAAATAATCACGGTAAAGTGTACTTAGAGCGCAGTTACATGAAACTCAATGTGTGTAATCATTGAGGTATAATTTCATAACATGAAACTACATATTGCAGTTAAAATGAATGCTTAAATTACAAAACTTACCTTGAACTAATTTTAATGTTCCAAAACTGATGTGCCTGTCATTAAGTGAAGGAGGGCCACATCTATGAAAGATATTCAGGTAGATATTTTGGAGGTTTTTTGCAGGCCTGGGTCAAAAACTTCATGCAGGCCTCCTGTACACATCTTACTTTTATGCAAGAATCAACAAGCACTTGTTAAAATGTTTTTTTTTAAACAAATGCCCCTTATGGTAAGACTAAATGCCCTGGTATCTTGTGCCATCTTGTAGTATGGCTACATAAGCTGCCTCATTATTTATGAAGAAGGTAGACATTCTTTAAAGTAATAATCTGGAAAAGAACTTTGCTGAAAAAGTATGGGGACCTGAAAAGAGTAGGAACTGTAATATTCTAGGCCACTGGAATTATATGGCAGGGAAAGGTCAAATTATACAGCAAGGCTGAGTAAATTAGGCTTCAAGAAAAGACAAAATATGTGGCACATTTTATGATAGTATTAAGTCATTATTTTGTCATTATTAAACTTGTTAGCACTGTCTATAGGGTGACCAGACGTCCCGGATTTCCCCGGACAGTCCCGGTTTTTAGAGGACTGTCCCAGTGTCCCGACCCTTCTCTTAATTTTAAATAAATGTCCCGGTTTTTGGGACAAAGGTCAGTTTATTAAATAAATGTCCTGGTTTTTGGGAAAAAGGTCAGATCATCTAAGGAAGCTTAAGTTAAAGACGCCTACAAAATATGAAATAATTAAAGTAATGTATCTGTTACTGTCAGTCTTTCCCCTGTCTGCTTCCAGCAAAGAGACGGAGTGGGGAGCAGAGAGAGGTGGGTGAGGGCGGGTTGAGGGTGCAGGGTGGGAGGTCAAGCCATAGCTAATTTTATATATGTAGTCTTGTAAGTGTGTGTGTATATATATATATATACAGTATATATATATATATATATATATATATATATATATATATATATATATATACACACAAAAGTTTGACTGGTCACTTTTCTGTAGTTTATTGCTATATTTGGGTGTTAAACTGGTTCTAATGATGTGCCCCTAATGCCTAGACAGTTTGAGTGACCAGATTTTGAGGATCAAAAACCGGGACAGGTCAAACATAAAAGAAGGACTAATGACTTTACTCTCAGTTTTATATCTGGCCTGTCCCGTTTTTTTGCGTAGCTTTGTAAATGTGTGCCTGTGTGTGTGTGTGTGGGTATATCCTCAAAATCTGTTCACTCCGTCTAGGCATTAGGGGCACTTCATTAGAACCAGTTTAACACCCAAATATAGCAAAAAACTGCAGTGACCAGTCAAACTTTCCAAATGGCCTTTCACTGTGCAGCAACACATGACCCTGAGTTTTACTAACTTTTGAACTGTTGGAGTGGAAAACATTTTTTTGTTAAAATCATGTAAATTATGCAGCAGATGATGTATTATGTGGTAAATGTGGCAAATCTATAATTATGTGAAAATCAGCGCAGCCGCACAGTTGCATAATTCCAGTGGCCCTGGTCAGAGGGCCCTATTTGCCCTCTCCTTGTGATAACCCTTTGTTCAAGATAACCACTAATTATGGTAGTAACCACTAGTTATGCTATTGAGTTCTATTTAGCTCCACTGCATACAAAATTATCTTATGTGGATATACTGAAAACTTGTTATGGGTCCAACTCCCCCTGAACCTACGCAACACCTTCGTGCCCAAGCAGATGCCAGAAACCTGCTTGGGCTTGTTTTAATTTAACAGAACAGAATTGTCAAATTTAGGAATACGCCTGTATATGTACTTGTAATGTCCTCTCATTGAAGGCTTATAAAATAAAATAGGTCAAGACATTCTTTTCAATAGTGAATCCGAGCTACCTAACCACATTTTAAACTTGCTGGCTAAACACAATGCATTTTCAAACACTTTTAAGTATCATTAAATCCTTTTAATATATGGAAAATGTGTGGACTCTGCAGGGAATTGTTATAAAGTGTACACTGTAGTTGCTCTTCCTGACAACTGTGGATGTAATATTATTTATGAGCTACTTTTGCAGTAGTTTCAGTCAGCTTATTAAATCATTGTTTATTGCCAGAGGCAGGGAGTAAAGATTTCCGAAAAGTACAGCTTATAAAAGTACAGTAATTGGGGGAGACGTCTGAAAGGGCTATTTATTTGAACAGTTGGTTGGGATTTCATAAGATAATTGTCTTATTGAGCAGGGTTGATAATGTATTTTTAGAGCATTTGGTTTTCTACCCACGCCCGCACAAAGCATGAATGATGCCTCAGTACATGAATTGGAATGAGTGTGGGGCCACTGAGTGTGTGATTCCAGTTAGATTATCTATGCCACAGTACAACTCACGTGATAGTATCCTGTTTTTAATTTCTATCAGTACACCCAGTTTATTTAATAATTTGACAATAAGCACGAACGAGATGGAGGTGGGTGTAAAAGAGAAAATGACAAAGTGGAACATTTAGGTGATAACCACATTTTGGACCTCGAAGCATGTGCGTAATGCTACTTTACTTACATTCATCCCCTTCCGTATGCTCCCATGTTTGTGGCCTGCTAGTTTAACACCAGTGGCATTGAATGCTTCAGGTGCTTTCCTGCTAATTGTCTGCCCCTGTTTGGCATGTAGTAATTATACTAGTACTACTACTTTACTAAACTATACTGCTAGTACTTCATGTCTAGCCTCCACCCGGAGTAGTGAGAACTCTGGATCCCTGTACACGCCCCTTTCCTACCTTGTGACAGGTAACAGGAAACACCTGCTTCTGTTATGACTTCCAATCTTCCCAACTCCCTATAATACTAGTTTATTTTATCGACGAGAATTACCCTTATGAGAAATTTAGGTCAGCACTTTAGGAGGATGCCTTCCTTCCAAACGTATACACCTTTGTTATTGCAGCAAACTGGACTCTTATGTTGGCAAGCATAACTGGGGTCAGCTAGTGATCCAGTTCATCGATGGAAATTTTGGTTAGAATCCCCCTACTGCCATGTAAGGAACTTTTAGAGAGACAGTGATGGTCAGTGGTTTTACTGAAAATGGTCAACAGTGACTCAAGGAGCTATCTGATCTTGCTGTACCGTGCACTGCAAGGTTCATGGAGTGGACACTGACATCCTACCCGTAGCTTTTCTGAAAAATGTCCAGTTACTACATGCCTTTCAAGCAGTATTTTGTTTGGCTTTGGGATTGCAGGTAATTTTGGTATCACTGTTGAACTATTTAGCCTTGCTAGAGGATAGCAGACATGGAGGGCGGTCTCTGGTGCTAATGCAGTCATGAAGTTACATTTGAATTTGATGCAATGAAGAATCAGCTGAGGCTACCTTTTGCCCAAGAAACTCTCTTTTAAGTTGATTAATTTCAATTCGGTCCTTTACTTCTCTCAAGTCTCTTGGTCCTTCCCTGATTCACGTTCTTCTCAGTTTATATGTAATGCCTATATCAACTTATATTGCTTCCTTTGTTCACCGGTTTTAATCATGAGGTGATAAACAAATGCGTATGAGCCTAAATGGGTGTTGGGGGGACATCGTCCTAGTGCCTGCATTCCAGCCCGTCTTTTGTCTTTGATTGCTTGCAGGCCAATCCTTAAAATTGAACGCTTAGATGATAGAGCTTCATACATAGCAGGGTTGAAAACATATGGCCTTTTTCCTTTTCTACTGTTTTCTGGATAGTTGCCTTACTGTCGTAACTATGGTAGGAATTCTTCTGATTTGTTCCCCTGAAACGTCACCTTATCCCACCAATCTATGCAAAGCCCACTTTCCTCTTTCTCCTTTAGAATTACTTTGCAGTGCACTTTCCCATTTGATATCACCAAAGAAGATATTTATTCTGGCTAAAATAGTTTCCACTAGCTGGTAGTCTGCCCCTGTCATTGCCTTCCTTTAGATACCAAGCTTGTAGTTTATTTAGAACTTAGCAGCACATATGGCAACAAGTACAAAGATAGAAGAGTATACTCCATATGTATTACCCATTGAATGCATGGCTTTAATTGTGTGCCTCCTGCTAGTGAGTCAAAGCTTTTTACATAATTTCTCATACACTTTACAATCTACTGCTGAAAAATAGTTAATGTAGCTATCTTTCTTTTGCAAGCTGAAGGATAATGTGTGGGCTTTTTCTATCAGTCATTCTTAAACTGAAAAGCTCTGGCATAGGCTGTTACAGACCAATAGGATTCCCACACTTCAAATACGACTGCTTCCTCCGCCAAGTTATAATTTCAGGTACTAGTACTTCTGGGTATTATTCAAGCATGTTGAGGCATGCCAGTGGTATAAGTAGAAAGAACAGATGATGGATGGAATGCTGAATAATGCAAACATTCACCCCCAGTCACAAAGATCTGGGTTTAATCCACTGTTTGCCCACCATGCTACCCTAGTTTGGACCCATCCATGTGCAAACCAATATTGACCCTCCTTCCCATAGAAACAGTCTAGCCTGAGCTGCCAAGCCTTGTCCTCCCTGGACCGTAAACAAGCATCCTTGGACCAGTTTCAGGTTATCACCTGGACGCGATGCTGAACAATGCAAATATTTACCCCCCAGTCACAAAGATCTGGGTGCAAGCCATCAGTTTTTTGCCCACCACGCCACCCCAGTTAGTGGTATAAGTAGAGCTTAATAAGTACTACTAGCAAAACAGAAAACGAAATTTAGGCAAATCCAGAAGCAAAACGTATGTGAAGTAGTGCTTCTTATGCAGGCAGAGTGTAAAGTGTAGTTCTGGTTTTTGGGGTGGTTGGAAGAACATAAGTGAAACAGAAACTCATTTAGGAAGCTAAGTGGGGAAACATTTTTGAGGTATTGGGTTAGTAAGTTGAAATGCCTGGTGCCAACTGACACTTAAAAACCTAGCAGTAAAAGCAAGGAAATACTTGACGGTGCATATCGCTTGGAGAGAGACCGAGATGTGTCTGTGGAGGGCAAGAGAATAGCAACAAATACCTCTGGTAAATTAAGACAAAAGGTGTTTAGATGGAAAAGAGCATGAACCTTGCAACACAGACAAAATCGATAGGAAAGCGACAGATGACTGGTCATAGGAATATAAGGTGCTGAAGGCTGTGGTGGCTGGAAGGTTATTCACAAACACGGTTCCCAAGGGTGCGTGTGAGAGGGAGCAGTGAAAGGTGTTCAAGTGGTTGAACGGTAGATGAGAAAATGGTACACCAGACCACACCGAAAGATGCCTTGATGAACAAGCAGCAAAGTCAAAGTACACTTTACTGCTCTGTAATTTATTGTATTCAGAAAAATGCACCAGTTTATGGACCTGCAAGGCTGTGGATTCCGTTATCATATTACTCCTTGGCCCTTGTGATATAATGATACAGTAAGTTTGGAGGATGGCAAAGGCCTGTGCTGTGAAATCAGAGCATGTTATGAGCTGGCTATAATCTCAAGCGAGACTAAGAATTAGGGACTTTATTTAAGTGTAAAACAGTTTTTAAGAAATCACATTTGTTACCAAAATGATTGTAAAATCTTCCTGGTAAGGAAATTAAACTTTCAACTTATAATATACAATATGGAGCTGTGATACCTATTAGAATATAAAGGAGTACATTATAAATCGAAAGCTCCTGCACTTAATTTCCTTACTATTGGCACGTTCTGAGGTTATGCTGAAATTGAATTAAAAATCCATCACAACTTGCTTGTAGTTTATTATGAACGAGAATTGTTTTTAGTCACCATTGCACACGCACCTACTTTCCATGATATAGTGATAGAAAGAAAGACTGCCTGAACATACTCTGTCCGTTGAAAGCAGGAATAAAATAACATGTATCCATTCCTACACACAGACGTGTCTTTGAGTGTCTGCATTAATTTCCTCACAAACTCTAAGGAAAAAAGTGCTGTCGTCTTTTGCTCCAGAAAAAGCAGCGTCCAGTGGCCAGCCACATAAGGAGTAAACTAAAGCCAACAGCATCGAGCTGATTGGCAGGTGAAGGCGGGGACTAGCCTCCTTTATAACTGAAAACTGATTATTCAAATAGAAAACTTATTGAAGGATCACTAGGACAATACTAGGCAACGTGGAGAACCCTTCTCCAACCAAGTATGTAGGGTTGATTGAAAAGGTTGTTTATGTAGGCATTTTTGGTCATGCATGAGCATTATATTCCGACCTAAGCAGATTAATTTTTTGGGTTTGGAAACTGAGAAGTTTCCAATTAGCCCCACACCTTTTAATTTATATTTTAACAGTACATGTTTTTATTAAAATAACACTGCTTCAAAACTGTTTTGGCTATTTGGCAAGAGCCACTTGAAGTCGCAAACATAACACAGTGGATAAAAATACAACTATATATATATATATATATATATATATATATATATATATATATATATATTGCCTTCTTCATGTAATGGTCGTTCCTATTCGATACTTCCTGCCAAGTTATGAAATTAGCTAAAAGTAAGTCTTCGAATGCTCAAATTGGAAGCATTATTCAAAAAAAGACCAACGACCTTTCTCTTTGCTGACAAGTAGAAATCCTTGATTTTCCCCTGCTGACAAGTGCTGGGATGCCTCCTTGTCAAAGCACGTGTAGCACTATATAAATGGGCAATTCAATTCAATTCAACAAAATGACCCTAACAATACTTCAAAGAATATCACAAGTCACCTGCAGCCTCATATCTGTATAGAGTTACGGATCGCATCCATGTAAGGTACTTTGCTACAATTTTATCCGTTATAATGCACAGCTTAGGACGGCATGGATATAATGCGTCATAAATCGACAAGGTATTATTCTTCGTCTTAATGTATTGCGTTCAGAATTTGAATGCCCAAAATTGAGAATTATTAACCTTTAGTTTCTTAAATTTGCTTGTTAAGATTCTCATGATGAGCTCCTAGAAGGTGGTCTATAGATTATGAAAGAAGGAAACCAGGATTAGTATTCAGGAGGCTGCAGATAACTGAATATATTTGGGTGTGGCAAACACACATGACCCACCTGCCTAAAACTTGTTCTCAAAAAGTAAAGTTGATGATACCTTATAGCTGAAACACTGAAGATGGTAGAAGAACTGTGTAAAACTCACTATTCACAGAACATACACTCATATTGAGTGCTCAGCTAACATGTATCAATCCTGTAGTCCTAGTTAAAATATTTGTATGTCTATCAATACAACATAGTATACACTACATTTAAGTTGTAGAATAGTGTAGCAATGCTGTTTACACAAATCCACTTCAAACTTTCAGTTATATGGTATTTTATTTTTACTAGAATCCAACATCTCAGGAAAATTACATATTATGCCCTCATCTCAAACTCAGTTGTTTGTCCATTCATCAGTTGCAGATACAATTGTTTGATGATGGTTTAAAAACACATTACTGGCACTTCATAAATACAAGTACAGATGTTTTGATGAGAGTTTATAGACATATTGCTGTTAATTTCACACACATGGATGATCTCAGCCGACACATGTTTCGTCCTTGATAGAATTTCCTCAAGGTTATATCGAAGTAAAATTGTCTCCCACCAGCAAATGACAATCACTCGCGCTTAATTGAAAGTGAAGTGAGTACGTATCCTGGTCATACAAATTTTAAGTATAAACAAGTAACTGGAGAGTTCACGTGTTATGCAATCCATAGTAAGTATATAGGTAGTTATTCACAGCTGCCCGATCCATAGTACATGAAAATTGGAGTACAGAGCCTTAGTGTTGGTGGGGACCATGAAAAGTCCTTGATGCACTCATCATTTTTGTTGTGATCCGTAGCTTAATTTGGGGTTCCGAGTGTTTGTTACCCTTATTCAGTGTTTTGTAAGAGATGAAGGTCTTCTAATTATGCCTTTGATCGAACTGCAGAATGGCCAGTGTCCACTTCACAGGCCATGACCTCTGATACATGCTTACAATTTGTTGTGCAATAGCTTCAAGCTTTAGAGAAGGCTTTTCTACTTGAATGATGAGGAGATAGGTGCAGGTCATCAGAATGTTCTCTCCTCTCTATTTCATTGAGAAATTTAAAACTTTGTGTTTACATTTTGAATGTGACATGTTGGTTAAGCAGCAGATCATTTGGTTGGACAACTTAGGTATATAGGTCTGGAGGCAACATCATCTGTCATGAAACCCACAACAGAACCTAAGCGATAATCACAAGGGGACTGTCGAGACCCTTTGACATTTTTCACTAAAGAAGACTGCTGGCATTTCTCTAGGGCAAAAGGGCGGATATGTTTATACTGTTCGTTGTATTGTTAATCATAGAAGATAAATAGTTAAGCAAATGCTATGATTTATCTTTTATTCGTTTCTGTTTTACCTTTTGGTTCTGTCACTAGAGTTGGATATTTGTGACGTCAGTAGTGGCCCAAGAGAGATAAAATGAGATATTATTTGACTTTATATCACTGTCTTGATTTATAAAACAATTCAAAAATCTACACCTGAACGTTCTTAACCTATGTTTGGTGTAGATTTCAGAATTGTCAAAAGATTCCAAGACTACTACAAGGGAACAGTTGCTGTTCCCTAGACAATAGTTCTGAAATTATTTTCTGAAATTGTTACATCTATGTTCGAGCAATTTCACTTGCACGGTTGTGCATAGTATGCATTTGCACACCAGTAATTGGGGTCAACAAGTACAATTGCTAGCTTTATTTTCTTGATCCACAATGAAAATATTTCCCCCCTGCACCCCCACCTATTATAGAAGTCTGAACTCTTCATTCCCATCCTGGGTATGGGTTGAATCTTACCCTTGACTGGAGTAAATCTCCTACCAATATTTGCAAATAGTCACAAAGTCACAAGTAGGCAGGTGTTCACAAAGTTTCCAAAGTGGGTTACCACCATTTGCTGTTTTCTATTCTAACTAAAAACTCAGTTTACTGCAAAAGTGTGTCTTCTCACATCTTAACTCAAACGGAAACCTTGGACTTGGCCTGTGCATGGTACCAAACTAAATAGTAATCAATCAGATTTCAAAGTGCATTCAGTTAATTAACTTGTGTCCATAGAATCAGCACTGCATCTCTTTTAGGTAACCACAGAAAGAGACTTCCCTAAACAGAATTTGTCCACTTATTCCATAGCCCATTACACGGGTGCTATATATCTTTGTCCAAACTCAGGCTGGTATCTCTCAAAATAATTAATCACCCCAAGACCTGATGGACTCCAATATCTTAGATTTCACTAAAGGACCTCACCAAGCGTTAGGCTATTATTCAGTTGACCCTCTCCATCATCTCCAGTTGCAGTTCAAGTTAGGCCAGTTTCCTTTTCTGAGCATATGAGAATGTTTTTTTTTTTTTCAGTGCAAAAGATCACACTTGCTGATCCCTCTGGATGAAATTGTCCAAAAGAGAATTCAGGCATTCATTTTTTTCAGCCATCACTGCCTACCACTCCATTCTATTAGCCACCAGTTTCCCACATGCCGTCTTGTCCCCCCGTCACCCCACCCAGGTGGCACATACAGATTATCGGCATTAATGCTCACCAGTCAACAAGTGTACACATTTTAACCATCCATACATCTCTGAGAAATCCATATTCATAGTGGGATCTAATTCTATAGGTGTTGAAGAAATAGGGTTCTGGAAGGGGCAGATTTGCTTTTATGGTGAACATGAAACATGAAAAAGTCAAACTTCTACATGCAACAGCTCCATCATTAACAGGTCCACATACAACAACATTTGCAAACATGGTGAATTGGCAGATACTCAAAAGAGAAAGGGGTGAGGTGCAAGAATGTCCAGTATCTAAAATAATTAAATAATTCTAGTTTGAAATTATGATTTATACACAGTTTAGGTAGCTGACCTTTAGAGCACTGATAAAACAACATAAATTAGAGCTCTGTTTAAAAAAAAGAAAAGAGAAATTAATACTTCGATAAAAGTTGAGGGTGAGAAATGATAAATTGGGAGTTGGGAGGAAAAAAAAAGGGAATAACTGTTTTCTTGAAGGCATTCTGTACATTAATGCGTAGTTTAGGAGTGTTTGATTATTCACAAGTAGCCTACCTTGTGCTGATCATGACTGATGATCTCCTAAAAATGTGACCAAGAGAATTTGATCACTGTGGACAACTGGAATTCTCCATGCATTTGATCTTAGAACCGTAAAGAACCCTTCATTATTGAAAATGATGAATGTGTAACTTTCATACTTTGCAAATTATACTGTACTCTAAGAACGTAGAGCTCAACTGTGATAGGTTTATTACTAACAATTGTGTATCTTGTGCAGCTGAGCCACTCTTTCCCTTCTTCCTTCATTCTCCCGCCTCCTGATTGGAAGTTAACCATGTTCTTTATTGCAAACTCTTATATCTGTTATAGGGCCCTCTTTGTTCAACACCGTTTATGTACTATTCTGTCTGTGTACTTTTTTGTATCTGCTAAATAGGTTATCTTCTGCTCCCGATTTCATTTTAGGATATTCCACTGCTCCTTTCCCTGTCACCATGGTGGTGTTTGATATTTAATCTTTTTTATGCCTTCATTTAGGTAATGAACTTTAAAATGTGTTCGACAAGTGATTGCATTTAATCACTACTATTCTAGGAGCTCTCTGGATTACTTTAACTCTCTACTTATTTTACATCAAGCATCATTAGCCCCCACTTAGAGCATGCTTGAGCGTCCCTAATCTTGTTTACCTAATTCCGAATTTTTACTCATTCTTAAATGCTTATTCTTACTTTTCTCACCGTACCTCTGTTTTTGCTGCAAGTTACTTTTTCATCCTGATTTTTTATGACCTGATTCAGCCCTCCAATGATAAACATTGGAAAATGTGCTTGCATACAGTCACACCTAGTTTTGAAGTAATTTCTGACTTTCTTTGAATATTCTTGGAGAAATGCTGCAATGTTCTAATTTTCACAAGTACTTAGATACAAAACTTGCAAATATATGTCATATCCACCAGTGCAACATGAAAGTGCAATGGTACTGGTGTGTTTGTTTCTTCAGCTGGAGCATATATTGCCCTGTGGAGGCACAAACCCTTTCCCTTACAAGGTGAATCTGAGAAGGTCCCTCATCAGCCCCACCCTGAAAATATTTCCTTCTCTTCACGTGTGCATTACTCACTTTGAGTTTGTGCGTGTTCGTATACTGTTGTGGTCAAGTCCACCCAGTAATATCTTCAAAACCATCTCTAATTTTTAGGGCAACCATTATTCTAGGAATCAAAATTGAACCTAAGTTAATCTTTGTTTTGCAAAATGTAATTGAACACCTAATCCTTCCTCAAAGTTCTCTGTAAACTTTGGATATTATGTTAACAGGAATACGGGTCCTGCATCATGTATAGCTGATTTTTGCATTGGAAGGGTGTTTTTAGCTATTCTGCAACTCTACAAGACCAGCTAATGATATTCGTTGTTGAAGAATCTTTTTTCTAACCAGATGAATTAATAATGCAAGTCTTGTTGATGTGTGTGGATGCCAAGAGTATTGTGAAATCACACCGGTATAACTTCTTTTTAGCAGAAGGTGCCTTATCTTAGTTAGTCATTTGTAAACCGAGTTTTTTCTTTTTTTCTACCGATAATTGGGTGCCTAATGGACTCTGATTTAATGAGGTACGTGATGTTTCTAGAAGTCGGTGCTCAGCTATCCAGTTTACAGCGTGAGTCGTATTCAATCGCTCCACATGTCGGGCTAACAACTATTTCAGACCCCTCAGCGAGCTATTTAAATCAAGTTTCTATACGCTGCGGTATTCCCATGTGAGACTAACAGTACGCTCCTGTTGCTTTAATGGCAGAATGACAGCCATCCATCCTGTCAGTCAACAGACCAGATTTTCTTTCCTTACACGTACCTGGCCTTAGTCTCAGGTGATCCTTCAGATAATGGAGTCTGTGATAGTGGCAGCTTGTTGACAATGTTGCAATTAATATTGCTCATGTGTTTAATAGTTTTAAAGCCTTTTTCAAAATATTGGTAGCAAGACTGCTCACAGATGCTCTCAGCATGAATCACCCCTTTGCCTGAGAAGATCTCCTCTTTCAGGGTAGGTAAGATAAGTGCATATTTTACAGTTGTATTGGTCAGGCAGCCAGTTCACTTTCTTGGGATATGGCCATTGCCTTCTCTTCACGAAAGGCACCGTTGTCAGTCTTACATTTCTGACTAGGACGAAATTGTGTTTCAATATTGCGTTTTTGGTCTGCTGTGTTCCTACATCTGTATGTGCACCTAGAGCTGCTCATGAGCATAGGTCCTTTAGACCAGCGGATGAGATAGGAACTGTGTGGAAAACATTTACCAGGGCTGCTCTCTTCCTATTTTTGTTACAATAGGACCCGGGGACTGAGAAAAGGGATGTTGTTTGGGCACGTTTCAAGATGGCACTCATAAGCCAAGATTATGGCTAGTGGCCTAATCCATGACAATTGTTCCAGAACTAGAAAAAAAATAGCTGTCAAATTTTGTGTCATATGGGCCCTACCACAGTGCCGTAACATGACCTCAGTTAATCTACCTTCTTCTTTCCTAACAATTATTCAAATCAGCCATTCACATGTTTGAAGTATGTACTTGCATAGCAATTCTCAGTGTACCACATGCAATGAACATTGTACTGATGTACCTCAAAATATTATGTTTTACTGTGAGTACAAATCACACTTATGTTTACATATAGGCACCCTACCTATCCCGAGGTCTTCCCAGGACAGCATGATAGTACCATAGTTTGATATTACTGCTATAATGGTTCAAACTGTGGAATAATCCCCTTTCATGAGCTTATAATACCATTTGTCCGAGACCTGTTTTTCCATTTCTGATCCAACTAGCTTTTCTCTATTTTTATTCCAAAGTGCAAGCTAATGTTGGATCATTCTACTCTATTTGTGTACTTCCATATCACGATGATGAATAGTAGGTTCCACCTTACAGTAGTTGTTGCAAAACTCACGTATTTAAGTGCAAACACAAACGGATCGCCACAAGCCTTTTATTTGTTATCTTGTAATAGATCAACAATAGGAGAGAGGCAGACGCATTAAAGAAAATATTTATGCTATTTGAGTATACAGGAACATCCTCAAAAGCTATTTGGTTGATTAAAAAAATTTTTAGGAAATCAACGGACCATTACCAAAGTTCACTACTGGTTTGTTGGCAGAAAGATTCACCACCGTGGCACAAAATGCCCATTCCAAGATGGATTCCCTGAGTTTTGGTGCCAGCATAATGTTGTGGCATGTTTGGCATGCCATATTGTGATTTCTTTGAACTTCTGATACTTGAAAAGTGTGAGAACACTATAATTGTTACCATTTGCGCCTCATGGTTTGAAAGGGCTACGGAACTCCCATATCCAGCCTTTAGAGGAAAACGTGACTCAAACTTACCATACGGTGTGATGTGCATGTAATTAGTTGGCATTATCCGTAGTGGATAATATCAATTAACTCTCGTGTTCCAGGGTCATTGTCAATGATGCATTCCAAATGAGTAGGAAATTACAGGGGCAGCTACTTTGAGGAGTAAAGACTAACTCTAGAAAGTTGCAGTAGGTTTGGGCCTATACGATAGTGTGTAACACCATAATTACACACTATGAAGTTGATATCAAGATAAATATATGTCAAACAAACCAGAAGATTCAACCTACGTTTTGAGCCGAAAAGCGACCCTAAGCTGCTTTATAGTTCATACTCTGTAAAACACTGTTGTACAAATAATAGTGAGGTCCCTGCACAATATTTTTTTTTATTGCATTTATTGGAAGATGCTATTCTTTGGAAATCTTTAGCCTCATTTTGGGTTATGGTTTTTTCAATTGTGGCATTTCTTAATTTACAAGTGTGTGGACAGAATACTGCAGATGTATTCAGTCTGCTCTAGTACTTCTGCCCTGAGTCGTATTTAACAACAACTCTAAGTGAAATGAGGACAAAATTAAGTTAATAGGCGTCTCAGAAGCTGCAAATAAATTGTTCTCCAATGATGATGTTTAGTCCGGGGTGACAGGGGAGAGCTGAAGGGGCAGCTCATGGGATTGAACTTTAAAACTCTTGGTTGTAGTTAAACGTTTGGAGTGTAGAGCACCCTTTTGCATTTACTTGCCCTATCAGTTTCTAATTAGGAATTAGATTTAGGATTAGTGTCCACTCATATATTTAGACCATAATACTTCTGGAAATATAAGGCATAGAGAAAGAGTTCAAAGAATTTTGAAATCTGAGTTACCAGCTTCAGCATACGAGGACTCTGACTTGGAGTGAAACAGGAAACGTCTCTTGCAACAAGGAGGCTGACATAGCCAAACACAAGAGGATTGTAATAGGTCAGGCATCAAAATCGGGGGTTTGAGAACTCCAGGCATCACTTGCATGGTCTAACATGAAGGAATAGTCTGTTTCTCACAGCTTCACAGGTGGATCTCAGGGCTGCAAAGAGACGCTTTTGCAGGATATCTCTCTATCAGAATGCAAGCTACCTGTAGATGAACCTTGTTTTTGTGTAGCAGGCTCCGTCTTTGCTGTAAGCGCATTGCACATCACCCAGAGATACCCAAGACATGTATCAAGTACAATGCATTTAGCCCTGCGGTACACAAGAAGACGTGCATCACTTGTACAAATGGCATAATGCACATTAGAGGAAGAGGTGAGTCCCAGTTATGTGTGGCTGAGAAAAGTGTTTGTGGGAGAGGCCGTAGTGTCATTCAACAAGTGTATTGGTAAAAAGGGGTGCACCCCTGAACTGTAGTTTTGTATCATTAACTATAGCATTGGATCAAGTCAACCTTCAGTTTGTCCATAGCTAGGTTTGAGAGGGAGCTAGCCAACCTTACTGGGGGGGGGGGGTGTCTTTGGTTGTGCCCTCTGACTGTCATTGCCCAGAGATATTCTGGTGGACTCTTAAAAGCATGGCACACTCCCCCTGGTCTTATTGTTTAAATAACAACTTGAGAGAAAGTTATGGCGTATGCTAGAAATCTCAAACAGGCCCCAAAAAGGCACACCTTCAAGTAGTACAAACTTTAATTTTCATACTCAACAGTTACTACCAGGTTGACACATTGAAGCAGACATCAGTCAACTTGAGGTTTGTCTCAGAATCATCTTAGTGAAGATCTGCTTATCCTTATAATTTAAACTGTAATATTTTCAAAGCAGTAACATGAATGAAATAGCAAGGCAAGTACTGTATAAACATTTAACACTAGTTAAGATAGGATGAATAGTTAATAAACTAACCCGTATCAACAGATCTAGATACCAATTCTTGCCCCATCTTTGCATCGTAGTTAGTATAGCACAAGTTCTCATAGAGTGCAAACACACATAGCTGTATGCAAATTCAGAACTGAGAATTCATATGGACTTACTTAGCCACACAATTCACTCAAATCATTCAGCTAGTGCTTCTTTTGTCAGGCCTTCTGTACTCATCTGTGTTATCTCTATTCTGCCTGTATCCAGGTCCTAGTATCACTGCATTTAATTCTTCCCAATGCCTCATTGTTACTGCTCAACCCCTGAGGTGACAACTTGGCCTTCACCTCCCTACCACTTATTTCACCAAATGGGGTGGCCCCTTCGTATGCCTTCTTGTGGACCATATCATTTCATCCATGGCATTTAATACATTCTTCCTCCTGCTCTCCACCATTTCAATTGTGCCCTCAATCAATTGATTGGAACACTCCACAATGCCATTTCTTTGTATGTTGCACAATGGAGTTCGCATATGCTTACTACAATGCGTTACTAAGAACCTTTATCAATTGGAGGCTAGTTGGGTACCATTATGTGGCCGTGTACATCCAGTATCCTTTCAGAAATAACGTTGGTGCCAAAGCATGCTTGTCCTTGAATCCTGCTGTCTACTACCACTTGTCTGCCCCCAATAACACTGGCATAAAATAAGCTAGAACAACAGTCATGCTTAAGAAAATCTAACTGTATCTATAACATGTGAAGCACATAATGTAGCACAAGCTTTCCAGACTTAATCAAAGCAAATGCGTCACAGCACCTTAGCCCACAATATGGAAAGCTTCCTGATGGCCTGTATCTTGCCAGTTACCAGTCACCCACATTAAGGGAGCATCTGAAGCTCGGTAATCCAGAGAACATTTACATATATGTGAACATTTAATCTCAATGTGTTGTGATATGCATAGCCAATTCCCATATGTGTACATTAGCCATCCTTGTATACCTTATACACAAACATCCATATATGCAATCAAGAATCATGCCATGATGAAGATCCACAGTTACTAAGTCAGGACATTTTTCCAAGGAGGATACGTTTCTCTGATTGCCAGCAGAGAATAGTGAGTTCTTGTTTTGACAGAGGCTATGGACATGATGCTGCCTTCGGAGAAGTCCTCATGAGCTCCTGGTTTCCCTGAGCCAGTCTGGTGTACATATCACTTATCTTACATAAAATGACAATAGTATTATACAGCTGGGTGATGGCATGCTTGAGATACTTAGAGGTCCTATTAGGGGCCGTCTGCATCGGCTCAAATTAAATACTACTTAGAGTTGCTTATAGTTCTAAAGAATTACATTAAGGGTGGGTGATTAAAATGGCATAGTAATACCACAGGCTATCTGTTGTACCTGGAACCTTTTTTCTGGTTCCTCCCCAAACATTTTGCCTTCCTCCTCCACTTTTTTCTGAGTTGTTTTTGTTGACTCTTGGCACTCTGCTGACCAGTGCTAAAGGGCATGTGCTTTACTCTAAACATGGTGATATTGTCTTAACTACAATTGGCATATTGAATTCACTTGTAGGTCCCTAATAAAGTGCAATATTTGTGCCCATGGCCTATAAATTAAATGCTATTATTGGGCCTGCAGCACTGATTGTGCATCCACTACAGTAGCCCTACAAACATGGCTCAGGACCTGCCACTGCAGAGCCTGTGTGTGCAGTTTTAAACTGCCATTTCGACCTGGCAAGTGTACCCACTTTCAAGGCCCAAACCTTTATTTTTACTACATGTAAGTCACTCCTAAGGTAGACCCTGGTTAGACCTAAGGGCCGGGTATTTAAAAAGTTGGACATGTAGTTTTAAGTTTAATATGTCCAGGTAGTGAAAAACGATTACATTTGTTTTTCACTACTGCAAGGTATTTCTCTCCCATAGGTTAACATTGGGGTTACCTTGAAGCAACCTTTGAGTGTAACTCCAGATTGGGAAAAGATAGAAATTTGGAGTTTGGTGTCTCTGGACTCACAATTTAAAAGCGCTACTTACGGTGAAGTCAGATTTTAACTTGTAAGTCTGAAAATGCCACTTTTAGAAAGTTGGCATTTTCTTACTTTAACCACTCTCTGCCATCTCTGAGTCCTACCTTTGCTTCAGGTGCCCCCTCCAGTCCTGGGCCTCAGAAGTGGGCTTCTGCAGTTTGTTCAACCTAAGAGTTGAGGCATCAGGGACTTTGCACTGACTGGAGCTGATGCAGTGCCTTTTCACGCCGATGCAGTGCCGACTGTGAGGTATGACGCCGATGGACAGTGCAGCTCAACGTCAACGCAACACCTGCATCAACGCAACACCTGCATCATAAAAACGGTGTGATGCTGCAGCCTTCATCGTCTGCGCAGAATGGCACCAACTCTTCGCCTTCTTTCACAGGATCGACAACGATGCGGCACCTCTGTGACTTCTCATGGAATCTTCGACATCGAACCTTGCTCCATACAAGGTACTCTTCTAGTGGGACCTATCTGGGTCCTGTAGCCTGCCTACCTTCCATCGTGGTTGGCCTGAATTTTGGATTTGCACCAGTCCCTCATGACCTCAAGTAACCGTTTCACTGCTAGTGACTTCTAAGCACTATTTTGGTTTTATTCTTTTAAAGTTAATATCTCGACTGCTACTAATTTGATTTTTTGTCGTTTTACTCTATAAATAGTCTTTATTTTTCTAAATTGGTGTGGGGTATTTTTTGTGGTGTTTTAACTGTTTGACTGTAACATAAGTGTGGCACAAATACTTTACACATTGCCTCTCAAGTTAAACCCAACTGCTGTGTGCCAAACTACCAGAAAATGAGCAGGGTTTAGTTTAGGGTGTGTATCTGACTTACCCGGACTTGGATTGTGGTCCCTACTTAAACAGGGTATATACTTCTGCCAACTAGCGACCCAATTTCTAACACTGTCTTCAATTATCTATCAAGGAATATAGCAAATGTACAAGTTTGGTTTGAAGATCTCTTTAAATTTTGAGTACTAGAGAAGGGTGACTTTCTGCTGAAACTTTGCTTAAGTATGACTGTATCACTGAGTCTTTTCAGGAGTGTGAAAAGTTCTTAAACGTGTTTAAAACTTTCTTACCAGATTCTTCTGTTTTCTTTCTTCTGCCCCATATTCTCTTCATATTTTTATCTAGTCCCAGTGTCCAGTTTACTCTGTTCATTCTCAGGGAATGGGTTAGTCAAGAGAAGGAACATGAAATGTGAACACTACATGCATTTTGTTACAGCTGCATGAAAGATCTGGTTTAATGTTGCTCATAGTGGCCAATGATTTCTTTGTTGGTATTCCATAATTTGAACATGAAAGATGTTCCAATTCATGCTCAGACTACAGGGTCATGTCCTTTTTTCCTGGTGGATCCAGTTACTTGGGGACTTTGTGTGCATTTTAATGGAAGGAGGCGGAAGACCTGACGTCCACAGGCCTCCCCATCTCAGCACAATAGGGGGACAGAAAAGAATTGTGGGATGACTTTTTGCAAATCCATTTGCTCAATGTAACACTTTTACGTTTCCACCTGAACCACAGGTTTGCTACACCAAAGTTGCTTTTTATTTTTATTAAGTTATAGTAGATACCCCTCTTATTTATTTGTTCGCATTATATTGACTCAAAATTTGCTTCAGTAAGACTTTTACTGTATTGCATGTTTGCTGATAATAACATGTCAGTCACCTTTCGAGAGGACTCTTTTTTATTTATTTTTATTTTTTTAGGTCTGCACTGGCTGAGGCCTTTGGTTGTCTTAAAGTTATACATATAATGTGCTTGCTTGCAGGGGCCTCCAAACGGGCCTTTTCATTCATTTGCCCACTATTCACGTTTTTCCTGCCCACTACGCCATGCGGCCTGAGTAGTGGGTCAGCCACCTTCAGCCATTCGCTAAATCCACTGAAGGTGAAGGCATTCTTTTCTTGCACCATGTACGCTTACGTAGGAAAAGTTGTCCCCTTTAGTCCCAGAGAGTACTGGCCTAAGTGTGCTTTTTCGATTAAACAAAGATAGGTAGGACTGGTTGCTGAAACAAAAATGGTTTTTGTAATACATTTTTGTAAAAATCATATTACAAAACAAAAAGAAAATATTAAAACCAAAACGTTTGGCCCGCAACACAGACCTATTGGCTTTGCCAGCGCTTGTGTTTATTGCCCAGATGATTATCTATCCCACATCACGTCAGTTTTCTCCACTACATATTCTTAACGTAGAGTGCGCTTGAGAAAACATGTCTAGCTCCCTTGCACATAGTCACCGTGAGATTAGTTACATACAACGTCCACTTTATCAGTGGCACATGAATCTTGTGGGTAATGCAGATGCCCTTGTGTGCTGCATAAGAGTGAAAATGTCCAGCTTGCAGAAATGCAGTATAGCAGAGTTACCGACGTGGGCGGTACTCCAAAGCAAAGCGAATCCGAGCAGGGCCATGCAAACCACGCAGTATGTAAAGATGTTTGTTGGGCCATCTTTAGAGGATTTCCGTATTTTCATGTGTGCCAGGTTTGAAGAGGACAATAGGCTTCCTTCCTTCTCGGAGGCTGCACACATGTATGCATTCTACAGCAGGCCGGCCGGCACTGTCGTTCTCTTTTCTATTGTGCAGTGTTTGGCTTCAGTTTCAGTCCCCTAGCCCCGGTAAGTCTGGCGATTGTTGTCTAGTCCCCCTGGGAAAGTGCATCCTTCTTAGGGCCAGCGCCATGGATACGACACAAAAGCCTCTTTCGGCAGAGTGCTTATTCTTTTATGTTTGAAATGATGGTGGACTGTTCATTAAACATAACAAAGGGAACTGTTGCTTGGTGCGATCCTAATAACGTTAGACGTCGTTAGTGAGTTCTCAGAAGGGCTCACTACTGCCAGTTAAATACATCACTAAGGAGTTGGCATTTGTCCTAGGGCTGGCTTGTAATGTTCACACTGTGCCCATCATCACTGCCCACTGGCTTTAACCAGATTAGAGCGTCCAGTTTCATTTACACTACTTAGCTACTGGATTACAATTTTAGGGAAATGTTTGGACCCTGATACACCAAGCTTAAAATACTGTCCTTAAGTTAAAGCAGGCCTGAAGATGGTCGAGGGTGTGAAGATGCCGTTGAGTGCTTAAGGTTAAGGGGGAGCCTTGGTGATTTTTTGTATCCATTAATGAGTTGGAGATGGCAAACCTCAAATCCTGGTTGGCAAATCTGTGTGAAACTTTCTAGTAAAGTTTGCATGTACATAACTTTAACCTTGCAAAGTCTTGCACAGATTGACAAAGGATGGTAAGTTGTAAACACTGGCGTAACAATAGCCCCTGCAGCCCCAGTGGTGCGTTGGGGGGGGGGGGAGGAGGTGGTTCCGAGCACCGGTGGGACGCCCCCTCTGTACAGCACACTCTGTACGGGGCGCAGGACCCTGGACTTGGAGCTCATGACCGTGTGGGGGCCTCCATGTACTTTGCAGGGGGGCCCTTAAAGTTTTATTACGCCACTGGTAGTAAAGAGTTATAAAAGCCTTAACTCCTGTTCAAAAGCAACATTGATGGACTGAAAGGGGCAGCATCAACCCACTGGATTGTGGGGAAAGAAAAAAAAAATGATGATAATGCGATGTTATCATCATTTTATTTTTCCTAGGAGTAAGGGGTGGGGCCGGACTGGGCTGGAGGGGAGGGGCTGAGGAGGGCTTTGGCTGCACAAAGTGCACATGTCTGCTTGGCCGTCCGTGGTGGGCTGGCCAAACAGACATGCACACTTTGCATGTTCTCTACCTGGCTGTATTGCACAGCCGAGTGGAGAACATGTCCAGGCTCCCACTCCCAGTCTGAGCTGCGAAGCAGGCAGCTCAGACCATTCACAACGCTCCTGCCATGCTGGTGATAGCAGCGTCGTGATTGGCTGGGAGCCTGTGTGCAGCCATGAAGAGGATGAGGATGGAGGGGAAACCAACTGGTCTCCCCAAAGGTAAGCTTTTATTTTTGTATTATTTTTTTTCCTTCCCATTTAGTGGCACCCACCTCTGTGAACAGAACACCACACAGGTTCTCATGCAGGCAGCAAATATCGCAATATATTCCGTTTCTTGTCGTATGCTGTTAAAAAGTGAAGTTAAACAAGAAATTGAAAAGCCTATAGGCTTTACTTCAGCAGGACTTGGCATTAGAAAGCAAGGACAGTAAGTGTTGGTAAACAATCTAAACCAGTTTTTAAGGCAATCTAACAGCTATGCAGCACACCTGATTTTGATGCACCTCGATGTGCTAATCATGCTAATGCACTGTAGTTAGATTCAGTGACATTTGCAGGACATATTCGAATAACAGGGGTAAAGGCCTACATTATGTTAATAGTATGACCTCGCTGTCTGTCTATGCATATCCCGCAATAAGGGGTGTTTTGTATTGTGAACGTCCCTGCAGAGGCAACTTCAACTCACACAGCTTGGCACTGAGAATCATGTGACACTAAAACACTTGGGCAAAAGTTGTTTGAGGGCAAAGACCCTCAAACACAGCAAGAAACCGAAAGCTATAGCTCATGATATTTATGGGAAAGTGGCGCACCTGATATCTAAAGTGTGATGTCAGTTTTCAAGGCAACACCAGGCAACTGCGCATATAAAGAGGTAAGAGTGGGTGCCCCTCAGCAAGTGGGGAGTGATACTGCACTTGAGTATGCTTGCAGCCTGACCATCTGATACAGAAAAGGATGCAATTATTATTGGAGATGAGCGCCCATTTGGCAAGGGTCCACAAAGCAATAGCATCAGCCCTGCCTCAAGCTGGCACCTTGTCCCTGTCCTGCCCCTTTAGGATATACATTGGGCGCCCGTCGCCACAACTTTCCCATCATCATCCGACCGCAGAGGAGACATATCTGACAAACTCAGGACTATGGTGCTGGGTTTTACCTAGCTAGCAAGAAACACAGAACAATAAATGCAAAAGATGACTACTAATTCTTAGCAAAGCCACCAACTTCTTTTAGTTATAAAAGGTACTGGATAGTGAAATAAATAACCTTTCAATTTACAAAGTTTAGAGGCCATGCCCAGTGCTCAGCAATTCACGTAGGATTTTAGAGGTACATTGGATGACTGCCAATAATACATTTTCTGCAATTCTGACCTAAAATTGCAAGGACACTGGGATTTTTGGAGCATGCTGATGGGGTGAACCCCCTGACTCTCCCCTGCTCTCTTTGTGATAAGTATTGATGATTTTCCATCATGACACCGAGGCTACAAATTGTGGATTTTCTTTTCACTTTACTCCAGCAGTAGGAATGAAACATAATACCAAAATACAAGAAAACACAATCAATAGTGGGAGATTAGGTGGCCTGACCCCAAGAGAGTTAACTGCAGTTTGGTAAGATCATAGCTTTTGTTGTTGAACTTGGGATGCATTGAGGCTGCTATCCCGGAATCAGGCTGTCCCCAATAAGGCAGTCATCTTAAGATCAGACTTACAGTCAAAGTCTGACAAAAGCGCTAACACAAGCCTAGTGCAATGAAAAAGATAACAAAATGGTTTGCTTCCGGTATACAATTCATGTATGAGATAGAGAACTGAATGTGAAAAAGTGTGATGATTCAGTGTACTTTTCATATGTAAAATATTCCCTCATGCTTTGGAATGGAAACATTGTTTAGGAGGCTGAATAATACCAGTCAGTAGCATGGTGCAAGAGATGTATAATCCCCTGGGTTGATCTGAAATGTTTTAGACAATGTTTTCAACCAATAGATGAAGGTGGATGAGCCAAGAAAACAAATAACTTCACGGAAGACCAAAAGCTCACTCTTGGTATACTGCAAACAATAGCTATTGCATTTACCTGAAAAACAGTTTGCATTATTAGCAGGCAGCCAGCAGACCAATTATAGATCCTGTGGGTACTATGTGTATGGGTACTGAGCAGAGAGAAAGAAAAAATATATATATTCACTTAAAAAACGGTTAAAATGATGTTTGATGTTGTCACCGCCCCAAAAGTGTGTCCCTAGCCTGCCCCTTATGCCCTATGAATAAATGTTTTTCAGGGTATGGAAACAGAGTCCTGTAATGGTGTCCAGAACATTTTCTTCTTGGTTGCAGCCAGGCAATCAGATCACTCAGTACTGCAAGCCCTGTCCCCTGATACTGAAATGGTCAATGGGAGAAAAAGCTCCCTCGGCCAATCAGAAGGGCCCATTTTTTTAATTCCCTATTCTTTTTTTTTTTTTTTTTTAAGTTTTCTGTACTGCATGACTCGTTCAAATCCAGCAGTCCAGATATACCTAACTTTTTAACCCTTTCAAGCTTAAACCATGCTCTTTTTCAAATACAAATTCTCGAAAATGATGGAACAGACTTACAGCAAATCACAAAAAGCACGCTTTCCGAATAAAGTTCTTACTTTTTCCCACATTTAATGTAATTCTGATTAACAATTTTTTTCTGTATCTGAGAGCAAATATTTCTGTAAGAGTGAACATGGGAAATTGCCATTTGATACCCGTCCTTTTTCTTTGCCCCATTTGACAGATCGGTGCAAATCTTTCCAGAAGGGAGCAAAAGTGGTCAAACTTTTTTTGGAAAGTTTTGTGCAGTTTCCTGTGGAAAATCTGCCCTAACTATAAACTGTGGCACCCGCCGCTGTGTAATTATAGTTAGGACCTAGTTACAATAGGAAATGTCTTTTATTATTTTGTAAATAACGTTGGCACCCTTTGACAAATCTTCACAAAACATTCCAAAAAATATTCAAAGACCACCTCTGCTCCTTCCTGGAAAGTTTTAGTGTGTTCTGTCAAACCAGGGCCCGAAACAATGGGGGATGGTCCCAAAATCCCATTTCCCAATGCAGTTTTCGCTCATGACCTGTTCAATGACATAATTGAAGACATCACTTATAACATCTCAAGTGAGATGATTGATAACACTGGGCATGGTGGGGGCACAAATTCTTGTTAGCTCAGTAACTTGTGAATTTCAGTGTTTTTCAAGTTAAAAATGTTACATTTTAACATTTTCACCTAACTAAAACGTCACTTTAACTTTGTTTTTCTCTGTATGTATATATTTATATATGTGTACATATATATGTATATATTCACTCACACAAATATATATCTACACAAGTGTGTGTTTGTGTGTATAGCTATATATGTGTGTGTATATATATATATATATATATATATATATATATACACACGCATTTAATGTGGTATAGTGTTTTATCCAGGCATTACCTTACATATATACATGTAGTTAAGGCTGTGCTGTACAGGTCCCTGTGTTATTTTCTTCTCACGTCCTCATCACACGGACATCTTCTCATAGTCCTCAAGCAGTATAGCTGCAAATGGGATGCCATACTCGGCCTCAGGTAGAGATGGCAGTCATCAGTTCCAGGAAGTAGCCTTGCCCGAGGACTTCTGACCTAGCCTGGCTTGTCACAGAAAGTGGGGCTGTGTCAGCTGAGGGAGGCTTGCCTTTGGTATGTTGCATGAAATTGTAGTAACCCACCTCTCACAAATCTTTTGTTTAGTTGTCTACTTAATATTTATTTTCTCTTTTGGCCTCAATAAGTGTGTTTATTTCCTTTATCTTTAGTGTGGATTGTGGTAAGTCTCTAATAACAGTAGTCCAGTTTATTTGATAGTCTGCTGATTCGGTGTAAGGGCTTAGAATGAACACATCTGTCCCCTTTGTCTCTGGAATGTTTTGTCTATTCCTTACCTGAATCATTTTAAAGGTAAAATCTGGTAGAGGTTGATGGGACACCTGTCCTTTTTCTGCCGTCCAGTTAATAAGCTGGTATGCCTGCCTTGCCTGGGGGCCAAGGAGACATTACCAGGTGTGCCCACAGTTATTTCGCAACATCACAGTTATTGATGTAGATATTTTATGTTTGTTGTAGTGCTGTTTCCCTCATTGTGCAATAGTTAGTGAGTTAGAGCATATTTTCTTTACAAACTAAATCCCTCAGACAGGTTTTTTTAGGTCTTTGTTTTTTTACTTTAAAAAGGAAGTAATTTGTTCAGCCCACGACTGAAATCATGAGTAAATGTAAGTTGCAGGGATCTTAGGAAAAGCAATCTCAGAGAAAAAAGCCGCTGTTCATAACAATTTTTCAAATATGAAACTAGATTGTGGTCCTAACAGAGAAACAGCTTCGGAAACAATATTGTTGTCTTATGTGTTCTTTTTATTGTACATTATTTGTTCACTTAATTAAGAAAGGCATTTTGTTAGACCTGACAGCCTTAGGGTAGTCACCCCTAACTTTTTGCCTGCCTCCCTCCACTTTTTGGACACTGTTTTTGCTGGTCTTAGGACTCTGCGCACTTTACCAGTGCTAACCAGGGCTAAAGTGCATATGCTCTCTCCCTTAAAACATGATGACATTGGATCATACCCAATTGGCTTATTTAATTTACTTGTAAGTCCCTAGTAAAGTGCACTTTATGTGCCCATGGCATGTAGATTAACTGCTACTAGTGGGCCTGCAGCACTGATTGTGCCACCCACTTAAGTAGCCCATTAACTATGTCTCAGGCCTGCCATTGCAAGGCCTGTGTGTGCAGTTTCACTGCCAATTCGACTTGGCATTTAAAAGTACTTACCAAGCCTAAAACTCCCCTTTTTTTACATATGTCACCCCTAAGGTAGGCTCTAGGTAACCCATAGGGGGCAGGGTGCTGTGTAGACAAAAGGCAGAACACGTACCTCTGTATGACATGTACATGTCCTGGTAGTGTAAAACTCCTAAATTTGTTTTCCACTGCAGGGAGGCCTGCTCCTGATCTGAAAGGAGTAACAAGGTCATATTTAGTATGGATAGAATGGTAATACAAAATCCTGCTGACTGGGGAAGTTGGATTACTATTTTAGAAATGCCACTTTTAGAAAGTGAGCCTTTTTTCTGCACTTAAATCCTTCTGTGCCTTACAATCCACGTCTGGCTAGGTTCAGTTGACAGCTCCCTTGTGCATTCACTCAGACAACCCCCAACACAGGATGCTCAGCCACACTTGCATACATCCGCATATTGAAGGGGTCTTCCTGGGCTGGGAGGGTGGAGGGCCTGACACTTACATGTCAAAGAACAGTGGCCTGCCGTCACACAAAGGACTGCCACACCCCCTACTGGGACCCTGGCAGACAGGATAGAACTGAAAGGGGACCTTGTGCACTTCTAAGCCACTCTTTAAAGTCTCCCCCACTTCAAAGGCACATTTGGGTATTTAAGCAGCGTCGCTGACCCTACCAATTCAGACACTTCTGAGGTAGACACTCTACTTCATCAAGACACTTCTGCCACTGGGGAAGAAACCCTGAACCAGAACCTGCAACCTGTCAAGAAGAACTGCCTGGCTGCCCAAAGGACTCACCTGACTGCTTTTCCGAGAAGGACTGCTGCCTTGCTGTTGTCTTGCTGCTTTCTGGCTGTGCTGAGAAGTGCTCTTCAAGGGCTTGGATAGAGCTTGCCTCCTGTTCCCTGAAGTCTCCTGACCAAAAAGACTTAATTCCTGCAAGAGAAGTCCCTGTGTGTCGAAAATCGATGCACAGCCTGCAGGAAACAACACACTGCCTGCATTGCAGTGAGAATATCACCACACGCCGAACTGGAACGATGCAGCCTGACTTCGCAAGGAGAAGATCGACGCAGCGCCAGCGTAGTGACTGGAAATTCAATGCACGGCCCACTGGATCGACACAAAGTCGAGCTGGAATGACGCAGCCCGACTTCCTGAGAGGAATCGACGCAGCGCCTGCTGTGCGGTAGAAATTTCCACGCAACACCCACCGGATCGACGCAGTCCCTGTGACTTTGTCCTGCAAGCGCATCGTCAATGCATCGTCCCCAGGGTGTCCAAAAACCCTGCAACCCAAGGAGGATCCCAGTCTATGTGCGGGAAATTGACGCAAAGCCTGTCCTGCGTGAAAACTCGATGACGCATCACCTGTGTGCGCCAAAGAAATTGACCTACACCTCCCTGTTTTCTACGCATCTCCTCCTCTGCGGTCCCTTGCGGAAAATTTTAACATAAACCAGGTACTTTGTGCTTGCAAGAGACATTTGATGCTTTTAAGAGACTAAAGACACTTTATATCATTTTTACAGTGATATTTCAACATATACTTATTGAATCTTAATCATTTTGACCTGCATTTTATTAGATAAATATTATATATTTTTCTAAACAGTGTGGTTTATTTTTGTGGTGGTTTACTGTGGTATTGCATGATTTATTGCACATTTCCTCAAAAATGAAAGTATCTCCGGCTGCTCAGATAGTTATTGAATCCGTAAAGTAAATATAATTTTTCACTGACTCAAAATGTGATGTAAATAGCAAGATATACTCAAAAAAGCAAAAGACTGTTAGCAAGTGGTTGTGTTACTGTCTAAACAAATAACAGCTTCCTTCTGCCTACTTATGAGCTTTCTGGGGTCATAACTTAAAAATGTTTCTAGTTGGTGACTACTGGCTTTCCTCTGGGTAAATTAATTTTAGTTTACATTATATGCATCACTTAATACAAAAGTCCCCAAAAAGTAAATGTCTCTGACAGAGATATTTGCTTTACCAATACTAGACTGTAGTTTTGAGAATGAACAGGTAGTATAAAGTTGGAGGCCTGTTTGATAACTCAATAACTACTTATAGACAGTGTCGGCTGCCACTGAACAGGGGTGGCGAGGCGGGACAGGGTGCGAATTGATGGGGGGGGCATTTAAAAAAAAACATTTAAAAACAAAAAACACTTACCTCTGAGAGGAGACGCGTTAGTCTTCCCTCCGTCCTCTTCCCGACTGCACAGGCTTCCACGAAATCATGATGCTGATGAAAGCAGCATCGTGATTGGCCTGAGCGGCTTACTTCACCGCTCAGACTGGGAGTGGGAGCCTAGGCATGTTCTCTACCCAGCTGTGTTACACAGCTGGGTAGAAAACATGCAAAGAGTGCATGTCTTTTTGGCTGCCCCCACAATGCCGGCCAAACAGACAATGCGCACTTGGTGTGCAGCACTTAGCCCTCCTCTGGCACCCTCTCTCCAGCACAGCCTCACCCCGCCCCTCAAGTAAAAATAAAATAATAACGTAATGTACGTTATTATCATTTTATATTTTCCTTTTTGGTAAATCCAGCGGGGCGACGCTCCACCGCCTTAGCGGAGGAGATGTCCCTCCTTATAGAGTTAGTTCATCTTGGCTGCAAAATAACTCGGTGATTGGGTCACTTTTGACTAGTTGTGTCTTGTATTTGAAGTAGATCAGAGATTGTGCTCTCGTCATGTCCGTTCACTATTTGCTTGATGCACCACACATACATGCCATGTAGTAAGGAGCAGAACTGGACTAAAGGTAGGACAGCTGTGCTCGTCATTCACATTCTATATATGAGAACTGTAGTCATGAAAACGGTGTCTAAAGTGCGGCCATGGGCCGTGCAGGTGCTTCAGGCATTAGGTAAAGTGCATAGAGGAGAAACTGCCAGCTAACATATGACCTATGGCCATGCTCTGTGACAGTTCTCATGACTGTATCTCCGCCAGTACACTGTTTTTGGCCAGGCCTTGTGGTTACTGTGTACAGGAGATGATGAAAACCATACCCTGTGAGTACAAAAGGTATGAGGATTGGGTTGATAGTGTATCCAATATGATGCCATGCCCTGGACACAGCATCCATACTCGGCATGCAGTACTATATTGTAGACGTATAATAAACATCCTAAGGTTGTGCGTAAAGGAAATTTCCCTACATAATATAGAGAATTAACTGGTACAAAGGATATGTGCAGGACACGTTGCAGTCTGTGGAATACATGTAAGACCAATTGCTACCTAACATCTAAGCAGCGATATGGCACACATAAAAAACAAAGCTGTAAGAATAGGTTTGCAGCATACAACTAAATTATCCCAAATTCCGAATGTGTAAGTCATCAACAAATCAAGAAAGAGGTTTGTTTTGTTTACTCCTTGAAGAAAATTGATACTGAAATTATATCCAAATTGTTCGCTCAAGTATGTGCTAACTTAGGGTTTTTTCTAGCCTATTACCTTATGCCTCTGCTTGGAGTTAAGTACAGTACATGAAGGTTATTGTATCCGGGAAGTCATTAGTCACTTTCGTTCGTATCTGGAAATGTTCAGCATATAGTGATGTCTGTCCATTTACATTGGCCAATGCAATGATACCATTTTCATCAAGCAACAAAACTGTAAAAAAAATTCAAGTCTCATTTGATAATGCAGAGCTACAAATTCAGGATATGGAATAATATGAGTGCTCCAAGCCTTATGGTCTACTAGGTGAGTCTTTGCATATGAGACTAGTTGCACCATTATTTACCTACCACTCAACAGTTCTACCCTGTGTAGCACATCAAATATATTTGTATGTGTGGGCAAGCACGCATGCATGTGGGTATGCTTAGAGTCCACTGTGCAACAGATTGCCTTTCCTACTTTGAAAATACTAGAGCTGTGGCATTAAGGTACGACCACTTTCTGGATTTTTCCAAAATTAAGCCCACATAACTGCTAGGAAAACTGAGTTTAGTTTTGCATTTGTTAAATCATCAATCACAGGACTGCTATGGACATCAAAAGTAATGGAAAAGACACTGACTGAACAGCAGCTCCAGCATCTCATGGAAAAACTAAATTGCGCAATCACCCTTAGTCAAGCTCTGGGACCTGTCATGGAAACAGTGGCATGTTTTGACAAGCTCTCGCTACTTCATGGAGTGTTTGAACACTTTTTGTCCTCCACCTGCCTTCTTTCAAACTTATGTACAAGAAGGTTGTGATGAACATTTGTGGTGGTTGTAGTGAACATTCATGGTTGTTATGATGGTAATCTCAGTACAGACTCCTTGGTGGGGTCAGTGCTGAAATCTTCTTGATCTCAGGTTCAAGTGCTTTAGAAAGTTTGGGTAATTCTCCCTCAGCAGGGCCAAGTTGTGGCTGTCTTTGCTTTTCACAGTTACGTTTGTATTAATCAAATACACGTTGTGTAGGAATGAAAAATAATCAATACACAAGGGCTGCTCAGTGTGGGAACGCTTCTGCTATTTTTTTGACTATTTTTTTTTTTTTTACAACAGGCAGATACTGCATCCATTTATTTGAGATATTTTCGTTGGTTTCTGCTTATAGCCAGGATCATTTTAACTATTATTTTCCTGTTTGCTTGTTCGTCAATGGATTGTATGCATCATGCCTGACCAGAAAGTATGCGACACCTACCTAAGTTTCTTTCTCTACTTCGACGATGCTTAGCATTTGGAAGTCCTCTGTTACAACTGTGTAGGGATGCAGTTGATTTGTGGTATTGGGCCACGCTTGCAGGAAAGTCTCTCATAAAACGGACCGAACTGTGTGTGGGGATTTTGTAAGGCTGCCAGAACCTATGTGATCTGAGTTGCAGAATGAGACAGGATGAGTTGGGCAAGACATCATTCTGTACTTGTTATGGGTGCGAGGAGCCATTTGAATCTATACCGTGGGGTTTGCAAGTCTGAATAAATAAAAACAAGACTTTCTAAGGTAGCGAGTAAAAATGTCTCATAAGATACCGACTCAAAACCTCAGCCGTGAGTTGTTTTTTTGTTTATTGCACAGGGTATTTATTTATGTGCATTTTTCTAAAGCAGTAGTCTCTCAAATTTAAGGTGTCAACATGCTTCAGAATAACACAGATGTTGAAACATACTTTTTTGTTTTAGATTACCAACAGCATAGGTTTAAAACAAGCCTTGGTAAAGCCAGTAGGTCTGGTGTTGGATGCCAGCGTTTTGGCTTTACCAATGCTTGTTGTTTACAGTACTCTATTTTTGCTGAAACCCCTGGCCCGCACTAATAAAAAAAATGGCTGAAAACAAAAACATGTTTTGGGCTCAGAAAACACACATTACCATAGTACTCCATGACACTAAGGGAAACCACTGTGTGTACATGTTCTCCCCATGAAACAACAGAATGCCATCATTGAAGTCGGTCAGTAGCTGCAGTGAGCTGACCCTTTGCCCCATGTTTTATGCTGTAGTGGGTGAAAGAAAAAATTGAAGAGGGCTGACTGAACGCTTCTAGAACTACTATAAGCAGAAAATCAGAGGATCTGGCTAATTCCAGACCTGAAGAAATAACAGCTCCATCATGTTTTACGATATTAATTGGTTTCCATCATTGTTGCCAAATTTCCCAAGTCCATGAGTGACTTGTTGCTCCACTCCAGGATTTCATATGCATTCTCGAATTTCCAGGTTTGATATTATAATACAATAAACTAACTTACAAGCCCCAGAATGCAAAGAAGAGGACTTGGAATGGAGCTTCACGTGATGCATGGACCTAGGAACCCTGGCCAGGCTGCTTCCATTTCCCGGCATGCTTTGTAGGGTGTGCTACAGACTAGTACACAAGTTGTGCTCGGCCAGGAGAGAGGGCTGAAAACAGAAGTGCGCACAGATCCTTCCTCAGTGTCGGGAAGTTTGCTGGCTGGAGGGATGGGAGCCGAGGAGTTTAAGTGCCCATTGTACAGTACATTCCAGCAGTTTATAAATCAAGCAGCTGACAAAGGCAGGACTGCTCAGGAAGAGGCACGAGGCAGCTTCCTCCCTTTTCACAATCAGGAAGGCCAATACGTGCGAGAATGTTTTTCACACTTTTAAACCTAATTCGCAATTCCTATGAAAAATGGCAGTGTGCGTCAGCTTGCAGATTTAGTGCATCTGTAGGGTTGGTGGTAGATATTTGATTATGCACAGTATATGATATAAAATAGTCCACATGATATCCGCTGTATTCTAATGCTGTAGTGGCCACGGTTAATAGGACTTTATGGTTGCAACTAAAGGTAATTCCATACGTCAAACGTGCAGAATAAGCTTCCTGCTCGGTACAAAGACAATACTCTAAACAAAATCTTTCTGTGTCTTTATTCACCGTTCTTATCAGGATGCCTAGCGCGCTATAACATTGTCAAGCTTTTATGATCCTGTTGATGCACTGCCTGTGTGTGTGCATGTGTTACTGAAACGTTTATTTTCAGATTTTAATATTATTGTTCTATATAAGCTCACGCGCAAAAGGACAAGAAATCCTCAATGCATCCACTTCAGTGTGACTGCATAGTTTACATTTATGAATATATAGTCTAAATAAGCACATATGATTTATGTCACTTTGACTTGTTTGTTGGGATGACAAAGGTCTAACCCTTTTTTTAAATATCGCGGAAAGTATATGATTTGCCAGAATAAAATCCTCCTTAAGTGTTGGTAAAACGTTTATGGGCACTTTTTCAGGTCTGTCTCAGACAGACCATGAGCTGTTGCTTGGGAGACATTTTAACTCACTGTGGGCTGAGCTCGTCCATTGCTTACCATTTTTTGTCTTCATTGTCTTTCTCATTTCCTTGCTTTGGTCACCGAGTGCCGGCTTCACTTCCTCTTCATGTGTTTGTTCCTCCCCTGGAACATGGCCCGCGTACTTGTCCTTAAACTGTTCGCGTTTTAATAGCTGCATGTATTTGCTGGTTTCCCTTCCTCTCCATGTCACTCTCACCTTTCTGTGTGCTTTTGTCCTCCCTCTCTGGTGTTGCTTGCCCCCCTCTCTGTTGTTGCTTGCCTCACACCTGTCCTCCATTATACTCCATGTTGTTGCTTGACCCCCTCCCGTTCCGCACAGTGTTGTTGTTGCTGGACCACTTCCCTGTCTCCCATCCCACTTTATTTGTTGCTTGCCCCTATTCCGCTCTGTGTTGTTGCTTTACTGCCTCCCACCCTCCTCTCCCACTCCATGTTGTTTGACCCCTCAATCCACTCTCCCACGCCTCTCCATGGTGAGGTTGCTGGACCCCCCTCTTACCCTCCTATCCTTCTCCTTGTTTTTGTTGATTAAACCCCTCCCACCCTCTTGTCCCGCTCAGAGTTGTTGTTGGTGATTGACCCTTTCCCTACCTCCCTTCTCACTTTGTTTTCTTTTCGTGCAAGGCCCCTCACACACTTTTTTGCAGAAACTGTACTTTAAGAGGAAGTTATGTTTCATTTACTTTTATGGATGTTTTCTTGGAAGTTGAGCTTTTGTCGAATTCACTGCTTGTAAAGAGTGGGCCTCAGTCTCCCCGTCCCGCTCTGTGTTGGTGCATCACCCCTTCACACCCTCCTGTCCCACTTCGTGTTGTTTGACCCCGAACCCACCCTCTCGTCCCCATGTTGTTGTTGCTTGACCCCCTTTTGCCCTCCCATCCTTCTCCATGTTGTTGCTTGACCCCCACACCCTCTTGTCCTGTTCAGTGTGGTTGTTGGTGACCCCCTCCTGCCCTCCACGTGAAGTATTTAAAGGGCTTCAGCCCTCATCACAGTCTGTTGTTTTCTCAGCAATTTGTTCATGAAAGGTAAACAACATTCTAATTTCAATAAATGCCTATGTTTAGCTGCACCTGTGGAGAGCAAACTACCCCAAAATAAGAATGAAATATTTTTTAAAATGCAACCGGTATCAAGTAATACAGTCTTCTATTGCTATCTCAGAGTTCCTCTGACATTTACAAACCAGTTGTCCTTTGGCCTCATGGTTTATGATGTCTCCAGAATCCCTTGAGGTTATATAGGACTATGCATGTGAATTCATTTTGGGTGGATTGTATCAGTTTTTGCTATCACTGACTAGTGCCCGCTTCTTTGTGGTTTTTGTTGCATTTTGATGACTGTATCTCCTTTGCTTGAATTCCCCCAGATCTTTTATTCATTGTTCTACACCAGATCATATTATTCACTTTTTTGGTCTCTATGACAAGCTACTGGGCTCTGAACTTTTGTTTGCAAAGACTTTTTGAGTAGTCCCAAAGGGAGAGAAACTGCTGAAGTGGAATCTGAGCAGCTGAGTCCCTATAAGCTGGAGCATTGCGTTAGCACTTGTGATTGATTGACACTGCTGAAAGTTGTGCATAGAACGCTATTACCCTGACAATGTGAAGCAACTTCTAAACTGTGGAAGGAAGATGGTATAGCATGAGTAAAATATATTTCACCCTGAGGGGTGGGACATCAGGTGAGAGATGCTGTGACAACATTGCTTAAACCTTTGATACACATATTGATGATATATAAAGATGAATAGACCTGTGGTTTCCAGTTTAGGGTCCGCAACACCTACTAAGGGGGTCAGCAATTGTTTAGAAAAATAAATACCATCAACAGAATAATAAAGAATCTATGCATAAAAGGAAACATTTTAAAACGCCCTATAAATGTGAAAGAATTTGAAACTGAAAGCTAAGAACTGAGTAGGTACTTTTAGATTGATTGATTCGTGGGAGCAACACAAGTATAACAAACCAGATTTATTGTAGACTATTGGTGACCTCAGTCGAAAAAGTAGGATGCAGTGCTAAAAAGAAGCATGCCTTAGGAGCAAAACAAACATAGAGGTATGCATTTCACTTCCTCTTTTAGTAATAAACTAGAGTTTGAAACGTTCCATCTTTCCCATGAAAATTAAACATTTATTTTCTGTATATTTTTTGTGAGATGAATAAAATACTAAATAATATGTGCATTTATTTTCCATTTACTAGTTTACGTATTTGTGTGCATGGTTTTAAGGTTTCATCATACGGCTTCCGGTCATGGTTTGGAGGGGGTGCATGGAAGTCAAAAGGTTAAGAACCGCTGAATTAGACAACACTACATTCACATCGTATAGGTAGCATTCATTGTAAGCGCATCATGCTTTGGGTGGTTTCTGGAAAAAGTACTGTAATTCATTTTATTTTGATTATATTTGTGATTTTTATAAAGCTCTACAAAGTGTCTTTTGGAGGTCTCAGAGCAATTTCGGGTATCATTACATAAAGTAGTGGAATAGGTGAAGGCAAACATCCATAGTAAAAAAAAAATGGAATTGGAGCAATCAGGCGATCACCGGACAGAGATGGCATCTGCCTGTGTACACACTCATCCGAACATGACCATGAATAATGACCGAGCCCTCAGAATGAGCAGAAGCCTGAGGACTCTGCTGATGATGGCAGATCAGAACAAGCTGCCTAAAAGGAAGCATCACGTGTGCGGCGCAGCTGCCGCCAGTGGTGTGGCCTACCCGGAAGAGATCCCTGCTCCACATAATGCTGTGAACTATGTCTGCTGCCCTACACACTACAGCTGATCTCATTAGAATGAGGCACCGACTGCATTAACTCACCGCGCTTCCAATTACAGATGCCCCCCTTTCAGCTTGACATTTTGGTAGTAATTACATAATGGACAAATGACAGCACTGGGCTCGAGACCGGCAACCCAGTGCGCATATTAATGTGGGATTTATCGTCTGCTTTAAACAGCCATATAATCTAGCCAATCAAGTAACCTTTCGCATCAAAAAGGAGATGAGGTGGTGTATTTTTAGTTATGTAATGTAAAATGTTATAGAAGCCATGCTCATCTCAAAGGGGTTTCGTGACACTATATCATCAAAATACTGAGAGAGTGGAGTCCCATTCAGTTATCTGTAGCCAAAGATAAGGTTTCAGTGATCTCTTGCACCATACCCAAAGAAAAAGAGGAGAAGATTGTTTCACAGAATGAAAGCCAAAATGTAATTTTGCGAAGTATCATCACAGAATTAAGTGCTGTGTAGGAATCGAAGCGTTCACAGATAGAACACGAGCGAAGAAAACGTGAGGTTTCTAATGGAGCCTCAGTCCCACACGAATGCAGTGAACCCCTTTGGGGGAGAGTGAGTGGACTGAGGATGCAGGATGACCCTATTCACAAGTAGTTCACTGGTTGCTAGCCCTTTCCCTCGACCTCGCCAAATCAGGTTGCTGGGGCGGCATGGCCAGGTGTGCTCATAGATAGAAGTGACGTTCTGAGGGCCATGATTGAGGCCTGCCGTGTTAACCCCTCACATGGATTGTAGATGTGGTCGGGTTCACACTCATGGAATGGTGTGCGTGAACGCAGAAGTGTGACTGAGACGTTTTGAGTGTGGAGATCTGAGAAATTGCAAGTGAAGCTGCAGACCTTCCTGGCTTTCTGACCAGCAAGACAACATTGGACTTTCTGTATGACCCCAGTTCCTAAGGCCCTTAAAGAAAGCACATCCAGCACCTCAGACACTATATACAAGACGAAATTCCTCTTATTTATCAAGAACAACTAGCAAGAAATAATACAACCCCGGCTCAATGACCTGGCCCTTGACATCTTCAAGCCCCTACATTCACCGAATAGCCAGTCACTTGGCTTTACCTTGAACACCACCCTCGCCCTCAAGGAGCACATTCCTCCCCTGACCCTATTAGAGTGCACAAGAATTTATGGTTACATGCATTCCTCACTGAACAGAATAAGGAATTCTTGCACTACAGGCACTTTGCTTCCATTTTGCTTTTTTTTTTAAGTTGAGGGCAGGCTGACATGAAACTGGCAGGATTACCCCTACTTGAACGCTACATATGTATTAAATTATCTTTATTAGCATGTTAGTCAATAAAACAAGTCAATGAATAGCAGTGTCATACAGTAGCTCTTATGTTGCCCATACCATAACATTTTGAACCAATTATATTTAACTTCACAAATGTTTTAATGTGAACATGTTAGTTTTAAGGCTTCAGCAGGTGCTAACAGAGCCATGGCAGGCATAAAAAATGCCTGAAGATGTGGCCCTGCCAGCGTTTTGGAACATGGGCAGATATTTACCTTTTCTAGCAATCTGCAGTTGACACCTCTTCCAGTTTTCAAAGAAAAGTAAAAATCAAATAATTTCAAGGCAATTAGAGGCATATACTTTCTGCTGTGTTGTGGGTGGTTATATGCCCTAAGTGGGCGTAATTGGCAGACATGGGAGGTTCAGGGACAAAGTGGTATGCAATCACATCATTCACGAGGTACGCTCTGCCTTAATTTCGACTAATAGGCAAAGACATATTAGCAATATACTTTCTCAAGCAAAGTTTGTATAGAAATAAAGGAAGACAGAAGAAAATGCTGAAACTGCTGAATGATGTGTTGTTTTCTCTCCATGTTGTACAAGGAAACTGTATCAAGGGTGTCGTTGTACAAAATTGATTTAGCACTCAAGGATTTACTATCAAGTTGTATTGTTTATTTATTCTTAGAAGTTACTGTACTTCAAATCATGTGCAAATCTCTGTGGCTTCACAGATGTAAAAAAAGATCAGCCCATGCTTTTTTTCCTGGATGCTTAATGGTAGAAATTGTCCAAGGTAGGTATGTTTAAGGAAGAGGCTCGGCTGTTCTTCTCATTTCACTGTTGAGAGAACAAAAAGAAACAGAAGTCCTCCCCACTAATGATAGGGCTTATTCATGCTCTTTTGCTTTCATTGCTCTTTGAGAAATCTCCTTTTTCCTTGTCTTAGTATTGGTTCCTTTAACTTCCCCTCGCTGTCTTTTTATAGGTAATTACTTAAGGGCGACACACCACTCTTCAGCTTTTGCTATATGGTATTGCTTGGTAAGGCTCTTTTCTCTAATGGACTTGACATTCTCTGCTCTCAGTCCTTCATTCCTTGAAGTCGACTTAATGTGAAGGAGCCTTCACTAGCACAAAGGCAGCTGACGCTGAGTTTTGAGAGGTCTGACGTGCTTGCTTGGCCCTTTCTGCTGGGTCGTCCCCAAACTGTTTGCCTTAACCTTCCTGTTTTCTGAACCTGTTTTGTTGGTTTTTAGGGCTCTGCACACTTTACCACTGCTAACCAGTGCTAAAGTGCTTGTGCTCTCTACTTTGAAACATGGTAGAATTGGCTTCACCCAATTGGCATATTTAATTTGTGTGTGAGCCCCTAGTAAAGTGGTACTACATGCACCTATAGCCTGTAAATTATATGCCACTAGTGGGTCTGCAGCACTGCTGGTGTCCCACACACAAGTAGCCCATCAACCGTGTCTCCGGCCTCCCATTGCAGCCTGTGTATGTGCAGTTTTAAACTGCCCGTTCGACCTGGCAAAGTAATACGTTTGCTAGGCCCAAAGCGTCCTGTGTAATAAATACAAGGTCACCCCTAGAGTAGGCCCTGGACAGCCCGGAGAGCAGGGTATAGCATATTTGCAAAGTTGGGCGGGCATTTTTTAGTTTTTTGTTTTATATGTTCTGGTAGTGGAAAGTTCTTAAATTCATTTTTCAATACTGCAAGGCTTACCTCTCCCAAAGGACAGCATTGGAGTTACCTTATTACATTTAATTAGCTGTGAGTTCATAATTGGAATAAGTAACTAGTTCATGTTTGTTGACTGGAATTGTAATACAAAACCTTCTCTTATGGTAAAGTGGAATTAAAATTACAATTTTGAGAATGGCACTTTTATAAAGTTAAACTGAATAACAAAAGGCCGACAAGGGGATCATTCAAACCCTAACTGATGAAATATAAATAGATTTGATCAACAATATATGTATAGGGATATCTCTTTGTACTGAGCATCCAAGTGAAAAAATAATTCAACACTTGGCTGCATACAAGAAAGCAAACATCTTTTTACTTAAAAGGTCAAACAAAAGATACAAAAGGAAATTAGGGATTACACAAATTCCAGCATTCCACAAACTAATGGCACATATTTCTCCCATCAAGCCTATAGGGGCAAAAGTGCTGTTGATCCACTCTTAAAAGCAGGTAGTTTGCTTGGGACCAAATCTGTTGATAATAACATTTGGTGTGTTGACAAAAGCCTAACTGGCTTCAAGAAGCAAGTAGTGGACAGATGTCAATATTTCAGTCTCTTGTATAATATGCAAGACTATCATCAGGACAAGGCTTACAAAAACATATCCTGTAGATTTCACTAATGTATAAAAAAGAGAACAAAAAAAATCTTAAACGCCTTGAAGTTAAAATAACATCTGTGTTACACTCGATTTGAGGTATGCATGAACAAGTACAAAACCAAATAGTGTGGCACTCTGTGACCATCTACAACCATCTGGACTAAAGGCAAACAGTATAGTTTAGTAATTTTGACATGTTCACATCACCAAAGTGTAAAATCAACCATTATATATCTCATTTACAATTGTATCAACCTAATAATTTTTTTATCATCTGTCTTTGAAACATGCAGAAAAATGCACCTAGTGATTGCAAATAGATTTGTTTTGAATTTGAGCTCTCCACAATTCTTGGTATAGCAACATGAAATGTTGCTATAACAGTCTGCGAGAGCAATAGTCAGTAAACCTGTTATCAAGTGAAAAAAACATAAAATCCAAGAAGGCAGCACCAAATTGCTTTTTGTTACTTGGTTTATATTTCCCGAGCTCTCAAATGATTACTGGGTTGCCCTAATTCGCTGTGCTGTTAGGAAGTTGGCATTGAACTGTCTTAGTCATTTAGTGCCTGCAGCCAGTCACTGGGTCACATGACTGGTTGTAGTCCTCCTAGACAGCCACACACAATAGAGGACTTAGGCGTGCCTCCATAGGCCATCACCGACAGGATGGGAGGGTGGGTTTGGGCACAGCCCTATATACACTTGAACAGACTGTGTCTTTCTTCAGCCTTTAAACAAAGGGTTGCATACCCTCCATAGTTAATCTGGAGCCAGGGCAAGGGAGGCAGGAAACCTGTGTACTGCAGAGGGGAAAGCTCTAGAAGCTTCTCCCATTTCAAAGGAGGCACCTGGTATAAATATTGGACCTCAGACACCAACTCTTCAATGCACTTATGGACCTGTAGATAATCTGCCTGGATGGAGGACTGCTGTGTTGCTGAAAAGACTGCCAGTCTGCTGGACTGCTGCCCTTCTGGACTGCTGCCTTGCTGGGCTACTTCTTTGCGGGATTGCTGCCCTCCTGTCTGAGTAGAGGGATTGGACCTGCATCTGAACCCAGGACTCCCCGAGTGACTCCAAGGGCTGGTATGCTGGCCTCCTGTTCAGAGCTACAGGGACATAACAGGCTTCCAACCACCTGAACCAGCACCCACATGCAGTTGGTGTAAGCTTGTGACCCCTACGTGGTGCTCCTCAGGTCCTGGACTTTTGGTGTGGCCACAGTGAAGCCGAATTGAAGTTTTTGGGTTCTTTGCAACCGCGAACGTGACCATTGGCACACAAAACTTGTATCTTGAACTGCCAGCAAAGTTGCGTCAACCCGACTCTGCCCAACATCATTGACTGCTTGTGGGTAGCACTTTCATGAAGCGCCAGTCCAGCCACACGCGATGACAACAGGATCTTTGCACTACAGCAATGACTGCCTATGATGCTCACCTGCTCTGCGCACAATGATGACCATCCGGGACTCTTCCCTGCTCCCTGTGGCCCCTTTTATCACGAACTGAACTCTGCATTGGACTGGGAAGGTAACTTTTCAGTGGGACCAACCTGGTCCATGTATCTGACTTGCTGTCCATCGCTGTCGGCCTGAACTTGTGATGATCATGAGTGGCTCTTTGGGCTTCTTGGTGCTATTTTCACCTAAATCTTTCAAAGTGCATATCTCTAGTTTTACAGATTGTTGTTTTTATTTTGATTTTGCTCTAATTTTCTAAATGGGTCTGGGATTTTTCTTGGATTGTGTCATAACTTTATTACTGTTTGAAGTGCTGCATAAATACTTTCTATATTGCCTCTGGGTTAAGCCTGACTGCTCTGTGCCAACCTACCAGAGGGTGGAGTACAGATTAATTTGTGGTTTGCTTGTGTCTAATCCTGACAAGGATTGTGGTTGCTTCTTGAATTAGGGGTACCCCCAACCAGTAATCCAAATTCTCACATGTTGGATATGGAAGGCTTGAATGACCAGCAGAATGGGGATTTTACCTGTGCTGGGTTAAGACTTTTTTTAAAAGTAGCTCTCCCTTCCATTGCTTCCCTGGATCTTGTTTAGCTATTCCTGGAACCCCAGCTTCTGCCAAAGGATGGGTCTTGAACTTTGTTGTGTTCCGCAAACATGAACTCAAGTCCTCATTCCTGGCTTCTTCACCCTTGCATGTTGGTAAACCTTTGGATGGCAATGGGGAGACTAGATTGGTGGCAAAGGTAACTGAATACTTCCTGAGGATGCTGGGTTTGTATTTTGTTACAGAAACTAATATGATTACTTAATGTGAATCATATGTAAAGTTTCATAGGCACTGGTGAATTAATACACTATTACTATGTATACAGAACACTAACAGAGTTATTTATTGGTGCTTGATAATGTGTCAATTACTACTCAGGTCAATAGTACTGATTTTATCTTACTTAGAAGAATTGAATTATCCCTCCAGTTTACATATTGGTCTTTGCAGCATATATGTAACCCACTAAGCTGTCTTACCAATATTGCAATTTATTACCTGGATCTTCATAAGACGCTCAGGAATCTACTGATCAGTCCTACTAGGATTTCAGTATGTGGCTTGCAGATTGCCCATAGTGGTCTGCAGCTGACACATGCCCCTCATTAAAAGTGTTAAATACCAAGACTTGCCAAGCACATTCAGATTTCGACACAGGATATATTAACCATTTCAGTCATATCATCAGCCAACAAACTTGGCAACCAGGCATAACCTTGGTATATCAAAGAGGGTAAATGTTCAGAGTAAAGAAATCTGTGGGCAGCATGAAGGGGGTATCTTCAAATGCCTTGGTGGCCTACTCAGCTTTTCATTCTTTTTAGGCTGAGAATATCATTGCTACTCAGTTGGGTAACAGCACCACTTATTATTGCATGACATGGCATACACCCAGGGATTTTGCAGTAAACTAAGGTGGCAGCTTGTCCAAAAGTCTCCAGACAGTAACTTAGCCATGGATACTAGAGACACAGTAGGGATTGTCGTGAAGATGGTGCATTGTGGGAGGGACGGTACTGAACCTTGCTCTCACCTCCTAATCCTCCGCCTATCTATTTGGCACTGGTGGAATATAGCGGAACTTTCAGGCAAGAGTGATAAGAGAGGTAAGTGTTGTGCCCACTATGCTTTTCAAGTGACTTGAAGGTCTGATCCGCATTTCAGTTGTCCAATGCATTTGGGTTGTCCCTGCTGGAAAACAGTCAAATATTTTACGATTGTAAGTCAGAATAACGTGTACAGAAATATCATCTTACATAAATATTGTGTTTTAAATATTGTTTACAAAACTATTTTCCCATTGGGTGTAGATTTTTCATTGTTAATTTCATTGAGGTAATCGTTTTGAAAATGATATTTAGGACACAGTAATCAATGCTGTTCTGCCAAAGGCACCGTACAGTTCAATGGAAAGTTCAAGTACAATTTTATATGTGTGTGTTAGTGTTACTATGAAAGCCGCCCCTGGAAAAAGATGTGCAGTATGCTTGAAGCAGAGGCGCGTTGTAGAGAGACATAGGGATGCAGATAACTGGTCGTAGACAACGATGGTGGATGTCTTTTTTGCGGTGAGAAGTTTACCTATAAAGAACTATGCACGATGTATTACTGCACATGGCCCTTGTGAAAAGTGCAATATGTGTTACTGTTCTCATTTCAATTGTGCTCTCTGGATGATAGGATAATGGTTAGTTGGCATTTGTTCAGACAAGCGTACATGGCACTTAACTTCATCCATTAGGCCTCCTCTTAGTTACATAGGTTTAACCTTATTTTGCCCAATTTGTAGGGAAGTTTGTATGTGCTTTTTTAGGTTTGTTTGGTTGTGGCAGATTGTCTCAAAGATTAAAATATCCATCAAAGATGACATTTTCCAGACTTTCTTGTAATTTTATTGCGATTTTAAATAAATACAAATTGTCACCAACAACATATTTAATCTGATCACCCAAATGCAACACTAACAAATATGATAAGAAACAAGTGGAAAGGAAATGTGAGATAACTGCCTTGATCTACAGATTTAAAACTTGTAATTATCAGCTGTGTACATATAAATACATTTCTAGAGCAGGTCTAAACAACAGTATTTGGAGGACGTTTGCAACAAAACATGTAGCTCGACTTGCTGCGATATAAGACACTATGAACAGTGATGAGGCCATTGATCTATACAATGCATTAGTTCGCACGATCCATTTTCTGTGTCTTTATCTTTTAATTTCTCCTTCAAAGGCCATGCGCTCCTTGTCAAGTCCGAGCAAGCTGCCTCCTTGGCAGAACGGTTTACGACTGCTTCTTGCAGATTGCAAAATGCTGTGCGGTTCAGGAATTCTTTCAAAAACTTTGCTCAGCCGAGGATGAAGATATCCTCAGGGTCGGACAGCCTGGGTAGCATCTTCTGAATGTTGCTTTGGACACCAGCATGTCTATGAACGCTACATATCAATCGTTAGTGTTATTGAATGCTGAATTCAACTAATGGTGACATTGTATTCAATATGTCGCTCTTTCATGCCAAAACGGAATAGTCACTTGGTGCAGCAGACGCTCGAAGTACTCTCTAGAAGTCAAACTGATTATTTACCAGCAAATAGCTTCCCATGCCTTATTGTAAACCAATTACAATGCACTGAGTGGGTTTCGCTGTTGACGTGTAGTGGATGTGGACAATGTGCATCAAATGGGAGGATTCACCAAAGATAACTTGTATTGATGAACAAATTTCACCCTAAAACATGTCTGTAGGGTTTTCCAGAGGAATCGGCTTGGTCAAAGCAAATATGTAATCAAGAATGTTCAGAAATTGCCTTTGAAGTGTCTTGTCTTTTCTATTCCACTGCTGACACACATCTTAAAGAATTCACTTAAAAATATCACCTGCCGGCAACCTGGGGAGATCCATGGATTTCAAACACAGAAATGCTTGCTTAATGTTCCCTTTATGTGTTCCCTTTACGTGTTCATCTTAGAAGGGCTAGCAAGATAGCAAAATGCCGACCCCTTTCTGTAGGAAGGTAAGGGTCAGGCCCCAATGACCTGCACTTATTTGCCAAAACAGTGGGTGTGTCCAGGGGAGGGGTTAACTAGTCATACAACATTATACCTATTCTTTAGATGTTAGTGTATTGCAATTTCTTGGAGGTGTTCAAAGATGGCTGTCTCTAAGGCCTGATGAAGTGCCTAGGTGAGAAGGAGGGAGAATGCTGCAGACGGTAATTGGTAATTACAACAGATAGTAAAAACCTGCAAATTGCAGAAGAGCAAACCACCCCTTGATGGTGAGAGATCTTACATTACCGCTAGCAGTTAACTCGTTACTGCCTGCAACCCTATCAAAAATCCAAATTTGAAAAGACAAGTGACCATTGTTGTTAAAAAAATAATTTAAGAGACTGGTAATTAAAATGTTATGGGTAGCATATTGTTTCTTAACACTGTTTAGACAATTTTACATTAACTGCATTTATCTTCTGGAAATTCATGAAAATATCTGTTCTGGTTATATTTCTATCACGAGCTGTAATCCACATCAGTAATATTTCACATTGCTGGTGATGACAACTAACTTGCATACTGATAATTGATAATCTCATCAATCATTTTATGCATATATATCTGGCAGTATTTCTTACATAATCAGAAGCAGAAGTCTGTTATTTTCCACTTAAACGTGTTTTTGATAAATGGTCAGATACCCTTAAACAAGATCTGAAGCAACTGAGCTTCTTGTAATTAAAGGCTCGAAGCTCAGACTTTTCCAACTTTAAAGGTATAAAAACGATCCCAAATGTGGAACAAGATTCTACACTGCGCTATCACTTCAGATCTCTTTTAAACGGTCCTATTACCAGACAAACGTCTTTATTATGCAGCATGCCCTGTGGGATTCAGGGAGCTTTTGCAGGGGCATCGTCACAACAGGGCTTCCAAGCATTTGCTCCTAAATGCTGCGGATCTGCTGTATCTTTTTCAGCATTGAGCTGGTGGATGACAAAGCAATAATAATGCACAGATAATCTTTGCTCTATATCCCCTTCAAGACAAAGACTGGACCCTTAGATCCTGCATTGTACCAGCTTTGCGTGTTTGGTAGGTGGCTTTTCAGCTTTAATATGAGTAAATTGTCAAATATTCCTATTATACAGAAAAGAATATGCAAATTTAACAGGGAATGGCTTATTAGGACTCCTGGTAATGTATATTTTCAATAGTTTCAAATGTGGGTGCTAACAAAATAAAATGGTTGCTCAACTGCACCTACCTTAGTACCCTAAAATATTACATTGTTGCTTTAAAACCTTGTGAACATATTACATTTCCAAAAGCATGTGGCAGTTTTGGAAAAAGGTATGCCTAAAGCATACAAATATTGGTAGAATGCATAGTAGACTGGAATTACTTCTGACTGCTATGATTTGCACCTTGCCTGAGCCCACAGTGCACCTTAAAAAATGAATCTCTAGTTTTCAACTCTCTCCACTCCCCCATGTAACACCCTACATCCTGTATGAGCCTGGCTGGTTCCTGTACAGCCTACGTTTTACAAGCGCAAAAAAACCTTCCTTCTCATTTTGCGATATACACTAGCGTTTCTTTCAGTTGTTGCAGGAATACTTAGCAATACAGTGACTCTCCTTGCAGTAAAGTCAGTGAGTGGAATTATTTTTTACGAGAATTTATGGGATTACGAGATTTTGTTTCTGCAAATACCACAAAGGTCTGTGGTAATCTTAGTAAATTCCATGCAGTTTGCAAACATTGTCGCCGAAGGTCTTACATATGTTAATCTGGAATTCTGCAGGAATTGTAATTATCACATTCCAGAATTTAACGTAAGGGTCCTGTGAAAGATACATTTAATAAAAAAAATTCCTTTGGGTTACTTCAGAGTACTGCAAAATAAGCTTACTTTTAAAAAGGAGAGAGTGGCAGAAGACGTGGAAAGATGCAGAATGTGACATGGGTCTTGTGGACTATGAAACAAGGTAGCTACAGACCTGGAGATTTATCTTCTGCATGCCCTAAGGATAGAAGTTAGGGGCCATAGGCAACCCGAAGGAGATGATGCAGTCAGATGAGTTGATGAGTTATGTCACTTGGAGGACATTGCGTCCAGCAGGAGCCTGTGACGCATGGCAGTGGACACTATGCCACCAAAATCATATCACCAACGCCATGCCTAAACAGCCAAACAAAATGAGCCATACTGTTGTTGGGGGCTGAAGAAGCACTGGCTCCATGTAACCGAGAAAAGGGGGTTTAGCTGCCTTAACCAGCCTATAATCCACCAAAAGGTCCTACTATGGCTTCTGGAAGTCTAGGATTTGTTCTTGAGCTCTTGGCGATCTGTTGGGGATTAACTGAATTTTGCAGAGAACACTATCGAAACCAACAGGCAATTCATTTCAGTTAGTTGTCTTACTTTCCACCTCACTTTTAAACCTTATTTTATGTTTTTAATGGCTCTCACTTGTCTTCTGCTACTGTAGGATGATATGTGTTCATCCTCTAAATATCGAGAGCTTGTATGGAGGTTCCCTTATATGTTTGTAAGTTATAATGCAGTACATTTTCCTCTAAGTCAAATCTTTTTAGGCTGCATGGTCAACAAATATTGTCAGTGTTTGTTTTTGAAAAATGTCTTCCAGACTGGGTAACCCTAAACTTTAAAAAAAATTAAGAATAAAATGCTAACAAGGTTCAATAAATATAATTTCAGAATCACCCAAACACCTTCTTTACATGAACAGGGGTGTGATAAGCAATAGGACTAAACACAGATTGTGCTGGTCAGATATGATGATAGGAAGGCAATTGGACAGACAGTTAAGGTGTTGACTGTTATCTCATCACAGTATATAATCTATGCTCGCATACAATTCACAGATAATCTTCTTAGATCTCCTTTAGTTTTACTGTCCATCTGGCAGCAGCCTAAAGGGAAAAAATATATTTTGTTCTGTGTAAGGAAAGGATTTCCAACAGCACCTTTTTATCTTCCTAATAATTGCACCACTATCATTATTAAGGATTAGTTTGTAATTTCAACAGCTAAACTAATGTGTTTTCATGTTTCCAGTTGTTTTTCATGTATTCCAAGGTATCATGCAACCTATAGAATTTCTTGATTGGATTAACTCAGTATTTACTTCACCTTTCTTTGCCAAACATCAAACACTAAGACATGCATTTCTGACTCTGCTTTCAGTTTGCTGATGAATGTGCCAAATTCCCAATCCGCTATTATATATCATATGAGTGCTCATGGCATGCACGGTGCAATAAATCAAACAGTCTGGGATGAAGATGTTCAGGGGAGATAACTGGGTGGCAGAGTGGGACTTTGATGTTGTCACTTCACCTACACTGCACATCTGCTTTGGATCTAGAGCACGTTTGAATAATACATTACAAAGCTTTGCATTTTATTTTTTTAATTGTTCATAAATTAAGTACCCTATTAAACTGCAAAGTATATGTTTGTAGAAATGTTTCTGCTGTTTTATTGTAAATTTCATTTCAAATCCCAGCGTTTGCAACAATGATTTTTAGAGGAATATTATATACTGTCAAAATAGTCTTCACTTTTACGAATTTTCATTAGCTCAATTGTGCAGTGCTTAGACACTTGTGCCTTCATTTATTTTTAATCTTTTTTTCAATTTTGTTTGAGTATCACATTTAGTGTGTTTTGCATTTACATGACCCACTGTTTGGGGTTCTATTGCTCTCTCGAGTTGCTGCTCTACATAAGTACTACTCCCGCGAACATCCATACCCACAGCATTAGGAGACATTAAAGCACTGGCACCCTAATCAGTACTATGGTGGGAAATATTTTTTACAAAATAATAAGCACATTTACTTGAAATTAGATTGCTTCTGTAGGAACTCCTAATCACAGGATTCTCCCTGGCAAGAGGGGATCGTTGCAGTTAACAGCTGTCAATTTCTGAAACCAGATTGGAGTAACAAAATAGCATCCTTTGTGGACATAGCTTTAGCTGTTGAAAGCAGCAGCGGTTTGTACCTTTTTAAAGTGGTGGGGCGAGTGAAGTGCCTCAGCACTTCGCAAGAAAAAAAAGAAACATCCCCTCTCAAAAACCCAACGTAAACACCTCCCTTGTCCTAAAGCCCAAATAACACTATAACACAAACACTACACGTACATGCACTACACACTTGCATTACACAAACATTACACATTTAAAAAAAAAGAAAAGGCACTTATCCACGGAATGCACGTTCTTCTCCGTGTGCTTCTGCTCTCTGATGCCAGAAGAGCTCCCCTAATCAATCGAGGCGCTTCTCTTATGCTGTTAACCAGCATGAAAGAAGCACCTGGATTGGATGGAGCGTCCCGGTTGGCTGCTTCTTCAGGCCCTGAAGGCCTATGTCTGGTATCCACCAAGCGGTCTTAGACAGCTGAGTGGAGAGCTTCAAAGTGCGCAGGTCACTTTGGCTGCTGCAAAGCAGCCGGCCAAAGTGACCGGCGCACTTTGGAGCATCCCTGACAGGCACTGCTCCATTCCTCTGCTGCCGGCAGCAGAGAACATGCCTAGCCTGTTTCTGGCTGGTGCACGCTGCAGTGGAAAAATAGAATGTCAATGAAATCTTTTCATTGCCATTCTATTTTTCCTGTGCAGCTTGCAGCGGGCAGGAGGGTGTTGCTCCTCCGCCCTCGAGAAGAAACCCCCACTGAAAGATAGTACTCGTTAAATAAGCGATTATTGTGTTTTAGGAGAGTCTTAGATAATATAAATTGGGTACTTTGTAAAATTGCAACTTGTGGGGGCGAACATTGAACTAATAAAATCTTTGCTCATTGCTTGTAATATTGGCAAGTTCACTCGTTACATTATCCAATTATACAAAATTACTCAAGATACCAGTTCCCTTTCCATTTGTACCGATCCTTCGTTATAATGCAGCTTAATGATGTCATATTCTTCAAGTGGTCACTGCATGAGAAGTCCATCACGTGCACAAAACAAAAACAATCAATAAGATTCCCATTCACCTTCTAGCAGGCAAGGTCCCTACAGTGTATTGGGCTTCTTTTTTACCAGCAGCAAAAGACCAAACATGTAGAAAACGTACTTTGTGCCTAACACAGCTCCATATTTCTCCCCCATCAGCCCATCTAACAACTATATCTTAAAAAAAAAAAAAAAAAAGGTCCTTAACAGATATCACAGACACCTCACCTTGGAAGGGTTGTAATGACAAAGGTTCTTTTGCCACTGTGAAACTTTGTTTCTTGTCTAGATAATGGTAAAACCAACAGCGATCAGGCATGAGGCGGGACAGAAATCTGAGTATAGGTTTCAAAGAAAGTAATATTATGATATGTGAATATCATAGTTTGCAAACATTGTCTCGCAGGGGCGATGAAAAATTGTGAGAAAACATTCACACATGTGATTTTTGTTCAAAACATTTTATCCAAATGTTAAAAATATAGACCAACATTCAGACTTAGCAGACAACTGTACCACAAGTACAGTCCTAAGAAAATCATTTGTTATAGAAAGAGCTGGAAAAGTCACAGTTCAGGAAGGGGTGATAATCAGGATCTTTGCACAACTTCCGGGGAGGAAAAAAAACATTTATTTCTTGTCTAAATACAGTTGATAACTTGTCAACAGAGAAATTCTTAGTAAATGTACTTTTTAACTATCCAAGTGCACTCTCAATACTGACGTGCACAGTGTATTGGTGATTAGAAAGTTTTGTTCTTACAAAATCTCTTTTAATAATTTATTTAGGAAGATTATTGAATTATAAATTGTATCTCGAATGGCGACAAATTCAAGTAATGGAGCTTGGATTATCACTTTATGATATCACAAATAATATATCTAATCACCCTCATAAGCTGTTTTTCTTACATCTGCTTTTTCATTCACGCACATTTTCATCATAAGTATGTTTCCTTTTGTTTACAGCAATATAAGAATCAATGCTTCCCTTCAAACATATGTGGGCATTTTTCAACTCTCAATACCTTCTCTGCGGTTGATATTACATCTTATTATCTTTACATTTCCATCCATACTGACATTCAAGCGTTTAATGATACAGCCCCATGTTTATATCCTCATAAATATTTAGTAATTTCCACAAGCATAAATAATGTATCCAAGAAAGAATCAGTAGCAACGAAAAAGCTCATCTGGCTATAAGCTCGGACAATTTCTTTGTGAACATAAAAACATACTGAAAAAGTAGTCTAAAAATAGCCAAAATTAATTAATAGTTAAGGTAAAATTTTAGTGTGATATCAGTCCCACTTGAAAATAAACCCTCTTCCTACTCCATTTAGTGTAGGCATGTAATATGTAAATTGCAATGCAGTCTTATTTGTTAATTTTGACAATTTAAAATTAATTTTGTAAAGAAGTCTGTCCTAGTGTGAAGCATTTTTGCATTTTATGAGTTGCCATCTTTTCCATACAGTGTATTTTTGTGGTTGATAATCAGCATATATTTCTACCACTGTGCCCAAGATGATAGAGAACTGTTAGATGAATTCCCATACAACAGAACTCCCCACTGTACCCCTGGTCAGTCATCAGCCACAGTGATGTAAGATGTCAAAAATAAAAATGTAAAGTGCTTTGGTGTACTCACAAGGGACCTGTCCATGTTATTTCTTGCATACAATAAATAGTTTTGCATGATACCTCCTTCTTGAAGTGTCAAAGCGTATTCGCCTGAAGAGCATCTTTCTTTGAAACATTGGGTGTTACCTGAAATCTTTATTGAGAGAAATGGGGTTATTGGTTGAGGGGGTGTACACCCTTCTCAAACAACAACCACAATCCTTGTCAGGTTGTACTACAAAAATTACTAAATTAACCTGTACTTAACCTTTTGGTAACTTGGTACAAAAGCAGTCAGGCTTAACTTACAGGCAATGTTTAAAACATTTACACACCACACTAATAAAGTGAGAGCACAACATAAAAAAAGTTAAAAACCAAATTTAGAAAATATATTGATTTAAAAATAATTTGAGACCAAAACAACAAAAATCTAATCAGTAGAACTGGAGATATTGAATGTTAAAGGTTGAGATAAAAGTAGCTTCAAAAGGATCAAAGTGCCAACTGAGGGTATCTCGTTGCTCTCGACCGGAACAAAGTCTCACATTTAGGCCGGCCATAATGGAGCGCAGGCTGAGCACAGGACCAAGTTTGGCCTACTGAGAATTGCACCTTGTAGTTTATTTCCAAAATAACAATACTGAATTCATTGGTTCATAAATCATGTAACAAAAAAACACATCCTGTGTAATATGGCTCTATTTTGCCGTCTTGGGTTAACATTATAAACCACTATGATTCTTTGGTTAGAAGTTTTACCACATAATTTGATGATTTCACAAATTAATTTGTTTCCAGCTCAACTGGATGAAAATGATCCTGCCAGAGAATTTGCCACATAATATGTATTTCTTTGCTGCATAATGTGTTACTCCATGCTGCAAAATCCTTGTAACTTTGACAATGGTACAGCTCTTTAGAGATTTTCGGGGGATGTCATTACGTTCGCGTAATTCTACCATATTTGCTTGATTATTGCAGCCAAGGGATCCTTAAAGCTATGCAGACACATTTTAAATCCAACTTAGCATCTCAACTGTTATCCTCCTCTTGTAGATAACATATTCTTTGTTTATCGCAGATAACCTTTTTTGTGTCGACCTGGCTGTCACTTGCTTTACAGGATTTGTGTACTTTGAAAACTCAAGGTTCTTGAAGAATTAAATGATAGTTTCCCTTGACTTAGAACCTCTGGGTGCACACTGAGATATTTTATAGTGGCCAGAAGTATCTGCAGATTGGCACTTCTCAAACCCAACCCTCTTGAAACAAAAGAAAATAAGCATTGATGAAGCTGCACGCTTGCCTTGAGTGCAGGGTAAGACGTTTGTATTCTCACACAAAGTGGATGATGAATTTATGAATACCTTTTTCATTTTTTAGTAGGACAGTGATGGCAGACTCTGAATATTAGGTACCAGAAAGCGATAATTCACAATAGAAGTGCATAAATGCACAAACGTAAAAGCCAGGATTGCTCAAGAGAGAAACGCAAAAGAACTAACAAAGTTTGGCAGCAATAAGGTGCAGAAGAATATTACATATCCTCCAACTACTTTCCCTTTAAATACTTGCTCACTGTTTTGCTTCACATGGACTTGTTATATTTTTTAATTTCTCCAGCCGCTCTCACCATATTCAAAGAGGGCGGTATTTACATTACTCTCGCCTTGTTGCGTCACAAACTGAATGGCATATTTACAGTTCCAGCGCATCTTTCTATCTCCCAAGGGCAGAGAAGTAGAGGAAGGAGTGTGAAATGGGGAAGGATATAAAACTGAATAGGAGAAATGTCCTCTCATTCTTGACTTGCCTACAGATCAGCTCTTTTCTCGAGGTATCACATGCCTAAAAGGAGCATCCAGAAGAGGAAGGATTGACAAATAATGTAGAAGACCTCTTTCTCCTGGCCCACCATTACTAGAGTGCAGCAGCCTCCCTCACCACATCCCTTCTTTTCCAGGGACCAGGCCTTAGGCTAAGCTAAGACAAAGTGAGGGTTTGAGAAGGTCTATTGAAAGGTTTGCCATCTTCGTTTAAATTCAATTTATCAATCGCCGATTCTTATCCTCTCAAAAAAGAATTACAAATGTACAGGAATGCAGAGATTACCACTAAAGAAGCAATTATCACACAAATCATTACTAATAACCTTATCATGTTTATTATAGCACTCCCTTCATACTTTCAGCTTCAAATTGCTCCAGATAACAAATTTCCCCATTGGTTAAGTGAGGTTCATAAAACTAACCTTGAAAGGCTGCAAAATTGAGGTGGCCTCGCAGGGCTAGAATCTGTTTATCTGTAGGATAGATTCAGATTGATGGAGGGTGCCGAACCAGCCAGAAGATAACTATCAGTTACACAAGTGGCATGATGTGGCTTTCCCCATAGTTCCCTTCTGGCTGTGCTGTATCACTCTATAGCTTTCACCCAGTGGCATAACAAAGAGCCCCACAGTGCGGGGGCCCCTAAGTTCCAGGGCCCCCTCAGTACAGTACATTGTGCACAGGTGCAGGCCCCTGACTGGGTCTTGGAGGATGGGGGCCTCCTCCAGGTACTTGGCAGGGGGGCAACCTCAAGTTTCATTATGTGACTGCCCTCACCATTACTAAACAGTGGCGAGATCAGTGTGTAACATTTGTGGAGGAAGAATCCTGACCCAGGGAGATTGGGTGTTGCAAAACACCTGCCAAGGAAAGTTTCTGAATGTAATCCTAAGATTTCTTTGCATAAGTGGGTACCGGGTGCTAAAGAACCCATTCTGCATGGGCATTTTAACTTTATGTGGCTATGATAGTGTAGAGGGGGACTAGAAAGCATTTTCTATTAGCGCTTACTTAATTCTCATTGTACCTTCTATGTACACATGGAGATTGCCACATGCTGGTCACATCAATTGTAGTTAGGAAAGGCTCCCTTGATGTCCCTGGGTTATGACTGGGTTCATCTGAGAGGTTTCAGTACTCATCCCAAACATTATTGCAAACCTCTATAAAGCACCAAACAAAGGCACACCCACTTCCAGTGTGCAACATTGGAATTTCCCTAATCTTCACAAGTGAACATGCCAAAGGCAATGACAAAAAAGCAAGAGGAGCAGACAAGAGGAAAAGTCAGGCATCCATGTCTATAATTATCTCTTTGTTGTGTTGAAACCCTGGGTGAAGCCTTCTGTGCCAACACCCATCTTCGTAAGTCACCCCTTCTGAAAAGATTTACAGGAACAGGAGTAATAGCTGTGAGCTACTAATTCCAATAAATCATCCTAGGGCGCAATAGCCGAATATATAGGAAAGTGCAAAAACTGGAAAGTTAGGGGATCGTTTAAAGTTGGTCAGGCTATGGCCCCTGCTTCACTGGCAGGGGACTGCCAGCCCTATTGTAAGACCCGCCTGCCAGACATGGGCTTTACTGCCTTTAGAGCATCCAGCAGTTCAGTGGTTGCTCTGAAGGCAGAAGAGTATGAACTACTGCCAGCTTCCCCCAAGACTCATGTTATTCCTTTTCATATCCGATATCACCTTCTTGGAGGTGTTCCTATCCCATCAACGGATTTGGACCACAGCTGCCGTACCAAGGCAGTCATAGATTCCACTGAGACTCCCAAATAGGAATGGGACACTCCTTTCACGCACATATTTGTGGTTCATAACAGGTCATAAAAGATTACAAAAGCTTTTTTTAAATTAATTTTTCGAATACAGTTTTGCTGTTGAAAGCCGTATGATTTTTCATGTCGCAGGGTTTGCGCCCACAAGTATTTTTTGGATGAAGGGCCTAATATTCTTGGTGAGTCCTTTGGCATTGAAGTAGGCCTTTTTCATGCCACAGCCATAGTATTTCCTACATAACTAGGGATTTCCACATTTAACTACACAATCTACTTTATGCAATATGATCTATATCATGCAACAAAGACACATTTGTTCGCTCAAAAAGATTATTATCAGTTCTGGTTGTGTGCTGCTCGAGTCACATTCCAAGGTTAATTGGTTAGCATTCACTAATTATTTGGGCATTAAGGGGGTGATTATCTCACTCAAATTGTACTAATACTCCCTAGAGATGGACTGAGCAAAAAAGAGTTTGATATGTGTGGTAACTCAAGATGCACCAACTGTAATTCTGTTAAGGAAAGAGTTGAAGGCACACCTCTGTAAAGAATACTACATCATGTTGAAATAATAGTCCACTTCCGATCCCAGATCCCAGCTACTCTTTCTGTAATTTGATGTCTATCTTTGTATTTTTCCATGTACAGATTTCTGTATGTTAGATAGAAGCACTTTTTCATGCATATACTTTCATTAAAGTCCTTTGAATCCATGATGTGTCTGTTTATAGGCTTTCGAGAAGCTACACTGATGCTTTTTGATATAATGAATGTCATGTGTGCGGAGATAAACGTTTGTAAATCTAAATGGACTGTGCCTTATGTCTAGTAAGTGGGATGTGTGTCATTAACTATTACTGTCATATTTAAAGTTAATGCTGGCACCCACCTTTGGTGACATTGGTAAGGAATTATCCATTCTTTCTTATGAACATAGTTGGCTTTACTGTTCATGTCAAATCAGTCTTATATTATACTGCTCTCAGAACTGTACTGATTTTAAGAAGAGCCAAACATTTAGAAGAGTCCAAAGCATTTGGCATCATTTCAAGTCTGGTATCTTGGATGATAAATCTTCTCACAGTACTTTCCTGTAGGGTTGTTTTCTTTGGACCCTGATATACAAAGTCCTTTTGCTTTCACAAATTATTTGATTCACAGGGTTCCTACCATAAAGGGGTTTTTACAATGTACTAAACAGCTTTTGTGGTTCCTAAAATCCTTGCAACTCATGCTAAATCGCAGTTAGGAGGTTGTGGCAAAGGATCGTCCCATCCCTTGTTTGCGATTTGCAATAAGATGCATCAATGGTTTTAGGACTGCTTTTGCCAACACAAACCATTGAGAAGTTTCCGACAACTCAAAGGAGGTGGTAACTTGTTCATAAAAAGAAAGCTGTCTGATGGACAGCTTTCCCTTCTCAAACTGTATCGGTCCACTGCCTGCTGTTCATGAAGTCTCTCCAAACAGATTTTTTTTTTTTTTTACAAAGCAGCACCTGTTGGTATGAGGAATAGGTTCTCCTTCTAAAGGGGTTTTTCTTTTGGAGAATTTGATAGCAGTCATGGTGGCATACTATCCCTTGTAGACCACCATCATTAAGTTCAAAGCCAATCACAGGGAATCGCAAATGACCACCTTCCTAATTAACATTCTTTAGGCATGTCATTCTGCAACCTTGGCAAATAGGAATTTTGTGATGGGACCTTTAGTACATAAGTTACATCGCAAAATTATAGCATTGTTGCAGTTTTCGCAAACACCCATTAGTACATCTGGCTCATAGTGCTGCAAAAGACAGATTTAAAAATAATAATTTGCTATGGTTAAATAGATTTCCGGGAAGACGGCCGCCAGGTAGGTCTCTGGCGCGCGACTACATTGAACTTAGCCACGTTAGTCAAATGGTCCCTTTTGTCCCAAGGAACCCGATCTCTATTATGGGAGGGTTTGCCTATTTAGGTTTTGATTTTTCTTTTTCTTAAACCTTATTCAGGTGTCTATTGTAGGTTAGGAGTTACCGTTTGGTCCTGATGAAGCACCATACGATCTGTAGGGACACTTAGGGCGCAAAACATGTTGACCATAGAAATCAGCTAAAGGGAGATTTTCCTTTTTAGTCTGGTGTTGTATGTAGAGTGGCAGAACTTTATTCCCTCCCCACTCCTGTATGTTTTTAACATTGACCTAGAGTCTCCACACCAATTAAAACAGGTCGTTCGGAGGCCCAAGAGCCAATTTTAATCTTCTTTTCTCCTGCTTTTCCTTGAGGGTACGTTTGAATCAATTCCTACCTCTATCTTGGCACACACTTTTGACTAAAGATCTCCGGCAAAGTGCCCTTTTGCGGGGCCCGTCAGGCATTGCAGCGCCGGCCTGACGAGGAGCTAGTCCTATGATGAAGCATGGCATCCACTGGATGTGTGAGGGCTTTTGCTTCTAATTTAAGAAGTGTCCATGTTTTGAACCTGTGTTCTCTTTATTTACCTCTATAGGAACAGTGAACTCATTTTTGTTTTGTTTAATACCCAGCGAGGCCCGTACATTGGACCTTCTAAATCTCCCCGTCCCTCTTGATTTTTGTTAAACAGATTTACAGGCATGCCTGACAAGACTGTGTACAAATAGATCTGTGAACTTCTGACTTGTGGCAGTATATATATATATTTTTTTACAAAAACTATTTTACATTGGCAAGTAGTAATCACAGTGGTAATATGGTAGTGCTCCTGTGCATCAGTGGAAGGCAGATTTGCTCATTATTTGTCTCAGGAAGTTGGTTATTAACTTGGGAAGTGGTTACATTTACCAGTTTAACAAACGCACCTCGGTTAGGTCTAAACAAACTTCTAAGAGAAACTCTACTCAGCTGCCGGCAGCTGAAGCAATACCCTAACCTAATATGTTAGGTTCAAGGAGTACCAATTCCAGAGTTTTACCTTTGGATTTTTTTTTTTTTTTTTCAAAGTGCCCCGCCGTGGCAAGGCTGGAAGTTGCAGCAAGGCAGGGCTCCACATATCGTGATACCTTTACAGTGAAGCCCTGCTGAACCTTTTTACCGGACTGTACACATTTCTGAGTACGCCAAATCTTGCTATCTTGCCCTTTAAGGGTGCTCCCTCCCTGGGTCAGCTCAGCTCCTTGTTCTGGTGCTCTAGAGATGCAAAAAATGCTAAATCTTACTGTGGGGAAAGTGCTGAAAAAGTTCACCCTGGTCACTCTTTCAGCCCCAGTTTCAAATGGTAAACTTGTAGGCATCAGGTCTTTCTCCAGCCAAGGCTCGAGTAGTGTCAGTGGTTATCTCAGCTTTACTGAAGTCACATGCCCTCTTTCTTTGTGTGCCTTTGTAGGAGGTAACAGGAGACCAACCAAGTAGTCCTTGAGAGCAGGTCCAGTCCCTGGGTGCTGGAGTCAGGCCTAATTTTCTAATAGGAGCCAGTCAGTCTCTTCTTTCTTCTAGATGTTTTCTTCCCAGCTCCAGGAATTGTCTGAGGAGGTGATGGTGAGGTGTTGATCTTCCACTATGCTCCATTTAGTGATTGGAGAACTCCCTAAATCCATTCATAAGTATTTTAATGTGGAATACCCATCTCCTGTTTTAGCACTTCCTTTGCTGGTTTATAGCAAACCTACCTACCTTGAGTCTGTCAACCAAGATTGCTTCCACCATTCTTCATCTCAAGAGCTCTGAGTCTTGCCATACCATTCTCCTTTGGAGATCCCCTCCTCTTGCCCAGAACCAGCCAGGACTAAATCCCTCCCATGGTAATGGTGCCTGAAAGTCTAGGGTGGCATGGGAATGAATGGTAGCAGTTTCTTACAGCCAGGGACAATGGAATTATGCAGCATGTGAGGGCCAAATTATGCAGCAGAAATTAGTACATTTTGCATCAAGAAAAGACAAATTATTTGCGGCATGATTAAAAACATTTTGATTCATTATTTTGACATTTTTAAACTTGGTAATGCTGTCTTGTTATCGGTTGCACCTCATAAGGGCCAGTTTAATACCCAAATATAGCAATAAACAACAGAAAGGTGATTAGTCCAGCTTTGCAAAGGGCCTTCCACTGTGCAGCTACCCATGAGTAACTTTTGAACTAGAAACAAGATTTTTGTTAAAATATGCAGATTATGCGGCAGATGTTGGATTATGTGGCAAATGGGGGGGTACCATGTCCTTTTCCTAAATTCTTCATATACATTTCTTAATAGAATGTGTTTGTGTATAATGTTCTTTCTTAGGAAGTCTCTGTTTAAGTAGGTGAGTTCAAATGCATAACTTATTTGATGATAATACTAAAGAAAGTGCCACATAATTTGCCTTAAATAGTATAACACAGTACATCATTTAGTCTTTGAGAAGAGCCTTCTAAAAGAGAAAAATCAGTTATTGTAAAAAACATGATGTAAATAATAATGATAATACTAATGCAGTAATAATAAGCATTGCTTTTTATATCATGTTTACCTTCACAATGAAGTCAGGTTTAACGGCTCAGATGGCTAATAAATCCAGTGGAGGCCGCTACATTTTAAAAGTGGTAGGGCACTTCAAAATAATTATCTTCTGCATCACACCACACGTTTGGCTCAGCTGAAAATACATTCCAATGTTCGTCCTGCCTTGCACTGCTTCCTGGTTAATAGTATCAAAGCCAATCCCAGCACTGCTCTCTTGCTGCGTGCAAATAGAAACATCACAAGAGCAGTGCTAGGATTGGGTGGAGCAGGCAAACACAGAGCTCCATTGGAGACCTACAGGGCTGTGCCTTTGCTTCTCAGCTGACTTTCAGCTGTGGATTGCAGAAGCCTGAACTGCGCATGTCAGGCTTGCCACAGTGAAAACATGTGCCAATCTGACATGCGTAGTTCAGATGACACAGCCTCAGGTCGTCCCAGGGAACTGCTGCGATGCATTCGAGAGGTTGAAGGTCAACACCCCCACACCCCTATGGATGAACCAACCCTCAATAAATCCACTTCTAAGATCTATGTTCGACCCTTGGGTCACAGGGCCAAATCCCAGCCGGTCCACTCAGTCATTCATCTTCTAAATGGTTGATTAAATGAGTATCATTGAGCAGGGGTGGTAATAATACCAATACACCCATGGGGGAGTGTGTGGCACACAAAAACATATTATGTTATGTAGTGTTTAGCAGTTCTTTAAGTTTTGAACTTGGGAGAAAGAAAGGGTTTGTTTGCCTAACAGGATTCGAACCTGTAAAGTTCAGAGTACACCAGATGTCCACAGATGGCACTTAATTCGCTCTGCCATTTCTCCACATCCACTGTGGTTATAAACAACATGCTTTTACATCGTATTGCATTCACCTCATTGGTATTATTCAAGCAATGCGTTTTCAGCACATTTGAATCCTCTTTGGGGGCATAAAAAGTATATGAAATTAATTTTACATTAGAGAAAGCGACAGACTCAAATTCTGCATATCACTGTAATTAGGTGTGATCACAATTGCCAATTAATTCCTGATTGGACATATCCTATTCATTAAAGTACATTGATTAGTGCATCATTATTTTCAACACAGCAATTAAAACCTGGTTTGGAAGCATGGGACAAGCGTCCCACATCACTGTCTTTGCAGTGATACTTTTTTATTCTAGATCGCCATGTCCCCGATGACCTTAAACGAAATACCTCTTGAAGTCATCAGGGCTCGGGAGGGCGGGGGCGGTCTGTCGGCTTTCTAGGCCATGCTTTCTGTCTCCCCCGTGCAATAAAATAATAACCAAGGATCCAATTTGTGAGAAGTTTCAGTTGTGATGTCGAATTATCCGGGCTGTCAGCATTTAGAAAAGGACAAGAGAAGTGAGCTATATCCTTAAATGGATAGGCATAATGTAACTTTGAACAAAATTAGGAGGGGGGAGAAGGACAATTCAAGGTCAAGGTGCGTGGTACAGTGACCTCAAAAGAACAGAAATAACAAGAATAGATGATGAACCGATAGTTTATTAAGACCATAGAATTTTAATTAAAGGACAGTTGATATATAAGATTCCAAAAAACACCACAAAACAAATAAATTGTTATAATTTTCTATTTGCACATAATAATTAAACAGCCTAAAGCAGAAATTACACATTTTTTCAAAGGATTTTTTGTTTGCTGAAACTGTAGCTCAAGTACCATACTTAACACTAAAAAGTGGCTTTAAAAAGCAATGATGAAGATTGACTAGAAATATATAGTCATGTCAAATATGCTGAGTCGTATATTTTCCCCCTAGAGGACACCAGAAAAGCCTCTAGTAAATTGCAGTGCATTCATTGTACATGGATTTGAAAAAAATAGGTTATGGCCAAACCTAACTTTAAAAAAATGTATAATGTCTCATATAGGAGGTAATTACATGAAGTATTTTCTGTTTTTCTTGCTATGTGGTGAACGTTGTGGAAATCTGATTGCGGCCAATTTTTCAGAGTGCCCTGTGTAATGCTCTCCTGCAGAGAGTGATGATAACTGGCTTTTCTTCGTACTACCACCGAAATGAGCCAAACCCCATAAGGTAGAACAAGTTAGACAATGATATTTAAAAGTTGTTTAGTAAACACAATAAAACGGTTTTCTGGTTAATCTCCTCCTAGATTTACAGGAGGATGTGTTATGACCAAAGCTACACCCGGTTGACGAGCCCCAATAGGGTGAAACCGGTCTTTTGGATTTCTTTTGTTTGTTCTGGGAGGACCTGGCCAGGCAGGTCGGATTGGACTGTTCTCATTGCAGCAGGATCAAGGCTGATTTGCATATGACTGGGACCAAAGTAGAGTCGCATGGCAGGCAAAAGAACGATGGGATGAAATGCTACCCAAGCAATTGCCGGGGAATAGACTTTTTGTAAGCATTCCTTCTATTACATTTTGTGTGTTCTAAAGCAGAAACTGCCACCAAAAGACACAGCCTTCAATACTTCCAAGATCAACCGAGTACCACTAGATGGGGTAATAGTAACAGCTGGTATACAACAGTTAAAAGTTGGACAGGTAGGGTTTGAAGAGTTGAATTAAAAGCAAATTAATATTAAAATCAGGGTATTGTTTCTATATTGAGGCTGTTCTCCAAATGAACGTGTGTTTATTCAAAACCAGTACTCACTGATTGACAGTCCAGTGTAAATTTCAGAGCACAGTAATTTGACCAAACAATTGAAATGAAAACTAAAATTTCCTAGGCCAAAGTGCTGTGAAGTAGCATTCTTCTATTTGAAGCACATTTGGTCAAAGTTCCAAGCTCAGGCAGTAAATGTTTGAGTCTTAAAGAGACTGTGAGTGTAGCCAAATATAGAATGGATCTCCAGTAGTAATGGGCTATCTTCCTAGTGTTGCGTAGGCTCTCATTATTCTAATGGGACTACTGGATTTTGAGCAGCAAGATCATCTACGGTGTAGGAGACTGAGTCCGACCCACAGTGGGTGACACCTGTCGCTCCAAATCAGGGTTTTTCTCCGGCTAACTAGCAGTGCCTCATCTCTACCAGAAGGATAGGGATGATTGGGCAGCCGAGCGCATGACATATTAGGCTTCTCAGGGAAGTCGTGGTCACTCAGGTCACATCCGGCTCTCTCATTCACAATACAGTCTCGTATATAAATGACAGACAGAAGCAGTATATGTTTCAATGATAGGATTAATAAAACAACTGCATCTTAGATAGCAAAGCGTGAGCTGCAATAACCAGGACGACACAACATGACAGTATTAAAATGGTGACGAGAAGAGTGAAGCCTAAGAATAACGGTATCATATTGTCACTATGATCGAAAGATTATTTCCTATCTAAATCATAATCTGAGCACAGCATGTTAAGCTCTAATTCTGCCTTTCAGGTTCCCCCAGGAGGACATCAACCCTCCTACCTGAGCAAAGGCCTGTAGTCTGCGTTAGCATCTGTAGCGAAGCAATCAGCATACAGTTGTGGTTCCCTGGCTGGAATCTCCCTCTCAATGTGTAAAGGGACTAGGAAGTGTTTTTGTAATAACTCCAGCTGATGTTCTAAGAAAATGTCCCTACGTAAGGATGTGTATTTTCTATGTATGTTGGAGACTAAACTTCTACCACGTTCACCGGGTCGGTTGAAAGTGGTTCAAAGCCAAAACTAAAATCTCATAGCTAAAAGCTCAACCTAAGATATATGTAAAAACCACGTCAATTTGGACAAGTTAAAAGGACACACAAGCCTACATGGCAATTTAAAAATGAGCATGTGACTTCGAATCAAATGGACATGTCAATTTAGAGAAATTCCAAACTAGGTACGAGTCATGGAGAACAAGAGATCTTCCACTTCGGCAGATGTCAAAGCCGGAAAGTCCTCGCCAAAAAGGATCAAGGAGCAAGTGTGTTCCATAGCCCCAGTGTCAGCCAAGGCGGCACCCCGTGGAGTGTTCATTGATGAGTTGTTGACAACTTCCTCCAGGAAGGGTAACTCATAATTAGCTTCACGCAGCAAACGCAACCTCAACACGCATGTCTGATAATGAACCCTCGGCGAGAACATCAACAGATCAGCATCTACTTAAGGAAAGTGGTGCTGTGAAAGACAGACTTCCAGTGCATGCTCGAAAGAGCACCAGAGGCACCGGAACACGGGCTGCACACAATACAAAACCGGTCTGAATGACAAAGACCAGTCACACTCCAATTGCTCCAGGAGTGTTGTTCCAAACTACTGCATTATTCGCTCACAACACAGCTGCGCTGATGGGAGCGCCGTCATTTCTCCTCTTTGTGGTGGGACAGCCATTGGTTTATAAACAACAGCAACTGCAGGATGCCAGCTAATAAAGCCAAAGTTATCGGAAATCCCCCAAAAATACTACAGAAAATTGAGTGGATAGCTGAAGGTATCAAACCGAATATGGAGGAGAAGGTGTGAACGAAACCAGAACCAACAGCTTTGAAAAAATGTGCGATTCCAGTTGTACTGGACGCATGAAAAATTCGTCCCACGAGTTCACCAAAGTGTCTCGTAAAATTCGTATTTAACAGGGACTGTATTTCTGCTGATGACCTGGCCACTTGAAGTGCGTAGGTCTCGCGCGCAGATGAAAGGGCCACATGCTTTTGAAACAATAAAGCTTTGAGTCTACTTGTCAAAATTCATGTTTGAAGTAGGAATGTAAGCCCAAATATCAGCTACCTCCCTAAATTTAGTGGGGGGAAACAGTACGTTAACGCAGCATGTAACGGCCTTAGAGACCGAAACAATGTAAACTATTCCCGCCCGCATGCCACAACAGCCTTCTCTATTGTGAAGGACGTAGCTGCCGTTTGAAAGCACCTGGAACGTAGGTCTAATCAAGGGGACTGGAAATCCCTTCAGATAACAAGCCAAGTTTGCAGCAGAGGTGTTACATGCCCCATGCATGGACAGCTGTTTACAAACCTTCGAATGGCTGACTGAAGTCTCGCATTCACTACTGCCTTGAAAGACTTCTTTCATGCCACTGAAGCATTTGTATGAGAAGGGAAGCTCTCACACCTCATGAATGTAACTATCTCCCCGCTTTTCATATCTGCCTACCGGAATGTGTTTTAAACAGGAGGTGAATTGAAGTGTAGAAATAGGCAGATTAATAACCCCATGTATTAACCACTCAGCAGATGGTATTTCGGCTACAGTAAAAGGCAACTTTTCTAATTTGTCTGTTAAGCATGACATAAGTCGCTTCCTTCTTAGCCATCAATTGTTGTTGTCGCGTTAAATTAAAGGAAGAAAATATCTCCCTTGCACTGATGTGCTGCCATGGAACGTGTCCCGCCTTCAATGTTTAAAGTGTCCAACCCCACTGCATAATGGACCTGATCTGACTCTGTCCATGGTATAAAGAAGACATATCTGATTGTCTAATGTCTATAGCAGAAGAGACAATATTATTTATGGTGTATATCCGGTCGGACAAGGTGTTAATCACATTATCCACAACAGCTAATGCCTTTTTTAGATTTTCCTGATCTATTTGCCTTAATGAGGCAGCAGCATCTTGTTGGGAAAGTTTCCAAATTTCATAGTATACCGCATATAAGAAACGCTTCCTACATGGTGTTCTGGGGCCGGACAAGAAATCTTGTAAGTCAGTGGAGTTAGACAGGAGACTGAGGTGTTCTCTAACTGCGTCTAGTGAGGATGATTTTAGACACTGCTGGCATAATTTCCCCACACTATATGTTGTAATTATACCCGCATGCTCTGGTGATATATAGCGAGGGTCTGGCCTACTCGCCCTGAAACCCCCCGAGGAGTTAAGAAAATGTTGGTGACACCCATTTGGTATCTATTGGCCACAATAACCACCCTGTAGGATGTGTCAGTGAAGCATTAAATGTACCATTCTGGACCCACTCATCGAGCTCATTTTCAGTTGCATTTGTATATTTTTGCCATTTATAAAACTTTGCGGGGGCAGGTATACTGGGCATATTTAATTCCCTAATTTTAGCTACGCCCAAACAACTCGTCTGTTGTACTGTTTCATTTAAAAAGATAATTTGTACAGGAATAAGGCATGCTCTAAACAATGTTTCCTTTTCCTTAATTTGCCAATTTCTTGTTCCCCACACACACTTCAGATCAATAGATTTAAGCCAATATTCATATCCTTCTATCGATAACCGGGAAACAAAGTATTGTGAATATATAAATTTTGTATTGGTCAATAACATATGTATATCCTTAGTAGGAGGTAATTTAAAATAATTTGAGTTAGCATTTTTTTGATTGTGCCCAGAAAAATATGCAAACTTTTCAGAATATGTTTTAGAATTCCCTTGAGGCGGAGTCGGGCAATGTTCCCATTGCGTGTAATTAAAAACAGTTTTTGGACTCCCAGCTCTATGTATGAAATGGTGCCCATAATAATTATAGCAAAACATATCACCATAATTTTCTTTAAATTGGTAAACATCTTTGTTTTCAAAGACAGTATAATATTGCAATTCAGTCATCATAGAATCAACTGTTTTCACATCCCAATCATCAGAAACAATGCCTTGTATTATTATATCATTCATTGATAATTTAAACACGTACAGTATTTGAATAACGTCCGTGGGACCATATATATCAAACATTACATTGTCCCAAACAATCCCATCGGGAATTGGCACTGCGGAAATGTTCACAAAAGATAAGTCTCTTCGGACTTTATGTGATGAAAAATGTGGTTTCAAAACCTCCTCCACCAGTGCAACTGTCGATCTTTCAGGTAAAAAATGAACATGTATTTACAAGAAAAAGGTAATGACAAAACCAATCCAAAGTAGAAAGGCCAGGACAGTCAAAGACAGCCATTGATAGTTCCATGGAAAAATAAAATACGTTTCTTTAAGCCAGTTTGTTAGCTTATGTGTACTTGACAAATCAGCTGTTGAAGAGGCAAATGTGTCTGAGAAATCATCGTGGAAGTCGGCAAACTAACCAGAGGCAGTTCGTGCAAATGGCAGAGCCATTGTCAGTGGTGGAGTTGGTGCCTTCTGCGGTGGCACACTATAGACAGCACCATCCGTTTGGCTTGAAGTCGAGTTGACTTGGTAAAATGTTTCTAAATTAGTTGACATTAGTGGAACTAATGCAAGATCATCTTCCACCCTCCCCATGCTCGGAGAGGTGTTGGTGTTGGTGTAAACAACTTGTAGAGGAACTTCTTTGCCAGTAGTGAGAGGGATTCGGGAACTACTGGATGTTCCTCTTGGTCGACTGTGCAGGATCGGCCACATGGTGTAGTCTGACATTGTCAATGAGACAAAACGATTTTCTTGCCACCTGCCAACGGTAGTAGAATAACAGTTCTGGTACCGTGTATTCCTAGTACAGGGACTGGTGCTCGATAAGAAGGGCCAAATTCATTTTTCACTGTGACTTTTTCACATACAAGATCCCCAGCTCTGGGAATCCAGCCGGTAGATGTTGGTCACATCCTTAATTCCTGTGGAGGCGGCACTTTTGGAACAATTATCATCACGGAACTGTTGCAATTCCTGTAAGACAGTGACACGTTCATTTATGTCAAAAGGTGTTTCTGCTGCCTCCACGCCAGGACCATCAAGTTTCGGAACATACATTCGAGTTCCGAACAGGCACTCATATGAAGTACAACCTCCCAGGGACCACCTAGGCAGATTATTTAGTGCTCTCTGGACTCCATACAGGTGGTTAAGCCAACTACGACCCGTACCTAAGACTCTGGCTGTTAAGGATTGCTTTAAATTGCGGTTTAATCGCTCCACTACACTATTTCCCTGGGGATGAAATGGAGACGAGTACTGGAGTTGGACCCCCAACTAAGCCATGGAGTCCCTGAATGCCCTTGAGGCGAAAGCAGGGCCCTGGTCCGAATGCAAAGCCGCAACTGCATATGTACCAATAAAGACTCGCAAATCTTCAATAAAAGTCCGAGCATCAGCCGAGCGTTGTGGCCACACCCATACAAATCTGGAGCATGAATCAACAGCTACTAAAATATATTTGTATGCACTATCAGGTCCTAAGGGACAGCAGTGGTCCAAGTACACACATTGTAATGGTTTGTTTGAAATCAAGAGTGATGTCTGAGGCGGGCGCTTGGCAGTGGAAGCTTTGATTTGTTGACAGATGTCACAACAAAGGACATACTGCTTAGTCTCCTTATAGAGACCTGGCCACCAATACCGGGCCTGTAAGATCGAAATTGTAGCCGCCACCCCTTCATGTGCTGCTTTAATCAATTGTGATCTTATGTCTTTGTTGGGGATGTTTCGTACAGCTACGACTGGTATCTTAACTTCAGCGTTCAGCATGCTTCCCATACAATAGTGATATTTGTTAGGAAATCCTTTAGAATATGGCGTATCATCAGCCGTAGTGGTCACAGCAGCCCAAATGTCTGCGTCTGGTTTGGAACTCAAGCGAGTCACTGCAGCTACAGTGGCTACTGCCACTGCTGACTTTGCGGCTTCATCAGCCAGTATATTTCTAGCAACATGTATTCCAATGCGCTGGTGTCCAAGTGTGTGTACAACATGGACATTAAGTAGCGTCTCTTTCAGGTCAGCTACTTTCCCCCACAGTAGTCTGTGTTTAATGGTGTTGCCTTTGGAATCTCTGAACCCATTCTGGCGCCAATAATGCAGGTATTCATTAAAGCATTGGACACAATTATATGAATCACAAACAATCAGCGTAGGTTGTGCAGAATCCGTGTGTTCCAATGCCATCAGCAAAGCTTTTAGCTCAGCCAATTGTGCTGTACAATCCCCTAGGGTTTGTGCAAAGGTATGTAGATGACAAAATGTATTGCCCTCCATGTAGCCACTTACGACTGCGCAAGCAGCAGAATATTGATGTTCAGTTCCAATTGCAGGTTATGCAGAGCCATCGGTGTACATGACTCTATGATATTGCTCAATAGGCGAAGTATTTGCTGGAACTGGATATTCTATTTCATATTGTAAAAATTCCTGAGTTTGTAACTGTGGGTCAAAAATGTAATCTACATCAGTGGCTGTCAGAGACGTAGCCCATTTTATCCAACGTGGATTTAATGCTTTTGCGTTTGGAACGCTAGCTTTTGCAACAGCCTCTAGGGCTGGGATTGGAGAAATGAAAATAATGCGTTTTCCTTGGGCAAGAGGTCTTTCTTTAATGACAGCCATCTGTACAGCGTGAGAATTTTCTCTGTGGGAGAAAAGCGTTGTTCTACTGCTGAGTACAAATGCGATTTGTATGCAATCGGGACTGTCTCACCTTCATTAAACGTCACATAGGTGAAACTGATGGCCCCAGCTATTACTCTGATGACCAAATGTGTTTTGTTTTCTTCCGTATGTAGGTGTTGTGCTGCAAGCATATCTGTCTGCAACTCTCGAAGTATACGTGTATGTTCAATTGTCCAGAATTTACTTGAAAAATCAGGATGTATTAAGTCATATAAAGGTTTTATGCGTGAAGCATAATCTGGAATGTAGGTTCTGCCAAACTTTAGGAAACCCAATAGTGATTGGAGTTTTTTAATCATGTTCGGTGGTTATAACTGTGCGCATTTCTCTAAGAATTGTGGCGCTGGTCTCTTCCCTTCACTTGATAGCTCATATCCTGAGAACAGGACGATGAGGAAGGCTATTTTTGTTTTTCTGAAGTTAAATTTGTATCCAAATTCAGCAAACCCTACAACAATGTGGGCTACCCGTCTTAAATGTTGTAGTAATTCATCATCCGTGAGATAGATAACATCCACATAGGACAATGCTTCAGGGTCTATCTTGTGCAATATAGCAGTGACACGAGCCGCAAACAGTCCTGGGCTGCTCTTATACCCCTGAGGTGAACAACAGAATATTTTCTGGGAGCCTAGTGAGCTGAAACTTGTTAAGTCTCTATTCTCATTCTGGCAGAAAAACTCATTGGAAATGTCTAGTGTTGTTTTGTATTTTTTTTACACTATATTGTTCATTAGTGCTGTGCTATGCAAGTTTTGGCTAGCATAGGTGCGTGTATGACCGTTTAAATGTCTGTAGTCTAAGACTATTCTGTATCAATGGTCTGGTTTAGCTACGGGACTAATGGGTTATTCATTGGCGAGACACAGGGCTCAATCACACCCTGGTACTCTAATTGCGTGAGTATTTCTCTCACTGGTGCTTTTGCTTCATGTTTTATAGGATACTGCGGTTGTGGCCGAGGTTCACTTTTAATTGGAATTTCATGGTAGGGGGATTCTTTATCCCATCCCACGTGATGTCTGTATAATGCAGGTGCTTGTGCCAAAGCCCATTCAATGGAATAGGATTCCGCGAGTTCCCCTGGAACCAGGGGTGAGAAAGAAGGCTTAATGACTTCTTCTCCATTTGAGCAGGTACGGACAAAGTCAGGTGGCCAATCTTGTTCAGCCAACAAGACATCATATACTTTTACTATGCGATCCCAAAAGATTGCATCTGTTGTGCATTCAATGTCTCCTTCTAACTGTAACGTTACTTTGTACACCCTATCAGGTGTGGAGACACGCATGTCCACAGTTTCTACTTGTACAAAGTCATCAGTTGCTTTCACCTCCAGATTCTCTAGAGGATTCCGGCGAACAATTGTGACCTCTACAGCTCTGTCTAGCAAGGCTAGAGCCCAATTCTTGTTCTTCAAGAGGACCCTCTTCCTGTGTGGCATGTCAGACTGCGACTGCTGCCATTTTTTTCTTTTTAAATTGTTGTTTTTGTTGGGCGGGTTTCTCTTCCTTTTTAACAGAAACCTCCGAAGAGCGTTGCGATTCCTTACTCGGTTTCACGTACTCTGTTCTTCTCTGTGATCGCCCACCTCTCTCATTTTTTTTTTCAGATGAGTCCTGAAAGGAACGAGATTGGCATGTATCAGTATATTGATATCTATCAGGCGTTTTTATATTATCTCTATTTCTGAGACTATACCTATCCTGTGGGGTCTCCATACGCAGAGATTCTCCCCTCTCTTTCTTAGGAGTTTGTTGTTTTTTATCCCAGCATTTCTTATTACCCTCAGGTGCTTGCTTGGGGGTATCTTTGTTCGATTTACCCTGAAATTGTGTTTTTTGTGGTCTGCCCCTAAGCTATCTCGACCAATACTTGAATAGGTCTCTGCTATTATTTTAGGCAGCTCTCGTTCTGATCCTGTTGTGGAACGTCACAAAGTCGCATGCAAGTGCGACCGCTTCCCCTTTGAGGTTACTTAAAATGATTGAAGATACTGTGGCAAAATTGCCCATCAATTGCATCCCCAAATCTAGGGCCGGGGCAGCCCCGTATTCATCTTGAATTTGTTTCAACACTTCCCGTAAGTTGGCAAGTGTCGGTGTACTGTGTGCGGTTGTATAGAGCATGGCAAATACCGTGCCCCAAGTATTACAGTTTTCTACTGTAGGGACCATCCCAAAAGGCAAGCACATTGTTAATATTCTATGTTTATCCTGAGGTCCCGTATGTGGAAATACTGCCTCCAGCGTATTAATTTTCTGTGCTAGCCAAAACTGAGTTTCCTCTCGTTTGGCTGGTACTTTACCCATGATGGAATGTACAGTTGCAGGATTTATACCTGGCGTTGCTGCATGTGGATGTGCTGGAGCAGCACGTGCTGGGTTTGTGTTTAGTGTTTGAATCACAAATTGTACTAATCGTCTATATATCGCTATTAATTCAATATATCAGCGACGAACCTCAGCTACTGCTAAATTTGCAACCGCAGTATGTGGTGTATAGGTGGCCAATAAAGGCCAGGTAGGACCATCATTACTTAGTGGACCTAACCTTACTGGTAATATTGTGGGGGGTAGGGAGCCATCAAGCCAATTATTATGTTCTTGATAAGATAGAGGTATCTCTAAATATGCATATGCTCTGTATTGTCCAGGCGCATTCGCTGGTGTATATTGGTAAAATGTATTTGTTTTACCATCAACTGCTGGAAATGTGACCCAAGAGTAAAAAAGTTCTGTTCTATAAACTGCATGGGCGTCTACCACGAATGTGACTGTACCTCCCTGGGCCGTTAGGCCATTCACTAGTAAATGTGCTGTTAGAGGTTGTCTCATATTAACTGCTATTTGTACCTGTTGGGGATTCGCCATGATAGTAACACTGAGTTCTGAGAAGGCACACCAAAATGGGGTTTTCCTTTTAAAGTTCAAGCTTGAACAACCTCCAGCTGTAGTGATATCACCTGCACAGCTGTGGTGGAAATCCTCAGCACCATGGACATCTCCACATACAGCATTGAGGTGTCATTATATATAATGAGACAGAGATGCTCCGGAGGACCCGAAAATTAGAGCCTGACCAAACGTTGGTGGCGCCATGTCGCGTAGGCTCTCATTATTCTAATGAGACTACTGGATTTTGAGCAGCAAGATCATCCACGGTGTGGGAGACTGAGTCCGACCCACAGTGGGTGACACCTGTCGCTCCAAATCAGGGTTTTGCTCCGGCTAACTAGCAGTGCCTCATCTCTACCAGAAGATAGATGACATATTAGGCTTCTCAGGGAAGTCGTGGTCACTCAGGTCACATCCGGTTCTCTCATTCACAATACAGTCTCATACATAAATGACAGACAGAGGCAGTATAAGTTTCAATGATAGGTTTAATAAAACGACTGCATCTTAGATAGCAAAGCGTGAGCTGCAATAACCAGGATGACACAACATGACAGTATTAAAATGGTGATGAGCAGAGTGAAGCATAAGAAGAACGCTATCATATTGTCACTGTGATCAATGGATTATTTCCTATCTAACTCATAATCTGAGCACAGCATGTTAAGCTCTAATTCTGCCTTTCAGGTTCCCACCGGGAGGACATCAACCCTCATACCTGAGGAAAGGCCTGTAGTCTGCATTAGCATCTGTAGCAAAGTATTCAGCAATCATCATACAGTTATGGCTGGAATCTCCCTCTTAACGTGTATTGGGACTAGGAAGTGTTTTTATAATAACACAGCTGATGTTCTAAGAAAATGCCCCTACGTAAGGATGTGTATTTTCTACGAATGTTGGAGACTAAACTTATACCACGTTCACCGGCAATGTACCAAACTGTAGCCTTGGATGAAGCACAGAGTGATCAAGAATGTCTTGTTTGAGAACACAGTGCTGACCTAAGCAAAAACAGTTAGATAGATGAAAATAAAACAAGACCGTAAAACTGGTTATTGTAAAAATAACAATGCGAAGCCGAATAAAATATATCTAGGTTAAAGTGCACAGCGGTAATGTGTCAAACTAACGTGCATAGAGCTATTTCTAAAATGGCTACACAACACTAGTAACATCCACATTTCAGAGACATTCTGCAGAGATAACTATGTTTGTTGACTGTCTTTATGTGGAGCTTGTCGAAAGATTTTGAAAATGTTCTTGTACTCACACATGATGTCAATCAGCCTGATTGTCAAAGATTGACTATAATGTCAAAACTTGCGTGTTCGATATTGTATATGCACCCTCTGGTTGCACGCATAAAGATGTAATTACTTATACTGACTATTGAAAGAATGCTGATGAACACTCCAGTTGTAGTGTTGACTTATGAAACCACAACGTCTAGATGTGTGTACCTTCGGAAGACATTCTATTTGAAAGGTATAGATTTATAAATCCATTACAGGACTTATCTGAGCCACTGTAGCCTGGTTCAGGTCCAGTTTTGAGAATCTGTAATGTTTTCAAAATCAGTGCCTGTTGAAGGGGACAGATGTGGCTAACTTACCTTGGTCATAAAGTTCAGTGTACACGAAGCCTATATTTTATCTAGCAGTTTCACCCTTTGTTCCACAAAGTCTGCGAAATATGAGAAAGTTGTAGTCTGGCAGTGATCCTCAAGCTGCTGCAGTGCATTTTTAATTTTCTTCCTATCCTGCAAGTTTCTATGTCTGTGTGGTAGCACCACTGATTACATAGTTTTGTTTGTTTAAAATGATACACCGTCCACCTTCATGGTGCCAATAGCCATGAATAGGTCTGCAAACTCTATAGACAGACCCTGAATGTGGTACTTCTCAGTTGTGAAGGTTAGAGGAAGAAGTAGCGAGCATCCCTCTGATCTAGCTGACAAATGTCTGCCACTATCTGTAAGCTTCAGATGCTAATAATAGAAGTATTCTAGCACTGAATGGCCATGCTAAAGACTGAATGCATGGGGAGCAAATCTCAGTCTCACTAGCCGCAGATTCTCTCATTCTGCATGCAAATATCTGGACATGCTATCATCATTGTATGGGATGATGAGCTTGTGTTAATTGCTGCTGAACAATTGATGCTTGATCTGGAATTTTAATTTCACTTGATATTAGTTCTTCACTTCATTGTACTAGACGGCCAAGATTATGAATCAGTTTCCTTGGTCATCAGTGGTTCTCTTATGCTATTTCCATTAATAACTGACTTCTGACTTTACTCTGCACACCTTGTTGTGTTGCTGGCCGGGCCTCACCAGTGTGGAGTGTGTGAGAAACAATGTGTGCCAAACAGTTCTCATCTCAGTTCATGCCTACCAGGGCCGGAATGGCCGTAGCGGGCATCGGGCGTGTCCCCAGGAAGCTGGAAGGGCATGGGCCAGCTTTTCGTCCGTGGGTGACAGTTGTCTTACTGAGGGCCGGTTTTGCAGTAGTGCTGCAATTTTGGCTTCCAGTAACAAAAGAGCAGAAGCAGCAGTGCTTCGCACGTCGCCCCCTCACCCAATCTCGGGGTTGGTCCAACAAAAGTGCCGGTGCTGCTTTGGGTTGCCAGTCTGGACCTGATGCCTACGAACTCTTTGGAAGGGTGTTTACTATGTGTGTGAAGCAAAATTTTGCTTGTCCTCATTTGTTGTCACTGACCATATTAGATTTGTGCCACCGCACATCTTTATTCTTGCGTGAACTGTATTGTGGGGTGTGCCTTTGCTGACAGTGGCCATTGCTGTGATTAAATTAACTGATTTTGGCTATTTCTGTGATGACATTGACCTGTTTTGGCTGTTTTCTAGATAGCTACATTAATGCATGATCTTTTCAGTCTGCTAAAATGTAAACTGTGAATGGTTTGCATTCGGGTGTACCTATCTATATCTGGGATTCCCCGCATGCCAACAATGACTTCAGCATGTGTTTCTTTCTAGCATGCTTGAGAATGAAATGCCAAAATCTATTGGGTTGTGACTGGAAGTAGGAGCAATGGTGGACTCCTAGTATGAAATATTTGTCGACTTCAGCAAAGTCAAAGTAGGTTAAAGAGTCTGAGTGCTTCTTCTAAGCCTGAAAGTCTCAGTGTTGTGACCCTGACCAGGTTTTCTTTTTAGACCTCTTACATATAGATGCAGCCTATAATTGAGGGAGACTACTACTCCTCGCAGCCGGTGGTGAGGAAATTCACAGTTGATAGCCCTGAATATATTTCAGGGACACTGTTTTTGTTTATTCTGTGCACTTACAGCAGTGGCAGCTCATTATCCATCGCCTGTAAAATTGTTTAATGTCCCCATAACTAATTCCTTATTTCCCCTCCCATGTCTGTGTACTGTGTGGCATGTTACATGTGCTGCATAGGCTGTACACAATGTGCAGGATGAATTGTGTTCTATAATGAACACACTAATTGCTAAGCAGGATGCTATTTCTCGTCTAGATTGACATTGTCATCCTTTTTGAAGTGACATACAAAAATATATTGTCTGGTAATATAGTCGCAATGATTCTGTAGTTTCATAATGACATTGAATTGTGATTCAACATTTGTCCAACAAAGGTTTCTGAATGACCATTGCCATCTTTTGTGTTTTGGATATCTTCTATAAAAGGAGAGGTATTTTTTTGAATTTGTTGTTTGCCTCACCTTCAGTCAGCAAATTGACCATTTGATAACTATGTGTTGCTGGGGCATATTGACTATACCAGCATGAGTGGGGGGTGGGGGAGTTGTGAATTTGACAGATTTACTTGAGTCTTATGGTAGTTCTTAACTTTGAACTATGACTCTAGAGGTCAGAAGACAGAAGCATAAGGTAAGTTAGCTAATGAATAACAGAAAGAAGATAACATGGTACAGTAGTATGTAGGGGTGAAAGTGTGGATTTTAAACATGCTTAAAGGGAAACAGGAATGATGAAAAGTGAAAGGCACATGTAGTGAGAGTGTGAAAGAAGGGGGGGAAAGAAATGCCATGCAGGAAAGAAAAGAAATAATGAAAAATAAAACAGGGGGAAAGTAAGATGGAAGAAATGAAAGGCGGTGGGGAGCAGAAAAAAGGAAAGAGGAAATGAGAAAGGAGGGAGGCAGAAGAAAAGAAAAAAACCTTCCTTGGAGGATCAAATCCTAAGGAACTTCCTCAAAACAATCGGATCATAAACTTCACACACTCAATTGTGGCCTTATAGTTTGTTCAAAGTGGGGGTATTTTATTTTTCTGGCTACTCCCTTGATCGCTTGCCTTCCAAAAACTAAGTAAGGAAGCTCAGCAAAACACACTTTGACATTATGAGTAGTGGGGGGTTTGAAATCATCTCTGGGGCACAGACTTAGAGACCCATGGATCCCATCATGTCAAGCTACAGCATATCACCTGTTAACACATGAGCTTCCTTTCCCCTCTTTAGTCTGTTGTGTTTTGTCTAGCAATAACAAGAGTTGGCCTGGGATATCTGATACTCTCCATTTGAATTCACAAACTCACCAATTGGTACATGGCCTATGGCCTCTTCCCTGAGTTTCAAGTGTCTTAGAAGGAAGCTTGTGTGCCAGGGTTAGAAAATAGTTTAACAATAAAATATTCTAGGACTTCACTCAATAAGTAGAGCAGAAGATGGATGTATCGTAGCAAACGTAATAACTTGTACTGTTCTCTTTTGCAATTGTGCCCCACTGAATTAAATGTGTAAACCTAGTGCATAGTAAGACTTAAGACCCTAGCACTTACAAAAGTTTTGTAGCCTCCAAATTAATTTTGCAAATTATTATTTTTTTACTTAGAATCCCACCACATGTATATTGAAATTTTACTGGTTACTGGCATTATTATGTTATTATCTTGGCTTAGAACTTAAGTCATTCTGTGATTATTGTGTTGTTCTTAACTTTGACTGTCTTACTTTACTATAAGTAAATACATGAATTATTCTTTTTAAAAGCTATTGTTCTGACTAGACATTAAGCTTAGTGTGTGTGAGAAGCAAAATTGGTGAACTCTTCCTGCTGGGTCTGATCCAAACCTTGTCATATTAAACTACGGAGAGTGGAGAGTGGGGGCAGAGTCAAGGTGTGCAGCATTTGGAGCGTCGCTGTTCGGCTCATGTTAGTGTGGCGGACTGTAGCGGGCAGTGGTGAGAAGTAGGGGAGCTACATTTCCCAAGCTGCCAGCCACCCGCCCCCCCATGCCCTAGATTTGATTCCCTGTCTCCTGACTCTTGATCCTGATTTGGCAGTCTGCAGTGTATTTTGGATCCTGGGCCCCTGATATTGCCACAGAGTGCCGCTGGAGCATTGGTTTTGGCGCAGCTGGAGCGCCGGGACACAAGCCCTGACCTACGGGGGGCTTCCTGGTCTGCAGAGCGCATTGGCCAGGTGTTGGGTGAACCGTCCGGACTGGAGCAGCGTAACAAGCCGAAGTTGTTGGAAGCCCCTAAGGCAAGTGGCAAGTGGGGCCAAATGGGGGTGGTGGAGGACGGAAGCTTAGGCTGCCATTTAAAGTCTTCATGTGTTTTAATGCAACGTTTTGACATTACTGCATAAGTGCCGCATAAGAGCTGCTAAATACTACACTGAGGAATCTACTCACGCCGACTTTTATTACTTTCTGCCTAAAATGATCTTAATTTGAAGGAAGGAGTGTTGGAACTGTTTGTGCTATGACATCTGGCAAAGTAAGAAAGGAGCATCCCATTGCTCAAAAACGCAAGAAAGGCCACTGAGATGACGCTGTGTGCAATGTTAGATCTCACCTGTCACTGGCTCCCGATGAGCGGGCCTACCCTTTTTGCCTAATTCCGTTACGGTGGTGCCTCCTTCAATGGTTTCACAAGTTGCTGAATCGTTTAACTCCATAGATTTGAGCTCTCCACAGCCTGCCGTCAATCTGCCTCATTTAAGTTCTTTGAAGCTTCATGAGCCCTCTCTTCTGGCCTATTTTAAAAAGAAACCTACAGTGGAATCTAAGGTAAATGGCGGGGGTACCCAGCCTGCGACGGGTCTGGACAAAACTTTGGTGTCTGCAGTTACGGAGGCTTCACCAACAGCTTTTGGACCCTTGACAACAGCTGCGTTAATCCATCAACCTACTTCGCAAGTTACCTTTATGAATTCCCAGGGGTCATTAATCCCCCTAGAAGCAGGGGACTTCACTTTTACCCACTTAGCCTCAAGAAGAAGTGAGTCCATCAGCATCACAGCAGGGCAATCTGGCTGTGAACCCACCAAAGCATGAGCTCTCCCCAATTGTCACCTCAAGTGGCCACTCCTTTGATGGCAGGGAGTGGGTTGCTCCTCCAGCAGCTTCTTTTCGGCTGAATGGGCAGGCCGCAAGCAGTCAAGACTGCCAGCAGGACTGCAGTATCGCCCCTTTATCTACAGTAGTCTTCCGGCCGCTCAATGGACCTGTAGACCAACTGGCAGCATTCTCCCTATGCTACCCACGAGGTCATCCAGTGGAGTCAGTGACAGTAGCTCTCAAACTGAGTTCAACAAGGGCAAACTCAACGATCAACCACTTCTGGATCTATCTTATCTTCAACCTGAATTTATGGGTGGTGCTGAGGTGGAATCTAATTCTGTGCTCAATTCCAAGATTGCTGTAAGTGGTTCTGTTTGGCTACAGCTTCTTCAGAGCTATCACTCTGATAAGCTGGATGTTCAAGTTGATTTGTTGAATACATTGGCCACCTATGTAGCTGGGATTGGTCATAAAATAGAAAGTCTAGATCAGTTAATAACTAGAGCGCAAACAAGTTCCAACTTAGTTCAAGCAACCTGCTGCTGCTCTCCCATTATTGAAAGTTTATCATCCTTGCGTACCTTTTTAAGTTCTGTTTTAACTGAAATTAAGAGGCTTTCTGCAGAACCTGTGCCTCTGGTGATTTTGCCAAACTCGAGGTCTCATCCAGACCTGGTTCTGAAACCAACTAAATTAAAAACATTGGATGACTTTCTTCTAGCAAAGACTTCAACAATCATCAATTCAACCTGGCCTACTGTTACCGCAGTTCCTGAGCAAGGTACTCTGGCCAGCCGTGTTTAACGGAACCCTCAACACAGAGGTCCGGAGCCGAACCTATGGATTTAGTTCACTCCCTTCATTCCTGCACGGTGCCACAAACTGATTTACTACAACCATTGCTACCGGGAGCTCATTGTGGAGTTCAGCACCCGCTGAGCAAGAGGGGGGAAAAAAAAGGCTCCAGAAACAACGGAACAAAAGGCGGAGCCTTCCTCCTCTAGGGACCCCAAATAATGGCCAACAACTGGTCCAACTTGATGTGCAGCAGTCGCAGGAGGTGTCCAATGTGATCTCACGGACTAATTCTCTGACGGTCAAACAGAGTGGTTTTTCCCATCCAGCAGCCTATTCAGGGCCCTTCAGTTAGTACCATTGTGAAGGAAGATGGATCTCCCCCCAAGGATTTTCTGATCCCTGCTGAGGGAGGCAAAACTGGCAGTCTGGCCACTCCCACTGATACAAGCAGGTGGGGGGGAACGTCAGTATTGCGGCAACCTTGTCAAACCCCAAAGCAGTCCATGAAATTACTGATGGTGAGGCCACGGGCCCAGGACTCTTCATTCCCTCCAAGTTGCCTTTTGAAAGTCATGGGAGCCAGCCACCTGCCCTGCTATCATGTCACCAAGCCTCCTTTATTAACACCCCGGGAATGGGGAGTGAGGTTCTTCTGGAAACGTCCAGTACGGTGGAACAGCCACACCCAAGGCCTTTTTTGTGCCCCCTAAAGGCCTCATTGGAGTGTGCAACTGCCAAACTTGTGTTTACATCAGAATACCGCTCAAGGGGCGCCCACGATATTTTGAATTGAGGGAACATTTTAAGACTCTTTAATGCCAACTCAGAACTGAGTAACATTGGATCCAACGGTATTGCCTTTATTGAATTTCTCGCCCCAAAGGTTTACAATTTGGGGAATCCACTTTGGTCCCATTGATCTCTGCTTCTTTAGCTTGGTCCGTTCTCGCTAAGAAAGATATATTCCATTCCTGGGGTATTACAATTATTCCTCATAAGAATTCAGGCTACCCTGTGCGGTTTTGTGAATCCTAAAGTCCAAAGGTTCCTATAGCATTGAAGCTGTTTTCGATTTTGAAAGGTGCTCAGGGCAGCACCACTACCTTCAACTGCACTACTAGCACAGGAGCCAGCTGCCAGCCGGAGATTAACTGGGATTGCTTGCCCTCCGCTCTTCTACATGGGTGACCTCAATGACCCTCACAGGTGGGGGCCTTTGTCCCAATGTTTGAACGTCTGTCCCTATGCTCGTGGAACATTAATGGGGTTGTGTATAAGGTTGATTTAATATCCTTTCTAAATAGTTATGATGTAACTAACTGCAGGAAACATGGGCCGAGATCAGCTGCCCGCTGTTGGGGTATTTAGAAATATGGAAACCCGCCCATGGAAAGAGCAAGAATAGCTGTGCTAGGAGTGGGCTGGCCATTTATGTTACTGTCAAACTAAAAAGGTGTATTTCGACACTGGATTGGGAAGACACATGGATCCAGGGGATTGTGATTAGGAACTTGAGCTCGCAGCAAACCCTCATTGTAATTAATGTTTATATCGCTCCTGGAACAAAATGAAAAAAGAGGGAGGCTGTCACGACCAATGCAGATTCTGGGTGACCTAGTTGGGGAATATTTGCGTGCTGATTACCCTATAACTTGGGATTTTAATACAAACTTGTTTCATGATACTTCTGAGGCCCTTGAAGAACCTCATCTTTGTAATCATCAGTTAGTTCCTGAACAGCTGAGGCCCCTGGGTTGCCTCTACTGTCCGCTGGGAGAGTACGTAGTAATGCATTTAAATAGTATGGGTTTCAAAGTTCTGAATGGCCGTTAGCACAACGATGCTCCTCCCTGTTGGAAGAGATCAGACGGTCAATCCTATTCTTATTTGGACTATACTATTTGTAAAATGGAACGGTTTCCCTTTATTGAGAAGTTTTTGATTTCGATCCTGTGTGACAGTGATCACCACCCCTAGATTGTAACTATAAAATCTAATTTTCATTTCCATTATGTTGCGTGGGCTGTGGGTTGCGGTGTTTGTTCCGAGTCACTAAAGCGTATAAAATTGAACCCTTCCATTAGTGATACAGTAATGGTTGAATGTGTAAACTTCCTCGATTCTGAAGGATCAGGTTTTGTGTGCCCAATTAAGTTATGGGATAAATGTCCTTCCTTTTTATGGTCAAGGTTTCACCAACCTGCACGTAATTCCACCTCACTTCTGCCTTCGCTATTTCTAGGGAAACTCGGAGTTTAAAGAAAGCGCCAGCAGACTAGCTCGGGCAATTAGCCCCGACTCTGAGGGTCTACTTATCAGATACAATGAACTGCAGAAAGATTATATGATGACTATTGTCTTATGGTCAGGAATTTCTGCTGGGTGAAGGCTCATGTTTGTTAAATAGGCTGGTCAACAAGATTTACAAGAGGGTCTTTCATGTACCGCATCTTGTTTCTCCTGTGCAGGTGCGGTTGGAATTTAGGCTTTTGGATCAGCAGGCAGTAGGTCCTGGTGCCTTCCTGAAGCTTTGTCATAAGTTACACCGGGCCAGGGAAGGTAGTTTGGAGTCAGGGCTGTGGCTGGAAATTAGTGCGTCCAAAGCGAAGGGGTCTCACTTCCACTTTCTGGCTGATTGCAAATGGTGATTAAAAGCTGAGGACCTCTGGGCAAGTAACCTCCCCCATCCTCTTTTTAAACTAAGTGTCAAAAAGATCATACAGCTATGATCGTATCACTTTGATCGATCCCTCCCTGCCAAACGTAAGCATGCCTGGTAGGTAATTAACTCATTTAAGCTAGGTACTCCAGCTGGCTATCTTTCTTGCTCATACGGGTTTCTTCTGAATGAGGCATTTATGGCTTTAAGGATGGGCAATTCGTTTTTTCTAAAACATCTACCCACATGGCAGTCAACTCCGGAGGAGAGTGTGATGGGTAGAGACTATTGCTGTTGGGAAGAAGATATTGAACATGTGGTTTGTTTCTTTCCAGCCCTGCTCAAGGAACTAGATCTCTGCTTCGGAGTAACTGGAATTAGTTGGGGATCTGCTCCTTTCGGCAGGCGATTATTTTGGTCTTTGGATCCTGGGAACTCAGTGTTGAATGTTCTATTAACCAAATTCATTAAAGCTGCTCAGAGCAAATTTAGGGGCACTGCGAGCAGTGGATAATAATGATTGAAATGTACCCCGCCTCTTGCCTCTTTTGGGTTTGAATTAACTTTGTCAATTGCCGAGCTTCAACTTTGCACTATGGGTTTTGATCCCTGTTGGTAGCTAACTTATGATCATTTTATGCAAAGAAGCACTTTTAGGGCCTTGACTACCGTGGGTCCTTTGTTATGCACTATGTGGGGTTCCTGTTTGTGGAGGCCTGGTCATATCTTAATTGCAGGTCATGCAACATTATTGTGGGAATGCTTTTTACTGATGGTACCGTACATAAATTATTATGTATTTTAGTATGTATTTAATATCTGATTTATTAGCTCATATGTGCATCTGGAGCTTTTTTATTCTATGTAAATGTTTCATTGACTGTTTTTTGTTTTAATTGTTTGGGATTGTATTATCTGTACAATAAACTATTTATTCATTCATTATTATGTGTAAGTCCACATGTTATAATGCTCTTAAAATCAAATCTCTTGACCTCCTCCTTGAGTAAGCCACTACTGATTGTCGTTGCTGATTTGTTTATAAAAAGATTTTCCTTGTTGTCCTGTTGGATTGCAAAAAAAAACATATTTGCCTGGAATACCAGTGGCAAACAATAATACCACCTGCAGATGCTTTGCAGTAACCACTGATGGCCCTGGACCAAGTAAATCAATATCTCATCTCTTAAGCAAGATCTTGTAGGTGGGAGTTTTACATACTGAGGTACTAATAAGTTCTTGTTGCAGAATAGTTTTAAAGAGTTTCCAGCCCAAGGCACATTTTCTGAGATTAATAATTGCATTCACTTTGTGCCTTAAACTTTGTCTTGCTTTCAGCGCGTGTTTAGTTGGATTAGAAGTGGGCAGACACTTTGTGGTTTTTCTGTTATTCAAATAGAATTACACAAATTAGGGATATAGCCCCAGCTCCTCAGTGTACTGTTCAGCAATGTGTTGTTTTTCTGATCTGACTATTATCCCTCCAGTGGCCACATACGTGTTAAATAACACTCTCTTATAGAGGCACAGAGAAGAACAGGTAGAATTATAGGGAATGTTCACCAATAAATGTCTTTTTGTCTTATTTCACTTTAAATCTGGTGAGAGAAAAATGTCATGCTCTCATGTCATTCACACATCTACATCAACTTATATGAATTATGCTGCTCTGTGAATTGTTAGGGTTTTAGTCCATTGCATGTTATTCATTGCAAAATGACTTTCCACATTGGTGCAGTATGGTTTTGCAGTGTGTGCACACATGACTCAGTGCAGCATGTTGGCCATAGAATAGAATAGCATATGAGCTGACAGCAGTGCAGGAGGCAGTATAGGGTTTGGTGTGTCAGACTCAAAATGGCATTTTGAACACTTCCTGTGCACCATCGACTCCTCCACCAATACATGTGATGGGAGTCCACTCATGCCCCCAATGGATAGGAATCCTCACACCCTCTTTCTGCATTTGGATGACCAGTTTTATGGTGGTTCTTCCTGCAGTCCCTTTCCAAGACACAGGGGATATTGGCATGCTGAAAGTTAATAAATGGTTCTAGTTGGAATTCATCTATTCACTGGTGCAGCATATCCGGCTGTAAGGAATATGTATCTGCCTGGATGTGTTTGCATGGGTGTATGCATATATATGTATGTGTGTGACTGTTATAATTGTCATGTTTTTCTCTTCCATTGTCAAGTTACATTGGTTAATTGTTTCATATAAAAAATTATAATTTAATGTCACATATATTATTAAAACTCAAGGACCATGATTACTAGAGAGAAAATAAGTGAAGAAGCATCAGGTCACTTTCTGATAATTGCATATAAAAGATTCAACAATAGCTATATCATGTTATGTAAGTTAGGAGTAGAGTGTTAAGAGTTAGAGAGGACCTTCGTGCCAGGGGACTGCGACGAGACAAATGTATGTAGAATCACTGGGTCTACTTTTGCTGAAGGAAGGTGTATTCAGCTTTCCTTTGCTGGAGTCTTATCAGCCATTCTCCCAGCGCGAGATGAGAATAGCTATCCGTAGTATTATATTGAACACTAACTCAGCTGTTCATTTCAAGTATAGGAGTGTGAACCAAGTTTGAAACTTGAATTAGGCTTCCTTTTAGTGGAAAACACTGCTTAATAGGCTAAAGATATAAAGGTGGCACTGAATTAAACTACCAATTTCTTGGAATATGTTTGCTTTTCACATTACTTGTAAACATTGCAGCTGCTATTCTGTTTATCTGTATTACGGTTACAATTCATAGTGTGTGCACTATAATAGGATTTTAATTTTTAAATAAATCTTTAAAATGTATCTATTGTTTTCTGGTGTTCTTGAGTGTACCTTTCTATCATGAAAGAGTATCTGGGCTTCACTAATCATCCCTGTGATATTTAACAAGATTGTTACCAGAACCACATCTCACTGAAGTACTGCTCAGTGGGATGCTGGGTGGCTGTAGTCCCACTGGCTGTCTATCTTAGGTTGGCACATTTGGCAATATAGAAAGCTTATCTCATGGACCGAGTTCTAGATAATTTTGTGTGTGTGTGTAAGAGAGATCATGGGTGTGGTGTTATATGGAGATATGTGAGTTATTGTTTTAGCAAGAATGCATGGTTGTATTGGTTAAGGATCTAGTGTAGATAGATGTAGTGTGTGTGTGTGTTGCAGCACTTCATTGCATCTGCCCATGAACAGGAGGAGAGTGCCGGATTAATTGTAATCCTCACATAGTGGGGTAAACTACTGGACAATGTAGTGGTTCTCTCACTTTTAATTGTTGTGTTGATGGCAGTGGAAAGTTTAGTCTCATCTCATCACAAGTGTCATGAGCAGCACCGGTTGGCAGTGTACTGCTGCTCCTGATCCAGGGTAGTGTGGTGCAGTAGTGGGCCATATAGTAGTACTCTCTCATTGCAGAGCTATTACATAATTCCCAACATTTAACATTTTGAAAAGCATGCACTGACATTAAAATGATCGAACCCAGTGGTTTCTCATTGAAATGAATGAATTATTTTGCCAATCTCAGAAGGGAAATGATACATGTACTACAGAGGAGTGTAAATTGTGTGTTTTAATAACTGTGTAAGAAATGTGTATGCTCGACTGTGTGTTTATACATGCATATATTTATGCGATTGTGTTTCATGTGGTGAAAGCACTTGGACATATGTTGCCAATGTCTGGCAATTATGTGTCCACTAAGGTATGTGATGGACCACAGGAGTCACTGAACATTTGACCACAGTACTTTACATTAATGCAGAAGTGTCTAAGCCTGTGAAGGAACTACCAAGGTGCATGGTCCCCTTCCCACACTGTAAGACTGATGCGCTTTCTATGCAATGCTCTAGCAATACATACATCCACACATATAGAAACCATGCATTTTTTAAGCAGACAAGAAAAAACGTAACAAACCACTCATGTAGCTTCCCCACCTATATTTCAATATATGGCTTTAACCAACACTTGCACTTTAAAATACCATTCCTATTGGCTTTGTCAGTGCTTGTTACTTTGCTGTCTGTACAAGCGCAATCAAAGTTTGCTTAGACTTCACTGAGAAATTAGTAGCAAAACACTGCAGTTTTGTGAAAATGATCACGTGATCCTTCCATACTTGTGATGCTTAGGTTATATAATTTTGGCGTGGTACATGTTTATGCTTCCTCAAGAGGCATGAACCTTTCTACTCCGATGATTTGTATGAATATTGGACCCATGTCATGTTAAGTGGCTTGTAGACTTTAGGGAAACTGAATACCCAATACGAATTTAATATATTTGTGTCTGGTGTAATAGCCAAATCATTCCCTGGGGTCCGAAAATATAACGAAATCTATTTCTTAGGCTGAAAATTGACACCAGAGTTCGAAATAGGTAAACGGGTGGCATGTGTGGTGATGAACTGCTCTTGGCGTATATTGGCTGTTGCATCCTAGGATCTGTCATTCTGCGTAGAAAGGGCGACTTCTCATGTTTTTTCCGAGGTGCAGAACGTTCGTGTCACTGATACGACCACGAAAAGGGGACCTCCTTTCTCAGTTACATAGGGCAGGTTTCTTTTTTACTTACCAATCGGTGGCACGCCGGTTGTTAGACTAACCGCAGCCTCTGACATTTCTTCATTACGGCTGGAGGTGGAAGGACCCGATCGTGCCGTCTCCCCCCTCCCCCAGAGAGCGTTAGTCCATTCCTCTGTAGTGGTTCATTTTGGCTTTCTTGTCAGCATCCAGGATGCTGACAGCCAGTGTGTGTCATGGTTACAATAGACCCGGGTAAAACCCACCATGAAAGCCCAGCGGGAGCGGCTGCGGATTCCAGGGCTGACCTTGGAGTAAGTATTTTCTGTCTTTAATATTTTAATGGCTTCTGCACGGCAGCCGTTGCTGCTGTGCGTCCGCTGGCAGCTCGGCATGTGTGAGCGCTGACGGGCGCGCACACTGCAGCTCCGGCTCCCGGCGCACGCCAGGATGGAGGACGGGCTGCAGGTGCCTGCGAGCCCCGGAACCCGCAGATTCGGCCTCGCCGGACTGTAATAAGGGTTCGCTCCATAGATCTGTTAATCGCAGGATGCCGGCGCGTGCAGAAGGGTCTCGCCAGACCCCGCGAACGCTCCTGTAGGCCATGCTTGTGTTTATATACCTTTATCCCTCCTTCCTCTCCCCCTTCACTGGTGCTCCTCCGGATACCTTCGGATGGCCTCTTTATTTTAAAAATAAATAATGCACCTCTTCATACTGTGAATCTGAACACAAGGTGTTCCCCCGGTCTCATATGGTAGACACCTCCTGCTCCCACTGTGTGTTTACAACTAGAATGCTGATGAGCTGGTTGGATTTGTGTCAATGTTATGCTGCTGTCTCAACTGATGAGGTGCCGTCTAGCGAAATGTCCTCTATTTTATCAAAATGGACTATATTTGAGCAGCGGGTTTGCCAAATCCATAGAAAAACAAAAGGATTTTGAAAGTCATTTCAATATTTGTGTATTGTACAATGCAATACAATTATTTGTGAACCCTGCATGCAGGCTACTGAAATATCAATTTCTTGTATTGACCGAACAGGTAAACATGTAATTTACAAATATTCTCTAAGAAATTCTAAACAAATGAGCAATCTTTTATCCATACGGCTCCCCGGACATTCCGAGCTATTCCATTGACTTGCTCTCTTCTTAACCTTCAGACAATGGTGCAGTATTTTGCAGCAAGTAATGCTAAATCTCGATTCTGCTCTTTCGGGTCACCGTGAGGTTCGGTGAATCACAGAGTAGCAGTCTCAACAAATGCTCAGTGATATTTGTTGAAATGACTACAATTGGAACTGAATCAAATGAAGCTTGCTTCATGTCTCAAGGACACTACGGAGCGCCATCGTGGACACTATTCGGGTGAACATTTGCAGCTGCTGCTCTTCGCAGACTTGCATTTTGGGACTAAAGCATGCAATTAGATCATTTGCTATGCTGTGTCACAGCCGAGGCGTTCCTGCGACCCTTTAATTTGCACATGAATAAAACATCAATGTGCGTTTGTGAGGCAACATTGCATCAGTGCTGAGGTACTAAGGCGTTCTGTGGCTGTCCACACTGTAAATAAAACTCCTGAATACAAGCAGGCACCCCATCATTACACACACTGATTATTATTAAATTACATCGATTCTTTCCTGAGTTAAAAGCCATTTTCAAGTTGATGGTAATAAAACACAGGGAGAAAAACGAGAACACCACACGTGTAATGTCAGTATTTCCATCTCAAAATGTTCAATAAAATCGAAGGGTGAATGGCCTTATGGATGCTTGATAATCAGTTATCAGTTTATGCTGACGTTATTACCATGTTACGCCCTTCTGTTTACTTAACAATAATGTCTGAATACCCAAGAAATAGGCACTTTGTAGACCAAAGCGATTACACGTTGAGATGCCTGTTAGGATGTCTAATGCAACATTAGAGTGTCCCACAAGCAAGGAACCGTGTGCCAAGTTAAACATGTAAGATCACGTGTTTACCAGACACCGCACATGACGCCGAGCATGTTGCATCAGTAGAGAACATCCCACCTTGGCCAGATTTGTTGTCAGTGTAGGACTTATAAAGAAATACTGAAGAAAAATATTACAGCACGATCCTTCCATTTCAATGAACGTAGACTAAAAGCCCATTCATTACGAATCCGGGTATCAACATAAATACAAAACGATTTGAATCACGTCTTTTACAAGGGACCATGGATGTATAATTCTTTTTTGTCTTTATGCTAACTGCATTTCAACAACTCCCTTCATACCTTCCTTGGATTTTGTTGTCACCCAGACCCAGGGCTCCTTGGTTCTGAAGGCAAATGTAGCTTACCTACCAAATTACTTTTAATTCTAACTCCAGACCCCGGTGCCTGTTAGTTGTATTCTAGGCTTTCCATAAATCTTTTTGTTCTTTTCCGTTAGCTCTTATATTCCCTGCATTTCTTATTTTCCCTCTCTGTCTTCTTTCTCACCAACGCCCCCTCACCTCTAACTTGGCACAGATGGCCAGGAAATGCGCAAATATACGTTTGAACATTGTGCTACATGAGCAAAGGCCAGCCCTGGCTGTCGCGGCCGTAGCAGTGATTTATTGGACCCTATCCCTAGTCCTTCTTTGATGCCCCTCTCAGTCAACCAGTCATGATTTGCAGAGCGCGGATTATCGCCCAGGAGGGTATCCAGGTGCCGAGGATCCAGTTGCGGAGGCGGAGCCAGGCCTTGAGTGGTTTTGCACAGCAGTGTGGCTTTAATTGATGCGTCTAGGGAAGCCTGCTTCTGGTAATGACGTAGGAAGCTTCCTTGGGCTTGGTAATGTAGTACCTGCACTGCTGATAGAATTTTTGCAAGGTAGCTGTAGACCCCCCTCACTCATATTTTCAGGTAGCCCATCTGTTGCAAACACATTCCTATAGGATCTCTCCTGAACATGGACACATGCTGTGCATGTAGAGTTGGTGGGAATAGTTGTTCTAACTTCATCACAGTTTACACACAAGTCAGGCCTGCTGCTCCGTGCTGTTATTACACTTTCATTTCTTGAAGTCATGTGACATTTGGCTTCTTTCTACAAGGAGTTTTAGCTGCTGGCAGATCCTTGTGATAACATAATGTTACTAAATGTCTTTAAGGCACAACAAAGCATGCATATTACCAAGAGAAAAAAATCTGCTAAAGCAAACCTGCTACATGTCTAAAACACCCTTAAGAAAACAAGGAACGCACTGAGTGTTCCTAACCTTTTTAATGCCCTGGCATGCCTTATGACAGAACATGCCCTCAGCCACTAAATCCATGGAAACCATTGTTATTTGAATGGCAGGAAAGACCTTTGGAGCAGAATGGCGCAACTAAGGGTTTTTAGAGTTGAACACTTTGGGAAAGACACTGGCAACAGACCATTTAAAACACACACTGTAATCAGGTGGGAAATATTTCAATCCAATTTGGCCTCCAACATCAAGGAGGTGCTAACATAGTCCTTTTTCTGTGCCTTGTTAGACTCAAAATGTAGGGCGCTCAAAACTAGTACAGGTGTCCTGCACTATAAAATACGAATACCACAAAAACTCCTCAGACATCAAAACATGTTGCTAATGGACATTCAGCAGAGATATAGTGGATGTACTTCTACAACGGCTTTAGAATGTATTCAGAATTGGTGTTACTGAATTCCTGTGAATGCAGTGAGTGGGGGTGATGTAATTTATGAGGCTTCACACAAGTGTGGAGGTTGAGCTGAGGGTGCGGGTGTTTAGGAACATAAGTTTGACATAGTAATATTCAGGGAGGATACTTATATCCTGAAGGGGTGTGATATGGTTTGGAAGACAGAGTAGTGTGAGACTATCTGAAGAAATCCTCTCTCCTTGCTTCACTTCTCTTTTTTCCTTACCCAAGGATGTAGTCTTTAATAAGGCCACTGTCACTGCCATTATAAGCTGCATAAAATCTAGTCTAAATTTCGGATTTTCAACTATTGGCCCATGACTGCTTTGTTTATTGTCTGCACTTAGATATTCATGATCAACCAGTTTCCGCCACAACCATGCTTTATCAAATATTCCAGCCCAGTGTCTGAGACTGCTTTGAATGCAGTGTACATTTACACACATCATGGAGGATGGATGTTCAATATATCCTGATGTTATTGGATCTTACTACAGCCTTACACCCTTCTCCTGAAGATGTTTTGCCTTAGCTCTTAAACTGCATTATTTATATTGAATAGGAACCTGGCATTCAAAATAGCCTCTCATTACCTTTAGTCTGTTCCACGACTTGCTGGAGTCACCCAGGCTACTCTGTTATCGCTTTCTACATTTTTACACTTTTCAGTATTGCACCATAGTCTACCCAAGGATACCTTCCTATTCTGACACCACCCAAATGTTCTTGTGTGGTTGGACATCGACTCTTGCTCAGATTTAAATCTATATTTCCATGTGAATAAATTGGGATTCCTGACTACTTGTTGCAGCTGATTGCTTCCAATATCTTAACAATACATCTCAGGAAACTCTCTACAGTATATCGGACCACCTCCCACAGGTTGTTGGGCAAACGGAGTTTCTGAAGCACCAAGTGAAGAATCTCCTTGTGCCGTTGTCTTTATGTCTGATACACTATCAGAGATTGTTGACTTTTTATCCAAATGCAAATGCCCCCTTCAATAGAGCCACTGTGGTACTGGTGCAGTGAGCGCCAGAAATGATTGATGCTATACCACTGATCCCAATCGTTTTCTCCAGCAACCCAGCATGCTTCCGTTTACATAGTTACATTTCTTCATTGAGCTGTAATATTAGGTGGTTGGCTAAATGTTTCCACTGGGACACAGATCTCCAAGCCTCATCAGGGTTTCAGCTGAGCACCTCTGGAATTTGGAAAAAATTCACTCTTTACAGATCGACGACCTTGGTCTTGTTTAAGAACTCATTAAAAGCCTTTGTCTTCCAGAGCCTCCATTCCTCTTAAGGGTGGTTTAATCCTGTAAACTATCCATCCAATTTGTCTTTAAATAGTTTTCGTTTGCACACTTTCACTGCCCTGGGCGTAATGTGTATGGGATAGGTCTGTTAAATGTATGGATAGCCTATGCAAATTACAGGTTCCTTTGTAGTATAGCTGAGTGCAACCTGGTGTCAAACTGCAGTATCTGTGAGTGTTTGCTTACTATGACTTTCCATACCAATCAAGGACTATAGTTGCTTCATGAAAGGAATGCTGCTAAGCATGTCCTCGTAGTCACTCTGGATTGTACAGATGCTTAAAATATAAGAATCTGTCCAAGATGATGGTATTTAGACCTAAGCCTCCTCCCAAACTATGGATAATTTATGGTGCCTCGAACACCTCGATATGTCCACCACCTCATTTTGAGCCTAATCATACCACAACCTGGTAGGAAACCCAGTTGACAATTACCTAACAGGTATGGTTGGATAAACACTTTAACACATTATGCTAATTCCTCATTGACAAGATTACAGGAGCCATTTAGGTTCTGTATGTATATTTCAACCACCTTCTTGACAAATCTGTAAAGCTTTTACAAAGTAGAGGTTTGACTGTAAGAAAGTAGTACTATATTTCCCCAGTTTCTGTCACAAGGATAACTGCAGGTAATAGACCTGGTCAGGAGCACTGGAAGTTCCAGAGGGCAGGATTAGTCTAGAAGGGAAGATGTCCCACTGCCTTCTCCTCAGGCATTAGAAAGGAATAAGTACAGGTGCTGGTCAGTTGGTAACATGAAGGACTGAAGAAAATCTGACAGCACTTTGAGGTCATCAGTGTACATCTGCGACCACGTGTATGATGACCAAAGTAATACAATCATTATATGCGGTCCTTTAGGAACAGCATGTGGCAGTCCTCCTCGCTCATCACTGAGTTAGTAAGTGCACTTGCTGTGATAAGTGCCCTGTCACAGAAAGATAGCAGATTCTATACATCATCCAACATTCTGTGTGTGCCACATCTAAGTGTCCACCTTTCATTTAGCACATATTTGTTGAAGCTTGAAGAAGAACTATAGTAAATAAACGCAATTCCCCTTGAAATTTAGAGAATAACAGAATAATCTTAGTTGAAGAAGAGCCTCGAATCAGTTAATTTACCTTCATTTGCAGCAGTATCATCGCTCATTAGTTGACAACATGGCATACATTTTATTTATTATTCATTTAAATGCTTCCTTTGTGTAGCATATTACAAATATTTGGAAGGCTTTTGCCTAGATTACGTTAATCAACTACTAGAGAATAGTTGTCTGCTCCTTGCCTTCTCATCCAATCTGTATTTCATTTCCTGTATGCTTTGAGTAGCTTGCCCACATTCACCTGCACAAGATAGTAAAGCTTTCCTTGCTTTGCAAAGTTGCATTTTATATTTAAATGTGACCGTGGAATGGACAACACTTCTAATGGTAGCTAACTTGTCACCATAACCAACATAGCAGTGCACAGGATGTGCCCCCAAAAGTATTTGAAATGGATAATTCTTCCAGGATAGCAGTAAAACCTCCTTAAACTCATCATAGGGAAATAAGGCCAGAAAGAACTCAGTCACGGCTCTAAATCCTTGCAAGCAGATTCAGACTTAAATCCTTCAGCAAAGAACAAATTGAATTGTGTAATAATATATATGATTCCATCTCTGTTGAAATCATTTGTTGTGTTGTATGTTTAAGAGTCTATAGTTTATATCATTCTAGGGATGCCACCTCTGAAAGTGAATGCATAACCTTTTACTGTCAGACACTTCTGTGCCGGCCATTCCAAATGCCAAGGAGAGGTTGCATCTTGTCTGGTGTCAGAGGAGGAAGGAAATAACTTTGAGGCAGTGGGAAAGAAAATTTACAGAACTGCTTGTAATTGGAGCAGAACAGTGCATTTTCTATCATTGTTGCATATACTTTGCAGCTGTGAGAGAAACGCAATAGGTCCTCTAATTTCTTTATGCATAAGGCTTCTCAAGAATTCATTTTCCAGCTAAGTGAGCAGCCATATTCTACAGGTGCTCCTGGAAAGATAATTGACCTTCGATTTGCTGGGGTCATTTGACTTCATGACTTAAGGGATCATTTCCAAACAGTGCAAGATGGGGGAGGTCTCAACATAGCTACCTACTTTTCCATTATTATTGTGACACTAGATAACTCTGTTTTTAGCTCCATGAGCAAACCAGATGCCAGCCAATCAAAAACACCCAAGAAGGCACAGTGTTCAAAATTGTTGCCATTACCAAGGTTTTAAGGTACACTGACAACAGAGAATGCCTGCAGTCTTTGGGCCTCCTGAATTCCTACATGGTAATCCCAGCTAGGGATCATTGGAGAGTTTCTCTTTAGTGGCTCCACAAAACTATTTGAGGTAATACTTTTCTTTGATTTGAATCCTGCTTCTCAGGTATTCTCCAAGGCCGTTGCCCAAACTGCAGCACACCTACTCTGCCAGAAGATTCGTGTGGTGCTGTACATGGATATTTCCATTAACATGACTTCGCTTTCTTCTCAGGTGAAGGAAACTTTCCATCTGTCGCTAGACAATCACTGTTTACTGATGTTTCAGGTGAAGTAAGCAAAGCCAAGCTGGCACAGAAATGCCTGAAAAATTATAGTGACATGGCATTTCTCCTTAACTGTCCTGATTAGACTTGAGGTCTTTGGGAAATCATAGCTGGTGTTGGTCACAATGGCTTAATGGATTTAACAGGCACCTGAATTTAATTACCTGGTGTTTTCCTGTTTATCTGGTAGCTGGATCTGAGATGGACTGGTTGCAGCACCCACAGACCCCCAGTAGCATTCTGATCATGCTAAGAGGGACAGCTAACAAACCAAGTCTATAGCAAAGTAAAATATGTTACACAGAAAACAACTGTGCTCTTCAAGTTTGATAGATGCACTCCGTATTATTGTCCACACCGGTGATGTTGTACTCAGCATACATTGTTCCTTTATCCCAAAAGTGCTTTATAATTTTGTCTTCAATCAGGCCCTGTATTTGAATTGTTCCAACCTTTTCCCCTACTGTTCATGAGTCCAGGGCATTTCAACTATGGTTATCATCTCTCATTATATCTAACATCTAAGATTTCCAACTAGTGCTAATCAAAGTGTGTCATCTACTTTGGAGACAACTGAACACCTGGCCCTTGCACACTCAACAGACTAAGCCAGTTTCCCCTCTGGCTTAAAATATTAATGACAAAAGATACAAAAATGTGGACAGTCATCTTATATGAAACACAGTCACCAATTCAATCCTCATGACATGAGATAACATTTGTTAATCAGTTTTTAAGAGATTGAGGGCTTCTTTACACAAAATACATTAAATCACTATACAACAAAAACCATAAAGACCGATTGATGTCTTTTGACAATGTTTCATGGTAAGAACACTGCATTTTTTCAGGGCTGTAAAATAACAAATTAACAACTTAACATGCACTACACAATTTATCAGAATTATACGATTCATTAAATCAGCATGGGTCATCATGATATATTTAAAAAGCCACTGGTTATCAAAAATATCTATAAAGATCAATATTTTGTAGCATTGTATAGCCTAACAACGCCATTTTTAATACACGCAATAAGCCTGAGGCTCAAGCAATCATTTCTTATCAAAGAATTAGGTAACAAAGAAAAGAGAGGTATAAAGAAATATTTAGAGTTAAGTCAATTACCTCAATAGCTTACCTCTAGTAACATCTTTAGTGTAGAAAATTGTAAGCACTTATAAGAAATAATTTGATAATTATCTCTACTTAACTACATAAGCTTATTGATGATGTATGCAAAATCATCAGCTACAGGTGACTATAAGTAAACAGTCTAGAAACTAAAAACAGAATAATATAAGAAATCAGTAGTCTTCATGCTCCAAATCGATTCAAGATCATGAATACCCAGATTCCAACCTCCTAAGTTCCTTCTTAACTAAACATTTTAACTCCTCACCAATCCTAAAAAGCAGCCCAGCATAGGTAGCAAAAAGGAGTATTCCCTTTGACGAATGTGTAACAATAAGGGAAACCCCCGCCTAGAGACTGATGAGGCCCTTCCCTAACAGTTGCAGGGAGACGGTTAGAGGACACAGGAAAGAATTAGTTTTACCTTTTGCATGCTGGTTATAATAGGCACGCAATTGACAGTAGGGAATAAAAGAAAATACGTTTTGCCCTGAAGAAGGTCGGAGGACTTATGCTTTGAGAACTAAGTTTCCTAGCAAGTACCTCTATGACGTCCGAAACATGTTGGCATTTTTAAGAAGGTGTAGGGATCTATCATAGATCCAGTAGACACCCGGACACCCAATAGACACCTGGACGCGTGGAAGGGAGCTAACTGGTGTTAATCCTACCCAATATCATCCTGAATAAAAATAATCTTTGGATAGATATTGAGATAGGTTTAACTTTAATCTCTTTTACTATACTGGTGACCTATTGACTAGGAGACAATTTATCTAGATCTCCCTACCCTTGGAGGAGCTAGTTCTCCCCTGGAGTTACAGTTGAGACTACCAGGTCAGTATCATCTGCTCCCAGTGGGTTGGACTAGCCAATGATGAAGCATACCAGGATTAAATGGGTGAGGCTTCTCCATCCATAAAGGAAACACCCCTTAAAGAAGGTGGATAATCATGGTAGCACAGTAGGCATCAAATACATGCATGACAGTGAACAAAACTCTGGCCCCATTTTTTGTGAGTATATCTTATACATTAGGAGTGAGTGGGGCAAATGGATTCTCCTACCTCTCGAGTGCAAGGTTGTGTTTAATATAACACTACTTCCCATACTTTTGTATCTTTTATCAAAGTGTGCATGTGATCACAAGTCTTCATACTAGGTGTTTTATCCATATCTCTTTTTTGAGGTTTACATTTTATTGAATGTATACAAAAAAGTCCTATGCCCTGGGTGAATTGAAATGAAATTTAGTTGATTGGTGTCTGCCAGTCTGTCACAGCATCAATTAGAACACCCTTAACATTGCCAAATATACAAAAAAGGATCATATGACATTATTCATATTGGTTTCTAGTAATTTCTTTTGTCACTGGAGAAATTATCATTTTAACTTTCAGTCTCACACCAAGGAGCCTGAGTCCTACCCCAACCAGTCCATGCAGCCCGTGCAGCCCCCTCTACGCATTTCATTTTTGGAGGTAAGAGATGTTCGTGGTTGCATCTACCTTAAAATATAATGTTTGTTTCAGCATGTTGATTCACTTCTATTATCAAATTGATCTAATTGATATGTAAATATGTTCAAATAATTTGGATTTCTAAAGCATGTTGTTTATTTGGATCAACAGCCTCCCTCAACAGCTGACTCACAATGTGAGCTGTGAATCATAATGTGGTAACCTTTGAGCAATGAGGTGCGGTAGTGAGCATTGTAATGCACATCCCATCTCCTCACTTTAGCTCTTCAAATGGTTATCATCAAAGCACGCTTCCAGGAGCTATTTTAAGCACCGAGCTGCAAATGATAACAATGGCAGTAGACGAACAAAGCTAAGTGAACAGTTGAGAGGTGTGTGGGTTCATAAGAAAAATATGATATGTGCTTGAGTAGAGTTACTCCATCTAGAGTAATTTCCTCACTTTATCACAGATCCAGGAGTAATCCTAAACTGCAAATGTTACATCTTCCTATTAGTAATCATTTGTGTGAACCTTTATGCTTCCAGAAATATAGAAAGTTTTATGTTTGCGAATGGCTTAATGTTGTGCATTGGTTAATAGGTTGTGGCTTTCCATGGAGAAACAAACCTCTTTTCCACAACTCCACCAGTTTTGGAGGTATTCTTTCCTATTCCCCACTATCAAAGAGATATACTCCTCACTTTAACAGGAGTTAAAAATGTTTTGATGTAAGTGTTTTGTGAACACTAACATATATCATGCAGAGTTGTGTTTGTTACAAACTTTTGCAGATGTCCTCACTCTGGAATGGAGACCATCCGCCCATTAGATTTACCCTCATGTATGATTTCATTGTATTTTGGTACTTTAAAGTGTGATACCAGTTCACAGTTGTAATTTGAAGTTTCTGGTGTAAATGGTATTTGCTCACTTAAGCAGATGAATATGTTAGTATATAGTATTTCAACAGCACAACCCTAGACAAAAGGTAGTGAAGCACTGTACAGGGTCAAAGACGTGCATAAAGTCAATGAGTGATAGAAGAAGTAGCTGGTTTGTTGGCTGTTAATGCATTGAGATGTAGTATTCTTTAAAGAGGCATGTCTTCAACTCTTTTCTCAATTGAAACAGTACTGGGACATTCCTGATGGACATGGGGATATTGTTCCAGATCCTGGGTGCATAGGTGGGAAACGTCTGTTGCTTTTTTTTTTGCTTTTCTACATTTCTTTCTGAGAACAACCAGGTATAGTAAGCTTCTCTGCAAGACGAACAATGGTGCTGTTTGTGATGCTTTGCCAATGATCCAACTGGTTTTAAAGTTGGTGTCGGTTGGCAGAGGGAGCCAACAGATTCCCATCAAGAAGGTGGGGGCAGGTGATGTGTTTATATTCCTTCTGGCCATTGATGTACTTCAGGTGAAAAGTGAAGGAGAAGAGGGCGCACAATGGAGGAATGCACCTTTGTACAAAGCATAGAGATGAAGGGCCTTAGAAACAAATGGCAACACTCCAAGACCGATAGGGAGCCTACTTTGTACACACAATTATGAACTCTTGTCCCAAACTTTCAACCCACACTTGGTACAAGTGAAAATGTCAATAGAGATTACCAAGAGTAGAGTTTGATGTTGCACGTGTATTTATGTCAGTTGGCAGGTAAAGAATGGGTTTAATGTTGGAAAATAAAGTATTTACTTTCCCTCACCTACTGCAGCTATACCCATTACTCTCTACAAAATGTTAACATTCCAGTTGCTTAATTCATTTTCCCTCTCCAATTAACCATGTAGTGCATGTCATATGCGTGTTCTACCTTGATAATTTTAGCAACCATCTTCCCCTATTCAACATCTACATTATTTTCTGCTCCACTTAAGCCCTGAACAGTAGCACAATTCTCTGAAAACGAGACCTGCTTTCTCAATGCTCTAATTGGTCTTCCATGCTTCCCCCTTACTCCTGAACTAAGAATGCAACTTTGATGTTCATCATACCTAGATCCATAATACCTCCACCTTCGGCACCAGGCCAGCTAGTTTTGCAATTTACAGAACCATGTCATCACATTAGGTTACTCTTGCACTGACATACCTTGATTATACCATCTTTGCATACAAATCCTTCACTCAATTTTCCACCAAACCAACCATAGAATGACGCCACTGAAAGGCTTACTTTATAGACATAAAATCCGTGGCTTGCCTTTGCCTGCCATCAAAAGAGACATCTAGAGGCAACTCCTTTCACTGAAAGATTATCAACTATGTCTCATCTTATCCACGCAGGAAAGCAGTGGCTGACACTTTCATGACCTAACCATTGACAACTGTCTAATAAATTATGCTATGTAATGCTTCATTAAGCCACTGTTGCAATAAGGGACAGAACCAATCAAAAGTACAAAAGTTGAATCCCATAGACTACATTCCAAGTATTGAAACCCGGCCTGTGTCAGAAGGGATGGTAACCATACAACAAGATAATAAGATCAAGAGTATCAGCAAACATTTGGTAAAACAATCATGACGTTCACCTTATGTGTAATGTTTCCTTTTGGTTGCAAGATGCACAGAGAAGATGCAACATGAGAAAGTCAGTGTTAAGTTAATGTGGTTTTCATATGGCAACACAGTAGGAACACGTCTTCTGGATCTCTCTACTGCCTTGAATACTGTGGCCCATAATATAAAGAATGTAAAAAACAGCAGGGACTGTCCTCAAGCGGTTATGCTACTTTTTCAGTAGTGGGGCCAATCTGTGAGGCTGGCTAATTGCATGTCTGCTAATGTGGTGTGTTACCTGGGGGTTGCACAGATTTTATCATTGAGTCCTATACATTTCAAGCTACATGTGTTCCTCCTATACAAACTTATTCCATTTTTTGTTTGCACTGTACTTTCATATATAGATAAAATGCCGTTTGTTAGACGTCTACGCCATTTGTCACATTTCCCTGACTGCCTGCTGGCAGTCTTTAATTTTCTCAAATTTTCTCAAATTAAGTGCCAATAAAACAGAAATCTTAATTACTGGCAGAAATAAAGAACACTGGGAAGGGTGGCCCTGTAGTCTTGGAAGTGCACCTCACAAAGTCACTCATGCAAATTTATTGGGTACCTCTTTGGACCAAGTGTTTTCTCTGCATTCCAAAATAAATGCAGATTTCAATGCAAGCTTCTATATACTATAGTTGATGACTCAGCTTCTTCTTACGCACCATACCTTATGTGTGATCTCCAAATTTGTACAGCAAAATCTTTAAGCATAGGATTGACACAGTGTCATCCTCGCCGAGCTGTAAAATGACAAAAGCCATTTACCACTCCAGGCACAGTATTACAGCTTTGGACTGGTCAAATACCATCCAAGCCAACCTGGAATGAGTAAAGCCCAAAGATTTTGCTGTACAAATGGCAAAAGACTTTGTCACTATCTAGCTCGGCGAGGATAGCACTGTGCTGATCCTATGCTTAAAAACTTTGCTAGATAAGCAGACATTTGAGGTGAGCAAATCTAGAGTGTCGCTGGTGTTGCAGGGTGCTCCTTACTAGAGCGTCTCTCCACCTAAAATTGGGAACTTCCCAGAGTTTTCCTTTGTTCTTTGCATAATTTATGTGTCGCTCTAACCCTGAAAGGGCCTTAGTTTGACTTATACTGGGTGCTCCCTTGTGTCTGGACAAAGCTAAACCCCTCTGAAGAGTTCTAATGAGAGCGAAACACGTGTCAGTTGTTGCTTTACTCATTCCAGGTTGGCTTGGACTGTATTTGACCAGTCCAAAGCTGTAATACTGAGCCTGGAGTGGTAAATAGCTTTTGCCATTTTACAGCTCAGCGAGGATGACACTATGTCAATCCTATGCTTAAAGATTTTGCTGTACAAATGGCAAAATACTTTGTCACTATCTAGCTCGGCGAGGATAGCACTGTGCTGATTCTATGCTTTAAAACTATGCTAGATAAGCAGACATTTGAGGTGAGCAAATCTAGAGTGTCGCTGGTGTCTCAGGGTGCTCCTTACTAGAGTTGCCCTCCACCTAAAATTGGGAACTTCCCAGAGTTCTCCTTTGTTTTTTGCATAATTTATGTGTCACTCTAACCCCGAAAGGGCCTTGGTTTGATATATATATATATATATATATATATATATATATATATATCTTCACACATGACAGTAGCAATAAATAGCATATTACACTGTGCACAGAGAGACTATATAGTCGAAGGACAAGTAGTTTCTAAATGTCACCCATACCCTGAAAAGGCTATCTAGATCTATATTACACATGTTAACCTTTAAGCATTTTGTATATTACATGATTCATTAATTAATTTCAGCAGTCTTTGGAGAGATTTAGACCATTTGTGCAGCATCAGTTTAATATTCATTGGGTACCCGAGACTGCAGATATGTCTGTGAATGTCTTGAACAACGTGGTCTTTTTAGAGATAATATTTATGATGTATTGTATGGAACAGGTTCTATATTATAAGTCAAATTTTCAATTGCAAACTCAGTAAGGAAATTAAAACATCCATTCGAAAATGTGCTTATTTTGTTTTGCTATGCCTTTATGGAGTACAATAGTACTATAGCTACATGACATATATAAAGAAAGAAAATAAAGTGCAATGGCACACTGTAACTTTTTGCTGACATGGTTCTGTATTTACAGTGCTTATTTTCACAATAGTGATGATTAATTGGTAGGTGCTTGCATCAAGGAAGGGCCTGCAGGGATGAACTTATAATGTGAGCTAGTTAGTGGACTAAGGGCAGCACTTTCATTGTAAAAGTGTTTTTTTATCTGCTCTGAAGGAAAGAGGAAATGCTGTTTAACTTTATTTAGGGCAAATTAATTCAGCACTGTAAATTACAGGAATTAATGGAAATAATGCACACTTAGGCATATTTTCTGTGAAATATGAGTGTTGAAGCAACTAGCAAACATTCAATAAGCCTAACCACGATGTATGTATGTACTTATATTGATATTCACTGCAAAACCAAAGGTTAAAATAATGTTATAGTTAAGTGAAATCTTCAGTACCAATGTAACGTTTTTAACTCTAAAAACCACTGAAATTCACCATTTATAGTTAGCTCAAGTAGCTACAACTCATACCCTAAGGTAACTATATCTTGTGCCACCTCCATGCACAGTTTTCTTATCAATAATTTCACTGCAAATGTTGCAGTGATATTATCAGTGATGTCATAGAAGATGTCATGAGTGCAGAGTAATAGTGCATGATGAGAGCGCAAGTTATAGTTACCTTAGGCTGTGCAGCCCCCACCCCAAGCTGTTATCGGCCCAAGGAACCCCATTTCCTGGGACCCGTATTTCTTAAAGGTGGGTGCCCTGGTGCCCATCCAGGGCACCCACCATATACTCTTTGTGGGCTGCAGAGGGAGCCTCAGATGGCTCCCCAAATTCAGTGGGAGCCAGCATTGCTTCCAAACACAGGGAGCAGTTACTTATGTTGATCCCTCCAGACAAAGCAATATTTTGATCTGTTTACCTGCCCACATCACTATGGGCAGGGAAACAGATCACGAGATTGCTTCCAGCTGGCAGGAACATTATCAAATCTCCCGCTAGCTGGGAGCATGCTTTGTGTTTTCCCCTGCATGGCGGACATTTTGAAAATGCTTCAACCAAGTGGGAGCAAAAACAGGTTTCCCTGCCTACGCCGGTATGGGCAGGGGAAACGCTGTGCCCAAGGGGTGGACTCCCAGGGCATAGCTAGTGAGCTGGCCCCGAGGGATGGGGTCATAAGGCTTTTAGAGCCCCTCCCTTTAAAAAAAAAAATAAGGTGGGACCAGGGAGTGAGGAATTTCCCAGGGTCGGCTACAGCCTGGGGAGGGAGCTGCACACCCTCCTCCTCTAAAACAGACTTTGAGCCCAGGGGTATGGGGCCCCTGGGGCGCAAGTGGGTCGGGGGGACCACATTCCCTTCTCTCCTCAAAAATAATTCAGGCCTCTGGGAATGGGTTGCATGGGGCTGGAATCGACCTGGAGAGGGAGGCTGTGTGCGTCCTCCCCTCCAAAAACAATAAACAGATTGTCCCTCTGGGGAGGAGGAGGTTGGGTAAACAAGCGGGAGCCCCTGCTGTTTTTTTTTTTTTTTTTGCATTTATGTACCTGAAGCATCGGCACACAGGTTCAGGTCCAAAAGAATTCAGTAAGTTAGAGGGAAAGCTGCTGTTTGTATCCAAGTTGAGGCAGTTGGGGTATCACCCACTGCTAGTCTGAGTCAGTACATGTTCCTAGTTCAAATGCTCCAGCCAATGAACTGGAAAGTTTCCTTTCTTAGCTAGGCTTCTAGGAAGTTCCTCTCACCAGAGTACATTGCGGTGATCACTGCCCATGATTGCTGCCTACGTGCAGATTATCATTTACACATTCAATGAGTTGCACCTTGTGGAAAAGTAGTGTACTCCTTCCCAAAAACCTTGGCAACAAAAGGACATCTGAGGAGGAAGTGGGGCATTGGGATGTGTTTTCTCTCATCAGCATCTACCCTCCATCTTCCATCAGTAACTCACACATAAACAGACGTCTCCAAATAGACTGCAGTTAACCCCAACAGTGTTTGCAAAACATTGACGGCACAAATTATAATAATTGAAATCAATATTGCAATCATATATACAGTTATGTTTGTAAATATCCCAAACCCTAACGATAAATTAAACCTCGAAGGGGCTGTTGTCTGCAAAAAGCTTTTGGGCTAAAATACAAAGGGAAGCCAGTATTTGGCTCCCCCTGCTGCAGCTACTACACTTCAAGAACTGTAGTAAGCTGCAACGAGCCAGAGCTTGTTCAAATGAGGCCTTGCGAATAGAAGGTGGGTCAATGGACTGCCTTCCCATCTCAGGACACATTAAAGGAGCAGGAGCGGCTCCTCCTTTAGGGCAAAGGAGGGTTGTCCCTCCAACAAAAATGCCCCCAGAAAAGAACCAAAGATGAAAAATAATCTGGCAAAAATGTTAATTTATTACCATTTTATTTTCCACCAACCTGTCCTGAACATAGTGTCAGGACGGTGCAGGGCCATTGTTACAGAAAGGAGGAGTGGTGGGCTGGCTGTGCACTTAGGTTTAAGGTGCGCATGTCTCTTGCCAGACATGCACATTTTACACACCTCTAACCCAGCTGCTCCGTTTGTCTCTGTGCTGTTCAAGGCCAGTCAGCTTACCTAATCCAGCTGATCTTTAAAAAACAGCAATTTAAAGGCACCTTCCAACTCATCTTCAGCTTGAACTTTGCAATCTCGTTTCACCAACTATGAAGTCCATTACTGTCTACCAATCAAAGAAAGCTTAAACTTCATATCCTTATGTCTGACTCACAAATCTGTTCATGGACTCACTTCTGACTACTTCCTCAGAGTGGTCCTACATTACCACCTGGCCAGATGCCTAATGTCAGTTTACCAAAGTGTGCTTCCCCTCTGCATTATGAGGTGAACATGTTTTGAGGAATGATGCCTTGATACATAAGGCTCAACCTTCTGAAAATACCTTTCTTCGCATTTGCTACTTGAAACAGACTATTCAGTGCATTAAATGGATCTGAAAATGTACAAGTATTTATTTTGAGTGACGTTCATGCTCAGAACTAACTTACCACACTATCATTGTCTCTGCTACCCCCACCTCTCCCTCTCACTTTACAGTGTGGGTCAACCTCTGGCCCATGAGTGCTGTGCAATTCAGCCTCATGTGTTCAATGTGAAAAACCAACCCGGTCAAACACATTCTGACAAATCCATTCGGACCAAACTATCCCCTTGAAAACAGGTTGACCAGTCCATCTGGGTATATGCCTGTAGATCCCTATCTTCAAGCATTATTCTGTCAAGTTCTTTCCAATGTGTTGACCACGGTCACACCCGTATGTCTAACATTCCACTAGCAGTGCATGGCTTTTATGGACGGTCATACTAAAGAGACTTTCTTTCAGCTATGTTTCTGGCATGTTTGTAGTTAAAAAATAATGGGAGTTGTGGTATAAAGAATGCTTCTGATATTGTTCTACATTAAAATTCAGCCTGCTATACTGTCCTACAGCTCATTTCATTGAGATAAATAGACCTCTTTGCGCCCCACTGTACTTTTAGTAGATAGAGAACAACGGCAAAACCTAGAGTAAATGTGTTGAGGTGTTATGTGGACCAGCACTAACAATGATTTAAAAAATAAACAACTTAAGGCTCCAAAACGTTTAGAGAAACAATATTTTTTAAGGAAGACACTTCAGGTAAGGTAAAAATATAAAAAGATCATCAAAAAAATGATTTTTAAAAGGGTGAAATATACATGGGGCATGGAGGATGAAGAAACAAAGTCAGTTCCTTCATATAGAACATCCAATAGGCATCTGCAGTTTATCAATATTGCTCTTTTTGAGTCACACAGTTCCTGTTAAGGTGACATTATACAAATGTTCCTAAGTGTTTGGAAGGTTGTAACATTCCTCAAACAAACCTCAGTGTGAGACTCCTCAGTATCTAGGCTGCTTGAAAATAATAGTCTGTTTTGTCCCTATCAGCATGTCACATGTCAGGAGATCTCCCTGGCTTCACAGAATGCTTCAGTTCCAAACTCTCAGATGTTCAGGGCTAGATTGTTAGAATCCTGTCTACATGGTTCAGGTTTCTCTATCTTCAGCTTCACACAGCAACTTCACTCTGGCTCTTGCCAGCAGGCAGTTTTCAAGCAGAAAGGTCCAGATCTCCATTCGAACCATTTTAGGAAATTGACTGACCAGGCAAGTTACAAAACTACTTGGTCTTCTTTATTTAGGACCGAAAAACATAAAATGTTCTTCATGTTTGCTGGTCTCCTGTATCTAAATCATGGTTGTGATTGAGTAAAGGAACTACCATGAATACATTCCTAGTTGTCTTGAATACATTAAATTTTTTCTTTATGCAGTTTTTTATATTGTGTAAACAGATTGATGCTATTACTTCGTTTTGATTCCCAATGTGCATTCAACATTCCATTATTTACTATTTTGATATAGTGTTGATTTTTATTGTGTGCACACCTTTCCAGCGACTTCCCCACACTTTATTTTGGGTAGCCCTTTCTAAATTCCCTTTACTGGCTCCACTACCTCTGGAACCAAATACTAGCTAAAGAGATTCACGTCCTTTAACTTCACCGTGCTTGTTCTATAAAGCCTTGTTGCAACAGACAGAAGGTTCTTTCTTCTGTGGTACCTAGCATGGTTTGATGCACTAGAGGCCAAAGCAAGAGCTTGCAAATGGTAAATGGCATACTATTGTTGGGTGGCACTATACCAATATGAGAAAAGTTTCCACAACGCCTCCCACTGTTGACAGGCTCAACAACGTCTACTACGGGATCCTTTCAGCCTCATCTACCAACATTGCCACATGACCTCATCTGAGCTTGCCATGGAATCACCTTAAAAGAAACCAAGTGTGATTATCTTTATCTACGAATATATGCTCAGCATGTGCACTTTGGACAAACTCCTTCCTGTTCCTGGGTTACTATGTGCTCCCTTTAAAGACAGGATAAAGATGGCCTTTAGAAAGACTGCCTAGGACTGCGAGATAAAATTGAGTTCTTCAGGCAGAGGTGTGCAAAAGACATTACAAGGCCACACCTCAGTAGGTTACATCATTGCATTTAGCAATCAATTTCCCTCGTCTCAAAATGTATAACATTAAAAAAGGTAACTCAAATCTGATCACAGAGTTCCTTGTTTTAGGCCGAATTACATTTCTTTCATACTTTTGTTGCTGCTTTTAGGTACTAAATCTGAGATCCAGTGGTGGCTGGCTCGTATTTACAATCAGGGGAAGCAGTGGGGGTACAATAGTAACATTTTTAAAAAGGCACTTACCTGAGGACGATCTTCTCTCCTCTCATCATCTCTTCTGGCTCCGACACGTGACAGGACCCAGGAAACTTCACTAACCAATCCTGGTGCTGCTTTCATGCTGGTAACCAACATGGAAGAAGCATCAGTATTGGTGGGAGCAGCCTCTCCCAGTACTCACAAGAGTACTGGAGGCCTGTGCTTTCTCTAACACTCAGGACATGGTGCTGAAAAATAAAACGGTAATAAAGTTTATTACCATTTTATTTTTCCATTCTGGGGGCATTTTCTTAGCGGGCGGTGCTAGAGGCATTCAAAGAAGTAAGGTAACATTGTATTGAAAGCGTCATGAACTCTGCAGTGAAAGATTTTCAGTGCAGTTTACAGTTGGATTCAAAGGTGAGGAACTACAGGGAGGATTTCTCCTGCACCACAGGTTGTACAGTAAACCATTCATTGGTAGAGCTCAGAGGTGCTGGAACAATTTTTCAGAGTGGGGTGTTGGCCATCAGCATCACCTGACTTAAGTCCCTCTGTTGCGCTTTGATGCCCAAGGAATAGTTATCAATAGTGCAGGATATGCCCTAGCGCCAGAGCCCAGGGTGATTAACTACAACAATTGTTTTCAGTACAAAACCATGGCCTAAGAGTCCTTGCATCCACCAGGGCCATGGAATAATGTCACAACACTATTCCATGCTGTTGATATATAGTTTGGGATGATTTTCTTTCCTTTGAAAAGCGAGTATATCTTTATTTAATGTCTGGTATACTTTCACCTGTACCTCAGCAAGAGTGCCATTAGTTAAAATTATAAGATACCCTAAATTTGCAATCAGAGAAATGGTCAATAAAAACAGCGATCCATCAAAGAACTTGCAGGATTTTGGCAAATGTATTTGCCTGTCATGTGGCACTTTACTTGAGTGCACGGTAAATGTTCCAGTCCTAATAACCTCCTTTTTCTCAATTCTCCAAATTAACAGCATCAAGGAAACCTAGGGGCGCTGCAGCGCCCCACTCCCTTACTTCCGGTGCCAGTGGTAGAACTGATGCTGTGTAGTAATACTATGGATTTAAATAGAAAACAGTGTATGGGGTTTTTGGGGGGTCTCATTGTTAGCCTTGTGTGCATGGCAGGACTTCATCAGCAAGTGGTATTCTCAGAGAAAGGAAGCCTATTGTTTTTCAGAGCACATGAGGCTGGTGCATATTTTAATAGGCCTCCGCTGAGAACAGAGGGCAACAATTCAGAGCCTAAAATTAAAATGTGCATGATATAACATTTCTTTAGGTAATTGTGTGAGAAAAACTATTTGCCATTTTGTGAATGCACTTACAGTTTATTGTGGACAATATTTAATCATTTTTTATACACACAAATCCTACTTCCTGTTGTGATTTACCAACACTATTAATTAATATGTAGTCTTATATCTGTACACAAATTATTTTGATCTCTGTTTAGTAAGTTCCTTTTATAAATCTTAATTATGTTCACTAAGTGTCTTTGACACGCGTTTCTAAACTTATTCTAGGGTTGCAACATTGTTTTATTTAATCATTATATGCATACAGTCTGAACATGCAATATTAGCCTTCATGAGATGCAGTCAAACCCGTTTTTTATCTTTTTATTATGAGCCACTTGAAATAGTGGTGGATTTCTTTCGTTGGTTTTCATATGCCTGACACACTTGAGAATTCTTCATTTTAACAATTCAGCGTATGGCATATACTCTAATAAATGTTTAGTCATATAGCATTTCACTTTAGTCTGCTCTATATGCTACACATATATTTGTTTAGATCATATGCATCCTGTCTTCAAAATTATTGCAAATCTCATAGGTTTCTAAACATTCTGATTTTACTTGCGAAGTTTATTTTAAAGGAGGATGATATACATCTGCTTAGCTTCAATGAAACCCTTTCAAGTTGTTCTGAGCTCAGAAACCACATAGGCTGTTTTTCATGGAGCTTCAGTTCTTCATTATTTGTCAACATATCTGTCAATTCTAAATCAATAAACGAAACATTTTCCTTGTCGCGGTGGTGACCAATGTAGTGTTGTAAGTGAAGTCCCTGATGCTTATTTTTGTTTATAAAATGTTCACTAATGCTGTAATATAACACACCTTACAGAAAACTGTCTTACCCCTTATTTGATATTTCTGACGAGAGATAATTTAGTTTACCTGTTTTAATTGTTTTTTTTTTTTTTAAATAAATGGTGACATCATGTAGTCTGATTGAGCCAGGTGCCACATTTTCTTTGTTCTGTTGTGGTATAGTCCAGTCCCTTGTGCTATTGGGTACACGCTGTCTTTGTATCAATATCATGATGGGTCAATAGATATCTGGCATCCTTACTTCACAGTGGTTTACAGGGTGAATGAATCACATTACCATGTTGTACTTCCGATGTGGGTCCTGGCCGCAGAAAGGCTCTGAAATGAGACTAGCAAACACTTCGGGTCAAACTAAACCACTGAATGAGTTGGAGATTATGTAGATGAGTAATTATGGAACAAAAATCAAATAATCTTAGGTGTATGCACTGTGCTGGATAGCAAAATGTATTTAAAAGGAATTATGCAAATCTCTCTACACTGTGATGCCAGTGTCATACCTTTAACAAAAGTAAAATTCTATGAAGATAGCGGGTTAATTATTTTGTACATTGGTTTAGTCCAATTCTCGCATGGAGTTATCAGTGTGCCCTGCACTGTAATGCCTGGGTATATCTTCTCAAGAGGGCAACCAATAGCCTGATTAGCCCAAAAAGAAGAGAAACACCAGATACCTGAGAATAGTTTCACTAGGCCTGTTGTAGCGCACTTACGAGAGACCATTGACTAGTCCCCTGTTACAGTACTTGGTACTTTGTTGCATAGCCTGAGAAAATGGCATGAAGAGAATTGTTTTAGTGACTACATCTTTTTCCCTTTTGGATTTAATTTGTGTGTTCGATGTTCCTGCAGACACTGCCAGTTTATTGTTGGGATATGCATGTAGCTGTAAATAAATGACTTTGTATGTAACACAGCAATACATTTTCGTTCCCAACGAGAGCTATTCGCGATACCTGAACCGTGCAACTGTTTTTCCTGCCTTCGCTGATTTGTCTTGCGTTCCAGTTGTCAGTCAGTGCCCCTTTGAAGATCAGTTCCTGCTTTTATTATGAATAATAAAATGTTAATTTCCTAATTCTCGGGTTGTGAGGGCCATGTGCTTGGATTTCTCTTTATTTAATGAATAAGTGAAGCCACTCTACTTAATTTTCTTATACCAATTTTAAATTTTTAAGATTAATGTTTCCAAGTCATAGCAAACTACTTCTCGGTGCGATAGTTTTAGCAGTTATTTCTATAATTGCATTAATTAGTTGGACGTTATGGCTCATCAGGTATTTTTCGTACCATTGGTCAATTCCTTGGCCATAATGTTTAAGGCACGATTGCCAGTCTCAAAGACTCATCTATATGTATGCTGACCTCTTCGATAGGGTTGAAGTGATTAGACTTTAAAAAATAACTAGAAGATTGACGTAGGGAATGTTTCTTAATGATAACAAATGTAAACCTGGTGTCCGCTCCATTAGGTTTGTTGCTCCATTAGAATTGTTATTTCTGCAAACATGTAGCATAAGCTTAATATTTTTCGTTTATTGTTACGTGTGCATTTGACAGCCCTGTTACATTCATATTAAACACTATTGAGGTAATGCACAACATGTTGCATTTCTGTCTTGTTCAATATCATGGTGTACCTAATTACCTGATGTGCTGTTCTAAAAAGCACAGCAATGTGTTGTGAATCTGATTTTACATAGGCAGGCTTCAGGCGGAGGCTACAGGGCTCCAACTGTGTTGGTTGACGTTGTTTGCCACTGGTGTCCCATGATCCATCTTAATATGGCTTTGGAAACTTGGCCAACGACCCCCTTTTTATATGCATTTGACTTGCAGGTAGCGAGGGAGAGAGAAGTTTAAGGCTTCTTATTGAGGAAATATGGAGGGGGCAAGACCTCCGATCTCATCAGTCCAACAATAGGTGCACCGTAATGTCCAATCCAGTGCTTATCTTTAATTAATAAGAAAGCACTTTTATTTTACATCAACATGTAATGCTACACTTTTGACGGTTGGTTTAGTTACAGCATTGCAACCTCATCTTCAAACTTTGTTGAAATGTGTTTACCGTCTATGGTGCCCTCTCCCTAGAAGGTTCTCACCATCTATGGTATCGTAGGTAAAGTTATAGGTATAACCTTTGATTAGGCACAAGTCTAGATCCCTTTCAATTGGTCATTTCAATAGCTATAATGATCACAGGTATGGCAAAGATGAGGATTCTAGCAGCAGGTTTCAAGCACATACAATTGCAGCCCCACATTACCTGCTCAATGACATTGTGTGTCAATGGTGCTGGCTGGTACCATCAGCGATTTTGCACTCTTGGGTTAAGCATCAGTTAAAGGAGGGCTGCCTCTCTGTTTACCAGAATTAACAGTGTATCTGCCCTGCTCAGCAGACACTTTTCATTGGAAGTTGCTGCTGCCACGCTGGTCAAGACAGTTCCTCACAGATGATCATCTCCACAAGGCAGCGGCAATACCAGGCTTTCAGGGTCAGACAGCAGAATGACGTTCTGGTGGATAACTTCCTTATGCAGCTCACTACAGGAATTGCACTGTACACTCGATTTGAGTCTGTCAACTTCATTAAGGCGTGAGGATATAATGGTCCACGCTGTGGGTTTGATGGGGGAGGGGGCGTAAAAGGAATATTTTCCTATGAATTTTCAGGGGAAAACAGGTAGTGTCAAAAATTCGGCTGGACTGTTCCCATGGGGAACAGGGTCAAGACTGATTTGCATATGGCTGGGTCCAAACTGGAATGGCATGGGCAGCAAAAAAACAATGGATTAAACCTAGATCTGTGATTGGGGGTGAGTGTTTGCGTTGTCAGCACTCCATCCATCATTCTTTTCTGTTGCTAATGTCGCCCTAAGTGGGAAGGGTATGCCCAGACGTGGGTCCCGTGCTTCCCATGCCACTGGATTCAAGCTAGCCTGGCTGATGAGGGGTGAAACCCCGAAACCAGTCCCAGGATGCTTGTTTCCAGTCCAGGGAAGACCTGGCCTGGCAGTTCGGGCTGGACTGTTCCCATGGGGAACAGGGTCAAGACTGATTTGCATATGGCTGGGTCCAAACTGGAATGGCATGGGCAGCAAAAAAACGATGGATTAAACCCAGATCTGTGACTGGGGGTGAGTGTTTGCATTGTCAGCACTCCGTCCATCATTCTTTTGTGTTGCTAGTGTCAAAAATGAAGCCAGAGTTGCATCAGAAGTGGAGTCGGATTCCATAAGGCCAGACACCACCCAGCTATCCATAGGATGGGTGTCACCTACACAGCTAGTAAATTTGTTTTATCGAATATGAGTATTACTGCATTGATTTTCATCCAGCTAGCGAAGGTTGACCAACACTGTCAGGTTGAAGTAATGTCTTCCTAAGGGTTGATGAATCAATGTTTGTTCTGCATAACAGAAAATGAGATACTAAAAGATTCTATCAGAGGGCAAAAAAGGTGACACATTGATGTTGGAAAACATAGGACTCTGGTGTTGTGCAGGGACTGGATATTTTCAATTGAGGCCTAGACACGGTGACCAACAGATTTGAAAGAACAAATGAAAGATGGAGACTGCCTGCACTAATTTCTTCAAAAAGAAGTGAAACAGTCAAGGCTAAGATCTTCCTTTTCTTCCTTGTTAGGGCGATGGAGTGAAAGGCAGTGTATAATACAGCTGACAAGTATGTAATTTAACCAACAAATGAAAAATAGTGAAAATAGAAAATATACTCATTAAATATAAGAAAAAAGACAAATGTAGGGGTCTCATGGTAACATTGATCTGGCAGGGATTTCATGCAGAGATAATCATAGTTTTGTCTATTCCAAGTACCTCATATTAAATGTTATTTTGTTTTTCAAGTTGCCTAATATTACTGTAAAAAGAAATAGTAGTATGTAATTTGTTCTAGGAGACCCATTAATTGCATACTAAACCTGAAGATTGTTTTGCTTTCATGCACACACTTTCTATTTTACTTCCTATTCTTCAACTTTGTTTTTTATGAGTTTCCCAAATGTTTGTGTAATGAAAAAGCTTCAACCCTTATAAATCCTACATTCTCAGTAACAGGAGAGGATATGTAATATTTTAAAAACTGTGGCAGCATGCAAACTTTGTGGAAATGGAGCACAGTTATGGATTATAATAATACCTGCAATGCAATTCCTAAAAAGCAATAAGAGACCACAAGCATGGGCACTATGTAAAAAATATAGCTTCAAGTAAATCTTTTTTGTATTTGAAACAGTATACATTTTCATAAGGTCTCCCACAATACACCTCAAACACAGTGCACTCTAAAAGCAAATGTGTTGTATTTTAAAGTTTATAGATATTATCCGGGGAAGCCATAATTTTTATGTAACCGTGTCTCCCTGATGAGTGGGACCTGAAATTGGGATGGTAAATTATACACATGGGATCACCTCAGTGCAATATTATAAAATGTGTAAGACCAAGCGGTTTATTCTGCACAGTACCTTTTCTTTTTAACTCGGTGATTGAAAAACATCAGCATCGAAAATTCTTTATACTGTTCAATTACTTTCACAGTGTTGATCCATTTTGGTGCCCTAACCTTTCAAGCTATACTTCATAAAGGAATTGGGCATTTGTACACACTTTTCACTTGTTAATAAAAATCCCCCAAATCCTTTAAACCTTTCCTATGATCCATTTCTAACTTAGAACACATTGATTGCATCCTCTTGATTCTCACTAATTGTAAATGCATTTACTGATTTGAATGATTTGTAATGAATACTCAACCTATAAAACTGATTTTACAATATTTTTTAGGGGAGTCAGTTGCTTAACAGTTTTTTACATTAATGGATTGTGAAATTGGATTAGTCTGCTCTGATGCATTAGCTTTATTTTTGTATCTCATATACTATCAAAGTGCAAATATCTATACTTATATTAAACACATTGTGTTGACTCAGCTTTTAAAGTAATACATAATAATAATAGAGACAAGATTAAAATTAAATTATTTCATAAAACTATAATGGTAATTATATCATACATTCAATAATGAATAGACTCCCAGAGGGCAACAATAGGAATGCATCAATAGATCACTTAATAACCTATGTCTGTAGTAACACTTTGAAATTAAGGATAAACCATTCTGCAGTTCAAAACGGTCATTCCAAACCCACTGCATATGTGCATTTGATCTATGGACACAATTGTCGTTACTTAAGTTAGGTCTAGCAAAATATATATATATATATATATATATATATATATATTTATTTATTTTATTTTACTCTATGGTCAGTTCATTTTACAAGCGCTTTTCACCAGTACCGAACACGCATTTGGCGTGGAAATGTTCTGTGTGGAAATAAAGCTGGAGATAAACCATTCCCTGGAGTGTGCTTATTGTGAATTATTATATTATAATATATATAAATATATATATATATAGCATAGGTTTCATTTGGAAATACAACCACAAGAAGAGCTTCACTGCCATCATTAAACCCCAAAGCATTTATTGCTTTTGTTTTAATGGTAACACATCTGGTTTCCTAATGTAACTGAACAAAAGAGTTTCCATAGAAAGTATTTCTGGGCATATTGTAATGCTAACCTGTCTACCAGCTCTTTTACTTCATAAACAAAATTAGAGCACTCCAATTAGTGCTTCTTGGTTCTTAGCATAGAGATGAGGCACCAAGATGCTTCAATAGTGTCTCAGTTTTAGAGGTCCTATTTAATATGCAGCCACACTTGAGAACATTTGAATTGTCTATATTACATTTGTTATTATTTATCAAGTCAGAGCCTTTTGTAAGAATAAATAAATGGTGCTTAAAAAAGGGGTCTAAAAGGATCTAGACAAGTGTTGTATCTTTATTTCACGTTTTTTCTATATACATGTTTTCAGTCCTTTTACTGGTAAAGAGAGAGATGAAACTATAAGTATACAATTTTAAAATACTGGCACAGGGAACTGTAGGGCAAATGTCAAAAAACAAGTTTTTTGCGAGGCATGTGAAAGATACTGTATGGGAAGTGTCTAAAAGTGAGCACTTTTTGTAAAAACTGAAATGAAGTTGAAAATGACAGTATGTTTAGTTGCAACTGAAATACATGACTTTTTAAATATTTTTATTGGCAAAATGTAGCATTTATAAAAATGAGTATATGGGAAATACTGTATAATGAAAGTGAACATTTATCCAGTGGCCTTTTTCAAGAATATGGGCAGGGTAAATAATAGGTGAAATATTAACAGTAGTTCAATCAAATTATGTCACAGAAAAAGCTTGTACCTATCAGCACACCTGCTGGAATCAATAGTCTTAATTTTATTAAGTATCTCATTAAGGCCTCTAAAACATTAGTGATTAAAGGGAACAATAAAAAATTTGACTGATTGGCAAATTACACTTTTTTTTTATATTTGTGCTGTCATAGACAGCCTAGCCGACACATCGAATAGTGGGCTTTAAATACAAAGACTTTAAAAAAATGTATGACAAAAGTAAAATAAACATCTGAGATAAAAGGCAATGGACCATCCTCGTATAAAGTGTTGCAACTTTTATCAAACCTGCACCCAAATCCTAATTGACCATTACAAATGTTTTCTAAAGTAAGCTTGATAGGCTGTTGTATGCTAATTGTTTGCTTAAAGCCCTTAACACATCGCAGGATTTAATGTTCCACATTCAACACATGAGAACCTTTTTGCAAAGTTGACTGGTTGCAACCTGAGCATTCTCATTATCCAACTGGGTTGTTGAACTGCTTTGACTAAGAATCTTAGATTTACAGATGACAGAATTAAACACATCTAAGAATGGCATGAAGGATTTTTTTTTTAATGTAATTTTGACTCCAGCCATGACTTGGACATATTTTATGGAATATGTATAGAAATGTCTCTTTGTGCATGTTCACCCCCACATTTTTGGACTGATGCTGCTGTTTTTTTGACTCCGAGTGCACTGAGGCCTGCTGAAATTGCCTCATTGCCAGAGTTCTAACCCTATACTAATTGCATGTCGAAATGGATACACCCACTTGGCAAGGACGACTTACTTTTAAGTCCCTAATATATGGTACCTATGGTATGTAAGGCAGAGTGTCCAATAAGGGCTGCAGCACTGTTTGTGCTATCCTGTGTGACAAAATACAAAATGGCTCCCAACCTGCCACTGGAGACTGGAAGGACAGTGTTACACTGCCAGTTCGACTTTGCATTCACACCAATGGCAGAACCACCATATCCCTTAAGTGTGTATATAATTCTCCCCTAAGGAAGGTCCATAGAGTACTATTGCAGGGAGTTTATTTTTTTACGTTTGACATAAAATTTTAATATGTCTTAACAGTAATACTTCCATATTGTCGTTTTGCTGTGGGTAAAGTTATTCACCCCATTGGCTAACACATTGTTAGTAGTTTGCCCCCAACCCGTATAACTCCTGAATCAGACTACATTACTGAATAATGTAAGATATGAAATTTATTGTGGAATTGATATTGATAAAATGTATTATGCGCAATTAATGCCGGAGGCGTCTTGGCATGCATCTCACAGGTTTAAAGCACCCAATTTGAAACACCATAAGATGAGAGGGAAAGAAAAAAGCCAGGCTTTGAGTGTTTTTCAAGTTCTGTTTTTTGAGATCCCAGGGAAGTTTCTTCCACAGTTTACAGGTGGAGTAAACAAAACTCCTACCGCCCAAGTTACTTTGTTGCATTTGGGGACTGGGAGTATTTTGGATGCAGCTGAACGCAAAGATCTCCTTGGTACGTAACATGAAAATTTCTTCCCCAAGTACTCCTATGGGGAGGTTTATGTACTGTACTGAGTGCCTTAGCGGCCGCTCATTTCTTGACTGGGAACCAGTAAAGCTCCACTAAAGCCTGGGTCACCAATTGAAATGTAGGAGCCGGGCTGCTGCATTCTGTAAAAGCTGGAGTTTATTTCAGGAGGTTGTATGAAATAAAAGGAAGAATTTTTGCCAGGGGCGGCTCCTCTGTTAGGGTGGAGGAGCGTCACCCCCCCCCCCCCCCCAACAGCAGCAGCTGCAAAAACTTTACAAGGAAATGATAATAAACTGTTTATATGTCTGACACAGGGGTGACTAGCAATGAGTGCACAGCACTCCCCCCTCAGTGTGCACGTATGTTTGGCCGGCCCTTTCGGGCCAGCCATAGACACATGCGCAGTAGGCTTTCCACAGCCTGGCACTGTTTTGCCAGGCTGGAGAGAGTATGCACAGGCTCTCAGTGCACAATAGGACATTTCATACCCCCAGAAACGTGAAGTTACACTATGAATATGATTTAATAGCAGCAATTAAATTCACTTCCAAAAATGTTAAAATCACCTAATCATCCTTAAACTTTACCAAATGATTTTTTTTACATTGTGCAATCAGAAAGTGCTTAGTGCTAAATAAATAACTGATGCTTCTACTGTGCATCAGCCCAATTTTCTTTTTTTTTTATTGTTTGGGCACATGGCAGAGTCAGTACTATACCACTGGCCTGCTCTTTCCCGCTCCTAACAAAAATGGCCATCAGGAGGAAGAAAACTCAATTCCCCTACCCCTCTGCAAGTTGATGTTCAAAATTTGTAAAAAGATGTGAGCTCTGACAGGCTCCAAAAAGCTCTACACCAGTGCAAAATTGGAAATTTCGTACCCCTATAAACGTGCAGTTACATTATGAATATGATTAATAGAAGCAATTCAGTTAACTTTTAAATCACCTAAAAATCATTCACAAATATTACCAAATGAATTTGTAAATGTTCTATCAGAAACATGCCTAGCACCCCAAAAAATACTTGTACTTCTACCTCATTAAGCCCGACCTGCAGAGCAGGTTGAATTTAATACCAAAATTAAAGTTAGAAACTTTTAGAAAGGTGCCACTCTACACTCCAATAAGCCCAGTGGCCACGCAAAGGCTTTCTGACCCCTTGAGGAGATGTGTGAAGGACTCCTGGCCCAGGAACTAAGGCAGTTGCCGAAGAGTGAGGTGCCTGCTCCTCTCCCAGGATGGCCACTCATGGTTTTAGCCCAAAAGGTAAGCTTCAAAGATGAAGCTGCCTTTGTGGGGGAGATCGTGCTAACACCCCTGAGCAGAATGCCTTTTGTTCCTGCAGGCAAAGTGGAGACAGGGCAAAGGAGGAGAAACTTGCCTCAAACTGGCATTACAGTGGGTGTGCAGCCCTCTGATAGCCACACCTCTAGGGTGGGCTACCAAACTCCTAACAACCAAGGAAGAGTCGTGCCATCTTGAAAAGGACAAGAATATGGTACTCTGGGATAGCCAGATGGCACACATCACAGGACGTTAGTCACTAGGTAGGAGGGGACCCAGTCGCCCTTTGGCTAGTGACCTCATGGTCCCCTCAGAGCACTTTCCTGAGAAAAATATAGCAGTCTGACCTTTAGATCACGCTGGAATTGAAGCGATAACTGAAGAACGACTGCCCCGCAGTCCCAGAAATAGAGGCTACACCATTAAAAGGGCTGCTGCACTTTAGGCTACCAAAGTTTGAACTGTGCCTGCGGCTCCTGGCTTAGGAAAAAGTTGATTCCTAGCCCCATGCTACAACAGTGACTCCAAGGATCAGTCGCTGATCTCTTGGAACCAGCTCCAGGGACACAGGCACTGAAGAAGCTCAAACAGACAAGTTGGTATCCACCACAGATGTTTTACCACTACTAGTAGCAGGCACCCGAGAGGACATTTTTGAGATGGCCAAAAGTTGCATCTGAGTCTGCCTAAACCAGAAGTGCTATCCAAGGCTGGATTAGTCGCACCCAAGGGACAATAGCCCCCACCAAACGATTTTGCCCCAACTGCAGCAGACTGATTAGTAGCCCAGCATCGGCTGGCCTGCTACTGCAGCGCAGAGGGCAGCAAGCGAGCCCAATTTTTGTGATCGTTTGCCGCACTTCACCCATGGACTGGGGAGTAACCATAGACACTTCCATCGACCGCACAACAACTGGTGCATTCTTTGAGCATGTTTTGCCTGTATCCCTCAGCATCAGGACCACTCCGTCGATGTCTATGATGGTTATCCTGTAAAGTTTGGATCCTGCCTGAAAAATGCTATGATGCCACTCTGGCCCCCCCAGACCTCTGTCCTGCCTGAATTGTTCACCCAACCCGGGCCAGAGTAGTCGAACTAACTGTTTCAAACTTTTCAAAAGTTTCCAAAGTTTTTGTTGACCAGCGCTTGTTTGCGGTTGCATTTACAAGTGATAATATCTTCTAAAATCTGTATCTCCAGAACCCTCTGGAGGATTTTGTTAATCAATGACCCTAAAATTTGTTAGTATAATCTGTTTTTGTAAATTTATGTCCCCTTTCTTTCGAGTGTTATAACTTTCTCATTTTGTTGTTTGGTATGGTTAAGTGCTTTACACATAGTTCCTTTGCTTAACCTTACTTCTCAGAGCCACAACTATCCAGAGTTGAGCTGAAAGTTTAGTAAAAAAAGCCTTACTGGACCCAAGAGGGTATTTGTGGGTGTACTGCATGATAAGGCACCACAGCCATATCACACAGCACACACAAATCCTCACTGAATACACTAAAAACAATATGGAGATTCTGGAGTTTGAACTTGAGGAAAGCAGTAATTTCTTTAAATTGGTGAAGCACAAAGTATCCCAGTGTTCATCATCCCTCTGAAGTAGCGCCCTTGTTTGTGTTTTGACTTAAGGGTCTCCAGTGTCATCAAGGTGTTCTGACCGAGATGCAGTTTCTCAAATGCCTATCATTTGTACTGCTTAGTACCAGGATCCATGATGCTAGCTTTATATGTGGTAGCCTTTATATCAAACAGCAAGAGTAACCCAGTCTGCCATATGAGTATGCAGTGATCCATTCAAACCATTACCTTCTCAGTCATCCTATGGCCCCAACAATGTTGCAACAACAGATAATTAAACACTGCGGTGTTTGACATGATACGAGAAAACAGCCACTGTCCAAAGGTCAGAGACGATCGTCGAAATCACAACACAGAGTGAGATTTTCCTTCTCACGCTGACCTCAACACACGGTAACATCAAAAAGTCACTCTCAGCTTTTTCTAAAGTTAAGTGGTTTACAATCATTTTCAAGGTTAAGTGTGCAAAACGGTCAACACCTATTTTTTAAGTTGTGGTTTTACAAGAACTGATTTTAAATCTTCCTTGAGTACCCCTTTACAGGGGGACGGTTGAAAAAAATATGGAATCAATGCGAACCATTAAAGAAAAGGTCTCCCTCAGGCGCAAAGGAGGTCAGGGCTAATTTGAAGGTAACCTGAGCCTTCTCGGCAGCTCTTAATCCACTGGAAACACAGAGCCAATTCGAGTGACTGAAGTAAAGTTAGCAACCTCAGGTAGCAGCTAATGAAATTGGGACCTTTCTACTCTACACCTCTTCTTGCTGACAAACACTTGCACATCGTTCAGTTTTGTAACGCACTTAGGGCATTAAAGGTCTGTATGATCGGTATGAAGGTAAAGCTGTTGAGTTAGAACATAGCTGGGCTAGCAGCTAAAGTTTATTTGAAGAATTTGGTGGACTTTGTCTCCTCATTTGACATTGCCATTCTACTGAAATCATGGCCCCCCCAAGGATCCATTCTGTGATGGTTTCATTTGTTTTCCTATTTCTACTACAGCTGCCATGATGGAAAGGGCCAACACTGGTTCAGCTGCTTGGTTTAAGACCACCCTTGATTGTATTATACTGCCCAGTCCTACAAATAGCAGGCTAATCCAGGCATCCAGAGTCAAATGGACCAATACCTATAGGTTTGTTCTGATAATTTTTCCACTAACAAAAATCCAGATTTAGTTTCCCTTTTTGATTTTATTGGTGATCTGTAATGTTGTTTAGCTAACCAGAAAATTATCTGAATATTGTTCCTTTGAGGGATTGTAATGCAAAACTTGGATTTGAGGTTAATTCTTTGGCAGCCTCTGCTGACACCAGGGACTGCAGAGGGTCAATGCTATACCTCATTTGTTTCAATATGATTTTTGTAACGCGTTTGAATAGGTAGCGCATCAGTCCTTATCTGAAGGGGCAGGATGTCCATAATTGATTACATCTTTGCAAGCAGAAATTTCCTCAAATTTATTGTGGATGGGGCAGTTATTCACAGTACCCAAAAGCCTCTCTCTAGAATGCCAGGTGCATCGCTCTTGGGTTACCACTGTTGAGGGGTGGGTGGGTGGGTGGAGGGGTATTATGAATGTCTTCCAGAGGGGAGATGGACTCAGGCTGGTGTGGAAGACTGCTAATCGGAATGATGTTCAGTGCAGGCTCTGTTCTGATCATTTGAGAATGCTTTACAACTGCCTTAGATGATCTATGATACCACCAGTAGTGTGAACACTTTTGTTGCCCTAGGCCATACCATTCAATCATACCTCTTGAAGCCAAGGTAAGTGCCAAGACGGTCATTCATTCCTTTTTTTTATTTTTTTTCATTCAGTCCTCATATGTAACAAAAGACAGACAAGAGAAGCCACAACATGTCCCGGCCCTGGTCATCGCCCTGGTACTCCACCCATGCTAATGGAACAAGTGGCCCCTATCAGCCTTGGGGGGGGCAGAACCAGTCTGCCCCATCCTCCTAGATGTTGGGTCTTAGGACTTAATCATTGGACTCTTATCGAAATCAAGTCTCAAGAGTTAAATCAAGATGTGTTTAATTAATTCACACTGACCTAGTGCCTGGAGGAGATGGTTCTATAGAAAGCCGAAAAGGGTTCCCACACTCTGAGGCACCTATCCAAACCATTACTACAATCTAAGTCAGAGTTTCTCTTAACTGACTACAGCCAATCCCTGTGGGTAGTGGGGGGGGAGACTAGAGATCCACTTAATGCATATTTCCCGCCGGGCTATCAGAACCAAATAAAAGAAGAGATGCCTCAGGGGTCTCTCCAATCTATCGTGCAAACTCCTCAGCAGCCTTATATAGCCCAAATAGAACCATTGGTAGAGTTATCTCATTACATCTATTTATAATAGACAAAATCGACTTACCCACTTGTTCCCCAAAAATATGAATCCCCGGGCACTGCCACCAGAGATGGATATCATCTGCTCCCTCTAGATCACACTTCGGGCAATTACTCTTTCCTTGGAAAGCTATTCTAGCAAGCCTTTTGGGGGTCCAGTAAGCCCGGTATACAGTGAACAAGTGGTTCTGCCACAAGGGGGCAGATTTAACCACAGACCAAAGAATCTTCATAGAGGCCTGCCAGAAATAAGGAAGATCTAGTTCAGGAAAAAACCGATCCCACCCCTCTGTGGAGGGAAAAGAAGATGGATCTTCAGCTTGTATGAGTTCCAAATACCACTTTGAAACCTTTTTTTGAGCTCTGTGGACCAGTGATTTCCCTCTCCCGACCCGTAGAACACCCGGCCTCCGGTTCTCCTTGCACCTAGCCTTTACTTTGCACATATTTGAATCTAGACAATTTAGCATTGGTTGCTTCTGATAGAGATTCCCAAGAACTAACAGAGCCTCCACTGACTAGGCGTGCCCACTGCACAATTCCTCCCTCTATCAGTGGCTTAGCTAATACATCCTGGAGACATATTTGGGTACCGGGAGAATTCCAGATTGGGGCCAGCTCACTGTAATACGGGATGCCCAGTCTCATTCTTATTACATACCAGATGCTACAGGCATTATAAAGAACTTTTAGTCTCATTTTTTTGTAATATCTGGGGTGGCCACATTTATAAAGAAACTGCATACCCTGGCCCCGGAATCACCCTGTCAATGCCTGAAGTCAAGAAGATAGATATTCCTTGGAGAGGAGTGATCTGATATTTTTCAGCTGGAATGCCCAGTAGTGAAGCTGAAAATCCGGAAGTGCAGTTCCCCCATCTAGCTTTTTCTTTCTCAATTTTTTCCAAGCTATTGTGGGGTTTTAATAAGACCAGATAAAGCTAAATAACCCCCCCTGCAGTTTCCTTAACCATTCAGTTTTAGAAGATGATGGAATAGCATTAAAAATAAATGTGAATTTTGGCAGTACCACCATTTTTATTAGATTTGTTCTGCCAAATATAGAGAGACGTAAGTGTGACCATTGGAAGAGTAGCTTCTTTGCTTCCCTAAGGCGCTGCACAAAATTCACTTGGGCCATCTCTGCCAGGTTCTTGACTTCTTTAACCCCTAAATATCGAATTTCGTCTTTCTCTAATGGGTTATCATGAGGGCCATTCCAGGTCATTACTTCAGATTTATCTGTATTAACTAAATAACCTGAGATTCCTCCAAAGCTAACAATAATGTCCAAGAGTGCTGGAAAAGCACATTGGGGGTTCTGTGTATATATCAGATGGTCGTCCGCTAATAGGGCTTCCTTCAGGACCCAATAGTGATACTGAAAGGGTATAATTCTCTGATCTGCCCTGATTCTCCTAGCCAGAGGTTCAATATAAAGGTTAAAGAGAAGAGGAGAGAGAGGGCAGCCATGTCGTGTCCCCCGTTCAATCTTAAAATGTGAGGATAGGATGCCGTTAACCATAACCCAAGCAATAAATAGCTTTGATTGCATTAAGAAAGTTATCTCTTAAATTATTACGGTCCATTACTGCCTGCAGAAAGAGCCAACTCACTCTGTTGAAATCCTTGGCAGCGTCAATTGTTGATATGGTTAGAGGCATGTTCATAGTAGTTGCCATGTCGATTATGGCGACCAAATTGTGAGTCACGTCCCCTAAATGCTGATTTCTCATGTTTCCTTTCTGATTGATGTGCACTAAATCACTGATCACATTATCCAATCTCCTGGCAAGTATTTGTGCAAACATTTTATAATTATTATTGAGCAATGAGATAGGTCTATAAGACTCACATCTTCTAGCGTCTTTCTGGGGCTTTAGTATTAAGGTTATAATAGCTTCATTCCACGAGGACGAACCAGAGAGGAGTCTATAAGAATCCAATTCATCAACTGAGTCAGAACTGGCACAAGCTTGTCTCAGGAGTTTATATACTTCTGCCGGTATTCCATCTGGACCAGGAGCCTTCCCATTTTTCAAGCCGGCAATAACACTATCTACCTCACTAGGGAGAAAGCATTGATTAAGGCTCAGATTCTTAGCTGGTTCTAACCTGGGGAGTATGTCCCCCTTCAACCAATTTTCAGTCGCCTCCGATGAGCTCTCTGTATAGTGTAGAAAAAAACATAAATCCTCCTGCGATGTCTTGATCTTCTGAGGAGGTTCTGCCCGTTTCGCCTAGTATTATTCCTTTAATCCTATTCCTAACCTTGTCAGACCTAGTCTTCCATGCTAATAACTTGCCACAGCCTTCGCCATACTCAAAATGCGCCAGTTTAGTAGCTTCCCATTTGCTCTTGCTTGATTCTAAAAGGACCTCGAGTGAATTTTGAGCTTCCTGGATTTGGTGCTTTAAGTCTGTGTGCATTATTGCGTCCTGGGAGGATCGTCTTTGGGCTTGCAGGATGCGAAGTTTACCCTCGAGAGTCTCTATTGTGGTTCTGGTTCTCTTGGCTCTGAAAGCAGCATAGCTAATCAGTTTTCCACTAATAAAAGCCTTATACGCTTCCCAGACCGTGGCTATTGAATCGGAACCTACACTGATCTCAAAGAATTCCTTAGAGTCCCTTTTCAACTTTAGAACGATCTCTTCTTCCCCCAGGAGAGGAACGGTTCAGTGTCCATCTGGTACATGCACGAGAGTCAGCAAGGGTTATAATCAGCTGAACGGCTGAGTGGTCAGAAAGATGGCTTGGGTGGTGAGAGAGTCCATTAGGTTATTTCAAAGTTTTACATCTATCAGAAAAAAGTCAATTCTGGAAACATGCCCGAGTTTCTTATTCCAGAAAGCAAACTCCTTGGTCTGACCCATTCTGTTTCGCCAAGGATCAATCAGGCCAAAATTTTCCATTATGTTATGCAAGCAGGTTCTCATATTGGGTGTACTGACGGCCGGTCTGAGGGTAGACCTATCTAAGGAAGGATTAAGCAAAACATTAAAGTCTCCGCCAGCTTTTATCAAATTCTGAGCTCTTCCAATAAGTTGCTCGTAAAGATCCCTAAGTGGGCCCAGGTCATCCACGTTAGGACCATAATAGGATACCAGAGTATGTTGGATCCCTCCTAACTTTATATTTGCCAGGACCCATCTCCCCCTAGGATCAGCACTGACGTCTGTCCGCTGACTTCGAACTTTGTTCTTTACAATAATTGCTACCCCTTTCACGTTGCAAGATTGATTAGTACAACCAAGTGGGTAATCCACTTTTGCGACTTAAGAATACTCATCCACTCCTCATATCTTAGATGGGTCTCCTGCAGCAAAATGATCTGGCTGTCAGATAGTCTTAGGAACTCAAGAATTCTCCTTCTGCTGCTCACTCTGAGACCATTTACATTCCAGGTCAGAATTTTAAGTTTAGAAGTATCGCCGGGTCCCATCATCCTGTCCTTATCCAGAAAAGAGACTCTTGTCTGTTGTACAGCGTGCAAGGACTACATTTTTTTCATTTCCCCCATCTGATTCCCCACCTGGTGACAGTCGTTCTTTCCTGGCTTGATAAGGCATGCAAGGAGGCTGAACGATACCTGCACTGCACAGCACCTTATGGGTTATACCCAGGGATTTTGTGGCTATTTGCTCCTGCAGAAGATCAAACAAACTGACCACCAGCAGGAAGAAGGGAAAGCTTAAGGAGGAAGTATTGACCGCCCTGGTTACCTCTTGCAGGACCAGAAAATTGGCTGTTTTGGCATAAGGTTAATGACAAAAAACTCCTTAAAACTGACCACAGCTTGACATATGCCAACATTAGTACAGATGCGATGGGTGGATCACTTTAGGCAAGTGTACCACACACATGACTTTGTCAGTAGGAAATCCGACACTGGAATGCCTCCCTTTCCATTAGGTATTAAATTTACTCTTGAAGAAGTAGCTGATGCTATCAGTGGAGCCCCATCCATAAAGCTTTGGGCCCGATGGGGTACCCATGGATTTGTGTAAGTTGGGGGTAGATTTGTGGGCACCTGTCATTACAAGTTATGCCAACACAGCTTATAACTTAGGCCTGCCAGAGTCGTGGTGCTCTGCCATCATTGTCCCCATCTTCAAAAAAGGGAACAGGGTATCTCCTTGCTGTTATAGGCATATCTCCCTATCGGACTCCTGGTGGAAGTTATTGGTAGGGTCATCCTCAGTAGTATTATGTTGTGAGTCACTGACAACCAAATTATCTCTGATGTCCAATATGGTTTTAGACCCGACTTGGGCACTCAAGAACAGTGTCTCAGCTTATATTTACTAATTAACAAATAATCCTCTGCTAAAGGTAGCCTTGTGTACCTTGCTTTCATGGATCTGACATGAGCCTTTGACAGCATGATCAGATTCAAACTATGGGAAATGTTAGAATCAATGGGGCTAGTCACTGGTCTGGTGTCTTTTTTTACATGCCCCTCCACCTTGACCTTAACGCTCCCATCAGATCTGGGCCGAATGGAAAATGTACTGAGAGCTTTGACCTGGGTAAAGGTGTCCAGCAGGGTTGTGTTCTGGTGCCAGTTTTATTTCTTCGGTACAGCAATGAATTGGACTCCACCTTAGTTGGTAATGGGAGGGACATGCCGACCGTGAGTGGCAGGAGTGTCCCTGTTCTTTTATAAACAGCTGATACTGTATTAATGTAAAGAACATCCAATAGTCTCTAGTTACTTCTAGATACTTTTGTTAGTTTCATGCTGGCCTAGGCTTGATTATAAGTGTATCCAAAACTTTTGTTCAGGCTTGCGGCCCTAAAAACTTGATATGACATTTTGTGCTCAGGGGTACTCGAATTGCAAGAATTCATGAATTCCAAACCTGTGCGTCACACTTGACTTTCAGGGAACTTGAACCACATGCCTGAAACAGAGAAGACTTAAGTTTTGTAACTCGATTGACTATCTTTTCTGTCTGGCCTCCAAAACGGGAAATAAGATCGTTGAAAATTTAAAAAAAAAAAAAAAAAAAAGGAACTGTTATCCTGCTTGACTTATGGTTCTGGTCTGCGGAGGTCTAACATTGCCAAACATTTGCAGGATCAGGAAAACAGGGTATGTAAGCGTATCCTAAGTGCATTGCAAAGGTCACCAGCGTACACTGTCTATGAAGAACTTGGACTACTGTATGAAGTTGATTAAATCAGTCTGGCTCAGTTAATGTTATGGCTCTCCATCTGGCGCAATCATGAGGCTTCCTCAAATACCCCCGGTTAAAGTACATCCAGGACGCTCCGACATCTTCTTAATGCCAGCTAATATAACTGTGAGGGATAAAGGCTGGGTTAAAGCCAGCTTTAAGGAATATAGAAAAGGGGAAAGAGAATTGTCCCAAGTTGAGTAAGCCTGCTAGTATAGTCTATCTGTTGATTCAAACTACATTAGGGGTGGAATTGTATTTGGAGATTGTGCCAAATGCCTGAAACAGTGTGTTACAGACTAGATTCAGGGATGGTCAGATCAGGAATGGGCTCTCTTTTCCATTGGGCCAGTTTGATCCCAAATCTATACTGGTCTGTCCTTGTTATGAACATTCTCTGCAAACACTTGAACTTTGTATTCTTTTGTAGGTTTTATCGTAGCTATGCCAGTACTTTTTAATTCTGCCTTTTTGGAGGCATTTCGTGTCCAGACATATTCTGGGATTTTTATTTTTACAGGTGTTCCCACACCTGAGGTATGGGTATGTGTGGTTACCTTACTTAAATATGCTCTCTGGCATAGACAGCTATGACTGTTTGAGCTGCCCTGACTATCCCTGCCAATTTAGCGTGCCAAGTTGAGGTTTTTTTATTGACATTTATTTGTTGAGTGAGGCCTTTGTGTGCACGTAGTATTTATTGTCTTGTTATTGTGCTATATTATGTCGCGCTGGCTTGCAGGGGTATTTTTGCTGTTGTTACATGAGGAATTTGTGCAAAAAAGATGGTTTTACCCCTGTGATGGGTGGACAGTGCAATCAACCTAGCACGTTTTTAGATGGTGTATATTTTTTATGTATTTTTAGCGAATGTTGTATAAAATTTCTAGTGGCCATAAATTATCTTTTTTGACATTCGTTTACAGTGGAAGATGTCCACGTTTGTTAAGAGATAGACTTTATTGCCAGTCACCCAGTCTGCAGTCGAAATGACTGTTTTATATTGCCTTTTTACTGCACTTAATGTATATGTGATTTCATGGTTTGCTTTTTATGAACCGAATAAAGCGATTGATTAGTTGATTGAGTACCAACGTTGTGGCACTGGCTGTTTAATGATCTGCGATGCAAAACTTATATTTTAGTCAAACCACTGATTCAGTGAACTAAGATTATTCTAATTATCCATTCGTCATTCATCAATCCCGCGGGGTTTATAGTCCAACATTTAAAGGAAGTCTACAGTTCTAAATGTGCAGACACATTCCTGGTCCCCTCAGTGAAGTTCTCATCTCTGCCCTGTGAACGTTTGGTCCCTCGAACAGGCCGGGGTAATGCTCTCCGCCCATATGTTACTTTTCGACAAGACTCGGTGACAATTATTCTAGCCAATTAAAGGGAGCCTGCGAGACACACATTCCGTTTTGTAATTTAGCACCATCAGCTGGGACAGCGCGAAAGGCACCACGCGTTTGCTTGATAATTCTGCCGTGATAGCAGCTCTCGGCTTCCTCTAGGTTTTACTGTGCTAATAGGTTTCTCAAACCCAGGATTGCCCTTTCGTAGATGGAGCCTTAGGTCGCTTTTTGTCTCAAAAACCGCTCTGCACTGAGGCTCGCGCACAGAGCTGGTATATTTCTTGGTGCTAACGACACTCCTGGTTCATGTGTCCCCCGGCGATCATTTCATCTTATTCAGGTAGATTAGCATTATTGCTCTCCTTAGAGTGAAATAGAAGGAAGAATAAAGGAAACCATGTGATTTGAATGACACACTAATAAAATGTTATGTCTAGTTTTTATGGTCATTACAGAATTCGCCGAAAATGGAATTACAGCCCCTTTCTTAAAAGGAAGAAATATGCATTCCTCTGTGTTTGAGTGGGCGGAAGAGGGGAAGAAAAAAGGTCACACCGTCCTTGGTAATTATTCAGCTGCATTATTAATACTGCCCGTTATTAGAATATTATTGAGACTTTCTGGAGTGATAGTGGCAATTACGGTTGTGGGCTGACAGGAAAACCGCTCTTTGTCTGCCCCTTTGTGAGAGATGACTTTTCCGAGTCAGCTTAAATGCTGTTCTGTTGTTCACTTCTCCCTCAGCTCACATAAAGACCCAGCGAGGCGGCTCCTGGCGCTTTTATTATCAAGGCTGTGGTCGCCCAGGGTAAACGGTGTATCTACCTTTTATGGCTAGTGGGAGGTTCCTCGGCGCCAGCAAATTGGAGATTTAAGCTGCCGGTGCTTTTGTTGTAACGCTGCCTCCATGTTCTTTAGTACAGTGGGGATGACATGTTTGGAAATGGTTCAGGCTGCTTCTCGCATGAGTACATACAAAGGCCCTCATTATGAGTGGCAGGTTCAAACCCCTGTTACGTCTCTTCCCCGGAATTCCTGCCATGGGGGTCCCAGTGATTGTGGTAACTCATACTCCTGAGCCCGTTGCAATTTTACAGGCTACTTGTAATGAGGGTCTAGAAGTTGAATCGTTGTCCAGATCCCAGTTTTCACACATCTATGAGTTACAACCCATCACCTTTGAGCACTGTTTTGTGCCATGGCCTAAGTGAAGGTGTCAGTTGCACTATGAATTTACACTGGTCATCCCAGAGGATTGTCCGTAGCCAATGCGTGCCATCTGTTTTTTCACGATTGCTGCATAACGCCAATCTTTCTGAGGTTGTTCACGCCCCCAGATGTACCTCCGAGTTATGCAATTAAGTGAGTTGCTCTCCTGTGCTGTTGTCTACAATCCTCAGGATGAAAAGTCAGTAGTTCCATCTCAGACACTGCTCAATGTTCAGACTGGATATGGCCAAACAGAAGAAAACACCTGGGGTTTGTTGTGACCAGGATTGGTACAACTCCCTGCCCCACACTAGACTCAACGTTGACCTGTACAGTATACGTCCTTGTGCATGTCAGCTACTGGCCAAGAAAATGCATAGGAGTTAGTAACTTACTACCCTTTTCTTTTGCCTACAGGAGTGAGATTTCTGAAAGTCCATGCTTAAACATGATGATGTGTGTAGATCTCTCATTAAGATAAGTACATACATCGCTCAATTTAACACCCACCACTTTTGGTTCTTCTGTTCAAACAACTTAAAACAGTCTCCTTGAAGGAGCACATTCCATTGGCCTATTGTACGTTCCTCCTGCCATTAACCTGCTATACATCAATGCAGACTCACATTCATACAGCACACACAAAATAAATCCCTATACCTTTATTTCTAACTTACTAACAAAAAGCCAATATATTGAAATGGAAACAAATCTTTGTTTTGGATTATAGGGAAGATTAGTGTTAGCATGCTCTAGCTTGCTGATTAAGGGCTTGGTTTAAAACTCAACGGACTGGTTACCCATCACAACGGTGACACAAATCCCATCCGCTGAAATCGAATTCCCTTTTTTAGCCCTGTTGTGACAGAGTAACCTGTCCGCTGAGTTCTAAATCAGGCCCTACATTTTCATTTTAAAACTTTGAATCATTGAGAAGCAGTTGACCCATTATGGGCCATGAAGTAGTTCCAGCCAAGCCACAGAGATGCTCAGTCAGGTCTTGTTCTGTTCCATAAGAAATTGGCAAGTCACACTGTATAGGGACTAGTGGCTTGTCTTCATCCAAGTCATTCATGAGGTTCTGCTTAATTCCGGTCCCTAAGAACTTTGTAATGCTCTCTGACTTTGAATCTAATTAATTGATAACCATAAATGAAATTGAGGGCATACGCATGGAGTTGTTTGGTTGCCTTCTTATCATGAAGGTTCTCTTATAAGATGTCGGTACGGTTCAACCTCATATTTGAAGGTAATTCTATAGAAATGTTAGTAAATAAGAGACCCTCTTATGGACTATATGAATTGTCACAATACCTGGTGGTTTTAGTATTGGTTGTTACGAACTACTTTATTTATAAGTCTTTTGGGTTGGCATTATGATATTTTAGTTTGTGTAGAGCATCATATTTTTGTGGGCACATGACGGTGCACATGGATACTGAAGCATTAATCCTCAGTAGCATCTCTGGAAGGGATGTGGTTGAATTTCATCATCCCGAATGCATCCCTCTACTCAGTCGGTTGATTATAACCTTCATGTGGTTACCCAACCAAGAATGGCTTAAATCTATTGTCAGTTGTCAATTACCCTTTTCATAAATTGTCAAATTTTCCCTTTAAAAGAAGGTTTAGAGTTCTGCACAATTAAAATATGATCCAATAAGAGGGAATCTTTATGGCTTCAGAATCTTGTGAAAACTGGTGGAATGTGTCTAAGGGCTATCCTGCCTCCAACGTTCCTTTAATTTAGTGAGCTTTCCTGGCGTGTTTACTGCAGCTTGGATGAATCTTGCAGCACGTCCAGATTCTTTCATCATAGCTACCCACCATATTCAGTAAGTTTTCTTGCTTTACACTTCAGAATGGCTAGATTTGAATTGAACCATTGGCTTCTGGATTTTTGTTTCTCCTCCTGATGTGTTGGATCCACATTTATGCGTGTCAAATGTCTTCTTTTATGCGAGATCACATTTGGTCAAAGAAGAGCCTGTGTTGGTGTGCTAATAAACAAAATGTGAAATGAGGTGAAATCCTGACTATGGCACCTTCACTGTGCCCATCAAACAGACCTTAGAAACAGAGTTCATTGGCCTGACTAGAAGTCCTTTTTTGGATTTGGCCTGTTGAACAGATTTAGGTGTCTAGTCAAACTACATACATAGAGGGAATTTTGGTCAGCAGGTGTCATCTATTATTGTCTTGAAATGTCATTCAGATTTTTCTTCTTCCCGCCACAGTAAACTGCATGGCACAATATGCCATCACTTTTTAACCATTGTCTCCCTTCACACTTTGCATTGCATTGCACTTTATTCACATCCACTTAAAAATAGATTCCTTTTCTTCAGTGGCAAGGTTTGCTTTTTAATCGTATTTTGTATATTATCAGTAAAAAAACAAAGCTCATTTTCTTGCACTCCAGGTTCCCAGTCAGATGGAGAGTTATTCCTCTCTTTTTTAAAGTTGCTCATACAGAGGATTTCGGTGATATTGTATCTGCCTGCAATTTGAGGGATTGGTTGGGTGAGAATTCTTGTTCTCTGGATAAAAATAGAGTCTTAGCTTATCGCTAGTAAGAAATCCATTTCAATTAATGATTTTTTTAAAGTTTATTATAACAAACATATGGTGGCTATATTTAGGTGGCAGTCTGTTTGCTTCTCTTTTTATTTTTGTGAGACATGCTTGCAATAACATATGTATCATTGTACCAGTGTGTTGGGACCAGGTGTGTTGGCTTTTCCAATGCTTGTTACCAGGTCTGATATAACAATATGGCGAGTCCAGAAGGTTGTCCAGACTTTTATGTGCTGATATTTTAGCAGAATGTTCGTTCTGAAGCGTGGCCCACTTTGAGTGTGTGGACTTTCACACGTTCAGCCAAAGGAAGTCGTTATTCTTGAGCTGCTCTGTTGTTTGCTTCCTTTGGACTTTCACACCCAGGTTCACATCACCCTGGATGGTAACTCCTGGCCAGGTTTGCACTATAGAAGTACCATGCGCATATCTACAGATACATACCCAACGCCTGCATGATCGAGCGGTATCGCTGTGAACTGAGAAGAATTTGTTAAATAAAGAAATAAGAAGTGTTGTTGGACAGCATGCAATCGCTAAATTATAAAACCATGAAATAATTGAGCAAACGCACTTGGGCTGCTATCAAGGCCCACCTCTCCCAGTGACGTGTACAAATGCCAGGAGGACGCCTTGGAGCATTGTGCACCTTTCTGCGATCCCCACATTGTACAGTGTGGGTTGGCCAGAAAGTACTCTTGAATGGTAAACTCGATCTTCCTTTATTGGGCCAGAGGGGCACTTAAGTGAAACCTATATTTTTGGTTGTCGACTATCATTATCAAAACTTGTAAATATTTGAATATATTCTGAGTTTGTGTTTTTGTGCAACCAGTTGCATAACAGAAAAGAAAGCTATGCAGGCCTATGGTGTACAAACCGAAGCCCCTCCGCAAACATCATGCATTACACTTGATTCTCTCTGCTCCCTTCTCTGCCTCACCCCTCTCACAAAGGGCAGCCTATTCATAGTTTTACAAAGGCAACAACATTCCTGGAAACCTGTATTCTGCAGACTAAGTTTTGTAATCCCTTGTTTTGTGTAATGCAGATCGTACTACTTGCCACTGTTTACGCTCCCATCAGCTAATTGCATCATCTTCCGGACGCTGCACAAATACCTACGGGTGGATGTCATGCTATTGACTTCTAGTATGAATGCAAGTGGGTCTCTGTGCAACTGTTTCTGTTCATTCCTTTAGCAGTATTTTCATTAGTGCCACAATTACTCAAGTTGCTAGGGGCTTAGTAACAAGACAGTTTAAAGTTAGCTCCATTAGGGAACAAGTTAGTAATCGAGTTTACATTTCCGTTTGCTCTCAGTTTGGTTACATTATCGCATCGGGTTCAAACACAAAGGTGAACTTGATATTATGACTGTAAAACTGTCCTCAGATATAATATATTACAAGCCTTTATTAAATAAGCTACAGATCTATTCCTTCTTTAGCACAAGCACTTGAGCTGTCATTCTTTCTCACTTCACCTGACTTCCTTTCTCAAAACTAAATCCGCAAACCGTTCTTGACGTCGGATCTCACTTGAGAAAGGTTTACTAACTGCCAGAACATGGGAGTAAACTTTGTCCAGGAAGCAAAACCCCTCCCTCTCTGGTATATGACAGGCGAGTTCATTCCTTCAGGCTTGGCACATTGGCAGGGCATTGAACTGGTGAACACTTCCATGCGTCTCTACCACCATAGATTTTAACAGATCACTATGAAGGGGGCGTAATACAGGCCGCATCATCCCCTGGGGTGCCACCCAACCCTTTAAGGGAGGCCCTGATTTAGCTACTGTTCAATAAATATCTGTAGAACAGAGGAGACTCAGAGTTCCCCTCATCCCCTTGTTGCTGGAACAGGTTTCAGAGTGGGGGTGATGCCATTAATGTTATATCATGGAAGTCAAGTAATTGTGAAAAAATCCAAGACTTGCACAAAAAACAAGTGTAGCAAATGTGCCTTTAAGCAGGAGAGTGATAAGGGTGTGGAATGTAGCCGACGGTGCATTTTGGAGCACTGGTGAGGTAGCCCACTGTTTTACAGGCAATACATTTATAGTTGAGATGGCACTAAATTTCCATATTCATTGAGTTTTACTGATACAACAATATTTCGCACAAATAATGTGTGGAAATGGTGTTTTGGTGAATATAAATTGCACATTTAAAATCTTTGTTTCATCACACTTCAGAATTACAAAAACTGTGCTTCATTTGTGCTTTCATGATTGCTAATGTATTTTGACTTGTGTGCAGTTAATTTACAGGTATTTAAATGGTGTGTGTTAGAAAAAACTGACATACTCCAGCCTTTCCTTTCAATTCCTGTACCCCAGCAAGATTGTCATATTGGTCACTTTACAAGATTCTCATGTCGCAGTCACAGAAATAAAATTAAAGGCCAGATTCCAAATAAGCAGCAGTTTGTCAGAAGACATAGCCTGACATTTGTCCAATGTCTCTGAACGCACAGAAAATGTGAGAAGATGAACATCAAATTTAAAGGGATCTTTATTGCTCATTCACCTTTTGAAGTCCAGAATTGTTACTTTTGGGGGTGCTGCAGGCCCCCTGCATCCCTAATTTTAGTGCCTGTGTCCCATTCTGTGGTGGGTGGGTGGGTGTAAACTTAGAACCTCCTTTACAAGGATTGACTCATTGCTGTATTGCGGCAGCGATGGATCAAAATCACTTGCACTGAATGAAGACAGCATATGATGCCATTTATGTGTTGTATTTACAATACAGCGCACCATGGTGTAGGATCCCAAAGGATACGTCAGAAATTCTGACGCATCCGAGGGAAGGATGCTGCAACGCATCCACCCAAAAAGAAATGCATTGGTGAAGTTGGGCTTAGAACTAGCGCAACTACAGCAATGCTTCCGAAACACATAGGCGATGCATCAGTCCTGACACTAGTAGCCTTATGTGTGGGAACCAATGTAATAGAGTATGAAATGGTGGAAAACTCACCTTTTACTATATTACTTTGGTCCTAGATGTACAGTATGTGTGACACTGCCATGCGAATGGATGCAAGTATGTAGTGTAATGTAATGGTGAAAATAATGTTACCTACCTTGTGTGTGTACTTACCTGTTGTGCTTTGGACTACGCTTGGCTTGATGACCCATTCCTTCATAGAGAAGTGACAATCCTGGCCTGTCCCTTATAAGGAGTACACAACGTCACATAGCCTTGCTGCATGGAAGATGTCATAGGTGCCATAGTCCCAGGTTGGTCAAGGGAATCCTACAACATGATTGTCACATGTGTAGACTAGGCATGGGCGAAGTTTAACTCTGCAGAATTCCTCAGAGTCCATTTAAAACTCAGTGGAATTCCGTGGAGGCGGAGTTCCATGAGCTGTGGAGTGGCACCCTCTCCTGAATCCGCCTGATCTCCGAAGCGCTAAGCAAGGTCCGACCCTGCTTAGCACTTCTGAGATCGGGTGCATTCAGTAGAGGGCCGTAGGCAGTGAAAGCTGCAGTTTCAGGCCTCTTGTGCACTGGCCTGTCCCTTGTGCACTGCACACGGAGCAGGCTGGTGCACAAGAGGCCTTGAAACAGAAGCATTCTTCGCTGCCTATGGCCCTGACCGGTGCACACAGGACAGACCGGTGCACAAGAAGCCTGAAACTGCAGCTTTAGCTACCATTTCAGGCCTCTTGTGCACAAGTGTGCACAAAATAAAAAATTAAAAAACAGAGACTCACCTGGATCCTCGTTGCCAGCGGCCTGGAGCTCTGCCTCCCTTCCCCCCTGCTGCCGGGCCCGTCCCGGGCTGCTGGTGGAGGGAGGTCTGGAGGTTCCGGAGCTGGTGCCAGCAGCAGCTCCATGCAGCCCCACCAACTACAGGCTGAGAGTGTGCACTGCAGCCCAGTTATGGGCTATTCAGCGCAAGCACAGACTGTCTGCATATGTGCTGTGTGGCCCTTAACTGGATTGTAATAAGCACGTGGTGAGCTCCACTCCGGTGGCTGGGCTAGCGGAGTTTTTGGACTAACTCCGTGCTCTATGCGGCAGGCGGAGTGCCAAAAACTCAGCTCCCGCAGTGGAGCGGAGCTTGCAGCCCACCCATAGGGCAGACCCACTACTAGTAGAAATGATGTAAAATGACACATTCCTGTGCGTTAAGTGACTTCAAATGGTCAGATTCCTGTTACAAAGCCACTGCATCAGTTCCTATGCCTGAGTTACGGATGCTAGGAATTCTGACTCATTTCAGGCTTTGCAAGATGCACAATGAAAAACTTGTATATGTCACTGCATCAGTTGTAAGTGAGTTTTTTTTGTGACGGAATGCCCACCCCGCATATATTGTGAACTGCGTGATACAGACTGATCTCGCACAGGTTTTTTCTGACGCAGGCCTTGAAAAACTGACGCATCAGGCCAAATGTATCACCTTATTAATATGGAGCCAGCATAGAAATGCTGGAGTGTCAAACAAAAAAAAAGACGCAAAGGCGGCACAAGCTCCTTGTAACTAAGCACCTTAATGTTATGTCACTGCCCTAGATTACATATTTTAAGACCTTAACTCTAAATCCCTATTATAATTTCTCTCTTCTGATTGAGATAATATTGCTTTATTTTCGTTATAAAAATCTCTACATAATAGGTTCTTTTGGAGTTTCCTTTTTGTGGTCCTAAATTAGATACTTTGTAACGTGTGCTGCTCAGAACTATTAATTCGCTCATTTTCTTCCACTGGCAGCAGGGTTATGCCCTAAGCTTGGTCAGGCTGGGTGAGGTGAGCTGAGGCTACATTAAGGATGCGTTGGTTCATCTCTGTGAATAGACAGCCCGTGATGATGTTGGCAAAGCACACAACACCTTTCCGATCTCCACCCCCGCCTTCCAGGCCAGTGCCTCCATGCATGACTTTGGCACAGCTCTCCCCCGGCCTTCTTCCATGCATATGCACATCCACTCCATGGAAAAACCTCACATTGGCATACATTAAAACCTTGCAGTGATGCACAGAGATTGGTTCCCTACCCTGGGCTACAGCTACTTCCTGGGGTAGTAGAAGCGGTCCTGCGGGAGGTGCTGCAGCGCCCCCAATGTAACCCTATAGATGTTGAGAAGAGGAATGAGCAATAAGAGACCTGAAGGCTTAGTTTTGATCATGTTGCCTCTGCCGCGAGTTTAAAGACCGAGGTCAAGTGGCATGTAATGTCTTCTGACAAACCGCTCTCTGTATAATAAGACGATTGGTGTTTACTTTTCCTTTCCTTGACTGCAAAGTGAGGTCATTTTATAACGTAAACCAAGTGGCGATTTTTCTGTGGTGCAGGAAGTATAAAAAAAAATCTGCAGGATATCAAATGTTTTCTAGCTTACAGCAACATGTAAATACTTGTAAGGGCCCTTTACAAATATTTCAAAGCTGTTCAGGAGCAAGAAACCTAATGTGACAATTTTTTTTTTACTCTGTGGTATTATGGAAAACAAGATTTTAATGAGACCCTTTATTTGTGTTATGAACTAATGATAAATATGCGCAGAAATCAAATTTCAGCAAGTTATTACTACATAGGTTTAGCAGCAAAGCTGCTTGACTGATGAATCTTTAGTGGCCATTTCAATAGAAGGTTTCAATAGAATATGAGCTCTACGTAAAAGGCAGTGCAGTGTGCTCCAAAATACATCTCTGCACACACCCTATTCACCCATCATTCTACATTCTACAGCCAAATGAGTGAGGCTCATTTGATCCCCTTTGTGTTATATTTGGATTTTTCACAACCCCTATGAATTAATTGACATACAGATTAGGGGTGCTGCCATTAATGTCATATTATTCCAGCATCCCTATATACTTAGAGCACAATGCTTCTCAGTGGTGTATCTTGCATCATAGTCGTATTCATTCAGTCCGTGACATGCAGTGTGATCCTGCAACCACAGCTAACCTCGTGTATTCCCCCATGCGACAGATAGGCACCCATGGTTTTTCTTCAATTTTTCTATAGTGTGCTTTCTGAAGGTATAGGAGCACTTTAAATTAGCACCAATTACAGGACACAATGCCACATTTTTACGTTTTGCCCTGTACAGCGCATGCGCTGTGGCTAAATCTTTTGTCTTTGGAAAAAAAAAAAAATCTGGAAAAGGACTTAGCCCACAGGCTTTCCATTTACTTGCCTTTGGTTGGCTTCTCCAGTCACTCTCTTTTACTTGCTTCTTATTGGTCAGCATTAATTCTCACATCACAGGGAGTGCTTCCTCTCTTCTCCTCCGTGCTTCGGCTGCTTTCTGGAGCGTCGACGAAATACTCCTTCTGGTTGGTGATCAGTGGCTGGCCCCAGTGTCCTTCCACATGCTGTGGGCTTCTGAGGTACTTTTTTTTTAACTTTCTGCCCAGCAGTCGGCGCGCCTGCATCATCGACATTACCATGCTGTTTCTAACTGTTACCGAAGGGGTTACTTGTGGTGCTTCATTGGGACACTAAATCGCTTCGCACACAGCACGTGGGCGCCGCTGCACTGACTTCACAACGCAGATCACTCGGAGGACACTCTGTTATTAGCCATGGCGCTGCGAGCGCTTCGTGCCTCAGTTTCATTGTTGCTTTAATTTCCAGCATACAGAACAATTATTTGCTGAACTGGATATGTGGAATTTAGGGACCTCAGCGGTTTCAAATTAATGTTGCCTGTTGATGGTGTGGAACATCAACTGCCTGTTTTAGAGTTGGCAGCAATGGACGTCTCTGATTTTATCTTTCTGTACATTGACTGTCGTGTTCAATTGCTGACAAATGACATCTTTGTTTAGAAAGCACTGTAGGTGTTCTATGCTACGTACAATGGACTTTTTTCTAATTCTTCAAATGTATTTACTGCTACACTTGTATTGTGCACTTAAGGGCAAATTATATGTGCAATCTGTCTGAAAATGTGCTTGCACCCCACAGTAGGGTACGAAGTACCTTGAACATGCCGCAATACAGTACCAAGGACTCTACTGTAAAGCTCTGCATGTGTACCTTTTTCTCTAAGTGGTCCACAAATGATAGGAGCATGTGTGCGCCATTGAATTAAGAGAGCATGATGAGACATTTTGTGGAAAATGGCTAGCGATGTCTCTTTTTAAGGGAAACGTGGAAATTAGCATATGGCATGACCAATAGAGGAGATAGAATAGAAAAGAAAGTTTTCTTCTTTCTGAATTCAGCTGCAGAGTTTACCAATATTGTGGTAAGACAGTTTTTTTCAATGTGTTGTTATATTTGGCAAAGCCAGTGGGTTTCGCCTATACAAAATCTATTGGCTTTGTCAATGTGTCTTTTTACATGTTGCATAGAAGTTGAGCTGTGGTGCAACATGGCTTAAAATAAATAAATAAAAGGGCACCATGAGTAGTCAATGTGGGCCACATCATAGCGCCTTTTTAGGTTGAGCATAGCAGTGCACAAGTGCTGCTTTTCTGACGTATTAATATGTGTCTGGGCTTTTAACCATGCCCACCGCATGCCCATCACTATCACTCACTCATCGGCTTGCCTTTCAAAAATCTTATGTTTTCGTTGGTAACTGCTTTACGTTTGTTCCTCCTTAGGTAAGTTTTGATACCGCCTTGGCCATCGACCCTGTTACATGGATAATTGCACTATTGCTGATAACTTTGACTGCGAGTGAACTTCTTTTTCCTTTTGTCTTTATACTTCGTGCTCACGCCGGCGCTTTGAATCAGCTTGCTTATGTCAATTGCTTTACGTTTTATTTCCAGTAAGAAATTCACAACGCTAATAGATCTAACTCAAGGAAACGCAAAACCTATTGCATTACAAATGCTTGTTTAATTTTACTTTGAGCCATGTGAAAAAAACATTGACAAAGCCAATAGATTTCGCATAGGCGAAACTTAATGGCTTTGCCATTTTTTTTTTTATACATATATAAGCACGGAAACGTTAAGTGATTTGTCCATATTTACAGGATGTTGAGCCAAGACTCCTCCTGGCTCCCCAGTAGCAAGTTGGACAGCTTTGACCTTAAGGTCGCGCCTTCTCCCGTGGCTGTACAGGGGTAGAAACCATGCAATTTGAGCAGGAATTGTACTGATGTCAGTGATACGCGTTCGGGCCAGTTGCAAAGAAATCTCATTCTAAAGCACTTTCCAAATGGAGCCTTGTGTCTATTAAATACGTGTATCGTGTGCCTCCAGGTTTATGTCGACGCCATGACCCCTAATCAAGTCTTAAATCATGGGTGAGCGTTCTGTCAGGAAGTTTACTCGGTGCGGCCTGTTCTGGCGCCCTTGCTCATGAAAACGCTCTCCTAAGCACAGACCGCAGCAGGAGACTGAGCTCCTCTGTTCCTGCAAGCAGCAGGAACTGCTTTGAAAATATTGCATTTGTTTTTTGCCTCATAATGAATTTTGTGGTTTCGTTGTGACATTTATTAAAATAAAGCAATTATTCTTTCTAAGTGGTGCATCCTGTCTTAATAATTGATGTTAATTCCTCATTAAAACTGTTAATATTAATGAGATGTAAAACACCAAGTCTCGCAGTGTTTGCTCAGCTCATATACAACTAAGAAGCAATTACTGCATTTCTTTTTACTGGGCAATGATTGTAAACCCTTATTTTATGCTACTTAAAGCTGGTGGTGTTCTTAAAAAGTCACAAGTAACATCACCCTCTTAAATATATGCTAGGGTATGCCTGTACTTCAGCAATTACTGCACCACTTCACAAAAAGCAATCTATAGGAAACATACCTTATAGAAAGTGCAATTTGAGCAAAGCAAGAGCTAGGTACAAGGCACAGGCAGGGCCACGAGGAGAGCGGATTCACCCCGCTTCCTTACATGTTGTGTACTTTTGATGGATAAAGGAGGTCTCTCTCTTTTACTGTTAACTCTGAACCTTTATTCCAAAATTTTAATTTTGGAAATTTGTAAACATTAGAATATTTGCTCGGATTAGGATTTTAGTAGAATGGCATTATTGACATATAAGTTGTGATTCTTAGGGTTTTGTGACTTCTGAACCAGATAACGTTGTATTCCTCAATCATGTATTATTTTATTTTAAGCCCTGCTGGTCTAGGTTCGAGCCAAAGATAAACTGTAGGATCATCCAATACATTACCCCAGACAAGGTCCACTTTCCCTGGCATATCCGCAGTTAAAGTTCACTTCCTGCAAAATACAAAGACAAGAATTGCCCTTCTGTACTCTAAGCTGGAATTACATACAAAAAGCATACATAAATCTGACTGGAAAGGGAACTTGTGCAAGAAACTGGCTTGTCGGGCAGTGGTCCACAGTGCCTCCCTTGCAAGTAAACGAGGTTTACATAGGGAACTTTGTCTTATCTTCACTAGCTAGGAAGGCGACAACCAATCTGTAGAATAATGTGTGAGTTGCTGTGTGTAATAGCATAAACAAAGATCAATGCAGACATATGAACTAAAAGATCCAAACTAAGTTTAGTGAAAAAGAGTTTGAAAAAAGAAAATACGCTGAAAATAATAAAGAGCAAAAGTTATAGCAAAGAATTGGAGAATAAAAGATAATAGGAAGTCCATAAGGGCAAAACATGTGAAAAGTGTTCCTTTATCCGAAGCATCAATGCAGGGGGTGATGCATTGAGGTTATCCATTCAAGTGGGATTAGCAAACCAGACACATGCTTCAACCATAAAACTTAGAATTCAGTAATATATATTTATGTTATACACACTGCTCCTCAGCTGGGGTGTTGTAGAAAGTTTTAAAAATGTTTAGCTTTGTAGCAGTCTTCGCACAACTAAGAGTGGACTTCACAACTCTCATTTCTTGTGGCAGTGTGGCTTTGGGGCATCTTAAAGCAAAAGTGGTGTGCCTTTTTCCTTCTCAGCACTTCATATGGTTCACCTTGGTGGGTCTTAAATACTGGGGCCCCAATCGCAATGCAGTGCATGGTATTGCCATATGTCACTTTGGCAGGTAGGCGTAACACAAGTGTCGCATGGGCATTCCCGTGCATCCACCCATGGTTTTTTTATGCAAACCCAGATTTACAAAGACTTGTGAGTATGTCAAAATAGTCTCCTTACCGCATAGAGGCATAACAAGGAGAAATATCTTTATTTCTCCTTGTTACTTCCTATTTCTATGCAGGATGCTTTCTGCACCACACTTGGAAAGAAGAAATTGCCTCTTAGGATTGTTTTTGTACAGGAAGTTATACCTTCTTGCATAAAAACAATCCTGCCTGTAACAGAGGCACCCTTGCAGCATGGTATAAAGGTGCCTGTGTTGGCGCTGGGCAGCACACAGTGCACCAATGCTAGTAAAGAGCAGAGGTGCACCATATCTTAGTATCACGCAATGCTACAAGATGCCTTAAGTGCAGGTCAAATAGCCATGCACATCAGATCAGATCAGAGGTTCCCAGTTATTGAACAAAGTCCTGAATTTACAAATTCCTTGTAAAGAGGCAGTACCCTCTTTCTGTGTACTCCTGGTAAGCAAGAACAGGTTTTTGTGTGAAGCTTTCAAGGAAGCTGCTTCTCTAAGCAAGGACTAAAGTGCCAGTGAGACATGAAAGACACTTAAAGGTGGATTAGAGCTCAGTATTAATGGGTGACTCTATGCCTATCTGTAGAATTTTCCACTGACTCCTACACATACTCTAGTCCTGGGAAATATAGGTCCTGCTTCTAGTAACACCCACAATCACCAGAGTGGTGTGCGCTGTAAAATTCATGTTGTCAGTGGGCAACTTTTTTTTCCCTCCCAATTCAAGCCACTATCATCTACTCAAACCCACCCAATTTAAAAGGATTTCCAGTTTCTCATGTCCGTGCTAGCTACTACCGATAAGCAGTGTTTCTATGTATACCAGAAACACCTTAGACTGCAGAGGTCTCCAAACTGGGAGGCGGGCCCCCCTTGGGGACCTCAAGTGGTCCCGGGGGGGGGGCGCCAGGCTCTGGCCAAAAGGAACATTTTACAGATAACAGGGCTTTGTTTTAAGCAGAAGCATGTTATTGCATTGTTAAAAAGTTAACAGTACATAACTGCAATGTTTAAATAGGTCTAGACATATTTAAACATTACAATCTTTATAAAATAATTGCGAAGAATTCTGAGGGGGGCCCCAGGGATTTTTATTTTTCAACTGGGGGGGCGCAGCATTAAAAAGTTTGGAGACCACTGCCTTAGAGTTATAGGAGTCTCGGATGTCTCTGCTGTGCACACTGCACTCATATGAACTTCCCTCTTCATTTCTTGATAATATTTGTGTGACAACAATGTGGGAAATTGTGCAATGTGTTATTCACAAAATTATAAGCAATGCCAGGCGAAATTGCACAATATTCTGAATAACTTACATGAAATGCTGCGTGGGGTACCTTGAGTGGAAAATGTTATGAAGTAGCGAAAGCTACACAAACATAATGATAACATTTCATCTTGCAACAAATCTTCTGTTTGAACTTGACTCATGCAAGACATTTTCTCTAGGCCCAGGTGAAATTTGGTTAGAACCCAGATAATCTTCAATGTTTCGAGTTAAGGCTGTTATGCAAAACGCACATGATTATTCCATGTCACATGTTTGAGTTTCTGTTTGGCTAAAAGCCTTATCACAGGATCAATGCGAACAAACAGAAAGCAAGCAGCGTCTGTTCACTTCACGTCTGAATTTTTGCTAATTTCTTTTTTTTTTTAGCAGAAAATACATCCTTGCATCCCAAAATGAATGTAAAGACAAATGTGCACGTTAAGAAATAATGCAAAGTGCTGGATCGGCACTTCACATTAGTTTGCTTAATATTTTGTGACTTTAATGAAAATTCATTTTTGTAACATGAAATTGTGTGAAATACACAAATTATGCAAACATAAAAGAACATTTCTCCCATGCCTAGAGAGCTTCCAATAAAGATGAGCAGCAGGTGTTGTGGAATACTGTAAAAGAGTTTACATTAAACAGCCTCTGTAGCGAATGTTTGAATTACATGTTAAAAGACTACAGCTGAGGCATTCTTTTCATTACGCCACTTTAGTTGCATTAAGCATTCAACAGGCAAGCACCTGATTGCACGAATGCTGCCTGGATGTAGCTGTGTGTTCAAAGTAACCAGGTTATGGTAGAGTCAGTCAGTTAATTGGGGTTACAGGCAGATGGTTCCAGAAGTAAACTGCTGGTTGAGCAGCTCGGTGCTGGGTTTCAGCATGACTCCCCTGACAAGTAGGGTTGTAGGTTTTTGCGAGGCCTTCATTGAAGCTGCAACGCTTGGGATTGGTCCTCAAAGTAAAAATGGGGGAGGACCCTCAGATACATATGCCTTAGCGCTAATCTTGTCTTCAACCACCATAGACAGTATCTCCTGGCCTGCCCTGGCCCAAACTTCAGTACTAGTTACTGCTTGGTGGGGAGTAGGGATACGTGATACACAGACATCCCTTACTTCAGGGTTCAAAGCATGCCTAACTTACTGATGGGTCCATTCATGACAGGGTGTGGGGGCGCAGTCCCTCATGCTGATTCATAGATAAGATTCTGCTTCACTACCTACTGTTCTTGCCTTCCTGGGAGCTAGATGAACAGAGACCACCCAGACGGAGGAGGCGGAGGTAGGAGAAGCTGGTAGTGGTGAAAATGTGTGAGGGCTACTAGGAGGTCTTTGATAGTGTAAATGTGATTCTGAAAGTGAATGTCTGTGTGGCTATCTAGGTGGTGAGACAGTGTTTATCCTATTTTTTATCAGGCTGCTTTCCTGTAGCAGTGAAAGCCCTTACGATCCCGCTCGGTATCCAGGTTCTTGAATTTAAAAAAAAAAGAAAGCATGGCACATAGTCACCAATGTAAGTGTCTTTAATTTGGATCATGACAGTTTCTCTGCCAGGTAATCAACGTGGAGTCACTATGTCACTATGCTACTCTTTGAATTTAAAACTAAAGGCTGGGACCAATAGAAAATTCTAACCCATGCAGTCCATTGATGGGTTATTGGCTTAGCCTGTCCTCTGCCTTCCCTGCTCTTTTGGTCCAAATCCACATCAGTTACCTGCAACCCTCTTGAGATCCCAGTGGGTCAGCGTGTCCAGGCCACTCCATTGCTGTCATTACTGACATTTGGAAGTCAAAAAGGGTTGCCGTCTTTGCAATTTTATCATGATCATATACCCCGAATCCATTGAGATTAGCTATATCATGACTTTGAAGCTGTTAAATTTGATCCATGATATCTAGGCCTTAAAAAGGCCAACATGTCCTGCATAGGTAGGTGGAGCTGCCCTAAATAAGGTCCTAGCATTAATAAAGAAAAAAACGAAAAAGTACCCAACGGAGGTACAATTAAAACCATGGATTCTCATTTAAACCCTGTGTGAGATACTACGTTGACCTTGTAAGATTTTAACCCTGTAAGCTTCAGTTCTGCTTACCGCAGACTGCATTTTCAATGGAGGGCCTTCCTCAACAGCCCTTTCTTTCCATTTGATTTTCTATAATGTGACAAGACCCTATAGTTGATATGCAACCATGTTGCCACATTTTCCTACCGCCCTCCTTATCTTGATTTCTAACTGTGCTATTAGTTGTCGGGATTGAGTTGGGTGAATTGTTTGGATCTCCCCTTACACCTCGCTTGTCAGACATGAGAGGTAGGTTACAGTCCCTGCATGTTGCCCATTCGTTGGAATCGAAACCATACTGTAACCACGTTCGAAATGGAACACCTTTAAGTAGGTTTGTATAGTGTAGTAAGTCTGCCTGTGTCGCAAAGCGCATAACTGTTTACTATGTTTTCTTAGTATAGTCTATGATTAATGTTTAAATGTTTAAACTATATTCTTTTTTTACTTGAAGTAATGACGTATCGGATGGTGAAGGACTTATCAGATAGTGAAGTGCCGAATATGTTTGTCAAAGAAATCTTCTTAATTGGCATTTAAAATGGAGATTCGAAGAACAACGCGCTTTTCTGAAATAGGTGCTTTACTGGTTGCGTGGCAGGCACATACTTGCACCTGTCTCCGTTTCGCAGGGGCGAAATAATGTTGTTAAAAGCTTCTTCTCACTGTGCCGAAAGGAGCTCTAATAGAATATGTGGGCGGAGCCTGGTCTGTTATTTAACCGGCAGCTGAGGGCTGTACGGCGAGCCGTAGAGATCAAATGAATATGCAGTAGTGCTGCCTCGCCTGCCGGCTTAGATTTAATTTGCCTGTAAATTGACCTTTTCAGCCAAGGTATGAAGGGCAGAAGTGCGCGCAGAGACTGATTTGTAGTCCGCGCGAGCGGCGTCGCTGAATCTGGTAATGAGACAATACGTATTTAAACCACCGTAGAGACGCATGGTAGTGCCACTAGGGGGAGCCATGAAACAAGCTTTGCCTGTTAGTTAAAAGGTTTTTACCTCCCAACATTAGTTTTGTTAGTAAATACACCATTTACCCGATTAGGCACCATTGGTAGTAGATGGGTATTTCATATGTTTAAAACGCCGAGCTTTTAGAATTTGATGTTAGAGAGGTGCACAAACCTGGTGTATTTTAGTCGCGTGGAAAATCATGAATAGAAGGATGATCTCAGCTTGCCATCCTTTTCTGTTTGACTTTGGAAACCAGGGGGTGTGGCGTCAGTGTAGCGGGTGGTGCCTTACCCTGGGGTTTATTTAATGCTGGGGCTCTTAGTCCAGAGATGTCAGCCATGCCTGCTTCAGGGACTCTCGCTGTCAGTCTGGGAGAGGTCCCGGGCTTTTCTCTGTGATTGGTTCACGGCGTTTCCATCCTCTTTTCACCTCCGGCCCAGAGAGACCCAACTACGTTGTGGCCCAGATAGCTTCATTGTCGCCCAGCCTGTCCCTTGTGTAGGCAGGGGCACTAGCCTCACTAGCCCGGAACCGTGGCTACAAGTTCCATACGCGTGCCTCTCACCAGAACTTGAGCGGTTGTTCTCTGGATTTCTGGTTTTGGCGCAATTCTTTGAGCGCGAAATACCTCCTTGTGTCCGTAATAGATGTGAGGACTAATCTAGCACAATAATATTGCGCTAAATGTAAGCTTTGCATTTTGCGTAAATGTTCATAATTTAATGTAATTTTTTCAGAATTGTGTGTGAAATTTCAACATTTTCACACACCTCTAGGAAAAAATCTCATTTTTTTTATTTAGGAGCGGCGCATGTTAAATCATCTTTTTCCTGTAGTTTGAATTTATGAAGGCGTAGACTATTGTGGTGCAGGAACACAATAGGGGGTGCGGGTGGTGGGGAACCTGTAAAGATTTCGGCACCAGAAGAAGACTATAACAAGGGCCACTGGCATAATGCGATTGTGTGGCTGTGGCATTTGTAACATAATTATAGATTTGCTGTATTTGTCATATAATCCATCATCTGCTGCATAATTTGCAGATTTTAGGGGAAAAAACATTGTTCCTAGGTCAAACCGTTCAAAGGCTACTCAAAATGTAGCAACATATGTTGCTGCGCAGTGAAGGCTGTTTGCAAAGGTTGACTGCTCATCTTTCCGTTGCTTATTGTTCTATTTGGTGAGGTGCAACTAATGCCCAGAGAGTGTTAACACGTGTAAAGATGACCAAATAATGAAGTAATACTATCTAAAAATGTACTGCATTACACTGAATAATTTGCCTTTTCTTACTGAATAATTTCTGCTGCCTAATTTGGCCCTCCCCTTCTGCATAATTCCATAACCATATATACGTTGAAAGCTGGCAAGGTGCTCCTTCTGATAGGCCCCTCTTTAACTGTTCAACCACCTTCTTCTCTGCGCTCTGCAGTGGAGCCGTTGTCTGGTAGCATTGTTATCCATTTGCGGTTCTGCACTGGCGATGCAAGGGGTATGTTAGAAGTCGACTCCTGAGTCCTCTATTGAGACAATTAAATATTTGATGAATAAAGAAAATTTGAATATTGTTGCCAGAGTGGTCCAGATGCTTGGGGGTTGCCTGTGCTCCCTCATCAGCCACTGTGACTGACTTCGACGACTAAAATTAATCTACACGGCCTCTGGAGAGCAGCCAGAGCAGCTGAGCACATACTCGCTGTGGGTGATGAGGCAGCACTAGCGGCTGCCTGTCCAATAGCAGGAGTGATGTTGCAAACTGATGTCACTCATAATCAAGTACATGGAGGTCTGCGCATCGTGCACAGATGCAGCGAATAAGATATTTAGGATGCAGCATTTTGTTTTACTGAGGCTGCACAGCATCAGTGGTCACTAGTTCCATCCCATCCTCTCCTGCCTGTTATCTGATCTAATCGCTTTCAACCCTCTTGTGTTGTCAGCGCTACTTGGAACCCACTTTCTCTTAGGACAGCAACACACAAGCTCTGTTTATCAAAACAAATGACTTCTTTACTTCGCACATACCTTTAAAAGCCTTACTATGTAGTGGACTGTAGTGTAGTGAAGGAATAAGATCTGTGGACATCACAATTTTGCGACCTGCTAAAGTAAAGGGAGTGAACTGAAATGAAGAAGGGCCTTGTTTTGGAACGTTCATTAGCCCTTGACTTCCAAGTGCTGCTGTTTCAAGTTATGTATCCTCAATCTCGATTCATCCTGACTCTGCTGTAACATGTTAACAAACAAACAAACAGAACAATCTCTCTCGGTCATACAACCGCAGCCATACAGATCAGACCATCTCATCTGTTTCTCAACCCAGGCCACAAATAATGCATCCCTTCTCCAGATACAATCCAGCCAGAAGGGTTTGGGTGGTGCGTTTATGGCTGCACCTACATTTTTTCTTCCTGCAAGTACTTCAAGGGCAGCAAGAAAGCAGAGATGCTGAACTGAAAAGTACAAAAGTGCCTCATGCCACAATGCCTCTCCAATGGTATCATTTAAAAAGATAATTTGCACAGGAATCAGGTATGCTCTAAATAAAGCTTCCCTACCCTGCATTTGCCAATGTTTTGTTCCCCACACACTCTTTAACTCAACAGTGTTCCTCCAGTATTCGTGACCTTCAACTGCAAGACGGAAACCAAAGGAGCCTGAATAATCAGTTTTGTATCAGTTAGCAAAATCTTCCTAATTTTAGAGGGCGGTACCTTGAAATAATATGACTCAGGATCTTTTGTGTCATGCCCAGAGAAATAAGTACATTTATCTGTAAAACGTTTTGGGCTCCCCACTGGCGTTGTTGAATGGTGTTCCCACTGTGTGTAGGTAAATACTGGTCTGTGTCTAGTGGCACGGTACAGGTAGTAATGTCCCCAGTTATTGTCACAGAACATTTCCCCACAATTCATTGTATGTCTATATACATCTTCACTTTCAAACACTGAATAGTTCCTCATTTCAGTTAACATGGAATCATCTGTCTGGACATCCCAATCATCAGATACAACACCAGATGTAATTACATCTGTCATAGAAATTTTGAATACATATGGAATTTGAATGACCTCAGTAGGCTCGTATATATCAAATGGAACGTTGTCCCACACAGTCCCATCAGGAATTGGTACAGATGAAATTTTCACAAGGGACAAGTCTCTTCGGACCTTATGTGAGGAATGATATGGAGTTAAGACTTCATCCACAAGTTCCACTGATGAGCGTTCAGGAAGGCAATGACCATTTATGAGTAAAAAGAAAACAGTCACAAAACCAATCCATAGGAACAATGCAAAAAATGTCAAGCAGAACCATAAATAGTTCCATGGGTGAATGAAATAGTTATTTTTAAGCCATAGGTACAGCTTATGTGTCTTTGAAACATTTTCAGTCACAGGAGTGAATGAGTCTGAAGAAAAGTCATCAATGTCGATAAAATAACCAGAAGCAGTTTCTGCAAATTCAGGAGCAGGTGCACTACTGGTGGATGGATCCACTTCATGTGGAGTCTCATAGTAGACAATGTTGTCTGTGTAGTGTTGGTATAGAAAACATCCAAATCTTGGACAGGTGCTGTTGTGGAAGTGGTAACTGGAATCAGCACAAGCTCATTTTCCGCCCTCCCCATGCTTGAGGAGGTATTCGTAGTGTCATTGAAAATTGTGTAGTCTGAAGTAGTGTTATTATTTCTACTTTGAAGAGGTATGTCCTGTTGGGTAGTGAGAGGGGACCGGGAACTACCCAAGGACCTCTGGGTCTACTTTGCAGGATTGGCCACATGGTGGAGTTTGACATTGTCAATGGAAATGAATCGGTTTCCTTTGGAACCAGGGGTGGAGGGATGACAGTTCTGGTACCTAGTACTCCCAGGACCAGGACTGGTGCTCTGTAGGATGGACCAAATTCCTTCTTAGCAGTGATCTTCCCACGAACCAGATCCCTGACTTTAGGAATCCAGCCAGTGGAAGTTGTTGGTAAATACCTTATTCCTAAGGTGGCAGCACTGGCGGATGATTTATCATCACAAAATTGCTGAAGCTCCTGTAAAACAGTGAGATGTTCATTTATGTCAAAAGGTGTGTCTGCTGCCACCAAACCATGGCCATCAAGATCTGGGACATATATAGGTATCCCAAAGAGAACCTCATAGGGAGTGTGTCCGCCCCAAGGACCGTCTTGGCAGATTATTCAGTGCTCTCTGGACCCCTTATAGGTGATGAAGCAAGCTGCGGCCAGAACCAAATACTCTAGCTGATAAGGACTGCTTTAGATCACGGTTCCATCTCTCCACAACAGAATTTCCCTCTGGATGGTATGGTGAGGAGTAATGCATTTCAACACCCATCTTCCTCATGGAATCCCTGAATGCCTTAGAGGCACTTGCATGATGTGGTAAGAATATTTTGTAGAGTATAATTTTGGGAGAGACTTGCCTTCAGCCGAAGCTTTCACAACAGTCATAATTTCATTTTCCCACCTCGTCTGGGAATAAGTCACTGCAGCCACAGAAGTCGTAGCTACTGTGGATTTGGCTGCTTCATCAGCCAAAGTGTTGCCGATAACGTGTGGCCCCCTGTATGTACCATACGTTGGTAGCCCAGTGTATGTACTACATGGACACACAGTAGCTTATCCTTAAGATCAGCCACCCTCCCCCACAATGTTTTGTGTTTTATGGTGTTCCCTTTTGAGTCTCTAAACCCATTCAGCTTCCAATGATTGAGGTAATCATTGTAGGACTAGATGCAGTAGTATGAGTCACAGACAAGTAAAGTCAGCAATCCTGGCTTTGTGTGTTCTAGTGCTAGAAGAAGGGCTTTAAGTTCCACCAGCTGAGCTGTGCAGTCCCCTAGGGTCTGCTTGTAGGTATTGTGAGGGTGGAAAATTCCATCTTTCATCACTCCACTCTGAGCTGTGCAAGTGGCTGAATATTGATGTTTGGTACCTACAGCTGGTTGTGCTGAACCATCAGTGTAAATGACAGTATGGTATCTGTCAAGTGGCAATATATCTAGACGAGTGGGATACTCCTGTTCGTAATGGAGAAATTCTTTTGTCTGAAATTTTGGATCAAAGATGTAGTCAACATCAGTGGCAGTCAGGGAGGTTGCCCGGTGAATCTAGTGTGGATGTGATGCTTTAGTGTTAGGAACACTTGCTTTGGTGATGGCCTCTAAGGCTGGCACCGGGGTAACGACAATGATGCGTTTCCCTTGGGGAAGTGGCCTCTCCTTAATGACAGCCATTTGAACTGCAGTTAGAATTTTTTCTGTAGGTGGAAAACGTTGTTCTGCATTGGAGTATAAATGTGATGAATATGTTAGGGGCACTGTGTCAGCTTTGTTAAAGGTGACATAAGTAAACCCAATGGCACCAACAATTATTCTGATGACCAAATTTGTTTTGTTGTTATGGTGTACAAGGGTTTGGCTTCTAGCATGTCCTGCTACAATTCCCCAAGGACGTGTGTGTGTTCAACTGTCCAGTGTTTGCTAGAAAAATCATAGAGTGGCTTGATACGTTGTGCATAGTCAGGAATGTAAGTTCTGTCAAAGTTAAAGAAACCAATTAAAGACTTTAGTTTCTTGAGAGTGTTGGGTGAAGTTGTGCACATTGCTCTAGAAAGTGCGGGCCAGGCTCTTCCCCTCGTTTGATAGTTCGTATCCCAGGAACAGTACGGTGAGAAAGGCTATTTTAGTTGTTTTAAAATTGAATTTGTAGGCAAGGGCTGCAAATCCGAAGACAATCCAGTCAACCCTGGCAAGATGAATGTTAAGGTCATCATCTGTGAGATAGATGTCATCCACATAGGACAACGCCTGAGAATCAATATCATGTAATATTGATGTTACATGGACTGAGAACAGCCCTGGGCTGTTTTTGTAGCCTTGGGGCAAATGGCAAAAGCGTTGTTGTGAGCCAAATGAGAATGCACTCAGGTCCCGACTTTCATGTGCTAAATTCTGGTAGAAAAACCCGCTGGAAATATCCAATGATGTTTTGTATTTTTGCGCACTATATTGTTGTTTAGTCCTGTGTTATGTGAATTTTGTGCAGTGTATGTACGTATATAAATGTTTAAGTGACTATAATCTAAGACTTTTCTGTAGGAATGGTCTGTTTTTGCAACAGGGAATAACAGGTTATTCATTGCAGAGACACAGGGCAAAATTATTCCCTGTTATTCAAGCTGAGGGAGGATCTCCCTCACTGGAGCTTTTGCTTCGTGTTTAACAGGATATTGTGGCTGAGGTTGGGGTGTAGGCCTGATAGGTATTACATAACAAAGAGAGTCCTTGTCCCCACCTACATTATTGTGGCACAACTAAGGTGCCTGCGCTAAAGCCCAGTTGACAGCATAGGCTTGTTTTTATTGCCAAGATCAGAGAAAGAAGGCAAAATGACATCTTGCCACGGACGTGCTCAGGTGGCCAGTTCCTTCGGGCCAGCAGGATATCAACTAAGTTCATCCCATAATATCCACGTCTCCCTCAATTTTGATATTTAAATCATAAACCCTGTTGGGTTGGAGGGCATGTTTGTCCGCAGTCTCAACTGCAATGAAATCGCTAGTTGCTGTCGCAGCCAGATGATCTTTCAGACTCTTGCCACATATCGTGACTTCTGCTGTGCTGTCTAACAGTGTCACTGCCCATGTCTTGTTCTTGAGCAGTGTTCTCCAGTGTACTAGCATTTTTAATTGACAGTGCTGCCACCTTTTTTCTTTTTAAACTGTGGCTTTTGTTGTGGGGACTTATCTTCTTTTTTGTCTGAAGACTGTTGTGAGTCTTTTTTCTGTTTCACGTAATCAGGACGTCGATCAGGGTGGCCCCCTCTATCGCTACGTCTATCCTATGCTTCCTGAAAGGAACGAGAGGGACGTGAATCAGTATATCTGTTAGGAGCTTTCATATTTTCTCTGTTTCTGAGAGTATATCTCCTGTCAGAGTTCTCCGGGTGTGGAGAATCTGCTTTCTGATTTCATCTATCTTTAAATTGTTTTTGCTTATCCCAGCACTTCTTAGAACCCTCCAGTGCTTGTTTAGTACCTTCATTAGGGTTGGTACTTTGTAGTTCAAGTTTTTTCAGCTTGGGTCCCAAATTATCCCGTCCTATACTTGTATAGGTATCGGAAGTAATTTTTGGTAGCTCCTTTTCCCGGTCCAAATGTGGAATCTCTCGGAGACGCTGGCGTATAGCCAGTGCTACAGCTTCTCCTTTGATGTTACTGAGTATTAGTGAGGAGACTGTGTCAAAGTTACGCATCAACTTCATCCCCAAATCTAGGGCTGGTGCAGTCCCATGCTCTTTCTGTATTTGCTTTAACACTTCCGGTAAATTGTCAAGTGTCAGGGTACCATGTGTGGAGTATGAATTGCAGCAAAGAGTGTACCCCATGTGGCGCAATCATCCACTGAGGGAACCATCCTGAAGGGCAAGCACATTGTGAGAAGTCTTTTTTTCCTCCTGTTGTCCCATATGGGGAAATACAGCTTCTAGCTGATTTGTTTTCTGGGCTATCCTGAACGGTATTTTCTCAGGTTCTGTGAGTACCTAACCATGATAGTATGTACTGTTTGTAGATTAATCCCAGTAGCCAATTGGTATCCAGCAGGTGCTGGACGCACTGGTGTAGTGTTCAAAGTTCACATTACAAACTGAACAAGTCTCTTTAGAGTGTTAATAGTTCAAAATATAAATTTTGCATGTTTGCTGCCTGGAAATTTTGTATGCCTGACCAGGTCAGTGCATTGATCTTCCTCCCGTGGCTCCACCGTCTAAGTAGAGCCCTTTACCTGGCTCCTCTGAACTCCTGACCCCTGTTAGGAGATTGAGGCCCTCCTCCTCTTGCAGGCTTCTGCCTGCGCCTCATCCCTGGTGTTTAGTGGGAGAGCTCTGCTTTCCTACTAGGCTACCTTCTGCCTCTCTCCTCCTTTTGCTTTGCTCTGCTCTCTGGTCCACTACTATCCCTTAGTGCGCCTTTTCCTTGTTTCTCTCTCACTCTGCTCTCTCTCTCACTTTCACTCTCCCCATCCCCTCCCCCTCTCTCTCCCCTGCCGCTGCTGTCCCCGTGGCTCTGCCCGCTTTTTCACACCGTTTTTCATCCCCCTCCTGCCTCTCAGCCATCCTCTCCTCCCCCACCTCCCTACTTAATGGCAGCTGCGCAGCGGATGCATGCAGCAGGCATGCCTCTGGCACACCAAATGCAAGTCTATCTGCGCCTCTCCTCGCCGTGACCGCGCCCAGCCCCAGAACCTCTGGCTCCCATCCCCCCCACCGCCACCATGCATGTCTTCACTACGACGCCGCCACCCTCCGCGCCCTCAACACCGGCCGCTTTTCCGCCTGCCTTCAAGTCTCCCCGCAGACCACCTGCTGACCCTTCTCCTGCTGGAACTGTACCTTCACCAGCCTCCACGCCAACGACACACCCACCAAGGCAGGACACAACCATCTCAGATGTATCCTCCTCAACTCCCGCTCCGTCCACAAGCATGCAGTAGAGCCTTCCTGACCAAGACCTGGATGAACCCCTCCTTTGCGCCGGACATCGCCATAGCCATCCCAGACGGCTACAAGATCACCCGCAGGAACACCTCCAACAAACCAGGAGGAGACACCGAAGACACCCTCAGCACCGCAAAACTCCTGCATTTCCAAATCCACACTGACCCAAACACCACCCTTTGAGGGACCCTCGTCTACAGGTCCCCCTGCCCACAACAGCAATTCAGCGACTCCATTACCGACATCAGCAGCACACACGCTCTCGCATCCACTGACTACATACTCCTTGGAGACTTAAACTTCCACCTCGAACACCAACGACGACAACACCGCCACCCTGCTCGACAACCTCTCCAACCTCGGCCTCAAACAGCTTGTCACAACACCAATCCACTCTGCGAGACAAATGCGATTCTGAGGACCCAGGCCCCCCCAGCAACCACCAACACCACAGATTCACCTCCGACCAACCTCATGCACTCCTGGCACCCGTAAATGACAACGACACCATCAAAATCATGAACACCATCCACTCAGGCTGTCAATCTGACCCCTGCCCTCACCACATCCTCAACAAAGCAAGCTCCGTCATCGCACCCCAACTAAGGAAGATCATCAACAGCTCTTTCGAGTCCACCACCTTCCCGGAGAGCTCATAACACGCCAAGATCAACACCCTCCTAAAAAAAAAAAGGGCGGACACAAAGGACCTCAAGAACTTCCAGCCTATGTCCCTGCTTCCCTTCCCAGCAAAAGTAATTGAGAAGGCTGTCAACAGACCACTAACCCGCCTCCTGGAGGAGAACCGCACATTTGACCCTTCCCAATCCGGATTCCGCAGCAACCACAGCACCAAAACCAGTCTCATCGCCGCCACCAACATCAGAATCATACTGGACAGCGGCAAAACCGCAGCCCTCATCCTCCTGGACCTCTCGGCCACGTTCAACACCGTCTGCCACCATACCCTACGCTCACGCCTCAGCAATGCTGGAATCCATGACAGAGCCATGTACTGGGTCATCTCCTTTTTCACCAGCAGAACCCCGAGAGTCCGCCTCCCCCCCATTCCGCTCGAAGGCCACCGAAATCATCTGCGGCGTACCCCAGGGTTTGTCCTTCAGCCCGACCCTCTTCAACGTCTACATGGCTCTGCTCGCTAACATCACCCAATCCCACAACCTCAACATCATCTCATATGCCGACGACACCCAGCTGATCCTCTCCCTCACCAAGGACTCTGCCAAAACCTACCTCCACAAAGGAATGAAGGCCATCGCCGTATGGATGAAGAGCAGCTCCCTCAAACTCAATTCGGACAAGACGAAAGTCCTTATCTTCAGCTCCACCCCCTGCGCATGGGATGACTCCTTATGGCCTGCCACTTTCAGAACCGATCCGACTCCCACCGACCATGCACGCAACCTAGGATTCATCCTGGACCCCTCACTATCCATGACCCAGCAAGTCAACGCCATCTCCTCCTCCTGTTTCAACACCCTCCGCATACTCCGAAAGATCTACAAATGGAAACCCACTGAAACCAAAAGAACAGTCACCCAAGCCCTTGTAAGCAGCAAACCGCACTACGGCAATGCCCTCTATGCAGGAACCACTGCCAAACTCCAGAAGAGGCTGAAACGCATCCAAAACACCTTCGCACCCCTCGTCCTGGACATCCCTCACCACTGCCACATCAAAGACCACTTAAAAAACCTGCTCTAGCTCCCAATCAACAACACCGGATCAGAATACCTCAACAAGCGACTCTCCTTCTACACCCCGACCCGGCATCTCTGCTTCGCTGACCTCGCCCTCGCAATTGTCCCACGCGTCCGCAGAACTACAACCAGCGGTAGATCATTTTCACACCTTGCCTCCAAAACATGGATCACTCTTCCCACCCACCTGCTCCAGACCAAAGACATCCTTACCTTCAGGAAACAGCTGAAGACCTAGCTGTTCGAACAGTAGCAGCACCTCTCCCCTTCCCCTCCTCCTCCCTCTCCACTCCCCCTCCTCAGTGCCTTGAGACCCTCACAGGTGAGTAGTGCACTTTACAAATTCCTGATTGATTGATTGATTGATACCTGGGTGAGGTGTGTATGTGGCAAACAGAGGCCATGTCAGTCCTTCATTACCCAAGGGACTTAATATCAGGGGTTGTATTTCATGTGATAGGGCACCTTCAAACCAGTTCTGGTGCTCCTGATAAGTGAGCGGTAGTTCATGATACTGATATGCTTGGTACCATATTGGTAGGTTTCCAATTCTGTATGTGTGGAATGTAAATGTAGTGTTGTCTTCCTTATGAAAGTGTACCCAGGAGTAAAATGTTTGTTTGGTAAACTTCACTTGCTTCCACTATTAATGTAACATCCCCGCCCTCTTCTGTTAAACCATGTGCCACTAGGTGTAAAGTTAGTGCTTGTCTAGCATTCTCAGGAATTTCTATGGTGTTAGCCATATTGTGAGATGGGTAAGAGAGATCGAACACCAGATGGGGAGCAAAGTCTTTTTAGGAATTCGAGCTCAAGCAACCTACAGCCTAATTAGGTGGTCACTGTTCAGCTGAGGAGGATCTTCCCCAAGACCACGGATGTCTCTGTATAATGGTACGTAGAGTACCTGAAGTATGTGAGGCAGTGATAGTCTGGGTATCCGTAAATTAGTGCCTAAACACCATTGTTGGTGGTGCCATGTCGTGGAACGTTGGTGGTGCCATGTCGTGCTTGGACTCTTGATGTAGGCAAAGCTGCTGGTTTTTGGATGACAGTACTTATGTTTGTAGGTGACTATGCCAGTCCTACAACAACTCACAACTGTCATCCCAACCCTCCCTGCTAACAAGCAGCACCTCACCAAAAACCCAAACAGTAAAAGGTGATTTGTGGCAGCCTTTACGCATGGACTCAAAAGTGTAACATCTCAGGGAGTGTCGTGGTTGAACGGAGATTACCACATTCTCACATAAACCCCATGTCTCAATCACAGGCAATGAAGAAGATGAAGTAAAGTTTCAGTAGGTTTTATTTAAAAAAACTGCAATCTGCGATAAATTGCATGGGCTGCAATGATAAGGATAATGAACAGTGCAAGAAACAGAATGGTAAAGGCAAGAGTCATTAATACAAGGAACCCCACCATCTTGCAATAATATGTAATGAAATAAATTATGATATATGTTCTAATACCCTAGCATAATGAGCCGAACTTCTAACCTAAAAGAGAGCTAGGTATGTTAAACCTAATCTGCCAATGCCATGTCCATGAGAAGAGCCCTCCAACCCATTTTACCTTGGAATGAGGTCTCTAGCTCAGACTCCGTAGGGACACGAAGACTGGGTCAGCATCAAGGCGACGTGCAGCATCGATAGCAGCATTGGCATCTGGTCGGAATCCCTCTGACTATCTGTTTAAGTAAGGAGTATTTATACAGTTCTGCTTGGACCCCTGACGTAGGTCTGTTCCCTAACAATAGATAACTAGACATGCTTGGGACTGTAATTTATATAAACAATTCCCTTGAAAGCTTGAAGAGGGAAAGTACCTTATGTGAACACCTACAGTTTGTTTGTCTTTGTCGCTTGATATTGACGCATTAGCGCAGTGGCACTGATAATGCAAACTAAAACATGGGCCTAACTAAAAACAAGGAAGCCATCTTAAAAGATTTAATTAAATGAATGTGCTAAAACAGAGCAAGCTATGTATGGTAAAAGTCACTAGGCGACGGGGGCACTAGTCTGCAAGCCAAAGGCTAAGCTAACTCCTGTATCCCATTAAAACAAACTAGGATTCACTACACTGGCAAGAATACCACATTCATACCACTCTGAGATTTTCGCTGCATTGAAAACTGGTTTAGCAGGAACTTGTGGTAAAGCTACTTACCCTTGTGGAAGCCTGCCCGGATACAGCTTCCAGCCTTGCCCCTGTGGTGGATTTTGAGAACCAGAAAAGTGAGTAGTGCTGAAGATAAACCCTTGGACCAGGGGCAAAGTGGCAATTCTACACCAGTGGGGAATCAGCCTTTGACTACAAAATCCCACCATGTCATGCTCAAGGCTTTTGACACCAAAGTCAACAGCTTGAGCAGGAGCCCAAAGGCAACATATCCAACTTTGAGGGACACTCACCAGCTTCAGCCTTGGACCTTGTACCGCTTGAAGGCTTTAACCTCTAAAAAAGAGACAAAGTCCCAAGTTAAAAACTTTGACCGGATGACCTTCTATGTTTTCAACTCAAGCTCCATCGCTGTAGGCCTGAAATCCCATCTAGATCCCAGTCAACTGAGATCTTATTTTAATAGTGTCGGTAAAATCTTCTGGGCCTGAGTGGAACTCACTGAGTTTCACGAATGTGGAATTCCACTGAATTACATAAAAACTCTGTGAGATTCCGGGAGCAGACAGATTTCGGGCACATTGCCCTGCTAATGCTTATTTTTAGTGCCAGGAGCTTGTACCATGCTGTAAAATGAGCGCAAACTCCACCACATGGTGCGCCAGCAAGTGCACCTTCTTTGTTCCGCTCAAGTAGATTTTCTACTTGAGTGCCAGCTTTCTCAATGTGAATGGTTATGACCTGCTGCAGCCGCCTGTGTTGAGATCTCTCACAGTGAGGCGTTGTGAAAATCGCACTTGGGGAACACAAATTCTCGCTTGCACTTGCCAACTTAAATTTGGTGAGCTACGCATGCGAAAAAACTCTGGCACGCTGCGGTTGGCAGAGTTTTGCCGGAACTCAGTGCTACAAGCGGAACATGGAGTGGACAGAACTCCACCTGCAGAAAATATTTTTTTTTGTCCACCCCTAATATTTTCTCCAGTTTTCTAAAGTTGTATCAGATTTTTTTTTTTTGTTTTCTTAATTTTAAACTTTGTGGTACTGCTTGAACTTAAGACACATTTCTCTGGAGAATTGCCTCCTGCTTGTGCTATGGCTAGAGGAGGGGACAGTAGGTTCTCTAAGAACTGTTTTTGCATAATCAAATATTGTTTATTAAGTTGCTTGGAGTATCCCTTCTAAGTAACCCAATATCTGACATAAGGCGATTAAATATGATGTACTATTGTTGTGTAGCCATTTTAGTTATCGTTTTCTACACATTATTTTAGCAAACTAGACCTGCTGCTGTGCACTTTAACCTAGATATATTTTATTAAGCTCTGTTATATTATTTTAACATTAGCCACATTTGCGGTCTTGTTTTTTTTTTTTTCTCTATCTAGCTGTTCTTTGACTAGGTCAGCACTGCGTTCTTAAAAAATACATTTCTTTCACTCTGTGCTTTTCTCAGTAAAATAGGTTGCCGGCAAAAGTGGTATGCTTTGTCTCCAATGTTCACAAAAACATACATGCTCCTACATGGGGATGCTTTCTTGGAACATCAGATGTTTTATTAGAAAAACACTACTTTCACCCATGTACGTTAGAGGGAGATTCCAGCCAGATGACCACGACTGTAAGCTGATTGCTGATCGCTTCGCTACAGCTGCTTATGTAGACTACAGGCCTCTTGCTTCAGGTATGAGGGATGATGTCTTCCCAGGGGGGAACCTGACATGCAGAATTAGAGCTTAACATGCTGAGCTCTAACATAGCTTAGGTAGGAACTATCCCTACAAATCTTAGTGACAGTATGTTAGTGTTATTCTTGTGTTTTACTCTCCTTGTCACAAATGTAATCTTATTGTGCTTCATTGTCCTAGTTATTGCAATACATGCTTTATTATCTAAAATGCAGTTACTTAAATAAAACTTTATTGAACTTTACTCTGCCTCTGATTGTCCTTGCATATGTGAGACTAATGTACCTGAGAGAAACAAATGAGATCTGAGTGACCACAATTCCCCTGAGGAGTCATGTATGTGACGCTGCGGGTTGCCCCAATCGTCGCTGCTCTTGAGTGGAGATGATGCACTGCTAGTTAGCCGGAACAAACCTGAATTAGGCCGACGGGTGTCACATGGTTCAGGATCAGACTCAGTCCCCTGCAGTACAGGTGATTCTGCCGCCCAAATTCAGTAGTCTCATTAGGATAATGAGAACCTATACGACATAGCGCTGCCGACGTTTGATCAGGCACACATTTTTGGGTCCTCCTGAGTATCTGTCTCACTACATGCAAAGACACCTCAGTACTATATACAGAGACTTCCGAGGTATTGAGGATTCTTTTCTCCTCAGCTAAGTAGAGAATACCTAACTAATGCTGTACGTTGTTCAAGCTTGAATCCTAAAAGAATATTCCCCATTTGATGTTCTTATCTCTGAACAAAATTTACCTTTTACCATGGCAAACTTGCATCGGGTAGCAATTGCAGTCAATATGCGACCGCCCCTTACTGCACATTTATTGGCACATGGCCTAACGGCCCGGGGGGGGGGGTTCAGTTAAATTTATTGTTGAAGCTCATGCAGCATACAGATCAGACATTTTCTATTCTTGGGTCACATTTCCAGCAGTTGATGGGAACACAAATATATTCCACCACTATACACCTGCAAATATACCTGCACAATATAGAGCTTATGCATATTTAGAGATACCTCTATCTTATCAAGAGCATAATAATTGGGTTGTCTGCGCCCTACCAGATACAATCCTACATATTAAGTGAGGTCCTCTTAGTAATGATGGTCCTACCTGGCCTTTATTGGCCACATATACACCACAACCTGATGCAGTAACCTTGGCGGTAGCGGAGGTTCGCCGCCTATATACTGATCTTATGGCAAAATACAGACTGTTAGTACAGTTTGTAATGCAAACATTAAATACAAACCCAGCACATGCTGCCCCGTTGCAACCACATGCAGCAACACCAGGTATTAATCCTGCAACTGTACATTCAATCATGGGTAAGGTACCAACCAAACGGGAAGAGATTCCGTTTTGGTTAGCTCAAAAAATAAATGCACTGGAAGCAGTATTTCCCCATACAGGACCTCAGGATAAGCATAGAATATTAACTATGTGCTTGCCATTTGGGATGGTTCCCACAGTAGATAACTGCAATACTTGGGGTACGGTGTTTGCCACGCTCTATACTACTGCACACAGTACATCGACATTTGCCAATCTTCCGGAAGTGCTAAAACAAATTCAAGATGAATACGGGGCTGCCCCTGCCCTGGACTTGGGGATGCAACTTACAGGCAATTTTGCCGCTGTACCTTTCATTATACTAAGTAACCTTAAAGTGGAAGCAGTTGAACTAGCAGTACATATGCGGCTCTGGGACATTTCTGCACAGGATCATGAATGTGAGCTGCCAAAGATTATCGCGGAGACCTATTATAGTATTGGTCGCGATAGTCTGGGGACCAGACCCATAAAACCACAGTTTCAGGGTAAATCTAATAAAGAGCCTACCAACCAAGCTTCTGAGGGTTCTAAAAATCACTGGGATAAAAAACAACAAACTCCTAAAAAAAGAAAGGGGAGAATCTCCGCGAACGGAGACCCTGCAGTCTAGATACAATCTTAGAAATAGGGATAATATAAAAACGCCTGACAGATATCCATATACTGATACACGCCAATCTTGTTCCTTTCAGGACTCATCGGAAAATCTCAGTGAGAGAGGTCGGAGGTCAGAGCAGAGAACTGAGTACGTTAAACCGAGACAGGAATCACAATGCTCTACAGAAGTTTCTGTTAAAAAAGAAGAGAAACTTCCCCAATAGAAACCCCAATTTAAAAAGAAAAAAGCGGCAGCAGTTGCGATTTGTCATGCCACTCAGAAAGAGGGCTCTATTGAAGAACAAGACTTGGGCATTAGCTCATCTAGACAGCGCAACAGAGGTCACAATAGTTTGCCAGAATCTTTAAGAGCATCTGGAGGTGAAGGCAACTGATGACTTTTTACAAGTTGAAACTGAGGACATGCGTGTCTCCATGCCTGACAGGATGTACAGAGTAACGATACAGTTAGGAGGAGACATTGAAGGCACAATTGACGCAATCTTTTGGGACCGCGTCATCAATATTTATGTTATTTTACTGGCAGAAAAGGATTGGCCACCTGAATTTGTCCGTACTTGCCCATATGGGGAAGAGGTTATCAAACCTTCTTTCTCGCCGCTTGTTCCCGACGAGCTCGTAGAATCCTACGCCATTGATTGGGGATTGGCGCAGGCACCTGTGTTATACTACAACCACGTAGGGTGGGATAAAGATTCCCCTTATCATGTAATTCCAATTAAGAATCAACCCCCAACCTCAACACCAATACCCAATAAAACATGATGCTAAAGCACCTGTGAGGGAAATTCTCACACATCTAGAGTACCAGAGCGTGATCGAACCCTGTGTCTCACCAATGAATAATCCTTTATGCCCTGTAGCTAAACCGGACCATTCATACAGAGTAGTCTTAAACTACAGACACTTAAATAGTCACACACGCACATATGCTATACAGAATTCTCACAGCACAGCACTTATGAACAATATAATGCGCAAAAATACAAAACAAAATTGGATATTTCCAATGGCGTCTTCTGCCAAAATATAGCGCCTGAGAGTAGAGACCTAACAAGTTTCAGTGCACTAGGCTCCCCAAAAAAATTTGTTGTTTACCACAAGGGTACAAGAACAGTCCAGGACTGTTCGCGGCTTGTGTAACTTAAATATTGAATGACATTGACCCTGAAGCATTGTCCTATGTAGATGATGAATTATTGCAACCTCTAAGACGGGTAGCCGCATTCTTGTAGGATTTGCCGAATTTGGCTATAAATTCAACTAAAAAATAAAAAATTAAAAAAAATAGCCTTCCTTAGTGTCCTGTTTCTGGGATTTGAATTATCAAATGAAGGAAAGAGCCTAGTGCCACAATTCTTTAAAAAATGCGCACAGTTACAACCTCCAGATACCATTAAAAAACTCCAATCACTATTGGGTTTTCTAAATTTTGGCAGAACATACATTCCAGATTATGCATCACGCATCAAACCCTTATATGACTTGATACGTCCTGACTTTTCAAGTCGATCACACACGCATTCTCAGAACGTTGCAACAAGACATGCTTGCAGAGCAACACCTACACACAAGGGACAATAAAAAACATCTGGTCATCAGAGTAATTGCTGGTGCTATTGGTTTCACCTATGTAACATTCAATGAGGGTGAGACAGTCCCGATTACATACAAATCACATTTGTATTCAGCAGCAGAACAACATTTTACTCCCACTGAGAAAATTCTTACTGCTGTTCAGATGGCTGTCATTAAAGAAAGACCACTAGCCCAGGAGAAACGCATTATTGTTGTATCTCCAATCCCAGCCCTTGAGGCTGTTACCAAAGCCAGTGTTCTAAACGCTAAAGCATTACATCCATGTTGGGTCCAATGGGCAACGTCTCTGAAAGCCACTGATGTTGACTATATTTTTGACCCAAAGTTACAAACTCAAGAATTTTTGCAATATGAACTAGAATACCCAGTTCCGGCAAATACATTACCTATTGATCAATATCAAAGAGTCATGTACACTGATGGCTCAGCTCAACCTGCTATAGGCACAAAGCATCAATACTCCGCTGCTTGCGCAGTAGTAAGCAGTTATATGGAGGGTAGTCATTTCTATCCACAACATACCTTTACGCAAACCCTAGGGGATTGCACTGCACGACTAGGAGAGCTAAAGGCTCTGGTGATTGCAGTGGAACATACGGATCCTGACCAGCTAACGCTGATTGTGATTCGTACTATTGTGTCCAGTCCTTCAATTAATATCTGCATTACTGGTGACAGAATCGACTCAGAGATTCCAAAGATAACACCATCAAACACAGACTTCTGTGGGGGAAAGTAGCGGATCTGAAGGAAACACTACCAAATGTCCATGTTGTACATACACTTGGACACCAGTGCGTTGGAATACACATTGCTGGGAATACACTAGCTGATGAGTCAGGCATATCAGCAGTGTCTACGGCTTCTGTTGCTGCAGTAACTCGTTCTAGGACCAAACCGGACGATAAAATACTGGCTGCCGTGAAAGCCTCTAAATGAGAGCCATTTCTTTCAAGCTAAACCTTTCATATGTGCAAAATGGGACAGAAAACAGGCCCAGACATTGAAATAAACATGGACTGCATTAGTGAATCAGATATCTAAAAACGCGGTCCATGCTTTGCGAACCTGGGCAGTTTTGAGCTCATAAAGACATGCTGTATAGGTGTATTGTAAGGTATGAGAGACTGCATGAGTTTTTGCTTGCTGCATACAGTGTTTGCGGTCAAGTCAACAACAGAAAAAGGTCTACCAGACCCACAAGTGCTAAAAAATGGCACCCACCCTGAACTGTCAGATTAGCACTTCTAGCACTGCCAGATTGCCCCATAGGCTGGTCCATCCCTGCCCTTGCACATATTTTGCCCTGGCCAGTATGTAGCCTTCAGAACCCCATTCTCTGCCAGGTTTACAAACAGATCATGAGAGATTCTTAAAAGCAGTGTCAGATATTACAGTCCGTTTGAGCAAGGCAGAACTAACTGCCTTTTCGAAATAGCACCCCTGGATATGTTAATATGAAAGAAATGAAGATTTGTCTCTGTAAGTAACGATGTTTAATTTGAAAAGCTTCCCATCCTAGAGCAAAGTAAAGAATGCATGCGGTGTTAATGTATGGAGAGAATGAACCGTGGCGCCTAGTAATGTAACATGGAAGGACTTGCTCTCTCATTAAAGGCAGAATTAATAGTGTTAAAGAAAATGTTCAGAAGGCAAGGAGCTAATGGGGCTATTTCTACAATGGTAAAAAAGAGAAAAACGTAATGTTTTTTTTTTTTTTAAATAATAATTATGGAAAAGTAATGAACTGCATCTACTCAAAAACATAACATGAATGTAAACTCTTTTTACTCTTGAGCTTAAAATATTTCTGTCCTCCTGCCCAGTGGCAGAAATATCTTGATGCCTTGAAAAACTCTGAATCTTTAATAGTAGATCTGATCATTTTTGACTTTGAAATTCAGTTTTTACATCTCCAGGTTCATTATGTTCAGTTTAGCAGCACAGGGCTGGGTTCAGATGAATCACTTCCAGGTATGAGTGACCTCTGCTTTATACTGCACAGTCTTTGCTCTCAGCCCCTATTAAAATTAATCCCCTGAGACCTTGAGGTAAAGCTCTTCCTTTGGAGATGAAACTTGAAGCTAATGCTTGGTTGTGCTGGCCAACTAGCTATAGCCCCATGGAGCCAACTCCATTCACCAAGGCCCCTCGGCGAGGGCAGCACCCTGATAAAAGTAGAAAAATCTCAGAGGCTGGGATCAATCAGCCAGAATATAGAGTGCAATGAACATGCTTTATTCACACATGCCTTCAATTAAAGAATAAGAATTTAAGTAATAAACCCAGGAATAGGATTAAGTAATTTGGTGCCCTGGTTTCTGTAGTTCTACAAGACTGAAAGAAAATGTGAGTTTCCTAATACTTTATATAGGAAAGTCTTAATTTTATTACATTCTCGGTGAGTATTATGCTTTCAATTCTTGCTTTATATTGAATAGCAGCAGTCAAGATAACAAACTACAAATCCCATGGGGCATATAAAAGTGACCAATGGGAAAAGAAATGTAGTTCAAATAAACCAGCCAGTGCAACCCAGCGACTCCCTATGACACCTAACTTGATTGCGAACAGCCCTCTTTTCTTGTGCGAGAAGTTAGTAAACATCAAATAATGGAAAAAGGGAAGCAATAATAGCTAATGCCATAATGAGAGAAGAGTTCTTGAAAAAAGTTTAGCAATCCAAGACTTCTGAAGGTAGCTGGAAGGTCATGTAGAAATGGATCCTCACAAAAAGGTGCAGAAATAGGAACATCTGAGGAGGAAAAAAGAGAAGATGATCTTGTGAAATCCTTAGGATGATGTAGATGGCAATGCAGGAGCCGCTGTCGAGGAGGGAAAGAAAACATCAGTTAATAAGTGTTGAGGTGGAATAATACTCACCTCCGTGTCTTTAATAAAATTAAGACTTTCCGAAAAAAATTATTAGGAAAATCTACATTTCATGTCAAGACCGGAGGCCCCTATTATGCTTGTCTAAAGCATGTTAAAAACAACAGAAGTAGGAGCATGAAGAGATTTGCAATAAAACATTCTAAACACGTTGTTTGTCCAGTCAGCCGATCCCAGAATGTCCTCAAGTCTGGAACCTGCTCAGAAGGCTCTGGAAGCCATGGCACCCCTAGAGGAATGAGCACCAAAAACAGAAGTATCAATGCCCGCTAAGGACATAATCCCTCTGACCCAGCGAGCCAGAGTGGTGGAGGAAAATGGACAATGAGGTTTAGGAAAATAAATAACTGTGAATGGGAGGACATTCTGAGAGCAGCAGTTTACCTTTCATAAACTTTGAGACATTGACCAACACATCATTTGGGATAATCTGGAAAATAAGGGTAGAATATTGAATTTAAATGAGTTTGTGTGCTTTATTAACTGTAAACAGTACTCGATTGGGGGTATATTGTCGAGTGTTAGAAATGGGGTCTTTGGTTGACAGTCAGGTTACCCCCTGTTCGAACAAGGACCCACACTCTAGTCAGAGTAAAAGAGAATCACCCTCAGCTAACCCCTGCATACCTCCTTGGTAGCTTGTCAGAGCAGTAGGCTTAACTTCAGAGTGCTAGGTGTAAAGTATTTGTACCAACACATGCAGTAACTTAATGAAAACACTACAAAATGACACAACACCAGTTTAGAAAAATAGGAAATATTTATATAAACAAAACAAGATCAAAATGACAAAAATCCACAATACACAAGTCAAGTTATCAATAAAAATGCAAAAAGAGTATTTAAGTAGTTTCAAACACACACTAATGCTGTCAGCGTGAAAAGTATCTTGGGCGCGTCAAAAATATCCCCGCATGGGCGAGTGCGCGTCAAAAAGGGCTTCCGAGGCGTTGATTCCACTCACGAGCGGGACCGTGCGTCATTTCTCCTATCGCTGGGTCGGGCACATCGTTTCTTCTCTCCGCAGGAGAGCGATGCGTCGATCCGGTCAGCACTTTTGGGTCCAGACAGGCCTTGCGTTGTTTTTCCACGCACAGCGGTACTTGAGTCTGAAATCCAGCCGCACGATGATCCGAAAACCCTGCAGCGCAGGTCGTGATCTCCCAGCCTCCGTCAGCGATGCTTTGCGTCATTTCTCCTGCTCCGTGGGTTGATTCTTAGGTCGCGTTTCCTGCGAGCGTCATTTCTCAGCTGCGGAGCCGGCGGTGTGTCGTTTCTTCAGCCGCAGATCAGAGTCACGTCGATCTTTTCCCCGCACAGCGCTCTGTGTGTGGATTTCCTTGTCTTTAGGCTGCCCGCTTCTCCTTTCAGGGTCCCAGGAACTGGATGGGCACCACAGGGCAGCGTAGGAGTCTCTCCAGAGACTCCAGGTGCTGGCAGAGATAAGTCTTTGCTGTCCCTGAGACTTCAAACAACAGGAGGCAAGCTCTAGATCAAGCCCTTGGAGATTTCTTCTCAAGATGGAAGGCACACAAAGTCCAGTCTTAGCCCTCTTACTCTGGCAGATGCAGCAGTTGCAGGATAGCTCCACAAAGCACAGTCACAGGCAGGGCAGCTCTTCTTCCTCAGCTCTTCAGCTCTTCTCCACGCAGAGGTTCCTGTTGTTTCCAGAAGGGTTTCTAAAGTCTGTGGTTTTGGGTGCCCTTCTTATACCCAATTTCTCCTTTGAAGTGGGCCTACTTCAAAGTAAAGTCTTTTGAATGTGAAATCCTGCCTTGCCCAGGCCAGGCCCCAGACACTCACCAGGGGGTTGGAGACTGCATTATGTGAGGCCAGGCACAGGTGTGAGTGATCACTCCTCCCCCCGTCCTAGCACAGATGGCTCATCAGGATATGCAGGCTACACCCCAGCTCCCTTTGTGTCACTGGCTTGTGTGAGGTGCAACCAGCCCAACTGTCAAGCTGACCCAGACAGGGAATCCACAAACAGGCAGAGTCACAGAAACGGTATAAGCAAGAAAATGCCCACTTTCTAAAAGTGACATTTTCAAACACACAATCTTAAAATCAACTATACTAAAACATGTATTTTTAAATTGTGAGCTCAGAGACCCCAAACTCCTTATGTCCATCCACTCCCAAAGGGAATTTACACTTTAATCAGATTTAAAGGTAGCCCCCATGTTCACCTATGAGAGGGACTGGCCTTGCAACAGTGAAAAACGAATTTAGCAATATTTCACTGTCAGGACATATAAAACACATTACTATATGTCCTACCTTAACGATACACTGCACCCTGCCATTGGGTCTACCTAGGGCCTACCTTAGGGGTGTCTGACATGTAAGAAAAGGGAAGGTTTAGGCCTGGCAAGTGGGTACACTGGCAAGTCGAATTTACAGGTAAAACTGCACACACAGACACTGCAGTGGCAGGTCTGAGACATGATTACAGAGCTACTTATGTGGGTGGCACAACCAGTGCTGCAGGCCCACTAGTAGCATTTGATTTACAGGCTCGAGCACCTCTAGGGCACTTTACTAGGGACTTACTAGTAAACCAAATATGCCAATCATGGATAAACCAATTACATACACATTTTGTAAAGGAGCACTTGCACTTTAGCACTGGTTAGCAGTGGTAAAGTGCCCAGAGTAACAAAACTGTAAAATCAGAGTCCAGCACACATCAACAACCTGGGGAATAGTGGCAAAAGGTTAAGGGAGACCACGCCAAGGATGAAAAGTCTAACATCAAGAAAATACATCTAATGTTTTAACATCTGATAAACGTTTAATGGAAAGAAGACATAACACCATTGTAAGTTTTCCAGAAAGCATTTTTAGAGAAAGAGCTGTATTATCAGGCCAAGCAATAAACAATTTCAAAACCACATTTACATCCCACAGATTATTATGCTTTGGAAGAGGAGGTTTAGAGAATTTCACTCCCTTCAACGGATGACTGATGAGCTGGTGTTCTCCAACATGTTTACCATTAATGTGGGAATGATTTAGCGAGATTGCTAAACTGTAAAGGTTTATATTTCTATAAGAGTTACCTACACGAGTGTCCACTGCTAAGAAATTAACAATATAGATTATATCTGTTGAGAGGGGATTGATATGTTTTCCCAAACACCAATTATACCATAAAGACCAGGCTCACTTGTAGGCCTTGGTGGTCCCGGTGTCGCGTAGGCTCTCATTATTCTAATGAGACTACTGGATTTTGAACAGCAGAATTGCGTGCGGTGTGGGAGACTGAGTCTTAACCCACTACAGCTGACACTTGTCGCCCTAATCCGGGTTTTGCTCCTGCTAACTAGCAGTGCCTCATCTCCACCAAGGGGCAGGGATGATTGGGCAGCCGAGCCGAGCCATGACATAATTGATTCCTCAGGGAAATGGTGGTGACTCAGGTCTCATCCGTTTCTCACAATTACATTAGTCTCACATACACAATGATGGAGGCAGTATATGTTTCAATAATGTTTTAATGAAGTAACTGCATCCTCGATAGCAAAGCATGTACTGCAATAACCAGGACGATATAGCATGTCAGAATTAGAATTGTGACAAGGAGAGTGAAACATAGAAATAACGCTACCATATTGTCATTAGGATCAATAGACTAATTCCTACCTAGGCTATAATAGAGCACAGTGTGTTAAGCTTTAATTCTGCCCTTCAGGTTCCCCTGGGAAGACATTATCCCCCATACCTGAGCAAAGGCCTGAAGTCTTTATAAGCAGCTGTAGCAAAGCGGTCAGCAGTCAGCATGAAGTCGTGGTCCTCTGGCTGGAATCTCCCTCTAACGTGTAAGGGAGGAGGAAGTGTTTTTATAATAAAACAGCTGATGTTCTGGAAAATGTCCCTACGTAAGGATGTGTGTTATTCTATGAATACTAGAGACAAAACATGTACCACGTTCACCGGCAACCTATGTCACTACAGCTTTGAACGAAGCACAGAGTGAGCAAGAATGTCTTGTTTGACAACGTAATGCTGGCCTAAGCAAAAACAGCTAGAGAGAAATTAAAACAAGACCGCAAAAGTGGCTATTGTTAAAAATAATAAATGAACCTGAATAAAATATTTAGGTTAAAGTGCACAGCGGCAGGCCTAATGTGCTAAAATAAAGTGCATGGAAATATAACTAAAATGGCTACGCAACACCGGGAGCCCCGGTTTTGCTAATGAATTCTGAAGCCTCTGACGAAAGGAGATGGGATTGTTGGGATGACCAGATATTCTCCAAGCCGGAGAAGGACAGGAAAATCGGAAGTCAGTTTGAGGAGATGAGGCCACCATACCTGTGACTGTCAGAAGGGGGCTACAAGTACCAAAGTGACTTGCTGGTGTCTTACTTGAGCCAGTACTCTGTTGATCATTAGAAAAGGAGGAAAAGCATAGTTGGTTGACTTAGACCAGTCCTGCAAGAATACATCTGTAGCTAGGGCAAGAGGATCTGGATGCCAACTGAAGAAGAGAGAAAGGTGGGAATTCAGACGGAAAGTGAAAAGATCTTTGTGAAAGGGACCCCATATTTGAGTCAGAGAACGAAAAACAAAGGGGGGAAGTTTCCAATCGCTGAAATCTGTCAAATGAACAGAGTGCCATTCCGCAATGGAGTTGAGGTTGCCCGGAAGATATTCTGCACAAACCAAGATTTGTTGTGCAAACAGAATTGCCAAAGACTCTTTGCTAATTCTGCCAGAGGATTGGATTTGGTACCGCCGAAATGGATTATATAACAGGCCGCAGAAATGTTGTCCATTCAAAAGCGGATAGAGCATTGAATTCTGTTTTTGCTAGACTTCTGAAGAGAAAGAGGGAGCTGAAAAACCCTGATTGATCTGGAAGAGAGACTTGAATGGCTTGTTTTTGTAAAAGATTGAATTTCCAATGAAATAAGGGTGGTCATGTCTGAGTAAAATTTTGGAGGAAGAAGGAAGATGTTTTAAAAAAGTGGAGCATAAAACTCTATAAGATAACCTTCAATGGTGTTTAAGACCCAAAGATCTGCAGTTATTGTGAGCCACTTGGAGTGATAGAACTGAAGCCGGCCCCCTACAGGAGGAAGGTTGGAAAGAAGACTCACCTTGTTGATTGTTGTTTCTGAAGGATCTCTGTCCGGGACCCTTGTAACCTCTACCCCTTTGTGGGTAGAACTGTGACTTGTACTCTTGGTATTTATAGGTGGTCTTAAAGGAGCCTCTTGATCCTTGATTGCGAAAGGAACTGCCGGTAAGGTGGCGCCTGCCTTTACTGGCCCTTGCAAAAACTCATTGGGAGAACATTTTTCTTAAGGATTGTTGAGTCTTGTCAACGCAGGAAAAGGTTTTCACGTACCTACTGAGGTCTTAAATAGGAGTCCTTCCGCTATAATTCCTGGATCAAGAGTAGCTAGGTAGGAGTCCTTTTCTCCGTTCGTGTGTGATTGCAGAGTTCGCATTTCCAAGTAGTCAGAAAGCTCTCTGAACCCACATGGAAATGTCTTGAGTATCGATATCTGAGTTGTCCAATCTGGCCACCTCTGCAATATCAAATATACGGGCCAAGGGACCCATCACATCCAGCAGTTTCTCTTGGCAGATGATCCAAGCCCTATCGATCCTTTTGCATGGACCTTTGCCAAACTTTGAAAAGAAAGTAAGCAAAGATGGATCAATAGGAGTGGCAGTAATATTCAAATGGAATGAAGGTCTTGGACATTCAGATTTTAATTTACTTCATGTTTGTCCAGAGGGATTCGAAGTCTAAAAGATATGTAATCTCCTACATGTGCAGCAGGGAGCCGCTCTGTAAAATTTGGGTGGCGAGTAAGGGAGGGATCGAGCATAGGAGCTCCTTCAGCGTCCGGGATTGTTTTGACCAAAAAGGACTCTGATTTAGATCGTTTGGGAGTGGGGGAGGAAGAGGAATTTCCAAATAAATTGGTAATGTCATCTGCGTCACCCATATCATCATCAGTATCTAAAGTAGAAGAAATGACTATTTGTTGGGGAGCATCTTGTATATTTTGAATATTCTTAATTTTGACTTTACATTTAACAGAAGTGTTAGAATTCCCCTCCATTGTAGGAGGCCTGGGAGGAACAGAGTCTTCAGTCTGGTGTGAGGGAGCCTCATTGATTAATGGAGTCACATCAGTAGAAATGGATTGCTTATGTGATGGTGATAGTGGCTTACGCTTTCTTCTTTCCACCTCAGAATGGGCCAATGAAGATTTTGACATTAAACTCCTCATAGTTTTCAATATTTTTTTTACATTTTCTCCATAGAGGCTGAAATAGCCTGTTCCACAGAAGAATGAATAAAATCATTCAGGTTCTTTTTAAATGCTTCCCCATCATCATAATCAGAATTGTGTAAAGGGGAGCCATCTGTCTCCATTGTGAAAAAAGTGAGACAGAAAAAGAGTTAATTTGAGGAGACAGAGAGAAAGGGAGGAGTCCAGGGTCTAAAGCACTCCCTGTGGGCATTGCCGAGTGAGGAAAATGCCCATAGGAGGCCAGAGAGGTGAAGAGTAGGAAACGCCTTCCTGGTGATGTTTGAAAGAACCGTCCCAAATCGAAATGATGAGCCAGAGAGACACGGTGACAACACAAACCACTTGAGAGGCAAAATACGAAGAATATCATCAAGGAAACGCCGAGGGAGTGTGAGTGTGATGAGGTGGGAAGATGGCGGTTGCCGAGTGAAGGGACAGAAGCAACGAGCGTGCGGGGGATAGCAAAAGCGCAGGGCGCTCACAGTATGAACAAAGCATATAATGAATAAATGGGGAAGAAAACACTGTTGCAACCAAATAACTAGTTTACTAATGCATACAATCAATAAAACGTGAACATGAATTATAAAGGTACTTAACTTGACTGCGAGCACAAGAAAAGAGGGCTGTTCGCAGTCATGTTAGGTGTTATAGGGAGTCGCTGGGTTGCCATTGGCTGGTTCATTTGTACTATGTTTCTTTTCCCATTGGTCACTTTTATTTGCCCAATAAGATTTGTAGTTTGTTATCTTGACTGCTGCTATTTAATATAAAGCAAGAATTGAAAGCATAATAAGAGCCTCCGGTCTTGACACTGCGGTCGGTGATTGGCTTCAGCAATGCTTATATTCTTATTTATATGAGCGCTAGTGGGCTCCTAAAGCTGTCCAACTAAACCTAAATTGGGGTGCTGCTGCCAGAAGTGATGTGATGGAGGGGCTTAATCCAGAGGGTAAGTAACCAATCTGTTCACAAAAGTATTTGTTCCGGCAACTTGAATTAAACATGGTCCCGCCTCTATGGTACTTGCTGCCTGTCTCGATTGTGTGTGGACTACATAGGCCCATTTCCTGCGAGAGGTCCGGTAAAAATTGTAATTATGCTACTCATTTAAAGTATTCTTCATTTATTTTGCAGATAGCCTCCTGTAGGAAAATAACCTTTTGGTCTGTTGTTAGAAATGCATGCCAAATATGCCGCTCTGAATATTTGTAAAGACCACTAAAAATGAAAAATGACCAAAACATTGTCAACTGTTAGTCGTATTTATAAATGGATATGTTTTTATATTACATTTCTTAACGCAGTTTTGTACTTTCTAAGAACTGCAGATAACAGTTGTTGATATTATTTACTTTAATAGTACTCTGCTTAATGAAGGATGGATGCTTGAGTTGGCTTTGATGGAGTTTAAAATCATAACCATAAGCCCATAACACCATATGATTACAGGGAGTGATTAACTGTTAGTAGAGTGAAACTTTGGCTTTGATTTGCAGAAAAGGAGTAACCTCTGATTTATGCATTCAAAGCCTATTTTTAAAATAGCAATAACTTATTTGCACACACATACATTTTTGTGCTTTTCTTGTGATAGTTTTTAACTCTTGTCCTAGCATCGCAAGCTGATTGTTGAGTGCTTTAAATAGGAAGATTCTGACACTTTCATAGGGTTTTGTGGTGTTGAAGAATTCATGAGGATTGACCTAAACCATTTTAATTATTGAGCAAAATGTTAGAGAAGCTGGAAAGGGGCTTGTGAGAGTGTACTGCGGTGCCTGCAGTTCCACAATGTGTCCTGGAGGGGTCTGGTCACTGGGCACAATGGAGGAATGGGTGTTTGGTCAGGTGGATTTGCTGGACCTAAAGTAATGTCACATGCTGCTGCCTAGACTGCAGTAACCCAAACATTACTGACAACATATTTTACCATAAGCCATGATTACTGCATAGAGCCTTGGTGGGAGATCAAACAAGGACTTCCCTCTAACGTGATTGTGCAGTGCATCTCAGACTGAGGTCCAGAACATTGGAACCTATCCTCTCAGCCTCCCAAAAAATGCCTTCAGCCCAACTTACCATATTCCTGACCTCGGCCACCCTCCTCTAGTTACTTTACTCTCACCTGCTGCTAACAGATTCTGGGATTCAAATTGGAGGCTTTTTTACACCTGCCCTTACGATCGTTCACAAGGTTTAAGCATCGGATTACAACAGGACACCTTCCACCATCACCCTGCACTCCTCCAGTATAAGTCGCCTCTTCCAAACCATTCATTGTGGGTGCAGAGATCAGGCTGGGTAACTTACCATCACTGGCTTTTATGTGCCATACCTTTGTGTCACCAATGGTGGTTTAGTGTCCCATAAGCAGGTTTAACTCTGGTGTAGTTTCCCCTGTCCCTGCCAGAGGTTTCAGTGTGTCCATGCTCCTCCTCCATGACTCCCATGGAAAGGAAACAAGTCACTTGAGCGAGTGCCACATATTACTGCCAGTATTGGAGTGGAGTAGAATGCAAACCCCTATAAAAACACACCAGAGATAAACCCAATCCTCACAACAACTTATTGAAAACCATGCATAAGATACCACTTCCTTTGGTGGCCACTGAATTTTTCTTTCTGAATAATGCTGTTTCGTCATTGCAGCTCACGTTTTGTAGTGCGGACGAACCTATACTCATCACATGCTTGGATACGCTATACAAAAAAATATGAAATTCAAGATGCCTGCTATGTTTTCACTTAAGCACTGGGCTTTTAACATCTTTGCACCATTTCTGTCTGTGATATGTGACAGGGCAGGAACTTGTCTCAAGCTGCCAGTGTTATAGTTCCCTCCCCACCTGCACACCAGCGCATAGCCCTCACAGATCCATGGATGACTGTGTTTGGGGGATCATGGTGCTGTGAACTGACTTTGCCTATTATCCTTGCCCCTTTCAGGTGTGGTCTTGTACGGTAAACAGTCAAAATGCCATCACAAGTGATGAATAACATCCCGAAACTTCCAATTCCTACTACCCTGTGAGTCAATACCAACAGTGATTAACACGTAAAAGAGGGTAATTGCTGAGTGGGACAGAACCATTGCCCATTAATAGACATTTGAATTTCATTACAGAATGTGAATGAAACCTCAACATAGCTATTACTGAAGAAGGCTCCTTTATATCATGTTATTAATATGTAGCATTATATATTCTTTCCAAAGTTTATGGCAACAGCTAAAGCAGACTCTAACATGGACCTAATAATTGGTTCTAGTGGTCTGTAACAGGGCATGAAATATGTGGTGGCGATGAACAGAGAGATATGTGTTGGTGAAAATATTCATAGAGTACAGACTACATATTGAAGGACTTCTATATGCTTGTGTTGAAATTAAATGTTCCGTCCTTAATTTTAAAAATGTGTCAACTTCCAGGAGCTTATCCTGTGCAGATACGGTATCTAGATGCATACTGGACTATGGCTGATCCCATGTTTTTTTTCATAATTTTATAAGGCTGCATACCATGTGCTCTAGCTTCCCTGTATTACACTTCAACAGTGTTGTCTGTGTCTGCTGTGCTCATTACAGACATGGTTATTTCTCAGTTGCCCTGCTTGGCACTGAGCATCACTGAATCTCTTGCATATCATCAGTGTCTGCCTTCTCATATCTCAGGCTCTTGCAGATCTGACTATTGTAGCTCTGATGTTTGGCTTTTGCTGAATGTCTTCTAAGATGACTTGAAGTTGTGCTTTGCTCTTTAGCTGATTTGCTTGTTAGCCTAAAGTAAGTGGATTATTCACCTCTGAGAATCAAATCTGTATTTGCTGCCATTGAACATCCCTTTAATCCTGAGATCAGCGAGAAGCAAAGAACTTTATCGCTAATTGATTGGAAAGTCACACTGTATCAGACTATCAATTCCTTCCTATGAAACAGGTTACCTTTACTGTCATGTACTGCTAACCATGGGTGGGTTTGCTGCTTGCTTAAACTAATACAATGATCTCCCAGAAAGCTCCTTTAAGACTGTGCTAGAAGGGATGAATGCAACCATGCGGAAATAAAGTGATTTCTCCTAAGGAAGATTGTGGAGTCAAATTCTTATGGTTTTGACTTCAAGGATAAAGTCTTGTAATTTACCCCAGTAAATGGCATCATAGAAACCCCATACAGAGATAGGCCTGCAGCATGGACCATGCATCTGCGCAGTTTATCGATGGAACAGAATTGTTATTCCCCCTCATTATTGCTATTTTCCCGCTCTCAGAATAAAGCTGGAATTTTCCAGCTGGTACAGCAATCCTTCATCACACTTAGTAGGGCTAGTCACTGATCACTGCTTAGGATTTTAATGCCTTTAGTTAAATGAATTAATGTTGGTCTCAAAACAAGTTTCCAACAAAAACCAATATATTGTAATATGAAATGGATAATTCAAGGGAACCTAAATGCTGTCAAAGTTCAGAGCAAAGTTTTGTGCTGTAAGATGGCGAAATAGGGAAGGAAATGCTTGTTTTCCGTAAAATTAAATATGAAATGCTGCATTACAACATGAAGGTGTGATTGTCAAGAAAAGGGAATGGATTAAGGTGACTCGGGCAGAATAAAAGTTGGACACCTAGTAGTTTGTCAAGTATATTTGTGACAAACTATGTGGATTGAGCTTATGTTTCCTTTCTAGTAGATTGTAGTAAAATACGACTGGTCTTTCCTGTCTCATTGCACATACACTCCTCACTTCTACCTAAGATGAAACGTCCCGATCTGATCAAATAGGGGCCGGTGAATTGTGGAAGTTGGACAGCTATTACTCCTCTTCTACAGGTATAAGCAGGCAAAAGATACTGCCTGTGTGCATTTTAAAAGATGAGACCCAAAGAGTCACAGATCCTGCTGATATCTGTCAGTGCCTGTTAGCGGAGAATTCAAGATGTTGTTAAGTGCTAGTTTGAAATGCTGGGGACATCTACAATGCTTAATTTGTGCTGGTGTTTGCTGGTGCTGTATCCAGCAAAAACTTAAGAAAAACGAAACTTATAGTGATGGTAGTGCTATATTTTTTCATTCAAGTCTTTCATGCGGTTGATAAAATAGAAACTGTGCTCTATCTTTCTAAAAATAGGTCTTTTGTAGCTGTTGCTGCTCTACCTATAATCAAGATGTTTGAAATGACCACAAGAGAGGCGTAGGGCCATAGTAGTTATGTGCTACTTTGGAAGGCCAAAGCACATGCAGAAGCATCTAATACTGTTATTAATCACAAATTGCTGCTTCCTCTCCTGTTACTATAAAACTTAAATGAACTCACGTGGATTATTAATATATGTTACATGCAAGAACTGTATGAAAGTAAAAGCCTAGTAAGCTGCATGCAAGACGAAAACTATAGACTTTGACTAGCTCTACAATATCATCATAATCCCTACCAGAGGGTGTGGAGCCTAGAATCCAAAAAAATGTAATCTTTATATATTATTTGTGTTGAGATGGATTATTAAAGGTTTTAACTTTCTAATGTATGTTGCCTGTAAAACAACCAAGTATACAAGCACAGAGTTTCTGCACTCAGTCCTTCCACACCTATTGCTGTACTGCATGCCTCCTCTCCCACAAACATACATCTTGTCGCAGGCACTAAACCCACACAGCCCTGAAAGTAATTGTACGCTGCTGTTGCTATCTGTGTAGCCCTGAGGCGACTAGAGTTGAGAATACTTGAAGTCACACTCAGCCTTACCCTGTATTACCAAATATAAGATTTAAAACATTTTCCCTCACTCAGAGGCAAGGTCAGCCTGATCCCATGTGCACGGATTACCCTTTCTGAGCAAGGTCTGGGAATTAACCCCATGGATACAGTGTGCAGTGGCATTTTTATCGTGGTGACTCAACACAAAGCATTGAATATCAAAGTAAGTATAGAGGGGATATCTGCCCGATCATGATGAAGCTCTCCCCGTAGCATTCATGATGACCTAAATTCAAAGAACTTTCTACCATACAACCTGAACAGATGGGATACTTCAAATATCCACCGGCAACAATTTCTTTGTCAATTATTTAAATGTTTAATATTTCAAATAAAATCTGGAGTTCTTAGTGATACCACGATTTAATAATATTTCAAAAGTCTTTTCACTTTAGCAAGGCTGAGAATTTAGGAAAAACCACCATCATTCTTGTGTAGGTTAATGCTCAATGATAGATTATTCATTAAATTCTCAGCTCAATAAACCCCTGATTAACAAATATGTAATTAAAACTGTCATCTTAAGTAACATTGTCAAAATCATTCCATAACTTTATGATGAATCCAGTAACGCTCCATTGAACACTGTGAATAGCCACAAACAAAACAATATTTTCTTATAAAATGAATGCACTCCTCATAATTCACGTTTCTCTACTAAAAACCCAATATTAACAAATACTCAAATTTGAGCCTTTTAAATGTTAACACTGTACCTTATTAAACTTTCTTAAATATTCTCCCAGTGTTTAAATGTGATTTTAAACCTGAGCCAAAGTCTTTCAAATATCTCTTATCTTGAGTCACATTAATTTAAACAGATTTCATCATTACTATTTGATTCTTCTGCATGAGGCTGGCTGTAAAAAAAAAAATGGATAGACAGAAAGGACAAAAGAAATCCAATATTAAGCTATGATTATAATATACTATATTAATTAAACAGGCCTCTTAGCTGCCTAGTCACAGTTTGTGTTGAATTAGAAGGTGTGTTTCTTAAAAGAACCATGATAAATTCAGCATTCAAGAATGAATGAATACACCTAGTTATAAATACACAAATTTTGGTTAAAACGACTATTGTGATTCTCACAGCCAAGGGTGCATTCTCTTTTCCTTTATATTTACATAATGTAACGACTTCCTAATGTTTGCCATGATATCACTTACATAGGTATTTCTGTTCTTATACTAACAGGTAGACCACACTTTCCTCTTCTGGTTAGTAGTTTTTATTTTTCAGAAGTAAGGATATTAAACCTTAAGGTTTTTCTAACAAAGGCATATTACAGATACATTTGTGCAAGATAAAGTTGCAAATTTTGCGCGTACAATTCATGGAGGCTTCACAACCCCGCCCCTGTTTAGTATGCAGAAGTGTCATTTACGCATATGGACAATCTTCAGATATGCAGATGTGTATGCATTATTTTTGTGATAGCTAAAAGACCACCAGTATGCATTCTCAGTGGATTGTAAGAGGAACACTCAGGAAATAAAATGCAAATGAGGTGACTAACTCACTGTCATAATTTTCAGGATATTCACAAACATTAACAATACCTTTCCTATGGTTGTCATCACTTTTAAACTTACACATAAATTACCTTAGTCAATGTGCTCTATTGAGCGTGGGGAAATTAATTTGCTCCCCACTCGTTTTACTTAGCTGTGGGGAAAAGGAATGGAATTTACATGAAACTATTTTACATTTGCAAAACAAAGCATTAACAAAGCCCATACAACTAGCTTTTGAGAAAATGTTTCCAAATTGTTTGGTCACTATGCATGTGCTACCCTCAGCTGTTTTAGAGGGAAATCTTATAATAAAGCAACATCATGGGATGCAATAATATGGAAGTTGGAGTATGGCCCTATGATATTACATTTACAAAGCTAATATGTACCTTTACAGAAGAGTTACAACTAAAATATCCTCCAGCACTACTTTTTAAATGGTGAACTTAAGGCATGCAAAGCAAAACACTACATACCAGATACTTTTAACAAAAGGCATTATTTTCATTAGATCTTTAAGAAAGCCTTGCTTGTGCACCTCCTCAATTTGTGACCAAAACACAGTATATCAACATAAGATGACAGTAAATTAAAATATACGAATGCAGTGACAAAGAGAGGAAAATGTTTTTATGACAGGTTATAGCATCCAAATATTTAATGTACATTTACTAAACAAAACATAAATTAGCAATTACAACTTCATGGTATCCGAAAGGTCAGTACAAGAGAAACATGCAGAAACTCTGTTACAAACAACACTTTGTCACATCTGCAGTCTAACAAATTTATTCCCCATTTTCCCATCACCAAACCCTAATGAGAACATAAATAGAGCAATACAACCAGTCAGAAAATACAATGAAGTCCTTTGAAGCATTCCCAAACTATGGAAATTATGTGACTGTAAGTGTGTGAAAGAACTAGATGCAAAGCCCAATCTCTCTCTCTAATTCTTACTGTACGTTTTTAAAGAATTGATGGTACAAGGTCTCACAGCTCCACACTCCATTACTCCATAATGAGTAGATTCTGCAGATTACAGAAATATGGCCAGAAATGTATGTGAGATGTTTACACCTCCATGCATCAGTGAGTAAGTGAATGAGTCATTTATCAGTGTAAACCCAAAGACCAGGTCAAAAAGATCATCAACAAAATAAAATAGGTCTAAGAGCCATAGTTAGGGCTCTGTGCTTCCTTCTCTCATCGAAGGTGAAGGGCATCTGTCAGGCCTGTACCAAATGGTCTACCACCAAGCTGAGTGCACTTAAAGTGCAAGAGAACAGCAACATTCAGCTTCATGAGATTACTACAAAACCAAGCTTGTTTGCAGATAAATAGGTCTGGTGTGTCTTCTGAAGCTCAGACTGAAGCATAACGTCTGCAACTCAGGTGCAGTGTATGTGTATACCTAGGAGTTTTGTTACTTGGGCAGATGGTTGTAAATATCCACATTGGGTAGGCCTGTACTCTGGTATCCCAGACAGGCCTCGAAAAACATAAAAATGTTACTAGCCCTGCAGGTCAAGTAACTTGAATAATCTATTCAACCTAACTATAATGTACACAGGTCTCAAATTGTGTGATCCTAGGCAAATATTGTAATTCACAGTTGCCTTTTTCTTCAGTCTCACATGAGTGTCCCTTCAAATTTGTGAGTTCAGCATTTCTGCTGTACAAAAAAACTCTGGTTTGATTAAATAGACTGAACATTTGCTCCATGTATAATAAAAATGTAGCCCAGGTATAGGGTACCCATGATTCATGAACTCTTATTTTAGTAATAGCATTGCCATCAGTGCAGCATTGTTTTTTTTTTAGTTTGTTAAAACACTCACTTTTAATAAATATATTACTAAAGCATGATGTGGTAGCATACTATCATTTACAGACAGTACATTTCAAAGAAATGTCCAAAAACCTTCCCTCTAACTTGCAGCTTTAGTGATAAAACTAAAGTATATTAACAATAATCTGTGAAAATTGCATTTCAGAAAACATTTATAATTTGCACATCACCAAGTAAAGTGGTATAATTTGTTTTCATCCAATTAAAATATTGTTTTCATCACACAGAAGTACAAAAAATGGGCATTCACAACTACTGAAACATATTTTGAAATGTTTGTAGGTTTGACTTAGTTATTTGAATATTGTGTGTTAGGAAAAACCTGACACCCTACTGCTTTTAATTTTGCACTCTTTGTACAGAAGGTCAGACAGTTGACCTTACAAAATCCTGAAACTCTGCAGTCGGAATGAAAAGTAACTGTAAGAAGACAAAATTACTTTTGACCACTGTCTCTGAACACCGTGACAAGATGAGAACACGATTTGAAGGTGTCTTTATTGATCCTTCACCTTCTGACTAGTTGCTTTTCACATCATGGAGTACTTAAGGATAAATTTGAGGTTCCTTGAGTCAACTACTGTACATTCTTATTTGGGGGGGGGAGCTGTAAAGCAAATCTCTAATCAGCCTAACTAAATAACTACAGGACAGAGTCCTCTATTCTACTACTCATGAAGCTGGACAGTAAACTATAGTCTTGCAAGGTTTCCTATGTGGTGTTGTAATTTGCCAGATATGAAAACATTTTACACATGAGTATATTCTTCTAACACAGAAGGCAAACTTCATTCCCTACGTATTGATGTCACAAATCGTTAATAGTGCTGTCTATAAAATCAAGACGTTTTCCTTGAGTGTGGCTGGAAAAAACTTAAAGGGCTCTACCAATTGTTCTAGTCTCCAAAAACCAAAATAAAAACAAGCATTTGCAATGCAACGGGTCTCACGTTTGCTCATGTTAGAGCTGATAGCGTTGTAAACTCCTAACACGACTTTACACCTATCGGCAAAAGTGCATTTAAGTACGCAACCCAAAAAAGTGCAATTAACTGTGTAAAGCGCTCGACTTCTGCCAAGCGAAATCGCACTAGGAAAATAGAGAAAAAATAGTCCACGAGCTGGACAGAAAACAGCGAGCCTCGCATGTTTTCTGTACTTGGTCTATGCGCTCGAGGAGGGCTAGCCATCGGAAAAGGCATGACGTATGCATGCCTTCGACTAATGAAAGCAAGCAGATTTTAATAGGCAAGCCCACGAACCAATGAAAAACACTGACGTGACATCGACAGGGCTCCGAGCCCTTTTCTAATACCTAAAGCGCCTCGCTGCGATACGCATTCACGAGCGCATGCGACGCAGGCTCGACCCTAATAAATGTATGACGCTTATCTAAGATCACTTGAAGAAGGGTTCCAAGGTGGCCTGCCTTCCAGAGGTGCTATTACTAGAACCATGGGACTGACTAGCCAGAGGAAAGGAAATCCTTCCTAGAAGTGCACCTGGACTTTTCATCCCTGAACAAAATAGTCAGAAATGGAAAGGCACACATAGCTTTGGAGAAGTGTTCTTATTTCTGAGAAAACCTCATACTGAATTATTATTGCAATAGTATTATATAAATTCTTACCTCATGCACTTTAACATTTTTATAGTTCTTAATACAACAAGAATTAAATGCTGACATACTGATCAGGGGTGAAATATATTTTAATAGCCTGCCCTAAAGCCATTAGGTTGTCATGAATTCCAGAATGAAGGCGCATGAAGGAAACTTATCTTCCCAAAGAACATCTTTCAACTAGAATTGTCAAGGTTTGCAACAGTGGCATGAAGTAAAAGTATGCAGGAAAAATCTGATGGCTGTTACTCCTTTCTTCTGGGACTGAGAATTTCTGCATCAGTCATTCAGGTGAGAAAATAGCTTCGAGCTTCTTGGCATGGACTGCACAATTTCTGTTCACGTTGTTATTTCTGATATAATCTCAAAGAAAAGAACATTTTGATCCGATGAAAATGGAACGGCAGTAAAAAACATAAGCAGTAGCTTAACCCTAAATATGGAGTTGGTTCCAAGCACCCACCTGGCACAGCTGCTCATGAAATAACTGGGGAAGTCCTGGAGTGTTTAACCTTTTTGAGTTTTTCCATTTTCAGCCCGCAAGGCCCTCAACCACGATTAACATTTAGCAGGTGATTAAAGGAAAATGGAACAGAATGTATTGCAGGTTGGTACATTATTCAGCTTTGTTGATAATGTCTGAGAACAGCACATATACTGTTGTTTTGATGCATAGTAAATTATCAGTGACTAAGAGTGTCTTGATGTATATAATGAACATTGGTGTTTTATTTAGCAACCTTAGATTTAGGAGTGTCTGGAACAGAAGCACACAGAATCTTAACTCTACATAAATGTACAAGAATAATTCCAAGTGATGAAAATAGATTGTGTGGAGACAATACATATCTTTTAAAAGAATAAGTGCCGGGCCTAACCTTTTGCTCAGATGCTTGCACCTGACGCTACTGAATGTTGGGGGTGCCGAATACCAACGCTGCATAATCTTAATTCCATCTCATGCCTCTTTCATCCACCTCCAGATATTCCCTGCCCCTTTATCTTAATGTTCCGTGTTCTTTTTCATTGTCACTTTTTCCGAGTGTGTTCCTTCTTCTTTTTTCCCTTTTGTGTTTTTCTTACTCTTGGTCTGAGCCAGTCTGAGAAAAAAATATGTGCTGATGGGCCCCAGCTGCACTTATTGGATCAAATTAAGCGCTGGTTTGGGAGGGAAGTGAACTGAATTTGATCTAGAGTGAAGAAGGGAAAGAGGTGGATCCCAACATAATGATGTCTCTTATTGAAATAATGAAAAGTCTAATGATTGAGGTTGGGAAGGTTCACTGCCCAAAGATGAAGTTTATATCATTCAACAAAAATATTCTCAGCAAACAAATTGCCAGGATAAAGATATCTGGAGTCTTCACAATATTTAAAATGAGATTGTCAGGTTAAGAATTAAGTTAAATTCGAGGCTAGGTTTGAGATAAGGTTCAGAGCAGGCTTAGGGCTAGGTTTAGGGCTAGGATTAGGTTCATTCTAGGTTAGTTCTAGAGTTCGGGTTAGGTGGAGGTTTAGGGTAGGTTAGGATTGGGTGTGTAGTAATATTTTTCAGTATGTGCTATGCATTTTACCATTATATTACCTGCAATGTATGATGGATATATTAACAAAGCAGTGTTTACATAGATGTAAGTGTAGCCAATACAATGATATAACATATATTGAAATTGGTATAAAATCCTAGGCACCATTGTGCCTTTGAAAAAAGGATTCCACAGTGTTCTGGCACTGAATGTTGTGTTATTGCACCAGTGGGAAGCCCAAAAGTACATCTTTGAAGAAGAATAGTTTGGGTGAGGGACAGCATTATTTTTAAAGTTATCTTCTGTTAAAGCCCATGCAGCGTCCATTGCATTTTCACTTTAGAGGGTGATTGGCCGTGAAAAGGAAGTGTTAAGAGGGTTCTCTGTTGGAGAAGATATTTTCCATCATTCGAAGATTGTCCATATATATCTGTGCTCAATGGTATTTGTCCCTTTAAAAACTTTCACTATTGAGCTCCAAATTCAAAGGATCTAAAATGTATTGAGGCACAATAAGGCAGATGGATTCTTCAGAGCGCAGTAGATTTAAACCCTCAAATAGACCGCAGAGGGTGATTCCCCTTAACAAACAGAGACTTTAGTATCCACTTGTATGTCCAAGGGGTACAGCTGTAGGTAGAGCATCTGCTCTATACCAGTAGGTACCAAGGTGCCAGTTGACTCATCCTTTGAACAGTGGTAAGCTGAGCCCGACCGATCTGGGTATTAATAACATCTTCAGAAGTAGCACAAGTCAATTCAGTTTGTATTTTGTGTTCGATAAAACCATAACAAGTGTTGCTATTTATCCTTAAAGGACAACATTTTCCAAACAACTAAATGGAATGTCAAGAGCTTGCTGTCTGTCCAGGCTTCTGGATGAGAGGACAACATCCGCACATAATGCTTTGATGACGTGTGTTAACTGGACCGTAGTGGTCATTCGGTTTCTTTTGATTTCATTTCTATTTCTATTATCTGCGTGCTGCTCACAACATAGCTGAATTCCTACATCACTGGTAAAAACAAATACGAGAGCTCGTGTATGTTGATGAGGAAGTGTACACGCAAGGATGGCCACGGTGCAGGTCCGTGAAATTTGGGAAACCTTTTCTGGTAGGATCCAATCGATATTTATCATAGTCCAAGGCCCTTGACAGGTGTGTTATGTGGAAGCTACACCCCATTTATCTCTGTCCCAGTATTTATCTGCGAATGTGAAACAACACGAACCAACACAATGAGGTAAAAACCAAGCAACGATGAAAATCTGATTCGACATTTTATGTAGTTTTTGTCAAGGTAAACTATGTTCCCGGCCAAAAGACACTTATTTGGTCCAGGGCGAATTTGGAAATTCGGTCAATGTGTTCCGTCGTGGTTTGTGCAGAAGAGTAGATTAACATCCCCCAGAACCTTTGGGTTTCAAGATAGTTCGTTGAAAAGTATTTAAGAAAAGCTAAACACGAATAACAATTACCAAGATGCATGAGGAAAAAAAATACAGAAATGAAAAGCATTTGTTGAGAGTAATTACAATTATGCAATAAAAAGAGTATACATAACACTTGGCTAGAGTGTTAAAATGATTGTGAACTGCAACAAAGCCAGCAATTCTTGCGAAAGAAGAGTTGGTGAGTGATTGCATCATGATAGAATATAAAAAATAGCACCTTAAAGGTCCACGTACACAAACCGGTTCCAGTAAGTACCACTTCACCGAATCCTCTCAACTGGTCATTAGCGACAGAAGATCCTGTAATTCATTAATTTTATGTTAATTATATCTCAACCCAGCACTCACAGGCGCTTCTCGGTACTGGAAAATACCTTGCTTTCTAAGCTAAGGGCAGGTAATAAACTATGATTACAAAGCTGTGCTGTAAATTTCTGACGGAAGTTGGGCACATTATTCGTGAAGGGGATGTGTGGATATGCTGTTACATAATTTTGTCCCCAATTCTCTGAAATCTTTACCAATCCATTCAGCAGACCTAGTTCTAGGCACCAGGTAAAGGAGGTGATTTTGGCATAGTTGTGAACTTTTAAGAACATATTTGTGGAGTTTTTCTAACCTCAGAACTGTTGGGCCCATATATTTGTAGCATAATGCTAATATTTTTCCGTGGGTGTAGTGTTTTGTTTTACTTGGCTGCTTATTTGCTAAAACGCCTTAGACATCGAAGTATGAGTGGATCTTTATCAGTTAAACAAATGTGAAAATATACAATTTTCAAAACACAAAATAAATATGGATAAATATCAATAAGATGACCAAAAAATAAATTTGGATACAAACAGACCAAAAAAAACGTACCATAAAACAGGGAAGCCCCATTTCCAAGCGAACGACAGACATGCATAGGCATGCTCAATGCTTAATAACACGTTGGGACATTTGTGGCATATTAAAGTCAGCTAGTGAGTTTGCATTCATCTGCCTGGGATTTGCTCTTGGCCAGACAGTTCCCCCGGTTTTAAAATGGAGAGTTAGGAGTAATTCGCCTGCCCAGACACCAGCAATGGCGATGCTAATTTAACCAGTCATTGATGCAGGCCAGGTAATATTCCTTTCAGAGGGAATCATTTACCAAGTGCTCTTACAGGGGCTGGTGCCAATCCAGAAGCAGTGCAGACTGACCCTGTAATACACCAGAAGGAAAAAACAGTATGGAACCAACTTTTTGCAGCAATGCCTTTCAGGAAGTGAGGTGACTTGGGCAAAAAATGGGACATGAGATTCCGTTTTGGATGAATTGTAATCTATCAGTATTTGGCCTCACTTGAGCACCAATAAAAGGGTGAATATGGAACTATTTGTGGATATTTCTTTCATTGTGTAGTTTATAGGATAAAAATACCACCCGTATGTTTAGGCATCCTAAGCTTCCCGGTTGTAAACTTTTTTATGGTTCACCCAGCCCCTTTTACCAGCTCATGTGGCATCACTTAATAAGAGCCCCTTCAGATTGTTCTGGAATGTCTCTTTGCATGGGACCAGTGGGGGACCCTGCCTGTTGTTGGAGTCATAAGACAATGTGCTGGAAGAGCCACGAGTGCTGAGAAACCCTGAAGAGCTGTATTTGGGGATTGTTGTCCTCTGGCGAATATAGGGCGGAACAACGCATGCTGGAGCCACGCATGCCTGAACAACTAGGTCGGAACAATTACAGCGTTGTTACCACTTATACCTTTACCACTAATGCATTAGCAACAATGTTTTGTTGTAAAGGCATGCCTGGTAAAGGCATGCCTGGAACGGCATGCATGCTTCTAGCATGCAACCTCCCTGTGACCCCCCCACCCTTAAAACAATCCTACCCCTTCCCCCACCCCTAAAATAATCCTACCCTGACCCCTGTAAAAATTAAAACTACTGTGGCTCCCCACCCCGGCCCCCACCCCTAAAATCTAAAACTACCCTGACCCCATCCCTAAAAATTAAAATTACCTGACCCCCCACCCCAGCCCTAAATCTATTGAAACCACCCCGCCTCTAAAATTACCCCAACCCCCCACCCTGCCCCTACAGCTACCCTAACCCCCACCCTGCCCCTAAAACTACTTCGACCACCCCACCCCTAAAAAACTAAAACTACTCTGACCCCCACCCCTGCCCTTAAAAACTAAAACTACCCCCACCTGTGCCCCTAAAACTACCCACTACCCTACCCCAGCCCCACTTACCTGAACACATCCTCTCCGATCCTGAATCTGTTTTCCTCTGCCTTAACCACACATGTTCGTTGTTCAAGACATGCGTGGGTAGGGCAGAAAACAACAGAATCATTGTTCATGAAAGCGTTGTTGCGCTTTCGTGGACAACGCACCTCGTTGTTTGTGAGTCGTGGTTTAGGATTTTTTTCTCCTCAGGCCCCTAGTCCAGACGGATAAGTTGACAGTTTAGCGTGGATTGTTGTTTTTTTTTTTGTTTTTTTGGAAGACCAGCAGAAGTATTACGTAGAACTACCAAACGTTTGCCTTTAGTTCAGAGCTAGAAATTGGCAGCCACGTTGGTGATACCGGATTTACAGTGCAGATCGTTTTCTAATTTAGCACCATAGCCTTACTAAAAACGAAATGCTAATATTTGTAAAAGGACCACAAGAGCAACCAAGAAAATCTGCTGTGCCCAGCTTAGGACAAGATGCAAATCTGGCATTTTACAGCAATATGAAATGGCATCAGCAGTTTTAAGCTATATATAATAGTGTGAAATTATTGAAATAATTATCTGCAGTGCTCTTTGTGCCATCTTTGTAAGACTTGTTTCCTGTACATCCATATCTGCCATCACATAGCAAAACTAACTTCTTGCACCAGGTGCGCCTTCTCTTGTTAAGGGCCTAACATTCCACAGGAACTCTATCTATGTCGTATGATAGGAATTGTGTGTTGTCTCCGGCAGGTGGTAGCTTAATACGTATTCCATGGAAATACCCTTACGACTAAGTGTATGTGACAACAAATCCTGCTCCTTGTGTTAGCTGCACAAATCTAATCCTTTAGTCCTTAAGTCAAATATGTTGACTTTAATTCATATACTGTGAGATGAGTTACGGTTAGATTGTATGTAGCTGGTGTGTAAAAGTCATACTTCATGTGTTCGCATGTTGTTCGAGCCAGTCCTTTTTGCCCTGAGGCTCTGTGGTGTGTCTCCTCGTAGGAACCATCTTATGAAACAAATCTAAAGGAAGCTCTGTGTTTTTTTCTTTTGCATAATTGGCACTTGAACTACACGAACTGTGATGGGGAAAGCCAAGGAGCGAAGGAAACCTACCCAAGGCCTGTGTTCCAGATAAATAACAATAAGAAGTGCCCGCACTGATAGCTGCTATATTACAATTTCAGTAACAGTGATGTGGACTTGGCTCGGACCCCTGTATACCTCTAGCCTCCGGTTTCACAGCCCCTGGGACACGTTACAGGGCTTCAGGGTGGTGACAGTGGCAATGAAACTATACAGTAGTGTTACTGCGCTAACCATACGTCTGAGGCCGCCTAGCATTTCACATGTCACCTCAGGTGGAGGGATTTCTTACTTGACTTTGCTTTAGTTGTGTGGTCTTCGTTTAGGGCTCCGAGAGCTGAGCCCTTTAAAGCTGAACTTCCTCCTAACCCCTGCATGCTCACTCATTGGGCGCTCAGTTAATGGCAACGTGTGCAAGCCCAAATACTAAACGTGTATGAAATGTCAAAGAAAGGGGAGATAATGTGACGTGCCATTGCTCATTCTGGGAAAAGAAAGCCTAGGATCCTGGAAGCAGAGCCCAGTGTGCGTGAGTGCGGTTTCTAAGGTCTCCCAGTCTCCGGCATGGAGAAGGGAAGGTATTCAGGCCTGGCTGCGAGGCAGTGGTGTTGGTGAAATCAGTCTCTTTTCTGAGGTATTTAAATAAGCACCCCTTTGGTGACAAACCAAAGGATGTGTCCATCTGAAGAACTGGTTTGCGACTTAGAAGTTCAGATTCTCAAAATAGACACATCCAGTGCTTAATTTGTGCTTGTTGTTTCCGGTGCTGAGCATCGGCACTTATTTGTGAGGGCCGGGGCTCATTCTTCTGCCGCAAGCAAAAAACACATATGTGAAAGACGGAAGAAGGAAAAACTAAAAAGCGTTATAAAGGGAGAAAGTAGAAAGTTGGAGGATGAGCTGAAGGGGCAGGGGTGGCCGTAAATGGATTGAAGAGGCCCGCGATGGCTTCAGGATTACGCTGCCTCAGTATTCAGTGCTGGCAGATTTAATTGCAGCAGCCTTGTGATTAAGAGAAGGGCTTTGAGCACTGGCACCTCTTAATTTACAAATTAAGCACTGGACACATCACTTGGTTCTACAATGACCTTATGTGCACTGTCACTAGAGGTCTGTAAAGCGTGTCAGTGCTTTGTCGGTGGTAAGAAGCGCTATATAAATGGCTTGCATTTTGCCCCCGTGGAGTTGATGTCCTTCCAAGTTCTTCAGCGCCGTTGTATCTCAGCCATGCCACAGAGAGATGAGGTTTCAGAGTCCTGACCTTGGGCCCAGGATGTGACAGCTGCTTTCACAGCAGCTATTAGTGGCAGAGAGTGAGGGCGTATGAGACAGGAAACGAGGCCAAGCATGACAGCGAGTCAGCGACAGTCTGCGGCAGAGCCTGGAGCGCCACAGCCCGAGTGCACCTGTATTGTGAGGCACTGAAGCTCTCTGTACCGTGCACCACACTACTCGGGGATCCCAGGGTGAGCGATGAATCCAGAGATTATTGTGGCTAATCTGGAGCTCTCACCAAAACCGCCCCAGGTTCTATGGGCTGGATGATTAAATTAATAGGAATTTAGCATGATCTTAGGGTGGAGGGGCACATGATTTCAAGCAGATGGTTTGTGGATTAGTTCATGAAAGAGGAGGTTAGGTTTCATATATGGCTTTCAAAGGAGAGGTGATGTTTTGAAACTTTGGAATGAAGTGATGACAGTAGTAAAGATTAGAGCACACATTGATGCAAGTTAAAGTAGGCTGTACTCTGACAGGCGCCATGCAGCGGGTGGAAGGTAAGGAGAGAGTCATTTGAGGGAAAGGGGCAGGGGAGCTTTTCATGCAGGGGGTTGGGAATACAGGGAAGGCTTTTGGAGGTGAAATGCAACCTAAGGATGCAAAAGTGTAGAATGAAACAACTTATTTGCATGTGAGATTGTGCTATATTAGGTACTTCGGTAGGCACTAGAATAGGTGACCAGCGTATCCGCTGGGAGGTCACTTCTACAACGCCGCTTCAGCAAGGACAGATATCTAGCTTAGGGTTTGGAAGCAGACAATAATGGCTCCATCCATATACTGGGAAATGTGAAGAGCTTTAAGCTGAACTTTAGGGAAACATTCATTTTAAGGTCATAGCAATGTGAGGAAATGTATGGGTATATAATGCAAACATTTAGAGGATTCTGCTAATGCTGTAGCAAATATCTTCTGATCTTCTCCCTTAAAGTTTAACCAAGAGTATTAATTGGAAGAGTGAAGTGGGATCCCTTTGGCTGTCTCTGGTTTAGCGTGGCGCACAGCGGCCTGAAGGCAGCCTTCCCAGACAGTCGAAGTGAGTCTGCTGCTTTCCTGTGGCTGCGAGGTGAAGACCCAGCACCGAAATGAGGGGCTTGGAGGAAGACCCCTTTCGAGATTCCATGATGATTTTATGTTCAAGGGGCTGATGAGTCGTTCTTCGGGAGATCTGCCCTAATTGTGAAACTGATCGGACATCTAAATTCCAGTTCTAGGGAGTTACTTCGGTGGCTTAAAAAACGTAATACAGAGAACCCTGCGGAAGTCTGTCACGGGTTCCAACACTAGCGAGATAGATCACTTCCAGCAGCGAAACGACGGCCAGTGTCACCTCTAAAACGTCCATGTAACAATGCTTTGTTAAGGAAAGTTTTAAAAAGTAAAGTTGTCTTCATTTGGAGACCAGACACAAGTAGCGACCACTAGGCAAAGGTGCAGGCTTCTGGGCACCAGGGCTCAGCACCCCTACGAGAATGCCAGGTTCCCTGCACCTTTCGGCACGAGTCGGGCATCACCTTTAAATAACTAGTGCCTGCAGTCCTCAGGCCGACCTTACTGCTCCAGATACTTCAACGCCAAGGTCTCTCACTATGGCCCGCTTTCTTATCTGGGCCCCCAGTAGCCCCGAGGGAGGGGAGCACTTGTAAGGTGGCCCTCACAATATGTAAAACTCACTGAAGCTCAGCCAACCACTACAGGCACGTACGTTACCCACGAGAGGTCGTCAGTGCCTCTCCGACTTGAAGGACACTATTGTCATCCAAAAACGTGTATGCACGTGACCTGTCAGCATACTAGTCAGGGGTCCTGGGCGGATAAAGTATCGTACGTCATAAATACAGGGGCACTGACGGGGTGGTGGGGGGAGGTCAATTCCATTCTGTCTGCCTTCTTAGCCGCCAAAACAATAAAGACAGCCCTTTGCGCCAGACTCCTAGTGGCAGAACCAGTCTGTAACCGGAAACGGATTACAGTATTACTAATGAGTCACAGGGACGCCAAGTGACTTGCCTAAGATTACATGGAGTGTCAGGGGTACCAAGGTTCATAACCGCAAATTCCCCCTAAAACATTTACGCGTATGTTTTTTTTACCTGATAAACCCTTTCGTTAAAGAACAGAGACGGGTCAAAGTTAATACCAGAAGCAACGGCGTGTCATAAATTACACGTGTGACAGCCACGCAGTGATTACTTCAGCGTGTTTGTTTTCGTTTATTACGTGTTCAGGAGCATGGCTAGTTAAGCACTCACGTCGCTACTTGTATGATGTTACCACGATAGTGTTTAAAAAGACTTTTCTACATTTGAAAAAATGCGCTGCATGGTACTAAGTGAACATACGGGGAAGATTAAATTTGTTTCATTTTAGTGTAATATTTATTTTGTGTGCTGCCGTCGCTCCCTCATGACCAAATAAAGAGCATATGAGATCAAAGGTGACATGTTTAAGAACTATAAAGGAACTCAAGGAAGGTGTTTGATTTAATAATTGCAAGGGGTGTTTCTCTTTATTCACTTCCATTTTTTTAAATGGGTATTTTCAGCTTTACTCCGGCAAGGGTATTGAGTGATACAGTAGACAATTTCTTTGTGAACGGGGTAATAGAAACCACTTCGGAACCAGTCCGATTCGTTTGAGAGAACACAAACAATGTGTCTCACCTCCCCTCCGGAGAGAGCTGAATGGTAGCTGCCGAGCAGATGACATAGCGCCCTGGGCAGATCGCGCACGGAGTTTTCTTCAGCACTAGAGCTGGGGTGCCGTACGTGCTTCCTGCGAGTGGCATGACGCGAGCCCCAGAGAGGCTGCGGAGGGGTGCGGGGTCCGACAGGAGCTGCGCCGCTGTGAACGAGGGGCTCACGGGGGGCAGGTTTGCTGTGGGGAGCACCATGTTACAAGGGAGCCTTCCACCCACCGCGAGCACAGAAGGCACCGTGTGAACCGGAGATGTCGGGCTCCAACTTCTGGACTCTCCTGTCCAACTTCACTCTCCCGCGGAGGAGGAACCAGCTCCGCAGGACCCAGAGGTATGGAGGCTCCGCTCACCTGCGCCTCTCCGCGCTCCTCTGGCGCTGTGGGAACACACGTCCAGTCTCAGTGCAGCAGAGGGCTTTAACATATTGCCAGAAAACACGATTTTAACCAGCTGCACCTTGGTTTTAAGCGTTTACACGTATGATGTATTATTGCCAGTAAGACGTCACAGGAATGGGTTCGGTCACACATGCGTTGTCATTATAACATAGGCACTATGTTTGGGGTATCTATGCTGAACGCTAAATGGGCTTTATTTAAAGACTCGGGATGTATCCCGCCCCAGCTAGACCCTTACACACACCCACAGCATTGTTAGTACACTCTGAGGCTCCGCTTACGTAAGTGCTAAACGTCCAACTTGTTAGCGCACGACTAGTTTGTGAAAGCGCAGAGAAGGGGTCTGCTTGTTTCTTTTATTGCCAGGGCCACCGAGCGAGGCCAGATGACAGCTTTGGTGCCCCATAAACGATTATTTGTATTGTGTGCACCGTCACAACATGTCTGGGGCATACTTGTGCCAATCCTGGGAACAATGCCTGAAGCGGGGGCTGCTTGGGCAGAGGCAGCACAAGCACCTTTGTCATCTGCCAGGATGCCCTTGGCTCCAGGCTTGGTGGGCCCTGGAAGGAGAGCGCCTTTTGTACCCACCAGACCTGGGCCTCTGAGGGGAGGATGCCCACAAAGAATGTAGTAGTAATAATACTTTGTTATTTTCCTGTTTGCCTCCTTCTCCATGGAAGTGAAGTTTAATTCCCCCACTCATCACACACGGGCTACCAAATACTTCCCAGAGTTTAATATTAATAACTAGTCCTAGAGCCCACAAGAAAGGTCCTGTAACACTCTGCCTTACTTTTTGTACCTTAACTCGCCCCAGCCGGGCCGGCTTTAGCGCTGTGGAAACCTGTACAACAGACTTTTTTTTTTTTTGCCCTCCTCACCCCATGACCACCTCCTCGGATTTCCATCACTACCACATCTGGGCATACCCTTCCGACTTAGAGCAACAAATGCAAAAAGAAGAGATGATGGACGTAATGCTGAACAATGCAGACATTCACCCCAGTCACAAAGATCTGGGTTTTATCCATCGGTTTCTTTTTTGTTTTTTTTTCACATGGTAATATGGCGAGCAAAATAACAATGGATTAAACCCTGATCTGTGACTAGGGGTGAGTGTTTGAGAAGTTTCAACACCCCGTCTATCATTTTATTTTGTTTTGTGATGTTGCCATGTGCACCCTAAGTGGCTAGGGTATGCCCATACGTGGGTCCCTTGCTCGCTGCGCCACTGGATTCAAGCTAGCCTTGATAATGAAGGGTGATACCCTGAAACCGGTCCCATTATACTTGTTTTCTGTCCAGGGAGGACCTGGCCTGGCAGTTCGGGCTGGACTTTTCCCATAGGGAACATGGTCAAGACTCATTTGCATATGGCTGGGTCCTAACTGGGGTGACTTGATGAGCAAAATAATGATGGATTCAACCCAGATCTGTGACTGGGGGTGTGTGTTTGAAAAGTTTCAACACTCACTCCATCATTTTTTTTTTTTTTTTTGTGATGTTGCTGTGTAAATTGGGCCAGTACGGGGTTTATATGACAACTTTCTTGCCTCTTAGTTCACTAATGGTTCATGTTTAAAAACACACTTTTTAATAAAGTGCTTAGTGCAGTTTTATAATGTGACACATTTGTGTCAAAGTATCCACATGTTAAAGAAATACACTTTTTTAATTTTGAAGAGACTATATCGTACTTTGTGTTGTATAATGTACATAAACATTTTTATGCTCTAAGATCCAAGCCAGACCCTTGGCTCCGCTCTCCCTGTAATTTGTTGGCTCGCCCATCTCTAATAGTGTCCTTTACAGACAAGTATAACATATAGATTATGTAAGGTCCATAAGGAGCCCAAACCTACCTGGAAATCAGCAGTGCGCTGCGCTACAAACATTTAGAAAGAATGCCACCCTAGAACCCTTTGTACTGTACTGCAGCATTTCTATCGCACTTAATACCCCTCTGTCTAGGCCCTGAAACTCTTTCATTATGTTCGGGTAAGAGGGGTACTCCGTTAAAAGTACTGTTCATATTATACATCTATTTGTTGATGACAGTAAAGTTTCGACTTGTGTGTCTTTGTTTCGCTGAGACTAGAAGGGAAGAACGTCTTCGCTGGGATTTTAACGGCATGGATTGTTTACTAGGTCAGTAAATGTAGCAAACCAGGTAATTGCGGAAACGCAATTCAAATCGTGTGTTAACATTTTTCTGTGACTTTCCTATTAAATAGTACTTGTTAACGCCACACGTTTTTCTTGTGACTTATTTGCTTAGGCATGGTCGGATTTCTTTGTCATTCACATTTTGTCCTCTGATGTATTTCTTGGTTTGCCTCGCATGTCTCCCCTCTGATGGATTCCTCTTCTAGGGCTGTGATTTGTTTGTCTGACATTTGGTTCAGTGTCCGGGGCAGGTGCTGCAGGACGGTGGCATGGCCCTTAGAATAAACAGCATCCCCGTGCTTACCTCGAGCCTCAGTCATATCACCCAGTAATCATTATTAGTAAAGTGCTCTTTGAGTTGTCAACACTTAGCAATCTGTGATGTGTCAAAGAACACTAATAGAGTTACACTCTCAGCGCTGAGTGGGAGGCGCGTGGGTGCCACTGATGAATCTGAGCAGTGCTACCACCATTGCTCACCAGACACAAATATTGTAGGCCCTCTGACTAGTGGCATGTTGGGGGCGGGGTTGGAGAAAACTTTCCATTTAGAATAGTGGGGTCAGACAGCCCATGAAGGGACAGTTTGCATCACAGCCATAATGCCACGGAGGTTGTGAACCGTGTGCCACTGTTTGGTAGTCCTGGGCGTAAAGGCAAGTAAGCTTGTCTATTAGGACTTCGAATGCACACACTTCCTCCCGTGTAGACACCACATGTACTCCTGACCATTGGAGGTTTGCAAATGCGCACACCGCTACTTATGCGTCCTTCAGTGCGCAAGGGTTACTCCAAGCAAGTGATGAGATTACTCTGGGTGTCAAACAGTACAGGCCGGGCTCAGGGGTGTAACGCAGGCCTCGCGCCCCAGCGGTGTGGCAGGTGGGCAGTCCATCACAGGACCCCCTTTTAGCCAAGGCCAGTCAATATCCGTGACATATTTCAGACTCGGGCCCCTCTTAACATTTTGCAAGGGGGGGGGAGCACGTCATTGTGCCACTGGCCAGGCTACCTCTTGTGGCAGTCATTTTTCCCATTTTACGCTGCCAGGAACTGTGAAATACCGCTACCTCCATGCTTGGTGTGAGCATCTGAGTGCAGAGGGCCAACACTGAGGTGATGACAAGGAACCACCTCCTGGTTTAGAAGTGCAGCTATGAGAGAAACACCTTGAACAATCCAATTCCTCCATCCTCAGCATCTGGCAGCACTGTGTTGCCTTTTCGCTATTTCCTCACCATACAAATACTGCATACGTCCATACCTACCTAAAAGCTTGAAGCAATGATGAACATCCACCCTTTGCGTACTGTCCACTGCATCTGAATATGTACCTTGGAATGGGCATACACGCAGGGTGGGCTTCATGTTTGCTAGAAGAAGGGCTCCCACAATGGACTTTTTCTGTTTGGGCCATTTTTGTGCTGTTTTTTTCCACACCTCTAAATATATAGGCCAAGGCTGTGCTCAGTTCATGGACTTTGTTTGTTTTTCATTTTCAGCCTGAGAAAGAAGCAGTGGCTTGTGCCATGGCTGCTGCAAGTCTCTCGTTGGTTCAGATGTGTGAGAAATACCAGCAGGGGGTACTTAAGAGACAAATTGACTGTAAGGTCCACGCCTCTGTTAGGTTTTCATTCATCCACATAGTTCTTTGTCTTCAGCTGAACAACATCCTAAAGCGTTCTGTGTCCTGAAGTGAAAGTGGCTGATTTCTGCTCTCATGATGGGGTTTCTCAGTCTGGGGCACTGAACTCCCAGTGTCCTGCCGCCAAGCCTCTGAAGTTTGGGGGTTCTTTGGTGAATTGGTGTGAACTGGCAGGCCGTGACTGAAACATATTTGTATTCATCTGCTTGCCACAATGTGCTTCTAGGAGCACCTTCTTCTGTAGGTTCCTCTGTGATTTTTACTTTGTGGATCGCCTGCTCTTCTCTCGAATGGATGTAATTTGGTCTTGTGATCTGGTCATTCCTTCACTTCTTAGTATTCCCTTCACTTCTTAGTCTTCCCCTAATTTTGGTCCCCCAAGCTTCCTTTCTGAAACACCCTTTCATTTTTACTTCTACGACTGCTCTCAAAGCCACAATATCTTTTTTTCGGTTACTCTCACCCCTTTCCATGCATCTATAATACCTTCTTTTAGATGATAACTGCCCCTTTTATGCAGGGGAGTCCCCAAATCAATATGTTCCTTTTCATAAAACTTGAAAACCCCCTGAAACGTTCCTTTTGCCACCGACACCAAGGTGACATCAGTTTATATATTCCGAACATAAAACGCTGTTTTTCTTAGTGCATTACCCTCTTCTTGCATCAGCAAAGACTGTTGTTTCCCATCCTTCCCATTCCAGTCTATTTCCTTCATTACATAATGTTAGTGTCATTTTCCGTGCACGTTTCATGTGTTCCCCATTGTGATTTTCAGCTTTACATCATCTGTAAATCCTGCCCATTATCCAATTTGAATGCTTCTCAGTGCTGACCCTTATTCTTGTTTTCTTCTGCATTAATTGTTCTTCCTTATTTCTGAATGGATTATACATTTGCTCCATTGCACTGCTCTGGCCTCTAACTTCTGTCCTCGTAGATTTTATTTGTCTCCCCCTTTGCTACGCATTCCTCCCGCCTCATCTTACCTGTTTTCCTGCTCATCTGGATTTTTGTCCTGCTTTGCCTCACCTCTCCACCAACACTCCCTCTGCATCTTCCTTCACGTCCTGCCTTATATGTTTCTTCCTGCTTCTTTCCACAGTAGTTTTCTAAAGGTCCATGGATACATACCTTCATCAACGTGGTCATCGTATATATCTTCCATTCATGCGCTGGTGTGCACATTGCTGATGTACCATAGGAGTTAAACCAATATATACATGTCCGCCCTCTCGTAGCTCCCATTGTAAGACATTGGCCCTTATTTTACTGCAGTAGGATTAGTTTGATCCTTTAGACCCTGGAGGTTTCATCCTATTTTTTGCATTTGAGTGGAAGCTTCAAATTGGACCAGCACTGTCTTAATTTCTCTCTGCCTAATGTTTCTGTCCCTTTTTGTTTTAGATTTGTACCCGTGATTCTAAAGCTGTGCAGTAGTTGGGACAAAATGTCCTCTGTGAAAAAACCTTATCTGCCAACTATAGTGGTTGGTAATAGAAAGCTTGTCTGGCACTTGAAGAGGTCAGTAGTCTATAAGCCTGACATGTCAAATGTTAATAACTAGCACAGTAAATGGTATCTGTAGGAGTACCGTGTCACCCATGGCGGCTTCATATGGCAGCGGCGTAGGTTAAATGTTCCACCATTTGTAATGTCTGAAATGAGCAAGTGTTAACCAAACTGACAGGCTGTTGTTTGCAGTCAGATTTCTCCCAAAACAAAGAAAATATAATTTGATCATATATTAGTAATATGGACCGAGTAGCTGTAAAGTTCTTTCTTCAAGATGATTTGGGGTTTTGTGCATGCATGCTCTAATCAGAAAAAACAGATTTCAGTTCTCTCTTCCCTCAAGAGTTTGTACTTTTTACAGCTAGAATGGATTAAATTAGTTTTACTAACTTTCTGGGGTGGGGAGAAAGGCAGGTAGAATATGTGAGTTGAGATAAATTCACCTTTGGGTTCTGTTAAGGTCTGTGTGCTTTGTCTACAAGTGCAGGGGATTAGTGGGAGGAGTTTACTACACTGGGCTCAACCCAGCAGGAAGGAGCACAATGTTTTTTTTCCATCTCTTATCTCTATTCAGCTTTTGCTCCGTCCCAGATGGTCTGTCTCGCTTCTGGAGGGACACCATACCTGCTATGTTTCTGGAATTTCTTTGATATTCAAAGAAAGTCTGTCTTGCCAACAGAGGAGTGTGCTTAACGGTTTCCAGGCCTTTGTCTCGTCAGGTTGTTTTCACCATCTTAGAGTTTACCTTAACTCTCCCAGAAGAAGAAATCCATATTTCTATTGGGAAAGAGAAAGTGAAATACTTTACAGACACACAGAAGAAACGTAGAAAAATAGAACGTCCCCACTGATCCTGAAGAGTAAATCTTTCTGTCTATCCAAGTAAAACTAGGAGAGCTGCGAGCATGAATCTCTGATGTAAGAACTCGCCCCATGTCATACTGGGGACTTGGTCTTCCTGGAATAAACTGCTTTGGCTGCTTTGACATCAGTTGCTTGAGATGTTTAGAGCGAGAATCTTTTGAAGAGATCAAGTTTGCGGACTGATTAGAGAATTCACTTTTGACTGGTGTTGTACTCCCAGGACTGTGCAGACATGTGTTATTTGTTGCAGGTGGACATGGTTCACTTGAACTAGCCCAGAAGTAGATGACATCAAGAAATTGACTGCAAATCCACTTTGCCTTAAAAACCTACATTTGCAAGTTTTTTGGCAGTTTTACCGGCAAACAAAATCAATTTGTGTTTTTTGCAACACAGAGGTTTCCAAAAAGGTTTGATTTAATCTGGACAGCCTTATTCTATTTGGAGGAATTCCTTACCCACCTAACGCCACTAACCAAGGCATTACAGGAAGGGTATCTGATTTTGAGCGTGCTGCACCAGATACAGCCTACCAGCTTAATTCACTGAGCTTCAGAAATCGCTTAGGAAAGTCTCAACATGTATTTCATATTGTCAAGCTAAGCAATAGCCACTGGAGGCCCATTTGTTCCACTCAGTGTTGTGCTCTCAGCGTATCTGCGGTCCTGGAGAAATTCACAGAAGCATCCTTCAGGATCATCCTGCTTGCCTGAGTCTCTCTTTATATCTTCTTATAACATTATAAATGATAGGCATCTGATAGGAATTCCATGATCGTTGCTTTTCCTGAATTTCCACCATATTAACATTAGATGCTTTTTTTCGAGTTGTTTAGTTTTGTTATATTTTCTGTATTTGACCCTGTTTTCTTTATTTCTTTGACCTTTACCATATATTTTTTTCTTCTTTTAATCAAACTTGGTTTTTTTCACTTGTGTACTTTATTTCTTTAAATGTATAAGAATTTAGTGGGCTTGTTATACACAGCATGTCGCATTGTTCAGGCCATGCCACAAAAATAAGCTAGTAATTACCACTGGGACTAGTTGAATCAGCACGTGTCAAGAGTACAATCCTGTTAAATAGAGCTGGTTCCCCCAGGCACAATTTCCCTAATATTTAGAACATGAAAGAAGCAAAGATTGAATGCACTGGATGACATTGCATCTTGTCATAGAACTGCGTTAGGTAACATGTTTTACGGTAGCTAAAGAACTTGTCATACTAATGCATTGGAGGATCCAGGCCTTGGAGGCATGGCCATCTTTGCCAAAGGGGAGCAGGCAGCATGTATTTCAAAATGCCCTTCTCAAGACACTGTAAGTGTATTTACCTAGCACTTAGTGCCCCTGACCAGGTTAAGAGCTACTATGGAGCCTGCTACTTCTTACTATTAAAATTAAGCCTTTGGATTGCATGGGATGTTCTCGAATTGTGCTGAAGTGCTAATTATGTTTTTAGAAAGCGCTGTGATAAATAACAGTGTAGTTATGTTCAACCATTGCGAGGCTTCTCGTTGCTGTGAAATACGAAGCATTAAATTGTGGTCCACTTGGGTAGGATGTTAGAAGAAGGCACGTTACCAGTGTTGGTCTCTTTTGCCCCACTGCCTTATTCTAGTGACCTCTCGATGTCTCCTTGTTACTTTTTAATGCAGTCTAGTTTTTTAAAGAAAAAGCTTCCGTTGAAACAGTAGCATTCTTTTTGTTATTAAAGTTTTTTTTGCCTCCAATATTGCATATCCAAATAATAACCTTCCCCAGGAGCGTTTCTTTAAAAATAAACCAAACAACTTGCTTACATCGAAACTATTTGTCTTGTTTGTCAACTGATTCAGTCATAAAGACACCTTGTAGCAATGAGCAGTCATGTAATCTTTTAATTAAAGTCTGGTTAAAAAAACACATCTTTTCGATCCGGCCCAGTATCTCAACGCGCTCGTTTTTTGCCCCTTTTGGCGCGGAAGATAACTGAAAGCTTAGCAGCTAATCAGATCTCGTAGCAAGAAATTCCATTATCCTTGCTGCTGTCGAGCTGCTGCATGAGCAGCGTCCCCTGGCCAGAGCCGTGTAGGGCTCTTAGGCCACTGTGAGCGCGGTGTGAGAGGTCAGGTAAGGGTCGCTTCTCCAAGACACAACAGGACACCACCATCGATGACGGACAACTCTAAATTCTTTGCCAAGCCTTCCCTTGTGCTCGAGCACTGACCTTTGGTAACTTTCTTTGGTTTATAAATGAGGGCTGTGCAAACCGCGTTTGTGCCAAAGATTAACCAGAAATGTGAAATATTTGCTCTTAATGGTTTAAGATAAGGAAAAGCCACAAAGCACTTATATGATCGGCTTCTAAAATCTTCCCAGGTGTACTTGAAGAAAAATGAAGAATGTTACGGGAAAATATTTAAGATGACTTCTGTTGCCTGCCAGTGATGATACTGTTTGACCTCACCTTAGCTGCGTTTAATTGTGCAGACAGTGCAAAGTGCAACCTTGGCACTGGCTGGGGTTCTTCGTGGACACATTTGTGCCATAGCTGGCTGGGCTCCACACCACTGGCTGTAGGAAAACCAGCATGTTCCCACGGGACCAGCCACACCTCAGTCTTTGTTGCTGCTAGATAAACAACCATTGCCAAAGCCAATAGGTCTCGCCTATCTGAGATCTATTGGCTTTGCCAATATGTTTTTTTTTTTATTTTTTTTTTACCATCGATGGGTCAGAAGCAGATAATCAATTCATGTAAGAATAATATACCATATTAAGTAAAATGTTGGACCTCAGCCCTTTCAGTCACTTCTTGAGAAACCTCCAGAACGTTCTCTTTTCTCTGGCGCACGCGGTTTTGCTGAAGGGATGGTATTGTATTGTGGCACTTTTATAGAGCTTAGTCTGCATGGTCAGATTCTGTAGAATAAGAGGCTGTTAGCCAATTCTGAGTTACAGTGGGATGCAGTCACTCCCTCCAACAAAGCACTATGGTCCCCAATAACTGTGCATACAATGAGGACAAACTCTGCTTAGCATGTGACCTTGAATTTTCAGCTGTGGGTTCATAAAGGTCATCAAGTCCCAGGCGCAATCGTTGCAATGCAGCAGGGAACCAAAAAACCATCAAGCCACTAGGCACGTTTTAGGGGTTGCTACAAAAGCCTGTTCAGACACGCCCTAAAACGTATAAATATAAAACGAGCCCAGTAATGAATGCTCTAATGGTAAAACTCTAAGATATCATGTTTTAACCCACAAGTGATTAGACAACTGGGGATGTGCCGAACGTTAAAACTGAATTTTCAGGAGCATTTTTGTACATTTTTCTTTAGAGTGCTTGAACGAAGTTTGGATTCTATCTATGTCGTTGGGAAGGTAAAAAAAAACAAAAAAAACATTTGTTTTTGGCTGGATGAAGGGAGACACTGATCTGGATAGGCGACTTGGGGAATTTGGTGAAAGATGACTTAAGGCTGTAAAGAAGGGGGCTTGCAAGGAAAGAGATTGGTAACAACAAGAGAAACAGAAGGCCAATATCATACAAAACATTCATACTTCTGGAGAAGCTGCAGCAAGTTCATCACTGCTGAAAGTGTGACGTACACATTACATCAACAGGGCCAGTTTGACCAGAATCCCAAAATACAGCAATCTTTCGATGGTGCATCAGTTCACTCGGGGTGTCAGAGGAGGAAGCCGATTATAGCATCCCGCTCAAACAAGTTCACAATCACAGCAGACACACATTCTGAAAAACAAAACAAGTGCCTTTCCTCTTAAAACAGCCATGCCAAAACAATCGTTTTTCTGAAGAAATGACAATCTAAATGACTTGGCGCAGGGCTCTCTATGCCAATTACTCATGACTCAGCCATGGGTGGCCCCAGGGGCCTACCTTCATCAGTAAGATTGGGGGGCGCGAGCTTTAGATCTTCCAACCACCTGACTGGCATATAATGTTTAAATATACTATGCAAAAAGCAGGGTGCATGAGTGGGGCGTAAGGGGCAGTGGAAAGGGAGAGGAATGCGGTTTGGTAGGAATACTAAGAGAGAAAACACATCATTCTGTAAAATAACCAATATTTATAAGAATTTTCACAAAGGGTGTGTGCGCGTTTTTTGTCTGTGTGTGTATGTAAAAACACCTGCTGAAATTCGACTGATATCTCACAATACCTGACTGAAGCACCTGTACCCAACTGTTTATAAGAAAAACATTTACTAGGGGGGGTGTAACACCCCAAACACAATACCTGAAGCTACGCCCCTGGCCGGCCTGTGTTTTTTTAAACTAGTTTTATGTACTGCAGCACTTACCTGCAACGTGTCTGCACTACGTGTGCCGGAAACCACAGGAGGTGATTATGTTCAACTGTAACTTTGGCGTCTCTATGGTTCGGGCGGGAGGGTGCTGTGCACAAATCCATGCATGTGAAATCTCTGTAGATGTGTTTGTGGCTAAGCGGGAGGAGGCTGTGAGCGTGCGTCACCTCTCCTTCTGCTCAGCAGACACTTCAGACCTCACTTTATCTTGCAACATAAAAAGTGCACGAAGCGGTTGCTGCCCTGAGTAGCTCCCATTCTGAATCTCATGGCCCCTCTGATCCTTTGTGAGCGATCCCTGTGGGGTGAGTGTTGCTGAGAAAGCTGGCCATACCCTGAGCGGATGCACTAGACACTTAAAAGATGAGACTAAACCTTTGTTTAATGGGTAAACGTTGTGTGGTGTATGCTAAACAATATTTGCAAGACTTCCATCTTTAAAAAGTATAAATAAAAGTATTACTTTCAGCTGGAGACAGTGAATTGTTACTGTAGCCAGCTAAAACTGAAGTTTTGGACCAAAAGAGAAAAATGGCATCAGATTCACTGGACAATCAGGCAGGGGTATCCCAAGGCTGTTGATAATGTGTGCCCCGCATATGCCACCCTGTCCAGACACCACAGAGGTCTTTCTAGTAGAGAGGACTATGGTGCTGGGCTAATGGCTGCACTAGAGAAAGCTAACTTCCCATGTGCAAGAGCGGGAACTTTTTTCTTTTTTTTTACAAATGTTGTTTGGAATAGAGCTGCAGAGGATTTGTGCCATTATTAACAGGGACCAAGAAAAGACGTGAATTACGTTATGGAGGTCATCTGAAACATAGATATGTGAACACACACTGTATGGTAAGCGGGCATACAATTACTTTGCTGCAGGATCTGAAAATGGTGATGGTGACAATCACACAGGAAATTGCGAATGCAGTAATAATCAAACACATCATTGCACCATCTCCCACCCTCACTACAGGGTTAGCTCAACATGCCTCATAAACAGAAATAACAGAGGCAGCAACACTTCGCTTGACCATGGGGAAAGCTAAACGTGGGAGGTGCATGGGAAGAGGAGTAATAGTGCATCAATCACAGTGTGAGCAGCGGGCGGGCACTAATTACTTTTAATCAATCTGTGCTCCACGGAAAGGGTTAGAAGTGACGCATGGCCAGAATTGGCCTATTAAGGAGGCTGCAGAGAACAGAGGCACTTGAACCAACAAATGGCAAGCAATGGGCGGGCTCCAAGCCCTTCTTGTAAACAATAGTGTCCGGCCAGCGAGATGTATGCGCTAGCACATGCTCTCACAGGCTCAACCCCAAAAAGTGCCCTGCAACCATTCTTCACCTGTTTGTGAGAGACTTAAACATCTTTGAATCATAGGATATAGTGATCCTCACACAGTGTGGTGTAATCTGTAAAATGCAGAGGTAAAGTTCTACAGTTTAGTAAAGCTACATGTAAAAACGTAGATAAATCATCAATAAGGGGACTTTAGCATAGAGTTTCTGCTTAGTGTTGAATAGATAATGTTCCCCATAATCATCCTCTCAGTACCACCCCTTACGCCACCACAGAATCAAACACAAATGGAATCTGCAGATGTATACAGGGGTACATTCACTTTTTGCTACCATATTCCTTGGGTAAATGTCCTAAAAAATAAGAAGGGTAGCTAATGAGCAGAAACAGTTTTCACTGACATAATTGAAAGTAATATCACAACCCTATCATACCATAACAGAAATAGGATTGAGTTTCTTTTCCCTTGTCTAATATTGTAGGTGTCCAAAAAGTGAACATTTTGTCTTGTCATCCAGGTCGGAATGTATTTATGCATACACAATATGAAAGTCACAGGAAAAATCCCCAAGCACTTCCTCCTATCAGTAACCTATACACACACCAGGTGCTGGGGTACTTTTGATACTTAGAGGCCAGAATTACTTCCCTGAGTATTGCGGATCTCCTTACATATTGGTTCAAAAATAGGTATTTGTGCCATACCCACAATTTTCGTGGCGTTGTTCTTCATCTGGAGTTAGATGGTACTACACCTGTGGACTCAACCAAAACTGGGAGTTACTCAATATTATTTTCAGAGCAGTAAACCAAAGTCCAGATATTCAATCAATACAAATGAATGAATAAGGCTGGGATTAGCAATCCTAAAGGTGGGAAAGACAGTTCATTACAGAAAAGGCCAAGAGAAATACTAGGGTGATTGGGATAAGACAACTGAGTCAAGGTAGATATTGCAGTGGGAGCACAGTGAACAGCCCCATGGATAGTAAAGCACATGAGGTAGCTAATACCGTTACCAAGGACAACCTTGTTAAATCTATTGTTCGTGGCAAGTGTGTTGCTGCGGGACTGGACAAGAGCAGATGTAGCACAACTACATACAAATCAAAGCATGATTGGACCATAAGCCAACAAACTTGACCCTGCTTGTTAGAAATATAATATAGGAAACATGAGGCACTGAATGATGTAGAGTAAGGCAGCAAGGTTTCAAGGTGGAAGTCACTCTATACAAACATCTAAAAGTCTAATTTGTATTTTATTATTTAGATTAATGTAAAGAGGGGGGTTTAGATTCCCTCTGTTTAAGCAAGTGCCATCCACGTTGATGGAAATACTAAATATTCTTCTTTCGAGTCACAGGGTTCTTTGTTGCCCTTCGGCAGTAGTTAATACCGTCCCAGCAGCAATGATGGTATGTCTGGCTCTGAGGTATAGGAATCCTGTAATTGATTGTTTTTTTCTGGAATATGAGGGCATAGACCCCATACATATTTGCAAGTATTTTGGCTCACTAGTCCACTAGAGAATTTACAGCAGGGGTATCACAGATTCAAGGTTTCATACACATGTGACAGTCCTACTGTTGGTGTACTGGGCCAATGCAGCATCTCATGACGGGTTCTAGTTTATAGCTTTTGGTCTAATGCAGCATATAGGTGTTAGTGAATGAAGATAAATTGTACACCTTGAGAAGTGAAATCAAATAGAATGTTGTGTGCAGGTTATCATTGTGTGAATTAAGTGCCTCTATATGAGTCATTTATTAAAATAATACCTTACAAACAGGTCCAAGGCTGATCCATACAATGAAGAAGGGATGCAGGCAGGTTTGGAGTGTACATTTACAAGGTCAGGCATATAAATGTGTCATGCACCATCACTGCCCCAGGACTGTTGCGCAGTTAATCAGCTCATGTAATTGTGGGGTTAATGAAATTATAGGAAGTTTGAGAGTACTATCTGTTCTCCTCCATCTTAAGTAATTAGTTACGAAACGTACGTATCCGGAGATTTGCAGAAAAGGTTATTAGTATATTTTATGGGTGGAGAAAAGGTTGTTGGTACAAACTTGTGAGTCTGGTAGCACATCCAGCTTCATACCTTATCCCTGTTGTAGTTGACACTAAGAATAGACACATGCTCAGATGTTCTTAGAAATTGAAATTGTGTACCGTCACCCTCATTGAGTTCTGGGCAGGTGGAAGGTATATTGGGAAGGTGAAGTATGAAGCCCAAATTGCCTGTGCTCTTCAGTACTAGTTTTTGGAAGCAAATGTGAAACTTTATTATCAAATTCACTCATGCCTCTTACTTTCATGATGCAGAGATTTCACAAACAAGAGAACTTCTGTAGATAAGTTTTATTTATTGACACGCTTCTGAAACTGAACTAAATTCTATTTTTTATAAACATAAGTGGCTAACATATGTATAGCACTAATAGAGTTGACAACCATTCTAAGAAGAGATCTTATCAGTACAATGCATGAGCAGATAATATGTGGTTTTACCTACACTCTTATTGCATTAATTTTCATTGATCTTGTGTACGATCTCACATACTAATATCTGGTAGCTGTCTGTTGTTGAAGAGCTGTTATGGGTAATACTAGTACTTACAGTGGGCTTTGGTTCAGCGCATTGTTTACTATTGGTTGGCTTTCAAATCAATCTCATTTGCTTGCGTTTCATTTGATTAATTTCCTTCCACTTTCTGTGTTTAACCCTCTCCTGGAGCATTCCTTCTTTACCACCCTTCTGATTGGATAACTTCTATCCCACCACAGCTGCACAACAGGGAAATAAGTATTTTCTGATCATTATTTTCTTTTGCTCCCACTGCTCTTGGGGACTGCATGTGGTTTCTTGCTCTCTGCCCCATGTGCTGCTTCTCCCTTACATCGTCAGCCCCACACGCTCCATCTTGCTTCCCCCGCACCTCTATAGCTTGTCTGTTGCTTCTCCTGACCCTCGCAGTTCCGTTTTTCTCAATTTCTCTATTTTGGAGCGTTGCTTTCAAGCTGTTCCTTTCTACAAAAAATGCACTTTGGTGCAGTTTTTTTTTATATTTGTTTAAATTTTACATTAACAGATAGCTGTCTGCCGTCTTGAAATGGTAAATTAAAAGAAAAAAACTAAAATGACAGTTATGTGATAAGTCATTATCCTGGGTGGATGTAGTCAGGATGCATACATTTGCAGGCACATACATTCGGCATTGTACTTTTTTTGCTAATGCTGTTCTGCATTTGCAAACCATCATTTCCTTTTATGTCAAAAAGCATTGGCAAATGCAAAAGGTTGGGTAACGCCATCAAAAAGCAAGACCTACTGGCATGTATGTTTTGACATGTAGATCATCTACCTTTCAGTCACCTTCTGTCTGCTAAATATGTGTGGCCAAAGTAGGATGTAAAAATGGCCAGTGGCAAGCAGCATGGATGTGCCCCTTCTCCTGCTGCCCTTTTTGCGGATGCCACAGTCCTTCCTCTACTTGGCATCTGTTTAACCCCAGCAGCTACCCTGCCATGCATTGGCGAGCAATAGGCTGCTTAGAAATTGCCGCTCCCATATTTGCTGATGTGAAATTAATAAACAGATTGTTTAACTGAAATAATCATGTGCCTTTTATTCCATCAAAAGTATTGAAATGTTAATGCATTTACTCATGGCTGAGTTTTGTTTTAATCCAATAGAGTTAAGCGGCAGACGCGCCTTGAAGCCTTGCTGAGCAGGTTCCGCTGGTTGAACACGCACCAGCAGTGTTCTCTAGTTGTACTCCGAACAAACTCTTTAATTACACCCTTAGCAAAGACTCCTCTACTCGGCAGCCTCCCATGGCACCTGCATGAGCACTGGCCATTGCATGTGATTGTTTGCTACTAGGAAGGACTGGCCGCATGGTACAGTGACTTGCAGCATTGAGTTAGCTAGCAAGCAGGTACTGCTGCAGGCCTCGCCGGCTCTCCCAGTCAGTGCAGGCCTCGCCGGCTCTCCCAGTCAGTGCAGGCCTCGCCGGCTCTCCCAGTCAGTGCAGGCCTCGCCGGCTCTCCCAGTCAGTGCAGGCCTCGCCGGCTCTCCCAGTCAGTGCAGGCCTCGACCGGCTCTCCCAGTCAATGCAGGCCTCGCCGGCTCTCCCAGGCAGTGCAAGCCTCCTGGCTCCCAGGCAGTGCAAGCCTCGGGAGCTCTCCCAGGCAGTGCAAGCCTCGCCGGCTCTCCCAGGCAGTGCAGGCTAAGCAGACGCTGCAAAGCTTCCTTTTGGGATTCCTGAAAGTCGGATAAATCAAGTCAGGCAATTTGTAAGTGGCAGATGCATAGGTGTGCAGGTGACAACACAATCACGTGGCTCAGCCCTGCAGTTCTCTAGAAAATAAATGCTTGTAACCTCTTCTTCAACTGATGTAACAGTTCACTGTTTCAGAGTTCATCATGAATATACAGCGGGGAAGACCCCAGGCACTGCGCACCGGCTCCTGGCCTTTAGCGCTCCTGACTGGGCCGATTTCTGTGCAGGCGCTGTGTTTAAAAATAACTTATGGGTTCAGAAGCATTAATGGTGCTTGTGGATCCAGCAGTTTTCAGGCAACAATAAAAAAAATCTATATAACTGTGGTGATTGATGTTAATGCTGGTGAGAGATCTGTATTTTGGCAGTTTTTCCTCCTCAAAGTAGCGCAGAGGGATAATGTGCCTGCTGCTAAGGACGTGTACAACGCAGATCACAAAACTGTGAGTAAACTGAGTAATGCGTCAAAAAAGAAAAAGAAATGGAGAGGTGGTGGTGAGGGGCACAGTTGGAGAGTGGTAGAGAATGAATTTGTGGAGAAGGTGGTCATGGGGGGGTCTGCAAAAATTGTCGCATCCAGCTCCACCAGCAGTAAAGCTGGCCCTGCGTGGGAGGGGCCTTCATGGTTTTTGCAGCTTGATGCAAATGTAAGTAAGACGAGTATTGGTAAAGCTTGACTTTAAATAACCAAGCTATTGGCTTTACCAACGATTCTTTAAATGGAGTTGCAAACACATACATCAAAGCGCATGCACAGGCATCTTAGGCAATCTTAGGGGTTCCTGTTAAAGGAAACCTGTTCCAAGATGGCCCCATTGCATCAACACATGCATGCTTGGTCATGTGTGCATTCACAAGCATGATGATGCATCATGATGCGGCTGCAACTTTTTTTTTCTTTTTCATTCCACGGTGGGGGACACCAGTCTTGGAGCAGTAAATTAAGAGGGGAAAAATGAGTAGATGTGTGTGAACATACAAAAGAAAAGATTTTAAGAAAAGGGCAGCTTGGCAACAAACTGCAGCTGTTGGGTCCTCCAAAAAATAATAAAAATGAAATAGAGAGGGCTGGGTGCACGCAGACGTGAACACTTCAGTGAAACAGGGAGTTGTGATTAAAAGTAAAGAAAAATGTAAGGGGGGAAGAAGCTACAGGGAGAGCAAGGGGAAGTTAAAGAGAAAGCAGCACACAGAAGAGACAGGAAAAAATTACATGCACTCGGATTCAGTGTTTAAAATAACGCGTAACCCTAGATCCATGCGTACAGTGTTAGCAGTGAAAGGATACAAGTCAAACAGTCAGAACACTGGGAGCCCCAAATGCTCCTGAGTGGGACAAACACGAGGACAGGGAGAAAAGCCACTGAATGAAGAAAACTGAGAAAGCAAAACCATCCTGTCAGGCGGAAGGGGCGTACCCATAGCCCACTGTGTACATTAGAAGGAATAGGTCTGACAACATATAGCCAAAGCTGTTCGTAAGGAGAGCTAGAAGGGGGCCCTTTGTAGGCCTGGGATTGGGGATCTCGCATCTCATGTGCCCAGCAGGGTTCGGATGAAAAGCGAGGCAGATGCGGAGCCCAGCAGAGCCTCGGCTCCTCGGGCTACGCTATTGCTTTGTTATTTAGCTCGTGTGTAGCGCAGTCTGCGCCGGCCTGCCCTACGAGGTTGGATTTAATTCCACTTGTTTGGCTGCTGTGTTTATTTCCAGTGAGACAAACTGACTTCACCGGAGTATCCAAGACAAGAAGTGCCACGAGGACACGGATTTTGTTAGTAGTTTCAGAGATTGCTCGTATGGAGGATGAGGGCAGTGTGTGTGCCAGGCATGTGCTTAGGTGCAGGCATGTATTTGTTGTACACTGTGTTTACTCTTGGAAACCTTAGCAAACACAGTGACTGAGGACATCCTAGGGCGTCAGTTCATCGCCGTCAACAGCTAAATCCAAACTGGGTTTAAGACTTCTGTGGCTGGGTGAAGTCCCATCCACCATGAACATTATCCGAGCCCGAGTGAGGACTTCGGGCGTGCTCGGAGCTCAGTCAGTGGCGTCCCAGCCCGGGCTGCCGGATACGAGAGGCTGGTTGGACGGCATCCAGGGTAAATGTCTGCCACTTATCTCCTTCTCTCAATACGCTCTGCTCAATAATTGTTAACGAATTCAGGAAAATGGTCATTGGCCATTGTTACTTCACAAAAGATTTACCGAGTGTTTTTTTTTTTTTCCTCACTCGCCTTCTACTTTTGCCCGGCCGTGCTGGCATGAACTCTTGAGCCATGAGAAGGCAGAGATTGCGGTAGCTTCCTGATCCCACCCATCCGACGTCTGCGCTGGGGGCGAGTGGTTTAGCACGTGCAGCTGGATTAAACCATTCCATTGGTGCACGAGGACTAGAAGTAAAACTAAGAAACAAGCCTCCCCTCGCCTAGGCTCCGCTTCACGCAAATGGTGTGGGTGACGTAGGATGGAAGCGTAACTCGAGGGTCTTTGACTAAAACAGGTACTGCGATCATTCCACTCCATTGATGCAGATGTCTCTAAACTTCATCTCATCCAGAAGAGACTGGGTAGGGCTAGATATCGCTGTCCGATAACACAATACTAGGTCCACAGACAGGACGGCACCCGGTGATGCTCCACGGTGGAGGGGAGCATCTAAAACGCACACGTGTTCCCTGAAGGCTTCGAGATAGAAGAAAGACAAGGACAAGGTCTTTGTCATTAAAGCAGCAGGAGCAGTGGCATTGCAGTCTGGGAATGGGAGGGGGCACAGCACCCCAATAATAGATGTCATTGATTATCCTAACCAGTAGTGTGGTCCCCAGCACCCTTGCGTTTTCAGTGTCCAGGAGATAAATGGTGCCCCAAGGGTGTGGTGAAAACCCCATGTTATAAAAACCAAGAAGCTGCTTCACTTATAAATGAATGTACTTCGGTGCCACCATCTGCTTTTTTACCAAAAGACTCCATTACATAGAAATCTAAGGAAATATTTAGAACGAAAATCCTAGGATGGTAGATGTTACTGTAAAAAACGAATACCTTTTCATGTGGTGCAAGCCCTTGTGCAGGCGACGTCTGACGTGATATTGTCGCTAGTGTATTGTTTCTTCTTGGGAACCTTTGTACATGCAAAGTCATGTGTTGGTCACAGTGAACTGAATCCCAAAAACCAAATATGCACAAGGGCCCAAATCACTTACCTCCATCCCCTCTATCCAGGGTGAGTGGGAGCCGAGAGCACTGATAAGAGAGGCAGAAGTCTCGAGAGGGCGATACCAGTGCTAATTTGTGCTTGTTGTTTCCGGTGCTGAGCACCAGCACTTATTTTTGAGGGCTGGGGCTTATTCTCCTGCCTCAAGCATTTGAACACAAATAGGAAGGACGGATGAAGGGAAAAACGACAAAGCGTCACAAAGGGAGAAAGTAAAAAACTGCAAGAGTGAGCTGAAGGGGCAGCAACTGGCTGTAAATGGATTAAAGAGGCCAGAGATGGCTTCAGGTTTACGCCGCCTCAGTATTCCATGTTCACACATTTAATTACAGCCGCCGCATGTTTAAGAGGAGGGCTTTGGGCACCGGCACCTTTGTATTTACAAATTAAGCACTGGGCGATACTTGTACAATTTGAACCTGGGGGCCTTTTCTTCCAAAACACCCCAAAACATCTGCCATAATGTGACACTAAAAGAGAACTCCGAATGAGCGTGTGCTTCACGTATCCTTCAGCCAGTCCTTTGTCTAAGGAGCTCACCTCAAGCAAGCAGGTATGTGGGTTATATGCTAACGGAGCGCCATCCTAAGTTTCACACTATTCTAAGAGAATGTCAGAATGATGCTGTGATATGAAGGTCTCACTTCATATGTGGCCATCAGACAATGACAGACCAGACAAGTGTAAGATTTGTCATGCATGTAATTTAAAATGTACAATGTTGTAGTTCATTTCAGTATAAGTAGGTGGTTAGTCCACTTGGTCTTGAGCCCAACACTTTTTGAGTGGGGCGTCCATGACTCTGGCTGGGTTTCAGGATGTGTGGGAGTCTTGGCGAGTTTTCGGACGCCTACTAGGCTGAATTGCTGATAGAACCTTTCGTAAAAACCTTGTCACTCGATGGAGGCAGTGGGACCCATCCCAGTGCTGCGGACAGGAGAAGGGTGTGAACACCGGAGTGTGATTTGACTTGTGAGCTGCTGCATGGGTTTCCCCTCAGAAGTCTTTTGCTAGGATGAATGCTGATGAATTAATGGCATTAAATAGGAACTCACTTTAGATTGCTCCCAAAATTCCCTTATCTATGAAACAAGTTATATGAAACAGCCTGTCAAAGGCATTGCTTTTTGTAAATTCTTGTGCCCCCCTCTGCCAGTCCATGTGGTCATCTCTCCTATCTAAATTCTGAACTGCTGCTTGAGTAAACCTGGAAATTAATAGAAAAACCTATGGTATCTCAATTCTGCACTGATCCGAGTTAAGGAAAATTTGATTTAGGGATGTTTATATGTGAGATTGAAATGAAAATGAATGTTGTGTTCACGCATGATGCATTGTAATAGGTATCAGTGATTTGTGGTCACGTACAAGCTGTTGCCTAAACATTACCCAACTGGAAATCCAGAGTGTAAAACAGATAAGCTCCGAAAGTGGATTCACCTTGCTAAGCATTCAGACTTCAGATATTCTTCCCCGTTTTCTCACATCTAATATTGTGCCCCACCCCTCTTCCAATTCAATAATGATGTGAAAATGTCTTGATGTTCATCTGATAAGGCGCCTCCCAGCAGGTGCGCCCTAATTCCCTGGATGAATCGCCAATGCAGGGCAGCTGCAGCCTGATCTCACCCACCCATTGTCAAGTGGGTGAGCTCTCCAGTCACTCAGTGCCAAGTACTGGACATTTGATCAGTAAATTCTCTATTCTGTAACTATGACATATTCATATACATTTTGAAAACCTCTGCTTATGTGCTATGTTTACTCGAGATTCACAGCCCTCTTCCACCCCTTACTAATGTTCACTCTTATATGTGCCAAGTAAAATAATTTTTACCTTTATAACAAACTTTACATGGTAACCATAAACCGCATGGTGGAAATTAAGACTCATCAAACAAAAGGCAACCATTGGATTCTCTCAGGCCTTCATCTCCCTCATGCCACTAAAGTCTCTCACAGCATCAACTTCCGCTACCTATAGTAACTTCCGAGTAATAATCTGAAGGGGGTTGCCATTGCGCCGAAGTTCGCCCGTGTGTGAGTATGATTTGCCCGTGAGCCCTCGCGCGGACACCCCGGTGACTCCCCCATGATAAAGGCCTTCGATCCAGGGTCACAGCGGGGAGGGCCGCTCCCCACAGCTCAGAGCTCCGTTGCACTTTGGCTCGCTGTCACATCTCTCCTTTCATAGGAGCAGCCGTGAGTTCAGTTTCACCTTTTCCCCAAGAGGGCTGCACAATAGTTGAGCATATTTTCAACAGCACCCCGTTTTCGAGCCATATTTGGCAGTCCATAAAGCGTGCAGTGACTAGCGTAGGAATTAATTGTCACGCATGCTCTCACCAACTGCCGGGGTCTTCATTTTCAAGATATAGAGCAGCCAGTTTAATCAAGGAAAATGCATTTTTGCTGGTTTGAATAAAACAAATGAGCATTTGTTCACTCCGGTTCCGCTTTACATGTGTTCCATTGAGGTTCATTGGCGCCTGAGAATGTGCTCGCCTTCTCTGCCAAGTGGAAGGAGGCTGTGAGTGAACTCATTTACATGTCAATATACATGTGTGTGTCTGTTTTAGTGGATACGTAGACTTTTTTTTTTAATTTTCTGAAACTTTGTCACAGTTTAATTACCTCCACAGTCAAGTCCACTTCGTTTTAAATAAAGCTGTATGTCAATGCATTTTAATATTAAGCAAAATAAAAAAATAAATTTTGCTGATTTCTGATAGGGCTTCTTAAAATGGGCTGCCCTTCAGCATCGAGACCTTCCTCTCACCAGTTCTAAACACCGTGGTTAGCCACAGTAGCGTGGAAAGGGCTACAGTATCGATCATGGCGGCAAACCTCGCTTATGGTTGGCTTCTATATTCTGCACTACATACACTTTGACTAATACTTTTCTATATAGGGCTTCATGAATAATTACTTATTTTCGTACATATTTTTCTTCACTGCCAAGTTTTTTCCATTATCTAGCGCTCTAAATAACCAGTGTTAATACAACTCACTACAATGGTACTCCTTTATCGACACTTAAAACATTAAATGCAGAGTTAGCCCGGCAGAAATTCAAAGAAGTGCTCGTCAGTCTCTCTCTCGCACACACCGAACTACAGTGAAAACTCTTAACTTTGTGGTGGCATTGTATATTGTTTTTTACTCTGTTGGGGGAGGCCAAGGCAGGGACACCTGGAGGCCTCCATATTAGTTATCGATCCAGTTGTTGGTTTTCCTGTCTGCCACAGGATAAAATGTAGACGGGCAGCGACATCGTTATCCCCAGGCCCTGGCCTCAGTCAACTACCTTCTACTCGGCGACCTGAACTTCCACCCCGAGGACCGCCTGACCCAAACACCAGCGCTCTACTTGACAACCTCGCCACCCTCGGCCTCAGACAGCTGGTCTCCACACCCACACACATTGAAGGACATGCACTGGAACCCATCTTCACCTCAAGCGACTGGATCACCATCAAGACCATCTCCACCCCAGACCGGACCGACCACCGCTGCATACACTTCACAATCACTGCACCCAGCAGCCTCACCTGCACCTCCAGGACCCCCCACAGGAAATGGAACGAAATCACCAACGAGCAACTCACCTCATCACTCGCCAAATCCCTCCCTCCCCCCCTGAGGACGCCAACACAGCAGCACGCAATCTCAACGCATGGATCACCGAATGGGCCGATATTCTAGCCCCTCTCCGACTGACATCAGCCAAATGCGTACCTAAGGCCAGCTGGTTCACCACCGAACTCCAAGAATCAAAGCGCACCCGCAGACTTTTAGAGAAAAAATGGAGGAACAGCCAATCCAGTGAAGACCTCGCCTCATTCAGAGCCGCAACCGCTGCCCACCGACGAAAAATCAAGAACGCAAGGAAGGATGCATTCTGGGAGCGTATCAACTCCTCCGCACACAACTCGAAAGAACTCTTCTCAGTCATCGAGTTCACAGATCCCTCCTCCGAAGCTACCAGCATCCGGAGCCCCCTCGGACCTCTGCCTGCACCACATATACATCAGAGCCAGCACATCCATTGCCCCAAGCTTCGTGACACAATCGACTTCGTCAGCATGGGCACCTTCCCCGAGGACTTGAAACACGCCAAAATATGCCCTCTCAGGAAGAAACCTTCGGCTGACCAATCAGAACTAATGAATTTCTGGCTCATCTCGCTGCTACCCTACCCCACCAAAATACTAGAGAAAGCAATCATCGCACAACTATGGAATTTCATTGAGGCCAACAACTCCCTGGAATGCTCCCAGTCCGGCTTCCGCCGCAATCACAGCATGGAGACAGCACTCCTGGCAGCCACTGACGACATCAGATTACTCCTAGACAGCGCCCACACCGCAGCACTCATACTCCTTGACCTCTCAGCAGCTTTTGAGACAGTCTCCCACTGCACTCAGTGCACCAGACTCCACGACACAGGAATCTGTAGAAGAGCCCTGGAATGGATCCACTCCTTCCTCTCTGGGAGGATGCAGAGGGTCAGACTCCAACCCTACACCTCCTGACCCACAGGAGTCAACTGCGTAGCCCCCCAAGGATCCTCACTGAGTCCCACACTGTTCAATGTATACATGGCCCCTCTTGCTGCCATTGTCAGAAGCCACAGTATGAACATCGGCCATATGACGATGACACACAACTCATCATTTCCCTAACCGAAGACCCGGACACGGACAAAAGGAACTTTCACACAGGAAAGGAAGCAGTTGCCACCTGGATGAGAGAAAGCTGCCTCAAGCTCAACTCCGACTAGACCAGAGCTCATCATCTTTGGAAACATCACCACAGCTTGGGATGACTCCCGGTGGCCCACATCCGTCAGCACCCCCGTGCACCGACCGAGCATGCCTGCAACTTAGGAATCATCCTCGACTCTTCCCTATCCATTACCCGCCAGATAAACTCTGTCGCCTCCTCCTGCTGGCACACACTCTGCAAACTCCCAAAGATCTTCAGATGTATCCCAGCAGACTGTCGCAGGACAGTCGCCCACGCTTAGTAACGAGCAGGCTCGACTACGGCAACGTCCTCTATGCCGGCACCTTAACTAGGAACATCAAAAAACTTCAACTCATCCAGAACACCGCCATCAGACTCATTCTGGACCTCTCTCGCCGAGAACACATCTCTCAACTCCTGAAGACCCTTCACTGGCTACTGGTCGAGAAGCGAATCACCTTCAAGTTTCTCACCTACATGTACAAGGCCATACACAATGCAGGACCAGCCTACCTGAACCATTGCGTCTCCTTCTACACCCCCACCAGATCCCTCTGCTCCTTGAGACCCTCACGGGTGAGTAGATGCGCTTTACAAATACTGATTGATTGAATCTGAACCCATTGGAGCCTGGGAATTACAGGACCAACTTGCTTTTGCAGCATCCAAGTAAAATCTTAGAGAGGTATGTAAATAAACACCTTTTGGATTTTTTAAAGAAACATGACATTCTTCATTTCACTCAGACAGGGTTTAGACTGTGTCATGGCACAGAAAAGGCTCTCCTGGCTTCAGTTGGAGACACCAAAAAAATGTTTAGACCAAGGGAGGCGTGGTGCCTGTTATCCTCCTTGACCTCAGTGCCGCCTTTGACACGGTCAGGCACAAGGTCCTCTTGGATAGACTTCAGAGCATGGGTGTGACTGGCTTTGCTCTGGCTTCAATCGTTCCTCAGCAATAGAACTTTTCAAGTATTTGAGGGTGACTACAGATCAGATACCCTGCCTCTCAATTGTGGGGTTCCCCAGGGTTCTTCATTAAGCCCCACCCTTTTTAATGTTTAGATGCGTACTTTGGCTGGGGTCGTCCTTGCATTTGAGATTTCATTAGTTTCATATGCAGACGACACAACTTATTTTTTCTATTAGTCATAAGGTAGATGGCCAAACAGTATCCCTCGGCCCATGTATCACGGCATTGATTAATTGGGTGAACCACTCAGCCTTAAAATTAAATGGTGAGAAAACAGAACTTTTGATTCTGGATAATTCCTCTCCTAATTTGCTAAATCTGGGATGGCCTAGTGTTTTGGGCTCCCAGCCTTCCCCCAAGCCGGCTGTAAAAAGTCAGGGAGTGTGGTTGGATAAAGATTTGACTATGGATACCCAGGCAATAAAGCTCGCCGCTACTTACTATGGGATGTTAAGAGCTCTCAGGAAAGTCCTTCACCTCCTTCCTCCTTTATCAAAAAGGCTAGTGGTTCCGACACTTAACCTTTCACGGCTGGACTATGGAAACGTATTGCACCTGGAGCCCCTAAATGGATAATTAACAAATTACAAGTGATGTAGAACTATGCCTCAAGTCTTCTCTGTAATGTTCTTAGACATCAGTCAGCCAGTCAAGCTCTAAAAATGCTTCATTGGCTACTGGTAGACCAAAGGATCAAATTTAAATCTCTCTGCATTGCACGCAGGTCACTTACCCGGACAGGACCCAAAATTGGGCATGCATGTGTTAGCGCGCCTGGTCCTTAATAAGTAAACTTACAAGGAGCCGCGCATATGTCGATGAACCTTTTGATTCGCATGGAGTATTCTAGCTATGATGTGACCGATGCTTCTCATTAATCAATACACAATTTAATAACCATTAATCAAGTTATTAATCATCAATTAATAATCAACACACCATGACCTTTTAGCCATGAATAACCACAACTCAGTATACATTTAGTAATTATTTCCCTATTTGTTACAATACTAAGTCATGAGATGATTTCAAACTTCTTTCAATTCAAGCAATTCTTCATTAATTCATTAGTAACCACCAATAACAAAAACTAATCAAAATTTGCATCAGAATATATTCAATATCATTAACATAAGTCATCAAAACAAATATGTCAACATAAGTAGAAGAGTTCAGCAAATTAGTCTGTCAATCATTTGTCTCTGTAATTCTATCAGAGTGACAGAGTAGGATACCTCACCTAACTCAGATTAGCATCAGGATGTAGGACTTCATGCAAAAACAATTTAGAACATGAATTTGGAAAACATCTAGCTAAGAGAAAAACTATTAGACAGCGCAGTTTGTATCTAGAAAGAAACAGCACAAAGGTAATTCAGTCACATTGTCATATCTAACTATCCTCATTATGGATCAGCAACAAAGTCAGTCCTCGTCTTCAGGACATCAGTAGATCAGCATTGCATCAGGCTCTCAAAGAGCATAAGCCCAATGACAGAATCTCAAATCTCCTTCCCAATATCGCATCAATTTCAGAATAAGATCTGGTCTCTATCCACTCTGACACGTTGTTATATCAAAATCACCCAGACTATCCCCCAATTCCTAATTGGTCAATTAATCATATGATTTTTCTCTATCCAATAATTTTCGTAACTCAGATCTATGAATTCTATTATTACGCAGTTCTCAGGTTGTTGATTGGTTCACTGTACGATGTCCTCATCATCCGGCTCGTTGGGTATCAAAAATGTTGCATCTTCTTCTCCAGTCAGTGTCTCTATTGTTTGAGTCCTGGGAAAGTACACTCAGAGCGCTTTACACACAGTTCCAATTCCATCATCTCCTGTCCGTCGGTTCATGCAAAGGTTTCAGCTAAGAAAATTTAATTAAACAATAAGCAGTTCATGGTTAGCTCAATTTGTCAGTATCTTTTTCATTGAACGTTAATATTCAGCTTCTGCACGAGGCCTGGCAAAACTAGGCCATGACTTTGGGTAAGTTAAGCCCTGCAATATAATGCAAAACATAAGTTATATCTCTCAATATGACATTTTGCTACATTATTTTAATACATTTTTTTATCTACGTGTAATTTAGTCTTCTTAATACTTTTCATGAACACTGGTGGCCATACTCCAAGGTCACAATTTCAAACGTGCACATTTTCCACATTATTAATTTTTCTACTAAACTCATTATTCAAAATACATATACATCCATTCATAATTTCTAATCAAGACATTTGCGTTAACACATGGATTACCCCTAATAACCCAGCAAGGTCTCTGCATTTCCTCTAATGCCTATTTAGTAAGTGTCCCTGTTGTTCACAGAACCAAGCGAGGTGGTCACTCCTTCCAGTATAATGTTTCCAAGCTTTGGAATTCTATGCCGACTCCTTTGCAGCCTCTGAATTGGTAACGTCATTCCATGAACAGCTCAAGACTTGGTTATCTGCGCAATCCTTCTGAATTCTTTAAGGATGGGGGCTTTTGCCTATCTGCTTTTTTGTTCATTGCTCAGTACACATAAGTGCCTAATAATAATAAAAATGATAACTCTCTTGTTTTCAGGTGTGTTGAAGCATCAATTTAGTTGACACTGGCGCTTTATTTCTTATATTTTCCTTTAGGTGGCCAATTTTAGTATTAACTTTGCTCTCTGTGTTGACTTTATGCACGAGTCCTGAGCGCTTGTTTCCTTATTGCACATTGGCTCTTTGACTCGTCATTAAGTCTGCCATAGAGTGAATTTGTGGGGACCATCTTGGGTGGGAGAGTTTTTTTTTTTTTTTTTTTTTACAGCAGCAGTGGTTTAGTGTTGAAACATGGGTCAAGGGTTTGCACACTATAAAGCACACACATACAGCATATCTGTGCAGTGGGTGGGCCAGCGGGGAATGTTGTCTGATTACATACAACCCTACTAAAGATCTGTAGTATGTTACACAACTACAGTAGGTCTAATTTAGTTTATTATTATTTCACTCTTAGTCACACATTAGGTAAAGAGACCCAGACATTATTTTATCCTTTTCAAGTCCATGTCTCTATCAGCTGAATTTAGAGCACCTGCAGCACAATATTAAACACATTGAATATTTACTGGCTAAGTAAGCACAAATGATAATTTTCTGATCTGGTTGATAACCAGAACAATGCATAAAAGGCCCAGTAGCCAGGATTTTAACTTAATTGAATAATTACAATACATAAGAACCATCTGAAACATAACCGTTGTTTATCCAAAACTTGATTTATAAAAATGTTTTGGTACAGTTATTTAACAAGCTGTGCTAAATTGATTGAGCTGGATTAATTATCATGCTGTGCTAGATTGATCCTTTCCAGCTAGTGAAGTACTAGATCCAAGAAACTCGCCAAGCTCCCAACCATTTGCAAATGCTCCCCCAATTAATTTCTTAACTTATTCATGAATGGTCCTAGCTTCCATACGGTTAGGGTTATAAGGTTTTCCTTTCAATCAGCAACTGCGAGCACAAGCATATTATATGTCACATATATTCTGTTTTGTTGCCACAATATCTATGCTATGTACTAACATTTAATAATGTTTTTAGATTTCCAATCTGCCCTTGTTTCAGCTATAGGTAACAATGAAAGCAAAGTCTCAAAAAAGTTTCTCTTGTTGTAGGTTTAATATGCTTATGTAAGTATGGCTGGGTCGCCATACTTGTAAATGAGGACATCAGTGTATTGTTCCCTTTGAGAATCTACAGTTGATTGCTGCTCAGGCTTGTAAATGAGGACAGCAGTGTGTTGTTCCTTTTGAGAATCTACAGTTGATTGCTGCTCAAGCTTGTAAATGAGGACATCAGTGTATTGTTCCCTTTGAGAATCTACAGTTGATTGCTGTGTTCCCCATGTGAGAGTTGTTTGCATTTCTCATTTGCCCTGTGTTTAAATAGTTTATATTTCCTCAGTCTGCAGGCATTTCCAGTTTATGTAAAATCCGGTTAACATTGTTAAGGCTATGGAATATGTTAGCAGAGGGCTTATTCAAGTTGATAAAAATGCTTCATAAGAATATCGCAAGAAGTGGCAATAATTTCAAGATTTCAAATCAATTATACATCCCCGCATTTAGTGGTCCCAACTGAAGTCCTATTTGACCTACTGGACTGGAGACCAAATAAAAACCTTAGTGCTTATTTCATTATTGTTTCCAGACCCTCATTTAATTTGTTCAAGCATAAAATAGCTCCGTAGGTCATCAGTGGAATAAGCTGGTTTAAAAAAAAAAAAAAAAGTAAGAATTTTTGTAGTAGAGCCTCCCTAGTTAAAATTGAAGATGGGACACTTTATGTATTACTGCCTTAAGGTGACAGCTATGATTGTTGCTCCTGTGTTGCCCCACACTTTTAAATACTGATTTGAAGAGGTAAATAGACTTGGGGTCTGATTTAGGGTTTGTTGGATGAGTACTCAGTCACAAATGTAAAGGACATCATGTCCCCATTATCAAAAGTGCTATAGCATATAACACACCTGTAATTAAGCAGCCAGCATAACCATCAAGTATGTGACGAAGCAACCCATCCACCAACCCCTTGGTCAGGCCATTCGTTTTTTCACAGAGACCTGACTGCATGACGAGTCTGGTCCTGATTTTGCCATAGCTGTCCTTCTGGATAACAAATTATTCTCTTTTAATATATTCTCTGTGTCAGTAATTTAAAAAAAAATACATCAACATGTTTTTAGTTGAGAAATCAAACCCATTCTATGATGAAATTCTTGTGAATCAAGTCCAATTTCTAATAATGTTTATTTATTGTTAATGTAGAGGCCACCCACTCCCTCAGTGTATTTTCTAAAAAGATTTTTTTAGGTTGCAAATTTATTGGTGATAAAAGTGACAAATGGGTAGTTGTAGGTCATTTTAATGTCCTTGCAGTTATTATACATGAAAAGGAGCAAACCAACTACTTGATTATTTTGATAATTTGGTGCTCTCTCAGTAGCATATTCGTACTGCTGGGCATACAGTTGAGACAATATATTCTCCTACAACTTTAGTTGAACTCAAGAATGTCTACTGGTGGTGTGGACTGATTAAAGTCTGATTACCTTTATGATACATGTGTATTTGTGGAAGCCCAAACGTATGTTCGTCAGCAAACAAATGTTGATGACACTTTGAAATTAGCATGGTACCACCAAGGCTCATAAAGGGTAATGAGAATCTTTGACCATTAGTTGATATATGCAAATGACAGAAGAGTTATTTTAGAAATGTTTTTGAACTTTTTAGTAGATACATTCATGATTACAGTCACATATAGACTTTTTTATAATGATATCAAGTGCAAGGACAATTGGTACGTGAATGAGTTTAAACTTGAGAAATTAAAGGTGACACAAGCATGATAACGATGGAGGAGATCTTATAAAAATGACACTTGTTTAGACTATACAAATTAAATGAAGATGTATAAAAGTGTTTTGACACCAACCAAATTGTAATATTTTGGAAGCATAATAAAAGCTGCAGTCAGTGTTCCAAAAAACGTTTTTCAAGTTGTCTTATCAATCCTGGCTGACTATTTCCACCAAATAATGCTTTGCAAGGCTTATTTGATAATTTGACAGGATATTTCATTCAGAAAATAGCACCAATTCATGACTTTGCGAATTCCCAATCTGAACTCCTGTGGTATGAGTCCCAACATCAGGATATCATAACTAGAAGAATGAATGCGTCATGTATTCTATGACCTTTTAGATAAGTCGAAGAGGGGAATCCTCTGTTTAATGAACTCAATCCTGGTTCCCCAGATGACAAGTTAAAGCCCTCAAAATAACTCAATGGTGAAACTTGCTTTCATTAGCTTGGGAAGTTAAGAAAGATCTTGCTTAGTCCCTCGAGATCTTCATGCCTACGTAGTTAACACAACCATTAACCCTTTAGCTGCTAACACCTAAACATCCCTCCTCCACTCCCAGTGCTAAGACTTTCTTTGATGTTTAGGTACTAGTGCTTCATATGTTTAATTTCTTACACAAAAGGTATCCAGGCCACGTTTGTATACATTATTTTGCCCACATATTGGAGATTCTAAAGGTACCCAGGGTTTCTGCATTCACCTGGAGGAAATTGATAAAATAACCAAACTAAAGCAATTTTGGGGGGGGAGCAGGAGGAAGTGCTGTGTAAGAAAGTGTATTTTCTAATTAAAAATTATAGCTATAAAATGTTTCCTCTGCTAAGATCACCATCTCCCCAGCTTCCAGGAATGAGGGTTGTCAAAAAATTAGGTTTTGTATTTTTCTAATCTATTTTTCATGTGTTTTCAACCTACTTGATTTGCATTTTGTGGTGGAAATGGGTGTGAAATCCATGAGTGAACCCAGAAAATTATATATTTGTGAAAGGAATTCCAAATTAGGCAAGTAGGCATTTATGTATATTGCTCATGGTTTTGCTAAAGAAACTAATTGTTGAAAAAACAAAATAATGAAAATATGTAGGAAAAATAGCAATTGGTGACAGCATTTATCTGTAATATTTTGCCCCAATGGCTGATTTTCAAAAGTTTTATACCATTTCATCTGCCCAACTCTTGTGTTTTCAGAGATATATGTTGATCATTCAAAAACATGATACCTATGCAACAATTAAGCTGCAGACTCTAATGATATTACAGTGTATGGTCATAATATAGAAATAGCGGTTATCTGTACAACTCTAAATATAGGTTTAACTATGCTCTTTAATGATTCAGAGGGCATTTTGCTGTGTGTTCTGTCTTACATACTGATTTACAATTAGAAGTAAAAAATGAAGGGAAATTTAACTGGCAGTAACAAATATTCCTCTATAATGTGTTCCACTGGGTAAGCCTATTGCTTGGAACTAGAAAGGATCCAAAAGGCACTGTGAAGATATCACATTTTCTCCATGACTGGGGTGTGGAATTAAATAAAATATCGACTTGTTCATGGAACAGGTTGCTTCTTAAATCTACTTGTCCTATAAAAAAATCTTCTTGTCCCTTGGGTGCAATGTAGTGTGGCGACAAAGTATGGCAGGAATCTCATTATGTAAGAGCTCTGATAATAGCCTCTCTGATTATGCTAGGGCTACCACTAGCAATTTAAATCCCTACCATAGCACCTTCTTTATTTAGCCACCTTTCCGCAGATCTACATACTGGGGCTGAAGGAAGCATTAAGAAATAGTGCAAGGGCTGGAATGCCTTTGAGTTTGCAAACCTACTAACCTGCATATTTTAAGGATTTTCACCAGCTCTTCTCTAGTCTTTTCCCATAATAATAAAGGTTGGAAAATTACTCCTGACAATGGGAGAAGTAAAAGTTCTTCCAGAGTTGGGAAAAAAAGTGGTTGGATGGAAAGCAAACTTGTAAACGCTCAATAGATTTTCACATGAGCAAATCTACACATGCATATTTGCTTGTTCTAAAATCCAGATCACAAATATTTTCTAGGAATATAATTTCCTGGTCTACTCCTGTAAGTTCTTGTGAATTCATGAAAGCCACTAATTCAAAGACATATACCATGGCTGCACCTTTGTGACTTTCTTTAAGAATTGGGTCCCTAATTACTTTTGGCGTTAACAGAGAGTTTGTTTTTATTAAACTTCTATTTCTCTCTCTATCTACTGGCTGGCTTTACTGTGAGTGATCTCATTCTGCTCTTCCACAAGGACCATATTGGCATGCAAAGTAGTTCTGTTCAGTGCCAGGAACTATTGTGGCAATCAGTTGTGTAATGAAACTGGAGGAAGCCCCCCTGCATAGAACATGGAGCACCCCCCCGCACCACCCCTGACTCACTCAGTGCAGGTGCTGTGCTGAGGGGGGCTGCAGGTCCATTCTTATGCCACTGGTGGCAATGTGTGCTTTTTGAGACCATTTTTCTTCTTTTTTCCAGTGTTTGTTACAATGGTGAGGGTCTGGCAACTCCCACAACAATAAAGTGTTACAAAAGCCTCACAACAAGACGCGCATTGACGAAACCAAAAGACTCAAGAAAACATGTTAGATTGTTTGGCTTTGTCAGTGCTTGTTTATTTTCATGCTTCCCATAATCTTTTTGAAAATAGTTGCACATGGTTACACTGATTTTTCCATTAGGGATATGTTGTTTTTAGAAATATTGGCATGCATCAACACATTTTACTAAATGATGCTTCAAAGAAATAACACCTAAAATGTCATAGTAGTGAAATGTTTTTTTCCCCTTTGCATTTTCTTCTGAACATTTTATTTTGAAAGCAAAGCATCCTCACTCTTGCTTACAAGCTTCTGTAAACATCTGCATCTAATCAGAGAGCGTTCTGGGAGCATTATACTTAGCCTCATATTGTTAAACTTTTCGAACGTGTGTACACTTTTTTTTTTTTTTTACTGGAACCACTGTCAGTAGTGCAGTGTGACCTTAAAATGTTTATTTACAGCACTCACCCTAATAATTAAGTATTTTCATTAATCAACCACAAATACAAAGTTGAACAGCATTAACATATGGACACACATATTACCTCAACTGCAGGCAGTTCCCTTCTCTATAAACAAGCAGCCAACGGGTTTGTGCTACAGGGGGTTGGGCCTACTTGTCCAAGGGACAAAATAAACAAAAAAACGTGTTGCCCTTGACCTCAAACAATATGTCCCGGTGTCTGGCGATAGGAATTCCACATCTCTGCCATGAACAGTAGCACAGTTAGGCTATGTGCATAACTTCAGAATCTGGACTCGGGGTCAGTTGCCACCCAGTAAAAACTCAAACATTTCTGAAAACTAGACACTCAGGGGAGTACAGTAGTGTTATTTGTACATATTCCAGTTTCCCAGAATGCCCTGCAAACCTCTTTGTTTAATATTATTTTCTCTTGTGTAGTGGCTTTCTGTCTCCCTGTAAGTGGGGAGTGCCATGGGTAACAAAAAGACTTGAATTTTTGTTAAAATGGTGGAAGCACATGCCCTTGACTGGGGCTGTCCTCCCTCTCTGATGTATACTGAGCGAATCCTGTGGCTGTCTCCAAGCATGACTCCACTATGTAGAGCTACAGCTGAAAAGGGGACATTGCCTCTTTACAGCAGTTCCTCATCTATGCTGATAGGTGCCCGTGGGCAGATTTATGTCCCCGAGCACTGATCAAAGTTAAAATGTACCACACCTAATGGTGCCTTCTGCTTTCACTTTGCTTACTGTGACATCAATGTGCTGTGCATCACAATAGCAACAAAAAAACCTCTGTATGCGAGGGAACATTTCCCCTCATGTCCTGATTTTCTTTATTGGTGCTGCTGATGAAGCGGCTGATTCCAGACTTGATTATGTAAATGCTTGCTAACTAGGCCTTCCAGCAAAAATCATTGTACAAACTACAGAGGGTACAAAATCAGGCAGTTAGGATCATCATGAATCTCAGCATAAGTGAACATGTATTGGAAGCTTGCTATGCTTTACATTTTTTACCTGTAGAAAAACATATTCAGTAAAGGCTTCTCCTGCCTAGTGTACTATAGGAAAGGTCCCATACTTTTTGCTTTGTTTCGAAGGTGTCCTCATGTAGATCTTAGGTCTAGCAACTTGCCATTATTGAACATCCCTTCATCAATAAATATCTAATGGGTGGCAGAATGTTTCCTGTCTAGCACCAATTTTCCTCTATCTAATACTTCTAAGGAGAACAATTTGTCCCGTTGGAAGACTCTGAAAACCTATTTATTCTGTAGGTACATTCCTTAATGGGCCCACTCTTTCAGTGTCAGCACGGTGAAGCCTTGTTAGGAACGTTGGCGCTTCATGAATACTGCATTCATTCATATACAGTGTAATGCAGATGTATAAAGTGTAATATGCTATTCGTTACCATTGTCGACTGTGGGGAGCAGCCACGACTCAGTTGAACGGCTAGCAATACCCCTTATGATCAGTTCTGAAAGTCCATCGAAAAAGTATTTTTTGTTTTTTTAATAGCTTTGCCACCATTCAGAAATGCACAAAACTTCCAAATAAAAACGTTTATCCATTCAGGTTTAGCATTCCAAGGTCATGGAGCTCTATTAATTGAGAGTCAAAAAAGGGGCATTTAATAGAACTGTAATTTCCCCTTTTAAAACCAAGTACCTTAACTCTGAAGTACATAAAAAATGGCTGAATGGAATAACACCAGGCTTTACATGAAAGTGGAACGTTACTGAAGGATGTGATTTTCATAATCTTTTCTTCTTTTCCGTGAACCCATTGTTGAATCTGTGGAACTGAGTCTCTGATTGTCTGATGCAACCTGAAGAAACATGCTGTGGCTGCTGCGTCCGCACGTTCTGAAAGTAAGAAAGCAACGAAACGACAATTAGAGGGGAAGAAGCTGGCAGACTTAGTACACCCTGAACCCCGGGCCCAAAAATCAAAATGAAAAAAAAAAATATTTTGTGATAGAATTGGGAAATCGGACTCAGAAATCGAGGCACTCACCACATTGCCTTTGCATGCATGAAACTGCAAGCTTGAGGGCCTGCCAACTGTAGCAAGCTGTCTCGGACCCTCGTGGAACCTATAGAAGGGCCCCAAACTTGACAGGATGTCCAACAAAGGACCAGGACCCTCTTGAGGTGTACAAACCCAGGGACCATAGTCTCTATGACAAAATTGAAAGATGAAGGCCCACAGTTGACCACCAACAAAGGGTTGAGCCAGGTCTGGTTGTAAACCAGGCTATACACAGTGAGGTTGTCTGCCCTCCGAACGATAGGCCCAGGGCTTTGCCAAAAGCCACCTTATGTGGCAAAACCCTGCTATGGGGGTTGCAGCTCACACTGTGTTGGGAGGAGGACCTGTATCCAACCCCACCAGCACAGGACTGAAGGCAGTATGCAGAAACGTGGCTGCCCAACCCTTGACAGCCATGTACAATTGTGATTGGCACAGGCCCGGGCCTTAGGCCACCCACTGCCGCTGTGCCTGACAGGTTTTGCTGCCCATGGAAGAAGGTGTGTAGGGTCTGGCAGAGAGCCAGGCGCCTGTGTCCATCTCCTGCTGTGCTCTGTCTAAGCATGTTTGGCCATAGGCCATGTGCAGTAGAGGTTTGCCTTCTGTAGTGGGTTAAGCAGATACCAAACCCATAGGAATACACAGAAACATACATATACACATAGAAAAAACACTCGTAGTTTTCTATTCTTTTTTTAAACCATAAACATGGGCTCTTAGAAGAACCCCTTTTTTGTGTTTCGAAATGATATTTATTTGTTTTTTATTATTTTATTGGAAAACAAAATTAAATCAGTCCTAGTTTCAGGACATTAATGCTTCAGAAAAAAATGAAAAAATGGGAAAAATAACTGAGTTAATTGAAGAACAATTTCTTGCATGACTGCTTATGCGCTAGGACCTGGTTCAGATAAGTATTCCGGTTCTGTTCTGTATGTTAAGACACCATTCCACATACCAAGCAGTGTAATCCCTCTGTTTTGAAGCAGGGATCAATAATTTCCTGCTTCTTCTGTTACATGTGTTAAGGCAGCCTCTCCACGGTGTAGAAGCTCCGCCCAGCCGCAGTAACGCCCACCCCTTGGATTTGAGTGCACCAGGCAAGTGTGCATCCTAGGCTTCCATTCATGGAAGAAGGGTGCGGGAGTGAGAGACCGCAGTTACCGCACGCACATATCAGGGCACAGAAAGGCTGTAGAGAGATGTGTGTGGGTGTGGTAGTGCAAAAGAGCCCACAACATCAGGCCTCACGAACCGCAGCAGACAGATGTGTGTGTGCGGTCTGAGACCATAAACATTTCAACTGGCTTGTTATCTGAGAATAAATACCTTTCGGCCACAACTTCCAGTAATGTTCTCTGGACCAGACAGCTTCATGTTCCCTTTTGTTTCTGTTTGCACTAATATGGATTTGCTTTTGTTTATGATGGGTTTACATTTCTTGTTAGAAACTTGGGATTACAGATAATTGCAGGTGAACAACTGCAAAAGTGAATTTAAATTGGATAAACTTAGAAGACCATCAACATTAGCGTATTTGTATGGATAGGTACCTGGGCAGCGCAAACCTAGGTAGGGAGCACCTGAGCGTATATGAGCCCAAACCTCTCGCCCTCCTTCTTTCCTTGCCCTGTCAGGTGCTGCAAAGGACGAAGGTTTCAATGATTGCTGGAGGGGATCATAAGTCCTGTCCAGCCCTTGTAAACATATTGTAAGGATGAATAGATGGGTAGGTAACATTATTTCTTTATGGGAATGGTGCCTCTGAGCATCCCTCAGATGGCACACCAATGCCCGGGCTCCAAGAAGGACACCCTTGAACGCTACTCTTCTCTTTTATTTAATTGAAGGGCGCTTGGCATTGCCAACATCGGAGAAGGCGTGACCTGGTTGGTAAAGCTATGGGTGTGGCTGCAGGTGGCACGAGTTCACACCCTACCTTTGTTCCCTATAATCCCCTGCAAGCCGTCTCCCTGTGCACGGGTATAATGAAATCACTTATATAACATAGTACTCTTCACTGAAACAGGCACACCCAGGGCATCCACATGTCTAAAGTTCTGCAATCCTTTTCATGGATTCAGCATTTTGTCAGTACACCTAACAGTTCATTGTTCTAGTTCAAGTACTGAATTGAGGAATACATGGGTTTTTTCTTGCTTGTTTTTCGTTTGGCTGGATTCTCGCATGAGTTTTTCATGGGGCCTTTCTCAACGCAGTGTCATGCACATGTGATGGCTTCTACGCGAACCCCTACAGAGTGCAGAGCCTTACCCATGAGCAGGACTGCATCTGTTGTGGCGGCCATTTCCGTGATGTGGCTGAGGAAAGGTGACCGGACACGTACACAGGGGGCCTTGGCGAAAGATCATCAATTCTGCAGTTTCCTCTTATGCTTGAAGTGAGAAGCCACTTCAACAACAACCTTGTGCTGCGTAGCTATGCAGCCAGGCAATCAGTCAGTGTCAGTAACCAGGCCTTTAAGGGTATTGCTGTAATCCGAGGTCATGGGTTGCACATTTAGGCCACAACTCCCAGTAATGTTCTCTGGACCAGGGAGATTTGCAGTCAGGAAAGGTGCTCTCCTGCTCCACACTGCTCGCATTTCATTTTCTTTGTGCCTGGTATTTGTGTGAACCTGATCTTCTGCATGACTCACCGGAGCTTTCAAAGTCTCAAAGAACAGCTTAGAATGATGTTTGTTTTTCCATGAAATATTGCTTTGTGCTGCTCTGTAAGACGGTATAAAATGTCCAGAACCGAAACTGTTGGCAGCTGGGTCTTCTGTTTCAGTGTCATTCGTCAGGAAGCCACAAGCAGCTCTGGTCATTAAGAATGTTGTGCCAAATGGGACTACTGGCCTGCGTCTCACTAGTGGCATGAATCCATTCTCATAGCTGCCCTGCTCACATCTTATGAGGAGGTCTGGAATGGTGGTGTCACTGGTGGCTGCATCCATCATCTCATCCTGTGTGCCAGGGTACTGTTAGCTTCTTAAAGAAAAACTTTACTTCCAATGCTATGCTTCTGATTTCCAATGGCATTCTATGTTCAAGGTTAAAAAACACTATCTGCAGGTTATAAAGTAAAGTCGTGTTAATGACCCTAGGACAATGGAAGGACCATCCATTGGTCTGGGTCCACCATAGTCCTGTAATAATTTGTTTGAGATTTTGTCATGTTTGACTTGTTACTCACTGCGAATGTGACTCTGCCCATTTGCAGAATTTCTTTTATTCGGTGGGATGACTTGAGAATTCCAAAGGTCGGTCCTTAATCTTTTGTGCGTGGATGGAGGATGTCGATTCACCAAAATGCCAGGGGTGGCGGAAGTGACATCACACATCCTTTCACTCTAATGACATCACAGAAGTGACATAATCCTAACCTGTGACCCTGAATCTTCACACAAAGTGATGTCACATGATCTTGATTAGATCACAAATATTTACATTACTGAAATTCCATAATAGCTACATGATTACTATAACAACATAAAGGTCTATTTTAGAGCCCATCATTATTAGGACCTTAATATGATATGGTAGGGGGACCTTATTCCCTTCTCGTTGCATTAAATGAAAAATAATGTGTTCACCTGAAAAGTATAGTGTCACAAAACACCAAACGGTACTGGTAGTCTAACTTATTTTATGGTATTATTCAAAAACATAATTTTTCACCAAAATGAAATGCAGCAACAACTTGTTTACAAATGTGCTTTTTTCATGGGTGCCCCCTTAGGCTGTAATTGACATACAACATGCCAGTGCCAGATTTTGCCGTTAGTGCTCTCCATATACTATGGGTGACTATTTTGTAAGAAAAATTATTTCTAGTGTCTTAGGGTCAGCATTTTGTTTGCCTTTTCCCCCCATTATGCCACCATTGTCCTCCCTTATGCCAAGAACAACGCCTGTGTGCCAGCACTAGCCTTTTGCCATGGGTGCCTTATAAACCAAGAATTATGTTCAGAATGAAATAGCCAACTGCAGGCTTGCAAGCATAACATCACATTCTCTCTCAAGCTTACTTGTATTCACTCACTCACACTCATTTTCACTCAAACGTATTCATGCTCACTCACTTGACTCCCCAGACTCATTTATAAATTCTCACTCACACTCTCCTACTCAGTGTTACTCTTACTTATGCGTTCTTTCTCACTTAGTCTCACTGACACATTCATGTGCCTTGAATCTCTCATTCATATCCTCTTGTACTCTCTCACACTCCCTTGTTCTCTCTCATTCAACCATTTTCTTTTATTTTCACTCATTCTGACATTCATCCTAACTCCATTAAGTTCACTCACGCTCATTCACATTCATTCTCATACGCACTCCCTTTCTGAGGCGTGCACCCCCATTTCTGTTTCTGTTTAGCATCAGTGGCAGTGGACATAAATTAAGTGGTGGGGCAGGTGGAGAGGGCAGGGGGGAGCGCAATGTGGGGGTTGTGCGGGGGAGTGAGAGGGAGGAGCACGGGGTTATAAAAAAAAAAACTTACCTGGTGCTGCTGGTTGCCTCACCCTCCTCTGCTTCTTGGTCCCTGCATCAAAGGCTCCCTGTGCATTCCCTGTGCTGCTCTCATGCTATTACCTAGCATGAGATCAGCATAGGGATTGGGCTTGTTTGCCGCCCATTCAGGGAGTCTGTGCTGTTTCTCCAACCCAGCTGTTAAATACAGCTGAGTTGGAGAAACCTAACTGCGCATGTCTGTTTGGCTGGCCTAGAATAGCTGGCCAAACAGACATGTGCATTTAAGGGCACACTTCACACCCCCTCCATCCCTCCCATCACCACCTGCCTCCACCCCCCAGCACAGGCTGGCTCAGCCAGCAGCAGTAAAATAATACAATAGTGAAGTATTGGTTTATGTTTCTGCTGCTGGCTCTAAGCCAGCGGGGTGATACTCCTCTGCTATTGTGGGGAAGCCGCAGCTGTTCAGCAGGGTTTCAGAGTGCTGTACAAAAGACGGGTGTGACAACTCAGGCAGGAGTCAACAATCTATTGACTGTAGAACAGAACAAAGCAACATAATATTTGCAGTATGGTGTTTGTTAGAGATTTAAAGATAGGTTTGGTACAAAGGTATATATACGGAAGGCAATGGCTATTGAATTTATTAAAAAATTTGAATTTGCAGAGGAGTACTTTACAAAGAGAGATAAATTATTTGATGATCCATTAACCAAAGGGCATGAACGAGCAAATGTTTCACAGTTTTAAAGTTAGCAGGGAAACAACATAAGTTCTGTGATATCAACAGCAAGTGAGGTAACGAGTCTAAGGGAGACAAGATGTACAGATGTGAAAAGGGATACATCCTGACGGCCAGTAAGTAAGGTAGAAGTGAAAATCACAAGAATAAATATATATATAAATAACACAGCAACATGTATAGCAGAGCTGGCCATAGAAGTAGCTACTTATGCAGAATATAGGACTTGAGTGCCAATAGCGTACAAGTACGAAAGCCATAGAATTAAATATGTATGTATAATAGTGGAATTTGGATAAGGTCCCACTGGTCATATAATTGGAGCTTGTAAACAAAAAGAAAAATTAATTCTTTAAGTAGGAGTAAATGAGTGGCATTAAAAGAGCATAGAACCTAGGAGTTGGCGGGAGGTATTAAGGCTGCAACACCAGTAATTAATCATGTGGGTAACTTAAAAATAAAATGTTAAAAACAGCGAAGTAAAGGTGATCCAGTTAGGAGCATAAAGGTTCCTGCTATAAGGTAGACAGGGCTAAATGTTATTCCATTAACAGATTTTCAGCAGGAGAATTTAATGCTTTGAAATAAGGGGACATTTGTGGAGAGGTAGAGTCTCAGTACTATTGGGGCATTGTCAGAAAATGATCTCCTTAGGATTTATTCCTGAACTAAGGAGTGGAGAGAGGTCTTGTTATTTTTGCTGTGAAGAAGACAAGAGCCTATAGAAAATAAAAGTTTCTGGGCAAGGTATTTTGGAGCTTGGTGCTTCAAGGCATTGAAGAAAAGGAAGGCAGTTCTCACGGTGCAGCATTCCTTGAATGGGATCCATTTAAAGTACACAAGTGCAGGGGGGATATTTTCCCATTGTTCTATTAGTGAGGAACCTGGCAGTAGCATGCAGCACTTCTCTGAGAGGGGCCAGCCTGTTTTTTGGTTGGCCAGTGAGAAGGCAGGATCCATAGAGCGGACAAGATAACCAGGACCGCCATTGCCAGTTTCATACCCTGGAAGGAGCAAATGTGTTTGAGCGTCTTAAGTTTCTACAGGTGGAATCTGGCTATTAGCGATGACTTCAATGGGGCTTTAAAGAGTGAGGCTGCAGTCAAGAAATCCCAGCAGTTTAGCAGAGGCGTTAAGTTGTGGGTGATATCTGACAATTTTAGGCATTCAGGCTAGAGCTCAGTGGCAAGTATAGGGTTTAAGTGTGAGAAGGAGAAATTCAATCTTGAGCGCATTGCTCTTGAGATACTTTTGTTCCGTCCTTTTGTGAATGCACTGAACTGAGGATTTTAGCTTGACTATAGATGCAGGGCAATCAGGTCTGAGGTAGATCTGAGTATCATCAGCATATTTTTGAAAGGAGGCACCAAGACTCTCACAGTTAACCAAGTGATTCTACATAGATATTAAAGGGAACTAGCGTTTGAAATAAACTCTGAGGCAAACCAGGTATAATGTAGAAAGGACTGAATAAGTATTACCAATTTTGACCATTTGTGAAGGTCCAGAAGAATAAGAGAGGTAAAGTATTAGGCCATTCTCTCCGAGGTGCAGCATGTGTTTCAATGTACCCAGCAGAATTTGATGGTAAATTGTATTCAAAGCTGTGGTAAAATCTAGGAGGAGACTGAGGCAGAAGTGGCCTTAATAGAAAGTGTGAAGGATGTTCTCAATAACACTGAGATTTGCAGATTCCATTCTCTGTTTTTCCCCAAAGCCCGATTTGAACATTCCATACAGATTATTCTCTTGGATCTGTTTTATTAACTGAGAGAAAATGTATTTTTTAATACCCTTTTCCAGAAAAGAGGGTGTAGAGGGTTGGTAATAGTTTTCTACACTGGTTGGGGTTAGATTTTGTTAGGAGGGGTTTTACAAGCACATTTCTAAGGCAGTTTTGTACAGTGCAATTTTGCAGAGACAAAATAATGGGGGGAAATTAGTGAGGACAGATGTCCGGAAAAAAATCAGCAATGGAGTGGGGGGATAAGGTCAGCAAAGTAAGAGATGGGATTGATATCAGATGCAGCTGAGAATGGTTTGTTCAAAAATAATGGAGATTGAGTTCACCGTGGAGAATGGTTTATTGTTCTAAAATGCATCAGTGTCAGGTGGAAGGATGTTTGGTGGTTGTGGGAAGTGAGACTCGAGCGATTGACCATGTTGAAAGAGATTCTGTTAGAAATGACATTGTTGCTTGATTTTGTTGAGTTAATAGGTGACAGATGAAGGCAGCCACTTGTTAATTTGATAAGCATTTGGTCCAGAGAGGAAAGTTTCTGTGGTTTTCTACCCAGTGAATTTGAACAGATCCATTCATGGAATGAATTAATTTAAGAGCTGAGATTACAAGCTTTGACGAGAGAATAGATGATTCATAGCTTTTGTTTTTCCATTTGAGCTGAGAGATTGGCAGATGAGATTCTGTCATTCTCTATACTCTTTCAGCTCCTCTACCAGCTTTTTTGAGGCTATTGCTGGTTGAAAGTCAACTATTGGTATTATTTATTTTGCATAAGGTGTTCCTGGAGATGTGGGTTGTATGGAAGCTGTTAGACCTGTCAGCCGTACAGTGGTCTCCCCCCAAATGTTTTGCCTACTTGCCTTATCTTTTTGTTGGCCTTAGGACTCTGAGCACTTTTACCGCTAAAGTGCATGTGCTTCTCCCCTAAACATGTTAACATTGGTGTATACAGAATTGCCATATTGAATGTACTTGTAAATCCATTGTAAAGTGGTATACCTTATACCCAGGGATGTAAATTAAATGCTGCTAGTGGGCCTGCAGCACTGCTTGTGCCACCCACAGAAACATGTCTCAGGCCTGCCACTGCAGAACCTATGTGTGCAGTTTTACTGTCACTTTGACTTCACATTTAAAACATTTTTCCAAGCACTAAACTCTTTTATTTCACGTCACCCATTAGGTAGGCCCTAGGGCAGGGTGCTGTGTAAGTAAAAGGTAGGGCACTGACTTTTAAGTTTTGCATGTCCTAGTAGTGAAAAACACCTACATTTTGTATCACTACTTTGAGGCCTACTCCTCTCATAGGTTAATCTTCGGAATTCTTTAATACACTTTTAAGCTGTAGGTCCTGATTAGAAAGGAGTATCAATGTCATGTTTCATATCATTGGAATGGTAATGGTAAATCCTCTTTACTGGTAAAGTTGAATTTAACTTTACTATTTTAGAAAAGCCATTTGTAGAGAGTGGGCATTTTTTAGCTCTTACAGTTCTGTGTGCCTACATCCAGTCTCCAATACATGTCTGGGATGGGTGGCAGCTATACTTTGGGCATTCCCTCTAGACAGCCACACACACACAGGAAGATTGGGTGTGTCTGAGCACTCATCTGTATTCTGATGGCTCTTCCTTGGCAGGAATGGGGAGGGCCTGGCACTTACACCTGCATAGGCGGTGTCTGTCCCCACACAAAGGACTGATCACTCCCTTCTGGTAGTCTGGAGCCAGAGCTAAGAGGAAAAGACTTCTGTGCACTTCAAAGACCCCTTTTCCAGGTCACTCCCACTTCAATGGCACAACTGGGTATATGTATTCTCTCTTACCCCACAGATTCTTCTGGACCTACAACTGGACTCTGGTAGAAGATTTTCTGTGCTGCATCAAGGTAGTCACTCTGCTGGACTGCTGACCTGGAAGGGCTTCTTTTCTGCTGTGCTTCCTTGCTGCTGTGCTACCCTGCTGAGGGAGAGCTGGACTCTGCCTTGCCACTGAAATGATCTCCAAGGGCCTGCTGGCTTGCCTCCTGTTGCCTGAGACTCAAAGATATCAGGGATGCCCCTGTGCCTGGTTCACTGGAAGTGAACCCAGATACTTGCAACAGTGAAATTGACGCATCTCCTGCCTGCTGGAAGTGGCAACTGTTGCATCGAAAATCTGCTCATTGCATTTGTGGCCCAAGCAGCATCTCTGGAACCGCCACATCCCCTGCCTGCTAAAAGTAGCACCTGACGATTCAGCATTGACGAAGCACTGAAACCACATCACCGCCATCACTGAAGGACGGTTGATGCATCCCTTTGGCAGCCTGGGGAAAACTGGTGCATCTGCTTTGGAATCAATGTGTCATGGCTTTGGCGCTCGTCTTTGTAAACCAACGCATCGCCATCAGCGCCTTGAGACCCTCATGAATAATAAGCTGCGCTATATAAATCTACATTTCATTTTCATTTCATCAACACAGGTGAACAATCAATTTATCTCTCAACTGCGGGAGTGACATCAATGCATCTACCTACTCTTCAACCCTGCATTTTGTGTTTGCGACCAGGATCAAGGTACTCTGTTCCCTGGCCCTGCGTGGTTTCTGTACTGGGTTCGCACTCATTGCGGTTGGCTACTGTTGACTTTGCCCTAGTCCAGCAGGATCTCAAGTAACCCCTAAAAGTGCTATTTGGTTCTTAGCACTCTTTTTACACGTATTCTTCTAAAATGCATTACTCAATTTCTACTCATTTGATTTTTGATGTTTTGGTCTTGTTATTTATAAAACTATTGTGTATTTTTCTAATCTGGTGTGGAGACTTTTTGTGGTGATTTCACTGTGTTACTGTGTGTGTGTGTGTTATGCAAATACTTTACACATTGTCTCTTTAGATAAGCCTAACTGCTCTTCACCAGCGCCTATACTATCTACTGAAGAAGTCCAATTTTTTACACTTCTGAACACGTTCATTTGCACGCTAAATTCCTCCTCCATTTGCATTACACTCCTTTGACTGCCTGAATATTGAGAGTTAGGTTGAGTTCAGAGTCCTCATATGTCCACCTTTCTGGTGTAGTGGACAACAATGTCTGAATAGGCTGGGTTAACATACTCCCTGTTTGTCCACCTTCCATACCACTTCTAACCCACCCTTTGATGAGCAAAGTTGGAAAGAAGAACTATTTGAAACAGCTTTCCATCTCACCATTTGATCACCGTATTAAACTTTCTGATATTTAAAACATTCATCATAGCACTTCTTCCACCAGCTTTTACTTCCGAAACACAGATGGCCTCCCCTCATCCACCTTTGCCAACTATTCAGCTAGCTAAGTGACCTGATGCAACCCTTTGCTGACGATGGCACAATTTAAGCATCACCATTGCAATAATATGTAGAGGGTGTGTGTCTAGGTTTGGTGGCCTATTATAGCGAATGAGCATAATTGGCAAAATGTCATGGACTTAAAGATATATTTATTGAGAGAAGTGTGTAATTTATGGTTCGTAAACCAAAGGTTCACATAGGTAGCAGATTTGTTGTATGCAATGCCTGTGATGCAGCATACCAGTAGGTAAGGAGAGACACGTTTCTTACACCAAAGGACAATTGTCACTCTGGTGTGTCTGTCTTTCTGGTTGGAACTTACATTCACAGGGCAGAAATGAGATGGTGTGTAGCTTACATTCTTCAACCAGATATTCACAGGTGTATAATGCAGTGACTGTGTATGTGGTCCTTCCACGCTAGTTAGGCACCGCCATTTGCAAACACGTTGATAGCTCACTTGAGGTGACTGGATGTCACCCCCTCTGTCTTGTGCTCAGAATATTTAGGGGACAACAGAACATCTTAGAAGGCTGCTTATTCCCTATTCCACTCGATGAACAATTGTTTTGTCAAGCAAACACAATTCCCTCGTATAACATTCAAATGGGGTGCAATATGCACCCCAAAATTACTTGTGAACGCCCCTTTCAAAGGTGTAAATGATTGACATCCTCATGAGCTGCAGTAACAAAGCACACTGATCGCGAAAAATTACTTTGCATTGCTTCATTTTTAGCTAATCAAAATCCAAGTGTTATGGTTCTTTGAATTCGTTTTGTATTCCAATTAGGTCCACTTTGTTATTTTGTGGCTCCAACAAGTGCACATTATGCACACGGAAGATCTCTTGTGCAAGTTAGTGAAAATAATACCCTTATGGTAATCATGAAAATAATCAGCTCAAGTGAAACATGATTTATCGCCGTGGTGTTCAGCTTCTTGTATCGTGTTTGAGAAGCTAAAATTCCCCAAGAACGAATTCCTATTGTTAGAATCCTAACAGCAGCATTTATCTGAAGATATTTGTGAAAGATAGGCTAGTATGGAGTTGTTCACACCCTCCAAAGACGCCACAACTCACCAATATCCACATACAGCCCGTTCTCCTGGAAACTCGGAGTTCTCACAATCCAGTGTCCGACGATAACTTGGTCTTTCCGGTGGAATTCAAACCTCCTCAGCTCCCTCCAGAATGTCTGATTGCCAGAAGGTGGATCCCGCCCCTTTCTAGTTAAGCAAATCAGATTTCTTTCCAGGGAACTGTTCCAGAACCACATTCACAAAACAATAAATGACATTAGGGAGAAGGTAAATGCCCGGGCTGCACAACACACATCATGCCTAAATCAACCCATACTCCCATGAGTGTTTTTTTTTTTTGCCAGTGTAATATTTTTAATCTCAAACATCACACTAAAAGGAAGAAGATGCTGGACAAAATAATATGTCCGTATGGTCTGATCAATAAAACAAAAAATAAAATATACCCAGGAACCAACTAGATTTAAGAATAAAAACAACTTTAAGAAAACCAACATGCAGAGCCATTAGAAAAGACAGCCTAGTTACTACTATATTAACAACGAGGAGCTTTTCCAAAGAAGACAAATATGTTCTTACAAACATTCCTATTCCACTAGGTAGAAATATTTTTTTATACATATAACGCTATTATCTAGATTACCTTTTTGGCAGCTAAGATTTCATGTGACTGCGTACAATGATTTCGATATGGTTAATACTTATTTCTTTTCGGATACGCTAATATGATTGTTAGTTGAAGAGCATATCAAATGAGTTAATATGTAAAATGGCCTAAGTGGAACCAAGCTAAACATTACGCACACATTTTATTTACAGGAAGTTCTGAGCCTTTAGTCCTCCATCTCAAGTGGAATCGGTTGAGGCATTTATAAAGTTTGAGTTTGAAACCTGCATACTATTGTTAAATAACAAAATAGGTTATTAAGAATTTGTGATCTGTGACATTTTATACGGTTTACAGAGCTGTTAATATAAATCTGTAATCCATACAAAATATCACAGCCAGGACTTAAGGCTGATTTTATATTTTTTATTTTACGTCATGCTAATATTGTTCCTGTTACTTGTCCTTGTGAACAAGTCTACAGTAATAAAGCCTAATGCTTACTAACCAAAAAGATTCATGGGTATGCAGATGTTAAGTGGGCTTAAGAGTAGGCAATCTTAATAAAGGTTAAGGCTTTGAAAATGATGGATCAGATCAGCGAGTAAACTGACAACGGTGCAATATGAAAATAAGTCTTTGTTGCCTGAAGTCCATTGATGGCTCAACAGTGAGAATCATTTAACTCACCATCTATAAATTATAGTAATTTGAAATAGCATATGTTCATGGCTACTGGAATTATGTGGCAGGGGAGCACCAAACTATACAGCAGAGTTTACTAAATTACGTGGCAAGAAAAAGCAAATTATGTGGCATCATGCAGCTTATTTTTGATAGTACTTCATTATTTTGAAGTTTTTACACATGGTCATTCTGTCTGGTTGTCTCATTGGTGCCAGTTTGAAAAACAGATTCAGAAATAAGTTACCTGAAGATGACTAGTTAACCTTTGCTAAGGGCACTCCACTGCATGTAAACACACCACCATATTTTAAGTAAATTGTGATCTTTTTGAGCTATAATTTGTTTTGTTATACTCTGCAGATTATGCAGAAATGATGTATAACGCTTCATATGCTGCAAATCCACAATGCGAAGAAAGCAGCAACCGCTGAATCACACAATTCCAGTGGCCCTTAAAATATATATTATTTATATATATATATATATATATATATATATATATATATATATATATATTCACTCAAGAACAAATAGCATTCAAAGAAGTGAGTTACGGGGTCCTGGCTCATACGTGTAAACAATTGAAACCCACTGAATGTGGTTGTCAATGTACGCAACACATGCCATAATCTGCATGCGCCCAACTCGTAGCAGATGTGCGCTGCTTGCTACTCAGGGCCTTCAGCCATTCCAAATGGGCATTGTGCAAAGGGCCTGGTCTGTATCCAGGGCCCACACCCATCCCATCATTAGCACACAACCCCCTGAATGTATTGTTTGTCTTCTCTGAAACTATATTGTACAACTTGAGGTTTGTGGGTGTACATGGCAACAAGTGTTTTGAAATGTGTGACTCCGATATAAATCAAATTATACACACACAAAATCAATAGCTAATGGATGTCTCCTTTGTATACACATAGTTCTTACCTTGATCCCGCCCCCATTTAGGCTCTACAAAATCAACCATCCTCTTTTTTTTAATCTTATAAGAGCACAAATAGGCCATTGTCAATTAGTAACAGCATGTGACATTTTGGGTCCCACAAGAGTCCAGAGATGCTGGCCAAATGCTACCTGGATGAAGAAGGACTGGGTCCTCTGCAGAACTGTACGAGCTGTTTCCATCTCAATAACTTTCTAGAAGATGACAGAATCAGCGTCTGTAGGCCATCTTTGAAGCAGCTTGGTTCTCAGTCAGCTCCTTTGAATGGTCTAAATACATCCTGCAGAAGACCCTGTAAGTCTTAGCCCTCAAGATATGGTTCAATCTCATTAGTAAATTATTTTTCTGAATAGTGGGAATTTTAAAATGAGGTTTATTTTACTCTGATTCGAATGACCCAGTGCTTGTTTCAAGTGAAGTATCAGAGGCTCTGCTTTTAGATCACCAGGAACTACTCCCTCTTTAGGTCTGTGCAGTGATGCATTTTTGTGTTGCCTTGAATGTCTCCTGTGACACAAACTATTTATTCTGTGTCACTGATGAATGCTGATTAGGGGAATCAGATGTTTTCACATCTACATCAATGAGAGGCATTTTGATCATCCAATGAAGGAAAGGCATCTAATCAGATAGTAGTGGAAGGGAGAGCTGTCGTCAAGTGCAGTGCTATCTTTTGTGCACTGAGACAAATTAAGGAGCATTATGTGTTAATAAATAGCAACATCCTCATACGTTTTTGCAATGTTATTAAAAAACAAAAACAAAAAAGAAGCATAAGGTTGCCGTTATGGCTGCATCATCTTACTGCGTGCTGATTAGTTATGGAATTTTCTATGTTTGGAACAGATCTTTCTGCAGGCTCAGTGCATTTAGAGCTTGTTGATAGTAATACATGTTTTCTGCTGCTTTGATCATTTATTTGTACTGCCTTAGGAAAGTGTACAAGAATCTCTTCCTGTATGGTGTAATTAGAGTCGATTTAGATCTGACTGGACAGCATGGCAGTCTGCTTACATCTTGTTAGGAGTTCTTTTCTTTAACCTATACATAGATCTTTGGCTCCGCACCAGCGGGATATTACCCTCTCATCACATGCTGTTTGGTGCGTCATTCTGCTTCCTATTGAGTGCATACTGCAGTGCTCGAGGTCTATGTCACGTCTTAAGTACACTGAATTATCGCACATTAAACTCTTTATTTCATAGGCGCACTGTATACAGAAATATTTGCCAGTGCTTGCTTCATTACCCACCTCTGTGCCACCCTCTTTTTCTGGGGCAAAAATGAACTTTGGATAATATGTTTTGTCCTCATTTCCTGACAGTTTCTCTGAGACCCGAACGTCTGCTCATTCCCTCTACAGCGACAGTATCTGATGCTTAAGAGTACAGAAATGGCTGCCCTTGTTGCTTTCTATACCTCTACGTATGGCCTTTGTAGAACAAAAATCTGAAGTAAAGAAAAGTTGGTGCTGAAGACGATTTGACTACAGCTGAAGGGTTTCCTTTACATGATTTAGGAGAAATCGTGTGCTCCTATAAACTGATAAATGCATAGTGGTATGGACAAACAGGGGCACTCACTACTGGCATGTGTCATCTGGCCAGGAAGGTCTTTCTGTGCGCACAATTTGAGCACATTCACCCGGACAGAGAGGTTGAAAATGAAGTCCTGTGCTGCTCCTAGAAAGAAGCTCCTCTGACCTTCTCCTCCAGTGTAGCCGCAGTCTCCTCTTTCAACATCAGGGCCACGTGTGATGCCCCCTGCTGAACTTTGTGGACACTACATGAGTGAAAGAGCTTTGGGCATGTAGACATTTACTAAGTAAACTTCAACTATCTGCACAGTCCCAGCACAGAGGGATGCGTTTCAGGGTTGGCCACAGAATCCCTGACCTAGGCAATGTTCCTCTAAAATTCTTTATTGGTGAATTTCATTGTTAATATCAACTTTGGCCAATTCTGGTGTCAATGTTGACTCGTGGTTTGATGAGGAATGCTTCGTCTCCAAAACGAAGGCAAACATTCTATTCATGGTATATTCACTTTTGGACCTAAAGGTTAATCTCAGTGTTGGTTCCCACAGCTCTGTAAACAGTAGTTTCAAGTGAAGTGAAACTGGTAAGTTAAGGTAAGTTCAAAGCCCTGTTTTGTTTGCTATCACCTCTCTTCACAAGATTAACGAATCCCATGCTGTCCCAGCCACAAAGCCATGTACAGCTGCTGTGGGCTTAGGGCGTTGCTGAGGTCACAACTTTATTTCCTGCCTTAATGATTTCTCGATTAATCAGAGCTTCCTCGGATGCTGAGGAGGAATGAATGTTTGATGTACCAAATACTTCAGGATTCACGCAGAGCACATATAAGCTTTTTGTGCATTTTTGACATTCCTTGGCTATAATCCCTGTAAATGAGCTTGTATTTCCCCATCATCCTTATGCATCTTGGAACTTTGCTCATTGTGAGGTAATCGGCCTCCTGAGTGCCCAATGGCACATTTTATTTGGGCATGGGCAGCTTTTGTGACTCTTTAAAGTTTTGACATCATCTACAAAGTAGTCACACACACCTCCTGGCAGCACTGATGGAAATCCAGTACCAGTCGTTAGTTTGGTTCTTTGACTGTCTACTGGAGTGCCTGTTCCCCATGCGATTAACCTTTCTTGCTTTGGGACTATTTCTATGTGTAAGAAGGGATAGTCGTTGCTCATGGTACATGAATAAGTTCACATTAATAGCCAAAATGAAGGTGGGGTGGGTAGTACAACAGCCCCACCATTATTTTATATGCCCCAGCACCTCACCCACTGTCTTGGTTGATACTTGATCAGTTGGCTTGAAACAATGACTAGAAGGAGGTCAAGTATTGGGGATCGGATAGAACCTGGGGTCATGTTGCTGGGTACCAACTTTCTAGGTTGCCCTGTATTGGCTTTTGTGTCCCATGCACATAAATGAGGAGGGCTGCCAGCATAGAGACAGACGGCTGTGTGTTGCGTCACTCACCTATCATATAGCATAGCAACACAAGGTAATACAGGGCAACCACCACAGCCCTGAATGACTAAGCCCTTAGGAAAAGCTAGACACCTTTATTCTCCTTGACTTTAAATGCAATGCCACCCCCTCACAGCTCTTAAGTCCTAGGTATAAATGTATTAGCACACCACTTCTCACCCTTGACCAATAGATCGACTGCAACACCGAATCATGTACTCAGTTACCAGTCATAAATGCAGAACCAGTGTGGTACACTACAAATGGACTGCAATATCAGGGCAGTTTGACATCCTCTCGGATGTATTACAGTAGGTAAAACTTCAAAAGAAGGAAAGCAGGGCAGTCATGAAGTTACAGATCTTTAAGCAATGGAAATATCCGAGTGCTATCCTTAAACACTTGATGGAAAGGAGGCGATGTGAAGCTACATAAGCAAAATGTTCGTGGACAAAAGCAGCTTTATAAAATGTATCTGTAAATCAGCAGGTATTGTGACCGATCTAGAATGCAAAACAATGCACACTGAAAATGATTGGCTGCAGGGTCTTTTCCAGTTCCTGTTTTGAGCAGATAGTATTGCCAATTACTTAAATGTTAACAAATACACTGGACGTCTGACAGCCATCAGTAACGTTTAAAGGTTCTAATCCTTTGGCACCGAGAGATAATGAACGCTGTGCTGGAGGGTGACCAGTACCTGCCTGCGCACTGGCTGGTGCCAACTGTTCCCAGAATGGCATTTGAGCCAGCGACGCCTGCCATCTTTCCTCGCTGGAGGCAAAATACATAAACAGCAGCTGTTGGCAAGGTCGGGGGATGAGGTTCCTCACATTCATTTCTCAGAAGACCCCAGACTATCAAGGTTGTGTATGAGTCCTAGTGTATTCATCACACTTCTCCGATCAGCACCTTAGGCAGCAGAGAATGGCGTTCACGAGTCCCAAAGCTGCTCAAGGGGAAAGCAAAGTTTGAGTTGAGCGTCAACTTGGTGTGCTGCGTAATTCTATGGATGAAGTGTATAGGAGGAGTCATTCTGGCCACCTGTGTTATATTGTTTATGTACTTTAAATATTCTCATTATTATATGGCACACCGATAGCACACAGTGCATAGATTAACTGCTCGTGTGGTAGCTGGCGATGAGTTTGCCAACACTGCTGAAGTTTCCATCACAGACTGGAGTCTGAGGATGCTGCTGAGAAGTGCTGACACTTGGGTGATAGACCTTTCTTGATATAATTTATCAGACTTAGTGCTTTGGGGTTTTGCAGGGAGAGGCTAGATGGCTGTGCCCATTTCGTATCGTCTACATTTTAAAGAAAATAGTTGAACCCGATATCGTTAACCCCGCTCTCAAGTTCATCCACCTTTTTTGTGGTTCAGAAACCTAGAGCTGAAATGTCTTCAAGCTCAAGAAAGAGCAACGACTGGAAAGGAGTCTCATAGGGCAGTGTCACCGACTTCCCTTCCCCGTGGTTTCGACTTGAAGTGTAATCACAGCGCACTTTCGTTTAGATCATTGGAAATTTTCATTTATTTCGAAAAAGGCCTTTGGTCCGAAACTTACTTTGAAAGGGGTCCGGTCCGCTGCCGACGAGTACACTGCAGGCTTCAGAGCCTGTTGGGACTTCTAAATATCTGAGGATTTAAAATGTTTCGGGCCTATCGCACAAACCTTTCACGCACCTACCAAGGTTTATCGAGGCTGCCCAGCCCGCGCCCTGTGCACGCTCACATTATTCACAAAATCAGGATATCTGGAACTTTACACACACACACGAATTAACTGTGTGCCCCCACACACTTTTTCAATTCGAGTCGAATTGGCTAATTTAGATTAAAGAGTGGAATCGGGCTATTACTTTGTGGAGTTGTTTAAACGGTTTTATTGTTTGGGAAGAACAGCCGAACTATAAACGGATTCAAGCCACTGAAACCAAACACAGCAAACAGGACACAATAGCACACCAACTACACGAGCCAAAAAGGACAACAGATTTAAAATAAAATACCCCCCCCCTCAAAAAGAATCCAAGCCATAGGCTACATCACACCCCCTTCCCCCCCCAGCCAAATCTTCCATTTTCGTCTAAAAGCTGTTTTTGGAGATTCTCGCTTAAATGATGGAGACGCAGCTTTCATTCAAATAGTGAAATATTTTGGTTGAGTGGCTGACAGAGGAGGTCTTCGGGATTTCAGAGGTCGGTGTCCCTGGCTTTCATGTACGAGTGATGGAATAAACTGTTTTGACAGGGGACTTCGTAGGGATGTTGAAGTCGACTCATCCTGCAAAGTGAGGGTGTGTTCCATTACGTTGTAATGTCTGTATTTTTGCCTGCATGTTGCTGTTCTCTTTCGAGTGGTAACTTGCTGTGGCAGTCAAATCCCTTTGTCAACTAGGAGTGGTTAATTTATTAGTTTAAAGAGGGTGAGTGATTCATTTCCAAACAAGCACTGCAGTACTTGTAGTAGCTGTGTAATGCATCATAATGTGTAGCAGTATTACTTGATTATTTTGTCATGTTTACACGTTAGCACTATTTAGGCAAACATTACACTTCAGTAGTATTAGTTTAACACATAAATAGAACAATCAATTTCTGAAAGATGACGTGTTACCTTTGCAAATGGTCTTCCATTGAGTAGCAACACGACTGACATTGCTTTTAGTAAGTTTTGTGCAACGTTTGATCTAGAAACAATGTTTTTTCTTAAAATCTTCAAGTCCATAAGCATGAGGGAAAATACTGCAGCTGCATGCTTCTAGTGGTCCTGCTTAGGGTGCATTTGCATCTGCCTGGTAATAGAAAGAAAGCTACTAGTTTAACATGTTTGAAAATTTTACCATTTAATTTAGATAACTTTTGAGCTTGAGTACTAAAGCTGTACGCAGAATACAGTGGGAAAAGGCAGCTGCTGAGGTTGTAGCTTTTTCGGGTATGCTTGACACCTTGTCTTGGTCTTCGAGAGATGAAAACTCTGTCCCAACTTATTGCAAAAGTTAGGGTGCTCCAAAATTCCCCAAACGTTCAGGAAAGGTGCCATTGACATGAGAGCATTGCTTCAATGGAAAAATAAAATCCTTCCTTCAAATCAAGAGTACTGACAGATATCCAGTCATAATGGGTCTTGTTGGTTCTTTTCTAGAAAGATAAAACTGTTTCTTCTCCAGACTCAGGCACAGACGTTCCATAGAAAGTAGGCTTCTCCTAGTCAGGTACTGTACTCTTCTTCTTGCAGGCCAGCATGACTAAGAAGAGAATAGATAATTTGCATGAAAAACTTTACTTGGTGATGGGAATAGAATTACTCTAAATCTCTGGACCTGGAAAGTCTTCTCCAACGACCAGGAAATATGGTCTCTTCTTCTTGCGGTTCAGCTAGATACCGGATTTCCTAGTCTTCATAGAAGAATTTCCAGAGATTTAAGGCCATTCTCTTTCCTTCACCAAACAGAGAGAAATTCTTCCATTCACATTTTTTTATTCTCTTCTCTTTAGTCTAGTTCAGTCGTCTGCTTTAATAGCGGTTTCTAGCTCAGCTGTGACAGTAAATAACCTTAAGCAAATCCAACTAGATTTTCCACAGGTTCTGATCATATCTTTTGGTACACTGTTACCAGGTTTCTGGTTCCCAGGTATAGAACTTCATCAAAAAATATGCTATGGGGTTAGAAAAAATCAAGATTCCCTTGGTATAGCACAATCATAGCCCTTATGATCAGAAGGCAAAAAGACCTCTATCTGAACAAAAACTAAAAGGTATTGATGTAGTACAGAGGAAGTCCAATTTTATTCATAGTGTTCAAATATCATCCATAGGAACAGCCAACACGTGTTTCATCCTCTGAGAAGTATCTCTCTTAAGGACTTCATCAGGGCTTAATGTAATATATACAATCCAAAATAGTCATAATGTCGAGGTAGTCTCCGTTTACATCTCTTGTACGAAAAATCATTTAAAGTAAGTTTAGGAAAACAGCCGTGCGGTCCAATTCACCCTGCAGCGTTCCCGAATCCTCAAGCAGCATTGTATCAGGACTATTTTGGATTGTATATATTACATTAAGCCCTGATGAAGTCCTTAAGAGAGATACTTCTCAGAGGATGAAACACGTGTTGGCTGTTCCTATGGATGATATTTGAACACTATGAATAAAATTGGACTCTGATACAAACACGAGTTGGTTGTCAATTTATGAAGAAGACTGGACATATGAGTAACTTCTAACTTGATATCACGAGTGCTATGACACCTGTTCTTTTTCTGTTTTGTTTCCCTTGAAACATTGGAGGATTAAGGAAGATCCTCTTGTCAGAAGCACCGTGCCATGAACGGAATGTGTTGTTATTTGATGGACTTACTGTGAGTGCCCAAATCCTATGAATATCTTCCTTGTTGGCACTGTTTTTGTAGTACAGAGGAAGGACTAGCCACAAAACAACATTTTTATGTGTTCAGTCGGACCGCTTCTGAGGCGTAACAATGATGATAACAAAACTTTGGGGACAATGAAACAGGTTCTGGCAGCAGAACTGAAGTCCAGATTGTGCCTCTTCAGTCAAAGAATTCTAAGAATCTAGGAAGTACTTTTTATGGTTTTGAAACGTGACATTAACTAATAGCCATCAAAGTTTGAACTATTTTGGGTGTTTTCTGAACTCTGTATTTGTTGTTTGTATAGCACAAACCTAGCCAAAAGGCAGCAGAGTACTGTACAGAGTCAAAGGAAAAGATACAGTCAGTGAGTGATTAGTGAGGTAGCTGTCTTCTAGGAGCAGAAATGCTTTGGTCTTACATAACAATATACCGTTCTTAAAGAGGTGAGTCTTTGACTCTTTCCTGAAAACGAGCAGGGTTGGAGTAGTCCTGAGGGAAGAAGGTCTAGATCGTGAATGCGTAACAGGAAAGGCACTGTGGCCGCTTTTTTTTTTTTTTTTTAACAATTCTTTGTCTGCGGTGTGATTGAGTCATGGCTGCAGGTGTGCCGAGAGCTACCAGAGATTATGGTATTCTCAGCCAGTTATGCTGGGGTTGTTGGTCATGATAGCTTTGTATATGATGGTAGTTTGAAGATGGTGTGGGCTGGCAAAGGGGAGCCATTGGTGTTCTACTGGATTGGGTTTGATGTGATCAAATTAATGTAGGCCTCAGATGAGGCCTGCAGTGGCATGTAGGATGCCCTTGAAGACACAGTGTGTAGTCTCAGAGGCTGTGGAGCAGGGAGGTTATGCCATCCAGATGCAAGAGAATTTGAGGGCTTGAACACTAGTTCTGTAGTCACTTTCCGAGAGGGGTGTTTTCACTTTCTTCGGTAGAGAGAAATGGTACCTGGCCATCTTTGTTTTCTTGGTAGTGTGTTCCTTGAGAGCGAATTTGGTATCCCTAGTGAATTCAGGTGACTTGGCAATGTATCAAAGTTGGGGTTCAAAGCCTTCTAGTTGTGTGTTGGTCTACCCTGTTTATATTATTTCTTGCTTGTTATCCTTCGCAACTAACAAGAATTCTATCATGGTTGAGTTGAGCTGAAGGTGGATGCTGGACATCCAAGATTGGATGAGATGCACGCCGTATTTGATGCATTACATGTCTGGGGCACAGGAGACGTTCAAGTAGAGTTTGTACCATCAGCAGATTGTTGAATGTTGATGTAGTTATCAGTGAGTAGAACTCAAAGGGGCTCCATGCAGACATTGAAAATGACCCTAGCAGACATCTCAGGTGACGGGAATCTTCACCTGCGGAATGTGAACAAACTGGAGTTGGATGGAAAGGTAGGAGAGAACTGTTGAAGGGCAGTGACATGAATCCCTTTCCAAATTTCAGGGTGTGGATGTGGATGGGATGGTCGAAGGCTGCTGAGCGATCCAGTTAGGTAAGGGCCGTATTCACCTATTGTAAGGTAGTGGTCTCCATGCTGCAGCAAACTCTGAAATGCGCATGTCTCTGCAAAAGCAACTGAATTATGCTTGCCAGCGGCACTCGGTTATCTTAAAAGCAAAACTTTGACTACTTTATGAAAGTCTCCTTAACAAGAATGTACTGCGAACCTGTTGCGACTAGTGTTTATCATTTTGCACTAACTACTATATTCAGGAATGCCATTTATATGAATTTTTAACGGAAATTAGGAAAAAATATATTTTTTTGCAAAGTGCACACTTTTACAAACTTTCAGGCTAGCCACTTGTAGCATTAGCACTCGAGTGTGTTTTACTTTAACGGCAAGTGTGTACAAAGCTTGTACTTTAGATTTTTTTCTAGACAGCTGGACCTAACAAGTACTGTTCCTGATGACCTACGTGATGGTGCTAAATCTGGTATTTTACATGTACACATGTTTTTTTTTTCACTAGTGTCATCCAACCTTACATTGAGTGTGACGTGGCACTTCTCGCATCCATGTAACTGGGGTTGCTTCAGATGTCTGAGCTAAAGCTTTCCCTGTATCTTCGCATTGAGAATTTGACACAAAAGAAGACTTTCCATTCATGCACACCTTATAGCTGAAGTACAACAATGTCAAGCATGTCAATTCAGTAGTAAAAATAGTTTCCCTGCTTAGGAAAAGGCATAGGCAGCTTCGAGCTATTGAGCCAGAACAAACGTTCTACAGGTCTAAGATATCAGCATAAGCCCAAAGTTTAGAAAATTCCAGGATTGAAAACTGCGGAAATATAGGTTCCCTACATTATGTATCCTGTTCAACATGAGCCTCCGCTTCTGAAATCCGGTGACGCTTACCACAAGGACCATTTGTATCTCTCGTTACTTCTAGAGCCAGTCACCACGTCTATCTATACTGCTCAGTCTGTGCCAGTGCGATTATTTGGTATGATAGCTTAAGCACCCGTTGACTGCCACAGTGCCCTGTGAATGTCTTGTATGTAGTTGTTGGACTTAAGCTAATGAGATTTCACTGAGTCCTGCACAAAATGATTCTAACACCATGGAAAATATCTCATGTAAAGCATGTTACACACGTGTTTCTGCTGCATTGGCTTTTTTGAGTGGAAAACCACCCACCCCTCCAATCGCAACTGTGACTTTGAACCTATGCAGTGCTCCATTGTCTTTCGGCTAGTCTGGCATTATATGAATATTTCATTCAAACACACTTAACCTTCAAGGCTTGCACACCGCACATACCTACCTGCATGTTGGAGTGTGCCTGTGAAGTTATTTACAAAACGCCCTTGATGTGAATATTGGACCATATTACACGGTTACCAGTTATATCCTTTCTTTGTCTGTGTTTTGATGCCCTAGATATATGTTAGCCTTTGTATGCCCTGCCTTCATTCATTCGTACATCACTGTACAGTTTCTTTAATTGATTGTCCAGTTAAGTACCATGGACCACTTTTCTACCCAAGTGTACAGCAGGTTGTCCAATATTAACAGGAGCTCTCTATGTATACTAATCCGGGCTTAAGTCCCTCATTAGGTGTGATGTGTTACAGCTTTGTTTTGAGAAATGAGGACCTTTGGGGCAATGGTCTGCAGAAATGGGTTGTAGGTAATGTGATACCCCTGCCTGCCAAGTTCTCTGCTTCTCTCTTCTGTCTGAGCTCTACCATGCCCAGGAGTCTTGCTATCGAGTAGCTCCCATATTTTATACATACAGATTAATTTCCTGATGGCTGTATAAAAGCTTCAACAGCCCATAAGAAGGAACATCTTATGGGCTGGATCAAGCCCTTCGCTCTCTCAGCCCAAACAATGGTTGGCCATCCAGAATGCCCGACAAAAAGTATCCAATGCCCAAGACACTTAAGGTCTTCTCAGATCATTGTTTCTACTGAGAGGAGACCCAAGCATGGAAAGGATCACGACGAGCATCCCAGTTCTCCCCATCCCCAAACTGAATCATTCCCAACATGGTTGCTCACCCCCCCCCCCCCAAAGAAAGTCTTCCTCTGCGTTCCACTGGCGTCTTCTCCCAACACCAGTGGGTTTACCACTTAAACCAAATTCCTAGTCAGCACTTCCTGATTTATCTAGTTATGTAAGCCACCCTTGCTTATAGCACACTAAAGCGTTTTTGAACAGCCAAGCGACGTGCCATAGCATCTTTGCACACAAAGTGAAGGTAAGCTTCAGTAAATGGAGCAAAAAACGTCAAAAACTAACCTTTGTAACTAAGGTGAGAACGTCTTGGTCTCGCCTATTGGTTGCTGCATCGTTTTGCTGCTTTCATTTTCCTTCCCTTGTTTCTTACTAATAAAACACAGAAGCAATGAATAAAACAAGCCATCCTACTAATCTGTTTTCTCTCTGTTCTTTCTTGGCGATTACCACATGTATTTGGCAGAAAAATATTTTGAAATACGTAAAAGAAAGCCAGACAAGCGTTTCTAAATAAAGAGCACAAAGCTATTCTAATAGAAAACCAAAAGAGCCAGGGCTAAAAGAAGTAAAACATGCCAAGTGATTTACCTACTCACCTAGGAGCGCACATCTCCTGTTATAGTTCGGAGCACAGAACTCCATGTCCTAGAATTCACCGTAATGAATATGTCTTTATTGGTGACACCTGGCAAAATGTAAGACTGCTTGAATTTGACCTAGTAGATGTTAAAAATAGCACTTGACTGTATTTTCAGCAGTAATTATGCTTTTGTTCCAAAGTGAACAATTGAGACATAATTCACTTTAATCATGTCCAGGCAAAGACTTAGTTACTTTCCGACTGGTGACCCGTAGCAGTTCTTTTTCAAACTTGGTAATTTTGCTACAATTACTTTGAAGTCACTCAACCAAACCCATTATCATTGTCTCTGCCCTTCAAGCTCATTTCGCTTTCACATGAAAACACTGTTCAAAGTATGAGTCACGTATAACATTTTCTTGAACTCCGGCTTTTTTTTATTTTTTTTTTTTTATCCATGTACTCGCCTCCTTTCACAGGAATTACATTTGTGACTCACTGGTTAGGAAAGTTCAGTGTGGAATTTTGGCCCCACATGCCATATCATTTCCGCAAAAAAACAACTCGCTGTGTGTTTTTGTAAACCCAGTTTAGTATCTTAATCCAGTTTTCATATAATGCAAATTGTGGCCTTTTTGAACTGTGCTGTGCAAGGGTGATCTCCTTGCAGGTATGTAGCTCTCTACAAGACCAGCCTGCTGAGACCGTTGTGAGCCACCTATAAAAATTGTTATTTTAAAGCAAGATCCTGTTGCTTATACTTTTCTTTACCAAAGATTAAATAGACAATCCCAGCACTTCCTCCATTGTGCGAGCTGTCTTCAGTTCAGACCCAAATGAGTTGAAGTCCTTTGGCTCGGACTGGGACAGGAGAACATGCCTGGTCCTACTGTCCTACTTATGATGGCAAGGGTTGAGGCGCATGAAACGGTCACGCCCTCTGATGATCAGTAAGGGTGACTAGACTGTTCTCATGAGAGTGCAAAGCCACAATGCTAATGTAATAGCGCCCAAGTAATCAGACCTCTTAAAGGTAAACTGGTTTCTATGATGGATTCCCTTCTCACTCTTGGTGGCGTGGTTCACGTATCTAGGCTTTCTTCAGAAAAGTTAATATGTCCATGGGCAACACGTAACCCAAACAGAAAGCCAGTAGTCAGTGAAAACAGCCACAGGGTTGCAGCAATGCATTCATTGCTAGAACTGAAAGTAAACACTAGGTCTTCCACCAGCTGCTTTAGACGAAAGGCATGTTTTTATTTGCCAAACTATATGTGGAAAGGACAAGTTTCTGCTCACTTGCAGCACATCTTACTACCTTCAATCCAAAGGTTCTCCTACATTGTATAGAAAATGTCCAAATACTTTGTTTCTTTCAAGGAGCACCAGATACTTTTGTAGATAGAACCCTTTGTGTTCTTTAGACACGAGAGGCATTTCTCTCAATCAAGCAATAGCTTTCTTTGTTCATGTGAGAAATGTCCTTCAGGGACTAGAAGGCTTCAGTGGCACGAGCTGAAACCACGGATTCATGGTAGACAGCAAGAGACTAGCAGCACTATTCCTGTAAGAAGGGGATCTCTTTCCACTGTCCTCTGTCAGGCAGGAATGCAACACACAGAGTTTATTTTTCCTCTTTTGTTCCAGACAACTATTGAGGGCATTGCAAGCAGGAACATTTAAAGGGTAAAACAAGCCCACTAATGCTGGCCATCCATGAGCAAATAAGTAGTCAAATTCCTAGGTTTCCTTCTACTAATTATTTGCAGCTATATGACCACTTTCCTGATCTAGGGCTATGATTTCAGATAAAATCTGTTCCTCGCGTGCTATCACCACTGAAGTCCATCATGATGGATTTATGGTCCATTGTGCCAAGCTCTAGGCTCCAGCTTCTTAAGACAGTTCAGTTACCCCAACCAGGCTTCAGAGAAAATCTCCACCACAAGCCTACATCTGCTGCAGGACAGTAGTACATACTGATTTTTCTCAGGCACATGTGATGGATCTAATCTCCCCTTCTCATGTCGTGTCCTATGTAGCTCATTCTTCTGTCAGCTCCTGCCTTTTAATATATGAAGAAGGCTTAAGTGACAGTAGTACAACCAGGGATATGAATTCCCTTTGGTAAATGTTGTAGCTAACCTAAGGCAGACTTTGTTTATTATGTCCAAACCGAATTAAGCACTATGGATAATAACACTGGAATCACAGCAATGATTGTTCCATATTGGATGACATAAATGCTGCAAATGTGGTTTTGATAGCACCTCCCTAGTTCACCAAATCAGATGTAATCCGTGGTAACCATGTAGGATTTCTCTGAAGAATGGCAGCTGAAAATATCCAGCATTTAAAAAGCATTTGCTACGTTTGAAAGTCGAAGCCATCAAAATGTTTCCTGTGCTCCTGCACCCCATAACTGCATATTGTACAAATGGGTAAATTCTTATCATACAGACAGATGATTTACCAAAATCAACATATTTAGTAGCTTTGGAAAACAACCATTGGCAAAGCCAATAGACTCTACCATAGGGACCTTTCGGCTTTGCCAGTGCTTTTTTAGTGATGTTGTAAAGCATACCCGCTGCTGTGCAGCATCGCTAAGGAGGATAAAAAAAGCCTTTGAAGCGGTCCTCTCCCCCCCCCCCCCACACACGTATGCATATGCCTAAACAACAATCTGAGTTGGATCAGTATGGACAAAAAAAGTAGTGCTGAAGTATTTTGTTTTTGTTTTTTTAACATGGGCAAAAGAAGCAACACAGAGGGTGGGAAGAAGCAACACAGGACGGGGGTTGAAAGCACCGCAGAGTGTGTCAGGGGAAGCAACATGAAAGGCATGTCTGGGGAGAAGCAACACAGAGGATGGTGAAAGCAACCCAAGTGTTCTTTTTTAGAGCTGCCTCTTGGTTAGATGATTTTTGAGCTCGTAATTGAAATAAAATCTTGATCTTAGGTACTTGGTGATTGGAAATGGTAAGGAGTTCCATATTTTTGATGCCGCCCTCAAGAACGACTGTTTCAGGGTTTTGTGGTTCAAAGTTTTCTGAACTTAAAGATCTCTTTTATTTCTGAAAGCGTGGACCCCTCCAGATATTTCGAGTTTGTGCCATATGTTGAGGTGTGTTTGCTTAACAGCATTGTATGTGATGTATGCTAATTTGGGGTTTCTTTTTGCATGTGAAGACAATTACTGCCCAATTACTGATATATTTATCCTTTCCCATAGGCTGCCGTGGTACATTTGCAGTATCTGGGTCCACATTTCCAACTGATTGAATAGAGAGTTGCGTTTGTTCACTTTACTCCTTCATATACCAGATGTTTTAGAGCTTGGCTATCATGTATTCGTAGTTGAAAATGTGCATTTCAATGAAGGGGATTGTAACATGACAGTTGTGCTGCCTCGCAACACAGATTAATGTTATGTTAATAAGGGTATATCTAAAAATATGATCATTTCAAAGTATTTGTGATAATCGCTTCGCTTCTGTAGATCAGAAATGTGACTAACACAATAACAGGTTATAACTTATAGACAAAGCTGATGCTTGTACATCGGAGTGTTCAATTGATTTTATCCTTCGAAAGACTTCTTTGCATTTAATTGTTGGTTGCTAAGGTTTTGGCAAGGGTGAGCTGGGTAGGGCATACTTCTTCTGTTCTGAGATGGATTAATTGATTGCTGGTGGACAGACTTGTTCAGTTTAAAGATATGTGATCATGCCATCGGACCTGCCATCAAAGCAATTTCAGTGTCCTTACGACAGTTGAGGTTGGTCTCGGCTGAGCTTCTCGGTGTTGTATGCTGTCATAGACCTCACACTAGAAGCGAGCATTCGTGGTTGTGCGGTGTGCTATGTTGAGCTCTCTTCAGCTTGTGATCCTTTGAATGGTTGATCAATTTAGCTTTCATTGGCAGTCTATCGTGGCTCTCCCCACAGTGTAAAATTGTGATTATTCCCTCTGCAGTGTTTTGTTTGGTTAAATTAGGTATCTGGTAAATTAGGCTTTTTGCACCAACATCCTGATAAGAGAAAGCTTCAGCAAAACATCACAGTTGGGCGCAAGTGTTAATAATGTAAGCTAGTTCTGAACCAACAATAAGGCTTCCCCAACTATTCCTTAAAAGTTCCTTTTGAGATAGAACAAATCACAGTTCCTCTGTAGGATGGCAGCAATACTGTGTGAACTAACAACCAGGCTATCAGTTGTAATTTCGTATGCTCTGTGACCTCAGCAGGCGCGGCATTGCTGTTTAGACCTAGTTTTACTGAAGCACGTGATAAGTATTATTGTATTTGTACATGGCGATTAGGAGTGCACTAACCTAGCTGCATAACACAGTCACCTGTACAGAAATGACTGTGAAAAAAAGAGTAAGGGCATCAACATACTCTGCAGAGATGGAGGTTTGTGAGACGGACGTAGAGGTCATTTAATGATAATCAGAGATTTCATACAGGACAGAAGAGAGCGCTGTAGTACCAGTGTGGGGACCACAACAGTGATTATCCAGTGAGCACGGGCTCCAGTGATAGTGCTGCTGGAAGAGATGAGTCTTCACTTTCTATTGGGAGAGAAGGATATGGATTGGAATCGAATGTAAGCATTGCAACTCAGGTTGTTAAATATCTCTAACAGTTCATAGTGCACATTCACTATGTTATTGGGCTTAGATTCCAGCAAAATGCCTTTGTCATTCATTTCTACAGGGAAGTCTTCACCAGCCATCTAGTTTGCCCCAATACTGCAGGAGTGCATCGCTGTGATGAAATGCCAGATTGTCTCTGCTGCCTCAACTAAGTAATAAGTGACAGAAATAATAGTTACCTGCTCTAGGGGCAGCAAGGGGGAAATTGCAAGTTGACTTTTCTCTAGTGAATATGCCTTTCACCAGCTAAAATCATCTGTATGAAGAGCTTCCCCATACTTCACATCACAGTACTAATACGAGATTTGGAATGGCTCATTGACCACCACTATCAAAGGTCACAATATACACAGATGTAAAGATGTTTGGATGGATGGTGTCCCGGGTAACCTGTCCAATGGTTCCAATGGGACGCTGCGATCTATTGTCTTTCCAAATATTTTAAACCAAACGGACAGAGGATTCCTCCCTGTTACGACTGAAAGTGGCAAACCCCAAATGAGAACACAACGCTTAGCAGTCAATGAAGCAAACTTCAAATGTCAGCAAGATGTTAAATAATCAGTGAACTAACTGGAATATGTTGAATACATTGAGTACAATGTGGAAAATTACCAAATAAACCATTGATTGAACAGCCTCAAGAAGGCCAGCCGTGCTCCACATATGTGGATAACGTATGTGGATACTAAAACCGTTGATTCTGGTGGTAGATATGGATGCTCGGATTCTCTTATACTACTAGAGGCGGGTGTTGAGGCCGCTCATGAAGGAAGTGCCTTTTAAACAACACACCATAACGTGAACCATTGGGCAAGTGGTCAGGTACACCATCCTATGACCTTTCCAGTTATCAGCATGCAAGTAGGTCATGGCCATCTCTCTTGTCTACCCGAGGAATGTGCACCTTGCAGGTTTTCAAAGGCTTCAGTCATGCCTTGTACATAAGTAGTAGGTATTGGTAAACTGCAAGCCATCTGAAATGATATAGGTAGCTAATTACTGTTGCCTGATAAATGAGCATGGACATCCTAAATTCGTTTTCTGATCAGGTGATGCCAAATAGTATAAAGGTCCGCACCCATTTCTGGGCAGTTCATGGATTATACCCAGTAACCTGCAAGTGAAACGTCCCACTTAATCATCAAGGGTGCATCTTCTTCCCTAGAACTAGCAATACTGGTCATACCTGGTGCAACAGAGCACATGGGGGCAGATCAGATCCATTGAGAACATTCTGAAACTGGCTCTTTTCAGAAAACATGGCTACCGGCTCCTCTTCAGAAGTACACTTCAACCTTTGTTAAGTTTCTGGCCTTTCAAGGTGGGCGTTCATGCCAATGCTTTAGGCCCATTATAATTCTGCAGCTTTCACTTCTGCTTCTTCTCCTACCTTTCTCTTTCAATTGTTTTCTCTCTCTCTTCTGGCTGCTCATCTCTATTTCATTCTCTTCTTTTGCTGCCCTTTCTGTTTTTCCTTTCTTCGCTGAGTTTTGATTTCATTTTTATCTCGGGTTTTCTTTTATTCTGTCTTTTGAGTTTTCTTCATACCTTCACACATTACAAGTTTTCCATTTACTAGGTCATTTTTGCCTCCTAATCCACTTTACTTTAGCTTCCCCTCTATTCTCCTAATTTTTTTAAATTTTTTATAAACACCTTTCTTACCTTCTGTACTGTCTTTATATATGCCTGTTCCCCTATATTGTACTTATTTCCTATTCACATCTTACTACACGCAATTGCACCAGTCCCATCCCTTTCTTCTCTCTCATCATACAACTCCTTTTACTTCACAGCTTGTCTTTTTCATTGTCTGCTTTTTACTCTTTCAGACACTCAGAGCCCAATTAAAAGGGTACACTTTTGACTGAGTTAAAACATCAACAATATCCTCTCCCCACTGTGTGCTACAGACAAGCACCCGCTACCATCAAACAATTAATTTCAGGTCTCTTATACTTCTCAACTCAATCTGCCAATGTTCCCATCTTCTGAAAGAGATTTTCCGATGTTTGATCAGTGATGTAAGATTATCTCGCATTACTGACTTTAAAGTCAGAAGATACACTTTGCATATACAATCTATTTTCTGTATTTTAGAATAATAAAATGTCTGGTTGTCGTAGGTTTTGCTGCTATTTGAAATTCATGCATTGCCAGGAACTGTGGCATGTAGACATTGAAAATATCGAACATCACTTTGCGCCCTGTGAGAAGTCTCAGATAAGTCGAGAAAAACCGGACTGTCCCAAGTCTGCCATTGGCTGCCATCTGTAAATCACCTAAAATAACCCTTGCTTATTGCACCTGAGTGACCAGGTGGACAAGCAGAGATGCTGGGAGGCACAAGGGGATAGGGTAACCTCACGTTGGGGAGAACGCATCTGATTAAGCGAACGTGTTAATAAAAATATGGAGCACTTTGAAATGCAATAACAGACACCTGCGGCAATGACAGAGAATGTTGCAAACTCCTAGGTGATTCACAGTTCACTTTTGTTCACTAATTTCTCTGGCAGTGCTCAGAGACTTAACAGTTCTTAGATTTCCCCAATGCTTGGTTATATAAACCTTGTCTATGTCTGGATTTGTAGTTTTCTATACATGACCAGTCGCGGCTCACATGGGAGAAGTGGGTTGGGTGGCGCATGGTGGGGGGAGGACAACCCTCGGTCCTCTCAGCAGGCACAGGCTCCTAGTCTGCCCTGCAGCCAATCCTAATGCTGCTTTCATGCTGGTAGCAGCATGAAAGCAGCATTAGGATTGGCTGGAGTGCCCTGGCTTGGTGTTCCGAGTGGGAGTCTCTGCCTGCTCTCTCCAACCCAACAACACAGTTCTGGTTTGGAGAGAGCCCAGTGCGCAGGTGTGTTTGACTGGCCTGAGACGGTCGGCCAAACATACATGTGCACTGCGCTACTGCTGCTGGCAGGGGGAGGGGAGCGACACTCCTCTGCCATAGTGGAGTAGCTGCCGCTGTTCATGACACCGACTAGGTGAAGCACTATTTAGGTTGCGCACTTATTGCCTACGTTTTATGTGCTCCAATGGAGGACTGAACTACGGAGGAGCTGGTTGTTTTTTTTAATTTGATCTTAGTATGAGCTATAGTATCTAAGGAATCTGAACGCGAGGCAGAAAATGTTTACAAAGAAGTGAGAGGGTAAATTAGTTTCATAATACTGTACTCAATCTTAACCAGTGCTCTAGGGAGAAGGTTGAACCTTGTGAAAAGTTGGGGCTATGTGTCACATACATCACAAGAGCATTAGTAACACAAAAGTGAGTGTTCTACAGTGAGACAAAATATGTTTTTTCCACTATTGCCAAATGCCCCCATGGCCAGTGATACATCTTTGGCTAGTACTAGCACACTTGAACTCGTGGTCGCCTATCTACAGGAATAGACACAATACCAAGTTACGAAAGGCAGAGGGGGGTTGGGTAAAAGACCAGGACTGCTGAGCGCCTTACACTGAGCCATGTGACAGCTCTGGTCTTCACTGTACACAGCAATAAAGTAAAGCAAACCTCGTAGCTAAAGCACATGCAAGGATAGATAGAGGCTAGAGGTAATTAGCTCAGTAGTGCACACTATAGTAGTGCTATTAGGGACTACTAGGCGACTGTTGTAAATTTCCAAAAGAAATGCAGAACTCTCATGTTCATAGCTTCTTCATTGGCTAGTTCACAGCATCAACAAAGGTGAAGATATAGGATGGTGTTACAAGATGCTCTCCAGGAGCTGAGCAGGTCACTGCTCAGCCTGCAGCTTGAAGTCACTGCCTCCACGGGCACAGCGTGGCAGGCCCACATTCCGATGAGGAGCCAGCGCCCTGGCTGAGCAGCAAGCTCAACCAATAGGACACAGAAGGGAACTAAAACCCAACAAGTGCGCATGCGGATCAAGGGGGTCTTCCAGGTAATCCAGAGTGAGCCTCTACAGTGTTCTGCTGTGTATTGCAAAACGTGCTGTCTCAATAATCCAGTCCATGACTACAGGAACATGTTGGATGCTGCTGATGAATTCCACCAGTACCCAATGTGTAGCTTCTTACAACCGGCGTCAAGCATGGGGGTAGTGCAGGCTTTTAGGGTATGTTACCATGAAATCATTCATCCCTCGGTGTTCGCACACTTGTGCTTGGCCGTTCTCATTGTAGACCTGGGATTGATCCTTGATTTAAATTACTTTGCCTGAGTGTAGCCTGCCAGGTTTGACGTGGAGCTTGCAGCGGGGGAGCGTCTCAAAAGTATTACACTTTCAAATATAATTGACAATATGCAACGATTGCTCAAGATTGATAAACATCTCTGTTTGCAGAGCGTCCTTATGTTTTGGAGACGCGGCGCACGTCGGGAAACCAGCCGCAGTGTGTCTGGCACCGCAGAGACCTGCCGTCAAGGATCCGTCTTCATTCACGCTGCCAGCATTAATTATCAATGGCTCTCTAATGAAACCATTATAAATGATCCGAGCAGGTGCCGAATTTATGTGAAAAACGTCTCAAGCAAATGATGTTTTATTAAAGTTCTTCACTTGCCATATCGTTTAGCAATCCGCTGCCTGTGCCAGTAAATGTACCTACTTCACCTCACTGATAAGTGCTTCTGCAGAAAGTGCTCTGGCTAAGCATAAAACCAAATCAACACTTAATATTCTATCGCGTTTTTTGGATATTCTTTTTCCATACTCCCCGAGGTTTTCGATTTTATATAGTGGTTTATAAATGTATTGCCATTGAGATGGCTATATGGGATCATACTACAGGCAACGCACGTATATTTTTTATTACATGATTTACTGATTTTAGTTGTCTTTTTAAAGAATTACAAAAAATTGATAATGTGCGAATATTTAAAATGTGTTTAATGCAGCAATATGGATGATCTATCAAATTATAAACACAAAGCACATTGTAAACAAATTAAAAACGTATTCTAAAACGTGCTTTTCTTTTGTAGTACAACGACAGTATAGAGCATGTTTAACAAGAAAGAGATAAAGAAAAAAAAAAGTGGAATGTGGGACAATGCACCTTTTTTATGACAGTTCTGGGATTATTTTCACACACTGGGGCAGATTCATTGGTAGAAGCTTGCATTAAGGATGAGGCTGCCAGGATGAGTTTGTCAGGTGTGCTGATCAATGGCCTCAGAGCAGTTTTGTTGTTGTTAAAAATAGTTTATGTACCAGCACTGAACAAAAGATGAAATACTGTCCTTAACGTTTTTATTTGTTTTTGGAAGCTAAATATCCTGCAGGTTAAGTCAGCGCTATGAATTATGGAAAATAATTCACAGTTACAACTCTTTGATGTGAAATATTATCTTTGAAACCACTGGCAAATATTCAATAAGAAGGCAAGTGTTAACACTCTCTCTCTCTCTCTCTCTCTCTCTGTCTCTCTCTCTCTCTCTCTCTCTCTCTCTCTCTCTCTCTATATGTATATATATATATATATATATATATACACACATATATATATATATATACATGTTTGATGGCATATGTAGCTGCAGATACACATGCTATGCATACGACTGCCATCTAGATTTTGTCTCGGAGTGTTACAAGTTGTTTTTCTTCTAACAAGTGTTTTCGAGTCACAGGATCGAGTGACTCCTTTTCGGCTCCATTGTGCATGGGCATTGACTCCATGTTAGATTGTTTTCTTTCCGCCATTGGGTTTGGACGTGTTTCCTTTTGCTCCGATAGTTCGATTCGGAAAACCTCGAAAACACTTAATTTCTCGTCGGTATTGTTTCGATCATGTTATACCTTCGATCGGCACTTCGGTACCGTTGGAACAAACATCTATACTCGCCCTTTGGGGCGCACGCACCCATATCTGGCCTGGTCGGGCCGACCGCGTGGAAGCCTCATGGATCGGACTCCATTCCGATTCTGTCCTCGGTGCCACAGCTAAATTCCCTTATACAGACCAACACCTCGTCTGTAATATCTGCCTTTCCCCGACCATCGGGAAGAATATTGCGAGGCCTGCAGATCCTTCTGGTCAAATAAGACACTTTGGGACTGAAGAGCACGGAGGCTCGAGATGGCGTCAAAAAGCTCCGAACAGCTCGACATCGAAGAGGAAGAGATCATGCAGACTGCAGTCTTCGTACGAAGATCTGACTCCGACCAGGATTCCAAGAACAGACCGGTCACAGCAAGACAGCACGTGAGTATGCCTGCCCCTGTACCATCTAAGCCCAAACATAAGTCCTTGGGGACGCCACTGCCGGAAGGCCATGGCTCGACCCGAAAGAAGACGCTCGGTGACCAACCCACCAGTTCGGCACAGAAAAAGGCCACTCCTCTGAAGCCATCGGAGTCGAGCTGAAGCTCCGTATCCGAACCGAGTAAGCACTGCTCTTCCGAGTCCAAATCTAAAAAATTAATTTCGGAGCTGAGACCATGCTCAACCCCATCTTTTTCGATACCGAAAAAGCCAGCTTCGAAACCGAAAAGACCTAGTTATACAGAGGAGCATGGACTTTCAAAAACACATAGAGAAAGCCATAAATCTACTAAGGAGGACTCACAAATACAGCCAATCATGGAAGTAATGGATGAAAGGCAAGCCAGGATTCATATCCATAAAGAAACTGGCAGAAGTTTAACTGCACCTCCTTTAAAACCAAAGAGGAAATTAGCCTTTCAGGAGGAATTGGACACTACACAGCCACCAGCTAAAGTGCCAAAAACAAAGGAGAGACCTCCACCTCCTCAATTTTCTCCTCCTCAGTCTCCTCCTCACTCTCCACATCTACATTTCTCTCCTCCTACCAGTCCTACACCTATGTAGTCACCATCCCACTCATTTGATTCGCAGCAGGACAATGTGGATCCATGGGATCTTTATGACCCAGACCCCATTCCGGACAATAACCTAGCTTGCTATCCCTCTAAGCCTTCACCACCAGAGGAATAGTATAGGCTACAATCAAGTGATAGCTAGGGCGGCAGCATATCATAATGTCACCATACACACTGAACAATTAGAGGATGATTTTTTTGTTTAATTCACTCTCCTCCACCCATTCAACACATCAGACGCTCCCTATGCTCCCCGGCATGCTAAAACATGCTGACCAAATATTTAGTGAGCCTATAAAAGCAAGAATAATTACTCCTAGAGTAGAAAAGAAATATAAGCCACCTCCTTCCGATCCTGTCTATATTACCCAGCAACTACCTCCAGACTCAGTAGTGGTAAGCGCTGCCAGGAAGAGAGCAAACTCGCAGTCATCAGGTGATGCACCCCCACCAGACAAAGAGTAGGAAATTTGATGCTGCAGGGAAGAGGGTGGCATCTCAGGCAGCCAACCAATGGAGAATAGCCAACTCTCAGGCTTTGTTGGCGAGATATGACAGGGCCCATTGGGACGAGATGAAAGATATAATCCAGTATCTCCCCAAAGAACAGCAAAAGAGGGCACAACAGATAGTGGAGGAAGGGTAAGCCATCACTAAAAATCACATTAGGTCTGCCCTAGACTCAGCAGATAAAGCGGCCAGAAGCATCAACACTGCTGTAACCATAAGGAGGCATGCATGGCTTAGGTCCTTAGGATTCAAACCTGAAATCCAACAGGCAGTGTTGAATATGCCATTCAACAAAAAACAGCTTTTCGGCCCAGAGGTCGACACTGCTATAGAAAAAATGCTTAAGGATTCAGATACCGCAAAAGCCATGGGTGCACTATACACCACACAATACAGGGGATACTTTCGCCAACCCCAGTTTAGAGGTGGATTTAGAGCTCAAACTGCGGAGGCATCCACATCACAGCTAAACCTGGCCTTCCAACCTCAATACCAACAAGGTGGTTTTAAAAGCACTTATAGAGGCCAGTACCCCAGAGGCAGGGGAAAATATCAAACCCCAAAACAAGCCTCACAACAAAGTAAACAGTGACTTGTGCCATTCCTTTCAAATCCACACCTCCCCTGTGGGAGGAAGACTGCAAAAGTTCCACAACAATTGGCTAAACATTGCCACAGACAACTGGGTATTATCAATTATCTGCAATGGCTATTGCCTAGAATTGATACAAACTCCACCAAACATTCCACCAAAACCACACAAACTATCCACCGACCACATCACTCTGTTACAGGAAAAAGTCAAATCTCTATTACTCAAACAAGCAATAGAAGCCGTGCCACAAAATCAAGTTGGGACAGGAGTTTACTCGCTGTATTTCCTCAATCCCAAAAAGGATAGCACCCTAAGACCAAAATTAGATCTCAGAACCCTCAATCTTTACATCCTGCCAGAACACTTTCATATGGTAACCCTACAGGATGTTATCCCACTACTTCAAAAACATGATTTCACTAGACCTCAAAGATGCGTATTTTCATATACCCATCCATAATGCGCACAGAAAATATCTCTGGTTTGTCGTTCAAGGAAAGCACTATCAGTTCATGGTGTTACCCTTTAGAATAACAACAGCTCCAAGGGTATTCACAAAGTGCCTAGCGGTAGTCGCAGCCTACCTAAGAAGACAACGTATACATGTCTTTCCATATCTAGACAATTGGCTAAGAAAATCAAACAGTCATACGCAGTGTCAAAACATTGCGCATTTTGTAATACAAACCCTGCACACGCTAGGGTTCTCAATAAATTACCAAAAGTCACAAATACAGCCTGCTCAAATACAACAATATTTAGGGGCAATACTAAATACCCAAAAAGCACTTGCAAGTCCAAATACGCAGATAATACAAGCATTCCAGAATATAATAGCACAAATACAGACAGGTCAACAGTACACTGTCAAATTTGTCATGAAAATATTAGGATGATGGCATCATGTATTGCAATTGTTCCACATGACTAAACATGGCCCTTGCAACAGCGCCTTACACAACAATGGTCACAAGCACAGGGTAAATTTCAAGATCTAGTGTTGATAGACCACCAAACATACATATCCCTTCAGTGGTGGAATTCCACAAATCTAAACAAAGGGCGGCCATTTCAAGACCCCATAATTACAACAGATGCATCAATGATTGGCTGGGGAGCTCACCTCAGCAATCACAACATTCAAGGACAATGGCATGCCCAACACAAACAGCTACACATAAATCACTTAGAGTTGTTAGCTGTCTTCCTAGCACTCAAAGCTTTTCAGCCGCTCCTTATTTACAAGAATGTCCTGATCAAAACAGACGACATGACCACAATGTATTACCTAAACAAACAGGGAGGGCCACATTCATCCCAACTCTCCCTCCTAACTCAAAAAATTTGGAAATGGGCAATACACAACCAAATTCACCTAGTAGCACAATACATTCAAGGGATACACAACCAATTAGCGGATGCTCTCAGCAGAAATCATCAACAGACACACAAGTGGGAGATTCACCCTCAAGTACTTCAAAAATACTTTCAACATTGGGGAACACCAGACATAGATCTATTCGCCACCAGCGAACACGCAAAATGCCAAAACTTCACATCCAGATACCCACATCCCCTATCCAAAGGCAATGCTCTATGGATCAATTGGTCAGGGATATTTGCTTACGCTTTTCCCCCTCTCCCACTCATTCCATTTCTAGTCAACAAATTGCGTCAAAACACGCTCAGTCTGATACTCATAGTGCCAACGTGGGCACGTCAGCCGTGGTACACAACACTATTAGACCTGTCAGTAGTACCACACTCCAAACTCCCAGACAGACCAGACCTGTTAACACAAAACAAAGGACAGATCAGGCAACCAAATCCCAACACACTCAATCTGGCGATTTGGCTCCTGAGGTCATAGAATTTTGGTATTTACAACTACCAACAGAATGTATGGAAGTAATCAAGCAAGCAAGAAAACCAACTACTAGACAGTGCTATGCGAACAAATGGAAAAGATTTGTATATTACTGTCAATCTAAACAAATTGCCCCTCTTTCAGCATCAATAGAAAATATTGTATGTGCTATTTACTTCATTTACAAAAATCAAGTTTAGCATTCTCTTCCATAAAAATACATCTCACTGCAATTTCTGCATATTTGCAAAATATACAGCACAGCTCTTTATTTAGAGTACCTGTTATCAAAGCCTTCATGAAAGGCTTAAAACGCATCATTCCACCCAGACCACCTCCATTTCCTTCATGGAATTTAAACAGTGCTTACGCGATTTATGGGTCCACCATTTGAACCTATGAACTCATGTCAAATGCAATTCTTAACATGGAAGGTTGCCTTCCTAGTCGCAATTACATAATTGCGAAGAGTTAGTGAAATTCAAGCTTCCACTATTGAGGAACCATTCATACAAGTACACAAGCATAAAGTCGTACTACGAACTAACCCTAAACTTCTTCCTAAAGGAGTATCACCTTTTCATATCAGTCAAACAGTGGAACTACCAGTCTTGTTCCCACAGCCAGATTCTGTGGCAGAAAGAGCTCTACATACCTTAGACATTAAAAGAGCTCTAATGTACTACGTAGATAGAACAAAACCATTCAGGAAAACTAAACAGCTATTTGTAGCTTTTCAAAAACCTCATACTGGTAACCCCATTTCAAAACAAGGTTTAGCAAGATGGATAGTAAGATGCATCCAATCATGTTACCTTAAAGCTAAAAGACAACTCTTAGTTGCTCTTAAAGCACATTCCACAAGGAAGAAAGGTGCTACAATGGCCTTCTTTGGAAACATACCAATGGGTGAAATATGTAAGGCAGCTATTTGGTCAACAAGACATACATTTACTAAACACTATTGTGTAGATGTTTTAGCAACACAGCAAGCCACAGTAGGTCAAGCTGTACTAAGAACATAATTTCAAACAACTTCAACTCCTACAGGCTAACCACCCCTTTTATGGGAGGACTAACTGCTTTGTAGTCTATGCATTGCATGTGTATCTGCAGCTACACATGACATCAAACGGAAAATGTCACTTACCCAGTATACATCTGTTCGTGGCATGTTCCGCTGCAGATTCACACGCACCCTCCCACTTCCCCGGAGGCCTGTAGTCGTTTAAGTTAAACAACACTTGTACATATGTAGATATATATATATATATATATATATATATATATATATATATATTCCATTAGCATGGACATCTCTTTTCTTTATACTCTATCACACCTACCTTACCCTCTGCGGGAAAACAATCTAACATGGAGTCGATGCCCATGCGCAATGGAGCCGAAGAGGAGTCACCACTCGATCCCGTGACTCGAAAACACTTCTTTGAAGAATAACAACTTGTAACACTCGAAGCCCAACACTAGATGGCAGAAGTATGCATAGCATGTGAACCTGCAGCGTAACATGCCACGAACAGATGTACACTGGATAAGTGACATTTTCCACATATATATATATATATATATATATATATATATATATATATATATATATATATTTGTACCACTGTACAGCAAAAAAAACGAAAAAGATATGAGAAAAAACACTTTTTTATTGCCCACAAACTGCACTTAAGAAGTACTTTAAATACGGAAACTACTTATCTAATAGTCAGGAGTCCTCTGCGATTTGATTTGTTAAACCCTTGGATCTTGGCTTTGATTAAATACACATGATTAAAAACTATGGCATAAACCATTTATGTAGATGCACAGAGTTATTTTTATTTTATTTTTTGAAGGAGGCAAAGGCATTGCCTCTCATGAGACATGGCCCCTCCCCGCACTCAATCATGGAAATAAATAGCCTATTACACTATGCGTATTTGCATATATACTATATATAAAGTCTCTTATTTTGGTACCTTTATTTCACAAAAACAACAAATGTTGTGCTGTAAAAACTCATTTGGGATAGGTGCCCCTCTGAAATATATACTTTGTTATAGTGATGGTCCTCCCACTCTGCAAAGCTTTACTGTATGAAATGGCCCTTTGTGCAGAGTTATCCCCAAACGTTTTCCCTTTCTCCTCCTAATTTTCTGACCCTCTTTTTTTTTGTGCTTTAGGACTCTGGGCACTTTCCACTGCTAGTCAGTGCTAAAGTGCACGTGCTTTCTCCCCTAAAACTTGGTATTATGAGCTTACATCTGTTTAGACTATTTAATTTATCTTTAAGTCACCTGTAAAGTGGTCCTGTCAATTAAATGCTACAAGTGGGCCTGCAGCTCTGATTGCACCACCCAAAGAAGTAGCCTTTCAAACTTGCCTCAGTCCTGCCACTGCCGTGCCTGCCTGCACAGTTTACTGGCAAATTGACTTGGCAATTCAAACTAAATGCCAAGACCTAAACTCCCTGTTTACTACATCTAAATCACTCCTAAGGTAGGAGTTAGATAGCCCTATCAGCAGGGTGCTGTGTATGTAAAAGGTAGAACATATACTTTTATTTTCACAACTATGAGGACTGTGCCTCTCATAGGTTAGCACTGGGAATTCCCTTATATAATGTCAAGTGGTAATTTCTGATCTGAAAGGAGTATTGTGGGCATGTTTGATGTGTTTGAAATGGTAGTGAGAAATCCTGCTTACTGGTGTTTTGATTTTGTGTTACTAATTTAGAAATGCTACTTTTAGAAAGTGGGCATTTCTCTGTGCTTATAACTAGTGTTTTGCAACCTGACTCCAATTCACCACTAAGGCAGAGTGATCACTACACTTGGTGAATACTTTCCAGACAGCCACAACATAGGAAGGGGTAGGTGTGACAAGTGAGGCATCTGCACCCATCTGTATACTTATAGTCTTCCTGGGCTGGGAGATTGGTAGGCAGACACACTTACATTTGTATAGGCTATGTCACTGCCTCACATAATGGGGTGATTTACCCCTTACTGATGTCTGGAGCCAGGGCTGGATGAAAGGGGTTGTGCCACCCCCTGAACAAAGAGATTTTAGAGTATAAGTACATGGGCTCTGATGCCATGATTTTTAGAGCACTTTTGGGACTAGGACTAAAAATTGTGGCAAAATGACTACTGTGCTGCACAAGGGATTCATCTGGACAGCTCTTCTGTTGTTGCCCTGCTGTCTGCTCGGTGACATAAAGGACTCACTGTATTGCTTGTCTGCTTGTTACCCTGTCGCCAGCTTGTGCCCCCACAAGGCATTGATGTACTGCCAGGAGGAATCACCACTGGAACCATTGGCTTTGTTGTATGCATGCCTGCTGCATAACAGCCTTGCTTTGTGCCCAAGTGTCCTCCAAGGGGCCCCAGCTCAGTGGGTGCTACCTCCTGCCCCTTGTCTGCTTAAAGCAGCGCAGTGGGAAAGCGCTTGTTGCCAATTCCACTTTGTAATCCCTAGTACCTTCTGAGTGCTTTCTTGTCTGCCCTAGCACGTGGAGAGCACTGTCACCTACCCCCATTTTTTGTTCTCATCTGGTACCAAGGATAAGTGTTCAGCGTTTTCGGTTGTCTTTCGCCTTGTGCAAAGGGAAACACATGGTGAGCATTTTAACTTTAATTTCCTCTGGTTCCCAAAAGATTAGTGCCCGGTGAGCGCTCCATTTCTGTTGTCTGTGGAGAAGATTGGTACAGGTTTGAGTGCAGTGTCTGGCCCTGGGTGCCTGGTACATGGGAGACTGCAGTGGTGTGCCTTGCTGCAGTGCTTTCCAGCATGGCCACACAGTGGTGAGTCACCTAGTAACCAGGAGCCAACCCCAAACAACTGAAATGCGTCCACTCTGCCCCATCTCCAGGATTACAATGGAGGATGAGGGAGACACTGTGGGCCCTGGGCACAAGGCCACCCAAACGGCAAACAAGGAATGCAGATGAGTCAGACCCCGGGTGGAATGTGACTGACAGCCTGTGCATCAAGTGGGAAACTTCCCTTAAACCTGCAGCTGCTATGCACGGCCAACTGCCTGAATTTACTGCCCACAGAGAGGACCATAAAGGTTACCCTGGAGGGGCGGTAAAGTTGTGCTCCTGTCGTGCCTCCTGCAGAAGCAGACTGCAGGGGCATTCCAGTGTGGCACTGTAAGTGGGGAAACCTTCGGAGAGGGCCTCGAGTAGCGCAAGGCCACTCATGTGCTCAAGGGCGCGAGCAAAGCAAAGTACCGCATTTACCCTAGAAGGAGCACAGGTGCCCCACTCCCAACATTTATATATGGTCACTGTTGAATGTTCTAACCCAAGCTGTATTTAGCTGCACTAGAGTGGCAGTCTATGTACCTGAGCCCCATAACCTGATATCTATCATTGGTTACCTTGCATGACTAACCTACTGAGACTTACTGCAGTGAGTACATATCAGGCCTAATATTCACACAAGGTGCACTCTAACATGATGATTTTTGGAATTTCTCATTCATGACGTGAGGCAAATTAAGGCTATTGTGTTTCCTGACGTTATGGAACCTGACAGATTGCTACCCTGCATTAGCAGGATACTGAGTGTTACCACTGTAACTGCATATTAGGTACCTTATTTTATGAATAATGTTGTTCTGGACTGATGACACATACAATATAAGCAAATCTATTTTTATACATTCAGTGTGGAGTCTCTTTTGTTGTGTAATTTATTGTCTCACTGGTGTGTGTGTGTCACGCAAACACTTTACACTTGACCTTTGGGGATAAACCTGGCTGGTCTTTGCCAAGCTACCAGGGGATGAGCACTGGTTATCTTTGGTGTGTAACTTACTTGCCCTGACTAGAGTGGTGGGTTCTGCCTGGTTTAGGTGCATACTCTAGCCAACCAGAAACCCCATTTCTAACATTTACCATTTTCAGGGCCGTTAGAAATATGCATCAGTAGAGGACCAAATTATGTGGCATGATTGTCTGTCTTACTTAGCAAGAAAATGCAGATTTTTATCATTTTGAGTGGAAACTACATTTTTGTTGAAATCTGAAAGTTATGCAACACATTATGTGACAAGTGTCATAAATCTGTTACTGTGCACTGAAAGTACAGCCACAGGATTGCATAATTGACTGGACTAGTGTCCAATATACTCATGAAAAGTGATCAAAACTTGAACATTTCAGTCTGTGCATGTTGTTAGCCTCACCTTGAAGCAAGGAGCTACAACTAGCTCTACCTTCTACAAACAAAATAGATTTTTTAACAATGCAACATTTTTAATTTCCAAAAATATACATTCTTAACTATATAATTGTATTTGTGTAGCGCTTAATATCCCTGACGAGGCATCAATGCACTTTTCGGTGCATAGCACGCTACTCCAGAACCCAAAATTATTAATGGTGGATTATTATAGGGGAATAGGAGTACGGTATTAGTAATAGTATAGGGAGGTATGATTTATTTGAGCAGAAGACGTGAGTCTGTTAGTTGGATTGAATAGACTAATGGCGGTATAGAGGAGGGCAGAATCCATAAGTGTTAATTGGGAGATCATAGTAGTAAAATGGGGTTTGGGTGAGTTAAAGGAGAAATAAATGAGGGAGAAATTAGTAGTGTTGTCTGGAAGATTGTAGTAGTAAACTGAGGTTTGGGGTAGAGGAGCGAAGAGTCTAGGAAGGGTTATTTTTAGAAATCAGAGTAGTAGAATGGGTTTGGGATGAGGCAGAGTGGAGAAAGAGGATAGATTGATAGAGGTATAGAGTCATGGTGAGACAGAGTAAAGCTTTCAAGAGTATTTTTTTCCTCTTGTACAGTAGGACTAAAGTAATAAGTAACTGGATACATGATTACATAGTAAGGGAATATGTGTGCAAGGAATATAATATATTGAGATTTAAGTTGCATCCTATAAACAGAGACTTTTAAGAGTTGCAGTATTTTAAGTTAATTTATTTGTGCACTTTTATGACATTAGCTTCTTTCCTCAGTACTCCAATAGTGAAATGCTTGTTGAGAAATAGTTAAGATATTTACCTATTGTGATAGATAAAATAAAAACTGAGACTCTTAAGCATCTAATCAAACAACTTATATAGAAACTATGCAATGACTTATGCGCATGTTAAGTGTAGAATAATATACACATATATAATACATACACATGAACATTTTATATATATATTTATATATATGTTCCAAAGAACGGTGCAACTCCGTAAAGCACCTAAGAGGCTGCACAATATCCGAGAGCTCGTAGAAAGGTAGAGAATGAACACATTAAAAAGTCATTCATGTGTGAAAAACGACAGGTCCATTTATTAAATAAAAAATGAGAAAAAATTCTTGAAAAAATTCAAATAATATACACACGCTGTCCCGGCCAAATGTCAACGCGTTTCGGCAAAAGCCTTTAACTGGACATTGGCTGACATTTTTACACCATCTATTTAACTGTTTTTGTCCTTCTTTGATTTCAACAATGTAGCCCAAGACTTGTTCAAAGAGGCGGCCATATTGTAACGTAATAGTCTTGAATTCAAGCTATTGAAACTTGACCATATTTGAGAATCCAAAACATAAAATGAAAATGTCACATTATATGTATATTTTATATGATCCCTTGTATTATCCTATTCTAGAGATGATTAGTTAAACATCCAATTCTTCAAAATCCTAAGAACAATGTACACATATATATATATATATATATATATATATATGCACACACTGATACATACATCTACACATGCATACATATATACGTTTAACCATAAGTAAACTATACATTTGTTAATACAGGCATTAAGAGTGTGTATATATTTTAAGATTAAATAGTTATTATTTGTTAGTAATAGTTAATATTTGTACAAAGAAATACACATCTAAATATATACATATAATGAAATTATAAATGTTAACATATACAGGGATATGCAGTCCATGCCTGTTTGAGTATGGTGGTTAAGTAGGAAAAAAACGTTTACAAAACTTGCCTTGTGGTTTATGATGCCACCAGAACTTCCTATAGCATTACTAGACCATATTACGTCTTTATGTTATCTATTGTCTTTCTCGCTCTTTCGCTATTCTCTATTTATAGTTAGCTCACAGTGTGCGCTGAAAAGCCATTTTTTTTATTTTGCTAATGACTTTGCCGCTTTTGATGACTGCACAGAGTAACAGTAAAAAGGTTTGTCCAGTTCATGTCCAGCATATCAAGTTTTGTCCTGATTTGGTTGGAAGGGTGGAGGATGGTATGTCTGGGTGAAGAACTAAAGAGGAGGAGTCAGAGAAAGCAGCATCACCCTTTTTAACACCCATTGAAATCTTTGCTGTCTGTTACACAAAAAATTGAATTGCACTAAACCATAATTTGCGGATTAAGGGCTTAACCTGAATCTTCCCTGGAGTCTTAGGATCCACCATGGGGTTCTTGGGATTCTCACATCCTCGCATACCACGACCCATAGACAGTCCCTGTACAACCAGCAACTGCCTTTTCATCTCTGTCTCTATTCATTTGTTAGCAACAGTTCGACGGGGATAATATAAACATGTTCTATGAAGTATATATCCATCTACACCATAATTACTCACAAACCTTTTCCCAGGGGCCGCACTGTTTGGTCTGTGATGTGACAGAGTGCTGCATTGATGCCAGCAGGGCGGCGGTCAGAGGGCTGGGGGTGAAGGGTGAAGTGGTTGTAGGGTAAGTGAAGCGTATACATCTAGTGTCTGAATTGCACAATGTGAAACCAGAAACTTGGGTATAAATCCTGACTTTTCCACTTAACCTAATTGTTTGATCCTAGGCAAATGTTTGACTTCACTTTACCTCCTTTTTTCCTTTTTCTTCATCATCACATATAAGAACCTTGAAATACATCTTCCAGATGTATGCTGCATAATACCTTCTGTGTCTGATTTAATAAAACATAATGCTGTTCATGCATAATAGAAACCCAGCCCTCCCAAAAAGTTCACATAACAACTGGTTTGCCTCTTAGTTCACATTGTTGTCAGGGCGTGAGAAGGAATGGGGGATGAAAGTTTCTAAATTTATGTATGAAAACTATCACTCTAAAAATACTAGTCAATGCAGTGATATAATTGTGTGTACTAAGGTGAAATGGTTCTGCAGGTTAATGAAATGCACTTTTTGAATTTCAAACAGATCATACTTTTATAATTTTGCTACACGATGTATTTAATGAAGATGTTTCTAAAGTTGAGTTCCAGGAGACCCTAGTTTCTCCTTTTTCAATTAGCCTCCAATTAAATACTTGCCCGTTTATTTAACAATTTGCTGGTGCCAGGTCCAATAAACAGCAGCACAGTGCTGCTGTTGACCTGGGGGCCGCACTATGAGTATCACTGATCTACACTAATAATTGCTAATGTTCATATCAGAAAATAAATATTAATTTTGTACCCACCAGAGTTTTGCATTTTTGGAATATTCTCTACACAGTTAAGTGAAATCAGAAGGAAATTAGGCACATTGTTATGATTAAAGCACTTTGTAACCAGCAGTGTCCAACCTCAAAGTAATGGACCCCCCACCCCCGGCGGCATGTGAAGAGGGGCCCCTTAGTCTCCCATATCTCACAGACATTCATTGGACGTGGGCTGAAGGGGGGACCTGAGCTGCTGAAGCTGCAGCAGATTGCAGTGCGCCCCTGTAACAAGGGTGGTGTGTGGTTCTTGACACTCTGGCAGCTGTCTGCAGGAAATGTCGTGTGCATTGAAATGATGGATTGCATGTGAGTAGACTGGAGACAAGGCTGCTGGGAGGATGGATGATCAGTTTCAGTTGTCACCTGAGGTTGTCCTGGTGCAGCTGCTCGTGTGACGAGTAGTGGAGTGAACTTCAGTCACTCAGCTCAGATGATGGCTCATTTACAACTCTTAAAATAGAATACTGGTCAGGCCTGCAGATTGACTGCAAAGTATACAGCACGTTTTGCAACAGAAAACAATGGCGCCTTCGGCTCACGAAAGATGCTAACTATTTTCATATCGAAACTGTTACATTTTAGCATATTCTGATACAATTTGAAACAATAAAAGACATAGTGGAGAATATTTGACAATTAACTTTTAAGTCTCTTTTATAAGGAAATATTTACTTTAGACATGTGGCTGCATAACTTTAACAATTGTTGAAAATTTACCAAGATAAAATGGTATGTACCTCTCTTGTAGATTAACCGATTACATTGCCCAAGATGATTCAAGAAATCGCTCTAGATCCATTTTAATTATCTATCAATAGGCAGCCTTCCAGAAACCCAAGAAACTCAAATGCACATTTTGAATGTTACTAACTTAAAACGCTTGTCTAGTGACATTGGCGCAGCTTATGCATTTAGGACTGGTGCTGAAGCCGTAAGAGCCAACAACTGCAGACCAGAGCTCTACTAAAACACACATCACATGCACGCAGTTCAAAGGTCGCTGATCCATGATCAGCAAGCATTTTTTCAAAATCCAGGTCTGGCCTTAGCGTACCGGTACAATGGTTATGGTTGGGGGGTTTTAATGTTTGTGTTTGCATTGTTTGTATGCCATAAGGAGAAAAGGAAACAGAGCCACAAAAGTGTGGCAGTCATATGCTTGCAATACATATGTTATATTTAAAAAAAACATTCACTGGTGTGGTTGTTTTGCTTATGTTGCGTATTTGTTTTGGGAAAAAAAAGCCTTTCCGTTGTGTCATGATTTTACCTTTACTTTTTATGACGGCAACAAGACGTTATTACCTAATGGAGCACTCATTTACAGGCAGGTACAATGTGGCTTGAACACTCACATAGCCATTTTAAGTAAAAAGAAGATAACATTACCAGCAAATCCCACCTTAAATGAGCTGTTAATGAAGAGAAAGAAACTGTTTTAAGCAGCTGTGAACAATGTGCACAAGGCTTGTCACTGTCACTGAAAGGAGGCTGTGGGTAGTACACTTTTTAAAATTAAATATGGTGCTTTATCTGTAGACTTCTGCAATGTCTAAGCGCTGTAAAAGACAGGTGTGGCTATTAACTAATTTACGGTACTGAGTTTACTGACTCGAAAGAATGTAAGGCTGAGTCGCCTTGCTGCAAATCAGAGCCATGAATGGCAGCACACCGTATTTGTGAGAATAGAAGCCCTGCTGGCACAGGGCCGAATAATGTATTAAGGTAGGTAACAGAAGGAGCAGTCCTGTTGTGTACTTGCAGTGTTAAGATGAGATGAGAATTTACGTAACTGAGGTATACTAAATGCTAAATGACATTTCAAGTGTTTGGGATATAACAAGGCCATTTTTTTAGTACATTCATTACATTTTACTTGTTTTTCCTCTCTGGACAATTATATTCACCAGAATGCCTATTCCCACTGTTGCCCGACTCCTGATCCTGCCTGCTACATGGCGTATCCATCCGTGCAGCCGTTGTACCGGCAGATCTGTCCGCCAGCGCTTGGTCTTATGAGAGCAATGGGTTCAAACACGGTCATGATTTTACTCATAAAAGGCGCTTAAAAAAACCTTTGAATCCAGTTTAACATAGTTATGTGGCATTTAACGAAGGGTGCATATCCTGCACGGAAGTCTAGATATTCCGGTGAAAAACTAGAGTACAGTTTCAAGGAGAGAAATTGAGCTACACAATATGTAATATGTATGAATGATGAGTGTGAGCTGTTGCTACAGCATGCTGTCGTTCATTGATTCTGATGTGACAATAGTTTTTGCCGGGGGACACCCATGCGGTTGTATCATAACATCACACAGAAATTGCAAAACCACCTGCTGTTCAATGAAAGTTGTGTAAAGAATTAAAGCCAACAAATTGTTACTTCTAAGGAGGTACCATTGAACATTTAAGTCCTGCAGGATGAAGAAAGTGGCACCTAGAACCCCCAGTCAAGTCCCCACTGCCTATAGTTTTAAGTGCAACATATAAATTAAAGCCACAGCGGCTTCCAGCGATAGCGATTTTATTAAAATCTCACTTCCCACAGAAAGCCTGCATTCTAATGTCCTTACAGATGAATAAACAATGTCTTATTGAGAAAAGCGCCGACAGATGAGTACAACGAGAAAGCGAGCACAATTCTTAGCTTTCACATATTTTATGTGTATATTGGTAACAAAGCTGAACAATTTTCCCAACTTTCAAAGGTTTTTCATTGCAAACTGCAGTAGGCAGGGTAAGACATACTTTCAGTCAAGATGACACACCAGAGCTCTTCACAGGTGGGGGTAAGGCCTTCGTGTTAAAAATTACCCAATAGCACCACATATGGCCCTGTTGAAGCAAAAATGATTAACATGATCGAACACACAAATTAATATGAGGCCTCAATGAAACATAAAGAAAGCTCCGACCAGACAGGAAACCTCACGCTGCCCCGGAGGCGCTACCGCCGCATCCCCCACCAACTCTACAGCCCCCCCAGTCAGACCTTCCCTGCCTCACCTGCTCCTGCCCCGGCCGCCTCCCTACGAGGTCCCTGACACGGCAACCAGTGGCACCTCCGACCATTAAATGAAAAAGGATTTCACCCATCGCCGTAGCCAGAGCCCCCGGGAGGCGAACTCAAGCAGGCCCCTAAAAAGACGAAATCTGGTCTGGAAAAATGGGTGGGGGTTGCGTCCGCAGTCACCAGGGGCAGCCAGCAGCAAAAAGAGGGCGAACAGGCAGCCCTGCTCATTATTTAATGGGTGTGGCTGCCCCTGATGCCTGCCCGGACGTGCCCGTCCATCACCTAGCAGCCAATGGCTGCTGACCCTGGGTGACCGCCCAAACTCCAACAAAGGCCACCATTAACAATCTGCCCCTGACTGGCCCGATCCGGCCCACACCTGTCTCCGGGGCCTGCGAGCTACTGCCTTGTCCCCTTGCCCAGGAGTCCGGGATGAAGCTCCTAGAAGTGAGTGGCATGAAGATTAAAAAAAAGGACTATGGTCCCAAGTCTCTGCATCTCTGTCTTGTGGCAGTCATAATAACAGCACCCCATCACTCTCTCTACCATCTGCTATGAAGGTCATCAAAACGTATTTTAATACGAAAAGCAGTGATTGCTTGGAATTGTTTGGTGTTTTCCAACATCTCACTTTGACCATATGTTGCTCTTACCTTCAAACGGCTCTAACTACCTTGAGTCAACAAGTGCAGGCAAAGTGGGACTAGTGCAGGACGGTGCATTTGATTCAGCCATGGTTCAAAAATATTAGCATTTTTACTGAAAGCATTAAAAAAACATGCCCACCACAGAAAATGAAGTTTTGGTAAAAAAATAAAATAAAAAAAAAAACACAAGTTGTTCCACTACTCTTGGATACTGAAAGGTACTATTTTCAGTGTGGATGCTGACATTGTGGTAGTAGAAAATGCTGTCACTCAAACAGATGAGGCCCAGTGAGCTGATCCATTTTCTAACGTTGTAAGCTGTGGTGGGAAGAAACAAAATGTGAATGGCACTGAAACAGACCTAAGATGGAAGACAGGTGATTGAAAGCCTGAGTATGAATGTATAAATATGCATGTATTTTGAAAATAATTATTTTTAAATAAAACAAAGGCTCTTGACTAGCGCCAACCCTAAATATAGCTATGTTGAACATCTATTTCTGACTCATGAAGACATTTGGAGGGGTGTCAACCACACTTGGTGTACACAAATTAATATTTTAACTCACTTTGTCTCTCTCCTTCTACTACAAAAAATATATATTATGAAATGTTGGCACAATGAACATCACTAAAACATATATATACACATTACAACACAACCACAAAAAAAAACATCTATACAACACAGTTTCCAAACAAAAGGCACTGAGTGCGTAGGCACTCAAAACTTTGTGTAATTCGAAGAGATGGGCTTCCAAACAATTTTTTGAAGGCAGTCCTCTTTGCGAAGTAGTGATACTTTTATACTCTCACTAGTAGCAAACTGTTCATACTAAATAGGTGCGGTATAATATTTTATCTAATTCTTTTTGGTTGTTAAATTCATGATACTTCTGGAGTTGTTGGTCGCTGCGTTTCAGCCCTTCGTCTGTGGGCCTCATCAGGACATAGGAAGCGGTACCTTTATATCGGTTACAGAAATAAATCTGACCGTGAGCAAGAGCGAGACCATCCAAAAAACTTACTAAACTGGTATCAAAGTGCACTCGGAATGACGTAGTGAAGGCGCATGTCAAGGCATATGCATCAAAGGCATATTGAGGAAACTTAATTCCTTGTTGCTGACAAATACAGCCTGTGTGCTCTAGGCTGGCATAGTATCGAGAAGAGGCTCCTCGTGTATACTAGTACCCATTCCAAGTCATTGAATGTCGACCACACTCCTTATAGAAATGACAGTGCTTTTCGGTTTGTCAGTTTTCAGGGGTGAGGCCCTACCCCTTTGTTCAAAGTGTCTCAAATAGGGCAGTGCTTTATTTGTAAAATTAGAAGTGCTGGTGCTCAAAGTGCAGCTCAGACACCAAAGGTTGGCACTGTAAAATGTCAGAGCACGAATAGCAAGGCTGCACAGTCCCGAATTCATTTCAGGCCTCACTCCTTGCTGTGTTATTTCAGTCTTACAGGTGTCTGCTTTCTCTGTTGGCGACACATTTTCTGTTTTTCTCTTCCTCGGTTTTTTTTTTTGTTTTGTTTCTTTATCCCTACTTTGATCTTGGGCAATGTTTGATGTGGAAAAAATAAGTGCCAACCACCAAAAATAAGTGCCAATGCTTCCTCCCTCCCACCCCGGCAAGCACTGGCTCAAATTAAGCACTGAAGTAGGGAAGTGTCAACAATGGTTATGCAAATAGGACAATGTCAATAATCTTCCTAGCTGAGCTCCCACAATATTTCACAGCCTAAAAGCAAATGTGAATATTCTGCCTCTATCAATGAGCTCCTGCTCGCACTACAACTTCCTTGCAAGATGACCTAAGATCAACCTCTTGTCCTAAATCTTCCAGACAAGGCTCCAACTGAAGCAGAGCCTGATAACCAACAACCTTTGGTGTTATGCAAGATTTCTGAAAGAGAAATATGTTTGTGAAGAGTCTTGAGACTAATGCAGCAGAGCCGGCATATAAGGCAGTCCAAATGTGAGTCAAGAATTAGAACTTCTAGAGAAATATGTATTTATTTGATAGAAGATGAAAAAATCCCTCGAGAAATGGGCTTCAGATTATGGTATTCCTGCAATGGCCAAGAATGATGAGCTCTAGAAACATGCAAACTCTGAAGTACTTCAGCATCCAGAAATGTTGTGAGTACAGTTTAATGGAACGAGAGTGACTTCCCATTGTCAAACTAAAAAAGGATAGATGTAATCCAGGCAATTTAACCGGAGTAGAAGGGAGTCCTGAGCAGCGTTTGTGGAAACACCTTGACTTCACCATTTCGTGCCAATGCAGTCATGATATTTCAGGACAATGTGCCACCTACATTGGCAAGATATACAGAGATTAGCGATGTCACTGCAGATTTAAGGAGAACTATATCATGTATATGAATGAGGCTCTTGTTTTAGGATCCTCCAAGCTGCTGAATGTGGTACTTGCTCAAAGGGAAGGTCTACTCGGCAGAACTTTCTGAATGTGCATCACCTGGGCCTGGTACTTCCAGTCTCACAAAAGAGGATTTTCTGAAACTGAAAGTGCCAACAACTTAAAGTAACCGCTGGAGGCAGTGACAACAATGAGAGCTGACGACGATGAGCAGTGTTCAGATAAACCCTGACTTGGCAGCCACCCTGTATACTTGACTTCATGTAATCTTCGGTTGTTTGCGGTTTGCTTATGCACAGTCTGCCCATGTTGGCGGCTTCTGTGGCATTGAATCACATGCACCACTAGGTGTGTTGACACTGGAAAGCGATAAACCCTGAGGTCCTCGTTACTCACTGTCCCCTTCAAGCACACTGTTTACCCTCGGGACAGCACAGAACACCGCCCTCTCTAGCCTGCATTTTGTCGGAGGTTGGTGCAAGGGAAGGGGTTAGGGAGGGAACTTGACTAATGGGAGCACGCCATGTTTTTTCAAACTTTTTTCTTCACCTGGTAAACTTTCCATATGTAGGTTTACCTCGACTTCCCAGCAATGTGAGGAATCCTAAACTCGCCCCCACTTTTGCAGCACCGTGGCAGCTCTTGTACATGCAGGCGCGGGAAGGGCACGGCTAGTGTTCGCAAATGCACAAAAATGTGTTTATGGACTCAAAGAAAGCGCCTTCTAACTTGTGTTTTTTTACTCTGCAAATTGTTTAAAATTTCCTGTTTCAGAGGTTAAAGGCAGTTCAAACTATGTATCTCATGTAAAGAATGGAAACCCTTACTGCAGGAAATGCGTTTCGGTCACAGATTGTTGTGTTACATACATTTTGTCTCTCTTTTTTACAGCTGTCGAACAAGTAACCGTAAAAGTTTGATCGGAAACAACCAGTCGCCGGCCCTTCCACGACCTCATTCTCCACTCTCGGCTCACACAGGTACGACTTCTACCATTGGTATCGGTGTCCTCTGAATGAGCGTCTCACTGTCTGCTTAAAAACACTGTGTGTCTTGTCACAAAACACAATCCGCAATGGCGCGAGAACAGTGATGCCTCGATGAGGCCTGGAAGTACTCAGTACCGTCCGTTTCTACCAAAACCTTTTTATGCTTAAAACATAGTTTTGTTTTATATTTGGTATTGCTCCATTGTTATGTTTTTTACAACTTGGATGCGTCATGTGGCAAGAGTTTTGCCTTTTCCTCAGTCGTGTGAAGTCAAACCGACATTGATGGTGACTTGAAAGATCCCCATATGTTGCTTTGACATTTTTAGACTGCGGCGAATGCACTTTTTAGGGCCTCGGCAGATTTGAACTTTAATGCACGAGGCTTACTAAGAGATTTCATACCTTTCAGTAGGGAACTTCATGTTCTGTGGAGCGTTTATCACATTGTTCAGAACTTTGGCAGAGTATTAAAGATCTGAATTGGAACATTGCAGCACAAAGGAACAGTCCGTTTTCTTATTACCTGTCCCCATACAGCGAATTGCTCTTTTCGTTCACCAGCAGGTTCGCCAAATTATTTCCTGCTGGTTTTCATCTTATGGGACAAAGTTTTTAAAATAAAAAAAAATTCATTATTGTGTCTTTATGTATATTGATCCATTAGCAGCCTGCTCGTTTTAATGTTCTCTTTAGAAATGGATATGAAAAATGGTTATCCATATGACTCCTAGACTCGAAATATTTAAACTTTACTCCGAGGACCCAAGGGCCTTTTTATTAAAGAAAAAGGCTCTAATGACCCACCATAGAGGTAGCAGATGAAGCGAATAATTTGCTCAATAAGTATTATACTCGTGTTTTGGACATGTGAATGTTGGTTGCCCCATCCCACCTAGAAACTCAAATTATTGTTGATCTTGACAGCAATACATTGAATTGCTTTTTTTGTGATGGCAGCCTTGCAGTAATTGGCACATAAGTGTCCACATTCCTTTGACAGGATGGTGTTCACCTACTAAATGAGTTTTGGCTCACCCCAAAATGTCCACAAGTCCACTATAATGCAGAAAGTCAATATTGGCAGAAAATAAGGGTTTGCTAAGGGGTCTAGCCAAGGGAAAATTCCACGATCCCTGATAGTGAATCTGGCTAGGGAGAGTATCCAGGCAAGAAGATATTTGGGACAGCTAATTTAAGCTTTCAGTACCTTACAGTCACCAGTGCTTATTCATGTCACATTGCCCATGGTGCTCTGCTTCATGCCATTGATAGCTGGCACAAATTTAAATTACTGCAAATGTCCAGTTTTTTTTATTGGTTGTTGTTTATCACTTGCTGTTCGACTGTTGTGAAATGGTCTCATTTTGTGCAGATTAGAGAGCCAAATAACTGTAAGAAATCAGCCTTATCTGCACGCCAAAACCGCAGCCCTCAGCCTCACTCAGTGGATCACCAACTGTGCTGACGACCTCGCCCCTCTCAGGAACCACCCTAGAGAAACCAACACCAGGAAACCCGTGTGGTTCACTGAAGCCCTCAAGGAATCCAAGAAATCCTGCCGTTCCCTCGAAAAAACCTGGCGCAAAGAACAAACCGCAGAAATCATGTCAGCCCTCAAGGCCGCCACCCGCGCACACCACCAGCTGATCCGCTCCACCAAAAGGGCATCTTTCAAAGAGAGACTTGAAAACAACACCCACAACAGCAAGGAACTCTTCAACATTGTCAGAGAGCTCTCCAACCCCAACGCCAGCTCAAACACCATCAAGCCCTCACAGGTACTCTGCAACTCCCTCGCCACTGTCTTCCATCGAAAGATCACCGACCTACACGACAGCTTCGGACCCCATACCCCGCCACCCACCACTGAACCAACAGCTCGAGCCACTACCCTCAACACCTGGACCCCCGTCAGCACCGAAGAGACCAAAATAACCATGAACACTATCCACTCCGGCTCCCCATCGGACCCATGCCCCCATCACATCTTCAACAAAGCCGACACCATCATCGCCCCCTATCTCCAAAGCATTATCAACAGCTTGTTTGCTCCTGCCACCTTCCCCGAGAACTGGAAACACGCGAAAGTCAACGCTCTCCTGAAAAAACCCACGGCTGACCCCAACGACTTGAAGAACTTCCGCCCCATTTCTCTTCTCCCCTTCCCAGCCAAGGTCATCGAGAAGGCTGTCAACAAGCAACTGACCAACTTCCTTGAAGACACCAACGTGCTCGACCCCTCCCAATCGGGCTTTCGCACCAACCACAGCACGGAAACCGCCCTCATCGCAGCCACCGACGACATCAGAACCCTGATGGATAACGGAGAAACTACCGCCCTCATCCTACTGGACCTCTCGGCTGCATTTGACACCGTATGCCATCGCACCCTAATAACCCCCCTCCGCTCCACTGGAATCCAAGGTCAGGCCCTAAACTGGATCATCTTGTACCTTTCTGACCGTACCCAAAGAGTCTACCTCCCGCTCAGAACCCACCAAGATCATCTGCGGCGTTCCACAAGGCTCTTCGCTCAGCCCTACACTCTTCAATATATACATAAGCCCCCTTGCGAACATCGCTCGCAAACACAACATCAACATCATCTCCTACGCCGACGACACACAGATGATACTCTCCCTCACCAAAGACCCAGCTACAGCTAAAGCCAACCTCCATGATGGAATGAAAGACGTCGCAGAATGGATGAAGCTCAGCCGCCTGAAGCTGAACTCTGACAAGACGGAGGTCCTCATCCTCGGACACTCCCTGTCCACCTGGAACGACTCATGGTGTCCCACGGCTCTGGGCATCGCACCAACCCCCTCTGACCACGCTCGCAACCTCGGATTCATCCTGGACCCCCTCCTCACCATGACCAAGCAAGTCAACGCCGTCTCGTCCGCCTGCTTCTACACCCTCCGCATGCTCCAAAAGATCTTCCGCTGGTTACCCACTGACACTAGGAAAACCGTTACCCACGCCCTCGTCACAAGCCAACTGGATTACGGAAACACCCTATACGCAGGAACCACCACCAAGCTACAGAATCGTCTCCAGCGAATACAGAATACCTCCGCACGCCTCATCCTTGACATACTGTGCCACAGCCACATAACCGCCCACCTGAAGCACCTGCACTGGCTACCCGTCAACAAGAGGATAACCTTTAGGCTCCTCACCCACGCACACAAAGCCCTCCACAATAAGGGCCCTGAATACCTCAACAGACGCCTCTCGTTCTACACGCCCACCCGCCAGCTCCGCTCCGCCAGCCTCGCTCTTGCCACCTTCCCTTGCATCCGCAGAACCACTGCTGGCAGCCAAGACATGGAACTCCCTCCCCGTTCACCTGAGAACCACCCAGGACCACCTCGCATTCAGGAGACGCCTAAAGACCTGGCTCTTTGAGCTGCAGTGAAATTTCCCCGCCCAGTGCCTTGAGACCCTCACGGGTGAGTAGTGCGCTCTATAAATGGATTGATTTATTGATTGAGTCACCCTGTATTTTTTACCTTTTGCTGAACCCTTTATTTTTGCTGGCTTTCTAACTCCATCAGCCATACCCCCTCTGACTAGTATTCATGTGCCATGCTCTTTCTTGAAGCATGGTCAAATTGGCGTACTACTAATAGGTATATTTAAATTGCCTATAAATCCCTAATGAACGATACACCATTCACCAGGCACTGGTGGACTGCCGCACCTATTGTGCTATACATGATAGTGGCAGTGCACAAATGGCCTCAGGCTTACTATTGCTGCCTGACTGTAAGAGTCCAAAATGTGCACTGCAACCTGTCAAAATGAATACCTGTGCTGCGTGAAACCCTCCCTTTAAATATTAGTAAGTCATCTCTATGTGAGCATTGTGGCCCACAAGGTAGGTTGCATGATATTCAAACGTGGGACATATAGAAAATGAATATTATCATGCCCCTCCAATGGTAAAGCCCTAACAGCTATTTTCTCTGTGACTGACCGAGCTGTCCTTCACAGAAATCCAGAGTACAGATTAAAATACTAATTCAGAGGAGTAGACTTCTTCTAAAGCCCAGCCAGGACCTCAGGAGAGCCACTTAAGAGACATACGAGAGGGTGTCAGACAGAGGCCAACAGCAGGTTCCAAGCCAAGTCCAGTTGCTATCAGCTGGTATACCAAGGAAAAAGACTCTTGCAGCTTGTTGTCTCCCTGTAGCCACACAGGAGGTCAGCCCAAACTCATCTCACTTCTGCCCATTGGATGTAGAACTGGGGCTCTTTGGAGTAAGACAGAAGCGAACAGAATGGAGACTAACAATGCTTCATACTGTAATCTTCAGAAAATATCTCCAGTCATTTTGTTCAATGGTGACATAGCGACTGCAGGACCTGTAGAGCAGCTTGCTTTCTGGTTTCTTCTTTCACATTGGGGTGCTTGTGACTAGGTATTTTTTCTGGTTTGTATTTTAATGCTTGTTAACTGCCATTTCTGAGAGCCTGTAGGGAGCAGTCATAAGAAGAATGGCATAGTTTGGGGGGTACAAGCCTATGCGGACGGCTGTGCAGAGCATGCACTAGCACGTGACAGTAGAATTGTGCTGCTAAAATGGAGTGTATAATTTTAGGCTTGAGAATGGCACATTGCCAACTTGACAGCCTCGGGGTGTGAAAGTGGTGCGTGACATGTTGTCAGTAGCTTGGTTTAGGACTTTATGGTTTATACTGCTCTTTTGTGGTGCCTAGGTCTAATAATTTACCCAGCAAATAGGTACCCGTTGTCAGCTTCCATAATGGCGCTAATCGAGACTGAAGCAAAATATGTGGCAGCTTGATTCATGCAGCAGATGACTTCTAAAAAGACACATTTCTAGAGTTGACTTCCCTCAAAGAAGAGCACATTGTAAGAAGCATCTTTAGACGGTTTTTCAGTCTAAGATCAGTTTGATGGATTCCTCTGGTGAGGAGGTTTGTTGGTAGAGAACGTTCTAAGACATTGCCAAGGAAAGTCATATGTCCTCAGCTAGAGGTAGGTATTTTTATAGCACGGTTGTTTGATGAGACCTGACAAAGTCTAACTGCAGGTCTGCTGCAGAGAATAGCAACAATTTAATGTAAACCTTTAGCGTGCTTGATGAGTTACTTTCTGCTCCACTCAGTGTACATTTTCAGATTTTGAAACTGTTATTAATAATATTGTGGTGAAATATAATACTCGGCTTTGCAACAATATATGTGGTGCCCTGTGTTTTAGACCGGTCTTCGAGGTACTGCAAGTCAGTTATTATTGTATTGATCACTTGCATTTGCCTATCTGGTAAATTTATATCCCAGTGTGGTGGGACGTTTAGCACTTGCAGCAAATATGCATGATATACTGCTTGGAAGTTGAAAATATTGTTTTTTAGCAATCTTTGCTGGGCGTTCCATGTTTATAAAAAACAGTGATCTCACACCTCCCAAACACACCTTCCTAAAACTGTAGCTTCCTATGTAATTCAGAATGCAGGGATGCTATGGAGCTATTGCAGGCTCATCTTGTGAGGCCTTTTTGTGTGTAGTGAACATATGCCTTTTTAATTATATGTAAGTACTGGGTATAAAGTTTTTTTTAATCACCAAGGAAAGGAAAAATCCAGTAATTTGAATCCCTCTATGGGAATATTGTTACCTTGTGATCGCTTATGTAGCTGCAAGGGATATAAGCGATCCAGCTGTGCTTTAAAGTATCTTAAAGACGAAATGTGCATTGGTGCAGAAAAATAAATAACTAGAAGTATTTTTGGGCTGAAAGAGACCAAGCATTATTTGCACTTCACATGCGGGGGAGATCAACACTGTCACTGTGCTGTGCCTGAAACCTTACAAGAGGGTTTGGAGAAGATGTCTGGTGTCTGGACAACAACTTGTTGACCAGATACTGACTGATTCGAGGGATGAAATTAGAGCTGGAACCAGCATAGAGTTTCTGATGTCATAACTGCGTAGACCACTTTTTTCACATTTAAGGATTTGTAAATTACATTTAAAACTAATGCTGTTTGTCACACACTCCAGGCTGGGCGCTGGAGATAACTATTATGTGACTACAAAACAGTTCCTCTTTTGCCGCTCCACCTATTTGAATTTTCAATATATTCAAATCTTCCAAATATTTTCCAGTTCTGTTTAGCAAAAGCTACTGGAACCTGCTTCCACTCCAAATAAGACTAGGCCCATCATGTTGTTCTTGCGAGGATTGCTAAGGAGCATCCTCATCAGATCTTACTTCTTCTCTGGCATTATCTGAAACTAACCTGCTCTGCAGGTCTTTAATTGAGATGAAAAAACGTGGGTGGGGGCTCTAAAAGGGGCATGCCCTATATCATTAAGGATATGCTTTAACCCCTTATACTAAATTCCCGTGCTTCTGAATCCAGATTTATAACACAGCAAATGACATACACCTAAAACCAGCCAGGACTATTGGCTTTGTCAGTGGTTGCTAGCTGTTTAAGATAATTGAGCAACAACAATGATTTTGTTGTAAACAATTAATATTGAAAATGTTTCCATTCTGAGACTGTGAATTAAACATTACTGAGGCCTGTGGAAGGTCCAGTGGTCTCCAGTGACTCAATCACTCCTATTAAGTTCACTCTAAGTTAGACGTACATCCTTTTTCTCTCCACATAGAATCCATCTGCGCATTTTGCACCTCACCTCTTTCCTCTTCAGCACCCTCTTTTCACTCTCCTGACAGTACTTCCTCATATTGTTTCACTTTACCACCCCCAAACACACAAAGCATCCACTCATCTGTAAGCACTGCATTTTCTTTTGCTTTTCTCTTGTCGATATTTTGACAACTGCGTATCTCCTTCACACATAGTTGTGCAGAATCACAATTTCAACCTGAGTAGGTGAGCATTGCTCTGTGTGCTCTGCAGAGAGGCCAAGGATTGGATGACCATGTATTCTGATTTGGAACAGCTTTTTCACCCACTGACAGGCACTGTGAAAAACTCTTGATGCCCTCAGCCTAATCTCCGGAGCTCTCAATCGCGTCCCATTATGAACACCTTGCAGTGACTGAGTTTGAAGTATATGCCCTATACAAGAGTAATATGGCACCTGAAAAAAAAAAACAGAAACAAGATCCCGGAAATAGTAACACTCTTGGGGAATTCAAGATTAAGTAAAACATGCAAACTATATAACATGGATCACCGTAACTTTTTTTATGGTCTGACATGACAGCGCGGCTGTCGCCAGATTATCAGTCGAAAGGGGCTTTTGTTTGCCCACATGTTGGGAGCCAGGAGTATGTGTTCTGATTAAGCAGAAATTGTGTAATTCAACACAAAAAAGTGTTTGCCTTCCACACGTGTGATCATTTTGTTCATTTGTCCAGCTGCCTGAACTTGAAGTTTCAGGGCACACACATGACATCGTAACCCTATTAAAGTGTCTTAGATAACTAGATCATTTATTGTGTTTTGTTTGTCAGCAGCAGTTGGAAGGTGGGCTGTGTTTAACCTACATGGATGTTTGGCTCTGGCCTACAAGTGCAACTGCCACCTAACTGACCTTTTAACCTACACCAATATTAATCTACAGATCTTTGCTTCCATACAAATACATATGTATTCCTGTGCCCTTTACTTGTAATGCACATTACCGTACGTTCCTTAAAACCCAGACCTATTGGCATGCCAGTGCTTGTTTACATTTATTGATCAGAAATCGATCAGTGATTGTGTCAGTAAAGTTAAAGACCTGAATAGAGGGCCTGTTTTAATGTCCAATTTTAATTACTACAATGTATGAGATCTGTAGCGATCTGGCACACTTAAAGCCCTGTTGCTCGCAGTGGCGAAACCTCTACCTGTTTAAGGGCACAGCGTCCCACCTCTCTTTCAGTTCATATGTGGTTTCCAGTCCTGTTCTTTTCTGCTCGTGAGGCGCCCCTCTGGCTGGGCGTGGACTGCATAAATTATGTATTAATTAATGCATAGATAGTATTCTTTGCTGGATTCGGATGTATGGAAAGCCCCTGCGCTCATTAAATGCTCCCTGGCGCCATGGGTGTAGGAAGTGTGGAGGACGCGGGGGATATGTCCCCCCCAGATTTTGGAGTGGGGGGGACACGGGGGACAAGGGTGGGGGGGACGAGGGGACAGAAGAATTTTCCCTTCTGTTCTGTAATTCGCAGGGCCATTAGCGCCGAGTGAAAGCGCTACCTATACTGGCCCTGCACTTGACCTGTGACCTGCCTCCAGGACACTTGCCCTCTGCCCTTTTGTTGTGCTGCAGCACACAAGGGATTCCTTCTCACCTTGCCGCCACAGCTGCCTGCAGTCTGCACTTCTGAGAACAAAGGGAGAAGAGAGGCCCTTTGTTGATTGCTGTCTGCATCCCGTCCCTCCTGAGCCCTACCCTTCCCTTGAAAATCGAACCCTGAAGACAGCAGCAAGATTTGAGAAGGTAAAGAGGTTTGGGTAATTAAATAAAGTATTGCCAAGTAACTCCCTTTCTTTTTAAATCCAGTGCTGTGTTGCAGAGTATCTCCCTTTCTAAAAACAGTGTCGTTGAGTTACTGTGAGATATAAGCCGGGCAGGCTTTAGCGCGCTGGTGGCACCCTGTGCAGCAATGTTTGTTAGGGCACCCGTTTCTGTCACCTCTCTCTCACTCTCTTCTCTCTTCTCTCCTCTGTCTCCAGCTTGCATGCCCCAGAGCTAATTATTGTCCCCTAAGTTGACATCCTGCCTCCCCAACATTTCGGTCCCCTGTCTCTCCCTCAGCCTTCCTGGTATTTGTGAAAGCCCGCTCTAAAGGCCAAGGGCTGTCTGTAAATCTCATTTCCTGCCAATGGCCTGTGGATGGAAGCCAGCACTGGGGCAGCTCACAGGTTTTGCAGGACTTCACAGGCTGTAGTGGTACAGAGTCTGGCACTGCTGGATAGACGGCAGAGAGACTAGCACACAGCACAGGTCCCTGGAAGAACCAGATGGACTAAGAGATGGACAGGGCTAGGTAAGGCAGCAGGGCCGGCTCTAGGGCGATGCAACCGGTGCCGCTGCACCGGGTGCTGACTTAGGATGGGGGTGCTGTGATTGCAAGTATATTCTGACTTTAAAAGCACCTGCTGGGTGTTCCTTGCCATCAACAGTTTTCAGGCAACAATAAAAATCTCAAGATAATTCCAGTGATTAATGGTCTTCCTGAAGAGAGATTGAAGTTTTGTCTAGTCGGAGTTTTGACTCATCATAACGTACAGGGTTACTATGCCTGCTACAAAGAACGTCTACATGCAGATCACAAAGTCTATATAATGTGAATAGGTCAGTGGGTTACTGTTTTTGTCAGATGCAGTAAAGTACCCTCTTTTTGGCATGGTTACCCCACTTTTGACTGTGTTCACTGGGATCCTGCTAACCAGGACCCCAGTGCTCTCTCCCATTAAATGTGGTTGTTTGGACCACACACACCCCACATTTGGCGTACTGGTGCCCCTTATAAGTCCCTAGTATATGGTACCCAGGGCATTGGGGGATGAGGGGTTCCCCATGGGCTGCAGCATGTATTATGCCACCCATAGGAGCCCATGTAAACCATGTCTGCAGGACTGCCATTGCAGCCTGCGTGAAAAGGTGCATGCACCCTTTCACTTCAGGTCACTGCACCAGGTCACTCTAAGTCACCTCTATGGCAGGCCCTCCTAGCCAGAGGGCAGGGTGCAAGTACCTGTGTGTGAGGGCACCTTTGGAGGATCAGAGGTGCCCCCACAAACTCCAGCTACATTTTCCTGGACCTCGTGAGTGCGGGGACGCCATTTTACGAGTGTACTGGACATAGGTCACTCCCTCTGTCCAGCTACATAATGGCAACTCAGAAGCTGGGCATGTTTGGTAACAAACATGTCAGAATCATACCCCAATCCTATTGTCAGTATTGTTTGTATGATTCCATTCACTTTGGGGGCTCCTTAGAGGATCCCCAGCATTGCTCCTATCAGCTTTCTAGGGTTTTCCGGGCAGCCCATGCTGCTGCCACCCCTCAGACAGATTTCTGCCCTCCTTCTGCTGCTTGAGCAGCTCATGCCCAGGAAGGCAGAACAAAGGATTTCCTTTGGAAGAGGGAGGCAACACCCTCTCCATTTGGAAATAGGTGTTACAAGGGTTGGGAGGGGTACCCTCGCCAAGCTAATGGTATGCTCTGAAGGGCCCTCCTTGCATAAACCAGTCTGTACCAGTTCAGGGACCTCAGCCCCTACTCTGGTGCGAAACTGGACAATGGAAATGGGTGTAACCACTCCCCTGTCCATCACCACTCCAGGGGTGGTGCCTGGAGCTCCTCCAGGTGGCCACTTGATTCTGCCATCTTGAATCCAAGGTGGGCAGAGGCCTCTGTGAGCATCTGAGTGGCCAGGTCAGGCAGGTGATGTCACAGCCCCCTCCTAGGTGGTCACCCCGCTAGGTGACCAATCCCCCTTTCTGGGCTATTTAGGGTTTGCCTCTTGGGTGGGTCCTCAGATTCAATGTGCAAGATTCCAGCAGGACTCCTCTGCAGCGTTTACTTTGACTTCTGGCCACTGGAACCGCAACTGGACTTCACAGGAACCTACAATCTGCAGCTCCAGCAGCGACTTCACCCTGCAGCATTGTTTCTCCGGCTCCTTCCAGCAACTGCAACATTAGCCCGGCTGTGCTTCCTCTGAGGGCAGCAAGTCTTCAGTCTGCATGAGAAGAAAGAAGGAAAATTCCTTGGAGTGAAGGAGTCACTTACCTGCATCTGCAGGCACCAACTGCAACAACGACCGGCTGCGTGGATCTCCTCTGCTCCTGAGCTGCGTGGATCCTGCATCAGGGGGTGATAGTCTGGAGTGGTCTCCTTGGTCCTCTCTACCAGCTGTCCAACTTTGGAGTAGGTAGGTCCTTGCCTTCCCATGCAGGACAGTACCCCCATGCACTGCGTCTCTTGCAGCTACCAAGGCCTGTTGTTATCTCCTCCAAGGGATCTTCAGGCTCCATGTAGCCCCAGTCCCCAGCACTCTTCTCTGTGAAGCACAGCCCTCAACGTGCTTCGCCTGCGACATGGGACCTCTCTTCAGGTGTGCTGCCTGGGCCTCTCTGCAGCTCCTGGGCTCCTTGCCTGTAGGTCTTCTGTGGGGGCTGCCTCTCCTTCTCCAGGCTCTCTGCCTTGCTGAGGGTCACCTGGGACTCCCCTCCATGGGTTAAGTCCCCCTGGACCTTGCTGGTCCCCGGCAGCTCCACTTTTGTCCTACTGCGACATTTGCCTTTGCCAAGGCTTGCTGGTTGGCTTTCCACACCACAGACTGACTGCAATTCTTCATCCCGCATGGGACGTCGACTGCATCACCTAGGAACGCTTCATCTGCTCCAGTGCTGCACTGCTGACCGTCTTCATCTCCCGGCCGAGCAACTCCTGCATCCACAGATGGGTGGGTAGTGGCTCCTGCCACGACCGGACACTCCTACGTAAACTGGACTTGGTCCCCTTCTTTTCCAAGTCTTCCTCTTCCAGGATCCACCTCTAGCTTCTTGCAGTCTTGCCTGCGTTTTGCAATATCCTTCTCTGAAGTCCTTTTGGTGGGTTGGGGAAAAACCAGTAACTTACCTCTTTTCTCCTGGTCACTGGAGGGCACTCTGGTACTTACCTTTGGGGTTTCCTAGTTCCTGCAGCTCCCCTCTACAGATTCCACTTCCTTGCGTGGGGACCCAGCTTTCGCATTCCACTTTTTTAGTATATGGTCTGGTCCCCCCTAGGCCTTCAGTATTGCCTATTGCTTTTCACTATTTTCTATTGCTTTTTATGCCAACTTCTGATTGCTGCTGTACATATGATAGTGTGCTACTTACATCCTATTGGAGTATTGCCTATCTAGTGTTTTCGTGTTTGTGTTACTGTAATAAGGAACCTTTATTTTCATAACACGTGTTTCTTTCATGTGTGTAAGTGCTGTGTGACTACAGTGGTATTGCATGAGCTTTGCATGTCTCCTAGGTAAGTCTTGGCTGCTCATCCGCAGCTACCTCTAGAGAGCCCTGGCTTCTAGACACTGCCTACACCCCACTAATAGGGGATACCTGGACCTGGTATAAGGTGATAATACCGTAGGTACTCACCACATACCAGGCCAGCTTCCTACATCAGAGAGCTCCTTTTTTGTCCCCTGCAATTTATAAATTAAAACTGAATATGGAACAGTGAGCAATGAACTTATCAAAGAGCTGCATGCAAACATCAAGGTATAGATTAGAGCGTTATGATTTCCCCCCACTTTTTCATTAACTTAATGTTGCAAAACAAGTTAATTTGAGCGCAAATCAATTCTTATTATTAAAGAAAGCCCCCAACCATGGTGTTATGTTTTAAATTCTGAGTTTGCGCTTCTCCAGATAAACCACTCTTAAACTATACCTGCTACCAGTATGGATGACCTATGACACCTACACCTTGTCGTCCTCTGTCTTATGTAACATTTCATATACACTGATTTACACATATATGATGATTGTCTCTGCGTAATATCTGTGTGATGTAAAGTGCTTTGACACCCTAGACTGGTGTGAGGGCTGAATGATGGAACAACACATGCGTATATCATGCATGCCTTAACATTGCGGTCTCAACAACGACCGTGTCTTTACTACTCATGCCTTTACAACGAATTTCACTGTAAAAGAATGTTTGGTAAAGAAACATGCGTGGTAAATTCTCCCCGCCCTGCCCCCTTACACCTGATACCATACTCCACCCTGCCCAATCAGTTAAAACTGCCCCTGCCCTGAGCCCTAACCCCCCCGCCCTGAGCCCTAAAAGTAACCCTGCCCTGCCCTGTCCTAAAAACTACCCGCCCCCACTCTGAACCCTAAAACCTACCCTGAACTGCGCTAAAAATTACCTTGATGCCCCTGCCCCCCAGAACCCTAAAACCTACCCCCCCATGTCCTAAAAACTACCCCGACCCTACCCTGTCCTAAAAATGAACCCGACCTCCCACCCTAATCCCGGCCACAGCCCTACTTACCTCTCTCTCCTCTGCTTCTTCCTGTTCCACCCGGACAGCTAGACCGCTCTCTATGCTGTAACCACACATATGTGTGGTAAAGATGTGTGTGGTAAAAGCATGTGTGCTAACCCCATATTTGTGGTAATGGCAGCATGGTCAATGCATTGCATTGCATTGATTGCGTTGTAAGGGATATTTCCCAGTATGAGTGGTGCTATAAAACTAATGAAATGCATCTGAGAGAGAGTGGTGATGGATAGTAGTGAGGGAATCCGTGGCAGAGGTGGTCACTGGGGGGCGCCAACAAACAATGTCGCACAGGGCGCCACCAGCACTAAGGCCGGTCCTGTCAGACAGCACAGCAGTTCACAAGAAGGCGGCAGCACAGAGACTGCCACTTGACAGTCAGACAAGGACCTAGCAGCAATCATAGGCCTTACTGGCCTTCACAGGCAGGCGGGGGGGGCAGAGACTGACACAGCCTGACTAGAAAGAAAGCTCCCAACAGGCAGCACAGGAATCGACAGGAAGCACTGCGCCCAGCAGGCAGTACAGGCCTCTTAGGACTTTACACAGGCGAACTGCAGCACAGAGCTTGTCGCTGCCTAATAGGCAGCCAAGGGCCCAGCAGACAGGGAATTGCCGGTCTCACAGGACTCGACTGGAAGCGACCGCCTACCCCCCCATTACCCCCCCACGGCAACCCTTCTGGGTGCAAGCTTTGTGCAGGAGGCCCACCTCAAGGTTGTCCCTGTCCCCCCCAGAAATGTTGTGTCTCCTACGCCCCTGCCTGGCGCCCCTCTGGCTGGGCGTGGACTGCATAAATCATGTATTAATTAATGCATAGATAGTATTCTTTGCTGTATTCGGATGTATGGAAAGCCCCTGCGCTCAATGAATGCTCCCTTTAACTTTGCCCGTGTGCGCAGACCACAGTAAACAGTTTATTCAAACAGACACAAAGCTTTCAGGCTGAGGCACTACTGTTTACCAGCAGTTCGGAATATCAATTATCATTAATCCTCTCCTTCCCGCAGCGCTAATGCAAGCCCTGTGCACCAAAGAGGCTTGTTTCTCTTAGTAGAGGGCTGTTTAAAGTACATCAATAATCTGCAGAGTGAGGGCAGCATGAGCCTTTCCAAGGCACCTGTGCTCCCTCCTCCTGCAGTCAGAAACCCAGGACTCCGTCAAGCTAATTACAAAGCAATCAAACAATAGGATTCATTAGGATATCGCCCCCTAACAATACATTCCGCCACAATAATGCACCCTGCACGTCGTCGTCAAGGGGCTATTATTTTGATAAGCTGATCACTCATTCACATGCTTCCTTCCCCCTGGAGAAGGTAAAGTTAATTACCTGCCTAATGCTTGGCCATTGGCTACAGTTATTCCAGCAGGTCGGCGCCATCCGCAGTAATCCCTGCCGCGCCCACAGTATCCCTGGAACACAACTGGGAGCAGGCGGGTATGATTAATAAGAAGTGCGGCACATATGGGTTGAGATAATTTACTGCTTCTACTGTTCGCAGGAAGCCTCTCAGGTATTGGCTCACAGATGGGCGGAGAAATGGGAAGGGCAATGCAGGAAGAACAAGCGTTTTCTCGCCCAGGGTCAGACTGAGAAGCTGCTGCAGTGCTGAATCTATCATTTTCCTGAAATAAACTAAAAATATAATATATAATTGTAATAGTCGAACAGACAATCCAGGTAGTTGTTTCTTGATCTGTTGTTACCTTTCACAAATAGTTGAAATATCCACGTCAATGCTTCCACCATAGTGCAGAATCTCAGAAAACTACTTATCGCATCAAGCCTACTGCCTTTGCTATTGGTCTGAGCACCTTAACGAAGGCCTCTGTGACCACACTTTTTAACAACTTTTTTATTGTTTGGGGCATAAAAAACGTATACAGAAATGATGATGCAGCAAGGAAAACTGCCAGTTTCTTGTCAAGAATACAGGCCCGTCTATGTGTCCCCACTTTTACGTAACAATTGGTTTTATTGAAGTTGGAGATTTTCTATACACTCCTGCCTACATCCACAGGGTTTCATTCACAAAAAATAATCAGTGGGAGAACTTATAGCCCCTTCCCTCCCTTCGCCAACCCAAAAGAATCAGTATGTCTAGTTAGGTTGTACCTTAGCTCATACAGTGTCCATGCTTAATGAAGGGCTTGCTTTGAGTATTATAGACATACCTGTCAGCTCCACCCCCTTGATTATCCAAGGACCCCTCCATTGTCATTGTACAGGAGGTGATTTCTTTAAACTCTGGAAAACTCACAGGGCCCCACACCATTTCCAGTTATAAACACTTTGCAGCCTCCACACCATAGAATCTCGAAAATCCACACGTTGGTGAAGCTGAAAGAGACGTCAGAGAGAAAGGAAGAGAGCGAGTGGCGGGCAACACAGGAGAGCGTAGAAGGGAACACAACTTAGTCTTCCCCGCTTAACAGTGGTCCTTTTGTCACAAATATGAAAAATCTTTGACAGTCACTGCAAAGCATGGCTCCCATGTGGTTCAAGAGGAGTTGTAAAGAGTAAACCATTCTTGATCCAGCCAACAAAGCCAAAAATCAGACCTCCATTTCGATTCAAGAGAGTTACCCCCTAAGAGCTCAAGAAAATGTGTTGGATCTACCACCATGTGCTCCTGTTGGCTTAGCAGGTCTTTACAATGAGAAGGGTGCAACAAATGCTAATATTTCTTTGCATGTTTCCAGCATAATTCTTTTCCTACCTTGGGTTGTTTTTACTATAGCCGGGGAAAAAGAACACTGGTAATACAAATCACTTTTGAGTGTAGCCTCATTCTTTAACACAAGGTCTGGAGCACTGAGCATAACCATCACTGTTCAGATCTGGGATCCGAAGGCATTGGGGTATTTGCAAAAAAAGAGAATAACACTACAGGGAGGTGGTGTTCTGGTCTATTGGAAGAAAACCTAAAACTTTCAAATTAAATTTGGAGCACTTCTCGCATGTTCCAGAGTTGACATCCTGTAACCCAGTTGTAATTTATCTGCTGACTCATGCTTTTAAAATTCCCTCCTTTATTGCACAAATCATGATCAAAACCTAGCCCTCCGGAATCCCAGTACTGGTCCCCATGTTTGTCACTGTGACCTAATGCTCCCTATTCTCTTCTTTCATTGTGTCTAGTTGTGTTTCCACATCCTAAATATATTTTTTTAACTGCATCCAGATCTTCCCAATAATTTCCAGTCCAGGGCAGAAACACCCCTTTCTTCCTCTCATTAATTCCTTCAAAGTACAGTCATGGGGTTGTGTTCTTTGAGATAATCAGTATTCAGCTCTTTCCTGAACTGGAGAAGAGTTGAGACATCCCTGATACAGTGATGTTGTTCCAGATTATGGGTGTTTGCATGGAGAAGACCAGTTATCACTTCATCTCCAGTCTGATGATGTCCTGGCAACGGGTGTGCAGAGAGGCAAAGGATTTGGTGACTTGTCAGCCAGAAGTGTGGGGTTGCTGGATATGATATTGAACTTCTCCCCCATCAATCATTCGATATTTGTAGAACGCAGCCCTATCACTCATAGGGGTATTTGAGTGCTGGGGTGCAAGGTCTCCGTTGAAGACCCAGGTCTTGTGTTTCTTTCTGAAGTCTGAGAGGAAGGGTGCTGTTCGGAGGTGGGGGGGGGGCAAGTTGTTCCAGTCCCAGTGATGTAGGAGAAGAAACAGCCACCACTGCGTCTGCAAAGGATTCGGGGATGTGTGCAATAGCTAGCGAGGAGGAGCGCATGTGTCTGGAGGGTTAATGGAAGCTCAGTCGGTGGTTGATGTAGGCCTGTCCTTGATCATGTAAGGCCTTATAGGTGTGCGTGAGGATCTTAAACTGGCATCTCTTCTGAATGGGGAGTCAGTGGAGGTTTTTGAAGCGGGGGGATGTGGGTCCATTTGGAGAGGTCCAAGAAGAGTCTATCCGACGGGTTCTGTATGTCTGGAATATTTTGAAGAGTTGGGTGGAGATACTGGCTTAGAGTGCGTTGCCTTAATCGAGGCGGCTGCTAACAAGGGCGTGAGTGATGGTTTTCCTGATGTTGTCTGGAATCCATCTGAAGAATCTGTGGAGCATGCTGATGGTGTGGAAGCAGGAGCAGGCAACGTCATTGATTTGTCACTTCATAGTGAGTTCGCTGTTGAGGATGATGCTGAGATTGTGTGAGTGCTCTGTTGGCGTGAGAACGGGTCTGAGTTTAGTTGGGCACCAGTTGTGGTCCCATATGGATGTGTTTCTCGCAAAGATCAGTAAATCTGTGTTGTCGGAGTTGTTTGAGGCAGTTTGCTTTCATCCAGTTGGCTATTTTGGTCATACCATTGTGAAAGTTTGTTCTGGTGGAGGAGGGGTCTTCGATGAGTGAGAGAATGAGCTGTGTATCATCTGAGTAGGAGATGTTGAGGCTGTGGGATCTGACGAAGGGGTATCATGTAGGTTTTGAGCAATGTGAGGCTGAGGGATGATCCTTGGGGTATGTTGCATATGATGTTTTTGGGTTTGGAGGCGAAGGGAGGCAGCTAGGTGCTTTGAGTTTGTGCTGTCGGGAAGGAAGCGATCCATTTGAGGGCATTCTCTTGTATGCCAATGTTGTGTAGTCTGTTGATGAGGGTCTGGGGTAAATGATGTTGAATGCAGCTGAAAGGTCGAGGAGGATCAGGGCAGTAGCCTTCCTGCAGTCAAGGAGTGTTCTGATATTGAATGTGGCAGCAATGCGTGTGGTCTCAGTGCTGTGGTTGGCATGTAATCTTGATTGGGAGATGTCAAGCAGGTTTTTTTGTTCCAGGTATTCTGTGAGCTGTTGATCGATGGCCTTCTTGAGTACTTTGGCAGGATAAGGTGGTAGAGAGATCGGCTAATCATTTTGGAGTTTGCTGGTGTTGGCGGATGGTTTCTTTAGTAGCAGTATGATTTCTTCATGTTTCCATTTGTCCAGGAAAACTGCTGTGGTCATGAAGATGTTGAGGATGCTGGTGAGTTCCATGTTGATGTGATTGGAGCCAAGGTTAAACAGGTGGTGGAGACATGGGTCAGTGAGTGCTCCAGAGTGGATGGATGCCATGATGGCTGAAGTGTGGTGAGCGGTGTCCATTTGGTCATTGTCTGGTTGGTGTGCGGGAGATGGTCAAGACTGCTGAGGTTGAGGGCTGTGGGTTGGAGGTTGAATTTGTTGTAGATGGTGGCTATCTTGTTGTGAAAGTAGTCTGAGAGGTTGTCGCAGAATTCTTAGGAAGGGTGGATAGTGTTCTCTGTGGCTGTCATGTTGAAGTATTCGTTTACTATTTTGAATATCTCTTTCATGCAGTTTACTGCTGTGTCGATGCAGGCTGTGATGGTAGCTCTCTTTGCTTCCTTGATTTGCTGGTGCTAGTGTCTAAGGGCTGCTTTGTGGGTGGTTCTGTTGAAAAGGATTCCAGGTACATTGCCATTGCTTCTTGAGTCAGAAGCAGCTGTGCTTGGTGGTTCGGAGCTCTCTGGTGTACCAGCTGGCTTGTCCTGAGGTTTTGTTGGCTCAGGCTGGCTTCAGCAGGGCAACTCTGAAGACACAATCTTTGATCCAGGTGGAGAAGTTCTGGAAAGCCTGTTTGAGGTCTGATGAGGCCTGGGGTTGGGAGGTGCAGAGAGCTTTGTTTCTGTTGCCTTGCCCCGGCTCTGGTGGTTGGGGCTGTGGTACTTGGTGATGGTATGCTTTGCGCCAGAGATGGTGAAGTGGATGATGGTGTGGTTGGAACACGTGAGTTCTGTGACGTGATTGAATTTGACTCTGTCGCTGGAGGTGAAGATGGGTCGAGTATGTCTGGCTTCCAGTTGGGTGAGGCCAATGTTGCTCATGTTCTCCAAGAGAATGGTGGAGATGGAGTCATTGTGGTCATCGATGTGGAAATTGAGGTAGCTGAATATAATGTAGTGGTTTGAGTCAATGGCTTAATGGGCAATGATAACAGGGATGGCATCGCAGAAGGCTGACGGAGGTCCCTGGGGTCTGTATACGAGCGTGCCTCTTTCCATCGTACCATCGAGGTGTTATATGAGAGGTGGTGATGCATCAGATGGTGTTCTTGAAGATGATGGTGATGCCTCTGCCATGTTTGTTGGTGCAGTCTCATTGTATCATCTTGTAGTTGTCAGGGTGTTGTGGGGGCTATGTCAGGGTTCAAGGAGGCATTGAGCCTGGTTCTGGTGATGAAGGCCACGTCGCGGCAGAGGGAGGTGATGGTGTCCCAGATTTCCGTGGCATGTTTGCAGAGGGAACAGGTGTTGAGCAGGATGCACTGGAGCTGCTTTAGGTTGTTTCTGACCTTCCGGGTAGGTGCAGCATGGGGTCCTTTGTGGGCTGCTGGTCCTGCATTGCAAGAGAAGCAGCAGTGTCGGCATGTGAAGGGCCCTTCGGTTGCTCTATGGGAGGAGGTGCAGCAGTTTGTCACGCTTTCTGGGGTCCAGGGCAAATCAGTGGTGTAAAGGGGTGTGGCAGAAGGGCCAGGGTTCCTGACGCTGGGTGTGGTCCAGGCGCAGACTGATGCAGACGGACTTACCATTGGCATCCATGCTGCGTGGCTATGCTGCAGCCTCCATTAAGAGGTCATGACTGGGTTGAGGGGGTGCTGGGCGGTTGAGGAGGGAAACGGAGGAAAGAGTGCAGGAGCAGGCGCGAGAGCAGGAGAGGGAGGTGAGTAAAGTCACTAAAGGCAAGAAAAGGCAAAAAGAGACAAAGCGTGAAGAGACACTAAAGCCAAGGAAAGGCAAAGAGACAATAAAGAACATGAATAGTCAGTAAAGGCAAGAGAAGGCAAAAGTAAAACAAGCATTTGCAATGCAATAGGGTCTCGCATTTCTTAGAGTTACAGCTATAAGCAGTTGTAAACTCCCAACCGAACTTTTCTTGCCACATTAAATGGAAAAAAACAGCGTGATCGCGCTGCTACAGTTCACTCGTAGTGAAATCTATCAGCAAAAGTGCAATTATGTACGTAACCGGCAAAAGTGCAATTAACTATGTAACAGGGTCGATGTCATGCAAAGCGCTGGACTTCTGCAAAGTGAGATCGCGCTGCGAAAAAAAGATAAAAAGTAGTCCACAAACCTGACGGGAAACAGTGAGCCTCGCATGTTTTCAGTACTTGGTCGCTGCGCTCGAGGAGGGATAACCGCTGGAAAAGGAATGACGTATGCGTGCCTTCCACTAATGAAAGCAAGCAGATTTTGAAAGGCAAGCCCACGAACCAATGAAAGACACTGACGTAACATGGACGGGGCTCCGAGCCCTTTTGTATCTACTAAAGCGCCTTGCAAGTGAAACGCATGCGCAAGCACATTCAACGCAGGCTCGACTCTAAAAACAGCGCAGTGAAGGCAAGAAAAAGGTGAAAAGAGACAGGACTGTAAAGAGACAAGACATGGAAAAGGCAAAACGAGGATTCGTAATGAAGAGAATTCATTAATGAGACAGTAATAGAGAGACAGAAAGGCAGGAGGAGAGCTTAGCGGTGAATGCGGGCACTAAACGGCAGTTTGGGAGACCTGACACAGGGGGAAGCTGCACGAGGACCTGCTTCCACAAAGACTATGCGTGATACACGTCATATGCAGTATGTTTAAGTTAAAAACCCCATTTCCTTCAAGGAAATAACATATCTAAGTGGTCTCAATCGGCCTGTGCAGCTTGTTGATGAGACTGCCAGACAAGAGCTCATGTTTGTCTGATATCATCAACCAAGCAAGTGATATCCACTGAATTAGACTGTAAAAATGTTTTAATAAAGTATGACTAAACACCACCAGAGGAGGCTGTGGCTTCCATGTGAACTCTCAGGTCCCTGTATGCAGTCTGCCAGTGCTTTTGTCCTACAGATGTCACTGAAAGGATTAGAAGGCGGATACCATTACATTGGCAATGCTCATGTAATAGAAGGGCGATGAGGTATTAGGAAGTTTCATTAGCATGCCGAGGCCATAATTGAGCAACTAGTTTGCCCTAAATGTTACCGGTGCTTTTTATTATTATGATGCAACAAAGGGGTGAAGAGGGAAATATTCTAAGCGTTTGATGTAAAGTCTTCATTGTTAGTTACCGTTTGTGTTGTGCAATTTAATGAATTAGTTTTCGATTCATTGTCCTCTAATTTTATGTGATTTTCGTGCACTTTTCTCAGCATCCAAGTGAGCATGGGTGTTCTGATTACAATGAAACATGTTTACGCGTCTTCCTCTTTGACCGTTTGATGTCTATTCGAGTATTCCGCCAACTATGTTTATAATGTGCCATTGTTGCTGATTAGCTGACAATCGGGTTAAGAGCCGGCCTAACAGCTTGTGCGTGCCTGTGGCGGGCCTGATAGCCGGGTGATGCACAGTGCCACAGAGGTAGGCAGCCGGCCCGTCTGCTCTTCACCTCGGAGGTGATAACTGGTTGAAAAGCAAATCTTCAGTTATCAGCTTGGCTGCAGCAGTCAGATGCTGAATTCGGCTCGGAGGGCTTGAATAAATTGAACTATCAGTCCCACTAAACAGCCTTCTGCGGTTCATGTAGGGCAAATGTAAATTGAGCAAGCTTCCAAATAAAATGTGCAAAAAGAAGCCTCGTGTCAGATGTATTCCTTAGAGAGCTGCTTTGAAATTACTCCCGCCTCCAGAGGGTATGGAGAGTGGTGTTACACATAACATCAGGAAGGAGTCTGGGTATTTGACAACCAGTGCAGACGTGGTGCCACTAGGGATGCTCGGAGGCGCTTGCAGAGGCTTGAAGCATTTCACTGCAGCCAAGAGACGGCCTCACAATACCATCACTGGCTTCCATACTGGGATCCTTCTTCAAATTATAACCAACTTGCTCTGGAAGGTTTGCGTACGCCTAGAGCTTCAACCTCTTCCATACTCAGCCCACTGTCCCCTTCCTCCTGCCTTTCCATCTCTCCTATTACGCTCTCATCCACACATCAACAAAGCAAAGAGCAATTGAAAGTTAAAAATAACAAAAAACAAATCAAAGCTAAAAAGATTGCTTTCTTGCAGAAGCCAACCAAGGAGAGGAGCTCAGCTATACAGAACTCTCGCAGTATCTCCTTCAAGAAGGCCACACAACCCTTGGGCCTCTACTTGCACTTTAGTTCCGTTGCACTCTCCTGTCCATGAGTACAATCAATGAGAGGTAAGGCTCACCAGTGTCCTGGGATGTGACCATCAAGTCATATTTAAGTGACCTTAAAACAGTTCTAGGCAGGCAGTGCCTGTGATCTGGACTCCATGTCCAAGCTGGGGGCTAAATCACATAGCACCCTTATTGACTACTCAACTTCAGTAGTCACGTAGTACACTTATTGATTACTCAACTTCAATGGAAAGAGAAGAAACCGCTGCATGGTTTAAGTGCAGCTCAATTCTGTGGCCAGTCAGGTATGTCTATTAGAATTATTCCACGGACACTGCCTTTCTTTCTGCTAGAAAATCGATCATCTCCCTCAAGGAACTATCTTCCTTAAAGCACAGGATTTACCAAATCAAGTGGTTAAGCTGCAGATAGTCCTCAGACTTTACGTTTATCCTCTCTAGATGTGAATCTTTGGTATTTAGCACATTATCCATCCCCCCAAGTTCTTATTCAGAGAGCACATGAAAAGTTCCTACCTGGAACTAGTTCAATCCACTCTGAATCAATTTTTAGGTTAGGTTACAAAAACATTTTCTCCTCCATAAGTCTTCCTGCCATACGTGCTTCGATTCAACGTGTTATTTGGACTTTACCTAAACTATTTGGCTAGCAGGAGAGGATGGCACTATTTGATAACTATAACTGATCCATTAAGGGCGTAATAATCAGCTCCCCACTTCTCAACCTCTGCTTCAATGTGCATCCAGGTGAAACCCAAGCCAATACTTATTTTCCAAAGGAGTCCCTGCCCTAAAGCCACTCTAAGAAGAAAGCAAACCAGGGCAAACTCATATAAATTGACTACTCTCAAGAGATAAGCAACAATGACCTTGGTAGCTCATACATTGTAGGTATGTTTTACAATGTCATAACTGCCAGTCCACCTCATCCTCAAATAGCTTCATCAACTGAACAACAGAATGCTGACGTGGCTGAATAACCTTTAACAATACTTCACGGACTTCCTAGTACTGTCAGTATACAAAATACTCCGGTCTGACAGATAGTCCAGAAAGCCTTTTCAGAAAGCTTGAAAGAGGCCATTTTAACAGAATCTTCCTATTACTTCTACATGCATATATTTGACATATATCCTAAAAGCTCAAACAACTTTACAGAACACTTAACTGAATAAAACTTCCACAATCAAATGCTTTCCCCCAACATCTACATGGGAGATTTTAACAATGATTGTGGAAATGTCAAATCTAATTTGTTCCAGGAAATAGGCAATGTATTGAAGCTCCATAATATGACCTACCTTCCTCACTTACCAGCACACAACATGGGGGAATTACTTTTGGCGTGATTATGACCCCTATTGAAGATATATCCTTCTTCCACAAATTGAAGTGGATAGGTCATACCACTTCACTTTACATTTCTTCATCACTTTAATAAATAGACACAAGAGAAGCTCCCCCATACAGAACCAAAATTTGGGCCTGTAGTACTAAATAATTAATGGAAGGAACCATGAATGATATCCTTAAAGTGGAGGTGCTAGCCTATATGCTCATATTGACTCCATGTATGCGCACTATTCAAAGTTGCCCCCCTGAAAAACTAAAAACTCTAAGATTTACTTCTAGCAAACCTTGGTTAACTGAAAATCTTTTGAAAGTCAAAACATCAGATCTCTAGGGAAGAAGCTGAAAATAGACATATCTCTAAGAACCAAAGCAAACCTAAACAAGCTATAAACAAGAAATTGAAAAGGCGAACACGTCCTTCATACAGCACTAAATATTGCATTCTCAGAATCCTGCAAAATCAATATTCATTTTCATAAAAAAGAACACTATGGCACGTAGATGTGACCTTACCCTCCTTCTCAAAATTTAATTAAGGTGTATATGTCTTTTCAAGTGAAATCTCTAAAGTAAAATTGTACTTCACCACTTGCATTTACAGACATGTGACTACAGTCCAAAATCATCCACCAACCGGGGCACCTTCACTGAACTCCAACTTCAAGACTTCACTAAGCTGTTAAGACTAATGCAGCCAGCTTATTATGATGGTGATATTCTGTCAGCCAGGATAATCAAGACAATCTTTCACCTACAAGCACCTTATTGGCTTGTTTTATTTGATGCCTTGCCTTGTCAAGGAATTTATTTGAGTGGGATGAAATTGGACACGATCTCACCAAAGCTTAGAAAGTCGAATTCAGACCCAAAAACTGTAGACAATTTCCATTCAATAACAAACCTACTGTGGCTGAGCAAAGCCATAGGGAAATGTGTTGTGATCCCATTGAACAATTAGTTAAATGACAACAATCTGCTATTGCAATCTCAATCTGGCTTTAAAGTAGTCCATAGCAAAGAAATGGTGATGTTAAAGGTTTCTTGAAAACATTCATTGCATGTTAGATGAAGGGGGTGGAAGGTTGCCTACTGTTCCTGTTTAATTTGCTGGCAATCTTCCATACAGTTGATGATGATATACCTGTAACTTTAGCAACACAAAAGGATGATGGACGGAGTGTTGAAACTTTTCAAACACTCACCCCCAGTCACAGATCTGGGTTTAATCCATTGTTCTTTTGCTCACCATGCCACCCCACTTTGGACCCAGCCATATGCAAATCAGTTTTAACCCTGTTCCCCATGGGAACAGTCCAGCCCGAACTGCCAGGCCAGGTCCTCCCTGGACCGTAAATAAGCATACTGGGACCGGTTTCAGGGTATCACCCTTCATCAGCCAGGCTAGCTTAAATCTCTTGGCATAGTGAGCACGGGACCCATGTCTGGGCATAACCTTCCCACTTAGGGCAACATTAGCAACACAAAAGGATGGTGGACGGAGTGTTGAAACTTTTCAAACACTCACCCCCAATCACCGTTCTGGATTTAATCCATCATTCTTTTACTTACCGTGCCACCCCAGTTTGGACCCAGCCATATGCAAACCAGTCTTGACCCTGTTCCCCATGGGAAAATTCCAGCCTGAACTACCAGGCCAGGTCCTCCCTGGACCAGAAGCAAGCATCCTGGGACCCGTTTCATAGTATCACCCTTTATCATCCAGTAGTACAGTGAGCAAGGGACCCACGTCGGGCTTACCCTTCCTTCCCTTTACTGTGAGCAAAAGATAAATATGGGAAAGCCGAAGGAAGAGAAAAATGAAAAAGCGTCACAATAGGAGAAAGCTGCAAAAGTGAGTTGAAGTGGCAGGGAGTGGCTGTAAATGGACTAAAGAGGCCTGAGATGGCTTCAGGAGCATGCTGCCTCAGTATTCTGTGTTCGCACTTTTTTATTGCAGCAGCCATATGTTTAAGAGGAGGGCTTTGGGCATGGGCACGTTTTTATTTACAAATTAGGCACGGTCTTAACCATTCCACTTCCATATCTTATCTGGGGACTGCCTTTAAAACAAATTTAGGTGCAGTTTCCTATTGGGAGCGGATAGAAATATGGATTTTGGGGTCTGTGAACTCACAATTTAAAAAATACACCTTTTGGTAAATTTGTTTTTTAGGTTGTCAGTTTGAAAATGCCACTTTTAGAAAGTGGGTATTTTCTTGCTTAACCGTTCAGTGCCTCTGCCTCCTTGTGCATTCCACGTCTGGGTCAGACTGACAGTTGGGCTGTTGTGAATTGCCTTTAGACAGTGACACAAAGGGAGCTGGTGTGTAGACTGCATATCCAGATGAGTCTCCTGGGCTAGAGTGGAGAGGGAGAAGCTGACACTTACACCTAAAAGGGCTGTGCCTGGCTTCACACAATGCAGTCTCCAACCCCCTAGTGTGTGTCTGGGGCCAAGACTGGGAAAAGCAGGATCTTGTCAACAGCAGAGACTTTCCTTTGAATTTTGCCTACTTCAAAGGCAGAAAAAAGTATAAGTAGTGGACCCAAAACCCCAGACTTTTAGAACACTTCTGGATCAAGAGGAACCTCTGCCAACGATAGGAGCTGGAGGAGGAGTACCACCCTTTTGCTATGTGTACTTTGCTGGGTTGGCCTGCAGTTGATGCTTCTGCCTTAGATAGGGCAAAGACTGGACTTTGCTGTGTATCCTACTTGTGAAGTTTCTCCAGGGGCCTAGACTGAGCTTGCCTCCTGTTAAGAAGTCTCAGGGACAGCAAAGACTTCACCTTCCAGCCTCTGGGTTCACTTGCAGTGGACTCTATCCCGCCAGATTGTGTCTATTCCAGTTTCTGTGCCCTTGGGAGTGAAAGCTGGTGAAAAGCTAAGAAAAACCAAGTGCACTGACTTCAGACGACACCCAGACTGATGCCGCTGCCTGATCCCGGGACATTGCCTGCAACTGAAGCAGTGGTCCCCGCTGGAGTAAGACAACACCGACCAACCCCGCAGGCCGACACAGCCTTGCTGAAGTCCACGTCTCCGTGAGTCCCAAAGTTCCCTGTCACTGACGTTCATGACACTTGACTCCTCCAGAAGTGTAAGGAACAGACGCTTCACACCAACTTCACCCCTTATCTCCACAGCTCCGCAGCAAGGACCCAACACCTTGCACCGATTCCTCCACTCTACTGTTCTGCAGCCCCAAAACAGATGCCTCAATCCCTGCTCCGTGCACAGGCTTGTTTCTGCATTTTCAAAAGGCACTGTATCTGGGGGACCATGCAACTCTGTGTCTGGCGCCATTGGTGTCAGATTGTTGGGAACGACTCCATCACAACGCCGTTATATCACCAAATTGAAGTATTCGTGTTTCTAAGAATTGTATTGAAGTTTAATCTTTAAAAATTCATAATTTTGCTTGGTTATGTAGGATTTTTGTCACTTTGGTCTTGTTTGACTCCAATAAATATATTATTTTTTTCCAAACCTGGTTTTGAGTCCTTTTATGGTGTTTTCACTGTGTTACTGTGTGTGTTTGGTCATATACTTTACACATTGCCTCTGAGATAAGATTGACTGATTGTGCCAAGCTGCCAAGGGGATGAGCAGGGGTTATCCTAGGTGTGTATCTCCCTTGCCCTGACTAGAGTGAGGGTCCCTGCTTGGGCAGAGTGCATACTGACCGACAACCACAATTTCTAACATTGTTTTAGTAATTCATGGATCTTGGCTCTCTGGTTTGTAATTCAAGACTATTTGAGTTTTACTGATATTTAATTTGTACCCAGAAACTTTGCCAAAATCCACTGCTTCTACTTCAGTATTTTTGATAAGTTGTTTGGCATCTGAGGTAACATCAGCATAAGCAGTGATTTTCACCTCGGCCCCATTGTTGATAAGCAGAATTATATCTTTATTATTCTGTATTCAATGCAGATAGTGTTCTAAATAAATGACAAAGAGTAGGGGAGATATTGGGCAGTCCTGGCCTGACCCCCTTAGGATTGAAAACAGATTGGAGGTTGTGCTATTGAATTTAACCTTGGTGCACTGTTTCTGGTAAAGGACTTGTCCGATTGCAAAACATTACACTAAACCCCATGTTTCTCATAGTCACGCAGAACTGCAAGGAAATGCTGTCAAATGTCTTTTGCCATCTAAGAGGAACATACCAGCTTGTTTTCATAGAAGTCCAGTGGCATTAAATGATGATATTGCTTCATTAGTATGAATAGTAGTGTCATTTGAGTGTTTAAAACCATGCTGTTAAATGCAAATGAGTGACTCAATAACAGCCCTAAGCTGATTGGCTAATATTTTAAAGTAGATGTTAGCATGTAGTTCATTAGCAGTATTGGTCTGATCCTCTTTCATTAGCTTGTTTCCTCTTTTAAAAAAATGGCTATTCTAACAGAGTTTCAGGAGTCAGGTGTATCTAGACCATAATTGAATCCTTATATAATTTGAAAAAGAGTGGACCTATAAACGCAATCTAAAAAATTTCTGGGAGAATGTCCTCATCAGTTGCTTTCCCAGACAACAAGGATACTTTTTCTTGTTTAACTTCAAGTATAATATCGCCATCTAGAAAGCGCCTCTGTCTCTCTTCGAGTTGCTTTATGTTGATTTTACTAAGGTATAATTATCAATAAGAGAAGACCAAACCAATTAATGATTGATTATATAATTTGTGTTAATAAACCCTAAACAGAACGATTATTTCCTTAATTAATATGCATGATTGTACATCCCTCACCATTCCTCATATTAGTAATAAAGTTCTTACTGAACTTTTCATTAGTTTTATATTTCAGACTTTTCCCTATCAACTTCCTAGATTCATAATCCAACTGTTTACTCATTTTAAATGCTACACCCACGTTTTCTCTAATTGTTCTACCAATCTGACTTTGACCCTCTGCTAAACATAGGAAAAAGCCTTTTCCTCTGGATGTAAACTCTTTGCTAACCTTGTGTCTTTTGTATCACTAATAACAATGGGGAGCTGAGGTGTGACTTGATGGACCATCCTGGCAGGATGGGAGAGAGGAGCTGGACCCACCCTCACTTATACCTGATAAGGTTGTTTCCTGGCCCAACGCAAAGGGCTGCATACCCCCGGAAGTGATTCCAAAGCCAGGGCAGGAAGGGCAGGGCCTCTGTGCATTACAAAGGCCTGTCTTTGAAGTTTCCACCACTTCAAAGGCACCACTGGGAATAAGAACTGTACCTCAGATACCACCCCTTCTGTACTCTTCTGGACTTGTGGATACTCTGCCAGGAAAGAGGACCGCTCTGCGGCTGAAGGACTTCCACTCGGCTGGACTTCTGCTTTGCTCTGCTGACCTGCTACACTTTGACTGGATGAGAAGGACTGAACCTGCAGCACTTGAACACAAAACCCAGAGTGACACCAGTGGCTAGTTGACTGACGACCTGATATGAAATCTCAGGGACATAAAAACTTACAACTACCCTCCTTCTGCACTTGGACACTTCCATCTGTGAGTCCACCCTGCCAAGTGGTGCCATCCCAGTCCTGTACCCTAGGAAGTGGTCCTAATGTGTTTTTTCAGTGGAACTGACATATCCTCTTCTGAGCGATGCACCCCAGAGCAGAACTGAGCCATCTCCTTGGCTGAATTGCGCATCCTCGAGTACAACCAATGCATTGTCACTGTTGCGTGGATTGGACCTGTTGCAACAGCCTCGCATCACCTCTGGATCCGCCATCTTGAGTTTGACGCATCACCTTTGTAACCCTCACTCAGTGAGGCTTTCCTTGGTGCAAGCACTTCTTGTCTCCTGTTGATGGCAGCCTTGACAACTATGTTGAAACTCCACATCGCTACTTCACTACTCATTGGAACGGCTGCACAACATAACCTCAACACCGAATTTGCATCGCAAGCCCTGTCAAGAGGATCCTCAAAATTTACGCGATAGGACCTTGCACCGCAGCCTCGAATTAATACATGGTTTGCCTGTACATTACTTTTACTAGAGGTGTGGTTGCTGACTGAGCAGGGCTCATACCCCAGTAAGCTAACCAGCCAATTTCAAGCATGTCATGTTTTTTAACTAAACTATAATATTAGTAATTTGTATGGCCACTGAATGCTTGCAGGTGTTTTCATGCCCTCACATCTTCTCATCCAATTTTGAGTGGACTGGAATATTGTATTCTGTTAGAGAACGGATTGCAAGGGACATATTTCTGAATGGAGACCATAGCTAGGTTCAAGAGTAGTGGCTTAGAGCGGATCTGGGTGTGATTTGTAGGCATTACTGGTTTACATCACAAATCTTTGTAAAGGTCTAGAGGAAGCTTTTCTTTCTCTGAGGGACAAGCCTGTTTTTCAGTAGTCTCTAGACAGTGATACAGTTATTGACTGTCTCAAGAGGGGAGAATTACAGGCTGCCATGGGGCAGATTGCAATGACTGACATCCTATTCAGGTTTTTTATTTAGTTGGGCACTATGAGGAAGTCTGCTAATCCTAATCTAAGCAAGTGCAAGGTGTTTGAATTCAGATATCAACAGAAATTTCTGGTCAGTTCTGTGCATAGTTTTATGTAATCCCTTTGAAATGAATGCTAAGTTTGACTGGCAGCCAGTGTAGGAGTAGCAGTGCTCCTCATATGTGACTGAAAGATGAAGTATAGGGTAGACTCACAGATGATGCGTTTACAGTACGAAGGCCTGCATTGTCTGAAGGAATTGTAAGCATTGTTGAAGTTCTTAGAGGGGGCTATGGACGATACATGAGCAGCATTCACTTGGAGTTTTTAGGGTAGATACTAGATAGTGAAATATTCTTCTCATCTTCAGCAATGAAAGGAGCAGGTTCGCTGCTGAGAAGGTATGCAGTATCCGGGTATTGTTTGCCTCCATGCATGGTCCAGATATTTGCCATTTGTGAGAGGTTGGCTGTTGACCTAAAACTGAAGGCATAATTCAATGCTATTGGATGATGCATCCCCAAAGGTCATCATTTCATTAGAGTCCGTATTGAATTTCAAGTGGTTGATAAATGCTGAAAGAGTAACATCAGTGCAAGACTGAACCTGATGGAAGAGTGGGTTGGTTGATATTTTGTATATTTTGAGAATGATTAGTTTGTTTTCTTTAGAGTCGTAGAAGGTCAGAGGGAGTATGTAATTGTTGAATGTAGGTAGGCGAGGGTGATTTTACCAGTAAAAGAGGAAGCGATTATTGATAAGTGATGTTCCATACTGGCATTGGGTTTGCCTCAAAGTATGCATTTTGTCTCATGATGAAAACTACTGAGCTCTCCATTAGGATCAAGGCCCATTTGCCTCTGACAAAGCAGGCTATGAGAGAGAAAGATAACTTCCTTGATTTGTATTGTGACTCAGCTCCCTAACTGAGCTCGCTCTCTAACTCGATTCACAAAGACATGTTTAACTTTTTTTTTCTCCTTTTGTTGGAAGGTACTCGTAAGGCATTCTATATTTTTTATCTAAATTGTCCTTGCAGTCACAGGAGAGCATCTTATTGAAGAAGACATCTGAGTCTCATTCTTGTGAAGTCTAGAATGGTGAGAGCTGTCTTTTATGGCAGAGCTTTCCCCGAGCCTTAAGCCCTTCATTGGTAGCCAACCCAGGACCTCTGAACAACAAAGGGTTTCCATCGCCTTCCAGCAAAACCACCAAGAGAGCAACCTGCAGGGAAGGAGCTAGCCAAAGAAATTAGCTGACACATTGTAAAAGTCAAAATGTCCCATAGGTAGCATGATAGGTGTTAAAATGTAATGTCAATAAAACGTATTTTAATAAAACTTAAATAAACGTGCGTTCACCATGAGGTGTCTTGGTACCCAGTAGTCTGAGGAATGGTAAGGAAGCTGAAAAAAACGAATCTCATCAGTGGTGTGTCTGTTTGAGAAACCAATATTTAATTGCTTCCTAAACTGTGTGAAATTATTTTCAAAATGCAGCTGCTCTGGCAGAGAATTCCATAGCATCCGAGCCTGAACAGAGAAACTGTGTCCATTCTTCCTGTATTTTGGAAACACTGTATCGTTTGAGTTGGAGGATTTTAAAAGTCCGGAGAGGGCATACTTCCTATTTCTTTTGGTTACAAAGTGAGGGGCAGAACAATGTAGTGCCTTGAAGCTGATACAGCATGTCTTGAATTGAATTCTTTGCTTCAGTACCGGTGTCACATGGGCAGTGTGCAGCAGCTTATAAATCAAGCACGCTGCCTCATTTGGTATCACTTGGGATTGGTGGATAATGTTGCGAGGGAGAACTAGGCATAGTACATTTGTGTAGTTGAATCTGGACATAATACATGCGAAGACGACCCTCCATTGATGATCTGTAATGGCACAGTTGGGTTACAATCTAATGACTATCAATATTTTATACTTTCAGGTACAGCTTTCTGCTGACTTCCTCTGGTCTTGACCCATATTTTCCCCATGGGATTCCAGGATTGCCTGCAGTTTTAAATTGAGTAAAACTATATTCCTCCCTATTCTTTTCACTGTACCTGGGAATCAGAGGGATGCCTCCATTTCCTTGGCAAGCTTCACATCATTTTGCGGGTCCTGTTTCTTGAAAAGTTACCCTAGTCTGGTCCATGTATACATGTATTTTCATTCCCTTCTGCTAAGTTCTGGGTGTTTTGTATCTAAATGTACAAGTCATAATTTACTTCTGACCAGATCCAGCACCTTAACCAATTTTGTGCCAGAATCTAGACCCTTCTGAGAGGGGCCCCTTGTTGAAATTCTCTGAACCTCACAAACTATCACTTGAGCTGAACTTAGACCCAGTACTTTGGTTCATGGAAACTTTGAATAGGTTACCTCAGATTTGAGTTGTCATACATTGGGGTAGCCCTGACATTCTGTGGTGTGAAGACCCTGACGATTCTACGGAGATTCCATTTTGAATTCCCGTTTAATCAGGGAGACTTCTACATCTTCCTCAAACTTTTTCCTCAATTTAACTTCTTTTTGCTGTTCTCTCCATTCTGATTAAAGTGAAAACAGGTCCTAATGATAAGTACCAAGTAACAACCGCCACTAGGTTATATATATATATATATATATATATGGTGTCTCAAAATGCATTTTCCCAATGCAATTTTCCATTGAAAAATTGAACACTGAGACTGTGAAAATGGCTTAAAGGAATTGCAACAAATTTGGCTGAAAGTTAGATCTTTACTCAGAAAGTGTGCTTTTTTGGTTGAGCGTGCAAACGCTTTGACATGTTGTTAGTATTGTCGGCTTTTAACCATGCCCATCTCACACCCATCACTTTCACTCGTTCCTGGGCTTTGCCTTTGTTCCTTTCTTATAATAGGTACATGCTTTACGTTTGTCCCTCCTTGGGGCCGTTTTGTTACCACCTTGCAGACTGCACCCATTACATGGATAATTCATCGATTGCCAATACGTTTGACTGTGAGCAAACTTTTTTCTTTTTGTCTCTCCTTTGCGCTCATGCTCATGGTGGCCATGGTGCTTTGAATCTGCTCGCTTTTGTCAACTAATGTTTTACTTTTCATTTTCAACTTATGTGGCAAGAAAGATTCAGTTAGGAATTTACAACGCCAGTAGCTCTAGCTCAAGCAAATGCGAGACCCATTGCATTGCAAATGCTTGTTGTGATTTGGTGTACATCCTTTCAGAAGTTTTTGAGAAATTAGGGTGCAACAAAATATGATGGCTTGCCATCAACATCAATGAAGATGTTGCAGCAGCCATTTTAAGACACAGGCCTCAGTCTCCTGTCCTGAAAAAGGGATACAAAAATATCTATTGAGGGGGCGAGGTAGGGATACTATGAACCCCTCTGGGATCACATTTTGTTTTTTAGGAATCATGAATCTGCTGTAAAATGAAGAAAACAAAAGACAGGCTCCTGCTTTTTCAATTTGAAGCTCTTGTGGTGGGCTAGGGCCAAAGCACACATATTAATAAAGAGGAAGGGGGGGCCAGCAAATGGTCACGGGGACCCCATCCAATGGGGCCTGATGTATGTTTTGAAGAGGGTGGCATGAGGCCTCCTTCCCTGAACTATAGAATTTCCCGGGGACCCCATTCTCTGGGGCCCCAGGAGAGCCAGTGCCACTTGGGCTTCATGCCCCAGTACACTTCTTGTTCACTGCCCGGGAGCGTGTTGAAAGGGAACAGAAACCTAATTCCTGCGCTCTCCTAGGCACGGAACAAAGCTTGCTGTCACTGGGCAAGAGCAGAAACAAGAGATGCTCCTGCCAGGTGGAAGCAAAACAATAGAGTTGGCTCTTGCTGGCACATAGATGCTGATAGTGGAGCCGGCAGGGGCATGGTGCCATAAGCCTCCTCCCAACCCCATAAGTGTGGGCTCCCAGGACAGCAATTTCTAAAAAACACAAAAAAACAAAAACAAATGTAGGCTGTGGATGCTCAGTGAGTCAAGGGCACACTCTTGCCGCTTCATTTTTGAAGCGACAAGGCCACTAATAAAATATTCTCTGCTCTTTTCTGGAAGTGCCCTATATTGCCAAGCAATGTTTTTTTTGGGAAAAATCGTTTTTGTTGTGGTGGCCCAGTGAACGGTAGGCGCAGCACCTACATTTTTTTCAAGGTGTCATAGGAACTGCATGGTGCACAGCAGCACCTCAGAAAAGTTACATTAAAGTGTAAGTCTCCAGGGTCATTGAATGCATGATCCTAGGAGAGCTTACTACTTTTTTAAAGCTCTCTGAGCTGGAGCTTTATGGTCTTCGGCTCGAGTGCTGGGCCTCTTGTGGCTGGTTCTATGGCTCCATTTTGTGGCATGAAGAGTGTGCAACATAGACTCAAACACACATTCATGTTTGTGAAAATAATTATAATGCATTGTCATGTGTTTATGTGGATTACTTTTCAATGTGATTATTGATAAATTATTGTAACGATGTTTTGACAAAGCCAATGGGTCTGCTTTATATAGGCTGTCTAAAACCAATAGGTTAGCTTTTTACATTTTGGAGCTCTGACTGTTTGACAAAACTAGTAGGTCTACCTTAACTAAAATTACAACTCTTTATTTTGTTACTTTACTTTTAGAAAAAATCCATAAAAATTCCCTTAAAAAACATGATTAAGGTGCTGTTATAGTTAGGTTTGGTAATATCTTACTTTACATTAAAACAGCCTCAGCAATTCACTGAACAAAACAAAGGTTAAAGTGATGTTATAGTTAGGTGAAAATGTCAGTTAAAATGTCGCATCTTAAACTCTAAAAACTATTTAAATTCACCAGTTACGGTTAACTGAAGTAAGTATTACTCACACCCTCACCATGCACTGCTTATGACCGCACATATTCATCACTCGTGATATGTTCCATGACATCATTGATAACATTAGGGTGACATCTGAAAAGACATCATTGATGACAACACTGGGCATCGGGGGCACAAGGTATAATTGTAGGTTTTTAGAGTTTAATATTTAAACTATAAAACTATATTTTAATTGACATTTTCCCCTAACTATAACATCACTTTAACCTTTGTTTTTTCAGTAAAAAAAATATATACATACATACATACACACATAGATACTTGAACCTTACATCTGACCGACTATCACAGTGGCGGGACACCAACTGGTCCTGAAACACATCCCAGAAGATGCACTGTTCCAGATATTGGTGTGTGACTCATCCCCGGGAGAACACCATTTAAGAAAAGCAAATGTGGCTGATGCTTTACTAACATACCTTTGTTCAAATGTGATATATATAAGGCATATTTAGCTTTTTTCCTTTGTTTCCAAGTGGAGGACACAGAGGGAGATATCACTTATACCCTACCATTAAATATTATACTAGTCTACCCCCACACCAATTCCCAAAATGGAGTTGATTTCTGTGATGGTGTCTATGAGGTTGTGAAACTTCCTGCAAGAGCCTTTCAAAGACCCTAAAATAACCACATGTGGGTATTCACCTAGTTGTGTAGGCAGCCTCAAAGAGAAATGCTTCTCACCCCCTCTAATTCCTCCTACTCTCTGTTTATTCCTGAATTGCTATGCCTATACCAAATCCAGCTCGTCCATACAAAATGGTTTCTGCACCATATCCATGAAGTGAAGCAATGAAACAGGCTTTAGAAATGAGCATCTGTGGCTTCTAATGAGAAAAACAGATCATGATTGGGTTTCACTTCTGATGGAAGCTTCTTCTCCAGATTCCTCACTTTGTGAATAATCCCAGGTGTCAGACTGGATACAGCAACATTTAGTGCAGTTCTCCTGTGTGCCGCTAGGTGACACCATGTGGTTCCGTGCCCACGTTGTTCCACCCTGGAAGTGACGAATGGAGCTGCATGTAAGTGGCGCCCATGCATTCTGACGTCCGTTCCTTTCTCTCTCCACCTTCAGCCTTTTATCTGGAGCTTCTCCCTGGTCTTTGACCAGTTTTTCAGAACAACATTTCATCTAGTGTATGAGGGAAATGTCATCCCCTAAAACCACAGGGTTTTCACTGTGCATGGACTGTCGCAAATACATGTCTTGGAGAGACCCTTCAGAAGTCTGTCAGTTGTTTTCTGGGATAGGGTCATGACTCCGAAAGCCACTTGGCAACGCAAAGCCAAATTCTATGTAGCCAAACATAAGAACACTCTGTGCCGTAATTGGACAAAGTTAAAAGTACATTCATGGTCTTGCTTCTGAAGTCGTTCCTGCAGCCAGTCATCGTTGCGGTCAAAGTCTTCGGGTAAACCGAAGAAAAAAAAAAAAACACAAGAAATTGCCCTTTTCCAACACTCTCGTAACCCATAGAGGGTGCGATCATGTCAGTGTGCCTCCTGATCTCACTCCCAATAGAGCAATTTAGAGTCTAGTCCCCTTGTACCCTGCATTTCCATGACCAGCAGTGGCATTGCTGCAATTACAAGCCTTCCCTGCGGCTTTGTTTCGTATTTTCAGCACTTTACCAGCTCCCCCTGTCTTGTCTGTCTTCCAAGGATCTGCAGAGACCCCCAGTTGGATTTCCACTGGTGGGCCCACTCTCAGTGCCATCCGTGAACTTCGACCCATTTTGGATGTGCCACATGTGCCACATGAGGACATTCAACCTATTAAGCTATCAAAATTAATCTGCCATGACCTACACCGAAGTTGCTCTGACCTCTGACTGGTAAACTACCACTTGGAAACCCATGTGATTTTGATACTTGGCCTTTACCACACAGTCGGACCCAGACTTCACGTAACTTATTTGGTATGGAGTCGGACAGTGACAACTATGAGGAAGGTAATGGTGGAATGGTTATTTTCCTCAATATGACAACTAGTATGAAGGACTACACCATGTCAGATAGTTGGACACCTTGCCTGGTGCTGGCCTTGTGACCCCCAGGTCCTGCTACAGAGGAAAGTGCCTTTTGTGATGCAAAGAGCCGTTGAGGTGTTAGACCTACAATTAGCAACCGGGGAAGTAAAGTCTAATGTCTTAATTGAGGTGTAACAACCTTGCCAGGCTCCCACTGAGCCTCTCTCACCGTTTAATGAGGCACTTAGTGTTCAGTGCCTCCTGTTAATAAACAATTTCCCGTCACCATCACCCTCCACCTGGCGATCTTGTTTTTGGAGCACAGCATCCAACTCCAGTAAGTCTGGTGGTGCAGGCGCTCACCAGCAGAGTGAACAGCAGTGTATTTCCCACTACTACTCCTGATCATGGGTCCAAAACAAATAGACATTTGGCAAGGAAATGTTCTTCTTAAGGAGTAATGCGTTAAAGTAAATACCAACTATCTTCTCAGTTGTTATTCCAATGTCCTTCGTGACCATGTGTCTCAAATTCAGGTGTTCCTTTCTCAGGTTATTCAGGGTGGTTGGGAGGCAGCTAAATTTGGGATACGATCAGGACTGGGCATGACTGACTGCTTAGGACGTACCATAGGTACAAGTGTAGCTCTGTGACTCCACACCTGGGGGGGGCTAAAGTCTTCTCTGGGGACATGCTGGATTTCTTAATGGGCATGCAGTTTGACTATTCTCACTTTTTGGGTAACAGAGTCCTGACCCTTGAAATAATTTAAGGAGAGCAGAGCCACAACACATTCTTTGGGTCTGTATGCTCCCACAAGGTAATTCCATCAACAGGTTTACCCTCCCCATGGCTATGGTAGAGATTTCCTAGTTTATCAACTACAGATGCCTCCACCCAATAGGCTTTTTTTGACCCTTTTGGTGTAAAGGCTGTGTCTCTCATTGACACTGAAGACAGCAGGGACAGTGTATTTTCACCCCTCCATCCCTCCATTGGCTTTAGTGAGTCTTCCTCTACCTCAATGACTGGTTGGCTAAGACAGGCTTGCCCCAGGCGGTCATCAAACATTTCAGACAATGGCAAATCTCCTAACATCGTTGGGGTTCACCATCAGCGAGTCATAGTCACACCTGAGTAGTTCTCAGATGTTCCTTTTTATCTGAGGATTTCTGGTTATGGAATGGTTTTGTGCCCTTCCCCTGGAGCAGAGAGTCAAGGACATTTGGGCTGTGATCCACATGTTTCTGCTTCTTTTCTGGATCTTAGTGCAGATGGCTGTGAGGCTGCTAGGATTATTGGCCTTCTGCATCCTGCTGGTGATGCATGCCAAATAACACAAGGGCTCTGCATTGTGAAATCCCAGTGGGCACAAGATCGGGGAAATCTGTGGGATTGTGTCCAAAATTCTGAGAAAACTGCAAAAGATCAGCTGTGGTGGCTGCTGGACTGTGATTTGGTAAGTGGCAGACCCCTCTCCTTACCCCACCCAGTGATGTCAGTGATCACAAATGCTTCACTGCTGGCGGAGGGAGGTCATAGGGGGAGAGGTGTAGATAAGAGGCCTCTGGCATCCAGCAGGGACTCAACAACACATCAACTTGAGTTGAGCTTGTTGTTGAAAGCCTTTCTGACCGCCATCAATGGGAAGTTGGTGCTCACGGACAACAGCAATGCCTTGTAGTATCGCAGCAAGCAGGGTGGGGTGTTGGGCCCTGTGCCAGTAACCTAGCACCTCTGGAAGTGGCTGGACTGCTAAGGGATTTCCCTTGTGGTAAACCACCTGGTGGGATATTTAAATGCCACAGCGGACAAACTCTGCCACAAGCGCCTAGCGGATAATGAATGGCAGTTGCATCTGGAGGAGAACACTTTGCAGTATCAACACTTATGCACATTGGAGTTGACAAAGCCACTCTTGTTTGGAGACCCATTCTATCTAGAATGTAGCTCAGGGCTCCTAAATGCCTCCCTTCCGCTGTCTCTTCTGCCCTGAGTCCTGAAGATCATTAGGAATGACTGAGTCCTAGTAATTCTGGTAGAACAGGACTGGGCCAAGAGAGCATGGTATCCTGATGTCCTGGGCATAAGCATTTGTCCTCTGATCAAGCTACCACTTTGGGAGGATCTCTGTTGCTTCAGCAGGACACCCGGGCCTGCTCACTGTGCATCTCCATGCTTGGAGATTCAGCAGTGACAGTTGACCTCCTTTGAATTGCGGTTCGAGGATGTTGATGTCATCTTGGCAGTGAGGCATCATTCCATAAAATCAGAGTATGCCAGACATTGGGACAGATTTGTGTGATGTTGTGGCACCTGACAAATTGACCATTCACAGTCAACGTTTTATTGTTCTTTCTGTCCGAAAACCAGCATGGGCTTACTTTGGGCACTATGAAGGACTTATTGTTGGCTCTTTTGGCCTTTTTAACCCCTCGGGTGCCTGGGACGAGGCGTTTACGTCCTCGGCTGTGGGGCTCATTTGCCAGGGACGTACCCACCTCGTCCTCCACCCGGCTCATGGGGGGAGCGCTAGTGCAGACAACCGGGATTTTGTGTTTGTTTTGTGATTGTTGTGTTTCCATATAAGGGGAGAAATTTATTATTAGGCCTTTTCTGCCCCCCCCGGGGGCAGATCGACCTATTTTAATTAGGCCGGTCTGCCCAAAGGGTGGGTCGCGGGGGCACAACCCACCAGACACCAGGGATATTTTTTTTTTTTTTTTTTAACTTTTTTACATGTGGGGAGCGACCCCTTAGGCAAGGGTCGCTCTCCTGGGGGGGGAGGGATAGTTTTTAGGCCATTTCAGCCCCTCTTGGGGGCAGATCAGGCCTTTTTTCAATAGGCTGATCAGCCCCTTTATGGGGCAGAAACCACTAGACACCAGGGATTTTTTTTTTTTTTAACTACTGGGGAGCAACCCTTTAGGCAAGGATCACTCCCCTGGTAGGCAACTTTATTTTAGGCCATTTCTGCCCCCCTTGGGGGCAGATCAGCCTATTTCTATTTGGCTGATCTGTCCTTAGGAGAGGCAGAATCCAATTAGGCACCAGCAATTGGTGTGTGTGTGTTTTGTTTGAGGGGGCATCCCCTGGGGCAAGGGTCGCTCCCTAAGGGGGCACATCACTGTTGGCCATTTCACAGATCAGCCCATTTTTGCAAGGCCCCTCTGCCCGCAAGGGGAGCAGAAAGCCCAGCAGAAACCAGGGAAGAATTGTTTTAAAAAAAAGAGGGTGGTGATATGGCCATTCTCCCACCCCAAAAAATTGGGGACAAAGCTGTTCTGCCTACTGATGCGCATATGGGGCAATTACCCCCTATCCACTCCCTAGGGGGAAAAAAGGCTATTAGATGCTAGGGAATTAAAAAATAAACAAATAAAAAATAGTAGGGTGATGCCTACCAACCAGTATGGGCATGGTTATGCCCCCACCCCAACTAAAGGGGGTAACAGTCTTTCAGCTCTCCCCCCGCACACTAAAAGATCTTATCCCAATGGCAAGCAAGAGGATATTTGATTATTTGGGGTTTTGGTTTTACATTTGGGCCATGCAAGCTTGTCTAACTCTCAAAATCGTTCCACTTGGAATGGTGAGAGCTGCGCCTTTTGGACTTTGGGACTCTGCCATGTAGAAAAATCTACGAGACTTAGACACATCTGAAAACCAAACATCAAGGTGAGTCCAGGGTGGTGTGCTTCACATGCACCCCGCACCATTTTCCTACCCACAATTCCCTGCAAACCTCCAACTTTGCTTGAAATCACACATTTTCCCCACATTTTTGTGATGGAAACTTCCGTAATCTGCAGGAATCCACAAAATACCTACCACCAAGCATTGTTACATCCATACCGATAAAAATTCTGCCTCACTTGTCAGCCTAAAAACTTTTTTTTTCAAATGCCCTTGCGGACCCGCTTTGGTTCCCCCTCAATTTTGACATGTCCAAGTTTGCTAGGTTTTCCTAGGTGCTGGATGAGCTAGAGGCCAAAATCCATAGCTAAGCACTTTGCAAAAAACAGGTCCGTTTTCTTTGGGAAAATGTGATGTGTCCATGTTGTTTTTTGGGGCATTTCCTGTCGTGGGCACTATGCCTACCCACACAAGTGAGGTACCATTTTTATCGGGAGACTTGGGGGAATGCTGGGTGGAAGGAAATTTGTGGCTCCTCTCAGATTCCAGAACTTTCTATCACCGAAATGTGAGGAAAAAGGTTTTTTTTTTGCCAAAATTTGAGGTTTGCAAAGGATTCTGGGTAACAGAACCTGGGGAGAGCACCATAAGTTACTCCATCCTGGGTTTCCCTAGGTGTCTAGTTTTAAAAAATGCACAGGTTTGGTAGGTTTTCCTAGGTGTCGGCTGAGCTAGATACCAAAATCCACAGCTAGGCACTTTCCAAAAAACACATCAGTTGTCAATGTAAAAATGTGATATGTCCATGTTGTATTTTGGGGCATTTCCTGTCACGGGCACTAGGCCTACCCACACAAGTGAGGTACCATTTTTATTGGGAGAGTTGGGGGAACACAGAATAGCAGAAAAAGTATCTTTCTCTACATTTTTTCCTTCCAAATGTAAGACAGTGTGTAACAAAGACGTCTGTTTGAGAAATGCCCTGTAATTAAAATGCCAGTATGGGAACCCCAGAATTCAGAGATATGCAAATAACCACTGCTTCTCAACATCTTATCTTGTGCCCATTTCAGAAATACAAACGTTTCCTTGAGACCTATTTTTCACTGTTTATATTTCACCAAATTAATTGCTGTATACCTGGTATACAATAAAAACCCATTGCAAGGTGGAGATCCTTTATTGGCTCTGGGTACCTAGGGTTCTTGATCCTACAACCTATAAGCCCTATATATCCCCGCAACCAGAAGAGTCCAGAAGACGTAACGGTATATTGCTTTAAAAAATCTGCCATAGCTGGAAAAAATTATAGAGGAAAACGTGGACAGAAATGGCTCTTTTTTTTACCTCAATTTCAATATTTTTTATTTTAGCTGTTTCTTTCTGTAGGAAAACCTTGAAGGATCTACACAAATGATCCCTTGCTGAATTCAGAATTTTGTCTACTTTTTAGAAATGTTAAGCTGTCCTAGATCCAGCATTGGTTTCACACCCATTTCTGACTCTAACTGGAGGCTGAAAGCACAAAAAAATAGTAAGAATGGGGTATATCCCTGTAAAATGCCAAAATTGTGTTGAAAAATGTGGTTTTCTGATTCAAATCTGCCTGTTCCTGAAAGCTGGGAAGATGGTGATTTTAGCACCGCAAACCCTTTGTTGGTATCACATTCAAGGAAAAAAAAACACAAGCTTTCTTCTGCACCCCTTATTTCTTATTTCTTTTTTTTTTTTTTACAACTACATTTTTGCTGTATTTTGGCTAATTTCTTGGTCTCCTTCAGGGGAACCCACAAACTATGGGTACCTCTAGAATCCCTTGGATGTTGGAAAAAAGGACTCAAATTTGGCGTGGGTAGTTTTTGTACAAAACGTTATGAGGACCTAAGCGTGAACTGCCTCAAATAGCCCCAAAAAAAGGCCTGGCAGCGAAGTGGTTAAGGTTGCCAGTGGAGTCCTTGTTACTTCACCTGTCATTATGAGGCTATTAATATTTGTTTTCACCAAAACCTTTTGTGATACCCCAGTGGAACTTCAAACTTAGTTATCCCATTTTTTATGTGCATCCCTTTTGAGCCATTGCACTATCGCCCTTTAATACTTCTGACCTTCAAGGCAATCTTTCTTGCCACCAAAGCACCAGATAAACCAGTGAGCCAACTTCTAGCTCTTTGTATCAATACTGCTTATATCTCCTTCTTAACTGATAAATTAGTTTTGAAAACCTGAGCTTCATTTCTACCAAAAATAGTCACTCCCTTTTATGTCAGACAGGCTATCACCATTCTGTCATTCTTTGTGCTGTTTCATCCATCTAGGAGGAAGAGAAACTTCATTGTTTGGACCCTACAAGAGCATTAAGTTTCCATATTGATAGTACCAGGGAACATTAAGTAGACATTGAACTCATTGTAGGGTTTTCCAGAGCAAAGAAGGGCAAAGCAGTGCAAGAATGGACCGTCTCCATAAATATCTGCTATGGACCGGGCGAAGAAGCAACCACAAGAAGTCTAGTGGGTTCATTCCGCCAAGGCTGCTACCACTGTTAGCACGCGAAGTGCCTATCTTGGACATCTGTCATGCGGCTATGTGGACACACATTCACAGAGCACTACTGCCTTGACAGTCTAGTCTATCAATGAGGGCATTTTGCCCGCTCAGTCCTGCAGGACTTTTTCGTGTGAGCCAAGTCATGAACCCACCACCTTGGGAGGTACTGCATGTATGTATTCACAAGGTGAGGAATCTGAGGTTAGAAGTATCCACCAGAAGAACAAGTTACTTACCTTCTGTAATGATCTTCCTGGTGAATACTCTAACCACAAATTCCTCACCCACCTTCCTTGTCTCTGTGTCCTGTGAACTGAACTCTTTTCCACCTGAAAATCTAATTCAAATATAGAGATCAGCAAGCTGGTCATACCAACTGCTGATGGGCTCTGCGTCTGAGGGCGTAGACAGTCTAGAATGCAACTGAAGTCACTGCTCATACGTGCCAGTTATATGCAGCTCTTCTTTAGCTTCCAGAGATGAATGGCGTGGACATGGGGCCGCGCGACCCCACCTAGTGACATGAAGGAGAAAGCCTCTAAAAGTTTCCAGATGCTGTCTAAACCCATGAGGTTAACTCACAAATTGGGGACTTTGCGGTTAGAGCATCCACCAGAAAGGTAGTTATCAAAGGTAAGTAACTTGTTCATTTGGTTGATGTGAAATTAGTATTTTCACTTTTATTTACGTCTGAAATTACAGATTACCGTTATGGATTAAACTGAAACCATACCGTCAAAAAAGACTCCCCTCCCCCCAAGACTTTGTGATGAGAAATTACGTTCAAAACCATAAAAGCAACTAATATGCACCTAAATTAGTATTATTATTATTTTGGAGCTAACGTGGACTTTGTACCAAGAAGCTAAATTACAGAGTATTGAAACAGGGAACCAGTTCTCTAATCCCATCTAGCACAGCAGACCAAAACTGTACCTCACTTACCATATCTGCCAAAACCTAGGGGCACATAAGATATTTTAATTTCTTAATGCCTGCTGTAAAACCATCCACTCAATTAAACGGTTCTCATTGAAGTAAAAAAAAAAAAAATACAAAACAGTCCTCGAGAAAAAAAAAAAAAACAATGTCAAAAAAGGAAACGCTTTTCACAAAATTGGCTTCTTGTTTTTTTTCCTGGCGCACTACAGCCGATAGTTAATAACTCCTATGAAAGCTCTATGAATTAGGTAATACAGAGGCACGCTGCACTGAGTTCTGAATATTACTGCCTAGCAATTTTGTCCTACATTATGAAGTCAATGTGGTGCGCTGCATCTTCATTACATTGCAAATGCTGATCTTGCGCCCGTTTTTTGCTGGTTCATTGTAATTTAAAGTTTGCCAACCGCTACTGTTTAAGTTAATAAGCCAGCCTTCCAACTCATCTCAACTTAAAGTACCAATCATTGTAGCCATGGAAATGTGAAATTGGACGCCATGCACAGGTAGAAAAATAATTTGCAGTAAGTCTCTGGACAGGAACACAGCATTCGTCATTAAAGTTGGAGCACGGTTTTCATTAAGGATTTTCTACCCATATTTTTGTCCTAAGGAATTATTCTCAGATTGTCCAGTGTCAGGTTTCTGAGAATCCCCCCTTGAGACCACTGCAGTTTGCAACGCTTTATCTATATCCTCCATTCCATATACATATGCATTAGATTTGTTTGGGTTGCAATCCACATGCATAATGCGCCACGGTTTATATTCTGCATCGACAATTTATATAGCATGTAGCGCAAACTGAAATGCTGCATGCCATTAAGAAAAGATTTTACGCACCTTAATTGTATCAGTTTCTTTGACTTCACGTGAATGAAACTGTAATTCCCCCACCTCGTAAGTCTGTGACCTGGTGGCTGCGCTTCCCTCTCCGCCGTATTTGACAAACCCACTGAGCACTTCTGCTGCTTGAAATCTGGACACTTGTTGTGGTATTTTAGCGGTTGTGTGTGTGTTTTATACTTTTTTGTAGATGTTTCCTGCGCAGTGAATTAAAAACCATTATGTCAGAAGGAACTTGGCCGTTCCCTATATTAATTCAAGTCTTCGAGTGCTATCCTTTTGTAATTCAGGCAATACGCCAGACCAGAACTGTAATTTATTTCCAGAGTAAGGAGTGGGCCGGCTGAAGCAAAAACACGTTTCCCTTAAGATTTTGCTGCCAAATGTGTGCCGCGCGCGTCAGCGGAGCGTCTGCGTTGCAGCGGTGAGAGGCTATAACAAGCCCCTACGGAGATGCCCCCTTCACCGAGAGCAGTCACTAGCCACATCACTCAAAGCCCGTGCCACCGCCATTTGCAACGCTAAACAAGGCGAGAACTGACTGCTGTGAAGCAAATGTGCAAACCTTTGCACGTGACGGCTCTTTTAGGGAGCATCTAGACGAGCAGCAATTGGGAAAACAGAATCGTACTGTCAGTGCGCTTTTAGACGGGTGGCCAGTGGCATAACTCAAAATGACGCCCCCCTGAGACGTCTGTATTTTACACACATTCACTCAGTCTCAGTTGGAAAGAGGGGACCCCTTCATGAGTTGGGGGTCCCCACTGCTTCATAGGGGTTGCAGGATCCTGCGTCTCACCTCTGCCTATTGGGTATCAGGCTTTGCAGTTTGCATTTTTTGTTTAACATTTTTTTTCCTCATGAACTGCAGCCCTTGAAAAATTAGGAATATATTTTACCACATAAATTCATACCGACTGCGGGATAATTAGAATCATGTTTGTCGGGCTTTATCGGCGCTAGAATGTAGGGGGAACCCGCAGAATCCCACTTACAGCAGGTAATTCTGGGATGGATTGGGGATCTCATCTTTTTGACCCAGCGAAACATGCTGAAATTGTCGTTGTGTTGTTTTCCAGCACCAGGTCACAATTCAGCATCGTGTGCACGTTGTCTGCATTCCATTTGGAGAAGCAACCTGCAGGCAGGGAGAGAACTCTTTCTTATTTTCAGTTGCAGCCTTCCCAAAACAAAGACCTGATTTAAATGGCTATGAGCCCTTCTTTTATTAAAGTATCATCCTGGATTGGACCATCTTGAGTTTAACACCTAGATGCCAACGTAATGGAAACACACAGGCACACGGATTGTTCTAATTCCACAAGTACTTCAAAGAAACCATTGAAGGCATGCTTTTAACTTTGTTCATCCCCCCTCATATAAGAGATGTGTATGCACTGTAAGAATGTCAGAGGTATATGTCTGTATTTACACAAATAACTTAAATGGCACGTACTACTTTTTTTAAATTATGTTATTTTACTCATCCCAGTGTATGGTGTCAGAGAGCTTTACATTCCACACAAAGATAGTAAACAACATAAGTGTGTAAATAAATGTACATGATGTTGGCAAGGGACAGTGATGCCCCTGTGTAGTCCACTGCACTCAGGTAAGCTGTGCGCAGGGATTATGTATTGCATTTTTACTCAATTAGATAAGTAAGTGTATTAAACACAAATGCTGCTGTCATGGGTGACTGGCTGACATCATTATACCCCGGTGCTTTAAGTCAGAGGACAAAGGTGAAGAGTCTCTAAAAGGGGCGGTATTGCTGTGCCACTGATTTACACATTACCCCTGTCATAAGCCTGACTTCTCTGTGCCAAGCGACCCAAGGGTGAGCACAGGTTATACAGTGAGTGTAATCACCGACCCATGATGGGAGTGGTGAGTTCAGCCTAGCTAGGGGTCCAGCCTCAACCAATTAGAATGCGCTACCTCCAATGTTCCCCATACACAAACAAGCACAAGTGAAATGCGCAACGTCTGGGACGCAATGACTTGAGAAGCCCCAGACGCTCCCGGTTGCACACAGAGATACTAATCCGCACCTCCCTGGATGGAGGTGTTGCGTCGGGTGCACGATGATTTGAGTCACACCAGACGATTCTGATTGCACACACAAAGTGCTCAATGTCATGCCTCCCTGGAATGAGGTACAATGTCTGGTGCGGGATGACTTGAGCCGCACCAGACAATCCAGTTACACACACAAAAAGGATTCCACCTCCGTACCTCCCTGGAATGAGGCACAACATCTGATGTGCGATGACTTGAGCAGCACCAGACAGTTGTTGAGAACACACACAATGGATTGCAATTCCGTACTTCCCTGGAATGAGACACAACATCTGGTGTGCAATGACTTGAGTCACACCAGATGATCCGGCAACACAAACACACAAAAGGCACTACACACATGCACACAAAAGATGGAAGTTCAGCGGTGCTGTACGTAGTAGGATATGGCACTGCTCCTGAGATGGCCACACCTCTGGGAGAAGTCACCTATGACACGGACACCGCACCCAATGGGCATGCAGTCGGAAGTTGCAAGAGAGAAATACAATGTACTCGACAAAGGCAGGCCACGTGGGGTCCTGCACCGGTGAATTCACTCACAACAAACCAGCCACTTATGCGTGTTGTAGCCCCACAATGAAGGGCCACACTCCTTGAAATGCGAGCCAAACTTTGAAGGCACCGCAGCAGGCAAAACCGGTCTCCAGATAATATACTTACTTCAGCACTTGCACCGCTGCTGCCCAATGAAGTCCAGCCGATGGTGCGAGTACTTACTAGGGCACCGCTCTCTAGATGACACTGGTAGAAAGTGTAGGTCCCTCATGGGAGGTCTTTGATGTCTCTGAGACCTCCACGAGAGAACAGGAGGCACGCCGTCAGACCCTTGGAGAGCACACTAAAGAGTGCCACACTGCAGTGACCAGTTTGCCTAGGGTCAACAACAATGTCGGAAGGGTGTGTGGTCCCTTTTCTGGGGTGGTAAATACTCCTTGTGCACAACAGAGTACTCTGGCGGTGTGCACCACATGGTCCAGCATCTCCGTCCCACGTTCCTGCAAGAATAGCTCTAATTTGCTGAAGTGTGGTACCAGTTGATATACTGAAGTGTGTCTATGAAGTTGGGGGTGATTCAAAGGGCTCCTCTTTGAACCAGATATGTCTCTCCTAAATTTTAGGCCTGTCTGCTATGGGGCCATGTAATGGAGATTGTTATCTTTAGTGGGGCCATGATCCCGCTCTGAGAGGCCAAGTGTTGAAACCTCTCCCTCCAATCTATCCAGCCGAGCCCAAAACTGGCAGAGGCCTGTTGTTCAGGCTGCCCAAGTTTTATGGCTGTCGCTGAGGAATGTATAGATGTGCTATTCCCCAAGCCTCCAGTGAAATGAAGTTGGAATTAAAAGGCAGAATGGGACAGTGCCCCGGGCTCCACGGACACTCACAGGGAATCAGCGAAACCTATGGGAGTTGCTGACCCACTAGGTAGGGACAACCTATGTGGGGGGTTCTTCCCTGCCTGGGCAGGGAACACCCTGGTGTCCCTCCCCTGTCTTCCACCTTCCACCTTCCACCATTGCTGTCCTTCAGGGGGTGCTGTAGTTGTAGTGCAAGGCATGCTCAGGGTTGGTCACGCATGAGAGATGCCACCTTGGGTACAGACGTACTTGTGCCTCCCCAGACCTGCACTGTCAGGCATGATTCATGTGGGTCAGGGTATTCTGGCGGGTGGCATTTTTAGTGCAGCGCTCCACCAGTAGCCAGGGCCCTACCTGCCATGGATATGTGGTGTACCTTTTTACAGGGCACTCATGGGTCCAGCACCTCAACCGCTCACGTGCGTGCCCCTTCCTGGCCTGTGTAGGAAGGGCCTGTGCACTTTCCCACTGCAGCACAGTGGGAAACTGCTCAGAGTTCTAAGGGCACTTCAAGAGAGTCAAGAAAAAGTAAAAAGTTTCAGGGAAATCCCACTAACAAGTCCATGTGCAACATGGAGTTAGTAGAGCTCTTTCGAGTGTGGTTTGATGTGAGTTTGGTGTGGGAGGTTGAGAGTGATTGTTGCTGCCAAGTTCTGAATGGTCTGCAGTCTTATGGTGAGTTTCTTCTTGATCCCAGCATAAAATGTGTTCCGATAGTCCTGCTTGCTTGTGACCAGGGCATGATTGATGGTTTTCCAGGTGCTGATTTTGAACCATTTGATAATCTTCCTCAGCATCTTCAGGGTATGGAGCATGAGGCGGTGACAGCATTGACTTGGGTGGTCATGTTGAGTTTGCTGCTGATCCCGAGGTGCTTGTCATGGGTGGTGGGACAGGGGAGTGTCAGTCCTAGGGCTGTTGGCCACCAGGTGGTGTCCCATGTTGGTGTGCTCTACCCGAAGATCTCAATTTTGGTCTTGGTGTTCAACTTTAAACAGTTGTTTGTCATCTACTGGGCGATTTCAGTCATGCAGGCATCAAACTTGATCTGGATATGGGGCATCTTGTCCGTGAGGGCGAGAATTAGTTGTGTCATTAACATAGGAGAAGATGTTGGTATCATGAGGGTGGAAGATGCTTGCTAGAGGAATCGTATGTATTGAAGAACGTCTGGGTCAGGGAGGATCCTTTCGGAATGCCACAGATGAGGTCAAGGGTGTCCAAGGTATACGGTGCCAGGTTGACAAAATAGGTCATTTCAGTCAGGAAGAAGCAGATCCATTGGAATGTGTATACTTGGATTCCAATGTCCTGTAGGTGTTGGGTGAGGTAGAAGACAGTGGCAAAGGCTGCAGAGAGGGAAAGGAGGAAGACGACCGCCATCTCTCCTCTGTCCAGAGTCATGCGGTTGTCATCTGTGACAACGGTGAGGGCAGATTCCATAGTGTTGTGTCTGAATCCAGACTGAGTGGTGTAGAGGAGTTGGTAGTTATTGAGGTATTCAGTGAGGTGGCTGTTAATGATTTTCTTTAAGACCTTGGCCATGAATGATAGCAAGGAGGTTGGTCTGTAGTGTCAAGCGTTGAAGGGTCCTCTGAGGGTTTCTAAAACAATGGGAGGCCAGTTGCATGTTTCTAAGTATCTTGGAAGGTTTGAAGAAATGGATGCATTTAGAATGGGTGTGAGCATGAAGCTGATGGCTTTTAGTGCTCTTGAGTAGGCATGATGAGGGTAGTGGTTTGAGGGGGCCCCTGAGTGAATGGGCCTCATGGTGACAGCTGTTTCCCCTGGAATTATGTTGGGCCATGTGGTTAGCATTGGTTCTTTGGATAAGATTGGTTAGCATTTGATTAGGTCTGTCTGGTACAATTGTGGGTTGAAGTTGCTATAAATGGTGGTAATTTTGTTGCTGAAGAATTGAGATTGTTGCAGTGGTCCTGCAAGGACAACGACACCATGTGCATCTAAAACAAGCCAGAACTATTGTCTTTGACAGTGCTTTTTTTTAGCTGTATCAAATAAATGAACACCCACACTTTTGTTGCGAATAAGTAGAATTTAAAATGTTTCAATTCTTGATACATGGTATAGTCTGTGGCAAGAGTGGTATCCTTCAGAGTTTGTCAGACATTCCTATTCTGCAATTCACTCTTCTGTCTTCTGCAGTTGGTTACTCTTTGAGACACTTATGCCATTTTTCTCACAACAGCTTCCTGAAAGCCACCATCTCTCACATTTTCCCACAATTGCCATTGGCACATAATGTGGTTACAAACTAATCTGTGCCCTTTGCAGAGAGGCCACAGATTGGTTGTGCATGTAGTATGAACACTTCTATGGCCCACAGAGAAGCACCGTGAGAAAAACACACTGCCTTCTGCCTCAGCTTCAAAGTTCTCCTTATGCCCTGTCATAAGCGCCATCCCACAATTGGAGGTGACTCAGTTCAAGGTGTGCACTATACAAGTCATGTGTTACATGAAAGAAACTACAAAAACACATCACCTTGAAAAAAACACAAGTTCTCTTAGGGAATGCAAGGTGAAGTACAACACATGAAGTGTAAACAGTGATTGCATCACTGACATACAAAACTTTAAGAGTTTTTTTTTTTTAACAGTCCTTGAAAGATCTGTCTTGTTGTCACTTGAGGACGTGAATATAGAGCCCCGTAGGAACTTCTTTCAAGGTCTGGTTTTCATTACTGCTGGGTCTGAGACCTGTTAGAACCCGGCCCTCTTATAGCTCTATTGATCCCTGTCCTTGCCCATGGGAGCCAGTCCTTGTAAGCGCATTGGGCACATGCATGTTACTGTAATATGGATGGTAGACTGGATGAAAAATTTGAGTGCAACACCTGGGCTTGTAACCCTGGTCTCCCTCCTGGCCCCAGGCCCGTTTGTGAATTAGGACTGCTAGCCAAATTCCATGAGGCTGCACGTTTTTACTTGGCTATCACCAGATACGTGTGTACCAACAATCAATCAAGCAATCAGGAATTTGTAAAGTGCACTACTCACCCATGAAGGTCTCAAGGCGCTGAGGAGGGAGGAGGGGAAGCGGAGGGGGAGGTGTTGTTACTGCTCGAACAACCAGGTCTTGAGAAGTTTCCTGAAGGTAAGGAGGTCTTTGGTCTGGCGCAGGTGGGTTGGAAGAGTGCTCCACGTTTTGGCGGCGAGGTGCGAGAATGATCTACCGCCAGTTATAGTTCTGCGGACGCGTGGGATGGTTGCGAGGTCGGCGGAGCGGAGATGTTGGGTCGGGGTGTAGAAGGAGAGCCGTCTGTTGAGGTATTCTCGTCCGGTGTTATGCAGTGCTTTGTGAGCGTGGGTGAGGAGTTTGAATGTGATTCTCTTGTTGACTGGGAGCCAGTGCAGGTTTCTCAGGTGGTCTGGGATGTGGCAGTGGCGGGGGATGTCCATGGTGAGGCATGCGGAGGTGTTCTGGATGCGTTGCAGCCTCTTCTGGAGTTTGGCCGTGGTTCCTGCATAGAGGGCATTGCCATAGTGCAGTTGCTGCTTACGAGGGCTTGGGTGACTGTTCTTCTGGTTTCGGTGGATATCCATTTGTAGAACTTTCGGAGCATGTGGAGGGTGTTGAAGCAGGAGGAGGAGATGGCGTTAACTTGGCGGGTCATAGATAATGAGTCCAAGATGAATCCTAGGTTGCGTGAGTGGTCGGTGGGAGTCGGAGTGGCTCCAAGAGTGGCAGGCCACCAGGAGTCATCCCATGCAAAGGGGGTGGAGGGGAAGATGAGGAATTCAGTCTTGTCGGAATTGAGTTTGAGGCAGCTGCTTTTCATCCATTTGGCGATGTTTTCATTCCTTCATGGAGGTAGGTCTTGGCAGAGTCCTTGGTGATGGAGAGGATCAGCTGGGTGTTGGCGTATGAGATGATGTTGAGGTTGTGGGATCGGGCGATGTTAGCGAGCGGGGCCATGTAGACGGTGAAGAGGGTCGGGCTGAGGGCCGAACCCTGGGGTACGCCGCAGATGATTTTGGTGGCCTCCGAGCAAAATGGGGGGAGGCAGACTCTCTGGGTTCTGCCGGTGAGATAGGAGGTGACCCAGTCCAGGGCTTTGTCATGGATACCTGCATTGCTGAGGTGTGAGCACAGGGTGTGGTGGCAGAGGGTGTCGAACGTGGCCGAGAGGTCATGTAGGATGAGGGCTGCGGTTTTGCCGTTGTCCAGTATGGTTATGATGTCGGTGGCGGTGATGAGGGCAGTTTTGGTACTGTGGTTGCTGTGGAATCCGGATTGGGAAGGGTCCATGGTGCAGTTCTCATTGAGGAAGTGGGTAAGTTGTCTGTTGACAGCCTTCTCAATGATTTTTGCCGGGAAGGGGAGCAGGGAGACAGGCTAGAAGTTCTTGAGGTCCTTTGGGTCCGCCTTTGGTTTTTTGAGGAGGACATTGATCTCGTCGTGTTTCCAGCTCTCCGGGAAGGTGGCGGACTCGAAGGAGCTGTTGATGATCTTCCGTAGTTGGGGTGCGATGATGGAGCTTGCTTTGTTGAGGATGTGGTGAGGGCAGGGGTCAGATGGAGAGCTGGAGTGGATGGTGTTCATTATTTCAATGGTGTTGTTGTCGTTGATGGGGTCCAGGAGAGCAGGAGGTTGGTCGGAGGTGAATCTGTGGTGTTGGTGGTTGCAGGGGGGATATGGGTGCTGAAGCTGTTGTGGATGTCTGCAATCTTGTGGTGGAAGTAGGAGGCTAGGGAGTCGTAGAGGTCTTGGAATAGCGGGATGTTGTTGGCATTGGAGCTGGGATTGAAGAGTTCCTTCACGACGTTGAAGAGCTCCTTGTGGCTTTGTGCGTTGTTGATTCGGTCTTTGAAGGCGGCTCTCTTGGCGGCTCGGATGAGTTGGTGGTGTCTGCGGATTGCGTTTGTGAAGGCTGTGTGGTTGTACAGAGTCTGATCTTGGCACCATTTTCTTTTGAGTCTTTGGCAGGTTTGCTTGGATTCGTGGAGGTCGGTGGTAAACCAGAAGGCCTTTCTGTCGGTGAGTCTGTTGGAGGGATTCTTGATTGGGGTGAGAGTATTGGCACAGGTGTAGACCCATTGCCTGAAGTTACGGGCAGCTGCATCAGTGTTGGTGGTGTCGATGGGTGGGTTCCAGGAGAGGTTCGCGATAAGTTGGTCTTCGGTGACCTTGTTCCAACTGCAGTGGGGGATCTGTTGTGGGTTGTGGGGTTTCTTGAAGGAGAAGTGGGTGCAGCGGTGGTCTGTCCAGTGGAGTTCGATGATGTGGCTGAAGGAGACATGATTGCTGGCAGAGAAAATAGGGTTGAGTGTGTGTCCTTCAGAGTGGGTCGGTGTCGTGACGAGTTGTTTGAGCCCGAGGTTGGAGAGGTTGTCGAGCAGGGAGGCGGTGTTGTTGTCGTTGGTGTTCTCGAGGTGGAAGTTTAAGTCCCCGAGGTGTATGTAGTCAGTGCGAGAGCGCGCGTGCTGATGACATCGGTGATGGAGTTGCTGAACTGCTGTCGGGAGCCAGGGGACCTGTAGATGAGGGTCCCTCAGAGGGTGGTGGTTGAGTCAGTGTGGATCTGGAAGTGCAGGTGTTCGGCGGTGCCGAGGGTGTCTTCGGCATTGGTCGTGATCCTGAGGGTGTTCTTGTGGACAATGGCGATGCTTCCTCCTGGTTTGTTGGAGCGGTCCCTGCGGGTGATCTTGTAGCCATCCGGGATGGCTATGGCAATGTCAGGAGCTGAGGAGGGGTTCATCCAGGTCTCGGTCAGGAAGGCACCGTCTGGGGAGGCTGAGTCGAGTAGATTCCATATCTCTACTGCGTGCTTGTGGACGGAGCAGGTGTTGAGGAGGATACATCTATGATCGTTACATCCTGCCTTGGTGGGTGGGTCATTGGCGTGGAGGCTGGTGAAGGTGCAGTTTCGGCAGGAGAAGGGTCCGCGGGTGGTCTGCGGGGAGCCTTGAAGGCAGGCGGGAGAGCCGGTGTTGAGGGCACGGAGGGTGGCAGCATCGAAGTGAAGACATGCGTGGCCGTGTGGGGGGGGGGAATGGGAGCCAGGGGTTCTGGTGCTGGGTGCGGTCCAGGTGCGGACGGGTGCAGACGGGCTTGCCTTTAGTGCCCCAGCGGCACAGCCGCCATTAAGTAGGGAGGTGGGGGGAGGAGAGGACAGATGGGAGGCGGGCGTGGGGGCAGCAGCGGCAGAGGAGAGAGAGAGGGGGGAGAGCGAAAGTGAGAGAGAGAGAGCAGAGTGAGAGAAAAATGAGGAAGAGAGTAGGGAAGCAAATGGAGCATAAAAGGACAGAAGAGCAGAGATCAAAGCTGAGAAAGGAGGAGAAAAGGAGGAGAGGGGCAGAAGGTGGCCTAGTAGGAAAGCAGAGCACTCCCACTAGACACCAGGGATAAGGTGCAGGCAGAAGCCTGCGGGTGGAGGAGGACCTCGAACTCCTGACAGGGGTCAGGGGTTCGGGGTTCAGAGGAGCCAGGGAAAGGGCTCTACTTGCTGAGATGGCATAGATCGGACACTGTGTATTTCCCAAACAATCCTACCTACCTTGTGGGACTGCACTACGGGAAAACTGTCTGATGTACAGGCAGAAGTGGAGAGCAAAAATCTCTCCCAAGAAATAAAACTGAATGTTAGGCCTGGCCTGAAGTAGTGAGTAACTCATAGGGTGCCACCGAAAAAAACGGACGTAACTCAGATGTGCATGTGAGACGAAAGGGCAGTAGCTCTTAAAAGTGCAGGAGTATGCCTTTCTGAATAGGAAGAGCAACATGATCTCCTACCCTTGTTGTCCGCGGCAGCACACACTCATAGGGCATGGATAGACGAGCCTCTCATATAGTCAAGTCTTCTTGTGTGTTTATTCTACCTTAACTGTATCACAGGTAACCGCAGAGGGAACACAAACAGCAAAATATAATGTAGCCGGGGTCTATGCAAATCCTGGTTGCTCTTGGGACAACAAGCATGCCAAGACATTCAGACAGTATGTGTGTTAGTACAATAAAGGTAGTCCTATTGACTCTGCAAAAGTGTGTGGCTGACTCCCAGAATGTGAGCTAAATGTCATCCATACTAAAATGAAAGCAATGTATGGACATTTCTCTTGTATTCTATGATGGGGTTTCAGTACAAGGGGGTACAATGTTTTTATCCTGTTTTGTGTGTTCTGTTTACAACTGTGAGTGGAACATTGAGGGGCAGATTTGGACGACGGGTGAACAGGCTCCAGTTTAGTTCTTATCTGCTCCTGTCTTTGGAATAAACTCCATTTTATCTACTCACCTGTGTGCCAGCACCTTTAACAGTTTCTTGATATGTTTTCATTTTGCCTCGTTCTTCATGTCAACGAGCAGCCGTGTGAGCTTTGCTGTTTTTATCTTCACAGGCAGTAGCCCACAAGACAGCCCTCGAAACTTCTCCCCGAGCGCTTCCGCCAGAAGGTAGGAGCTAACTGCATGTTGTTTGTACTTGTCGCCATGAACAACGCCGGCCGTTTGTAAGGTCTGCAGTAAGCACGTTTGACCTAACAAAATATTGCTGTATAAAAAGAATCCTCGTTAGAGCAAGCACCGTCTCAGCTTCTAAGCGTGTGTACCGCGCTCTTAGAATACGAGCGTACCCTGCTTCTGATTGTAGCAACGACAGTGTAAATGCTGTTAGCTTGTTTCATTTACCTATCGCTAGGTACTACTCATTTTGCTGCATTAACAAAATTGCTTTACCAAAATTGACATTGCTGTTTTGAATGGAAAATGTCTATTTGATCCGTGGTGTAACTTATTGGTTTATGTTTGGTGTATGTGAATTTGAAATACATTAGTTTTGTTAGAAGCAGCTGCAGCCCGTCCTTTAGGGCAGAGGGGCCACGCCCCCCACCCTTTGCCTCTCATGAAGAGTGTCTGTCAGGCTGAGCAAAGGTCAGTCTGAGAGACACTCTTCATGTTCAGATCAGGCAGCCAGGAGCTAGACATGCGCAATTTGCGCAAACTCCTGGCTGCCTGAGCTGAACTTGGATGGGCGGAAGAGGTCACAGCTCCTATGGGCATGACCTCAGCTCAGCAAGGGTGCCTCGAGACCCTTGGGTGCTTCAGGTTTAAGCCCTGAAGCGCCCAGGGTGAGTGTCAATCAGTGACACTCAGAGGGTGGGGAGGGGTCAGAAGTCTCACTGACCCCATCCCACTCTGTGATGAAGTTGGGACTGCTGCCTTTCCTCTCTGGCTCACCTAGGGTCAGCCAGAGAGGAAAGGCAGCAGTCCCAACCCTCCTGGGACCTCCGAACTGAAGGTAAGTGTGTGTTTTTTAAATGAATGTTTGGTGCGTGCGTGTATGTGTGAATGAACAAGTGTGAGTGTGCTTTCCGCCTTCCCCCTCCCTCCTAAAATTACCGGCCGCCACTGGTTAGAAGTGTCCAGTTTTTATTTGTGCAGGATTTAATATCAGCTAAAACTAAGAGTGCACGCAAGACCGGTATTTTCATAGGATCACACGGTATGCTAACATGTTGGTGCAAGCATTTGAACCCACATTTCCTGGTTCTGTATCTGGCAGCGTAATCACTTGTCCACATTTGGCAAGCAGACATGACAGTGTAATGATGACGTTTCAGAAGCAGTAATGACCATTACTTTAGATAACATACGTTTAAAATATATGTCTAAGTGCGCACAGGGAGAAATACCTGATGCAGCCTGTTAAGCTAAATGGTACCCTGTGGAGAGTATTGGGCCATTTGTGCACACACTGCCAATGTGATCATGGATGTCGATTCACCAAAATGCCAGGGAATAGCTAAATTGACTTCACATGCCTTTTGACCCCATGTTGATGTTACAGGAAGGGACAACACTTGATCGCTAATCTAGTGGCATCATAGAAATTGGCATCATGTGACCTTTGAGCTGGAATGCAGAAAGCGACATTACATGTCCTTTGACCTCATATCATTATGGGTAGTGGCATGATGTGAGTTTTGATAACCCATCCTAATTACGTTTGTTGGCCAGCTTCGATTCTTCTGCTATGGGGCGGGTCCATAGTCATTCTGGCATATGGCAACTGCAAAACCAAGCAGGTGCTATTACTGTTCCCCACACATTTACTTTCTTCTGCGGATGTCACTATGTGCCCATCTCTCAGCTCACTTGGGCTGTTCTCTAACCGGGAACCTATTTGTTTAGGCTCTAAAGCCTCTAGCCTCCGCAATGCATCTGTTTTCGATCCAGGCTCTGACAGCATTAATTCTTTCATTAGTGAGTGTTACTTAGCATTAATGATCCCAGTGTAGAGCATTAGAGAGCTTTTCATCACAAACATATTACGCATATACAATAAGTTTGTAAGTCAATCAATAGGAAATGTCACATAACAGAACGAGGAGGCATACTGGTAGGTAATGTATGTTAAGAGCGCTTGGCCTGGCTATTTATTACATTTTCACACTGCTGTAACCAAAGTTGCTGTGATGTGTTACATGAAAAGGAGAGAGTACAACAGCACCATTACTAAGATATGGTGCTGTCACTCTCTCCTCCAGTGTTGATTTAACTTAGCCTCTCTTGCACCAGTGCACAAACCCTCGCTCCATACCATAGTGCAAGGGTGTTTGCTTGATGTCAAGTATAGGTTTAATGCTGAAAGGGTACCCTCCCAGCACAAAATTCAATGCATTGACAAAGTTTAACAACATGTCACTTCGTAAGTGTGCTGTACAGTGCATAATACATGCATGTTGGGAAGGTTTGGAGAAAATAAATCTTGCCTCCAACTTTACACCTGCCTCTGGGAGGTGTAATTTTTGGAGGCTAAATCCCTTTCTACCAAAGTTAGTAGATAGGGATTAGCATCAGAATTCACGAGTGCTTACTTGAAAATGTACATGTACCACCCATGGCACGCCTCCTTGAAGCAAAGTAGAGCATTGTGCTACTCTGTGATACTTCAGGACTATTTTCAATTTGGGATTTGCACTGCAAAGTAAACCCCAAAGCAACACTTTGCACCAGGCTTGCATCACTTTTGTGTTGCAAACCAAGTGCAAAATGTTAGTAAATCATATTACAACCCAAAGGAACCCTTTTTAGCAACCTTACATTTTATGAAAAATGAGGAATCAACCATAATTTTCTAAACCTATACCTTGCAATTAGCATGAAGCACTTTGATTCCAGTTCATTCCTCAATGTGCTATATTAAGATGGTAACTTATAAACTCCAAGTTACAAAAGGCTCTCACTGACAAAAGCAGCAAGCCACAGAACTGTCTACATAAAATACAAATCTGTGACCTGCTTGTTAGACGTCGTGCTTTGCAGCAGGAGCATTCATTTTCTTTGCTACATTATCATGAGTCAAAACTGAGAAAATCACAGATCTCTCATTCAAGTGCATTAACCACCAGATATATTATGCAATTGTCACTATCCCTTGAAAAATGGCAGGAACTCAAAGATCTCAGTAGGCTGCTCTTATCTTGCTTTAACCTGTCATGCAAGGGATGCCACTTCAAGCCTGGTGCCCAGAGCCGCAGCAGCATTTACACTGCCTTAAAGTTGGCACTGCTGCTTAACCCCAGTTTAAACAGAGCTACATGGCCCAGTATCACCGAGGCCTCCTCCCACCGACAACCACTCACCCCAACCCCTGCGCCACAGTTAGCTCAACCCATCCAAGCTTGCTTTATACTCAGCCACACCTCTTTTTGGGTTTAGGGGTCGTGAACCCCCGGCTGTTTTTTTTTACTGTCCACAGCACACTAATTAATCACAATCATTAAAATTATACGCAGAAACCACATCATATTTACATAGTATTTACAATGTTTCCGATGGATGCTTAGCCTTATCGGAGTACTCTAATACATCCAAATTCCTAACAATTACTAAAACTGTTTGTTCCTGCGTACCCCAATGTTGGTGGTTGTGAATAAGATCATGACTGTTTGGCTTGTACCTCCAGTCCCTGCCCCTCCTCCCTCTGAGTCCCCGGGGTAGGATCTCCATAAGGAGATTTGTATCCCTTCCCAAACCGTCTAATGGGTGCACACTGTGGAGGGGGCCCAACTGCCCACCAAGATACCTACCTCGGGTGCCCCTTCCACCCTCAGGATCCACCCCCCAGTAAGGGCCAGTGTTAGCTTCAAGCCTTTTTCATATGCGTGGGTGGTTGGCCCTAAGGGCCAGATGCCAGCGACCGCTCGCAACACCCCGCACCCCTGGATGTCATCCTCACTTCCCAGCCAGCACCCCTTGGAGTGTCCAATTAGCCTACCATCCTGTTCCTCTAAGACAAAGGTACCTATTTGTATTCCCAGTCATGATCTCAGCCTGCCACAGGCCCACATATTTGACCGACTATGTGGCCTCTCGCCACCCACCCCCGGTAGAGTCCCACTTACCCAGTACGATGACACAACCATGCAAGCAAATTCTCCAAAAATATTTCATAGCCAACATGAAAAAAATTTACTCCATCCTGCAGGAAGAAACCTTCTCCGTTGATGCAGCCATGTGAGACAAGAGCTAACTTTGGAGTACAACGCAACTTGGTAAATTTTGTATTGATTCTTCCCACTGAGTCAGTGAAAATCTTAACTGAGAGACTACCCCTCCACAGCCTATGAGGAATCATGTTCGACCAAGCCAGGACCGCCTGCAGACATTTTTTGGCCAACCAACCAAACTCCAATACCACCAGCTCAGCCACTGGTGCCCCAGTGAGACCAAATCATTACCCCCAAGATGCAAAATGATGACGTCCAGCGACAAGCACCCTAAGGGAAGAATTGAGTCCAGAACTGTCCTTAAATGAGTGAGTCGCAGCCCGCCTTGGCCAAAGAAAGAAGGACGGAAACAAGCCTTTGATGCGCTTAAAGCAAAGGCACTCCTTACATATAGTTCACCTGCTCGTGCGATCTGAGTGGCTGATTAACCACACATCAGTGACCCCGGCAGTTCCTGCATGCACCGGAACCTTTGGGACCATCAACCAGTTGTCAACGGCACCTACAGAGAAACAAAGTGTAAAGCACACGAACTCACAGCATATGCAATCTCACATACCTTTTGTAACAGTCAGCGGACCGCCGACAATTCTTCTAACTGCTGCTCCAGAAAACCCCATTGCTACCGCCGCCATGGCTGCCCCTAGCCTAAAGGAGTGAGTACCAAACTCAGAGGTGTCAAAACCTGCTGTTGACAGAGGCGCTTGAGCACCTGTGAGAATTGTCATCTGGTGAGGGGGTGCTGTCAGCATGCACCAAAACCGCACCTATGGACCCTGAATGGCGCTGTTCTTCCGGCCTGGCTCCGCCGCCATAAGTGGGGATCCCCTGATGAGGGTGGCCCTGTGCAATCTATCCATAAATGTGTATAAGTAACTACCGTCAATTGTGCTCTTAAAACTCTTATTTTAATTTGGGGTTTAAGTTTAAAGGTGTTCCCAATGGTGATTTGGAAACTTTTTTCTCTTCTGCTTTTTACGTACCACACGCCTTGAATTACTGTCTAATATAATAGTACTGAGAAAGGTACATCGCTTCCTAATAGTCTCAGATAGCGTGTGACACCTTTACACAAGGCTAACAGTGCACAACTGCCTAATCGTCTCATATAATGTGTGACACCTGTAGACAAGGCTTGCATTCTAGCCTATTGTAGTAAGGAACTTCTAGTTTCATGCTTGACATCGTAACCATAGGTGTGAAAATACCACTATGCAAATGCAATTCCCTAAAAACGCACACATGGCTGATGATCTCACCCATGACGTGTGGCTACTTATAACCTATCTGGGAATATTTAAATGCACTGATTCATAATGGTGTATTGTAGCTGTGCATGCCAAGGGTGCAGATCTTTGGCTGTTCAGCTCGGCAAATAATAAATAACAGAGAATGTTACTTCTACCTGCTGCATGCCATTAATTTCCTGTCTGAACTTACTGCTGCTTGCCTTTAGGTAATTCAAAGAACAGTGGCAAGTCATTCTCAGCTCTTGTGCAGCTCAAGTGGAATGTTTTTTCAATATCATGTGCACTGGACCATCGAGAAATGTATTTAGGCTCTCTGGATCTTTGACCTTGTGCCCCTCCCACTAAAAATATAATGCAAAGCAGCAGAGGGGCCTAGCCATGCCATCTTTCCATGAAAAAAACAGCATGCATGCATGGATTCTAGGCTTGATAATTCCCTGTGCTGTGTGGCATCAATAATGTGAGATTACGGCGAAGTTCCTATCCTCATGCTTATGTCGGTTGGTGTCCGCTGCAGATACAAATGGCATCAGTAACTTTTTCATTTGAAACTGTTCCCAGTTTTCATCAAGCCCAGTTGTTTTCCAAAACAGCAACTGTCCGAGACTGGGTGAAAAATATGTAGCTACAACGTTTTACAGTATCACTGGCTTTGAGACTCTGGTGCCAAGGGTCGCAAGGTCATTGCCAGGGGCAGCAGGCCCCAAGCCAGAGACAGAAGTTGCGACCCTTACTGACTGCTGTGAATGTGATGCAACTTCTTGCCACTGGTCAAAGTTGTAGTAGAAGCTGACCCAAGGTTTGCTCTTCCACTGCTTAAGTCCTGAGGTACAATAGTGAATATTTAAAGTTTCCTAACAACTGTGCATATAAACACTGTAAGAGTAGCGTCACACAGCATTTTTCCTTGAGTGGCTGTGACTGACTTCTTCATATGTGAGGAGTAAATCATTTCTACTCACAAAAAAGTCTTCTTGAATCCGGCCAAGATTTTGTAGACTCATGGAACAAATTGCTCTAAGGTGTGGAGTATTTCAGATTTACCCCTGGCACTTTTCTCCCACTCTACAGCCATATCACTGCTATGTAGCATAGTGGTGACGAAACCTCAGGTCTGCATTCTAAATGCACAAAGTAGCATATCGAATTTATGCATGTTAACTGAGTTTCCATTGTGGTTGAGTCACAGTGGAAAATGTATATCCCACAATAGGGTTGTGCCCTGTCAAATAAAAAAGAATGACGTATGTTGGTTCCTGAGTCTCGGCTTTACTTAACAAACCACACATCAAAAGTGTTCCTGTACCCAGCAGCAGGTGAACAATAGTCTTTCGTGCAGTTTATTCAATCTGGTGTATTGTTGTGTTAATGGATGTGCACAGAAGAAGTTTTATTGACCAGAATGCACGATTTGCACATGCAGGTTTTTTTTTTTAACTACACAGCACCTGCACCTTAGCTTGTGTGGTGCGTAAGGCTCTTGCTTGGAAGGAGCATGTGCTGCATTTTAACCGCAACTGCAATGCTGACACAGGAGAAGGCATTTAGGGTCTGACAGCCCACCCCTCTCTTAGCCTAGATCACATTTTTAACTTCAGAGAGGGGGTAATTCATTGAACAGAAGCACTTCTACTTTACTGACAGCTGCAGGGAGATGTCTCAAGGGGGCTAAGAAGGAGATGACATGAATGGAGAGAGACAGCCATAAGGTAAATTGTGCAAGAGGTTGAAAGAACACAACATGGCATATAGAAGTCAAACTGGGACAGCAAAGATAGAGAGAGAGAGAGCAATGACAAGAGATACTGACATAAGGTAAGGAGAGAGAGAATCTGAAGATGGAAGTGAAGTTAATGGGGAATTTTTTGCAGAGATAAAAATCAAATATATTCTGTTGTATGACTGTCCCCTGCATGGTGTACAGATGTAAAAGCAGGAGGGGGACTGAGCACACTGTCTGGCATACCAGCCCGCATACAGTTTGCCTGGATGCATTGCATATAAACAGTGCATGATAACACTCACTTTAATTGAAACTCTTTAGTATTTACCATTGTTGGGGTGGCCATTGCTGTGTTGTGCATCTCTAGACATGTGTTTTTGGATATTGTCTGTAGAAAGTAGCAAGTTAAATGTTGGGCTGCTGACAATGCTGCTCAGTCTTTTTAGGTTTCTTTACAACTTCCAGAGCGCAGGTGCATTCCTGAGCTTGTCAGCCTAACAATTCAACAATATCCTAAAACACATATCTAGAGATACCTAGCACCGGTGGCATGATTCATAGATGATCTGGGATTGCAATCTTTGTATTGCATAACACAGGACCTTGGTGTGTAAATTCTTTGGGGCCTACTTACAAAGATAAACATTCACCTGAGTAAATCTACCCATGTAAATTTACTCTTAAACATGTGAGTAACTGTACTACTTTTGGTTAGTCACCATTTATGAGTGTAAAATTACTCAAAAGTGTACACCTACTTGTTTCCTCCCCCCTGAAGCAAGACGTGGAGTCAGTTTTACGTGTGTAAGTTACTACTGCCAAATGGGGCATTACTTGGTCCCAGCGCCACACATGGCCTGCCACTGATACTGCAACACCCGTACGAAGAAAGTAATAGAGACAGGGTTTTAAAGTAGAACCACTCAGGAAATCATGTTAACTTAAAATAATTTATTTCAACTTGTTAAAAATAAATATAAATTAAATTGAATATTAAACAAATGATATATATCTTAAAAATAAATATTATTTCATGTTATAAAATATTTTAATAAATTTAACTAAAAAATAAATTTAACTTTAATTTGTAAGAAAAAATAAATTAATTTCAATACATAAGTTACTAGTTTAAAGTTATTCATAGTAACTTTTTGCATGTAGCTGGAAGTCTGCACCACTCAGGTGGAGATCGCCACTGGGTAATCATAGGTACAAGTGTAAGAGTTTACTAAAGATTACAAGAAAATAGAAAAACTATTTTAATGTAAAATATTAATTTTAAGTTATTTGAACTTTGAATTATTTAAAAATTCACACCTAAAATAAAACAAAGTTTTGATGTGCATTAAATTAATAGTGATTTATAGAATTAAATAAAAGTAATTTAATTACATTGTAATAAAAATGTTACATTAGTTTCTAAATTGTAAAACCTTAACATTTTAAATCGAAATAAAAATATCTTGCTAGATAATTTTTCCACATTAATTTAAATGTATTTATATTATCTAGTTTAAATAATGCAATTTCATGTCACGTTATTTCCTAACTCCCTACCTCCATTATTTTCTATTGGAGGGAGGGGTGCAGTACCAGTGGTTGGCCATGTGTGGTACTGGACTTACTCCTGCTCTAAGCTGAAGATTTTCAACTTTTTGGAGGCTGTAGTAACGTCCGAAGTGCAGTTTGTGAATTGAAATGATTTATCCCTTTTGGTAGATGAAGCTCCCTCCCTGAAACCATTTTTTATTCCTCCCTTAACCCCTCTCCTTTTAAAGGATGGATTCCCCATTTTCCAACAATTCTCCCCTGTCTTTCACACTCTTAGTACTAAAATGTATACTTATATGTGAGGGGAGTCTGACCTGAAGGCATAGGTCTCCGCACAGAAAAAGATGAGAGGCGGAAGCTCCTCATGTAAGTTTGTGAATTGCATTTTGTATTGTTCTTGTACTACTATTAAACATACTACAGCATGCAGTTTGTGAATAGGCCCCCTGTTTTTATGCAGTGTTTATTTTGACTATGTTCATAGTTACAATGAAACTCCTTCCATGGAAAATATTGCTTTTGAATATAGAATTTTAGCATTTAGCTGAACAAGATCATTCTTTGAATAATGACACTAGGGCTTTATTCTTGCGGAAGACTTGTGCCGTGGCTGTCTCACTCCCTCGGTACCTCCTTGAGTGCACAAAAGGCCAGAAGTGCAGTTGTATAGAAAACCAAATTCCAGGGGTATTGATACAAGAGGGCTCAGTCCTAATGAAAATGTTACCTTAGTTCACTAACCAACCAGAGAAGCAGAGCTGCACAAGACAAATGGCTTTCTATGAAGGTATCCTTGATCCTCCTTTGGTAACTTGGCTTGAGCAATAAGGCTGTAAACTAGGAGAAACTGGTGTATAGTAATTTTCTGCATCAGTACAGTCAAAAGAAATAATTTGAAGCTTGAAACAAGCTGTTAAGAACAGTGAATTAATAAGAATGAAGGTACACACAAAACAATATTGGATAAATGGTTAACGAGTTCTTGATTATCGAAAGCTGTTCTAGTAAAAATAAATGGCATAACCAGCCAAGTGTTCTTCTGACAGTTTAAATGGTATCTGTATTAAAACAAGCATTGCAAAGCCCGAAGATATGGCCTTTCGTGTAGCTGCAGCAGTATCTCAAGTCATTGCTAGATGTCCCTCTCAAAGTAGAAGCTACAGCTTGAAGTTTTTTTACAAAGTTATAGTCCTTCAGGACTTTACTAGATGTCCTTCTTAATCACAAAGTAGCAATGCTTTAGATGAGGTCTCCGCTACCAACTTTACAGGAATGGCTGCAAGAAATAATTTATTGTAACACACAGTCATACACATACAGCAAACTCCTCCCCAGCGATAGCTGCCTTCGCGATGTGTGGGGGCCATTCCAGGTTTACCTTGTGAAAGCACAGGAGGTTGGGTCAGAGGAGGGCAGTTCTGCTCCACAGACTGGAGGAGGACATGGCAACTCCTTAGGAAACACCTATAGGGGATAAGTGGGGAAGGGTGCAAAGCCATACTGGGAATTACGATATAGCCACCTAATTGTATGAAATGCTGTGATTCGTAAATTGAGGACTTGCATCGTGGAAATTCTGTGGGGTGTAGATTGGATAAGAGAGCTGGTATGCTTGGACCCCCCCTGTGAAAATGATTTGCTATGTTGTATATTACCAGAATATGTATTGTTGATGCTGCATTGTGTATTACATGCTATATAAAAGATATAATATCTAGCCAAAATTCACTCCACTGTGGAGAACTGTATGATTGTAAGTTAAGACACAGAATAAAGCTTTCAAAATGTAAAAAAAACAAACTATTCAATCACAAAGCTGTAGAACTTGAAACCATTATTAGAGGCCCTTATCAAATCAGATGCAAACTGTAGGACCTGGCCCTTTTTGCAGGCTTATCCCCAAACTTTTTGCCTCCGGTCTTCTATTTTTCGGACCTACTTTTGTTGGCTTTAGGACTCTGGGCACTTTATCACTGCTAAGTAGTGTTAAAGTGCATGTGTTCTCTGTCAAAATTGTATTGGTGATTGGTTATCCCTGATTGGCATTTTGATTTACTAGTAAGTTCCTAATAAAGTGCACTAGAGGTGCCCAGGGCGTGTAAATCAAATGCTACTAGTGGGCTTGTAACACTGATTGTCCACACACATGAATAGCCCTGTAAACATGTCTCAGACCTACCACTGCACTGTCTGTTTGTGCAGTTTTACACTGCCAATTCGACCTGGCAAGTGTACCCCCTTGCCACGCTCAAACCTTTCCTTTTACTACATGTAAGTGACCTCTAAGGTAGGCCCTAAGTAGCCCATGGGCAGGGTGCAGTGTATTTAAAAGGTAGGACATGTAATGCTGAGTAGTTTTACATGTCCTGATGGTGAAATACTGCTAAATTCGTTTCTCACTATTGCAAGGCCTATCTCTCCCATAGGTTAACATGGGGACTGCCTTTAAATATATTCTTGAGTGCAGTTTCACATTGGGAGCAGATGGAGATGTGGAGTTTGGGGTCTCTGAACTCACAAATTAAAAATACAGCTTTTGGTAAAGTTGTTTTTTAGAATGTAGGTTTGAACATGTCACTTACCCATTCTGTGCCTCTGCCTGCCTGGGGAATCCATGTCTGGGTCAGACTGACAGTTGGGCTGTTTGTGAATTCTCTGTAGACAGTGACAAAGGGAGCTGATGCCTGTCTTGCATATCCTGATGAGTCTCCTGGGCTAGACTGTGGAGGGAGGAGCTGACACTTACACCTGAAAGGGCTGTGCCTGTCCTCACACAATGCAGTTTCCAACCCCCTGGTGTGTGTCTGGGGCCAGGGCTGGGCAAGGCAGGATTTTGTGAACAACAGAGACTTTCCTTTGAAGTTTGCCTACTTAAAAAACAGAAATGAGTATACGTAGTGGACCGAAAACACCAGATTTTCAGATTACTGCTGGATCAAAAGGGGCCTCTGCCAAGAGTGGCAGGTCCTCCTCAAGCATCAGGAGCTGCCTGTTGCTCTGCTGTACTGGCCTGCTGCTGCTTCTGCCTTGAGAGCGAAAGGACTAGACTTTTCCTTCTGAAATGCTGCTTGTGAAGTTTCTCCAAGGGCTTGGACTGAGCTTGCCTCCTGTTAAGAAGTCTCAGGGACATCAAATACTTCACCTGCCAGTATCTGGGTACTCCTGCTAAGGACCCTGACTTGCCAAGTGATGCCAGTCCAGTTCTTAGGCCCTTTGAAGTGGGTTCTGATGAGAAACAAGAAGATCCAGGCACACCTACTCTGGACGACTCCAGAACCGCACTGTTGCTTGACTCTGTGCTGCTGCCTCCAACCGAAGCCATTGTCCCTGCTGGAGTGCGACAACCATGACTGACATTGCAGGCCTGCAGCCGCCACAGCCCTGCTGACGTCCCGTGACTTTGTGAGTCCCGAGTGCCGTGTCACCAATGTCTGTGACACCAGACTCCGCTGCAGCGCCTGCAGCCCCGTGGCGTGACTGTGAGGTTTCCCCGCCACGTCTTGACCTGCCAGACATTCACTCCACCGGAGCGTAAGGAACGGATGTTTCACACTGACACCGCATCACCTCCCCTGCTCTGCAGTAAGGAACTGACACCGCACTGGATCCTGTGACGCCCTGTGCTCCGGCTTGTTTCTTAGTTACCACAGGTACTATACCTGGGGGTCCGTGTGACTCCATGACTGGCGCCATTGGTGTCAGATTGTTGGGAATGACTCTGTCCCAATGCTATGAGAACACCAAATTGAAGCATTTGTGTTTCTATGCGCTATACTGAAGTTTAATCTTTGAAAGTTCATAACTTTGCTTGTGTATGTTGGATGTTTGTTGTTTTGGTCTTGTTTTACTCAGATAAATATTGGCTACAAACTGGTGTGGAGTGTTTTTGTGGTGGTTTCCCTGTGTTACTGTGTGTGTTGGTACAAATGCATTACACATTGCCTCTGAGATAAGCCAGACTGCTTTTGCCAAGCTACCAAAGGGGTGAGAAGGGGTTATCTAAGCTGTATATCTCCCTTACCCTGACTAGAGTGAGGGTCCCTGCTTGGACAGAGTGCAAACTGACTTCCAACCAGAGACCCAATCTCTAACACAAACTCCTCAAAATTATTTCAAAAACTGTAGTACTATAAGTGGTTACTAGTTTATTTCCTTGAGTCAAATCCAGCTGGTCTCCATAGCTCAAGTTGTTAGTAGGTGAGCCTCTTGAGTCAGATGCAAATGTTTAAATGGCTGTCAGAAAGCTGTGGCGGTGTGGCTTCAGCATATAAATATGCGTAAACACTTTTGTTATTTTAATGATTTGTGCTTGTTTACATTGGATAAATAAATATACCAAAAGCTAGTTTATGTTAATTAGTTAATAATGCAGACTATAATACATTTCTTATTTTTATCGAAGTAAGTGATAACCTTTAATTTACATAGGTACTGACAGCCATTGGTAAATACAGGTTCCTTCAAATGTCTACTATTGGAGGCTTTTTTTAGGTTGATATGTACATGTCCTCAAGCAAAAAGCAGTCATTCAAAGTGAAGGTAACCAGTGGATGAAGTGGGTTGCCCCAGTGTCCTACTGGGTGCTGTGGTGGGAGGAAGCATAATCTTAATGACCTTTGAAGGGCCCAGTGGATAAAGTCCTCTGTATGTATATATATTTTTACTATGATTTGTTTCTGGAACAAAATCACGCATGCAAATTCACTCCAAATCATTTTCAAACTTGCATTCAAATTGGTAATTGTACGCTAGAAGCCATTTTAAAGCTGGTTAATGAAGTACTGAATCTTTTGTGGTGAAGAATGTGAGACACGGAGGCAAGTCATTGGGTCAGATCAGTCCCAATCTAGTGGCAGTAGATTACTCAAATCTGAATCTGTTGGAGTCCAGCTGAAGCAAATTTAGATGCCCGCAATTCAAGTTCCTCTTGAACCTTTGGATACTCTGGGCATTAAGGTTAGAGCATGACGAGTCTATTCAGAACACATGTCCTCAGACAGAGGTTGTGTCCTGCTCAAACCTAATTTTAGAGGGTTATGCAACCTTGGTTCAAAGGTGAGAGCCCGCTGTTTGATTGTATTTTAGTCGCCAGAGGATCAGCTTGATTTACACATTTCGAAGTCTTCTTCAGTTTGATGGGTATTCATGTCAATCTTCACTGAGCCCAGATTGCCATGACATATAGAATTAGGTAATTTCATATGCCACTAAAACTGATGGGTTCCTTCCGAAACCCACAGATCAGCAAGAACACCAGCTTGACATGGAGGACCTCACTTGCATGGGATTGGACCATTCTAAATGCCCCATAGTTGTTTTCCATATTGGACGTAGTATGCACCACTAGTGAGGGACAGAGCACTACCAGTAAGCTGCAGACTCCAGTGCCTCAAAATCAATGTATCCTATTTCTCTGTGATATAACTAATACATTAGAAACTGGATTACACTTCTAAGTTACCTTGCACTGTACCGCTTGTAAAGTTTTTATATGTCTTAGTGCCAGGTCTGACCCACTAAGACAATGATATTGTTGCACTTAGAAGAACTTATTGAGCTCAACTTGATCAAGAGTAGAAAGCCATTATCTACAAAATGAAGTGTCTCCCACAACCATGTGAGATATCAGCGGGCGTGCTGTGGTTACTGGAGATCAAACCACTTTGTGTTGTTTAGAGAAATGTGGGCACCTCGGCAAAATTGGTTTTGTTCCACTTTGTACAAGAGGGAGCAGGTTACAGAGATCCATGCCTTCTGCTGCATCAGTTAAGGCAGCACGTGCAGTTTCTGGAGCAAATCTGCTTGTGGAGGTGTCCTCTGGAGCTTTGCATCTAATCAGGCGATTATTGGATTGTTTACTGATAGTGCTTGGTAAGTTAGTTTCGACTGGTAGGTGAAAGGAGGCCTTGGCCAGATATGGCTATTCAGACTAGATTGAGGAATTGGCCCAAAACTCCTTTATGTATTCTTTTTCACCTGGTTTGATGCGAGAGAATAGGAATATCTAAGGGAATTAAACAGGGTGAGCTGGGAAACCTTAGGAGTATTGTATGTAGGAGTTGTTTGTGAGGCCAGGGAAGAGGTTGTTGCAGTGGTACAGCTTTGCAAATAATTAGAGTATTGATTCTAGTGTTTAGAGGGTTGGAGTTTTGATATTAAAGACAATCCCTAACTTTCTTCTGTGGGGGAGAGATTGTTGTTCGGGGAGAGATTGTTATTCGGAGTGAGACACGAGATAGAATGTTGTGGAGGCTGTGCTAAAAATGTAGCCTATTTCTGTTTATGCAGTAGTTGGTCTAATGCCATTAATCCTAAGCAGGTGGGGACTGGTCACTTGCCATTGAGTCAGGAACAAAAGATGGGAAGCAGATTATGCCTTGTGATATGCCTAGCCCAGACCATACATCACTACATGTAGGATATTGTAGTTAGATGTACAAAAGGGTCGGAGAGAGTGGAAAGTGGAGGAGTGGGCTGAGTTTATGAAGAATGGGACATGAGAGAGTGCCACCTCGTTGGAGTGAATTAGATAAAGCATGCTTGCATCAAAGCGCAGATTTGGTTTATGGAGAAATAATGTTAGCCTGCATGCAATACGAGTCTTTTCAGAAGCTTGAAGAAAAACTGGTGGGGATATTGACTGTAGAGTGTGAGGTAGAGGGGTCACCTAGTTGCTACTGCGATTTTGAAACCGAGGGTAGATGTGTTGATGTCTTCTGAGTAGACAAATGGGTTTTACTTTGCAGGATGGAAGGAGACTAGATGGGGCATATAAGTATTTTATTGAGCGGGATATTGGGAGAGATGTGGGATATGGGGGAGTGAGAGCCGGAAAGTGGTTGAGAGATACATAAGATAATTAACAGGGAGATGAGTGATATTCATACACGATTCAGAAAATCAACCTGCTAGACTCTCACGGTTGTTTATATAGTCCTTTACTTTATTCGTGTTTATAAGTTTGTCCATTGTTGTACCATCAGCAAATGTTACAACGAAGATGACTGAAAAATCTAGTAAATATCTATTGGGACAGTGATCGCAAGTTGTTGGACTTGTAACATTTTTTCAGGCTCAAGCTACTATGGTTTCCATCACTCTGGCATATTGTCAATCCTTTTCCTCATGGACAACATTTAGGGGTCGCCAGGGGTCACAGCTACAACCCCTGGCTTGCCCCTTGGGACCCCTGGCACTGCCTTTACGACCCCTGGCCTCAGAGGTGGCAAATTAATTTCCTGGAACACAGCGTCAACCTGTCCTTATGAAGGGTAGGTTGGGACTCGACTTTCCTGGTTTTCTCCCATTTTTTATTACATAAATAGTGAATATTATTATTTACTGTTAGTGTAATAAAAGTGGGGTACAGTTAGCTGCAATATCTCCCTGTATGCCAGCTGAGGTAAGTAAAAATGCTTTGAAATGTATGCGTGCCTGTGGGTGAGAGACTGTTTATGTGAGAGCGAGTGTGTGAGTGTGTGAATGTGTGTGAGCATGTGTGTCAGAGTCGAATGGCATGTGATGTCACTTCCGCTACCCCTGGAATTTTGGTGAATTGACGTTCATGCATTTCTTGATGTGCACAACCTTAAATTGCCTTTCACCACCCCTGCCCCAGAAACTCTTACCTGTACGATATTTGTGGTATGTTTTCTGCAGATGTACACTCCTAAAACATTTATTTTTTCTGAATTATTTTTATCCTTTTATCGCCTTCATTATCTCCGCTCCACAAAGCTACACTCAGCCAGAACGTTTTTTTCAGTCATGTACAATGCATTCCTTATTCATTGCTCCGTCATTAAGTATTTCGCTCGCAGCATTTCATGGGCGAGTGAATTAACTGTGTGATACAAAATACCATTCTAGGCGGAAATACATAATGTAATGCTATTTTACTTTCATAAATATTTACTTTGACCTTTAAGACTTCCCGTTTACCTTTGTATGCCACTTACAGAATCATCTGCAGAAGTAACTTTATTCACATGTAACGTATGCAGCATTAGCCCTTGGGCTCCCTACTGTGTACGTCTGTGGTATGTAAATTAAGCCCAGTACTTAGATTGCTGTTATTAATATTATTCTGGTGGTTGTAAAATTCATGAGCCTAAGAAAACAGTACGAAAAAAAACAATTAAAGCATGTCTTACTTTTTATTAAGAGTTAGTTATAAGACAATATACACTGTGTGAAAGTGTCTGTACTAGGAAATCAGATATATTTCGTGTCAAGGAGATTATTTATGTGTCTAAATGATCTGTTACCTTTATAAAAGAATCGTTTTTTCATACACCCTTGGTACCTGCCTTCTGCCAAAGAAACTTACATATTGGTTTGCCTCATATTCATGTTTACATCCTACTTAGAGGTAGCTTAGATAAACATTAGATAGTACACTTGTATTGTAAGACAATCTGCATAGTTTAGAGTAACTGTGACACAAAGGTTAATCAAGATCAATTGCATCCTCTAAATTAGATGGATTATTTATTATATATGTATGCTTCAGTACTGTACTTCAATCTCATTTTCCATAACAGGACTGATGGACGTCGTTGGTCTTTGGCATCACTCCCTTCCTCCGGATATGGTACAAATACGCCCAGCTCCACAATCTCTGTAAGTTTTCCTGTATCAGTTTTCACTTTGATTTACATTTGGCGCTTAACCAATTTAAACTTTACTTGTCATGTCTATTTATACCTGGAGTGCTAACCAAGTGATGGGCAGAGACAAACAAATTCCTGGCAGGGCCATGCCAATCTTGTGAGCACCAACACATTTTAATGATTTAAAAAAAAAAAACATAGTACAAAATGCTATAAAGAAAGAGTAACCTCAGATTGTCTTCCAGCTTGTTTTGGGAACTATGTGGGGATCATGGTATGCCTGCCACAGACTTCAAAAGCTGTCATATTGGTTCACAATGTAAACGTTTACAATTACAGCATCTTTTTTTTATTCAAATGAGCACTCAACTTTCTTATAGGGACATACCAGTCTCTGCTATTTAATACTATTGGATATTATAGGAAGTACTCTAATGTTTTACTGCCATCCCTTCAGACCTGCCTGTAAACTGTATTGATTTTTAACCATTATTTGTTTAAAATGTTCAGCGGTTAACACTCTCCGAATCTAGAAATAAGACTAATAAGACTTCCTTAACATAAAAGAAAATAACCTGTCCAGCAATGATGTTGGATTAGATCAAATCAGATTTTCCTTTCAGCCCCGAATAAGGAGGAGGTTGCCCCCGCAAGACACGTTTTGACTGGCTGTTTTACATTTTATGTAAAATAAGAGGGATGATCACTATGAACTGATGTATTAAGATCCTGATCTGTTCGTTTTTATATTGGGGTGTGGAGGAGAGCACTTTGAAATGACTTGATTCGGATTAATCCAGGTATATTTTGATCAAATATTGCCATTTTAATAAGGACTGTGGAACAACACAAGGATCTGAAGCAACTGTTGATGGAAGGATCTGCGACTATTGTGTGAAGTTGATTATGTATTAAATGATAGTACCCGCTCCTCACAACAGATGGATATTGCCATGGATTATGATTGTGTTGATTTCTGTTGTATAAAAAAATGTTTTATGTATGATTAGAGCAGATAGTGGATTTGAGGTGTCTCCCACACCATGCACTTGGTTGTACATTATTTAATTTCAATGTTGATGACACAGTAAGTTTCTGTCAGGAAGGTATGAGCCACTGCCTGGCAATTTGGAATTCATTTTCCTCTCATACTTGTGATGTCCTGTTTCTCTTGAAATTTACCATCTGACCCTATTTCTTCCAAATTATCTTGGGGATACTCCTCTATAGAAATCCATTAGAAAAGTCCTCTAGAGAGGACCAGGTATGCGTCTTTGCTTGCTTTTATATTCCAAGGTAGGCCTGACATTTAAGGCTTTGCCTGGCTGTTTTGGTACCCATTCACACCCATGTGGGTATGGCTCTGCTGGAGAAGTTAAGCTTAGATCTATTGAAACCTTGGAAATTTAAAGCAGTTTCACAGTTTGCAATCAGAGCTAAGGTCCTGGGGATAGACTACCCTTAATAGTGTAAATGGCACATTGTATGGGACAGCTTTGAGTCAGATTTAAGACCCAGTATTGGGACTGATTACAACTATGCAAGATGATCTATTTTAGGCATGAAGCAATAATAATACTACTTGGTTTGTTCACAGTGTTTGACTTTATTGATCATGCCACTGAGCAAACCTGAAAGTAGGTTTCAGGTTTGGTCACCTTAATTTTCAGGAGGGATCACAGAGATTTAAGTAGGGAAAACCTGCATCACCATGCTACCTTACAGTACATTTTGGAGTAGCCAAATGGTTATTCATTCCACCAGTGATTTCGCCCCTTACCTCAAACCATCAACTTATGATTGTCTGCCTGCAATGCTAATACATATGTCATTGACACCAACATTTACTATAGACTTAATGGCTCAAAGACTCAACAAGAAAAAATACCACACTCCTGCACATTATACAAGAGAAGATGCAAAATGATTTTAGTTTAATGATACACAATCAAAACCTCAAAGTTGGCCACCGAGTGGTGGACAAAAGTACCATCCTGTGGCCAATTAGCATTGACAATGAAATGCCACAGTCTAATCTTATTTCTATGCCTCTGAGTCTGTTCAAAGTTTTATGAAGCATTTGGTCTAACTTGGGTCTTAGCATACAATATATAAAAACCTTATGGAAAATATAAAACTACAATACAAATAAGCAAAATAAATCTTCCTAATGAAAGGAAGATATGTTGTGTAGATAGAGCGATTAGAGTAAGTGGCGAGAAGGATGTGGGAAAAGGCCAAGCTGTAAGCATAAAAGGCGCATTTGGGTCACATTCCCCACTTTTAAATTATGTGGTGCCAATAAAAAATATCACTGATGTTGCTCTTCCATCTATAGAGTATGTAGTTTGTTGAGCTTTTCTACACAACCACATCAAATTAATTCCTTCTCACCCTCACACACTTATGTGATAGTTTCCTAATTGTCTCCCTTTCATTCAAGTTATAGTTTACAAAAATATAAGTATTAAAAAAGATGAAGTGAAAATGTGCGAAGTAATTCTTTTCAGTTTTCCTACGCATTTCTCTAGTTTCTGGCTGCCCATCTTTTACCTTCCAAGATGCTTACAAAGCATGTTTTTCTGTAAAAAAATATTGCAGCTGAAGCTTATGTTATTTCCCATTTTGGTGGCTTAGAATTCCTGGTTAAATTCAGCTGCCATTCTTTTTTTTTTTTTGCCCTTTCATGGCTTGATTTGAATATGTAGTGACCTTGACTTGTACAGCATTCGAAATATTCTTTACCAGGAAGGTGGTTCTTTCTTTGTATCTTGAAATTTCCTTGGTGTTTAATGGTTTAGAGACAAATTTCTTTGTCACGTCTCATTACGCTTTACAAGAGGAACTGATCACAATAGATATTTACTTCCTGACTCTTGTTGAAGCCATGTAGGTTTGTATTTGTATGATCCCATCCAGTTTTACAATCATTGATATCAAGGATATTAAATCATTACAAGCAAAATATATATTTTTTCCTGATTGATTTAGTTCTGTTGTTTTCATTGCTTTCTTCTTTGAGAACAGAGCCATAGGGAAGCAGTCTTGATGCCAGTGGATACATGTAAATGTTTAAGGCTGGTATAGCTCCAGATAACTTGTGTAGCTCCTCAGTTGCTCGCATATACTTCTCTGTATTTGCTTGAGTGATAAGATTGGCTTTAATGCTCTGCCAGACACCAGAGGGAGAAGGAGGTAATGAGGTATAAAGCTGTAAATTAGGCAAAATCTGTTTACTTCTCTCAACCAATCTGGTCAGTGCCTAATATACCAAAAGCATTCTTTGCAATAATTAAGAAATTGAGAGAACCTCCGGGTGCATTGCATGTTGCAAGCTTAGTGTCTAAATGCTTGAGTCAAAGTTAGTTAAAATCGTAACACAGTTAGACTTGCGAAAAATCTAATTCAGAAACCTCAGATATTCTCTGTGGACTATTCAGTATAAGGACTATACTTGTGGACTCTTCAGTTTGAGAGACTTAACTGGGTCCATTTCCAGCTCTTAGATGGTGAGAGACTAAACTTGCAGACTGGTCAGTATGAGAACACTGTTCAGTATGAGGGACTAAACATAATTGGGTCCACTTTCCAACTCTTAGATGATGACGTGGTATTTGCACTAATGAAAGATGGTAAGCCTACCTGATCAGAGGAAGGCATCACCTCGCCGAGATTGCACAAGAAGGTATTGCTGAAACATATGTTCAGATTAAGGGTCTGATAAGGGAAATGCCTTCGCTGCCAGGCCTTTTCCCCCTCAGGTGCCAGGCTTTTTTTGGCTATTTAGGGCAGTTTGCGCTTAGGACCTCATAACTTTTTGTCCACATAGCCTACCCACGCCAAATTTGCGTCCTTTTTTTCTAACATCCTAGGTATTCTAGAGGTACCCAGACTTTGTGGTTTCCCCTTAAGGAGACCAAGAAATTAGCCAAATACAGCGGAAAATTTGTTTTTTTAATTTAAAAAAATGGGAAAAAAGGGGTGCAGAAGAAGGCTTGTGATTTTTTTTCCCCTGAAAATGGCATCGACAAAGGGTTTGCGGTGCTAAAATCACCATCTTCCTAGATTTCAGGAACAGGCAGACTTGAATCAGAAAACCACATTTTTCAACACTATGTCGACATTTTACTGGGACATACCCCTTTACTATTTTTTGTGCTTTTAGCCTCCTTCCAGTTAGTGACAGAAATGGGTGTGAAACCACTGCTGGATCCCAGAAAGCTAAACATTTCTAAAAAGTAGACAAAATTCTGAATTTAGCAGGGAGTAATTTGTGTAGATCCTACAAGGGTTTCCTACGGAAAATAACAGCTGAAATTAAAGAAATATCGAAATTTGGGTAAAAAAAACAGCCATTTTCTCCACGTTTTACTCCTTAACTTTTTCCTGCGATGTTAGATTTTTGAAAGCAATATACTGTTATGTCCACTGGACTCTTCTGGTTGCGGGAATATATAGGGCTTGTAGGTTCATCAAGAACCGTAGGTATCCAGAGCCAATAAATGAGCTGCACCTTGCAATGGGTTTTCATTCTATACCGGGTACACAGCAATTCATTTGCTGAACTATAAAGAGTGAAAAATAGGTATCACGAAAACCTTTGTATTTCCAAAATGGGCACAAGAGAAGGTGTTGAGAAGCAGTGGTTATTTGCACATCTCTGAATTCCGGGGTGCCCATACTAGCATGTGAACTGTAGGGCATTTTTCAAATAGACGTCTTTTTTACTCATGGGCTTACATTTGGAAGGAAAAAATTTAGAGAAAGACAAAGGGCAATAACAATTGTTTTGCTGTTCTGTGTTCCGCCAAGTCTCCCAATAAAAATTGTACCTCACTTGCGTGGGTAGGCATAATGCTTGAGACAGGAAACGCAACATGGACCTATCACATTTTTACACTGAAATCTGACGTGTTTTTTGCAAAGTGCGTAGCTGTGGATTTTGGCCTTTAGCTCAGACGGCACCTAGGGAAACCTACTAAACCTGTGCATTTTTGAAAACTGTACACCTGGGGGAATTCAGGATGGGGTGACTTGTGCGGCTCTCACCAGGTTCTGTTACCCAGAATCCTTTGTAAACCTCAAAATATGGCCAAAAGGACACATTTTCATCACATTTCAAGTTTCGGTGACAGAAAGTTCTGGAATCTGAGAGGACCCACAAATTTCCTTCCACCCAGCATTCCCCCAAGTGTCCCAATACAAATGGTACCTCGCTTGTGTGGGTAGGCCTAGTGCCCGTGAAAGGAAATGCCCCAAAACACTATGTGGACACATCAAAATTATCAAATACAAAACTACCTGTTTTGGCTGAGGGGGCACCTGGGTTTTTGGTCCAGGCTCAGCAGCCATATAGGGAAACCTACCAAACCCAATCCTTTCTGAAAACTAGACACCGAGGGAATCCAGGGAGGTGTGACTTGCGTGGATTCCCCAAGTGTTTTCTTACCCAGAATCCTGAGCAAACCTCAAATGTACCTACAAAAGGAAAATGTTCCCATATATCTGTGTGGGATCACCGCAACAGGAAAAATTTCCTACCACCCAATGTTCCCATCAGCCTCCTGGTAAAAATGCCCATACTGGTTGGTACCCACCACCCCACTATTTTTTTATTTATTCTCGGCATCTAGTAGGTTTTCTGCCCCCCCCCCCCCTCCGGGGAGTGTATCGGGGGTAAAAACAACTTTGGCCCCATTTATGTGGAGTGGGGGTATGGTCATACCCCTCTCTCTTTTTTTGGAAAAAATAAATCTTCCCTGGTCTTCCAAAAATAGGCAGATGGCAAACTGTAATGTGTCCCGATGGGGAGTTACCCTTGCCCAAGGGGCTGCCCCCCCAAACAAAACACACCAATCCCTGGTGCCTAGACAGAAATGGGGTAAAATACATTTGCCCCTAGGGGAGCGACCCTTACCTAAGGGGTCGTTCTCTTGCATGAAATTGACCTTAACAAAAAAAAAAAGAAACTCCCTGGTGTCTAGTGGCCTAATAAAAATAGGCTGATCTGCCCCCAAGGGGGTCAGAAATGGCCTAAATATAATTTGCCCCCTAGGGGAGCGACCCTTGCCTTAGGGGTCGCTCCCCACCTTTAAGAAACAAAATAAAAAAAATGTATCCCTGGCGTCTAGAGGTTCTGCCCCCCCCTTGGGGCAGATCAGCTTAATAACAATAGGCCGATCTACCCCGGGGAGGGGGCAGAAAAGGCCTTGAAAATAATTGCCCTCCTGGGGAGCGACCCTTGCCAAGGAGACATCAAAGGGAAGGAAATTCCTTTCCTTCCCTTTGAAGCCTTTCAGGCCCCCATCACAGGATCACAAAAGAAATACTTTGGCATTTCACTTCCGATCTGCGGGCAGCCTCTGATGAGGTCAGGGCGCGATTCCCCTTCCAGCCCTGCCATGGGGGTGTGTGGGCATGGTCTTTAGGGGGAGCGCTAGCGCTCCCCCGAGGGCCAGTACTAAGACGTAATGGTTACGTCTGTGGTGCCGCAGCCACGGACGTAACCATTACGTCCATGGCGCCCAAGGGGTTAAAACACTGCAGTTGGTGCAGAAGTTAGCAACAAGACTACAATTTGGTTTATGAAAAAAAGACCCATTATGCTGATTTTGAAGACCCTACACCGGCATCCAATTAAGCAAAGAGTCATGGTTAAGTCTGTCGGCTTAGTGCACAAGGTACTGTATGGTGTCCATACACGTCTTTTGACACATGCGTTTTTCCTACGAATCTGCAGTGGGTTTAAGATCTGAGAAAAACATGTTTGGTGCTCTTCCTAAATTCTAGTGGTGCACCTTAGAAGGCAACCCTATGAAATAAACTGCCTTTCCTTCTCTGTGTAGTGAGCCATCTTTAATGATCTTAAGGAAACTCTTCAAAACGTAGCTGTTTACAGTGGAATGTTAACATATGTAAGTATGGAGGTTTAGTACTGATGATCTGTTCCTCTACCTTATAGGTTTACCACCAATATACCTTTTGGTAAAAAAAAAAAAACACTGTAGAAATGTCAATTAATAAAATATGTGGTCCTATTCATACCAGCGCCGCTGCTCCCCAAGGGCATCAAGCCTGATGATGGCCTTGGGGATGATGCTTCTCAAGTGGTGATGGGTTTGGCATTGTCACCCTCTGATGACATCCTCTACTCCTCCACTCCGCTGGTCATGTGTGCTCCGAGTCTGGAATCCTGTCGAAAGAGGAACTCGCTCCTCCACCCACTCTAGACATGGTCAGGTTGATCAAAACAGTGTGTGGTCCTGATAGGTAATTCTTAGCTTGGCGTGGTAAGGCACACATGTATATTATATCCATGACATGGAGCCTTTGCTTCACCAGTTCATATGATTTGTGCTATTTCCCCATTATTGGACCAGTTTAGTGTAATCCGGGATCAAGAAAATTTTCTGGGTGTAATAAGCTACTTCTCCCATTCCTCTTACTGTTCTGAGGACATGGTCCTAGTCACTAAACCATGGGCCTGGGCAGAGCACCTGGAGGCCCAGGGTGAGGGGCCTGCATTAATGCCTAGTGGGTTCTTTCCATTAGGAAACAGCTAGAGAGCAGGTATACTGGAAAAAAGATCACAGCCAGGCCTCTAAAACTTGTTCTGGGCGCTTACCCTCTATACACTTCTGAAACCCGAGAAAGTAGAGATTGTTCCATCTAGACTGTCCTACCACATCTTCAATCCTGGTGCCATTTCCTCATATGAAGGTTGTAACTTATGAATAGTTTGTCAGAGCTCCTTTACTGTGTCTTCAAGAGGCACCTGACTGCTCCCATTTTGGTCTGCCGAGCCAGTTGAAATGACTGAATTACCTTCAGGATCGCATCCGTGCCTTGAGGAGCTCCCTCTCCAACCTCAGATTGTTGCTGTCCTCTGGGGTTATGCCACTGTATCAGGCTGTTGGAGGGTTCAATTTGGTAGTCTTGTCTTGCTTCGGTGGGACCTTTTTCTTGACCGTTGCTACTACTACTGGTGACATTCAGTTTGAAACTACCAAAGGAGAGACAGTGTTGCACATATGTATTTCTTTATGCACTCTGACCCACAAACCCCAATCTCATGGATGACATGTGCAGTCAGGTAAGTCACAGACTGGTTCAATGGTATTTTTTTTGTTTTTTTTTGTTTATCCAAATATTTATAAAAAAGAGATTGGCCTGTGCTATCTATTTGAACATCTCATCTCCATGTCTAAGGTCAGTGCCCCTAATAATCTCGGATTGTGAGAAATGGGGAGGCACCTCAGTTGTCAAAAATGATCTAGTAATATCCCCTTCAGCTCATATTAGTCTCTAGGGGTAGATAGTTACGATTTGACTGCAAGTTTCAGGATGTGCATTTAGAGTCTTGGCGCCCCACCTCAAAGAGCTAGTTCAGTTTCAGGCCCCCCTCAACATCGCTCTACAACCAGGGCTAGACTTCAGACACGTTTCTAGCCTGTCACAGGCCCCTATCCATCAAGCTGAGCAGCAGGGTTCCTTGCCCCCTCAGGATCCCTCTGATGACTCCAAATCTCCAGTGGAGTGGCGAACAAAGAGCCCCAAGGTCTCCAGATGCGTGCTCTCGCCTTCCTGCCAAGTTATCTGTCGTCACCTTCACACAATCGCCCAGAGGGTCGTCAGTCCCACATGGGGTCTGCCTGTGAGCTCAAGTTGGCCTTAGTGGGTGGGGTCTCTCCACAATTGAAAGCCTTGTAGAATGAGAGTCCCCCTCACTCTCATCGTTTATTCTTCTCTTAACGACACTCACAGGCCCTCTAGTTGAGTCCAGCCGAGGCCATTTTTCGGCACCTTATCTGCTTTAAATGCCAGACCACCAAATCTCACAAGGTGACCATATTCATTAGTGCATGTGGTAATGATGCAAGCCTATTGTCATTGCCTCAAGCTGAATCTCCTTTCAAAGACACCCCTGAAAGTACTACAAGTATCCCAGTCTCCTGCGCAGCATGTCCTATCATGCCAGTGGTTGCCAGCATAAGGATGCAGCAGGATATCACATGCAGGAGCACTACAGAATGGCATCTGTTGACCATGCCTCCCTTGTATATTGTATTTGTATCTCTCAAAGACACTATAAAGAGTTAAAAGTATTTGTGTAGTCTGTCCCCATGGTACTTGCCATTGCCTAGTTAGTCATGTTCAAATAAGTAAATGACTAATTTTACATCAAGTGGGCCCTTATGGTTTAGCTGAACCTTTGTATTTACTGTAGAGTAGAAGACCCAGAGCTGTATGTAGGTCCCTCATGTGAGATTGAGAGAGGTGTTAAGAGTTTCGTTGTGCAATGCAGGATTGTTGTAGTCGTAAAGAATACCACCATCAAGCTCATGAGGCTGAGAACAATAGTCCCTTCACTTCAGCTGATTCACAATATGGGACTTGCAAGATCCCTGTTATTGTAAAGCCGAATAAAGGACAACTGGAAGCTCAAGAGAATGCAATAGCATCTAGTCAGACTGTGCTTAAAATTAAAGAACTACAGCCCTATTTCCCAAGCTGTGTTGAGGTGTGCTGGATCTTCAGTTGATAGTATTCATATTCTTTCACAACAATGCTTCTATCAATGTCTGTAAGTTGTCACTCCTCTGTACATCAGGACACAGCCTCTGATATAGCTCTGGTCAGGACAGCTCCATAAATACAAAGAAGGGAACTTTTCATTGCAATTCCTTGTAAACTTTCCTACCAGCCTTTTACAACTTGTCATCTTTTACGAACGCACTGAAGACAAAACTGTTCAATGAATCCTTACTTTTTTTGAACAAGCCTTTTTTCTTATATACATTACAGTTAAGCTCCCAACCAAAATGTACCAATTTAAAGGCTGTTGACTAACTTATATTTTCCTCCTGATTCCTAAATGCACTGAAAAGTGGACATTTGTGACAGACTAACCTTATAAGCAGTATAGGGTTACTAGCCAATAACTTTAAACGTACGAAACCTCGTTATAAGATGAATTGTCTTACAACAAATGAAAAAATAGTACCCTATATCAACTTCTTATACTACTACATTATACTTTTGCTGCCCAGAGTATTCAAATAAGGATCATGGACTGTCTCCCTCTTGGAACCGTGCATTCCACCGCAGAAACCAGTTTGAGATATTTTGAACGAGGTTCACTACATGAATACTGTACATTCAGTTGCAAAAGAGAGAAGGTCTCTACCTGACAAAGTTGTAGTATAGTCTTCCCCAGCCTGTAGCTTGTGGGCTACTGGTAGCTCCCCCGCTACCTGGAGTAGCTCTCTTGTGTGCAGTCCAGCCTACGAATATACAGGCACATGCTCATTTGCATTCAATTATGGATACTCAAATTGAAAAGCATGTATTTGAGACAAAAAGTATGTGTTTTCTGAACATTTGGGTCTATTTTAGAGTATAATTGTTGAATTTCTCAAATATATTTAACACTTATATTGGAGTTAAATCATGCTATGGGAGACATAATACTCAGTGTTAGTTACCTTAGTTCCCAGGGCATTGCTGTTGTCCATTACCTATATGCTGGCAAGCCTGCCTCATGCACTAAGGTGATCACTGCTGACAATCTTGCAGTGGGATAGTCACTAATGTAATCTTGTCTGATATGGTCTGTTATAATACCAACAATGGTAGTAGCTCTGGATGATTTTCAGTCAACAAAAGTAGCTCTTATTACAGAAAAATTTGGAACCCCTCTTTTAATGTGTCTAAAACCCTTTCTTAAGGCATTGGTCCATCAAAGCTTCTCAACCTGAAAGAATCCTAATTCGTTCTCCACATTAATACCTCTGTGTTTGACATTTTCAATGTGTTTGTGTTGAAATTAGAATATTATGAGATGGGTAAGTCACTGATCAGCAAAGTAATGCTTACATAATAAAACAGTGGGAAGAAGAATTAAATCTAGGGTTTACACTTACTGCGTGTTCACTACTGCGAGATCACAATTTAGCAGGCCACATTTCTGTCATTTCGAGAAGGCGAGTCCGTGACAAAGTATATGCAGGACCTTAAGAGAGACCCAAGTTCAGCAAATCAGCAAGGAACGAGGCAAAATATGTGGGGATTATTATACAAGGCAGTGTTTTTGTAAATGATTAGAAAATTAGAAACCCCTCAACGAAGAGTTGTTCACTGGCTTACAAATATATGTGTCTTCGTAGCTATTAGTGGTTCATCAATTCAGTCATAGCCATTTCCAAAAACATAGGTGTGGTCCTTTCTTGTAGCCCATTGACTAACTACCCTCAAATGAACAATATCTACACATTACAATAATGTGATACTTTAAAGCAAAATCAAATGTAACGGTTAGAGCACATTTTAGGAATTAAGGGCCAGATGTATCAAACTATTTTGCATTCGAAAACGGAGCGAATCGCAAAATTCCACCGTTTGGAAATGCAAAATAGCCTTTCACAATTTATGAAAGGCATCCGCATTGCAATTCTAAGGAATTGCTAAAATAGCGATTCATTAAAATTGTGACTCAAATTTGCGAATCGCAGATTGTGATTCCCTAAACAGGAAATCGCAAATAGTAAATACCTATTTGCGATTACTTATGCACATGTATCATGTATTTCCTAAATGCGAACTGGGCCATTTAGGAAATACAATTGCCACCAACTCCAAGTTGGTGGTAACCATGTGCAATTTTTAAAAATGCATTAAAAATGCATTTTTGAAATTGTCATGTGCACATTTTACGAGGGGGTGCATCAAAGGGGGCCTTTGACCCTCAGCACCCTTGGAGTTGCATTACCTAATTTGCGAATTCCTAAAAGGAATTTGCAGATTAGGAAATACAAAACCATTTGCACCTATGGGCCTTCGGGCCTACAGGGATGAATGGAGTTTCATTCCCTTACAGCGATTCCCTTCTAGCAATTGCAAATTTTAAGAAACCGCTATTAAGGATTCTCTATTTTCGTACATTCCATTTTGCATTTCTCAAATATCGATTTCTTAAAATTTGCTATTTAGGAAATGCAAAGCGGTACTTTGATACATTTGTCACTAAGCCTCTTAATAATTTTTATTGTCCAGCATTTAGAAAAGAAAAGTGGCAATATCCGGTTCCCAGGAAAATGTCTTTAAGTACTGTTGACCATTTCAGGAGCCTTCTAATTATTTGCTGTTGTATGTGATAATAGTTGATTTCAGAGAAAAGATTACCCAGGCACTGACAAATGTCACTAATCTGTGCATACATGAGGGTGTTCTCTGTGGATTGAAAAATCTGCAGTTGATTGCTAGAGCTGTCTTGCACTCAGTCTTTATGCATCAGGCTCTGTGACAAATGCATGATAACAGCTGTAAAATATTGTCTCCGTAGACCTGTACAATCATTTCTATATCGATAAATGTCAATAATTTCCTATTTTTTATTATTGCAACCACAAACTTTGGGATTCCCTTCTCCATTACATCTCTGAATAGAACAGGTCTGACCTCTAATGTAGGTTAGCATGCATAATTGGACCACGAGTACCTCTACTCATTTCCTCATTTCTAGTCAAATGTAGTTTATTCACCACATTTTTATGCCAGTCTGTAAATATCCAGTCCCAAATATTTAGTCGTCATTGGACAGTCAGATTATAGAAACATTTAATAAATTCCTGTCTCCTCCCCTCCACAATAATCTTAACAATTGAACAATCCTATCCAAGTCCTCCTTCAAATGCATGGTGAACAGAACAGTAAATGTCATATTTGAGAAGAATATCAGCACGTTTCAGTGAAATATTGAGTTTTACAAACCACCCTCTTTAAGGCAAGAACAGTTCTTTCCAATGTTCTCAATATCGTGACAAATCATTATTTCTCTGAGGTCTGGTTCACAATTAAAGACGGTCATACTGTAGTTTTCAGCATTCGCCGGGCCTCTACTTGGGCAAAAGCTCCAACCGTTTTTTCAAAAGTATGTATCCAGAAACATACTGGTTATTACCCCAAATAACGCTTCTTTACTCCACAAATATGAAATATGTTTGCATACCCATACAGACCCTTATATTACACAAGCTGAGGATGATCACGAGTAATCTCTATTCGTGTACCTGCAGTGTGTAACACACTATTAAGCCTTCCCACCGTACCCCACACAGTATGCAGTGAGGGACCCCAGGTCTCTGATATCTCACGGATATTCATCAGTCTTCGTCTTATTGGGTGCCCCTGATGGGTGTGTGGCCAATGAAGAGGTGCGGTCCCCTTGCACTGCAGTAGCTTGTGTTACGCTTTGTCTTGTTCAGCAGCCTACTTGCTATTATTAAATGAAACGGTGGCAACACTTACTCCTCAAGCATGAATTAAAGTAAATAATGTTTAGTTCTTGAACATGAATCACTGCACTCATCAGTTAAGCTAACTTCCTGGGAGATGCATCTCTTCTGCATACCAAGAAAAACATTGTTGGGTGTGAAATTGACTAGGAAGTAACCACAATTGGCTTCCATGATGGAGCATGGATTTTCACTTAGGTTCTACAACTTACACCATTTTTGTAAAATCATCATATCATCCCACAGTTGTGCAGTGAATACCGTTCTAATCTTAATCTCACCCACAGTTTTTGTATATGACTCGCTTTTGTGCTTTAAACTTCTATTTCACTATTACTTAGATTATAAACACTGTTGTATATACCTTTCTCCAGTTGTATAAAAATATGTCTGCACGTATTTCCTTATGTTGTGATAAAAATGGTACATAAGTTGTTCTTCCTTTTGGAACTGTTCAAAAGGAAAAGTACATGGGTTAGAGAGAATCACGCCAGTCTCTCCTGTATATAGTTTCTTAGCTCTCCAATAGATTCTTGTGATTATTCTGAAAACGTAACTATACTGATGGGGTCAACATTTTAAAAAAACTGAAAGTAAACATTAATCTCTGGTAGTTAAAAGTAAATATTCACTGAAAAGATAAACATCTAATTTAAAATATCTGAAACGATTTTGGAGCCATATCAGCTTTGTCAATTAAAGGTGGTGAAACTGTGATCACCCTTTCATTTTCATTGATTATGCACTAAGAATTATACAGGCTTTACGTACATTCACTGAGACCTGATAATATCTTGTGCTTGCTTGCTCAACTACATTCATGATCTTGTAGTTTGCGGCAGCATCAATAGTCAGTGGATCGTTTTATTTATTTTATTTGGAGTTTTCATAGAGCATCTCGATGCTGACCTTCCCCACTAATCTTTTTAAGATTGTTTCCGAGGTGCCAATATTCTTTTATACACATATTAATAGGTACATTAACATGCTCATTAAAGCTTTTTGTTCTCATGCAAGGCTGCATGTTTGTTGTGGAGTTATCACCTGCCTCATCTTTTAAAATGTTTTTATGGCCTTAGAAAATAAACCAACCACGTAATTTGTCTAGAAGGCTTGAATAGACAAGGCCCACACAAGCCTGAACACATATTCATTGATCCAATTTACGATGAGATTAAATCAGGACCAAATTGAAACTGTTCATAGATACATGTATGTGCAGATATGCCTCCATAATTGCACAATTATGTCTGACAATAAAATGACAAAAGCGGAGATGAAACCTTGTACATTGTCTGACCGTGTAACACATTTTCCACAATTGAAATTTAGAGACTATAAACATTCGGAAATATTTTGCATGACCAATTACCAATGAAACAATCATCCTTATAAGCCCCATAAAAGGCTTTATCAAGTTTGATTCTGAGATGTGGATGGAAAATAAATGTTGCCACAAATTAGGACTTTTTGAGGAAGAGTTTCTCTAATAGAAACAATATTTTTCTGGCATATTAAAATATAAAAGTAAAGCCAATTTTGGGCTTAACTTAATATGGAGGATTTTCTCTGTTATTGGAGGAGTACTACTTCCGGAAGGTTGACTTGCATAGATTTAATTGTCTGTTCCTTTGCATTTTTAATAATTAAGTAAAGGTTACACATGACATGTCTACAATTAATAGATTTCCCACTTTTCAGAAATGTTCATGAATTGACCATGCTATTTATAGTGCTACCAAATGCATGAACAAAGACATCATTCTGTGTATACCTAAAGGAAAATTGGCAGTACAAAGGATGGCATGTTTTTGTGAACTTTCCTGAACTATCTGCACAGTGTAGTAAATTCTACTACACAGGCACCCATAAACCCACTCTCTCTCTCCTCTCACCAAGCACAGATGTATTTCCTCAAGTAGAACAGGATTGTTTACTCAGCTGACACTGCTCAATTATCAACAATCATCATGAGTGAAGATTCCATGTGGAATATGGAATCGGTGCATTCCTGAGGTCTTCAGTAATCCGGTGGTATTGACGCTCATGATGCATTTCGAAAATCCAGCAACACTTTTCAATTTTAACTATTTGTATTATCTGCTTGGATTTCTCCCCATGTGAGGATCAACACTTATTACACTAATTTTGCACTAGCCAGCACAATCGCAAATGCAACATCTCCTATGAATTTTAAATAAAACAAATTAAGAAACTTAGGTCTTCAGAATCAGCATTGTCTAAAAAGGAAATAGAATGATTAAGGCGCCGGTTTATGTTACCAGTCTCAAAATAGTAGTTGAGTATCGAATTAAAAATAATATTAGACATACTGATTGTAATGCAGCTAGCAGTCGGATTTTGAGTACAGCAACAGGAAATATTGCCAGAGCCAGGGGCGTCGCCCCCCTGGCTGAGCCAGCAGATGAAAAATAAAATGATAGCTTGTGATTGTTTTATTTTTCGTAAATTTTAATCTGCTGGCTCAGCCAGCAGAGTGTACAGGGAGGGGCAGGGCTGGGCCACAGGAGTTGGGAGTTGGGAGGGGGGAGGAGAAGCGAGTGCACTAAGTGCGCATGTGTGTTCGGCCAGCCGTCTGTGGCTGGCCAAACACACATGCGCACTTAGGATTCTCCAAGCCAGCTGTATACACAGTCGGGCTGGAGAAACAGTACGGACCCTATGTAAGTAGTACCAGGATTGCTGGGGAGCCTGTGGTGGTGTCCCAGTGAATGCTGGGGCACCACAAGAGGAGCGAGGTGGCAGGAGACAGCAGTGGGAGACGGGCAGCACAAAGTAAGTATTTTTTTTTTTTTTATGTTTCTCTCGCCCCGCCCTCCTTCCCAACACATGCCACAGCCATAGATGGTTATAGGTAGAGGGAAAAGGTGCCCTCTCGACTCAACTTTGTAAGTGGGCATTAACATTGTTATTTGGTAGTCTCTTACCGGTAGTTAGTTGAAGGTTTGATGGCCACTATTGTTTTGATGTTCCACAGGGCCATCCTTCTAACGTAAGATATATCTGGACCATCCCAGTTTTAGAGAGTAGTGCAGTAGGGGCAGAGAAAAGCTCATTTCATTAGCATCCATGTACCAGATCATGTTTAGCAAGCAAAAGGTCACAGAAATGGTAAAGAAACAGAACGATCCGTAGGAACACCCCACGTCGATGGAATTCCTTACAGGCAGTCAGCCAAAAGCAGATATGTAAATCCATATGTATGCATATCTCTCACAGGTTGTTTCCTGTGCATGAAATGCAGCTCAGTGTGTATTTACAAACTGGGAATGGAGAGGGTACATCTCCATATTTAATGACAGTGCAAGTGGAGGACTTTTTCAATGGGAAAAATATTTTCCTCTAGCGAAAGAAATAGTTAAATGTGCTAAATACTTAAAGCATCACATGTGCACATCCTACATGAGGTGGAAATTCTAAGTGAGTGAATGTCATACAAATAGTACTGCTGGAGTTTTATAGACCCCCACCAAGAATCATTAATAAATCTCTGAAAAGTTGAAATCTGCTCGGAATGTGAGACTAAATCTCCATCAGAAGATTCTGACTTTCCGAATTGGACCTGATGTATTTGGAAATGCCAGGCTGCTTTAGGGCAGCCTCGAAGCGGGAGTTTCTATGCGCCCAGATGACTGATGCATGAAAAACTAAAATCTGTTTATGATTAGACTCTATTTCTGTGTGCTGGATTCTGTGTGGTGTATGGATGATTGAATTGGCTTTCGGCAATGCTTAAAACAATCTAACTAACTGTTCCCTACAAAGTTCTATCAGTTTCCTTTGAGTTTTGCTACAATGTAAAGCAACCATCCGTGAATCTGTGGTTAGACTAATCTCACCTCTCTAGTGCATTGCACTGGAGCGCACTTGTTTCCTTCCCACTGGCATTCCCGACACGCGTAATTGTGTTTCTGCATTCTATCTTATTGGTTAGACTTGGTCAAGGGTTTGAAATGGCCACCTGCAAGAAGTTAACTTTGTGGTTATACGATGCAAATACGACAAATAATTGGTTGTGGGTCCCTCTGCAAGGACAGTGTTGCAGCTTGCAGAGCACTGGGCATCTGACATCCTTGGTTGTGTGATACAGTGTGGTATTGTACAGGCAGTTTCTCAACGTGTATGAATACATTACAGGGGTAACATTTAATTGGATAGCAGAAGATCAGATATTTTCTAGCTCAAAGGGAAGAGTTAGCTAGAATGTTTGTGAAGTAGGTTATTTTGAGAGAAAAACACAGAGCAGATGAAGCAAATAGATAACAAGAGATCAGGCCAGGAAGAGTATGAATGCTCTTGAACACGCAGCTCTCGGTGTCAGAGCTAATTAAGATGAAGGGGGTGCGCAGTGAAGCCGCGTCCCCCAGGACGCGCCGCAGAATCCCAGCAGACGGAAACTCTGCAAGGGCCTGTGTCAGGTGCCTTTCTGGAGACCCCACCTGTCAGACAACATTTCTCGCGTCTCGACTCAGAGCCATGTATAGTTAACCTTTCCCCTTTTGGCGATGACGACATGGGCTGCCAAGACCGTGTCAACAGGCACAGAATGATGTACTCTGAAGAGCAAGGTCCCATCTTATTATCATCATTGCAATGGTGTTTCTTGACTCCACTTAGTTCTGTGCAAATTGTCTAAAACATTTTGTTTTTCTAAACTAAACATTGCTGTGTTTTCTTATGTTTGATCACAAAAGTGTCGGAGTTAAACATACTTAATCGTCTGGAAATTATCACTACGTAGGAAGAGAGATGTGTGAATCTGTAAAAAGAGCTCAGACAAAAAATAAAGGAATACCTTGAGTATGTTTTACTGATATCTGGAGACAAGTGGTGCTGAAGACCTGGAACTCAACGAGTGTAGTCCCACAGATGGGGAAGCAGGGAGAATGTTCATGCTGCAGGCCTGGATGCTTTATCCCGCTTGGATAGAGTGAATGCCACTACAGCTGAAGAATTGATAGAACACACGTATTCATAACAGCAGGCTTTCCCAGGGCAGATATCTTTTAAGGCATATTAAACCACTGACTTCCTGCATATCTGCATTTCTCCAATGTTTGCACTCCGCTTGTGGAGGAGCATTTCACTTTACCTTTGTGTCTTATGACTCGGATGTTTACAAACATCTTAGGTGGGTACAGAGTACACTGTCTTTATGGTGTGTAAATACATCAATAGATAAACAAAACACTTAAATAGATTTTTTGGGAACAGGATTTAGAGCCTAATTTATAGTGCGAGTACAGTAATTACTTCATCAAGATGATGGAGTAAAATACTGTTAGAGAATCTAGAGATGTTCGCTGACACCACGAACCTCTCAACATTTGCAGGAACCACTGTCATGGCAGTTCTTGTAAATGTATTAATGGTTTGACAGATTGCTCCATCAGCATGATGGTACCAGAGCACCTGTCAAACCTTTAACATATTTTTTATATTTTCAAAAACAAAATCCCAAAGGAGGATTTTGTTTTTGAAAATACAAACACTAATGACCCCCTCCTCCCAAACACCATGTTGTTTTCGCTGCCCCTTATTGCCAGGTTTTAACAGGTGATGACAGACAGTGAAAACTGGCCATTCGACCGCTCAGTCTAAATTGAGTGGGCAGTCGAATGGCCAAACCGCCAATGGGTCATCCAGTGAGTGTGTTAGGGACAGATTCATACTAGTCTCCATCGCTGACATACTTTTTTTTAACCATCTTTATTTGGTTTTATATTATCACAATGCAGTTTATGAACAGTCTTGCTGACCATTTGCACATAGCAAGGCCTTATGATCCTACCATAATCACTGTACATATGTTATACTACACCAGGTCTAACATGAGTTATTGGTTCATTGAGTTGTAAACTATAACATACTAAAGAATAAGCCATGACATCTGCAGTCTTATTCAAGAAGACCCAAAGGGGAGGAAATGGTCCCTCCTACCTCAGTCTACCCGCCCCACATGCCCACCTCTGTTTTCAGGAAATCATTGCTCCAGAGAGGCGCTTTTTCACCCCGCACCTCCCCACCCCGGTACACTGCACCTGCCATCACCCGGATGCTCGAACATAGATAGTGAGGGAGAAAAGTGGTGCCCCACAGAGCAGCATTCTTCACCAACAGGATAAGTGCTGCACTCCAGTGCAGGGAGCTCCTCCTGGTGTGCCTGGAAGTCCCCCAACAAGCTTTCCAAGTGCACCGCTATGGGTGTCTTGCGCAGCCATCTTGTCCCCTCCTGCTGCAGCGCCATCATCTCAGCCCTTCCCCACTTAAGTGTCGCCGCGCACCAGTGCCCCAACCTGGGCAGTGTGTTTACTTTCTAGTACACGGAAATCAACCTACGAACTATTAGCATTGCCAGATCTATGAAGCGGTTTGCAGCACTTCCTGCTTTCCTGTGCCTTGACAGTTCCAAGGTGCCACTTGCCATGGTACTGAGGTCGGTTCAGTCTGTTTTGTCAGTTAGTGTGTTCCTGACCTCACAGCACAGGTAACCAGGGGACCATTTCAGAACACATGTGCCATGTCAGCATTGGGCTCTTGACACCGTGGATAGTTCGAGGCAGATCCAAATATGAAAATGTCCAGCAATAAAGAGATTGGGGCCCATTGTTTCAATTGACTTTCTATGCAGAAGTACTAAAAGGAAATGCAACTAGGATTTTCAATGAAGATGACTTGAGAGATTGGCCAAATGAGGAAGTCTCAAAGTGGACAGAGGGGACATCTATTAAGTAGTTGACATTCATTCTATATAAAATGTGAGTCATTGCCAGGGATGTATAGTAAGACTTCCTCTTTAGTCTCACTACTACCCTAACTAATGAAGCAACCATCATCTCCTTTTCAACTTCTCCTAGCATCTTTTCACTAAGACCCACACATTTGTACATAGGTTCCTTCCCACACCAACGCATTTGGGTCCCGTATTGCAAGCTGTGTTTGTGCTACAGTAGTAATGATCATGATTAACACAAAAGCATTTTTTTCTTGGACAGCTTGCTTCAGAGTTTTGCCAAAGACACATGACCTGCGAACAAGATACTTTTACTATTATATTGATACTTGACCTTACCATAAGTCGTCTTTTAGGTGTTGTGCTTAAGAGAATGATCCATTGGGTGTGTCATATGTAACAGCAGTAGAGCTGTAATGAAAGTCTATCTACTCTGTCATCTTTCTAACATTATCTCACTCTCTTTTTAGTAGTTAGCTATAGATCCAAATTCAATGGCATCCTTTTTACTCTCTTTGAATTTAGACACTAGAAATGTCTTTGCATTCATTGTATTAGCCACTTTCAGTGTTATTTTGTTTCCTTTTTTTGTCTCCTTTTACAATGCAAATTAATTTGGCTCCTAAAAAAACACTCTTTTATATATCTATTTTAACTCTTTTTATTAAAGAATCCATCAAATGTACAGCAGCAAACAGCAAAAGATATTATTGATTGATTGCATAATTTGTAGATCTCTTGACTACCAATAAGGTTTTCTAGCGCCAGCATGAATTACAGATCACAGTACACCAGACACATTCAAAAACAATGATTTATAAACCTGAGCATTGGAACAGCCAAGTTTTCAAACATTTCCAAAATTCCAAGAGAAAATTACATTTCCTCGTGGTTCCAGGAAGATCATTCCAGAGTTTAGGCCCCAGAAAACAAAAGGAGTGACCTCCTTGGCGAACTTCCCTTGTTCTAGGGATGACAGCTAAATTCTGATGACCCTAGGGAACGCTTTGGTGAATAACTGGCAACTAGAGCTCTCAAATATGAAGGTGCGGTGTGATAAAGTCATTTGTACATATAGCAAAGAGCCTTAAATTGCACCCGACATTCAGTGGGCAGCCAATTAAGATATTTTAACAGGCTAGTGGTGCTAGTGAACTGCTGGGGATGAAGCAAGAGGCGTGCAGCAGCATTTTGTACCAATTGGAGGCGTTTGAGTAAGTATTGTCACCTCTAAATATAAAACATTCCTGTAGTCCAGCCTGGACGTGACTAAGGCGTGTACAACGGTACGCTGAACAGTGAAAGGGTTACAGCAGAGGATTTTCCAAACAGACTTTAATATTCTAATAAGCCAAAACAGGTGTTTGCCCCCCTGATGATCTGTTGCTTCATAGTAAGCTCCTGGTCCAACAAGACTCACGTTTTTTACAAAAGGGACAGGATTGGAGGGAGTACCCATGGAATCAGGCCAGACATGCGAGCCTCAGTGTATATAGTTATTTCCCGCCAATAACTCCTCCATCTTATCTCAGTTAAGTTTCAAGGTATTAACACTCATCCTTTCTGACACTTGTAAGAGACAGGAGGGTAATGCAGCAGCTGTCTGGTTGTCCTTCGATGACAGAGATACCACAACTTGTGTATCGTCTGCATATGAAAAAAGAGTGAGGCCATAGCTCTTAACAATATATGCCAGGGGTCTTACATAGAGATCGAAAAGTAAAGGGCTCAAACTAGAACCCCGAGGCACACCTGGCTTTAGAGAATTCAATTTTGACCTACATTAATTAGTATACACAAAAGAGCGGTTGACAAGGAAGGATTTAATCCAAGCTAACACCTTGCACTGTACTCCCATTTCTTCAAGTCTATGGAGGAGCGTATTATGGTTAACGGTATCTCATGCTGCACTGAGATCTAATAAGAGAAGTGCAGCCACCCCGCCTTCATCCAATTTGTGTCTCAGGTATTCTGTAACCCCCAGAAGTGCTGATTTAGTGCTGTGACCAGCACGAAATCCAGACTGAGAATGATGAAGCAGTTCTGTTCAGTATAACTTGTAATTTGCAGGATCACATGTTTTTCTCACTGTTTAGAAAAGGTGGACAAAATGGATATTGGCCTATAGTTAGACCATACAAGAGGGTCTGCATTAGGCTTTTTCAACAAAGGGGTGACTAACACAGTTTTTCAGCTATTCGGCACTACACCGTTTAAAAATGACTGATTTAATAGTTGAACAATCTGCGCTAAACTTTTATGGGAAAGCCTACCCATCATATTGGGGGGCAGGAATCCAAAGAAGAGCCCGATTTCAAGGTTGAAAGAAAGAGCCTAGCAGACAATATGTCCAGAGCTCAAAGTTCCCCAAGATAGTCTTTGTTTTGGGAACACTTATTGGATCATTAACCTCTGCTGTAGTGTTGAAGGTAGCTTTAATATCATCAACTTTCTTAAGACAAAAGTGAGCAATTTCATCACACTATTTGGGACAGTGAGATGGCTGGAGACAATTTTGAATGGTCTGAAAGTGACCTCACCACTTTAAAGAGAGTCTTAGCGCAGTTTGGGGTTTCTGTAATTTTCTTCAAAAAGTAGGAAGCTTTTGCCTTGCAACAATTGTTTTATAGGACTTTAGAGCATTCTTATAAACTGACTTGTCACCCTGACAATAAGACTTACACCAAGCTCTCTCAAGCTGTTTACAAGCGTTCTTCTCTTTATATAATGTGTAAACCACAGCGTCGGGGTAAGGACCTATGATACCTTTTAATGGTGATAGGTACCATGGTGTCCACAGAAGATCTTAGCCAACAATCTATTTCATGTGCATCTAACTCCACCAAGTTACCTAAGACAGGAGGGATCTCCTCTAGAAACATATTTCATTTAGAGATGTCTAGTTTTGTCCCGCTTCATCTAGAAGAAGCAGGCTGCTTAACCCAACAAAATGATTGAGGGTCTATTATGAAAGAGCTGTGCAATGCAAAATGGCCAGACCATGTCAAACGTAGAGGCACGATATTCAATAGATAACGTTTGTGCAATCAATGCAAACATCGAAGCATTGCACATAATGTCCCTTGGCACACAATTTCCCCATATGAGCCAGAGACACACGTGGAACACTTTCTAACCTTCACTTCTTCCCTTCCGTTTACTTGCTCTGATAGTTGTTCTATCATCCCCAAATCGTTCCGATTTGTGCGGATAGCGCAAGCTGCAGTATACTGCGTGTTCAGCCCTTTGACGGCAGTCAGGATCCTTCTTCTAATCATCCATGTGTGACGGAAAGGGGGCCCTTCATGTCCTCGCAATATTGCACTTTGCCACCGCTGTTTCCAACACCAAACAAATCGTCTGGTACCTGGGCCACTGCATCTCACATGCAACATTAAGAAGGATGTACTTAGCTTCCAAAGGGGTCTTCAGGTTCCGTGACTCGCGTTATGACATGTACCACACCCTTCAAGTAATGCTGGATTTTAGGAAACCCCCATAATACATGTAAGAAAGTTCCTTTCTGCCCGTTTTCCCTGAATCAGTGAGGAAACTGCTCTCCCCATGTGATGTAGAAGTGTTCAGGAGCAGTATGTTTTATGCAAAATCTTTAATTGGACTACTCTGAAGTGGGTTCGTCTGGCAACTTTCCTGGGGCATCCCTGCAAAATCGATCCAATTGTGGGAGTGAGTTACTGTCTAAGAATTTATGGGGTTCCCTTGTAGCATAGATGCCCAAGTATTGGAAACCATTGGTCACTAGTGGGGCCGTACGCCTTGCCAGCAGCTTTAGTGACCTTTCCCTGCCAGTGGGAATATTAGTCTTCTCCCAGTTATTGTGGTATCCAGAGTGGTCTCCAAATATCCTAGAGATCTGTAAGATCCAATCATGTGAGACTTCCGGTCATTTCGCATACAGCAAGGTATTGTTTCTGTAGAGGGATATTCTTTCATCCCACTCCCGGCCCACTGGAATACCCCATTTGATGGGATCTTGCCAGACCTAAGCAGCCAGGGGTTCAAGGGCCAATGCAAAAAATCATAGGGCACAGCGGACACCCTTGTCTAGTTCCCTTGTGAATGGCAAGGGCCCGCAACCCTGTATTGTTGACTTGTACCAGGGCATTGGATCCTTATATAGGAGTCTGACACAGATAATGAACTGAGGGCCAAATCCTATCTTCTCCAAAGCAGCAATAAATAGGTCCATTCAACACTGTTAAAGGCCATTTTGAAGTCTAGTGACAGCAATGTGCCAGCTCATAAAAGGAGCCTTTGGTTGCATGCAAGATCCATGGAGATGATGGAGGTTTAGCCACGTCCCTCTGTGTGGCATAAATCCAGACGGGTCTGTGTGGACCACCGTCGAGATCACCGCCCACAGCCTCATTGCCAAAGCTTTAGCTAGGACTTTCACCTCAAAATTAGACAAAGAGATTGCTCTGTATGAACTACATTCATTTGCCTGGTTTGCCCTTTTTCGGGATAACAACCACTGTGGCAGTTCTCTGGTCCTCGGGAAGCCTCCCCTGTTTTCTGGCAGTCTGAAACATATGCAAGTGGTGTTCCCCAATTTTGTCCTTCAGGCATTTATACAATTCTACTGGCAGGCCATTCGGCCCGCTGCCTCCCTGAATTGCAGAGCTCGTACTGCACTGGTTATTTCTTCTACCGTAAGGTCTTGGTCTAATACCATTCGGTCTTCTGCTGTGAGCATCAAAAGTGTAAGATCTTTAATGAAATTGTTGCAGTCCTCACTCGTCATAACAGAGGAGGAGGCATACAGTGCCTCATAGTACACCCCTAAAGTTTTGGCCATAGCGGTGCCTGTGGTCTGCAATGTCCCCTCATGAACAAGGATCTCCAGGACCCAATTACTGCCTTTGTCACGCCTCTCCAACCACTCAAGCACCTCTCCAACCACACAAACTGCTAGCTTTATCCCCAGTGTCATATAGACGACACTGGGTTGCCAATGTGTGGGCATGCACTTTGTCCTCAGTCCATTCCCTAAGTTCATGCTGCTTCAGACTAGATCTGTGATGCAGCAGGGGAGAATCTGCCTCTCTGGCCACAAGAGGGGCACAGTCTTGCTCCAGAGCCTTGTACTTCAACCTCCGCTCCTTTTGAAGGCCCCCAATCAAGGCCTGAACTTGAACGTGTAGGACTACATTAGAGGGCTCCCACAGCACACAGGCTGAATGTTCCAATCCCTCATTATCCTGAAAGTACTGATCCACCCTACGGCATACTTTTTCCCTGGATGTCTTGTCCTTTGAGTACCAGGGGTCAACTCTGGGGGCTAAGCTATAGTTTCTAATAGGGCCCATGAGCAACATCTATATGGGGGAGTGACCTGATATTCGCCGTGCTTTCAGTGTTGCAGCGTTAAAGTGGCCACCATGCATTGTTTGCGTGAAGAGGTAGTCCAACCGTGCCAGATGCCCATGCACTGAAAATAGGTGTGTATATTGTCGCACCATAGGGTTATGTACCCGCCAAATGTCAGTCAGTCCCATAACAGTTAAGAAATCCTTCACCGGGACCGCAGTTCTTGTTGTCTTTGTTCTAGACCATATGTCTATGTTCGGGTCTAACCCATCGTTTGTATCTCGTACAAGGATCAGCAGACCAGCCTGGAGCCAGTACCTAGCACCGCAAGTATCTGTGTATGCAGTCTGGGGGTCCATAGAGAGAGCAGATGCTTAAGGCAAGGCCCTTCTAGCTCCCTGGGGGTATGGTTCATGCATCATTTGTAGTTTGTTCCACAACTGTGAGGTCCTGTGCGTTATCAGCATCTTTTTCGGAGTGTTCAACTCACCTTTCTGCTTTGGCTCCCCAACCATTTAATCGCTCAGACCTACGCCAGCCCTCTAACCATTCCCAAGTCTCCTCCGGTGATAGAAAATGCTATCTCTTACCATCCGCGATCACTTTCAACTTGGTAGGATAGAGCCTCATATATTTAGGATCCTGCACCCAAAGTTCTTTCTTAAGTTTTGAATCGGCACCTTTGGTGTTGGACTTGAATAATGAAGTCTGGAATGAAATGGATGAGGGTCTTCTCATATTTGAGGTTGCCATGTGCACGTTCCTGCCTGAAGTATCGATCCATGTCCCGGCAGTTTAAAATTCAGGTTCTGATGGTCCTTGGGCTAGGGGGAGGAGGCTGGGGGGCACCAGGTTTAGGCGGTGCTATGGGTGCTCTGTGGGCCCTCTGTATTGAAAAGAACTTTGATAGTCTCTTGGGCCAGAGAGTGTTGGGGTGAAGATCTTCTACCTATATTTCTACATACTGACCCTCAACCCCTCCGTACCTGCGCCACTCTGATGTTATTTCACCTCGCTCTGCCCTCCTGGCCTAAGCTGTGGCCTGTTTTGTGGGAGACTGTAGCTGGGACTCAAGAATCGTAGAGGTGGACTGCAGATGTGCTATGTGTGTTTCTGCTGACTTGGGTCCTGGGCTCTCAATGCCACTGGATTAAAGCTAGCCAGGATGATGAAGGGTGATACCCTGAATCCAGTCCCAGGGAGGACCTAGCCTGGCAGGTCGGATTGGACTGTTCCCATGGGGAATAAGGTCAAGACCGATTTGCAAATGGCTGGGTCCAAACTGGGGTGGCACGGTGAGCAAAAGAATTGATGGATTAAACCCAGATCTGTGACTAGGGGTGAATGTTTGATTGGTTCCGCATTCTGTCCTTCATTTGTGTTGTCTACTGAGAAAATTCCACCATGGTATATTTTCCATAGTACAGGCTTAAGTGACAATAAAGTACTTAATTCTGCATCATTGTCCGGTGAAATGTTAGAAACATAATTCAAAGTTATTTCCTTGTGGTTGAAATCAGATTTTTGATAGCTTGAGTGGGGAAAAAAAAATATTTTAATAATGTTAGTGTGATTTTGCTCACAAATTTTGTTTCTGTGTCTAAATTTGTTTGGGAATTTTATTGTGTTCTGTTCTGTACATTGGTATTGCTGGTACCATTTAAACTTGCACATTTCTATGATGATTGTGTGGTGCTTATGCCACAACTGCCAGTAGATGGCCAGATATTCTCTCAGAGTTGTATTTTGAACTAATCAGATTCTGTTTGTTAACTTGGCAGAGGTCACCCCTTCCCAAATTAATAACCTGATTTCTGACAGCTATTTTTCTAAAGGTTTAGGTAATGTTTCTGGCATTTGGTCTTCAAAATGCACTGAAGTGGCTTATTTGGAATAATGCTCCACAACAGAGTGATGGGGCGACATACATCCCCTCATGGTCATCGAGTCGTGCCATATGACAATCTGATATTGTCTCAGAGAAATATTGCTAGTTTTAGAGCAGGAAGACAATATTTTGTAGTGCAGCAATATCCTAGCAATTGCCTCTATGTCAAGTCACCAGGTACTGGAGAGAGTTTACTCTTTGTTTTGCCTTGCACAATAGCATTTCTTTTGTTTCCTACATGACTGGGCCAGTAGTCCACATTGAGTCCTATATGACCCACGTATATGCAATAGGCCCCTTCATGCACTCTTTAACTGGTTTTTCTCCGAGTAGAATGCTGTAGAAGAGTCCAAGTTAATCAGAATTCTTAAGGACCTTTCAGTAAGTGACCTGCATATTATGTTATCAGTTATCGCCCTCAGATCCACTAACCATAAACTGGTCCCATGGAAAATTGTGTTTAGGGTGCTGCCTCTTTTCTCTGCTCTGTTTTTAAACTCGAGGCTTCACACTTTTGGAAAGTTTGCACAATTTTTTAAGGTATTCATTCAGCATGTGACTTATCAGCTCTTCTTAAATGTCCTCTTTCTTTTCAAAATCCTGGATTTTCACTCATCTGGCTCAGGTTAGTGGTTACATTTGGTATACCATCTGATTACCTTCCCTTGATTTCAGCTGCTTGTGATGTCATCCTGGCTCACAGTTTCATTCTCAGTTTAGAGATGGATTATGACTTTGCCAATATCCCTTTGGAAATTGAGCTGGTGTAACTCAGTGACTTATACCTATGCGCACACTTAACGTTTTAAGTGCTAGTAGTGACAATGATCTGTGAGGTAAGCCGTGATTAAACTTCTTGGTGGCTTCTACTCCCGTAATGATGATTTGGTTTACTCGAGTTTTAGAGGAATGATTGGATCTTCTCGAATAGTGCCCGAGGTTATAATCCAGTGTGTCATCTGTGCAGAGAATGTCATGATTTACCGAGCTACTTAATGGACTTCAAGTAAGGATAAGCCATTCAGACACTTTCCGTGTGTCCAGTGTTCCCCTGGTCATCGTGACCGGTATAAATCCTGAATGGCATTTGTATTGTAGGCTGTGCTCCTCCACATATTGGTGAATAGTTGGATTAGTTCTTTGTACGGGTTTTACTGTATGCAGTGTGGTTTGAATAGGGCAGTAGTTTCCTGATACCTGGGAGGTTTTCTCCAGGGTGCAGAGATGATACTAGCCTATGAAGATGCTCCATAGGGAATTGATGCATTCATAAGCTCTGTGATGGTCATTGATGCAAGCTTCTGGACAGGGCTCTGCAGGCAGTTGCAAAGCGCTTCGCCTGTTCACCGTTGCTGAAAGCAGCCTAAGAGCACTATGTGGAGGGAAAGGGGTGAAACTTCCTCTCTGGAGGTCTACAGATTTTCCGACTTGCATTCAGTTGCTTCGTCAATGAACTTTGTTAGTGCCCTTTCTTTGCTTTCACTCTGCACCATTATCACTGCCTCCAGGATTTGTCAGGATCATACACACATTGTTTAATTGAAAATGCTTAAACATTATGCAATTTGCTTCGACAGTGTTGCGAAACATTCATTTGCATGCTGTGAGAAATATAGGCGTGTTTTCGCTGCGAGACAAAATTGAGATAATTGGTCTACTAAATATTTGTCTTGCTGTTATGCTATTCTAAATATTCTGTGTTTTTTTTCGTAGTCGTCCTGTTCCTCCCAAGAGAAGCTACACCAGTTACCATACCAACCAACACCTGATGAACTCCATTTTCTGTCCAAGCACTTCTACACCGAGGGCATTGCCAGCGATGACAGATGCAGGGCCGTTCAGATGCGCCCTCGATCCAGGAGTCTCAGGTGTGTGGAAGCTCGTGCCGTTTGGAAACAGTAATTAAGCCTAAATAACATTTACCCTCGTGCTGGCCTCCAGTGTATCTCTCTGTAGAAAATGTTAACCATTCATGGCCATTTATTTGTCCCTGAAAGTCTCCACTCTGTCAGAACAATGCCCGCATAATGAAGTGGTGTGTGCAACGCCGTTTTTTTAAGTCATCATCATTAACTAATACTTTAATTAACAGTGCAGTTTGGGAATTGGGGGACCCGGATCAGAAAACTCGCTGGCTGCTTCTCTCTGGAAACCAAAGTAATGGATGCAGATACTAATTGTTCAACGTCACTGTAGTTAAAACATGGATAACCTCGCGAAAAAAATGCTTAATACATAATTAATGTCACTCACTGCTCTCAAGATTCTGTAAGCAAAGCACGCTTTCGTTAAAAACGCAGCACTGTGCATCTGATTTAGCAGTGCTCCGTATCCCAAAATGACATAATGCGGGCCGAGATCTTGTCCAAAAGCTGAAATGTACTAGAAGTCCCATATTTGATCTGTTGCCAACTAACACGTGAGTGCCATAACACCCCCAGTCAGTTTCAGTTTTATTGACCTAACTCAAGGTAATGGTTTCCCCAGTGCTCTCCGGTTCCCCGAGCTTCATCTCTCACCAGCAACCCCGGCCTCTCATTGGTGCCGCAGTAAGCCATTCCGTTTTACTTGTTTCTGTCCATGAGATATCCTAATTAGCTATCAGTGTCTACTCCAGCAGTCCCATGCAGACATGGCAAATGTTTTATGTATGCATTTCATCACAAATCCGTAGTCTGCTCTTCCATAAATAATATATAGTAGGCGAATAGAGCGCTACAGCATTGTGTTGATATAAACCCATATGCATAATATGCACTTCGAATATTGGCGTAAAGATCTTGCTTAGTGCATTGAATTGCACCTTCACATGAGTAAGCCAGTAAGCCTCCACTCCAGTGACACAGGTAAAAATGGTCTGGTCACAATTACTGATTCAAGAGACATATGTGCTGGAACCCATAACAGGGAGGGTAGTCCACTGTCAGTCAAATGAGGGCAAGCTTGGTGCACACCTCCAGGACACATGAACTTACTCGGGTCAAGGGACAGGCTCAGGTCTTCACACGCCCACTAGTTTAGAATGAGGTTGGACCAAAATTAAAAACCAAGGTATCACATGCTCTCAGTCAGACACTCGGGCGGAGGATAACATGACTGTACGCCGCCAGAACAGTATTTTAGCCTGACATTCCCTGGCCTGCCTGGTAATACCCTTCTTCATGTGTCCTGCAAGAAATCAAGATTAGGGCCAACTATGCCTCTTCGAAAAGTTAAATTATTTGAAAAAACGTTGTGTGTTTTTCTCAAAAAGTCATACACAATGATGAAATGCAGTTTTGATTCAATTCAGTTTTGTGTAGTTGTGCAATATAACACTTGTTGCAGAAACATTCAGCATATGAAATTTATCATTTTACATAAGTCTTTTTATTTTCATACATTATTTTCTAAGGTTATTCATGGGTTGCATCATACAGAACTTTTTAAGCTTTTTGTGTTTACATTCTTCATATGGTGTGTCCCAAACAGTGTCTAATATATTTATTTACCAGTTATTTTAACAGAGACTCTTCTGTGACCTCATGGTAATACAAATGAAAAATGATACATTTCTTATGGTTAATGTTTCTGCAACAAGTGTTATATTGTGCAATGCTTTTTTGGCGGAAAAAAACACACTTGACGTTTTTTCAAATAACATCACTTTATACCACGCAGGACATATTCCTAACCCAACAGCAGGGCTATAGAGACAGTTCTCTAGAACACACCAAATGTGTTTGCTTATAAATTTTACACAAGTTATGCAAATTGGAAAGAAAACTTTGATGGTTACACAAGAAGTGCAATTTATTATTTGTAAAACAAGTGTCTGTTTAGTTTCCATCCAGTGTGATATTACATTTGTAGAGGTTAACAAATTGTCAAAACGGTATATTAATGGCATCCAAACATAACAACAATAGCAGGTCAGTTAACAACTGTACTGCTGCTTTTTGACAAAGTAAGCCGTAAAGATTTTCCTTTGATTTGATTTCTGTAGACATCAACTACAAACGACCTGAGTTTCTTCAAAATAATTTTTTCAAGGCTGTTTATGCCATGGCGAGCAATGGGGAATGGTTGTAGTCCACCATAGCACAGTCTCGAAGAATCCACAATGTGATCAGTTGTACTGTTGGTGTAATAGTTGGTCAGTTAATTGCAGTGGCTGTCTAAGTCAAACAGAGTTCCCACGTATGTAGAGCTGTGTGGTAAAAATGTTTCTTTCAGGATCGGCGGTGCCATTCTTTAGTCTTTGAACGGCTGCTGCTGTCAGGATGAGTTGTGCAAGGATTAAGCATTCAGCCATTCCCCATTGCTTACCATGGCCTAAAAAGCCTTGAAAAAGATATTGTGGTTAAATACGCATCGGCTCAAACCAATGGAAACTCTACACTGCTTACTTTCATGTTAAAAACAGCATTACAATTGTTAACTGATGTGCTATTGTTCTATTTGGATGACATTAATATACTGTCTTGAGAATTTGTTCTCCTCTATATATGTTCGGTCATACTGGATGGAAATTAATTAGACATTAATTTTATGTATAATAAATAGAACTTTTTGTATAGTTTTCAAGCTTTGTCTTTCCAGTTTTCATAACTTGTATAAAATATATCAGCAAACACACTTGGTGTGCTCTAAAATTCTAAAAATTGTCACTGTTTGTAGTGATATTTCTGTCATCACTTTTATTACTCCTTTAGGAGAGCAAAGGTGCAGCCTTTTGTAGCACCTGTCAACTTGCCTTGCTTATTACTTATAATTTTCTGAATATACACTTAGCCGCAGCAATTGGGGATGTTCTGTTAAAAGTGGCCACTGCTACCCTTGTAATAGCCAAACCGCAGGTTTACATAAATTCTCTGGTAATTGAATTATCTTCAGTGCACAATATAAAACGGCTTGTCCTCAGCACACTCTGCTAGAAGTGCTGGCAAATATATCATCAAGGTACAACGACTGTGTAAGCACCCCAGTTATTTCATCCGGTTTTTCTCATCATCAGCAAACAGTTACTGTTAATCTTGGTGTGACCACAGTGGCTAAGGGTGCTAAACAGTTGACGTTGAAAGTTTTAAAAATGTATTATCAATTAAAAATGTGTTTATATCAATTAAAATTATAGATGTAAAACAACACATATAAACTCCAGTTATTCAGTTTCATTTAGCCTCTGTATTATCCAGAAGCTTAGTATAAATTCAATTTTTCTTTTGGACTTGAAGATTTCTATTAATGCAGCACCAGGCAGATGGTGGTCCAAAGGGGGCAATGTCTTGCCCCCTTTTGACTGAAGGTCCCAGTCTAAAGGGTGCTCCCAACATAGTCTAAAAAGAAAATCCAACCTTTTTGTATCTGTTCCTCTTGCTTTTATTTAAGACCTAGTTTGAAACACAACTTTTACATGCCTCTTGGCAGAGGTCCATTTTACAGCTCATTTATATAAAAGAGTCTCATGATCTGGCTGCACACTACTGCATGATTGTACTGCTAGGAACCAAGGCTGGGATTGTCGTGGGTTAGCTGGTAGGTACCCTATCAGGGTATAAACTAGAGAAAAAATGGTTCAGACAACGGTTTATGGTAGACGAATAATGAATACATGTTATTATTCCTCTTTGGTTATTTATGTGTCTTTATTCACACATGTTCCCCTTTCTCTCTTCCTCTTTAGGTCTCTCTGTTTCTTTTTTCTCCTTTTTGTTCTACTGGATTATTTCTTACTTTTTCTCCTCATTGGTCCTTCTTTTCTTTCCTTTGTTTATTTAGGTATCTGCATGACCCATGTCCCTCCTGGGACGTGGCGGCCTCTTTCGTTCCTGGACTATTTCTTGCTTTTTCTCCTCATTGGTCCTTCTTTTCTTTTCTTTGTTTATTTAGGTATCTGCATGAGCCATGTCCCTCCTGGGACGTGGCGGCCTCTTTCGTTCCTCTCCCCAGACTGTGTTTCTATGGTGCACGGGTCTCCTACCCATTAAGCCTTTCTCTCCGGTGTCTTCCTGTTCTTTGCGCCGTCCTCCTCCACGGGCTCTCCTCCCTAGTTCATCACGTTGTCCTCCTCCATGGGCTCTCCTCCCTTGTTTGTCGCATCCTCCTCCTCCACGGGCTCTCCTTCCGATCCGTCGTCGTCGTTTTCCTCCTGGACGGCTTCTCTTCTGCGTCTCCCTCGTCACGCCACAGTCTGGAACCCTTTATTTCTGGGTTCATATGCTCTCCTCCCTGCTGACATCGATCCGGAGTCCCCCCGGGGCACTTGGTTGTCGCCCCCATGTTTAAAGCGTCCACCGCCACTCTGTTACAGGGATGTTTGCAAAAAAAAATACTCAATGACTTTGTGGTCTGGGCAGCCCAAAAAAAAAAAGATGTCAGCCTTTCTATGAAATTGTTTTTGACTGCACTGTGACACCATAGAAAGTGTAATCACATTACATTTAATGGCATGTCAGATAATCTTTGTAAAGCAATTGAAGCTATTTACATGTTTTATTATTAAAGCAAAACATTTAATGGTGTTGGTAGATTATTACACCAGTTTTGTCATCCTAGACTTCTCGAACCCTGGGCAGGGAAAGGAATGACATTTCCAGGACCTGATGGGGATTATCCTATAAACCCCCCCCCCCTCCCCACTTCAAAGAATGGAATCAGATATAATTGTTTGATGCTCAGACCGATTCCTCAGTACATTCCAGGACATGTGCACTACAGAAGAGAACTGCCTTTATCCCCAGAGGACTGCCTTGCTGCTTGAGGGCTGCCTTGTTCTCCAAAGGACTGCTCTGCTGCTTTATGCCTGCCCTTCTCTCTGAGAAGAAAGACTGGACCTACTCTCTTCATCCCAGGCAGCATGAATGACTCCATCAGGCAATTGGCTGACCTGCTGTTCTCAGCTACATAGACAAGGCCCCTCTGGAACTGCCCAGCTGACCTGCTGCCATTGGACCTGCCTGCGCCCAGATAGTCTCTGCTAGGGTGAGTTCTTCATCCCCAAGAGGTGCCTCCCCATGTCCTGGAACTTTGTCTGACATCTTGTGAAGAAAGAAAAATCCTGCAAATGTGGGCTGTTTGTAACGTGAACAGGCCTTTTCACGCTGAGACTCTCTGCCATCGCAAAGCTGCATTGAACCTGAATCTTTGCGCTAAGGTGACTGCCAGCAATGACTGGCAACACGTGTTCTGCACTTCATGGTATAGCCACATCAACCTGTGGTGACTGCCAATGCAAAGCTCCAGCGTTAAACTTCCACAGTGCCTGACCGGATCGTCATGCTACAACAATGACCATCCATGACTCCAGGCTTGTTGTTCATGCTACGGCGACAACCAACGCAACGCCCTCCACTGCAAACTGGACTCTTCATTCTGGACTTGAGAAGGTAACTTTTTCAGTGAGACTCGCTTGGTGCCTGTATCCTGTCCGCAATCCATTGCGGTTGGCCTGAACTTGTAACTTTCCCTGGTTTAGCACAACCAGATGAACTCGAGTGGCCAAGTAAGATGGGAATTGTACCCAATACTGATTCTAGTATTGGTTCCACAATCCCAGGCACTCTGCGGGCTCCACAGTAGACCCCCAGTACTGCCATACCAGCCTTCTGAGGTTTTCACTGCAGCCCCAGCTGCTGCCACCTCACAAACAGGCTTCTGCCCTCCTGGGGATGAGCAGCTCAATCCCTGGAGGGCAGAAACATGCATTTCCTTTAGGAGAGGGGTGTTACACCCTCTCCCTTTGGAAATAGGTATTACAGGCATGGGAGGAGTGTCCTCCCAGCGCCTCTGGAAATGCTTAGAGGGGCACAGATGGTACCCTCCTTCGCATAATCTACCCTCCTTCGCATAATCTAGTCTACACCGGTTCAGGGACCCCCAGTCCCTGCTCTGACGTGAAACTTGACAAAGAAAAGGGGAGTGACGACTCCCCTGTTCATCACCACCCCAGGGGTGGTGCCCAGAACTCCTCCAGAGTGTCTCTGGGATTTGCCATCTTGGATTCCAAGGTGGTGGGGCACTCTGGGAGCATCTGAGTGGCCAGTGCCAGCAGGTGATGTCAGAGACCAATCCCCCTCTCAGGGCTATTTAGGGTCTCTTCTCTGGGTGTTTCTTCAGGTTCGGATTGCAAGACTCCAGCAGAAATACTCTGCATCCTTTACTTTGTCTTCTACCGACGGATCAACCGCTGACTGCTCCGGGAACCCTACAAAACTGCAACAAAGTTGAATTCTGCAACATTGTATCTTCAGCTCCTGCCAACAACTGCAACAGTTTCCAGGTTGTGCATCCTCCGAGGACTGCCTGTCTTCAGCCTGCACCAGAAGAAACTAAGGAATCTCTCGTGGAGTGATTGAGTCACTTCCCTGCTTCAGCAGGCACCTCTCTGCAGCGATGACTGGTGGCTTGGATCCCCTCTCCAGATGACAGGCGTGGATTCAGCAACACGGGTGGTGGACTAAAGTGACTCCAGCAGTCCCAACCTCCAGCATCTTCCAACTTTGGTGGAGGTAAGAGCTTGCCTCCCCATGCAAGACAGTACCCCTGTGCACCACATGACTTGCCGTTTCCAAGGCTTGTGTGCGACCTTCCAAGAAGTTCTTCGTGCACAGTACAGCTTAGGCTCCCAGCACTCCATCCTGCGATGCACAGCTTCCTGAGTGCTTCTCTGGCGGTGTGAAAATCCTTTGTGTTGTGCTGCTTTGGGCCTCCGTTTGCACCTTCCTTGTCACCATGCTGTGGGACTCCTGTGCATGCTGCCTGGTCTTCTGTGGGCTCTCTGAGTTGTTGAGATCCCCCGTACCTCCCCCTCCTGGGTAGAGGCCACCAGGTCCCTCCTGGTCCCGGCAGCGCCATTGTCCGCTAACCGCGAACTTTGCATGTGGCAAGGCTTGTTGGCAGAATCCAGCGATGCAAACCAGACTGCATTCATCCATCTGGCGTGGGATATCTTCTGCTCCAGCCAGGAACCCGCACCTCTCTTATATGGTGCAATACTGACTTTGTCTTCTTACCGTGGTTATTTTTTTGCACCTTCATCCGGGTTAGCACAGGATCCTGTTCTCCCTGGACTCTTCAGTGCTTCTTGGACTTGGTCCCCTTCTTCCACAGGTCTTCAGATCCAGGAATCCATTGTTGGTGTCTTGCAGTCTCTTCTGGTTCTTGCATTATCTTCTATCACAACTTCTAGTGTGTTTTAGGAAACATTTACTGTGTTTTACTCCTTCTTTCCTGGGCTCTGGGGTAGGGTATTTTACTTGCCTTTGGTGTTTTCTTACACTCCCAGCACCCCTCTACACACTACACTTGCCTAGGTGGGAAACCGACTTTCGCAATCCACTAGTTTAGTATATGGTTTTGTTCCCTCTAGGCCCATGGCAACTTATTGTGATTTTTACTAATTGCACTGTTTTCCTACTGTGTACTCTCCTGTTTTTGGTTACTAGTGTATATATTGTGCAATTTACTTACCCCCTAAGGGAATATAGTCTCTAAACCATTTTTAGCATTGTGTGACTGAAATAAAGTACTCTTATTTTTGTTACACTGAGTATTGTCTTCATGTGTGTGAGTACTGTGTGACTTCAGTGGTATTGCAAGAGCTTTGCAGGTCTCCTAGTTCAGCCTAGGCTGCTCTGCCTACAGCTATCTTTGGACAGCCTGGCTTCTAGACACTGACTACATTTCACTAATAAGGGATACCTGGCCCTGGTATAAGGTGTAAGTACCTTTGGCACCCACAACAAACCAGGCCAGCCTCCTACAGTACTGCTCTTTTTACTTGAGTTAGTTTGGAGCTGAAATGCGCCATTATTCACAAGTAACTTTGACTTCTCGAAAAGACCCAAGTAACTTCGACTTCCTGAAGAGGCCCAGGCAAGATTTAACCATGAAAGGCCTATCTATGCCAAACAGTTGATCATGATAGCGTGATAGACCATGTCAGACGTTTAAGACAATGAGGCCTCCTTGATGTCCACTGTTAAGATGGAGACCAGAGCAGTTTTCATCCCCATTTGATGTCGAAATCCAGTTTGAGCCACTTCCAAAAAATGGTTTGAAAGCCCCTTAGCAAGATACTTCTTCCCTATTTTAGAGATCAAAGGAAGGAGAGATACAGCCATGCACCTGTACGCCAATAATGAATAGGTCAAGATCGTTTTTTTTCAGCAGTAGTTTGACTGAAATCCTTTTAGTTTACTGCAACCTGGCCAGCCGTGGTATACAATTGAAATAATTTGGCAATATTTTCATTCCAGTTAAGGAAGAAAACTACTCATTTAACAACAATGGACTGCACTCGTGCTTTGGTATGGTACTTTTACCTGAGCATTTCAAGCTCCCCAAAATGTACTTGCTACTTTCAGATGAAGACTCTGCAGTTCCCAGAAACACTTGTCCAGATATGCAGGCACTGGCTGCACCAACACTGACTGCTAGCACTACTTTACCTTTGAGCAACAATTCACAATATGAGTTGCAAATATGATAATGCAATGGGAGGATTGGTGTTGAGATGCTGGCAGTGCTCTCCCTCCCTCCCCAGTCTGTACACTCATATTTATTATTGTCGACCGATACCAGGCATCCGAAGAGTTATCAATAACAGACGTGGAACTTACTGCCAAGTGATTTCATCTTTCATGCCGACTCTATGCCAAAACATGTGTCGGCTGTATGGAAATAATAAACCATTTAAAAAAAAGATTTAGCAGCTACATTTGGTTCAACTCTCAGACAGTGCAGCAAAGCTGAATCACTCCGCGGTATTCTACTATCAATTCCATATGTAGTCATAGGTGAGCAGGCGTACAACTCCATATTCGGAGGATGGGTACTCCGAGGTCTAAATCAGTCCCTTAGTCTTTCAGGAGTAAAATTGGCTGTTGGCTGTTCATCACATTTGTCTGTGAAGCTGAATGCACTGGACCAGTGGTTCCCAACATGTGGTCCGGGGACCCCTGGGGACCTGCGAAGCCTCCTCAGGGGGTCCGCAAACTTTATAAAACGCATATTTTATGTGGAAATCTTTACCTGGAATAATGACAAAAAGAGATAAAACACAGTGGCCAGATGAAATCTTTCATTTCGTTTTCGAATGCAGTTATGCACATAAGAGAAGCAATTATTCTGAAGCCAGTAACTTGAATAGCAGCACAGCTACATAGCAGGGGTCATCTTCTGCCGTGAACAGCCTGTGAACCAGACCAAGTCCTGAACATAAGCTTTTTCAGCAAAATGCAAAGTTCATGATGTTTACCTTTGCACAGATCGTCTAAATTCTCGCAAAGGAGTAGTAGTGGGTTTCATAAACACATTTGATGGATGGTTAACATTCATATTCCGCATGCACACTTTATTTCTTCTTTGTAGTGGTCAGCATAATTAATTCAGTTCAAAGTTGTCCTCTTTGGCTAAAAAAAAAGACAATTTTTGGTGGTGCACAAAGAGGAGTTCGTAACGGCTCCTGCTTGGATGGCCTTCTCCCAGTTATCTTAAAGACGCTTGTTGCTGGAACAACACTGAGGCATGTAGAAGGCCAACTAGAATGGAGTCCTGATGTACCTGGAAAACCTGCCACATCACTAAACACCCACAGGGTATTTTCAATCTGTCCCCATGCCTTATCAATCAACAGCCTTTGAACCAGCGAAGTCAAGGTGCTCCATGAGCGAGTGTGCAGGGTCACACCCTGGGATCAGCGGGTGTGCAAGGTCACACCCTGGGATCAGCGGGTGTGCAAGGTCACACCCAGGGATCCCCTGAGCCTGTGTCTAAGGGCAGATCATAACAACCTTCATTACAGGAAACCTCTCAAAGCAGCTGTGTTCAGATGGCCATTCGAAGGGGACTTTAACCCAGATACAGTGATCAACGAATACCGAACAGGGGATCACAGTCCCAGCTGACACGCCTCCACTGATTAGGGTGACCACCTGGCACTGAGGCAAATTCTGGACAGGACTGTAAAAAATTCAGGACAAAGGGTCAAAATTCAGGACAAAAATTCAGGACAAAGGGTCAAAATTCAGGACAAAAATTCAAGAACAAACATCAGTTTTACAGACACACGCAAGAGAGGCCATGCCTCACTATGTTGTCAGTACATTTATTTACTCTTTTTTAACATAGCACTATTTATTCACTGTGGACCTTTTGTGATTGCCTCCTGGTGTGCTACATTCAGGTGTCACATTACGTCCTTGTTCAGTAGTAAATTAATGCCCTTCACGGCAAGGCCATCACCCCTACCCAAATCTACCCGATCTTTCCTGAAGAGAAAGTAACAGCAAAAGTTTGATTATGTTTCTGAACATTTCAAAACCCCTAGCAAACAGTTTGGGAAACATTAAGGTAATTAACCTTATGCTAGTTTAAACAAATTGAACAAAAACATCTGGCTTACCCCAACCGCCCATGGACTTTCAACCTAATTTTTTTTAAAGAGGCAGGGCAGATGGTGTGGGTGACAGTCTCACACCTAATGACAGGGTGTGATGTACCCATAACTTGTCTGTAGTTTCACTGCACTAGAGTGTATGTTTGGGACTCTACATTTATCTCAGAAATGGGAGCCCGGACTACCAATCAAAGATAATAAAAGAGTAGGATGAATTCGAGATCAAATGGGAGATCCACGGCAAGTAATTCAAAGGGTTGTTGCTAACAACTGGATAAATAAAGAAGAGAAGAACAAAGTGGGACAATTCCTAAAATCAGACAAGATGGGTCCACCAAGACTATTTGAAGGTATTGGGTACCTGGGGAGTTGTCAGCACACAGGAGCGAAACAGAATGGGCACTGTCAAGTGGTTGAACAATCAACACCCATCCACCTTGGCAAACTCTTCTGGTGCAATGGTTCGCTGTTAGTGCTTGTGAAGGGTGAGCAGGGGCCAGACCCCTTGCAAGTTTGTGCAAGGCAATTGCCTGCTTAGTCCATGTCTTTATATGGTTTTGAAATTGAGCAAAAGCCAAACTAGAGATCTGGGTTATCCCTAAGTGTCAAGTACACATAGAATCTTCAAAATATTTGGGATGTAAATTGCACAAACAAAATTTACAAATTTTAAAATTTAATTAGTGTTTCTTTAACATATGGCACTGTTTTCACCTTCATACACAATTAGATCTCAGATTGAACTGGGAACCAGTTACCTTTTGATACCTAGTGATTAATATCTACCATTCTTACACTGATTTCCAGGATGAAAATCTCAGCAGAGCGAATGGTCCCTCCAAGCCCAGTTTGCTTTTTGGTCTTCTCTTCTGCTTTCTGTAGAGGCCATGTGGCACTAGCGAAGATGGTGTGCTACCCCGATGATAGTATTATTTTGCAAACCTTCCCCTGCTCGTCCTCCATTCCTTCTTCAGACAGGCCACACATCTGATTTGGTCGCTGCGGCGCCATCGGGAGCTCTTTCCACTCTAAAGCTAACTGTGACTGCGGGTGGATTAGATCTTCTGGACTTAGAATGCTTTTATTCAGCTGCAGATGTCCAATGGGTGGCTCACTGGCTTTCTGTCCACCTCCCTGCAGGAGATGGGGTTTACCAGTAAAGACTTTTAAGGAAGGCTTAATGCACTGCTCATCGTTTCCTACTGACCATTCTATGGATCACCATCCGGGGTTATCATGCATGGCTTTCTCTTGCCTTGCCAGAACCTGTAAACTCACTGACAAGAAGAAACCCTATGCTCCTGCACTACCTTTGCTAAGCCTTCCCACTCGCACAGGATGGCTGTGCTCAGAGCAACTCCATCAGTGGCATGTTGCAGGTGTCTTAAAATTGGGGACTTTGTTTCTGAACAGTGAGCTACTAAATTTCCAAATCCTTGTGGCAGACTACCATCTTCACCCCGGTCAACTCCTTACTTACAACCACCTTAAATAATCATTAAATGCCCTATTTCATGTCTGCTACCTAGCACTAACCCTACAAGAGGTGTGCCAGAAGCTCTGTACCATAGGAAATGGTGGCAAACTGATGGAATGGGTGTACAGACCTATCCTGCAACATGGAAACCACTCCAGATCTTCTTGTCATACTACCTGGGTGATTGATGTAGCCAAACCTCTGCAAGATATGGACTAAAATACTGGACTTTCCCCACAATGTATCCCACAGCTGTCACTTTAAGTAAATTCATAGTGCTTCCTTGTGAATGCATTCTGCCCGTTGCTTGCCATTGGCCTTGTGGTTTGTAACTCACAATTTGTTACTTTCAATTTGCTGGCTTTATTTGTTTTAGGCTATGCAGCTTGAATTTGTCCCTTCCCTTGCCAAAACCTTATTTACAGTATCCTGCCGAGTGCTCCCTTTCTGTAAACAGGCCTGTAAATCTTGTTCTTATCTTATCATATTTGCTGTGCATTCAAAGAACAAAGTCAAATGTCAGGCTCTGTCTTCGGTGGGAACTTAGTGTTTCCTTTCCTTTCTCTGACTTCAAAGTGAGAGGATTTATGCGCCAATCTTGCTGGATACTGGGGTTAGGAAAGAGTTTTTTCTATCACATGACAACATTTAAATAGACTTCAGAATATATCAGAATTAGAAGTACAAATCAAGCACATTTTTGTTAATTCTGAACTGTGCTGGAAACAAATACCTTCACATGATTAAAACAAATCATTGCATTAGGTGATGCAATTTCCACACATCATCGTCTGTGCACAATATAGTTTGATTTGAAAAACTGTATATCTGTGCAAATGTAATGGTCATTTCAATCAAAAATGTGTTGTGTGTAATGGCAGTGTGTTACCACACCATGCATGCTCCACTCCACTCTGCTCTGCTCTGCACCACTCCACACCACTGCACCCTACTCTGTGTCACTCCACTTTACGCCACTCCATGCCACTGCACTCTTCTCCATTCGGAACCACTCCACATTATGCCACTGCTCTCTATGCTACTTCACACTATGCCTCTCTACTCTACTCTGTACTACTCAAAGCCACTGCTCTTTACGCCTCTCTACACCACTGCGCTCTGCTAGTCTGCACGCCATACCACTACAGTCTAGGCAACACCAATCTAATCCGCACAACTCCACTCTCTGCCACTCTGCAACGCTGCACTGTACGCCACTGCACTCTAAGCTAATACTCTCTATGCTAATGCACTTTACTCTGTAACACTCAACTCTATGCCCCTGCACTCTACATCAATACACTGTACATCATTCTAATCTACTCTGCACCTCTGCACTCTATGCCACGGCACTCTACACTACTTTACTCTATGCCATCACACTCTATGCCACTTTATGCAACTCCACTCTAACCTGCACTTCTCCACTCTAAGCCACCTCACTATACTGGTAAATAATCTACTCTATGCCACTGCACTCTATGCCACTGCACTCTATGCCACTGCACCTCTCCACTCTATGCAACTGCACTCTACTCTGAAACAATCTATTCTACGCCACTGTACTCTATACAACTCTGACCACTGCACTCTAGTTCAATGCACTCTACACCACTGCAAGCTGACACTCTGCAACACTGCTCTGGCCGCCACTATACTCTACACCACTCTGCTCTGTACTACTGCATTTTGCACCAATATACTCTATGCCACTCTACTCTGCCAAATGCCACTCTATGCAACTGCACTCTACACCAGTGCACTCTAAACAACTGCACTGCCCTTTACTCTGCACCACTGTACTCTATGCCACTGTTCTCTGTACCAGTCTACACCACTGCACTGACACTCTACTCTGCAACTCTGCACTCTACACCACTCTACTCTATGCCACTGCACTCTAGGCACTATACTCTACTCTACACCACTCTACAATACTCCACTCTGCACCACTCTACACCACTACACTCTATGCCCCATGAGTCTACTCTGCACTCTATGACACTGCACCACTCTGCATTACTGCACTCCCTGCTACTCTATTGTATGCCACTTCTACTCCACTGCACTCTATGTAACTCTACCCCATGCCACTCTATGCCACTGCACTCTGCGCCAATGCACTCTAAACAACTGCACTGTACGCCACTGCCCTCTACTCTGTACCACTGTACTCTACGCCACTGCTCTGTGCCACTCTACTCCACACATCACTGCACTGACACTCTACTCTGCAGTGTTGCACTCTCCACCACCGTACTATACACCAATGTACTATGTACTACTGCATTCTATGCCACTGCACTCTATGCCACTCTATTCTGCAGCACTCCACTCTACAGCACTTTGCCCTACTCTGCACCACTCTACACTACACCACTGCACTCCCTGCAACGTGAGTCTACTCTGCAATCTATGCCACTGCACCACTCTACACTACTGCTCTCTCTGCCACTCTATTGCATGCCACTCTACTCCACTGCACTCTATGCCACTCTACTCTGCCCCATGCCACTGCACTCTAAACCACTGCACTCTACGCTAACGCACTCTAAACAACTGCACTGTACCCCACTGCACTGTACTTTGCACCACTGGGCTCTTCGCCACTGCTCCTATGCTACTCCACTCCACTCCACACCACTATGCCACTAGATTTAAGCCATGCTGAACAGCAGCTACTCTGGTGCATAACATGGCTAATGGCTAAAACACATTAGCAAAGCCAATAACTCTTTCGTAGATGAGACCTATTGCTTTGCCAATGTTTGTTAGTACTATGAGGTACCGAAGTACCTGAAAGAACTTTAAAAAATACAATTACATCATAATAAAGGCTGCTACAAAAAGCGCAAATACATTCCGGTTAAATAAAAAAAAAAAGTGCTTCTCAAATACAGATTTGAATAATATACAGTTTATACCTAGTGCTAAAAAAATGTATAACACTACATTAAAACCACACACTCCACAGCTCACCTTGGAATACCATTACAATACCTCTCTGAAAGAAATATCTTTGCCACCAGAAAACTTCAAGTGACTCCTTTTAGTAAAGTCAATGCAGGTTTTCAAGCCCCTTTGTATTTGCAGATTTCCCGGTTGCTCACATTTGCATGTCTTTAGGGAAGGAGACCCCCTGGCAGGAAGGCCTTTTCTTATTTGTCTGCCCCTCCCTCCCTCAGAGCACAGGAGACCCCCTGCCTTCCAGCCCAGCTGGGGAAACTCCTCTGCCAGTAATTTCGCCCTGCCTCAGTTGCCCTTTAGGTGAAAGTCTAAAATTACGGACAAATGCCGTCCGTTAAAGCTTTCATCACGGACAACGGACAGCAGGGCGAAATTACAGTCCGTGAAATTTACGGACGGGTGGTCACCCTACCACTGATGTACTTTCTCGCCATGTGTTTGTGTACGTTTTAGCTCTCTGAAGTAGCCTTAAGCCACAATGTGGTCTTTACAGCACACCTACCCTATTAGCCACTTTCATTGACAATAGTGTCACTGATGCAGGAAAGGACGTATTCTGCCCACAGTATATCTGTGCCTTACACAGTCACGTGCCTACCTAACACTAGAGAATATTTCACCCTTCTCTCAGAAGCTAGGAGAGGTCCAATTAGCGCACATAATAGAGAACGCGGCGGGGACTTGCATAGGCGGCTGCATAAAGCAGCGACTTGGGCTGTACAGAAATAGTAAGTGAATGGAACTATTCAAGTATTCTTGCACAGTAACTATGAGGAGCAAATGTGCACTGCAGACTGCGAAACAGGATAGCACTGTTAATGGTGAAATGGCAGAAACAAGTTTGTTTCTCATTCGCCTTTGCGTATGAGGGTATTTGCTATGTGTTACTTTGACATTTTAGATTTTGTAGAGGAACCTAAAATCCCACATTTTCTGTGTATGAAAATGGAGATAAATGATTAACGACGCAGTTCCTATGAGACACATTGTCAAAATGAAATCTGCTGTTCCAATAAAAAACTGTAACACCCCGTAAACCCTCACTAGGGCTGAGTCTTTTTAGCAGTCCACACACATGTAAACTGTATACGAGTCAATGAAAAGGAAGCCACATGAACATCCATCATTGTATGTTAGTGGTTTGCGTGACACACTAGTTTCCTTGTGACGTTCAATATTTTTTTTTGGAGTTTCATGTAAGAAAACAACGGGCATTAGCTTGCTGGGTTCAATATATTACCGTACTTGTCCTATATAACATTGTATGTGCTGTGGTCTTGTGCAGCACTCAACACCCTCTGGTCTGTGTACTGCATATGATCCTTTTATGCTAATATTCTTGTTCAGATATTTTTTAATGGTTATTGTAAAGAAATGGCTCCCTGTTGCAGTTACCCCCACTTTTTGCCTGATACTGATGCTGACTTGACTGAGAAGTGTGCTGGGACCCTGCTAACCAGGCCCCAGCACCAGTGTTCTTCCACCTAAAATGTACCTTTGTCTCCACAATTGGCACAACCCTGGCACCCAGGTAAGTCCCTTGTAACTGGTACCCCTGGTACCAAGGGCCCTGATGCCAGGGAAGGTCTCTAAGGGCTGCAGCATGTCTTATGCCACCCTACGGACCCCTCACTCAGCACAGACACACTGCTTGCCAGCTTGTGTGTGCTGGTGGGGAGAAAATGACTAAGTCGACATGGCACTCCCCTCAGGGTGCCATGCCAACCTCACACTGCTTGTGGCATAGGTAAGTCACCCCTCTAGCAGGCCTTACAGCCCTAAGGCAGGGTGCACTATACCACAGGTGAGGGCATAGGTGCATGAGCCCTATGCCCCTACAGTGTCTAAGCAAAACCTTAGACATTGTAAGTGCAGGGTAGCCATAAGAGTATATGGTCTGAGAGTCTGTCAAAAACGAACTCCACAGCTCCATAATGGCTACACTGAATACTGGGAAATTTGGTATCAAACTTCTCAGAATAATAAACCCACACTGATGCCAGTGTTGGATTTATTAATAAATGCACACAGAGGGCATCTTAGAGATGCCCCCTGTATTTTACCCAATTGTTCAGTGCAGGACTGACTGGTCTGTGCCAGCCTGCTGCTGAGAGACGAGTTTCTGACCCCATGTGGTGAGAGCCTTTGTGCTCTCTGAGGACAGAAACAAAAGCCTGCTCTGGGTGGAGGTGCTTCACACCTCACCCCTGCAGGACCTGTAACACCTAGCAGTGAGCCTCAAAGGCTCAGGCTTCGTGTTACAATGCCCCAGGGCACTCCAGCTAGTGGAGATGCCCGCCCCCTGGACACAGCCCCCACTTTTGTTGGCAAGTCCAGGAGAGATAATGAGAAAAACAAGGAGTCACTGGCCAGTCAGGACAGCCCCTAAGGCAACCTGAGCTGAAGTGACTCTGACTTTTAGGAATCCTCCATCTTGCAGATGGAGGATCCCCCCAATAGGGATAGGAATGTGACCCCCTCCTCTTGGGAGGAGGCACAAAGAGGGTGTAACCACCCTCAGGGCTAGTAGCCATTGGCTACTGCACTCCCTGACCTAAACACACCCCTCAATTCTGTATTTAGGGGCTCCCCAGAACCTAGGAACTCAGATTCCTGCAACCTAAGAAGAAGAGGACTGCTAAGCTGAAAAACCCTGCAGAGAAGACGGAGACACCAACTGCTTTGGCCCCAGCTCTACCAGCCTGTCTCCCCACTTCTAAAGACACTGCTCCAGCGACGCTTTCCCCAGGAACCAGCGACCTCTGAATCCTCAGAGGACTGCCCTGCTCTAGAAGGACCAAGAAACTCCCGAGGACAGCAGCCCTGTTCACCCAAGACTGCAACTTTGTTTCCAAAGGAGCAACTTTAAAACAACCACATCTCCCGCCGGAAGCGTGAGACTTGCTACACTGCACCCGACGCCCCCGGCTCGACTTGTGGAGAAACAACACTTCAGGGAGGACTCCCCGGCGACTGCGAGACTGTGAGTAGCCAGAGTTGCCCCCCCCTGAGCCCCCACAGCGACGCCTGCAGAGGGAATCCCGAGGCTCCCCCTAACCGCGACTGCCTGACTCCCAGATCCCGACGCCTGGAAAAGACTCTGCACCCGCAGCCCCCAGGACCTAAAAGATCGGAACTCCAGTGCAGGAGTGACCCCCAGGAAGCCCTCTCCCTTGCCCAGGTGGTGGCTACCCCGAGGAGCCCCCCCTTGCCTGCCTGCATCGCTGAAGAGACCCCTTGGTCTCCCATTGATTTACATTGGAAACCCGACGTGTGTTTGCACACTGCACCCGGCCGCCCCCGTGCTGCTGAGGGTGTACTTCCTGTGCTAACTTGTGTCCCCCCCGGTGCCCTACAAAACCCCCCTGGTCTGCCCTCTGAAGACGCGGGTACTTACCTGCTGGCAGACTGAACCGGGGCACCCCCTTCTCCATTGAAGCCTATGCGTTTTGGGCACCACTTTGAACTCTGCACCTGACCGGCCCTGAGCTGCTGGTGTGGTAACTTTGGGGTTGCTCTGAACCCCCAACGGTGGGCTACCTTGGACCCAAACTTGAACCCCGTAAGTGGTTTACTTACCTGCAAGAACTAACAAACTCTTACTCCCCCTAGGAACTGTGAAAATTGCACAGCGTCTAGTTTTAAAATAGCTATATGTGATTTATTTGAAAAGTATATATGCTGTTGTGATTATTCAAATTCCCTAAAGTACCTACCTGCAATACCTTTCATTTAAAGTATTACATGTAAAATTTGAACCTGTGGTTCTTAAAATAAACTAAGAAAATATATTTTTCTGTACAAAAACCTATTGGCCTGGAATTGTCTCTGAGTGTGTGTCCCTCATTTATTACCTGTGTGTATGTACAACAAATGCTTAACACTACTCCTTTGATAAGCCTACTGCTCGACCACACTACCACAAAATAGAGCATTAGTATTATCTCTTTTGCCACTATCTTACCTCTAAGGGGAACCCTTGGACTCTGTGCATACTATTCCTTACTTTGAAATAGTGCATACAGAGCCAACTTCCTACAGTTATCCTTTGACATTTCTTACAAGAGATGTCACAAATGTTCATAAGTTGCCATAGCAAATGCATGCATGGATTGGTCTAGTCTATCAAAGTATGCAAGCCATGTACGCTGTACAATCATGTGTGTCTTAAACTACCTCCAAATAGGGGCAGTTAATTCAAGCATGTACTATACACTGCCTTCTCTTTTGGGTAATGCAGAACGTTCCTTGTGTCACACGACACCACTTTTGCCCCCCCTTTGACACATGTACTTCTGAAAACTCCCACAGAGTCCAACTAAATTACGCCAGTCTAGTATATGGATGACTAATGAACTGGCGAGTCCCCCTGAATCTCGTCAGTTTGTCTCTGTAGCCTATTCTGAACCTCTGCTAGCCCACACTGTTCCTCCTGAGATCTGCATCTCTTTGATATGCTGTTCTACACCCTCAGTCAGTCACCATGGAGAAAGGCTGCCACATGTAATTAAAGTAGTCTTGATGCCCGAGAGACTGCTTGGAGAAGCAGCCTTCCAAGGCAGCACACATGGTCTCTGGTGAGATTCAATTAAAAAGCACCACGGCAAAGACGTCAGAAGCCTGAATAAGCAGAAGTGTGCCGTCACACTTTAAACCACCAAACACAGTCTTCAGATTCTGTGAAGCTTGATGTTTGGCAGCACCCACTCCTCTAAATTCCTATGATATTGTCATTATGATTAGGTTTTGGTTAAAGACGACTTTAGCTGTTTTATAAAGAACCTTTGGGGACATTACCAATACTTACACTCAATTGCTTATCATGATTTGGCTTTTTTTTAATGTTGTTTGCTTACTTATTTGAAATATTTCCTTCCTCATCTAATGTTTGTCCCTTCCCTAGATCATAGCTTATTTACTATCCTTTTCATTGGACAACTTGTATCTTTTCACAGCTTACATTCCGGGAACTACTCTTTTCTTTGCATTTTATCTGCCCATGAGAATGCATGTGTCTTTTTGCACTCACACCCTTACCTGTCTGCTGTTTCCACCTTCTCATCACCCTCCCTGTTGCTTTCCCACGCCGAGCTAATCAATTGATATTCCCACCCCTTCTGTTCTGTTTGGCTTTTTGTTTTTATTTTTTACTTCTCCCCATCCCTTGAGGCACCTTCCTTATTTTCTATTGTAGCATTCAACTCAAAAAAAGGTAAAATAGTCACCATGTAATGACATATACATGCAAAGGTATTGCAGTATGTGTGTGTACATATGTCATCATTCTGGTATGCATTTTTATCGCAAAAAGAATTGACAAAATTGAAAAGGTCAGCTAACTCCTTTTAAAAGCGCAACCTGTTAGGTTTGACAGTGCTTATTTTGCTCTTACTGTTAAACACACCTCTAATGCAAATGTACATCAGGCAGTTCATTCTTCAAGCTTTAACTGTAATAACTGTGCAAGAGTAGTTACACTTTAACACACTCTCAATTTCTCAACATCTCACATGCTTTTGTTCTTTCTCTCTCTCTCTCTCTTTCTCTCTCTCTCTCTCTCTCTCTCTATATATATATATATATATATATATATATATATATATATATATATATATGTTCGATGGCATGTGTAGCTGCAGATATACATGCTGTGCGCTGTTCTTGCCATCTAGTGTTGGGCTCGGAGTGTTACAAGTTGTTTTTCTTCTAAGAAGTCTTTTTGAGTCACGGGACCGAGTGACTCGAGTCCAAGCAACACCCTCGGCACCGAAGAAGCCCAAAATCGTGCCGAAGTCTTCCGACTCGAGTCGAGAAACCGGCATCGAAAAAAGCAGACATCGCCTTGTCGATCCCACTAAGCCTCAAAAGAGCCTTTCGGAGCCGAGGCCAACCATCACCATGGGCATTTCGGTGCCGAAAAAAACGGCTTTGAAGCCGAAAAAGACCTCTTATACAGAGGAACATGAGCTCTCCAAACAGCTGAAGGAGAGGCACAGGTTTGAAGAGGAGCTGGACACTTAAGAGTTTGATCAAACTCAAGCAAGAATACAGATCCATAAGGATACTGGAAGGATTTAAACTGCCCCTCCTCTCAAATTTTAAGAGAAAGTTGGCTTTTCAACAACAGACAGAGCCTGAAACTGATCAGCCAAGAGCTAAAGTGGCTAGAGAGAAATCACCAACTCGCCATTTCTCTCCAGAAATATCGCCACCACATTCGCCACAAAGAACAGGGTCACCAATTGGCACGCCCACTGCACAGTCACCCACACATACTGTGCAAACACAGGATGATGTAGATCCCTGGAACCTCTACGATCCCCCTGTCTCGGACAATAGCCCTGAGTGCTATCCCTCAAAACCATCTCCACCAGAGGATGGCACATCGTACACCCAGGTCTTGGCCAGGGCTGCGGCATCTTATAATGTCAGTATGCATTCGGAACCATTGGAGGATGACTTCCTCTTCAATACCCTGGCTTCCACGCATGCGTCATACCAGAGCCTGCCTATGCTACCAGGCATGCTTAAACATGCACAGCAATTCTTTCAAGAGCCGGTAAAGGGAAGAGCCATCACACCGCGGGTGGAAAAAAAGTACAAACCACCCGTCGGACCCAGTGTTCATTACACAGCAGCTCCCACCGAACTCTTTAGTGGTTGGTGCTGCAAGGAAACGTGCAAACTCTCAATCATCAGGAGATGCACCACCTCCTGATAAAGAGAGCCGCAAATTTGACGCGGCGGGGAAAAGAGTGGCGTCGCAAGCTGTCAACCAGTGGCGTATCGCAAATTTGCAGGCCCTCCTCGCCCGTTATGACCGAGCTCACTGGGATGAAATGAGTGACATCATTCAGCATCTACCGAAAGAGTATCAGAAACAGGCTCAACAAGTAGTAGAGGAAGGGCAAGCCATCTCCAACAATCAGATCAGTTCGGCACTGGCCTCCGATGACACTGCCTCAAGAACTGTAAACACAGCAGTCACAATCAGGAGACATGCTTGGTTACAAAGCTCAGGATTCAAACCTGAAATACAGCAGGCAGTATTAAACATGCCGTTTAATCAGCAGCAACTGTTTGGGCCGGAAGTGGACACAGCCATCGAAAAGATGAAGAAAGACACTGACACGGCCAAAGCCATGGGCACGCTCTACTCTTCCCAGTATAGGGGGACATTTAGAAAACCACAATTTAGGGGAGGTTTTAGACAGCAACCTTCAGAGGCATCCACCTCTCAAGCAAAACCCACCTACCAGTCCCAATACCAGAGAGGGGGGTTTTGCGCATCATTTAGGGTACAATTCCCAAGATCAAGGGGAAAGTTTCAGCCTACCAAGCAGGCGCCCCAGCAACAAACAGTGACTCCAATGTCACACTTCCCCAACACACATCACCAGTAGTGGGAAGATTAACACTTTACCACAAACACTGGTCAGACATAACCACGGATACATGGGTTCTATCAATTATCCAACATGGTTACTGCATAGAGTTCACACATTTCCCTCCAGATGTTCCCCCAAAGCGCACAAACTGTTGGCACAGCATCTAGAACTATTACAAATATAGGTACAAGCACTATTAACAAAGCAAGCCATATAACTAGTACCTCTCCACCAAAAAGGATCAATGGGGTTATTCTCTATATTTCCTTATTCCCCAAAAAAGACAAAACACGAAGACCTATTTTAGATCTCAGGACATTAAACCTCTTCATCAAATCAGAACATTTCCACATGGTCACACTACAAGATGTAGTTCCTTTACTGAAACATGGAGAATACATGGCAACATTGGATGTAAAAGATGCGTATTTCCATATACCCATCCATCCATCTCACAGAAAATACCTCAGATTTGTCATACAAGGCAAACACTATCAATTCAAGGTACTGCCCTTCGGGATAACAACAGCACCCAGAGTATTTACAAAATGCCTCGCTGTTGTAGCAGCTCATATAAGGAGGCATCACATGCACGTATTCCCATATCTCGACGATTGGTTAATAAAAGCCAACACTGGACTCCAGTGTCAAAATCACACACAGTATGTAATAGATACCCTACACAGGCTTGGTTTCTCTATAAATTACCAAAAATCTCACTTGCAACCATCCCAACTACAACAATACTTGGGAGCAACACTCAACACACAAAAAGCAATTGCCACTCCAAGCCCACAGAGAGTTCAATCATTTCAAACTATGGTGTCAAACATACAACCAAATCACCAGTACACAGTCAGATTTGTCATGAAGCTCCTAGGCATGATGGCATCATGCATCGCTATTGTCCCAAACGCACGGCTACACATGCAGCCTTTACAGCAGTGCCTAGCAAACAAAATGGACGCAGGCACAGGGTCAACTTCAGGATCTAGTGTTGATAGACCGCCAGACACACTTTTCGCTTCAATGGTGGAACCCTGTAAATTTAAACAAAGGGCGGCCATTTCAAGACCCAGTGCCTCACGCCATTCTCACAACAGATGCTTCAATGATTGGGTGGGGAGCACACCTCAACAATCACAATATACAAGGACAATGGGACAATCAACAAAAACAACTACACATAAATCACTTAGAACTGCTAGCGGTCTCCCTAGCACTAAAAGCCCTTCAACCCCTTCTAGTCCACAAACACATTCTTGTCAAGACAGACAATATGACAACAATGTACTATCTAAACAAACGGGGGGACACACTCATCACAACTATGCCTCCTAGCACAAAAATGTTGGCATTGGGCAATTCACAACAACATTCGCCTAATAGTGCAATATATACCAGGCATTCACAATCAGTTAGCCGACAATCTCAGTCGACATCACCAGCAAACTCACGAGTGGGAAATACATCCCCAGATTCTACAAGAATACTTTTACCGCTGGGGAGCACCAGACATAGATCTGTTTGCAACAAAACAAAACTCAAAATGCCAAAACCTTGCATCCAGGTACCCACACCCTTAGTCCAAGGGCAATGATCTATGGATCAATTGGTCAGGCATATTTGCTTACGCTTTTCCCCCTCTCCCACTCATTCCTTTCCTAGTCAACAAACTGAGTCAAAACAAACTGAAACTAATACTCATAGCACCAACGTGGGCTCACCAACCGTGGTACACCACACTGTTGGACTTCTCAGTAGTACCTCACATCAAACTCCCAAACCGACCAGATCTGCTAACACAACACAAACAACAGATCAGACACCCCAATCCAGCATCGCTCAACCTAGCAATCTGGCTCCTGAAGTCTTAGAATTTGTCTATCTAAACCTTTCAAATGGGTGTATGGAAGTCATTAAACAGACAAGAAAACCGACAACAAGACATTGTTATGCTAATAAATGGAAAAGGTTTGTTTTCTACTGCCAAGCAAACCAAATCACACCATTAGATGCCTCCATACAAAACATTGTGCGTTATTTACTACACCTCCAAAAAGCAAATCTCGCCTTTTCATCCATCAAAATTCATCTCACTGCAATCTCTGCTTACCTGCAGATTAAACATACAAAGTCACTTTTTAGAATCCCAGTTATTAAAGCCTTTATGGAAGGACTAAAAAGGATCATACCTCCAAGAACCCCACCAATACCCTAGTGGAATCTTAATATTGTACTTACACGACTCATGGGCCCACCTTTTGAGCTCATGCATTCTTGCCAAATCCAATTCTTAACTTGGAAGGTACCATTTCTAATAGCAATCACTTCACTGCGAAGAGTTAATGAAATACAGGCTTTCACTATCGAAGAACCATTTATACAAGTACACAAACATAAAGTGGTTCTCCGCACAAATCCAACATTTCTGCCAAAAGTAATTTCACCATTTCATCTAAACCAAACTGTAGAGCTCCCAGTCTTCTTCCCAAAGCCAGAATCAGTAGCAGAAAGAGCACTGCATACATTAGACATAAAAAGAGCACTAATGTATTACATAGACAGAACAAAACCATTTCGTAAAACTAAGCAATTGTTTGTTGCTTTCCAAAAACCCCATGCTGGTAACCCTATATCCAAACAGGGCATAGCCAGATGGATAGTCAAATGCATACAAACCTGTTACCTCAAAGCTAAAAGAGACTTACCCATTACACCAAAGGCACACTCCACTAGAACGAAAGAAGCAACAATGGCCTTTTTTAGGTAACATACCAATGACAGAGATTTGTAAGCCAGCCACTTGGTCTACACCTCATACGTTTACCAAACACTACTGTGTAGATGTGTTAGCAACACAACAAGCCACAGTAGGACAGGCTGTACTAAGAACATTATTTCAAACGACTTCAACTCCTACAGGCTGACCACCGCTTTGGGGAGGATTACTGCTTTGTAGTCTATGCACAGCATGTGTATCTGCAGCTACACATGCCATTGAACGGAAAATGTCACTTACCCAGTGTACATCTGTTCGTGGCATGTTCCGCTGCAGATTCACATGCGCCCTCCCACCTCCCCGGGAGCCTGTAGCAATTTAAGTTGCAATTAAAAAGTGTAAATATGTATATAAACATTCCTTTAGCACAAACTATGTACATACATATCTATTCTATTGCATGGACATCTTTAGTATTCTCATTCTACCACTCCTACCTCACCCTTTGCGGGAAAACAATCTAAGATGGAGTCGATGCCCATGCGCAATGGAGCCGAAAGGGAGGAGTCACTCGGTCCTGTGACTCGAAAAGACTTCTTCGAAGAAAAACAACTTGTAACACTCCGAGCCGAACACTAGATGGTAGGAACAGTGCACAGCATGTGAATCTGTAGCGGAACATGCCACGAACAGATGTACACTGGGTAAGTGACATTTTCCATATATATATATATATATATAACATTGCACAGTGATTATCACCACTGTGCAGTTCTAGTTAGGACTGGGTTGCTAAAGGAAATTGTTTTTTTTGTTTGCTAATAACTTAAACACGGTTTGACAAATCTTAACAAAACTTTCTAAAACAAGATTCATCCACCTCTGCTCCTTCCTGGATAGTTTAGAGGTGATCCGTCAAGCGGGGGTCGAGAAAAAGAGGGTGGACTCAAAACATGTTTTCCCATTGCAGTTTCCAATTGGAATTTTAGTCACCAATATAGCCAAAAAAGGTACACAGAAGTGCACCAAATTTGACAGAAAGCTAGATCTTTACCCAGAAAGCATGCTTTTTGTGATTTTGTGGTACTGAAATCTGCTCAGTAGTTTTTGAGAAATTTAGGTTCACATTTTATAGATATTTCACATGGTGGTAGTACTGTGGGACCAGCAGATCAAAAAATACTCTTGGATCGACTGCCGGCAACATCACCAAAGATGTATGTCAGCCATTTTATGACTCGGGGACGCAGTCCCCATGTTGTTGAAAGAAAGGATATCCTGTTGCAAGGGGTTCCAGGGCCCCATTCCCGGGACCCCAAAGCACTTCGATATGGGGCGGCGCTGCCTCACACACCCACATTTCAGTATGCCCTCAGGCTCCCCATCAGCGGGGTTCACACTGTAGATACACTTCCTGCAGTGAGAAGGAAAGTGCCAGGTCCTGCATCTGCACTGAGTGTGCTGGCAGTCAGGGACCTGGATCAGCAATGCAGGAGTTGAATCCCCAGCTACCATTAGTTTAAAAAAAGAAGATGGCTCTGGCCCAAAATAGAAGAATAAAAGAGTTACAACAGCACCATAAGTGTGATCCCCATGCTACAAGGAAAAAAAATTAAAACTAATTTGTGGGTCCCCAGGGTTGGACTGGGGAACTCAGAAATGTAGTTGTGTCCTCACCTCTTCAATATCGAAGTGGCAAGGCTGCATATTTACTGCTCCCTCATGGGACCACCTCTTAATGCCCACTGTGGCTCTGCTTTGTTTTTTAAGCTGTCTTGGTGCTCCAACGAGGGACAGGAGCACCACCAACCATTTACAAAAGTGTTGAGGGGATGCAAGGAGCACAGCAGCCCCCCACGAATGGTAAAGAAATCAAGCATTTTCAATGCAACAGGTCTCACATTTGCTCGAGTTAGAGCTATTAGCGGTGAAAAAAAAAAAAAAAAACCAGCGTGATCGCACTATGTAAATGCAGCGCAATGGCGCTGCGTGGAAAATAAACAGATAAAGTAGCCTGAACCCCAGGCTCAAAACATCGAGCCTCGTAAGTTTCTAGTAGTTTCTAGTAGTTTACCGGTGCTGTGTAGGTGGGCTAACCACCGGAAAAGGCATGATGTATGCATGCCTTTCATAAATGAAAGCAAGCGGATTTTAAAAGACAAGCCCACAAACCAATGTAAGTGACTGATGTGACATGGGTGTGGTTTGAAGTCCAAAGAGAGATTACTGAATGGACTGAGCACTTTGGGCTCGCCCAATGTCTCCTGTGCCATTGTATGCAAGACCCCAGGAGAACCAACCATCATTTTTGAAGCACCAGACCTGTAGCTGTATATTCTTCAGTTGGAGTGAAGGGACCCATTGTGGTGAATCCTAGGGGGGCAGTTTGTGGCCTGAAGAGTGTTAAAGAAAGAATCAAACACATGTTTATGGTTGCTTTGAATACAAATGTTTTATTTTAAACATTATGACAATTATTATTATAATTGGGCATTACCTTGGATACACCAGCCCTAATTTTCTTAGTGTGAACGTGTGTGTGTGCGTGCATATTTGCATGTGTGTGTGTGTGTGTGTGTATATATATATATATATATATACACACACACACACACAATTGTAATCAGAGTGTAAAAGTGACAGAAGTCATTGCATGTTATTCAGAACAGTCAACATTTTCTCTTGCTTCAAATTGTAATTCGTTTATATTGATCTTTTTTTATAATAACCTATCTGTACTCCTTATAAAATGGTTAACTGTGGCGTAGCGAAAACGGTGAATATATCTTAAATGTATAGCTACAATATGTATGTATCTTCTCTAAATACTGCTGTCTTTTAAGTGCATTGTCAACTTTCATCACGATGCCTCTGCCTGCAAAGTACTTAAAAAAGATTTTATTCAATGATTTGCATTTTCTTTTTGAAAATCGTCAAATAGTATAAACCAAAATTATTTTTGAAAGGGTACGCTTTGATCTCCCTTCGTTGTGAATTGAATGTATAGGTAGCTCACCATCAAATGGAATATTTTAAAAGAGGGGTTCCTATTTATGGCTCGTTCTTGCGCTCTGGAATGTATTGCTTGACAGTAAATCACATCTTCATAAAGCTCGCGACAGCTGTTATCCAGTCATTTAGTTTATAGTGGCTCCGAACTCTTTGGTAGCAGTTATTGTGCTTAATGGTCTTTGAACATACACTGAACTAGACCGCGGAAGCGTACGCCCTGCATACAATGCTGAATGTTTTTATCATGTTAACCTGATTTCCATTCCTGCTGATACTCGTTTAAGAGAATAATTTGCTTTATTTTCAGTCCTGGACGTTCGCTTGCCTGCTGTGACAATGAAATCATCATGATGAACCATGTCTACAAAGAACGGTTCCCAAAGGTAAATAATAGAATTACTGGAACTACTTCCCTCAAACAATGAAACTTACATTTAGGCAAGTGTTATATGTGGTGTTTGCGGAGTAAGGATTAAATGGGGAGACGAGATCGATGCTCCGTGTGCAAATAAATAACAATTAGGACATTTGAGCAAAGTGTTCTGAATTCACTGCCTCTGGTTATCCGCACTGGGTGTGAGATTTAAAGGTGACACGATGTCCTATTTAGCAATCATTACTTAATTGTGTTACATAAGTCTGTTAGGGTGGAACCTTGCATTCACAGTGAGAAATGATTACATTTATTCAGAATCCTAACCATATACTTCAGTGTCTAAAGACCTAACCATTTACTTTAGCATGTTTCAGAGATCTTTGTTACATTTGAATATATTCAGACAGTGTGATAGCTGGATGTATGGATATATACATAGATATATTGATGTATTTGTGACTATCAACAGAAAGTCTTGCTAAAAAAGATATCACCAACAAAACATCACTACAAACGACTAAACGTATATAAAACATTATAGAAAGGTTAAAGCAGTCCACAAAAATGTAACCAGATCTTTTCATTTGTACACAAAAAAAGGAGTTTAACCACTAATGTGAGCTTGTCAATACTTACCCTGATAGCCACACTAACTTTACAGTGCGGCTATGGTGAATGTGTTGATGCCCCAAACAAGATAAGATATTTCTGGTGAAAACACTAGAAGCATTTTCTCCCCAAGAAACAAAGTCAGAGCGCAAGGGACAAGCCTCCCTCATGTCCTTAGTTTGATTTTTTTTTTTTTTTTTGGATGTAACATCAGTACGCACAGCTGTAGGCTCCTAAGTGTGCCAGGCATGCCCAGGCATCATCCTGTGCACATTGTGCTCTAGGATTCAAGCTGTACTTCACTGATGAGACCTGGGTGGATCCAAACTGGGCTGCCTTGCTTGTGTTCCAATCTGAAGGGGACCTGGCCTGGCAGTCCAGGCTGGTCATTTCCCATTGCTGCAGGACCAAGATAGATTTGCATAGTAGATGAAAAACTATGGTATGGAATACAACCCAGAGCAATCACGAGTAGCTGAGAATAATTCAAATATTCCTTCCATCACCATGTTGTTTTTGCAGTACTTGCCCCACCTGGGGATCACATCATAAGATTTACCCCCAATCTTACCCCTTTGGTTAGATCCTTTATTTCTTTTTATTTTTTGGGAGGGGCAGCACTCTTGACATGGGCCATTGCCACCACCGCCAAGGTCAATACAGGCCTTTGCCCTTGTGAGGGACAGGTTGAGGGCTAAGCCTTAAAGGGTAGAAAGTCCCTTAAAGCAGGGATTTTCTCACTACATGAAGTAAAAGGGGTGGGGGCAGCCCACCCTGGCATCGGACCATACCCCCTAAACCAGAAGAGGCTTACAGACTTTCATACTCTCCCAAGGAGCAGATAGGGGTGTTTGCCTCCAGTCTGCCCGCTTGGAAGACTAAAAAGCTCACTAGACATGAGGGAATTCATTTCCCCTGGGGGCGAGAGGGCAGCCACAAGGGAAAGGCCCAGTGCCCTTCCTCACTGAGGGTAATTCAGTCTTTCTTCCCATTTGTGGGCAGCTTGTGGATTTGCCCCCAATCTCACTTATGGGGGGGTTTGAAAGCCCACTATGCAGTGCAAGAATCCACAAAATCCCTTCCAAACAGCATTCCCACCCTATTCCTGCTAAAAAAGTGGCACTCTGCTTCTGTGGTTAAGCTTAGCACCTTGATAGTAACAGTTCAAACCAAGGACGATGCAAATTTCACATGGTCCCTGATTTAATCCTTTGCTGTCTCAGATAGTAGACCCAGCCACAGAAGTGGAGTATTGTTTTATCAGGAGGGGACCAGCCAAATAATATTCAGAGAGCACTGCTAGTCCCTGGATTCAAGTTGAGAACAGGAAACATGTCCTTATCTACCTATGGGTCAACTCTAATGGACATTGAATTCTTGTCCCACATCAATGGGTTTGTTATTTCATAGAGTTCCATGCTGGTTGAGTATCGGCTTCTGGATGTGCACTGGGCTCACTCTGTACCCGAATATCTATCTATCTTATCTATCTATGACCACATTTCCACAGGGGAAGTATTTTTTTGTTTTGCTAATAACTTTGGCACAGTTTGTCGAAATGTCACCAAACAAGTCTCATCCACCTCATCTTCTTTCTGGAAGGTTTTGGGGTGATCTTCCAAGCAGGGGCATAGAAAAAAATCACACATTAGACACAGCTGCATTCACAACAGCTGCACAAAATAGCACCAAATTTGGCAGAAAGTTAGATCTTGGTCCAGAAAAAGTGCTTTTAGTTATTTGCTCTAAATCAATTCAGTAGTTTTTGAGAAATTATGGTTAAAGAATTATGTATACGATGATCTGTACGATGATCTGTACAATGATCTGTGCTGTGATTGGTTGACACCAACTAACTGCGATCATCCGTGAAGCCAACTGCGTGTTGGGATTATATAGCCTCAACTATTTTAGGACTCAGGGACTCGGTCCCCGCGTCCTAGAAAATAAAACTAATTAAGGGAGCAGGGTAAAGGTATCCTGACCCCTAGTGCCTTGCAAGGGTACAGAGGAAATCCAAATTTTAATATTTGTTTTGCCATTTTGGTGATACATATATCTACTGCGATGCCCCGTGCAGCCCCGTGGAGAATCGCAGTGGATCTGGGGGACCACAAAAAAGAACAGGTGTTGGGCACACGGTGGGGTTGGGTGGAGAGACTGGCCGTAGTCCAGCCCCATGCCACACACGACCGGGAGTTGAGCACTTGCCAAGGGGGCTGTACACACGACTTTAGACATCTTACTTTGTTAAAAAATAAAACTGTAATCCACTGTAAAAACAAAAATTGTGAAAGTGACATTACAGTTAGGAATTGTAATAATAACGCTTTTACATTAAGAAAACCTTAGAGATTCACTGAAAAACCAAAGTTTAAAGGAGCGTTATAGTTAGGTGAAATATCAGTTACAACCTACCGTTTTAAAATTTAACTAAACCACCGAAATTCACCATTTACAGTTATTTAAAATATTATAACTTATACCTCTAAACAACTATTTTGTATTTAATTATGTTTACATTTTAAACATAATACACTTTTTAAATTGTAAATGATTGGTGGAATGAAAGTGATGAAGCCACCAATATTATCGACAGAAACAATGATATGTTTAGATGGTCATGCCATCACATGACTAGAATGAAAATGCATGTTACCTATTTGGTAGTGCTTCTTGTTGATGAAATATGTGCCTAAACGATTAGAAATCTGTCAGTGTTTGGGAGGCACAGAGCATCGCTGGGGGTACCATGTATGCATTATCTAAAGGAATGCGACAGCTACATATGAGCAACTCAAACCTTCCGAAGACCAATGCGCCTTCTATACCCTGTAGATTACACCTCTTTGAAGAATAGTAAATTGAGTCAGGAAAAATACACGACAATATATGTTGGCGAGTTACCGATTCCAGACATAACAGGTTTGCATACCAAACTGATTCTTACTCATTTTGGAGATGCTAAATATTGCTTTGCAGGAACAAAAATGAGGGTCCTTTGACTTCATGCCAGGACACACCTTGTTGCCAATTATAGGCTTTCATTTGATAAATCAGTAAAGTTAAGTTTCATGAAAAAAGGTTTGGTAAATAATCTGTTACCCATGCACTAAGAATAAGGTGTTCCAGATAACATCTTTGTAATTGAATCAATATTTATGGATGGATAAATATAAAGAAAAGTATTTTTGTTAATTTTTTACCAATATATCTGTTATTATGTATGTTAATTGTTTTTGTCCCTGTTTAAATAGGCTACGGCTCAGATGGAAGAGCGACTTCAGGAGATTATCACAAACTACTCTCCTGACAACGTTCTTCCCTTGGCAGATGGAGTACTCGGTTTTACCCATCATCAGATCATTGAACTGGCGCGAGATTCGTTGGATAAATCCCACCAGGGACTCATCACATCACGATATTTCCTTGAATTGCAGCAGAAGCTGGAAAAGTTGTTACAGGAGGTACGACCCACCTTCATGAAAAGATGATTGCTTTCAGCTTATTGTTCCTGACATACTTTGGAAATGAGTTTGTGATGTTGGACATTTTCCTTGTCCATTTAAATGTGATGTGATGGGGACAAAATAGTGAGCATTAACCCTCTGAGACACACACTGTTAACTTATTCTGTGTGTCAGTGTTTGATAAACATGGTTTCACCAACAGAGTAAACGATCTCCTGGCATCCTCTATCGTGGAGGTTGGTGAGATGTGCCACTTCACACTAATCAGAGGTTGATTTGAGGAGATGAATTGTCTTATCAGGCTTTGCACTTGCTACCATGCTATCATCCAGTTTCAGGAACTAAACATACAACTAAATGTCAATTAACGCCTTGATAAACACACTCCCGTTTTCATGTAGTTATATCAGTAAAGATGAGCGTGCTAAATGAGAAACGTGTTGCATTTTAATGTCAAGACTTTTGTGTTATGTCTTACAAACATAATCAGCCTAAATTCGAAAAATGTAGTAATTTATAACATTTTACTTGTATTGAGACAGTATAAACCCTCATCCTGGGAGGATCTACAGGCATTTCCAGCCTCAAAATCTATTTACCTCAAGGGAGTGTCATATTGTCTGGTGGTTTTCCCTCATATGAACTTTAGGGTGAAGAAATGGAAAGTGGGTTGCCTCTGATCAGAGGGGCCGGGGGGACATCAATTGGAAAGGCAGTGAGCATTCACAAATAGATATTAACAATCCTCCATGGTGTTCAGCACCCAATTTCCACACTTGCATGTTGTGCCAAAAATAACTAGAGTAAATTGTTTCTGAAAAGTACTTATTGTCTTCCAGAATGTAGTGGAAGAGGAGTATCCTTTTGGCAAAATGTTTTGGGAGAGAAAGATCAGAATACACAGTCTTAAAGTAAATTGCTGCCATGATGACAATTCCTGTGGATTGTCTGTCCGGCCCAGGAGGAGTGGTCGTAAAGATCCATGATTTATGAAAAAAAACTAAGAAAAAAGGAAATGCAGTTTCTGAAATGCCCTTCCTTAGAGGCTATTCACTCTATATTGCTCTTGGATTTTTTATTTTTTTTGCTAACTCCCTGACGTTGTGGTACTAATAGTACCGTCTCATTTGCACTACAGGAACTATCCAGGTGCTCCAGCTTCATAATATTACTTATAGTGTTGAGAGTCGAGAGGTGTGAATTCATAATTGTTTTATAGCAGCTGGAAAGATTATGAAGTGACTATACGTTTAAGGACCCCAGATTTTTGCCTTCAGTGCAGCCCAGTTCTGATCTCCATTAAGGATTGTATACCTCTCAGCACTGATGAGTTTATATTAAATGTATTTTTTAAATGATTCAACCCTTCCCTCATGAACGTACTGTAATATTCACATTCCCGAATGCCTGGAAACATGTTGCCATCATGCATCTGGTCATTAAACCATCGCCTGACCCAGCCACGCTTTTCAACTACGGACCTTTCTCCCTCCTTCCATACCCGGCAAACATCTAAGGGAAACTAATCAACTGACACTTTACTGACTACCTTAGCAACCACTTGCTCCTCAATGACACGCAGGGCAAATTCAGGCCCAACCAAAGTACAGAAATAGCACTCATCACTGCCACAGATGACATCCGCATGATTAATGACAGAGGAGACGCAGCACCCTCCTTCTCCTGCACCACTTTGTAGCATTTGACAAGTTCACACACCCCATCCTCATCAGGTGTCTGCATGAGACATGAGACTAGTATCCAAGGACCCGCTCTCTGCTGGATCCACTCCCTCTTAATGGAAGGCAGGCAAGCTGTTAGCCTGGCACCTTGCACCCTGGAAACCCATAAACTCAACATCGTCTGCACACACATCATCAACATTCTCTCCTACTCAGCCGACATGCAGCTCATAGTCTCCCTCTCAGATAAGACCCCCAACACAAGAAACAATTTCATCGCCTACTTGACTGAAGTCACTAACTGCATGAAAGCTAACTGTGTCAGGCTCAACTTTGCAAAGTGCACCTCTCTGTGTGATTCCAAACAGTGGATGGCCGAGCTCAAACTCACACCCATCCCCAGAACCCATGCCTGGAATCTTGGAATCATCAACAGCAAGCGGGACATGACTGCATCAATCAACACCGTCACTGCTTCCACACCAGGAAGATGCTGAGGAAGATCTTCAAATGGCTCCCAAGCAACACAAGAAAGACGGTCACTGATGCCCTGGTCAGTAGGAGGTTGGACTATGGGAACACCCTCTACTCTGGGATAACAAAGCAACTTATGAGAAGGCTACAAACCTTCCAGTACTCAGCTGCTAGACTCATGCTCAACCTCTCACACAGAACTTGCATATCACCACACCTCAGGGACCTACACTGGCTCCAGACACACAATCACTCTCAACTCACACACCCATTTAAGGCACTACACAACTCAGGCTTCACCTATGTGAAAAGTTGCATTTCCTTCCACCAACCATCTAGACTCCTCCACTCTAGCAGACTCTTAATGAATCAATCAGGTGGATTTATATAGCTCAGCTAGTCACCGGCGAGGGTATCCAGACACGTGAGGGTCATGATGGTTCAGATAACTTTCAAACAGCCAGGTCCTGAGTGCTCTCCAGAATTCCAGTAAAGAGGCAGAGGTCCATAGCTGCCGAGTTAGGTTGTTTCAGGTTTTTGCGATGAAGTAGGAGAAGGAGCGTCCTCCACTGTTGCTTCCTGTGGATGTGGGGGGTGCGGGCGAGGGAGGTAGAGTGTAGTTGTCTGTTAGGGTGGTGGAAGTTCAGCTGATGGTTGATGTAGGCTTGTCCTCAGTTGTGCAGTACTTTGTAGGCATGGATCATCAGCTTGAATTGGCATCTCTTCTGTATGGCGAGCCAGTGGCGTTTCCTGAGGTGGGGGTGATGTGAGTCCATCTGGAGTGTTTGTGGATAAGTCTGGCAGCGGAGTTCTGTATGGTCTGGATTCTGCAGAAGGTGTATGATGATCCCTGCATAGAGTGTGCTGCCGTAGTCTAATTGGCTGGTAATTAGGGTCTCAGTGATTGTACGTCTGATGTTCAAAGGGAGCCATTTGAAGAATTTTTGTAACATGCGGTCTGTGCAAAAGCAGGTGGAGACGATTTTGTGATCTGGGACTTCATGGTCAGTTTGCTGTCCAGGATTATGCCAAGATTTCTGGAGTGGTCGGTACGTTTGGGTGACAGTCCCAGTTCCAAGGGCCACCAGGAGATGTTCCAAGGGTATGTATTGTTGCCAAAGATTAGCACTTCCATTTTATTCGTGTTGAGCTTCAGGCAGTTGTCCTTCATCCAATTGACAACGCCCGTCATGCATCTGTGGAAGTTGATTATTGTGCTGTTGGGATCTTCTGAGAGTGACAGGATGAGCTGGGTGTCCTCTACAAAGAATATGCTGTTTAGTCCGTGGGATCTGACCATGTTGGCCAAGGGCGTCATGTAGGTGTTGACGAGGATGGGGCTGAGCGAGGCTTCTTAGGGGAAATTGCAGATGATCTCCTTGAGTTGAGAGGTGACTGGAGCTAAGACAGAGCTTCTGCGTTCTTCTGGTGAGGAAGGAGGTGATCCACTTGAGGGTGTTTCCTTGGAAACCAATGTGATGCAGTCTTGGCCCAGAAACTATTACATTTTTCACATCGAAGGCTGTCCCTGAGGAAAAAAACATCTTTGTAAATTTTCATTTTATACCTAAGACCCCTCCTAAACATCAGGAGCAATATTTCCTTAAGAGAATGCAGGAGTTGCAGACTATAAGACATGTATCAACACATGTTTCTTCATATGTCTGTTTAATGAAAACATACTTAAAAGGTTTACATATGTTTTGAAAATAATTACATAGACGGGTAATTGAAGCATATTAATCTTTTTTAAAGGTTTAGATTAGAATTTTGCCGGAGTAACACTATGCCTCTTATTATGGATTTAATTTGTTCTGTTGCTATGATGCCATTGACCTTTATGAGAATGTCTGTTCTATTCTGTGAGTTTTTGCAAAGCACATAGCCACTCAAAGGCCTCCCAGCTCTAGAACAGAGTCCAGGTAAGGGAAGCTTACCTAGGTGCTAAAACAAATAGAGCCACGTTTTCACAGCATTACGAAAGGACAGTTCATTGGTCAATTTGTTCAGTTTGTGAAAGAACTCTATCCAAAGGCGAGAGCCAAAGAGTGGTAGGGGACTGTTACTGAATAGTTTTAATGATTAAAATGATGGTTGTTATGCCATCTAAGAAAACAGAACATTTTAGTACTATTTATTAAGACTTTGAAATTCAGGACATTTTATAATATAGAAAACTTCTACAACTCCGGGGATGGTATGCAAGTGAGGACTGTGGAAGAGGGGTTGTTTAGAGCTGTGATCATCCTTTCTGTAATTTCCAGGCAGCATCGCAAAGTGCCCCGTCCATATATAACCCAACATAATCAACGGCATTGTTCTAATCCAGTGGACCAGTGTTTGAGATTCACACTGCACTTCTCATGGAACCAGTCCCCTTTCTCCTTTACATATAAATGAGGATGGAATTTAGAGGGATTGTTCTTGATTTTTCAACTTCGATTACCTGACCAAGAAGACACAGTAGGTTCCATGTCTGATCCAGAATTGAGGCATATCTATTGGACCTCTAGGTCCAATAGACCAGAGCAGAACTGTAACTCACACATAATGCAGACTCTAAGCCGTGATTTTGGTCTCCAGATGGTAAACCTTTCAGAAAGTCTCCTCTGCATAGTCAGTAAATCTGTGTGCTGGAAAGTAGATGGTACAAGTCAAGTCGAAGACAATTCTGCCTGCTACTGTGCAGGTTTTCCCACCAGGCGATGGTAGTTGCCAAATGTATGGGCAATTTTGGACAACTCTTAGAATTCAAACTCTACATTACGTTACGTGTGTCAGTGAAGAAACTTCATCAATTCTACATTGCTGTTATAATATTAGAGATGTCCTGCGATAATAGGCATCTAATTTGCCATATTTTCTTTGAAAACCAAGAACCTGCTGTAGATTTTCCAGCCTGGAAATCTAAATATCCGCAGGTTTCTATGGACATGTTCTTTTCTTTCAATGTATATGCTATTCCTATTTGTTTTTTTGTAGCAAATATTCTTACTTCATTCAAGGCCAAAATCCGGGTTGGCACCATGCTGAGCTATGGAATTATTACTGAAGGTGTTTTCAAGGTTCCTCTAAGACCTCATGATATTATTGTGAGAATGTGAGAAAACCATCTCTTCCATCGTGCTTCCCCAAATTTTCTGATTATGGTGGGGTCGGTATACCTTAAGTTTTACCTCTTGGAAGTTTTAGCCTGCCGAGAAACCGCTATTCACAACACCCCGAGAGCAGGTTTCGCTAGTTAGTTGGCAACGTTTTCAATATATGACAGCAATGGAGTGCTCACACTCTGCAAAGCCTTACCAAATATGAAATTCCATGTGTGAGTCTCCACTAAAACCTTTATTACAGACATCTGGAGAAAACCCACAATTACGGGCATAGGAGTGTCCTAGGTCATGACTGTCTTGAATTGGAAACTGAATGCAGTATTGCAATAAAGATGCTGAATGGAACACTCTGCACATCAGTTTTCATTCTGCGTTTTATAAATACGGGCCAGCTGTTTAAGATTTTCATATAAAATGACAATTGTGGCACACTTACATTTGAAAATGGTAACATGAGCTTAAGTACTGAGTCAGTCCTTGCGGGCAGCTTGTAGTTGCTGGGGATGGTGATGTCCGGTCCAGAGGTTGTGTGTGTTCATGTCTCGGTGAGGAAGGCGTGTCCGGGTGGGGGGCATCTGTCAGGTGACAAAGCTCCACGGCCTGCTTGTGCAGGGAGCAGAGAGTGAGGAGAATGCACTTGAGGTGGTCTGGAGATAGTTTTGGCCGTTCCTGCCACTGGGAGGTCTGGCGTTTGGCATGCGGAGAAGGTGAGGTGGCAATGGCGGCAAGAGAAAGGTCCGAGGATGTGCCTATGGGAAGCGTAGTAACACTAATACAAATACTGGTATAGAGTAGGGAAAAATACAAATGTGTTATACATCACAGTGAAGATATTAATTGGTCACTGGAAAATTTTGAAATGTATTCTTGTCTTACTTTGTCCCGCTGTTCCTCTTAAGGAACAACACATATAATATACAATTTTGACACAATACACAACAATAAAACACATATGTACATCACATCACAGTGATATATACCCAATCATACATCACAATTTTCCAAGACCAGATACTTAGTGCCCTGAATGTTGCACTCAAACTTCCACCGCTTTCCACAACTGTGGGCTGCTGAACACCATCTCCAAAAGCAGTCCTCTCTGTGTGGTAGTAGAGATAAATACTGTCACTGATTGATAATTGTTCATGCTGATTAAGTGGGGTGTAATACTATATTATAGTCTCTTAGCTCTTAGTTCATAAATTCGTAATAATCCTCAAATTGTTGGTCCGACAGTGAGAAAAGTGAAAATGACAGAATACAGACACTCCAAGTTCCCCACAGCATGATGCAGGTGTCTCAAAGGCTTCGCGAGTGATTTTCTAAGCCAGGAGTGAATATTAAGCTCTCATATAACTTTTACAGAGCTTATGTTGGGATACGAGTTAGTAACAATGCCTTCTCGTACCATAAAAGAAAGGCGCTTTTAAAGGAATTTGGAGTGTCTCTCTCATAAAAATAAGATCGGGTCAGTGCTCATAACTACAAAAAAGATACTTCTTCCTATGTCCTGATGAGGCCCATAAATGGAGGGTCGAATCCCGTCAACAAAACAATGTGAGGAGTTTTACGAATTCATGAACTAAAAGACGATAATATAGGATCATACCGCACTTATTCAGCACGAATAATTATCAATTAGTGACGATATTTATCACTGCTACCTCATATAGATGACTGCTTTTGGAAAAGGTGTTCGGCAGCCCACAGTTGTGGATAGCATTGGAAGTTTTGAATGCAACATTTGGTGCACTAAGTACTTGGTCTTGGAAAATTGTGATGTATAATCGGGTATATGTCTCTGTGATGTATATATGTGTTTAGTGTTGTGTATTCTGTCAAAATTGTATGTTATGGGTTTTGTTCCTTAAGAGGAGGAGTGGGACAGAGAATACATTTGTTTATATAAAGCATTAGTGCCAGAAATATTACATTTTTCCAATGACCAATTGATGTCTTCACAGTGATGTATAACACATTTGTATTTTTCCCTACTCTATACCAGTATTTGTATTAGTGTTGTTAGATAGCCCAGGTATAGTGGGGTTAGAAGGGCTTTCCTCCACGGTTATGCATATGGGGGAAGTGTGGTGGCAGGTGAACCAACATCCAAGGTTCCGTGCGTGGAAGGTTCTGGCATCGTATCAGTGGATGGTGCGAGATCCAGGGTCTGTGGTGCTGGGAAAGGTCATGGCACAGACAGGCTTGCCTTTGGCATGCCTTCGACGCACCATCAGTGCGAGTGCACAGCAACCACCCTTAAAAAGAGGGGGAGCGATTGGTCAGCTGAGAGGCGGGAGGGCTGGAAGCACCATGAGGGCAGGGCCAGAGCAGCGGCAGGGAGCAGGGAAGTGGTACAGGAAAGCACGCTAACAGAAAAAGCACACAGTGAGAAAAGTGAAAACAACAGAATACAGAAATAATAGTTAAAAGAGAAAAGGTAGACATACCTAACATACATAGATGGCCACTAGGCCACCAGGGATGAGGTGCAGGTGAGTGTCTGTGGATGGAGGCGGCCCTCGAACACAGAGCCGGGAGGCTCTGTCAGGAGACAGTGGCAGCAGCAGTGGCCACGCAGGTGGGAGCGACGGACGCTGGCCAGAAATGGTCAAGCCCCACTCAATCCAATTCACCCCACACCATTCCAACCAGTCCAATCCATCTCACTCAAATCCACACCAATCCACCCCAAGTCTACCCTACTCCAATCCAGCCTAATCCAGTCAAATCCACCTCACATCACCCCAATCTACTCCACCCACTCCAATCCACCTCAGTCCAGTACACCTCGCACTATTCAATCCACCCCACTCCAGCTCACCCCAGTCCATTCCACTCCAATCCACCATACTCCAGTCTTCCCCACTTCAATCCAATCCGCCCCACTCCAATACACGCACTCCAGTCAAACCCACCCCATTCCAACCCAACACACTGCATTCCAATCCAACCCACCTCACTCCAATCCAACCCACCCCACCCCACTCCAATCCACCGCACTCCAGTCCACCAACCCCAATCCAATTTAATCCAAGCCCTATCCAATCCACCCACTCCAGTCCATTCCAATCTAATCTGCCCCACTCAATCCAATCTACCCCACAACAATCCAACCCTCCCACACCAATCCAATCCACCCTACATAATCCACTCAAATCCACACCAAACCATTTTACTCCCCAGTCTACCCACTCCAATCCAGCACGATCCAATCCAGGCTAAACCAATCTATCCCACTCAAATCAAATCCACCTCACCCCAATGCACTCTGCTCCACTCCAAACCCACCCCATTCCAACCCAAACACACTTCATTCCAATCCAACCCATCTCACTCCAAGCCAACACACCTCACTCCAATCCAATCCACCCCACTCCAGTTCACTAACCCTAATCCAGTTTAATCCAAGCCCTACCCAATCCACCCACTCCAATCGAATCCATTCCAATCTAATATGCCCCACTCGATCAACTCCAAACCATCTTAATCCCCAGTCTACCCACTCCAATCCAGCACAGTCCAATCCAGGCCAAACAAATCTATCCCACTCAAATCCACCTCACCCCAATGCACTCCACTCGACCCACTCCAATCCACCGCAATACACCCCTACCCAAACCAATCTACCCCACCCCAAAACCAAACCACCTCACACCAGTCCACCTCAGAACAATCCAACCCACCCACCCCACTCCAAACCACCCCAAACCACTGCAGCCCTGTCTGCCATACTCCAGTCAACCCCACCCCACTCCAGCCTAATCCACCCTACTTCAATCCACACATTCCAGTCCAATCCACCCCATTCCAACCCAACCTACTTCATTTCAATCCAAACTACTCCACTCCAATCCAATCCATCCCACTCCAATCCATTCACCCAACCCCTATCCAATCAAATCCAAGTCCTCTCCAATCCAGTCCACACACTTCAATCCAATATAATCTACCCCACTCCAATCCAATCCACCCACTCCAATCCACCCACCACAACCCAATTAACCCCACTCCAGTCCAAACCAATCCAATACACCCACCCCAACCCACTCCAATTTAATCCAGCCCACCAATACAATCACCATTCAAATCAAATCCACCCCACTCATTTCCAATCCAACATTCACCCCACTCCAAACAATCACATTCCAACTCACCACACCAGTCCAATCCACTCCACTTAAATCCTGTGCAATCTGCAACAGTCCTTCCTATCCCACTTCAATACTCTAGTCTCGTCTCTATCCAATCCAAACCATCCAATCAAATCCATCCACCCCAGATCTACCACACTCAAAATCCAGGTCACTCTAAACACCCACCCCACTCCAGTCCATTCTACCTCACCCCATTTCTCCCACCACAATCCATTCCACCGGACTCCAATCCACCCCACCCCAATCCTCCCCACCCAAGTCCTGTCCACCCCATCCCACTCCAATCCAACCAATCCACCACCCTGCAGCCCATTCCAATCAAACCCACTTCATCCAAAACATCCCACTTGAGTCCAATGCACCCCACTTCAATCCAGTCCACCCCACTGCACTCCAATCCATCACAATCCACCCAACTCCAATCCAGTCCACACCACTCCTACCCAATCTAGCCTAATCCAATCTGCCCCAATCTATTCCCTCCACTCCAAATCTGCCTACTCCATCCCACTCTAGAAATCCACCCCACCTCAATTCAGTTCACCCCAAAACAATCAACCCCACCCCAATCCAGTGTAATCCAAGCCTTCTCTAATCCACCCACTCCAATCCATCCCATTCCAATACAATCTACCCCACTTTAGTGCAATCCACTTTTCTCCAATCTAATCCACCCCACTGAATCCAATCTACCCTACACACTCCACACACCACCCAGCCTACCCCAAACCAATACAATCCATCCTACTCCAATCCACCCACTCAATCCAATCCACTGCACCTCACCCCTCCACCCACTCAAATAAAATGTTCCCATTCCAATCTAAACAACCCCATTCCAATCCACCTCACTCTACCAAATCCAATCCACACCTCTCCACTCCCTCAGTCCAGTCCTATCCACCCCACCCCACTCCAGTCCAGTCCAATCTACCACAATCTACTCCACCTTAATTCACCCCACCCTACCCCAATCCAATCCACTCTAACCTACACCTCTCCAATACAGTCCACAACACCACACTCCAGTCCAGTCCGCCCTATTCAGTTCAGCCCATCACAATTCCCTCCTCCTCACCACATTCCAATCCACTCCAGTACAGTCCACCCCACTCCAATTCACCCCACTCCACCTCACTCCAATCCAACCCACCCTATCCAAATCCACCCCACCCCACTCTATTCCAATCCATTCAAATCTACCCCAATCCATCCCACTCTTCTCCATTCCAGCCACTCCACTCAATCTACCCCACTCCAATACATCCCACTCTTCTCCAATCCACCCCACCCCACTATGTGCATCCACTCCAACTAATTCCACCTTATTCTACCTACTGCACCCCTCTCTACCCCACTCTGACACTGCACTCTACAACACTCTTTACCACTGAACTCTACTCCCCTCTACTCCACAACATACTATTCCCCCTACTCCACTCTACAACACTCCATGCCACCAACGTATAGCCATGCTGAACAGAAGCCACACTGATGTACAACATGTCTAAAACACACTGCCATAGCCAATAGCTCTTGCATATATGAGACCTACTGGTTACACCAGTGCTTGTTGAATTGTGCCATTGGATAGCGAGAGAAGAATCCAGAAATTATGGAACAGATTTTTCCTGTGGCACAGGGTAGAATACCCACTCAAAGCAGGCAGCCAGCACTTATCCTAAAGAAGTTGAGATGAAAAGAAAGTGGTCTTTAAAAGGATTAGCTTTAAATCTAAGAAAGCATACACCTGAGGCACTGAGCTGAGCATTCACTGCCAATAGACAAAATATCATATTGTTAAACCTAGCATCCTTGACATGGCTTTCCCTTAACTTTTTGCCTTCAGACCTCCTGTTTCTGATATCATTAGAACTCTGCACACTTTACCCTGCTAACCAGTGCTTAAGTGCTTGTCCTTTCCCCTTAAAACATATTGAATTGCCTTATACCCACTTAGAAAATTTAATGTATTTGTAAGTGCTTAGTAAAGTGGTGCTACCTCTGCCCAGGACTATAAATTTAATGTTAATAATGGGCCAGCAGCACTGTTTGTGCCACCCTCTTATGTAGCTCTTTAAACATCAGGCTTCTCAATGCAGCCTTTGTGTGTGCAGTTGTAAACTGCCATTTTGACCTGGCAAAGTAAACATTTTGTCAGGCCCAACCTTGCTTTTTAATATATATATATAGGACCCTCTAGAGTAGACCCTGGACAGCCCAGAGGGCATGGTGCAATGTATTTAAAAAGTGGAACATATGTTTTTAGGTTTTCCATGTCCTGGTAGTGAAAAACTCCTGAATGTGTTTTTCAGTACTGCAAGGTCTACCTCTCAAATAGGATAACATTGGAGTTACCTTATTATTATATTTTATAAGTGTCATTTCCAATTAGGAACAGGTAGCCCCTTCATGATTGATATCTCTGGAATCACTATTCAAAATCGTAACTTATGGTGAAGTTGGATTTTAAATTACAATTCTGAAAATGTCACAGAAAATTAGCATTTGCTTGCCTTAGCCATTTGATGTCATGTAATATTAAATTTTGGAGAAAAATGCCCAGTCAGTTGGATGGCTTTTCTTCCTCAGCACATTGGAGACCCTTTGGCTGAAGTGTAAAGGATACCATTAGTGACTTTTGCAATGCTCTGACCTTGGTGACTACTCATACTTTAATTCAAAATCATAAACAAATTTGTTGGAGGTGAAGATTTTAGCCCCTTCAGTCTGAAGGTTGCAAATGGCCACTCTTTAACTCTGCATTTATCGATAGGTTGATTTTTCATCATATTTCATAATGTGTGTAATGTAGTGTATGTCAAAGACGGGGAATTTCTCTAGTATTTCCTCTTGTGGTGAAAATTGCAAATGACCTAATGGTAATCATTATAATAGTAATTATTATCAGATTCCCACCCACAAGTGTTCATTTCGAGTATGTCTTTTTGAGCGCATCATCCGTATACTGAACCAAATTATGTTAATAAGAGAGTGGGTGTTCCCTGTCTTCTGAAAAAGAATTGGTCCTCATTTATTAAGGACTGTATTAAGTAGTAGAGTTTTGTGTCATGAACATCACATACGCGTTCTATCTGTGATTACCCATCTCACTGTCCTCCTAACAAAGTAGACACTGATGATTGCGTAAACCTTTTTTCTGCATTAGTTTAAAAATGCCTGTTTTTTACTGTTGGCAGAATGTTCCTTTATAGTCACAGGTTATTCTGTACTTTCATTTTTTTCCAGTTGCAGATGTAAAATGTACCATCAAATGTGTTCCATTGTTGTTTTAAAATGTTCCATATTTTATTTTATATGATTTTCAGATGTAGGTGATTATTGAACTTAACTTGCAAAAAAAAAAAATGCTATTCTTCAAATCTCTAGTTTTTTTTTTTTTCCTCTTACAATAGTTCATACAGGGTTTGCTTAGTTTTTAGGTCGAGCATTCGAGACCTTTTGTATATACTTTAGTATATACTTCTTTTTTGTCTCTCTGCTTTTTCATTTGTTCTGTTTTAGTGTCCTTAAAAAAATCTTTGCTTGCTAGTTGGTCAGTCCTTCGTTTTGTCTTTTTCCTCTCCGAAAGAGTAGTGCCCCAGTACTTGAACTCTTCCACTTGTCCCCTTGTACCATGTGTTTAGGGACTACATTTTACCTTTCTCTTAGGCCTTTTACCAGAGTGCTAGATGTTTTCAGTCCCTCTGAGGTCTGTTTCTGTAAGCAGTGCCGTAAATCATGTTCTTATCTCATTACGTTTGCTGTGCATTCAAAGAAAGTAGTGCCAATGCGCCAATAAACCTGAGCTTTTCATCAGTGTATTTCTTTAATTATAACACAAATGTTAAAAGGCTGTTTTCCGAGGGTGCCTCTTTCGGCCCCTTCAGTCCCCCGTTTTCAAGCACGGAGCCGCCCCTGCTACTCAGTCAAGTACCATGCGCACTGCCTCCCGGTACATGCAGTTCCTTGTGTGTTTTGCCGCTCCAACTCTGAATAAAACCAGTTACTGTGAAACTGAAAAAGTTATCTGATTGAAAGGGAGATAGCCTGCCCGAGACGGGGCATTCTGTTTGAAACCTGACAGGGACCTCTAACACCTGTGTACTGAAGGCAAACTACTCGTTTCCTCTGTGTACACCACCATCTTATTCCAAGCCAGCCACGTTCCATTCTGGAGAAAGACACGTAAGAGTAGCTCACCCTTGGGAGCCGCAGACGACCGCATTGTCTAGGAGGAGGCAGGGTAATCAGTTCATCACACAGAGAAGAGTTCCACTGCTTCAGTTTACTATGGTTCTACCACAGAGAAAATCAATAGTGCTTTCCTATGCAGGCTGTTGCTGCCAAAGTCTTTGTTTTTAAGGGAATTAGTGATTTTCTGCCAAACTATGGTATGCTCTGCCAGTGGCTCTGGCAGCCGTCGGAATGTGGTGAAACGGAGCTGGACAGTCCAGAATAAGAAACTTAAAACCATTTGAGTTTAAGTGGGATGCAACGTAGGGGAGAAGTTTCTTTCAAATGGGCACGGCCTGTGTAATTAGGGATGTGGTTTATACATGAAAACTTATAGCTGCTAAGCCTTCAGTTTGCATTTGTGTGATGTTTACTGGTTTTCAGTGCATTTATGATTGTCATTTCACTGCCTTATGTGTGACACTTTGAGTGGCAGTTTGTAGCGATCTCAAGAAAGCACTTCTTTTCATGTAATAACATAAGTATAAGGAAGGGTCCATTTTTTAGAAAACATGAGCTCGAATCTGCTTTAACCAGATGTAATGCTCCTGATGGTTTGTGGTCAAGACCATGATCGATAATTATTGAAACCCTTACAAAATAAACACGCACATCGTCATAAGTGACTTACTGCAGTAACGCACTCAACATTTGCGGATGTGAACCATTCCACTTTTACTTTTAACCCCTTAGTTGCCAACCCTCCCCCCCCACCAAGTGCTGAGACCTTTTTTGGCCATTTGGGGTAGTTTGCCCTTAGGCCCCAATAACGTTTTGTCCATATAAGCTACCCACACCAAATTTGCTTCCTTTTTTCCCCAACATCCTGGGGATTCTAAAGGTACCAGGGTTTGTGAGTTCCCCTGGGGGAGACAGAGAAATTGTCCAAAATACAGCTAAAATTAGTAACAGTTGAAATACAAAAATATTGAAATTGAGTTGAAAAAACAGCCCTTTCTGAATATGATTTCTTTAGTAACGTTTTGCAACTATGATAGATTCTTTAAATGATATATACCGTTATGTTTGATGGACCCTCCTGGCTGTGGGGATATATAGATCTTGTAGGTTCATCAAGAACCCAAGCTACTCAGAGGCAGTAAATGAGCTGCACCTTGCAATTGGGTTTTCATTGTATACTGGGTATACAGCAATTCATTTGGCAAAAATATAAAGAGTGAAAAATAGGTATCAAGGAAATCTATGTTTCCAAAATGGGCACAAGATAAGGAGTTTAGAAACAGTGGTTATTTGTACATCTCTGAATTTGGGGGTCCCCATACTAGCATGTGAATTACAGGGCATTTCTCAAAATGACTTCTTTCTTACACACTGCCTTACATTTGGAAGGCAAAAATGTAGAGAAAGACAATTGGCAATAACACGTTTGTCTATTCTGTTTTCCCTCAAGTATCCCAGTAAAAATGGTACCTCACTTGTGTGGTAGGCCTAGTGCCTATGACAATAAACGCCCCAAAACGAAACATGTACATATCACAATTTTGTTTTTAAATTATATGTTTTTTGCAAAGTGCCTAGTTGTGTATTTTGGACTGTAGCTCAGCTAGCACATAGGGAAACCTACCAAACTAATGCATTTATGGAAAGTAGACACATAGGGGAATCCAGGATGGGGGTGACTTGTGGGGCTCTCACAGGGTTCTGTCACCCAGAATCCTTTGCAAACCTCAGAATTGGGCTAAAAAAAACACTTTTTTCTTACATTTCGTGCTGCAAAGTTCTGGAATCTGAGGGGAGTCACAAACTTCCTTTCCACCAGCATTCCTCCAAGTCTCCCGATAAAAATGGTACCTCACTTGTTTGGGTAAGCCTAGTGCCTGTGACAGGAAATGCCCCAAAATGCAACATGGACACATCACATTTCTTTTATTGTTTTTTAAAAAAAATAATTTTTGCAAGGTGCCTAGTTGTGGATTTTGGGCTTTAGCTTAGCTAGCACGTAGGGTAACCTACCAAACCTATACATTTATGGAAAGTAGACACACAGATGAATCCAGGATGGGGTGACTTGTGGGGCTCTCACAGGGTTCTGTCACCCAGAATCCTTTACACACCTCAAAATTGGGCTAAACAAAACCACTTTTTTTCTTACATTTCAGTGCTGCAAATTCTGGAATCTGAAGGGAGCCACAAACTTCCTTTCCACCAGCACTCCTCCAAGTCTCCCGATAAAAATGGTACCTCACTTGTGTGGGTAGGCTTAGTGCCCATGACAGGAAATGACCCAAAACACAACGTGGACACATTCACCTTTTTTCTAATGGAAACAGACACATTTTTTGCAAACTGCCTAGCTGTGGATTTTGGCCTCTAGCTTATTTGGCACCTAGGGAAACCTACCATCCAGAATGGGGTGACGTTTGGGGTTCTCACCAGGTTCTGTCATCCAGAATCCTTTGCAAACCTCACAATTTGGCTAAAAAAAACACGTTTGCTGCACATTTCGGTGATGGAAAGTTCTGGAATCTGAGGGCAGCCACAAACTTCTTTCCACCCAGCAATCCCCCAAGTGTCCTGATTAAAAATGGTACTTCACTTGTGTGGGTAGGCCTAGTGCCCATGACAGGAATGGCTCACACAACGGTCAATGTTAATCCTTACATGAGGGCAACTGTTGACTCTGGGTAGATTCATTTCTGACGTAGGCACTAGGTACAGCCACTTAAGTGGGATAATTTTTTTATCAGGACAGGTGGGGAAACACTGGGTGGTAGGAATTTTGTGGATCCCAGCATATTCCTTAAGTTTGTATGACAGAAATGCAAGATAAAATAGGGTTTTTATTCAACACTTCAACTTTGCAGAAGAAATCTCTGGGGAATCCACACAAGCCACACCTCCGTGGACTCCTCCGGGTGTCTAGTTTCCAGGAATGTCTGGGTTTGGTAGGTTTTCCTATATGGCGGCCAAGCCAAGGACCAAAATGCAGGTGCCTGCCTTACAAAACCAGGTTGTTTTGTGATAGATAATTTTGATGTCTCCATAATACGATTTGGGTGGTGGAATTTGGGGCTGAACTAAATTGGGGAGCTCCCAAGAGAAGCACTCTCTCTGTGCTTGCCGCCGCATTCACCTGCTCTCTGGGTTGGGCTAACCCACTATGTCCCTTTGCACAAACTGTGCTTGTTAAGGGACAGCACGACTCTCCTCATCACCACCCACAGAATCACTGGAAGAGGAGTTCTCGGGTGGGATTCCTTCAAATGAAAATCACTCTGAGTCTGCTCTATTGTCTTATCCCTCAGATGCTGTCTCAGTATCTGATCCTACGTCAGAGCTGCCCTCCATAACCTGAGTCAGGACTTGAGCAGCAGTTATCCAACAAGATGCCATCTCTGTTACTGGCTAAACTATCCCTCTAAAACACTAACCTATTGTAGACAGTCACAAAATTGCTGGTGGGTGTGTGTGTGTATGATGCGTGAAATAGTAAAGGTCAGTCACCTTACCTTCGCTTTTTCCCTCAATCAGCACGTTCTCTCAAGACGCTCAAAAAAACAAAAAAGAGACATTATTACTTCACCTTGTCACATACACATCGTCACAGTCTTTAGCGCCTGTGGTGCCCAATCTTACTATCATTATTGGTGCTCCCATGACCACCTCCTCAGATTCCCTCACTACCACCCAGCAAAAGTGCCCTTCATCTCTCCATAGCCCCCCTCGCACATACATTTAATTTGTATTATAGCGCAAGTAATGGCTGACATTACTAATCCACTCAGCTATTCACATAAAATACAGATTTGATCTTTGCAGCAGGTATGTAAACCTTCTGCTGCTTTATTAGATCAAAACTGCCACGAGACAAAATTTCGAGCCTTCTCTAGCAGAAACATAATCACAAGAGTTAGCTTGACTTTTTTTATTGCTGCCTAAAAGGTACGGGTGAAATGCGTTGGTTGGAGTATGTGCATCGCTTTAAACCAATCAACCTACGACAGACCCAAAACCTACTCACCTTCAGAAGACTCCTCAAGACTTGGCTCTTCGATCAGTAACAGTACCCCCCGTCCTCCTCCCTCCCCCCAGCACCTTGAAACCCTCACGGATACGTAGAGCGCTTTATAAATCCAATGATTGATTGATTGATTGAAGATGCTTGCTGCAAGACAACTGGTGGCGTGCGTGTGTGTGTGTGTGTGTATGTATATATATATATATATATATGTATGAATATATACATATATAGTGAGAGAGAGAGATCAGTTTTATATGTAGTTGTGGTTTCCCTGGGGGCTAGATAGATAGATATAAATATTTTTTAATAGCTGTATGGTTTCCCTGGGGGGGGCGATCGTGGCCCCCAGGGAAACCATGCATCTGTTAAAAAATAAATAAAAAATAAAAAAACAGTTGCCCCCCCAGGGGGTCAGCCCTGCTCACGGGCGACCCCCTGTCAGTTTCATTTATAATTTTTCAAAAACTTTTCACATTCTTTTTGTTTTTTTAAACCCAGGGAGCGCAATTGCACCCCCCTGACTCCCTCCTCCCCCAGGGTAAAATAAAGTTTTATTTCATTTTAGAGGGCCATTTACAGAGGGCTGTGTAATCCCTGGCAGTGTGGCTACGATCCACAGCAAGGAAGACCTGGTTTGAAAGGGGAGAATCTCCTGTTTTGAATAAGGCCTTCCTGAAGGCTGTGGAGGCCCTTTTGGGTCTGTGTTCCCCAACTGGAGCAGAAAACAGCCTTACCTGCTGCTTCCTGCTCCGGTGGGGAAAACAAATTTTGATGTCAGTGCGCATCGCAGCTCACTGATGTCACAGAGGGGCGGGTGAGGGAAATGGAAGCTTTTCCGTGTCTCCCAAAGGAATTTTGAATTAAAAAAAAAAATCCCTCTCTGGCGTCGGGCACTGGTTGTGACCCGCACCAGGGAGGATGTGCGTTTGTCGGCCAGTGGCTGACGCACACACCTATGGGGTTAATTGCTCATTGTTTCTGTATTGCAAGCACCTTGTTACTTTTGGTACACCACATACTTCAGCCTCAGTCTGCTCTAAATGCAACATCTTTTAAATGGCAGACCATCACCTAACAGTTGATTTTTGTTGCGCTGTTTGTGTCCTGTTTAAGGTATGAAAGCCTGTGTCTACAAGATCTAGCTTTTTTTTGCTTTTAGTGTTCATTTCTAACGTTCTTTCTCAACCCCCACATGAAGCTTTATACAGTTATAGCTGGATTGGTTTACATAAAGAGCTGGAAAGTACATGTATTGTACGGAGGTCACATTGCTTGCTGTTTAATCCCTACATTTTTTTCCAAAGTTTATTTGAAGCACTTCTATTTAGCACTGACCAGTAGAATATTACAAACACATAATATGATCCTGTGGTCTAGCTGAAAGTAGATGTGTATGTCTGTAACTTATGAAGTGGCTAAATTGCTGGCTGTGGAACTTCTAACCTTGCCTTTGACATCCAACCCCAAAATCATGTTATTTTTTTGCAGATCGCTGCTTGCCCCCAAGCTGTAAATTGTATATAAGTGCAAGTAAATGTTAAGCCCAACGTGCTCTTCCTGTCTAGGTCATCTCTGGGGCCCCACACTAGGTCACTGGAACCCCCAAAATAATACTATAAATAAGTATAATAAATTGTGAAATTTACATTTTTTGCTGCAGATAGAGGAAAAAGGTAGATGGAGGTGCTATAGTTATGTGCAGGGACTCTGGAATTTGGCAGAGAGAACCAAATTATGCGGCAGGGTTGACCAATTTATGTGTCAAGAAGAGCCCAGTTATGCATTTACAGCGCCTATAGCTGTAACTCAAGGTAATGCAAGACCTATTGCATTGCAAATGCTTGTTCTTTTCTTACCTTCATCAGGAGATTTCTCCAGACAGTTTTTTCACACACTTCCTTTGCACAGGAGACTTTTATCTTTAACTCCCCTGGGCCAGTGAAGCCCCAGGAGAGCGCTTTAAAGACAGTGTCTACAGTTTAATAGCCTCACTTTAACAATTCTATGTTAATTACTTCCGCATCTTTATTCTCAACTGAAAAGGGAAATTTGCTTTCTTTTGTTCCCTACGGTTTTGCGAACTCTGTTACTGCAGCGCCTTTTCTGTTTGCAATGCGATTTTGCAAATATTTAATGTGTCTGATGTTGCCTGCACATTTATGTATGGTTTACACCTACGGGTCATTTCGACCCAAACAGTAGTTGCAAAAAGGATGAAAACACGATTTCCGCCCCTTTTAGGAACAGAGCAGATTCGTAGAAGAGTGCAAATTGCTCAGGGTGCATGGAAATGTCCCACGAGGATCACTCAGTGGTAACTGACTTCCACCACCAGCCATCCAAGTGATTTATTTATTTCACTTTTGGTGATTAATGTAGTTCCACCTGTTGCCTTATGGCTGTATTTAAGCTTACAGTTAAATTTAAAAGACCAGTCTGACCCTAGCCCAGACCCCTTCCAGCACATTCAAAAATTGTTAGCTACTACGGTGTCCAAATGGCAAGCAAAATAAAATCTAAATATTGACAAAGTCAATAGGTATGGATTGTAAATCGTGACCACTCACCAAGGCTTTCAGCATATGCACACACGTAGAGCATGTACACAGCCCAACATAACAGTTTTCATAAAGTCCAACAAACATGCAGGCGTTTATGCACACAGACCATCAGTCTCACAAACATTTTGCAGCAAGGGAGTACATGGTGATGTGCATGAGCGGAAAACCGGATAATGTTCAGAAAGTGACACGAGGTGCAGGCTAGCTGGGAAACCTAAGGACCAGGAGAGCACTACTGATGCACTTTAGGAAAACTTTGACTGACGCCTCAGGAAACCACGGGGTGATGTACTACAAAAGATCACCTGTATGCTTTACATCAGTGGAGCACAGGTTGTTACACATGCGAGAATAGCTAGATGATGTACATCACCAAATCACTTGATGACAGTTCTGGGGCACAGGAGTCTATCTATTATGAGGCTACAGAGTTCAAACATATACAAACACGATTATGTTCAGTTTTATGTATATGGTATTTGTATAATGTAGCCAAGAGGCAGTGGAGTTCTGTACTAGTTAAACGCAAGCATAGAGTTATCGAGTGATGAGCAGTATGTAGATTCTGGGAACTACCTACCTCCCCTATGACTTGTTAACGGTATACTTTCATGAGCACTTCAACTTCCCACGTGAGCCAATAATTAATTTATTTTACTTTGTGATGAATGTTTATTTGAAAAGCACAAGGTACGCTGCAGCGTCTTGGCAATTTTGTAAGAGTTTACTAGCTGGAGTTGGTCAATCAAATGTTTATTAATAAAACACTCATACGAGAATACATAATCACAGTGAGCATGAAAGGTACAACACAGCTTCTCAGGAGTGGATTAAAACTTGTAAATTAACTTTACAAAAAAAAAAAATGAGTGTTCAGTGGCAAAACATTTAGATAGTTTCTTGATACCGAGCTAAGGAAGGCTTCTGTCTCTGAATGTGGATGTACTTGATTTGCCCAACAATTAGAATTTGTTGGACTGAGCTTAAAACACAAGTAGTTGTAATGGAGGCTGACTTTAGAGGTTAGGAAATGTGGACTGCCTAAAGGTCATGAACATAGATGTAAGTAATACTCTTGCGCATATTGATGTAGGTATCTTAGAGTAAAACTCAAGTCAGGCCCAGAAATGAATTGAACAGTGAAATATTATATAGCTGGAGTCCTTTTAGCAACTTGTTAAGAGAGCATAGAGCAATAGAATTTCTCCTACATAGTCTAGATTGTATTAGTGGACTGACTTCCAAGATGTAATGATTGACTTAAAGGAAAGATGTACTTTAAAAAAAAGGTTGAACTGTAGGAAGCAGGAGGCAGCAGCATTATTCATTTATATATATAGAAAAGGTTTGGCATCAATTTGAATTGCAAGATTTGATGATGGACCCAATACTTTTGGCCAGAGATCTGGGGTCTAGGTGATCGTTTTTTCTGCTGAGTAGTTGAATTTTATCAGGAATTTAGGGCAGTTGGTGGTATCTAGCATCTGATCTAGCAAGGCAGGAGGGTATAGGTTTAGTTGTAGTTTTGTTTGACAGCCCAAAAACCTGTTTGGTGTCATCAGTGTGCATTTTAATTTGTACCTCGAATTATTTTGCCAAGTGTAACATGTAGGTGTAACCAGTAGATGATGGTAAGTAGTGGAGACAGACTAGACACCTGTGGGACACTGATTTCTGGTCTTTGCATTGGAACTGACACGAGACAGAGAGGCTGTTAGCCTCCTTTCACTCAAGAAAGACTTTAAGTATAGCTTTACTTCTCCGGTGGGGTGGAATTTGTTTTCTAGTCTAGTGAGTGGCGTTGAATGCTAGAATCCTTATACTCATGAGGTCGTGCAGGATTGGGAGCTCCGTGCCATGTCTTTGTCGGAATTTGAAGTGGGTCGAACAGTTTTCCTCCTTCGATGTACCTTTGTAATTGATTAAAGCTTTTCCAAGAGCTTGCCTAAGAATGGTTGCCGCTAAATTGGCTGAACGTTGCTATTGATGTGCCATTGTAACAAGGTCAACTTCAATCAGTCTTGGGTTTCTTACAATAGCAAAAGTAAAAGGAGTCCCAGAATTCAAAGTTTCAATAACCATAAAAGCTTAAAACAGTCTGAAAGTGCCATATAGTGTTAATTTCACGGTTATACCTATAAAGTGATAGCTGAAGAAAGTCGTATATTTTCTTTTCATGACAATTTGACGTGTTCGTAATTTCTCTTTTAAAGTTTAACTGTTTTTTGTGACCGCTTTCTCAGCAATTTTGCTAGTTGCTATTTAGATTTTACTGTGATGCTCTGACAATCGCAATACAAAAAGTTCAATGCAATCGATTGTTGTATTGAGACGTGAAAGATAAGCTTGCAGAAAAACATTTTTACTCACTATCAGTTCCGTGTTTGACCATCTGCCACCCTGCTCGTATTTTCAATTACAGCGTTGCCGTGTTTCTCTATTGCTTTCCTATCCTGGCCCCCACCTGATTGTTCTATTTTTTTTTTGTCTTCTGTGCCATCAACATTCACCCATCTTTAATTGGGTTTTTGACCCATTACAGTCTCTGCCCGGGGGTGTGCATACGCAGGTGGGCACCAAGAAATAGTTTTGTATTATTTGAACAAACCCATTCAAAGATGGCCACCAGGGTTGTGTGTGCCTCCACTGTCATTTTTTAAGGAATTTGTTGAGATATTAGAAATGCATTGAAAGGTGGCCATCGTGTACGCATGTACACACGTAATGGCTGTCCTTGATTGCATCCGTATTGTTTGAACACACCCATTTGAAGATAGCCACCATAGTTGCATGCACACACACATTGGCTATTTAATGACAAAAAAATGTAAAGCCAGTATGTTTCTCAGCAAAGACCTGTTGGCTTTGCCTTGCTTGCACCATTAATCGTTTGTCAGCAGGCTCTGCATTTGATTCTAGCACCTCATGAACTGAGGTTCAAATTTTGTTTATTAAGCAGCATGCACAGGTGTGACCTTTCTCTTTCTTGTTACCTTTCCCTAATGTTCGCTGCGTTTCTAGAATTTCTGACAGGAATGCATATCTATCCCCTTAAGAACGGATGCCTTTGCAAAATATATCTTTGTTTTATGTTAGACATGTGACATCAGCCCTTAGGTTAATGAACATACGCATACTTATGTTTACGGATATGTTCACATTAGACCAAAAGACACTTTTAATTATGCTCTGTTTCTGAACGGGGCTTGATTCTTTATTTTTTCTGTAAGCATGATTTAATAAGGTGAGAATGACTTGATGAATAATTTGGCTTAGGGTAATAGTCATGTGTGTCATGTAGCTCGGAGCTGCTTCAGAGGTGAGGGGGGGGAGGGTGATAAGAAAGGATGACTGTGGGCACAAGAAGGTCCTGTACTCAGAACTCAGATTGCTGCAATACTGCAAGCAATGAGGTGGATCCATGCACCCATGGGAAATCTTCCCAAAGCAAACTTTGCATGTATTCTCTTCTGTAGTTTTAAGTGAAGCATAAGGGAAAGGTTAATGGCTCATATGAACTGTATCGACTACTATATATTTAGCTCTCTGATGTTTCTAGTAATCCATATTTGTTCATCACAATAAACTGTATCTTTCAAGGACCTTTGGACATTTACAGTTTGATTGGCAGAACTCAAATTAAAGTACTTTGCACAATCTACAGCATTCAGCAATATACTTTAACGTTTTTGCTCTTGACCTTCTAAAAGACGTCTATAAGATTTATTGTAGCCTCCTTGAAATGAAACTGAAATGAACTGCAGTTTTCTATGAAGACCCCAGTTTTAGTTCTCCTTGAAACAAATCCATTTGGTTCACTATTGAAACCAAATGAAGTGTCCCATCATTTTTCTTACTGGTTTCTCTATGGAGAAAAACCGTTTCCTCTTGGAGGAGAAAAGTGCTAGATAAAAGTAAAAAATGGTAAGTGCAGTTTTTGTTGTTATCGCATTTATTTTTCTGAAGATGGAAGTTCAATATGGAGACATTTTGCATGTAGGTACTCCTACAAATTGCAAAATTCAGCAAAAATACTGGCAAGATTACAGGCTTCTCTACGGTTATTTGTCAGTGTTTGCTCTAGGAAAAACGTAGCCCAAGTATGTGTACTTTACAATTGAGGGGCCAAGTGAGCAGAGGAATATTTTAAGACAACCATATAGCTGGGGTCAATTGTAGTGCATAATTATTATTATAACAAATAGAATATAAAAGAGAAAACTAGCAATTGAGAGAAGATAGCAAGCACTCATACCTGAAAATTATGAATCTAAACGATGACCTCTGAAATTAAAACTAAAAGGAAATAAATACAGCACTGGTAAAGAAGGAAAATTATCAATGAGTGAGAACAAGGATAACAGTATCATGAGAGTGAACTAAGGTCATAAGAGATAGGACAATATCAAGAAACGGTAGATGATACAATGAAAAGTGGGGAAATAAGGAGCAGGGAGGACCAAAGAGGTTGAATGTGTGATAATATAGTACGTGAACAAGGAGGTGTATAGAAGGCGTAAATTAAAAGGTTAGATAGAGGCAGACTGGAGTTTCTTTTGAAAAGTTGTTTAAGGACCTTGAATATTACAAGAAAAGAGGTGGTGCATAGAGCTAAAGAGAATGAGTTCCAAATTCTGATTAGTATTTTTCTTCTTGAAGACTTGCTGACGAAGCAGAACAGATTCTGGACTGTGTAGAAACAACTGACCTATACAGTTTAAACTTCCTTTTCAGGTGAAGAGGAAATATGCATTTAACACATTGATGATGACTCAGGCTGTCTTGTAAAGTGATATAGCTTTAGTGGGGAACCACTGAAGTTCAAGTAAGATGAGGGTGGCATAGTTAAATGTTTCACTTTTACCGACAAAGTGGGTCACTGCATGAAGCATTGCCATCAAGCATAAGGTGCTCTCTTCGTAGCCTGGTCAAGTCCCTATAATCAAGCCCTGGCAGAGCAAATTTGGTTATGGGGTAGAGGTCTTGTTCTGGGATGAACTGTCAAATCTCCCACATTATTCCCACTTCCAAAAATGCACCCTTAGTAATAGCGTTTGTTGTTTATTTGGATTCTAGTCTACTGTCATGAGTGAAGCCCAATGATATTGCACATCCTGCGATAGCAGCCAGGATTTAGGTTACGATATTTGTAAGAGACAGTCCAGGATTGGACCAAAATTGTAAAATGTTTAGACGAACTAAGGAGACACTCCATTTTCAATAGTCTGAGGTACAAGTGGTGGGATGTCATCCACTCTTGAACGAGCTCCAGGGTTTGGGCATGGTGTGGAACATCATTAGGTGTGCCTTTCTCCATCCCTTTGATCATGCTTCCATCTATTTGTTTTTTCTCCCTATTTGATATATATTTTTACATAAATTTCCAAATCTAGTTTTTCATTTCACCTGATTAAAAGCTATAAATATATTGGGGCAGGTGTTTAAAACTTGTTTTAACCGCTTCCTTGGGGAGAAGTGGTGGCCAGCCGGGGACATTGTGTAGCTTGATGCATATTTGTTATTTATTTAATTTATGCTGTGTTTTTCAGGCAGTTTAATAACTTGCCACTCTTGCAATGATGTACATAAATATTTTAATTCATCATTCCGCTGTGTTTTCAGCACACAGTCCGTGTTGTACTTAAGTCAAACTCTGAAGACTCGCAATAATACAGATCTATTTGCCTTTCCAGAGCTCCCTGTCTGCGGATTCCTTTCATGTGTGCGCTGTCATTTATGGTGACATTCAGTTTATATCTTTGCCTGCTGTTGCCACTTGGCGCATTTCTCTGCGAAACAGCAGCAGTCCCTGGTGGTTTGAGCAGCTGGATGCAGCTGAAGCTTTTCAACTCGAAGGTCAAGGTTGATTCACGCTCAGTGCCTTTGTGCTTCTCCCCAACTTCACGTGCATTCATGTGAGTAGGGGGCATATCGGCTCATCTCATTGGACATGTCCAATGCCCTTTAAAGCTGAAATGGCCAAAGGACTGTCAGCTTATCCGAATAAACAGTTGCTAAGAGTAGTTAGGCGCAGCATTGTATTGCAGGGTGTTTTTTTCAAGCTGACTTTTTATTCCCGTCAATTTACTGTAAGCGTTTACAGGTTTCCCAGTTTCAAAACAATATTAGTGCATTATGTTTAGTCTCTTTTTATTTTTTGTTTCTTTACTTTTTGATGTAATTCCCATGCAAGCACTGACATGGCAAAAGTTCTCCCATTTATTTAATATTTATATTGACACTCAAATAAAGGCATTACTGGAGAAAGTAGTAACATGTTTACATTGTTATGATAGAAGGAGGACATGGGTTGTCTAACCTTGTTATTTTGGTTACTTGTGATGTAATATGTAGGAAATGTAGCAGGTATACACATTTCATATTAATTTATGTAAACATGTAAGCATTGCAGTCTTGAATAAGAAGGATGAATGTGCAAGTCTGAGAGGATGTTTGCATTATTCAGTAATACACTGAAGAGGAAGGAACAATGCTTACAACACTCAGGAAATCATTAACTTCTCCTGCATATGTTGCACATGTTTTGTAAGTAAACCAACATAAATACTGCCAAGCAAAAGTCACTTTCCAGCTACACCGAGATTCAAGACCTGTAAGTTTAATGGCTAAAGATTCGGGATCAGCATCCCAAAGCACTATATCACATGGAAAGGACCATAGCCCACCTTGGGTCCTAATGAGGGTCACCACAGGCTTCTTGCGCAAGGTTAGGCCCTGTTTAAGATTAATGGATAGAGGAGGGATGTTGCAGGTATCGCAACAAACTATTAACTATTTCCATGACCCTCTGCCAAATGCAGTGACTGGCTCCCTCCTAGCAGTGGACCTAATGCTCATTATCTATATTGATTTTAATGAAATTGCAATGAGTTTAAATAATTGTGCAATAAATTATTGAATTTGAATTTGAATAATACACTACTGTTGAGTGTTCTATGACTGTCTGCGCACTTGTTTTTCTGATGGTTAATTCCAGCCACAGATTCCTCACCATTAGAATATCTCCAGACTGGATCAGGAACATTTTTCAGGATAGCCTCTGTTCTGCAGTAGATGGCAGTGTGTTGCTCCACATCGTTTCTGTTTAGCCCTGGAAAATATGGTTAGAGCCACATATAGGAGCTGCCCAAGCAGACTGTTATCAGGTCCTTTCATTCTGATCCTTCATATGTATCTCCAGAGATAGCTTCTAACTTTTTCTCGTCAGTTGTCAAGAAAAACAAATCCTTTACAATGTGCAAGGGAACTTGCCACCTCCTAAAACTACAGGACTTAAGTCTTGTAGAGACCTTTGCGAACAAATGTCTGTGACCGAGCCACATGTGTTCTTTGGGTTAGGGCCATGAATCAAATCATGCGAGGAGTGTGCTCTGATGTACCTGAAGGTGATCAGGGAACACAAAGCCAAACTGCAAGAAGTCACATAAGGCCCGCTTCCTCATGAAGTCAATGGCATTGACCCATTCCCGTTCTCAAAGGGCTGACCTTGTGACAGGTCATTGTCACACTTCAAGTCTTCATGTGAGTCTAAATCAAAAAAATAAACACAAGAATTCCAAATGGACCTCGCCCCTGCCTTCACCACTTTCTATCTGAGACGTTGCAAGGTTATTAGGGTGCCGACAGTTTGCTCACAGTCCCCTACTCTATGGCATAAGGACAGGCCTGGACACAACTGACTGCTTTGGCAGAGCAGTTGGCACTAGCGTGGTGATCTTGTGCCCCACATGGATGAGATCCACCGTCTTTTCAGGTGACGTTCAAGTGTCATTCATATATCTTGATGGATCTTGACTTTTTGGCTAGAAGGCTGTCTTCACCCTGGAGTGCTTCAAGGAAAGTAGCTCAGCTGTGTGCTCCCTCGATCTATCCCCACCTGCACTCCAGTATCCCTAACAATGTCACTGCTTTCAAGGCAACACTAGGAGTTCAAGCTCTACCATTGAAACAACAGACACCGTTTTGGGGTAGGGGAATCCAACAGACACATTAAGGATCGTTGAGACAGAGTACCTCCCAGCCGCTTGGCCAGCAGCTCCATGCCGTGTTGGTTTGCTCTTGGCTGCACATGACCACCCTGTGGGTGGCAGTATAAGTCATTTGTTCCATGGGTGACAAGTCATCATATCTGACAGATGGATACTGCAGGTAGTCCAACTAGGGTATGCCCTGGTATTCCTTTCTGTGTAGCTGCATCTCCCGCCCTCAGAGTGTCTTTCAAAGGACCAATCATCAATTTTTTTAGGGCAAAGGAGCCATAGAGAGGTTCCAGGCCTTGGGTATTGGTGATATTCCCATTGTTTCCTTGTGCAGAAAAAGGGCACTCAGTTTCTTCCTGTGGAAGGACAAATTCAAGATACTCACACTAGCCCAGGTTGTATTTGCCCAGGATCCATGAGGCCTGGATGATGGCGTTGGACCTGCAGGATTCTTGTTTCCATATCCCTGTCCTGCAGGCCCACAGGTGAAATCTGCACTTCAGTGTGGTTCACAAGCATTTTCTGTTTGCCTTTCTCTCTTTTGGTCTCCTACGTGACCCTCAGGTGTTCTTGAAGGTAATGGTGGTGGTTGCCCTGCATTTTTGGAATTGGGATCTGAAGCTTCAGTGGACTCAGTAGCAACGGAACCTGTCGGATTCCTGCCTGGTTTCAAAAGAGACTGCAAATGATCTGCAGTGGTGGCTGCTAGACCATCGTTGGACCAGTGACAGACCCCTTCCCTATCCTGCCCAGAGAGAACGGTGATGCAGACTTGTCACTTCTGGTTTGAGGAGGTCACCTGAGAAAGTTTGCTGGAGTTGTGGGCCACTTACTTGTCATTGAAAGCCTCCCTGCCCTCAAGCAAGGAGAGTTTAGTTCAAGTCCTTACAGACAACACCACCATGTAGTATTGCAACTAGCAGGATGGAATGTGGTCCTGGGCTCAGTGCCAAGAGGCCTGCACCTCTCGATCTGGCTGAATCATCAAGGCAATTTCCTGACCATACCCTCACATGGTGTGATCTTAGAATGCCAGGTTAGGTGAACTCAGTTGATGATGCTTAGTGAATCATGAATGACATCTACACCTGAAGGTGACGCAGGGCATGTTCCAGCAATTGGGAGAACCCTGGCTCACTGCCAAATGCAGTATCACCCTTATTTCATGCTGAAGTTCCAAAGATTGATTTCGCTCTGAGATTTGTTTCACTTACAGTGGATCACTGATCACATGTATGCCTTCCTGCAGCTGCCTCTCTAGCACCAAGTTCTGAAGATCAGGAATGACCTGGACCAAAATAGCCTAGTGGCTCCAGATTGGTCAAAAAGAGTTTGGTACACAGAAATTCTGGGTATAAGCATCTGTCCTCAGATCAGGCTGCTCCTTTTGGAGGATTTTCTGTCGCAGCAACAGCAGGGTAGGATCCAGAAACCAGGCCTGCGTAGTAACAACCTCCATGCATGTATATTGTGTGACATCAGCTAACTGCATTTAATCTACCTCCCAAAGTAGTAGATGTCATCCTGGCGGCCAGGCGGCCTTCTACTAAGACTATTTACGCTACACAGTGGCACAAGTTTGAGGCTTGATGTGGCACCAATAAACATGAACTCAATGCAGGCCAAACTGTCAGATGGGGGACTGTTTGTTTTGTCTTTGGTCTCTCAAGGACTTTCAGTGGGCATGGTTGAAGGTTACCTGTTATCTCCTTTGGCCTTTTTGCATTGACCATACCAGCCCCCCCTTGTTCAAACCATCTGTTGATGCATTTTCTTGCTGATTTTGTCCAAATGGTTCCTCTAAAGCCTTGCGTGAGGCCAAAATGGAACCTGAATTAAGTCCTTATTTCCTTTTGTGTACTCTTTATGAGCCATTTACAGTTTTCCTTGAAGCCTCTTGACACTGAACGCATTCTTTATCACTGTTATCACCTCAGCCCTTTGCGTAAGTGAGCTTCAAGCTTTGTCTGTCCTGCCACCTTACACCACTGTCTTTCCAGACAAATTGGTGCTGAGTAATAGAGCTCCCTTTCGATCTAAAGGTGTGACCTGCTTTCACATTGGACAGTCCATCACTTTTCTGATGTCCATTGTTCCACTGGTGAAGAATCTCCAAGGGCTTGAACTGAGCTGGCCTCCTGTTCTTGATGTCTCAGGGTCATCAAAGACTTCTCTCTGCTAGCACCTGTACTCTCTGCTGAGAGTCCTGCCCTGCCAAGTAGTGCCCTAACCTGGCTGTGGGCCGTTGAAAGGTGAAGCTGGTGGAAAACAACAGAAATTCACACAATGACCGCCATGCAGGGAAACTTTTGACGCACCACCTGCAGCGCGGCTGATAAACAACCCTCCGCCAGCCTCGTGGCTAAAATCGATGCTCCACCTGCATTGCCCCTGGGAGATCAATGCATCGCAGCAGGAGAAACGACGCGCAACACCTCGCTAACGGCTGCTGATAACGATGCAAGCCCCCACGCAGCGCGGTTTCCTGACACCGTAAGACCAGATTTCAATGCAACATCGCTGGGTGTGAAAAATCCATGCAAAGCCTGCCTGGACCTGAGGTGCCCATCTAGAAATCAACACATCGCTCTCATGCGGGAGAGAAGAAATGACACATGGCGGCCCGACCGGAGGAGGAACAATGCATGGTCTCGCTTACGAGTGAGAAGTCGACGCAACGCTGGCCTTTTTTGAGACACACTCCCCCATGTGGCTTTATTTTTTACTCTAACCAGGTACTTTGTGTGACAACAGCATTCTCAGTGTTTTCTAAGGATTAAGACTTATTCTTTTTAAAATTCATATCTTGACCTGTGTATGTTGGATTTTTGTTGTTTTGGTCTTGTTTGGTTTAGATAAATATTAACTATTTTTCTAAACTGGCGTGGTGTCCCTTTTGTAGTGTTTCACTGTATTACTGTGTGTGTTGGTACAAATACTTTACACGTTGCTTCTGAAGTTAAGCCTGCCTGCTCGTGCCAAGCTACGAACTGAGGGTGATTCTCCTTTACCTTGACTAGAGTGAGGATTCTTGCTTGGACATGGGGTACCCTGACTGCCAACCAAAGAGCCCATTTCTAACAGTGATGAACTATGAATTTGTTAATAATCAATGTTTTAATAACGATGAATGTGTCTAAATATATGTTGGGGTTTGGGGGAGCTGATGAAGTGGTGTCTATGATTCATTCCACAGACCCACCACTGGGGGAGGTGCTGCTTACATGTCTGTTCTAAAGGTGAGGCATCTGCAGTTGGAAGTAGCCATAATAAGAACAAGTTACTGCGTTTAGTAATGCTTTTTATGATAGAAACTCTATCTAACCACAGATTTGTCACCACACTCCTGCTTTATGGTTCTATGGAATGACCTCTTTCATCTTTAAAAAAAAAAAGGTCCCAATCTATCAATCTTGACACTGGTATGAACAATTGCGTTTTGGGCTGTTTGCTCAGGGCGTAGATGGTGTCCAGAAAGAAACTGACTTATGCCTGATATTTTAACGGTTGAGAATCTGTGGTTAGATAGAGTGTCCATCAGAAAGAGTTTCACCGTGGGTTTACTTGTTTTTTGGGTCGTGTATTCCCTTGTATGCTAGTTAAGGTCAACAAACATTTTTTATCACACAAAAGCTGAAAAAAAAAATACCAATATAAGTGCAAGGGAAAGCAGCCTGCAACTGGGGTAATGAAGAGCATAGAATGCAAGCTTCATTTGCATTCTGAGAATGGGTACCACACAGTGCCGGCTTTAGGGGGCTGCGACTGGTGCGGCCGCACTGGTCGCTCCCCTGGAAGGGGGCACTGCCTTCAAAGGGGGGGGGGGCACTGTGTTGAGCAATAACTTTTGATTTGAAAACACATGCTGCAGAGTTCCTTGTGGAGCCAGCTTTCAGGCAGCAATACAAAATTCAAGGTAACTTTTGTGATTAATGTTCCTGCTCGAGAAAGAAGGTTGGAATTTTGTCCAGTGCCAGTTTTGACTCGCCATAAAGTAGCGCAAAGGGTTAATATGCCTACTGCAAAGAGCAGATCTGTATTTTATGTGGATAGCCGAGTAGATTAGTAAAGCCATCCTTTACCTGCACTTTAGAGCAAATTAAATGTATGCAGGAGTGGAGCCATGGGGATATGAGGGGTGCTTTTACAGGGTGGTAGTGAGGGAATCCGAGGAGGAGATAATGGGATGGGGAGGGTTGCACCATGTTGCCACTAGGGCTAAAGCCGGCCGTGGTACCACACAGACAACCAAAGTACCTGCTTCCCACAACATGGTACAAACTAATACCGCATGTGCGTCATCAGTGCAAGCTTCCTTCCCACAAACACGAGGCAGTACACAGGCACAGAACAGACGCCCCCGCAGTTACAAGAGAAACCTTCATCCTTATAAATAAACATTTGCAAGAACGATAAAAAAGTGCTCGTATAAACTACAATATTGTATTACAGTAATTGCCGTTTTTCCCAATATTGTTGCCCCGTTAAAGCTAGAATAATGTGAAGTGAATGATCGTTTTGGGTAACCACTTAACACAGATACACACACGTCTTCTCTTAAAAATGAACAGAACACTCTTGCTTGCATGTACTTATTTTTAAAGTCACCGGCTCCCACGTGATTCAAAGCACGAAGTTCGTCTGGACACTGTTGTCAAGCTGCAAGTGCAATAACTATTCCCGAAATCATATTTTGTGAAAATATCATGGTTGTATTACGTATTTATGTATCTATTAATATTTTATGTAATGTAAATCTAGCTGGGTAGAAACGGGTCACTGTGGGAAAAAAAATGAGATTTACACATTTGCATTGCATATATTTTTATTGCGTTACACACATCCTTAAAAATGTAGACAGGGCCCTGAACTACGTTTTATAGTCGAGCGCTAGAGCGAGGATTGGGACCTTCCAAAGAGGTTCAGAGTTCGCCTACTTAGCTACTAGACCGCACCCGTTATATATTCGCCTGTGTTGTGATGTGACTGCCATCGTTAATGACATCAGCTCTACATCAGTGTATGAAATGGGTTAGAAATGAGTAGTTAGGAATGTAATGCCCAATTTCGTATAAAAATGTGTAAATGCTAGAATCATACATTTCTTCATTTTTGTCGAGATTCATACAATGGTGTTCATTGACAAAATGTAATAGCACCCTTGGAAATCCTGGCAACTTGAAAATTGTTGTAACAGATTATGTAATTGAGGTAAAACTCAGTTTCTCTTTGCACGTCTTTCTTCCATGGGGATAGAAACTTCTTCCATGGTCCCTTTCAAAGATGGTGTACTTCCCAATACCAGAAGGGCAGAGAGGGCTGGCTCGTCTCACTTTATTCCATAAATTCAGTGCGAATAGATTAGTTGTCTATTTCTAGACCACACCACTAATACGTGAGTGAGCGGGTCATAGTTTTCCGGACTGCATCGTTATCCTTCTGCGTCATGCTTTGTATTGATTCATCACTCACTAGGGTGATGGAAGACTAAAAGATTAGGAAAAAAAAAAAGTCTGGCTCTCCATATGTGCACGTAACAAGTTTGTGGATCAGTCACTGATGCTAGTGTTTGAACCGCAGAGTGAAGACTCTCACCAACAAGACTTTGGTTGTAGACCAAGGTGTTTCCCTTCTTGTACCTGCATCCCAGTCTGGGCACAGCATTGTTGCTAATACTTGTCACTGTTCTCATCATGTTATCCATGAAGTACATCAATGATTCCACAATGACCTCTTTGAGAGCTATTCAAATGTGCCATAGCCCAGGATCATCTTCAGCTACTGCAAGGTGATAGCATGTGTCGCCTGCCAGTAGCCAGTGCTATACATGCCACCTGTGTATTAATGTAAAGCAGACAAAAAAGAATGCACATGTTACAGGTAGCTGCCTGGCCGATGAATCTGGGGCTTCCTAGACTCAGCAGTACTCTGTGTACTACAGATCACATCCGAATTCCCCAGATCACCTCCTGAAAGTAATAGTGTTTAATGAGTGAACTATTCCATAAATTCCTGTGGCCTAATGGCCAAAATGTTACTGCTGCGCGAAATTGTTAAGGTAGGCTGTCCCAAACCTTATTGTAGTTTGTGAAGATTTCTGCAAGTGAGTTTTCACATTAAAATTTAGACTCTCACGTCCCGTTTGATTTATTTTGGTAGCAAAAGGCTCGACATCCATTTTCAACACATGCTAACAGGAGTGCAGAACTATGCAAGTGCATAGATGCATGGAAATTAAAGATATCCACGAATGAGAGATGGGCCAGAATTCTGAATTTGTGAAAGACTGCTTTTGTTGTCCAAATTTTCGCACCTCTTCAAAAAATCCTATGTTTTACTTTCCACTGTTTTCCTGAAAAGGCCAAAGAAGGGTCAGCAGATATACAGACGACAATCCATCGTATTTTTATATCTCACTGGAGAATAGCATTAAAGTATAGCTGGTAACCAACTAGGGGAGAAGGTCCATATCCGCGACCAGTGTTACTTGCATGGGGAGACTTGAAAGATACCGTGCAAGCCAGCGACTGTAAGGTCTAGGCACAGGCTAATTAGCATTCTGTCTAGTCTAGAGCATGGATAACAAAGAAACATTTGATTTTCTTTAAAGTAGAGTGTGTAAAAATGTCCTTCTGGGTGGTCTTGAGTAGCAGAGATACAGTTGCAGGTGTGCAACCATTATGCAGCAATTGTTTTGATTTGAAATTTGTAATATCCTAGGATCGCAGTTCTCTGGACATGTAGTTTTCAAGGATATGGCACGATTACTTTTTTATTGAATTTACAAAGTATGACCAGATTACTAAACGTATATTTAAAGAATGTAGTTACAAAACATTACATTGTGCTAAATTGCACTTCCTTAATTACTGGGATTTTTTTTCAATTCTCATCAACATGATTTTCCAGCGTACAAATGCATATCAATGTATCCTATTTCTGATGGTGGTTAATATCAAACATTTCTATCAATCTTCATTTTGTGCTTAAATGTCTAGAATATGAAACAGTCTGTGTTCTGCGTGAGTTAGGTAACAGACATTTTAAAAGTTCTTGAGCACTATTTGGTAGTATCTTAAGGCTGGCTTTGAGAGTAGCAAATTTTAATGCCTGATAGTTTTTACCAAAGGATTACGTTGAGCGGCGCTTACTGAGATGCCAGGAAAGTTTAGTGCACAAAGATGGGCAACATAAATTAGAATGTTGACCCAAATTAACTTTTTCACTTGATGGTGGCATTAACGTTTTTGGAAAAAATAAAGCAGTGGACAGAAAATAAATCTACAACTCAAATATGTGTAATGAGCATCTCCTGTACAATCTGTATGTTAGGATTTGTTAAATTAGCTCACTGTCTTAACTGCACTGCAATGATCTGTTTTAGAGAAGCAAATCCTAGGTTTTGCGATTCAGTTTCATGTTCATTTAGGAACTTAAAAGAAATGGAACGTTGTGAGCCACAGTGCTATATCTTTAAGCTGTCCTGCATTAGTGACCATGGCCCTTTAAGAAATCCTTTCTATGAGAAAGCATACGCAGACCTCAAACAGTGCGTTCAATATGCTCAAGCGGCAGACGCCTAATTTGCAGACCAGACGTTTTGAATATAGGTTGCAGAAGGGAGCAGCCTGCTGTGGCTTGAAGTCCAAAGGCAACAGGCTCCCCTACTCAGTAGGTGTTGTAATTGAGAAAAGATGAAGCTTGATATCTGAACTTGACTGAATGCCAGCATGGCCAGAAATTATTTTAGGGCCTCTGTACTTCCTTTCAGAACATTAAGGTTTGACACAATATGGGTTCCTGGCCAACTCAGAAAGAGAGCCCTTAAAAGAGCCCTCAAATGATAGTTGCTTCGAAAGACTTATCTGTTCCCGACAGGGCGAACCTTCTGTACAATTGTGAACCCATGCAGTGATCTCAAGAACAGATAAATCCGAAGGCATGAATCCTTCTGTAAAAGAAATGCTCCCATGACAACTGTTTCCCACAAAAGGCTGGTTGCATTCAATTGAGCTGTAGCCTCAGGAGGGCCGGTCAAAGGGAACGGACCTGGACCACAGCAGTATAGCTGAAGGCTGCAACTGCAAAATACTTTGTAAAATAAGAGTGAAAAAGCTAGTGACAGATCACCATGGTTGCTCCTTCGATCAGAAGGAGCAAAATAATGTTGAAAAAACGCTTGTGATTATACTGGTAGCGAGAAATACATGGAAATTAGCCAGAAATCGACTAAAGTAAAGCTTAGTCTGTTAAAGCGAAGTAGCAAGTTTACCAAGGAGGCCTTGGCTTGAAGTTAACTGTCTTACCAAGACAATAGAACACAATGTTCTGCATTTCCATTAATTACTGAACATCTACCTATATTTTTGTTGTTGGTATTCGTGCGTTAATACCCAAAGAGGCACTATCTACACGAGAAGATTTCATAGAAAGGATGTAAAGAGCAGTTGTGCCAATTGCAGTGGGCTTCCCTCGTGCATGAGCGGGGAGTTATTGCGTGAAATATTGGGCACTACAGGGTAATGTTCTGTGCATCACCGCAAGTCTTTAATGGCAAGAGGGCAAAAATGTTCTACGACTGGTGGATCCTGCTTTATGTGAAGAGCTGAGCAAGAACACGGGGGCAAGACCAGTAGTCTGGACGAAGAGGGTAACATGGGAATGGAATAGCGAAAGTGACATGATGTTAGAGAGGTAAGAATGACACAAAAGAAGAGACAGCAATGAGGAGACACATTACAGCATAGGTGAAAGGTAGACGCAACGTTTATAGGGAGAGGTGAAAACAATGGAGACACTAAAGGTTGATGAGCGTGAGCAACACAATAAAACCTGGCAAACTAAAAAGTCAGAAAAGTATGGAAGCTAGGGGAGCAAGATGCTGAGAGGAAGCTGAACATTTTAAACACGGACAGATGGGCTGACCCAAAAATATACGGGGAAGACATGAAAAGTGAATGTAGAAAAAATCAACCGTGAGATAAATAGTTTGCTCTCCTTGCCAGCCTGGTTTTCAAGTGAATGGGGCTGAGAGGCCTCCATTCACCCCCCCCCCCCCCCTCCATGCCCCAGATGCTGCCCACATTAAGCAGTGATGTAAGAACTAACAGATCTGTTAGAACGTGTTGTGATCCATGGCCACTACTCAGCACTGCGAGGTAAGAGACAGGATTAATAATGTTGCCGCTAGGGCTGAACCCAGAAGTCTGGGCAGTTTCTGGCGAAGTCAACTCTTCCAGATGATCCATCAATTGACAAGCGTAAATGTACATGGAGAACAGTCTTCTCCCAAATATACTAATAAAGTGTGCTAGACCAAAAATACCCTGATTACTGTCTGGCAACCCTCAATCCTCCAGGCCTTCATCATCTGAGGCCTTCCTCTTCCACACTCACCTTCAGAGTGAACGGATTGTGATGATGGAGATGGACGAAGGTGTAATACTCTCGAGGCTAATAGCCTAAGCAGGGGTAAACACTGAAGAGGTACAAAGCTGAAAGCAGAGGTGCCAGTGGTGCTGGGCAATAATCAGCTTTGCTTCTACTGATGATATGGAACCATGTGACATACTGGCAGCAACCTCGAAAAGCAACATGGGCTTCTGAGAATAAAAAAGTTCTGTTTCAGAATACTAGACAGCAGCTTTGCTTTGCAGATGTTTCAGGTTTATTGGTAGTAAATTCTAACATGCAACCTCTTCACTGTAGTAACACAAGGTGAAAAAAACTTTGCATCTCTTTCTGTAAGCAGCAACAATCCAACATTAGCCGCAAAAGTAAACAGTGCATCTTGTGTTTTCCCCAATTAATACAAGTTGTGCGGGTCGGGCATGGGCATTCTGAGTCCACCGTCAAGTGTCAGCAGAAAAGTGCTGAAAGTGATGACTGAACGTTGATAAACTACTGTGGAAGGTTAGCACTGATGTACAGAGATACAAAATAGAAGTTTTCTCTGTGGCTGCAGTTACCCTTATTGATCGAATTGAGGACTCTGTGCTCTTAGTCGAAGATCAGAGGCTCGGAGTCTCCTCCAGCTCTGGGCCTGGTTGAGTGCTACTTCCACCCTGCTCTGGTAGGTTTTGAAAGTAGAAATTCAAATTTTGTTGCTGTCAGAAGCTCAGTGCCGGGGGCGGCCCCTTCACTATGGCGGAGGTGCGTAGCCCCACTGCTGAAAGGCAACAAGAAGCAGAAAAATAAATTGATAATAAAGGTATTTTAATATAATTTTAGTTTTCCACGGGTTGTAGGGCAGGGCGGGGCCAGCATCCTCCACGTCAGCAGGGAGGAGGAGTGCTAGGTGTACACTTGGAACTCCCCACCGAGCTGTATTTCACAGCTGGGTGGAGACCAAGTGCAGGCTCCCACTCCCTCACTGAACGGCATTTCAGCCCACTCAGTCCAGTCCCAGCGCTTCCCTCATGCTGTTTTACATCATGAGAGAAGTGTCTGGATTGGGTGGGGAGGGGAGCAGAGAATCACAGGCGTGGTAGGAGCAGAGGAGCACTGAGGCTGTGTCCAGCATTGGCAGGTAAGTGTTTTTTTTTTTCTTTATTAAATGCTCCGCTCGCTGCCCCTCCGGCCATTCCTGGCAGCAGCCGCCACTGCTCAGTGAATTGCATCTTAAGAGCTATAGTTAGTATCTAGACGAAAGGTATCCAACTTTCGGGAGTCCTCTGAAGACTAATGCCTTTCCTCCACTTGACCATTTCCGGTTCCAGGCTGTCCCTAACAGCACTTCCTGAAACAGAAAAATGTCGGAGGAGCAGACTGTAGGCTCCCATGGTCACATTTGGCACAAGAGCAGGGAGTACATGGTGACAATATAGGGGCTAGCCAATTGGGGTTGGGCACAATGCAAGGTATAGGCGTGCGGGCTGTTCAGAATTACTGGCTGGATGAAGGTGCAAACTTTCTGCCCAGGACTTTGTGTGTGCGCAGCAGGGTGACTCATCATAGGATGCTTCAATCAGGGAACAAGGTGAATGTGTGCTGGGTGGTACCAAATCCCTCATCGCCAGGACCCGCCTTTCAGGGCAGTGATCAAAGTTTCTCACTGTCACAGAGGACCTCGGACGTTCCACCTTAAAAAAAAAAAAAAAAAAAAAGTATAAAAAAGCATGCAGATTTGAGAGTATTAATGCTATGCCATGTTCCACACCCTAAGGGAGAGTTAACTAATGGCTTACTCACCCTGGCTTAGAGGTCGAAGAATGCAATTACAACGGCATAAAGCTTTCCTCCATCAGAGCCGTGGGCAGCGTCTCAGCCTTGCCCAAGGACAGGGAGCAATGCCTGAAAGCCTGCCATCCCCACACCCTTTCTAGGTGGGTGGGTGGGTGGGTGGCCAGGGCTGGCCTGCTTAACCTATTGCATACTCATTGCATTGTTTATTCAGGTGGATAAAGGACAGGGAGGTTGATAGCTGATGCCATCCTGAAGGTTCTCAAGCTAGTGTTCTTGAGGACCTTAAAGTATGACTTTAGTTGCTCAAAAACAAGTGGAAACAGAACTGGCTTGTCTTCTGGATGGGCCAGTGCACATCCACCCTCAACCCACAAAAAAAGCACTCCTCTGGTGCTGACACCCTCCTGAGTGACATCACAAACTTCTGCATTGTGCTACCCTCCCAAGAATAGTCATTGGAATCACTACCCCTTCAAGTGCTGTGTCCAGCCTGGTTTACTCATAGCGTACATCAATGCGTTTTTCCACAGACACCCATTGTAGGGGTATTGAAACTAGCACTGCTAAACCTCAAGCTAAATGTCTCAGCGAGCAATCTGTTTCATGCTTTCTAATGCAACGGAGTTATGTTTTTACAGTAAGGGGGCCTCTGTCTAGAGTGGCACGGTGGTTGCCAGTTAGAACATTTTACAGCATTCACCCATCACCTTCTGCATGCTTCCTGGAGAAACGTGTGAGGCTGGGGGCAGTAGTGAAGGGGGTCCAATAGAAATTGCCTACAAAAATAAAAGGCTCGTTTTTGTTGCCGGGTTCACACATCCGTTTTCGAGAATATTAAAGCACTATGTTTTGTGAATCCTGAAGGAAAATAGGAAACGTTCCCATGATGTGTGCACATAGGGTTGGGCACAGGACCTGTGATGAGAGCCCGCTGCAGCCTGCTGGTGTACATTTGTGTGTTTTTAACTGAAAATCTTAACGATAAATTCACTTTAACTGCGTTTTGTGTAGTCAGTCTCTGTGTTTTGGAATGAATTTGTACAACTGGATTAAAAAACTCAAACTTACATGGCTCTCTACGAGCAACAAAGGAAATGGGGTTTCCCTGATTACTTGTTACTTGGCAGTGCCCGAACAGTTGTAACCAATGACGGACTTCAGATTCTAATTCACAGGCGCTACACAGAAATCACTCATGATCTTCCGTGTCATTAGGGAAGTTTGAAACACCAGCATTGTACCTGGTATCCACAGCAAAAGGATGGCCAATATGCCAAACATTATTATTTTTCAATCCTGAGGATCTCATGCTCTGACAAATAGAATGTATTGCTGCTCTCCGATGTCATCATTGATTTCATTTAGTTTGACAGCCTGCACTACGGTGTTTGTGTCCTCTCATCCATGTATTGTTCTTTTAGGCTCATGAACGTTCTGAAAGTGGGGAGTTGGCATTTATCAAACAGCTAGTGCAGAAGATCCTCATTGTGATTGCACGTCCAGCTCGGTTGCTAGAATGCTTGGTAAGTTTGCATTTGTTTATGCCTGGATATATGGCTTTTTATGTTTTTGTAATTTATCTAATTCACTCATTGTTTATAATTGTTCTTTTGTTACCTCTGTTACATTGTCCCCTTAATTCCATCACAACTATTGCCACTTACACCAGCTTCACAGCACACTTTGGGGGTTATTCTAACTTTGGAGGAGGTGTTAATCCGTCCCAAAAGTGACGGATTTACCACCAGCCGTATTACGAGTCCATTATATCCTATGGAACTCGTAATACGGCTGGTGGTATATCCGTCACTTTACCGTCACTTTTGGGACAGATTAACACTCCTCCAAAGTTAGAATAACCCCCTTTATCTTTCCAAGTCACTTCTTCGAATCACTTATATAATATTTCCCTCTGAATTCTTCTGTTTGCAGCTCACGTTCCTTAGACTCACCTTTACTAGCACGTTTTTTCTTCTCCTTTGTTCTTGTTGCCTTTTATTATTTCCATTTCTTAATACTCATTTTGGGCCGCATAAATTTCTTTCCACGAGATGACACGGACTAAAAAGACTGTTTAACAGGCAATGAGAAAAAGTGTCACTTCACAATATGATCTAACATAGTTATAGTTGCAAACAATGTTAGGTATACTATAGAAACAGGCTATTCTAGCATCGTCTTTTACACTATCTGCTCATTACGGTGAAAGCAATACTGAGTCCTCTATCTACTGTAAATACCTTATGTGAATGACGTCCCCATAGAATTATCAGGTGGCTGCAGAAACAGTAGTTTTCTGGAAACATAATAGTGATGAAAGCAGATTCAGATTACTGCCGCCATCTGCCACTACTCTTTGTGGAAAAACAAGATTCTTGGTAGTCAACATCTTGCTCTATCTTGTGTTCCACACTTTCTTTCCCAAACATCTTTACATGAGGATCGCTCCACAGTGCCCATGTAGAAAGATCGTATTTTGAACGAGCAACTCATTTTTCATCTTGTAATTCGCTATACATGTAATTCTGGCCTGTGTTGTACTGCGTGGGATTCACCTAGTGCTTTCCAGGCATTAAAGGCCTGCATGAGACCACCAGGTAACATGCATACAAGGAAGTCACAAGTTCATAAGGGCACTGAGTTTATGTAATCACGACACACTAAATACTGAAACATCAATTTAATATCACAATTGTTTTACTTTTGTTTACAGTGTTTTACTTGCTCCTTGTTTTTTTGTGCAATTTGTCATGAGAAATACAGTGGTTCATTTCTCATGGATAATTGTGCTGGGGCCAATGAGGAGACGTGGGAAAGTACCCCAACCAGGAAATGAGGCACTGATGTTGAGCAGAGTAAATGCCAGAAGCGCATAACAGGAGAAATCATTGGACGAATCTGAAAGAGGAGGAATGTGCATGACAAAGTAGCAAGATACTGAGGGATCTCTCTTGTCACCTAAACAGATAAAAGGTTTAGGAGGCAACTGAATGTTAATTTAAGATTAGATGTTACATCTCAGCTTGTTTACTTCCTTTCTCTCAGATCAGATCATTCTACAACAAAAAACATGTTCATGGCAATATACAGTAGATTTTCTCCAAACTCTCTCTAAACTTCTTAAAGCAAACACACTTGTCTTCATGTCTAGGCAGTTTATCTGCTGCTGCCTCTGCCCCGCTGTCCATCTTCCTCCCATTTCCTTTCACCCTAACCTGGCTTTCATAACCTGCAGATAGCACAATGGGAGCAAAACCAGAAGGCATTGTAGATGATGACAAAAGAAATGTACAATGCATCAAGTCAAACATCAAAATCCATATCAAACAACCTCCTGATGCCATAATCCAGAGGCAATCATGTGCAGAACTGAAAACCCTCTGTCTCCTTCCATATTAGCATCTAATCACTGTTAGCAGTAACAGAGAAGAGTGAGATCCACTGAGTTATATTGAACGGTTTTATTAATCCTGCAAGATGAGGACAGATTATCTAGGTTCTTTTATTTTTTTTTAAAAATAGCAATCTACACTTTTTCCTGTTCTTTACCCGTAGCTGCTGCAGTTATTATCAGTGGGGTCGAGGCCTTCAGATATTCAGAAATATACTGCAACACTGAACTGCAAATATGTGTAATGCGGATGTGCTGGAAAATCTGGACACACAAAGTTTTGCCTATATGTAATATACGTCCAGTGTTATCGCAATGTATTGTTCCTATGATGTTAGGTAGAATGAGGCTGAAGATATCTGTCTGAAAAATGGGTAGCTTCCCCTAAGCACAGCTTACTTAACAAGCTTACTTAATGCGTGCTGCAAATTATTTATATTTATTACGAGATGGACTTGTGTACGTTTCTGCTATAGTTTCTAAATGCAATAGTTTTTACAAAATTACTGATGTTAATTTTCAGACAAGCCTTCTGTCATTTGAGGAATCATTTGCCCTCCGTCTTGGATATTCCTTATTAATAGTGCACCTTCCCTTGTCAGTTTTGATTCATGTTTTGCTTCACAATACCATAGTTGTCACAGTTTTGATAGCATTTTAGGCAGACAGAATTATTGATGTCAACTTGTCCTAAAAGAGCAGTTCCCACTGTGCGCGTCGAGACATTTAATGGAACTGCAATCTAAATCTGAGCTAGTTCGATTGAGAAGACATCTAGTCAAACCGGCTGACAATTGCCACAGAAATGGGCCATTATAGAATTCATACAGGGTTCGTACATTTAGAGGTGCTCATCACAGTGCAAGACAATGCATTCCAGTCGCGCACTTAAACTGATGGCGAATCCTTACAGAAGCCGAACAGACGGCTAAACTACTTTTGTTAGAGCCAGAGCACCTCACCCTAACTACCACACTTTATTATAAAGAACAAACCATTTTCTGGAGCTTTCGTTTGTGAATTCATTTAGGCAGGTCTAGCAAAGATAATGAAGGGCCACTATGGTAAAAATGCTATCAACCAGCAGTGTAGAATATGCCCTGATATTCCTGGGTTTAGCCAATTGTAGCCCATGACATGCTGGTGTAAATGTTGTTGCAGCAGCCCTCTGTAAGGAATAGAGGCAGCGGGGGATATGTTGCATCTACCCCTGCAAATTTGAGTCCTGACATACACAGTTAAGTCAGAACCTACCTTTCCCGCTATCCAGACTACTTCTGCCAGTATGTGAACATACAAAAGTGAGAAGGTGGTGTAAACCCCTTATGCGGGGGAAATGAACAAAAATAACCAATGTACTTGTTGTCCACAGTGCTTCCCGGTCTCCAAGAAACCACAAAGTAACTACCTACTGGAACTGTCAATGCAGCTATGTCCAAAAAGAAACAGGTTACTTATGCACAGCTCAAAATCCTGCTTAACAAGTTCCAGGTTCCGCCCTATGATGCAAGGCCAGTTTTAGCAATGGTGGTGCCCGGCCCTTTTTGTCCCTCCATGATCACCTCCTAGAATTCCCTCACTACCACCCAGTAAAAGTGCCCCTCATCTCTTCATAGCCCCTTTCACATACATTTCATTTGTTTTAAAGCACTGCTAAAGGCTGGCTTTACTAATCCACTACAGATCTGTTCTTTGCAGCAGGCATACTAACCCTCTGCGCTACTTTATGACGAGTCAGACCTGGCACTTGGCACACTTCTGATCTCGCTCTCTCTCTAGCAGGGACATTAATCACAAGAGTTATCTTGACATTTGTATTGCTGCCTGAAAGGTGGACGCACAAGGAAATCTACATCAGATGCTTTTAACTCGTGTTGCTAAACACTGAGCCCCCCCCTTCCTGAGGTCGGTGCCCCCCACCAGTGCCACCGGGCACCACCATAAAGCCCGTCTTCTCTGGCCACTTCCTCAGAGGCATGGGATGGGAGTGGAGACACTTAATTTGCTGGTAGTGAATCTGCTGACTAATTGTGAGTTACTGGATAGGCGCGTGGAATGGTCCGCTTTGCCAGGAAGGAGGCTCGGCTTCACAGGTGCAAACTTTAAGATTGGGCTAATACAATGCAAGCAAAATGCAGGCATATACGACATTTCACATCATTTACTTTTATTCATCTCTAGAGGTTAAGACCTCCTTTGTGTTTGACAAGCAGTACTGCTTGCTATGTTACACTAGAATGGGACTTAGTGAACTTTGTGGAGAATAAAAGTCACCTTGTGAGCTAATAGGGCAGAAAAACCCCATAAACAGAGCCGGCCTTAAGTGCATATCGACCTAGTTTCAACGGAGGCTGCCATATAGAGGGTGTTTTCAAGGACCCTCAGGATACTGTACCTTTCTTATAAGCTCTGAATCCCCTGTAATATATGGTGGATCTGCCTTATGAATTAGGGTATTGGAAGTGCTTATCCTCGTTCATTAGTATGTTCAAGATTCATAGCCAAAACTTTAATAAACGGATTATTAAGTTGGCTGTTTTTTTCTATTGTTACTTTTGATGTTTTGCTTCCCTTATTGCACGATTCCAGCTGCACTGTACTGGGGAAGAACACATTGACCTTCCTTATATAGTATGTGTGATTGGGGATAGACATATTCACCATGGTTCTACAGTATGTATGATTGTGGATGCACATATTGACCGTGCTTCTATAGTATTTGTGATTGGGGATAGGCGTATTGACCGTGCTTTTACAGTATGTGTGATTGGGGATGCGCGTATTGACTGTGCTTTTACAGTATGTGTGATTGGGGGTATTTGTATTGACTGTGCTTCTAGCGTATGTGTGATTGGGCATGTGCATATTGACGATGCTTCTACAGTATGTGTGATTGAGGATAGACGTATTGACCGTGCTTCTACAGTATGTGTGGTTGGGGATGCACGTATTGACCGTGCTTTTACAGTATGTGTGATTGGGGATAGACATATTGACTGTGTTTCTACAGTATGTGTGATTGATTAGAGATGCGCATATTGACCGTGCTTCTACAGTATGTGTGATTGGGGATAGACATATTGACCGTGCTTCTGCAGTATGTGTGATTGATTGGGGATGCGTGTATTGACCGTGCTTCTACAGAATGTGTGAATGGGGATGCGCGTATTGACCATGCTTCTACAGTATGTATGATTGATTAGGGATGCGCATATTGACTGTGCTTCTACAGTATGTGTGATTGGAGATAGACATATTGACCGTGTTTCTACAGTATGTTTGATTGGGGATAGACATATTGACTGTGTTTCTACAGTATGTGTGATTGATTAGGGATGCGCATATTGACCGTGCTTCTACAGTATGTGTGATTGGGGATAGACATATTGACCGTGCTTCTGCAGTATGTGTGATTGATTGGGGATGCGTGTATTGACCGTGCTTCTACAGAATGTGTGAATGGGGATGCGCGTATTGACCATGCTTCTACAGTATGTATGATTGATTAGGGATGCGCATATTGACTGTGCTTCTACAGTATGTGTGATTGGAGATAGACATATTGACCGTGTTTCTACAGTATGTTTGATTGGGGATAGACATATTGACTGTGTTTCTACAGTATGTGTGATTGATTAGGGATGCGCATATTGGCCGTGTTTCTACAGTATGTGTGATTGGGGATAGACATATTGACCGTGTTTCTACAGTATGTGTGATTGATTAGGGATGCGCATATTGGCTGTGCTTCTACAGTATGTGTGATTGATTAGGGATGTGCATATTGACCGTGTTTCTACAGTATGTGTGATTGGGGGTGCATCTTTTTATGTAACTGCATCATGCATACTTGCTTACTGGATTATCACCAGACTGGCGAATCTGTATTCATCAGGGTGGGAAGGATGCGGGGTGGTGGGGAGGCCCTTGCATACTGTTGAGGGACCGTAGACCCGCAGTTGATTGTGTGCGACATGGTTCCCTTCCCATGCCAGGCTGAATCCCTACTATAGGTGACTGCAATTATTGTGTTAATTGTACCATGCCTTTAACATACCGCAATAAAGCTATATTAAAAAAAAGTCGGTTAGGCTTTCTGCAAGTTTAGAAGTGAATATAATGTAGATGTTTCAAAATGTCTTCGAGAAGCCAATGTAATTGTTTTTGGGAAAAAAAGACAACATTTGACGATAAATATCTTTCTTATAGGATGCAGTTAATTAAATGCGGGGGTTATCCTTATCTGTTTACATCTTTAGCTGAAAAATGTTGATTTAATACATGTATTATTTCCATTACGTTTTACTTTGAAGACGTCTTTCTAATCCTTAGAAATACAGATATGAAGGAGAGGATTGAATGCACTTCTCTTGTTCATTTTTGAAGTTTACGTTTGCCAAACGTGTAGCTTCCATCGCCCCAAGAGATTGTACTGGAAATATTTATTGCCTTTCTTGCTTGTCAGTAAATCCTCTATGTAACACTTCCTGGCCCAGAGAAAGGCAAGCACTTATATAACTGCCTAGTATTTGTTCCGAGTCTCCTTTTATTGTTAAAGTGCAAGCGTGTGTGGTAATGGATAATGACCAGTTTTGCCGCGATTTTGTGTAGCACCCAGGACACCAGATACATTATTACTACTCTCGTCTTTGTTTATAGAGGATCGAAATCACGATACAGTGTCTCAGAAGTGAATGCAAGCATTTTTTAAATATTTTTTAAAGATGCTCAAAATGTATATGTTTTGTTATTAGGAATTTGATCCTGAAGAATTTTATTACCTTTTGGAAGCGGCAGAGGGCCATGCCAAAGAAGGGCAAGGTATTAAAACAGACATCCCCCGATACATCATCAGCCAGCTGGGCCTTACAAAGGATCCTCTAGAAGGTAAGGACGCCCTCCTAATACATCAGCATCTTTAGGGTCAAGTGAAAAAGGCAAGTAACCAAGCACTGTTTCCTACCTTTACATAAATGTATGTATCTTTTGTGTAGTGCTCCTACACAAGACCATAGGCAGGCAAAAGGCTGAAGCTCCTGGTGTTGGCAGACAAACAACTACCATATTAAGTGTACAGAATAGTGATTACAAAGTCGTGCAGCTTCACTTCTGATTGGATTATTGTCAAAGCTTTGACAACTTTGTACAAATGCACTAAGAAATCAACTTTTTAGAAATCTGACAGATTAAAACATTTCTGCAACTCCATGCTTACACCACAACCCATGTTCTTCCGTTCCTGCCTTACATACTCTAAATGTATTTAGCTAATGCAATGGTTTATTACCATGTTTAGGCAGGAGAGCTTTGTAGAGTTTTGAAATCTAATAGCCAACAATTTTCTGCTCTGATGTAATGAAGGTGCAGTACACTCTTCAGTCTCTGCCCGCTCTCTCCAAAGTACATATGTCTTCCCACATGTCTGCACATCACTGCCCACCAAAGTTTCTCCTTCACCCAATTAAACCTTTTGATCCCTGACTCATTTTTTATACTGTCATTTTGATTTGATAGTTCATTCTTTGAGACCCTTTGTTTACAGTTAGTTCTCGTAAGCCAGAGCCTGACCATCTGCATTTATTCATCTTCAGTGGGACCATTCCACCTAATAAGGCACCCTGAACGCTGCCTAACATCGGTCTGCTAACAAATGGCCGGGTAAGACCTGCAGGATCCCCAAATGGCAGTGCCTGACTTGTTGGACCTGATCGCTCTAGCAATGCAGAGCGCCATGAACTGCACCCAGGCCCGGTAGAAATCGGGCTTTTCCCCACGGTGGTGATTACTGATAACTGCGCTGCAACCCTGAGAGACCAGAGTCCTTTGGTGCCTGCGATGGAATTGGCGTACCCGACCGCTGATTCATTGATGCCGAAATGGTAGCAGGGAACATGGCCTTGCTGTAGGCGGCGCCTTCTTCCCGCTGCCGCCCAGCTCGAGTGCACCTTACAGAGCTGTGACCCCAAGAGTGGTAAGGAGGCAACACATGACTTGACTGGGTGAAAGCTGTTGAGGCCTGGATTGCGTACCTGAAAACACTGCCGGCCCATTGTGCAACTGCTGGGTGGGTGCGAGGCCACAAGGGGCCAGGGAATTACCACATCTGACCGAGGCCGGGCCTGGGCGCTCTGCAGAGTGTTCAGCGCCATATAGAACTTACTGTGGGGTTCCCGGTCAGAGTCGTTCAGAGGTGGGTTATCAAGTTTGCTCTATGTTATTAACAGTCAGCCAGAGCAGATCGTCTGTATCCCAGGGTACTGGGGCTCTCAGCCACTCCTCTCCCAGGGCCTCGATCTGCAGCCCTCTGCCAGTGATATTCCCTCTAACCGTTCCCACCTCCAAATGCATCTGGAAATATCACCGGGCCACAGGTTGGGAACCACTGACATAGATTGCCCATGTTGTATCCAACTGCCTCCTCGGGATGCCCCAGAGCAATACTAAAGAGGCAACACTATTACATATGCTCTGGAGCTGCCCCAGGCTACCCTTATACTGTTCACAGATTTGGACAATACTGACAGATCTGACTAAGAGGGATACTTGACTAACAGCAGAATCCTGTATCTTGGGACTGTCCCCTCGACCTACGGCTACAAAAGTGATGTCACTACTTGTAGTCTTGACATTAGTACTGGCTAAGCGTTTATGGAATAGTTGGTGGAAAGCCACAACAGCGCCTTCTGTAATACAGTGGGTGGAGGAGGTGGAGGGATGGGTACTAGTAGAAAGCACAGCACTATGCAGAGAAGAATATAGAGGCCTGCAGAAGAAACCAATTATAAAGGAGCGGCATGCTGTATAGAAACCTTTAAAACGCTCATTGATATATGGATAGTGACGCTATTTAACATCATAAAAGATAACAGACCCGCCGGATTACTACTAACCCAACGATGCCCTGGCATGGCTAATACCATGATTACACGAACAAGAGAGAATATTCATCAGAGAGTCCATAAAGCACTCATTTTCGGGTTAATGCGGACTGCTCAATATAACAGGTTCTTTCTGACAACTACTAATTGTATTACAAGTTAACAGGCTGGAGCCATGCACCGCAGTGCAACTGTGTCCATAGGGAAGATGTCTAGTTAATGGGGAGGGTGGGCATTACTACAATATATATGGCTAATAATGACAGATGAACTCTGAATAATTGCAACACATTTGTTTTGTATATTTTGACCCTCATTCAAAACTGGGAGCTTGATGCATACATATATATATATATATTCTCTAATGCTCGAGCAGAAAAGTCCAATTTCACTTAATGTTTCTACTAAAGAGATGTAAGTCTGTATAATTAATGTGAGACTATAATACAATAAAAGTAATAAAGATTGTTTTTTTTTAAAAAGGCGGACTTTTGGAAGTTAGAACTTGTTAGGTGCTGCAATTCTACAACAAATGATCAGTGTTTGAGTTTCTCCCACTATTTTAAACAGATTCACCTACCTAATGCATGTCACTTTTTGTACTGTGTAAAACGTTGTTGTAGATGAGGCCAGCTCTTTATGGGAAATGACACATGGGCTTACAGCGCAATTTGTAACAACACAAACCAAATGATGAAGTTGGACCCGTTGGGTTGAAGAAAGCATCAATGGCTCCACTGCGGTTTGTCTTATTTTATTGGCCCCAAGGATGAACTCCACAATTTTGGGTTTCCCAGCTCTTTTCCATTCCTTAAGATTAACAATGGTCATTGTTATGATGGTACTTACCTAATACATCAACTATAGTCGCCTACTTCTCACAAGTAAGCCCTTCTGTTCAAAATGCCTTCAGCTCACAAGTGGTATTTTCCAAAGAACTCATATGCAACTCTTTGGCACAACTCCAAATTGGCATCAGGAGCCTCAGGAATAGATTTCAGCACATGGCCTATGGAATCCACAATATTAAAAAAAATCATATCATGGCACTCAGATCCATTGTATGACCAGAAATACCCACACTTCTACTTGAATTAAATATCCTTGCTGCAGGTCCATGCTTGCCTTTGAATATCTGGACAATCTGCAAATGTCTTTGGCTAGTCCATCAATGACCAGTCAGGGAAAGACCTTCCATTCTCCTGCAGAGTTCTAGTTATGTTTAATTTTTGTACAGAGACAAGCTTCTAGAATGTGAAACAACCCTAGGAAAGTGTAGTGTGTCAACCCAGTAGCCATCATTAATAGAAGGAACTTAAATGTGAATATGTGTTTTTGCTTATTCCCTTTAGGCAGCAATTACATTCATATTTCTAATACATATATTTTCATATTCCTCCAGCATCCAGACACTCCAAATAAAAGTGAGGTATGAAGAACACCTAAACTTAAACTTCGCACTTGTATAGCGCACTACTCACCCGTTAGGGTCTCAAGGCGCTGTACGCATACCGCTGTGGAACCCTTCCTGGCTTTTTTCCCTGTGAGGCGCCCACTCCAGGGCACCCCCCAGAGTGAAGCCAGGCATCCAAGCGATGTCAGGGCCGTTGAGAAGATTAAGCAAGCTATTGCCCAGAGTTACAGAGTGGGACCCATTAATTAGATTAGGCACCAAGGCGAGAATTATCTGGTCCAAGGGAATTGAGCCCAAGACCCGACGAGGCAAGAATTGAACCCTGGTCCGAGGCCAGATCTCTGTATCAGGGTCAGCCGCTTTAACCATTGTGACACACTTCTCACCTAGGTCTCTTCTACTAGATTTCACCCAATGTTTAGTCATTCATAGAACTGGAACACAGAAATTTGGTGGTTGGTGGTTTCAGACTATAATGAACCAGCAGGGACAGAGTGAAAGTAAACCTTTCAGATCTCCTTCCCTATCTAAGTTCATGATAACGATAGTAGGAACCTGATAACGATAGTATCCACGGCCAGAGAAGAGGAGAGATAGCTGTTCCTCTATCACATCACAGAATGGCAGCCTTTGGTTGATAGTCTGTGGTTGACATATTCTATTCTAGTATATTATATTGCTGATCTCTAGGGACTGGGGTAAATACACATTAAAATAGCATGATAGGACCCTCCAATACTACCATAAACTTCAGATTTTCCAAGTGTTATGAAGGGAAATCCTCATTTAATAAGGACATGGATGTGAATATTATCCCACCATTCTGTCTGAAGGTTTTTTTTTTCATTTGTGCCCCTCCATTTCATGTTATTACTTTCTTTTACGTTATTAACAGTACCACAGTCAGCAGCTCCCCGATCATCTTGATGGTTTTTCAGAGGAATGTGAATGAATAATGGTTTTCCTTCTGATGTGTACCTTTGTGCTTTGTTTTCACATTTCTACATTAATACTGTTAAGCTGCATCAAGAAAGAGGAAAGAGAGACTAAAGGTCTATTTATACTGGTCTAATGATGCTCCTGTGCTGATATTGATAGTCCAGCCTCTAGAGTTGCTGGGTATTCACTTTTTTTTTTCACTAGTACTCTGTTTTTAGAATGTGTATAAATGTCAAGAAAGACAATATATTAGGATCCTTGGGGCCTGTTGATACAAATTTTTTATGATCTGTTCGCCATCCTGTCCTGGATCTTAATATCTTTTCTGTTTCATCCAGTTTTGATCTAAACTTTGTTTTGCTATTAGCTGGTGGTTTTAATATCAAATTAGACACAATTAAATTTAAGCAAAGTTATCTTTTATGAGATCTTGCAGTGGTTTAGTTTTACAAGCAGTCTAGAAAGGTGGGGCAAAAAGAAGTTTATCTCCTCAAATTGTTAGTTAAATGGAATGTATGTAATGCTGATGAGGACCATTGTTCTGCCAGGTCTGCCAGAGGAAGCTCTAGCACTGTTGACTATTTATTTGTATCCATGGGTCTGTTGGAAAATGTAGTTAATTGATTGAGTGTTAGATAGCTAATTCAGTGAATATTATCCCTTTAGAATAGTATTGGATATTCGTTATCTGAGCAAACTTGCTTTAGTTATCGTTTTTCATAATGAAACAGTAAAATAGGAAGATTTGAGCTTCTCCAGGAGTGGTTTGTCTAAGACGTGGTCTCATAGCAGGTAAATAGATTATCTCTACATTAAATCTGTTTATGTTTTACATTTGTTTATCAGAGGAGATAAATGGTTCGACATGAATTGCACAGGACCAGTAGGAACCTGTTAACGCGGAGAAGTCCTAGCTATATTTTGGCCTGAATAGTGGATTTCACACACTAGGTCTATGAACCAAACCAAATCTGTTTTGAGAAAATGTCATTCGGAATACGTCATAAACATCACATATAACATATGGATATCAGTTCAGTCTCAATAACCACACAAATTTATTAAGAAGTTAATAATGTATACCCCTATATTAACAACGCAAAAGTCACAAAAATAATTTTCACACACAAATTATACATATAGAGAAACAATAAAGGCTGATTCGAACACCGGATATATCTGAGTTTAATCAACTCAAAAAGACAAATGATCTCAATGGTTATAACACAAAACCATAGCAATAGAATCTGAGCAAGAGAAATCGACTACATCTGAATAATGATAAGACAAAGAAAATGTCAGACAAATCATGAGCATGTGAGTAACGCCCCACTAACCACTAATTAGCATTGACATGTTGGGCTTCATGTAAAAAGTTTTAGTAACACAAATTTAGAAAACATCTAGCTAGGGTGATATGAAAAATATGCAGCAGTAAATAAACAATTGCAGCTGGTACCTGAAAAACGAAAGAAAAATAACAATTCACATTTATACATTACCAAAATACTATAGTAATCAGCAACAACATCTACGTCGTCAGTGGGACAGCAACATCAGGCATCAACATCAGGATAGGAACAGGAATAAGGACAAGGGTAATGGTTTAGAATTTTGGACTATAAGATACGCTAAACTATCTAAGCAAAAATTCTTCATCAAGCAATATAATCTCCAGGTCTCAGGATACACAAGAATCAAGAATCCCAAAGAAGAATCACCCAAAGAATGACCCCCGAACAATGGTGACTGAACATTAAATTAAACTTGTTAAATGAAAATGATTGGATAAAGCATGAGGTGAGAAAGTTATGACCAATCAGAACATTAACATATATCAAAATTATAAAATTAGTTTACTCCAAGTTCTTCTATTTACTGTTATTCCATTGACGGAATATAAACTAATACATTTTATATTCTAGACTTCCTCTTCTTCCTCCTCATCTGTGGATCCTTTGTTTCCACTCCACTGAAAATACCAAGTCACAGGAAGAACGATTACAAAATATGTTACTTCATCATTTCTTTACCCTCAAGGAAAGACATACAAGTTAGAAACATATCTTTAAACAATGAAGTCAGTAAAGCTACAGAACAGCTTAGAAACATTTTATACAGCTTGCATTGCACAATGGCCTTGCATCTGCTCCTACTGCAGTCCAGCAGAGGCCACTAAATACACATTTATTTCTACTATTTGTTTAAATTAAGAAACACACTCTTTTGTAAAGGCAGAATAATTTCATCAGCTTAAGTTAGCATGGACAAAATATAGGCCTTACATAAGATGATGGCCATTCAATTAGTCACATTTTCGCAAACATAATATTATTATCTAATTAATTCACATATTAATCTGTAAATATAATTACGTAAAGACTCAACATTTTATCAGTAATTTCTCTGCTTCCACAAACCTTCATAGAAGTCTAAAGGGCTCCCCCTCATGACTCTGTTGCATTATCTTTATGCAGAGCTGCTCATGAAAATGCAATCAGAGAAAAGGAGGCTGGTGTAAGAGAGAACTTGTGAGGACTGCACTTCTTCATGCAGACTGAGAATTCAGTGGCCTTCTAGAAAGTGGTAGATTTGAACTCTTTTTAATTCAGAACTTGATCCTTCTATTCCTAGTGACATATGAATAATTCATTATGCAATTTTGTATGGATTAGAGGCTCCAATAATACTAGTACTTGTAGTAGCAATTTGTTATTTTATTTTTCATGAGTTATGAGTCAGGTACAACATTGGTTTGGTTGTGTCATGAGTCTATAAATATGATTGAAGTGGGGCCTAAATATCTCTGGGCTGGGATGTAGAAAGTAAAAGTGAGGCATACAGTTCACTCATGCTGTCGCAGCAGATAAGGTCACGTAGCCAGTCATACTAGTACCCCAAAGTAAGGCTGTGTGCCGTTTGGCTACAAAAAATTGCCATAGCCGTAAGCTTCCTATGTTGTGGAACAAGGGGTTTGATATACCCCAAGAGTGCCAGGTGAGGGTCCGGATCTACAGGATGATCCAGCATGGCAGATAGTCTTGAACATAGCCTTCCAATATTCTCTGACATCAGCGCAGTTCCAAGTCAAGCGAGCGAAGTCAGCATAATCAGCTGCACATTTGGGACATTTGTGGGATCATGTTGGGTCAAATCTGGCAAGAGCCTGGAGGGCGGTATATGCTCTTTGTGAGAACTTATAGTGCAGGAACTTATGTTGGCTATTGATAGAGACCAGATTTGTCTGCATACAGCAAAGCTGCCATACCTTGTCTGGGATGGGGGAGTTCAGATTTTGCTCCAACGCCATTCTCGCAGCAGGTCGACGCAGTGGATGTAGTTCTAGGCTGTCATGATATTAGCGAGAAGCAAGTCTAGTGCTTTCAGTTGGCGAAATTACTATGGTGAGATGGGGGAAATCCGTTGGTTCCTCCGGGAAGGGAGGCAATACCTCCCGAAGAGTGCTATGTAGTCAAAGACGGACAAAGTGGCTCTTCTTGGAGGTCACTCTGTCAGTTTCAAAAATAGAGTGAAGATCTAGTTTACCATTGGCAAAGAGACCTCCCATGGCCCGGATCTGGTGTAGCGAGACTGTACGTGGGACAAGCATTTTCTGTGTTAGGGGGCACCATGGGTTGTCTCCAAGAGATAAGTATGGCGAGCAAAGAACGTTAAAGCTTAGGTATCGCTGAAATGTACTCCATGCCAGCATGTTGAGGAGAGGGTGTGAATATATTATGGGGTTCTTGGGGTAGCCCCATGGGAAGTAGAGAGGATAAGGTAGTCTGACATCCAGATGATACCAATACAAGGACAAATGGCACTGCACTACCAAATAGTAAAGATAGAGATCAGGCACTCCAAAAACATCTTTAGAATAAGGAAGAGTAAGCATTTCCCACTTGATTCTGGGGCGACAGCCTGCCCATATTAAGTGTGTTAAGAGGGGTACGTATTGTAGAAAAGAAGGAGACATTCAGGGGGATTGGAATATTAAGGAACAGATAGAGGAAGCAGGGAAGCACCACCATTTTAATAATCGGATGCGGCCCGCAATGGAGAGTAGGAGACGGATCCGTCTGTTGATTTGTGAGGAGAGACTGTTGATGGTGGGGCCGTAGTTCAGCTGATCACCTCATCCTTCCATCAGTGAAGTAGGATTCACAGATAGTTAGGGGAGACATTGCACCACTGTAGGGGATGTTTAAGGGGAGAGGGTACAGTGGCCTCCGTGAGGGGAAGTATTTCGGATTTATACCAGTTTATCAAAAGGCCTGAGAAGGGGCCAAAGCGGATAATCGCCTGAATAGTTGGGGGTAGATGCATGGCAGGGTCTCTAACGAACAGTAGTAAGTCATCGGCATAAAATGGCAGGGTCTCTAACAAACAGTAGTATGTCATCGGCATAAACTGCCTCCCCGAAAGCATAGACCCCTGTGTAGATGTCACTCCTGAAAATACTGCATCAGTGGGTCAAGCGCGCTAATAAAGAGGAGGGGAACCCCTGTCGGGTACCACAGAGTATGGGAAATGCATCTGTAAGGTGCCCATTAACTTTTAATTGGGCCACGGGGTTTGCATGTAGAAGAAAGATCAGGTCACAGAAACCCCGAGGGATGCCTAGTTTCTTTAGCTTGGCTCACAGAAAAGGCCATTCGACAGAGTTGAGCGCCTTCTCCACATCCAATAAAGCAACAGCCACAGAGAGGGTGAGGTTGAATTGGTTCATTATTACAAACATGGTACGTAAGTTGATGGTGGTGGAGCAGTACAGTACCCATTCCGTCTGAAGGGGGGATATTATGCATTCCATCAAAAGATCTAGTCATGTGTTGCTAACTTCCCCTAAGATCTTATTATCAAAGTTGAGGAGGGATAGAGGTCTATACGAGGTGCAAAGTTGTGGTGGTTTGCCAGGTTTGAGGAGAAGAGTCACTATGGCTTTCCACATGGTGGATGGAAATATACCATCCTCAAGAGTCTCCGCATATACCTTGAAGAGGTGCGGGACCAAGGCTGATTTGAAGGCTTTGTAGAAATGGTCAGTGAAGCCATTGAGTCCAGGGGCCTTAGAGCCATCTAGAGAGTCAATGGCCTGAGAGATTTCTTCCTCCATGATGGGGGCTGCTTGGAATTGTTGCTGGCCACTCTTGAGCCAGACCATGGCACCTTCAGATAAGTAAGACTCTATTTCTTCGGAGTGACCGTATATCACGAGTAGTCTAAGAGGGTCAGGGCAATGTTACCATTACCAGTTATCTCAGTGCCAACTGCATTTTGTAGTGCCATAATCAATCAATCAGGACTCATGAAGTGTGGATAATCACCCAATAGGTTACCCAGGTGATTGCAGGTCCATAGGCTTATTCGAACATGTCGCTTGATAATTGGGATGCAGTATTTGGGCCAGGGTATGACTGGGTATGGTCACCCCTTGCCATATCTTTGGGTGTGGTCCTATTTACCAAGAAACTTCACCTCACGGTCGGCAAGGTCGTGGATCTCTTGTAGAAGAAGCTTCTGCTTAAGTTCCACCAGACCTGGGGTGTCTACGGTAGCAGCGGAGTCAATGGAATGTAGATACCCTTTCACCCGGACCCGATCCCTGCGCATACTCTTCAGTACATCGGAGTGCGTGGATATACAGCCCCCCTAATGTAAGCCTTAAAGGCTTCCCACACCAAGGCTTGTTTATAGACAAAACCTGATTTCATAGAAAAATATTCATTAATGGCCGTGAGGACGTCAGAACGAAAGGCGTCACCATGGACCGCAAGCTCCAGGAGACGCCATTGCCTTGGAGTAAAACGTGTGTTTGGTAGTGCAAGGTTTAAGTTAACAGGAGCGTGGTCAGAGGGCATACAAGGCACATGTGTCCTGCATCCAAAGTGAGATGAACCAGTAATCTAGGAGCGACCAGAAGTCATGAGGGGCAGCATCAAATGTGTAGCCAGTGGCAAGATCACCACTTGTCAGAAAGGTATGGTGTGTCAATTAGTTCCTGAAGTGCATGGCGCAATCATGGTTTAGTGCTTATGGGTTTTCCAGTAGAGTCTAATGGAGGTTGATGTGTGATATTGATTTCCCCACCAAGAAGAACAAAGTCTGTTGGCATGCGTGAAATCACGGCAGCAAGGTTATAATAAAACTCAGGATCGTCAATATTGGGGGCATAGACATTGACCATCAGGATAGCTCTGCCTGCCCAAGAGCTGGAGACCAGAAGAAATCTTGTCAACAGCATATGAAGTGTAAGTGAAAGGTAGTGTTTTGTGTATAAGTATACAGACCCCACAGGAGTGGGAACTATAAAAGGAGGAAAAACGGTTCTGGCCCCAGGTACAAGCAAATTCGCAGAGTGTCTCGGAGTGATAGGTAGGTTTCCTGAAGAAAGGCAAATGTTATCTGATGTGTGCTGAGGTATACGAGAGCCAGCTTTCCCTTTCTGGATTGTTCAAACCACGAGTATTCCAGGTTAGGCACTGTAGCTCTGTAGTCTTAGAGGACATTGGGGGCGGGCAAGCACCTTACACGGTAGTTCGTCATCTGGTGCACTGAAGTGCAATGCAGTGTGGTGTCCAAACATAGATAAGGCATAACGGCAACAAAAATACAAAGGCAAAGATACCAACAACAAAACCCATCTCCCACCCATCCCGGATTAAAGGACATCCAGTAAATCCCAATTATAACAAATACAAAACAATGAAACCACCCTCTAAAGAACAAGTCGGTATACACCTTGGGGGGCAGGCAATGCTGCATGTGGTGAGGCCCACATCATGGAAGTGGAGGGGGGCCTACAAGCACGACGAGACATGATGGTTTCGGCCTAAGGCTGACATGCAGCCCCTGTCATCGTGTAGGCCTCCCCACAGGCAACAGATCCATCCAGCAGATCAGATGCTTGGGGACCCCCGCATTCTGCAACCTGGAGTGATTAACTGTGCGTTTTTATGGCAAGTATGATGTTAGCTGTAGTATTTGCGATGATTTCTCCCGTTAGTGGGCCGCCAGTGCCGGAGCTTCACAGACAAGTGGCCATTTTGGTTGTTGCCATGGTCACCCCCCCCCCTAATTTATGTGCAAAGTTAATTTAGCTTCAACAAGTACACATTTTTAAAAAGGAGTCTTGATTGGGAAATGTAGTTGATCTTTTGACCTAGTGGAAACAATCCACATGTTTCTTCAGGACAGAAACTGTTTATGTGAAAAAAGAAGAAAATCCCTCCCAGTAAGGTAGATTTAAGGCATCAAAAAGATCTGCTGTAGATTCATATTGACCACCATACAAATTCATGATAAAAATGGTTGGGAAAGAATTATAGTCTACACAGTTGGTAATAGAACAGATCACAACATTAATAATTCTCCCAGCCTTTCTAGGTGATGAGATAAGCAGTGCTGCTGTAACACTAGTGCGAAAGACCAGAGCCTATAATGTAAACACCCAGGCTCCTGGACTGTGTTTATGGAGACAGCCCTGTTGCATTTTTCTTCAGAAGATATTAAACCAGTCGCCGCTGGGCTGATGTTAGTTTCATGGACCTTTATAAAAAAATATTTATAAATATTGATTTGTAGGCCCCTATTGTAACCGCTGTGCAAAATGCAGCCTGCAATTCCATCCTCCCAATATCTTGGTCATAATCTATAATCATACTGATTTTTTAAAAAGGTGATATATTTAATCTGCTGTGATATTGACCTATTTCTCTTACTGACTCAATATGCAAAGTGGTAGTTAGGAGTCTATTGAACAGAATCCAGACATAGGCACAGTCTTAATGGATATTGGAGAGTTTCAATAAGGCTATAAAACAGACTCTGGAGTGTAGAGCAATGTCTCAATTTACATATTAATTGATATGTTTATGCAAAACGAGGTTCCCTACATTTGGCTTTATGGACTTCAGCTCAGCTTTTCATCTGTTTAGTGGAACCAAGTTATGATCCATATCAGATTTTATGGGGTAGGAACAAGCCATTATTGACTTCTTAATTAATCTTCTCCGTGACTTATCTGAAAGTGTTGGGTTTGCGTCCAGGGGTGAATGCTGGTGTAGCTTTCCTTTAGCCCATGGTATGCGCAGAGCTGTGTCCTGCCACTCTTTTACTCTTCACAAGTCATTTGGAAGCAGTTTTAAGAGATAAGAAAGACAGACTCTCCTACATTAGTCAACAATTATATTCTTGTCCTGCTTTTTGCAGACAGTGCCATACTGATTTCCAGCAAGCTAATGGCCTTAAGAAATCAATTGATTTTAATGTGTCCTTAATTGATGATCTTTGTCCAACCACCAATCTCTCCAAAATTTTAATTCTTACTATGGGGCAGAAAATACCAAACAGCAAACTATATACTAAGGGAAACGTGCCGGACAATATTATACCTTCCATTTTCTTGGCCTATGTTTTGCTAAGAGCAATAAATGGTGATATACTAAATCTTTGTGTCCTTCTTCTCCAATGTGGGCAATAGATCCATGCCACAAATGCATGTCCAATGACTGCTTGTGGAGCGTGTGCTTGGAGCTTTACGAGCAGCTCTAGCTTGAAAACTAAAGTGCATAGATTCTGTAGGCATTTATTGGGAGTGCCATACAATAAACCTTTCTTTTTCTGCCATGAACTGTGGGAACTTATACCCATAGGATAAGGTCAAACTTACCCCAGTTCTGTTATGTATTTCATTTTGGTCCAAAACAGCATTATTTGAATAGGAAACTCGTCCTAGACTGTTTAAAGCTGGACGATATAGATATATATATCTATCTATATATATGTATATATATATATATAGATAGCTATATATAATTTGTATCGTGGGTTATGATGCATAAAAAATGTGAATTCTTCCACAATAAACAAATTATTCAGAAGCGAGACAAACAGTGGCAGAATAGAATGTTTATTGAGCAGATAATGTGCAGAGGGAGACTAAAGAGGTTAAGAAACCAATTGTGTGGCCCTTTATTGTTCTCAAATCTGTACAAAGTTGGAGCCTTATTTTGATTGTGTCCCAAATATTTGCAAATGAAAGGGATTTACTAGATATAGGATTGACTTTGTTCCTCAGTTTTTGCCTCTTAAGAAAGGATAGGCCTTTCCCAACAATGTTAATTGATGCCCTTGTAATAGCAGTTCAATACAATCAGTGTGGCATTTCATGTTTTTTCGATTTGTATAGACCAGCTCAAATTCAGAATCGTGTCCTGGTACTAAAACGTGGATATTTTACAAGTTGCAGTATGGCTTTTTTATATTTGCAGATGTTACCCGAATTTTCCACATATTTAAAAGATAAAAGATACATTGCACGCATCCCAAGGCTTGATCAGCTCTTTATTGATACACACTTCTTGGTGTATTTTGAGGCTTATGTCATCAGTAAGCGTTGGGTGCCATTTTGTCAGGTCAACAGTGTTTTAGCTTCCTTGTATAATTTGTTTCTGCATCTTCTTAAGGACATACACTGTTATCAGAAAGTGTCATGCTATTAAAGATAATACATTGAGTATGTTGTACTACCCTTTCCTACAGTGGTGTGGCAATGACAATGCTTATATTACTGATTTGAAAAGTAGTCTTGTATTGTGGTTGAATTAAAAGGGGACTGTACAATATTATCCACTATCGTTGCTGCAATAAATGCCCATAAAGGTTGCTGAATGTCGGGATTTAATGAGGTAATTTTTGTCTCTAGACATATCCATGTAGTAAGAAATCAGAGGGGCTTTATTATGGAGAAAAAGAGTAAACCTCTAACCCAAAAAGTGTAAAAATCAGTTCATTTGAAAGTAACGGCTGACAAATTAATTTGTAAGCTTGTTATCTGGCCATTACGTCTATAAAGTGGACAACTGGACAAACTTTACACATTAATGCTATTAAAAAGCATGTTTACACACATAGAAGGAATAAGCATTCCTACTTCATGTAACGAGGTGAACATTAACTGATCCACAATGATGTAGAAATAAGAACACGTTTGTGAAGTTACAGAATCATACTTTGATCTAGCCTGAGTAGGCACAACCAGTCATAGGGCGGTGCCTGTTAGGCCATTGCCTGTAGTTATATTTCTTGAGTCCAAGAATCTGGCTAGAATCAAATAAAAGTTATACGCCCAGGGTTTGGACGAAACCAAATACTGTGTTATCCAAAGCTTTTTGATGTAGAATTAGGCAATGCAGGGAACAGAACTGGGCAGGTATAGATCACAGTATTGATATCATTTTAAACTACTAATAGAAACTTGCGGCAGTCACTGTGGATCGTAAGTGGACGTAAAAAGTCATAGGCCTTAAGTAACCTGATTCATTAGAATTGCAGATAAGCAAGCTGGATTGCATCACTTTGGCCACTCTCTCTCACTCAAGCTTCTTCCACTGTCTCTCTGACCGTTGATATGAAAATCTTTGCTTTAATTTTCAACGCGTAGTATCTTTTGTGTGTATTTTTTCCTCTCACTTATATTCTCCCCAATTCACTAAGCTGTTTTCCACGAGTGGATATGTTTGTCTTAAAAATTCATATGTAACTAAAGAGATCACAGAACCGGCTTTTGACATTGGCAAGCTAGACCCATGCCCAGGGCACCTAGCTTCAGAGGGGCGCACTGAGCTAACATTACCAACTGTTTTCAATGTTTTATTTTTATTTATCCCAGTCTGCCAGCTACTCCAGGGTCTTGTTCCCTTCCAGTAGTTTCCCTTTCTTGCCCTCCTCTTCCTTCTCCCTCTCCACTGGGCTCTCACTTCCAAGTTGTGAAACCAGTGGAGAAGAGCTGAGTTGTTGCGCGGGGCACCTGTCGGGGATGGACCCGAGTGGTTGGAGATTCCACATTGTTTTTAGAGGGGGAACTCTATCCGCCTTAGCACGAGGCCAAGGGGGCCTGAAGTGTGTCCTTTTATTGTGAGGCTGCAGAATGGCATTTCTGGTGGCGACTGCCCATTATTTGTGATTTCCGAGGTCTCGAGTCTTCTGCTGCTTCCTTGCCTGGTGACAGGTGTGGTGGTTCTGCGTGTGGTGCTGTGGCCTAAGACCCAAACCCCTCTTCCGTCTTTATTGTTCTTGGCAATAAAGGGATGTTCAGCACCATACCTTATTCTCAAAGGAGTGTCTGTGTGCCCCTGGCAACTGGAACACAGGCATATGCACTTTGAATATTACCCCGGCTGTCTTTCCCACTTGCCTGAGAGACCTTGCCCTCCCGTCAGAGGTACTGAGACAGAAGGAGGATACGCTTTTTGCGCAATAAATACTATTGAAGAGCAGGGTTAGTTTTGGGGACAGTTAATGGCGTCTGTTTTCCTAAAAAAAAAAAAAAAAACTATTTTTCTGACTAACATAGACTTTTTTTTTAATTCAAAAGAATACGACTTACAGTTGGAGAGGGTGGGTCGGGGGAGTAAAAAAGAAACTGTACTTTATGTATACCACTTCCCAGGAGCTGCAGTAGGTTATCAGCTGATCCTGGTCTTTCAGCTGACAGCATGTTGCATCCTGAAGCCTTACTTTTTGTTTTCGACCCTGCCATTAAGGCGATAATATTCCAAAATGCGCATGCATCGTGCACATGAGCAGTGATTTTGGCTAAAACACGATGGAATGGACAAAGGTATCACACGTGATAGGGAGTTTTGCTTTTAACCTCGTCCTTAGGCTCTTAATAGTCCAACATGCACATGCACGGTGTTGTTGGCTAAAATGCACTGGATGAAGGTATTGCATGGGATATGGAGCCACTTAACAGGTTATGTTAATTTGAAGCAGCCAAGCGTCCTTCTTAATACGTATGCACAAGTCAGGCACACACCTGCCGGCTTCTCTGAAAAGGTTTTGAATGTTCACGCACTGCACGTTCCCAGCTTTGGTGCTCCACCAGTTCAAACTTTTGAGAGCTACCTCTGAGGCGGTAAGTGTCACCTTGATTAAAAGTATGGTTATCACATCAGGTGGCGCAGCGACTCACTTTAAAGTGAGGTATACTGGATGACTATGGCATCACATCTGCTGACATCACCTTTGTCCCTGGACATTGATAATTCATGTTTTACTACCTTTGCTGGTACACAGCAAGGCGCCCTATGTGACATCCGTAGACTAATGTAATTATTCCCCCAGTAATTTTCTTAGGATTTGTGCCCTATTGTGGCATAAGTGTTTCAGGTGAGGGGGCTGGGGAAATGTGTTCACACGTCAGTCACTGCTCTGTAGTAACTAGCATGGCCTAACTAGTGAACACAAAGGTGCCCACACAAAGATCACAAAAGGAGCAGGTTTAAAGAAGAGAAAAGTGATTAGGCTTAAGTGACAGTGAAATTTTATGAAAGTAGACCTTTCTTAATTCTCTGTCACCAGCCAGAACCATTGCCCCTTTTGTCCTCTCCCCCCCCCACAATGACACCTCCCCACTGCCCTCCTCCCCCCCACCCACACACACACACACACACACACACACACACTCTCTCTCTCTCTCTCTCTCTCTCTCTCTCTCTCTCTCTCTCTCTCTCTCTCTCTCTCCCTCCCTCCACTGGCCTGGCAGGCGGCTTTTAGTTTTGCATGATAGCAAGGGAAGCGGTGTTTGCTCTTAAACCGTACTAAGTATTGTGGCATCAACAGCCACACAGCATCAGTTAATACATGTTTCAAGCTTATATTGCAGGTACAGCAGTGTCAGGCTGAAAAAGGGTAGTGCAGCAGCTGTACTATTTTCTATTATTCTATTAAGTACTGGCTACTATTATCTACAGCGCTTAGAAAAGGCTAGGTGGGAGCAGAGCGGAGGAGGATCACAAAGGCGGTCAACTTTGGTTTTGTCCGGGGTGCTTTCTAAGCAAAGGCCTGCTCAGGTAGTGTGTCACACCTATTCATGAGCAAATCTCTATGATAAGAGAAGCCATGTCTGCAGACAAATTTTAATTTAGAGTTTGAAACATTTAAGCTTCTTGTTTTGCAATCTAGTTAATGGAAACTAAAATAAATATCTATTTCTCTCCTGTAACTATGACCTCTGGTGACAGTGTCACATTACACAGCACAATAAAACAGATTATATAAAATTTGATAATAATTAGCACCATTGAATATTACATAAATCAAATTGGATGCGTGAACATTGAACAACCGGAGAAACCATTAAATATTTAGGATATTTCTAGTCTCCGATGGAATGCTATCAAGGCTTCAGTTTTAAGCACTTATAGTGCAAACACTTAACAAATTTGTTGTCAAAAGTGTCAAAAATATATAAGCTTTCTTGGTTCTATGTGTGGGCCTTATGCATATTTGACCTTTAAATCAGCGTTTTGTTCAAGGTGGATTCTCTAAGGTCTTGCTATGTACCAGCAAAGGTAGTAAAACTGAAATTATCAACGTCCAAGTACAAAGCAAGGACCCAGAGCATAGAATAGAAACAAAGAAATCAAGGCCCTGCAGTGTATGACAACAGGTTGTACGTATCAAGCTACGCATCAAACAGGTTACCTTTGAGGATGGCATCTCTGTGGGCTCAACAGAGAACCTAATATTCTGCCTTTGTTTTTATTTTATGATTCCAATAAAAGGTACCACCAACTACACCATACAAAGCGTTTGGAACGACCACCAAGAAAAAAATACTAATTTGGCCAAGCCTTTGCATCTCAAGATCAGAAAACCCGAATGAACACCAGATTGGTCCATTTCAACAGATGCTGTTAAGGGCGAGGCCACTTCAGGACTAGTATTCCAGCTGGAGCGCTTGAAAGCAAGGAACACTCCGTTTCTCTTCACGTTGCATCGGCGTTATAGCTCCCGACGCTTTTTACTGTCAGTCCAAGGGGACGATTTGGTGGACAAACGGCGACGTGTTTCCTATAATTGCGTTGTATTGCTCGATCGGAGTAGAGTTGGGAGATGATATAAAAGATCCTTCTTTGGCATGAAAGGATCTTACTTCCCCCGCCTCGCCGGCTGCTGCGGCCGCGGTGTCTGTCTTGCAGGGAAATGATCCATGAATCACTTGGAGATAGTGGCGCTTCCATTTATACTGCATTGAAAGCAATACCACACCAGATTTGTCACTTATCGGAGAGTGGGGCTGCCTTTCCAAAAAGCCCCCTGAGGGAGCTCCTTCCCCCTGTGGCTTTTAAATTACCTTCTTTACCTTTTTGATTCAGGGGTCTTCAGAAATGGATTAAATCAATGAAGTAAAAGGACAGCTGTTTAATGGTATTTAGATGAGGTTTAGAAATGTCCTCGGGCTTTGCGAAACGCTTCCTTAGCCCAGCGCTTTAAATGCTGACTCCAGCGTCCGTTCCATTACTGCCCACTGTTTGCAAATAAGATGTATTTTCCAGATAAAGACTCTTTAGCCAAAAAATAGTTGTCTTGCAGATAGAAATTGGTTTTGGGGCTTGGCCTTTTGGAACACCAGTTTCCATGAAAATTAAAAGTAACTCGGTTTTACATGATGGTTGCTGCACAATCAAACTAGAATAAACATGTATAAATGCAATTTACTGTGCGTCGTATTTCAATCACTTGATAATAAATTGTCGCCAATGATGCTGAACAGACAGATAGTTTGACATTTCCCAGGAAGTTATTTTAGTTATAAAAGCGCATGTAGCAATACGTTTGCTCTCATTTAGTGAAAGTCATGGAGTTGTTTAAAAACGGTAGATCCTGTGATGAGGGAATATTCATTGAACTAGTCCTTACAGGTGGTCTGTATACGATTATGATTCCATCAGATAATGAATGAAGATGTTATTTTCATTAAACTGTAGAAATAGGAATATTTCTTCATGATTTCCTATCGTAAATTGAGTTATGCTACAAGCGCGCAGTGAAGGTTTTTGGCACCTGCTTACTTTCAGGTTGCAGTCTCAACATTTTATGCTGGTGTTTGCCAGTAAGCAGGAAGATTGTGTTTTACTGATTATGCTCATACATTAGATAGAAATCTGTAGGCATGTAGCATTATCAAGTATGAGGCAATTTCTTGTCTTGTAATTGTGTCTAGCAATTAGTTCAATAGGAATATTTTCGTTCTTGTTATTTCGTCTCTCCCCATCCTTCTGTGTTTGCATATTTAGCTTGCGTGACTTGCAGAGAAGCATCTAATATCTGCCGCTTCCCTAGTTCACTCTTCCTGGCCCTTCACCTAAAAGCAGATGATGGACATGGCAATGTTACAACTAGATTAAATAGGCTCTTTTAATGTAGAAAACATTTGGGCTAGTGCATCCTTAACTCAGAATTTATATAACAGATGAGCAGCTAACATTGAAACATATTATTCATTTAGAAGGGACTACATTTGGCCCGCCCCTGTTGCAGAAAAGGTGCTGCCTTCCAGGAATGGTTCACCTAATGTACCAGGTATTGAGAGGCCTCTGTAGGATAACCTTATAATGTAGCTCGCGGACATCAGACACTCGCCTAATGCTCCTTTGTCACTTACTTGGTAATAAATACATCTAAAAATTTAATCCAGTTTGAGACCATCCTGTGCACAACAAGTAATATGGTAGGAGAGGACACTGCTTGAAAAGATTTGTCATTTGGTACAATGTGCTAAAATTGTATTTCCTTTGTTGTAGAAATGGCTCAGCTGGCTAACTATGACAGTGGGACCGCAGAGACCCCAGAAACAGATGAATCTGTAAGTGTAAGTAAAGGCTACTTGTCTTATTCCTTTTCAGGACGGGGCCATTTTGATCATAAGCAGACCTTATGTTTGCTGCGTTTTACCTTGTTCAGACTCAAAGCAGTGAAATTGCGTCTTGCTCTCTATTTTCGCTGTACAACCCTAATCTTCTTGTGCTGCTCATATTAGGCCTTGGCTGCTTGTACAAATTAGGCTGAAGTTACATCATGCCTTGCAGTAGTTTCCTCGCTGAATGTTATCTGTATTAAATGTGGTAAAGTGGGAGTAGGTTTCACGCCTTAGCAGGGGGAGGGGGCAGTGTACTTTCTGTACTTATGAAGAATGACAATTATTCTAGAAGAGGACAAGCAAAGTAGTAATGCCAGCCATAACTTCGTTTACTTTAATGAAAAATCCGAATCCGTGCTTCTCTTACTTGGCATAACCCTCTGCAACAACCTCAGAGTTGACCACTGTCTCACAGAATTCAAAGAGGCCATGAAAGGTCACCTTATCGATCCCAAAAGCCCTTAATCACCCCTTCCCTCAATACTCCATAAACCCTGGCAGTGGCCAACCTCATAACCTATTTGAGCGATTAGCATTTATTAAACTGTCCACGTGTAATATGCGTCTTTTGCCCCTGCCTTATGTTTACTTATTCAAATTGTTGATGTATTGCTTGTAATCTGTTTTGTCTTTACTACTCAAACACAAGGGTTATCCACTATTCTCTCTTAACAACTAATTTGAATTACTTTATATGCTGGCTTGTTCCTGTATACAGTAGTTCCCTGGCAAGGACTTCGTATCTCAATTACCATTTTTTCCACAATTCTGGCAACGCCTCCACAAATGATGCTTTCATGCCTACAATAATAATTATTTTTGTTATATGTATTTGTGTAAAGCGCATTATTCCCCACAACGGTGTCTTGGCGCTGAGCATGTGTGTGTGCGCCTAGCCTTGCCTATAGTAAGTTGGTTAATGGAAAAGCTAGGTCTTCAGCTTCTTGTGGAATTCAAGTTGCGAGGAGGAGGCTCTTCTATGGAATGGGAGGCCATTCCAAGCTTTAGCAGCGATGTAAGAGAATGCCTGTCCTCCTGATCTGGCTCTGTTTATGCATGGGATGTGTGCGAGTAGGAGTCCTGTTGAGCAAAGGCATCTGGCTGGTTGATGGAAAGAGATGCATCTTAGTGGAAGGAGTTTCTAAATTTGTTTCCTCATAAAGTTGTTCAGCCTCTTACAGCCCAGATGGTGACGCATCATCTTATTAATCTGACACTGTGCAATGTGTAGTTGCTGTTTGCTGAAGTTGGCAAACAGCTTTTCAGCAAAGACTACTGGCGCCTATGCTTTCTCAAAATGTCATGTACTCACAGCCACCTTAGGCGTACTCGGGGCCAGACTGGGAACCCAAAGCAGCCCTAGCAAATTTTGTCAGACCAGCCCCCATAGGGTGCATAGCGATTGAGTCTGACCACTGCAGTGCAGCTTGGGGTGCTCTCCCCTCTCCAGTGGTGGGAACATTTGGGGAAAAAGTAGCACAAACTGTGCATTTAGCAACAACATTTTTCATTACATATTCAATTTATTGCTTTTTAAAGCCTAGTAAATGATAACCTTACAGTGCACCAGGATACAGCAATCTTTGTTGGGATTCTTCAAGGATTCCCTAACCATCCCCCTCTAACAGTCTCATCCCTCCATAGCCCTCTCTCACTTACCAGCATAGAGTGTTGGAGCACTTTATATCCCACACCCGTACAGAGACAATGAATCACATGTGTAAATCAGTGTACAGAAAATGTAGACAAAAGGAAGTACAAGGTGTTGGATTCACATGTCATCTTTATTGGTACTCATTTTTTAAGCATGCTTGTCATGGGGAACTATAAACTCAGGATTCGGAACGCAACACAGAGGTTAGGGTTAACTTTATTAATAACAATTTATTTCTTCCCAAATTGTTTTTTAGCAAAATTTGGATAATCAAAGACTGGGAAAAACATAGCTTTCTAACCTGTACCATGCACTTTGCGTGCATCTCGTTGATGGCAGTTCATAACTCACTGTGCTAGATTATGATTGTTACCTATGAACTGCACAGTAACAAAAGGAGCTCTGTGACAAAAGCAGTAATCCGCTGAGCAACGCACATAAAATACTGTTCTGTGATCTGCATGGTACATTAACGTTTTGGCAGGCATATTAACCCTCTGCACTATCTTAAATGAAACAAAACTGCCACTAGACAAAACCTCGATCTCTCTCCAGCAGGTATATTAATCACAAGAGGTATCTTGGCACTTTTATTGTTGACTGAAAACTGGTGGATATACATGGAACTCTGCAGTGCTTTTAAAGGTGCTGAGCTGCTACAAACTGTCCCCCAGTAATAAAAGCGCCCCACCCCCACCCTTCCAGCTTCCCGGGGTAACACCTGCTGCTCAGTACGGCCAGTCCACGCTAATGAACCAGTGAAGGTGGAATTTAAAAAATAAAAAAAAGAATGAAATTGTGTTTCATGATTTCCAAGACATGGGTCTACTCTCAGAATTAGTAATACACCTCGCTCTTCCTGGTAAGGCAAAATACTTGTAACCTGATTGTTACTGCACTACTCTTTGAGTTCAAGTACAACACTGTTTGCTAAGGCACACATGTACCAAGAACGTGTGAGCTGTTTTTGGTGTTGTTTTATGGTGTAGTGTCCAATTTGTTCTCTGGATACCTAAATATGATAAGCGACCATGGAAGTGTTCGTGGTATGCCCTCATATTTATTGTAGACACTTGGGAGTAAATTTATTTTAGGACGTTATAGAGGAGGTTGGTTGAGCCTGAGCCAATTGGGTGTTCCACAAGTCATTCATTTCCTATACAACTCTGTATGCTGTTGTTTATACATGTTTGTATCGCTCTTGTACTAATGCTACATTTAGTTGCTTTTCCTTTTCCAAAAATGTTTTTATCTCCATGCCTATACAGAAAAATCAATTTGTGATTTCATGTATAAATATTTGGATCTGTGATATATAATTAGTTCAGATGTCTAGTTTTACTATCAAGTGAGATTAACACGTTCTCTGTCCTAGGTCTCATCTACATACCGTGATATCTCTCTTTCGGAGACACTGCTAGATACATAGATTATAGATACAAAGTGGAGAGAGAGGGCTTTTACAGTGTTGCTGTTTTAGGTGGGCTGTCACTAAAGCTCTGGCATATACATGCTTTGCCAGTGACTTTAAGAAATCCTTTGTGGTAACCTCTCCCCTGTTCCTCATGCACCCCCTGGCTTTCTTTCTCATCCCTGCCCTTCTACCCGTTCAGGATGTGATCCTCACTGATGTTGCTCATGCGTTTGTCTTTGCCAATGCTTGTTGGATCATGCCTCCAGCATTGGCAAAGCATTATTCAGTCAGATACATGAGACAATAAATCATTCAAACATAGCTGCTGAGTGGGCACATTTGCACTACGGACATCTTGTAATGATTTATCATAAACCTTAAAAAAATAAAAGATTATCACTGTGCATGGTCGCATAATTGGTGGTTATCTTATATTTTTTCATAAAGCATAAGAAAACCATTTAAAAGATGCCCATTTGCACATGCTTGTGCCCAGCATGCAGCCATCTTTTAACTATTTTTTTAAGGTTTAGAAAAGAAACATGGCTGGGTGATGGCCGTACAAGCTCCAGTGTGTTCAGCGGCCGATGACGGACAGAATAAATTAATTAGCAGCTATTGTCTTTGCCAAAGCTGGTTTCTTATTATCTTGTAATTAACTACTCGAGTTATTTCTCATTCTTTACAAACTGTTCAGAGTGGAACCTCTGCTGACTTCTGGCTTTCCTACAGTAAGGAGATCACGGTATACTTATGGAAATTCCCTCATTTTTCAACTAAAACAAAGATGTGTCAAATATTGAAGTAATAGTGACTGTGCCGATCAATATGCTGCACATCACTCATAGAATTCTATTTAGGTACTTGAATAATCAGTGATATTCTCACGCAACTCAATGGTGCTAATGTTATGATTATTAAAAGGATGAAAAAGTACATTAGGCCTGTCAGGATTCTGTTGTCACAGTTAGCTGTATGTGCAAAGCGCTGCAAGTATGCCTCCCCCCGGTCAGCACTGATGGTTTGCCTTTATCTGGACCCTGTTCATTACGGGTGTTGCACTACTGGACGTATCTGTGAAGTGTGGGCCTGGGATGTCTATATAGCCACCCAGATGTATTCAAAAATGGCTGTCACGAGCACCACTGTGCTCTAGCTGGCCTGCAGTTTGAAAACAATGCACTGATACGTTAAAGGGAAAAGTATATTGCCATGTAAGCAACCTATTTTTGTATTTTAATAAATCTACCCTAAAGTGTGGCTTGTAGGCTCACAAGTCATCCGTTCCGTTGTGGCCAGTGGCCAATTGTTTGAAACCTTTATGCTCAATTCAAATATTTTCTTTTCTTGGAGATGTTAATTTTAATTTGGAGGATTTAATTCCATGGCCAGCTCGAGTTTTACTCAACTTGCTCAGTCACCTACTCATGTGGCGAACCACTCACCAGATGAGAAGTTCTCAATTATTTGGGAATCTGTGCAGGGGATGTCTCCCAGATTAGCTGGATGGACAACATTATGATGTTTTTTGCATCAGAATTAAAATGCTCCACTCTCAACGAGGGGTGACTAAAGCCCCCGTGTTAAGGCGAGTTTGGAAAAAAGTTACTGAATTAGGTTTTTCACTGTTCATGCCTACCCTGACCTTGCAGTATCTCAATACTCCAAGTGACTCGCGACCTCTTTAAATAGTGTTGTTCCTTTGAAACTTGTTCGGGCCCTTGGTTCTCTGAAAATCACAGGCTAGTGCAGCAGTAGTGTTGTCTACAGGAACCCAAATGCGCTTATCAATGGATCCGCTTGAAAAGACTTAACACTGGTTATTAAAGCAGGACTATAAACATGCTAATTTAAAAGCTAAATCGGAATAGTTCCCTTCTCATATCAAATCTGCTGATAATTCTGCTAAGACACTCTTTGAAATTATCAGTAAAATGTCAAATCTGCCGCACATGTCAGACAGGGTCATGAACTCCAGCCAGGAATTGTGTATTGGTCTCTGGAGGTGTGGTGAGTGGCAGAACTGATTTTAAGCCAGTTTGGTTCAGGCAGTACAATTTTTATTTTTATAAAGTCAACTTTGTGTCTGACCTCAGGATTGTAGGGGTGTTGTCTATAACTGACCACTTTACACGTATTAGCTATTTTGCAGTGGCAGCAACAGATATCAGAAGAAATTACAACCTTTACACTTCCTCTCGTAGATCCCAAATAGGGTTGTCATATGTGGCCCCTAAGTTGCTCTAGGCCATTTGGCATCCAACTCCAGCAGGAAAGAGAACTGGTATGGATCCTGACAGATGGAGGAGACTTAATCTAATCTGGAAGTGGGCTGTGTTTTGGTGGAAGAAGGTTCTATCTCAGGTTGAAGATTTTTTGTATTTTTTTCTGTAAGGCAAAGAGGAGGTGCTGTAAAGGGAGATGGGCATAGGATGAGAAAGTAGCTAAAATAGGATATGTAAATTTCCCTAGTCCCTGGCTAGTGTACAGGATAATACTGGCACCTTAACATCTCTTTAGAACATTTATGGACCTGACAAAAACTTGCATGGAGAAGAAAGCTGTGTTGGAAAAGTGAAGAAACCAACTTCTGCCTCTACCTGGGGACTAGAACTGTCCTCCAAGAATCCATGGACGTCATTTAGGGATTGCCAGGGGTGATCCCTGGCTTGCCCCTTGTAACCCCTGGCACTGCCTTTGCAACACCTGGCCTTAGAGATGGCATAATCACTGCCAGGAATACGAGGTTGGCTTGCATTATCAGTGTCAGGGTCCAACCTTCTTATTTTCCTCTCATTTGTATTCAGTTAATAGTGATTAATGGTCTGTCATTCACTGAGTAATAAAAAGTGAAGCAGTAGGCTTTGGAACAGAACCTTCACTGGAATCTTAGGTAAGTAAAATAAAATGCTTTTAAAAGTATGTTGTGTCAGTGCATGAGGGCGAGAGGGAATTAGGGTGAGCACATGTGTATGTGTGAAAATGTATGTTTGTGTGTGGAATTGTGTGTTTGTGAAAATAAGTAAGAGAAAGTATAAGTTAGTCAGAATAAGAGAAAGTGCAAGAGTGTGAGTCAGGGTGAGAGTGAGTACAAGGGACTGAATGAAAATAATTGAATGCAAATGAGTGTAAGTGTGAGTAAGTGAATGTAAGTGAGCATGAATGAGAAAGTGTTATGCTTGCAAATCTTCTGTTGGACCTGACATGCTTCTTAGTTTATAGAGGCACCCATGGAAAAAATGCTGGCTTTGGCATACTAAAGGCAGTACATGCATATGAGATACCCATTGCAAAATGCAAGTGCTGGCACACTGAAGGTATATCTCGGCACAGGACACACATGAAAAAAATGCAAATACCGGCCCACTGGAACAATTCTTGGCATACCTGGCACTGGTGATAAAGTACTGGTGCTGGCATATTGGAGGACACTCTTCACATATAGTCGAATACAACCGTGGTTTATGTTGGGGGTGCATGTATGCCAAATGCTGTCCCCGACATACTATATGTAATGTTTGACATAAGGGTCACCTATAGCACATGGACAGCAGTACTGGCAAACTTCTGACATATTGTATGTAATGTTTGGACAAAAGGGGCAACATTGTCAAAATCCTGGCCCTAGCAGTAGTGGTAATTGCTGACACACAGGAGCACTGATAGGACATTTTAAAAACATAATGGGGTCAAATGTGGACTGACCGGATTAATTAGCTTTGCACACCATGAAAGGGCTTCAATATTAATGAGTGTCTATTCAGATTCTATAGCCCTTAACATATTGATGTGAAAATTGTGCTTAAAAATCCACCAATACGAGCCCCTTAATTTAAAAATGGTCTCAGGTGAGATAACCCCTCCACCGCGCTGTCTCTAGTAGAATATGTCAGGCTAGCTCACTAATAGGGTAAATGCTCCCTTACCATATCATGACACCACCTTAATATAGATATCTGAAATAGACGTGTATGTGTTGTTATATTAATTGTGTAGTTATTCTGGAATTTCAGTGGTGTCAAATTTTGTGATGTCATCAGGATTAAGGTCAAGCAACATTTCTTCTTGGGAAGATTTAGTGCCGAACGTCATGGTATCACTTCCTGTGATGTCATTAAGGTCAAAGAGTGTATGATGTCTCCTCCTTTACCCCTGGCATTTTGGTGAATTGAACCCCATGCAAGAGTCAGGTGGACTGACTGCCTGTTTGCCTGCCTCAGGGATACAAAAAGCAGGATGACTCCTGATCAATAGAGTGCCCAGCTGTCTACAGAGAACTGAAGTGTGCAGGAGCCCTGACTAGAGAGAGACCTAGTGCTGATAAGCCTGCTTTGAGTTCTTGGGATCTCCAAGACTGACCAGGAAAAAAAACATTTCCAGCAGTTGGAGAAAAACTGGACTTCAACATTTTTCCAACTCGGGAAACACGAAAAGGTGCTAGCCAAAATATTGACAATGTAAATACACATAGATAAGTAAAGGTCTACTATAGCCTTGGAGCCCGCTGTAGCAGGCTCTACCGGCCATGAAAGGCCCCCTTCAGTGTTAAAGGCCCAAGCCTTTAGTATAGGTCTGGACCGGTGGATGACTCGGAAGAACTGCTGTGCTGCTCTGCTGCAAGAACTGTTACTCCACTGCCCTGCTATCTTGCTGCCCTGCTACCTGAGTGAAAAGGACTGGACCTGCAATTTGATCCCTAGACCACTGGAGTGACTCCAAGGGCTAGTTGTATGGCCTCCTGATCAGAGCCCTAGGGACAGAAAAGGCTTGAACCACCTTGAACCCAGAACCTGGATTCTATCGGCTATGAGTCTTGCCCCCCAAGTGATGCCACCCTCTGAAGTGGGCCTTAAAGTGCTCTGCCAGCCTAGCTGTGGTGCAAGCATTACTGAATCTTTGTGGCTCATCCCCTCACAGCCCCGTATTGGAACCACAGGATCTTGCAGCTTTTTTAAACTGTTGCTGCGCAACTCATCCTCTATGCAGGACCTGACATCACAGCCCCCCACAGCTTCCCGGAATTGCCACTGTGAAACAAATCCTCTATGCAAGATCTTGCATTACAATCCATCGAAACCGCTACTGCCCGACACATCCTCCACGCAGGATCTTGCACTGCTCTGCAGCCTGGGGGGCTTAACTTGGTCCCTGTATCTGACCTAGGCTCTGTCACAGTCGGCCTGAACTTGTTGCTTTGTCTTAGTCGGGTGTGGATAGATTGCCACAGTTGGTGCTTTTAGGCACTATTTTCACTAAAATATTTGAAATTGCATAGCACCTGATCTATTGATTGGAATGTTGTCGTTTTGATCTCAAATAATTTATTAAATTCACTCTGCTTTTCTAAGTTGGTGTGGTATTTTTCTGGTGTTGTCTATACACTTTGTTACTGTTTGAAGTGCTGCATGAATGCTTTAAGCATTGCTGCTAAGTTAAGCCTGACTGCTTTCTGCTAAGATACCAGAGGGTTAAGCACGGATTCATTTGGGGTTGGTTGTGACTTCACCCTTACAGGAAATGTGGCCACTGCCTGAGTAGGGTTTCACCCACTGCCCACCGGTCTCCCAACCAGTACCCCAATTTCCTACAGTTGGTAGTGATTGAACTCAACATTTCTTTATCTGGGGATTGCCTACTGCTTGTGTCATTGCTGCCAGGGTTGAGCTGAGTTAAATGTAGTATGCGACTGTAGGTGAACATTGCAATCCTCCTACAATAGTCTACCTATTTTTGTCAGACACTTGCAGTGTTCCCAGCATTATCCTTGCTTACTCAATATGACAATATTAATTTTCTACATGACAATGTCAGACCAGTATATTTCAGTAAGATAGGTGTAGCAATTATAAGATCCACACTTTAAAAAATATAAGAAAACAGTTTCATTGAAATAATGTTGGTTATTTGAAAACAAAGTCTGGTGAGGTTAAAATGCACGTTTTTTTGTGGTTGGTGGAGGTGCAATGGACTTAAACTGAACCTTGGAATACCTCAAAGTGGGAAAAGGTGGTTTTGAAAGGTCAGACAGATGAATGACTTACGCCCCCTTAGACATGTTGTTGTTGCCACGCATTCGCCAAATGTAGTCGTAATATTTTCTAAGAGGCATCTTTCTTCTCTTTTTTCAAGAGCTTTGATCACAAGGCAAACACGTTTTTCTTTGTAGAGGATGTACTCTCCCGGCTCTACTGTTCAGATTGCCGCTCCTAAATGCCCCTCCTTAGGCACATAGAATGCCATACAACAGGGTCTATCTGTGCCAAGTGTCCTCAAATGTTCGCCTTTATTCATTGATTCTCCAGATCTAGGTCAGCGAGTGCTGCCACAACAAGGCTTGAATTACAGCGCCAGCAAAACGCCCACAATTTAAAGTGCTCAAGAGCATGAACTCTCCAGAGCCCTATTTTTTCTAACCACTTGTTAACAAAAGCGTTATAGGCCAAGACGTGTATAATAAACGATCCGATCGATTCCTATAGTCACAGTTATTCCTTTTACACACCACTGCCATCTGTTTAGCTGTTGTATCCATCTCACCCGCCCTTCCTGCAGTGCGTGCAGTGTAATGGCCTGCTGCCTTCACACACGCACCTCAGCAATGCCTGACGCATGACTGACGCCGACTAGTATGTTCATGGACTCTTTTCTGTAAAATACTACACAGTGCATTGTATCTGGGTGTAAAGAAAGGCCAGTGAATCACTTCAGGTTTGCTGCAGCTCTCTTGCTTGCTTGTATCTCACTCTTCAAATGCTTGCGTCATTTTCTTCCACGTAAGGCCTGACCTTTGCCCTGCGCGGGGTCGTGTCTGTGCTGCTTTCCATCTAGTTATTCCTTTTCGTATGTACTCTTCTGGGCCTTCCCTCGTCCATCTGAGTTATTCAGAACACTTGGGATTATTTAAAAGCAGACTCTAGCCCGAACAGGATTTGCTCATTTAATTCTTATTATTTTGTTCTTTCTTATTGTGCAGGGGAGAGACCTTGTATAGACAGAGCTAAGTCATGCATCAAGGAGTTAGGTCGCCCTCGACTTCAGGCGCACAGGGCGGATGCAGCTACCCTGCTGCGAACGGGTTTCCGGTCTTGGAACCTGCGCGCCCACAGCTTCCGCAGCCGCTCCCTTGTTTGTTCATGTCTGTTACCTGCATGTGATAAGCAAACATAAGTTCGCGTGCTCAATGGCAGTTTCTGCAAGTGAATAGTATTAGAAACCCGAAGCCTTCACGAACTCATATATGTATTCATGTTTCTCTAAATAATCCATTATGAAATCTTGCAAGCACCAGCCGTGATTTTGGTTCTTGGGGAAAAACATACTTCGATGCATTACCACAACATGCACGGACTCAACCTCTGAACACAATCCTGTGTCTTATCAATGAAAAGCGAGGGAATTTCGGGGTCCCCGCTGAGAGACCAAAGGAGCATAAATGAGATAAGTTTCAAACCTTATCCTGGAAATCCTCTGCATCGCAAATCTCCACGGGCGTTCATCCGAGAGTGACATTTGGAAGGTTCGTGCAGGTACAACTGACTGGCTCGGTGTGAGAATAGATAAACTCCTACCCAGGGACGGGTGGTGTTATGGGGCGCAGTGGGTGCGCCCTACCACACCGGGGGAGAAACAGAAGGATCAGAAAGAACACCGAGCAGCTAGCAATAAATTGTGCTTGCTGCTCGGTGACAAAGTTGCCTAAATCTTTTTTTTTAGTGGGGAGGGTGCAGGATGGCCCCTGGGTCCTGCGCATGTGTCGACTGGGTGAGGAAACCATCGAACTGCAGGCCTAAGCCAGGGCAGTGAGGACACGCTGTTGGGCATGGTGCGTGCCACTGCCAGAAGTGGATTTTTAGTTTGGGCCTTATTTAGAAGGCCCATGACGGGGTTCAAAGAACTCCATTCATCTAAATGACCGGGGGCAGGATATTCGGAACGGTGAGTGAGTGGGTATGACAGTGACCTATGACCTCCGTCACTTCCACCAGCAACTCCTATTGGTTATGTTCGGATAGGTGGGCTGGGGCATGGGGCAGGAGTCCAGAGGCTTCCTTCAAGTTTAAGCTACGGGTTCATGTGTGTGCCATACCAGTCCCGACACCAGGCCTGCTGGAGAATAAATCAGGTGAGCCTTATGGGGACTTGGGGGGAGCAAAGGGCTTGCCCTGTCTCCCCCCGGGTTTATCGGGCCGGAGTGGAATGCTCCACAGCACGTTTTGTGATTGGGCAGGGCTTCAGGAAGGGGCGGTGGTTTAGGGCAGGGGATAAAAGACAAGGGCTGGGTGTGGGCGGCCTCTTTTGGCCGTTTTGTCACACCCAGTGGGCGTTTTTGTCTTCGTGCCCTCCCGCCCACCCGAATAAATTTAGTTTTTCTTAATGTTTTGTTAAAGGGGGGGGTGGAGGGGGGAATTTGGTTGTCATACATAGCGATTTTGTTTTCATTTAATTGTAAGGTGGCAATGTTGGTTTTAACAGGGCAGGTCTTTTAATTGTAGTTGATCAATTGTATATGGTTATAGCAATTTGTTTGGGGGGGGTTTGGGCTAGCTATTTGTTTTCGCAGCTGATAGTCAGGTCTGGTTTTGGGGTTATGTGCCTTTCGGGGGGGAAGGGGTAGATCAGAAAAGAGGACAGGGCAGGGGGTTTTCACAGACAAGGGTAAATGGAGAACGTCAATGCAGGACAGATTGGTTAATGGGTTAGTCGGGTCAAGGTGGGGATGGGACAAGGGGTAGTGAGGTGGGGTCATTTTAGAGGGAGGGGGAGGTGTTTTTAGGTAATGAATTTGTATTAGTGAGGTTTGGGTAGTTTTGTGAGGCTTCATGCCAAGGTTGTATTTTTACCAGACCTGCTCTATTAAAGCGGCCTTTTACCCCCAAGGAGTGTTGTGGTTATTTCACTCATAAGGCCCGATGTGTTTGGTGTTAACCTTTCTACAGTAGTTTTTCTATTTCTAATACAAAAATAGCCCTATCATGTCTTGTCCCGTGTAGGTGTCTGTTCCAGAGAAAGTCAGCGGCCCCAGTGCCTCCGTCAGCCCCCTGCGTTGTGCTGGTTGGGGTGGCCTCGGTTGTACGTTGCCTAATATCTTTAGATTCCTGCAGCAGAGTTTAGCTCCCCGCAGCCTCGATAAAGTGCTTCAAGAAATAATGAGCTCCAGTTATAAAGGCTCAGCTGAGCAGCAGGGAGAGAGCTGGCCAAGGCAGGCAGCAGCTGACCATTTCATGAAATACACGCCTTAAGACAGACTTCCTAATTGTGGTTCATTCTTCCGAAATAGCGGGGTGAAATTGACTGTCCTCGTTATTCAGGCGCTTAATGTTGATGGAAATAACCCCTCCTAATATGCTGGAATCGACTGCCTCGCAGAGCAGTTAGAACTCGGGAGCACATTTTCACTCAGGAATTTAAAATAGAGGCTAAACCACTGGAAAGTTTATTTGAGTCACTAAGAGCCGAGCGCCCGTGCAACCCTATGGACTCCGCGCACACATCTTATATGCCACTCTCCCTCTGCTGATGTACACCCCATGCTGTTCTGCATGTATGATCACTTTGTAACTACGTGCAGTGAAGGTATGAGAATCTAGTGCCATGCATGGGGACTTCAGGGCTCGATGCTCTGCATTAGATCTTGAAAGAGCTCCCTCACCCAGGTCCAACTTCCTATCTTCCTGGGGTCCACTTAGGGGCATGCTGAACATCGTCACTTGGGTGAAAAGGACTAAAGAAGTACACCTACTCCCTTGCAAGTTTGCATCTGCCAATACCTGTTACCACATGTCTGGGCCTTAATATGACTTCATTGTTGGTTTGATGTGCTTGGCTAGGAGTAATTTTGCAAGCAGACCGGTTTTAGGATTTGGGAAATTTTGACATGTTTCTAATGTTTTCTTCGCACTTGTGCTTTGGAATGTAATCTTTGGATCCACTTTTTTCAACAATTTGTAGTAAATATGTGGTATAAAATCCACCATTTCAATCAATTTTTTCAAAATATTCTTGTGAGGGGAGAACCCACACCCCGCACCCTTCTTTTCCATTTCTGTCTCGCTCATTATCACCAGCTAAAACATCACTTTAAAAATCCACCAGCCGCCACTGCTCCTACCTCTGTTACAGAAAAAATATATGCAGTTAGGTTTTTGGTATCTTTGTCCTTTATCTCTCAGGCATGCGTTTCCTGGTAAATAATAGCTAGTGTGCAGACGTACATATAATATATACAGGGTTAAACTGAATTCTTGTGCGGACATCGACGTGACTGACGTAATACTTCTGAATCACCTTCTTCCTAGCAATAGATACTAAAACAACAGGTAATCTTTAATATCCATCAGAAACCCATGGTTGTTAATCACACAAATCAGAAATATGAAAATAAAATGCAAACATTAAAAAAATAAAACTGACAGAAGTCTAAAATCTTTCAACGAAGTTAAAAAAAAGAGATAAACAATAAATATAAGACATGAATAATGAATCACTATGTGCACTTTGAGGTTTACTGAGTGCAATCTCTCTCTCTTTTCTTTCTCCTGCAGTTTTTTTCTCTCTTTCTTCTGCAGTTTTTTTCTCTTTCTTCACGACCTAGGTCCCTTTTCCCCATTCCCGATCGCACACTTCTTTTGTTTTCGATATTCCGTTCTCTCTTTTACTGTTTTTCGCTTGCTTTCCTTTTCGGTCCACTTTCTCTGTTACCATCTGTGATGAACAGCTTGGTGAATGGCCTGGTTCGGCTAAGATTTTCGTAAGAGCATTTGCTTCTAATGCTGCAAAGTCATTAGTACCCTGTTGGTAGTTTCCCTTTTCTTCTTTTTCCATCTGTACAGATAAACCTTCTCCAGCTCCCCCAGCAGCCTCTGCAAGCCTCTTCCATTACCCCTTTACTCCCTCTCCAGTTCCAGGTACACATGCCACGCCTCCTTTGCGCTTCCATAGGACAGTGTACTCCAGGATTCCTTATGATGTGGTCTTAATTTTTCCATTAATTTTGCATATTTCCGGTGTCCTATAGCTACAAAGCGACATGCTGAACATTATATTTGATATAATAACAATATATAATGGTAATAAATAACATTGTATGCATGGAGTATATTTTTTGCTATATCAATAAAAATATTTTGAAAGCTACTCACTGCCATTCAGGCAAAAGAAGGCACTCACAGCACCCCTTTCCCACAGGTGGTGCCACTGTCTGGCAATATTAGCCGCACATTCCACCTTCCTTGCTGCACCCATATGAGTCACGATATTGTGGATGACGTTTTACCTCTCACATTTCAAGATCAATGCCATGCAGTATAGAATGCAGCGCTCACACCTTAGATCCTTGATGATGGGCCCTAGTCTCCTAACCTTAAACATAAATGGTTTCTTCGTTTTGTATTTCAGAATGGCGGTGGCAATTTTAAAGATTCAGATATGTAATTTATCTTGGAAAGATCAAATCTGCACCCAGGTTTGGGTTGCCTTTCTGAGTGTTGGCCCTTAAGAGGTTTAGGGATGCACATGTCTGATCCAGTTCAAGTTACTGTGGCCCTTGAAACTGATTTGCTGGCAGTATGTTGCACATTTGTTAGTGGTAGCTCTGCCATCACATCACATCACTGTTTTCCAGAAGGGAGACACTTCTTGTTTCTTATATATTCTAGGATGGTACCTGCAGAAGATGCTGGAATGCCTATAAAGTTGTCTGGGTTGAAGTGATTAGTGCCTGGAATTGGAAAACTCCTTAGCCACAAAACTGTCCTCCATTAGGTTAGAATTTTTCCTATCTGGGCCGGGTTCTTAAAGTATTCTGGTGCCACAGGATACTTAACCATAACAGGAATTTCATTGCTGTACTATAAAAGTAGGAATTTAACGTTTAGATCTTAGGTTATGAACTCTAACACAGTGGGTTTCATTTTATTGATGCACCCTGCTTAGTCCCCTGGCATATGTGACAGAACCTGGAAATAGGTGGGGTAAGCTAGAATTGGTTTGTCTGGAAAGACATAAATGTCATGAGAATACAAAATAGTAATATACTAATTCTCACACTAAAACTGTAGTACATTTACTCTATGTTGAGTTGGTTATTTTTCAGAAGATTGGCATTGATAACTGGGTAAAATGGGGGCGAATGCTACTACTGTTATCAGCACAGTAGTGGAGTGAAGAATTTACAGTCAATTCGGTCTCCTGGATAACATAACACAGGGAAAGTTGTTATTCCTGATTATCAACACGGATATTTATGAAAGGATATTTGTCACAGCTCCCAACAAAATCCATAAGTCTTACTAGAATAGCCAAGGTTGAAGAAAGAAACAAAATCGTTCAAAACAAGAAGGTTTTGAAGCATCAGGATCCGCTGAAGAAGAAAATCAGAGAAAATTCAGTCCTTCATGGCAGTATCCAGACTGTACAGATCAAGGCTGGGAAAAGACTGACACTCTGTCACTTACCACCTATCACCTACCACCTACTGTTCCTATCTCAGCAACAGTCCTGCATGTTCTGCTTAGCAATGATTTGCCAGTATGTGGAGGAGTGTTGATGCAGATACCTTTAGTGCCTTGCGGTGTAGGACGTCATTTCTCTTTTATGTTTAGTTGATTCTTGGAAATTTGAGATGTTAGCTGGATTCTCTGGTTGAGGTTAAGGTTAGTAATCACAGCTAAAACCTTTTCTTTTCCTAGTGTAATGACTGCAATTTGTAACCTATTCCTCAAACTAGAAGGATATTGGTACCATATGCACTTTCCCAGAATAGGAATGTCATCACACTGTTATAGAAGTGGAAATTCATTGTGGGTGGTTTTCAGGGATTACATTAGAATCAGGTAGAAGTAGCATTCTTGTTTTTCTCTGGCTAGCATTGCCTTTTTTTTGGTGCACAGCCTACTGGCACAGCACAACTAACCTGGAAACAAAAGGAGGTGTATCATTTCCTCTGTAAAGTGGGCTACAAAATTCCCTTCCTGCCACAGAAAAATGTAAAAGACGACTAGCAATCACTAAAGGGTCTCACTTCTCATCTTTGACACCTATGGAGCTATGCCAGGATGTAGGCCCTAGATTTGCCGGGCTTGACCAATTATTGCCTCGAAAATATTTCTGAATGCAAAAGTTGTCGTTTTGACCGGGCCCCTCCAACAGATGTAATCCAACTGCAGGCATTTGCAGGTTAGAAACACTGACTGCACCCAACAGTAAACTTAACTCGGATAGCATGAACCTCGAGCAGATGTTGATTAGTCTTCTGAATGTCATTTGCCCACTCTTCAGTACTTATCCATTGCTAGTATTGAAAGCAGCACCTTTATGCTTGTGATATTTTCCCCTTTTTGCATAATATCTAGAGTGGTTGTCCTTTTTGTATCACTTCCCCATTCTACTTAAACCACCTACAGTGGAACTTTCTGTTTTTTAGCTATATTGCTAGTCAGTTATACACACGCCACCTTATATGTTATATGACAATTGTATTACTAGTTCAAGCAGCCGCAAGTGGGCCATGTTTCCGCTCATCGACTGTGGTTTGCCTTTGTGAAATCTTCTGTTTTGCCAGCTGGTGAGCTCATCCAAAGTTGATGCTAAACATTATACACTTGTCTGGAGCACAGCATAAGCAAAATAATATTGAACCTGTATTCAATAATTGTATTATAAGACATTTTTTATTCACATGCATATATTTATCCGGCTCATACCACATATGTTACAAGACAACATCCACAAATGGGAAAAACAATGAGACTTTAAGTATTTTCGTAGTGCATACACTACACGTTGCTTAAATGTGGTTGATGCCTCGGTATGATATACAGTCAAGACTGGTCTCTCTCAAGGGCCATTTTTAGTCCTTCAACAAAGTAAATTTTTTGCCTTAGAAGCGAGACCGGGAGTCCATGGAGGTCAATAAATGTATTCATAAACTTTACTCTCATACTTTTAGCTGGATTAATTTCTCCTCAAGGTCAGAGCATTTTTTAGAATTTGAGCAGTTTATTTATATATGACATTAGAGTTGTCTGGCTTCCACCCACTAGCCTATGGGCACTTCCTGAATTCACCTTGAATGCGCTTAAATTGCTTTTTAGGTTTATGTTTTCATTTTTTTCCACTATTATTCTGAGTTGTTTTATTTCCCAGGTAGATAGAATGACAAAGCAGCTTGCCCCTTTCACCAGGAACGATTGGGCTACAGTTGTCGCTTCTTTTTTGCATAGAGTGCTACGCGCTCTTAGAGCAGTTTATCTCTCCACTCAGCCCTTGCCACTGTCTACATGGTGGGCTATTTTGTGGAAGTGAGGCCCGTCCACGCTGGTGGCGTGTTGAAGCCCCGTCCACACCTGGAGTGCTCCCAGTACCAGGAACTCTGGTCCAAATAATAACCAAATGTTTCCCCAGTTCATACATTCTCCTTATGCTCTTAAGTCACTGGCTGACACGAGTAAGACCCGCACTGAGTGTGCCTTTCCCATTTACTCACCTTAAATTCCCTCTCTTGTTGGGTATGTACATTGTGCATCCTCACATGCAGCCCCTCCCCTGTTAGCATTCATTGCACATCCAGAGCCCTTTCACACTTTCTTCTCGCCCAGTTGCTTTCTCAGTAACTGCCGTTCCTCACTTAAGCACTAGGTCGACATCTACGAATTCTGATTTTCTCTTTGTGATACTTGGCATTAGGAGTGCTCTGCTTCTGAAATTGCACTGACTACTCCTCCAAGCTATACAATCTCTCAATTGAAGTGCCAGCACAAACTGAGGGTGGGGGTGTCGCTGTCATTCATAAAACTCAACTTGTTTGTGTTATTCATGAATCTTCTATTCTCTGTGTCTATATTTCTGCTTTAAAATTAACCCAACCTTCTCCTTCTCTGAGGCCCTCACCTAACATCCTCTATTACCAAGTACCAGTTTTGGTGCTACCTTTGCAGAATACCCGTCACCTTATGTCCTCAGAATGGCCCACATTACTGCACTCTGGTATCACAATTTTCATTTAGAAAAAACATCTGATTCCAAATCTGTTAAACTCTCTAGGAGTGCTTGTTCTTCAGAAAAAGTATTTCGCCACACATCAGGCTGGACACATTTTGGGCCCAGTGTCGGTAAATGAGTCTCTCATTGTGTTTCAGTCTACTCCCATGCCATGGACGGACCATTATGTTGTTTATTTCTACATCTTTAAACAAACCTAGTCCTATTAGTAATTCTGTAACCTCATACCCATGCTTGAAACTGTACCATTCCAACAGTAGCTTTTATATGCTGCATATTATAACTTGTACAAAGACATTAATTGAGCTGCAACTGATGTTGACTCTTGGATCTCCTTAGCCATCAACGGCATGGCGCCTTTGAAGACATTGTGGGTCCTGAGAAAAACACTACTGCTCCATGGTTTACTGCCAAACTTCGCAAGGAAAAACATAACTGCAAGGCTCTTGACAGAGCATGGAGAAAGACTTACCACCCTAAGGCCAAATAAAATAAAGAGCACCAATTAAACAATAGCAGTGACTTAATCGCAAATCCCACACATCTTTTCTTTCCACTGAATTTAAAACTGCTCAAAACTCGTCAAAAGAAATGTTTGTAATAGTGAAAAATGTCTTGTCACTTTGGGCCTGTTAAAGTAACCTGGTCACCCTTCCCTTGGAATTGTGGCAATCTGGCTTAACTATCTTTTGAATAAGATTGCTAATTTCCAGTATTTTTTTACTGAACCAAAGTCTGACTCTGGACTTTTATAATCAGACTTGGCTGTCCCCCACTGGTGCATTATTTCCGAATTTGAACCACTCTAAGGATTCCACCAAAGCTGGTTAATTTCAGTAAAATTGAGCCCACTCCTTGATACTTCCCATCCAAGTATCTATACTTTAGTAAAGAATACTCTCGCTCTTCTTTTCCTAGGGATCTCCAGTCTTTCTTTGTCAAGTGATTCATTCTTCAAGCTGGGTGCCTGCTATGGCACTGCCACTCACCAAGAAACCTACGGTAAATGCCAATCTGCTCAGTAGCTATTGCTCTTTTCGCTTCTTTTTTGTGTGTTCTAAAATCTTTAAAAAGTAGGTCAACAAAAAACGTTCCCTTTATCTTAAATCACAGCACCTCTTGGACTATGTTCAATCCAGAGTCCATACAAATAACAGCTTGGAAACCTTCCTACTTTCTATGACTGATGATCTCAGATCCATCTTGGATCTAGGTGGCTTTGTCACATTGGTCTTACTTGGTCATTCCACAACGTTTGATACCATTTCCCACACTATCATCCTTGAACGTCTCTTTCAAAACGATGTCTTCCAGCTAGCTTCAAACTGGCTATGGCCCTCCTTAATAGAGAGAGACCCCAAAGTTTCTCTCTTCCTCCTTTTAAATCCAAAACCACCTCTGCTTTACAATGTATTTCTCCAGGATTAACTTTAAGTTTAACACTCTAACATTTACATCATTCTGCTTTTCACGCAAGTCTCCTCTTTCTGTTTGGAAATCATGTTGTCAGCAGACAACACTGTAATTGTGGAATCATCATCTGATAGCACTACCTTTGTTCAGGAATGCTTTTGTGAGTGCATGATGACCATTGCTACCTGGATGCATTCTAACTATCTAAAGCTTAATACAACATGAAAATTTTGCAATTTGGAAATCAATATTCCATTTGGTCACCTGCTTTTTGGCCACCTGACCTAGAGACACCACTGCTGCTGTTTAATCTGCAAGGAACCTGTGTATACCTTTTGATTATCTCACCTCTGCAGCTCTTATTTTCTAAGTTGCAACCAACTGTTTCAAGAGCCAGTGCATGATAAAGAAAATATTTTCCTGTCTTCTGACCGCCCCCATGAAACCTGTTACTCCCTTATTGTATCTCTGCTTGAGTGTGGCACCTCTCTACACCTATGTCTCTGAGTATTTGACTCATCACTTACAGGTAGTGCAAAACACAGCAGCCCTTTTGATCCTTGATTTGCGTTTCTGCTGATCCATATCTGTGCATCTTAAATGTCGTCATTGGCTCCAAGTCTGCAAACAATCTATCTTTGATGTGTTATGCTTGACATGCATAGCTATCATCAACTGTGGTCCAAAATACCTTAAGCATAAATTTCCCAAATAGATTCATTCTCTCTGCAATCTTCCAATCTTAGCTGATTCAAACTCCTCGCATTAAACACAGTCGTTTGGGAGGTCACTACTTTTCCTTCCTGGTGGTCAAATGCTGAAATAACCTTCCTCCAGATTTATGCAGTGCTTCACCTAACACTACTTAAAATTACTGAAAACCTGACTCTTTCTCAATCCTAGTCTACCAAAGGGATTCTGACCCAGGCAGCTCCATGAGAGCCTTTTATGCGCAACAGTGGGCTCTCCAAAAGTTTTTAAGTATTACGTTTCATTTCATTATTCCAGTCCATAAGAGACATTCCTTTGAATTTCTCTCTACTATGGACATTTTTGTTCTTTGCATAAAGGACGTGTTTCTCCTTTGGAGTGGGACATGAAATTCATGGATGAACAGAAGATGACAAATACATTCTGAAGCTTTACTTCTCGTTGTCCATGCATCTGTTTCATAAGCCCTGTAATGTACCTGTGCCATCCCCAGTGAAACAAACAGCTCGATCTTTTTCCATAAAGTTGCTTCAGATAAGTCATTCCTTATTACACTGTACTACTGGCCAAGCAACTTTACAAGTAATCGTTTAGGTAATACTTAGGAATACTTTGGCCTTAAATATGTATACCAATCATGTCTCATCCACAAACCTCATACTTAAATAAACTTAGATTTTTGGGGAGTGTTGTCCATTAATACCCTTTCCTATTGTCTTTTTTGTGCCAATAAACTATATGTTGCAGACAAGAATCCTTTCATCTCTGGGTCTCAGCCATGTGGCATACTTTACTGTAAGGTGTTTCCATGAGATTCTCTGATGAGTAATGTCTCTTTTTACTGGATTCTGAATGTAATCAAGTGAGTTATTTCTAATTATTGTACATCTTACAGGGCCTACACTAACAATTAAATCCTGTGGGACAAAAGTGAGGTTCTACTTACAGTCTGCATACATTTCCCAGATAGTGGCTGGCTACAGGTATTTGTGTTGTATGTTGAATTCTGCCCTGAATTAATGGACACTCTTTGGTAGAAAGTATATTTTCAATTAGACTTTTTATCCTTGACAGAGAACAACACAAGCAGATTGGCAGCTTCAAACATGCTTCTCCTGAAGTTCACAGTATGTCCCTGCTGGTTATTGTGTCACATTATAATTAATATTTCCTAACTTTAAGATTGGCCTCTGCTCAAATACACATAAATGTGTTACTTCACACAAGAGCCACATCACAGCTCCTTGCATCCCCCAACAATTGTACTTTCTTTCTACCATTTCTATATGTTCTTGCCTGACCAGACAGTTCCCGTGGGTCTGGAAAAAGGGTTGAAATCTGCTTATTTGAAAAACCCAAAAGTTATTACCTTCCCTGTGCTTAAATAAGAGTATTCTGCTCTGTTTTTTTAGGGCTTTCTTTCCTGACCTGTATGTGAAGTGTGAATGCAGAGACTGATTGCAGCAGGTGCACTGTTTTGCAAGCCACACTTGGAATGCCTTGAAAGAGAACAAGGTTGTCTGGCTTGACTGGTCAGGAAGGAAGCACTAGGTAATTAGCTATGCCTGGAGCAAAGTCCTGGGTGAGTGACTGTGTCTTAACTCATCTAGTTGCCGTTCATCCTTCATGTAAGTGGCTGGTGAGAGTTTATAATTAAGGTGTGGAAGTTTCCAAAGTGTCAGACTTGCTTCACCAGCTGGAGAGTCAAGACAAGCATTCTAAAGCGCTCTGTAGGTTCTTGGCCCAGCCACGTCCTCTTAGGTGCCTGGGATCAAAGATTATGTAGCTTTGGGAAGACTCCAGTCTGATGCTTCCTAGAAGATGGATCAGACAGTCGGAGATGCTTGGGTTCAGTGGTCTGGCACTAGGCCAGCTCCAAGACAACAATGGGCAGAGCACCGGGCCTCTCAGTGCGGCATGGTACTTTTAAGGTATATTGCCCTGGATCAACCACTCCCCTCCCTGTGAGAAGATTTACTCACTTGCAAATTGTCACCATTTCTGGTTCAATTTTATGCATGACTAAATTAATTTGCAAGTGTACATTCACACTTGTAAGACAAGCCAGTTTTGCAACTTAGACCATCTTAATTTCTTAATATTTCTTACATAGTGTTTCATTACTTATTTCTGCGATTTCTAAGCACCATGCAGAACAGCTGTTGCTATTATTATCCAGGTCATTAATGATTTGGTGAATAAGGTAAACATTGGCACATCTTGACCCTAGTTAGATGCGTTTAATAATTTCAATATTTTTATTAACTGAGTTGAGGAATTCACGGTTTGATAAAACTATGAATAAACAAGACATCCTATTAAAAATAATACTTCTACTGTGTATACCTATACTTGTTGCCAGAATTCTATATTCATTTAGTTACAAGGTTTGAAAAAAAACATTTCTAGATTGACCGCATGAACACCATTTCATGTGATCTCCTTCTAACATTTATTTAATCTGGTATGTTTTTTTTATCTTTGACATGTAGAGCTCTAATACATCACGTAAACTAAGAAGAAAGCCGTGTGAACTTGATTTTGAAACAATTAAATTGATCAGCAACGGAGCTTATGGGTAAGTGAAAAAATCTAAGGGCAGAAATAAAATGTGGACAATATATATTTTTGCGAAACTATTTATTAGTTTTCTCAAAGAGTAAGTTGTAGCTGCAAAATGTGGAATACCACCCAAAATATGGCCACTGAAACGTTATTTCACCTTCTAGATACCACACCAATAGCTGTACCATCAATATGAGTGTTCTTGAATTTCTCAGTAGTAATACCTTTGGATATATGTTGTATATGTGTAGCGTAAATGTAGCCAAACGTTAGGAGAGCACTGTACAGGGTCAAAGACAAGGTTCCATACAATGAGAGAGTGAAGAGCTAAGTTACATTGTGAGAGTGGAAGGGACATGTTACTACGTCATGACCTAGTGTTGTTTAAAAAGCTGTGACATCAGCTGTTTCCTAAATTGTAGCAGGGTTGAGTGGCCCAGATAGGTAGCAGAAGTCTGATCCAGAACATGGTCACGTAGATCTAGGATGTTGATGCCTTGTGTTTTCTTTTTTACACTACCTACTGATGGTGTTCTGGCTTCGAGTATGCCCAAAGCCGCCGGAGCTTGTCAGCTAGATATGTAGGGGTACTGGCTGTGATGGTTTTGTGGACAACCAATAGTGATGGCTTTCTGAATAATGCACCCGGTTTTGAAGATGATGAAGGCCAGTGGAGCACCGTCCTATCCTTTGGCACTCGCTTTGAAAGTTGTGATGTATATGATTACAAATGATTTCTCAGCGGAAGGGTCCCTGCATCCCCTTTTCTTCATCTGAATAATCTAAGAAATATGTTTAATACTTCAATTTGTAAGACATGATTTCATTATCAGTCATTATCAAATCTGCGTGTTTTTAAGGTAACTGAACTTTAACCAAAGCAGTATAGCAGAGATGATTTAATGCAGTTTAGAATTGTTTCTTAGTACTTTAATATTAATTTTACTATAGACTGGCATGAAGACATTTTTTTTGCAGTTTTAATGTGCTGCCCATTTAGCTGCAGTACCCCACCATACAGAGAGATGCTCATTTTGTCCAGGACTTTGCAAAGTCATTGGTTACACTGAGTAAAGATGGTTAAGTGAAAGCATTCTTTCGTGTATGTTTTTCCGGTCATTTATAGGTTTTGCCTGCACAGCTCATGTGCTGTTCTTGCAAAATCCCTAGTATGTGAAAAAAAAAAGAAAAAAAAAGAAAATCTTAAAAGGGGCTTAGAACCTGTCCATTACTTAACTTCCCTTACCATTGGCTGACTCCCACGTGTCTCCCAATCCATTTTAATTAGCATTGGCTGGCTCCCATGTGGCACCCACGTCACTTTACTTACATCACTTTACTTACCATTGGCTGGCTCCCACGTCACTCTCGTTCCCTTGGTGGTCAGTGCCTCCTCCTCGCTTCTGTCACTGTGCTGTGGATCCTGGGCCAAGTGTTACCTACGGTTGCCAATATCCTTCCACTGGTTGCATGCTTCTGGATGTATTTTTTTATTTTTTATTATAGACAGCGGGAGTTTTCCATTGTAATAACACTTAGCTGGCCATGTCACATATGCAGAACAAGCTAATCTGGAAGTATTACCAGAAAACAGGTCTTTTCATGATTGATGGGGTCCAAACGCTTGCTCATGCAACTTCCCTATAGGTTACAGTGGCATAAAAACAAAGAAGCAACTGTCATCATATATTGATTTTTGCTTGTTACATTACGTATTGGTAATGTCTACCTACCTATCTGTTATAAGGTATTTCACTTCGTTTATCAGCAAACGTAAAGTAAGTAATCACAATCAGGTAGGGACTGGAACTTGTAAATTTCATATTGCATTGCCTAACCCACTGACAAGACATGAAGGTACGGAGGGGTTAAGTACTGCCCTCCGAGTCGAGCGCCATAGATGGATCCAAACATCGAGTGCAAAGGCTTCTTGCTACCATGTTCCTCCATGCCCTGAATATTCCAGTCCTGAAAATAGATTCTGTTTTTGTATAACAGCCAATTTGCTAGCGCATCCGCTTTTGCCTTTCGAACAGTTCTGCTTCACATTCATTGGCTATATTTTTGCAAATTATGTTGGATAAAACTTATTTGCATATATTACTGTGCAACTTCGAATGTTTCTCAAAGGCAATAGCACCTCTGTTCCCTTTTATTTTGTGTATTTTGAGAAGTTTCCATTTTGTGAAATTATTGTTCAGTACTGCTTAAGGTTGTTCCTGGTGTTCACTCATACTCCGTTCACTCAGCGCCTTGAGACCCTCACGGGTGAGTAGCCGTGCTTTATAAATACTGATTGATTGACTGTACCTATACTTAGGTGCTCAAAATTAACAATATACACATGTTGTGAACAGATTACTTTACGATACAGCGAAAAGCAGAATTTAGAGGTCTTGAGTATAAATCTGATATTTTCCTGTCATATTTCAATTGTATTGCCACCATTATTGAGCAGAAACATCTTCAAAGGTCTTTGGCACAAACTTGCAATTCACCCCAACTACCTTGATCACTTAGGTACTATAATATGGCACCCATCCCCTCCTCTGACCAATGCAAAGTCTAGAATAAGGTGCTATAATATCACAAATGGCTTCCGGTGGCATTGCTAAAGGTGTACTTCTATAAAGAGAGCAGGAAGAGAACAAACCATTCTATATTAAGGGCCTGATTGGTCTGGTGACATGGCACTACATCACTAGGCCCAAGGCTCTGGAACATCAAGAGGGCCCTATTGGACGATAACATAGCTTATTATCTGGTGTTTATTTGACATGTCAGACCAGATCTTGCATCCCACTGATCAACCTCTGTCATTTTCATGGTTTTGAAACCAGATTTGGCACATGGGCTGCAGAACAAAAGTTCAATACGGTGTAATTGGTTTTCTTTCTTTGTTTCCTCTTCCAGTGCCCTCTACACTCTAATATATTTTTAAGGAACATTCATAGATGTGGCTTAACTCTCATTATCTGCTTCTCTAGCCCAAAAAACCCTTAGCAACCCTCCAATATCTCATCTATTACTTATCAAGGTTTATACCCTCCATTTTCTCAGGTATCACGTATTAAGGTTTATCAGTTGTGAGAGTCTGTGGTCTTTACCTTTTAACCTTGCTCAACAGACCTCGAGTGCTACTCTGCGGCCCTCCTCAGCGCGGAAGGCCCCAGGAGGTGAATTGCTGGCATGACAAAGAAAGGTGGCATAGCCAGGGAGGCTGGAAACAGGTGAGCTGTAAAGTGGAGCATAGGACTCCCTAGGCTGAAATTGTGTTGCACTCATCAGACAATGCAAGATTCTAGGGAGATTTGCCCCCTTTCGCTGTACCGCAGTGGAAGCCACCCCACACCCACTGACTGCTCTCCCCTTGGACATTTCCTTGTGAAGGTATCCAAAGATACTAGCTGACATGCCCCCTGGTAGTCTCTATGCCACCGGAAAAAAAAACACAGGCTAACAGGGTGTCCAGCTACTTTGCCCCAGTGGAAAACAGGAGCCCAAGTGAAGACTACAGCACTGGAACAACAATGGCCCTAACAAAAGACGAGCTTCTCATCTTTCTTCCAGACTTCAAAAAGGAACTCTGGGAAGACTTGAAAGCTGACCTGACGTCCTCCCTCGATGCCCTCAAAGCTGACAACAACTCCAGGTTCTCTTTGTTACAAGCGGATATAGAATGAGCCGAGTCACATACCACTTGAACTGGAGACAGAATGCCAGCATCTGAGCCAAAAAATGGATCCATTTGAACACTCAACAAAGCAATTGCAGGCTCAGCTACAGGCAGCAGTATCGAACAGTTGAAGCCACTCCTGTTGTGACAGAATAAAGTTCTTAGGCATGGAGGAGGGCGCTGAAGGTCCAGATTTAGAAGCCTTCATGATGGCCATGTTCTCGGGGATGACCACACAAAGGTGAGACTAGAGAGGGTACATAGAGTTAGTCCTCCAACACCTGGAGAGGGGATACAACCCAGGGACATCATTGCTAAAGTGTGCTCTTTCAAAACCAAAGCATTAATACTACCAGCAACCAGGAAAATGGACTCTGTAACATTTCAAGGAGCTACCTGTTACCTCTTTCAGGACATTGTCCCTGGACCTGAAGTTCCTGCCAAGATTAGGGTTGACTATTGTTTTGATAACTCCAGGGAGCTCGGACTCTCAAACTTGTTCTGTTTGTTGGTTTGTTGTTTCGCACATGCCTGATATTGTAGCTTTAGATGGTGGGTGAGGGAGGTGACCAGATGACATTGGAGAGGGACAGAGGGAGGGGAGGGAACTCTACATATACTTAGCTTCTGGTATGTGAGACACACATAACACAACTCAGCGGTACCACCTCAATGGTATTAAATGCTGTCTCATGGAACATAAAGGGGCTCAAATCCCCAGCTAAATGCCCCAAACTCTGGAAATACATCTAAGACCACAGACTTGACCTGATAGCATTGCAAGCAGCTCACCTCAAAAGCTGCAAGCACCATAGGCTGTGACATTGGCCATATCCACTTATCTAACCTCATCTGCTACAGCCAAACACAATGGTGTGGCCCTCCTATTTCATTCCTCAGTTAAGTTCCAGATCAAAGGCTTTAAAACCGACAAGAAGGGGAGGCTACTGATGGTCAAGGGCAACCTTAGAGGGTGCCGGTATACAATAGCCACGTTGTATGTCCCAAACTCTGGTCAGGTGGAATTTGTGGTCTCTGCCGTCTCACAACTGGGTCGCTTTGCATTATACTGATGATGGACTTCAATTTGGTGTGAGGCCCAGACATGTATAGTACACACTCATATATGTCACATGCATTCTTCACAAATGCCAAATACACACTTTGTCAATTGAGGTTACTAGACATATGGAGTATAACGCACCACTCTACTTGTGACTATACCTTTATCTCTCACTCCCACTTCACATACTCCAAGATATATCCTGTGTTCCTCAACCAATCTATGCGGCACACTATAATATGTCACTATCCATCCAACTACCCTCTCGGATCATGCCCCAGTACAAATCATATTAGATTGGCAAGCTCTGAAATCTAACTAACATCAGTGGTTCTTCCTCTCATAAGAGACCATCTTTTCCAGGACGAAATTCGTAAGATGATTAGGGACTAGTTCAAACTGGATAACCCACAAGAAACGAATTATGCCACAACATTGGATGCCTTTAAAGCAGTGGTGAGGGGGAAATGTATATCCCTGATGTCAGCTCTCTCCCTACAAAAAGCGCAAGAATGACAGAAATTAGAAACCAAACTCCGTTTGGTGGAGCAAGCCGACAAAGCCATACCTTAACCTATCCATCAAAGGAAAGTCACGGCTCTCCATGGAAAGCTTAACGCCATCTACACTAATAGGGTGGAGATCACCTTATTACGTGTCAAAAGAATTACCTATGAAGAAGGTTGGAACTTACCTAGCCAGACAATTAGGGACTAAATGAGAAAGGAAATACATAGGTCCAATCCAGGGGAAAGGTGAGGATGCCCAGACCGAAGGGAGGAAGGCAGACATCTTTCAGGACTTTTACAAGGGCTTATACACCTCAGATAGCAAAAACATTGGGGAGCAACAAACATACTTGACAGGATTGGATTTACCCAAGATTACACCAACCCAATACAAACTCACTGAAAGTACATAAATCCCCGAGGCCCAATGGCCTCATGGCCCAATTAATAGCCTTCCCGCCCCCTTACATCCAGGGCCCTTTGACTTATGGAAGGGGGGGGCTGCCTTAGAAATCAGACCTGTTTAACGGATGGGCAATCCTCACCTTAAAAAATTGCAGACAGGACTTTAATCTGTGTGCCACTGAGTTATATTACTATACATAAGTGAAACATTGTGTAATGAGTCCAGTGGTCCAGGAGGCAGCCACCAGGGACCTTCTCCTTATAAAGACATTTGCCAGACGTCCTGGGAGTACTAAGGGATGCATATCCTTTTTGTATTCTCTTCTGGCCTCTATCGGCCATAAAGCCCCACCTCACTACATGACCTTCTGGGAGAGGACTGGAGCTGTCAATTATGGATGATCAGTGGCGCAAACTCTGGAATGACATCCCCAGTAGATCTTTAGGGCTATGAGAAGCACATTACACAGTGCTATATGATTGGTATTTACACTGGGCCAAATTACATAAGATTTATCTCAACACATTGGATTGTTGCTGGAGATGTTGTGGCCTTTTGTGGGACTTCCAACATATTTGGTGGGACTGTCCAGCAATACAACCATACTGGGCAAAAATCTTGGCATAGATGAAAGAAATATTAGAATACTCCATTCCAAATACCCCAGAAGCTATACTCCTGGAACTCCGAGACAATACTCTTAAGTGTCAAACACAGGGGGATCGCTCCATCCTAAGACTTTGCTTGGGGCAGCCAAATTGGCCTTGGCTGAAGCGTGGGAGGCTCTGTTTATCTTGCAGTTCCATGCCTGTGTCTGGCAATCCCTCACAATGGATCAGATGTCTGACATCTTTACAGGCATTAGAAAAGGCTTTGACTATATATGGGGGCCTTTAGTACAGTTCCTTTCTGTGGGACTCCCACTCTTCTCCTGCCCCACTCGTCCGAGAGCACTACACCGCCTTCGAATTTGTGGATTAGAGAATGAGGTGTAACTCGCCTCCATGTTTTATTGAACAGCGACTGTCCTCCCGGCCTCTCAGCTCTGACTCACCACACAAGCTACACTAAGGCACCTTCACCCAGGCATGTAGTTTAATTATTCAGTTGGTTGTTGATTCATAGGGCGGGGGTTAAAGTGCATGACATTACTGTTTACTCACGATCCGACTTGCTTTTTGAACAACGCATATGAAGATCTCTTATAATGATTATGTGCATGTATGTTAGACCACTACGACTGTACCTACTGCTTGCAATAATTTGTGAATTATGGTCTGGAATGTGCTGTACGTGATCGAATTGACACCATGCCCAAAGTTCAATAAAGAAAGTTTGACAAATAAAATACAAACAGAAAACTGAGTTTTGCGTTAATGACAAAAAACATAAGCTTTGGCAAATGGGTTTGACGCTCGCAATTTGAGCATTATCAAAACTGCCCTCTACACTGCCCAACAAAACAGTATTTTGTGCATGCAGTGCGTGAATGAGATAAATAAGTTGACGTGTGATGAGAGTGTACTTTCCAGATAAAAACATGAGTCCCTAAAACATTCCAGTGAAGTCATAAGGCTTGCACAAGCAGTCAATAAAAAGTAGGTGAGTCTACAATTCTCCTGTGAGGTAATCCATTATGTGACAATGTCTCAAGCAAATAACTGAAGGTCCTAGAGCCAAAGCAACTGATAGCTGAAGAGTAGGTATAGAACAGAATCCAGTCACCTTGAATGCTGCATGTGCTATTACACATCAGACCTACCAATGGGTTGTGCAGTCATTTTTGAATTGCGGTATGGGGTGAAAAAGGGAGACCTGTGGATGTAAAACTAACATGCGGTGGAGGTGAGGGGTGTAGTATGAGCACTGAAAATGGAAGAGACAATGTAGGTATTTAGCGGGTTTTGCCACTCTCCACACACTCGCATAAGGTTGAAAAAGTAGGAAATGACTGTGTGCGGGGGTTTGAGAGAAGTGGGTGGGAAACAGGAAAGCGGGACCAGATTGGACCTATATCAAAAGTGTCTTCATAAATGTTAATTATGAGGTACAATAAGAGGAAACGGATTCTATGGAAATCTTTTCTAAGAACCGGAGTCTGTAAATCCATGGAGTCTACTAAAATACACGAAGCCATTTAACAGTTCCAGAAATTCACTCAGGAACATACACTAGGTAATCTTACAATTAACTTTTCATTAGATACACTATATGTGAATTGTAGAAAATGTTTCATAAGTAAATCCTGAGATTTAAAGCCAGCAAGGGTGGTTTTGAATGTGCCTGGTTCTTAGTGGGTCAGACCCATATATGTCTTTTTTTGTGTGTTATTTTCAAAAGAGTAATCGGTGTTTGACGGCTTTATTTTTAAGGCTGTCCATCTAGGAAACTTTTAATGCAATAACGTGGCCCCTACATATTGAAAACATGAACACGTGATTTCATTTTGATTTAAAAATTATTGGCAGCTTGGCATTGCATTAGTTTTGATTAAAAGTTTTGATTAACATGGTTTCCTAAAATTTTGAGTGAATGCCTTTGCATACTCCTCTTTGCGAATGGCAAGAAAAAGTAATTTGTGCCGTAATTAAATGCATGCCTTCTAAATGAGGCAGGCCTGACACTGGGGGATCGTAGTGAATATTCAAGTAGTGAAGCAGGCTCTAAGCTAGAATATACATGCCGCGGTTAAGCTAATTCATAAGTATTTTGTATTCGCTTGAACTGCCCAAACACAGTTCTCTAATTTAGCTTTTACATATTCCTGTCTTCCCATCACACAGAGACTTAATTTATACATTTACTTGTATTCATGTGGCATGTTTAGGCATAGAGGGTGCACCAAGTATGTTCTGGAAGCCAGCCGGTATTAACCCAGGAAATTACAGCGTCTGATCGACGTTTGAACAGTCTTTTTGCTAAGTTGGAATTTCGATATTCTGTTACCTTAGATATGCAGTTCTATACTTCCTTAGCGAGTTTAGTGAAAAAACGTTGTGTAACAAAAGCCTTCTCATAACTTCCACAATCACAGGCCAATCAAGCAAAATTGGGAACACTATCTCTTCCATCCTTCATCACAACTTTAAATATTGAAGTCACAGACTGTAATGACAAAGAAATATGCTCAGTGAAGACCACTGAAAAGGTGTCTTCAGAAGGGAAGCAGTTCCTTCAAGCACCAGCAGAGATTGTGGTGTTATAGATCCTACACAATGCCACACTGAGATGTTCTTCCAGATGTTCAGTAGCGCCTTGTCTGCAACGAGTTCAGAATATTTTGGTCAGCTACTTTCAATCTCTGTACATTTGGTGTCTCTGAGCCTGACCACCTGTTTTATTAGTTTCTGGTGACACAACATAAAAATGTCAAGGCTTTGTGTCTATACCTCTAAGCCTTGTATGTGGTTGGTCGCAGGTGCTTCTCAACGAGACTTCACCCATATGCTCTCTCATGTTTCTTTTGTTGAGTTTACCCTTTTCTGTTTGTGGTTCCCAGAATCAAGTGAGCTTGGTCTGTCTTTTTATGTTACTATCCTAAAGCACCGGAAAAATCTTCATCTTGCGCTTTGATAGACTGTTAATCATGTACGTGTTCCTTAGGGCTCTATATTCTCATCCGTTTTGTAGATGAGGTGTTGATCCGTTAGCCTTAGATTCAGTGTAGTTACTCCTATGATCTGCCAGTCCTAGAACCAGTTCTGCATTATTTTTTTTGCCATACATTGTCAAATATGACTGAGCCACATGGCAAAATTACATTTTTTTATTCTTTTTCTTTTATTTTCAAGCACAAAACCCCAAAGCAGGTTTTTATTCTTGAAAATAAAAAGTCCCCCTCACCAGGGGAGTTGTCTCCCATGGCGAGTGGGACATATTGCAATTTTTTCTGCTGCATACCTTCAGGATTTTTATAAGTTTTAAGAGTTTACGTCAAAATAAATGTACTCTTGATCACCAACGTTCATTATTACCTCTATCTATATTTATGATAGCCATTTAGAAAATGAAATATAATTGAATACCAATGGTTCGTACTAAGTACTGTGTTTCTTTGTTACAATGAAATATGCGGCAATTGCTCCTATTCCTCTACTATATATTTGCATGTTCCAAAATGGCGGATCCTAAGGAATAGGGAAGGTGTTAATGTGAATCAGTCCTCTTCATTTTCACTGTTCACGATTGGTATTTGTTTGGATTCTAACACACCCACCTCATGCCTGAGCAAGGCAATTGTGCTGAAATGCATCGCAGGGGCTGGATACTCTGGTATATTGTAATATTAAAATAATTTGTTAGACCAAGAGTATATATATATATATATACACACACACACATATCTATGTATTCACTGAAAAAAAAGTATTAAAGTAATGTTATAGTTGGGTGCTTTATTCTCTGACAATGTTAATGTTTTGATCTACAAAGCACAGAAATTCAGCATTTATAGTTAGCAGCATTTACTATAACTTGCGCCCCCAACATACATTGCTTAGGACCTCACATATGACATCACTCATCACATGTTCTATGACATCTTTTATGGCCACTGATGTAGGAAAGTACCCCCTTTTTGGCATGGTTACCCCCACGTTTTGCCTGCTATCAGTATGCTTAGACTGTTTTCACTGAGATCCTGCTAACCAGGAACCCAGTGATTGTGCTCTCTCCCTCTAAGTTTGGTTGCCTAGGACTTCGCACACCCCACAATTGGCACACTGGTGCCCCCTTATAAGTCCCTAGTATATGGTACTTAGGTACCCAGGGCATTGGGGCACCAGAGGTACCCCATGGGCTGCAGCATGTATTGTGCCACCCATGGAAGCCATGCAAAGTGAGTCTGCAGGCCTGCCATTGCAGTCTGCGTGAAAAGGTGTAGGCACCCTTTCACCACAGGTCACTGCACCAGGTCACTAAAAGTCACCCCTATGGCAGGTCCTCCTAGCTCAGAGGGCAGGGTGCGGTCCCTGTGTGTAAGGGCACCCCTGCAGCATGTATTGTGCCACCCATGGAAGCCATGCAAATTGTGTCTGCAGGCCTGCCATTGCAGCCTGCGTGAAAAGGTGCATGCACCCTTTCACCACAAGTCACTGCCCCAGGTCACTGAAAGTCAGCCCTATGGTAGGTCCTCCTAGCCCAGAGGGCAGGGTACCGGTCCCTGTGTGTCAGGGCACCTCTGCATGAGCAGAGGTGCCTCTACGAAGTCCAGTTCCATTGCAGTGGACTTCGTAAGTGCGGGGAAGCCATTTTACCTGTGTTACTGGACACAGGTCACTACCTGGGTCCAGCTACATAATAACTCCGAACCTGGGCATGTTTGGTATTAGACATGTCAGAATCATACCCCAATACTGTTGCCAGTATTGGTTGTATGATTCCATGCACTCTGGGGGTTCCTTAGAGGACCCCCATAATTGCTCCTACCAGTCTTCTGGGGTTTTCCGGGCAGCCTGTGCTGCTGCCACCCCTCAGGCAAGTTTCTGCTCTCCTGCTGCTTGACCAGCTCAGGCAGGGGAAGGCAGAACAAAGGATTTCCTGTTGGAGAGGGAGGTAGCACCCTCTCCCTTAGAAACAGGTGTTACAAGGCTTGGGAGAGGTAGCCTCCCGAAGCCCCTGGTTTGCTTTGAAGGGCACTTTTGGTGCGCCCGATGCATAGACCAGTTTGCACCACTCCAGGGACCCCCGTTCTCTGCTGTGGCACAAAACTGGACAAAGGAAAGGGGAGTGACCACTCCTCTTCCCATCACCATCCCAGGGGTGGTGCCCAGAGCTCCTCCAGGTAGCCACTTGATTCTGCCATCTTGAAACCAAGATGTGCAGAGGCCCCTGGGAGAATCTAAGTGGCCAGGTCAGGTAGGTGACATCACAGCCCCCTCCTGATAGGTGGTCACCTCACTAGGTGCCCAAACACCCTTTTAGTGCTATTCAGGGACTCCCTTTAGGGTGGGTCCCCACCACGACATGCAAGACTCCACCAGGACTCCTCTGCATCGTTTACTTATTCTTCTGGCCACCGGAACCGCAACTGGCCTGTTAAGGAACCGACAATCTGCAACTTTGGCGATGACTGCGCTTTGCAACATTGTTTCTCCGGCTCCTTCCAGCAACTGCAACATTTGCATGAGTGTATGTGCATGTGTAATAACTTTAGCTAATGAACTCTTTTGTGGACCACTAAAACAAAGAAATAGAAACACTTAAAATCAGAATACATTTATGCAGATATATAGTGTGAGCTTCCTTGTAGAAATATATCAAATAAAATGTATAACTATTTTTCCTGTCTGCTGCCGCATCTCATTTAATAGTTCTTAATATATCTAGCTGGGTAGTGGTGGCTACTTGCACATTAGCTTTGCCTTTAATTTCTCCCAAAATCAAATAATCGGGATGAAATTTGCTTCTTAGTTTTTATTCTGCTTTAAGAAGTCTTGAATACATTGGAGATAGCAAAAAATGCAGATTCTCTGGAAATTAATTATAAAGCCGTCAAACAAGTGACATCAACACCGCCTTGTAGTGCATGATACATTTCTTCCCTCAATGGCTCTGTCATATTTATCAGCGTTCTTAAATATTTAAAGAATGAACTAACCATCACCAAAAATCTATGTACTGAAGCAAGTTTTTATTTTTTTTGTCTAAACTCTTTTAAAACCTTTTAAAATATTTCACAATTTATAGAAAATAATAGTGCATTATTGTAAGTTGTAGTTATCAATGTGGACATTCGAATTAACATTCTATTTTTTAGTATATTAGTGGCCTAGTAGTTCTGCTTTACAGAAGATTTGCCACAATAGCCTAATGCCTTCACAGTTCATGCTTTGCTTACAACATTGCCTATGTCTTGAGCACCACCTGGTGTGCTTTACAGACGTGACCATTATTATTAGTCCCTAGCACAGTGTAACATCACCTTGCAATACTTACTGTTAATTGCAACCTTTCAGCATCTTTATGTGCCAGTATCATTGTCGGCCATTCTACAATACTGTCAAGGATGGGAAACCACAGTATAACATGGAGTCACCATTAACAAGTAGGTTGGCAAAAGGTGGCGGTGTGATCTTCAGGCCCTCACTGGACCTTTAATGCCATATTGTTGAAGAATGCAGTCAATGAGCTGAGCCATAATTTACTCTTTTGGTTCTGTGGAAGAGCTAAATTTGCAAGAGTGAAGACCAAATGAAGGAAATAGTTAGAAATGGGCAAAGTCCAAATCACATTTGTTTCTGGCAACCTCTTTGGCCTTTGAAAAGTGAGTTGAGATAGATTTGGGTAGAGATAGACCAGGAGGGTAAGGAGATTGGCGGCTCCCGCCTCAACCATTTCACAAAGAATTGTTGGCAGAATATCATTGAAACAATCAGGCTAGTGCCAAGACTTGGCAGAAGAGTGTAGCCCACTCATAAACCCAGCAATCGGACGATTTTTAAACAGTAATCCCCTAGCAAGGAGTAATAGTCAGCATGTAAGTACAATGCATTAATACAAAGAGCCATGGTACAAACAGCAGAAAATGGCGAGATAACGTTTGTGATCTGATTAAACAAATCTATTTTCTTTCCTGGAGGAACACAATGGCTTGGGATTACAATGTGTGTTTTTTAAATAGTGTGATCCAGCAGTTTGAAGATGTAATCTGCACTAAGTGGAGAGTAGTGGAAAAAAAACTAGGAGAGAAAACATGTGGAGTACTGATACCTCTTGAGTAGGCTGTTAGAGCTGTTTTACAATCTATGCCCATTACACGTACCTTTACATTGCTATATTACCATGTCATAACTATTTTATAAAGCACTCTGCTACCCAGGCCCAGGGTCTTCCCATGCTATATAAGCAGCCATAGGTATAAATAGGTATTTAGTATGAAGAATATTACATGTTTCTTTAACGGACAGGATTAAAAGTGATAAAGATTTACAAACTGACATCATCCCGTTGAATATAAGCTCTTAAATGACTAGAATAATGAACTAATAAATGAGTCTTTCCAGAGATGTAGTCAGATGGTTGTTTTTGCAAGGTTATATTGTTTTTTTATATTATTTTATAAAGTGCTTGATCTCCCAGGGGCATCATGGCACTAATGAGCTGAGGTCCTTAGAGGGATAGCTGTTGGACGAAAACTTAAGAAAACATAGGCTTTCCTGACCCCCCCCCCCTTTTTTTATACATAATATGATTTGCCATTACTATCCCAGGTGTGACATAATTTCCAATGCTTTGCCTTTAAGAGTAGAAAACATGGCCTTTGCTCTCGACTCTGTTTATTTGTTGGACCTCCAAGACACCACGTTCCCCAGACCTGAACACTCTGCTCCTTAGATATTTAGTACATTTGCTGCACACAAGTGGGTCTTGTGGCAAAGACTTATGCACCACCATAGTGCCGTTAGAAACATAAACTGTATAAAGCAATATATTTCTTAAGCACGGATCTGTGCCACAGCTGAGGTGTGGATTTGCACATGAGGGATTCAATTGATTCATTTCTACTCTCTCTATTTTGAAGTTCCAGCAAGCAAGACACTTTATCGTACTTGTCTTCCAGTCAGTATAAAGGTTATTGTGCAATAACATAAAATGGAGTGCGTGCCATACTACAAGCATGTCATGACAATGGAACCTATTCAGTGCTCTGTGTATACTTCTGGAAAGACTTGGTCTAACAGTAAACTTCTATTTGTACTGCTGCAGATTACCTCGTTGTAGGTAACCTGTACGTTGTAGAATTTTTCTAGATCACAAGTCTACATTTGGGTGTCCTGAAATTAAGTAATAAACGTGACACACTGCGTTCAAGGGCCCTACTGAAATCAGATCTGCTTTTTGTTCATATTGCGTTTCAAATTGATATTTTTGTAATAAATAATAGTGTGTATTAATGCTTGGTATGTTGAATGCAATACTTAAATTATGTATTAATATGATTATAGTTGAAACAAGTTTAATATGAAGTTTAGAAGTGTGTTTGTTAACATGGATTAGTTGTGCCGTATTAAGGTGAAAACCTAATTTTGGATAAAAATGAATACTGATTCTTTCATTCGCTCCTGTACTCAACCCTACCTCCTCAGGTTCCCCGTGCATCTTCTCTCCCTACATGCTCTGCAAGAGTGAAAAAAGTTGATTTAATGTTCCTCACTGTTATACACACAAGGTTTATTCATTAAACTTTTAGTCTTCTAGTTATAGTGGCTCACTCAGTGCCTTTCCTGCTGTAGTTCTGCTGAATGTCCAAGTCCTATTAATTTTTGTGAACTGATATAATTGAAATATTTCATGTTGTATTCGAACATCTCCGTATGACAGTGGCACCAAAGATGCAGGATGGTTTCTTAGAAAGGGATAGTGCTAAGGTATAAAGATGTTGATATTACTTCTAAAGAATTGTTACTTGTTAACATGCTCTGATGAATCTGCAGTTTTAGCTAGTTTATTATGCAAGAATTGTGAATAAAAAACCCTTGATTCTGGGGGTGAGCGAGATTTTTCAGAAATCTTTTCTGTTTTAATAGGGTTGCACTTTTTTGATGTTGCTGCTCAGTTAGGAATCAGAATGATTTCTGATTTTTTACTATTCTGTAATACTTTTGCATTTGAGCCTTTATGGCATTTATTCTGTATCGCTTGATTTTGAGATTTTTGTAATAAAATCCTTTAGCCTTTCCTTCCGATCTAGAACTTAGGTATTGAGTTGTTCCAGCTACTTATTTTCATATTCAGCTGATGTTGAGGAGGGCGGGAGGGTGCCTTTTGATACAATAATTTTCCATGGTAGAACCATATGAGGTAACATTTATAGTGCCTTTAGTTTTTGGGATGTCAGGAGATATTGCGGTGCGATTTTTGCCCCCACAGACCTTAGTCACCCTAGTACATGTTCCCCAAAAAAGCTATAATTTGATATGAGAATTCACCAGTCTACACCCAGTACTCTATATAAATACATGTACTACCATATAAGTACCATTATATCATGTGATTCAACTAACAATCTACTGAAACTACTTTTTTTTTTTTAACAATCTCCAAGATTGTTTCCAAACATATGTAGTCAATTAAAAACATTGAATCTCATGATTGTCTTTTTTCTATTTCTCTGCTGTTTTTTTTTCAGTGCTGTTTACTTTGTGCGACACAAACAAACAAGACAGCGATTCGCCATGAAAAAGATTAACAAACAGAACCTGATCCTCCGAAATCAGATCCAGCAAGCCTTTGTGGAGAGAGACATCCTCACCTTTGCAGAGAACCCATTTGTTGTCAGCATGTACTGTTCATTTGAGACAAGACGCCACCTTTGCATGGTTATGGAATACGTAGAAGGTATGTCCGTGCTCGCTCACTGACATGTTTATGTGGAAAGGGGAAAGGTTTTACGGTTTCACATGTGCAAGAGTGACAGTATACTCAACTTCTGAAAGTACCGAGGCCTCTGTGCCCACTAGGTATCTGAAACCCAGCACCCAAACCTATTTGCTGCTATTATAAAAACAAGAATTTCTATTGCATTGTTTGTCTTGCAGTAATAAGGGAAACAATCCCCTCGTTTTACATTTGTTAATTCAATAATTGCAGCAGAAGCTTTAAGCATTCACTGCGAATATTCCTTTTTGTGTTCATATGACCTATCAATTAGCACCATTTTAAGTCTAAAATGGTGTATTCTCTTTTTAGAGTGGTTTGTTCACTTGCCCAGTAGAATCATACTGCCAGTGGGCAGCACCAGCGCTCTCACTTTAGTTGTTACAGAGGAATGTTATTTGAAGAACTGAGAGATGCCATACAAAAACTCAGCGATAGCTAGCGGCATAGCAGCACAGTGGTCAGGGGGGAAGTTGATGATACTAGGTGCTCTTTGATATGCTGATTGATGTAGTTAGTGATTTATAATGAGCAGGGCTTTAGTTACCAGTTATTCTTTTCAGTGAGTTTTAGTTTGAGAGGTAGGTAGTTACTTTGCTTGATTCTGCTGCAGATGATACAACACCTACCAATCTTCTTGGTCCCACAGGATAGTGATGATTGCAGCAGTCTGTTGGAAGAGCATTTGTTAGCCAAATTTGTAGATAGCGTGGGCTTATTTTGCTTCCATAGTAAAAGTATTAAAACAATAGGGCACTCATGGACCTCCTGTATTTTGGAGACTAGATCTGAAGAGAGATAAAGGGATCCATGTTGCCAAGTCAATGAGACCTCTGTTGCTTTGTATGATGGGGGTTAGTTTGTAGGATTGGCGAACACAAGGAGCCTTTACCTTCACTATAAGGATCTCTGCACTTATTTGAATAGGTACATTCGTGCTCCAAAAGCAATCAAAAAATTTCTTTACTGATGACAGAAAATTTAGGTAGCAAGCATTTAATTTCGAAATGTTTTAATTATTATGACATTCTGTCAGATTCTGGTTCAGCTATTTTACATTGGCTATGATGGTAGAAAAGACAAGTTATTACACTGCTGATGACATGGTTTTAATTTAGACCTGCCCCATGGATTACCCACTGTATTTTTGCCTAATAGTTTCTTGCATTATCACAGCTTTCTAGCAAGTTATTACATCCCTTAAATAACCAAACCATGCTGGATATTGTTTGAAACTGAGTACAAAATAGTGCGGAAATTACATTTGTGTTTGCTCATTTGTGATCTGAACTACTTCTAAGGTTGCTGAAACTAGAGGGTGAAGCAAATGCTGAACCTACTATTTGTATTCACAGGTCGTTAATCACTACTTCAGTGTTCTGGTTGTTGTTACCTAGACATCAATTCAGTTTGAAGAAACCATACATTTTTGACCGAAATATAACCTAATGAAAGGTAAAACAAAACATTTTTCCTGACAAACCCAAAAAAGAGAAAATAATATCTGGTAGAGGGCAGTGAGTCCTGGGTTGGGGATGCAAAAGTAAATATTTACAAATACCCTATAAATGCTCACAATTTACAAAATTATTAAGAATTGTAGAAAAAATGAAAAGGTAAAATTACTTGTAAAGATAGAAGGGTGACTCAAAATGGTAGTTCTGCATCACTTCGAGGGATGAGTCTTTTTACTATTTTGATCACTGAAAGAGCAAATTAGCTTTGTTTACTCGCTTCAAAACAAACTCTAATCTGAAAGTGCAAATGTAAGAAAAGATTTGCTAAAGAAACGTGGAGGCTGAAAGGAGGTGAGTGATAATAAAGTTAGCTTAAATAACAAAAATCAAGGAATAATATAGACAGGAAGGAGGCCTAGTGCAATATCTGAGAGGAATATGAAGGGCAGTAGTAATACTTGTGGTTTGTCTCATTAGGGTGTTGAAGGAGAGGAGAATGGGGATGGATGAATGAGAGCATGCAGTGGTTTTCCACTGTCGAAGGAGAAAAAAACCTTAACATCAAAAAGGTCTTTTGAGTAGAATCCATAAACTCATAGGAAAAGTTAAATAATAAAACTTAAAGTTGGATTCGCCAATTTGGATTCAAAGGTAATGAGGGTTCAAGTTAACCTATAAAAGAATAAAGCATTTTTACTATAGCTTCTTCACTTCCTATTTTCCCATCTGCTTCTGCAGTCTGTAGACTAATTTGCTCACTTTCCAGGTAATGGTCCCTCTCTTTGTGTACAGTCATTTTTACAATGTACCATTTTTAGATATGTTCATTTAGATTAAAAACAAGTAAAAAGCTTCAGTGTGAGAAAATGAGTTGTTGGTTGAGGGGTGAAACCCTACTCAAGCAACAGCCACAATCCTCATCAGGGTGAACCACAAAAGTCACAAAATTAACCTGGCTTACCCTCTGGCAGCCTGGCACAAAAGCAGTTAGGTGGAATTTAGAGGCAATGCGTAAAGTATTTATGCAACATTCAAACAGTAATAAAGTGAAAACCGAGCACAAGAAAAATCCCACACCAATTTAGAAAAATTGAGCAAACTCAATAAATTATTTGACACAAACAACAAAAATCTAATCAGTAGAACCAGAGATATGCTGTTTTAAAGATTTAAGGTAAGTATAGCTACTAAAAGCACAAAGCACCACTTCCTGTTATCTGGTCGTGCAAGACCAATTGGAAGGCAAAAGTTCAGACCGACTGCAATGGAGCATCGGCTGGATTCAGGGTTAAGGTTAGTCTCACTCAAAAAGATACCTTCTAAAGTCCAGCACAAAGTGTTCTGTTTGTGGTGGAGGAGGCCGCTAAGAGCAGGCTGGGCATTGCATTCGGTCATCACTGTAGGACGTAGGTCGCGTCGGATGTCGCGGATGGTCATTGCTGGAGATTAGCTTTGGCAGGCACCATGGGCTGTCAATGCTGTAGCATGAAGTGCAGATCTTGTGTTGGTGGTCATTGCTGGCAGTTGACGTAGAACAAAGAGTCAGGTTCACCAGAGCTTGGTGCTGGTGGATGGCAAGATCTTGACATGAACCAGCCTGTTCGCTGTGGCAAAGAGCTGAAAGCATCAAGATGTCTCCTTTTCTTGAATGAGGATCTCAATTGATGCCACACCAAGGGCCCAGGACCTGGATAGTAACTCTTGGGGATCACAGACTCACTTCATCAGAGGCCACCAGGTCTCAGGCTGGTACAGTTGCAGATCCAGGCAGGGCCAGTGCAGCAGGTCAGCTGGGCAGTTGCTGGGTGATCTGTGGGGCTTGTGTGTCCCTGTAGCTGAGAACAGAAGGCCAGCTAACTAACCTTTGGGGCCACTCAGGTTGCCTGGGATGAAGTACATTGTGGCCCCAGCATTGAGATCGGAAGTCCTTGTCTTGACCTGAGTGGCCCAATGTTGAGGAGTTGTCACTGAAGAGCTGTGATGCTAGGCCAGCGTCAAGATATGTTGCACAGTAGCAGAGCTGATGAGCTCTTGACAGGAGTATGCGATGTGGCGTCATGCATCATCGTCGCGAGGAAGCCACTTGGGCTGCAAAGATTTGCACTACAATGCATCATCACAGAGGATGAGATGCATTACGTTGGGCAGGAGCGGGTGTTGGCGTTGAGTTTCGTTGACATTGGAGGAACTGTTGGGGCTTGCTAGGGCTTACACTGCAATGTGTTGACACCAAGAAGAAGATACATTGAGATGCATGTAGGTGCTTCGACATCAAAGGAGACTGTTATGTCCCTGTGGCAGGGAACCAGACGAAAGATCTTTGGAGATGAGTCCTGTGTCCACACAGACAGGTTGGATTCAGCAGGCAGCTCACTGGAGCAGAAGAGTCCTGGTGCAGCAAAGCAGGTCTTGGGCAGCAAAGCAGTCCCTAGTTAGCTTCCTGACAGGGCCAGAAGTGATATGAAGAGTTTGGTCTGAGGGTCCTCTTTTTATAACTGGTGCCCCCTTTAAAGCAGTAGAAACTTCTGGAGACTTCTTGTTAGACCTGAAACACAGATGTCGTGGTTTCCAAAGATTTTTTGCTTTTCTCTAGGAGGTTTTGCTGGTTCTTGCAAGGGGCCCACTGGCCCTGGGAACTTTCCCACTGTAAGTACAGTGTGACAGTGCCGGCGCCCTCCTTCCATCCACCTGGAATTGGCACAAGCCCATGTGTGCATAATGGCACATGGGTGGTTTCCTGTATAGATACTGAATCTGGCATCACTTGCAAGGGTGTGCACCCTTGCTCATGCATATTCTAATATAGGAACTTAGTCTTATAGCGCAGGCCAGTATAAGCGCACTTGCCCCTTGTGGTGGCTCTAACATAAGTGTCCAGTCTGCTTCTGCAGGCTTGTGTGTGCACCTGGGTTCATGTTCCCAGGGAGTGTGGATTACCCTTGCGTATTTGCACTGCCCAAGAGAGTTGCTCCGCCCATAAGGTAACATGGAAGAAAGAGTCTTATTAGGTCTGGCTGCAACACTGGATTGCAGGGGAACAGTTGCATGATGTTTAGTATCATTAGATTCAGCATGACAAATCCCCTCTGATGGTAAAGGTGGTTTTGTTATTAACACCCTAGAGATGCCACTTCTAGAACGTGGACATTTCTAGGTTCTAAAATGCTTTGTGTATCCTGTAAATTCAGCTTCATTCAACTGGTTATGGGGTAAGAACACATTTGTGCATTCCCCAAGAGACAGCTATAAAATTTGAGGCCTGAGATAGATCGACTGGGTGGAGAGGTTTCTGACAGTTGGCCTCTCAGAGCCAGAGCCTGGCCCACTAAAGATAAAGATCTACATTCCATGGTCTCAGGGCGGACAGGGATGAAATTTAGGGGTGACATCTGTGGTTCAAATGAGAACCCTTTGAACCACACTGAACTTCAAAGGCACACTTTAGTATAACTAGGGGTACTACCTGTCAGCAAGTGAGAGTTGCATCCATGGTGACACAGGACTGGTTCTGCTGGACCACGTGGTGTGCACGGCCAGAGGAATCTGTTGCGCACAGGAAGGTAATCGTCTGAGGAAAGGTTCTGCGCACCAGTTCTGTATTGTGGTTGGCCTAAGTCGACTGCCTACTGCTGGATAGTAACCTGAAGTGTGCACTCCAATGGCACGTTGGCCTGCCCCCTCTTCTCTGCAGAGTTCTTAGAGATATCAAAGACCTCCTGTGAGGGACTTACATCGTCTGCCGGTGTCATCTGGAGAGCGGTGCCCTCTTTTGCACCTACATCATATGCAGGACTCCACCTGGCAGCAGCGCATAAGTGTGGAGTAAATATTGTGTCTGGAGACCGGAATCACCTGGTGCAGAACTTAGTACTGCTTGCACTTCAGATAAGTGGCCATTTATCATGGGGACCACTGCATGCCGAAACATCTTGTGGTGTGAACAGGATCACCTGGTGCGCATGGTCCGCTGCGGTGGAGGACGTCGCATTTCTCTCGTGTGACCTCGGCTGCATGCATAGTGCATGCTGTGTCCCGTTCATAGCTGGCGACCCTCATAGGTGGGGGTGGCATACTTTGCCTCGTATGGCACGACTGAACTTGCTTCGAAGTGTGTGACAGGGGAGTCTGGTGAGACTAAAGTCACTGTTTGACAGACGTTGTGCCTCCTTCCAGGGTGGTACGGAAACAAAGTTCCTTGTGTGACCAGATTGTGTAGACTGATTCAAGTAATTGAGCGCTGGATGTTGTGCCTCTTCCAGAGGGGTGCAGGACTTCAGTTCTCTGTGGGAGTGTCCGAGATTGTCTGGTTCGCTTCAAGTCCTCACACACCAGACTAGTGCCTCTTTCTGAGGAGGTACCACATTTGGAATTGTCTTTGGAGTAATCGCATGGTCAGGGTGACCCAGGTCATCGGGCCCTTGACGTTGTGCCTAATTTTTGTGGAGGTATAGCACTGAGCTTTTTTCACGTGGAATCGTAACCGTCTGGTGCAACTCAAGACTTCGTGCACCAGACGCGGTGCCTCCTATACAGGTGTTGTGGACCTAGTAACTCTTTGTGTGCAGCCGAAATTGTTGAGGGCTATTCAAGTCAACACGCCCCAATGGTGCATCTCCGTGCTCGAGGTGCTGAAATTGGTAACTATTTGGAAACATTGGATTGTCTGGCTGGGCTAGGTGCAGCGGTGGCTAGCGGGTGGCCCCTGTGACCCTCCCACTGTTGCAGACCTCTCAGTGAACCTCCTACTGGGAGCCCGAATGTCTCCTTGCAGATTGTTGCTGGATCGGCTGTTATCTTTCCTTCCTCCCCCTTGTCCCCGGGATCCTGTGAAGTGTGACTTTGGCCGGGAGCGGCCTGGTATTCAGGAGAAGGTTGGTTCAATCTTTGGTTCATGGTGGGGCAGGATAGCTGAAGTTAGTTGGTGAGTGGAGGGTGGTTTGGGATCCATGGTCCCTGCAGACACAGTGGCGTCCACTAACCAGATATCCGGACACTGCATTAGGGTGCCAGGAGCGAGTGCATATGTGTGTGTGTGTGCATGAGCCGAATTATTCTCATGGCATCGCACAGCAGTGCAGAGTGGAAGAGCGGGAGTGAGTGCGGGTGAATGCAAGTGCTGCCAAGTGAATTCCTGGGGGTGGCATTATGATTTACTAGTGCGGTCTAGACCACAGTGCTATGTGAAAGTGTTACAAACCTTATATGTAGTTATTGCTGCTAACGTTGGGAACCAGGGTGCTCCCTAAATTTATGTGTTACATTGAAGTTGGTAAACTCTAGGGTGGGTCTTCAGCTGACAACGTTTGGAGTGGCATAAGGGTGCTGGGAGGGAAAGCATTGCTTTCTCACTTGTACATACTGTTTTGGTGTTACACACAGTTGGGCCTAATAATGTGAATTCTACTGCCTAAAGTGATTTATGCCCAGATTTACATGATACTCATGTTGTGTTGACAATGTGTTTGTTTAATACAATTTTTGTTATACCTACCCGGTGTGTGTAGTCTCATTTGTGCCCCGCTCAGTGTGGTTGCGATTGGGGAAGTGCTGTGCCATTGCTTTACACATTGCCTCGGTGAAAAGTCTGACTGCTCTGTGCCAAGCTACCCAAGGGTGAAGGCTGGTTATACAGTAAGTATAATCACTACTTAGTTGCATTTCCACCTATGTGGAAGTGGCAGAAGCATCTACCGAGTTGTCCTTGTGACGGTAAAACCATGCAATCTACTGAACATTTTATTTTGTAAACTTTATCAGGATATTAGGAGATGTTTTTTAAAACCTCTATTTAATACCAACAGGTAGTTTCATTTTAAAGAGGCTTTTAGTTTTATTGGTAAATGAAGTACTGTGGAAACTGTTTTTCTGTAATTCAGTTTATTACTCATGCAATTAAACAGAGGAAGACATGTACATCTGGAAAGGTTACGATATGAGGATGTGTAGATTGACGGGCTGGTGCAATAATGATAGAACAGGAATTGTGTTTGTTTTATAAAGAGATTATTGTATTATTGTTTTATATGTCTGTATCTTTTATGGATTTTTTTTGTCCAAATAAAGAAAGATTGAGTGAGTGAGTGTAATCACCATCCTTGATGGGTGTTGCCGGTTCTACCTGGCTTGGGCATTGCCTCAGCCAACCAGAATGTGATGCTTCCACACTTCCCTCTACAGAAGTGTCTAGAATTTCCTGCCTCTCTGTCCAGCTCCCAGTCTGTCTACATGCACAATAGGCTAGTATGAAGTCCTTTGTATATGAACTGAGGGCAGGATCTTTGAAGTCCAGGTGTGACAGGTGACCACTCTGCTCCTCTCATCAAGTTGGGATGGCCAATCCTGCCAACACGTGGATCATCTATTGTGTGGCTCTCTGAGAGGAATATATGAAGGCCAGCTCTTAATTACACCTAGTTATGTGACCCAGGAATCATGGCTGCAGGTACCAAATGATTAGGGCAAGAAAATGCAAACTTTGTAAACGTAGCATTTTCAGAATGTTGACTTAAAATTTGACTTTACCATTAAAGAGGGTTTTCTATTCCAATTCCTCGGACACCAAATCTAAGTTCCTACATACTCCCAAACAAACTTTGTCACTTATTAAAAGTAACCTTGTGGGAGAGGTAGGCCTTGAAATAGTGGAAAACAAAGGTGAGAGTTTTTGTAAGAAATTGGGTTGTTGATTGACATAAGGTGTGAGCCCTAGTTAAGAAGCAGCCACAATCTGTCAGGGTAAGGCACAAGTAAACCCCAAATTGACCTGTGCTCAACTCACTGGTGGCTTGGCACAGAGCAGTTAGGCTTACCTTGTAGGTGATATGTAAAGTATTTGTGCAGCAGTTCAAACAGTAACACGGTGAAAACACACCATAAAATGAGCCCACAACAGAGTTAGAAAAATAGAATAGTTGTTGATAAATAAAACTGACCAAAAGGACAAAAATCCAATCAGTAGAACCGGCGAAATTAAATTATTATTATTATTTTTTTTTTAAAGAAAACGGCTCCAAAAGGCGTTAAGTGGCAACTGTGAATACCTGGTCACTCCAGACTGGGACAAAGTTACAAGTTCAGGCCAACTGTGATGGAGCGCAGGGCAGATACAGGGACACAGTAAGCCTGCTGAGCAAAAGTACCTTGGATCCTAGTTTGTGGAGCATTGTGTGGATCTGCTTTGAAAATGCATCACGCAAATGAGACGATGCAGTGAGGTCCTGTTGCATCGATGTCGATGGGGCTTGCGATGTGAAGTCCGGTGTCGGGGATGCAACTCTCAGTCAGGGCAGTGCGTCAGTTCCTAAGACCTGCAAGGTTGTGATGCAGAGTCCGGTGTCGTCAACAAGGCTGTAGTCGATAAGAGATGCAAGGGCCTGCTCTGAGGACACATCATTCAAGGGTGGTTCTGAAGGTGATGCAAGTCTTTGTGATGGGTCCAATCCACCCAGCAGTGGTGATACATTGGTTCTGTTTGGGTTTGGGCCTCACAGCAGAGATGATGTGTCGGTTCCCCTGGATCCACAGGTCGGCAGAGGACCTTAAGCCCACTTCCAAGGGTCAAGGACTGGGGGTGGCACCACTTGACAGGGTAGGCTCACAGATGGCAGAGTCCAGGTAAGGTTGTTGGAAGCCTGTTGTGTCCTTGAGGCTTCAGATTAGGAGGCCAGACAACTAGCCTTTGTACTCACTCTGGGTTCAAGTATTGCAGGTCCAATCCTTCTCACCCAGTCAGGAGGGAAGCAGGTCAGCACAGCAAACAGTAGTCCAGCAGAGTGGCAGTCCTTTAGCAGCACAGCTGTCTTTTCTGGTAGAGTAACCACAGGGCCAGAAGTGTAATGAAGTGGTGGTGTCTGAGGCCATCTTTTTGACTCTGGTGCCCTTGCTCTGCAAAGTGGGAGAAGCTTCTAGACAGTATTTTTGAAGTGCAAGGAATTCTCTGCCTCTGCTGCTATGGCTTCAGGCTGGATGAACTGACAATGCATGGTTGTTAGAGCCTTTGTGTGGAGACAGGACACAGCATATTCTGGTATTATTGAGGCTGTGTCCAGCTCCTCCCTCCCAACCTGCAAGTGATGGCTCATGCAGTCATAGTTAAGCTCCCATTGTGTGTGGCTGCCTAGGAGGAAGAGGCAAATCCCAACTGCAACTACACCCAGTCATGTGACCAGAGACAGGCTGCAGGCACCAAATGGCTAAGGCTAGAAAATGCCAACTTTCTAAAAGCGACTTTTTTTGGCATTTATTAGAATTGTAATTTATAATCCGAGTTCACCATAAGTTAGGATTTTAAATTTGAATTCCAGAGACACCGCCGTTAACTGGTTATCACTTCCTAATTGAAAATTACACTTATAAAATGTAATAGTGCAACTCCAGTGTTTTCCAATCCGCGATATATTCCTTGCAGTATAGGGAAAAATGAATTTGAGTGTTTCACTACCAGGAGATGTAGAACTTAAAAGTACATGTCCAAACATCTACATACACTGACCTCACCTTGAGGATGTCCAGGGTCTACCTTAGGGGTGACCTATATGTATTAAATTGAAGTTTTGGGCCTGGAAAAAAGTTTATTTTGGCAGATTAACATGGCAGGTTAAAACTTCAGACACAGGCTCTACAGTGACAGGCCTAAGACATGTTTAAAGGGCTACATAAGTGGGTGGTGCGATCAGTGCTGCAGGCCCACTAGTAACATTTAATTTACAGGCCTTGGGCGTGCGTAGTGCCACTTAACTAGGGACTTACAAGTAAATTAAATATGCCAATCAAGCATGAGCCAGTGTTGCCATGTTTAGAAGAGAGAACACAAGCACTTTAGCACTGGTTAATAGTGGTAAAGTACGCAGTGTCCCCAGACTAGCAAAAACGAATTCAGAAAAAGGTAGGAGGAGAAAGGCAAAAGGTTTGTGAATAATCTTGCATGAAGGGCCAACCCAACAGAGTTTCTCTACCAGGGCATATAAACTTAAACGTTCCTGACCAACCTTTTGAGTACAGCACAACCTTCCATATGGACTGTTTTAGAGCCTACCACAAGGGTGACTTGTGTATTAAAAAGGAAAGTTTAGGCCTGGCAAAAGATTTATTTGACCACGTCGACTGACTTTTTAAAACTGCACACACAGGCTACAATGGCAGACCTGATACTTGTTTAAGAGGGCTAATTAAGTAACTGGCACACTAGGTATTGCAGGCCACTAGTAGCATTCAATTACTTGGAGGTTGTTTCATGAAATGCCATACGCTTTAATAGAAATGTATTCCCTACCAATCATTAAAAGCCTTGGGTTCTTCTTGGAAAATGAAATGGAGTTGAAGGCACAGTTCAGTTCTGAGCCATGCCTAGTATGCCAGTAACTGAGGTGTGAAGGCAGGTTTGGAAGATAACATAGGACAGCAGTTTAAAGAGTCTGATGGCCTTTCCGTCCTCCTTCTCAGCCTGCACACCTCCTTATCTTCATATGTGATTGGGACCAGATGAAAAGGGATCCAGTGAGTGAAGGTGAACATTTCACACCTCTCAGTCCCTGCTACCACCTGATCCTCCTCTGTGTGAACAGGAAGTTTAAGAAATATTGTGGGAGGAAAGGGTTAAAAAAAGGATGGAAGCAAAATAAGGGGGAAAGGATTGACCTCTGAGACATCAGAACATCTTAATCAGAATAATGGATACCTCAGAGAGAGAAAGTAAGGCACAAGAGACATTAGAGGTTCAAAGTCTAAAGGGAAGTTTCTTGGTGAGACAGATCTCAGAGGGAAACTCCAGAGTCGCAGCGAAAGGAGACTAAGAGAGATGGTTGTAGGAGGTACACAGAGGTTAGTGGTAATTTCTGGCACCGATATGTTTTTTCCTGCTTTCTTCTGTATTCTCCACCCTTCGCCAACGCATCTCGGTTATCTATCCCTTACCCCACCATCATTTCATCTTTTCTTATCCGTTAGGAAAAACTTTTGTGGTTTGTTTATGAGCTGCATTTGTGCTATTTCCTTTATTTGATGAAATATATAGGAAGCACAACAATTTAACTGCCCACTTTTCGTTCATTTAATTTATATTTTGAAGGGGCATGGCCTGGAATTTAAGCATCTGCTTCAAACTGGCTTTGCTGTCTGTTGGACAGATCTGTTGCTTGCAATTTACATATAGTGGGCTTAAGTCAGATCTCTGCTTATGATTCGATGGCTTTGTTATCTTACTTGTCTGCCCCTGATTCTTTGGTTTTCCTCTCCGTTCTTGTATTTGCCCCAGCCAGGAGCAATTGGGCCTCATACTGCTCTGATTTGATGAGTTGTTTCCTTCAACCGCATACCCGAGAGGGCTCTTTTTTCCTCTGTATGGATCACTCCATAGGGGCGTGTTTTCTTTTCCCCCTTAAACTGTTCCCCCACAACATCCCTCACTCTCCAGAGGGCATGCAGTTGTTTACAGCACCCCCTCCCTATATTTATGAGCTGATCTCTCTTTCATCTCTCACTTGCCAAGTCCCCTAATGCTGCCCATCCTGTGGTGATGTTTTCCCCATGGCATGGCAGCTGGAAAGCACTGCTGGTTCAGCTTTCTTTCTCTTTTACGATTTGCTCAAGTCTTTTATTTGTTTCATAAAATTATTATTTATTTTCCAAGTCTAACATGGTCGCCCTCCATGTTAGATCGACAAATTAACAATGGATGCCTGCTTTAGGATGCATGCATGCATCATAACACACTTGTATACATGAACCAAAAGGCATGCATACACATTCGTGGCCATCTTGGAAAAGGTTTTCTTCAATAGAAAGCCTGTTGCCAGGTGTATGCGTGCATCTCAATGTTTGGACATGAATGCAACTGGAAAACAAATATTGGCAAAGCCAATAGTTCGGCACATTATAGCCAATACCTTGTGATTTTGCAAAAGCGTATTACTCAGAGGCCTTTATTTTTTTTAGAAATAGAAGCCAAGATCCCAATTCCTCTGGGCCCATATATCCAAGTATATGGTAACTTTTTCTCTTCTAGGTTTTATTTTTTTATTGCACATTGGAAGAGCTAGAAAACCATGACATTTAGCGATGTATAAACCTGGGCTTTAACATTTACTTTTGTGTTCAGGTATAGTCATGCAAATGAATCCAAAAAATTATGAATGGGGCAATGAAACTGATGTAATTTATGATATTCCTCCAATGCATCTGCATTGTCTTTGTAGCAATGAAATGTCACTGATTCTTATTAAAATGATGTTGGCTGATTCCCTGGTGCCTCTTTTGCTTGTGGTATCCTAGGTGGAGACTGTGCAACCTTACTCAAAAACATGGGTCCCTTGCCTGTGGACATGGCGCGAATGTACTTTGCTGAGACGGTGTTAGCCTTAGAATATCTTCATAACTATGGAGTGGTGCACAGAGACTTGAAGCCTGACAAGTGAGTAATGTGTAATCATACATAATGGTGCATCAGTTAGAGGAGAGTATTTTAAAGTGATTATCCACCTTGAATGGGCTGTAGTCTAATGTACATTAGCATGTTTATTGAGAAGGCCTCAGGTGGTTCACGTGATTTCATGCTTTTCTACAATTTTACGGCGCTTGTAATCCTGGAAATGCCCCACAGCATAGACGTTTCGTGAGAGGACTTCTTTAAGTCCTGGGAAATAGATTGAGGGTTTGCAGCAAAAAAAGGCACAGTTGCAGTTTCTCGCATATGCATGTTCTGCTCTGCCAAGCCGATTATGCTTGTATAATTGGTCTTTGATTTTTATTTATTTGTATTTCATGCGGGTATGAACAGTATTCATGTTGCCGGGAACCGTGCGCTGTGTTGCTTAGACCTGCATGTGTCTCTTGCTGATAAACAGCGAGGCAGAGAGCTGCCCGCCCCGGCCACTCTGCATGTCTTGTGCGTTTACTATGAGAGCCAACCTTGCAGATTCCGGTGCAGCAGCTTCAGCTGTTTTCTTCGTGGAAGCCAAATAACCATCATAAAACCGACCTGTGCTGCCATTTTGCGAGTTTGTTGTTCTTATTCTGGGACTTTTCAGGTAATTGATTCGAGTTATTTTTACCTTTCCGTAGGGCACAAGCCGTAACCCCGGACCTGGGCAGCATTCTGTTGCGGTTTATCTAAGTTTCTGCGCGCTTTTTCTGCAGACATGTTTGAGGGATGTCCTATCAGCTGCACCTGCTTGAGGGTTGCCTCTAGACGCCATAAAATCATAGGGTAGATGTTCAATTTCATCTATACGTGTGAGGGTCCCACGAAGCAGCCTAACCCTTGCCTACGCAACCGTGGGTCCAAGTCGACCAACTACCAAGCATTTACACACTCCTGAAAAGCGGTAGCGCCTTCACACTGAGCCACTCAAGTGATGCGCTGTATTATTAGACAAGTGCTGTGCAGCCTGGTAGGTAGCAAGGCACTCACCCTGCCATAGATACTACATCCTTTACCTCTCTGACCTTATTCTCATGTTATGAGCAGTTTCCACTCAGTTCAAGTTATTAGGCTTTGGCTTTGAGATAGGAGAAGGAGCGTCGTCATGCTCAGCTGCGTTGTATGCGGGGGTTAAGGGCGAGGGAGGTGGAGCGGAGGTGTCTGGAGGGTTTGTGAACTCTCAGGCGGTGGTTGATGTAGGCGGGTCTGGAGTCAGTGAAGTCTAGAACCAGTAAAGTTTTTTGAGGTGGGGGTTGATGTGGGTGTGGCAAGAGAGATCCAAGGTGAATCTTGGTGCTGAAATCTGGATGGTCTGTAGTCTTTGAACTAGGTGGGCCTCAATTCCCACATAGAGGGTGTTTCCGTAGTCTTGACTGGTGACAAGGGCTTGTGTATATCCCATTTTGGGGAAGCCACTTGAAAATCTTATGTAACATGGGTAGGATGAAGAAGCAGGAATATGCACTGCGTTGACTTGGGACCTCCTCGTGAGTTTGCTGTCCAGGAAGGTACAAAGCTTCCTAGCGTGCTCAGCTAGGGTTGGAGTGGGCCCCAGTTCTGTGGACCACCAGGAGGCGTCCCGGTGGGGTTCTCGCTGCCAAAGTTCAAGCCCTCTGTCTAGTTTGTGTTGAACTTGAGGCAGCTATTCCTCATCCAATTGACAACGCTGGAAATGCATTGGTAAAAGTTGGTTCAGGTGGTGGATGAGTTTTTCGGAGATGGAAAGGATGAGTTGCGTGTCATCGGTATAGGATATAATGTTGAGTCCGTGGGATCTTACTATGTTGGCAAGCGGCGACATCCAGATGTTGAAGAGGGTGGGGGATGAGTGGTGAGCCTCGAGGGACTCTGCAGATGATTGGTTTGGGTTCGGAGGTGAAGGCTAGAATGTGGATTTGTTGTCTTCTGCTAGTGATAAATGAGGCGATCCACCTGAGGGCAGCTCCTTGGATGTTAATGTCCTTAAGTCTGGTGATGGGCATGTGGGGGAGACTGTGTTGAAGCCTGCTGAGAGATCACAGAGGATAAGAGTGGCTGTCTGTCTTTTGTTGAGGAAGGCCCGGATGTTGTCGGTGGCTGCGGTCAGGGCTGTCTCGGTGCTATGGTTGCTGCAGAATCCTGATTTGGAGTCGTCCAGGATGTGTTTGTGTTCTCTGTAAATGGTAAGTTGTTGGTTAATAGCTTTTTGATTACTTTGGCTGGGAAAAAGAGGAGGGTGATAGGTCTGTAGTTGCTGAGTTTGTGGGGTACCGCTAAAGGGTTTCTTCTGCAGAGATTTGATTTCTGCAAGCTTCCACTCTTCTGGGAAGGTGGTAGTATCCAGTGAGGGGTTGAGTAGGGTGGAATGTTTGAGGCCAATCCTGGATGCTCCTACATTGAAGACATGGGTTAGATGGGGCCCCTGAGTGGATGGATTTCATGATGGGGATGGTGATCTCAGTGGTGAGGTGGTTCCAGGTGGTTAGCCTTCAGATGGTAGTGTGTGGTGTTATGGCTGTTGAATACGTTTTCAGGCTTGAGATGGGGTTGAGGTTCCTGTAGATTGTGGCGATTTTGTCATGGACGAAATCTGCAAGGCTGTTGCATATGTCCTGAGATGGGAGAGATGTTACTTGTTGCCATTGCTGGGTTGGTCAATTTCTTGACCATGCAATGCCAGGGCTTTTTTTTGTTTCACATAGTTAGCCATGGTATAGGCTTAGTGCTGATTTTTAGACGGTTTTGTCAGCTGGGTCTTTGTTGGTGCACCAACTTGTCTAGAGGTGCTTGTATAGGCACTTGACTGTCCTGAGGTTCTCAGTGTACCAGCTGGCTTTCTTGGTAGATCTTCTGTGTTTCTTGTTCATGATGGGGAGGACGATGTCAGTGCAGTCAGTGATCCATGTTCTGGCACCCTGCTTCACATTGTTGTGGTGTTTGGGCGGTCTGAGGGTGAGTGTGTTGGTCCATTCCGTCTCTGAGGCCTTGTTCCAGCTGCATTGGATTACATCGAGGGGAAGGGCATTGTGATTGTAATGATGAACTGGATGATTGAGTTGTCAGTCCATGGGAGTTCAGTGGTGTGTCGGTATTACTAAAGGTGAAAGTACGGTTGAGCATGTACCCTGTGATTTATGTGTCTCAAGTATGAGTTAGGTGAGGCCTATGTTGTTTAGGCTTTTGAGGAGGTCGGTGGAGTTAGTCTGCTATGTCGATGTTGAAATTGCAGTGACCCAGGAGCATGTAGTCCTTCAAGACAATGACGAGGGGGGGCATTGAAATCGGTGATGATGTTGCAGAAGGTGGTTCGAGGTCCCGGCTGACGGTATGTGGGGTTTCCCCTAATGGTGGACTTCTTGCCCGTTTGGCTAGTGAAGTTGAATAGGCCCAGCATGTTAAATTGAGATATCTTCATTATCGCTTAGGTACACCCACGTGGAGCTACGTGCCTCTTGAACATGCTGTACCAAGTTGGACAGGCAGCAGTCTCAGGTCTTTTGTTACATATAGTAATGCCTTTTCAACCAGGATCAAGCCCTCTCACACAGGCTAGAGCTACACAGCATCTCCCCAGATGTAGCGCCAATGCTGCCGAATTTCTGACGGTCTTTGATGTGTTGAAGACCTATCCTAAAAGTGTCAGCACAGAGGAGGATGTAAGTTCACTGTCAAAAATCTTAATTAACATGTTTGCCACTTTTCCCCAAAGGCTGCCTATCCAGGAAATACCATGCAAAATGAACTAAGTAAGCTTTCAGGTACTGCCAACTGTGGAATGTAGGGGTTAGGCAGGGATCAAATCTGTGTAGAGTGACAGGTGTAAAATGTGCAAAATATATAAATTCAAACACACCATACTTTGTCATAGAATCACGCGCTGTTTGGGGCACAAATAGAGCCAGCACTTACAAGTGAGCACCTGTCCTTCCAGCATTTACCTCTTTCAGTCTCCAGATGTGGAACAGGATGTCAGCTCTCAAGTTTACTAATTTGACATAGGCTAAATACCTACCGCCAGATATCCTCTGTAATTGTGTGATGGGTTGAAGGCTCAGAATGTGAGGACTCATTGAAGTAGCTTGACAATTTGGATTGCGGGGTACAACACAATCTATTTGGAAGGCAAGTGGAGTAGCAGATGCTCTTTCCTTTAATTGGAAGTATTTGCAGTCTCCTCAATGTCTAATACGTGTTGTTCCGACTTATTATTTTTGATGTTTTTATTCTTCCAGTCATCCATTCAATTGATCTAACCTCATGGTGAGGAATTAATTTTGTCACTTTTGGACTTGAAGCTGCCTTTCAAATTGAGCAGGGTGGCCTCCATTTTATCACAGTGATTCAAAGCCACACCATTGCCAAGCTCTTCAGTTCAGGTGCATTGTCTCTGTTCATCTTAGAGGGTCTTTCCTATTCAAAGGTGAGATTACTCTGCTTAAGATCACCTTTGCCCAAGGTCATAACTGAAATTGACCCCAATCAGTCAGAAGGTCAGAGTGCCAGATACAGCATGAGATGTCTTCACTATGCCCAATAGGCTGTCTAAATTAGGTGGTACCAATATTGAGCGCTGAAAGTGAAGAGCTGCACTGCGGGCTTCTCCTACCTAGTACAATCACCGGCGAGCTCAAATTACCCAGTCTATTCCCTGAGTTTGGCACAGAGAGACCTGATAGAGCAAATGTATTGACACAACAGCAAAACATCCTCTAGTCTGCCCTTTCAGCTGTGACCTAGTCCTTTATCATGCAATACAGTACAGAAGCCCTGGAGTCCCAATAAAATAATCACAGCAGAGGTAGTGTGACCATGGTGGTGTGTTGGTCATTCTAGCCCATAGCACTTCAGGCACTAGCACCAACAGCACATAATGGGGTTGCAGCATCCCAGTTCATCTGTAATATCACAATAGGGAGGCCCAGGTCGAGGGGCTACCATTGCACCATTCCCCAGCCCCCATCACTGCAAAGAAGGGACCCCTAGGGAAAGAGAAGGGGTTTAAGCACAACAGTGATGTCCTGTTAATAGGGCAATTTCCACAGGCTACTAAAGCTGGCTGCCTAACCTGTGGCAGCCCACTCGCTTGAGCCAGACCAAACCTTGCTTGCACGAGCTCCAGCACTCCTCCCATCTCCAATGGCAAGAAGCGCGGTACATCGTAGATCATGTACCCATACTATCCCAACGCCACCACTGACCATATCCAGTACAGCACATTGAACACAGGAGGAGCCCTCGGCTTTCCAGGGGCCCTGTCACTGCTGGTTTTCAACGTTTCTACCTTTCCAGGCCGATCATGACCTTGAGGATTATGACTAGTAATCACAGTGGTTAGAAGTGTGCCTACAAGTCCTGCCAGGCACACAGATCAGACTCCAGCCTTCCTCTGCACCTTTTACCAGGAATCCACTGTGAACAGGATCACTGAACAAATTAGACGCCGTAGGTGCAGAACCCCACATTGAAGCAGACATTGCAGGTTGGCAGCCTGGCTAGCCCACATGTTCAGGCTCTTAATTGCAAAATGTTAGGGCTCCTCCTCAAACTTGTTAAATTGTGCCATTAATCTGGTACCCCAGAAGCTCTCTCATTTGCATAGTCTTTCATCTAACTAACAAAAGTTTCAGACTTTCAAATAAGACGGGGTTTAGACATATCGGTGGAATTAAAGAAGCAAATGCAGTTTTTTTTTTTAATCTTCACAGTTGCTTTGTTTTTCTTCTTTGGTGATTCACACTACATCCGGTAAACCACAAATAAATATCTAACCTACTTTTGGTCTCTCCAACGTTGGGCCGATCGGAAACAGACGAACAGTTTCTTTTCCTGTGGTGTAGCTTCTATTAAGGATGCTGCCCGCTGTAAGCGATGCACCAAAAGTTGCTGATGGTGAATAGGTACATTGGCCTTGATGTTGAACGGGTGCCTTGACCTTTCACTGAGCACACGTACATGATTCATCCTGCAGTTTTGTCCCTAGGTTGCCCTCCTTACTGTTACCAGCTATTGCTCAAATGAATGATGTGTTGACCATAAAATAACAATGTAAATGTCTGATTTGCAGTTTATTGGTAACATCGTTGGGACATATAAAGCTGACAGATTTTGGACTGTCGAAAGTGGGCCTAATGAGTATGACGACCAATCTTTATGAAGGTCACATAGAGAAGGACGCCCGTGAATTCCGAGATAAACAGGTACTCGTTATTGCGTCTTCTGCTGTCATTCACTGCTCGTCGCATAGGTGGTTTTCAAATGTGGCGCAACGGAGACGTTGCCAGTAGTTCGCCTTTTGTTTTGTTATATTGTATGTCTTGCTTCGATGTGATCATTTGTCATTGCTGTGGTGAATTATGGGCCGATGTCATCAGATACACTAGTGCAATCCATTTACAGGCTTTGCTGCTTTCTATTGGCCGATACTCGCATCAACTAGGTGCAGTGAAAAATAAAATACTGAACATTTATTCTGATGTAGGAAGGTTGCCCTTTCTAGCAGACGGCCTACGTTTCAATGAACTGCATCGCTACAGACCTAGGATTAATATAGCTTCATGTTCAAGCACTGAAAAACTTGATTTCAGTCATTCAGTGTAGGAAGTGCTTGAAAATCATCTAGTTTTGTGGCTAGCGGTCGCTCTCTTCTCCTGTCTCACCTCCCCTTCTTCCCCCTTCGTACCTCCTCTCTTTGCTGCCGGAGGCTCCTCATTATAAAGCAACCAATCACCTCTTCTGGAACCTTCAGCAGCAAATTAGAAAGCAGCCTCTTATGCCACATTGCTGTAATACCAAGCACCTTAATCACACGTAGAATGTGTCCCTCAGCATAGTTTCACAATAGGGACGCAGGAACCATATATTTAAAACATAATCCATTGCAAACATACCCCCATCAAGTTCTTCGAAACCATAAAGCTCTTCCCGCCTGTTAATGAGATGGAAATGCTGGCTACCTGCTCCTTGGCCGACCATGATGGCACATTAGCAGAAGGGCTTGGGAGTGTTGGGCTGTTTCTAGGAGCCTGAGAGGACTGTCACGGGCTGTGCAGATTGTTTCAGGTTCCCCCTCGGCATTATGGTCTATTAGTGAGATGAACGATCTAATTGTGCGCAAGCGAGAATGTGAGGAAGACAAATGGACTGCAGTCCTTAGGAGGAGCCTGGCAGTCTCCACAGAGTGCTTGCAGAACTCATGATGCATGCTAGACTCAAGGGGGCTGAAATCCAAGCCATGGCCCATTTCCCGTAAGCATGCCTCATTACCACTTGTCCACAATCTGTTCGCTCCAGGAGTGATGTGAGCTGGGAGGAGCATGTGCTTAATTTATGGAAGGTTGTAAGCAGCATTTTGTTAAAACAGCTGCTGTCAGCACCGTGATCTTTTGACTTAATGTTCTCCATCCCATTCAGTTGTATGGTTGTCTCTACTGTAGCACGGGCATGACTAGCATAAGGCTGTATGCTCAGAGGTGTATAACTGTTTTCTTGTGGGTATTTATATGTGCAGGTTGCTTACACTTGTGTTTTTTTCAGAGTTGGTAAATCCCCCTAAAAATGATAGTTTATGGCAAATGTCTCTGTGTGCCCCAGGGTTGTGTGTTTATGTAATTTCTAAGCATCTGACCACTGGACAGGAACCAATAAACATTCTTTATACATTAGAGATTTAATTTAGTTTCTTTATGTCATAATTTATATTACATTATCTCGGAACATCAGTGTTATTACTATGTAATGTATGCAGTTTTGAAGGAAGCTACGTTTTAGCATAGTATTTTCTGAAAGGTCAAAATAACGCAAATGTGGTATCTTTTAAAAAGCAAATGAACAATTGAATGCGTTTTAATGTCGATTACTTTTAGTAGCCAGTAATGCTGTTGAAATGTTGCCTTTAGGTCTGTGGCACCCCTGAATACATAGCGCCTGAAGTCATCTTAAGGCAAGGGTACGGAAAGCCTGTGGATTGGTGGGCCATGGGAATCATTCTCTACGAGTTCCTAGTTGGATGCGTACCGTTCTTTGGAGATACTCCGGAAGAGCTGTTTGGACAAGTCATCAGTGGTAAATATCTCACAGACCCAAAAGTAATAGTGCATGAAAGAGAGTATGTAAGAACATTCTTTCTACAATCTAAGTCAAAAGCATGACTTACCAACTCAAAGTTTATAGAATGGTATGATGTTGAAATGCTGGATTTTTATGAAGAGGCTTTTGCCTCTTACTCTACCACTATCTTCTCACCATCACTGTCCATAATGATGTAACAGAAGAATAGCATCTTTAATGAAAGTGTCACCTCAATTTTCTTTACAAGTAATACAAGTCCCTCATTTAGCAGCTTCTTTAGGAATGTGTAATTTAAAGTATGTGTGTTAGATGCGCCACACTGCTATCTTAGTTATTTGTGTCATTCTGATGATGCACTAGAGGCTGTACAGTCAGAGGTCAGCCATCCTATCCTCTCTTACCAAGTGATCGTTTGATGGCTGATACTCAGTACCCAAGTGCATCCAGTCATGACAGGCACAGTAACGTGTCCTTTGAGCCCAGCGGTTTGTATGGAAAACTTTAAAATGTATTGTAAATTCTGCCATGATTAACTTAAGCTCTGACATTCACTAAGGAAGGGAATTCCGATAAGTTAAAATAATTAAGAAAAACTAAAGGAAATTAAACGAAAAAGAGCCAACTTACTTTCCATAAAAGTTTGGATAAAAAATTATTGCCCAATTTCATGAAAAACATTAAATGTACTGGTAGAGATTGACATATCTGCCTGAGTGTGCTTTTTTTGTATCTTAAATTTACAAACATTTTTCGATTCGCTGGTTCTAGGAGTGTACTGCAAATGTCATATGATGTATTTTACGTGTCCTATTTCCCTTCTGTCGAAATCTCCATAGAGCAGATTTAAAGCTAAGGTGAATGAAAGCTACTGTGCAAATGCACTTTCTTCTTTGTTTTTCTCCACGGACAAAACATGTTCTATGTGGAGAAATCCCATCTCCTATATCCCTCACATTAAGGGGTAATCTGTTTCCCTTTCCATCTTGGAAAGGAAGTTACTCAATCCATTGCCTAGAGTAAATGTCTTACACTTTTGAGGGTGGGAGGGAGGAGGTCAGATTAGTTTGTGAATGCCCCCACACATGCTCGTTTATAGGCATTCACAGACTTGCAAGGATAACCATAACATGTATATTTAAAGCGCACGTTCACCTGTAGGCCTCTTGGTGCTGAATAAGTGATGTTTATTGTTACCCAACCCAATGGTACTGATTTTATCTACCTCAGAATTTGGATGAAAGGCTGAGTGGACCCACTGGGATTTGAACCTGTGATCATCAGGTCAAACACAGGCCCCTACAGTGGACCCATTAGTTCACTAAGCCACCAGACCCGGCAAACCACGCCTCGCAATGTTCACTTCCCATGCCCTGAATGGGATTGACTTGTGGTGGAGAAACCCACGGTTCTTTGTTAATTCCTGGCATGCGTAAATAGAGGGATTTTATACCATAAACATATGTGTACTGCAGCTCTAGTTTTAGGTTCAGCGGACAGGATATTTCTTCCACAGTACATGTGGCCACGTTACCAGTGGCAATACTTATGTATGAGACTGGAGTGTCCTTTGCAGGGGACACCCACGTGCGGGTTGTTTGCACCTTTCCTGTGAAGTTTGCGCTATAACAATACTTCTACTTTGGCAACTCATCGATTTCCCGGCAGTGCAAGTCCCAGAAGCGGGAGTAGGGTTTAAAAACACTACATTTGCAGATGCTGGTAAATTGCAAATGGTGCAATTAAGGAATTAGCTTAAATGTAATAAACCCTCAGCGCGAGTGACTACCTCATAATAAATAATGAGTAAAAGGAAAGAAACCCAGTTCACAGATTGTTAATGCTTTCGGCACTGCTTGCTAGAGTGTAATGTTATTTCGGTAGCAGCTGTTGTTCTTTCATTTAAAATTCAATAACGTTTCAGAGCTTCACTTACAGGCTGACCCCAGCGATTGTTATGCAGCTTATGGCAAAACTAAATGATAATTACACAGGATCCCCTACACCCCAACCTGCTGTTACTCTAAATATTCCAAGTGCGCTGGAGGTCTGCAGCCATGCCAAGGGTTTATTGTTCGGATGCTGCTCCAGTTTTTCTTGTGTTTCCTGTTCACTTTAAGGCACAAACCTCGGGTCTGGGGCAAGGCAGGGGGTTGTCTGCAAGCGGTTGTTTTCTTCCCGCCCTTTCACCAGCCACCTGATGGTTGCAAACTCTAATGAAGTGGATTTGTGGCTCGCCCGCAGTGCCCACGGTCCTTTGATGCAGCACTCTAGCTGTTTATGGATTTAGAGGCATGCTGTTTTGATGGGATACACTGAGGCGCAGGTTAGCAAGGGGAATCGACTGTTTAATTAAGGCGCGTGGCTTTGTTGGAGATGCCTTCCGGCAGACATACATATTCATGATGTCATCTCCAAATCAGACTTTAACTCGCTTTTTCCTCAGGCTGTCGCGTGCGTTTTGCATTCCTATTTTAATTTCACACCCATGTACCTTAACTGCAAGGTCTGCGAACACTGCAAAGGACTTGTTGTTTTTGATTATAACATGAGTCGCTTCATAGCGATGAGATAGGGTTGGTTTTCAGAAAGTGGGTAGAAGAATGTACTTAAAAGCATAAACCTATCCAGGGAGGAATGATGCTCCGAACCAATCAGTTGAGATCGAATTAGATGAATACAAGAAGGTTTCTAGAGCAGGACTGCCAGTCAGCAGGGGTGGAGACCAAAAGACAGTTAGAAAAAAGGAGTCTTCAAAGACTTCCTTAATTTTATTAATATCTTATTCAATTCGGTTCCTTCATTTTTCAGCATATTGTACGTGCACTGGATTGACTTTTATATTATTTGCTCATTTTATGCATATATGTATTGACACTAGTACCTTATTTATGCCTGCTAGACATACTAAGCCAGGCAGAACCCACCCACTCTAGTCAGGGGGAGGGAGTTACACACCCAAGATAACCCCTTCTCACCCTCTTGGTAGCTTGGCACGAGCATTTCAGGCCTATCCCAAAGGCAATGTGTAAAGCTTTTGCCCAACACATGTGATGCACTATTCCCACCACAAAGGAAACACAACACCAAGTTATACAAAATAAACTGTATTGTACACAACATTAGTAGCTCAAACACAACAGGTCAGTAATACCCTGCTACCTAAGCAGTTGTCAGAACATTACACAGTACCGTTACTCTGCGAAAGCCAGCAGTAGATGGAACACATACGTTATTGATTATTCTGCAACATAAGCAGTAGTTAGAAAAACATTACTAAAGAAATGCACAGCATAGTGAACATTAACTCATAAATACCATAACAGGAACATCAGAGAACCCATGGCATGTTACAAAAACACATTATGTGAAATGCCAAACAACGTCATGACTGCCCATGAAAAGGAAACATTAGACAAGCTCATGGCATTAGCACGTAGCAAAACAATATCATGACTGCACCCACCACATCGTGAATGCACTTAAAATAATAGGCCCAACATCAGAAATGCACAGATCATTTTGCAATATTCCCACCAGATCCAGTAAGTGTGAACTGTCCTCCACACTGGGTGCAAAAACGAGGTGGGCAAAAACTGTGACGTTCGTGTCGCCACTCTGAGTTCCTCTGTTCTGTTCTCTGCACCCATTAGGAGCCCAGCGCAATGGGGACCCTCTGGCGAGGTCACCCCTGCAAGCCACAAGAATAGTAAGGGGGGCTCAGTGGGAACAGAGACCTCTGTTGAGGTTTCCCCACCCATTTGCAAGCCTAACAACAGGGATGGGGGAGGCTTGATGGAGTGGGGGGCCTCTGATGAGGCTTTGCCCCCACCAGTGATCACTGAGCCACTGCTGGGCCCAGTGGTAATGGGGGCTACCGTGAACAATAAAGGGCCCCAGCGGCATGGGGCCTCTGACGAGGCTTCCACCCTACCTGCGATGCACACTAACTGGATGGGGCCCGGTGGAGCAGGGGCCTCCGAAGAGGCTTCCAACCCGCTCGCGATGCGCCTGCATCCGACGTGGTGCGCGAGCCTCTCTGTAGTCCTCCCGTGCCGCAGTGGTGAATTCTTGCAAAAGGAAGTTTCCGCCATGCCCTAGGGGTGCTCTTCTCAGAATGCCTCCCCCTGGGGGCACCCCTAGGAGCGCGATCGCTCCAGGCTTCGCTTTCTCATGCCCTGGGGGCACCAAGCACTGCACGTTTCGGACGTGCTTCGATAAAGCAGCCTGCCCAGGTCGGTCGGTGATTCTTCCTGGCAGCAGGATTTTGGAAAGTGCTCCCAAGGCGCTATGCCCTTAAAAGACAATCGCTCTTAAGGCGCTGAGGGACTAAAATAAAGCACTCTCCTAGTGCTGAAGATGCAGCAGTAAAAGCGCCTGGCCTGTGCTGCAATCAATTGGAGGAATGTACACACAATGCTTCCCTCACGCCGAAGAAGCCAAAGTAAAGCGATCTTCTAGTGCTGCGATGCAGGTGCCTCAGGACCCAGCCCCTGGGGGACACAAGTGGAGCACAGGGCGGGAGGGCCCAACAATAGGCCAGCACAAGGGAGATGCAATCAGTGGCAGTTCCTCCTAGTGATCCAGCAGGTCACAGGTCAGCACAGCAGCAGCAGCAGTCCAAGGCGGTTCCTGGTGAGTCCCTCCATTCATTGTTAATTTCTTCAAGAATATTTCTTGTGTGTTTTTCATGGGGGCAATCCCCTGTACATATACTCAGTTTTGCAAAGCACTTTCAAAGAGGGGGAGAAGAGGTTCCAGCCAGTTCCAACTGGTTCTAGGAGTGTCCCCTCTCTCCTCCAGCACAGGCTCCAAACATCAGTTGGGGGTAAACGAGCCCTTTGTGTGAGGCAAGGGCACAGCCTTTACAAATGCAGGTGTGCCCGCCTCCCTTCTATCAGCTGAGGAAGACTATTCAATATGTAGATGCACCTCTGTGACACTTCCACCCTCCCTGGGTACAGGCTGTCTGAAAGGTATGCACAAAGCCCAGCTGTCATTCTGCCCCAGAAGTGGATTGGAGTCAAGCTGCAACACACCAGAGTCATAAGCACAGAGAAGTGCTCACTTTCTAGAAGTGACATTCATTAATGGTAATAAAAAGTCCACCTACACCAGTAAGCAGCATTGCTCACTACCATTACAACCATATCAAACATGCCTTCGCTACCCCTCATAGATCAGACAATACCCCTGTAAGGAAATGCCTCCTTGGCATGGTTACCCCCTAACTTTTTGCCTTTGCTGATGCTAATTTATGATTTCAAAGTATGCTGGGACCCTGCTAACCAGGCCCCAGCACCAGTGTTCTTTACCTAAACTGTACCTTTGTCTCCACAATTGGCACAACCCCGGCACTCAGGTAAGTCCCTTGTAACTGGTACCCGTGGTTCCAATGGCCCTGATGCCAGGGAAGGTTTCTAAGGGCTGCAGCATGTCTTATGCCACCCTAGGGACCCCTCACCCAGCACATACCCACTGCTTCACAGCTTGTGTGTGCTGGTGGGGGGAAAAAGACTAAGTTGACATGGCACTCCCCTCAGAGTGCCATGCCAACCTCACACTGCCTGTGGCATAGGTAAGTCACCCCTCTAGCAGGCCTTACAGCCCTAAGGCAGGGTGCACTATACCACAGGTGAGGACATAAGTGCATGAGCACTATGCCCCTACAGTGTCTAAGCCAAACCTTAGACATTGTAAGTGCAGGGTAGCCACAAGAGTATATGGTCTGGGAGTCTGTCAACCACGAACTCCACAGCACCATAATGGCTACACTGAAAACTGGGAAGTTTGGTATCAAACTTCTCAGCACAATAAATGCACACTGATGCCAGTGTGCAATTTATTGTAAAATACACCCAGAGGGCATCTTAGAGATGCCCCCTGAAAACATACCCGACTTCCAGTGTAGGCTGACTAGTTTTTTCCAGCCTGCCACACACCAGACATGTTGCTGGCCACATGGGGAGAGTGCCTTTGTCACTCTGTGGCCAGGAACAAAGCCTGTACTGGGTGGAGGTGCTTCTCACCTCCCCCTGCAGGTATTGTAACACCTGGTGGTGAGCCTCAAAAGCTCACCCCCTTTGTTACAGCACCACAGGGCATCCCAGCTAGTGGAGATGCCCGCCCTTCCGGCCACTGCCCCCACTTTTGGCGGCAAGGCTGGAGGAGATAATTAGAAAAACAAGGAGGAGTCACCCACCAGTCAGGACAGCCCCTAAGCTGAGGTGACTCTTACTTTTAAAAACCCTCAGTCTTGTGGATGGAGGATTCCCCCAACACTAGTGGCCTGTCTCCCAACTTCGACAACAGGCATCCAACAGGGACTGCCTTGCAACCAAGGACCAAGAAACTCCCGTGAACAGCGGCCCTGTTCAAAAACCTGCAACCTGCTTACAACAAAGAAACAACTTTAAAGACTTCACGTTTCCGCCGGAAGCGTGAGACCTTCCACTCTGCACCCGACGCCCCTGGCTTGACCTGCGGAAAACCAACACTACAGGGAGGACTCCCCAGCAACTGCGAGCCTGAGAGTAGCCAGAGACGACCTCCCTGAGCCCCCACATCGACGCCTGCAGAGGAAATCCAGAGGCTACCCCTGACCGCGACTGCCTGTAACAAGGGACCCGACGCCTGGAACCAACACTGCACCTGCAGCCCCCAGGACCTGAAGGAATCGAACTCCAGTGCAGGAGCGACCCCCAGGCAACCCTCTGCCTAGCCCAGGTGGTGGCTACCCCGAGGAGCCCTGCGTGTGCCTGCCTGCATCGTTGAAGAGACCCCCGGGTCTCCCCGTTGCTTTCAATGCAAAACCCGACGCCTGTTTGCACTCTGCACCCGGCCGCCCCTGTGCCGCTGAGGGTGTACTTTCTGTGCCTGCTTGTGTCCCCCCGGGGCCCTACGAAATCCCCCTGGTCTGCCCCCCCTGAGGACGCGGGTACTTACCTGCTGGCAGACTGGAACCGGGGCACCCCTGTTCTCCATTGAAGCCTATGTGTTTTGGGCACCTCTTTGACCTCTGCACCTGGCCTGCTTAAGCTGCTGGTGTGGTAACGTTGGGGTTGCCTTGAACCCCCAACAGTGGGCTACCTTGGACCCAACTTTGAACCCTGTAAGTGTTTTACTTACCTGTGAACTTAACATTTACTTACCTCCCCCAGGAACTGTGATTTTTGCACTGTGTCCACTTTTAAAATAGGTTATTGACATTTTTGTCAAAACTCTACATGATATTGTGATTATTCAAAGTTCCTAGAATACCTGAGTGAAATACCTTTCATTTGAAGTATTACTTGTAAATCTTGAACCTGTGGTTCTTAAAATCAACTAAGAAAATATATTTTTCTATATAACAACCTATTGGCCTGGAGTAAGTCTTTGAGTGTGTGTTCCTCATTTATTGCCTGAGTGTGTACAAAAAATGCTTAACACTACCCTCTGATAAGCCTACTGCTAGACCACACTACCACAAAATAGAGCATTATGATTCTATCTTTTTGCCACTGTCTTACATCTAAGGGGAACCCTTGGACTCTGTGAACACTATTTCTTACTTTTAAATAGTATATACAGAGCCAACTTCCTACAACCCCCTAGATATAAGGCAGGGCAATTCTAATGCAATCCTATGAGCAAGGCAGCACTCACAGCAGTGAGAAATCAAATTGGCTGTTTGTCACTACCAGGACAGGCCACACAACCAGGCACATGTCCTGCCTTCTACATACATAGCACCCTGCCTATAGGGCTAACTAGGGTCTAACTTAGGGGTGACTTACATGTAGTAAAATGAAGCATGACATCAAACGGATGTGTGAGGGCTCTTGCTTCTACATTTAGAAGTGCCTAGTGGACTTGTGTCTATCCATGGAACTGTGTACTTTACTTTTTCAATATTACTGTTAGGGAGACTGTACACTGGACCTTTTAATCTTCCTGTCCCTCATTTGATTATAAAGTAAATATAGATGCCAGGTCCCTGTGGCACTAAACTGCTCATACAGGCTCTGCGCTAGCAGACCTGAGACAGGTTTGGAAGGCTACTTCAGTGGGTGGCGAAAGCAGTGCTGCAGGCCTACTGGTAGCATTTAATTTACAGGACCTGGCTATAGGGATACCACTGTACAAGGGACTTACAGGTAAATTAAATGTGCCAACTAGGTGTAAGCCAGTCATACCAACTTTAGAAGGGAGAGCACCTGCACCTTAGCACCGATCAACTGTGATAAAGTGCTCAGAGTTCTAGAGCCAACTGCAAGAGGTCAGAAAAAATAGGAGGGAGGAGGCAAAAAGTTTGGGGTTGACCCTGCAAAAAGGTCCAGGTCCAACAATGCCGGTGATCGCAGGATCTCATTTCTGGTGACCTGAAATTATTTTTCATTGTCAGACGTTGAGTAAAAGGGATAGAGTCTGAAAAGGGAGAAAATAGTAGGGAGAAGCAATCAAGGGAGAAAAACAATGATAATTGGAAGCAGGGATTGACAGGAACATCAACAGTGAGCTAAAAAGTCAGGAAGTGTAGGATGGTGGAAGAAAGAGACACAAGGTGTCATAAAGAATCTCTGCACTTATGTTTTTTGCCATTTGATTTTTTTTCCCTACTTCAGGCATTGACTGCCTGTAATAACAAAAGTGCAATACTACAGGTACTTGCCGAAATATTAAAAATATTTTCTGTTTTTAGCCCCCATTGCAAAGGGGGAAGCCATTTATAACTGAAATCATATAACTTATTTCCACGATGCGGGCTACACAATGTGTCCCAAACACTTTCTAATAAATTGAGTGAATCACAACTCCCAGCAGAGGAGGCCGCCCACAACGCTCTGACGTGCCAAAGGTGCCTTAATTGGGACTTGCGCTTCCACTGCGCACATCACTCTGCACTTGGACACGGGGGCGGAAGGCTGGGCTGAACCACACCTCTCAGCAGAACCTGAGGGAGAAGGCCACCCACAACGCTCCGGAGCACCAAAGGCGCCTTAATTGGGACTTGCGCTTCCGCTGCGCACTTCACTCGGCACTTGGACACAGGGGCTGAAGGCTGAGCTGAACCACACCTCCCAGCAGAACCTGAGGGAGGAGGCCGCCCACAACGCTTCGACGTGCCAAAGGTGCCTTAATTGGGACTCGCGCTTCCGCTGCGTGGAACGTGCCCAGGATGCACCCAGACGTGTGCCCGGGCCAAGACGGGGCCAAGACCAGACCAAGGCCGGCCCGTCTGCAGCCGACAGAGGCTGGACTGGGCCCACTCTCTTGGTTTTTAATCTTTTTCCCTTGTTTTATATTTATTCATACTCATTGAGCTTTTAAACTTCCATGTTATCTAGTATATAGTGAGATAAGCATAGACCTGCAACCAGGAGAAATTCAATATCACAAATTTAGGCTTTTGGGTAACAAAGCCATAGAGAGCACACAACTACTTAAGGAGGTGGTAAATCTATCACCTAATTATGGGCAAGAGGAAGGTGGGGGACAGAAGGTAGAAACTGAACCCGGCCGCACAACGATTGACTCCTAGTTAGAGCGGTAGGGGTCATCTCAAAGGAAATCGACCTCGCGGAAAGACGCTTATCCCTGGGGTACCTGGGGGTAGGGGGACCTTTAGCACCACATGAATATACATCAGTTATTCACCCCTAGGCTGACACAGTGGCTCTGATGAATGGAGATTCCCAGATAGAGCCAATGACTCCCACAAGTAAAAACCCCACACCTCAAAGTCAGTCGCCCATTATAAAAAGAAAAAATGATGCAGAAGGGGGGCTGATAGTAACCTGGGCCCTACCATCGGTGAACATATGGTATCTACTGACTGGAAAGATCGCACATTCCTCCTTGATAACCTGCTTAAACCCATTTATACAAAACTGGATAAATTGGAAGAGTAGGTGGGCAAAATTCAGGAAATCTGCCAGAAACCCCCCTTGCCTACATTGTGCCTTAACCCTAAGAACGCTGTGGTACAGAATACTACTCCTAATGTGACAGGTCATTCACATGTATCACAGGGCACAGATACCTTAGATCTGTAAGGAACTGTATTGAGCACTAACCCTGGGGCCCCTACACAAGGGCAAGTAAGGGAGGGCATAAATAGAGTCCATTCTAGGCAACCAAGGGTGGCCCAAACTATTGATCATCCTAGTGGGTGGCACATAGCCTCTAAGAGCAGACCACCGGGCTCCACTCCAGAGGACCCACATCCAATACCAAACCTTGCAGCTCCAGGACACTTCTCATCGAACTCCCTGAATAATGGCTCCATCCACCAACACATAAGAGAAGAACTGCCTGTTGCTAATCTACCCCCTGAGTCTTGGCCCTATGTTATAATCATGACTAAAGTCCCCCCTCTACAGTGTGATCAGAGTGAGCAACAGCGTGACCTGAAGAATAAGGTTATGCACTGTTTAGCGCTGAAAAATCTTTTTGCAATGAATGATGCCCACCAGATAATCCTAACCTGGAGAGTTGGGTGGGTGAGAGCTCCCCGGAATTGTTCCCGCTAGGTGTATTTTATAGACATTTGAACCGGACCAGTCAGGACGTAGATCCGTGCCCTGTATGCCGCCAAAGTCTATATTGGCATTCCCAGGCCCGATGCCATCAATAATGCGTACTCTACCACCCTGTTACTACTAAGCAATAAATATCAGACATTAGGTTCATTGTCAGATAATGACTGACTTTTATGCAAGGGCTCTGTAACCTGCGAGAGGACGAGGTTAAGGGCAGAGGAAACAACCATACATAAGACAGATACGAGCCCTACCAGACTATTATTAATCCAGCAGGACAAGGATGACATGGGCATTGGGGATACAACACATAATGAGGATAGGGAACCAACTGAAGTAGCTCCAAATGCAGTAAGCTGTGGTAGGGAAGAATCACGAACCAGGAGCCTGTCAATAACACCATTGGGCGCCACTATTTTGCTACATGGAATGTCCAGGGCCTACGTGGCAAAACTGAGACTGAAGAGTGGGGTTCATTAATCAGTAAGCTAGATGTGGTTTGCATCCAAGAATCCTGGTGTACCTCACCCGCCTTTGTGCATGGATTTACCTCACACTCACTGCCAGCTACACCATCACCATCTGGAAGGGCAAAGGGGGGGCTCCTGGTGCTTATTTCTAGTAAACTCCCTGTAGTGGTTAAAAAGAGCTTTATGGAGACCACACATTTCCAATTGCTGTGGCTTAAGTACAAGAATAAGGTAGATATGTTTATAATTAACTACTATAATAACATCTTTGATGCCACCCAATGTAGGGTTGCCCACGCCCTGAATCAAAGCCTGAATACGTTTCTATACCCCATCAGCTCCAAACCCAATATTATTTGGGCCGGGGATTTTAATATCCAGCCCTGCACCGCACCTCCCCTGGGCCCTGTGGGCTTACTACCCCCGATGGGACAGGATATGATTATTTTTGCCACAATGAGTATGGAGAGGCCCTTAATTTGATGCTGTCCACTTTTGACTTAACGCTTATGGAACATAAGCACAGAGTTTCCGATGAAATAATCCCAACTCACAGGGGCCCTAACTCATCCTCCGTCATACACCACATTATTTTGTCATCCTTTGCACTAAATGGTTGTGACACACCCTGTACTGAGCTGACTCTTCTTACTGATCATGATCCGATTATTCTCCCTATGTCCTTCTGAGGGCCAAGGGATGTGATTTATACTACCTCGAATCAGATCGAAGTACATAGAACCACAGGGGTGAGACGGAAATGGGAAGACATTGAGCCTGCTGATATTCTGCAAGATGTTATATGTGGTTGCCCGCATGAAATTGGTTATTGCCTACAGGAGGATATTGAGGTACCTATGTTTTGGCACAATCGCCGCTTATATACAGGTGCTCCTAACCTACAGCTCACAACCCTAGTCGGCCTTCGCATAAAAAGGGGTGGTTTGACCAGGCCTGCATGAAAGATAGGAGGAATCTTAAACTAGCCCTGCAGACATCTCCTAGACACCCAATAGTAATTAAATCCCTTTGAATAAAATACAAGAAGACACAGGAACAAAGGAAAAAGGGATTAAGGGAAGAAGCATGGTCCAAACTAGCCCTGGCGACAGAGACTAATAATATCAAACTGTTTTGAAAAAAGATTAATGCCCCCTTCCTTTCAAAATGGATGCCATCAGATCTAGGCTCAAGTGTAGACTGTGTAACATGGGTGGCCCACTACTCAGAGGTTTTCAAGAAAGGAACTGGGTCAGGAGATATAACCGGGCAGATCGAGCTGGGTCAACCTAACATTTTAGAGATCACTACAGATGAGGTTCACTCTGCTATCTTAGCTGGTGCTGAAGGTAGGGCCCCAGGACCGGATGGTGTTCCAGTGGATGTCTTTAAACATAAAAAATGGGGTACCAATTATGACTAGAATATTCAATTTGGCCATATCTGGGGACATCCCTCTGACATGGAGCACATCATTATTATACCAATATATAAGATGGGAGATAAGGCCAACCCTTAAAACTATTGACCAATTTCTCTGCTGGACTCCTCATTGAAAACATTTAGTAGAATTATATTGGAAAGATTAAATGACTGGATCGTAGTAAATAACATGTTATCACCGGTACAGTTTGGTTTTAGGAAAGGTCTACGAACCATAGAGCGATGTGTTAATCTAGATCTAATTATAGGAAAGTATACCAAGGCAAAAAAAGGTGCCCTATATCTATGCTTTGCAGATCTCAGTAGTTGTTCTTTTGACCTAGTAGAACCTGCTCTCTTATGGCCTACTCTAATTGAGTTAGGCGCCCTCAGGTATATCATCAATTTTTTGGCTCTCCTGAATAGAGATCTGACATGTAAAGTCCGTGTCGGCCAACTCGGAGAATGCACCACCTCTTTCAAGATAGGTAGATGTATTCGCCAAGGTTGCGTCCTTGCCCCGCTATTGTTCTCTTTATACATTAATGAGGTAGATAAACATTTGCAGGGTTTACAGGCCGATCCCCCGTACGTGGCCAGACATCCTGTGCCTGCCCTACTTTATGCAAACTATGTTGTCCTGATCTCCAGAACAACCATGGGGCTCCAGAAGTTAATGTGTGGATTTGAACAGTTTATGTCATCTAAGGGTATGATAATCAATAAATCCAAAACATGTGCTATGGCAAGAAGGTAAAGAAATGCAGAAGTTTTCACATTCAAAATATGGAGATTAGCACTGTCAACTGCTTTAACTATTTGGGGGTATTATTTTCTAGAAATGGAACATGGGACCAGCTGGTTTGTTCGGGTAGGAATAAACGTAGAAGAAATTCAGGTGCTATATTCAGATTTGCTAGTAAACTAGGGAGTCGCCCCATAGGCACCATGTTGGACATTTATAGGGCTATAGTTGTTTCCACGGTTGCGTATGGTGCCGGGGTGTGGGTTTACACCAAAAGCGCTCCCCTACAATTAGAGGAGAATCGTTTCCTGAAACGCATGTTATGTCTACCCACATCAGCCTCTAATTGGACCACACATCAAGAAACGGGCTTACATTATTTGGAAGATGTGCTACAGGTGAGACCCCTGCTTTTATGGCATAATGTATAGTCTAAGGAAGCCACTGGTTTTACTAAAGATCTTATACTAGACTGTATGAAACTAGACAATGCCAGGTGTATACCCTGGATAGCTTTTATTGAATCCTCTTTTAAATCTGTTTTTAACAGATCTATAAAACATAATCCAGAGGATGTGCTGTCATTATCAAAAAAAATTATCAGGGACACTTTTATGATATTTAAGGAGGACACATGGAAGCTAACTGAATCTACTAAAACCATTGCTGCTCTTTACTTGTCTTATTCATTAGATGCAAGTAGGTTTGGTTATCTTTCCATAGACACCAACATGCAGCACAGGTTTGTGTTAATTAGACTGGGTATTGCGCACCACCTAGTAGCATTTCCTCAAACTAGGCATTACCTTCTAGAGTCAGATAGATGCCCTTGTGATGAAGTTAGCAAACAATGCACTTCGCATTTTGTCCTATTCTGTCAATTCTATGAACATCTTAGAATCACTTATCTTAAAACACTTTTTAATGTACTTAATATAAGAACTTATCAGGAAGCACTGGAACTCCTGTTAGCCTTAGATTCCCCGAATGTATGCTACAGGGTGGCACACTATATCCTAAAAGCAATTCATGACAGGAAAAGTCTTACTGCACTTTAAAATGTGTTTTAAGCACCAATTGTATTTTATCTATTTTAAATTTTAATTCCAAACCTTTTTGTGAGCTTATTGTTTCATGTATTACTGTTTTATTGTATTTTATTATGCACTTTTACGGCTTACTCTGGTATAGCAGAATAAAGATTATGAACTTATGAAATTGAGGTTTTTTTTAGCATTCTCTATCTTCTTAAGAGAAGCCTTTCTCTTCAGGTTCAAAAGTGTACTTTAATACTGAATAATGGACTTGTAATGGTAACCAAAAAGGTATATTTGATGGAGTGGTGCATGATTGCTTCTTCTATAAACCTGGCAATTATATCTGAGAACCACCAGCAGACAATGCTTCTGACCCACTTTCTTGAGACCGCCCCAAAACAAATATCTATTCTGCTTCCATTTCGTCACAAGCCACCCCTAGGATCTATTTATTTTATCTTACCCACTAAAACACTCCTCACTCATGAGGCATTCCAACGTCTGAACACACTGTAATGTGCATTAACAAATGTTTCTTCCCAGACTTAACAATCAGGGCCTCTCCTGAAAAAGAACATACACACCCAACTCCAACCCAGCATGCCTTAATCAAATCCACCATGACCTGCCATCAGTTCTTGACGTCATTTTGTCTGGTTCATTAAACAACCCTATTTGATCAGTGTTTGACTCCTGTTAACCTCCTCTCCCAGCCATGGATTATTCCCAATATTAAGCACATTGTTGATATATAGAGGAAATTCTGCATCTCCACACACCTTGTTTACTACATGCCTTGCTGTAGCTCTCAATTTTCTTCAAGGGCCTCATCACCCAACCTAATGCTAAATATAATACTGCACAGGTGACTATGAATTCACTCTTTCTCTCACTCACACCCAAACAAGACAGGCTTGTCTCTCTGTCTCTGCTCTTGCTTCCTGCTTCTCCAGATATTATCTTCATTCATATACACATGCTGCTCATCCGCCCAACCCACCATCAATTTTCCCATCAATAGCATACAGAGGTGATCCACATATTTGAAGCTAGTCAGCACCCGTTGCTGTTTCCTAAGCTATTTAGCCCCACAAACTATGAATCCACTGTCTGGCACCTCTCACCCAGTGACTCATTTTACTTCAATACAATAATTACCTCCTCTAGTCTCACTGGTTCCCATACATGTTTCTTCAAATCACTGGTAGTTGGTGCACACTCGGGGTTCTCACAATGAGCCCATAAGTATCCTTAAAGCAACTTCTTCTTCAAAGCTGTAAGTAGTGATTGTATAGCAAAACACAAATGCTTTTGATGCAATCTTTAAAATACTTGTGTACCATTGTTTCCTTTTAGACGAAATAAACTGGCCTGAAAATGACGAGGCTCCACCGCCTGATTCTCAGAACCTTATTACCATGCTGCTTCGTCAAAATCCTTTAGAACGACTGGGAACAGGTAATAATGCACATATTGATTTAAAAACATTTGTTCATCAACAGTGCTCAACCTTTTTAAAGTTACAAACTAACTTCCACATTAGGAGGCAGTAAGTGCTGTAAGCCTTTAACTTTACACCTACAAGGCCAATCTGTTTCAAATTTCTGCAAAAACATGGTTCAGATGTCCTTGCATTTATTACATATAGAAACACTACATTTCCTCTGTAAACAATTAGATGTGGCGAGTCATTTTCCCTTGCACTTTCATTCTTGATTTAACTGGAAATGTATCGAGTTATATCATCTTTGTAGAATGAGTATAGAAGATCCTGCATTTGCACTATGTTCTAATACTTAAAACAGTGGACATTAATTTGCTTATTCACTTATTAAAGTTTTTGTAACCACAACTAAGTAAGCTTGTAACACATGATGAAACCTTGAAAGTGATACTAGACAAAGCGTTGACCCTGGGAGGCTGGCTTGACCTGTTTTTGGGTGTCTAACAAGGCACGGAAGGAAGCAGCATAGGAAGGCTTGACTGTATGTTTGCCTGAAGAAGTGAGGATTTTTTGCTGCAATCTAACTCTGAGGAAGTTGGTTCTAAGTTATAGTGGAAATAGGATGGAATTCAATAGAGGAAATCCTTGTACTTGAAGCGTTTTATTTCCATATTTCATATAGCAGTATATTTGAATGAACAGTAAGTTATAGTTAGTAGATCTTAGTCTTCTGAATGGAAGGTAATCAATGAACATCTCAGTGATTTGCAGACCGATCATGCTGTGCTTTAGAGACAAGGGATTGGGGGTGGGTGGGAGGCCTGATGGATGCTCCAGCAACACCTCCACTCCTCGACTTACTGCTACCTGTGCGGCATCGGTTCCTTACTGCTACCGGGGTGGTGAGGCATCAGTTCCTTACTGCAGGGGAGGAGAGGCATTGTTTCCTTACGGTTGCAGGGGAGGTGATGTGGCATCGGTGGCAAGGCATCGGATCTGGCGATTCAGCCGGGTTGATGAATCCAGCAAGTCAAGACACAAGGCTTCGACTTTGTGGTGTCAGGATCACACCACAGGGCCACAGGTGCTGCAGCGGAGTCAGGTGTCACGGACGTCGGTGACACGTCACTCGGGACTCAAGTTGTGGCGGGACTTCGGAGGTGCTGCGGTGGTGCCGGTCGTTGAATTCAGCAGATTCCGGAGTGGCTCTGGAGTCAATGTATTTGGTTTCTTCTTGATTACACCAGAACTCACAGCAGTACCTCGTTTTCTGAGGTACTGTACCTGGGGTCTGTGTGACTCTGTTACCGGTCTGCACTCCCTTCAGAGTGGCATCAAACTGTAGGGAACGACTCCGTCAAGATGTTGTGATAACCCCAGTTGGAGCTACTTTGTTTCTAAGCACTATACTAAGATATAGGCCCTCATTATGAACATGGCGGTCCGGACCGCCATATAATACACATGGGGAGACCACTACAGGTGCCAGGCTTCTGCCGCCAGGCAGTCTGGCGATGCCAGAGTTCCTTATCCGACAGGGCAGCACTGCAAGCACCACTGCCCGCTGGATAATGAACCTGTTTTCCCCCAGCCTTTCCGTGGCGGTTTAGGCCGCTGCGAAAGGCTGGTGGAATGGGTACCCCGGGGCCCCCCTAGGGGCCCCTGCACTGCCCATGCACTAGGTTTACGGGCAGTGATATGCGTGACGGGTGCTGCTGCACCCGCCGCACTGCTACATTGCCGACGGGTCCATGTGGAGCCGTCGGCAATGTACAGGCCCAGCATTCCGCCCAGTGTAATGTTGTTTATTGGGCCGGCAGGGTCTTCAACGTGCTGGCGGTCGTTGTTTCGACCACCAGCACCAAACTCAGCGGGATTTCCCACCGAGTTCGTAATGAGGGCCTTAATCTTTGAAAATTCGGATCCTTACTGGCGTATGTTGAATTTTGGTTGTTTTGGTCTTGTTTTGCTCAGATAAATACTGGCTATTTTTGCAAACTTATGTGGAGTATTTTTGTGGTGTGTTCACTGTATTACTGTGTGTGTACAGATACTTTACACATTGCCTCTGAGATAAGCCTGACTGCTCCTGCCAAGCTACTAAGGTGGTGAGCAGGTGTTATCTTCGCTGTATGACTCCCTAACCCTGACCAGAGCAAGGGTCCCTACTTGGACAGGGTGCAAACCACTGCCAACTTGAGACCTCATTTAGATGGAATATTAAAACCTAAGATAGTGCTGCTCTCACTGGTACCAGAAGGTTGTTTTGGACCACGGAAAAGTACTTCTGTATTGTAAGATCTTCATTGATAGTCATAAACCTTGAATAAGTCCATGCTGTTTGTACAGACCTTGGAACACTTTCAATATATTTATTAATAAGCCAGGAAAAAGACATTGAACGATGTTCATCACTGAAAGTCATTTTCCTCATAGTCACAGTGTAGACTGTCAAAGATGTATTTTCCTGGTGAATGATGAAGGAGAAAATAACTGGAAAAAATAGACTAATAACGCCTTTGAGTGTGCAACACTTTGTCTTATAAAAAAGATCCCCAGAGGAACCCCATCCCACAGTACACTGTAGTGGCAGTTTGCCTAAGAGTGGCAGTTCTTTTCTCTGAGTCCTTCAGGCAGTGTCTCTGAACAACTCCGGTGTTTTTTCACCTCAAAAACCTTTCTCTAAATCTCATTTAGCACTTTTAAAAGCTTGGTACTTGACAATTGGTCATTTCTACTATCAAGTACATCTATTTTTTTTAAAAGGTTTGACAAGATTTTAATTCAAAATATCTGCTCTTTCTCCAAATGTCCATACGTGGTAGAAAGAAGACGCGCTCTGATGCTCACAAAGCTTGTGTTTTGTGTCTGTCACCTTCAAACCTCTCTAAAGACTGTGACATTTGCAGTAAAATGTCAGAGAGGACTCTGAAAGACAGAGCATCAGACTGTGTGATTGGATACAGGAAATGAAGGCAGTCCAAAGAAGAAGAAAAGGAAGAGATTAAAAAGATCAAATTCTCACCAGCCTACAGAAAAGCATCAGAAATCAGATATAGACTTTCTGAAGAGGAGGAGATCTATGTCCAGAACATCTGTTTTTCGACATCAGCATCCACACCACTTTCATCAGCCTCATGAACATTGACGTCGTCATTGAGAGGTTTGGCCCCATCTTGGTGTCCTTCGAAAGAAGGCTCACCATTGATGAAACACCATCACTGTCACTTTTCGTCATCCAAATCAGCAGGGGGAATACCTGTGATGCCGAAGACTGACAGCACTGCCATCTCACTCGAGATCAATGTCGAAGTTCTAGTGCTAGACGTCACTATCTCATGTCGAAGTCTCTCCATTCGAACAAACAAGTTCCTTGTTCTCAGTCAGAATTCCTATCTGGAATGATCTCTTGCCACAAAAGTGTATCTCCAATCACTAGTTATTCATGCCATGGATATCAGCAGACTACTCTCTTTATTCGTATATGTAGACTCTCCACCAATGCATTAATCCCATGCGTATCTAAAGTTTCCAAAGAGCGAGTGCACTCAAGTCTGATAGGAATTCTGACTGAGAACTAGGAACGTGTTTGTTCAGTTGACTAATGAGACTTCCCTGATGAAATCATAGGGATACCAAACACACGATGGCTGAGAATGATGGCTAAAAGAAGAGGTCAGATTGGGCAGGAATAAACTATCAATGAGACTACATTACTGTCTAATGACTGTACATTGTATTACTTTGTATATGGTTCAGCGTGTGCCTTAAACTACACTAATGTATGTCACCCATTTGAAAATGGAAAGCTCCAGCTGCAATTAGATCACCACCACCACAATCACATTCTCATGAAAGATCCATTACCCCTTCACGCTCAAGATCAAGGTCTCCTGATTCCACCTTAAACTTGTACACATCTACTTCTCCAACTAGAGTTTCTCTGGTGGCATCATTACTTTGCAAGATGCTCTAGTAAGAGGTGCATCTAAACTTAATATCACAGTTGATAAACCTGAATCACAGTTGATACACCTGAATCAACAGTGTCCGTGATTTTTGGAAGCACTTCAACCAAGATCTACACCAAGACTTCTACTTTCACTTCTCTCAGGTCTATTGGACATTGTAGAAGAAATATTTGTAACATCAGCCACAAACAATCATCTACACCATTGCTTCTAAAAAAATACAGGCCTCCACAACAAGATCCAGACTTTTTGAAATCTGATCCAAAACAGATTCAATTATCACAGTGGCTGTAAGATGAAGACATGCTTTGGCTATGGAATCCACGGCTCCTCCAGATAGGGAGAGCAAATGGATGGACATCATTGGCAAAAAAAAGTGCTGCACTGCCTCTACCCATTTAAGAAATGAAATGCCAACTTGGCTGCATTATTAGGCAGAAACCACTGCAAGATGTGGAATGGCACGAAGGCAACACAGAAGGTTGATGGATGGAGTGCGGAAACTTTTCAAACCCTCACCCCCAGGCACAGATCTCGGTTTAATCCATTGTTTGCTCAGCATGCCACCCCAGTTTGGACCCAGCCATATGCAAATCAGTCTTGACCGAGCTACCCATGGGAACAGTCCAGTCTGAACTGTCAGGCCAGTTTTCCCTGGAACGGAAACAAACATCCTGGGACCGGTTTCAGGGCATCAACCCTCATCAGCCTGGCTAGCTTTAATGCAGTGGCACAGCAAGCAAGGGACCCACATCTTGATATACTCTTACCACTTATGGCGACCTTAGCAACACAAAAGGATGATGGGTGGAGTGCAGAAACTCCGTCCATCAATTAATTTTGTTTTTGGCATGAATGCATTCTTGTCTCACTTGTCACAGACATCAGGACTTCCTTAAAGTGGTAGTGAAGTCCGCTAATCAATCGATCAATGCTGCAGGTGACTCAGTTGAACTTTCAACTGCTGCTTTCTGTCACATTATCTCTCTGAGTTTAATATCGTGGCTGAGACTCAATACTGAAGCCTGACACCCAGTTGAAAATTGCAAATCTACTGTTTTCCTATTCTTCTCTTTTAGGCCAGCACACTGAGGAGGAGATGTTTTGAAATGAAAATGATGTGGAAATGCTGAAAGCAGTCGGATGTGAAGAACAGAAGCCATTCAAGCAATACACACCCAGAGACAAACGGTTTTATTACCATAGGTTTGAAACCCATAGGTGGCCTTATCATTACTGGCAGCAACTACACCAATCACAAAGGGCTTACCAAAGCTGTTACCAGAAAAGGAGATCCTGTCCATCCAAGACCACTCAGACTAAGGACAAAACCGCCTCAAAGAAGAAACAATGAGGAACAAACACTCCATTCACTGTTTCCCACTTCTGCGGGGGTAGCAGTGAAATTCTTCCTGGAAGAGTGGTAAAATATAACGTTGGACAGATGAGTATTGAATAGCCATCAAAATGGATATGCACTCCATTTTAAAAACACTCCACAGCCAGGTCCTCCATCACATGTCACAACAGCCCATCTAAACAATCTATTGCAAGAATCATCCGTCCCTCTACATAAAAGAGCAATAGAAAAATCCTCTCCTACTCAGATCAACAAGGGTGTCTATTCAAGACACTTTCTCATGCTAAGAAATGTCTTTCAAACAATTTGAGCCTATCCTGGCTTTCAGACTCCTCAACAAATGTATCAAAAAGGAAAATATCAAAATGCTGTCACTTCATCTAATATTCCCCCACATAAGAAAACACTACTGGCTTTGTGCAGTGGACCTTCAAGATGCATACTTTCATATTCCAATAGCTCATATTCACAGACAGTTTAAAAGATTTATTTGTGCGAACCGACCACTGTCAGTATGCTGTACTCCCTTTCAGTCTACAATCAGCCCCCCAAACTTGCTCCAAATGCATGCCAGTAGTTTTTAGCAGCACACCTAAGGAAAAAAAAAGCATTTTTAAGTATCCATACCTAGACGATTGGCTGATAAGAGCAGACTCTGTCTAGTAAAAGCAAAGAAAGACTTGGCAATCACAACAGCCCTCTTATCAAAACTGCGCCTGCAAGTCAATGCAGATTTTTGTTTTCTCCACACCAGTCCAGTGTCTCACTTTTCTAGGGGGAACAATAAACACAGAAAAGAAAAAAGTGTTTCCTTCGGAGGAAAGAGTATCATCAATCCAAACGCAGTGTGTGCAACTTCTGCAGCAAGTTAACCTAACTGTTTGTCAGATAGCATCTCTTCTAGGTTCAATGGCATCCTGTATTTTCGTAGTTCTGAATGCACATCTCTACATGAGACCTCTCCAAATTTGTCTAGAGGATCAATGGTCACAAAGAATGGGATTCTGAGAAGATCAAATCATTTTAACGGAGAATGCATGTCAGTCCTTCTCCTGGTGGACAAGGTCCCAGAATCTACTAAGGGGAGTGCCTTGTCTGAAGAAAATGCCAACACAAACCATTATCAGAGAGGCCTCGCTGACAGGATGGGGCGCTCAGATAGACCCCTTCACCACTCAAGGTCTTTGGTCTTGATAGGAGAAGTTTTATCACATAAATGTGTTAGCACTGAAAGCTGTACATCTAGCTCTCAAATCTTTTCTATCATTTCACACCTCCAAAGACCTAATGATCCAAACAGACAACACCACTGCAATGTACTATATAAACAAACAAGGTGGAACAGGGTCAAGACAATTATCATTCCAGGCTCAAACAATGTACCACTGGGCTCTGGCAAGGGTATTCTCAATCACAGCTTTTCACACTCCAGGTATCCAGGGATTTCATGAACAAAATCATTAGTGGGTTCTCAACAGCGAGGAGGTAGACAAAGTTTCCAAAAAATGGGGTACTCCAGCGTTAGATTTCTGTGCCATGGCTCAAAGCAAAAAATGCTGAGACTACATGTCCATGGCTCCAGACTGCAGTCTCTGGGCAATGCCCTTTTGATAGACTAGGTGACTCAATTTGTTTAAGTTTTTCCACTAATTCTACTCGTACCACAAGTAATTTAAAAATTGATAAAATCACAATGATTCTGATTGCTCTAGATCGGCCGAGAAAATGGTGGTACACAGATCTCCTACAATTGTCCTTAATCTGTCACAAGCACCTTCTGCCCAGGCCCGATCTTCTTTTCAGACTTAAGGGCAGAATTCTGCATCCAACGATTCAATGATTGAATTTGGCAGCTTGGCTCTTGAAATCATCCAATATGCTATCTAAATCTTCCCGATGATTGTGTGTATATTTTAAAGGAAGCAAAAAGACCATCCACGCAAGCATGCTGTGACTTTAAGTGGAAGCATTATAATAATAGCCCATGACCCTATTAAGCTATAGAAGAATGTCATCCTTCCGTACTTACTTCACTTGGCCAGGTAAGGCCCTCAATTATCATCTATTAAGTACACTTAGAAGCAGTTACTGCATATCAAAAATCACCAACACACTAATCTTTCTTCAGGAGTCCTTGTCATGGAAAATGGCTTTTTTGATAGCCATTACCTCAGCACATAGAGTTAGTGAGTTGCATACACTGTCTTCAATAGAGCCTTTCACAGTCTTCGATCACTATAGAGTTGTTCTACGTGCACACCCTTCCTTTTTACCTAAAGTGGTATCATATTTTCACCTTAACCAATCTATCACTCTTGCTACCTTTTTTCCTAACCCTACATCTGCAGCGGAGAGAACTTTACATTCTCTTGATGTTAATAGTGCTGCATTTCTATCTAGATTGGTAACAAAAATAAGGAAATCGACCCATCCTTGAATAAATTATGGATCTTTAAGACCGGGATTAGCTACCTCGAAACAATCTATAGGAAGCTGGATAGCCTCATGTATCTCTCTGTGCTGCCAACTTGCAAAGAAACCTTTACCAGGCAAACCTAAAGCTCATTCTACAAGGGGAAAGGCAGCAACCAAAGCTTGGATCAGACAGATTCCTATCTTAGACATTTGTAAAGCAGCTACTTGGAAATCTTTACACACCTTTACAAAACACTACTGTCTAGACACTGATACTCAGCCCGAGACGAAATTTAGACAAGAAATGTTGCGAAATCTGTTCAAATAGTTAGTTTTTCCTCATGGGCTTTACGTTCTAGTTAATTATAGTGGGACTTAATGAACATATGTTACGGATTCTCAGCATGCAGGTACTTGACAGCCACATTTGAAGGGGGAGGGAGGCGGGGTTCTCCTAGCTTGCTGTTCTATTCAAGGTATATGACTCTCAATGACAATCCTACGATGCAGAAGGAAAAGTTACATTCCTGTGGTTGTAGTTCTGTATTGTAGAAATTTTCCTGGAAGTCATAAACAGCCTCTCTCTTCCCCAGCTGTCAAGAGTATTTTCGTATCCTGTGCTTTGCATAAAAAAGAACTGACACTCTCAGGCAAACTGACACTGCAGTGCATTGTGGGATGGGGGGGGTCCTCTGGGGTCCTTAAAGGTGCAGGTCTTTTGTTTAAGCTTCTCAGTGTTAGCCTATCAGTCTGTTTTTCCTTCTCATGCTGTTTGTTATACACAAGGAGCATTTTTTTATGACAAAGTATTGCACGTTCAAAGGCTTTATTGGTCTGTTTTTTCCAGAGTTTATTCCTCCAGCATTCACCAGGAATATACATCTCTGACAGTCTACACTGTGATTATAAGACAAATGACTTTCAGTGATGAACATTGTTCAATGTCTTTTTCCCGGATTCCTAATATAATATGTATATTTCGAAGAAGGGGTCTGCACAACAACATGGAATTATTTAAGGTTTATGACGTCAATGATGATTCTAATGATGCTGAATTATAACTACAGGTATGTAAGTTTTTCTCCAGTGGTCAGTGGTGTCTAATGCTGCAAAAAGGCCCTCAAGGATCAAAGCTCCGAGGTCTTGTTGAAATGAGACAAAGGTAATTGAAACAATATGGTCAATTAAGTCTGCCAGATATCACAATGATAAGAAAGGACAGAAATGATGCAAGCAATGGATTAAGTTTTGAGTACACAACATAGCAAAGCATATCAGGAATAGTGCAAACATATTTTTGTAAAATAAGGATGCTTGGTAAAAGCTGCTTAAGACATTAGAACAAAATATTTTCCCTAGTGTGCCAGTGGTAAAAGGCATTCCAGACAGTGATGTTAATTCTGAAATGAGAAGTGTGTGAAGGAGCATTAGCTAAGAAAATGTGGTGTTGGTGAATAAATACCTTTGTGAAGCATTTCTAGTGAAAACCTCTTGCTTCCTCAGGTGGCGCTTTTGAGGTGAAGGAACACCCGTTCTTCTCCACGTTGGACTGGACTGGCTTACTGAGGCAGAAGGCAGAGTTCATCCCGCAGCTGGAGTCTGAGGATGACACCAGTTACTTTGATAGTGAGTACTTGATCGTTCCCAGACTGCCTGAGCCATGAGTGGTGCCTTGTAGCCATTGTTGATATAATGGCACTTAATTAAACCTTTTAAGTGATTTTTAGAAACCTGCCATTAATTACTTTAAGGCAAATTATGAAAGTTTTCACATAACTTGTTTATTCCAGGTAAGATACCTTTAATTAGGACAGCAGGGTGCAGTGGACTAATGCATCTGTTGTGTAGATCGTTGTGTAACTTGAAAGTCACAGGCTGGGATGCCGGCGAGTCACCTCAGCCTTTCCTCCCCTTCCGAGGTCTCTTGAGGTGGGCAGTAATTGACAGCTGTCAGCACCGCCTGCAGGCAGACAAATCATAAGGCTTGCCAAAGAGGTGTAGTAATGATCATTGCTATTGCTTTCTCTGCAGCGCGCTCTGAGAAGTATCACCACATGGAAACCGAAGAGGAGGAAGATACCAACGATGAGGACTTCAGTTTGGAAATCAGGCAGTTTTCCTCAAGCTCACATAGGTTTTCAAAAGTAAGTGGACATGGACAGGAGGTTCAGTTTTTATAACTCTCTTTGGTTACACCGCATTGAAAACTGGGGAATGATTGCGAACTGTTAATGCATGACTAGTCTCTGATGCAACTGCAGCATTGGTGCCTTAGACAAACTGTTCCTCTGTTATCTTCTCAAGTAGAGCTTGAAGCTCAATGTTTACAGATGACCCCAGGCCTTTGAGCCCATTACTCTTGTGAGAACCAATCAGTTATTGGAGGGAATAGGATGTGTTATCTCATGCTAATGCTTCTAGCTTCCCCAGGTGCTGGAATCGAGACTTGTGCACATATTTCTGGTTGTAACGGTGATGGGGATATGAGCAACATGGAAGGGACACGGAAAACGCTGCAAGCATTTAAGCCCTGTATAGAGATGAGCAATGCCACGAAAGAGAATAGGATAAATACAGTGTATTCTCTCCCTCATAACAATGGCACTTGCAGGACCATTTGAAGGAGGCGGTCCTGACGACTGGAAATCTGATAAAGCAGCAAAGAACTAAGAAGGTTGCAAGAAGAGAGCAAGTTAGTTCCATAAGGTAGTAACCCGTATGAAAGGCTCACCAGTCCGGAGTGAAATGAAAGACTTCAAAAACATTGGCTAACAGCGAGTAAATGATAGTGCCATCCAGCTCAAGGGGCGAATCTTCACATAAACCCATCCGGCAAGTAGTGCCCTGGAGGTCCTTCTTAAGACACCTTGCATTGGGTAGACCTTGGCTCTGCCAAGTGCGACATTGGAAAATGCTGTGTGGGATTGTATATTGTGCATCAGTCACTAAAAATGCAGGCTCAGCCAGACCTAAATGAGACCGTATCATATGTCTGAAGGTTGAACAAATAAACCCTGCTAAGAAAGGAGGCTCCAGTGCCCACGCCACTGATCAGATGACTGCATGAGTGGAATCCTTCCACATGGGTCTGTTGCATTACTCTCTATAAAAGAAGGTCACACCACCTGATGTTTCTAATTTGGTTGAAGAAACTAAACTGTTTTCAGGACAACAATGTGTTCTTCAAATTACTTATTTTGTTGCTCTAAGCTGTCACCTCACGTTTATTTGTATATATTTTTAAATTACAGAAAAAGGTAAGCAATGGGAGTGTTAAATCTGACAATGGCATCATTGTACCTCAGGCCTGCTTTCTGGGGCCTCAATCTGTCAGCAACATTTCTTTATAGATTTGTAATTGTAGGCATCCCTGCCACCTTTACTACTATTGAGGAAGACCACTCGTGGCACCAGGTGCCATGTTTTCCCTTCCCTGAAGTATGTTTTTAGGTCTGGCATTACGCAAGGTCCTTTGATTGCATGAAATGTATAAAATATTTGCTTGTAATAACTTTCAACCAGCACTCTTCATCTATTGGTATGTTATTGTGCCACTCACATTTGTCTTCTGCCGACTACCAAATTCAACGTGGAGTAGTAGGTCAGCCCACTTCAGCCATTAGCAAATGTTTCAATGGGCGGTGGCATTCTGCTCTTTCGCAAGCAGCTAATCAGAACACACAAACTAGGTTATCTTATGCTGGAGTCTCCAGTGGTGATGTGTGTTTTTGTGAGACCAACTTAATATTTTGGCTTTTTTCAGTATTTTTTTTTATATATTGGTATGCATCTGGCAACTCTCTCAACGATAACGTTTTACTAAAGAAATGGCAAGACGAGCATTGGCAAATCCAAAAGGCTGGTATCTGATGCAAGAACTGTTTGCTTTTCCAGGTCTTGTTTTAATGCTTAGAAACAGTTGCTGGTTATTGCACCTCGTCCAAACGGAAGAAGTGTACAGAGGGCACCTGAAGTTTTGGCCCCAGTCCTCGCCCTCACTTGTAAAAAGCCTGAATTAAACAGCAGTTTGTATTCTGAAGCATACATGTCAAAGACTTTCATGTCTGATAATTTTAAGTTTGGAATGGAAAATGGACGTCTAGAACAAGATGCAAATGTGCAGAAACAGCAGTACTATTTACGCACACTTGTCAACCATTTCTTAAGAGAAAAGACTACAGCGGGCCTGAGATAGCCGAGGAGACCAGACCAACAGCGGAAATGTTTTAAAACAAAACCGACTTCAATTTTTACCTCTTTTTTCCTAAATTAGTATTATTGATGGTATAAACTCAAAACCTCGGGGTCCCAAATTAAAATATCAAATGAAGTTCTATTTTAACTCCGTGTAAACCACTTTATGTAATTACCTATCGGGACATACATACGTGACACTCTTTTTGGTGTAAAAGGTCATTTATTAGAATAGGGTTTAAACACAAACATTACTTAAACTTTTAACTGTATATCTTCTTTAAAAGCAGATCTTAACTTTTACAATCCCTTTGCCTTCATTCCTTCCTCAAATATCTCCCTTCAATTCTCCTACCGTATATGCTCCCCTATTCCTCCCCTGCCTTCCCTGCTTGTAGCCTACCCCTCCCCGCTCTGATCCTTCACCTCCTTGTTTTTCCCCCTGGAAGGGTGGACAAGCCCGCATCTGGCTCTCCACCCTCCCCCATCTCCTGCCATCCAGCGAAACCCGTGAGGCGTTTTGCTGCCCCACCCTCTTTTTTTTTTTTTTCGTTTCCACAAATTTGTTCCCCATGCACTTTCCAGAATTAGCCTCAGTTCTGTTATATAATACGCATTCCCTATCTGAGATAGATGGACCCCATCATCACAAAACAAAACTTTTTCTTGTTCTTTTATGTCCCCATGTCTTAGGACCTTGATCCCTTGAGCCCAACAAAAAACTCTCATGGGTCTGTTCAACTTTTTCCAAGCCCGCTCAATGGCTCCGTGATTGATAGCCCCTCTCCATGCCCTTCTTGGCACAAATTCCGTCCATCCCAGGCATGTCCCGCATAGATTTTGTTTCAAAAGTTCTAAATCCCTTTGTATCAGTTGTATCAGAGTGAGCCCCGATAGCTTCACTTAATCGTTTTCCCCAAGATGGATCAATAACAGATCTGGGCATCCCCACTGAGGCAAGTTACTCGTGATAAATGGGAGCAGGCTCCCCCACCTCATACCACTCTTGCCCCACCAACGCACTTCATGGTGTCTGCTGGGCAGTCCCAATGATCTGCCATAAATTTGCTTCTCTGCAAATTTTGCCGCCCAATGAACAAACGAATGGCCGACCAACCACGTCGCCATCTTTCCTTTCTCCGGCCCGGCCACACAGCCTGCAAAAAAAAAACGTTGTAAGAACTGTATTGATGAGGTAACAAACCCTCCCTCCCCCATCCCCTTCCGTTTTACTCTCTTCAAGGTCTAACATACTGCTCGCAGCACCTAGACTTCCATCTCCCTATGGACTTGATCTTAGCCCAATCCCAACCTAAATGAGCTGCCTCCTTCGCTGCGCCAATTCTGAATGAGTGCGTTCCATAGTCACCTGCGCGCCGTCCTATCCTTCCGAGGGCCATTCTCATAACTTGCAACAGTTGATAACTCGTTAGCTTCTTCCCTGATGCATGGATAAAAACCCCTGACTCACCTGCCCCTGTCCACTTAGCTTTGAAAGTGACCCATTCCACTACCGGGCAAGCTACTTCTATGCCCCCTTTTTCCAACCATATCCACTTGCCTTTCCCTAGCTGATCGGTTTTTGACCGTCTCAGCCATATCCCTAACCTGTCCCTATACATGCATACCTCTTTTCTCTTTACCCCGATTTCTTTTCCCACCCCAAGTAACTCAGATACTCTAAATGCGCCAAAAAACATCCACAACATACATAAACGAAATAAACCCACCTCGTATTCATCCCTACAACAAACTGGTAACACCTGCACCATCTCTACTAACATTTCAAACGTAATGGGTTCTCTTGCTGGTTTGTCTCCGCACGCTCTAACCTTGCTCCATCCTTTTAGCATTTTGCCCAATAAATCATTATGTGCTGGGTCGTAACCAAAGAACAGTTTCCCGTAGAAGGAAACGCCAGCCAGTTTACCCCCAATTGTAGCTGGAGATAAACCTTCCCTGATCAGAAAAAGCACAAAACGTCTGGTCCGTGCCTCCAGCGTTTGCAGGCTCTGTGCCCAAAAATTGCCCCCAAACTGTTCAAAAGATTGAAACTCCAACCATGCCAGTCTGTAATTACGCCGCGTGGACACTGCTAATGACATCTCCACCAGCCCCGTGATCGTCATGCCCCCCATTCCCAGATGTCTGCCGGGACCACAGTCTTGTTCTGCTCCGCTCCAGGTGCCAATTCGCAAAAACGCCGCCACTGTGAACGAGATAGGGAGTCTGCAATCTCGTTGTGAACCCCCGGTATATGTGCAGCTTTAAATATAACATTCAAAGATAAACATAAAAGCATGAAATGCCGCAACAAACGCAAAACTCTGAGGTCCCTTGCTCTCTGTCTGTTTACCAGCTCCACCACCGCCATGTTGTCTATTTGAAAAATCACTGTCCTGCTAGCTAACTCCTGTCCCCACACTGCCAGCGCCACTAAGGGGGGAAAAAATTCCAGGAACGCGATGCTTCTCCCTTGCTGCAACCAAGATGCAGGCCATGTCTCCGCACACCACCTCCCATCCCAATATAAGCCAAATCCCGACGCTCCTGCCGCGTCTGAGAAAATTTGGACCTGCCATACTGTGTCCGACTCACCGAAAGACATCGGTACGCCATTGAAGTTTCTCAAGAAAATCTCCCATATTCTAATATCTTCTCGTAATGTCAAGGACACACGTATCCTATGGTGCGGAAGCACGGCACCTGACATAGAAAGTCCCAAGCGCCTACAAAAAGTCCGACCTCCCCTAACTACCCTGCACGCGAAGTTAAGGTAACCTAAGAGCTTTTGAGCCGTCCGCAGATCCATCTTGCGCAGGGTGCGCACCACCGCTAAGAATTCTAGTATCTCTCCCACTTTGGCCGCTGGCAATCTAGCCCTTAACTCTCCTGCATCTAGTTCAATGCCCAAAAAGGTTCAAATTGGCATGGGGCCTTCTGTTTTTTCCGGGGCCAAAGGCACCCCCGCCTGTTGCGCCAGCTTCTGAAAAGTGTCCAGAGCCCGCCCACACGCCCCAGATGCCGCTGTTCCTACGAAGAAGAAATCGTCCAAGTCACCCACCTGTGCCCGCTTGTTCTCACAAAAACCCACTGCAAAAAGGTGCTGAAAGTCTCAAACAGCGCACATGATATCGAGCAACCCATGGGCAGCACCCTGTCCACATAGATATTACCGTCTAGCTGCATGCCCAAGAGGTCAAAATCCGCTGGGTGAATGGAGAGCAGTCTGAAAGCTGATTGAATATCGCATTTTGCCATCTCCGCCATCCTACCGCACCTTAGGACTAACTTTATTGCATCATCTACTGACGCGTAAATTACTTTGGAGTCTTCTTGGGCGATAAAATCATTGACTGATGTACCCTCGGGCCAGGACAAGTGGTGAATCAACCGAAATTCTCCTTGCGCTTTTTTGGGCACCACTCCCAAAGGGGATATCATCAGGGCATCGCTTGGCCACCTGGCAAATGGGCCTGCTATTCTACCTAGGCCTACCTCCTTTGCTAGTTTGTCGTGCACTATCTGTGGATGTTCCTTGGCTGACCGCAAATTGTCAGACCATCTCCTTTGCCGAGGGCCTTGATAACCTATTCTAAAACCCTCTCTAAAGCCCCATTCCAATAAACGCGCCTTCTCTGTGTCTGGGTATATGTGTAACCATGGCAGCAGGAATTCCAGCCTAACTGGTGTAGGACCCTTTTGGCGCAGGAGCGCCATGCGCTCCTCTCCCTCTCGCAGCCCTCCACTGCTCAGCTGGGCTGGACAGGGAGAAACATTGGGTGACTGGATGACGGCCCCGCACTTGGAGCAGTCATGCTTGAATCTGCATTGTGCTCTGGAACAGAAACCCTTGTTAAAGTTCCAACAAGCCCCCGCAGTTGTCCCTGTTGTCTTTGTGGTATTGCCCGCCCCTCCATGGGCGGGGTGAGCTTGAAAGGGCTTGTAAGTCACTGGCAGGCCACTCGCAGTGTGAGTGGACGCCGCTGTCAGCGCCAATGCCATCCATATCATCCACAGTTCGGGGTCTACGTCACCCCACGGTTTCTCCGGGTAAACACTCACCCGGGCCCTGAATTCTTCATCATAACTGAGCCACGCGAAACCCCCAAAATGCATTTGTGCCTTTCTAATTATATCCATGTACTTAAAGAGTGCAATGGCCCTGTCCGGGTATTTCTCGCAGTATATACTGGCGAATATCAAGAAGGCCGATGTCCAGTTATCCATTGTAATAGGTACCCGGGGCCTACGCGCTAGTTCCCACTCCTCCTCCTTGGAACCTTCCTTAGCCTGTATGTCCCTATGCAAGAGTTTGAAAACATCTACATGTTCGTGTTTCCATATTCTGTTTTTTGTTTTCTCTGCTACGTGTGAACCTAGTGGCATAGCTAAGCCCATATACGGTAGCCTCTTCTTGTGACCTCCCCCCTCCTTATCCTCTACTGTCTTTTCCCCCGCATCCGCCTTCCCCGTCGCGGCTGTGTCTAGTGTGGCGGTGCCCTCCTTGTCCTTATTCTCTGCCGTCTTTTGTATGGCGTTATCGCCCGCTATATCTAAAACTGACCCGTCTCCAACCCCAATGGACCTACTTGTGTTAGCCTCCTTTATTGTCTCACCCCCTTCGCCCCACACTGACCACCATTTCTTACCTCCGGTGCTGTCTCCCAAACTCCTTGGCACTCTCCTCAGGCTTCTGCCACTCGGCATGACTTGCCGACCACCTGTAGTCCCTTCCATTGGAGCTGCCACCTGTAACACAGAGAGCGAAGAAGAGGTTGCGCCGCTCTTGCGCCCTCGCCCACCACCTTTTTTCATGGCGCTCACCTCCCAATCTCGTATTTCACCATCTTCCCATTCCTCCTCTTCCTCCTCGCAGTCCAGCTCCAATTCATCCCCACCTTCCCACTGGCCCTTGTGTTGGCCGAAATCTCCTACATTGGTTGATGTGTTCTCGCTCGCTTCCGCACCCGCATGACGCGTGTCATGAAAACGGTGTCCATGGTCCCCCGGTGTGGAGAAGGGCCACCGCAGACCCCTCCAGCGCTTCGTACCAATGTGTTTGAGCCGTATTGTGCCCAGTCGGCGTAGTCCGTCTCCTGCCAACCTCTGCCGTTGGCATTGCTGTCTTTTTGCCCCCGTGACCGTCTGCGTCACCGGGCATCCCCGCGCCTACTAGCCCTTCGGCCGTACCAGCCTCTTGTCTCTGTTCTCCCCTTGCCTGTGGGACCCATATCCAAGATCCGCTACCTGGCCCTGCCTGCTGCGTCCCTACGTGCCCTCTGGCCTCTCTGATTCTCTGGGTTGGTTCGCTGCGGGCGCTCGCCTCCTCCTTGTCTTTACACATCTGTGCCCACCTAGCCTCCGTCTCTAGGACAACCCTGCGTTGTTCCCGGATCCTGGCCTCCAAGTCCCAGGCCTCTGCCTGGTCCCAATTCCCTTGTGTGCGTGGGGTCTGCCCCTTTGCCGGCCCTGGTTCCTGAGCGGTCCTAACTCCCCCCCCCCCCCCCCCCCAGCTTGGTGGGGCGATGTCTTTGCCCTCCCCGCCCCCCCCCCCCCCGGTTTTTCCCGCGAACTTGCCTCTTTTCTTTGCCGGCGCCCCAAAAAACCTTGGACTGGGGGCCTCCCACTTGTGGTATGACAAATCTAGCGGAGCAAAGTCCCCGCTGGGCCCCGGTAGGGGCTGCTCTGCCTCTCCGCCTTGCCCCGTGGGCCCCCCACTCCCCGTCACCTGGCCCCCTGCGCCTGCGGGGTCCCCCCCCGCCTCCACACGGTCTGCTCCCGTGCCCTGGGTGCCTTGTGTCTCTCCATCGAACATCAGCGGGCTCTGTGCCCCGTGCCCGCCCTGCTGCTCCATTGCGCCTTGCCCCGGGGCCACGGGTCCCCCTCCCCGTCGGAGTCCTGCGACTCGCATGCCGCTATTTCCGCCGTGACACGCCCCGAGGCCGCCCTAGTGGGGCGCGCCATGCCCACCCAGGCCTGATCTAGTACTCCTGGTCTTAATAAATCCGCCCTGTCTGCTTCTCCCAGCACGCGGAGAGCGGCCCACACTGCTTCTGCGTCATGGCTTATTGCCATGTTGCGGGCCTGATGGCTATCGGGCGCTGTTCTTATATAGTCTTATTTTGCTTGCCTGTATCTATATATGTGTATAGCCCTTTTTTTTTTTTTGGGGGGGGGGGGGGGGGAGCTCAAAACCTGACCTCAGTGCTAACTGAGGCTGCTATCTATCTTTGCCTCTTTTCTCCCCCTTTTTTTTTATTTTTTATATATACCCCTATTTGGGGTGCCCAAGGGGCCTTCCCGGCCTTTTTCGCGTTACCGCAGTGTTTTGGGGGCCCCCCGCGGAGGTGTGGTGCCCGCCTATGCCGCACTTGGGCCTGGCTGTGCTGGTATTTGTAACGCGCGGTCTCCGCGCTTTGATTTATACCCACGCGGCCTTCCCGCGTTAGTGCGCGTTTTGTGGCCCACCGCGTGTTGCCTGGCCGCACTTGGCCTGGCCGCGCCGTTACCTCTGTAACACGCGGTCTCCGCGCGTTAAATTTGTGCCCGGCGCCGACTCGGCCAGGCGCGCAAAGAAAATTGCCCAAGAGGCCGGCCTCCCCTTCTGTTCGTGCACCGTGTTCCCCGGTGGCTCTATAAGCCGGGGACCTCCTCCAAATGTCCTCTTTCCCTCCTTGCCCTACCCTGTGGATCCCTAACTCCTTACCTCCTGACCCTCGCTAAAACTGTCACAGCTACCAAAAAACCTCCCTCTCTGACTGTCGGCGCGGAGAAAGAGGCCGACCCCACCCTCCACCCCCCTTATAAACCCTTACCTAAAACCCCACCCCTACTTACCTTCCACCAATGAGGCGCCTTCCGCGCCACTTCCCCTGTCCCGAATACACCCGCGGAGAGACTAGACTGCGTCTCCCTCTCCGCGGGCCCCTTCATATTTAGATTCATTTATTAGATTTTGTGTTGGGTAATTCTCTACTTCTACATTGTTTGTGACAGTTAGACTCCTTTGTCTTTTCTTTTAACAATTTGGCACATGGGTCTGCCAGTGCCAACAACCGTTTTGTAATGCTTATGTTGCGTTTTGGCTTTTTTTTATCGAAATAGGATAGCGATTCTCTACTTTTCAATTAACGGTCACTCAGATTTTGATTTAAATAAAACTTGTCCATTTCCCATTTTTGTATCATGAAGTGTCCTCAGGGGAGTAAGGTTGTGCCTATGCTTTTCAGTTCGCACAGACAAAAAATAAGGTATTTTTGATTGTGCCGGCTACTGGTTACTATGCCCTCAATTTAAAATTGAAAAGTAATAATATATCTCAACTAACGAAAAAAATCTGAAAGTATAGTAGCAATCCTATTCCTTTATGTACGTTTGAAAAGCTCTGATCGCTAACAGAAGAATGTTTCATCTTCCCTGACTTGTTGTAAACACCTGGGTGTAACGTAATCTGGTCCTGCTCACTGTTACTGTGGGTCAGAAGACTTTAAAAAACATATATCATTGAATTTTTTATAGCTTACAATGCACGCAACTTCTTCTAAGATTCCAGTTACAGTAAACTCTTGCATTTGCGAGTATGTCGCATTGGTTCACACGTTTCCAACATCCTCTCTGCTGTGATATGAATGGTGTAAACATAAATCTATACTCAGTTGCAAACCAACTTCTGTATATCTCTTCCTTCTTCTCTCTCCCCGCCCTGCTTCTTCTGCTGTCGATAACCCCCATCCCCACGCTCCCCAAGGGGGCCGTGCTCCTCCCCCAACCCCATCTTTTCTTCCACTTGTTTTTCCAGAATATTTTTGAAGGGATGGGGGTTTCACTCATGGGGGTCTTAAACCAGATTATTTTTAGTGAATGCCCTAGGGTTGCCCCACCCCTAGTCCCCCTGCACCCAGTCTATAGAGTGCTTGGCCATCCTTGTAGCTATGGTGTGATTCATTTCTATTTACCTCATTACCCACCAGTCTACATCAGACACCCACAGTGTAGTCAAGTAGGCCCGAGATGATTTAGAGGTCTTAGACTAGGACTAGTGCTAGATCTGTTAAATCTATTTTATACCTATCCCCCCCATTTTTGGGACCACTGACAATAAACATATTTCAGGTGATACCGTGACTAGGATATCTGGAGCTTCATTTTTGTGTGTGTTAGGATTGGATCAGTTAGTATTTATGAAAGGACAATCCCATAGCATGTGGTAGTGGTCCACTTTAACGTGACTCATTGTGTGACCTCCCTTTTGTACCAGCACATCTTATGCTCATACATTTTAATGAACTTGCACGTTAAACGTGTTGGTTGCCACTACACACTGGACATGATCATGCTTGCACAAGCTATTTGAACTGTCTACGCTTGCACTTCCGTTCCATATTGTTTATGAACCCCAGTCCCACATTTGTGTGATTCTGCACTGTAAATAGCTAGCTTCAGTGTCAGCTCTATATTTCTGTTCTTCTTGCTATCAGGTGTTCACCAGCATGGATCGAATCATTCGCCATCAGGGAGAAGAAAGAGATGAAGGTGGAGACAAGGAAAAGAACATCACTCTGCAGCCAGTGGAGGCCCTAAGCTGGAGTTCGGAGTACTCTGAAATGTAAGGAAAAACAATTCGTTGTGGAAACACTAACTTCACTTTCAATATATTAGTCTGGTGCAAAGTTTCCGGATCACTATTTTGGATTGCTTCACATTTTTCATGCTATGTCGTCAAGTCAATCTTTTGTAAAATGAGTGTGTATGTTTTGTGTGCAGGCAGCAGCTTTCTCTTTCAACTCCCTCCGATAAGGAGAGCATGAAGCAGCAGCACAGTTCAGGGGTGCTTCCAAAATTTGCAATATCAGCTGAAGTGGAACAGGAAAAGGCAGTAGCTGCCAAAGAGCCCCCAGAGCAAGGAGTGCTTGCATTTGCATCTGAAGAATCAACACAAGAGGAAGCTGACCCCACCACTCCAGGAAGCATTAGCAGCTCCACGTTATCCGGTAAGTACTGAGGTTGAAATGTTTTAGCGGTATTAGTTCAGGGAACTTCTCTGGATCATGGTGGATTGTTGTTGTGGGGTGCATTAGGGGACGGGGCTAGAACACCAGAAACAGCTGCGTTAGCAGTACAAACAGCTATCTACATCCACTTCATATCATCCATGTGAGAACATCACCCGTCAGCAATGAACCGCAGTCCAGTTAAGTCAGTTTTAAGGTTGTGGTAACCTTTGCTCACATTTGGTAACTACAGTGCTGAATTTGAGCTGATGATTGTAGCTGGGGACTAACTGCACTCATTTGTGGGTATCAGCTCTTTTTTCCCTATCACACTTTTTCTAGAGCAAGACAGAGAAAAATACAAAAGGGTGAAAGAAAGAGGAAGACAAACATGGAGAAACAGCAACAAAGGAAGAACACAGAAATGAAAAAGAACCTGCAAGAGAAAGATATAGGAACAGGGATTGTCTGGTGCCCGATGAAAAGCCATGAGGCAGAATCCGGACTACGAGGGCTTGGCATTCACCATCCCGCCATCTCCCGATACTTGGAGCTCTGCCTGTGAGCTTCTGAGCAACAGTTTGAACAAAATAAGGGCTAGTTTGCTCAGTGTTAAGGCAATGCAAAACAAGCCAACCTTTACAGCATGTATGGTGAGGAAAAAAAGAACTTCAGTTTCCACTACCAATGTAAGGTACACGTTTAATAAGAAAAATGAACAATCAACAAGGGGTTTAAGGGTTACAGGCAAAAAATTATTCAGCTGAATACTCACTAGAAATGATTGCCTTAATAATTAGTGAAAAATAGAGAATGACAAACACCACAATAAAACATAAATGTGTGGTGTTTGATTAAACTCTAACAGAAAAAAAACAATTAAATATGTCACCAATATAAATGAGTGGAAAACATTTAACATTAAATCAAAATTATCTCCATAGAAAAATAATAGCACAAAACGTTACTTCCAAATCTATGGAAATTTAAGTTTATAGAAAAATGGTGGACCGACGCACACCTGTAGTTGACTTTCAAGTAATTGCCATTGGAGAAAGTGAAGAATAATGCTGCTACTAATATGAGGTCTGATACAACTGCCATGAGTCCAAAGTGAACCACTCTAAGTTGTTATCTCTGCGCTAGACAAATTCCCTTCCTGTAGATGCTATTCAGGTTTGGTTTGCTGGCTTGGATATTGAACCATGGTCAGTTTCAAAGTATGGTTCACTGGTTTGAGTAGGAAAAATGGTCTGCTGCCACTTTTCCCTTTGCCATTTTTATAATCTCTATGGGTTAGGTCTACAGTGACCATCTCAGTTCTGAGGTGTGGTTAAATATAGCAGTTTCGCTCCAACGTCAGATCACATTATATTCCTTACAGGTCGTTCTAGCTTATTCAGAATTTCAAAACCCAAGTCGATTCGAAATCTTATGTAAGCCAGCTTTGAGGAGCAAACTCCTCAACATATAAAGTACTTTCTCACAGTGAGTGTAGGACATAAGATGAGTGGAGGTTAATTTTCAGGAGGTTGATTCGTTACAGATGTCATCCAATTATTTTCCAGTTATAGAATTCAGATGGGCAGGTCTGGGCATTCGCCGCATAATCCCTCCAGAGGTATGTAGGTTTCTTACTCCTTTTAATTCCACTCTTGAAAATTAGAAAAGTGGTTATGCAGAACCCTAGGGAAAATCCAGACATCCCTAAGGCTGCACACTCATTTAAGTAAAGTCCGTTGTAATTTATTTTGCAGATATTCAATTTCAACCTAGACATCTTTGTAAAATTGCATATGATGAGAGACTTACTTGGTGCAGGAGGCATCTAGTAAATGTAAAAAACGAACCTTCGCAGAAACCAAATGCTTGCCTCACAAAGGTAAAGACATTCCTCATGGTGTGACTGAAAATGTACCTTACTTCATATACTTCTTCAGAGACAAGTAATCTACAGCGTCTTCTATGGTAAATTCTCCTGTCACCACTGGGGCAATTTCCATATTTGCAGTCAAAGGGACTAGGCCCCTTCTTTGTCTGGTACAGCCTCTACCCTGCCAGGAGCGTCAATGTGTCATCACAATTCATTAGCATAAGCTAATCAGATGTGTCCCCGTTCATGAGATTTAATTAGCAATTTCATTGTGACTGAAAATGATGTGAAATATTTAATCTGTCACATCTCGAAAGCTGAACAAAATATTTAAATAAGTTTGTAGAATTGTGTTTTTTCAGACACAACTTCACTTGGACTGTAACGCTCAAATCAGTACCTATCACAATTTAATGGTATCCATAGTGTGTGATACACAAATTACAAAGACATAATTTTGGGCGATGGCAATAAACTCAGTGTTCTAGATCCTTAAATAACCATATTTGTATTTGCAGCTGTATGCCCTTCTGACAGTTACCTCATGGTAATTGTTCGTTTTATGCAGCGTTAGTGCCTCCTTCAAGCTGTGGCTTGCCAGCATTGATAGTGCGGGGCATATATTTTTTTATAAGTAGCATATCGTGGCTTTGGCCTGCTTATTATGCCACCTACTAAGTGGAGGTCAAAAACTACATTTTTTTAACCAGGGTCGATGGCATTAGCCTACATATATTATCCAGTCTGAGACACAGTGGTAGCCTTTTCATCGGAAATATTGTCTCTCTTGGAGGTGGACGATAAATATGTCTCTTAATTACCACGTGATGGTTGCTTTTTGTGTTTGTGGTGTGCCTCTAAGAGGGCGTTATTAATTGGTTAAATGTTTAGTAATTGACTGGCTGTGTGTTTCACCCTCGTCTGAGAATTTGAACAACCCTCACTGAAAAATCCATGAAAGATCAATAGCAGCAAAATGCAGATGCTAATTCTGCCCACGTAAATTTAGTAGCTACGTAACATAATTGCCAGTATTTAATAGCCATGTGTGTATAAAAAGCCTTAAATACAGGGATAATACCGTCTCTCACAAGCGGAGGCCTTGCCCTGCTTCACTGTGGTATTACCTCTAGATTTAGGCTGCCTTCTAGGTAAGGGCATATGCTTAGGTGTGATAACGGCGCCCCGTGGAATGCCTTTTGTTTACTAACAGTGATTGGAAAATGCCTGCACGCGAATGCTTGAACTTTAAGCTCGACGAGTTGCTCGTTTTGAAAGAAGCATTTGCATTCGCTCTTGAGTATTCTGAAAGGCTCGCGCTGCTCATCAGGCGCGTGGCCGTCGACGGGCATGATTGTCTCCTGCTTTCAGCGCGCACCATGTGCAGCGACTGCCACGTTCACTCTCTCCTTTCCAGCCCCTTGAAGAAAGCAGGCACTCTGAGGAATAAGTTGGCCTCCATTGTCCTTTTGTCAGCACGAGCCAATTAAATTGTGGTCCTGCCAACAGACAGTCCAAATGCCATGTGTTTACAATAAATGTTTAAATGAGCTAGACAGTTTAAATGGTGTGTGTGCTGCTCATTTCACTGCAATCTCAGCCTGGCTTTGGCAGGGGGCCCCGCTTACAGAAATATCGTTCTTTATGAGGCTTATTGTTCGAGACATTTAAGTCGGAGATGCGCTGCATTTTGTAGCTTTTGTGTAGGCGCTTTTGGCCTGTTGTTGGACCAGTAACGCATCTGCAAATGAAACCAAAACGCCATTAATGTTTTGTTAAATAATCCTGTACACCTATCACTCAATTTTTGGACTGAGGTGTAATTGTAAAAATATAACTGTGAAAGGGCTTTTATCAGCATGAATCTTACTTTACTTGATACATGCTTTTTGATCTGTCACTTTCGGTGCGAATTTGTCTCTTTCAAATTGTAAAAAGTACTCTATAAATCTGTGAAAAGCAGCACTTTCTCAAGCAATGCCCCTTCAAACTCCTCGTTTCAAGTGCTCTGTCCACGGGCCTCCGTTTTTCAAATAACTCGGTCAAGGTACACCAAGCCTTGTTTGCCTGTAAACTAGCGTTTAGGGAGTGAGATGACAACCATCCAGAAAAGAAAGCCAATCAGGTGTAACTAGTTTTACTGCTGTATAATTGTACATTACCTCCTCATTTTCCCTTCCTCGTCCCATTCCGAACTATGTGGAGTTGTTGAGTGAGTGTGCCCATTCAGCCCCTGTCAAACACTGTAAAAGCTGTTCCTTCCCTTTCCATGAAAGTTCAAGGTCAACGCTGACAACATGACCGCCCTCAAGAACGCTACACGCGAACACCACCACCTGATCCGCACTGCCAAAAGGAACTTTTTCACCGACAGACTAGACAAAAACAGCCACAACAGCAGAGAACTCTTCAGCATCGTCAAAGAGTTCTCCAACCCCAGCGCCAGCGCCAACGCCGTCACGCCCTCACAGGATTTGTGCGAATCCCTCGCCACTTTCTTCCATCGCAAGATCAGCGACCTCCACGACAGCTTCGGACACCAGACCCAACCATACACCACTGAACCCGCTTCCCCGGACATCACCCTCAACAACTGGACCCACATCAACACGGAAGAAACCAAATCCATCATGAACTCTATCCACTCCGGCGCCCCTTCGGACCCCTGCCCGCACTTCATCTTTAACAAAGCCGACGACATCATCGCCCCGCACCTCCAGACCGTCATCAACTCTTCTTTTTCTTCTGCTACCTTCCCCGAATGCTGGAAGCACGCTGAAGTCAACGCCCTACTAAAGAAACCTACGGCTGACCCAAGCGACCTGAAAAACTTCCGCCCCATCTCTCTTCTACCTTTCCCAGCCAAGGTAATAGAAAAGACCGTCAACAAACAGCTGACCACCTTCCTGGAAGACAACAACCTGCTCGACCCTTCACAAACCGGATTCCGAACCAACCACAGCACGGAAACCGCCCTCATCTCAGTCACAGACGACATCAGAACCCTGATGGACAACGGTGAAACAGTCGCCCTCATTCTCCTCGACCTCTCGGCTGCCTTTGACACCGTCTGTCACCGCACCCTAATCACCCGCCTAAGCTCCACCGGGATCCAAGGCCAGGCCCTGGACTGGATCGCCTCCTTCCTCGCTAACCGCTCCCAAAGAGTTTACCTCCCTCCGTTTCGCTCAGAACCCACCAAGATCATCTGCGGCGTACCTCAAGGCTCATCGCTCAGCCCGACACTCTTCAATGTCTACATGAGCCCCCTCGCCGACATCGTACGCAAGCACGACATCATCATCATCACCTCCTACGCCGACGACACCCAACTTGTACTCTCCCTCACCAAGGACCCCGCCAGCGCCAAGACCAACCTACAAGAGGGTATGAAGGACGTCGCAGATTGGATGAGGCTCAGCCGCCTAAAGCTGAACTCTGAAAAAACGGAAGTCCTCATCCTCGGCAACACCCCGTCCGCCTGGGACGACTCCTGGTGGCCCACGGCCCTCGGCACCGCACCGACCCCCGCAGACCACGCCCGCAACCTCGGCTTCATCTTGGACCCTCTTCTCACCATGACCAAGCAAGTCAACGCCTGCTTCCTCACTCTCCGCATGCTCCGCAAGATCTTCCGCTGGATCCCCGCCGACACCAGAAAAACCGTGACCCACGCCCTTGTCACGAGTCGCCTGGACTACGGCAACACCCTCTACGCCGGGACCACCGCCAAACTCCAAAACCGCCTGCAACGCATCCAAAACGCCTCGGCCCGCCTCATCCTCGACGTACCCCGCAACAGCCACATCTCCGCACACCTGAGACACCTGCATTGGCTCCCAGTCAGCAAAAGGATCACCTTCCGTCTTCTCACCCACGCACACAAAGCCCTCCACAACAAGGGACCGGAATACCTCAACAGACGCCTCAGCTTCTACGTCCCCACCCGCCCCCTCCGCTCCGCTGGCCTCGCACTTGCTGCCGTCCCTCGCACCCGCCGCTCCACGGCGGGTGGGAGATCTTTCTCCTTCCTGGCGGCCAAGACCTGGAACTCCCTCCCCACCAGCCTCAGGACCACCCAGGACCACTCCGCTTTCCGGATACTCCTAAAGACTTGGCTGTTCGAGCAGCGATAACCCCCCCTTTCCCCCCTAGCGCCTTGAGACCCGCACGGGTGAGTAGCGCGCTTTATAAATGTTAATGATTTGATTTGATTTGAGTATGTCGCTCCCCCTACCCCCTATCCCTGCTGAACATCCTTTTTTAGGGTCGAGTGCACAAGCGCTCTATTGTGCTGCAATCTCTCTGTGGGCTTTTAACCATGCCCACTGCATGCCCATGAGTTTCGTTGGTTCGTGGCCTGCCTTTTAAAAATCGCTTGATTTTATTTGTGAAGGGCATGCAAATATCATGCCTTTTTCGTTTTTTTGTTCTCCTCGGGCGCACCGGCCAACTACTGAAAACATACGAGGCTCCATGTTTTCACCATGGTTTCTGGACTACTTTTTCTTTTTATTTCCTTCGCAGCACGATCTCGCTGCACATTTGCCAATACGTTTGACTGCGAGCAAACTTCTGTTTCATTTTGTGTGCTCCTTCATGCTCATGGCATGGCACTTTATATCGGGTTGCTTATGTGAAACTGTATTACTTTTCATTTTCATTTTATGTGGCAATAAAAGTCCAGTTAGGACTTTACAACGCTAATAGTTGTAAGTCGAGCAAATGCAAGACCCAGTGCATTGCAAATGATTGTCTTTTTTGTGCCCACCCCTTACTGTAGGGCTGTGAAGGGCTGCTGGGGCATCCTTGGAATTTATTAGGTTTGTTTTTTTATTTTATTTCCTTTTATACTGGCAGGTTTTTGCGAGGCTGCACTAGCGCCCCATGGTCTTACATGGCGGCTGCGAGCACAAAGTGATTTGATGCTGGCTGTGGGGGCGCTGCATATTTTATTGGGGTTGGAGGGTGCCACGATATTTAACATTTGATGGGCCATGTGCCTTTTCTACAGCTGCTGGGCACCTCGTGTTTCATTGCGACTGTGGGGACGCCGCATTCTGCCTCAATTGCCATGTTCTTCTGGCTGAAGTGCTGTTTCACAAATGAATGATTTATCGCCCTGGAGGGCGCCACATTGATCTGGACCACAAAGTGTTCAGGGTTGGCTGCAGGGGCGCTGCTATGGTGTGTCCATGTGGAGCGTATCTGGAGAGCCATGGGCTCAATCCTGCTCCATTCAGATGGCATGCGGAAGCATCACCATTTTTTTTTTTTGATAGACACCCTGGAGCGTGGGGTGAAATTCTGGGAACTTTTCTTTCTTCAGTAACTGCCTTCTTCAGGGGTACTGCCTCTCTTTTTAAACTTAATCATGGTGGCTAGATGCTGCCCGAGTGTCCTTTGCCTCCTTTCACAGCCATTAGGGTGGTTGTTCCTTGGATCCTTTTTACTTTATATGCTCTCTTTCTCTTTTGTAGCATATTCTCTGCCTGTTTAGCTTTGGAATGTATACCCAGGAGGTTTGTGACAGTGGTATTAGACATAATTTCCCTCTTGTTTCTGGGGCACAATTCCATGATAAGGTTTGGAAGCTGTTTGAGGCTTATAATAAGCATTCAGGAAAGACGTTGCCATGGTCTTCTTCCTTTTCCTCAGGTTCTGCTTGGTTTCTTCTCCTTCTTCAGTTTCCTCCTGGCCCTTTCCGGATTATGATGAAGAGGATTCATGGTTTCCCGCTGGTGCTTCTTCTTGAGGAAATATATTCTAAAAAGGGACCTGATTGAGTTTCAGCGCATCTTTTCATGGGGCAGCTCTATCCTTTATCTCAAGGAGAGACTGAAGTTTCTCAGGTCCTCACTGTGGAACTTTTGATCGCCAATCTCACTGGGAAACCTTCTTTGTTATCCGAGGATGTGACCTTGAGTGACCCAGTGGATAAGAAGGTGGTGGCTGCTTTGAATAGGTCTCACACTGGCCTCAGTCTTTCCTTGCGGTCTGAGATTTTTGGGGTTTATGCGTCTGTCCTTAATCAGGTATTTACAATCTCATTCTGCCGCTACGCAGGAGGGAGAGGATTTTTCTGACTTTTTGTGACTTAAGGAAGTACAGGCTGTTTTTTAAATTTTTTATGGCATAGCCTTTGATTCTCTTCGTGCTTCTGCTATTGCTACAGACAGTTTGGTTGTTACAAGGCGTCATCTTCATTTAAGAGGTTGTAAGTGAACTATATGTCCTTTGAGGGAAGTAAACATTTTGGTGATGAATTGGAAGATGTCCTCAGGAAGTCTTTAAAAATTCAGAAGCATGCCCAGCCTTTCCGTAACAAACAGAATTCCTGGGACGACAGTAAGAGTCATCCTGATCAGTTCAGGAGACTAAGGACTGATTTTCAGCACAATCGCTCCAGGTTGCAATAGAAGGGTTCACAGCCCTAAAGAGCCTTCTGTCTAGTCTGACCCCACTTTCTGTCCGGTAGGGGGTTACCTGGGCCAGTTCATTGGAGTTTAGAAGGCTTGGGTTACTAACAGTTGGGTTCTTCAGATTGTACCTCAAGATGCCTGTCTGGAATTTTCTCTGGAGTTCCCGGAACCTCACTTCTTTCTGACCATCAGGCCTCGGGATCCTTAAAAAAAAGAAATTGGCTTTGGCACAAAGTATTGCCTTTCTTGTACTGAAGCAGGCCATCATCAAAGTTCCATCTCAGGAGAGAGGTTCCAGTTGTTAGTCCCATCTTTTCTTGGTTAAGAGGGTCACAGGGATTATCAAATTATCATAGACCTGCATTTCCTGAACAGCTATCTTCTGTCACCACACTTCAATCTCTGGGAGATTACCTGTCCAAGATCGATCTTCAGGATGCATATTTCCATGTTCCAGTGGCTCCTGCCTCTCAGCAGTTTCTGATGTTTTCCGGCACTGGCAATTCAGGGTGCTCCCATTAAGACTGAAGTCCTCCCCCTGGATTTTCATCAAAGTCTTGGTCCCAGTGATGAGCCTTCTTCTATCTCTAGGTACAAATGTCGATCCGTATCTTGACAATCTTCTTATTTAGGCCCCCTCTCTGCCGAAAGCACTGGCAGACACTGCCAGCCCTGACTCCACATTGAAGGAATTTGGTTTCCAGATCACCCCTCAAAATCTCACATGGTCCCTTCACAGAGGCTAGAGTATATTGTTTTTTTTTCCCAAAAGGACCAAGGGGGCAGTGATCATTCCTGAATCCAGGTGTCAGACTGAGACAATCCATTCAGAGCCTTTTGAGTCTGGAGGGCCTCCGTGAGCATTTGGTTGCAACTTCAGGGACAGATGGCGAGCAGAGATTTTTCTGAAGTTGATCCTTCCTTGCCTACACACTTTTTGCCTCTGTGGTTGTTTCTGTTACTATTTCTTGTCTCTCATTTTGTCTTTTTAAGCTGCAATGTTGGAGGTCATGCCCTGGGCCAGTCTTCAACTGTGTCCAGTTGTGCATCTTATTCTGCTCCAGTGGACCACAGCTGGGGAAGACTATAGTGGTTAGATACTCCATCCTGGAGGGAGGCTGCCCACTTTGCTATCTGGAACCTGTGATTCTGACTACCAATGTCAGTAGCTTGGGTTGGGAGCTCTGCTGGGGGATCTTACAGCTCAGGGCCTTTTGACCTTGGCAGAGAGTGCAAGGTCATCCAACTGGAAAGAACTGAGGGTGGTTTGGAATGCCCTGCTGTTCTTCTCGGACACACTGTGAGGTCATTTAGAGATAGTCCATGTAGACAACCGGGTGGCCATGTCTTACCTCAATTGCTAGTTTGGCACTGGGTCCTCTTCCCTCAATGTCCTTGCTCACCCCGTTGTTGTCCTGGGCAGAGGTCAGCCTTCTCGGATTGAAGGTAATCCACATTCAAGGGCTTTTGAATTGTCAGGCGGATCAGTTGAGTCAGGAACTCCCGTCCTCCCAAAAGTTTGGTCTGGCCCCTCAGGTGTTCAAACAGATTTGAGGTTGTTGGGGAGTTTGGTGGTGGATCTTTCTGCTACTTCTCTGAGCACCAAGCTTTTCTCTCTTTTTCACCAGGTTTCTCTCTCAGGGTGCCTTGGGGATTGATGCCCTGACTAGTCCTTGGCCTTTGGATCTTCTTTACACTTTCATGTTGATTTCCCTGATTCAGCATTTTCTGAGTCAGGGAATAGGTAGAGTTGGTGGTAGTCCTTCCTTTGTTTTTTAGGAGGTCTTGGTTCCCTCTTCTCAGGCTTCTGGCCCTGGAGCCAGAGCGGCTCCTTTCTCTGGAGATTGAGAGGGAGGATCTCATGAATAATGGTCTTTCTCTACAGGTGTCCCATTCTCTTCAGTCTTGTAGGCGAACTGGGCATATGCACATCATTGGGTCCCTTTGATAGGTGGTGCAAGGAAAGGTCCTTGTCTCCTGTGCCTGCACCCACCCCAGAAATCTTTCAATTTCTTCAGGAGGGATTTGATAAGGGTCTCTCACTTGCTACCATTAAACTTCAGTGGTACTCCATTAAACTTTTCTTGCCCCCTGAGATAATCTGTCTTCTGTTGAATACATGGCCTCTAGGCTGTTCCAGGGTTTTTAGCTTCTGAGCCCTAAGCTCCACAATCCTTTTCCTCCTTGGGATCTCCCTCTGGTCCTTTCTCTTTTGAAGTGCTCTATTTCTGAGGCTTTGGAATCAGTGTCCCTTAAGTTGCTTACCTTGAAATCTTTTATTTTCTTTTTTTTGGTGGCTATTACTACGGCCAGGCGTTCGTGGGAACTAAATCACCTAGTTTTTTCGCCACCCTTACCTGTTTATCTTTGATAACAGGTTCATTCTTTCTCTTGATCCTAAGTTCCTGCCAAAGGTAAATTCCTCTCTTCACTGTGAACAGGAGATTGTTATCCCTGCTGCAGGATGCTTTGGACCCTGATCCTTCTTTATCTCTGTTGGATGTGGTGTGTGCTCTGAATATTTATCTTGCAAGTTCTTCAGAGTTTTGTCACTCTTTTTTCAATTTTGGCCCTGTCAAGAAGGGCGACAAAGCTTCCTCTACTTTGTCTTGTTGGGTGAAGATGATTATTTTTTTCTGCTTATCAGGCTCTTGGCAGAGAGGTCTCAGGTGGGATTAAGGCCCATTCTCCTAAGGGTATGGCTGTGTCTTGGGTGGACTGGTCTGGTGACCCCCCCTCCCCCCCCACAGTCAACTGCTGGGCTGCCACTTGGTCCTGTCCATCCACTTTCGTTTCCCATTATAGACTGCATATGGTGCAGGGTTCGGAGTAGTCTCTTAGTTCTGGAATCTTGATGGCCGCTAGCTCTTCTTCTTAGGTGGTGTTGTGTTCTTGCCCCTTTGTTCCCTTGAATCTACCTGCTCTGTCCTGGGGGCTTTTTCTGGATGGGTAGGAGGGTTATGTTTTTGTGTATTTCTATGCTGAATTAAGATTGTATTGTACAGTTCTTTGCAGTGTTCTTTGTAGATGCTTGGGGGAAGTGGTGAGGCTGCTGAAATAGGTCCTTGCTTTGGCATTCCTCCACATAGTTCACAGTGGGAAGAGGAAGGGAAGATGAGGAAGTAATGCTTCGATTACTTACCAGTAATCTCCATTACTCCAATTGTCCCATTCCATACATCCCTCCCTGTTCTTTCATAATCCTGTGGTTCGGTGCTTGGTGGTAGACAGGATGTTCATAAGGGTGAGGAGGGGCTATATACTCTCTGACCTTTCCCTTTAATAAAAAGGGAAGAAACAGCTTTTACAATGTGTGACAGGGGAGTGAATGGGCACACTCACTCCACACACAGTTCAGAATGGGATTGGTAGGAAGAATCGGAGTAATGATGGTTACCAGTGCTGCAGCACGTCAAGCCTTTTATTTTTCACCCAGCCAATTTAAAAAGGAGACGCGCTGATGGGGTCGATGGACCTCTTGATCGCGTTAAAATGATCACGCCCTAAGTATATATATTACATTAACCTCATAAAACAACAATGGAAATTCATTAGTCAGTAAAATTCACACACCATGACCCATTTGGTCACGAATAACCACACCTTTAGTTTCAATTAAAAGTTTTATTTCCCTAGATTAACAATGCTAATATCACATAATTTAGTCTCAAAACCACATGATAAATGTGTAAGAAAAATACTGGTTGACCGAATAGTCTAAAGAATCTCAATTTAATTAGTGCATTGATAACTAAGCTTTCTATAGCCAAAGTACAAACCAATAGCAAGAGTCATTGCGCAATGGAAATAACATACATTTGAATTCAACAATTGAATGACATCAGATTGTTAAGCAGGGGAGTAGAGGAAAACCTCACTAACTCCAGATTAGCATCAGCATGTTGGGCGCAAAATTAAGCACCAGCATTGTGCATGGAGCATAAGAAAAGTAAACCATGAATGCAAAATACCAGAATGTTAAAGACTGGCTGGCGATTGTCAAAGGAATATATAAAGACAGCAAATGACTATCTCAGTTGGCTACAGTTTTCAATTAAGTGTGCTGAGGATTCAGTCCCCAACGTATTGGACCAAAATTTACATCTATTGATTCCATACGTCTTTCTGGAAAATGGGACTAAATTGTTGAACGTGAGGATGATTGGCCTCAATTTCCTGACTAATCAAGCCGATGATCCATTTTATGATCTATTAGATCATGATCTACAACATTTGGACTGAAATCTACAAATTAGTGGTTGGAAACATTGCTTTTAGGAACTAGTTTTTTTTGTATATATGATGGTGGTAATGCCAAGTGTGGAGAGTTACAAATATTGCAAATTAAATTGGTAAATTTTCTAAAACGGAATCAGCTAATCAGATGTTTGTGATTGTTTTTGATTGTTGTAAGTTCCTCAAATAATCTTTAATGGATGGCTGGATATATTCATAAATGGACTGAATTGGGCTTATAGCTATTTACATATGTGTGCCTCACTGCTTTTTCTTCCTGATTGTCAAAGGAATGACTGCCTGGTGTCAGAATGACCCAGAACTCTGAAAGCAGTGCAGATAAGTTAAAGTTGTCCCACGTTGTCATTAGGCAAGAGAATAGTGCGATAGCCATTAGTCCAAGAAAAATTATTTTCCAAATCTAAGATATACAGTTTTTCACAGGTTGATGATTGGTTCTTCTTCTTTTATGCGCATGTTCGATACATTAAGGATTATTTTTATATCCTTCAGTCAGTGCATCCATTGGTAGTTCCTGGGAGTGTTGCTTCACCATATGTTTTGAGTTAACATTTGTAACAGTTTGAGAACATTCAGGTTTACACACATTTCCTCATGAGAATAACATTTTGTTACTACAAGATCCGGTTAACCTTCATTTAATACAATACACCTTTATTATTTAGCAAGCATGAGGTCATTTTATTCTAACATTGCATTTTTCAATATTTGACAGTGCATTCATTAAGGTGTAGACCTCTCTAACTTGAGGCCTACAGTTAATATAAGCAAATACATAATGTTTAACTGTAAGTATGACACATTACTGCATTTTCACTTTCATATAAACTCTGATTAAACATTAATATATTTCTAGTAAACATTTTCGTATCAGATGACGGCCATTCAAGTGGGCACATTTTCAAGTTGCACCTTAATTTCTATGTTAATTCATTTTCTATGCAGAATCAAATAGAGAAATACCTGAAATAATTATTAGTAGTAATTTCAGCGCTCACACCAGTAAGTAATCCGAGCCCTACAGATGCTGCTTAAAACATTCACAAACTTGTTTCCAATCCCTTCTCACCCTGGAAAGGAGTCGAGAGGGCTTCTCGACGGGACAGAATGTGGGTTTTTTTTGTTGCACAGGGTTACAAAAATAAAGAGAAAAGTCTGCATTTGTACATAGGTCTACCTTTCACGGTGCTTAATGTGCAGTTGTGCTTTGGGGAAATATCAACCTTTAAAAAACATCATGTGACTTCCTTAGTGGTACATGTGGTGCAGCATTCCAGTAGGCCTGCTGCTGAGTCCTGTGCATAGAGCCGTCCGGCGAGTAGTTCTTCTGTGTAGGTTTGGAATTACCTTTGTGTGTTTGTGGAACCCAATCCCTGGGGCCAATTAACATAGGAAAGGGGAGGAGCCCATGTGACACCCCTCCCTGAGCCTATTGTGGCCCCCGGGGACCCATCTCCCAGGTCCTGTTTTAATTATCAGTGAATCCCCTGATGCCCACCCGGGGGCACACACCAAGCAGCATGTTAGGGAATGCAGGGGGAACCCCGGGGCCCCCACAGCCCCAGCCAGTTCCCTGCATGTTGTGGAAGTCGTCATTGCTCCCGTCCGGTAGGAGTAGCTGTTTTTGTTTGCTTATGCCAGACTGAAGTAATATGTGTTTCCCAGCCATCAGGAGCACTGGCAGGTAAACAGAAGTCTGCTCCCACCCGACTGGAGCATTTTTAAATCTTCCGCCGGGGGTGGGGGGGGGCGCAAACATGCCTTTTCTGCCCTTGCTGCTGCAGGAGTGGCCAAACGTGTATGTGTATTTAAATGAAAGTGGAAAGGATCAGACTGAACTCACAGCTCAGTGGCCCAGTATTTTTGGACATTTTAATGCCTCAGGCTTGATAGATTTATTGTCCGGTTTTGTAAAGTTCTACATTCCTACGTATTGCCTTTTAGTTGCTTCAGAGTGCTGATGTTGTGACCGAAATACAGATTTATGGAAGGGTGTAAGGAAATGTTTCTTTTTGCATGTTCACCCCACATGTTTGGACTAATGCTGCTGGTTTTTTTACTCTGAGAGTGCATTAAGGCCTGCTAACCAGACCTCAGTGCCTGTGTTTTAACCCTAAACAAATTGCACGTTGAATTTGTTACATCCAATTCGCAAAAATTGGCTCACTTATAAGTCCCTAGTATAAGGTGCCCCGGGCATGTGAGACAGACTGTCCACTCAAGGCTGCAGCCATGTGTGTGCCACCCTTCATGTGACAACTTACAAAATGACTCCCAGCCCGCCAATGCAGCCTGAAAGGGCAGAGTTTGCATTGTTAGCTCTACATTGCCATTTAAACCTACTGCAAAATTACCTTATCCCTTAACATTAGTTGTAGGTCTCCCCTAAAGAAGGCCTATCGCGTCCTATATCAGGGATCAATATTTTGCTAAGTAAGACATACGTTTTACAATATGTCTTACCAGCCACACTTCCAAATTGTCATTTTGCTTGTAGCCTCATTTGCTAAAATAAGGTTACCTTGTGGCGACTCCACCTGGCTCACTTTTGACTGGGACTACCAAACTGGGTCATGTGAGGTAGCAAATGAATTGTGGCATTAAGGGCAAACTGATGCCTATGTTAAAATTGACACAATCAATAGTGAGCAACTTTTAGGAAGTTGTCCCTCTGTGCTCTGCTTGTCCAGCCGCCTCACAAAGGCATTCACACTCAGGCAGGTTTCTGACCACCTGCAAAAATTCCATGAGACGTATCCACGGGAAGAAAACCATATGTAAAATTCCAAAGACATATGTGTATCAAGATCCAGTAGTTACAACCACGAAGGCTCGTTAACTAATTGGCTAAAAATAAAAAAGACCAAACAAAGAAAAGTTCACAAGTGACTGAACATATCCTTCGGGGGGGGCAGTAAAGAGAGAACGAAGCAAGTGTGACCACAGACTCCAAGGCCCAGGAACAAAAAGCAGTTCCGCAACAGCGAGGTGTCACCTCCTCTGCCACAATGGCCACTCAAGGAGTTACCCCAGAGACAGGCTTCAAAGGGGAAGCAGCCTTTGATGGGCTGCCCAGCCAAACACCCCTATCAGAATGCCTGTTGTTCCTGTAGACAGCTTGGAGATAGGGCCAGAAAGGGGAAGCTAGCCACCAATACGGTTTTACCATTGGCGTGTTGTCCTCAGGTAGCCACACCTCTAGGCTGGGCTACTTTGCTCCTCACAACTGTAAAAGGGTTGTGCCATCTTGAAGAGGGCAAGAATGTGGCATTCTCGGATAGCTAGATTCTACACATCACAGGAACTTCGTCACTAGATAGGAGGGGACCCAGTAGCCCATCAGGGCACTTTCTGGGAATAAATTGACCCTTAGTACTCGCTGGACTTGGAAGGAGGATGAAAAAAAGAGCACTTTGCACCAATTGGAAGCGCACAAAGAGAGGCTGCGACACTGGAGTGACTGCACCTGCTGCACTTTGATCTAGCGATGTTTGGACGTGTTCTGCATGTCTGGTTTAGGGAGAAGTTGATTCCCAGCCCCTGTCTCAAGCAGAGACCCCAGGGGTTGGTTAGCTGCCCTCCACCCCCCCACTGCACTGGGGACATAAAGCTGAAAGTGCCCAAGACTCATCTCTGATGTGCCACCACAGAAATGTTGCTGCTACCAAATGTCAGGCACCCCAAAGGACAGTTCAGAGATAGCCAAAAGGTGCACTGGTGTCTACTGGACTTGTGAGTGTTAGTTGTGAATGGATTTGTCACCCCAGGCAGACACCAGCATCCAACAACGATTTGCACCATGACTACTGTATTGCAAAAGTGCAAGGTCTGCATCAACAGCCCTGGAAACCCTGCAAAGAGGACTTTATGGGACCACAAGATCCATGGACAGTCGTCTCCAGTCACCTGTGGACCGAGGACTCAGCTGGATTTCACCCTCGTGGACTGCACAGCATCAGGACCATCCTTGAGCATCATTGAGCCTGCATCCCTCAGTATCAGGCCCACTCCATTATCTATGGCGGTCATGCTGTAAACTTAAGATCTTGTTTTAAAAAAGCTCTGGTGGTCCGGTTACTGTCCAAAGTTTCCTCGCTTGCCCCCTAGACCACTTTCCTGTCGGACTTGGTTGCTCAACTCAGACTGTAGTTGTCAAACTAACTGTGTAAAACCTTTCAAAAGTTTCCAAACTTTGTGTTGGCCAATGCCTGTTTGTGGTTGATTTAAAAGTTATTTATTGCTTCTAAAATCTGTATCTCCAGAACCGTCTGGTGGAATTTGATGATTAAGGTCTCTAAAAATTCAAACACAGTTTTTATAAATTGGTGTCTTGCGTCTTTCCTGTTGTGTGATTTTCTTATTAAATGCTTTACTCATTGTTCCTATGCTAAGCCTTAATGCTCGCAGCCACAGCTACACAGGGTTGAGCTTAAGGTTAAGTAAGCATACCTGACTGGACCAAAAATGGTTCTTGCAAGTGTACTGCACGATAAGGCTACCCAGCCATATCAAATAGTACACCAATATCCTCACAAAGGGCAAGTATGTGTACAATTTGGTGAGAATCTGTGCCAAATAGCCTTCAATCATTACTCCTGATTTTTGAAAGTTTACATGTCAGCACGTCTAAACAGTTCCATTTTTAGACGTTTCCTAAATTGCTTGTGATACGGTACTGATCTCAACATATGCTTAGAGACAGTGCAAAGTCAGGAATTTACCTCAATGATTTAGTCTTGAAGGATCAGTGGTTGATCAACGCAGGCTGTTGGTTGATAGACAGGGATTTGCCAGTACATTCTGGTATTGTGGGACTTTACCCAGAAATCTAGTGGATGTTAAATTATTTTCTCTTTGATTTTGAAGGATCTACAGGAATGTGCCATGTGGCCAAACCTAATTCCATGGTTCCAGACAGGATTCTGTTAAATTGTGTCCGTAAGACCTTAAGTAATAAACAGTTCCTTCATGCATGTTTCATTGCTACAAAAAAGCATTCAACAGTATCAATAGGGCCATGTTAAGGCAAAAGCAAAGTCACTTGGGTCTTCCCGCAAAAAAGATGGAGTCCAATCATCGTTTTATATTCTTATAGCTGGATTTAAGTTAAACTCAGCAACAAAGGCACCCTTTTTAAAAAAAAAACTACTTTGATAAAGGGCTAAAACAGGGTGGTGTTTTGGCCCCAATTCTTTCCAATGTATATACTGCCCACATTCAAACAACTTTGAAAAATCAAAATTCTTGCCTACCGAGACTCAATGGCAAAACGCTGTATATGATGCAGAATGCAGACCACACAGTACTACTGGGCTTTTCTGCAGCTAGGCTGCAATTTTCTCCCAACAACTTGTTTACCTACTGTGAACACAGTGAACTGGAAATAAATCAACAGAAAACAAAAATGGTCATGTTTTCAAAGATTCACTAGTGGTATCATTGGTCATGGAAACTAGGAGAGCATGTAATTAATATGACTAACTCTTATAAATACCTTGGCATTGAACTTGAATCTTACGGTGTACCTAGCACTCAAATGGATAGCCTGAAATAATGAACCACAGGGGTAGCGATAGGACTTTGCAAATTTGCCAACAACATTGTAGGCATCTCCCTCCTGCCATTATTGCAAGTTATAAAAAAAAACATTTCTGCCTTCATTGAGCTATGGTCTTGAAACATTCCCAGATGAATTCAGGGACTGGTTGAATAAGAATCAATCTAGACTCTTTTCTAAATATTCAGGCTCCCAAATTCCATGAGAAAATCCCAGTTTGGACAAGAATTTGGCCTCATAGAACGGACATTGGAACAGAGGGCCGCCTTATTGAAACTATGGTTTAAATTAAAGAAGGCCGAAGCCAGGAGTTGTGAATTTCACTTATGCAAATACCTGCTTATTTCCCTAGCAGGTGGTGGTGCAGAAGGTTTTTGGAGAGCTCATTGAACCATCTGAATATATATTGTATAGGGCCTTTAAGCTGCTTTATGGGTAGGATGTAAAAACCTGACAGTGAATAAAGACCGTTTGATGTTACAATCAAAAGCTCATAATCAATATGCATCTGTAACTTATACCCCAACTTTGTATGTCACTGCCCTTATAAAATCACAAACTAAGGTTTTAATGACTATGGGTGGGTGTTTTCGATGTAGTCGAAATGTCTCAAAGTTGGAAGTACCCAGAAGTTGAGAGCTGTTACCACTTCTGCTCTTACCCGAAGGAAACTTTGACCCATGTATTGAACACCTGTCCCAGTTTTGAGTGGGAAAGGCGCTACTGGCTAAAATCATTATTTAGAGATTTGAACATCTGTGTCAGCCCGGCAGCAATTAATTACTACTTCCAGGGCAAGGACAGCAGACCTGTTGCCTGCTTTGTAAAATTTATGGACAGTGTAGCCATGGGATTACACTGACAGAGCCTTGGAAGAAATGACCAGTGTAGTATAAGTGTCAGTCTGTATTCATGCACCTTGTCTCTGTATCTTGATTTACCAACCCTCTTTGAGGAAAACTGATGAGGTTACCCGCATGGGACACTTATACAAAAACATTGGTGCTCTATATCTTATTCTGAATTGATTGATTACATTTCTTTTTTAATTGGTTTTAACATAGTGATTTTCAGTCATATAGTATTGTCTATTTTAAATGGCGAAACAAGCATTAGACACTTTAATTCCGCACCTTTTTGCATTACATTTTGATACATAATATTGAGATGTGGTGGTTCGATTGCTTTGAGCTTTAGAGGGTTTTAGGATGTATCAGATTTTGTTGAAGATGAACTAAATGTTACCCTTGTACAGACGAAAGTATGCTTGTCAAATTATCTGTATAAGTAGTACCTCAGGTATTGAGGAGTGTATGTTTTAAATTATTTGAAAGGTTTTAATGTATTTTCAAATAACGTTTTTACTTGCTTACATTATGAACAGTGCAGAGAAAATGTTAGTGGACCGTCGAGTCAGCAAGAAGCAAGTAGAATAGTTTTAAGGGCAGTTTTCATCCATTTGCCATTGCTGAGGCTTAAACACATCTTGCCTGCCTAATTCTGTGGTCTTCAGTGTCTGTTAGTGATACATAGTGCTTCAAATTGGAAAAAAGTGCAGGTACACTAAATTGAGCTGTGGATGAGGGATGGCTTTGGGGCGGAGCTAGGGACGTGACTAAGATGCGCAGGGTAAGAATGAACAAATAAAGGGATAGAAATTTTAAAGAGATATATAGTATCTAGAGTATTATTTTTGTTCTTATATGTAGAAAAGAGTAATTTTAATATTATCTTTTAGATTTTCCACGTGTACAGATTATCTTAACGCATGGCACATGACACATTTAGCATGTCTCTACCATGCACAGTAATGAATAGTGTGGGCACTTAAGAAAGAAAACTTGAAAATGATATTCCATGGTCTCTTTGGTTTTCTAATGTTTAATGTATTATCACTACGGTTCCCAAAAACTTCAGACCACCTGTCCTTACGTATTTTACTCTACTTAATGACCTATACATTGGTGATAATAAACCGTAGGAAAAAGTAGGGTATACTACTGTCCTTGTCCCTAGAAATAAACAAGGCTGTTTGCATCTGTGATCTGATAGACATTTAACAGCAGATTCCTTACCTTTGAATTCTTTCCAGGTGCCAGACTGGATTTGGATATTTTTTTTAGCAATACCTCTACGCATCGGAAGAGGGTGTCTTGTGACTCCATAGGGATGTGACATCAAAGGCGTCCATATAATCCCCCTTCCGCCACATTGACTTCATTTCCGCACTTCTAACGTGGATCCGGAGCAGTTTCTCTGGCCAATTTTTGGCTTATCTCGCCATTTTTTTGTTGAAGAAACAGTGCTCCTTTTTACTCATGTCCTCACGGTTCGAACCTTGTGGGTACTGTGGCAGACAAATGTCAGACCGAGACCCTCATACTATTTGTATGTGGTGCCTTGGGAGCACCAAAACTGAGGATTGCGGCACCTGCCATCGCCATCACCCGAAGGCATTGTGGGAACGGCGCATGAACATGTTGTTACAAGTCTCATTCAAGGTCCTGGGAGCAATCGCCCACCGATCCAGGAGCCATTCCTGCGAATGTCAGTTACCCTCGACGTCAAAGGATAAGGCATCTCAACGCAAGCAAAGTCGTAGCACCCCCCAACATTGTCATGTAAGTCCTGCTTTTCGATGCCCTCTCCCAGCCTCCGGCTGAGGAGTTGATACAAGAGTCCACCCCACGCCTCCCTGATTTCCCTTAAGCCAGGGTGACTCTGGCCCAGATGTGGGATTACTATAATTCCCTCCATGCCATCTTTGGGCCCCTACCCACCTATGGTGTGCTTTTGAGCCCCAAGGAGGTGAGAGGTGTCCTACCTGAATCCACACTGGTGGGTTTGCTCTTGGAATTAATTTGGCCCTCTGGTTCCATACTTGGATCTGTGCTAGCACCAGTGCAACAGCCCTTTGAGGTTCCCACCTGCGATGCCAGCATTCGATCAGCTGACACTGACAACAGCGGCGCCGATTGACGGTGAGCCGATCACCCTGACGGCGAGACACCACTGCACCAACACCGTATGGTGTTGGGTACCAAAACAGTGATGCTGTCGGACTCAGACACATTCCCTCCTCCTTCTAAACAGTCCTTTGCTATTTGTCCTACAGGGAAACAGGCTTTTGGAGGTAAATGAGAGGAGCTGGGGTTTACGAACCCCATGGAAGAGACTGTCCAGCCTCCTCTAGGGGGTAGTTGGCTGACGGAGCTAGGTGAGACTAGTGGCCTTGAGTCCTCACCGGCTTCGGACCTCCTCCCCTTTCTCAGCCTTGCTACCGAGGTGAGATTCTCCTTCATTGAGGTGTTGAAGAGAGCAGCTGCGGTTCTAGACGTGCAGCTCCCCTCTGTGGAGGTGACCACTGAACCCTTGATAACAGTGCTTCAGTAGGGCCAAACAGGAGTAGACACTGTGCTCCCCTATAGTAAAGCACTGTATGACCTTTTATTAGGGGCCTGGTATAAGCCTGCTATGGGGGTCCCTGTGGACCTGTCCATACGCCATAGAGAGAGGCCTGCCCTCGGGGACCCAGCCTGTCTCTTCCGATACACTATTCCAAGAAGTTTTGTGGTGCAGGCCACTACGGCCTACTCTGACCCCAGCGTCCTCCCTAATGTTCCTCCGGAGTCAAGATGGCTGTAAACTTGTGGAAGAAACATTTTCTCCTCAGCCATCTGAGGCTTGAGGTCAGTAAACACTGCATGTGTTCTGGGCTGCTTTTCCCATACGCTAAGTGATTCGGTGGCACGCCTGCTGCCTTCACTTCTGAAGGATCTCCGAGAGCGAACTTGCCCAGACACTCCAGGATAGGTGAGAGGCAGCTAAGTTTGCAATAAAATGTGGCATGGATACCATGGACTCAGTAGGTCGAGCCAACGCTCAGTCGGTAGCCAAGTCATGTCTGGCTGGTTATGCCACTCTGGCCCTTCATAGGGTGTCCAAACTACCCTAGAGGACATTACCTTCAATGGTGCACGCTTGTTTGGGACATATGCCAATTCTGCATTGCAATGCTTTGGAGACAGTCAAGGTGAAAGACACTCTTAAATATGTCTATTACTGTACCATCTGGCTCCCTACTTTCTCAGATAGTAAAGGGGGGCGCTCATCTTTGATTCTTGTTATAGATGGAGTCGTAGCAGAGTGGAGTCCTATACTTTCTGTTGAGAGTAAGCTTCACCTCCCCTCCCTTTTCTCACTTCATCTGAACCATTCCACCTTCTTGTGGCACCCAGTGTGGTGTTCCTGACTTAAGGCCTGTTGATGACAGATTTTCACTTCCACTATTTGTGAGGTATTTTCTTTGTGGCCTTAAGTGGGTTTAACAACTGATGGAACAGGTTTTTTCGTTTTCTCTGAAGATGGGCTTCATGCCAAGAGATAGTTGTCTGTCTGGTGTGTCCCCTGCTCTGTGTAGAGCATGTTCTACATGCCTTATAGGCATTACTAGGTACATTTGTGGTACTTTTAGTGCCCCTTATTGAGAGCTTATAATTATAATTCCCTGGGTTCCTTTGCACATGTCTCACTGCCTTGCATAAAACATTGTTGATGATGCATTGCTCGTTTCTCCTTACATTCATTTTTGTGGCATTATTATGCTTCTCTTTTAAGGGTTGTTCTACTTCTCCTGAGAGACTTTTAATTTCCTGTGCAGAATAGTGGGATAAGTGGTAAGGCCATTCCACATCTGTGCATCCTTGCGCTTCTTTTGGAAACTGCTCTCGCTATACCTCAGCAGTGAGGGCTCTTACTGCTGGTCTCTCCAGCACCGGTGGTGCACAGGTTCAAATTATTTCTTGTGCTCTCTATAGAATGCAATTTGTTTTCTTCATCCATGTACACTGCTGGTCTTCCTTATTTGTGGCATCTTGTCTACATTCCTAGGCTGTGCAGGTCATGCTGACAGCACTCTTCTCTTCTTCCGCCGATCTTGTTCTTGTTACATTGAACCTTCACCGCAAGAAGATGTGTGATACTTAGATATCACTTAGAGGCAAGGTCCTCTACATTTGCTGCTACATTCACTTCTTATGTAAGAGACCACACACACAACCCAGGGCCTCAAGATGTCTACATATTTATTCTTAAGGTGCCACCATGTAGCCATCTTCTGTGTTGATGGCTATCTTCCAGCTTAAGGTGGATACCTGGTTGTTTATGTATGTTCCTCGAGCATTATGGTTCCGTCTTTCTTGGGATTGGTTCATAATAGGGATTGGTTACTCCCTTCGGACACAATCTTCCTGGTCGGTTCCATTCACTCTAGTCTACAGGGTGTCATAGGAGCCCTGTGGGGGGAGTTGTTATGCTTATGCATTATTATTATGGTTTCTTACTTCATAAGGGAATAGTCCCCTCTTGCTGTGTACCTCACTTCCTTCCGAAGATGCCCATATACATTAGTATGATAAAGGTGGTAGGCATGCTTTGCCTTATAGCTTCCAGTGATTGTTATGTCTCCTACTTCCTGTAGGGACATTATTACCTATAATCAGCAATTGTTGCTCTTCTGTAGGTTACAACTCCTTCCATTGATTCAGCTTTTACTATGCTTTTCAGTTTTCGGACTTCCACTTTGTCAGGGTTTTGTCCCTAGAGGACTATGTATTTTACCTTTTGTTCCGTACTTCAACCAGGTCCTCTTCTGTCTGATAACGCTTATCATTGTGTGTTGATGCTGAATACCTGTTCTAGGCCTTCCTTGTGTTGAATATCTATTTCACATTGACTTTCTTGTAGGGCCAAGTTGAGGCCTCGTTTTTTTCTATACAAACAAAGTTTTTTTACTCATACCTCCTGTTTTCTTTCAAGCTTATATCAGTGACCTGATTGTGGGCTATTCAGTGAGTAGGTATTGGTTTAAATGCATCAGCAGCCTTTACTTTACTGGGGTGTGTGATGTCCTCCTCACATTTGCTGGCGCGCTGGTCCTTATAAGTAAACTTACAAGGGACACGCATAGGTCGATGAACCTTTTAGATTCGCTTGTAGTATCCTAGCCACGACGTGACCAGTGTTTCCCAATAATCAAATATACAAAATTCAATACCCATTAGACAAGTCACTAATCAATATCCATGGAAACAATGACCACACCTCAGTATACGTTTTATTAATTTTCCTGTAAGTTACAATACTAAGTCATGAGTTTAGTTCAAAACTTTATACAATTCAAACAAAATCCGCATTAATCTGCATTAATTCATTAGAAGGTATCAAATACATAGCCTAGTCAAAACTTTCATTAGAGTACATTCTAAAGCATTAGCAAAGATCAACAACTTAATTAAAGGCAATAAGTCAATCTTATCATGGAGTTCAGCAAAGCAGTCCGTCAGTCATTTGTCTTAGTATTTGTCAATCGTCATAGGAAGAAAAACCCTCACCTAACTCAGATTAGTATCAGCATGTGGGGCTTCATGCAAAACAATTTAGAACCAGAATTTAGAAAACATCTAAACTAAGGATACTACTAAAACAGCGCAGTTGGTACCTAGAAAGAAAGGCACAAAAATATTATTCAGTCACATTGTCATATCTGCCTATCCTCGGGATGGATCAGCAACAAAGTCAGTCTTCGTCCCCAGGTCATCAGTCAATGAGCATCACATCAGGCTCTCAGTCAGAGAGTTGAGCCCAATGGCCGAATCTCAGATCACCTCTACGATCTTGCAGTCTCTCCCCTAACATCTGAATTTCAGAGTAAGGTCGGACAATCTGAATCTCTTTTCCCTCGGTCACGTCGTTATATCAAAGTCACCCAGACTATCCCCCAATTTCCAATTGGTCAGTTAATCATACGTTATGACTCTAACCAATAATCTTACTATTCCAAATCTATGAATTCTAATATTTCACAGTTCTCATGTAGTTGATTGGTTCGCTTTGCGATGTTCTCATCATCCGGCTCGTCAGGTATCGAAAATGTTGCATCTTCTTCTTCAGTCAGTGTCCTTATTGTTCAAGTCCTGGGAAAGTACACCCAGTGCGCTTTACACATTATTTGTTACATTTCTAGTTCCACCATCTCCTGTTCGTCAGTTCACAAGAAAGCTTCATCTAAGCACAATTTCATTAAACAATGAGCAGTTCACGGTTAGTTCATCTCGTCAGTGCTTTTCATTAGACGCCAGGAATACAGCTTCTGCATGAGGCCTGGTAAGACTAGGCCAAGACATTTGCTAAGTTAAGGCCTACAATTAATAAAACATAGGGTATATCTCTCAGTGTGTCAGTATTACTACATTCATCTATTACATTTTCAATATTTCACGTATGTTAATATAATTCGTGAATACTGTTGGCCACTCTCCGAGGTCACAATTTCAAACGTGCACATTATTTTTAAACGTTAATCGTTTTCTACCATTTTCATTATTCAGGATACATAAACAATCATTAATAATTTCTAATTTAAACATTTGCGTTAACACATTCTATCCTCTTATATTGGTACCATCTTGATTACTTGGCACAGTCCTCAATTACATTTATGACGTCGTAGTCCAGGCTTCTTTCTATGACTGACATACATATATATATATATATATATATATATATATGTCCTTCTATCATTACGTAGGCAATTTTTCTTTTCGTTCTATGTGTGTTGTACATTTTAAATGATCCCAGTGGAGTTAACACTATCTCTTGCAGTTTTTTCTTAGGACAAGAGTTTCTAGACCAGTAGTTGCTGTTGTTTTCTTTGATATATTTCCATTAAAGCATTGATCAAAGCTTTCTCCATCAAAGATGGGTTCGCAGATTCCCCCTTTTCGCTGTGCTATTACAGAGCAAGTTTGGCTAAAATCATGGCTTTTTGTGGCAAAGAGCTACAGTTCAGTGGCATTGCTGGTTGACTCTGGTCCCCCAAGTACTGGCCAGCCATGGGTTCAGATCCCACCATGGGGGCAAGTAGTGTTTATGTTCATATTGTCTGTTGTCTTCCGACACATTTTTGTCCCACTTCCATGGGTAACACTTTTCAGTGCAGTTGACTTTTCTTGCCTGTAGTCCTTCCCACAGTTCTTATGGTGTATCGCCAAGGTAGCCCAGGCATAGGCTACTGGATTCCCCTTCCTACAGTCATCTCTTATTGATTCTGTAATATCAGAGAATTGATCCCACGGCATTAGCAATATCATCATCGCCGTATTTTGAAAGCGTATGGATGCCCGTAGGTGTCCTGCCGCTAGATTATGCAAGCTACTCTTATCAGAAAAGACTGTAGAGCAGACCACATTTGTAAGGAGGTTTAGCATGGCTGAGTGAACAACCAAGTTTTTAACTGCTTACAGAACTAAAGTTCTGTATCCAGAGCCCTTAAAGAGGGTGGCATGGAGTTCCACAGCTTTGCAACATTAAGCTGAAAAGAAGGGCCTCCACTCTTAGTTCTTTTGATGTGTGGTACAACTACTAAGGAAGCCTTCGCCTTGGGCAAATAGGGGGTTAGAAAAGAGTTGCAAAGTGTTGGTTCGGTGTTCGCCAGTGCCCTGGGGGCAACACAGAGAGATTTCAATTTAATCCTCTGTGCCACCAGAAGCCAATGAAGATATTTGAGGGAGTGGTGAGCAGACAAATGTCTAGGAACATTATATAGTAGGCGGGCTGCTGCGTTTTGAACGACTTGAAGTTTCCTAGTTTTGGACTTCGGTGTTCCCAAATACAAGGAGTTTCCAACGTCCAGCCGAGATAGTACAAGCGCTTGGACTACAGTTCTTTTAGATGACAGAGGGAGTAGATGGAGAATTTTCCTCTGTGTTCGGAGCATATCATGGCAGGTAGCTGCTAGTTTCGTCGTCTGGGTATCCATGGTAAGGGCTTTATCCAGCCAGAACCCTAGGCTTTTTACATCGGGCATGGGGAAGGGTGGCACACCCAGGGTCTTAGGTCATCCAAGCTTGAGCTGAAGAAGCGGGGGGGTTACCCAAGATCAAAAGTTCAGTCTTAGCAATATGAAAACATATATTTTTTTTTCACTGGGAATAGAATGGGAGTGAGCATGAGGATAAAGTGTGAGAAAGTATGAATATTAGAAGTCGAAGTACAGACATACTGGAGTTAAAAAAAAAAAAAAAAAACACTGTGCTGCTGGACAGAGTCGAACTGTGACTCTATTAAAAAACTGAGGTGTCCTAGGTGGACGGATCTATTCTTTGACATTCAGTGAACCTACATTTCTGTTCATAAATATATTCAGTGGATACCTTTTAATCTGGGAAGGGTCTGATCCTATATTGTATACCTCTGCCAGTGGCGGCCCGTCCTTTAGGGCGGAGGGGCCACGCCCCCCCACATCCCCCCACCTCATGAAGAGTGTCTGTCAGGCTGAACAAAGGTCAGCCTGACAGACACTCTCTATGTTCAGGTCAGGCAGCCAGGAGTGAGCCATGCGCGATTTGCGCAGACTCCTGGCTGCCTGAGCTGAACTTTGCTGGGCTGAGGATATCACGGCTCCTATGGGCGTGACCTCCTCGGACCAGCAAAGGTGCCTCGAGGCCCTCCCCTGGGTGACGAGGAAAGCGTCACCCATTGACACTCGCCCTGGGCGTTTCAGTTGAAGCCCTGAAGCGCCCAGGGCGAGTGTCAATCAGTGAGGTGGGGTCAGCAGTCTCACTGACCTCATCCCACTCTATGACGAGACTGGGACTGCTGCCTTCACTCATTGGCTGACCTAAGGTCAGCCAATGAGTGAAGGCAGCAATCCCAACCCTCCTGGGACCTGGAGGCTGAAGGTAAGTCTGTGTGTGTGTGTGTGTGTGTGTGTGTGTGTGTGTGTGTGTATGTATGTGTGTTATGTTTTACATTGAATGTTTGGTGCACGCGTGCATGTTTGAGTGTTATGAGTGTTGTTAATGGACGTGCGTGCGTGTGTGAAAGAATGAATGTGTGTGATCTTGTAAAATGAATGTTTGGTGCGTGCATGCATGTTTGAATGGAATGAGTGTTAATGGATGTGCATGCGTGTCTGTGTGTGAAGGAATAAGTGTGTGTGTGCCCCGTCCGCCCCCCTCCCAAAGCTGCCGGCCGCCACTGACCCCTGTCCTGGAGGTGGTTTGAAACTTTATCATGTCCGATGTTCTGCCTCTGTTCATGCTGTCTCAGCATCAGCTGTGTTGTCTCAGACTCTTGTTCCCCTTATTACTCTTCCAAAAGTTGTCTTATATCGACAATCATCCTTAGTCAAACGTGACTTCAGGAATTGATGGCAGTAATCCAGGTGAAGCCTCTATAATAATGTCTACTGCGGCACTGGTGGCATCCTGTTTATCTTTGTGATTAATCCTCTGCCTGTATGCCCCATCACTCCTCACACTGTTCAGAACATCTTACTTCATTCAATAAGATAAACCTACGCACACCTAGGACATGCTGGCCTCCAAATCCCGCTTCCTCGCTCCTTGATCCTGCTTTTACACTTTCCTGCACTCGATCTTAGTTGGCATCTGACTATTAACATTTTGGAAACCTGTATCACATTTTTCGCATTTCTGGTGTTTTAAATCAAATTTGAGTACCATCTTTAAAGAAGCTTCCCTTCCTATTGGTTCTACAGTGTCACTGATGAAAGCATCAAAAGAGTGGATGCCTGTACTTAAGTTTTTGCTCCTCGTTTCACCAGCTCTTGCAATGTGAACTTCTTTTAAAAGCTACCTTTGTGCTATGAATCGTTTCCAGTACCTGGCACACTTCACCAGTCTTGATCGCACTTGAAATTGCAGGGGCGCTTCTTTTCACAGCTGCTGCCATAACTCCCATTCACCATCCATATGTTTTTGATGCAAGCGGCTGAGAATGAAGTGAGCGTGAAGTCCCTCCCCACCGCCCCCCAACCAGGCACTGCTTTATTCTACCTAATGTAATGTTAACTCGGGCCCAGTGTGAAGCCTACCTACCACCATGGCGATTCACCACCCCTTAACATAATGAGGATCCTAGAAACCAGTTTTGAGTTTTTTTAAATTGTTATTCATACGGTGTTATGACGATGTGAATCGTTTTAAACAGCGAAATATCTTTAATAAAGCTTATTACAGTTCATATGAAAAAAAGTCATGCACCAGCAGAAAGTAATAACCTTTCACTAACACCATATCTCTATGTAGCGCCATCCTTATTTACCCACGCTGATGGGATTAGGATTTCATTTACCCATTATCTAAAACGTCCGTACTAAATGCTCTTTTGTTTGCAATATTTAAAATAATTTAGTGATTTGGTGGAAGACGCATCTCAATTTACATCCCAGCCATCTGAAACATTATCTCACTTCACATAAGATGGGACAGAGACTTTGGAAATTTTTGTAGCAGTCTAAAGACTTACCACTTCCACATCGCTTGCATTTTGTGATGTGCCGCATCTCAAGTGGCACAAATGCTTCCATACCGCCACTCCTTATACCTTCCACCAGCCGCTCAGATACATATAAGCAGCGTGTCACTGGCTGAACTCATGGGATGTACGGTGCAGGGTTGAGGCTCTTTGCCGAGTTTCCAATGTGTTGTACCACAGTCACAGAATTATCCTGGCTGGATTACTTTTTCAGTGAGTTTAGTTCTCAGTGATGGCACTGCAATCTTTATAACTCTTCTTCATAATTACCTAAACTAGAAAAAGTAGAATGGTAAAAAAGGGAGATCACAAGATTTGATTTAAGTTGATTCCCTAGACCAAGATTTTAGTTAATTCATCTGCAGCTGACATGCTTTATCTGATAGAGACATCTAGCTGCAGATTCCTTACCTTAGAATTTCCCCCAGGCGACAGCCTGGATCTTGAGATTTTTCTTGAACAGTACCCCTGCGCGCCATTAGGTGCTGTTGGTCAGCTCCACATCCGTCGTTGGCATCGTCCGCCCTGGATATGGCATTGTGGGTCCTATATACAGGGAGTGCAGAATTATTAGGCAAGTTGTATTTTTGAGGATTAATTTTATTATTGAACAACAACCATGTTCTCAATGAACCCAAAAAACTCATTAATATCAAAGCTGAATATTTTTGGAAGTAGTTTTTAGTTTGTTTTTAGTTTTAGCTATGTTAGGGGGATATCTGTGTGTGCAGGTGACTATTACTGTGCATAATTATTAGGCAACTTAACAAAAAAAAAATATATACCCATTTCAATTATTTATTATTACCAGTGAAACCAATATAACATCTCAACATTCACAAATATACATTTCTGACATTCAAAAACAAAACAAAAACAAATCAGTGACCAATATAGCCACCTTTCTTTGCAAGGACACTCAAAAGCCTGCCATCCATGGATTCTGTCAGTGTTTTGATCTGTTCACCATCAACATTGCGTGCAGCAGCAACCACAGCCTCCCAGACACTGTTCAGAGAGGTGTACTGTTTTCCCTCCTTGTAAATCTCACATTTGATGATGGACCACAGGTTCTCAATGGGGTTCAGATCAGGTGAACAAGGAGGCCATGCCATTAGATTTCCTTCTTTTATACCCTTTCTTGCCAGCCACGCTGTGGAGTACTTGGACGCGTGTGATGGAGCATTGTCCTGCATGAAAATCATGTTTTTCTTGAAGGATGCAGACTTCTTCCTGTACCACTGCTTGAAGAAGGTGTCTTCCAGGAACTGGCAGTAGGACTGAGAGTTGAGCTTGACTCCATCCTCAACCCGAAAAGGCCCCACAAGCTCATCTTTGATGATACCAGCCCAAACCAGTACTCCACCTCCACCTTGCTGGCGTCTGAGTCGGACTGGAGCTCTCTGCCCTTTACCAATCCAGACACGGGCACATCCATCTGGTCCATCAAGACTCACTCATTTCATCAGTCCAAAAAACCTTAGAAAAATCAGTCTTGAGATATTTCTTGGCCCAGTCTTGACGTTTCAGCTTGTGTGTCTTGTTCAGTGGTGGTCGTCTTTCAGCCTTTCTTACCTTGGCCATGTCTCTGAGTATTGCACACCTTGTGCTTTTGGGCACTCCAGTGATGTTGCAGCTCTGAAATATGGCCAAACTGGTGGCAAGTGGCATCGTGGCAGCTGCACGCTTGACTTTTCTCAGTTCATGGGCAGTTATTTTGCGCCTTGGTTTTTCCACACGCTTCTTGCGACCCTGTTGACTATTTTGAATGAAACGCTTGATTGTTCGATGATCACGCTTCAGAAGCTTTGCAATTTTAAGAGTGCTGCATCCCTCTGCAAGATATCTCACTATTTTTGACTTTTCTGAGCCTGTCAAGTCCTTCTTTTGACCCATTTTGCCAAAGGAAAGGAAGTTGCCTAATAATTATGCACACCTGATATAGGGTGTTGATGTCATTAGACCACACCCCTTCTCATTACAGAGATGCACATCACCTAATATGCTTAATTGGTAGTAGGCTTTCGAGCCTATACAGCTTGGAGTAAGACAACATGCATAAAGAGGATGATGTGGTCAAAATACTCATTTGCCTAATAATTCTGCACTCCCTGTAGGTACCACCCTGGCGCACTGAGTTCCTTTCTTTCCATGCCAGCTAACGCTGATTCAACAAGAGCTACCCCTCTGTCACTTTTTGACAGTTTTCTCCTTAACTTTTTGTCAAAGTTTCTTTGAGTTGTTTAACTACTGGTGCATCAAGGATGTCCTTAAGGAAGTCTGGGTTCAAGTCCTGTTGATCCTGTCATCGGGCGTTGTCCGTGACGGATCTGTACCTTGTGTTTCTTTGGTGTCTGGAGTGCGACCATGACCCAAAGTCGTGCTCAAAGTGTTGGGCCATCCATCCGAAGAGTTTGAGGGAGCGGTCTCTGAAGCTGGTGGTGGACTGACGCGCAAGTCGAGGTCCTGGTCAAAAGGAAGGTCCCGGCAGTGGTCACAGAGTCCTTCATTGCCATTGTCCCGCTCCAAGTCCTCGGAACGATTGGGTGAGTTGAGGCACAAGAAGAAGAGCAAGAAGTTGAAGCATTCTTTGACTTATCCTTGTCCGTTGGCCAATGAGACAAGGGAGCATAGGCAATCTAGACCTCGTTCAGAGGAATTTGCGCATGGGCTTACTCTGTGCCTCCCTGAGTTTCTGGGAGCCGGAGCGACACCCTGCCCAACTATGTGAATTTTATGAGAGCATGTGCCTCATTTTTGGGCAGCCCCACTCCACTGGAGTGCCTTCAGGCCCCATGGAGTTAGAAGGGGCCCCTTAAGGTTCCCTGACTTTGGCCTGGTTGCCCTGGACGCATGGGCATCCATGGATCAGATTCCAGATTGGCATTGGTCATACCTCCCCGACCTTACCCATTGCCAATCCTGATGCTCCTGCTGACACCACCCATGGCTAAGGGTGGCGCCAACCTCATTCTCACAGCTGACTCCGACACGGAGCCGGATGGGCATCGTACTATGCTGATTCTGGTGCTGGCATGAGCCTTTTGTCCTATGTTGGATCCTGAGCCCCTTTCGTATGGGCTAGGTTATGGTGAGGAATGGAAGGGTTCGCTGGACCCGTGGCGTACTGACTTGGGTGACACCAGCAGACTGGATACTTTTCCAAATACTGCCATGGTTTCTCCCCCTACCGTGGCTATTGATGAGAGAGTTTCATATGCAGTGGTGATGCAAAGAGCAGCTGAGGCCATGGACCTTGAGCTGCGTTCCTTGGCAGTCAGGACTACCAACCTGGAGCTTTATTCTCCGAAGCCCTGCTACCATTTAATGAAGCCTTTATGCATGTCCTACTGGTTACCCAGCACAGGGACTCCTTTGAACAGAACATTTCCCTCCGCCAACGCCCCACTGTGGGCGACCCAAGTGTCCTGATGCAACACCCCACCCCTGAGAGCTGTGTTATCAAAGCCTTCTCCTCCCAGGGTGTGTTCCCTTCTGCACCCTTGGGTAGGGAATTCAACAGGCTGGACACACTTGGGAAGATGATGCTTTCTCCCACAAGCGTTTCATTGTGGTCTGTGAATACTGCATGGCTTTTGGGCCATTATTCCCACAGGCTATGGGATACCATTGTGCAAGTGCTGCCACAGGTCCCGGAGGAGGCCTGGGCTTACTCTCAAGCATTTGCTGATGGGAGAGATGCAGCAAAGTTCATGATCCGATGTGGACTGGACACGACCAACTCACTGTGCAGATCAATTTTGTCAACGGTGGCCATGAGGCACAATGCCGGGTTGAGGACGTCTGACTTTTCGGGGGATGTCCAAGCCAGTCTGATGGACACGCCCTTTGATGGCACTCGTCTCTTTGGAGACAAGGCAGACTCACTGCTTGAGGGCTTCAAGGATTCTTGTGCTACTGCCAGCTCCTTGGGCTTGGCAGCAGCCCCTCCTTCCCCCCTAGTCTGTCTTTCGCCCCTTTCATGGCTACGGAAGGGGAATCTATCCATGTCCATTCCCATCTAGCCACAACACCTCGCGTGCTGCCCAGCATCTGTGTTGCTAGAAACGTGGGATCCACCTACCTCGTGGATCAGGGAGCCAGTGGTATGATCAGTCTGCTGCCTCCTCCTCTGCAGCTACCGCTAAACCTTCCTAGTCTGACTTTTCCCCATCAGGACCAGTAGGAGGCATGATTCTCAATCACCTGCTCCACTGGCAATCCATCACGTCAGGCAGGTGGGTTTTTGCAGATAGTCCGAAGGGACTACTCCCTCCCCCTCAAGACCACCACTCTGTCCATGCCACCATCCTATGATCAGATGATGGAGGATCACTTGCTGCTTCTCCAAGAGGAAGTTACGGCTCCCATGGCTAAGGGAGACATAAGGAGGGTCCTTTTGCTAGAAGTAGTTTGTGGTTGTTATTTCTGGTACTTTCTGGTGCCCAAAAAGGACAAGGGCCTCTGTCCTATCCTAGACCTTCAGTCCCTCAATCTCTTCCTTATGAAGGAGAAGGTCAAAATGCTTACTCTGGCTCAGGTTCTATCTGCCCTGGACCCAGGAGACTTGATGGTAGCGTTGGACTTGCAGGAAGCCTATTTATATATTCCCCTCCTCCCTGCCCACAGATGTTACTTGTGGTTCACGGTAGGTCATGAGCATTTTCAGTTCACCTTGCTCCCCTTTGGCCTTACCAGTGCCCTTCGGGTGTTCACCAAGATGATGTGGTGGTCACAGCTCATCTGCGTAGATCAGAGGTTTCAGTCTTCCCCTAGCTCAACGAACGGCACTTGAAGGCACGCGCTCCCCAGGCTGTCATCTCCCACCTCCAGACTATGGCATACCTCCTGCATCCGTTAGGATTCACTATAAACATGCCAAAGTCACACCTGGCTCCTTCTCAGGCACTCCTTTTTATCAGAGCTGTTCTGGGCACAGTGCAGTTTCAGGCTTATCCTTCGGAGCAGCAAGTCCAGAATTTTCAGGCTATGATACTGATGTTTCAGCCTCTATCCTGGATTTGGGTGAGAATGACTCTGAGGCTGCTGGACCTCATGGCCTCCAGCATTTTGCTAGTGACACATGTCAGATGGCATGTGCGTGTTGTGCAGTGGGACCTGAAGTTCCAGTGGGCGCTGCGACAGAGGAATCTCAAGATCCATATCTCAGACAGAACAGCGCAAGATCCGCAGTGGTGGTTAACGAACCGCGATTGGGTCAGAGGCAGATCCCCTCTCCATTCCCCAACCAGATCTGACAGTAGTGACAGATGTGTCACTTCTGGGATTGGGTGGCCATCTGTGAGAGGTGGAGATCAGTAGAGTCTGGTCTCTGGTGGAGTAGAGTATGAACTCCATATCAGCTTGTTGGACCTTTGAGTGATCCGCTGGCATTAAAAACATTTCTTTCCTCTCTCAAGGGAAAGATAATGCAGGTGTTCGTGGACAACATCACTGCCATGTGGTACTGTAACAAGCAGGGCTGGGTGGGGTCATCGACCCTTTGTCAGGAGGCACTGCGCCTCTAGACGTGGCTGGAACAGCAAGGCATATCCCTGGTGGTTCAACAACTGGTGGTCTCTCTGAATGTCAGAGCAGACAAACTCAGCCAACAATGCTCAGTCAATCACAAATGGCATCTCCATCTGGAGGTAGTGCAAGGTCTCTTTCAACAGTGGGTAGAGTCTTGGTTAGATCTGTTTGCCTCCGCAAAGAATGTGCAATGTCAGCAGTTTTGCGTTTCCAAGGAAGCAATCGCTGGGAGAGGCTTCTCTTCTTGAGTGGAATTTAGGTTTCCTGTACGCCTTTCTACCCATACCACTTCTGCCAAGAGCTCTCAAGAAGATCAATAACGACCGGGCCCAAGTAATCCGTGCAACTCCAGACTGGGCACAGAAAGTTTGTTTACCCGAGCTCTTGAACATGGCCATCAATCCTCCGATCAGACTGCCCCTTCGGGAGGACCTTCTGTCACAGCAGCAGGGGAGAGTTCTGCACCCAAACCTGCCCACTTTCCAACTTCTTGCATGGAGATTGAGCAGCGGCAGTCGACAGCTTTTGACCTTTCGCCCGAAGTCTGTAACATTATTTCGGCAGCCAGGTATCTCTCTGATTACATCTTCTCCCTAAGTATACACCTGTCCTTGGACGAAATGTGTTGCATGGTGCACAGACAAGTCTGTTGATCCCCTTTCTGCCCCTCTTTCTGAGGTTCTGTTGGTTATACTTCCTTTGGCCCAACAGGGCTCTGCTATCGGCACTCTTAGAGGTTATTTATCTGCAATTTCTGCTTTTTTGAGGTTGTCTGATCAACCTTCTTTGTTTAAACCTCCTACTGTAAATAGGTTTCTCAAAGGTCTTACTAATGTTTCCTCCTTCCCCATTCATTATGCTCCAGTGGGATTTGAATTTGATTTTAACATTTATGTGCCCTCCTTTTGAGCATCTCCACAATTGTCCTCTCAGACTTCTCACTTTGAAAACAGCCTTTCTTTTGGCCGTTACCTATGCCTGCAGGATGAGTGACTTGCAAGCATTGTCAGCTAAGACATACTACCTTTCCATCTATCCTGAAAAAGTGGTGCTTCACACTAGGGCTTTGTTTTTACCAAAAGTGGTCATGCTCTTTCCAGTAGGCCAATCCATCACCATGTCTTTTTATGCACCCCTACATCCTTCTAAGGAAGAGCATTGGCGTACTACCTTGATTGTACAAAAGAGTTCCAGGTAGATGATCATCTCTTTGTCGATTACGTGGGTTCAAAGAAAGTCTGATTCTGCACTGCCTGACCTATCTCCAGATGGACCATCCTCTGTATTCAGACCTGCTCAGCACTGGTGAAAAAAGCTTCCCCTGGAGGGTTTGTGTGCTCATCCTACCCAAGCAAAAGCTGCGACCACTGCGTTAGCACATGGAGTTCCAGTTCTTGTCATCTGTCAGGCAGCAATGTGGATGCCTCTACACATGTTTACTAAACCCTATTGCCTGGACAGTCAGGTCTGAAGGGACGGACACTTTGGCCATTCAGTTCTGTAGGATGTTCTAGTTTGATCTTAGTTTGCAGACCCATTGCATATGTATCTATTCTAAAGTAAGGAATCTGCTACTAGATGTCTCTATCAGATAGACAAGTTACTTAACTAAGGTAACGCCTTACCTGGTAGAGACAATATCTAGTTGCAGATTCCTTATCGATCCATCCACCCTCCCTGCTTTGTGAACTGATTTCTAGGGTCAGGGTTTCCCCTTTCAGGGCCCTAGTTTTGATGCACCAGTGGTCTGTGTTCTTCATGGTTCGATGCCTCTGGAGTGGGAAGTCATGAAATGAAACTGACGTCAGTACACCGAGGTGGCGCCTATATAGGACCTGCAACGTCATATCCGGCACAGACGACAATGGACGTGGAACTGATTGATGCCAGCTAACAACACGCAGGGGTACTGCTCAAGAAAAATCTCAGGATACAGACTCACTCCTGACAAAAATCTAAGGTAAGGAATCTGCAACTAGATATTGTCCATTATGAGCTGGGTGTGAAACAGTGTAATATTTTTAGTTGCTCCTGGTCAGAACTGTTTAATTCTACTAGTGTATCTTTAGTCTCTTTGCTTTGTATCGCCTAGCTATAAAAGACATTGTCAAGTAGGTGTGAGCTAGCATCCTGATGTTTAATGTTGCGGCAATCATTTGCTATTGGTTTACCTCAAAAGGAGTAACTTAAGCCCTAAAATTATGGACCCATCCCAGATACCAGCTGCCTTGATAACTTTACTGAATCATTCCCTGTAATGTGCTAAACATTTCTAGTTTCTCTCACAAAGTACTCTGCTGAGGGAGGAGGGTGGTGCTTAAGGGGTGCAGCGTGGTACACAGTGCTGTCAGAAGATGTTGCAAATTTAGGTCAAGCCAAGAATGCACCAGGACCAAAAGCAGGCCAGACAAAACAAGAAAGAAGCCAGTGTTTGGAAAGTGACTGAGCAGCAAGGTTTTGAGGTGTCTTTGTGTGCCAGGAACATGAGTGATATAGAAGGATGGTTTGCTTTACTCAATACCAAATTTGAAGAGGCTTGAGCTTAGTAACTGAGACTTAAGAAAGTTTCCTGGTCTTAGATGATCAGGACGTTCACTTCAGACTGAGGAGCCTTGTGCATGGATGAATCTACCTCAAAATATTGTGAATCCGGCTGGATAGATGGTGAGTCTGTTTTGGGTATCTGACTTCATCTGTTTTCATAGCTGACTAAGAAGAAAGGGTTTTGAAAGGTATTTGGGAGCACAGCTAAGACGTTCATTTGTCTTAGCATAGAGTGTTGATGGGAAGCCAGTGCATGGGTTTCAGAGCTCGTGAAATGAGGTCCTAGTGTTACAAACTGAAGATGTACTGGAATGTGTGCATCTCTTTTGTGTGGGGGCATGGAGAGTATCTTTTTTGGGAGTCCAGTGCCAATACTATTGCATTAGTCATGCCTGGAATTCACAACCGGAAACACTAAGGCACCTGTATCAGAACGCTGTAGCAACGGCAGTATCCCACATCAGTTGAAAAGCTGGAATTAAATATTCTTCATAGTGCCATCGCCTTGGGCAGGGAACAAGAAGTCAGTACCAAAAATTGAGCCCAAGTTACACACTTCCTTCACTGACGCTCTGCCTGCAGAGTAAAGCTGTGAAGTGGCTAGGGAGTCACTACATTCAAGAGCAGCAAGAGACAACCAGTGATGCTGCATCAAGTGTTGAAATTCCTTCAAGCAGTTTGCAAATTTCTTGTGAATTTCAGACCCCTTTTCCAGTAGATAACAGAGCATTGCATTTGTTTATTGCTTGTTCACCTGAAAAAGTCTGTTGGTGCTGTTGGCAGGTGATATATGCGTATTGATCTGGGAATAGTTCGCTGTTATGAGAGCAATGTAGGACATTACGAGGATTACGGAGATGATTGAACATTGCTGATGACATTTTTTTTGTTGGGTGTGGTCATTAAGGAATAATGAAAACTATTGTTGGGTTGTCTCCCTGTTTCCATTGCATGAGGCAAGTTGTTTGAACATCACAGTATTGTATCACTGTGTGAGGCCTGGTAAGATGCACACTCACAGGTCTGGCCCAGGCTTGAAACAGAGAGGAGTTCCTCTCTAATTCTACTTAATGTGGTTCCAGTTTTCTTGAAGGAAGACGGACTTTGTCATTCAGCAGATTGTTGGTTACAAAGTGAGTGGCAAACTACTAGCATGCTTTAAATTCCAAAGCAACTACAATCCAGGAGACACCTGTAATGGACATCCAGTAGATAAAACTACTAAAGTCAACAATTTGCTTCTTTAAATGTGATGTCATTATACCATGTTTGATGGTGCCAGGAACAACCCATGTGATCGAAGACATGTTGACTAGATTAGTGATAGTGGGGAGGGCAAGTGGGGCTAGTGCTAGTTTGATTGCCTTTGCATTGCCAATGCCTTTTTGTCAAGCAGATTTTTGAAGGATGATCAGAGTTCGGTAACATCTTCTCCCTGAGCCAAGGAGCATTCCAGGACAGTTATCTGGCATTGTTGTCGCCTCACTGTGGTTAGTGTCAGGCCCTCACTGTGGTTAGTGTCAGGAGGTGGAGGACATTTGCTTGGAAAGTTTCAGTATTGCTAGAAAAGAAGAATGTCATTTGTTTGGAAGGAACATGGATGAGCATTAATTATGTTTGGCCCATCAGTGCACATCCGAAACAGGTGATTTGAGGGAAAATCTGAATTTGCTGTCTGGAATAAAAATATGCCTTTTGCTTTGGTAATATAATACTTGTACTCCAGTTGCAGAATGGGCAGGCAGTCCATGTAGCCTGTGGTGTCACTCTACAATCTTTTCAGGTTTGCCCCCTTCTGTTATTCTCAACAATTTCCTGTGAGTGGTATCTTTTCTAGCTTTTGGTTTGTTTTTGTAGTCGGCTAGAGGCATATATATATAAATATATATATAAATATAGATAATATTCACTGAAAACCCTAAAGGTTACAGGGACGTTACAGTTACAGTTAGGTTCTGTATTTACTCGTACAAAACCACAGAAATTCAGCAGTTATAGTTAGTTCTTCCAAACTCATGCCCTAAGGTAACTATAACTCGCACCCTTGCCCCGTGCCATTAAGTAGTTATACTTAGGACCTAGTCTCTATAGAATTTTTTTGTTTGTTTTGCTAATAACTTTGGCGATATTTGATGAATCTTCACGAAATTTTCCAAGATAATATGACGCTCACTTTAGTTGCTGTCTGGAAAGTTTTGGGGTGATCCATGAAGCAGGGCTGAGAAAAATGGGGGGTCCTAAAATGCGTTTTACCCACTCATTTTGCCATAGGTATTTTTAATAGCTATAGCACCTAAACCACTGGACGGAATTATTTCAAAGTTGGCAGAAAGGTAGCTCTTGGTCCAGAAAGAGCCCTTTTTGTTATTTGGTGTAAATCCGTTCAGTAGTTTTTTTTAAATTGTAGGAAATCCAAATTTGTATATATATAGGGACGCAAAGGATTCGCGACCCTTCCCGATATCATGCTGAGATCTGATTGGCTGCTAACACTAAAACAAGAAGTGTCCCAGAAATAAGTGTAAAAAAAAAAAAATAAGGGGGCCAGGGTATGGACACTCTGACCCCTTAGCTCTGGTGCTGGGGTCCCATAGGGACCACACCAGGGCTAAAACGCATTTAAAAAAAAGTTTTAGCCGGAAGTCGTGGCGGATTTGTGGATCCTGCGAAAATGTACAAAAAAAAGCACAAAAAAAAAAAGCAAAGTTCAGGCTCCTGCGCTTCATAATTCCGAAGCCCTCGGCAGGGCCATGTCCAGGGGCATTGCTAATATAATGCCGGGAGGGCACCCAGCCCTCCCCGGGGACCACCACTTCCCCAGGACTTTAATGATTTGTATGGCAGGGGCTGCCTGGGTCCCCCTGCAGCCCCAGGGACCGCTACCTCCCCAGGGCTAAAAGCAAAAGTAATGCAGGCTTGAATCTAATTCAATGCAGGAGGGCCAAGCGCCCCCCGTTCCCTCCCCCAGCAACCCCCAGGAAACTACCCCTCCAGGACAAACACTCAAAAATAGAAAGGGAGTCCATTTCGGATCCCCGGGGACCACCACCTCCCTGGGGCTGTTTTAGTAGGGGGGGGGAAGCCCACGTAGTCCCCCTTGAGGAGCTGCTGATGGCGCTGGGGGCCACCACCACCGAAGGCCAGCTTTTGCTATGTCCCAGGGTGCCCACCCCCGGGACATAGCTGTTTGTGGTGGCTTGGCAGCAACTTTGGCATCTGCCACCAAGTAACAGCAAACACTCTGCTCCGATGAAGGGAGAGCTGGTAAACAGCTCTCCCTTCATCGGAGCGGAGGTTTCCTTGTGTCTACCTGCCTGTGGAGAGGCATGCAGGCACACAGAGGAAACTGCTCTCACAGCTTTAGCAGTTTCCTCTCTGTGACAGCAATGCTGGCTACCAGAGGGGGTGGGGAGCCAATTTGGTCTTTGTGGGCCTTTAGACTCCCCCCACGGTCCCCAACATTGGGACTGGGTGCCCTGTGGGGTTCCCAGGTCACATGGCCAGGCCCCAGGGGATGGGGTCCCCTGGCCAAGAACGGCCCTGGTGAAGGGGGCCAAACAGCCTCTCCAAAAAAATAAAAGCAAAAAAATAATAATAACTAGGTCAGGTCACAAGGGATGGGGTCCCCGGGGCCTAGATCGACCTTTACGAGGGGTGCCACCACCTTTACGAAGGGTGCCGCACGCCCCTCTCCCCTCAGAAAAAAATAAAATATTTAGGCCAGGGATGGGGTCCCCGGGGCTGAAATCGGCATGGGGAGAGGGGCCACGCAGCCCCCGTCTTTAAATAAAACGTTTTTAGGCCGAACCCTGGGGGAGGGAGGGCCACATAGCTCCCTCCCCCAAAAAATAGTTGGGACAGTAATGGAGTACCCGGGACTGAGATCGGCCTGGTGATGGGGGCAGTGTGCCTGAGGAGGGATTGGTTGGTATAGGGGTTGGCCGCTGGGACTGGCCGCAGGCCAGGCCATGTGTCCAAGACCCGCTGCGCATCGGCCGGATGCTGTGCACTGTGCAGGGTTGGGTGGTTATAGGGGATGGCTGCAGGGCCTGACCACAGGCCAGGCCCTGCGACCAACCGCCGCCATGAACGGCCTAAGACCGTGCACAGCGGTAATTGGATTAATGTATAGTAATAAAAATTACTTTACATTAACAAAAACATAGACAGTCAGTGTAAAACAAAGGTTACAGGGATGTTATATTTAGGAAATATAATTTTAAAAAACATAGAAATTAATTAAAATGATAGGGAGCGTTCTAGTTAGGCTCACATTTTAACTGTATGAAACCATAGAAATTCACCTGTTATAGTTAGTTACCTCAAATATCTATAATTCATGCCCTAAGGTAACTTACTACGCCATGCACTGCTAATTACCCCACACAATGCGGCACTCATGACACCTTTGAAAACATATTTGATAATATCAATATAATATTTGCAGTAAGATTTTTACGAAAAAACTGTGCACCATGAGGGCATAGGTTATAGTTACCTTAAGGCGCAAGTTCTAGGACATTTATCTACAATTTAAATTCCCAAAAATGATTTACTTGAATTTGTGATATGACAGTCCACGGACATCATCTGGCTTTACACGAGCAACCACAAGTGTACCTTTTCAGCCCTTGTTATCGGTTGTACCAAATTGACCCAAGATTGGCTCCGGCTATATAGCTCAGACTCCTCTGGAATGAAAATCCACTGCATCTTTGTCTCTTTTTTAGTGTATGCGCCGCAGTCTTGTAGAAAAATCTTTCATATTATGGTTGTTGCTGAAAAATGTCTTCAGCCCTGTTTTTAAGGGCAAGCGCAAAGCTTTCCGTCCCATTCTGTAATCTCTCTCTGGGCTTCAAACCACACCCATGTCACGTCAGTCACTTACATTGGTTCATGGGCTTGCCTTTTAAAATCCGCTTGCTTTCATTTGTGAAAGGCATGCATACGTCATGCCTTTTCCGGCGTTTAGCCCACCTACACAGCACCAGTAAACTACTAAAAACATACGAGGCTCGATGTTTTCCGCTTGGTGTCTGGACTACTTTATCTGTTTATTTTCTACGCAGCGCGATCGCGCTGCATTTTAAATAGTGCGATCGCGCTGCATTTTTTTTTCTTCACAACGCTAATAGCTCTAACTCGAGCTAATGCAAGACCCGTTGCATTGAAAATGCCTGTTGTGATTTGTCATGTGAGTTGAAGAGCGAATGGCTGCTGGTACCCTAAGATTACCTTACAATCAAGACATGCTCTTGATTGCCATTTCCTGATCAACGTTCATGCTGTACAGTTCACCCACGTTGCCTAAGGCAGAATGTTTATAGTGTACAGTAATGTCAGCTTATTTTCAGTCTTGCTGTACACCGTTCCTGTTGGATCTTTAATCAGCTCTGCACACTGGTTTATTTTAACTGTATAACATTTAAAAAATGCATATTCCTAACCTCATGTCTGTTCCTAAAAGAAACACAAATGGGTAGTTAATATAAAATTGTTCTTATGATTGTAAAAAAAAATAATAATAATTAGTATGGTTATCTACCTCTGTACTAATTTTGCATTCTTCAGTTTCTTCATAACGTTTATCCTTTCTTTCTTAAACAGTTGATAGTTTTTCTGAGACCTTAGATCAGATAAATGGAAGAAACGAGAGTGTGGACAGTACAGATAATTCCTCAAAGCCTGGCAGTGAAGCGACTTCTCATATGGCTCGTCAGCGATTAGAAAACACAGAGAAACAGAGAATCTCTGGAAAAATCCCTAAGTCCGTCTCTGCTAGTGCTCTGTCCCTCATGATCTCTGGAGGTAGAGATGCATCTATTTAGCATGACATTTGAAGATTTGTGCATGCCCTTTTTGACCTGTGTGAAACAGTGATGTAAGTGCAATATCTCCTCAGCCCAGTCTGTGTCGCCGTCTTAGTTCTCGCACATTAACCTTCGACATTTTGTGGCAGCCTGGACCTCAACTCAAGTACTACTGCGTGAAGTGTATTTTTGGCTAATAACTACTGAGGTGCAGTCCTCTGGTGGAATGGCTGTATGTCATCATACCATGCATGAATTTTCATGTATTTCATTAAATGTTTTGTGTTGTTCAGCCACTTATTTGAGGACAACGTGGCATTTAGCAAAGCGAAGCAACTTTATTATAGCAGTCCGTGGGGATGTTGTACCTTAATAAGAAAGGACTCGTAGCACAGTGAAGTGCATATTTAATGTTATTTACACAGAGCACAGTAGAGGGGCGCGCATTTAATGTTATTTGCTCAGAGCACAGTGGAGGAGTGCACATTTATTGTTGTTTATTCAGGGCACAGTGGAGAGCTCATTTGATGTTGTGCACTTCTCCGCTGTGCCCTGAGTAAATATTTGATGTCGCTTACTCCGAACACAGTGGAGGACTAAACATTTCATGTTGCTTACTCAAAGCACAGTGGAGGAGTGCACATTTAATGTTGTTTACTCAGGGCACAGTGGAGGACTACACATTTAATGTTGTTTAGTCAGGGCCCAGTGGAGGATTACACATTTAATGTTGCTTACGCAGAGCTCAGTGGAGGAGTGCACATTTAATGTTGTTTACACAAAGCACACTGGAGGACTACACATTTGATGTTGCTTACCCAGAGAACAGTGGAGTGCTCATTTTATGTTATTTACTCAGGGCACAGTGGAGAAGTGCACATTTGATGTTGCTTACTCAGAGCACAGTGGAGGACTACACATTTAATGTTGTTCACTTGGGGCAGAGTGGAGAAGTGTACATGTACACCCCCCTACACATTTAAATGTGTTAATCTTTAAAACTTGTTAACAGATAACAGTAGTCTAACCATTGAAAGACTGTCAGACCGACTCTACTATTTTGAGTGATTCCAGGATCACCTGGTGGCCTTTTATATTGATACACTTAACCATCCTTGGTTAAATCTACTTCAGAGAAACATTTTGATTTGGTTAAAAAATATTTGTGCACGTTACAGAAGAAGTGCTTCTGTGTTTATGGTTAGAAAAATTAGTTCAAACGGAAAATGCATTTTCTTTTGCTTATAGCTTTGAGATATCGTTCAGTTAATACAGTGCTTAATTTGTAAATAAAAACGTGCCGGTGCCCAAAGCCCTCCTCTTAAACACACGAGTGCTGCAATTAAATGTGGGAACACGGAATACTGAGGCGGCATAATCCTGAAGCCATCTCGGGCCTCTTCAATCCATTTAAAGCTAATCCGTGCCTCCTCACTCTACCAGCTTTCTGTTTCCTCCCTTTGCGACGCTTCTTTGTTTTCCCGGCCCTCAAAAATAGGTGCCGGTGCTCAGCACCGGAAACAACAAGCACAAATTAAGCACTGAGTTAATACTATCTGAAGCACCACTAAAAATTCACTACATTTTCGGTGAGAGTGGGAAAAGCTGACTAGTCAGGGGAAGGAACAGACGTGTCAGTGAGGCGGGGTGGGAATGTGATTGGTGCATTTTTAGATGAAATTAGATTTGTTTTGAGGTTCCCTCACAAAAACTGCTAGACGGCATTAAACTAAAGTTGTCCTCACACAGAGGTCAGGTCCTTACTCTTGATTTTCAAAGTATGATAGATACTTTAATTGTTTTCTTTAATTTTAAAAGCACAACGCATATTCCAGCACCATGATGCATTTGGGCTGTAAAACGGCCTTGTTCACACAACCAATAAACGGTATTCAAAAGACCACAATTAGCATCAAAAGTAGGCAAAAGTGCAAGTGAAATTCTGAAACACTTCTCAACATGGGCACTATCTTAAACTGGACACAGTTTGTAACATATATGCATCCGTAATCAAATTATATAGTGCAGTTATGGTCTGTTATCTGTCCAAATGTCATCTAATCATGTCCAGTAGACCATGAAAATGTGAAAACAACAATAGCATTCAGCTGGGTGATTACCCTATCATCAATTGATTTGGCAAAACCACAAAGATTATACCATAACAGCATGTCCAACACATGACTGCATGCAAACAAAATGATGTAATTACATTCTAATGTATCTGCTTTGCATATGAAATTCAGTGCATGTGGTTGTTCACAGGAGTAGCTCAAATAAAACTAAAGTACAATTGAACACAACAATGGATGCTTTTCATGCAAGGCAATCGGAATGTCCATATTCAGGCACATTCTGAGTGGTATGTAAATCCACAATGGACACTATACCATAAAGGGACATTCCAGGAAATTGGAAAACTATCATCAACCAATGTAGGCAAAAATATCAACTCCCTGGAGGATACCCCAAAACATAGAGGAATCATGCCCAAGTGGGCTAAAGGGAAAAGGGAATAGTCAACTTCAAGGCCTTGATCAACGTTATTGCAATATCTGTGGTTATTCTTAATTGGGAACAACATCCTGGTGACTCAGGTATCTAGTAACCATGCTTTAACAAAAAGCAAAAATGTTATCTGTGTAGTGTTCCATCACACACCTCCCCATGTAGGTGAAGAAAAGGGGAGGGGATTCCCCGTCCGACTACTGCATTGTAACAGTATACCCGCTTCCTATCCTCCTGCAATAGAGTAATAAAATTGCACATTCAAACCATATGGTCTTGTATATCACAAATTACAAAATGAAGAAAGAGAGCATGTACATGACAACTTTATTGTTAGTCATCTCATAGCTGTACACTTAGGGGGTCATTTTGACCTTGGCGGACGGCGGAGGCTGTCCGCCAAGGTACCGCCGCTGAATGACCGCACCGCGGTCAAAAGACCGCGGCGGCCATTCAGACATTTCCTCTGGGCCGGCGGGCGCTCTCCAAAAGAGCGCCCGCCGGCCCAGAGGAAATGCCCCTGCAACGAGGACGCCGGCTCAGAATTGAGCCGGCGTAGTTGCAGGGGTGCGACGGGTGCAGTTGCACCCGTCGCGTATTTCAGTGTCTGCTTAGCAGACACTGAAATACTTTGCGGGGCCCTCTTAAGGGGGCCCCTGCAGTGCCCATGCCATGGGCATGGGCACTGCAGGGGCCCCCAGGGGCCCCGCGGCACCCCCTACCGCCATCCTGTTCCTGGCGGGAGACCCGCCAGGAACAGGATGGCGGTAGGGGGTGTCAGAATCCCCATGGCTGCGGAGCGCGCTCCGCAGCCAGGGAGGATTCTGTAGGGCAGTGGTAAACCGGCGGGAGACCGCCGGTTTACCCTTTCTGACCGCGGCTGAACCGCCGCGGTCAGAATGCCCTCGGGAGCACCGCCAGCCTGTTGGCGGTGCTCCTGTGGTCGGTGACCCTGGCGGTCACCGGCCGCCAGGGTCAGAATGACCCCCTTAGTTCTTCATTGGAGTTAAGCCCTGCTGATCCTTTCATGTCTAGATCAGTTATGTATTTGGGCTCTCTTTTCGTCAACAATAGCGTTCTGTTACCTCCCCTGATCGTGCAGATTATTGGTTCAATGGCAAAGAAGGATAACTTAGAATGGTCACTGTAGTATACCTCCCTAAATTGTCTGGCCACTAGGTAATGAGGGTCACAGTCATAAATGGCCCTGAGATGTTCTAGATTTTTTTTTTACAGCATGTGTTATGCTACTGACATATCTAAGTTTACAGGGACATTCCAGTATGTACACTACAAACTGTAAACTACAATTCAGGAATTGTGTTATGACTTTGTTCATGCCGCCATGTGGAGTTATATATTATTTCTTGCAGCTGCTATTTGTCATTGCTTTGCAATGTCCACATGGGAAGAATCCCTTAAGGCTTTGTTCTTTGACTCTGTTGGCAATTGTGATGTTGCCATGTACCAGCTTATCCCTTAATGAGTGTCCCTTATGGTACATTATACCGGGCCTGTCATTGATTATATGTCCATAAACTTTTTGTTCATTTATGCAGGTCTCTTCATTGTTACAGTTCCTTCTTGCTATCAGTAGTTCCCCCTACAGGCTACTCTATTTGAGGGTGTTGGGGTGACCACTGAGGGCATTGGAGTAAACTGTTGCCAACTGTGGATTCCCTGAATAGGATAGTCTTAATTTTATTCCCCTTGATCTCAAACTTGACATCTAGAAATTCAACACTCATATTGCTCAAAGTGTGGGTGAAGGTAAGGTTGTAGCTATTAATATTTAGTTTTCTAGCATTTTGTTTTCTGACAAAATCTTCTGCACGCCCGTCAAACCTTTCCAAATGATAAATAAATCATCTATATACCTTAACCACATCACTGCCTGTTTCTATATCCTTAGCACTTGTATCCTCTTTGAACAGTTGTTCCTCCTGCCAACCCAGTTTCACAAAGCTGGGAGTGAAGCAACTGCACATTACAGTCCCAAGTAGTTGCCCATATAAGGTGCCATTGAGATATATAAATATATATTTATATATGGGTGTGTATATATGTGTATATGTTTGTGTATATATGTATTTATTAATTTTTCACATTCTGTATATATTTTAATATCAAATTTAATTTCAAATAACTTAAAATACATTATTTTTAATTATTTTATTTTTAAAATGTAATCAAATGTTGATGCACACTTGTAGTTAATAATTATTTAATTTTATGAAATACCCATTCTTGTGCTCTTCAAATACACTTTACTACCTCTAAACTCTACCCCATTCCTGAACCCTAAATGCTCCTATTTACCCCATACACAACCTCATCCCTGAGCCCTAAAAACTCATTACTGCTCCTATACACTACCCATTACTAATCCATAAAAAGTCTTTACTACTCCTTATGCATTAACCAGCTTATAGCCCTAAAAACCCATAGCTGCTTCTTTAACCCATATTATTTCTATTTTTTCATTATTTGCTTAATATCGAATTATTATTTGCATTAAATGGCTTAAAATTAAATTATATTAATTACTCAAATTTAAATATTAGTGTCTAAATTTTAAAATGTGTTTTTAAAATAAATTGTTGCATTTAATTAGCTAATATTAATTTTACGTAAAAAATAATTACACTGACTCAGCTATTAAACCGCACCCATCAGCTTTCAGAATAAGAGTGCAACCCCTTGTTTGTTGCAGCAGCGGAGCCCGAAAACCTATATTAGGACCAAAAAATAAACATACTGAAATCACCTAATTGATTTGTGCGGGTGTGCGTCTCTTGTCATAGAATCCCTTTTGGATTGTGTGTTATAACCCACAACTCTAATCTCCTTTTCGCTTGTTATAAAGCCCATTAGCATTATGTGACAAACTCCTCAGAGTTTACCAAATGTCATAACCTATCTAGAAATTACGCTACTATCCATTGCTGAGTCACATAATACTGTCCAACATTTTGTCAGTGTTTTGACATAGTTGTGTTCTTCTGTTAAGTTCTTTGTGTGTGTCGCACTGTGGCTGTGTTGGCTTTACCCTCTGGAATTTAATTGCATTACCCACTCGTGCTCCATTACCGTTCCTTATCAACCCAACCCTGGGATCCCCCACCACTTTGATATTGCGGACCCCTGTCATCCGAGGGTCCCCCAGCAAGAAGCTTTTAATTTAGCGCCATGTTGTGTACTACTTGGCAAAAACTCTTGTAAAGCATACTAGCTTTTTAGTTTTATCTACATTGCTAGTAACTGTTGAAAACCTTAATTTTCTGAGAATATACTAAAGACGTACACGTTATCTTAGCTTTTGAAGAGAAAAAAGAAAAGCAAAAAAAGTATTTTACAATTGCCGCCTTTGAAAAGAATGACAGTTTTTATTTATAGAAAATGTTTTATAAAAATTTGGCTTGCTGAAAATTGGGCCGCAAACTCCGGGAAAAGAGGTTTAAACTCCCTTCTTCATGTAGCAGTTTCAAATGTCATGTCAGAAAATAGATCTTGATGGCCTGTTCAAAAATGTGTTATTTCATGGAAAACTCTGCACAATTAGCTGTTCATTGTGTGGCGAAAATGCAGACTTTCTGGTGTAGGAAAGTACCATCTTGCCTGGCATGTTACCCCAATTTTTCACTGTATATATGTTGTTTTAGTTGTATGTGTCACTGGGACCCTGTTCACCAGGGCCCCAGTGCTCATAAGTGTGCCTGAATGTGTTACCTGGGTAGTGACTAACTCTCTCACTGAGGCTCTGCTAATCAGAACCTCAGTGGTTATGCTCTCTCATTTCTTTCAAAATTGTCACTAACAGGCTAGTGACCAATTTTACCAATTTACATTGGCTTACTGGAACACCCTTATAATTCCCTAGTATATGGTACTGAGGTACCCAGGGTATTGGGGTTCCAGGAGATCCCTATGGGCTGCAGCATTTCTTTTGCCACCCATAGGGAGCTCTGACAATTCTTACACAGGCCTGCCACTGCAGCCTGGGTGAAATAACGTCCACGTTATTTCACAGCCATTTTACACTGCACTTAAGTAACTTATAAGTCACCTATATGTCTAACCTTTACCTGGTAAAGGTTGGGTGCTAAGTTACTTAGTGTGAGGGCACCCTGGCACTAGCCAAGGTGCCCCCACATTGTTCAGGGCCAATTCCCCGGACTTTGTGAGTGCGGGGACACCATTACACGCGTGCACTACATATAGGTCACTACCTATATGTAGCTTCACAATGGTAACTCCGAATATGGCCATGTAATATGTCTATGGTCATGGAATTGCCCCCTCTATACCATCCTGGCATAGTTGGCACAATCCCATGATCCCAGTGGTCTGTAGCACAGACCCTGGTACTGCCAAACTGCCTTTCCCGGGGTTTCACTGCAGCTGCTGCTGCTGCCAACCCCTCAGACAAGCATCTGCCCTCCTGGGGTCCAGCCAGGCCTGGCCCAGGATGGCAGAACAAAGGACTTCCTCTGAAGGAGGGTGTTACACCCTCTCCCTTTGGAAAATGGTGTGAAGGCAGGGGAGGAGTAGCCTCCCCCAGCCTCTGGAAATGCTTTCATGGGCACATTTGGTGCCCATTTCTGCATAAGCCAGTCTACACCGGTTCAGGGACCCCTTAGCCCTGCTCTGGCGCGAAACTGGACAAAGGAAAGGGGAGTGACCACTCCCCTGACCTGTACCTCCCCTGGGAGGTGCCCAGAGCTCCTCCAGTGTGCTCCAGACCTCTGCCATCTTGGAAACAGAGGTGCTGCTGGCACACTGGACTGCTCTGAGTGGCCAGTGCCACCAGGTGACGTCAGAGACTCCTTGTGATAGGCTCCTTCAAGTGTTGCTAGCCTATCCTCTCTCCTAGGTAGCCAAACCCTCTTTTCTGGCTATTTAGGGTCTCTGTCTCTTGGGATTCCTTAGATAACGAATGCAAGAGCTCATCCGAGTTCCTCTGCATCTCTCTCTTCACCTTCTGCCAAGGAATCGACTGCTGACCGCGCTGGAAGCCTGCAAAACTGCAACATAGTAGCAAAGACGACTACTGCAACTCTGTAACGCTGATCCTGCCGCCTTCTCGACTGTTTTCCTGGTGGTGCATGCTGTGGGGGTAGTCTGCCTCCTCTCTGCACCAGAAGCTCCGAAGAAATCTCCCGTGGGTCGACGGAATCGTTCCCCTGCAACCGCAGGCACCAAAAAGCTGCATTACCGGTCCCTTGGGTCTCCTCTCAGCACGACGAGCGAGGTCCCTCGAATCCAGCAACTCTGTCCAAGTGACTCCCACAGTCCAGTGACTCTTCAGTCCAAGTTTGGTGGAGGTAAGTCCTTGCCCCACCTCGCTAGACTGCATTGCTGGGAACCGCGACTTTTGCAGCTACTCCGGCCCCTGTGCACTTCCGGCGGAAATCCTTTGTGCACAGCCAAGCCTGGGTCCACGGCACTCTAACCTGCATTGCACGACTTTCTAAGTTGGTCTCCGGCGACGTGGGACTCCTTTGTGCGACTTCGGGTGAGCACCGTTTCACGCATCCTCGTAGTGCCTGTTTCTGGCACTTCTCCGGGTGCTACCTGCTGCTAAGAGGGCTCTTTGTCTTGCTCGACGTCCCCTCTACCTCCTGGTCCAATTTGCGACCTCCTGGGCCACAGCAGCGTCCAAAAACGCTAACCGCACGATTTGCAGCTAGCAAGGTTTGTTGGCATTCTTTCGGCGGGAAAACACTTCTGCACGACTCTACAAGGCGAGAGGGATCCGTCCTCCAAAGGGGAAGTCTCTAGCCCTTTGCGTTCCTGCAGAAACCGCAGCTTCTTCTGTCCAGTAGAAGCTTCTTTGCACCCGCAGCTGGCATTTCCTGGGCATCTGCCCATCTCCGACTTGCTTGTGACTTTTGGACTTGGTCCCCTTGTTCCACAGGTACCCCAGATTGGAAATCCAGCGTTGTTGCATTGTTGGTTTGTGTCTTTCCTGCCTTATTCCCCTATCACAACTTCTTTGTCCTTTGGGGAACTTTAGTGCACTTTGCACTCACTTTTCAGGGTCTTGGGGTGGGCTATTTTTCTAACCCTCACTATTTTCTAATAGTCCCAGCGACCCTCTACAAGGTCACATAGGTTTGGGGTCCATTCGTGGTTCGCATTCCACTTTTGGAGTATATGGTTTGTGTTGCCCCTAACCCTATGTGTCCCCATTGCATCCTATTGTAACTATACATTGTTTGCACTGTTTTCTAAGACTATACTGCATATTTCTGGTATTGTGTATATATATCTTGTGTATATGTCCTATCCTCTCACTGAGGGTACACTCTGAGATACTTTGGCATATTGTCAAAAAAATAAAGTACCTTTATTTTTAGTATAACTGTGTATTGTGTTTTCTTATGATATTGTGTATATGACACTAAGTGGTACTGTAGGAGCTTCACTCGTCTCCTAGTTCAGCCTAAGCTGCTCTGCTAAGCTACCATTATCTATCAGCCTATGCTGCTAGACACCCTATACACTAATAAGGGATAACTGGGCCTGGTGCAAGGTGCAAGTACCCTTAGGTACTCACTACAAGCCAGTCCAGCCTCCTACATCTGGCTAGACCCATTGTGACTCTAATAGGAAACCACTATCACTCATATGAAAGTTAGTTTGTTTTATTCCCTATTAGTTACAATTCTAATAAAAAAACTTATATTCAACTCCAACCATGATTAGCACACCTTTATTAGCAACATGAGCAATGATTTTTCGAGATTTTACTTAATATGCATCCAACGTTAAATGAAGCATAGCAATTCATGAACATTGAATAATTCAGCAATATGAGTCAGTCAGTCTTAGTCCAATTCACCATTAGTCACCCTTGTCAGCCTACCTATCTCAAATTAGCATCAGCATGTGGGTCTTCATGCGAAAACAATTTTGTCAAAAATCATTAATTTGGAAAAATCTAACTAGAAGAGAAAAACATTTTAAACAGCGCAGTTGGTACCTAGAAAGAAAAAGCATTCATTAGTCAATCAAGTTATAGCTACCTATCCAAGATAGATCAGCAACGAGTCAGTCTTCGTCTCCAGGTCATCAGTCATCAGCAAGGCTCAGGCTCATGGAAAGCAAGCCCAAATTTCAGCACTTCGGACAGCGTCTCCTGACGTCATCAACTTTCGCCTCTCCGTTCTGATTTCTCCCCTCATGTCATGACTTTTTATTAGGGTCTCTCAGTCCGTCCCACAATTTTCCCATTGGTCAACCTTATCAGGGGTTGTGACTCTAACCTATAGTTTTTGTTTACCACTTGTCTACGTTATTTTGAGAGTCAAGTTCCATTAACATGATTGGTCCTCTTGTCAATGAGTACATCATCCGGTTCCTTAGGTAACAAAATTGTTGCCCCCAGCTCTTTAGTCTGTACCTCCTTTTTTCAAGTCCTGGGAAAGTACATTTAGCCTACTCTACACATAATTGTTTCAATTTGTTCTGATTGTCTCCTGTCCGCTGATGAGTTTGCAGATTTTTCTAGCAGTGTTTCATGGTGAACTCTGTACAGTTCAAGGTCTTTTTTTCCCGTTCCAGTCTGCAGCAGTTCATCGCGTCTTCACGTCTAAGCAGGCAAGGCCCAGCGCTGACTAGGCCTGTGGGATAGCTAACTTAAGAATATGAAGCACCATAACATAAATTTATATCCTTCATTGTAACATATTAATACATAATATTAAACTTTCACATTTAGTACTGCTAACACAGATGGTGCCTACTCCCCGTGGACACATTTTGCACATTACACGTTATTTTCAATTACTGTTAATCAAATGTCAAATTTTCTCATTAGTAAATATATGCAAATCATTAGCATATTCTCATATTAGCATATCAGCTGCAACAGTACCTAAAATGAAGCTTGCATAGTACTGCAACACCTGAGTCCTGTAATGATGGCCACATCTATTTTTCTTCTACATTGCGGTCATCAATCATATTGTTTGCATGGTACCGAAATGTCAACCGGATTGAAAGCTTCCAAAGCTAGCCAGAACCGTGATTTTTTTAAATTATGTGTATCGCTGAGGGTACCCTATGGTCCAGACACCTTTCCAGACAATTTCTCCAAAACGTTTGACCTGATTTACGTCAGTTAAATCTGATGACATTTCTGTATAATGGGGGGCATAGTGTTCTTAGGAATTAAAATGCTAATTCTATGTTATGCCCCCCCTTGCCTTTCTTGGCCATGAAGGGACCAAAGTAGATGAACTTTTTTGAAAAGTGTGTTGCAGATGTGTCGAACGACGCCAAAGTTATTAGCTTGAAATTACTTTCTTATAGAAAGTTTGGCCTAGCTATAGCTACGCTGGGGATATAAGTGCCAGTGTTGTAGCGGTCTTATGTTGCTCTGTCTGTTCATCATTCTATCTTTGGGCCAACTTAGTTGCCTCTGTCTGGACTTCTTGTGGGAGGAGTGCAAATGGCATTCTTGATAGGCAGACATGCTGTTGGATGTTATAATCTCTTAGCTGCCTTTATCCTCAATAAGCATTTTCTCCTTTAGCTTGTGGTTTATTTTCTTTTCTGTGCCTGTTCTGTATGGCAGTATTAGGCAAGAAAGGCAGTCTGGGGTATATTTGTCCATCCTACAGCCCTGTGTACGCATCTCTTAAGCAAGACTCAGCTGGTGAGATTGTATTTTTAATGTAGTAAAGTACTGTTTGTTTCATAGCAGCTACCTACACGGATAGTTATTAGAGATTGATATTTTCAAATCCCTTCCTCTTACTCAAAGAAACTGTTCCATCCCTACACACTGCCTTCCCTTAACATACGCCAAGAGTACCAGCCCTCGTTTGTATTCGAATGACAAGCAATGCCATTAGACGTTTGATTGCTATGCAGTCACATCTCAGGCTATCCAATCTCATGGGCTTTTTTTTGCATTGGCTTGCCAGAGAAATATTTGTACAATGTTATTGGACTAGACTTCCTCACACTACTCTTGGTGCTTAGCAGGAGCCATTTACAGATTAGCCTAGAACTGTGTGAAGGTACATTGTGTAGGTTTTGCCCATTGTTAGCCTGAACGGGAATTTGGTTTTGTTTTCTACTTCTTAATCATGAGCTAATTTGATCATATGAAGTGGTCATCTTCTGGTGTCCGCTATGATAAATTTGTGTTGATAGCATATAACTTCAGGATTATGTTGCAAAGTAAATGTATTTCTCTCGAGTTAAGAAACATAAAAGTTAAAATTAAGTATAAGAACGACGTGATGTGTCAGCTGTATCTGATGGGAAACGTGAATAATATAATTCATAGTAAAGTACTCCCTTAACCTTACAACGTATCACTTGCACTGATATTCGACTGCGTTTTAGGATTGTCACAAAGCCTTCCTATTTGAATTGATTTAAGAGATTTCTTTCCAAATGTGTTTATCTTTGAATGATTATTGTTTGCATTTAGATTGTGTAAGAAAGTGTATATTGGCAGTACTTAATTGAAACAACCAGACAGTGTTATTCAAGTAATAAATGAATCAATCATTGTGCTTTATTTAGCACTAAATAACATATGACATTTTTCACCAAATGTTTTTTCTAAACTCTTATCTATCTATCTATCGATCTATCTAGCCATCCATCTAGGTGTCTGTATGTTTATATAATGTTTAGGTGTTCTAAACAAATGGATGCCTACGTGACAGATTGATAAATACAAGAAAGAAGAATACATACAATAGTGTACTTACCTCAACCTCTACCCACCACAAACATATTTATTTTTCTTATTCTCTGACCAATTCTCAGATGATTATTTTCCGCTGATAATCTAGCACACATGAAGATAAATCAAGCACTGTATTCTGTTAGAGCAATATAAAAAATTAGTTGACTCCAAAATGTTAATAAAGAAACTAAGGCTATTGTGTGTTTGTGGTGCTTTTTAAAATGTTTCAGGCATGTATAACGTGTCATGTTCTATGCCTTCTCATAAGCCATTATAGTGGATAGATGTCCAGATATGCATATGCTCAGAGTTTCAGCAGAATCACTCGATTTACCCAAAAGTCACAATTGAGCCCTCGCTGATAAAGCCACAACCGAACGCTAGAAATAACTAGAGAAGCAAGCAAACCACTTAATGAAGCATAGAGGATTTGCATACAGGTCTCGTTTGAGTACACCAAACCATGCTGTAGTAAATTCAAGTTGAATGTTTCAATATTGTAATTGATGAGGCAGGACTTTTCACGGTTCTGTTGTATTTAATTCGAGATGGTGTATGAAAGCACTGTGAAATTCTGGGGTTCAGAAAAGACGGTATGATTTCACTAGCCTGACATTCGGTGATGTGTGCAGTTTACAGCCTTCCCTTTATTAATTTATTTTGCATATACTATCTTTCCCTGTTAGTGTCTCTTTCTTTGTGGATATATTCCTATTGTCTATTATGGACTTTATAGATACGAAAGACGAAAGTGTAGATCACTATAAAACATTACATATTTTTCATGCTACACAACAACTTCTAAGGGCACTATAGGCTTCAGTACAGTCTAGAGTACTCTGCAATCCCATAATACACAAAAGCCCCTGCACCTAATGAAAAACGTTTTCTTTCTTCACAGACTATTTTCAAAATTGTAATAAATATTCTCCAATTACACATGCATTGAAATGTAAAGTTATGTCCCTCGTGACCCATGACCTTTCACTTGCTGCATTGTACTCAAATTTCATCGTTAGGGCTTTTAAAAACAATGATAATTTCTTCATGATAACCTGTCTCTTTTTGTGCATTTCTTTCAGATATGTTTGGTACATCTCCACTCGGAAGTCCAATATCACCTCATTCCCTCTCTTCAGATCCTTCATCCTCCAGAGATTCATCCCCAAGTCGAGAATCTTCTATTGCATGTGTGAGCCCACAGCAACCAATCACCATTCATAGTTCAGGAAAATCATTTGGGTTTACCATGCAGGCAATCAGAGTCTATGTTGGTGACACTGATGTTTACACAGTTCATCACATTGTCCAGGTAAGGTCACTCCTCTGTTTTCCTTTCGTTATAGAGATATTTGACTTTATTTATTATGACTTTGCATTTTGAGCACCAGCCAAATATCTTTTTACATCTTTGCAGTAGAAAATATGTAAACTCTTATGTTTTTGTGTAACATAAAACTACTGCATTGTACTATTAAATATTTCAACAACAGCATTGCATTAAACTTCTCGATTAATATATTGATTTTCCTGTTTTGTGATTGAAGCACACAAATTTCAGCTTCCTAAAAAAATCATACTCCAGATTCAAGTTTGAAACTCAGTGACAATACATTTCTCTTTGGAAACGTTATGTCTACAAGAAGGCCAAAAGCTGGAAATGTTTAAATTCGTAGTAGAAACATATGAGGCAGTAATATGTGTCTGTGTAATTTTAATGCTAGTAACCTTTTTTGTCTTGATATTTCATGGTGAGTTTTGCTGAAAAAATGTAAGGCAGAGGAATTTCAACCAGGTCAGACTTGGAACAATCAGGAATGCGTCTGATATGTCTGAAATTGTAGTGTTAAGGTGCTTCAGGACGTTTTAAAAGATCTCTTACATTAGCCTCTAAATATTGTTGGTGATTCATGGTATTACATTTTCAATGTAGACTACATAGATGGTAGTTTTAAATTATTGGGTATAATTTGTCTGTTTGAAAAAGAGCAACAATGAAGTGAGCCACCTCAACTACATATGTTAAGTTACAATATTTATACAGCACAAGAATACCCCATATAGTCTCGTGGTGTTAAATACTGAGAATTGTTGAGCAGAAAAAGACATACTACAGCCCTGCTGAGATCCACCATAGATGGCTTCTAATCCTTAACTCCTTAGCTGCTGCACCCCCCCCCCCCACTCTCCCCAGTGCTGAGCTCTTTTGGGCTACCCAGAGTTTTTGGGTTCCCCCTGGAGGAGACCAAGAAACTAGCCAAAATACAGCAAAAAGTTAGTTTTTTTCAGAAAAATGGGAAAAAGGGCTGCAGAAGAAAGCATATGTTTTTTCCCTGAAAATGGCATCAACAAAGGGCTAAAATCACCATCTTCCCTGCTTTCAGGAACCGGCAGACTTGAATCAGGAAACCACATTTTTCAACACAATTTTGGCAATTTACTGGGACATACCCCATTTTTACTATTTTTTGTGCTTTCAGCCTTCTTCCAGTTAGTGACAGAAATGGGTGTGAAACCAATGCTGGATCCTGGACAGCTAAACTTTTCTGAAAAGTAGACACAATTCTGAATTCAGCAGGGGGTCATTTATGTAGATCCTTCAAGGTTTTCCTACAGAAAGTAACAGCTAAAAGTAAAAAAAATATTTAAATTGAGGTGAAGAAAGAGCCATTTCTGTCCACGTTTTCTTCTGTAACTTTTTCCAGCTATGGCAGATTTTTGAAAGCAATATCATTACATCTGCTGGTCTCTTCTGGTTGCGGGGATATGTAGGGCTTGTAGGTTCATCACAATCCCTAGGTACCCAGAGCCAATAAATGAGCTGCACCTTGCAATGGGTTTTTATTGTATACCGGGTATACAGCAATTCTTTTGGTGAAATATAAAGAGTGAAAAATAGGTATCAAGGAAACATTTGTATTTCCAAAATGGGCACAGGATAATGTGTTGAGAAGCAGTGGTTATTTGCACATCTCTGAATTTTGGGGTCCCCATACCAGCATGTGAATTACAGGGCATTTCTCAAATAGACTTATTTTTTCACACTGTCTTACATTTGGAAGGAAAACATGTAGAGAAAGACAAAGGGCAATAACACTTGTTCTGCTATTCTGTGTTTCCCTAAGTCTCCTGATAAAAATGGTACCTCACTTGTGTGGGTAGGCCTATTGCCTGTGACAGGAAACACAATATGGACACATCACATTTTAACATTGTACTCTGATGTGTTTTTTGGAAAGTGCCTAGCTGTGGATTTTGGCCTCTAGCTCACCCGGCACCTAGGGAAACCTACCAAACCTGTGCATGTTTGAAAACTAGACACCCGGGAACCCAGAATGGGGGTAACTTGTGGCGCTTTCACCAGGTTCTGTTACCCAGAATCCTTTGCAAACCTCAAAATTTGGCAAAAATAAAACTTTTTCTTCACATTTTGGTGATAGAAAGTTCTGAAATCTGATAGGAGCCACAAATTTCCTTCCACCCAACACTCCCCCAAGTCTCCCGATAAAACTGCTACCTCACTTGTGTGGGTAGGCCTAGTGCCCGTGTCAGGAATAGATCACACAATGGTCATTGCTGATACTTACGTGAGGGCAACGGTTGACCCTGCGGTGATGCATTCCTGATGCAGGCACTAGGTACAGGCACTCAAGTGTGGTAGCGTTTTTATCAGGACAGGTCGGGAAACACTGGGTGGTAGGAATTTTGTGGATCCCAGCATATTCCTGTAGTTTGTGTGACAGAAATGCATAAAAAAATTGAGTTTTTATTCAACATCTCACCTTTGCAGGATAGTCTGGGAAAGAAAACTTTGGGGCATCCACACAAGTCACACTTCTGTGGACTCCCCCGGGTGTCTAGTTTCCAGAAATGTCTGGGTTTGGTAGATTTCCCTATATGGCCGCTGGGCCCAGGACCAAAAAAGCAGGTGCCTGCCTTACAAAACCAGGTTGTTTTGTGATAGATAATTTTGATGTCTCCACAATACGATTTGGGTGGTGGAATTTGGGGCTGAACTAAATTGGGGAGCTCCCAAGAGAGCACTCTCTCTTTGCTTGCTGCCACATGCACCTGCTCTCTGGGTTGGGCTAACCCGCTATTGTACCGCTGCACAGACTGTGCTGGCGAAGGGATAGCAGGACTGTCATCACCTCCTTCAGAATCACTGGAAAAGTAGTTATCTAATGGGACTCCTCCAACTGAAACATGACTCCCAGAGTCTGCGCCATTGTCATATCCCTCAGATGCTGTCTCTGCTCTCTCAGTCTCTGATCCTATGTCAGAGCTGTCCTCTATAACCCGAGTTAGGGCTTGAGCAGCAGTCATCCAACGAGATGCCATCTCTGCTACTGGCTAAACTGTTGCTCTAAAACATTAGCCTACGTAGACAGTCACAACATTTCTGGTGGGTGTATGTTTGATTCGTGCAACAGTAGAGGTCATCTTACCTTCGCTTCTTCCCTCAATCAGCACGTTCTCTCAAGACACTAAAAAAAAGACACACTATTACTTCACCTTGCCACATACCAATTGTCACAGTCTTTAGCGCCTCTAGCACCCAGTCCAACAATCATAATTGGTGCTCCCACTCCCATGACCTCCTCATCGGATTCCCACACTACCACCCAGCAAAAGTGCCATTCATCTCTCCATAGCCCCCCCTCGCACTTACATTTAATTTGTATTATAGTGCAGGTAATGGCTGGCTTTACTACTCTTTGCAGTAAGCATATAAACCTTCTGCACTACTTTGTCATCAAAACTGCCACTAAACAAAAGTCATATCCTTTTGTAGCAGAAACATAATCACAAGACTTAGTTGACTTTTTTATTGCCGCCTAAAAGCTACAGTTCGAACGCATCAGTTGAAGTATGTGCATTGCTTTACAGACACAAGCTGCAACTGCAAGAGAACTGGTGGTGAATATATATATATATATATATATATATATATATATATATATATATATATATTTTTCTCCAAATAGCCCCTATCAGGGCGTGCTTCATTAAGTCCGTGCTTGTGTCAGGGACGGGCCAGCCCTGTAGAAACTTCTCCACCAAATGACACAAAGTCAAACACCAGGTGGTGGTTGGGTTAATCATCTCTGTTGGAAGAATAAATTACAAACACAAGGATTCCTGTGTGTGCCGTGTTTGACTTTGTGTCATTTGGTGGAGAAACATATATATATATAAACTAGATCACTTTTATATGTGGGTGTGGTTTTCCTGGGGGCCAAGCGCAGCCCCCAGGGAAACCACACACGCATTAATAAAAGTGATCTCTCTCGATATATATATGTTCGATGGCATGTGTAGCTGCAGATACACATGCTGTGCATAGTCCTGCCATCTAGTGTTGGGCTCGGAGTGTTACACGTTGTTTTTCTTTGAAGAAGTGTTTTCGAGTCACGGGATCAAGTGACTCCTCCTCTTCGGCTCCATTGTGCATGGGCATCGACTCCATGTTAGATTGTTTTCTTTCCCCCATCGGGTTTGGACGGGTTTCTTTTCCCTCCGGTAGTTCCAGTCGGAAAAGTTCTAAAAACTCTCTAATTCGTCGGTATTGTTTCGTTTACGTATCATCGACACTTTGGTACCGTCGGATCCAACTTCTTTACGCACCCTTCGGGGCACCCGCGCCCAACTCTGGCCTGTTCGGGCCGACCACGTGCAAGCCTCATGGACCGGGCCCCATTTCGCTTCTGTCCTCGGTGCCACGCCAAGTGTTCATATACAGACCAACATCTCATCTGTAATCTCTGTCTCTCTCCAGACCATCAAGAGGATACTTGTGAGGCCTGCAGATCCTTCCGTTCGAAGAAGACTCTACGAGACAGAAGAGCACGAAGGTTGGAAATGGCATTGAAAAGCACCGAACGTCTCGACGAAGAGGAGATCATGACCACCGTAGTCTCCATCCGCGGGTCCGATTCCGAGCAGGAGTCTGAGGAGGACAAACCAGTCACGGCAGGACAGCATGTGAGTATGCCAGCCCCAGTCCAATCCAAGCCCAAACATAAGGCCTCGGGAACGCCACTGCCAGAAGGCCATGGCTCGACCCACAAAAAGACCTCCGGTGACCAAGCAACAACTTTGGCACCGAGAAAGGCCACGCCACCAAAGCCTTCAGACTCGAGCCGAAGCACTGGCTCTGAAACAGGCAAACACCGACCCTTCGAGTCGAAGCCTCGAAAATTGCTTTCGGAGCCGAGGCCAACATCCACTCCCAGGCTTTCGATCCCGAGAAAACCAGCTTCAGAGCCGAAAGGACCCAGTTACCCAGAGGAGCATGGACTTTCGAAACAACTTAAAGCCATAATTTTCTGAGGAACTCACACAGATGGAGGACATTGATGAAAGGCAGGCGAAAATTCACATTCATAAAGACACTGGTAAGATCATAACTGCACCTCCTCTGAAGCCTAAGAGGAAGCTGGCCTTTCAACAACAATTGAACACTAATCAGCCACCGGCTAAAGTGCCAAGACCTAAGCAAAGATCTCCAACTCCACAATTTTCACCTCCTCATTCTCTTCACCTGCTTGTTTCTCCACCTACTACTACTACACCTGCACAGTCTCCTGTACATTCTGTAGATTCACAACAGGACAATGTGGATCCGTGGGATCTCTATGATCCAGATCCCACTCCGGATAACAGCCCAGACTGCTATCCTTCCAAACCATCACCACCGGAAGATAGCACTGGATACACTCAAGTTCTGGCTAGGGCGGCATCGTGCCACAATGTTGCCATGCACACCGAGACCTTTGAGGATGATTTTCTTTTTAATACATTATCCTCCACACACACTATCTACCAGTCCCTTCCCATGCTTCCAGGCATGTTAAAGCACACACATCAAATATTTCAGGAGCCAGTCAAAGCCAGGATCATCACTCCCAGAGTGGAGAAAAAATATAAACCACCTCCCTCTGACCCGGCATTCATTACTCAACAACTGCCTCCTGATTCTGTAGTTGTAAGTGCAGCTAGGTGAAGGGCCAACTCTCAGTCATCTGGTGATGCACCACCACCCGACAAGGAAAGCAGGAAATTCGATGCTGCTGGCAAAAGAGTAGCATCGCAAGCAGCCAATCAATGTAGGATAGCCAACTCCCAAGCACTATTGGCTAGGTATAATAGGGCTCACTGGGACGAGATGAAAGATATCATCCAGCATCTCCCTAAAGACCATCAAAAAAGGGCACAGCAAATAGTTGAGGAAGGGCAGGCTATTACCAACAACCAAATTAGATCAGCCCTAGATTCAGCAGACACAGCAGCTAGGACAATCAATACTGCTGTTACTATTCGGAGATAGGCATGGCTTCGGTCGTCAGGGTTTAAGCCTGAAATTCAGCAGGCTGTCCTTAATATGCCATTCAATGAAAAACAGCTTTTTGGCCCTGAAGTTGATACGGCCATTGAAAAGATGAAAAAGGACTCGGACACCGCTAAAGCCATGGGTGCTCTGTATACCACGCAATACAGAGGTTCATTTCGAAAACCTCAATACAGGAGTGGTTTTAGAGCGCAAGCACCTAAGGCATCCACCTCACAATCCAAATCATCTTACCAGCCTCAATACCAATGAGGTGGGTTTAGAGGAAATTATAAAGGCCAATTCCCCAGAGGTAGGGGGAAATATCAGCCAACAAAACAAGCCTCACAGCCAAGACAGTGATTCTCTCCATCTCTTCACAAATCACACCTCACCTGTGGGAGGAAGACTGTAGACGTTCCACAACAATTGGATACCAATTACAACAGACAACTGGGTATTGTCTATTATCCATAATGGTTATTGCATAGAACTGGCACAAATTACCCCAGACATACCTCCAAAACCACACAAACTCTTCTCCCAACACATCTCGATGTTGCAAGAAGAAGTACAATCACTATTACTCAAACAATCCATAGAACGTGTACCTCAAAATCAGATAGGAACAGGGGTTTACTCCCTTTACTTCCTTATTCCCAAAAAAGATGGAACCTTGAGACCAATATTAGATCTCAGAACTTTCAATCTTTACATCCTATCAGAACACTTTCACATGGTAACACTACAAGATATAGTCCCACTGCTACAACAGCAAGATTTCATGGCAACATTAGGCCTCAAGGATGCGTATTTTCACATACCCATCCATCCAGCGCACAGAAAATACCTCAGGTTTGTATTGCAGGGAAAACATTACCAGTTCAAAGTGTTACCCTTCGGGATAACAACAGCTCCCAGAGTATTTACAAAATGACTCACTGTAGTTGCGGCCTACCTAAGAAGGCAACACATTCATGTCTTTCCATATCTGGACGATTGGCTAATAAAATCCAACCGTCATACACAGTGTCAAAACCATACACATTATGTAATACAAACCCTACACACTCTAGGGTTCTCTATAAACTACCAAAAATCTCACCTGCAACCTGCGCAAATTCAACAGTATTTAGGAGCCACACTAAATACGCAAACAGCACTTGCAGGCCCAAGTCCACAAAGGGTACAAACATTCCACAATGTATTAGCACAAATTCAGTCAAACCAACAGTACACAGTCAAATTTGTAATGAAACTGTTGGGCATGATGGCATCATGCATCGCCATTGTCCAAAATGCAAGATTAAACATGCGGCCCTTACAACAGTGCCTTGCAAAACAATGGTCGCAGGCACATGGTCAACTTCAAGATCCAGTGTTGATAGACCGCCAAACACGCATATCACTTCAGTGGTGGAATTCCACAAATCTAAACAAAGGACGGCCATTTTAAGACCCGGTGCCTCAGACCATACTTACAACAGATGCATCAATGATTGGGTGGGGAGCACACCTCAACAACCACAACATTCAAGGACAATGGGACACCAAACACAAACGACTTCACATAAATTACCTAGAATTGCTAGCCGTATTCCTAGCACTGAGAGCCTTTCAGCCTCTTCTCATTCACAAACACATTCTTATCAAAACAGACAACATGGCTACAATGTATTACCTAAACAAGCAAGGAGGGACCCACTCATCGCGACTGTCCCTTCCAGCACAAAAGATTTGGCATTGGACAATACACAAGAACATTCACCTGGTAGCACAATACATTCCAGGGATACACAACCAATTGGCAGACGTTCTCAGCCGAGATCATCAACAAACACATGAGTGGGAAATTCATCCCCAAGTGCTTCAGACATACTTTCATCACTGGGGAACACCAGACATAGACCTATTCGCCACCAGTGAAAATTCATGTCCGATTCAATACCTAACATGGAAAGTTGCATTCCTAGTTGCAATTACTTCATTAAGAAAAGTTAGTGTAATCCAAGCTTTCACTGTTCAAGAACCGTTCATACAAGTACACAAACAAAAAGTGGTACTTCGAACAAACCGAACATTTCTACCAAAGGTGATATCACCGTTTCATATCAAACAGTGGAACTCCCAGTCTTCTTCCCACAGCCAGACTCTGTAGCAGAAAGAGCGCTGCATACATTGGACATTAAAAGAGCTATAATGTATTACATTGATAGAACTAAATCATTTAGGAAAACCAAACCGTTATTTGTGGCATTCCAGAAACCACAAACTGGTAACCCTTTCTCAAAGCAAGGACTAGCTAGATGGATAGTAAAATGCATCCCAACATGTTACCTAAAAGCTAAAAGGCAGCTATTAGTAACACCAAAAGCACATTCCACCAGGAAAAAGGGGCAACAATGGCTTTTTTAGGAAATATACCAATGACAGAAATCTGTAAAGCAGCCACTTGGTCAATACACCATACATTTACCAAGCATTACTGTGTAGATGTGTTAGCAATACAACAGGCCAAAGTAGGACAGGCTGTACTAAGAACACTATTTCAAACAACTTCAACTCCTACAGGCTGACCACTGCTTATGGGAGGTAAAACTGCTTTGTAATCTATGCATAGCATGTGTATCTGCAGCTACACATGCCATCAAATGGAAAATATCACTTACCCAGTGTACAGCTGTTCGTGGCATGTGCCGCTGCAGATTCACATGCGCCCTCCCGCCTCCCCGGGAGCCTGTAGCGTTTAAGTTAAAACATTCATTTGCACATATGTATATATATCTTTATTCCATTTGCATGGACATCTCCTTGCTTTATACACTATCACTCCTACCTTACCCTCTGCGGGAAAACAATCTAACATGGAGTCGATGCCCATGCGCAATGGAGCTGAAGAGGAGGAGTCACTCGATCCCGTGACTCGAAAACACTTCTTCGGAGAAAAACAACTTGTAACACTCCGAGCCCAACACTAGATGGCAGGACTATGCATAGCATGTGAATCTGCAGCGGAACATGCCACGAACAGATGTACACTGGGTAAGTGACATTTTCCATATATATATATATATCTTTCCAGGGGGGGTGATTTCCCCCCCCAGGTGAATTCCCTGGTGTCTAGTGGGGTTTCCTGCGATTGAGGGCCAGGAAACCATTTCAGGAAGGCCTTTTTTGAAAGGGGAGAATCTCCATTTTCAAACAAGACCTTCCCGAACGTGGGGGATGCCGGTTTGGGCAAATTTTCCCCACCGCAGCAGGAAGCAGCCTTATGGCCGCTTCCTGCTCCACTGGGGAAACAGATAGTGAAGTCAGCGTGCCTCGTGGGGTGCTGACGTCACAAAGGGGTGGTTGGGGGCATGGAGAGAGACACTGAAGATCTTCTGTGTCTCCCGTTTTTTTTTTTAACTCCCTCCCTGGTGTCGGCCACTGGTTGTGACCTGCAGCAGGGAGGTAGTGCGGGCATCGGCCGATGGCTGCCGCCCGCACCCAAGGGGTTAGAGATCCATGTCTTTAAGACCTTCCTGAAGTAAAGTAGGGAAGGTGCCAACAGTTGCATGCCAGGGAACTCATTCCATGGGTTAACCACTGTAACAGAAAATGCTTGACCGCTGAATGGGTCAGTTTAGTCTTGAACAAATCCAGAATTGGGCCCCCAAGGAGCTTAGGCAATGTGATGGAACGTAGTTGGTTGATGCTTGTACTAAATAGTCGGTATCACTCGGGTGGACTGCTTTAAACACAAGACAGAGGGACTTAAAACCAATTATCTTTTCCACTGGGACCCGGTGCAAAAATCTCAAAGCCTCAGAGACAGAGGAAATCAATGGGAGTCCCAATGACAATTTATCTGCCACATTCTGTACCCTTTACTACTACTTCAAGAGACATGCATCTATTTATATAGAGGTGCAACAAGTTGCAGTGACATGCTTAACCTTGCCAGTGAAAGAAAGTTCTGGTTCTAGATATATTAAAAGATTTTGAACATCTTGGCTAGGGTTCGTGAGTTTGACTAAATACGGGGCCAGATATCTGGTGGCAGCAGGCTTCGAATGCAAGAGTTTTTATTCTGCAGCTCCTCTATTTTGCAAAAGTTGAATCTGAGTGAATTGCTCCCCAAACACTCAGACCACACCACCATGCACTTACGGAATAGTTCCAAAGGGCTGTCACCGACCCTGTCCAGTGTGATGATCGGCTGCGTATCATTAGCATATTTCACCAGTGGGTTATGTAAATGTTGAAGAACGTAGGGCTATAGAAGTGTAATTGTCATCATAATCACCCAAGGTATGACTGAAATAATAGGGGCTTTGTTCCCACGATTACAGAATGGCTATCAGAAATAAGAGGGGTGGTGCCTAATTTCTGCCTGAACATCAGTTTTTAAATGATTTCTCCAAATTAATTTATTTCTATACATCTTTGAAGCTTGACATTCAAATAATGTGGTTTATGGTAAAAAAACAGTCTACTTTCAAACTGTAATCGTGTTATTTAATTTACTATTCTGCTGAACTGCTGTTCATGGGATGGAAGGTTGGAAAGACATGTAACAAGATACTCTTCTTAAGGGTTCTTAATCAAGGCACACATGTATTGAGCGCAACTGTAATAACTGCTGGTAAATATATTTGAGATAGACAAACAATGTAATATTCCATATTTTAAATTTTTGCATGGTCATCTCCCCCATTTTAGTCATAATTCCCTCTGCCCTACAGCTTTTGATTTAAACAATACAAAAGAATAATAACTGCTCAGTCCCTCACCCCACAGCCACTGACGGATAAAAAGAACAGAACTATGGCAGCGCATTGAGTCAGCCTGGAAGTTTGATGTATTTTTCCTGGCAAGGGGGGTTCCTCATATTTGTGTTGATTTATCTTCCTTCTTTGGTCTACTACTTTGTGAACCAAGGCCATAAATGTATTGCCATACTTAAAACTGTCATGTGCCAATTTCAAGAAGAATAAGCATTTCTTCTATGTCACCTTTCGCGTTAAAAAGCAGGATGGGGATTCCTGCTAATGACATAAATCAATTCTTCCAAAAAACCTCTTCATGGAGCATTGGTACTCTCACCTTTCACCTAATATTTCTGTATCGTCATCTTCAGCTTGAATCATTTACTTCAGAATTGTGCCTGTCCCAAAAGTATTTACATAGTTTCCTCAGATGCACAGTTTTTCACCTAAAAAGAGGTTTTATCCAAATCACGTCTTGATGACTGACTTATTCACGCTGGTACTACTGAATACATTCAGAAGGTAAGAGTAATCATGCAGTTAGTTACACTTTTCACCCCACTGCCATTATTGTATAAATGTATTTTTTCTTTCCTCAAGGACTGTCACTGCTGTTAACGTGTCTGACCTTAATAAGTAAACATACAAGGGGACGCAAATAGGTCGATGAACCTTTTGACTCGCAATTAAGATGTTCTTACCATAGCTCCAGTTCATAATCAATAATCAATACACAACATCAGTAATCACCAACAATCAATAATAAATGAAGTCAGTAACTTTTTTTTGCATAAAATATATAGACCTTTCAGTCATGAATAACCACACCATTTAGTAAAAGTTAGAATATTTATTTCCCTAAATCAACAATACAAAGATCATGTAGATTAATCTCAAAATCAAATGAAACACATACAGAAACAATACTGTCTGTCCAAAGCGGTGGGAGAAATGTAATCTAATCAAAGCTTTAACTACAACACATTCTAACGTTACAGTGCAAATTAATAACAAAGCCAACTGAATCAAAGTAAATATATACACTCCAAATTCAGCAGAGAAATTCATCAAGCATTATTCCCTCTTAGCATAACTTCATTAGTGAGGATCCTTAACTAAAATCAGATTAGCATCAGCATGTTGGGCTTCATGCAAAACAATTTAGTAACTCAAATTTGGAAAAACATCTAACTCTGGCTCTATCAAAACAGTGCAGTTGGTACCTAGAAAGGAAAAGCAAATAAACATGATAGTCAACAGTCTAATTAATAATACCTATCCTCAATGTGGGTCAGCAAGCAGAGTCTATCTTCATCGTCAGGACATCAGTCGATCAGCAAGGCATCAGGATTCAGCATCAAAGTTCAGAAAATGCAAAGTCTTAAAGCATTAAAGTTAAGCACATCTCTTGTCAAGACGCACAAGAAATATTGACCTTTCGGCCAGCAAGAAAATGAGCAATGACGGTAATAGCAAAATGCAGAATGCTGGATTTTTCTCAGTGCAGTTTTGTTAAATCAAAACCACTAAAAGTACTTTCCAAATCCCTATTGGTCAGTTAATTGCATGTTCACACTTTGTCTAATAAAACTAAAATTCCACATTTATGAATTCTACCATTACGCCGTTCACATGTCGTTGATTAGTTGTCCTGCAATGTTCCCATCATCCGGCTTGTCGGGTAACAATATTGTTGCAACTTCTACTCCAGTCAGTATCTCCATTGTTCTCCTCCTGAGAAAGTTAGTTTCACACGTATTACACACAAAATGTTCCAATAACAAGAACAGCATCTCCTAGCAGTCGGTTCTCATGAGAAAGCTTCCGCAATGAGCACATTTAAACAATACAATAAAAATCAGAGTTTAACTCTCAAGGACAGCCATTTTTTAAACCTTAAGAAATACAGCTTTGGCATGAGGCCTGGCAAGCAGGCCAAGACACTCGCTAAGCTAAGGCCTATAATTAATAAAACTAGAGCATAATGCATAACCTTTAATATGACGTATTACTACATTAGGGAAACATATATTCAACTTTTCACAGCATTAGACTATTAAACATTGGCAGACATTCTTCAAATGCGTGCATTATTTTTCTAAGTTATTATATTTTCTACACAAACCCCTTATTCAGAATACATGAATGCTCATTAATAATTTTTATTAATATACCTGCGCTAGCACTGCCTCCTAACATATTACAGAACTGCTTTAACACAGTTTTGCTTTTCTTAGTAATTAGACTTCAAGTTCTGAGCGGCACGCTTTATGTAGAGCAGACCTCCTTGTTGCAGGTCCATTTCAGGACATGTCAGTTCATTTACTAAACTTCTGTGTTCCCAGCTCCCTTTATACACATTATATTCCTCTACTCAGAATTGCCAAATGCTTGCTAATTGACCATAAATAGGTTATTTGGCTGTAAGCCTTAATTTATATATTGCTGATTACTTAGTGGCCTATCTAACATTAGTTTTTAAAATGTATTTCTTAAAAACCATGTTAACTTTTCCACACTTTTAATGGAGACATGACGGCCACTGACAGTGTTCAGTTGTCCAACTAGAGGAAATTAATCGTTTTTAATGTGTAGGAGTTGTACTCCACGTTATCAGATTACCAACTGTCTTTCCACATCTTCAGGAATAACATGCTTTGACTGAAGTGGTCAGCTAACTTGCATGGACATATGTTAATCAGTGAGGTTTCATGACAGTCTCTAGCCTTGATTCATGAAAACAGTATTGCATCTACCAGGTCTCTTCACTGTTCATGTCGGTATGGCCTAACAAGTAGTGGTCTATGTTGAAAGCGAAATCCAAAGTTTGTAAAGAAGTTCCAAATGATTATGCGAACAGCTTAACTTTATTTTGCATAAAATATATAGCACTCCTTCATTTTTATTCCCTGCTTGTTGACAATGCATTCAAAGTAATGGTACCTTTCTGCTAGTGGCTCCCAGTACTTCTGCATGTTTTTTTTGTATATTCCCAGGTGCATTGTAAAAATTGCAAAGCATCATATCATACCATGCCACGCCATGCAAAAATGCTGCCAACACTGTTAATATCCTTGCACTCTGTGTATGACAGTGGACATGTTATTTGCTTTGATTGGTGCCTAGCCAACTATCTATTTCTGGCAGCGACTTATTCATTATATTTGGCTCTGATTTGTTGTAGGGTAATACTTTGTGTTTTTTTTTACCTCTACTGCTCTTGAAATATTTCCGTTAATACTGGCAGTCTGTTTGTGCTCTGACTTCTGTATGTCTTCACTCCAAGGCCCATTTTGCTTAAAAGTGCCGCCATATTTAAACCCACCCATTAAAAAACTCTTTGTGCAAATAAAGCCCTCGGTGGTATGGAGTCCCCCTTACAGTTTGAGTCATTATGGTGGTTACTGGCAGTCAGTCTGAACAAGCCTGCAACTCTGTGGTGGATGATGGACTTTATTTTACATTGATCATAATTTGACACCTCCAAAGAGCATTGATTAGGTAATAAGCATCCTACATCACATAATTGTATAGGGATTTCTCATTTTTCAGTATTTGGTATAAAATGAAGTAAATCTCACTGGGCTACCTGCTTTAAAGGGTAGTGTCCTTTGTCACTCAATGATTAATGAACTTGTTCAACTACGTTGTTCCGTTCTACCATCAGGCATAGTGCTTTTACAGACTACCATTACTCTGGTAATGCAGTAGGGAGCACTGAGCATGACTGCAGCATGTCTTTCCTTCCAAATGAGGAGTCGGAACAGAATCTGCCTTAATGGGGCTTGAGTTTTATTTCTATGCCCCTCTTAATTTTTTCCCTTTGTTTCCTAGGATGAGAAAGCATGCTTCACTGTTGAAATGCCAGGTAGTGCCTCACTATTTAGCTAAAAACACAAAGCCTTTTGATGCTATATATCATTTGTTGAACCTTTATTTATGGTGAGGCAAAAATAGTCTTTGTCTACACATTTAAATGATGATAAGGTTAGCAGATGGCTTCATTTGCATGGCGATTGGCCCCATCTTATATGGTGCTCATCTGTTGATTGTCGTCTGCAGCCTGGTTTAGGGTATCTTTTGGTAACTTAGAGATGTTGGCTATTGGAGGATATGCTTTCTCTTTATTCTTTGGGTTGATTTTAAACACATCCATTTTAATAGACAGAGTGGCTTCTTTTAGGTTTGGTGGCCTGCATAGCTGTCTGTTAAATCCTCCAAGAGTAGACAAGTGTTATAATGTACTAACATTCATACTGGATAGCTTGAACTCATTACTGTTACCCATCTATTCATGGGATTATTAATCTCCTCTCTCCAGCTGTTTTTGTTTTAGTCTGTGGCAATGTATAAGTTTTGTTACACTTAAGCATTAAGTGGCAGTTGAATTGTAGGCATACTTGAGGTATTCCTATTGGAGAAGGAGTTGCAGTGTTTTAACCCATCTAGTTTTCTGCAGAAGTAAGCTAGCACCAGTTCAATCATTCACTAGACTTCAGTGATTGGAGGAGACAGGCAGCTCAGTAATAAGTCAAATCACTTGACTCATGATTACAACAGTCACTTTATCAGCAAGATCTTTGGTAGATCTTGGATTTTATTTGGATTATTGAGGAGCTGCTAGCCTTGTGAATCACTGGTTCTTTAAAATAAGGCAAAAACTTAACCAATGATATCTTAACAGCACTCAAGCCAACATGTCTCCTTTTATTTTCCTCTTACTTTATGCCTTTTGAACCAAATGGGCCAGGGTTAGTATAAAGTGTGCGTATATGACTCAGAGTGTGTAACAACAAATGTAAGTAATGTGTTTATTCATCAACTCACAATGAAGGAGTTTGTCTGAAGTATTTAGTGTAATGGCTGTTACCCTCTGCTAATGGGTGGTCACACTGGATATTACAGTCCTCAGAAGAGTACTTACTCTGTAAACTGATCTTACAAAAACTAAGTTTGTAAATAAGACTGTTGGCATTGTGTAACTTTAATTGTGCAGCATATAGGCTACATGTAGATGTTTTGTGCCATATAGAGAAGTACATTTCATATTGAGTACAGTTGAGTAACAGGTATACTTGGTATTTGCAATGTTACACTTTTCCTATATTAATTGTTATATGAAATATAAAGTGATGTTATCTGTATTTAATCTTGTTTACGTGCATACTATTTGAAGGCATGCTATTCTAGATTTGGTTCACAGTTTCAAGTGCTTTGTATAGCAAATAATCACTTCCAATTTGTTGAAATACATTTTTATGTCCAATTTCAGAGCGTTGAAGAAGGAGGCCCAGCATATCAGTCAGGACTTAAGGCTGGAGATTTAATTACCCATCTGAATGGAGAACCAGTTCTCGGACTTGTTCATACAGAGGTTATGGAACTGCTGTTGAAGGTACAATCTTTAGAGTAGAAGTGTGATTGTTAGTTGTTTTTTATATACTCCCAGTTATAAAATATGTTATTTACAGAGACCAGTAGTTGTACAGTATGCAGTATGTTTGTGTTCATATTCAGATTGGTCTTCGCTTGATGAAATTGACACTATCACCAGAGCACATTGACGGTTTCTGCAGTACTGTGCATACCATGGAGTAGAAAGCTATTATGGTACTTTCTCACAACTGCGGCTACCCAGAGGGCCATCAGACAGGGAGCAGAAAGCTACAACTGCAGCAGGACACCAAACAAGGAGTGCAGGGTGGGGCTCAGGCGTGAGCAATAACATGACGTGGCCAGCCAGCCACAATAGGAAGTTTGAAAGAGATTGGGAAGAAAAAAGGAAAGCAGCCAGAAGTTGGAGGAGCCAGTGTTGAAAGGCAGGGAGGGAAAGAGGTGAAAGCAAGGAGCAAGTACATAGTGAGGACCCAGCACCGGGTAATTCATGGATAGTTAACATTCAGGTAATTATCTCAGGTTGAAATGGTTTTCTCTATGGAATAGCCACTTTATATACTCTTCTTTGAAATATGAGAGAGGTCCATACAATTTTATATCCAAAATACAGAATTGCCGCTTTTGTAGAAATTTACTTTATTATGTTGAGGATGGGAATGCCCATGTTAAATCTTTGTAAATACCAATTAAGTTACAGCTTTGTGGGCATTCCAACCACTTCGCATAGCCAACTATTTCACACTGCTTTTACTTCCCTAGTTCCTAGACCTCTCACTAAATTTAGGACAGTTGGAAATATGCCATAAAAACACATATTCCCTTGTCAATAGTAGTGTGACTTGCAGGCATCAAAATCGAAACCTGCTTTCTGCATTGTAGGATCTTCATTGATAGTCATAAACCTTGAATAATTCTGTGCTGCTTGTGGGAATCCTGAACACGTTCTTCAATATATATTTTGAGAATACCAGAAAAAGAACTGGAAAAGTGTCTATCACTGAAAGTCCTTTTCTCTATAATCCCAGTGTAGAGTATCAGAGATGTATTTTTCTGAGGAATGCTGGAGGAGAAATAAATGTGAAAAAATATGCAGCAATAAAGCCTTTCAACTTGCAGCACTTTGTCATTGGAAAAAGGCTGCACATAAACCAGAGACTGCATGAAAAGAAAAGGACAGCCTGATAGGCTCTCACTGAAAATGTTAAAAAAGAGACCTGTACCTTTAAAGACCCCAGAGGTACCCTGTCCCACAGTGCATTGTAGTGGCAGTTTGCATCAGAGTGACAATAGTTCTCAGTGATGAAGTATTGAAGAAATGTGTGCCATGTACATGAACAGAGTACTGAAGCAGGTCATTGAACAGTTATGTGAGTGCAGTAGATTCACCCGCTTGTTTCTCTTGGACAGTGTTCAGGCCTTACATAGACTGATGTAGGATGCATGATTCTTGTATCTGCAGTCCAGCTGCTTGCTATTGGCTCTTTTCTGGTTGCTGAAAAAGACCTAGTATGAGGTAACTGCCACACATTGCCAATGACACTGTGACTGCGTTGAACCAGTTATTTTTGGACGAGATCCCGTTTCTTTTGCTGGATAGAGCATCCAACTGACACAATGCTGCACATTATTTTTTCTTCTCCCACTGCAGGTGGGTCCGACTTAATGTACCCTCTATATTTCTGGTACTGTGATTAGAGGAAATGGTTCTTGGATTCTTTCTGCTGGTCTTCGTCTGAGAGCCTTCCAATTCATTTTATGAATGGATTTTGTCTTAGGGCATCAGTGGCACTTGTCTTCTGTTGGAAAGGACCATCTTTGATGTGGTATTTACTTATTACTTTGCCTTCACTGCCCTATTTCGGCTGAATATGTTTTTGTGGCATTAGGACTCTGCTCATTTTACTCCTGCTAACCATTGGTAAAGTGCTTGTGCTTTCCCTTATGAATACAGTAAAGTTGGTATACCCCTAATTGGCACATTTAATTTAATAAGTCCTTAGTAAATGGTACTACATAAATATCCAGGACCTGTAAATTAAGTGCTGCAGCCCTCATTGTGCCACCCACTAAAGTAGCACTGTAAAACATGTTTCAGACCCGTCACTGCAGCCTGTAGTGCAGTTGTAAACTGCCACTTCGACCTGGCAAAATAAACCTTTTGCCAGACAAAAATCTACCTTTTTAGTACTTATAAGTCACCACATGTTAGGCCCTAAAGGCTCCTAGAACACCTTTACACTCACACTGAGTTACCTTAAATATATATTTACCTAATAGCATGAAAGGCTTACGGTTTATATATATATTCGCTGAAAAACACAGTTAAAGATCAGTTATGGTTTAGTGCACATAATACCCAAACATTGCTGAAATTGGGCACTTAGTTCCACACACCAACTCATGGGCCTACCATGTTTTCTTTGTAGACAATTTGTTTTTCATGCTATCGGCTATAATGGGTATGTGGGGAGCATGAGTTGTGATGTTCATTGTGTGTTTCACACCATAACTGGCAAATTACAAGGCTTTTTCAGTTTTGTGTTAGCTAAACAATCATGTTTTTTATATGCTGTACCATATTCACCTGCCATGTCCCCACTCTGTGCTGTGCTTATAGTTTGACAAGGCCCTGCACCCTCCCACTTCAGCTGAGTTCAGCGGTAGTTAGTCACAGCCTGCCTGGCCATTCACCATGCTTATTTCACCAGCAGACAGATTTTATGGAGATTCATCAAGCAGTGCCATGTAAATGAAAAAACCAAGATGCTAAACATGCAAAATCTCTATCGGATTTTGTGCAGATTCATCTTCTTGTGCCAAAGGTATTAGTAAATGAAATCTATTTTAACTACCTCCCCAGTTGGCTCATCACATAACCTGAAATACCTGTACTGGGTGTAACTTGTTAACTGCCTTCCGTATTTGATAACGATTGATCAGACCGTTCCAAAGTTATAAACAAATAAATATTCTCCCCTTTGCCCCCTTTATTGAGTAACATAAAACTTGATATGTCAGTACAAAATTAATTATTTCAAATGTCTGCTAAACTTTGCCCTTTACACACTGCAAAGCATATTAACAAATGAACACTTGTTTGCTCCCTTTTTTAACTTGCCACCCCCTTGATTAGTCTGCATTCCCTCGAAAATACCAAAAGATGTCTAAACATGCTGCGTCTTTGCCACATTTCTTGCAGATCCATCAAACACTGCCAAGGTTATTAGCAAATATCTTACCTCCCTACCCCCTTCTAACTCTCATTGGATTTTCACATAACCTGAAATGCCTGCACTGGGTGCAACCTGCTAACTTCCACGCTATTTGATTCATATTCATTAAGCAGTGCCAAAGTTTATTAGCAAATGAAAATGTTATTGCCCCCTCCCTTAACCCCTGCTGCCCTCGGCGACTAATTCACACAGTTGACATGCCAGTGAAAAATGAATCCTGACAAATTAATTAGCAAATCATCACTTTTTTGCTCCTCCCTTTAACTCCCCCAGATGGATCTGCAAATACCAAAGGTAGCCAACAGATTGTGACTGCCAACTTTTATGCAAATTGGTCAAAAAGTGTCAGTGTTAAAAGTAAATCCACAAATGGCTTTTCAAGTGACAAGATATACAAAAATGTTAACCCTTTCAAGCAACCCAGCACCTTTTTCAAATGCTAACATCTACAAACCTACTTATTGGATTGACCCAGAAACAATAAAAGCAAGCTTTCAACATTTATGGCACGTTTGATGTAAACCTGGGCAGTGATTTTGGCTGCAATTACAAGCAAAAGTTGACATGGGAGTTAAAAATGGGAAAACACATCTTTTTTCATGCCCCCACGCTCTTTAGCATTTTTTCTTTGCAGAGAACTCTATGAAATTTGGCATGCTGGACCTTAGTTAACTATGCTAAGCGATTGCCGAATTTTGTATAGATCCATCAATGGGTGCCAAAATTATACACCAATCACCCAACCCTTAACTTACACAGTCAAATACCAGAGCACTCCAGCCAGATTCGGAAATCTGCAGTGGACGACAGGAGAAAAAGAGTGGAGTAGTGTAAAGTGGAGTGGCAGAGAATGTTGTGAATTGGAGTGACATAGTGCGGAGTTGCATAGAGTGGCATACACTGCAGTGGCATAGAGTAAAGTGGACTGATGTAGAGTGCATTGGCGTAGACTGTTGCAGGGTATAGTGGCATTTAATTTAACACCGTACACTGCAGCATCGTAAAATGCAGTGGCATGGATTAGGAGTGGTGCATAGTAGAGTGGAGTGGCGCAGAGTGGATTGGCTTGGAGTATTGTGGCTTAGATTGCTGTGGCATAGAGTGGTGCAGAGTGGAGTGGCATAGACTTGAGTAATGCAGAGGGCAGTGGCACTGAATAGAGTCGAGTGGCATAGAGTGTAGAGTAAATTGAAGTAGCATAGAGTGCAATGGCATAGAGTGTTGCAGACTAGAGTATACTGACAGAGTGTAGTGGCGTAAAGTGGAGTAGTGAGGAGTGGTGTAGAGTTCAGTGGTGGAGAGTGCAGTGTTGCAGAGTAGAGTGTCAGAGTGCATTGGTGTGGAGTGGCATAGAGAGCACTGGCGTAGATTACAGTGAATGAGTGCATTTGTGTAGAGTGCACTGGCATAGAGTGCATTGGTTAAGAGAAAAGTAGCATAGAGTGCAGTGGTTCAGAGTGGAGTAGAGTGGCATAGAGTGCAGTCGCACAGAGTAGATTGTTTCAGAGTAGAGTGAAGTGGTGCAGGCTAAAGTGCAGGGTAGAGTGCACCTGTGTAGAGCTGCATAGAATGTAGTGGTGTAGAGTGAAGTGGTGCAGAGTGCAGTGGCATAGAGTGCAGTGGTGCAGAGTAGATTAGAGTGGCATACAGTGGAATGGTGTAGAGTGCAGTGGCATAGAGCTGAGTGTTAGAGTAAAGTGCATTGGCGTAGAGTGTATTGGCACAGAGTACACTGGCAAAGACTGGAGTTGCGCAAAGTAGATTGGGTAGCCTAGACTGGAGTGGTTTAGAGTGCAGTGGTGAAGAGTGCAGTGGTTTAGAGTAGATTGGCAAAGAGTGCATTGACATAGAGTAGAGTGGTGCAGAGTGGAGTGACAGAGTTGAGTTATGCAGTGGTGCCCAGTAGAGTCAAGTGGCATAGAGTGCAGTGGTGTAGAGTTGAGTAGCATAGAGTGATGCAGAGTAGTATAGTGCTATAGCATGCACTGGCATAGAGTGCAGTGGTGTCAAGTGTAGTAGTGCAGAGTAGAGTGGTGTAGCATTCAGTAGTGGAGAGTGCAGTGTTGAAGAGTATAGTGTCAGAGTGCAGTGGAGTTGAGTGGGATAGAGAGCAGTGGCAAAGTATAGTGATGCAGAGTGCCGCGGCATAGAGTTCAGTGGTGTAGAGTACAGTTGTGTAGATTGCAGTGGTCTACAGTAGAGTGGCTTAGAGTACAGTGGTGTGTAGTGGCACATATTGGAGTGTCATAGAGTGGAGTGGTGCAGGGTAGATACAGGTGTGTGGAGTGGCACAGAGTGTAATGGGATAGAGTAAAATGGTGTAGAGTAAATTAGAGTGGCATGCAGTGTTGCAGCGTGGCAAGGAGTTATGCAAAGTGCAATAGAGTTGTGCAGAGTATATTGATGTTGCTTGGACTGGAGTGGTGTAGAGTATCTTGGTGAAGAGTGTAGTCATGTAGAATAGTGTCAAAGAGTACTCTGTCATAGAGAAGAGTAGTACAGGGTAGAGTAGAGAGGCATAACGTGAAGTGGCGTAGAGTGGAGCTGTGCAGAGTGGAATGGAGTAGAGTGGAGAACTAGTGGTGTGATAGCACACTGCCATTACAGACAACACATTTCAAGTGAAATGACCATTACATTTGCACAGGCTTACAGTTTTACTAATAAAACTATACTGTGTACAGATGAAAATGTGGAAATTGCATCACCTAGTGTAATCATTTGCTTTAATCATATTAAAGTATTTGTTTCCAACACACTTCAAAAATAACAAAAAATGTGCTTCATTTGTGCGTTCATAATTCTGATATATTCTGAAATACTTACACAATTCATTTAAATACTGTTGTGTGCTAGAAAACAAAACAAAACATTTTCCTATCCAGCAAGACTGTCACATAAATCCTCTCACTTTAAAGTCGGAGAAAGAAAAGTAGACAAGCTCCGTTGGAAGACAGTGCCTGACATTTGACCTCGGTCTCTGAATGCACAGCAAATGTGACCAGATAAGAGCAAGATTAAAAGTCCTGTAAACAGAAAGCAAGTTTGTAGAATGATACAGAAAACATGGCTTAGGCAACAAGAGGGACAAACTCAACATGGAGAGCCTAGAGCAAATTAAGCCAGTGAATGGAAAGTCAACAACTGTGTTACAAATCACAAAGCCAATGGCTTTGTGAAAGCCCCCAAGATGTCTTTAGCAAACCAGACAGCTCCATTGTCTAGTAGGGTGCGGCATAAAAAGGCACATCTTTGTGTGGTGTGCAACCTGAGTAATATTTTAGGACACTTCACCATTATTTTGTGGTACTCGACTGACTGGCATCCAGAACTGCAATTCAAGAATTATTTCACAGTTTTAGTATGTGTATTATGTTTACTTTTTATGTAGTTTTGCACATGGAAAAAACCTGATGTAAGTAGCATTGTAAAACAACTTAACATTGAGGCAAATGTCTCATTAAGGTAAACGTGTATTGTGAAATGTGATCATTTATAGTACGCTCCTTATGGAATTAATTATTGCCATTTTGCCTGCAGTGTGGCAACAAGGTATCGATCAACACTACCCCCTTTGAGAACACTTCAATCAAGACCGGCCCAGCACGAAGGAATAATTATCGTAGCCGACTGGTGAGGCGCAGTAAGAAGTCCAAAAAGAAGGAAAGTCTTGAAAGGTATGCTGCCTGCAGATTGGTGAATCATATACGCCCTAAAAACGAGCACTTTTTTTTATAACATAAATGTAACCTGATATTAATAGATGAAAACAGGCATTCAATGTTTAAGTTGTAATACATGGAAAGTGCTATAATAATTTATCCTGCCTCAACTTAAACAGATTTTATTTCAGGTTTTTAAAAATTAAACATTTTGAGGGGTGTGTAATCTGTTCTCCTGTCTACACTCAGAGGTGCATTAAAGTTCAAAGAATGTCTGTCTCTGCAGTTGTTGCATGTACGTTTCCTCTCTCCTGGAGGGTAGTGCTGCACCAACACTGCATAACTCATTGGATAGTAGGATGTGTACAGAGTTTCAACCGTGGTCTCGTGCCATTGGTAGCATTGAGGTAGTGAGGCACTTTTTGGCTATGAAGAGTCACCTGAACCAAACACAGCTCCTTGTCTGCATATGGTATCCATAACTGCAGTTGTGTAAGATGAGCTAGTCTTCCCTTTTGGGAATTGTGCTGCGGGTCAATTGCACCTAGAGAGCGAGCAAACCTTCAACCAGTGGTTTCGTTATTGTGGTGTGCACCAGTTCACTATCATCAATATTAATCATTGCCATTTGAAATCTAGTGTACTTTGTCTTGAGAAAAAAATTCAAGTACAGAATTAATTAATTTGAGCTAACTAAATCTGAGTGCTGCAAAAGAAACCTTGCACTGGTGTTTAAACTCTCACTTTGTTTCTCATTTACATTATGTGTACTCAAACTACATTACAACAATCGTTACACAAAAAAGATAATGCATATGTAAATTTGCATATTAGTTGTGTAGGTAGGTGAACAGTAAAGGTAATAAGTGGCCATTAGTATTGTCTCAACTGTAATGAAAACTGGCCTGTATATATTGTTCATGCTGGAGATAAATAAAAGGTGAATACGGTTAGGTGTTTCAACGACTGGACCATGATGTACCGCTTAACAAAGTTGACCTGGGATGTATGCTCTCTTTCATGCTAGGAGGCGGTCCTTTTTCAAAAAGCTTGCCAAGCAGCCGTCTCCCCTCCTTCACACCAGTCGTAGTTTCTCCTGCTTGAACCGATCCCTTTCTTCTGGAGAGAGCCTTCCTGCGTCCCCCACCCACAGTCTGTCTCCCAGGTCTCCGACACCGAGCTATCGCTCCATCCCTGATTTCCCATCTGGTGAGTTAAATTGATGAAATAAGTGGTTTGTCTTTTCTCCTTTGCCTTTTCATCATGTCACTATATGTACATATAGTGATCCTCATTTCTTAGAAGAGTACACAGCCTGGAAAGAGCAAACTGCTCAGACTCTTCAAAGAGAAGAAATATTTAAACCTCCTTGTTTACTCAAGAGATGCATCTATGGTATATATTCCGTATCCTGCTTTATCTGCTTTTCATCTTGACTATCTCTTCCGGGGCACAACAGATAGGTTTGAGTGGCGCTATTTTAGATTACATTAGATTTGCTTTCTAATGATTTAACAACGCATCTCCTTCTTTTTTGAGCAAAAGTCTAAATGAACCTTTATACAGCATTAGGATGTCATCTGGTCACATAGTTTCATCCAAAATGCAATTGTGCATTCTTACCAGTGCTTAAAATGTGAAAGAATGAGTGCCAGTGCCCAAAGTTCTGCTCAGAGGTCTGTTGCTGACGCTAGTGCTGAATTCGAAGGTTGTGTTTGAAGGCCGGTGCCAGTCTAGTATCCAGCTCATGCCTCTTTTTCCACTACAGGACACTCCTTGATGCTTTATCTCACTCTTGCAGGTTCGTGCCTTCTCCCTTTGTGTTGGTGTTTCCGTCTTTCTCTTCTTTTTTTCCTCTTTTTGTGCTTTCCCCTCTCTTGCTCCCTGTAAATGTCCGATGAGGATAAATAGACGCTGATCCCCGAACATGAGTGCCAGTGAGCACCACCAGCTCAAATTAAGCACTGTTAAAGGAAATGAGACGCACCCATAACCCATGGACCTGGGTAGTTGAATGAGTAAATAAACAATGGTCCTATAGGGGGATATAAGACCCTTGTCTTCCTGAGAAAATCTCTTTAACCTATCTATCAAACTGTGAAAATCTGGCAACAATTCATCATTTATTATGTAGCAGATACACACTTCTCTTAGTAAAATACAATCATTTCTACTTTGAATTTAACCATTAAGGTGCTACTATAGTGATGGCACAGTGAAAGTGAATAAGGTGACAAAAAAGTGTTTGTGCAAATGTGCTATATACAATATATACAAGATGTGGTTAAAACATAGATTTTCTGCTATCTTCTACCAGAGGACTCATATTAATTCTAAAGGTCAGAAGTCACTTTTTATCTCTCAAGAATAATCCACAGCATCAATATGTGGACGTTTCAACCTCATCTGTGTAGACCAATCTATCCAGGGTCATCATCAGGTCTGTTAGCTTTTTTTTTGGTACCACCAGTCAATCAACGTATTATGTCTTATGATATTTGCTAGTGATCTCATCTTCCATTGGCCTTATATCCTGTTTGTCTGCCCGATGCTTGTAAGCCTCCATAGGGGTTGTTTCTCCGTATTGGAGGACACCTGCTTGCATGCCCCCGGATAGATCTGTATACACAGATGGGGTTTCATAAACAGATTGAAAATGATACCTTGTATGCAAAATAAAAAATAAAAATTATAGTAATATTATAAATCAAGATTTGTTGTTCTTACTGAGACACATTTTTTCTTTTCTTTCTTTAGGTACTAATTCGTCCCAGAGTAGTTCCCCAAGCTCAAGTGCACCAAATTCACCAGCTGGCTCAGGTCACATAAGACCAAGTACACTCCATGGTTTGGGTCCAAAGCTTGGTGGGCCAAGATATAGATCAGGAAGACGTAAATCTGCAGGCAGCATTCCTCTATCTCCGCTAGCACGAACCCCATCTCCAACACCCCAGCCACCATCTCCTCAGCGATCTCCATCACCTTTACTAGGCCACACCGTGGGAAATTCTAAGTTGGGTCAAACATTTCCCTCTAAGATGCACTCCCCTCCAACTATTGCAAGACATATTGTAAGGCCAAAGAGTGCTGAGCCACCAAGATCCCCACTGTTGAAGAGAGTTCAATCAGAAGAAAAGCTTGCGCCCTCTTATGGTTGTGAAAAGAAACATCTGTGCTCACGTAAACATAGCCTTGAAGTGACTCAAGAAGAAGTTCAAAGGGAAGCATCTCAAAGGGATGTAGCACTCCAGAGCCTGGAAGAAAATTCAAGTGATGCGCCTTCACTCACTAGAGCAAGGCCTGTGGAGCAAGGCTGTCTAAAACGCCCAGTTTCAAGAAAACTTGGGAGGCAGGAATCAATTGAGGAGTTGGACAGAGAGAAACTAATGGCCAAAATAGTAATGAGAAAGCAGGACCGTGCTGAAAAGCAAGAAATCCTGCAGAAACAGAGTACTACACATGAATCGAGTAGTGAACCTCGAAATACTGCAGGCCTTACATTGGAGGAGGTAGAAAACAAAAAGTCTCTAAAACCTGCTGAACGATCAAGTCTCTCCAGCAAAGTAAGTGTCCCACAAGAGAATAATTTGGCAACAACCATAGTTAAAGATAACCTTGGCAAAAATGCAGATATGAGATCAAATGGTGTTAATATTACCTTAGATACAGAGATGACATGCCAAGTAAACCCTACAAATGAAAATATTCTTTCCATAAACGAGTCTAAAAGCATTTGTACAGAAAATGCGGGCAATGACGTTCCCCCTAATTCATCAGTTAAATCGTTAAATGTCAAGGGAGGTAGTGCAGATAAAGTCCCATCAACAAAAGAGTCTGTTGAGTTTGAGAAGTTTGAGAGTAGGGTTTTGAATGTAGATTATCTACGAAATAAATCTTTTGAGGAAAAAGATGACAGCTTCTGTCTAATGCTAAAATCTAGAGTTGCGGGAACAGCTCATGAATACCTTCCAACAGGTGCAAAACAAGATTCAGGAGCCTTGCTTGATAGCAGAAAGTTTATAAATGGTGCCTCTCCAGCTCAAATAAATTCAGTTTCCTTTGGTCCTCTTAAGTCTTTGAATAGTAGGACAGAAGGTGGTGTTGAAAAAGCACCTGTCATTTCCACAGAGTCCCCAGTCAGGAAAAGTCCATCAGAGTATAAATTAGAAGGGAGGTCGGTGTCATCTTTGAAGCCATTAGAGGGTACACTGGACATAGCCCTTCTCTCTGGACCAAAGATTTCAAAATCAGATCTTCCTTTCCATGTATCATCAGAGATCCAGAGCACCAGCAAACATGCTGCAGCTTCATCTGTTGCCAAACAGAGTAATGCTGTAAGGAAGGAATCTCCAAATGAAAATCAACTGTCATTACCTTGCACAAAAACATCTCACATACAGGATACTACTTATAAGCAGTCACTCGGTAGTTGGCAAAATGTTCTCAAGCCAATCATTAAAAAAACATCTGAGCACAAAGCAAATAGTGGAACAGGTTCATCTATAAAAGAGCTTGTCTGTGGCTCTGAATCTACTTTTCAAACAGAGACTCCAACAAAAGAGCGTGCTTACCGAGCAGCACCAAATACAGTCCAGTTTAATCCCTTAATAAGTACTCAAACGCTGATTAGGCCATCAATAGACCAAGCATGTGTCTCTGATAATGAAGCAAGCACAGGAATCAAGAATCAGGGAGAGCAGACAGACATGTACCAAGTGGAGCAGAAACATGCTAAATATATCCCTGACAAACCTCCGTTTTCAAAAGAATCTGATATGAGTAAGACTACAATTCATGATAAAAGCAAGGGCTCAACAGTCATCTCCTCAGTTCCCCGAACTGCCTCTGATATTGTTCAGTCTCAGACGTGTGCAGTTGATAACCCTCAAGGAAAGGATTCAACCAAGAATATCGTCAGAGGGATATCTAAGTCATTGGTCCAAGCGCCTGCCTCTGTGCTACCTGTTAAAGAAAACAATGGAAATCTGACAGTAGTTATTAACACCAAAGCATTACTTCCAAAAATGTCAGGGCAATCATCCATTGACTGCCAGAGCTTGGCCAAGGGATTAGCTGAATGTACACCCCAGAAAGTGGATTGCAGAATTAGAGCCACAGAGAATGGCGAGCACTCTCTCACCAGACAGTCCAGTAGCCCACGAGTTCAGTCTGCTGCAAAGGGCGATGCCCTCCTTGAAAGCAAACAAACCTGTATCCCTTCGGAACCAGAAATCGCAAATAACAAGTGTTTTCTGAATGCTCACCATGTTGATCACAATCCTCACGGAGTCAGTGCTGCACAGGTAGACGTCAACTATGAGAAACCTAAACATGTATCTGATGCAGACTCCCTAACATTCGGACAGCCTGGCAATGAAGACAATTCACAGAAATGTGTTGGTAATGCTTCAAATATGGAGTTTACCGCTAGGACATCCCATAGTACCATGAGCAATGGGAAACCCATCCGCTCCAATATCCAAGAATCTTCCCCTTCCTTTTCACATTCTCGTAAAAAGGCTAACATGGAGGCTTTTGAGAGGGACAAGTCTTTCGACAGAGATTGCGAGACACCACCTGTGACACAAAACAAACGCAGCACTTCTGACTCAACATGCACATTATTGTATAGATGTCACACATCTTTGAATACTGAGGCTCTTAAATCTTCAGACAAACAAGTAATTTCAGACTTTACAGCACCTCTTCATGAAAACCAGTCCTTTGTGATTGAAAACAGAAGTATCTCCCCAAAACATTTAAAGGTAACCACTGGTAAAGACTGCCCACCTGCCTCCCTAGTGGTAGATAAAGGGCCACCCAGTGGTAAGATCACCACCATAGACAAAAAGTCGGAAAGTAAAAAAAGCACTGAAGCACTTTATATTCAGAGTGAGGCAAACTCTTCCTCAACAAGCTATAAAGACATGGTGAAAGAAGCAGACAAGCCGACCTCTGGTAACAAGCACTGTCCAGATGTAAAAGCAAAGCAGCCAACAGCTCAGAAGCAGGTAACATTAAAGCGTTCGCCACCTGTCGCTGGCCAGGGTATCACCAACGCCACTCATCCCACACAGAAGCAAGTCTGTGGCCAGTATGCGTTTCTTGAATCTAGACCGGCAGCTCTTGCTTCTTCTACAGACAGTCATATACCCTCCACAAAGGGGAGAGCAGGACCCGGGGACCCTCTTGCACTTACTTGCACAGAACTAAAAAAACTCAAAGCTGTCATGACCAGCAAAAACGAATCCCCGAGATCCTTTTCCAATACCGCTCTTACAGCAGAGTCTCAACATCTTGGTATGATCCTTGGGGTCCCAGGGCAGCCGTCAACTCTTTCCAACGCCACCCCAGTTGAGGTGAAGGGAAAGGGGCAGCTTTCCACCACAAGAAAACAGAATGCAGCTAAAGAGTTACCCAAGTCGGCGGTGGTGCATGAGCGCCTGAGCGCAGCTTCTCCTGAAAAAGACCTACGACAGCGGCGGGGAAAGGACTTCTCTCGGTCTAGTCCTCAAAAGAAATCATCCTAACCAGTCATTGTCGGAGACTGTATTTGGACTCCATTTAAAACCAGCACTGTGTAGTATTTTCACAAAGAAGAGCTTTTATGCCAGCAACCTCGATTGGGTGGACATAAAAATGGAATCTTTTTTCAGGATAACTTTCCAGTTGCAACGTATAAGCTGTTACCGTACTGCAGTGATACGCACAAAACAGAATGTCACTAGTTGTGTTCTCTGCTGGGCTACTTGTGCCCACCTAATTGTACCCTGGAGTTTCTTTTTTATATGTCATGGTTAGCCTCAGTGTTATGGTTTCTGTTAGGACATGTAGAATAGTTTCCCACAAAGCACTGTCCTAGGGTACATGGGTACTTGAAGAATTGCAGAAGATGCCACTGCCATTCTGTACACTGCAGTATCTATACACAATTATCAATACAGCTAAATTGGATGGCATTAGTGGGGCAAAATTATTTCTAAATAAAATAATGTATTTGATATTGAATGTAGAGTGTGCACTTTGCTGCTGACATGCATCGTTCACTGTAATTTTGTTTTGTTTTTTTCAGATTTTTTCTTTGTAATTTGTTCGGTAATGTAATGAAATTCAAAGTGATTAACAAAAGCTTAAAAAGAGAGCAATGGGTTTTGGTGGCGAATGGACTAAAACAATAGTATGGTTGGTAAGTAAAAGGTAAGGTAGAACCGAGAACAAAGGAAGCTATAGAAACTACTTACGAGTTTCCATTGGTTTATTGTGCAGAATATCTCACTGCAGAAAGATATCTTGTTTGCATAAGAGGGCTAGCACCGCGCTTCATCTTTCCACTGCTCCTTTCAGTTGATCACCGGCAGAAAAGCCGCCAACATCACACTTTCTGGCTACAGTTTTGCAATGATCTGTGCTCCTCAGTGGCTTGTCTTGTGAACAGGCCAGGTCATCATGCATACTTTTCAGAGTTCGGTCGGTAGTTCATCACACTGTCTAGAGGAGCATGCTTACTTGTCATGTATTTACCCCTGTTAGGTGTAGTTCGGTCTTAACCTTTTTTAGTATCTGTGGTTGTGTATCAGTGTCGTCCTGGAAGCAGGCCTGTTTGTGGGCAGTGTTGAACGAATGGAGTTGCTTGGCAGTAGGGTCAAGGGGCAAGAGGATTCCGTGACCATTCGCCTAACATTCCCCCCAGACTCCACTGGGAGTCCAACTCGAAGCGCCACGTATTTTCATGTAATAAATACCCTCTTTGCTTTGTTCTGTAAGTGTAACCTTGTGCCACGAGATCTAAGAATCAAAAAGTGCCATACTTTATTTTGATGAACAGATTGTGAGTGTTGCATTCATGTGCACTTGTATATATTTTCATTTCCATAGAGACTCGTTTTTGGGTTAAGGTGTGGGAAATGGATAGTCCATTTCGTGTGATTTATGTGTCTTGTCAGAACGTATGAGATTTTAAAATTTAGCTGGGGCCTTATGTTATAGAAAAAGCTTGCTGTTTTTAGCAGGTAATCCTGGATTTCACGTTCTTGAAATGCATTAAGTAGCTCCATACATTTCATGCCATAAATCTTTCTTTGTATGCAAAAAAGGTAATAATGTAAGAATTAAAAAAAATGTTTTTTTGTACATTAAGCGGCCCTTGGAGCTATTTGGTGCTTGAATGTGACTGTCCTTTTTACTTTTTGCTAAGCCTTATTTCAATTTTGTATATTGTGAAACACGATTTTCTGCCTGATCTCTCTTCGTGCTGAGGTATTAGTGTGCTGAAATACATACAATTTTGTGTGGACAAAGGATGCTGTGATACAATGGAAGATGATCTGCATTTGCAAGACTAAATGGCGAAAAAATAAAAATTAGGTGCCACCTGACCCTCCCTTAAATAATGGTAGAACCAATGGGAAGCATTACAGTCAAGGGGGTAATGGTACACAAGCAAGGCAGGAAGTGTTGTGTAGCATAGCTACCAAGGAAGACACATGAAACGGCACACCTTCCAGGGGGACACTACCCACTGACATCACTACCCAGGGACACACAGCCACGTTATAAGCCTCTATAAAAAAAATTTAAAAAAAATCAGATTTTGAGTAATTTGGTTTGCTACTGTATGCAGTTATTTATTTTGTCGTGCCTCATTTATGCAGCTGTATGCCATGCACAACTATAATTCATATTACAAAGTGGAGGCACACTATTTTAACGAGGAAAATTGCTTAAAAGTAATGCATTACTTTTTCAGAAGTAGTGATTGGCTTCCCTCCTAGTCTCCCTTCCTATCAAAACTACTGCTGTACTTATGTAGTCTGATTTTATAACTTGTGCTTGATTAATTGAGTTGTGTGGGCTTACAAACGACACTATTGCAAACCGATTGTCTATTGATTCCTAAAACATAACTTCTAACTTTACCTGCAGTTACATAGCTGCCAGGTCTGACTGTAACTTTCCACCCATGCTTCCTGGCAGTTCCATCATTGCCGCAAATAATTGCCTCATTATTTTAGTTTGGTTAGGCGGGCTTGGTATAGTTCCTTTAGACTTCCCTGCTGTCATGAGTGTAGGACCATATTAATCAGCATCGTGCCCTGCTATTCACTTCTCAGGTTTCTTGCTTTGACCAGTATCCATATGGAATACTCAGCTTGGGGAAAATACTGTCTGGGCACTTGGTCCTCGAGGTCACATCTTATTTTTCCAGTTCAATTCACACCAGAAGACAATAGACGCTCCTTGGCTTTGATATGATGAGGCTTCCTTGATTGTAATACCATAGAGAATAATTTGGGTTCTGGGTTATTCTCATGTACTGTAGGAATGGGATAGCCTAATTGATTGGTGAATAGAATCCAGCATACGGCTGTGAAATACTACACATCAGTGCCAATCTTTTATGAGCTTCCAAAATGAAACTGGATAAGGTGCGGAAAATACTTTCTGATTGTCTACTGGAGATTCAAAGCATGTGTTGTATCTTGTTAACCTTGTGGTCCTCATTCATCTGCATGACCAAGGGCTCGGTCAGTGATTCTACAGCGACTATGTGCCGCTGTTAGTGCGCACAGAGAAGAGCATTCAGAATAGAGGATCAGCAGGCCTAAAGCAGGCGCTGACTTCGGAGGAAGCTTGGTTGGCGGTGAAAACAACGGGTTTTGATCCAGACAACCTTCATCAAATTCATGGCCGACATGCATCTCATCTTCACTGTGATTGACATCAGTATAGAGATGCTTTAAAACTTGCAGCTTAAATCACCTTCCAGTTGTTATTCGCTGTTACTCAGCATCCCACAAATCAGATGTTTATTTTGACTGAAGGGTGTTCAATTAATCTAGGACCGTGATTGCTGAGAGCACAGCAAATTCCATGATAGCTGTTTTCAGACACTGCTGTAAACATGTTGCCATTTGTAAACCCCAAAGATATAAAGGTTATACTGCGTCTGTACCACGTCAAAAAACCTAATGATCAGAATCGTGTGCGTGATTTTTGTTTATTATAACCAAATACAAATGGACCAATGCACTTGGATAGCATGTCATGACGGTCAGAGCTATTTTATAGTTTACAGCCTTTTTGCATTTTGAACTCTGATTGTTCATTTGAAGCACATCTAAACCCATTTGTTTACGAATGTATTTTTTCTGTATATTTTGTATAGCACATTTTCACTTTTGCCAAACGATTTTGCATTTTGGAAGTCTAAAAGCGACTAGCCTGTGTTCCTGTAGTAGGTAACTGTCGGTGTTTCCCTTCCCTGTTAGCCGTTCCATGGAGATGCCATTGTGTACTACCCGGCCCCTCCTCGTGTGAGTGTATACTACATGTGCACCTTTGTAGTGCTTCCTGCTGTAGAAATCCCAGCTTTAGAAAGAAGAACTGTGCGTTAAGATCTGTGAAATACCGTGTTTGCACTGCCGTCTTCGCCTCTCTAAGAAACTCCCCATGGATGTCCTAATTGTTGTATATTGAACAAATATTTATACTTATGCAGCTGCATAACACTGAAATAAAAATTCAGCATGAAAGAATACATCATTTTGGTATTTATTTGTAGTGAAAGTGGCAACGCTTTCAGCTGAAAATCTAGGGGTAGAAAAGTGAGCGAGAGATGTGTTGAGAGCACGCATGGAAGATTGGTGGCAAGTGCCACTTTGTATGATAGTGCCTAAATCCGTGAAGTATTGGGTTTATTTTATTGGGGTGATTAAATCTTTTTGCCAGCTAGTAAGCTTTCAGCAGCACGAATACGGAAAAACGTCATTCCTACGACCGGCTCGCGAAAGATCAACTGGAAAGTCCAAAAGTTTCACTTCTAGTCTCGTTTACGATTTCCTGTAAAATTCACAAAGAATTCCAGCAATGTACTTGTGAAACACTTGATGAAAGAGCTCAGCATATGGAAACGTATCCGGTCTACATTTTTGCGTGAAGAAATCAAAAGCAAAAGTGCAACTGGGCTTTTCTACTGTTTTTTTATATATTTACCATCCCTCCCCCTCCGCTCCTCCCCTCCTCCGCGCCTTGAGACCCTCACGGGTGAGTAGTGCGCTTTACAAATTCCTGATTGATTGACTTATGAAATGGTTCGTGTAAGCCTAGCTGGAGAGTAATGAAGCACTGAACAAGGCCTCAAACCCAGGAAACGGGAACGGACCAGATTTTGTTACTATTTCTTTAGTGGACAATAGTGCCCTCCATCAGAAGAAAGCATTTCTTCTGCAATAGCAACAGTTTTGGGGGTGTACAAAATCCAGAGATACCCGTAAAATATGGAAAACATTCCACAGCTAGCTCTGAAATAGGGATTTCATCCTCATAATGATAGCACCAGACCATTCTGCACAGCTTTACCTGTCTGTTGTGTAATCAAAGTTCAGGTCATACAAGGCAAACAAAATCTCAAACAATTTTAATTGCTGATTCAAAATACTGATTCAAAATCTAATCATGCACATTCTTAGTCTAACCTTTCTAAAAACAAGTTTACCCATCTTTTCCATCTAAAGGCAGAATGTGTTTTTTAACCAGGCAAACAGTGTTCTTAAAAAAAAGGTCTACATTTGTAACTACATAGTTAAGTATTGCTCGTTTTTTAGTATAAACAACTGAATGGGATAGATAAAAAAATGTCTACTTAAGATTTTTTATAAGCACTTCCCAATTTGAAAAAAAACACCTTTTTCACGCTAACTGCCACAAAATAGACATGTAATGTAAACAATAAATTACGGGTGCTATGCACAGTGCCCCCCCATTGGTCTTGTGACACTCACAAACCACTTGCCTTAGGCCTCAGAGTTTGTCATCGCTTGAGCCTCTCAATGGCAATACAGCACCATGCACATAGTTACCTTTTAGGTATCCTTCATACCAATCATGCTAGTTATGCCGTGCCCAGACAAGTTTTAAGCTATCTGGTTAACAAAATGAAGAGGAAATTTCAAATTGTGCTTTGTTTTTCTTCAAAAAGGCAGACAATCTATCAAGTGTGCTGAATTGGTTTAGTCTATTGAAAAGTAATATAATAGTTTATGGTCTGTGTTTTTAAGCTGATATTTTTCAATTTGTAATTTTAATTGAGGATGTGCCAAAGATTTGTGATTCTACGTCAGTAAGTATCCCTGCCCTCAACAAGCTTTAGTGGTTATGCTGAAAATTATTCCTCCGTGCCTCTAATGTTACTAGAAGAAATGAATGTTTTGTCAATCACAGGTTTGACTTTATACTTGACCCACACAACCTAAATAAATGGGGCTTGCTGTGATTATGTTGTCTTGAAATGGTCCTTCAGTGTTATCAAAACAGAGTTTGGGAAATAGAAACATACATTTTTAGTTATAAAATGTACCTAAGGCATAAGTACAGATAGTACTTGCATACCCAGTAATGCACCATTAATTTGACTTGGAAATATTTTTGTTTGCATCTTTGTTGCATGTATCCCTACACCCCTAAGAAGATATACTTAAAGAAACTTGCAATAGACAAAGAAATACTTGGAGCCGTATTATACATAGTGCCCCAGGGGAGCAACGGGTGTTAGTTTGTGTCTGCTGTGCTGTGCACCCACTGGGGCACTATGGTATAATAGAAGGGGACCCTAGGGCACTAAGGAATTATAAAATGATATGTAAAATAGACCACACTAAATGTGAGCCTTTTTGCTATCATGGTAACATGGCCTCATGTAATAATGAAATCCTTTGCACCCGTGCTATAATAAAGAGGCGGGCAAAGAAACTTGTAGGAGGGATGCTGGCAGTGCACCACATAAAGGTGGCACACACCTGGGGTGCCAATTCTGAGGGTGGCACAGGGGTTGCAGGGAATATCTAGGGAAATCACTGCACCACACCCATCTACATTGGGGAGGTATCTTTGACACCCTTTAAGCTAGAGACTGAGTTGCCACCTACATTGAAAAACAGAGTAGCAGCTTAAACTAAATGGTCCACCTTTTACTTATTTGCTGTTCCCAGTGCAGGTGTGGGTTCACACCTGCACCAGTAACCGCATGGGTTGTGATCTGACACACACTCAAAAATGCACCACTGTGCAGAGTGTGCGTAATCTCAAATGCTACCTGTGGTTCACTGTTTTGATGGTGATATATTTAGTGGTCTTAATAACAAAATTAAACTTGACCAACCTTAATACTTTTAACAAAAATCATTACACACATAATCAGTAGACTATATTTACATTTGAAAGGGGGTGTTTGAAAGTGTGTGGATAGTTGGGTGGGTGTGCGCATGTGTGTGGACATGTGAGGGTGTGTGTGCCGGCGACAGAAATGGGGATTCCTGTCACCGGGTGCATGACTGCCAGGGTTTTCATGGCAGGGTGACCGCCACGAAAGCCTGGCGGTTTGCAGCCCTGTAATCTGGCTGGCCGGCAGGCTGAGTCCTGGCACTGGGTTGGAGGTGCTCACCACCGGCCACGTCGATGCGACTACACCGGCGGGCCAGGCAGCGTTGTGGAGGTTTGGCATCTGCCAGGCCCCACAGCTCGTGATGTGGCAGTCTCACCGCCGGGTCCGCGGTAATGAGGGCCTAAATGTTCAGTTTTTGACGGTGTAATAATTGAGGTATAATAGTTGTTAAAACATGCAGTCTAATGTGGCTTAGAGGTAAACTAAGAGATGCACCACTGGGAGGTTGATATAATTCACCGGCAACACTCTAATTGGGTGTCAGCAGCATACTGATGCAAAGATATCCCTTTGTCAAAATCTGGGTCCTTCCAGTGTCGCCATAAGGATGGAAAACAATGTCATAAATAGACTCAAACTTGCAAACCATGAGGAGGGATTCTGAGTTTATAAAACATGAAAAAACTGAGTGATCTTGGTCAGGAGGGAACCAACCCACTTTAGTACAGTTTCAACCATTTCCCTGTGAACTGCTAAATGGATAGGTGTTCCTCCTGGCTAACCACGTCAAAGCCCATTGAGAAATACAAGAGCACCAACAGCTTTCCCCCACCCCCCAAGTTATTATCCAGTATACCAATGACACCTGCCAAAAATGGCTTACTCATTGCCACAGCCACCTTGGAATCTAGAATGGTAAATCTCAGGAAGATTGTGAGGATGAAAAAAAGGAAAGCCCACTGCATGAATGACTACTACATTGAATAGGTTAAATAATAATACTAAATGAATGGTAAAGATACATTAAAAATGAATAAAAAAATTAAAGCATAACATTCTTAGTACAAATAGGGCGATTGGAGTTCTCTAAGATATATTATTTGTCTTAAAAATAATTAAAAGTTCATACTGACTTCAAGAATATAAATGAACAAATATTTGTTTGAGGCATATGTGGATGTTGCTACACCTGTTCTGCATACTCTTGCCATCTAGTGTTGGGTCCAGATGTGCGCAGGTTGTTTTTCTTCAAAGGAAGTCTTTCACATCACAACATAGGGTGACTCCTCAGTGATACTGCACACGCCATCGACTTAATTGTTAGATTGCTTTCTCTCTGCCATCTGGTTCTGCCATGTGTGCTTACACTCTACGTCGAGACCATTATCTGATCGCTCTTTGAGTTCCAATTCATTCTACTATCGGTATTGTTATTGACCAAGTTTTCTCCTCTGCGTTTTGAGCTACAGCCACCCATCGAGTCAACACAATTTTGTGAGGGCTCGCAGAAGGCCTTGCCCCTTGGGTCCTTCGAGCTCTGTTTCCATTTCTAAATGATGACCTCCTGGTGATGGAACAAACTCCATTTCATTTCTATTTGTATTGTCACACAGAGTACCCATTAGGTCTGTATCCTGTGTCTCGCTCTCTTCCACAACAAGGTTTATTGTGAGGCCTGTCGAGCATCCAGGACGTAATAGCTAGGGTGGCTAATTTTCATGAAGTACAACTTCATAAGGAACCTCTAGAAGAGGACTTTCTATTTGAGAATTTGAATGTATAAATACAAACCCCCTCCCTCAGATCCTGTATACATAAGAGGGCAAGTTCCACCTGATCCCTTAGTAGTCTCCAGTGCTAGGAAAAGGGCTAACTCTCAAGCGTCTGGCTATACCCTGCCTCCCAACAAAGAAAGCAAAAGAATTGATGTAGCGGTAAGAGGGTTGCAGCTCAGTCTGCAAACCAATGGTGCATCGCCAATTCTATGGGTTTGTTAGCAAGATACAACTGGGCTCACTGGGATGAGGTGGAGGAACTCCTCCAACATCTCCCAGATAAGCACAGAAACAGGGGACAGGAATTAGTTGCTGAAAGTAATACAATATTCAACACATCAATTCAATGTGCCCCTGACTTTTCTGACACAGCAGCCATGAGTATTATTACCAAGCGTGCTCTTAGGCGAGACGCTTTGCTGTGTATTTCAGGCTTCAAGCCTGATGTTCAGCAGAACATTCTCAATCTCCCATTTGACAAGGATCATCTTTTCGCCCCCCAGGAGAAAATAATAAAGGACATGAAGACCATGAAGTCCAGGGGAACTCGTCAAACCCCTACTTCTAGGGGTTCCTTTTGCCTCTCCAGCTATTGTGGAGGCTCCAAAACAAATACTCCGAAAGCCTCTACTTCATACCAGCTTGGGCAGAGCCAGTAATCCCCCACAAAGTCCTACAATAGGGGCTCCATTAGAGGAAGCAACACTAAAGGTAGAGGCAAAAGTGCTTCCTCATGTGGCGCCACCACTACCAGCTTTGCTTTCCCTTCCCATCACACTACACCTGTCAGGGAATACATATACAACTTGTTACCCACCTGGCAACAGATAAAATCAGACCATTGGCTGTTGAATAATATCCAAACTGGTTATTGTATCAAACTCATTACCCCACCTCCCAACATTCCACCTCACACTCACTGGCTCTTTGTAGAACATCAAACACTATTAAAACAGGAGGTCCAGGTTTGCTTTGAAAAATATTGGACCCAAGGCCACTAAACTAATGCATTCTTTCAAAGCATTTTCACATAATCACTTGACAAGACATGATACCACTACCTCAACAGAGCAACTTTATGACTACACTAGATTTGAGAGATGCATATTTTCACATACCAATACATTCATCCTATCGCAAATCCCAGATTTATGGTGGACGGAAAGCAATACCAGTTCAAAGACCTACTACCATTCAGGGTGAATACTGCACCGTGGGTTTTCACAAAATGCCTGGTAGTAGTAGCGGCCCATCTCCACAGACAAAAAAAAATACATGCCTTTCCCTACTTATACAATTGGCTTGTAAAAGCCACAACCCATCAACAGTGTCATCAGTATATTTGGGTAACAATAGACCTGCATCACAGCCTGGGATTCACAGTCAAAGTTCCTAAATCCCATTTTTTACATCTACAAATCCAACCATATCTTGGAGCACTTCTCAACACGCAAATCAGAATGGCCTACCTCAATTTTGCAAGAATTCACAACTTTAGGCCGTATTACTTCAGTTTTAGCCACAACAGTAGATAACAGTGAAGACAGTCATGCATCTTTTAGGGATGATGGCCTCCTGTAGTGCTAAAGTATCCCATACCTGCCTATACGTGCATTCGTGGCAGGAATGTCTAGCTCCTCAGTGGTCTCAGTCACTTGATCACACATAGGATCTAGTGTTTGTTGACCGCCCAACCTATCACTCTCTGCAACGGTGGATTCCCAACAATATATTAGAGACTGTCTCTTCTGCACCTTGTTCCCTACATAACCCTCACAATGGACACCTTGTTTATGGGATGGGGTGTTCATCTGAAAGAACTCATGATGCAGGGTATATTGGAGTCCAAGCACCAGCCTAGCCCTGAAAGCTTTCCTTCCTCACCTCATTCACAAGGTTGTCCTAGTCTGGACGGACAATATGACAGCCATGTATGATCTACAAAAAAGGGGGTTGCATGGTCTCTGCAACTTTCACAGCTCTCACACACCATCTGGAAGTGGGTTGTTCAACACAACATTCACCTGATAGCAGAGTATCTCCCAGGTATGGACAACGACTTTGCAGGCCTGCTAATCAGGATCCTAACTCATGACTCAAAAGACTTTACTTGAAAGAAAACAACTTGTACACATCCAAACACAACATTAGATGGCAGGTATATGCAGAGCATGTGAATCTACAGCTCTACATTCCATGAACAGATGCTTACAGGGTAAGAAACATATTCCTTTTGCTAGATAAATCTAACTGCGGATTCCTCACCTTCTGAATACTCCCATGCACCAGCCTTTAACGCAGACTTTCTTGAAAAGTCTTGCACTTTGACAAGAGATTTGGAATCTTTACGACTCTGCACGTGACCTTGCATGACTTCACTGGAGCCATAAGCCCTCATCTGCGTGCTGACATCAGTTTTCACCTGTTTTTATGTGCCTTTGTGGTGAACTGATGGCACTAACTGAGAAATGTAATTACAGTTTACAGAACCGTAAACGACATATGTACAAATACAAACTCATATATATACTGTTAGAAATGGGGTTTTTGGTTGGCAGTTAGGTTGCCCTCTGTCCAAGCAAGAACCCTCACTCTAGTCAGGGTAAGTCACACACAATCCAAAATCAGCCTGTGCTCACCCTCCGGTAGCTTGGCACGAGCAGTCAGGCTTAACTTAGAAGGCAATGTGTAAAGCATTTGTGCAATAAATCATACAACACCATAGTATAACACCACAAAAATACACCACACAGTGTTTAGAAAAATATAGAATATTTATCTGGATAATTGTAGGTCAAAACGATCAAAGTTGCAATACGAATTTGTAAAGATATCACGGAAAAGTGATATTAAGAGTCTTTAAGTCTTTAAAAAGCAATAAAGTGTCTTTCAAGCACAGAGTACCTGGTTTCTGGTGGGAAATCTCCTCAGAGGGCCACAGGAGAAGAGATGCGTGGAAAAAGGGGTGTGTGCGTCGTTTTCCGCTCAGCACACACAGACTTGCGTCGTTCTTTTCCACGCGGGGAAGTCGGGCGTCGTTTTCCGGCGCGCAGACAGTCTCTTTTTGTGGATCGCGGGGATTACCAGATGTCCCGGGTCTGTGCGTGGATTCTCCTGCTTATTTTCCGGCTGCGCGTCGTTCTGCGGGGCTGCGCGTCGAAGTTTCGATCTCACGGTAGGCGTCGCGTCGATTTCTCCTTGGAAGTCGGGCGTCGTTTTCCTTGCGAGGCCGTGCGTCGAAATTTTGGTCTCACGGCAGGCGTCGCGTCGATTTCTCCTTGGAAGTCGGGCGGCGTTGTCCTTGCGAGGCCGTGCGTCAAAGTTTCGCACTCACGGTAGGCGTCGCGTCGATTTCTCCTTGGAAGTCGGGCGGCTTTGTCCTTGCGAGGTTGTGCGTCGAAGTCTCGATCGTCCCGAGGGCGTCGCGTTGATCAGCGTCGGTGTGCGGCGTTTTTCTCGCCGCGAAACAAGCTGTGCGTCGAAATTTTCGGCGCACGGAGCGTCCACGTGAAAGGCAGAAGTCTTTTTGGTCCTGAGACTTCAAGGAACAGGAGGCAAGCTCTATCCAAGCCCTTGGAGAGCACTTTCACAGCCAGACAAGAGTTCAGCAAGGCAGCAGGGCAACAGCAAGACAGCAGTCCTTTGGAGAAAGCAGACAGGTGAGTCCTTTGAGCAGCCAGGCAGTTCTTCTTGGCAGGATGTAGTTTCTGGTTCAGGTTTCTTCTCCAGCAATTGTCTGATGAGGTAGGGCAGAGGCCCTGTTTTATACTAAGTTGTGCCTTTGAAGTGGGGGTGACTTCAAAGAGTCTCTAAGAAATGCACCCGGTTCCCTTTCAGCTCAATCCTGTCTGCCAGAGTCCCAGTAGGGGGTGTGGCAGTCCTTTGTGTGAGGGCAGGCCCTCCACCCTCCCAGCCCAGGAAGACCCATTCAAAATGCAGATGTATGCAAGTGAGGCTGAGTACCCTGTGTTTGGGGTGTGTCTGAGTGAATGCACAAGGAGCTGTCAACTAAACCTAGCCAGACGTGGATTGAAGGGCACAACAAGATTTTAGTGCAAAGAAATGCTCACTTTCTAAAAGTGGCATTTCTAGAATAGTAATATTAAATCCGACTTCACCAGTCAGCAGGATTTTGTATTACCATTCTGGCCATACTAAATATGACCTTCCCGCTCCTTTCAGATCAGCAGCTGCCGCTTCAACAGTGTATGAGGGCAGCCCCAATGTTAGCCTATGAAGGGAGCAGGCCTCACAGTAGTGTAAAAACGAATTTAGGAGTTTTACACTACCAGGACACATAACTACACAGGTACATGTCCTGCCTTTTACCTACACAGCACCCTGCTCTAGGGGATACCTAGGGCACACATTAGGGATGACTTATATGTAGAAAAAGGGGAGTTCTAGGCTTGGCAAGTACTTTTAAATGCCAAGTCGAAGTGGCAGTGAAACTGCACACACAGGCCTTGCAATGGCAGGCCTGAGACAAGGTTAAGGGGCTACTGAGGTGGGTGGCACAACCAGTGCTGCAGGCCCACTAGTAGCATTTAATCTACAGGCCCTAGGCACATGTAGTGCACTCTAATAGGGACTTACAGGTAGATTAAATAGTCAATCATGGATAAACCAATCAATAGTACAATTTACACAGAGAGCATATGCACTTTAGCACTGGTTAGCAGTGGTAAAGTGCTCAGAGGTCAAAAGCCAACAACAGCAGGTCAGAAAAAATAGGAGGAAGGAGGCAAAAAGTTTGGGGATGTCCCTGTCAAAAAGCCAGGTCCAACATATACAAAAACAAACAAAATTGTTTTTGGTATATGCAGACAAGCAACAGGGGAATAGGTGGTTCTGTGAAGAACCCGCAGGTAGATGCTGTACCCACCAGAAAAAAACATTACTGAAGGTAAGTAACTTGTTGTTCTGATGGATGCATCTGCCTGCTTATTCCTCACATTTTGAGTACCCAAGCAGTGCCACACATGGAGGTGGGTGCATGTCTGCCTATACTACAAAATCCTGCAAAACAGAATGAGTGAAATGACTGTCCCTGCTCACTTCGGAGTCAAACAGTGCTGCTTTGCACAAGTGTGAAGTGAGGCCCAGGTCTTTGCTTACAAGTATATGCACAGGGACTCCTCTGGAAAAGGTGGGAGATTTTGCTCTAGTAGTATGAGCACACTTCTGGAGGTTCCTTGTGTGCCAGGGTGTAGCAGATCTTAATACAAAGAATAATCCATCTTTACAAAGTTCTTTTGTGGATCACCTTTCCTTTAATTTTTCAACATATCTCACAAAAAGCTGGTCGTCCAGCCTGAAGTCATGTGTTCTGTCCACATAAAAACTGACAGCCCTTTTAGGGTTCAAATGATTAAGTCTTTCCTCCTCTTTAGATGAATGGGGAGGAGGAGAGAAAGTGGGAAAGGTGTTGAACGGACCCAAATGGAAAGGAGTTATCACTTTTGGCAGGAAGGCAGCCCTGGTTCTCAGAACTAACTTCTTAGCGAAGAAGGTTGTAAATGGAGGCTTTACACTTAAGGCCTGTAACTCACTAATTCGCCTTGCTGATTTATGGCAAAAGGAAAACCTGTCTTAAAAGTAAGATGTCGCAAATGACTATGTAAAGGTTCAAATGGAGAACTCATTAAATAACTAAGAATTACATTAGGATACCACTGAGGCATAATGAAAAGAGCGAGAGGAAATGTATTTGTAAGTCCTTAAGAAACCTTAACATAAACAAAGAAAGCTGATCTGGTAAACAGCGAAACCTGGAAAGGGCAGACAGATATCTCTTAACTTTTGTAACTGCACAGCCTTGAGGCGCCAGAGACACAGCAAAACATCTGATAAATGTGCCTTTAAAGGGTTAATAGACTCATCACTACACAAAGGAACAAACTTTGACCTTTTTGCTTAGGATACACTAAGAGATGTATTATGGATATATATTTGTATTTACTAATCTGGTTTTAAATTAAAAAATGGTTTGTGCAATGAATTAACCCTCAAGAGCTATAAATAGTATCAGAATATTTTAAGGATGATAAAGTATATTTTTAAAGTGTGGGGTGAGTATTTAAGTATTTTTACAATTACTGTAGAGTTATTTTATGGTTAAGATAATGTCAGTAAATAAGTAATGGACACTAATAATGGCAAAATACAAAGGTTATGCTAAGGGTAAAAAATGTGAATTAACTTAAAGGGTACTACAACTGTGTTTGACTTGAGTCTGATGGAATGGTAAATATATAGAATATTCAAGAAGCAAAAATCATTACATATAATCGATATCATAATCATTACATTTGTTTTGTTTGGGTGAAATTCCTTAATTACTCCATCCAATGAGCAAGTCCAGATAGTGTGCAGTTATATAATATATTGCGCAGAAGCATACATGCTGTTTTTCAATCTCATGGTCTGTATTATATAGTATGCTAATGTTCAAAAAAGGCAATTTCAAATAATTCTACTATAAAGTGCATTTTGTGTAAAATATAGAAATTGGAATTTGTATGTTGAGTGAGTGGTGTAGATTTGCAGCAAGATTGAGTACATTTCACCAACTTCCCCACTTTATTTCCTTCCTACTTAAGCCTTCGATCATGGCATGCATAGAGCTGTTATTCTGTGCCATCATAGAATTAATTTTCTCTTTCCATTCTAAAATAAAAATGGTAGGATATTAGTTTTTGCATATGTGTGCAACCAAAGTTCTTGTTGCCAAACACACCAAATTTTCTCCAGCTCTTCTAATTAAAGCCTTATAGATTAACTGATGGAAACACTTCCATTCTTCTGAAGTTCTCTCTAGGCAAGCTTTGCTGGCCCCAACACTTCAACGCAGTGCCACCTCCATCAACGCTAGAGGAGGAGGTCTTAATAGTTCTCGCAGATGCTGGTCCAACCTCAATCGCTGTTTGGAGGGAGGGTTAAGTCTAACGGTGAAGTTGTTCCTATTTCCTTTTTCATTTCAGTTCCTTTTCTTTGTTTTTAAATGTTGATCTTAAGAATAAGGCTCAGGGGAGTACCAGGTTCAACAGTGAATGCCAATATGAGAGGAAGAAAAATTATAGGGAAAAGGGAAAGACAATAAGCAAAGAGCAGGAAAAGGTTCAATGAATGACTGTTGCTAGTTGAGTTATCATTCATGAATCATAGAGTGTAAAGCTAGTCACTTCAATGAACGAGTTTGTGGGAAAACATTGCAAGCAAAAAAAGGGTCAAGGTGTCCCTTGATCTGGGAAGTTCATCTATTCAAATGAATACATCGGGCTGTCATAATGTGTCGTCTAATACAAGAGAAGCATGTGGTATATTGGATTTCTGCTCTGGCCCTCTTGTTGCATTCCTGGAACTGCATTTGTCTTCTTGTTTATTTTGGTCTCATTATCCTGATCATCCCTCGACAATCATTAGAGTGCGCCTTACGTGGGTTGGACCGCTGCTAATAGCACAAGTGGAGCCTCTACACCATACAATTTTCTACACTGGATGGTTAATGCGCTAAATGTGGATGTGGGCCTCTCATCTTCCTTTCATGGTGCGGAAGGTCCAATGACATTGGACAATGGAAGCCAGCATCATTCCACAATCAGACCCCCCGCCCAAGGATGTTGCGACACGGATTAGCAAATTGTGCATCACAAATATGGAAACTTTACGGCACTTTAGTTTGCTATTCTTTCAGCACCAAAAATAGAGATCTTATTTTTATGATGTATATTACAACATGAAAGCTTACACCCAGGCACTGTGCCGTTGTTAATTATGAATTTGTACATACTTTGTGGAGGTTACAATAATAATTCTTTCTTTTGAGAAGGTATATGTGCATTTTGTTCATTTACAATTGAGACAATTTGTTTTTAGTCAAGGTCTACATATATGACACAAACCTGTAAATAAAATAAATAAGACCCACAGTAACTGTATGCTTTTTTCTTTAGGTTTTAATATTGGCCACGTATTTGAAATTCTTCTGAGCAACCCGAATGTAGCGTGAAATTGTGCTGCTGATTATAATGTAAAAACCCTAATGTCTGGATGGATTGGTCTGAGAGGGACCGACGTCTGGCTGCCAAAATAATTTTTGGAAATGCTGTTGCTACTTTCAGCCTCTGCAGAACTGGTTGCACAGTCCTTGTACACAGCTGCCAGCTGTGAAAGGACTGGAATGTGGTCAGCCATCCTACCTCACAAGAGGTCAGTGTCAACCACCTGTGAAACTGATGCATCTACTGCTTCTGGGACTACATGTTCAAAGTAGAGGTGAAGCTCCTGATCAGGAAGTTCACTGAAATTGGGGATAGCCGAACATACACTCTTGTTCTTGGGTAGCTTGCAGAGTTGTGCACGATTGAAAAGATATACTTGTTTCAAGAATCCATTGCCTGGTTGGGCCTCCCCCATGTACTTGCCCATCTTTTGAAGAGTCAATTTAGCTCCTTCAGTTCAGTAGTCTCTAGAAATGGTTGCAGTGACTCGAGAGTGCAGACTGAATTGTTTGTGAGGTTCACGTGGAGGTCCTCTAGATAATCATATATCTTCATTGTCACTGGTGTCTGACTCTGAAAATAAGTCCATAAGACTTAGAATGTTTTGACATTTTTCTGCCACAATGTCCAATTAAACTTCAATGCGTTTTTTCTTGCTACTGTTCAGGATCCTCTACATTTTTGAGGGATTCTGGGGGAGTCTTGCGGAGTTGCATGCCAGACTCAACACACCCAGCATAGGCATCAAAGTATTTGCAGTGGTACTGAAAAGCAGCAAACCAAGAATTCCATCCAGTAATGCAAGTGTCAGGTGCCATTCATAGTTTCATCCCATGGTTCTCAACAAGGTGTTGCAAGTATCGTCACTTTCGGCTACCGGTCATGTAGAAAATTCTCGAGAAGTACAGCAGGAAAGAACTTAGGTCCACAAAAGGCTTCCTTGAACATGTATGATGCATTGTCTGTATTAAAAGAAATAACATTCTGGAAGGCGGTGTTGCAATCTGTTAATCTGTAAGCGCCCTCACAGCTGCTTGTGCTACAGTCCCATCGCTACACTGAGAGAGGCACACTGTGTCTGCTAGGTGGGTATGGATTTGGCAGCCACCCTGTGAAGAGACCACTACAAATAAAGCATTCAACACACATCATCCTACATCAGGTGTTTTGTCAAATATAATACTGATCTCCTGGTCCTGCAATTTTTTTTTTCCCATCACCATTTGCTCCTACATATCTCTGTGGGAGATAATGTCATTGAAGCGGATGACTTCCAGGTATCGCTCCACTATTCCATACTCGCTTGTGGAGAAACTTGCTCAACACAGGGTGGTCAGTTTTTCTCAGTGAAATGTTCAGTACTGTGCAGACATTGACCTACTCACTTAGTATTTCCTGGCTTGAGCCACTGGCAGCTGTACTATTTGTGAAAAGTGAGTTCACAGTTGTCTGATGGGCAGATTTTGGTGAGGAGTGAGTGTATGGAGCATCTGCACAGCACTTCAAGTGTTTTTGGGATCTTACATCCATATGCATTGTGAGTTTTTGGACATAGTCCACCACCACGTTCAACACACAGCAAAACAGCACTTTACCATCAGCATGCATCATGTCACTGTACTTTCTGGCTCAATATGCTGCTGTTATCTGGATAGTCAGATGGGATTGATTCTTCACAGCCTGCATACATTTCCCCCTCTTGCTTTTGGTGTGGTGGCTCGTTGCTCCCTAGGAAGCCGAAAGGTCTTTTTATAGGAAGTGGCACATTTGTCAGCCTACTAGGAAAGTATGAGTCATCTTTAGGGTTGTGATGCAGTCACTTCACTCACCTGCAAATATATTTGGTGTTCATTCATGTACTCCAAAAGAAATAAGGCATCGCAACTATTGAACAGAAATGAGAAAAAAATTAGGTAAGCAGTGATTTAAAAAATGCACTAAACTCTGAAGCACTTGCAAATAAAGGAAACAAAGGGAAACTTGTCCTCAAATGGAGTTGAGCAAGCAGTGTTAAAACAGCATGGTCGGTTACAAAGAAAGGAAAACTTGAAATCGTTTGAAGCGAAGTTGCATGCATGGAGTTTAAATACATACAGGAAGGCAGAAGTCCTTTGCAGTGAGATGGCACACTTATTGGTCCCTCTAAGTAAGTTTGAGTCATCTTTGGAGGATGGTGGGGGAGGGAAGTGGGCTGGAGCAACAAACGTTTGGCAAAAATGATTTTTAAAAAACAACCAATTTTTCTATAAAGTACTTGCAACATAAAAAAATGACGAAGGTAACTGAAAGGGCGACACAGTGGAAATCTTTAGATTTTTTCAATAAGGTTGCATGGACACTGAGAAAGGACAAAAAAGGGCAGGATGAGCCACCTGCAAAGAAAAGGAAACCTAAAACCCTTCAAAACAAAGTTGTACAAGCATAGTTGAAAATCACTGATTTAAAACTTTTTAATGCCGCCCTACCAATGGGGGAGAAAAAAACATCACCCCTCTCAGAGTTTTCGACAATTATTTTTTTAAGTTGGCAATGTTTAAACATTGTAATTAGGTTCTGTTACCTTTTTAAAAATTAAAAAAACAATTTTCTGCTTGAAACAAAGCACTGTTTTCTGCATAATGCTTCTTTAGGCCAGAACTCCCCCCTCCTTCCCCCAGATCACTTGAGGCCCCCCAGTTTGAAGAGCACATAAGCCCAGCTTTTGCTGTCAGGAGAGAAAAGAATAGGATCAGACAACAGTCCTTAAAGAAAAGATGTGTTGCTTAACAGTAATACAACCAGAGTAGGGAAAAGACAGAGTAAAGGTGTGTAAGAAAATTCCAAATGTAGCTCCAAACCACCTTCGACAAAAAACAAAATAAACTCTGAAACCCAGATGCTATGCAACGGCAGTGGCTCCAAGGAATGAAAAACATAAAACAGTTCTGAACATACCCACCAATTCAGATTTAAAACCGAACAATCCACTGAGAAGAAGAAAATAAAACTGTCAATTTCAGTTACTGGAAAAAGTATAAAAAACTGGTTAAACAGGAATGAAGTGGACGCATCAAAACTCAAGATGTAAAAAAGGACGAACTATGAATGCATGAGCTCAACCCCCTAACCCCCCCCCCAAAAAAAAAAAATGGAACACCTCTTGTCCAAATGCTATAAATCCTATGTAGTCTAAAACTCGAAAGAGTGTATTCATTTGTGAAATAAATAAATGCAAATATTTAAAAAAAACACACAGGAATACACAGAACTGTGCTGCAAAACCAAGACTTGACATTGGGCTACTTCTATGAAAAGGGCCCATCTCCACACTTGCAAGGACTGTCTAGGATAGACATGATGCAGACTTTATGGGGGCACCCACGTTCCTCCCACCCATTGAAAAGAATGACTTCACAAATATGGATCCAGTCCTCAAGGCTCTGCTCCTTACCCTATGCATTATTTATCTCCTCAGAAGTGCACAGAACCCAATACTTAACTGAGCTGTGCAGCAGCAAGTATATATTGTAGTTACCAGACAGCCTAACAGCTCTACAATCAGCAGATTATTTTCTCCAAGACTCTACAAAAGAACAAAATGGAGATAGTGCAGACTAGTCCTTTTCCATGCCACCCTATCGCTTAACACTGTCACCTACCCCACCACTCTACCCTTAAAAACCACAGGCCCTTCAACCATGCCACCTACCCCAACACACTATTTCTTCTTCTGTTAAAATGCTGTCCTGTACCCTTCCCCCCCAAACCCAAGAAACTGGCCACTACTATACCACCATCCCTATTGCAAAACACAGCCCCTACCACCACCTCCATATACTGAAACAACTGGACCCCACACACTTGCACTGGCACTTGGATGGTGGACTGCTAAATTAAATATCTCCCCCCCACCCCCCTCTGGGCTCGCCCCTTGCCATGTGGGCAGGGGGCCCTAAACCTCATTATAATGAATGCCCCCTAGGCTCGCCACTTGCCTCTTGGGCGTTGGGCCCTAAACTTCCTAAAAATTAATGCCCCCTGGACCCGCTGCATGCCCTGTGGGTGGCAGACCCTCAACTTGATAAAAAAAAATGTATGCTACCTGGGCTTGCTGCAAGCCCCATTGGCAGCAGGCCCTAAACTTATTAAAAATGTATGGCGCCTGGGTTCGCGGCATGACCCATGGGTCGTGGGCCCAGTGGCCATTTATCTTTATCAAGTTTCAGGCAGCCCTGAAACTTGATAAAAAATATACATGCTCCCCCTGATACCCCCCCCCCCCCCTCCTCCACCACCACTCCTTCCCGGCCCACTGTGTGCTCCATGGGTGGCTGGACCATTTAAAAATATTTTTGCCCACCCACTTTTCACAACCCCATTCCACCGTCACACCGTAATATTACACTACCTGGGGCACCAAAGGTGCCCCGTGTGATGAAATGGAAGCATCCTGGTGGAGGAGTCTGAGACAGGAATAACCTACCTGTTGGTGTTCTCCCCGGTGTCAAAGGTGCAGGATCCTCTTGTCGTTGTCTGGTCCAGCGGCAGGTGGGAGTCGGGCTTCCAACACAACATAAAGAATGAACAGCAGGCAGGTGAGGAGTAAATAAACAAATAACACATTGCCTGCCTACTGTGAGACCCTCCGTCTATTGGCGCAGTGGCCACAGAAAGTGCCCAAAATTATGCAGCAAGTTATAGCAGCATTAGAATTCATTTGTTTGAATAGCAGCTTTCTAACCAATATATCGGCTAGTAAAACCTCTGCTACAGGCAATATACAAGGTCCCATTGATTATGTTTTCATTCAGTTATGGTTCTATGACATAGAAAATGTTCTGGTTTGGGCCGAACGGGGTTTGGATCTTAATTAGGGATCAAGTATTACCCTTGGGATTGAGTATCCAACACAGTTGACTACCCTGTAAACCTGGAAAATACTAATGTTGAAAGTAAAGACAATACTGTGCTGGTATACTAGGGTAGTAAGTAAGGAGGCTGAACGCCTGGTGGTTTCACTAAACAGGAAATCACAACCTCCATGGTTTGATTCTCAGTGCCAAGAGCTGAAGAACAGCTTAGAAAAATAGAGACATATAAGGGGGCAGGAACAAATCCAGCAAGGGAAGTGATCATTTGGAAAATGAAAACAGAGTATGCTAAATTAATTAAAGAAAGGAAGATGCAGTATTTTGGAACAAATTTGGAGATGATGTTGACTGCAATAGTGTCAAAGGATATGGAGAAGTATTGGAAAGTCTCTTTCTCGCAGTTGAACAGGAGTCATCAACTAAAAGATAGGAGAAAGTTGACAAGCAGCGATAGGCCCTACAGTGATGCAATTTTGACTTTTATTCTTTGCTTTGAAGTTATGCTATAATATAATCACATGTATTTGCTGTGTACATTGCAACTGAGAAGTACTTTGATATATTTTGCTTTCATTGCTGCGACTACTTTTAAACATGTGCTTCCAACCTACTAATGTCATCTTTCAGGAACCTCGTGGTGAAGTAATAATAAATGTTTTCTTTAAACTAAGAAGTGCATTCCAGAGAAGTTTTGTCAGCTCGGTCATTAGATAAGAGAAGGAAAGCAAAACATGAGGTAGGTCCATTTGCGAGTCCTTGCGAATCGCAGTATGAAACTCCTGGAGTTTCATACATTCTAATAGCGATTGCTTAATTGCGATTCGCAAAACATCACAATTAGGTAATCACTATTGTTAAGAAGATACATCTGGCCCAGAAAGTGAAAGAAACAAGAGGAAATCTGTTTTGCTGATTTTTTTTATTTTCATTCTACTTTAGATTTAGATAATAGGAATTTGCTTTGCCAAAAACTGGCTGGGATTGGCATTCCCAAGAATCTCCTGGCAGTGTTGAAAGAATTACATTGATAGTTGGGCATGGTGCAGTTGGATAAAAATGGGACCCTTCCACAGAAATCCCAATCTATAACAGCCTTCAGTAGGGTTGTGTTTACGCTCCTACGTTGCTTGACATATATTCGGTCAGTCTACCTGCTTGTTCAACCAAGTTGCACTGCTTTTCTCCCAGGATTGGGAGGGTGGGGGATCATCATATACTGTGTTTATTATACATAAAGAAAGCTGAAGGCTTCTAATAAGTATTGTAAAGCAAATGACTTAATGTTAAATAGTAACAAAACAAATATTTTAGCAATGGGGAAAAAACTGAGAAAAGTACTTGGGCATGATGTTTTCGGATAATTTGCTTTGGAAATCTCACCTAAGCACTCTATAACCTGTACATCTATGGCGGGGGGGTCAAATAAATTTAAAAGAGAATTTAGTGCTCTTTCATCAAATCCAGTGATTGCAATTTATAAGGCTAGAGTACCTCCTAAAATGCTGCATGGCACAGAAATCATATGCCTAAGCTTGTGTCATGACTGCGATAAAACAGATGGCAGATACTGAAAAAAATCGCTTAAGTCATCCACTATCCTTTGTCTTACAAGCTATTCATATAGAACTTGGCCTAACCTCCTGGAATAACGTCAGCCAATATAACCATACTATTTAGGCAAAAATCGCAAGTAAGCTCAATAGATAAAGTGTCCATGCTTTGTATGAAAGAAATTTGACATAGTGAATTATGCTTGACAAGCAATATTAGGTGCCAGTTAAATGAATTGGCTCTTATTAAGTTGAAAAAAAAAATACCAGTAAGGTTTGAGTGTAATATAGTAAAAAGAAGCTTATGGAAAAGGCTGCCATAGAGTCAAGAAATAAGGATCGGGGATACCTTAACACAAAGAGTTTGACACTGTATTTAAGAAATTCTTTGCAGGAAGCTACAAACTTCCATTATCTCTCAGAACTCCTCAATCCAATTTGGCAAACAGAGATTAGGAAATTTCGTGTGGGGCTAAATCTTGAGTTTTCCTATTCCTTTGATAGTGGAAGAATGATGAATGTGTAAAGCCTTTGTGGGTGTGGGTTAAAAACAAAATGCTCCAGTATGCATATTTTAATAGATTACCTATATGTTAACCACAGGGGGCAACTGATAATGTTAATTTTAAATAAATGCAGTATAAGAGCCAGGTATGTGGCTATACAAATCTTATACGATATGTAATTCTTGGATGCTGCCCGTTCCATAGGTAGATATTTAGTCACTGTAAGCAAATGGAAAAATAGATGGGAAAGAAAGATTCTCTTCAAGAATGGGAATTGTAATGTTGGTTTTTCTCTTGTTTTTTGGGTAGAAATTGTAAGTGTATTTTGCAAATAGTTTTTAAATATGAAGGCATTCAGATTCTAATCTGTTAATATTAATAATATTTAGTTTTTATTGTATGTATTTTAATGGACAATTTTTAAGCATCGACATATTGTTATTGAGGGTTTCTACTTTGGTAACCAGAGAGCATGTTTAGGATGGCAGCACCACAGAGCATGGAAAACTGAGTGCAACCCATGCCACTTGGTAGCTGTCAGCCTAACTCCTGGCTAGCTCACCGTGCCTCACCCAAACCTCCAAGCCTGTTGGGGTGAAAGGTGATTATGGCATCCTCAACATGACACTCCGATTCCTCAGGGAAGTAAAGGAAACAGATCATACCCCTTTGGCTTGGTCACTCATGCATGCTAAGGTGAGACACAAGTTGCAAAATGAATTACAATGTATTTATTGAAGCAGTAGCATTCTGGTGTTAAAAGCATGTGCCGCGATAATTAGGCAGATGAAGCAAAGCAATGTAACCAACATTACAGTCAAAGTGAAGAAGATAAACAACCCCCCAGTGTCGTGTAGTCTCGCGGTTCCTATCAAAAACCTGTGTCCCTATCTAAGAGCATAGTGGTTGTAACCCTCTGCCTGGTCCGACCTAAGGGATTAGCCCCAGCCCTATAACTGAATGGAATAGTAGTTGTCTGTCTGTTGTGTGGATGACAATCCTCTCAGGAGGCTGAGAAGTCAGCACCAGCAAAGCTGTCTGTCGTGTAGTACGCTTCCCAGGATGATCATGAACAGAATGCCCTCTATCCCCCTTGGGCCTAAGTGTAATTCATATAATGACCCATACATCGTTTGGACAACAGGTCTGATGTAATGCTGTGTCTCGAAGATAGAAGCTGGTGCCTGGGCTGGCAACACGAGTTAGCATATGATGTAACAGCCTTGGACAAGAAGTACAGATTATAGGTGGTATTAAGACTTATTAAATGTGCAGTGTTAGCCTTGCCTTCCTAAATGCAGCAGCTGATATAATTTGTAAAAGCAAATGCTAAAAGTTGGCTCGCTAAAATATGGGTACATATATGTGTAAAGGTAAACTAAGGCATACGTTATGAAACTAAGCTAAGGCAGGGGTGCCCAACGCAGATACTAAAAGGTTTCTCAACAATATTGAGTGTAAGAGGTTGTAGCATGTTTGGATGAAATTTCAGTTTAATGTACTAGGATCCAAATAAACTTTGATATTTCAACTTCACTCTAGATAATTTTGAAGAGAGCATGGCTACGCCTCACTCTTTGGGCCTGTCCACCAGCACCTCACCAACTGCAACAGTTCTATTGCTCATTTTGTGGATTTGGTCGGGGTGCCCCATACCATCAGCTTGTCTAGCCTCAGCAAAGAACCCAGCAGTTTCACTTTCGAGGCTATGGGGCCCACTGCCCCTTCTGCCAAGGTGAATCAGTCATCCTCCCTCCCTGCAGCCCCCTAAGTCAAAACTCTTTAGGGTCCTCTTACAAGAGCACAGCGATCTAGTGGAAGGCGGAATCCATTGGTTCTTCCCAGGTTGGCAGGTTCTACCTTTGGACAGGTGGGCTCTACTGATAGTTCACAGGGGATATGCCTTGCCCTTCCTGTCTTCCCCACCACATCTTCCACTGTTCCGCCAGCTACTGATGGAGGACTATCTCTCTATTTTGTGGCAGGTAGTGCAAGCCCTTTTGGCCAAAGGGACTGTTGGGAGGGTGCCAGCACCAGAAGTAGGATGTGGTTGTTATTCCTACTACTTTCTGGTCCTCAAGAAAAATCGAGGCCTGCAGCCTATTTTAGACCTTCGCCCTCTCAACACCTTCCTCTGGAAGGAGAAATTTAAAATGTTCACCTTAGCCCAGGTTCTCTCTGCCCTAGACCCTGGAGATAGGTTGGTAGTAATGTAAGAGTTGGATGCCGATTTCCATAAAGATGTCCTGCCGCCCCAATAGAACTACCTGCGGTTTGTAGTGGGACAGGACCATTTGGATTTTGCAATGCTCCCCTTTTGTTTCACTAGAGCCCCTTGAATGTTCACAGAAGTGATATCGGTGGTGGCAGCACACCTTCGAAGACTGTGGTGCCAGCCTTCCCCTAGCTCAATGACTGGTTGTTGAAGGCAGACTTACCCCTAGGCAGTCGTCAACCACCTCCCCTGAATGGGGTTCATTGTAAACATGCTGAATTCACACCTGACTCTTCCTCAGATGCTCCCTTTCATCTGAGAATGGTTTGGTTTTGTGCCTTTATTCCGGGCAATAGAGTCCAGGTCATTCAGGCTATGATCCTGATCTTTCAGCCGTGATCCTGAGGTCGACACTGAGGCTTCTGGGGCTGATGGCCTCCTGCATCGTGTTGATCGAGCATGCCAAGTGGCATGTGTGGGCTCTGCACTGGGATCGGAAGTCCCTGTGGGCCCAACATCAAGGGGATTCCATTGACCACTTTCAGGTTTCAGAGGAGACTGCAAAAGACCTGCAGTGGTTATTGATGGACCAAGATTGGGTCCGTAGCAAACACTCTACCCCACCCATGACTGACAGTGAGGATTGATGCGTCACTTCTCTGTTGGGGCGACCATCTGAGAGAGATGGATATCAGAGTACTCTGAACGTCGAGAAAGTCCAGATGCCAAATCAACCTTCTGGAACTGAGGGTCATCTGCTTGGCACTGAAAGTCTTCCTATTAAAGGGAGGATGGTTCACGTGCTCATGGACAACACCAACACCATTTGGTATTTCAACAAACGGGGTGGGGTCTCAGACACTGTGTTAGGAGGAGCTGTGCATCATGAAATAGCTGGACCACCAAGGAATATTCCAAGGGGCTCACCACCTGGTGGGCTCTTTGAACGTCAGGGCGGACAACTCAGCCGTTGGCACCTAACAGATCATGAGTAGCAATTACGTCTGGAGATAGTGCAAGGCCTCTTTTGCGAATGGCGATATCCTTGGCTCAATCTATTCGCCACCACCAAGAAAGCAGATGTCGGCGCTTCTGTGTGTTGGAGTTTCCAAGGCATCCCTCACTCTGAGATGCGTTCCACCTTGGAGAAGTGTGGCACAATGGTTAGCGCGGCAGACCCTGAAGCAGAGATCTGGCTCAAGACCAGGGTTCAAGTCCCGCTTTGGCAGGTCTTGGGCTCAATTCCCTTGGATCAGATAATTCTCGTCCCGGTGCCTAATCTAATTAATGGGTCCCACTCTGCAACTCTGGGCAATAGCTTGCTTAATCTCCACAACGGCCCCAACAGCGCTTGGATGCCTGGCTTCACCCTGGGGGTGCCCAGGAGTGGGCACCTCACAGGGAAAAGCCAGGAGGGGTTCCATAGCGGTATGAGTACAGCGCCTTGAGACCCTAACGGGTGAGTAGTGCGCTACACAAGTGCAAAGTTTACAGTTTCACCTCAAGTGGAACTCGAGATACTACTCCTGCCCCAAGTTCTCAAGAAGATCAGGACTGACTGCACCCAAATCATCCCAGTGGATCCAGACTGGGCACAGAGAGTATGGTGTCCAGAATTATGGGTTTGAGAATATGTCCTTCAATCAGGCTATCCCTCAGAGAGGACATGATATTTCAGCAACAGGGCAGCGTTCTGCAGCTGGGCCTTCGCAGTCTCCACCTTTATGCTTAAATTGAGTGGGGACAGCTGAACATCTTACACTTTCCTCTGCAGGTGCCTGATGCCATCTTTGCAGCCAGATATCTCTTGACAAAAATTGTATCACCTGCAGTTGGGACAAATTTGTAGTTTGGTGCATCCCACACCAGCATGAACTCCTATGGGCCAGGTTATTTGTTTTGTCTCTTGCTCTACTAATTCAGAGGGGGATTTACTACTGCAAATACATTTTGCTATTCAATCAATCAATCAATCAAAAAATGTATTAAGTGCACTACTCACCCGTTAGGGTCTCAAGGCACTGAAGGGGGGAAGGGTTGACGTTTACTGCTCAAAAAGCCATGTCTTGAGGTGCTTTCTGAAAGTTAGGAGGTCCTGGGTCTTGCGTAGGTTGGTGGGGAGGGAGATCCAGGTCTTGGTGACGAGGTGGGAGAAGGATCTGCCGCCGGAGGAGGTGCGTTGGATGTGGGGGACTGTGGTAAGGGCGCGGTCAGCGGAGTGGAGAAGTCAAGTAGGTGTGTGGAAGTTTACTCGTTCGTTAAGGTAGGCTGGTCCAGTGTCGTGGAGTGATTTGTGAGTGTGGATAAGGTCTTTGAAGATGATCCTCTTGCTGATGGGCAGCCAGTGTAGGGATCTGAGGTAAGTGGAGATGTGTTTGTGGTGGGTGAGGTTGAGAATGAGACGTACGGCTGCGTTCTGGATTCGCTGGAGTTTTTGCCGAAGCTTGGCGGTGGTACCCGTGTAGAGGGCATTGCCGTAGTCCAGTCTGCTGCTGATGAGGGCATGGGTGACCGTTTTTCTTGTTTCTAAGGGAATCTATTTGAAAGTCTTCCGTAGCATGCGAAGGGTTTTGAAGCAGGAGGATGATATGGTGTTGATTTTGTGGGCCATGGAGAGAGATGAGTCTAAGACCATGCTGAGTTTGCGTGCATGGGTGGTGGGTGTTGGGGGTGGTCTGGGGGCGGTGGGCCACCAAGAGTCATCCCATACTGTCTTGTTGGGGCCAAAGATGATGATTTCTGTTTTGTTGGAGTTAAGTTTGAGGTGGCTTGCTGTCATCCATTTGGCGATGTCGAGGAGTCCGGTGTGCAGGTTTGTCTTGGGGGTGGAAGGGTTCCTGGTGAGGGAGATGATGAGCTGGGTGTCGTCTGTGTAAGAGATGATGGTGATTTTGTGGGGGCAGAGGATGTTGGCGAGGGGGGCCATGTATATGTTGAAGAGGGTGGGGCTTAGGGAGAATCCTTAGGGGACCCCGCAGATGATCTTGGTGGCTGAGGACCAGAAGGGAGGGAGGCAAACTCTTTGGGTTCTTTCGGCGAGGAAGGAGGTGAGCCAGTCTAGAGCCTTGTGTTGGATTCCTGCGTTAAAAAGTAATATATTATGGTAAAACATAATAAGACTGACAGATTTGTGAGGGTAATCAACAAGGGTAGACTATCAGAAATTGAAGGAATACATTTTCACTCTGAAACATTTTGGGAAGTTCATTATTGTAGCCTTAATGGAGGGTAATTTTGTTTTTGACGTATTCACTTTATAGCGATAAACTGAAATAAAATTAGCTGTAGCGTTTATTGCTTTCTTCCGATTAATCTGTGTGGAGGCAAAATGCATAGAGACAAAACTTACCCATTCCAGTACTCCTAGAATATATGTCCTCCCTCACAACATGGCAGCTAGAGTTTTTATAAACAGAGCAATAAGAGAGTCCAAAAGGGGCAGTCATGGTTAGTGCCTCTAATAATACGTATCTCTTCAGAGGTTATCCTCTTAACAAGGCTAATTACTTATGCCGTTTCATATCCAGCTATATTGATGGGGTGAACAGGACAGGTAAACCAAAGATCTTTATCCATAAAAAGTTCCAGTTCACAAGATCAAATGAGTTTTTGGCATTCAGACAATAGACAACTATAGGCCTTTTTTTTGTTGCTACGACCATTAAGGACTCTGTTAACGAATGAGTATTAACTGTCCATATTTGTCATGGAATGAGCCCTTTCTGATCTGCTTAGACTAGGTCTCCTATCACCCTCTCCAAGCAATCATCCAAAAACTCAATCAGAAGTTTGTAATTCCCATTGAGAAAGACGACAGGACGAAATGAGCCACACAATAAACGGTGTTTCTAGACTTGGTTAAGATTTCCCTCCTAAAAAAAAAGGTGCTATTTGGCCCCACTTAAAAATTTAATTAAAAAGCACAGTAAGGACAGGAACAACCTCTACCCCTACAGCTGTCTAGAATCCCTCCCCTATTCTATGTTCTCCTGGCATTTTTACTGAATTCGTTCTGTGTACAACACTAATTATTGCGTGTGGTGGTCCCCTCATCAAGAGGGCCTGCCCGGCATTAATAGGCAGTTAAAAAAAAAAAAAAAAATCCCTTCAGAAATAATGGTTTTCTACAGAGCCCAACCTTCAAATCTTCCTTATAATTCTTTTTATAAAAGTCCCTAAATATTACTTGACCAACGTTTATTTTCCTCTCATATAACTAGTTATTGCATCTCTCACCCTACCAATCTCACAAGTAATCTTTTTTACCTGCTCTGTAGAGCAAGGGACTTTATCATTTCAGTGCTATCCTCATAGTTTTGCTCCATAAATGTTCTATAACTCACAATTTTATTGTTCCTTAGAGACTAGTCGAGCTGTTGCCCATTATCATAACATTTTTAGTTGAAATTCTTCACTTGTGTAAGAGTTTCCCATGTGCCTTAAAAGTAATTATGGTAGATCCTCTATATCTGTTGTCACTGCTCACCTGATCCTAATTTGATCAGAGGTTACTCAGCCCCTTAGAACCAGTATTCTCTAACTTCCAAAATAAGAGAGGTTTTAAATTGAGTGCCTGACAAAAGAAAGATGTCTAATCCAATCAAATGAGGGCTACTGTTAGCGCGTTGGTCCTTAATAAGTAAACTTACAAGGTAACCCATATAGGTCAATGAACCTTTAAATTCACATGGCGTATCCTAGCTATCATGTGACCAATGTTCTCAGTAATCAATGCACAAAATTCAATAACCATTAGACAAATCATTAATCAATAATCAATAAAAATAATAAACATTCCACCATGACTCTTCAGCCATAAATAACCACACCTCAGTATACGTTTTAGTAATTTTATTTCCCTATTAGTTACAGTACTAAGTCATGAGATTTATTTAATCGCAATTCATTTCAAAGAAGAACAGCATTAATTAGTTATAAGACGCTGTAAAATGTAGAAGAAATGTCCAAAAATGAAGTGAAGCTCTTCAAGAATTAACTCTTAGTTTATTCTTTACACCTCAGCCACAGTGGCAGTCCCAACTGACATTTCATTCTCAGTCACCTCAGAGAGGCTGCATCGGAATTCTCATGACACAAGAATTCCATAGACACTGGCCAATCCCCTAAGGCTGTGGGCAGGATGTCACACTTCTCCCTCTTTATACAATAACAAAGATATAAACACTAACAGAAAATATGAGGCCTAAAGCTTATTGTAAACTAACATCAGGAATCAGTAATAACAAAGGAAACACATTGGAGCATAGATGTGTCTACAACACTTACGCAGAATTATCCAATGAATAAAAGCATTTACACAATGAACAATTCTCAAAGGAAAATGTATAAACATAGGAATATTGCTAGTGAATACAAGGCTTGCAAGTAATTAAATGAGGGTTGAAACAAAACTTCAAGAAATATGTGGAACTCAGTTGACATTATAATCTATAAAATATGTAGGGAGCCTTGTTACATGCTCACTCTTTCTGATATCGATTTTCTATTTGTTGTTGTTTGACTTCACCAACTTATCACTCTTTGTGGTATTCCCTAATTGATGTTCATCTCTAATTTCTCTATCTGTCTTCCTCTGTACTGAGATTTCAATCCCACTATCATGTTGATCCGGCTCCACACATTTGACCACTCTCCTCAAGTTCCATATTCTTCCATCCTGAGTTTTTACTGCATTGTGAAATAGTTTAATTATCTTCAATGGTTCTGTGAATTCAAATCCCTCTTTCTGACCTCTAGGAGATCTCACTTTAACCCATTCACCTCCTCTGAAATCAATTGCCTTCATCGTGTGTGTCTTGTCAAAATGTTTCTTTCGTGTATGTTGTGAGAGTAGCTCCTTTCTCCTCCATGCTTGGTTTGTGTCTATCTTTAGCCAACCTTTATACCACTTCATCCACCCAGGCACTAATCTAGAGTTAGGTCTCCTACCCTTTAGCAATTCAAAAGGTGTCATGGCAGTGGTCTGATGTGGAGTGAGATGATAAGCTTCCAATATACACATTACTTCCTCTTTCCAACACAGTCCATTTACCTTAGCCAGTTGAATGCTTTCCTTTATGGTTTTGTTAAACCTCTCTACTACTCCGTTTGTTTCAGGATGATAAAGAGCACAAAGTTTGTGTTTTATTCCATTGCATTTCAAAAACTCTTTTGTTCCATTGTCAGTCAACAATGTGTTGGGAAGACCTTCACGCATGAAAACTTCTAACAAAAATGTGATCACTGTGTTGGAACTAAAGTCTGAAACCATTTTAACTTCTAGCCATCTTGAGTAAAGATTGACTAAAACTAAGATATATGGACATCCTTTTTCTCCAGACAATGGTCCCACTATATCCATGGCCACATCCATCCAAGGCCCATCAGGTAACTGACTACACAACATAGGTGGAGTGTGTAACTTTAACACCTTCTCACTGGCTGCACATGGTACACAATCCCTGACTACTCTTTCTACAGCTCCATCAGTCCCCGGCCACCAAAAGTCCAGACGTAACCTCTGTTTAGTCTTGGTGATACCAAAGTGACCATCGTGAGTCAGCTCAATCAACCTCATCCTTAAACTGCTAAGCGGTATTAATTTGGTACCCCTAAATAGACACCCTTCCAACTCAGACAATTCCTCTTTGACCATCCAATAGGGTCGCACCTGTTCATCAATTTTCCCTTGTGATTCCCATCCCTTAACAAGATTTTCTCTAACTTTTATCAGAATGGGATCAAGTTGCAATTCCTGTTTCAAACAACTCTCTTCAATGGCACCCTTGGTTATCAGACAGACATCTACTTTGGGCTCATCTACATCCTCGCAACAGCTCATCTCATGGTCATGCTCAACATCTGTTTCTTTCACTAAACCTGGAAGGCAATCAGCAGCACAATTACTAACCCCTGGAACATACTCAACATCAAAACTGAACTCTGGGAGATTTACCACCCACCTTTTGATCCTACTTGAGATTTCCATCAAGCCTTTCTTGGTAAAAACCTCCTTAAGTGGTTTATGGTCTGTTTTTACCTTAACTGTAGTTCCCCAGTTGAAGTCTCTAAATTTATGAAGAGCCCAGTATATTGCTAATGCTTCCCTCTCAATCACAGAGTATTTGACTTCTACTTGTCTAAGAGCTCTGGTTTGTTCCCCTGTGCTATCTTTTTGAAGAAGAACTGCCCCTAGAGCTTTTGAGCTTGAGTCAGTTGCCACTATTGTTTCATTTCCTGGTACAAAAGATTTAAGACTGGGTGTATTCGCTAGTGCCTTCTTAATGTCTTAGAATTAATCTTCACACCCCTTGTCCCAGGTGCAAAAGGTGATTGTGGAAGGCATACTCATGTACAGCTTTTGAAAACAGGCTATGAGACTTTTAAAATTGGGATTTGTCAAATGCTAATATGATATGAGACTTTTAAAATTGGAGTTTTCTTTTTCTTAAGAGAGGTACACGATCCCTGAGTGATCCCATCCTCGTAGCCAGTGTAAAATGTAGAAGAAATGTCCAAAAATGAAGCAAAGCTCTTCAAGAATGAACTCTTAGTTTATTCTTTACACCCCAGCCACATCGCAGTCCCAACTGACATTTCATTTCTCAGTCACCTCAGAGTGGCTGCATCGGAATTCTCATGACACAAGAATTCCATAAACACTGGCCAATCCCCTGAGGCTGTGGGCAGGATGTCACAGACACCAAAAACATAATCTCAAATCACCTTTACGATCTCGCAGTCTCGCTCCCCTAACATCTAATATCTGCCTTTCTCCGGTCTGTCACGTTGTTATATCAAAGTCACCCAGACTATCCCCCAATTTCCAATTGGTCAATTAATTGTACGTTATTACCCTAACCAATAATGTCCGTAAATCAAACCTATGAATTCTAATATTTCACAGTTCACATGTCGTTGATTGGTTCACTTTACGATGTTCTCATCATCCGGCTTTTCAGGTATCAAAAATGTTGCATCTTCTCCAGTCAGTGTCTTCATTGTTCGAGTCCTGGGAAAGTACATCTAGCGCACATTACACACTATTTGATACAATTCTAGAGTCATCATCTCCTGTCCGACGGTTCACATAGGAAGCTCCAGTTAAGCATTTTTATTAAACAATGAGCAGTTCATGGTTACTTCATTTTGTCAACATTTTCCATTGAACGTTAAGAAACACAGCTTCTGCATGAGGCCTGGCAATACTGGGCCAAGACAGTCACTAAGTTAAGGCCTTCAATTATTGCAGAACATGGGTTATAACTCTCAATATGACATATTACTACATTAACCTAATACATTTTCAATATTTCATTATATTAATCACTCATTTAGTACGATTCGTAAATACTAGTGGCCATTCTCCAAGGTCACAATTTCAAACATGCACATTAATTTTCTACGTTAATCATTTTCTTCTACTTTTATTCTTCAAAATACATAAACATTCATTAATAATTTATAATTAAGACATTTGTGTTACACTACAAATCTTGACTGGAGATACTTCAGAGATTCTCACTATTATATTATTATCTGAGAATACATTTGGCTTGATGTCAGTTTTGAGATTTTTGTACGTACTCAGAAATGATCAAAGTAAATATGGTATGATCTACTGGCATAGCAAGTGTTGTATATGTTATATGTATAGCCTAATTACCCAGGGTACAAACTTCTCCATATATCAATTAAATTCAATCTTCTCATAGTCTCAACTAAGATATTTCCAAAATGTAGTATTGTGTTTTGCATTGTATCATATTTTGACTGTATTTGTGTTTTGCATTGTATCATATTTTGACTGTGTTTTAATTGCAGTACACCTTCATGGAAGGTTTACTGCTAGGGGTTTTTATGACTTCACAGATTCTGGGTCCGGCGACAGTTGGCTTGACTCGGTGGCTGGAGGATGTTGGTGTTGATCGCGAAATAAACTTCTGTATCCGAGTGCTGTAACCTGGCTCCTGCTTCTTTCTAAACCTGATGAGAATACAACATGTAGGCTTACTTATGGTAATGTTCTTGTTCAGACCACTGCCCGTACATCTGTGTCAAAGTTAAAATAAAGCTGCAACATAAGTTAATTGGGCGTGCATATTTAAGTAATGTGAAGGTGCTGTGTTGTCCAGAATAGGAGCATAAAATGATGTAGCTTCAGTAAATAACTGTTCCTAATAATCCAATGATCCAGAGTCCAGCTAAATTATTCTCATATTTAACTACTTGAATCCCCCTTTCTGCTCACATCATTAAAGTCAATCCTACTCGCTGTAACACTGAAGAGAATAACCCGCTGAGCCCATCCTCAATGGTTTCTTCAGGCCTCTAGGGAGATGGGACTTTTGTAATAAATAAAGGTCACTTGTTACTCTGAGTATGTCAGTCTGGCTGAATATTTCTACACATTATTACCCATTGACATGCCATGAAGGCAACTTCAGTTTCCCTCTCAAAGGATCTCTTGCACTCCTCATGGCCACTGGCTCCTGGTGCATAAAATAATCCACTTGAAAACGCTGCCAGTGACACTCGGAGCTTTCTATAAGAAAGGCTCTGAATACCTCATCAATAGACTCACTCATCTCACAGATCTCTTAGCTCTTCCAGTGCGCTGCTTCTAAAGATTCCTAAGGTTCAGCTAGGAAACGTGGCCACTCTTTCACTTTCTTCATAGCCAAGTTTTACAATGATCTTCCACCTATGCTATACTCTATCTCCGATGATGTCGGTTTCAGGAATCAACTGAAAACAAGACTAATCACTGAAGCCATATACACAAGTCTGATTTACCCTCTGCTTATATTTGGGTCGGGGCAACCTTTATTGGTCCACAGTCCCGCTTTATAAGTTTTTTATTCTTTGGTCTCGTTCTTTCATCCTCTGAAATCTTCCTCCCCAGTGCTCGTTCCCTACCCTCTTTAAGAGGAGGATTGGCCCAGTAAAGTTCCCCTTTTTTTGCCTCTAGCCTTACAGGATGTAAAATCATGCATACTACAGTGATAATTATACTGCCCCAAAAAACATCCCAGTACATGCTGGGCAAAACGTCTTTAATTTCACATCCCTAGCCTTTAGTCCCTCCACCAAATCTTCCTCCCTGTTGCACCCTTGCTAATGCTGCATAAAATCGATTTCAGGTTACTTTGGTATTTTAACCATTTTGGCAATTTTACCAGAGTTTGTTTCCTCAAACATTTCTTCAGCTGCTCAGGTTCTGAAAATGTACAAAAATTCTGTTTCCAATTCCCTTTCATCCTGTTTACAAGGACTACTTTTACGGGGATTATACATTGATTTAAACTCCAACACGAAACCCTTCATCTGCTTCTGTATTTTAGCAGTGTCGAAGAGATCAGAAAAAATGTAAAGGAGAATCCCACTGATGTTGCTATTCTGCCAATTTCCTTTCTTTACCTAAAAGTCTGGACAATCTTACCTGAAGGGAGTTCACCGGTGGAGTGAAAGGCACCCCTTTCCTCTTACTATTGTCAAATTGGCATGGCTGCCTTCTAGCTTTCGCCCTTAACCTGTATTAGCAGCATGTCAGCTGCCCCCTTTCTTGGTATATCTGTGCCTTTTTGTATTCTCAGTTTCCTTAGGTTTGCTTGACGTGGAGCCTGTAACCCAGGTGTTTGCATTCATAATGCAAATATTTCAGCATATTGCCATATTTCGATCTCTGTGTTTCAGCCTCTCTCTCCAGGATTGTGAAACGGTTTTCCATACATTAAAGCTTAACATATATTTTCATTGCTGAGTTCTCCATCTGCACTGCTTTTATCTGCCTTACTACCTTCAGAATGACCTGTAACATCTTTCAGTGGGCAGATTTGCTACTCTGGTTTATGGGGTTATTCCTTCTAGTTCAGCTTCATTTCTCTGACTTTTATGACTTCCCATGCTTTCTCTTTTCTTATGCTTACTTTCGTTATTCGAATAACATTCCTCCAAACTCCAGTACTGGCATCCTCTTCTCCTCCTAGATGTAGTCTTGTTATGGTGATGGCAGTGAAATTGGTGAAAACTTCAAAGGCATCCCAGAGCCATAGAAGGCATAACTTGTCTCCATTTCACTGGTTGTGTTTGTTGCTTCCTTTGCTTTGACCACAGGCCTCCCCCCTTCTTTCCACTATGTGCCTGGCAGAGCTCATTAGGTTACTGCACGGGACTAGATCTGAGTTTGCCTCCTTCTTTTTCTTTAAATGCATAGTCCTTTAAATCCAGTGCATCATAAGGCTTTTCTAATGTGTTCCTATGCGCTTTTAATCACAATATGATCTGATCAGAATCAGTCCACATGCATACATCTCTTCACTCTGCCACCCCAAGTTCAGTTTCCATTCTTAAGGAATCATTTTCTGCCCCTTTGGCACTGAGTGTGTGTCTACACTTTTCATGAATGGGCTTTCCTCTGGAGATCATCCCTGTCCGGTGCTCCCTAGTGCCATTGTGAGCGCTGAAATTACTACTTAAACATTTTTCATATATTCTGTATTTTGAATCTGCATAGAAAATGAATTAACATAGAACATAATGCGCAACTTGAAAATGTGCCCACTTGAAGGGCTGCCACATACTCACATACTATGTAATGTTTTACTAAAAACATACTAATGCTTAGTCAGAACTTATATGAATGTGAAATTTGCAGTAATATGTTTCACTTACGATTAAATGCTATGAATTTGCTTAAATTAACTGTAGGCCTCAAGTTAGTGAGGTCTAGCCTTTATTTTTACACAGCCTCATATTGAAAATTGCAATGTCAGAATAAATATGTTCTCATGCTTGCTGAATAATAAAGATGCATTGTTCTAACTGAAGGTTGACCAACGTACTAGTAGCAAATTGTTTTATCATGAGGAAATGTGTGAAGAAAACGTAATGTTATAAACTGTTATAAATGTTAACTCGAAATGTGTGAGAAAGCGATGTTTGCAGGAACTAACAATGGCTGCACTAACGGAAGGATGGAAGGATATTAAAATTGTTTCTTGACGAGTCAAACGCTGTGCGCCGAAAAAAAGCCAATCATCAACGTGTGAAAGACTGTTCAGTTACATCTTAGATTTGAAATAATATTATTGGACTAATGGCTATCGTATGATTCTTTGACCAATGGCAGTGTGCGACAATTTCAACTTAACCCGACCACACTAAGAGTTCTGGCTCATTTCTTCTTGTGCTCCATGCTCCATGCTGGTGCTCACCTTTGCACTCAATGCTCAGAGCTCGTTGCACCTTTGATTGATTCTTTTACGTAGAGAAATCTGATCTTTAACATAAAATGCTTAGACTTCTGATGCTAAATGCTGCCTACCTTAGACACTTTCTTTCTAATGGTTCGGAGAGCTTAGAGTCCCTATTCTGAACCATTACCCCTTTCCGATTGCTGATCGTACTGATGTCTGCCTTACAAAGATTATCACAGGTTGCTGATCCATAAGGAAAGGTATATAAAATCACTAATGTCTTTATTGTTGATTTGTCTTTTGTTTCTAGGTACTAACTGCTGCTTTTTGTTAGAGACCTAGATAGAGGTTTTCTAAGTTTATGTTGGCTAAAATTCTTTTGCAGGAAGCCCCAACATGCTGATCCTACCTGAAATTAGAGAAATTTCCTATTTCCACTTGACTAAATCGCTATTTGATGTTACTCAATTGCTGAATTCAAATGTATGTTATTACTATTGCACAATTACTCTTATTGTTGATTTGTACTTTGGCTCTAGAGGGATTAGTTGCATTAGTTAAGTTGAGATTCTTTAGAAGATTCGGTCACCCAGTGTTGTTTCTATACTTATATAAGATGGTGGTTTTGAGACTAAATTACGTGATACTAACATTGTTAATATAGGGAAATACATTTTCTAATTGATACTAAAAGTGCGGTTATTCATGGCCTAATGGGTCATGGCGTGTAAAAGTTACTGACTCCAAAGAATTCTCATTGGTTGTTTAAAGATATTTATGATTTCTACGGTCTAAGGGTGTGAACATCTTAAACGAGTCAAAATGTCCATCGACCCTTGAACGTGTCACCTTATCAACTAATGTAAAGAAACCAAATATGGTCAGATGCACTCGCACCTTCGTTATTCTTTTTTGGCACAACCAGACTTGGGTCCTCTTTATTTTCACCCTCTTAGTTTTTGAAAGTGATGTCTTTATTTGTGTTTCTTTTCTTATTTCCCTTATGTTGAGGATTGTATATGCACCCAGGAATTGGCATTTATTCTTCAGAGGCATGAGAAATTCAAATGATGGAAAATTGTCTTGTATTGTGTTATTTAGTTTCTGTAGCCAATGAGAAGCTTCAAATGTCACACAAAAGAAAACCAAGAACAAGCAGTAACAAACCCGACTAATAAAGCAGGAAACATAACTAGCGTGTTTACAATCTAACTATTTAGCAATTAGGCCCCAGAGATACTCTTTCAGCCTGTGATTAAAAGAGATTGAGTGTGGTGACACAGTTTAATGAAGTCCACAATGCACCCACACTATGCACATTCCTCCAAATGATTGTACTTCCTTATGGTAGAATATACTTTAGGGTCAATTTGGAGTGAATATCTCCTATGTGATTGTATACTGGAAATGTATTTGTCAAGTGATCGAAGACGCACCTTTGAATAGATTTCTAGATACATGTATGGATCTTAAACCCCTTAAGCATATCTGATATGTTTTTTTTTCACATGCTTAGCATAGCTAGTCTCAAACTACTTCTGCACCAACACTATCTCATTGACCCCATTTTTGGCTCTGGAAGCTTTGTTCAAATCCTTGATGCTCTGGATACTGTGGCTCAACATTCTGAGCACTGCTCTAGATCCTTTGAACTTAATACATTTCCCTGTCACAATAAAAGCTTCCAGAAATTGGAAAAACCTTGACACAGCTTTCTTTTAAAGAATCTTACCTTTGGAACCTTTCTCCAGGAGTGACCTATCTCAGACCCAGTCTCTCTCATTTTAAAGTGCATCAAATCCTGCCCGTGACTCTTCATCTCCTGATCCCAGTTCAGTCCCCTCCCAACTGGTGCCCCACTTCACGACCTTGCAAATCTTTGTTATGTACAGAATTGCAAGACCCGAAAATACAAAACAGATGGTGAAGAAATGACTCCCTAGATTTATGGGCTCGTTTTATTACCAGGTCTAATATTCTGAATACACTCCTGCTTAAAAATAGCAAAAGGGCCATCTATGGTAACGAAACTTACAAAGCCTTAAACGCTTCTCCAGTCCTTTAGTTTGTGCATACTGACGATTTACCAGTCATTACTGTCTTCATTCATATATCAGTCCTTCACAAGAATTAAAATTAAATGATTTCATCCCTTTTCTAAATCTGAGCCGCAGCCATCTCGTTTGGATCCTTTTGTGCTCCGGACAGCACTCTGTATGCATGAGATAATTTCCCATCTCACAACCTGACACATTGCTGTTCTATCATAGACAAAACCTTCTGGCTCTTCTCCTGACCTGTGTCTGTAATACAGGTGGCAAAGCTTTTCTCGGCTCCCTTCCTGGGGCTTCTTTATAACAGCTCTCTTTTTTAGGTTTAGAATATTTAATACAATTACCTTATATTAAATAATAGTTACAGTAACAGTATAAAGAAACGTAGGATTATGAATTATTTGCACATATTAATACATTTTAAAAATCTACATTAATTTATGGGAATGTTTTTAACTTTTTAAGGTTTATTTTAGGGTTTTTAAGGGCTTGGTTGTGATTGGGGCAATTCGTTTTTTTGGGGTACCGACATGGATGGTGTTTTGGGGTTGTACTGATTTTTCTTTTTTATGTTTTAAATAATGGCAAGTGTTTAGGAGTAGTAAAGAGTTTTTTGGGTTCAGGGATGGGTAGTGTTTAGGGTATGATAGTGTTTAGGGATGGTACTATTTGTTTCTGTTTAGGGTTCAGGGATGGGTAGTGTTCAGTGGTGTTATGGAGATGTTAAGGCTCAGCAATGGGTAGTGATTAGGGGTACTAACCTGTTTTTAGTGATCAGGGATGGAGGTGTAGGGTTAGTATGGATTTTTTTTAAGGTTCAAGCATTAGGCATTGTTTAAAAGTAGTATGGAGCTTTTACTGCCCAGAGATAGCGTTTAGAGCTAGTATTAAGGTTTTTGGTACATAAATTGGTAGTGTTTAGATTCAGGGAAAAGTAGTGATTAAGGATATTTAGGGTGCTTTCTGGTTCAAGAACGGGTAGTTAGGGGTAGTATGGGTTTTGGATGCTCAGAGAGGAGTTATGTTTAAGGGGAGGAAAGAGTTTTGGGGGGTTAAGGATGGGTAGTGGTAAGGAATAATAATTTGTTAGGGTATTCGAATGATTAATTTAAAATACATTAGCTAAAATTAAATCTATAAAACATGGGGACGGGTAATGCATGGGGTAGAAAGGGATTTTTATGGTTCAGGGATTGGCAAAATAAAATTAACTACATTAAATTTAATTTATTTAAATCAAATACAAATTTAAATTAAAATAAATGAAATCAAAATAAAATTATGTTTTAAATAGTGTTGGTGTAATATAAGCATACATTACATAGTTTGTACTTGGTTCTATATATGTAAATGCATGTAAAGTAACAACAGATATTTATTTTTAACAACAGTCTTTACTAATCTGCTAAAAGGCTCATTTGGATCCAACAGTAATGTCTAACTTTAAACCTTTACCTCTGTTCCTGTTCCTTGCTAAATGTCAAGAAAATGTGGTGGCATCTCAACTTCAATTGTTCTTGGAGACTGCCAATTTGCTGAATACAGCATAAGCAGGATATCTCCAGGGTCAAAAGTATCAATCATTCACTTGTACAGTGCAGTACCCTGGTGGTTTCGGGGCACTGGAGTGTGAGGTCTCCATCGAAAAGCCAGGTCTTGAGTTCTTCTTGAAGTCTGCGAGGGAGGGTGCTGTTCGGAGGTGGAAAGGTAAGTTGTTCCAGGCCTTGTTGGTGATGTAGTGGCTGTGACATATTCAGGGGAGGTGTGCAAGGGCCAGTGAGGAGGAGTGTAGGTTCTGGCAGGTTGATGGAAGTTCAGTTGGTGGTTGATGTACGCTGATCCTTGTTCACGTAAGGCTTTGTAGGGTGCCTTAGGATCTTGATCTGACATCTCTTCTGGGTGGGGAGCCATTGGAGGTTTCAGGGGTGGAGGGTGATGTGGGCATGCTGGAGAGGTCTAGAATGAGTTGAGCAGTCGTGTTCTTTATGGTCTGGTGCCTTTGAGGAGTTGGGTGGAGATGCAGAGTAGAGTGCCTTGCTCTAATCGAGGCAGCTGGTGACAAGGGCCCGGGTGACGGTTTTCCTGGTGTTGACTGGGATCCATCTGAAGACCCTGCAGAGCATGCAGAAGGTGTTGAAGCAGGAGATGGCGACTCTGTTGATTTGTTGCTTCATGGTCAGTTTGCTATTGAGGATGATGCTGAGGTTGCATGTGTGGTCTGTGGGTGGGTCCAAGTTCAGCTGGCCACCAGCTGTGGTCCCATGTGAATGTTTTTCTCCCGAAGATTAGAATTTCTTTTGTGTCTGAGTTGAGTTTGAGGCAGTTTGCTTTCATACAGTTGGCTACGTTGGTCATGGCATCACAGAAGTTAGTCCTGTGTGGTGGGCAGGTCCAAGATGATGAGCTGTGTTTTGTAGGATATGATGATAAGACCATGGGATCTGATGATATCTGTCAGGGGGGTCATATAAATGTTGAACAGTGTGCAGCTGAGGGATGAGTCTTGGGATATGATGTGCTTGGGTTCAGAGGTGAAGAGAGGTAGCCAGATGCTCTAAGTGTGTCCTGTCAGGAAGGAGGTGATCAATTTGTTGGTGTTCGCTTGTACGCTGATTTTGTGGAGTCTGTTGATGTGGGTGTGGTGTGATAAGGTGTTGGATGCTGCTGAAAGGACAAGGAGGATCAGGACCTCAGTGTCCCCATGATTGATGAATGTTTTGATGTCGTCCATGCCTGCGATGAGTGCGGTCTCAGTGCTGTGGTTGGCTCAGAATCCTGATTGGGAGATGTCTAGCAGGTTGTTGTGCTCCAAGTATTCGGAGAGCTGTTAATTGATGGCCTTCTCAAGTACTTTGGCGGAGTAGGGAAGCAGCAAGATTGGTTGATCATTTTTGAGTTTGTTAGGGTTAGTGAATAGTTTCTTTAGGAGGGGTCTGATCTCTGAGTTTTTCCATTTGTCCGGGAAGGCTGCAATGGTGATGGAGGTGTTGGGGATGCTGATGAGTTCCATGCTGATATGATTGGTTCAGAGGTTGAGGACGGATGACATGATGGCCGAGGTGGTTTGAGTGGTGAGAGCTGTACAGGTCGTGATCGTTCTGCTGGTGTGCGCTGGTTGTTCGGGGCTGCTGGTGTTGAGGGCTGTGGGTTGGGGGTCAAAATTAACATATATGGTAGCAATCTTGCTGTGAAAATAGTCTGAGAGTGTGGTACAGAGTTCTTGGCAAGGGTGGATTGTGTTTTCTATGGCTGTCAGGTTGGAGTATTCTTTGACTATTTTGAACAGTTCCGTCGTGCGGTTGACTGCTGTGTTGATGAGGGCTGTGATGGGTGCTTTCTTGACTTCCTTGATTTGCTTGTGGTAGTCACAAAGGGCTGTTCTGTGGGCAGCTCTGTCAGAAATGTACGGAGCAGGGAGTTCTATCATACTTAGACAACCTAAGAATGGGTGGTGTTTCGGGCACTGATTCTTTTCGATTTGTCAGCTGCCTTCAGCACCATCAACCATACTCTCCTGATCAGTCTGTTGTCAGGGAGCAGTTATCAAATGGCTTACCTCTCTTGTCAGTGAAAGTTCCTAAATAGTTACCTTGTCACATTTTCCCTCTCCCCTTACTTTCAAATACAATGTCTGTGGGGGGGGGGGGCATTCTTTCAGCCAAGTTGTTTAGCATATATCTGTTACCTGTTAGTCAATCCAAGGGCATAAAGTTCTATATGTATATGGACAATATTCAACTTATTTTTAGCTTGGTGCAATATCTCTCACCTGTCAACCCTAACCAGCTTGCGTCTATCATTGCCCTCATGCAACACTGGTTGTTGGTGAACTTCCTCTGATTGAATACATCTAAGTAATCTAAGACTAAAGGTCTACTGACAAACAGGAGCCGTTCAGCATTGTATAATATTGATTGGCCTCTATAAATTGGTGTCCACTCTACACCTTTTCATCAGTTCTGCAATTTAGGAATCAGCCAGTCTCTTATGTGTGTTTCTATCAGCACAAACATCTCAGGCATAATCTTCCCTTTGTGACATCCCTGTAGTGATGCTTTATCCACAGATATTTAGTACCTGAGTCCATGGGCAGCAATCAGATATGTGAGTGGCATAATACACATTTTGAATAGTAGCAGGGTAGGGTGAGCAGTAAGTAAGTTCAATTACTGTTGCAATACATCAGAAAACAGGTAAATTATAGTGATATTTGTAGAAGCTACCAACAGTTATGCTTGAAATAAATGCCTTTGCAGTAGTAAACAGCCGACAATACAACTGAAACTTCCTGTTGATTTACAAAATAATTCAAGCGTGGTAAATAGTCCCCTCCGCCACATAAAGTGCAGATTGGATGGGACTGTAGGAGAGAACAGCCTTGGCTTAAATGCTAGTTGTTCCTAAAAGCAGACTGGGCACGTTCAGCCTGTTCTAAAAAATTGAAAATTAAAAAGCCAGGCATCCAGCTGAGGTGCATCCACTCTATGAAGTGCAGAAAAGGTTCGTTTGAAGGTGCCAGAGAAGGGGCGGCTAAGGTACAGAGCAGGTCAGCCAAGTGCAAACTAGGAAAAATCAGAAAAGGCCGATCACAGCCTCCACATTCACTATAAAGTCCTTTCAAGAAAATGCAAAGATGGATTAGAAAATTCTGGAACAAGTGCAATCAAGAAGAAGACAGTTCAAAGAAGGCAGTCAACCCAGTTTAAGGGAGTCCACCACCCGCAGCATTCTCTATAAAGGGGGTTTGAAAGGACATGGCAAATAACTGTTTACCTTTTAGCCACATTTAAAAGCGTGCACCCCGGGGGCTGTCACATTACAGTTCTGACTGAGGCCTTGCTGACTGCCATAGAGAAGGACAGTGAGCCTTGCTGTGTTGCCATCTTCTTTTTCACTTTTGTCAGGTATTTTACCAGATGGTAATTGAGCTGCAGGACCCTGTAACAGGGTCAAAACATGAAGCCCCAACATGGCCACCACTTAGAATCAACTACTGCCGACAGAGAACACTCTAGTCACCTCCCCACAATTTACTGTGGAGGACTCGGGTGGAAAAGGAGGCGTGGTGAAGTTGCAAAGAAAGAAGCAGACAGAAGATGTATTCAAGGAGAGCAGGATGAAGACACGGAGACTAGACGCTGAATTAGCAGAGGCGAACAGGACAAGCTACCCGAGACCCAGGGAGAAGAGGCAATGGCTGCAGAGCAGGGTGCGACGTAGAGGAATGGGCTCCCAGGCATTGAAGGCTACATGCTCCTGAGTGCCTCGACTGTCAGAGAGTCGTGGCCCCAGGCAAGTCCTGTGTTGGGGTTTCCTGTATTGTGTGGGGGATGATTGAAAGCAGGGAGAACTGGACATAGCACAATTAGGTTTCCGGGCCAACCATAGCAGTGAGACCCCACTCATCGCCGCAACAGACAACATCAGACACCTCCTTGGCCAAGGAAAAACAGTGGCTTCGACATCAGCATTCATCAACATGCCCTCAAGTGGATCATCTCATTCCTCTCAGAATGCACCCAGAGCATCTGTCTACCTCCTTTCACCTCCGCTCCCAAGGCCATCATATGGAGTTTGCCCCAAGGATCATCCCTCAGCCCCAGTCAGTTCAACATCTACATGACATCTCCCATCCCCCCCATGGATGTTGTCAGATCCCATGGACTCAACATCATCTCCTATGCCGACGACACTCAGCTTGTCCTTTGGGTCACCAAAGCCCACTCTAACACCAAAAACAACTTCCGCTGCACCATGACCGACGTAGCGGACTGGATGAGAGACAGCTGCCTCAAATTGAAGTCAGACAAAACTGAGGTAATGATCTTTGGAAAGAACACCTCTGCTTGGAACCAAAGCTGGTGGCTGGAAGAACTTGGACCCACCCTGACACCGACTGACCTCGCTCGCTACCTCAGCATAATCCTGGGCAGCAAACTGACCATAAAACAACAAGTCAACACAGTCGCCTCTTCCTGCTTCCACACCCTCTGCATGCTCCGCGAAATCTTCAGATTGATCCCAGTAAACACCAGAAAGATTGTTGCACAAGCCCTTGTCACTGTTGAGTCGGGGCCACTCCCCTGAAAAGCAGGATGTCTACAGGGGCGATGGTATGCCCCCCAACCTCCTGGAACACCTCTCTGCACTTCCTGGTGGACACAGAAGCCCCGGCAGGTGTCCCAAAAGGAAAGGAGGTGTGGAAGAGAAAGAGACAAAACACTGCCACGTCTTGCTGGTCCAGCCACGCACCCTGTATCTTCAGGGGCAGGTCATTGTTGACAGAGTGATAGTATAGTTAGTGTACTCAACTTCCTTGAAACGGAACAGCTCTTTCTGATATGGGCACGGGAGTGGTAGAAGAACACCGGAATGCTCTAGCACTTTCCTTGGATAATAATAACTGTTGGCAGAATCACTAACACTGCATTACCAAAAAACCAAACTGAGTACCATAACAATAAGTACTGCGATACTAGGGCTGGTTTCACAGAGATTCACTGTTGCACACTACAATTAGAACTGTGGTTGCACTTATCATGCAAATGAAAGACAAACAAGGGCACAAATTATATCACATATAACTTTCCTACATGCATAGGGTTAAACTAAAAGGAACAAAATAATCCAAGAAATACAAATGTCCACTCTGGGTTCAAACAGTTAGGGTGGCACAGTTTGGTTTGGTTTCACTGTGTGTTTGAGAAAAACCCTTCAAAAAGCGAATTCCCCAAACCTGAAACACAGACATGAATGACACAATTTAAATCCAAGAGTTATGCTATAAGCGAAAGAAAAGTCACGTAAATGCTCTTTTAAAATTGCACTGTCACTTTTTGTAGTACTTGAGCTCAAGGTGATTTCCTGAAGCACATTTAGGCAAGTAACTACAATAATAATGTAGAATGTTCAGAAATGCATTTGCCTTTTCAAGATAAGCACTCTGCCAAAATATGAGGTCTGAAATATACCAGCTGTTCTAGGAAAGCGCAGCGTTCACAGAACAAACTCCCTGGAGAATACTAATCACTTAGCTGCAGTCTTTTCCGGTGTGCTGGAGGAATTCCTCCTGTCAGCTGGCACAGGAATTAAGAAAAGAATTGCCTCAAATGTCCCTAATACGAGGATGACAGCAGGGGTGGACTGCCAAGTTAGATGCTAACATCAGGAAGCAAAAGAAAGCCAACCAGGGAGGCACGCTTCACTTTGCTATTTATAGCCAATCAGGAAAGCATTTGAGTTTCCACGTGTGGATGAAAATAACGTCACCATGCCCAATTAGAAGCACGTCTACACCTGCTCACATTAGCAAACAAGCATTGATAAAAACCAATTGTGTAACACAGCACATTATGTTTACTTAGAAACATGAAGGTTTAACCAAGAACAGAGATATGATTTAACCCAATCCCTGGGGATGTTGACAGATAACGCAGGAAGGCACCCTGGGGATTCCTGACAGTCACCAACCGCTTCAATTGCCGCAACGCACTCTACACCGGTATCTCCTTCCAGCTTCTCAGGAGACTCTAGACAATACTGAAAGCGGCAGCCAGACTCATTCTGGACCTCCCTAAGTGTATCCACATCCCTGATGAGGACACCTCTGGAGGCAGAGAGATTTCACCCTGCTTGCCACACATGCCTTATTGGCACATGTATCTGAGAGAGCCGGGAGGCATTAGTGGACCTAGGGACCTTGGTGGCCCCGTTGTGTCAGAGCACAAGTTCTGGCTCCAGTGTGCTCAGGGTCCAGGGGTGGCGATGTGCTGGCACCATGATAGGAGTAACAGCAGCAGCTTTGTAATGAGAGGGGCTTCTGGGTGAGTAGACTCCAGAGGAACTGAAGTACTGGGAGAGTGATAGGGTTCCCACCTAAGCAGGGAACACAAACCATGGCCCACAAACTGCTGTGTGCCCTGGTCCCACACAAAAAATGGCTGCGAGGCCCTGAGTGGAGAGTGATCATGGCAAACAGGCCAGATCTGAGGAGGGGGTGGGGGCAGAGTGGTGCTCGAAGACTCCAGTGAGATTGCCCCCCCAAGATCAGAGAAGGGACGGGGAAGTGATGCTGCTAGGGCACCGTGGGCTAGTACATAGTCCTCTCTGGGTATATTAAGAACATTTCAACTGGACCCATAGTGAAATGAGGGCTGCAACTTGCAATGTGGAAGAGGTTGCGGCTGACTGCCCCCCACCATAACCTCTCCCACTCTGACCATTCTCCCCACAACTCCTCACCCATTGCTGGGAGATTAGCCTGGTCCTCACTATCCTAGGACTCATGTCCTGGTCTAACACCATACTTATCAACATCGACTGGACGAGGCGGGCTGGTATTTCTGTTTGAGAGTGGCCAGTCAAAAGCAGGGGTTCCTTTCAACTCCAACGGTTTTACTCCCTCATACATACTCTTACCTACAGCCAGAATTGAACCTTCTGGAGTTTTGGAAACATTGAACCCACACATGGTGACACTTGAGACTATCGTAGTGGCCATTGTCCAAACTAAATCAAAGCTAGAGACAAATATAGATGAGACTGCTGTATCACTTCAACCGCTGATATCAAATCTCCCTCTGAAATGATGTCCACATTGTAAGGCTGCCCAAGGGCTCAGGGGGGCACAACCCCACTCATTATAGAGAGATCTGGTCAGCCAAGACGGTAGCACCACAGAAGCTCTTGACGTGGTTTAGAGTGGAGAAGGCCAATTGCATCCCTAAAAGGCTTCCCTCACGTAGCGCCACCCCTCTGGTGTTTGTGACGAAGTTACACAACTACAGAGACAGAGATGTGATCATTCAACAAACTGCCAGCAGAGGCAGTTTGAAGTTAACTCTGGCAAAGCACTGATACTTAACGATTATACACTCTTGGTGCAACATTGTAGAGCTAGTTTCACATAGGGTAAACAAAAGCTGGGCCATGATATGCACCCCTATTTCCTTCTCGGCTGGTTAATCAACAAACACTTTTCCTCAATGAAGCAAAGAAAGCCTGGAACCTGGACCAAGCAGTATAACATGATGGTTACGGCTGGCAGCCAGACCTTCACGCACCATTCACAATTCTGCTTGGCAGGAATAGTCACAGGAGAGCACACTGATCCAGACTTCCCTTGCCTTCGCAGGCCCAGCACAATCAACAAGAAGCCATCAATACCATGGTGAATTATAGACAAACTCATGAAACTTACTTGACTGACACCTTTGATGCGCGTCATACCCATAATGAAACTGACTCTGTCTGCTGTTCTGCCAAATGTAATGGGACAAATGGTAGATGAACTCCTTTGAGAGCAGAACCAATATGACATTAATACATTAATCAAGATGTTCCGATTATATGGCACTGATACTTCATTTTTTGCCCCTCCTAGTGTGTCAACCATTGAGAGTTGTGTACCGAGGTGGTGCCAGGAGCAATAATGTCCTACAAAAACATGTCTATCACTGAGCCAGGCTGGGGAGGAGCAGATCGCTCACCTCTGACTCCCTTCTTGGTCTTTTGAGGCTGGTCACATAACTCTCCTCCTTTCGAACTGCAGCACAATGACCTTCTATGGAGGTTCTCGCGCAACAGGTGCAGACAGTTTTCATGTTCAATTTCAGTCATGACTGTTATGGCTTTAGGCAAGGGAAGTTAGGAACCATGTCTTGGAAGGGAGGGATTTCTGAGAACTACTCCAGACCTTACAAGCTGAGGCTTCCCTCATAGCCTCATGCTCTTCACATTTAGATGATAAATGGGTTTGAACACAGAAATTCCTCACTTCCGAATGTCTATAACTACTAAACAATAAAAAATATATTCATATCTTTGACGCAGAGGGGTACACTTACAAATTCTCCAGGAAATCTATTTGACACACATAGAGAGAATTAAGCTTCACACCAACTAAAGAGGGTGCGTGATCTACATATGCTCGAGCGACACTCCTTTTGTAAGTCCTGGACTCCCTTTCAAGATCTCTACCCAAGTGATAGATGATAATGTTAGAAATGTCCTTGCTTTCCTGATTACTTTGTCTCCTGTTTCTTGCATGCATTCTTGTGTTATTTTGTGGCATTGTGTAATGTGTGGTATTGTGGTAAGTGTAGTTCTGGTATTTCCTAGTATTGGCAGTTCACTTCTTCTTGCATTTGACGTCGCTACCGCCTTTTCCTCCCACCCTCCCTATCAGCCCTGCCCTCCCAGAAGTACTTATGGAGGCCGCTGCACGTTCGTACCAAAGGCAAGGCAGTCTGTGCCCATCCGCCCCTGGACCGTGCCTGGAACCCTAGCTCTCCCACCGCTACTCCAGAGAAGAACTCACTGCCCTTTACACCTGCACGCCCAGCAAGACCTCTGTCTCACCACCGGTCACAGCAGGCTTCTTCACCTACCATCAATGCCAGTTTACCTACTTCACCAACCCTCCACCGCCCCCCACTCAAACTTGGCATCAGACTCTTTGCTCACCCACCAACCACACTGTATACTGCTCAGCATCCTCACAGAGACCTGGCTTAACACTGCCCCTGCCTAGGACATTGCCAAGGCCATACCCTATGGATACAAAATCACCCACCACAACTGCACACACACAAACCTAGAGGAGGCATCACCATTATACACAAAGAATCAATCCACTGCACAACCACAGCAGACATCAGCACACTTATCATGGAACACATTAACTTACAGCTCAATGTGGACCACAAACACAACCAGCAAGGGAAATCTTGCCTGCAGACCCCCCCACCCACTGGACCATGCCCCAGTTTCTACAATGACATTGTCAAAATCATTGCCCACCAAGCCCATCAACACCAAACTCTTCCTTGGTGACATGAACTTCCACCTAGATTACCCCAATGACACTAGCACTTCCAACCTCATAGACAGCATGAGAATCATCGGCCTCAGACAGTCACTGGTGCCACACACCTCGCTGGACACACTCTAGACCCCATCTTCACCACGGGCAACAGAATTAAATACAGTCATAGCACCGAGCTCACCTGAACCAACCACTCTATCGTCCATTTCAACTACCACTCTACACCAAGCCAAACAACCAGACCATCACACACTTCACATTGGAGCTGGAACAAGGTATCTGAAAGCTACCAATGCCCTCCTGCCCTAATATGGATTGCTTCTTTTCTCCCCAGAACAACAGAGAATCCTCCTCATTCCCTTCGCCTCACAAACCAAGCAAATCATTTGCTGTGTTCCCCAAGGATCCTCCCTCAGTCCCACCCTCTTCGGCATCTACATGCTCCCCCAGCCAACATCATAAGAGACCACAGACTCAACATTATCTTCTATGCAGGCAACACGCACCTCATCCTCTCACCTTTCAAAGATCACTACAAAGCAAAGACCAACTTCCACCTCTGCATGAGCAGCATTGCTTACTGGATGAAGGTAAACTGCCTCGAGCTCAACACAGACAAAACTGAAGTCCTGCTATTTGGAAACTTCATCTTACTGTGGGACAACTTCTAGTGGCCCTCAAACCTAGGCCCCGCCCCCATCCGCAAGGACTATTCCCAACACCTATGGGGTCATCATTGGCAACAAAATAAATATGAAAAAACAGGTCACAGTCGCTTCCTCCTGCTTCCTCAACCTGAACATTCTAACGAAGATCCTCAAATGGCTCCCCATCGACACCAGGTGTACCATCATTTAGGCCCCCATCACCAACTGCCTAGACTACGGGGAACGCTCTCTATGCTGGACTTGCAACACACCTCATGAAAAGGCTCCAAATCATTCTGAATGCAACAGCAGGTTCATCCTCGACCTCCCAAAATGAACACACACATCCCCCCCACATAAGGAACCTCCACTGGCTCTCCGTACACAAACGATGCCAATTCAAACTGCTGATACTCACGTACAAATCCCTACACAGCCACAGGCCAGCCTGTCTCAACCACCGACTGAGCTTTCACCATCCCACCAGACACCTTTGCTCCACTTCCCTCTTTCTCACCCACACCCCTTGCATCTAACAGAGCGCCTACTGTGCTGCGCCATCTCCTACCTGACAGAAAAATCCTAGAACAACCTCCCAATCCACCTAAGGACCTCCCCCTCCATCCAGTATTTCAGAATGAAGCTCAAGACCTGGCTGTTCGGATGAGACCCATACAGTAGACCCGGAGCCTGGATACCTTCACCGGTGATAAGAGCACCTTACAAATTTGTGAGTGATTGATTGAACTGTTTTTTGGAGAGCAAGCTGGATGATAGGGCAACTCTCCTGTGAAGCATTACGTCCTGAATGTAAGTGAGACATTTTACCCCTCCCTCTCACTTCTACCAGCAAAGTGGCCTGACTGCCCAAGTTATCACAGGTGGAGACTTCAATGGGGTATTAGGCATACATTTAGACAAATCCCATCCATTGCTTACAAACACCCAAGTGTATACCACAGCTAGGGCCCTTAAGGAATGGTTATGGGACTGGTCCCTCCAAGATGTATGGCACCATAAACATCTGACCATCCAGGAGTACGCTTATTATTCAGCTGTTCATAATGTCTGTATTCGCTTGGATAGTTTTATTGGCCATGTCAACATCCTATCTGGTTGGAAAGTTTGATAAAAGACACAGCCATATGTTTATATCCACCCATGGCCCCACCTTTTGCCCCTTATGAAGAGTGGCTGTGAGGCTGAGCAAAGGTCAGACTGACAGACACTTTTCATGTTCAGCTCAGGCAGCCAGGGGTGAGACATGCATGATTTGCACAGACTCCTGGCTGCCTGAGCTGAACTTTGCTGAGCTGAAGAGGTCACAGTTCCTATGGGTGTGACCTCGGCTCAGCAAAGGTGCCTCGAGGCCCTCCAGCTCAGTGATGAGGGATAGCTTCACCCATTGATTCTGACCTGGGTGCTTCAGGTTTAAGCCCTGAAGTGGCTAGGGTGAGTGTCAATCAATGACACCTCGTCACAGAGTGGGATGGGGTCAGCAGTCTCACTGACCCCATCCCACTCTGTGACGAAGTTGGGACTCCTGCCTTCCCTCATTGGCTGAGGTCAGCCAGAGAGGGAAAGCAGCAGTCCCAACCCTCCTGGGACCTCCGATGCTGAAGGTAATTGTGTGTGTTTTTTAAATGAATGTTTGGTGCATGCGTGCATGTTTGAATGTTGATGAGTGTTGTGAATGAATGTGCGTGTATCAATGAATGAGTGTGAGTGTACTTCCCGTCCGCCCCCTCCCTCCTAAAATTACCGGCCGGCCCATTTTAAATCAATAAAGCATTTAAAATGAGCCATGTGGACAAGGATTATTGAACACAGTGAATCTGTTTTGTTAACAGTAATAAGCACATTTACACCTGATTATTGTTGTTGATGATTGCATTTACATACAACATGACGTCTTTAACCCCTTCGCTGCCAGGCCTTTTCCCCCTAAGGTGCCAAGCCTTTTTTTTTTTTTATTATTTGGCTATTTGGGGCAGTTTGCTCTTAGGCCCTCATAGCTTTTTGTCCACATAAGCTACCCACGCCAAATTTGTATCCTTTTTTCCAACATCCTAGGGATTCTAGAGGTACCCAGAGTTTGTGAGTTCCCCTGCAGGGGACCAAGAAATTAGCCAAAATACAGTGAAAATGTCTTTTTTTTTCTTCAAAAAATGGAAAAAAAGGGCTGAGGAAGAAGGCTCGTGTTTTTATCCCCCAAAAATGGCATCAACAAAGGGTTTGCGGTGCTAAAATCACCATCTTCCCAGCCCTCAGAAACAGGCAGACTTGAATCTTGAAACCACATTTTTCAAAACAATTTTGGCATTTTACTGGGACATACCCCATTTTTACAGTTTTTTGTGCTTTTGGCCTCCTTCCGGTTAGTGACAGAAATGGGTGTGAAAGCAGTGCTGCATCCTGGACAGCTAGGCATTTCTGAAAGGTAGACATAATTCTGAATTCACCAAGGGTTTTTTGTGTAGATCCTACAAGGTTTTCTTACAGAAAATAACAGCTAAAATAAAAATAGATTGAAATTGAGGTGAAAAAAAAAACAGTCATTTCTCTCCACGTTTTACTCTGTAACCTTTTCCTGCCATGTCAGATTTTTTAAACCAATATACCGTTACATCTGCTGGACTCTTCTGGTAGGGGGGATATATAGGGCTTGTGGGTTCAACAAGAACCCTAGGTACCAAGAGCCACTAAATGAGCTTCACCTTGCAATGGGTTTTCATTCTATACTGGGTATACAGCAATTGCTGAAATATAAAGAGTGAAAAATAGGTATCGAGGAAACCTTTGTATTTCCAAAATGGGAACAAGATAAGGTGTTGAGAGGCAGTGGTTATTTTCACATCTCTGAATTCCGGGGTCCCCATTCTAGCATGTGAATTACAGGGCATTTCTCTAATAGATGTCTTTTTTACACACTGTCTTACAGTTCAAAGGAAAAATGGAGAGAAAGACAAGGGGCAATAACACTTGTTTTGCTATTCTGTGTTACCCCAAGTCTCCCGATAAAAATAATACCTCACTTGTGTGTGTAGGCCTAATGCCCGTGACAGGAACAGGAATTGCAACATGGACGCATCACATTTTTACATTGAAATCTGACGTGTTTTTTGGAAAGTCCCTAGCTGTGGATTTTGATCTCTAGCTCAGACGGCACCTAGAGAAACCTACCAAACCTGTGCATTTTTTAAAACTAGACACCTAGGGGAATCCAAGATGGGGTGACTGGTGGAGCTCTCACCAGGTTCTGTTACCCAGAATTCTGTGCAAACCTCAAAATGTAGCCAACAAAAACACTTTTTCCTCACTTTTCGGTGACAGAAAGGTCTGGAATCTGAGAGGAGCCAAAAATGTACTTCCACCCAGCGCTCCCCCAAGACTCCCAATAAAAATGGTACCTCACTTGTGTGGGTAGGCCGAGTGCCCGCGGCAGGAAATGCCCCAAACACAACATGGACACATCACATTTTCCCAAGGAAAACAGCTGTTTTTTGCAAAGTGCCTAGCTGTGGATTTTGGCCTCTAGCTCAGCCGGCACCTAGGGAAACCTACCAAACCTGTGCATTTTTTAAAACTAGACACCTTGGGGAATCCAAGGTGGGGTTACTTGTGGAGCTCTCACCAGGTTCTGTTACCCAGAATCGTGTGCAAACCTCAGAATTTGGCCAACAAAAACACTTTTTCCTCACATTTCGGTGACAGAAAGTTCTGGAATCTGAGAAGAGTCACAAATTTCCTTCCACCCATCGTTTCCCCAAGTCTCCCGATACAAATGGTACCTCACTTGTGTGGGTAGGCCTAGTGCTTGCGACAGGAAATGCCCCAAAACACTATGTGGACACACCAAAGTGATCGAATACAAAAACACCTGTTTTTGGGGGGGCACCTCCGTTTTTGGTCCTGGGCTCAGGAGCCATATAGGGAAACCTACCAAACCCTAACATTTCTGAAAACTAGACACCCGAGGGAGTCCAGGGAGGTATGACTTGCATGGATCTCCCAGTGTTTTCTTACCAGAATCCTCAGCAAACCTCAAAATTTGGCAAAAAACACGCTTTTTCCTCACATTTCGGTGACTGAAATTTCTGGAATCTGAGCCACAAATTTCCTTCCTCTTAGCGTTCCCCCAAGTCTCCCGATAAAAATGGTACCTCACTTGTGTGAGTGGCTCAGGTGCCTGCAACAGAAATAGGCCAAAAACCTGTAGAGATTGAGGGGATAGCACAGTGAGACATTTTTAATTTGATACATCTTTAGGCTGACTCTGCTTTGGGGACACACACAAGTGAGGTATCATTTTACTTGGGAGACTGAGGGGAATGCTGAGTGGTATGAAATTTGTGCCGGAGCGGTGATCCTACAAAAAAAGGGTTTGGTAGGTTTCCCTAGATGAAAGACGCACCCGGGACCAAAAACATATGTGCCCCCTCCCCCAAACACAGGTAGTTTGTTCATAGATTATTTTGATGTGTCCACGTACTTCTGTGATGTTCCAAACACTAAAATTGTGAAAAGAAACACACTTAGGTTATGTTTAAACAACCCCTCACCCACCAACCAAATTGGTGGCATGCTTCATTACCGGGGTCCTACCCAAGACACCTAGCGTGTCACAGGTGTGATGCGACGCCTGATTACAGCAGAGCAGGTTTTGGCATTTTTACTACACATACTGGTTGTATTTGGCACAAGGGTGAGTGATGGTTTGGTAGATCAAATTTTGTTAACAGGAGATTTCACAAAAGTGAAATGCACTTTTAATAACTGAAAGGCAAAAAAACAACCAATGACTCACAGCTCGTGAGCTGTAAAGCCGCGTCAAGGCACCAACTGCTTTACAGTCCATTCACACACCTTTCATACATGGCATGCACAAGACCATTCACGCTGCCAGCGCCGCGGCCAGCACATCACAACACTCGCATCAACAGACAGCGCCATTTAAGGGCCCATTACTTTCATACGCCCACATGCCTGAAACAACAATCACACCAGCTGATGGAAGTTTGTGGACTGCCGTTTGTCTGGCACCACCAGCCAAGCGCCACCCCACGCACACCGCCAGCCAAACGCCTCCCCACACACACTGCCAGCCAATCGCAACTCCACGCACACCGCCAGCCAAGCGCCACTCCACGCACACCGCCAGCCAAGAGTCAGTCCATGCACACCGCCATCACATTTTTGTTTTTAAACAACAAAGCTAATTACAAAACTACAAACACAAAAGCTCTATCTGAATACATGACAGTAATATCAACCGTGAAACTGAACATAAGACAATATAAATCATCAGTTTACGCTCACGGTATTTCCCAATAATTCTTCTGAGTGTGGTAGCTCCTGAAACAGCCACCCACACACAGCCCAGGCTTTGAAGGACAATCAGGGTAGTACATCTAGTCTCCTTCCTGATAGCTCTTCGAGGACAAACTCTACATCTCTTAGCAGGAAAGTATTTTTTGACCAAGGGAGGAATGTGCTCAGCAAAGCGACGATCTTTCAATCTAGCCACATCCTCCACCACTGCTTCTCTAGGAACTCTTGCCTGTTCCAGCTCAACAAGTCTCGCTATGACAGACTCCTGAAATTTCACAAATGTCATCCTTGACTCTGGAGAACTATTCCTGAAGACAACAAAAGCATTAAAAAATGCAAAGAGGTAAACTGCTAATTTCATATACCAAATGTAAGACTTACGAGCAGCAGTGTAAGGTTCCAACCTCTGATCTACTCTATCAACACCACCCATGTGCTTATTGTAGTCTAAAATGCACACAGGTTTGCGCAGTTCAGCAACTTGACCCCAAACAGCCATAGGTGAAGTACTCTCATCATGTATGGTAGTTAGCATGTACACATCCCTCCTGTCTACAAATTTCAAAGCTAGCAGCTAATCATTCTGCAAGGCACTGCACTGTCCCTTCTTACGTTTTTTACAGACAAGCTCTCTTGGATAGCCTTTCTGATTAGAGTGGATTGTGCCACAAGCAACAGTGTCCACTCTGAACAATTCCTTGAATAACTGAACTCCAGTGTAGAAGTTATCTACATACAAATGGTGACCTTTGCTAAACACTCGTCTACCAAGTTCCCACACAATTTTCTCACTAACTCCAAAAGTGGGCGGACAACCAGGGGGGTCAATACTGGAATCCCTACCAGTGTAGGCCCGGAAATTATAAACATATCCTGTACTACTTTCAGACACCATATACAATTTAATTCCATACAGTGCCCTCTTGCTAGGAATGTACTGCCTAAAAACCAAACGACCCTTGAACAGGACCAAAGACTCATTTACAGATATTTCTTTTCCTGGAACCTAGATCTCTGAAAACTGATCTACAAAATGATCAAGGACAGGTCTAATCTTAAAAAGATGGACAGAATCAGGGTGATCTCATGGCAAGGCTAAAGCATTATCAACAAAATGCAACATCCGAAGAAGAAGCTCATACCGGTTACAACTCATGGTTTCAGGAAATATAGCAGTTGCCATCAAGGGACTAGTAGACCAATATGAAGGCAGTGATGGCTCCCTTATCAGCCCCATCAAAAAAGTTAAACCCAAGAACTTTTTCAACTCTTCCAGAATTGTGGGAATCCACCAGCTACCTCTAGAGTGTGGCTCAAGTCTGGCAGCGTTGTCCCTCAAATTCAGCTCTGCATACAAATTAGTCTGTTCCTCTACACCCTGGAAGACCAGTAAAGGCAGGCTACTGTGGCTGCTCCATGTTTGGGGCAACCCAGAGTTCAGGCCTTCCAATGGGAAGCCTTCCAGCTGCTGGCTGCTGCACCATTGGCACATCAGTGTCCTCCTCTAAAACAGGCACTTCATCAGTACTGAGAGTGGCTTCATCATCAGATGATTCCTCTCTTACAGAAAATTCACTTCCAGAATCTTGCACTTCCTCCTATGCCTCAGATGCAGAGTCAGTCTCATAATCATGGTCAGAAGACAACTCAAAAAGCACACCAACAACCTGCTGAGCGGTCATCCTACGGCTAGCCCTGATCTTTCCTACGAAAGGTAACTGGACAAATGCACCACCAACAACCATCAGTGTGTAAGATGAGTAGTAAACAAAGTGTGGCTTCATCACTAAGAGTTATAAACTCAAAAACTATACCACTCACTTGCCTGAAAAAGCTAGACTCACCAGAAACTACTCTGCACAGCCACAGCCATCACCATTGATATCCCACTAAAAAGAAAAAAGAAAAGCAAATTAGACATAAGACAACACAAATATCATTGTGCATAAATCTAAGGACAATTTCACACACAATCCTGCATTTAGTACACCACCTACAAACATGTAATTCATGCATGGCAACAATACTCATTTGGAGTAAATGTATTTACTTACCTAAAACATGCAACTATGCAAATCGCAGAACAACCACTACCAAAACCGCCACAGCAAACAATTCACGATTGCGCGCTGACGTCATTGGGGGGTAGGGTGGGAAGTTCGGAGGTGGAAGGTGAAGCAATTCCCCTTCCAACACTGACCCTCCAGCCCTCGGGGAGCGCTAGCGCTTCACCTGAGGGCCGGTCCCAGGACGTAATGGTTACATCCGTGGCGCCTAAGCGCTACAGCCACTGATGTAACCATTACGTCCGTGGTGGGGAAGGGGTTAACGTGGTTTGTTGATCTTGAAGCCTTGACCAAGTCAATAAACTTACTTTATATTTTTGTGTGAACGATTCAGGGGATCCAAGGTGATTATGTAATGGCATCAATGGTATTTTTCATCTGCCTATCTATACATTTGTAAACTATTGTGTAGGATTTAGTAGTGTGTGAGTAATAAATTAACTTTTCCTTTTCTAAAGGAAAAGCACTGCCTGGAGTGTTATTATTGCGTGCCAGAGAAAGGCGATTGCTAGCCCCTACCTCCTCCCCTGAGTAGGGCTTGGACTATTGTGCTTCGCTACCCTGAGAGAGTCAAGTGCTACAATGGAGTGCTTGGCTCCCAGTAAGGAGAACTGTGAACCTATTACTTGTGCAGGTCACACAACTAATAACCCAATTTCCTACAATTAGCAAAATGGGTCATTACTATGACCTGAAAATCTCCTTCAGGCCCACGCATTAAACAGTGGGAGGCAGCTGCTGCAAGCTTCACAAAGAGTAAAAGTGTAGCACCACAATGGGAGTGGGCCAGAGGCCTTGCCAAATTCCCAATTGCCAGGGATTACGATAAATTGTGTGGCCTTGGACGAGACTAACAAGGATGAAACTCTCCCCCCCTTGAAAGGTTGGGGCCAATGTCCTCACTGGGCCCACTACAACACAGTGGCAATTGTGCAGGAGGTCCTGTGGGTGATTTGGGAAGTGGCCATACTTTGCTGCAGCTCTTAAATAGCAACAAGTTGGTATTCCGGTCAAATGTACGTTTTAGCTGTTGACCCCCAACTCACTGTTGAGAACTCTAAGTACTGAACCAGGAATAGAAAAGATTGTTCTTGCATCAGATTAGGAGTGTCAATTCTTCCCTTTCATAGCCATCTGGGGATTGTTTATGGTTACTATTGTTCTCTATACACTAGATAGACAGATTATTAGACTTATCTAGAGCTCTACACTACCACTGATCTTATGGAAGGTGGACCACAGCAGTGTCACACCTCATATTGTATATCTGTAAAAGAGCAAGTTATCAGAACTATGTACCACAATACCATTATAATCAGTCTTGTTACGGAGCTTTAATTACCATTCAGATGATGTTAAACATATGTTGGCTTTTATGTCTTTTGTATGCAGAAAAAAATCAATATTAAAGAAACCTTACATTTGCTCAGGTATGATGGTTTCCTTGATTTTTGTACTAAATGGGAGAGTTGATATGGGACTAAAATTTACAGGCAACTACAAGTAGATAGCAGTTTTTCAGTACTCAGGTCACAGTACTTTTAAAGGAGTGGGACAAGAACCCCACTGTACAAAGGCATCAATTAGAATTGGGATGTCCTCTGCAAAGAAGGCAATATTTTTCTTGACCAAAGGTGCAAGGAAGACATTGTCTCCCTTACTTGACAGTTTGGTCACAATACCTTTTAAATTCCTTGAGGAAATAAAGTAAAATTTCCTAAACATAAAATCGTAATTTTTAAAATAAAATTATAGGCTCAACATTCCTGGAAGATTAGAACATTTTTTAAACCATTTTTTTGGTGAGGCAGGGTAATCAATTCATACATTTTTAAAAGTTCCTGAATGGAACAATGTGCTTAATATTTATGACCACCATAATAACTGTACTACAGACTTATTATACATATGGGCCCTCATTATGATATTGACGGTAAGTACCGCTTACTGCCATGCTGACTGTCGCCAACATACCGCCGCCGCACCGGATTACTGCCACCCATATTATGACCTACCCATAGCAATCCGTCACTATACAGCCACACACACTAGTCCGCCAGCCAAAAGGTCAGTGATAAACTGGCGGTAGCAAAATCCACACTGTTAGGCCAACAGAACTATGCCCACAGCATTATGACCCACAAATCACTACGGTGGACATTCATTGGCGCTAAACCATTGACGGAACATACAGCCTAGCAAAACAACACCACATTTGACAATTTGAATAACACCCACCTGACACACACACACACCACTATAAAACACACACCCACATTACCCGCAACCCTTTACGAATACAAACAGTTGCCACAAGAGAGATAGCAAGCCCACAGACAAGACCACAGCCACACACCACCATCACCTATACACCATCCACGCACCTTACATCACACACCCCAACACGTCAACCCACACACCCTCACCCACACCACTCACACTACACCATGGCACCACAACACCACCCCAGGTGGAGCTAAGGGTCATGGTGGAGGAAATCATCCAGGTAGAGCCACAGCTATTCGGATCACAGGTGCAGCAGACATCCATTGCTAGGAAGATGGAGCTATGGCAGAGAATCGTGGAAAGGGTCAACGCCGTGGTACAACACCCCAGAACAAGGGATGACCTCAGGAAGAGGTGGAACGACCTACAGGGGAAGGTACATTCCACAGCAGCAAGACTCGAAATAGCTGTACAGAGGTCTGGCGGTGGACAATCCCCTCCTCCTCCCCCAATACTAACAACATGGGAGGAGCAAATCTTGCCAATCATGCATCCTGAGGGCCTGGCAGAAGTAGGAGGAGGACGGGACTCTGATAAGTCAAATCTCTATTACTGTCACCCCCCCACCTGCTTGCCATCACAAACCCCCACCCTTGCCCTCACTCCCATCACTCCACCACCTCACACACACACACCACCATCACAACCCACCCCTCCCAGTACCAAGCCCTGCATGTAACACCAATGCACGGACCCCCATCACAGACCAGCATGGACACCCATCACTAAAGCATGCACACTATAGAGAATCACCCAGCCCACAAAATAACTACTCTCACAAGGCAAAGCTGCCAGGGCAATTACAACCATAGAGGGCAACACACCCATGCACAAGATGACACACACAGAAACAATAACACTGCATTTACATCCCCACAGGTCCCCCACCCATCGTCACCAGAGAAGAGGTGCCAGCAACATCCAGTCTCTCCCCCCCCCCCCCCCCCCCCCCAAGAAGAGGCCCACAGTGATGACAGCAGCTCTGGACGCTTGGATCTGGATGACCAACCTGGCCCATCAGGGATCTACGGACAGTCGGTAACCCAGGCACAGTCCCATACCACCACAGACCCTCCCCCCCCTCAGGAAACACCAGCACAGTACCAACACAGCGGGCCAATACCTCTGCCCCAGGACACGTCAATCAGCAGTGTGTCCAACACTACAGGGACCCCAGGCCACCCCACAAACACACAACAATCAGGGACCTGGGGCAAGTGGCAGTGGCAGTGGGCACAAAGTTCAGGAGACAGAGGCACAGGACTACAGGGAAGCTGGGAGGACTGCTGCGCGACAGGGGGAGGACAGGCCCAGGGAACCGACTCTCCAGGAGGCACTCACCAACATCCTGGGAGCATACCACCATTCCCAGGAGACGATGGGCCAGATACTGGACAAGTTGCAGGAGACCCAGCTGCTGCAGGAGGGACAGTACCTGAGGATCAGGGAGGACTTGAAGGACATCACCACCACCCTGGTCATAATTGTAGGGGTGCTGGCAGACATGGTCAACACCATGAGGGAGGAAGTGGCACACCAGGGGGCCCCTGACACTAGCCAAACTGATGAACAGCCTTCCACCTCCGCTGCCGCTAGTGGACGGGAGACCCCGCCACATGACCAACAGGGCACCCGCACCCCACCCCCTGCAGAAGGAGAACCACCCCGCAAACAGTTCCTGCAATCCAGGCAGAAGCCAGTGACTATTGCCAAGACCCCCGCCAGGAAATAAGACTCTCCTGATTGTCACCCTTGTGTCCCACTCTGTCACCCTGTCCATCTTGAACTGCCATTGAGCCACTTCCTATGCCTCCTTGGACAATGCATCTGTGAACTACATAGACTGGACTCTATCCTGGATATTCCTCCACCATCACCCCAGCCAATTGCACATCCCCCTCTACCTATTAGCACTTACATAAACACCATTTGAATAAATACAAGTATGGAGTCTGTCAAACGAGTGAACTATGTATTTGTTTAACAAGCTTTAAACACTGCAATACAACTGTACAGTAATGCATACATAGGAATGATCTGTAGTTGGCTGCAGTTAACACACCAGGAGCAATAGTGGGGCACAAATATCTGAAAATAGAGATGCCAAAGGGTACAGAAAGTGTCCATAGAAGTAGGAAAATCAGCCTGCCAGTGACAATGTCAAACACAAAACTGTCAATGTAAAGTGAAATTACAGTGTCTTACCTGTGTGTCATTGGAAGTATTGTTGTATTATTGCATTTCTGTTGTCCTCATCCTCTGCCTCCTCATCTTCACTGTCCACAGGGTCCACTGCTGCCACACGCCCATCTCCAGCCTCATCCTCCTGCAGAAAAGACACCTGGCGACGTAAGGGAAGGTTGTGCAACATATAGCATGCCACGATGATCTGGCACACCTTCTTGGGTGAGTAGTACCGGGAGACACCTGTTAGATGGAGGCAACGAAACATGGCCTTCAGGAGGCCAAATATCCTTTCTATAATTCTTCTTGTTCGCCCATGTGCCTCATTGTAACGTTCCTCTGCCCATGTCCTGGCATTCCTCACAGGGCTCAGTAGCCATGAGAGGTTGGGGGTAACCAGAGTCACCTGCAAATATCGAGGGAGAACGGTTAGACACACACTAACCCTTAGGGCCCACACCATACCCATACACCAACTCCTACTGGGTGGGAACCTGGGCTCACCTATTAGCCACACCCGGTGCCTCTGGAGTTGAGCCATCACATATGGGATGCTGCTATTCCTCAGGATAAAGGCATCATGCACAGACCCAGGATACTTTGCATTGACATGGGAGATATACTGGTCCCCTAGGCACACTATCTGCACATTCATGGAGTGAAAGCTCTTTCGATTTCTAAACACTTGTTCATTTCTCCGGGGGGGGGGTAACAAATGCAATATGTGTACCATTTAGTGCCCCAATAATGTTGGGGATATGTCCCATTGCATAGATATCTGCTTTCACTATGGTCAAATCCTCCACCTGGGGGAAAACGATGTAGCTTCGCATTTGTTTAATCAGGGCAGACAATACTCTGGTCAGCACTATTGAGAACAGTGGCTGAGACATTCCTGCTGCCAAGCCCACTGTCAATTGGAAGGAGCCCGTTGCAAGGAAATGGAGCACTGATAGGACTTGCGCAAGAGGGGGGATCCCGGTGGGCTGACGGATAGCAGATATCAGGTCAGGTTCCAATTGGGCACACAGTTCTGTGATTGTGGCCCTGTCCAGTCTGTAGGTGAGGATAATGTGCCTGTCCTCTATTGTTGCCAAGTCCACCAGGGGCCTGTACACGGGGGATGTCTCCATCTCCTATTCATCCGCAGCTGTTGCAATCTAAGGGCCAAATGGTGAGCAGCTGGTCAGTTTCCCATATTTTTAAACACTACACTGCATTGCATGTTGTGATTGTAACAGTATATTGTTGGATAGGCCCAAATGGTGCCTATGTGTACTGTGATGCAGTTAGATGCCATGGCCTGCCCCCCCCCCCGAAATGGCATCCTCCTGTCCTGTATGGAGGGACATGTGGAAATGAGCTAATTCCGCTGACGTTGTGCGCCGTTGCGGGAGGTGGTCGAGAACCGCTGTGCAACTCCTCATTGGATACCATTGGGCCCTATGGGTTACATTGGCCAATGGTGATGTACGCCGGCGGTGACGGTACGCACCACCGTGGACGTGACCGCTATTTTCTATCCATTCACTGACTTGCTACCTGACCTTCAACAGGAGAGGATCTACACTGCAAGTGCTGCTGTGACCTGTGTCTGGAACCGACCATGGCTCGTGTCACTGGGGAATGGGCCCCTGCCTTCACCAGGTGCAGAGTTGGAGAGACTGGTGGATGCTGTATGGACCTCCAGACCAACAGATGAGTACACTGTGAGCACAATGCATGGGGCGTGAATGCTTGGAGTGCTGTGTGTGAGGGCCTCATGTAGGGGGGGGGGGTTGGTGGAAGGGCCCTGGGCAGCATGCTGCATGTATGGTGGGCAATGTCTATGCGTAAGGGGATGTGAGGGCTATGGTGGGCCATGAGTGTAACAGGCAGGACGGTCTGACTGATACCTTTTCCTATGTGTATTTCTCTGCAGGTCAGCCCCCATAGAAAAAAGGGTATATGGCGTGCCAGCGACAAGGACGTGCGGATCCTGGGGGTCTACGGCAGGCAGAGCACCCACTGTCGGAAATGGTGGGAGGACCTGGGACGCTGGCCATCAAGACGGCTGAGGCCCAGCTGGGGATGGCCTCCCAAAGAGGAAGGGGTGCCCGTCTAACCCTGACCCCCCCTGATGGCCCACATACTGCTATTGGCCTATCCAGAGCTGGATGGGCGCTTGGGGGCATCACAGCAGCCGCAAGGGGGTGAGTACACTGCCCCAATATATTACTTGCTCCTTGTGGGGAGGCATCCGGGTGGGGGATGTGGGCCTGTGGGTGCCCCTAGGCCACGCTAGAAATTGCAGGGTGAGGCCCATGTTGGGCAGGGTCTGATGTAAACCTCCTCCAACCAAGCTAGTAGGCCTTCTCTACTGGGCAGGGGTCTGTGGGTCTTGGGTATGCTGCAATTGGCATTAGGTATCCCTGTGTGTGTGTGTTGTGTACGCCAACGGTGGTGGTGTTGCCGCCATTGACCAAGGGTATCCTTTGCCCCCCCCTTTTTGTTTTATCACCCTGTCCTTATGTGCATTAGCATCATCTGGAGGAGAAGCAGAGGCACCGGCAACAGGGAGAGCTGCATCCCACAGGGCCCGGGAGGCCAAATCCACCAACGGTGAGGGCACCAGTGGGATGGAGAGCGAGGGGAGTGCCACTGCGGAGACTGGAGGGGACAGTTGGGACAATGATACCTCCTCCGATGGAAGCTCCTTGGTGGTGGCGGACACCTCTGTGCCCACCCCAACTACAAGTACAGCTGCCACATTTCGTACCAGCACTGCCCTCCCAGCAGCCCCTCAGCATGTTTCCCGTGCCCGCTCACCCAGGAGGGTGGGCATCTCCTTCGCCCCAGGCACCTCAGGCCCTGACCCAGTTAGCCCTGCTGCCCTGAATGAGGAGGCTATTGACCTCCTGCGATCCATCTCTGTTGGGCAGTCAACCATTGTGAATGCAATCAAGAGGCTGGCAGCCCATTTGCAACAAACAAATTCATTCCTGCAGAACATTCACTCTGGCATGGTGGTCCAACAGAGATTCATTCAGGCTCTGGCCTCCTTGCTGATGGAAACCATTGTTCCTGTTTCTAGCCTCCCCCCTCCACCTTCCTCTGCCCAATCCCATTCCCCTCAACCCCAACCATTCCCAAGCACACAGGCAGACCAGCGTGCACCCAGGACAACACACAGGAGTGGTCAGGCAAACACAAGCAACACACATCATCCCACAGGCACTCACACAAAACCATTCAGATGCAGACACACCAACATCCACTGCCTCCACTGTGTCCCCCCCTCCTCATCATCATCCACCTCCCTCCCAGTAGCGTCTACACTCACACCTGCATGCACTACATCCTCATCCACTACCACCATCGCACCTATCACTACAAGCCCCTCACTGGCAATCACCACCCCCACATCCATGCCCACGTCTCCTGTGTCCTCTCCACTGTGTCCGTGCCCCCTCCTCCCAAAGTACACAAATGCAAGCACTCAGACACCCAACAGCCATCCACCTCACAACAGCATCCAGCCATGCACCTGCACCCAAACACAGCAGACAGATACCTCCTCTTCCTCCGGTCCCAAACCTTCACCCTCTTCCCACCCCAATGTCCCTAAGAAGCTTTTCCTCTCCACCGTTGACCTCTCCACCCCGTCCTTCTCGTCGGGACAGGGTGGTCAGAACCCAGGCAAGCACTTCACCCACCCAGTCCATGGCCACAATAGTGTTGACAGCAACTGCAGGTGGGAAAGGAACCCGGGCACCAGACAGCAACACTGATAGGGTGCCTGCACCAGGTGCATCAAGGAAGGGCAAGGAGGCACCACCAGCTGCGACAGGGAAGGGCAAGGAGCCACCACCAGCTGTGACAGGGAAGGGCAAGGAGGCACCACCAGCAGCGTCTAGGAAGGGTAAGGAGGCACCACCAGCTGCAGGAGGGAAGGGCAAGGATGCACCACCAGCAGCGTCCAGGAAGGGCAGGGAGGCATCACCAGCTGCAGGAGGGAAGGGCATGGGGCAATCCCCAGCTGCTGACAGGAAGGGCAAGGGGCCTGGTGCTGGGACCAACCATGGTGGTTCAGCCGTCCGAGGCTGCAGGGGAAGGGCTGGAGCCTTCCCCTCCACTGCCAGCAGCAGCCCCAGTGTCCAGCCGTCCGAGGCTGCAGGGGATGGGCTGGAGCCTCCCCCCAACACTGCCAGCAGCACCAGCAACACTGCCAGCAGCACCAGCCCCAGTGGGCAGTTGTCCGAGGCTGCAGGGGATGTGCTGGAGCCTCCCCCCAACACTGCCAGCACTGCCACTAGCACCACTGCCAGCAGCAGCCCCAGTGGGCAACTGTCTGAGGCTGCAGGGGATGTGCTGGAGCCTCCCCCACCACTTTTAGCACCAACGCCAACCCCACCACTGCCACCACTGAGCAGCCGTCACTGCTGGCGGACAGTGTGTCGTCCCGCCTCCATGGGCTGTTGTGCGTCCTGACCACTTCAAATCCTGTGCGTCTGACACCCAGGTGAGAGACTGTGACCTTGCACCCCCGAAGAGCTGCATCACAGGGCACAATGCCCCCTCCAGAACCAGTGGAAGTAGCCATACACTCACCCCATCCTTCCCAGGATGAAGCACACTGGGCACAAGGCCACCTCCAGAACCAGTGGGAGATGCCATTCATTCATCCCATACTTCCCAGGATGAAGCACACTGGGCACAAGGCCCCCTCCAGAACCAGTGGAGATGCCATCCACTCACCCCATCCTTCCCAGGATGAAGCACACTGGGGACAAGGCCCCCTCCAGAACCAGTGGAAGAAGCCATCCACTCACCCCATCCTTCCCAGGATGAAGCACACTGGGCACAAGGCTCCCTCCAGAACCAGTGGAGAAGCCACCCACTAGAGAGACTGTGGCCTTGCACTCCCCAAGACCAAGCAGCGGGCAAACCCCCCACTAGAGAGAATGTGGCCTTGCACTCTCCAGGACCAAGCAGTGGGCAAACCACCCACTAGAGAGAATGTGGCCTTGCACTCTCCAGGACCAAGCCGTGGGCAAACCTCCCACTTGAGAGAATGTGACCTTGAACTCCCCAGGACCAAGCAGTGGGCAAACCACCCACCTGAGACACTGTGGCCTTGCACTCTCAGGACCAAGCAGTGTGCAAACCACCCACTTGAGAGACTGTGGCCTTGTACTCCCCAGGACATAGCACAGGGTATGTAGCCCCCTCCAGAACCAGTGGTGTTGTACCATCTTCCGGCTGAGGTGCCCCCCCCCATTCCCTGCCCCCCTGAGATGCCTGTATATTTTTTACCTGATGCCCCTGCAGTGTTCTGTCCGTGTTGTTGCAGGAGTGAGGTAGGGCCTTGGCCTATGTGATGTGGCCCTGTGACCCACGGACATTGAGGACTGGGCAGTGTCCCTACATTTGTAAATATGTAAATACGTTTGGATTTTGATGGACTTCTTCTTGTTATTTTATCGTATTACACTCACTTTTTCCAATAATTTTGTCTTTGCATTATTCCTGAGGGGTATGGGGTGGATATGTAATGTTTGTGCATCTGATTGTGTGTATGGTGTTGGGGGTGGGGGTGTTGCATGTGTGTGTCACTCTCTTTTTCCTCCCCTTCCTCCCTTGTGTGCTATGCGGCAGTACTCACTGTGGTTGTCTTCGACAGCGTTGGTGTTCATAATGAAGGAAAAGGTGGACGAGCATCGGAAATATGTCCGGCTTGGGCTTCATGGCGTCGTGGTTGTAACCTTAGTCTCCACAGGTGAGTCCTTGGACTTCTGTGTTCTGTTTCCGCCGTGCTTTTGATATCATTGGTAGCGCCCCGGAAAAGGTGGTAGATAGGCCTGTCGTGATAGTGTGGGCGGTACATTGTCTTCCGTCTGGCTTTTGGCGGTTACCACTGTGGTGCTTGTTGATACCGCCGTGGTGGTCGGTGTGTTAGTGGTTGTCTGAGCGGTTTCTGCCTTGGTCTTAATTCCATTTTTGTTACCGCCGTCCTGTTGGCGGTATTACCACAGCTTTATCACCGACCATTAGGGTTGTAATGATGGCCATAGTGTTTTATGTATTAGCTTACCATAATCAGATTTGGACCTATATCAGAACCAATCAAATTAGCGGCTCTTCTGCTTTAATTTTAACAATTGTATTGTAAATCAGGAAATGCAGTGTCTATTGGGCTGACCAGTTTTTTCCTTTGGCTAGCTCTATCATGTTTAATGGTATTTGCCATTTATTTATTCAATATGTTGATTTTAAGCAAAAAATGGAACAAAAGGATGTGTGAAAGTGTGAATTTGTTTTTAAAAACAACATTTGCTGTGCAATGAATATCCCCCTCCAAGCTTTCCGAAAAAAGAGCTGAATAAAATATTTGCTGCCACAGTTTTCAATTTCTGTAAGTGGGATACATTTTTCCTATTCTCAAATTTTCTACCTACTGCCCGTTTGTGGGAGAAGCAAGTGTAAAACCCAGAAAATCTAAACATGAAAGCGTGAGTATAAAGGTAAATTGTGCAAAGGTGATTGTGAGGGAGTGTTTCAAAAAGTGTTTTTGTAGACACTGAATTGGAATAGTGAATAAAAAATAATTGACAAACCATTAGATAATAGAAAAAGTCCTTCCATTCTGCTGTCAAACAATTCTGATAAAAAAGTATCCACATGTCTAAGGGTGAGTATCACCTGGGACAGGGGAGGCCCACAAATATAACCCAAAAGGACATCATAGGTGCTTTGAAATAGAATGATTTTTTGCATGGTGGAAACCATACTTTGGTTCAGGGTGGGTCAGACCCCAACAAAACCATCATATCACACCCAGACATTTTTGAAAACATTTGATATACCAAGCTGCGGCTTACAAGCATTCCACCAAACTCTGTACGAAAACAGAATTTCTGCTGATTTCCATGTCACAATTCTCACAGCGAAAATCGTTTCCTACATGTGGTGAGTCCATTCTGGATGTCCTCTGGTTGGAAAGTGGCAGAAATATCGACTTGAGTACTAGGGTACACCATGGCACATGGGAAGAAAGAACGCTTTGTGTACTGTTCACTTTTTAAAACATTTTGATGGATATTCTCCTTGGCACCGATCCTGATAGTAGAGCACTGTAAAGAGCAATACCTAAAAAATTTTTTACTGTGTTCATACTGTTTTATGTGTAAATTAACAGCAATAGTTTCACATTAGTTAGCACTAACAACTCAAGAATGTGAATATGATGTTGTTTGAATTCAGGGCAATTGCACATTTGCAGTTTCTGGTGAATTCAAGTGTTTATTGTTACATGATGAAATAGTGTTTTTACCTCATATTTCCAACTTGTACTGCACTTGGGAGAACTGTTGTGGTACACACAAGTCATACCTTCTTAGGTTCTCCTTCATTGCTACTTATTAAAAATGTGTTGTGTTATTAGATTTTCCTGCTTGTCATGCAAGTGCAGGACCAAAAATTCCAGATATACTACTTTTGAAATCCAGTTTCTGCCTGTTACTGTCATCTGCAGTATGTCCACCCAACACATATGGTCTCATATAGTTACTGAAATTAAATTATCCCTTGCAGTTAATAGATCTCTGCTTTCAAGGTTGTAGGGTGGGAGGTACGTACCTTTGTTTACATCCCCAAGGGACCTGAAATGTAAAAGATATGTTAATATGCCATTGTCAGAGAGAGACATTAAGTATTCCAGGATATCCAGTTCTCCAAAGTCTTTTGTTTTTTCTCAAGGATTGAGTGTTGATGCCCTTGAAGCTTTTTGGGTCCCTTGAAGGGAGTAGATAGGGACCAACACAATCATTATATTCTCCTAGGGTTTCAGAAATGCAGATGTTGTGTAGAGGTCAGAGAGGGGCATGGCTTGTATTGGAGGTCCAATGCCCTGTTCTGTTTCTATTTGTTCATTTCATTGCCAATAGGCATTTCAGATTCTTCTGGAAGGGCAAATCAAGGTGTAACACCATGGATCTACTCTCACAGGTGGTGCAGTCTAAATTTGTGCCATCCCTCGTCACAAAAGCCATCAAAATGTGACAATTTATGCCTTATGTTAATCAACACTTTGATTTGAATGTAGAAGCTGCAGTGACAGACAATTCAAATGTGCATTTGTTCTGAGTTTGTCTTAGGTGGTATTGTAATTAAATCACATGTTAACAGAAACAAATTGATGTTATAATGGACTTTAGACTCCAGACTAACAGAATATATTCAAGTGACATTGAATTTCTAAAGATTAATGAATTTAAATTGCAATGATAAAAGTACAAAAGAAAGAAATGATTCTCCCAGTTATACTTCATGAAGTGCATGGGCAAAGTTTTTTTTCGTTTAAAATTAATATAACCTATATATTATTGAAGCATTGTTAGCACTGAATTCATAAGTTTCCATATTAAAGTGAGTTTATTTAGACGTATTAATTAAATAAATGTATTGCTTTAATTCACTTTTGTTAGCTTAATTGAGGCCTGTCGTTTTGTAATTCATGACTCTGCAGGAAATGATGATTTATTTCCATGACATGAGCTTTCTTTTAGCTTTCTTTCTCATGAGAAGACTAGATTTTGGTAATAGGCCCTATTGTTTAGACATAGAATGCATCATATCATCCTTGGGAATGGAACACATTGGAACATTGGCTGCCACTGAATACAATTGTTTCAAACTTGTGTGGAGTCACACAGCTGGAAGATGTTTTCATTAACAAACTGATCAATTTCTATTGGATGATGCCCCTTCAACATAATGTGGACTGATTTTTGGAGAGATTCAGATTGATTTGTGAATTTTGATTTATCCTTGATTAGTTGGACTTAGAACAGCACTTCTTCTTCAGATTCCCCTGATGCTTGCAGATCTCCTACATTCCTGAACCTATGCTGATGAAGAATCCTGTATGCTGAGCCCTTTGGAGAGGTATCTTCCTCTCTGTGCTTGCCCCTTGAGATCTCCCTTTGAGACTTAGAGATTTTTACCCTAACCCTTTTTAGAAGACTCTTGATCGAGCTTCTGATATTCTGATACTCTCCATTTTTACATATCTTTTCCCCACAATAGTGAGCTTCCTTTTTCCAAATTATTTTTGTCCTTTTTATTCTTTTTGTCTTATGCCCGCATGTGTTTCACCCCACACATGTATTTCCCTGATCTGGCTAGATGTGTCCAGCTAAATTTATGACTCTGCTAAATTGATTTAACTGATGATTGCAAATTCTTAGTGTCATTTATCTTTATCTTTATCTTTATTGATGACAAGTAATGTTTTTCTTGATTGCTTAGTCCTTTTGATGTTAATACATCTGAATTTATTTTGTAACCTTGGGCAACCTTTGGTGGTTGTGTATCTTTATAAAACGGTCTTGCGAATTGTCTACATCACTTTGAGCTTGAGTTTGCAACAAACCCTTTAACTTTATTTTTGACTGGTGTTTTCCTTCCGTCGCCACATTGGTCATGGTGTGTAATTTAAATTGAGTTGTATTGAAATTATGTTAATTGTTCTACCACACCCTGTAGCATGGTCCAAAGATGCATCTGCCTTCATGAGCATTGATTCCTGTGAAGGAGCACAGCACAGGGTAGAGGAAATGTAAATGGTGGACAGAGGCCAAAGAAGTCAACACCTTGTGCCAGAAACCCAGCTCCCCCCACCACTTCAGTTGTTAGCTTGCTAAAAATGATTCCCTTGTGTCCTGGCTGAAATTTAAATTTGGAACAGATTGAAGATTAAAATCTTCATCTCCCACTGAGGAGGCAAACTATATTTATTCTTCAGTACATGAGTTTTATAGCCTGTTGCATGTATGTCAAACCCCTATTCCATGAATACATTTTCTCATAATCTTTTCTGGTCTGGATATCCCAATCTGCGCTCAAGGAGAGGCAGGAGATGGGGTGGGGCTCTTTGCCAGGAATTATTGACTAACCTCAGGTCCCTTTTAGTTAGCCATAGTTTACATTTAGTGGGACTTTTTAGGGTGAATCTCACATTCTGCCTACCGGGTGACAAAATGGGAGAATTGGCTTCATGATACAGGAGATGGGGATGTAGCTCCATGCTAGAAAGGGACTGCCTCCATTCCATTTATTTATTTTGCCATAATACATGGTAAAGAGTGGGCACCTCTGCCTCTAGAGGATGCCGATTAACAGTAAATTCCACTCACAGAAGATGGGGCTGCAGCCTATGCTGTGAGGAACCAGCCGTTTGGCCCATTCATCTTGCCTTAAATATCTTACCCAGAGGGCAGGTTGTATATAGGAACACCAATCAATCATACCAGAGAAGCAGAAATTGCTTATTATGACAAGAAATGGGGGTGTGGAACCATGCCAGGTGGGACTAGTCCACCAATTTATTTATTTAGCCACTCCATTTGTTAGACCACAGTTATCTCTGGTGTGTACTTCGCCTTTCTGTTCTGTTGGTTGATAGTACATAAACACAAGGAATTCTGTCAGATAGAGTTTAGTGTCATATATGCTATATAACTTGATTTCATATGAGAGAATAAATCTCAAAAACGTAGGTCTGAGCAGTTCATTGAAATGAAATGTATTATAAGAAAACACTAATTACATTATTTAATAGATTCAAATATAGGTGCTCAAAATGTGAAAATGTGCTTGTGCTTTCATATGAAATCAAGTTGTATAACATATATGTAATGAAATTATATCCAACAGAACCACTTGTGTTTATGTACTGTATGTTCCCCGGGGTCTGAGGAAAACATGGTTACCCCGTTGATGTTTAACATCCTGCTGGTTGAGGGGGCAGACTGCTGAAAAACCTCCCAGTTCTTTGAGTGTGCAGAAACTGCTTTATGTCAAAGAACATGGAGGTATGGTCACAAGGACTAGCCTCCACTCTGAAGGCTTAATAATCAAACAAATTTTGTCCATAATGTCTAATGCGTTGTTCAGGCCACCTGGGACAGGCATAGGTATGTTGAAAAGTGAAAGACACACTGTCAGACCTGACAGCCTTATGGTGGTCTTTCCCCGAACTTTTTGTCTACCTCCTGTACTTTTTTGACCTAGTTTGTGCAGGCTTTACACTCTAGCACTGGTTAGCAGTGGTAAAGTGCACAAAGTCTGTCTACTATCTCCCCTAAACATTGTAACGATGGCTTACCTCCAATTTGCTTATTTAATTTACCAGAAGTCCCTAATCAGGTGCACTACATGTGCCCATGGTCCGTAAATTAAATGCTACTTGTGGGCCTGCAGCACCAATTGTGCCACCCACTTATGTAGCCCTTTAACTATGTCTGAAGCCTGCCATGTCAACCTTGTAACCCTTTTGCCAGGTCCACACCTTCCCTTTTTGTACATGTCACCCCTAAAGTAGGCCCTGGGCAACCCAGAGAGCAGACAGGAAATGTTACTTTGAGAAAGTTGGCATTTTCCGACTTTAGCCATTTGGTGCCCGCTGTCTTTCTCTGATCACTTGCCTGGGGTGGGTGACAGCTGGGCTTTGTGTATTCCCTTTAGACAACCACACACAATGAGAGCTTAGGTATGACTTGATGGGCCACTGTGTGAGGATGGGAGGGAGAAGCTGGGTACAGCCACACTTACACCTGAATAGACTATGTCCTGACCACACACAAAGGGTTGCATAACCCCCTTTAGTGAGTCTGGAGCCAGGGCAGAAGGGCAGGACCTCTGTGCACTTCAAAGGCTTGACTTTGAAGTTTTTCCTACTTCCATATAAGTACTGGTCCTCTGACACCACCAACTCAGTACGCTTCTGGATGTGTGAATCCTCTGCCAGGAAGGACTGCTGTGCTGTTGAAGGACTGCCGTGCTGTTGAAGGACTGCCATTCTGCTGGACTGCAGCTTTGTTGGACTCCTGTCTAGCTGTGCTGCTGTGCTGTGCTGCTGTCCCCAATCATGGGTGAGAAGGACTGGGCCTGCATCACTTAAACCCAGAGTGAATCCAAGGGCTAGGAGGCTGGCCTCTTGATCTGAAGTCTCAGGGACATCATCTGAATGCAACAGTAGAAAATGCCACAAAGACATGATCTTATTGCAAGATCTCATTTATCTCACTCTATAAAAAGAAGCTATAAAGAAATGTTTTAATTGTGAAAAACGTGTACCGTTGGCCATTTAATCATATTCATAACTATTTGGCAATCCTTTTAACACTATAAATTACAGCTGTGTAACCATCACAGTGATGACCCAACATGCAGAAGATTGTATATTGGTCTCGTGGTCTTAGAAACCACCATATTGACATTAATATTGATGTTTCCCGTAACCAGGCGATGACACTGACATCCCTAACAAACATAGTTTGATAAGCAACTACTCATTCTGTCTTATCAGAGTTGCATATGCCACCCATATCAGCGCATGTCACAAATGTGCCCCATAATAGTCGCAATGTTAAAAACTCCAACACCACATGCTTTTACTGTGTTTGTGTAGGAAAATCATTCCCTTCGACCTTGATAACCTGTTAAGGGGAACATTGAAAGATATGAAGTCATCATCTCAAAATCAGATATATGATTAGACTAATTGAACACTTAACCGAGAAAACAATACCTTCATCCAGTCCGTGCGATTAATATGTCCATCATGTGACCTAGTGTGCATACATTCGCTTGGAAATCTTAAGTGCCATATGTGTAAGGCATGTCCTATCCATCCATTATACCCAACGTTAAACCCATTTTGCCGCTTATCCAAATGTCAATGCTACATATAGTAGTACTTAATGAATTTGCTTAAAATGCCAATCATACGGTGTGAGAACACCAGTATTTATCATGTTATTATTATTATTATTATTATTATTATGTGTGATTTGTATAGCACATGGCTACCTAAAAAGTGTTTCCCAGTGCTAGACTCATCTACCAAAGGAGTTCAGCCCTAAGGAGGACCATACTCAGGCATAGCATATAGTTCTGTGCGATTCAAGTTTGCTGAACATCAGAGAACCAACACCGCCAGTAATATGCATGTTGCGTAGCGTCATCAATAGAATTAGAGGTGAGACACCTGGCCATCCTGTACTCACAAACTAAAGTCCACGCGATGATCTATGCCCCTGTTTAGCCGCCATCTTGTAATGCTCTCCAACTTCAATGCCTGTCAATAGTCAAGCTGCCTATTTTAGCTCTCACAAGTGTAGGTTTCCTTTACTCTGAAAATACACTATGTCCCATGGCATATAAATCGTCCTTATGCTGACACACTTAAAGTGCAACCCAGGGAATTCATGTCATGCTAGACATGTGCTAACTCTAATTGTTGGTGGCCATTACAAAATGGTCTCCACCCCATCAAATACACCTAAGCACAAATGCCTCTTCTGGTTTATACACACACTTTCTTTGTAAAGAAGGCAGAAAGAATGAAAAGTCTCCTTTATGTAATGGCCTCTGACCTCTTTAGTGACCGATGAGCAGGACTGCCTCTTAAAACTGGGCATAAATGTTTCCATAAAAACATTGAAAGGATGAAAACGAGAAAAAGGGTGGGGAGAGCAGGAGACTAGTACTCTGCAAATCCACAAACTGATACATCTATTCAAAGAAATAAATAGTGACTTTTCATCATCAGTCCATTCATATAAGAAACCCTTGGTATGATTCTATTCCAACATAGACTTCACTTCAGGTATATTGAAGGCATGATTTTAGCTCCCCAAAGGCCAATGTATGAACCTGCATCTAGTAAATCATCATTGGTCCATTCTCATATGAAACCCTTGGTGCGATTCAATGCCAACATAGACTTCACGTGCGGTATATTGTAGGCCCAATTATAACTCCTCATAGGCCAGTGTATGATCTTGTGGGCACATATTGTCAACCCGCCTCTATTGCAGTTTCAAATAAGTTCAGCAAAAAACTGAACTTGTTCGAAACTGTTGATAAATCGCACCAAGGGTTTGTTAGTGCGTCAGATCTTATTAAGTAAACTTACAAGGGAAACGCGAATAGGCCGATGGACCTTTTGACTGTGCTTTGAGTTTTTCCCACCATATGTCCCGTACCAATATAGATCAATAACCACAACAATCAATAACATTAGTAATCAATAGGAGTCAGTAATTTCCACACACCATAACCTTCTCGTCATGAATAACCACACCTTTAAGTAAAAGTTAGAATGTTTATTTCCCTATATTAACAATGCTAATTTCACATAACTTAATCTCAAAATCAATTCAAAAACATACAGAAACATTACTGGCTGTCCAAAGCGGTGAAAGAATCGCAATCTTCTCAAAGTTTGAGCTACTACACATTCTAATGTCACAGTGCAAATTAATTGAAAGAATAACTGCTCAAATGATATTACATACATTTAGATTCAGCAAGGATAAGACACCAGCTGTTATTACATGTAGCGAACTTCATCAGTGAGAACCCTAACTAACACCAGATTAGTATAGCATGTTTGCACTTCATGCATAACAATTTATTCACACAAATTTGGAAAAACATCTAACTATGGCCCTATCAAAATAACGGTTGGTACCTAGAAACAAAAGCAAATAGACATTACAATCAGTAACATCATTTCATACCTGTCCTCAATATGGTTCAGCAAGCTGTGACAGTCTTCGTCAACAGGACATCAATTCGGTCAGCAATACATCAGAATTCATCATCAAGGTTCAGAATAACCAAAGTCTCTTTAAGTAGTAAAGTTAAGCACCTCTCTTCTCAAGACGGTCAAAAAAATAATGGCGAAGCGGGGCTCTCCTCTCTGTGCAGTCTAGCTAAGTTAGATTTCCTAAAACTACTTCCCACATCCCAATTGGTAAGCGAATAACATGTTTACATCTAGTCCAATAAAACTAAAACCTCAAATGTATAATTCTTCTAGCACATGGTTCACATGTCGATGATTGGATCCTCTTCTCCTGCTCTCGTCATTCAGCTTGTCAGGTATCAATATTGTTGCAGCTTATACTCCAGTCAGTGCATCCATTGTCTTCTCCTAGGAAGGTCAGTCTCACACACATTACATAAAACATTGTTTCACTAGCAAGTACAGCATCTTCTAACAAGCAGTTTCTCATGAGAACTAACTTCAGCTACGAGCACATGGTCAGTACAGTGGAAAATCACAGTTTAATTGTCTAAGCATCCATTTTATAAAACGCCTAAGAAATGCAGCTTGATATGAGGCTGTGCAACTAGGCCTCAAGACCTCACTAAGTTGAGGCCTACGATTAATAAAGCTTATACATAATGCATAACCCTTAACATGACATATTAATACATTAATGAAACATAAGCTCAACATTTCACAATAATAACCCATTAATAAGTACACTTTGTGAACATTGGCGACCACTCTGGTGGGCGCATCTTCAAATGCATGCCTTATTTTTCTCTAAGTCAATACATTTTCTACACAAATCCAACACTCAAAAAACATGATTATTCATTCATAAACCCAGCGTTAACAATCCCTCCTCTGATGACTAAATATGCCATCACACCAAATCTTCCCACACAAAGTTTTGCTTCAGCTAAAATTCTGTCATTTCTATCCCCTCAAATCTTCGTTCCCGTTTTGAATTTCCCCTACACTATTTTTCTTCCCTCCTCTGATCAGTTTTCATTTTCTTCAATTTAATCATCCTACACAATTTACATATTCCTCATGCTCAAATTATGCAAATCACAATAATCAATACCCCTTGTATTATTTTCAATCATATCCCTTTCCCAATGTTGCTGAGCCAATTTCCCACTGAAGCAAATCCTTCGCCACCTTTCTCCTAAACACCTGGTTCTTTCAACTCTTTTAAATCAGCACTCTCATTAGTCAGATTAGTAAGTAAGCTTCTAACTTCTTGACTATTATCAGGAATAAACGAACAGCAGTGCTTTGAATTAAGCATTTTGGAAACTCCACCATCCTTTGCTAAAAGAATGTCTAATGCAAGGCGGTTCTCAAGATTCATAGCTCTTTCCGCAGCCAATTCTGTATCTATCAGGATCATGGCTCCTGAAAAGTTTGTCAGCATGTTATCCACAATAGTAGACAACTTTCAAATTTTTATCGAATTCAGAACAACTCCTACTGAAGGAATCATTACTCCAAATATATCTCCAACTATACCGGAAGGAGACTCTCTCCTTTCTCTAATGTGATCTAATTCAGTCGATTTCGGTAATCTCTTTAAGTCATCCAGATGGAAAATGTTTGGGAAAACTATCCCCAAACAACGTGCCATACCATCCTCTTGGAAGACGGTAATAAGCATTAAGTCCACAGATGTAATATATCCCAGGAATCACTGGATCGTGTCCATTCAACATAAATGTCCATTTACTCTGAAACAAAAAAACCTGCCTACACTCGCTTGGTCCGACAAACAAAGTATCGGTGCAAGATTTTGGCCTATATACACAAAGCTTCCCTACGTGTTGTGCATCTAAAGCTAATTTCCCTTGTGTTTTTATTGCACTATAAGCATAATCATTCTTATAAGCCCTTTTCTCTAAACCTTTTTTAACTTCTCCTTCAATGCCTTTTTCCTGTCATCTGTGTGATCTAAAAAGCTCCTTTCTAAAGGTGTAAGTAAACATGTCAGGTTATTCCTGTGAGCGTAAGCTGTGCCAAAAGTTAATGTAGGCTTGAAGAAACCCTTCACTAATACTATGTTAATATCATTAGCTATTCTACTGGGGTATCTAATAATGGGGACAAATGAAAACATGACGTAATGATTGGAGTAGAAGTACTGAATGTACTCCTGGTTATAGACTCTTGTTAGTAATAGGCTACAACCTGTCCCATAAGTAAGAGGCAAACTATGACAGGTAACTCCTTCGTCGACTGAAGAAGGAATCTGGGTACATACATAATTCTTCACATCCATCGTCTCAACATACTCACTCATTAAGCGATAGAACGCATTCTCACTCATAATAAATGTCACACACTTGATCTGTATTCTCTAACGTTTTAGGATTAGAATTTCTATCATCCCGTCCGCTTGCATGGTCTGATCACTATTTGCTAGAATTAGAACTAACCATTTCTCGGTATAAGATCATAAGTGTCAGGATCCCACGATGCAAAAAGAAATGGCACAAACTAAAGGCCCCTGAGTTTATGGACTCTGCAAAAAAATTGATCAGAAAATTTAAACACAAATAACAGAACAGACTTGACATACACTTTTAATAAATGGATCGGTGATAGCCTGGATGAACTCATACCTCTCTCTGGCTCTAGAAAGCAGCTACGGGAGAAGTCTTCCCCATGGTTTACCTCAAGCCTCCTTGAGAAGAAAAGAGAATGTAGGAAGCAAGAGAGGAAATGGAGGCATACACAAGACAATTCAATGAAAAAGAAATATAAGAATAAGATTCGAGTTTATCATATAGAAATCAAAAATGCACAGGCTAAATATTATTCTTCAAGAATTGAAGCAGCAGCTAATTCTCCTAAGGAGATTTTTAAGGCCTTAAAAGATCTTATTCATCCCATTGAGGAGTCAGAAATTATGGACTCCCCGCAGCAACATGTTGATGATCTGGCAATTTTTTTTCCTGAAAAAAATTAAGGATATTTATGTATCCTTCTCTAATACTCTAACAGGAGATCATTCTGTTAGGGATCGTGAGGGTAGGGAAGAGGTTATTTTAACAAACTTTACTCCTATTAGTATGGATAGAGTAATTAAATTACAGGGATCCACTAAATCAGGCTCTCCGTTGGATCCGGCTCCTCCTCAGATTCTCTTCATGGGAATAGCTGTGTTAGGTCCAGTAATTACAAACCTTATTAATGCTTCACTATCATCTGGAACAGTACCAGACCTATGGAAACAGGTCATTGTTAAGCCTCTCCTATAAAAAAAACTAATCTGGATTCAAAGCTATTGAATAACTATCGACCGATCTCACTGTTACCTATAATGGCTAAACTTGCAGAGAAGCATGTACATACTCAGCTCTCTACTTTTCTGGAAGAGAAAAAGATCTTACACCCCACACAGATGGGTTTTAGGCCACTGCATGGGACAGAAACCGCACTGATTGCGATCACAGAGGAAGCAAAAAAGAGGATGGACAAAGGAATTGAAACAACTATCATCCTCTTAGATCTGAGTGCGGCATTCGATACGGTTGACCTTAACATTCTTAAAGATATAATGCGGGGGATTGGAATCTCTGGAGTAGCCTTAGATTGGATCCTATCATTTATTCATGGAAGATCCTTCCTGGTGCTGGACAGATCGTGTACTTCCAGGCGTATCATCAGCAGCTGTGGAGTCCCACAGGGTTCTGCCCTGAGCCCGCTGCTTTTTAATATCTATATGCTGCCATTAGCAGAGATTGTTGAGCCATTTGATCTGAACTTAGTATCATATGCAGATGATACTCAACTTATTGTCTCCCTTTCCAATACTCAACCGGATTTGGGGACAGCATTAGTACCTTGCCTAAAAACAGTTGCTGTATGGATGTCGAGAAGTAAATTGAAGTTCAATGATGGAAAAACTGAGGTTATGTTCTTTGGGCAAACAAAAAAATAATTAGCTAATCCCAGCATAACAACAGGAGTGGCCACTCTCCCGCCCCTAAACATCTTATAAAAAGTCTTGGGGTATGGTTGGACCCCCAACTCTCAATGTCGCAACACGCCAATAGAGTAGCTGGAAGTTCCTTTGCCCTGCTTAGGACATTGAGGAAGGTTTTGGCAATTCTGCCTTTTCTAGCCAGAAGATTGGTTATTCAGGCATTGATAGGATCTCGTCTTGCTTATGGCAATGCTCTGTTTGTAGGATCACCAAGATCTGTAATACAAAGATTACAGAGGGAGCAAAATGCAGCTGCACAACTGCTTTTAAAAACACCTAAGCAACAATCCATTCAGACCGGAATTTCTTCCTTACATTGTCTCCCAGTAGACAAAAGGATTCAATTTAAGGCATTATGCCATATTCATAGAGCTTTATTCAATCAAGGCCCTGAAATGCTCAAAACATTGGCCTCTTTTTACACTCCGGGCAGACCTCTTAGATCCTCCTCAGCTATGTTGGTCACAGTTCCAACAGTGAAGAAAGTAAGATGGGGAGGAAGGTCGTTGTCATATCAAGGTGCTATACTTTGGAATAGCCTTCCTCTTAATATTAGATTAAGTTCTCAAGAGATTCCCTTCAGGAAGGCCTTAAAAACCTGGCTATTTAGAGCTTGACTTCCTATGCGACTATGAACAGTGACAAGTCTGCGTTGCAGTATAAGCGCTACGAGGCCTCTGGACAGTTTAGGCGCTATATAAGCAATTTTAACATAAAATAACATTTACATAACCTAAGAAGAAAGTTCCCCTTGAGCATTGTCTACGTGCAGATACTAATCATCTAACTTGAACTTCTCTATCGCTGTTAATGCAGTAGTTGTCTCTAAAGCTGAAATATGGTTGGCTTTACCCTTGTCAAGAACAGTCATACCCACAATCAATATCACACACAATATCAGGCATACAATTGTCAAACCAACACTCATGTATTTACAGCACCTGTTCTTACTACCCTGCTGACTAATGTTACACATGATATGTAAAGATTCAGAAAGTAGAAGAGAAAAATGTGTAATTATGCAGCAAAAATCAAAAACAAAAATCTTGTTTCAGCAGTTATTTACAGCTTTCAGTCTCACTTCCAGGATCCTTTGTCAAAATCGGTTTAGCAGCTTGTCAAATCAGGTTACCTTGTCAAAATCAGGTTATCAAAGTCTTTTCCGCTTACTTTGAACAGTGTCTTTCTCTTTTGTACTTTTCTCAAATTTGTTTCAACAGTTCAGTTCTTTACTTTCCTTCAAGTGCCAAAATATTGACCTGGAATGTCTCAATCAAAACAAAAAGATGAAAACTCTCTTTGCCATTCACTTGTTGTTGCAAACGCCCATTCAGGACCTGCTTACCTTCGACTTGCAATTATTTTTCTTTTCAATTTTACGATCTCCATTCAATCCTCCTTCACTTAGATCTTCTCTCCTAGTTGTAACTGCTTCTTCCTCGATTGTTGTCATAACAACTGCTTCCTTTCTCTTTGCTTGTGACTCCTGACACATATCTCCTTTCAGTGGACCCTTGGTCAATGCTCTTTTCAGTGTTGAACTTGAAACTTCTTCTTGCTCTACAGGATTTTCTCTTGACGGACCTGCAACTGGTTCAGGAGGAGCCAGATCACTTTGGCTTTGAAACTGCAACTCCTTCCCCCTCAGGGTCTGGCATTTGCTCTGTTTGCTTCTCAAATTCATCTATTTCTGGGACTGCCCTCCTCTGACTAGACTCTCCTGCTACCTCAATTGAGATCGGCTCACTGTTACCTTCCTGGCAGTCTTCTCCTTCGTCTCTCACTGGAGGGACTGAACCGTCCTCATTGGGCAGAGATCCGGCCTCAGTTCCTCTTTCTTCTCCTTCCGGCTCTTAGGCTAGTCTGGTAGTTATTGGTACTCTCAACAACTCCTCTTCATCATCCAAAGGACATGCCACTTTTCTCATGTGGCTTGCATGTATCCAGTTCGTTCAGAAGTGCACTTCACAGCTGTGGTGGTGGTCAGAACCACCTGGAGCGGGCTTTTCCACTGAGGCTCCAAACATGTGTTTTTGGACCACCACCCAGTCACCCACCCTCAGGGTGTGTCCTTGATCTTGGATCGGTGACAGTGTGGAGGCTTCCACCTTCTGAGAGAAAGAGCGAACCACATTAGCCAGACCTTTGCAGTAGTCCAACCCCATATCATCTGTAATGTTCACAAGAGCATTCGCAGGGACCACTGGCAACCTCATTGATCTGCCCATGAGGATTTTGTGCAGTGACAATCCTGTCTTCCTGTCGGGTATGTTTTTATTGTCATCAGAACTAACAGCAGTGCGTCAGGCCATTTCAGATTCGTGGATGCACACATTTTCGCCATTCTTGATTTCAAGGTACAATTCATCTGTTCCACTAATCCTGATGCTTCAGGGCGGCAACTACAATGCAACTTCTGCTCAATGTTCAATGCTGCACACAGTAAATTAATGATTTCCCCTTTCTGATTCTTAAGAGATCGGAAACCCAAAACGTGGTATTGGTTACCTAAGCAGTAGCTTCGCTACTGTGAGGTTGTCATTTCTCCGTGTAGGGAACGCTTCAATCCAATGACTAAAAATGCAGACAATCACCAACACATATCTCAGACCTCCACACACAGGCATCTCAATAAAATCCATTTGCATTCTGCTGAATGGACCTCCTGCTCTTCCAATGTGGCTCAAATTAACCATTGTCTCTTTACCCACGTTCATTTGCTGACAAATGATGCAATGATGGCAAACTACTTCAGCAACTTGTCTAACCTTTGGATTAAACCAATTATGTTTAAAAAGTAGAATCATGGCATCCCTCCCAACATGTGCTTGACCATGATAATACCTAGCCATTTGAGATAACGTACTGTTGGGCAAAACTAATTGACCCTCTTCTGAAACCCACAATTCATCCTGTCGCTCCACACATTTCATTTTGCTCTGTGTCAACATTATTCTGCAATATGTTCAAATCTTCCAATGTATCTATTACTTGCAATGCAAAACTTGGACATTTTTCATCTTCTTCAGATAACAATTCCCACTTATCTTTGAACGATATATAAAGTTCAATGCGCAAAGCCTTGCGACTTGATCCGCATATCCATTTACCATTGGCACAAAATCTTCAGATTTCAGATGTGCACTGCATTTCACCACGGCAATCTTTTCATGCATTTGGATAGCTTGCAACAATTCTTTAATTCTCTCACCATTCCTCACTGGTGAACCAGAGTAGGTCATAAAACCTCTCTGTGACCACAATTAGCCAAAGTCATGGACTATTCCAAATCCATACTAGCTGTCTTTATAGATGGTAACTTTAAGATGAGCAGAAACATGGCACGCTCTAGTAAGGCCTACCAGTTCTGCTACTTGTGCAGAATATACTCCTTGAAGCCAAGACGCTTCCAGAATACCAGTAATTGTGCACACGGCATATCCTGCTCTCAGTACTCCTGTATTGTCCCTTAGACAGGAACCGTCAACAGAGATAATTTGGTCATTTTCTTCCAATTGGGTGTCTCTAATATCAGGTCTCGGTTTTGTGCACAGATCAGTTACTTCAAGACAAGCATGCTCAATGTTTTCCAAAGTTTCAATTTCAACATTTTCCTTTGGAAGTAAGGCTAAGCACTGTACATCTTTTCAATGACACATTAGTTGACCCTAAAATACTCATCTCATATCGAGTCAATCTTGCACCTGTCAGGTATTGAGTCTTGGTTCGGGTAAGTAAAACTTCAACTGAGTGAGGAACCATTATTGTAAGTAGTGTCCCATCACTATGCCATCACACTGTGTGTGGCTCTGTCCAACAGCTGCATCTGCATGCAGACAGCCAGGTAAAGCTGCTGCAACTGGATCCAAAGTAATGGACAAATATGCTACTGGCCAGTTTACACCTCCATGGACCTGTGTCAAGACAGACAAAGAACATGCATCACGCTCATGACAAGACAACGTGAAGGACTTTGTGTAGTCAGGCACACCCAAAGCTGCAGCTTTGCAAAGACTCTCTCTCAATTCAGAAAACGCTTTCATGCAAGCCTGGTCTAATACTAGGGGATCAGTAACCTCCTTGCGAGTCAGCTTCTGCAATGGTTTGGAAATGACTGAAAAATTGGGAATCCATTGGTGACAGTAGCCTACCATCCCTAAAACATCCTGACATCTTTCTGGGTGGTTGGGGGACTCGTTTGCAATATGGCTGTAACCCTTTCTCTGGATATTTTCCTTATTCCTTTCTCAATCTGGTGACCCACATATTTCACTACTTTGTGACAGTATTGTAATTTAAGTGGAGATACTTTATGACCATTCTTTCCCAATTGGTTCAGCAAGGCAATCATGTCATACTTTTACTCTTCCCTCTTTTTGGAGGCAATCAACAAATGGTCAATTTACTGTACCAAGCTCAATTGGAAAGGCAATTCCCATGACTCCAAATTCTTTTTGAAGATCTGATTGAGCATGGAAGGTGACTCTGAAAACCCTTGAGGAATTCGACACCAACAGTAAACTTGGTCCAAAAATTTGAAACAAAAGAGAAATTGACTATCCCCGTAAAGAGGCACAAAAAAGAAGGCTTGTGATAAGTCTATGACGGTGAACCATTCAGCGTCACATGGAATCTGAAACAAAATCACGGCTGGATTTGGCACCGTGGGGCCACATTTGATTTCATTGTCATTTATTTTTCTCAGATCCTGGACAATTTGAACTTTACCACAGGGCTGTTTCAATCCCATTATCAGTGAATTACATGGGCTGCTCAATACTTCCTTCGAGACCCCTTGTTTTTCAAGTTCTGCAATTATGTGAGCAACCTTCAGAAGGATGTCTTGTGGCATGTGATACTGGGGAATCTGAGGGGAAAATGGTGTTCGGCTTTACATGAACGATACAGGAACGTTAACTGGCTCAGCTCCCTTTATCAGACCTATTTCTTTCCCTGTCAAATCCCACACTTTCTCTTTAACCTTCCCTGTAAATCAGGAGGCAGCTCCTTCGCTGTGAACACTGGAAAGAAATTAATAAGGGGGTACTCCTCATTTATGGTCTCACATTCTGTCTCTGGAGCTGGGTCAACCTCATTATCACTATTCTTCTGTATCTCAATTCCATCATTTGAGCAAGTAATCGACCACCCGGTTTTACACAGCAAGTCTCTTCCCAGTAGGGATATCGGACTTGAATCACAGACTACGAATTGTGCAATCCTTTAATGCTGTCAATATTAACCTGAACTGGTTCTGTAATTGGGTTGGTCAACTACTGATTCACTACTCCTACAATCTGGACTCTCTTTTCTGAAAGGGGCATGTTCGGAACCTCTGCAGTTCTCACTGTAGAGCGTGTAGCTCCTGTGTCAACCAAGAATGAAACCTTGTGACCCATTACTTTTCCCTTCACATCTGGGCCCTTCTGATCTACTTCTAGAGAAGTTCCAAGCACACATTCCTCTTCATCCGAACTCCCGCTCACCCAATCATCGTTTATTCCATTCTCACTGTGTAACAGGAATTGGAAACTGTGTTATTACTCTGTTTAGACCTGTGACCTGTTGAGGAAGCATCACCTGCTGCTGTTCCATTGGGGCATGAGGTATTTGAATTTGCTGTTTAGGTACCATTTGAACCTGCTGTTGAATTGGCCAGAATGGTGTAATTTCTACACGTGGCATTTGCACCTGCTGCATGGGTTGAAAATTTTGCATTTGATTCACACTACTATTAAAATTCGGATTATGACCTCTCATTCTCGGCCCTCTCGTGTTTTGGAATGAATTGATGTCACTTGTTTGCTGAACAACACCTTCCTACACCATCATCGGCACTCCTGCTTCCAATGTCCGACCGCTCCGCAAGCGTGACAAGGTAACACTCTCTTCATTCTCTGCACATCATTCTGAACCACTACGGTATTCAAATCAGGACTACAGTTTCCATTACCAATTCCTCTGCGACACCTACCTCTCATCTGATTTTGAAACACCACATTTCCCTGCTGCTGTGGAAAATTTCCCTGCATCCCTGTTTGTGCCGCTTTAATCTGCATCACCATTGCCTTTTCCTTCAACTTTCTCTACTTCAGTTCAAGCTCGTCACTACAGTACTTTGCATACTGCAACACCTCTTCAATCGGCTTTGCTTTCCAGCAAATCAAATGACTCTTACTCATCTGGCTGATTTCAGGTCTCAATCTTTCAACAAACCTGAACACAACATGAATCATGTCTTTCGGCTCAATTGTCTCTGTACCACTGTAAAGCTTAAATTCCTACGACAATCTTTCATAATATTTCGACTCCTTTGCTTCCTGAGCTGTCCTGTCTATTCTCTGTCAGTCAATGTTTTTGGCTGAAATTCTTCAAAAATGGACTCACTTAATGGTAATATTTCATTACCTCAGGAGATGGCACACCCATAAACTGATCTCTCTCTGGTTCTTTTGTTGGCCAATCTATATGCCTCTTACACTCCATCCACAGATCAGCTAGAACTACTATCTCTAATAGAGTGTCCAAGTCTTCCCACAAGCACTTTGCAAGTTTCACAAACCTGTCTGTCTGCTGGATCCAGTCTACTGGCTTCTCTCTCAATTTGGGATAATCATATGTAAAAGACCGAATGTCACTTCTGCTCCAGGGGACATGAACGAAATTCCCTCCTGGAACCTCTCTCATTGGTAAGATTTTCACAGGATCCTTACCCTTCTGCACATTTGCATTCAGCGCGACAGAATCCCTTTTCCTTTTATCTCTTTTCTTTTCCCATCTGCCTTCCCATTTGTCTAAGGCTCCCCATGTCTGGACACTTTGGAGTAATTCCCTAAGGTGTGCCTTCATCCCTGCAGATCTCATGTGTTCGAAGTCTTTTGCGTCAAAATCTAACCTGTAACTCCTTTTCAAATGCTTTGTTTTCTCCATTTCTATGCCATACTTGTCTGGCAGGTCTACTAACCTTTGATGTACATTGCTCACTACCCTCGTAATTTTCAGGCACAGATATCTCAACTCTGCTTCTGTGTAGGTCTGTAATCTGTTCACACCCATAGTTCCTTCAATGAGCTCAATCGCTTCCATTCCTAGTCTCGTATAGTTCAAGTACTCCTCTCCATTAGGAGCACTCTGCAGGGTATTCAGCTTGTCTAACCATTCAGTCAATTGTTGGGCAGTCAAACCTTGCAGCAAAATTTTATTAGCCTGGGCACGGGCACCTGTTGTACCACTGTACTCGTAGACTGCGGCATCAGTAATTTCAGGCTCTGACTAACATTCAACCCTATCACAGCATCCGGAGGAACTCCGAATGTACTAAAGTCTAGTTGTAATCTTGACCCATCAAAGGTCTGTCCCACAGGAGAGACTACTCGGATATTCTTATTAAGTCCTCCCCTCATTGAATTCTGACTCAGGACTCTGTCTACACTGCCTTTCTCTTGTGCGAACAAAGATACAATTGAACCAATGGTTACAGGTACAGCATCTGGGCTTGGTCTGCTAGTCAAGTTTTGTGATTTCGAAGTTCCCATATTCTGGCTCATCAGTACAGACATATCTGTCTGTGTCCCTGTTATCGGAGTGTACTTTGGCATTACTTGTGGCTGCACTTGGGGCAGTAAAAGTGGAGTTTACTCAGTCTGAACCAACATCGGTTTGGGGAAAACCTGTCCAGTAGGCACTATTAAGTTTGTGGCAGTTTCCACAATAGGTACATTAGGGTAAAATCTCAGGACATTAGACTGTGGCACCTGATTCTGTGCTACCGGAGTAACAGGTGCATTGAGACTACTCCACATTGGGCTCTGTCTCATGCTCAGATTAACCTGTACTGGGCTCGTTGTCATGTTAACCTGGGTCAGAGCTGAAGGATTTATACTAGTGCTTGGACCACTTTCTTGTGCTGCATATGGTGGAGGCCGATTTCTCAATAACTGTAAAATAAACTCATCATTGTCTGACTCGTCCTCAAATGTCAACTATCCTGTAGACTCCTTTGATCTCCACTCTCTACTCTCAGACGGGCTCCCGTTTGTTTTCCTGGTAGCTTTACTTCCTTCTCCTTCGCTATCCTGTGTAATCACTGAGAATAACTTAATCCCCTGTAAAGCCTTGGTTCTCCAGAATTTCTGAGCATTTTCCTATCTAGCCTTTGCTAGTGTCTTCTCTGCCTTACTCATCCTCCTCTCAAATTTTTGCTGCTGTTGATTTCTGGCTACTAACTCCCAAATCGCTAATGCCTTGAATTGTGCTGGTCTCAGGGGGGATTCAGATCATACAGCACCCTCCTCAGATTCTCTAAGCTCCTCAAATTAAATGTTCCATGGGCAGAAAAAGCTCCCATCTTTCTGTTACTTTGCACCATTGTTTCAGCCAAAGACATGGCGCAGCACCCTTTTCTTCGATTACAATGTAAGCTGGTGTACCTTCTGGCAGTGCAATATCCCCAATACTCGTTGTAATGTACGTATCTCCAGTTAAAGCACTCTTTAAAGTTTTGAAAAATTCCATTTTTTGCGACCTTTGTTATTCAAAATCAGATCAGGAAGTGACTTAATCCCAGAATTCAGAATCCTCTTCACCCACCTTCTCAACCAATTGCACCTCACGAACAGCTGCCAATCTGTGCGCGACCCTTCTCACTAACCAACCTATCCCAGCGCGGCTCCAATGACGTCACACTCACACGTACTGCGGCTGACAAAGTCTTGCGGCTTGTCATCACAAACTCTGATTCACGCAAAACCAATGCAAAATTATTGCGAGCAACGAACAAATTCATAACCGTATTTGTCTGTTTACTACAAGTAGGGTAACACAATCGCTTCAGAAACTTTACGGAGTTTTCACTGATGGTGTTTCGCTCTAGCAATTACTCCTCCTTTCTCATTTTCCCTGATTCCCAAGCAAAATTCGACCCGTAAATTTCGCTCTCAACTGATCAATGAGTCTGTCCTGGTGCACATAGGACTAGTCAGATCTCAGTCCAAAATTTTTTCACTCACTTTGTTAGAAATGGGGTCTTTGGTTGACAGTCAGGTTACCCCCTGTTCAAGCAAGGACCCTCACTCTAGTCAGGGTAAAAGAGAATCACCCTCAGCTAACCCCTGCTTATTCCCTTGGTAGCTTGGCAGAGCAGTAGGCTTAACTTCAGAATGCTAGGTGTAAAGTATTTGTAGCAACACACACAGTAACTTAATGAAAACACTACAAAATGACACAACACCAGTTTAGAAAAATAGGAAATATTTATCTAAACAAAACAAGACCAAAACGACAAAAATCTGACATACACAAGTCAGGTTCTGAATTTTTAAAGATTAAACTAAAAAATAACGCTTAGAAACACAAAATGCTTCGATGAGGTGTTAACACGGCGTTGTGACGGAGTAGTTCCCAACAATCCGACACCCGCGGCGCCGGACACGGAGTTGCGTAGACCCCCAAGTACAGTACCTTTGGTGAAGAGTGAAAAAAACAAGCCGATGCGTGAAGTCGGGGATCGTGGCATCTGTGCGAAACGTTTAATCCGCACACTTTGAGCAGCGTCGGTCACAACGTGGTGCAGCGACTTCCACGGAGTCGCCGACTTCAGCGGGGCTGCAGCGGCATCAGGCCTGCGAAGGCCGTCACATTCCAGCACAGATCACGGAGTTGGTTGCAGGCGGCGTCACCGTATTCAGCAGCGGCGTCGGTCCGAAGACGATTTCCTTGGATTTCCACAAGCTTTCCTTTTAAGGGCCCAGGAACTGGATAGGGCACCACTTGTCAGAGCAGGAGTCTCTCCAGAGACTCCAGGTGCTGGCAGAGAGAGAAGTCTTTGCTGTCCCTGAGACTTCAAACAACAGGAGGCAAGCTCTAAATCAAGCCCTTGGAGAATTCTTCACAAGATGGAAGGCACACAAAATCCAGTCTTTTCCCTCTTACTCTGGCAGAAGCAGCAACTGGGGGATAGCTCCACAAAGCACACTCACAGGCAGGGCAGCACTTCTCTTCAGCTCTTCTCCAGGCAGAGGTTCCTCTTGTTTCCAGAAGTGTTCTAAAGTCTGTGGTTTTGGGTGCCCTTCTTATACCCAATTTTCCCTTTGAAGTAGGTCTACTTCAAAGTAAAGTCTCTTTTGAATGTGAAATCCTGCCTTGCCCAGGCCAGGCCCCAGACACTCACCAGGGGATCGGAGACTGCATTGTTTGAGGACAGGCACAGCCCTTTCAGGTGTAAGTGACCACTCTTCCTCTCCCTCCTAGCACAGATGACTCATCAGGAAATGCAGACTACATCCCAGCTCCTTTTGTGTCACTGTCTAGTGTGAGGTGCAACCAGCCCAACTGTCAAACTGACCCAGACAGGGAATCCACAAACAGGCAGAGTCACAGAAATGGTATAAGCAAGAAAATGCTCACTTTCTAAAAGTGGCATTTTCAAACACACAATCTTAAAATCAACTTTACTAAAATATGTATTTTTAAATTGTGAGCTCAGAGACCCCAAACTCCACATGTCCATCTGCTCCCAAAGGGAATCTACACTTTGATCAGATTTAAAGGTAGCCCCTATGTTAACCTATGAGAGGGACAGGCCTTGCAATAGTGAAAAACGGATTTAGCAATGTTTCACTATCAGGACATATAAAATACATTACTATATGTCCTACCTTCACCATACAATGCACCTTGCCCTTGGGGCTACCTAGGGCCTACCTTAGGGGTGCCTTACATGTAAGAAAAGGGAAGGTTTGGGCCTGGCAAGTGGGTACACTTGCCAAGTCGAATTTACAGTTAAAACTGCACACACAGACACTGCAATGGCAGGTCTGAGACATGATTACAGAGCTACTTATGTGGGTGGCACAACCAGTGCTGCAGGCCCACTAGTGGCATTTGATTTACAGGCCCTGGGCACCTCTAGTGCACTTTACTAGGGACTTACTAGTAAATCAAATATGCCAATCATGGATAAACCAATTACATACAATTTACACAGAGAGCATAAGCACTTTAGCACTGGTTAGCAGTGGTAACGTGCTCAGAGTTCAAAAGCCAACAGCAACAGGTCAGAAAAAATAAGAGGCAGGAGGCAAAAAGATTGGGGATGGCCCTGCATAAGCAAAAAAAAGTCCAAACCAACCCCCTACCAGCCTAAAGTCAGGGGAGAACAATCAATACTTTGATGTACTTCCCTGATTGGGGCGATAGAACAAGGACCCAGGCCCACAACACCAGGGGCATGTTCCAGTTCTACGCCTTCCTGACTCCAGTTGGATCCCTCTGTCCATACTCTCAGGGCCCACTAAGTTAACCCATGGGGAACCCTTCTCCACATCTGCAGATACCATCTGTGCAGCATCTAACTTTACTTTGCTCACAGATGTATCCCAATGGGCAGATAGTACCACCAGGGCCAACACAGTGGTGTTGCCCACTCCAACCCCGGGGTGTGACTCTCGTTCCTCCCCCAGGTGGAACTCTGTCCACCAGGACAACAAGCCACAGTGACCCCTGACAACTGTCAGGGATGAGAGCCCGACCTCAGGCCTCTCCAACCACTGTGACTGTGGAGAGTGGGGGGCTGTAGCCCCAGGTGCCTGGCACACTTTGACCACTCTCCCTTCCACCAGGCCAGGGATGACAACCTGACCCTGGTCCTCCCCTCTGGGGCTCTGTACTCTCCCTGCCGGAGCGGCACCCCTAGAGTCCAAAATTGCCAGGGTTCTTATAGAAGTAGTCCTGCACAGTTCTTCCACCAGTGCAGGAATGTTAACCTGCAACTGGTCCTTCAACCTGGGGTCTGTACCTTCAGGTTGGACTAGGGCCAGGGGTGAGGCTTCCCTCCTCCTGCCCTCCCTTCTGGGGTCCTGCACCCCCCAACTAGGAGTGGCCCCCCGAGAAGAGAACATGGTAGGGGCACTGTTAGCAGTAGCCCCTTCCTCCAGGTCAGGGGGGACACCCTGAACCTGGCCTTCCAATACAGGGTCTGTACCCTTAGATTGCACTGGGGTCAGGGGTGAGTCTCTCTCTCCCCTGCCCCTACTTTCAGGGTTCTGCACCCCCCCCCTCAGGGAGAGTACCCCTTGAAATCACACCAGGGGGTGGTGATTGAGCAAACTGCCCCCCTTTCAGGTCAGGGTTTACCCCGTGCACCTGATCCTCTAGTCCAGGGTCTGTACCCACAGACTGGACCACCGCCTGGCAACCCAGGACTTCCTGGGGGGCATACCCACCCCCCCACCAGGTCAGAGTTTACCCTCTCAACCTGGTCATCCAACCCAGAGTCACCACCCTGCGGTTGAACCATTGCCTGGTGCACCAGGACTTCCTTGGGAGCACACCTACCCCCCATCAGGTCAGACTTTACCCCCTGAACCTGATCATTCTGATCATTCGACCCAGAGTCACCACCACGCGGTTGAACCACTGCCTAGCACACCAGGACTTCCAGGGGGCACACTTACCCCCCTCAAGGGACACACCATCCCCAAGGGCCACACAAGAGTGTGGCTGGCGCAGGTCTCCTGACCTCTGCCTATCTGACAGAGTCTGGATTACCCCCAACCCAGAAATGGTCTCACCATGGTCATTCCGGAGGGGCTCTGCTCTCAGAGATGACCCCTGCCCCTCCAGGTTCTCCACTGGGGTCGGCCACCCCCTCTCAACCCTCTGTCTGGACTTTTGCACCCCCTCACTAGGAGTGGTACTTCCAGACACCAGAACTGGTGGGATGCTGGCTACAACCTCCCCCCCCCAAGTTCTCCTGACACTGTGGGGTCTCCCTCAACAAATGGCCCTATGGTAAAGGCTAGGCTCCCCTCCTGGTGTTCCCTCATGGAACCCTCCAGGACCTGGGACCGGATCTCGGGCACCTTGGGCCTCAACCCATCCCCATTCCCTCTCCTCTGAGACTGGACATGTGGTCCCTCACCCATCCCACTACACTGGGACCTACCTGGGACACTATCATCCTTCCCTACCACACCTGGTTGGGAAATACCTAGGCCACTCCCTTCAGGAGCACCCCCAAATGCCTCTTCAGACTCTCTGGTACTCACCCAAATGTCTGTCTCCAGTGTAAATTCCCTGGGGTCAGAGAACCCACACTCCACCGGGTGTTTGCGTAGCTCTGGAAAATAAGGACTAGATATATGCTCTCCAGCACTTACATCACTCAGCCCCTTACATGAATTAACCAAAGTACCCTTCACCCAACCATCCAGTGACTCTGCTTTGAAAAAGCACCCCCGTTACCCCCCTGAGACTGGTGAGACAGTACCTGACTGTCCCTGACACTCAACCCACACTCTTCTGTGATGTCTTCACACTCCATAACCAGGACTTCTACCTGGGGGGGGAACCCCTCTCCCTTTCACTCTCACCTAGAGTCAGTAGAGTGTCCCTCCCACCAATAGCAATATGACTCCCCATGACAGTTCCCCAATCCACCTCAGGGACCCTGTGTATCACTGGAGCTACCTCATACCCTGTAACCTCCTGGCGTGTGTAAACTCCCTCCTTCAAGTAGGGCACTACATCTCTGGGCACGTGCACTTCTTCAGCAGCACTGGATATAAAATTGTTGCTGCCACCATTCCAGCTGGACTCAGCCCTCCTGACTGCCAGCTCTTCCACTTTTAGCTCATAAGCCAAAATCATAGTTTCTATCTCAAAGTCCCTTTTCCACTCGTCGTACTCCCTTTGCATCCTCAACTTTTCTGCCTCCAACGGTGAGCACTTTCTGCCTGTCTGTCCCGCACATCTTTAGGAGTCGGACCCTTAGAGGACCTACTGCTACCACTCCTGGAGACCCTCCCCCCAGGTGTAACAGGTACCTCTACTACACCAATGTGTATCCTCTGCACTTCCCCACCCACATTCTCCTCCTCTGTGTGCCCTCCAGCCTTCTTGACTGTCACCCAGGCTCTCAGTGCCTTTTGCAGCTCTCCCTTCCTGGCGGAGCTCATAATGGGACAGGAAAGATCTTCACAGAACTGTTTCAATTGAGCAACTGAGTACCTCTTCAGTTTCCCTAATTCAAACACCGCTCCAGATGTTGCATCTCCAGATTGAGACATGATGGCAACAAGTGCAAAGTTCCAACGGCAGAAAACAAGTTCCCAATGAAGTAAAAAGAATCAGTCAAGGGATCAGCAAAATCATGGAAGTAGAACAAAAAGGAGTCCTTAAGAGAAAAATGAAAGATCACCAAACAAGTAGTATGTGGTCACGTAGTGGTCTGAGATCAAAACAGTAGTGTACACTTAATCACTGTATGTCAAGTACAAATACAAGTCCAAATCCCAACCACTGATCACCAATGTTAGAAATGGGGTCTTTGGTTGACAGTCAGGTTACCCTCTGTTCAAGCAAGGACCCTTATTCTAGTCCGGGTAAAAGAGAATCACCCTCAGCTAACCCCTTCTTACCCCCTTGGTAGCTTGGCAGAGCTGTAGGCTTAACTTCAGAGTGCTAGGTGTAAAGTATTTGTACAAAACACACACAGTAACTTAATGAAAACACTACAAAATGACTCAACACCAGTTTAGAAAAATAGGAAATATTTATCTAAACAAAACAACAAAAAAACTACATACACAAGTCAAGTTATGAATTTTTAAAGATTAAACTAAAAAATAGCGCTTAGAAACACAAAATGCTTCAATGAGGTGTTAACACCGTGTTGTGACAGAGTCGTTCCCAACTATCCGACACCAGCGGCGCCGGACGCGGAATCGCGTAAACCCCCAAGTACAGTACCTTTGGTGAAGAGTGAAAACAAGCTGATGCGCGAAGTCGGGGATCGCAGCGCCTGTATGAAACGTTGAATCCTCGCACTTTGAGCAGCATCAGTCACGACGTGGTGCGGCAACTTCCACGGAGTCGCAGACATCAGTGGGGCTGCAGCGGCGTCGGGCCTGCGAAGGTCGTCGCTTTCCAGCGAAGATCACTGAGTCGGTTGCAGGCGGCGTCACCGGATTCAGCAGTGGCGTCGGTCCAAAGTCGTCCGAAGTCGATTTCCTTGGATTTCCACAAGCTTTCCTTTCAAGGGCCCAGGAACTGGATAGGGCACCACTTGTCAGAGCAGGAGTCTCTCCAGAGACTCCAGGTGCCTTCAGAGAGAGAAGTCTTTGCTGTCCCTGAGACTTCAAACAACAGGAGGCAAGCTCTAAGTCAAGCCCTTGGAGATTTCTTCACAAGATGGAAGGCACACAAAGTCCAGTCTTTGCCCTCTTACTCTGGCAGAAGCAGCAACTGCAGGATAGCTCCACAAAGCACACTCGCAGGCAGGGCAGCACTTCTCCTCAGCTCTTCAGCTCTTTCCCAGGCAGAGGTTCCTCTTGTTTCCAGAAGTGTTCTCAAGTCTGTGGTTTTGGGTGTTTTTTTAATGACCTTTTCCCACACTAGAGAGAGGCTATTTGATAAGTTTTCGTTCTTATACTGTTGATGGCTACAAAGATGAGAACAATACTATTTGCCATACTGGTCAATATTGTTTACAAGTTCTGTACTATATTTACCACTAACCCAAACTTTAGGAGGATTGAGATCTAGACAGTTTTACGTACTCTGCATTCAGGTGACAGGAAAAGGGGATGGGTTGAGAAGAAAAATACCTCCCAGAAGACCTTTTCTACTACAGCCAATATAGCAGAAGGCACTTTATGCTCGAGCCAGAGACTTGCACTGAGAAAAAAAGTGTGTGACATTATGGAACAGTAACATTCATAGATTATCAGGTATTTTGTGCAGTGCAGATTTTCTATGCATAATAGATTTGACAGTCTTCTACCTATGATGAGACCAGTCACATGAGAAACTATTTTGGAGAAATACTCACAAATAAGGCCTACCCGCTAATTACATTTTTTTCATGTACATTGAGGTACGAGAAGCAGAGTGGTAATACGCATACTACCTACTATATATTTGTGTTCTACAGTTCACACACAATCATGCCACTGGCATGGCATGGGCAGCAAAAAAATAACAACAAAAAAAACGATGGATTTAGGCCCAGATCACTGTACAGGGGTTGAATGTTTGACAATGTTCAGCATTCCGTCCATCACTTGTTGTTTTTGCATTTGTTGCCCTAAGTGGGAAGGGTATGCCCAGACGTGGGTCCCGTGCTTCCCATGCCACTGGATTCAAGCTAGCCTGGCTGATGAGGGGTGAAACCCCGAAACCGGTCCCAGGATGCTTGTTTCCAGTCCAGGGAAGACCTGGCCTAGCAGTTCGGGCTGGACTGTTCCCACGGGGAGCAGGGTCAAGACTGATTTGCATATGGCTGGGTCCAAACTGGCATGGCATGGGCAGCAAAAAAAACGATGGATTTAGGCCCAGATCACTGTACAGGGGGTGAATGTTTGACAATGTTCAGCATTCCGTCCATCACTTGTTGTTTTTGCATTTGTTGCCCTAAGTGGGAAGGGTATGCCCAGACGTGGGTCCCGTGCTTCCCATGCCACTGGATTCAAGCTAGCCTGGCTGATGAGGGGTGAAACCCCGAAACCGGTCCCAGGATGCTTGTTTCCAGTCCAGGGAAGACCTGGCCTAGCAGTTCGGGCTGGACTGTTCCCACGGGGAGCAGGGTCAAGACTGATTTGCATATGGCTGGGTCCAAACTGGCATGGCATGGGCAGCAAAAAAAACGATGGATTTAGGCCCAGATCACTGTACTGGGGGTGAATGTTTGACAATGTTCAGCATTCCGTCCATCACTTGTTGTTTTTGCACACACAATCATAAACTGTGGGGTGATTTTGTTGTATAGCTATTTTAGCCATATTTTAGACACCTTATTTGACCAAACTAGGCCTGCCGTTGTGCACTTTAGCCCAGTGAGGTTTTATTCAGCATTGCTTTATTTTTCTAGGAATAGCCACATTTGCGGCGGTGTTTTATTTCTCTCTATCTAATTGTTCATTTGGCCTTGGAAAGCATTACTTTCTCAGTAGGACATTCATTTTACTTTGTGCTTTCTTCAAGGCTACAGTCAGATAGGGTTGCCTGCAAAAGCGGTACGCTGGGTCTCCAACATTCATAATAACACACATATTCCTACGTGGGAACCCTTTCTTATAATGTCAACTGTTTATTATAAAAAACACTCCTTTGTCCCATACACGTTAGAGGGAGATTCCAGCCAGATGACCACATCTGCATGCTGATTGCTAATTGCCTCGCTACAGCTGCTTGCTTAGACTGCCAAACCCCTGGCCTAGATGGGGATGGTGTCTTTCTAAATATTAGGCTTCCTTACTCAGGTATGAGGGATGATGTCTTCCCTGGGGGAAACCCGAAGGGCAGATTAGGAGTTAGTATGCTGTGCTCTAACATAGCTTAGGTAGGAGAACTATATATTACTCCTTGTGACAGTATGGTAGGACTGTTTTTATGTTTGACTCTCCTCGTCACAATTTTCCTTTTATTGTGTTTTATCATCTGAGTTATTGGAATACATGACATTTTATCCATGATGCACTTACTTCCACAAATCCCTATGGAATTATATTCTGTCTGTCTTTGCCTGTGTGAGACTAACATGTCAGAGAGAAAGGGGTAAGATCTGATTGACCAGTCTTTCTTGCCATGTCCCAAGTTGTCACAATCATCCCTGTTCTTGGTCAGAGTTGAGGTGCTGCTAGTTAGCCGGAAAACCCGGATTAGGCACATGGTATGGAATTGTACTTAGTACCCCACAATCTATGCGATCTTACCACTCCAATACAGAAGCCTCAATAGGATAATAAGAACCTACGCAATAATTTCAAAACCTACAGATGCAACATCTGCTCTGCTTGAAAGATGCGTTTTTAGGTTCCTGTAAGCTCAGAGCAGCATCACGCAGAGCTATTGTGCATTTTATGGTGGCAAAAGTTGCCTTCCTCCTGCTTTTTCCAGTCCCATTTTAACAGTGACTAACCTTCTTCAGAGGTCCTTATCAAAGTTCAGAAGTTTCCTGAGCTTGGAATCATCCTATCCATTTCTCTATAGTAGATTGGTCATGGTGTGTGCTGTCCCTCTTGTCTGTGGGAATGTCAACACTGGAAGGATTTGCATCATTCTCACTCCCACTCCGTCATGCTTTCCTGCTCCAAGGTATCTTTCAAAGTGCCTACCCTTGCCAACTTTGGCCTTTTCTTCAGGGAAGGAACCCACTCTAAATCCTCAGCGAGAAAGAGGCTTTTCTCCTTAACCCATTTGAACCCTAGCTGACGGCATCAGTTCGACCAGATAACGTTTAATGCAATGTGATGGAACTAGTAGCTGTCCAAAGACTCTAGGGCACACATATCTGCTTCTTCCTGGATAACATCCAGGTCCTCTTAACTGCAGTCAGCTCTCTTACCTTGTCACCTTTCAGCCTCTATGTTGTACATACGCTGACTTTAGGTGAATGTGGACAAGTCTCTCTCAGAAACTACTCTTTGCTGTGGCAGTATTGGATGCAGCAGGCGCGAAGGTCTTTACACTGCCAGAAAGTATCTTGGCTTAGTCGGGTGTCCATTTACTTTGGACCCTTCTGCCTTCTGATTGGTGTTCCAGAGAGCCTTAGTGCTCCTGTTCTACCACAAATCTGTCTGTTACCCTAACTCTGTATTCAATCCAGGTTAGATGCATTAGCCGTCCTCCCTTTGGGTCCTTGAGTCAGAACAACAATCCATCATAAAAGCAGGATCAAGTTGTTTTAATAACAATATTTAAATGTGGGCTTTGAACTTCCTCCTCTTGGGTGGAATTACCTTTCTTTTGCTAGGTTCTCAGATACTCATCATAACACACACTATAGGGTTCGATAACTTTTCTCTTCTGAGGCTCGATATTTTACGCCTTTTAGTGGTGAAGTAATTTGTACCATGTTGCATCCTTTACACTAAAGGTATGTCTTGATCACCATGATTCGGATAAAAGCTGGGATTATCAAGTAACATAGAAAAGGGCTAACGAGCATTTGACTCCATAGTAGTCTGGTGGAGAGACGAGGTAGCAGTTGGTATTGAGTGACGTCTGAATCTAGTTCTTATTTTCTGGTTACCAAATGAAAAAGTGTATTACTTCTTCTTTAAAAGAGTCAATCTTTTTAGTTTGAAAGTGAATATCTCCTGCTGAAAATTTACTTTAAATAATGCAACTCCGTTGAGTTAGTTGAATCCCTCAATTGGCTTGATCAAGTTATTTGTTTAGAAGTACTTATGTTTTGCATCTAATGCATTCAACCTCAGAAACCTAAACTTCAGAGATAGTTGCATATGGTTTATGCTGTGACTACGTAAGTCCTCCCTTTCCTGCCTATCATTTTTAGCCACAAAAGCAGATGTAAAAATCCTCTTGAGAAAATGAATGCTTTTGTGCTGCTTCATAAGTTCAAAGCTAATGACTATAAGACGTCATTTAAAAGTTATACCTTATTTCTTAACTATTTAAGCCATCTTCTAATTTATGCATTTAGTATGCATAATTATGTTCCAATAAAGCTATCAATGTGCATAAATGGGAATGTGCAAAAATTAAATTAAAAGTTCCGAAAATACAAATAAAGTAAAATGTTTAAAATTCGCCCTCAAACATTTTGCATTAAAATCAGTAGTGTCACCCATTAAGCTATAAGAAACCATTAATTCCTATTTGGAAGGTAAGAACTGGATTAAAGTAGTGTAATTGCAATGTGGACCATCCAGTAGGACTGAACTACCAGGTTAATAGGAAAGTAAGTGGAAGTGATCGACATGAAGTCAGAGGTTGGGGCAGTCCATGACATTTTCCTAGCACTTAATCACTGGGGTGTGCTGGCTGACTACAGGCTCAGGCTGAGTGGACTCTCATGGCACAAACTTGTTAAAATGCTTCAGCCTGTGGCAACACCTCCTTTTGACTGGAAGTTGGTAGCTGAATGGGTCCAGGGGCAAAAGTCAGAAGGATGAAGTCTTGCATGGCTCCGCAAAGTAGAATCATTTACCCACGAACAAAGATTCTGTAGTTCTATGGGATGACAGAAGCGATGAATGGAGCAAAGCAGTTGAACAGACTGAGAAGGGGAACACTGTCTTAAGTTAAGTATAATGGCTTTGTCTATATCCTTTGGATAGAGTTTGAAAGTTCACAAAGATTGTTTTGGATGGTTTCTCAATGCCATCAATGGTGATGGTCAGACATTGGCTATGGCTCACTAGATTACAACTGGGAATAGGATGCGCCAGGCACACAGATGTATATATTAAGACACTCAGAAACACACACTAATTTAAACATGAAAAGTAGCACACTTACTGTGGTTATAATATAGTGATATACCTGTATATGTAGGTGCTTAAATATTAAAATTATATAATTTGATATTATATAATGAAAAGTTAAATCTATTTATTTGGTTCTTCTTTTCAGTCATCTTGTACTTAAAACAGGGAATTATAATGCCAAACAAAACACAAACAAGAATGCAACAGAGGCAAAGATACTATCTCCTGACAATACAGAAAGAAAACTGAGAAAATTCAGAGAATGTGGTTAAAGAGAAAAGAGCTGCTGGCAAGAAAACTAAAAACTTTCATAAAGTAGTATGTGGAAAAATAAAAAGTGAGCAAAATCATACAAATAAAGAGCAAGGTCAGAAATCAGCTAAGAAAGGAGGAAAATTAGGTGACATCAAGAACAATAAATCTTATAAAAAGGAAGATAAAAGCAATTTTAAAGAACATGTTGAGGTTGTAGTTGAGAAGGTGTTTATTCTGAAGAAGAAGCTATTTATTTTGATTCTGAACAGAATGAGAACACTGGATAAACAGTATCTGGTCGATGTTATGAGGTGAAAGATGGTACTCCTACTGAAAAAGAGGAGATGGTTCCTAGGAATTTTGAGGAAGTCATAGCTGAAGAGGTACAAGGAAAACCTACACAGGGCCCTGTATACAAATTGAACTGAAGCAGTATTTGCAGTGTTTGTCAAGAATCAATTGATATATTGAGAATTCTCCTATGCAAGTTTCCAGGCAAAAGTCTGCAACAGAAAATTACAATTGTGCAAGTATTGGAGTCCTGCAAAATAAGGAGGTAGACTCATTTACAGGGGCATTCATTGGCATGTCTCTCAAAGAAAGGGTGCACAAGCACATTTCATCACTTCAGAATATTGACTTTCCATCACAATAAAATGAGAAATTTAATAGGGAGAGTTTACTTTGTGAAAACACCTGTCATGTTCAGGAGAGATGAATATAACTCTTTTGCATGGTATTGTGGCAGAGGTGTTAAAAGTTTGTGAAGATGTTCAATTTTGCTTCTTTGGTACTCCAGAGGAGTCTAGAGAAAATGAGTAGTTGGTTACTGGAGGTGTAGAGGATCTGGAGGCAGGTATTAGTAAGACCGGTATTAGTATTGAAAACTTTGCTCAAGAGATAAAAAATTTAACACAGTTTCTTTAGAGAAGCCAACTTATGTTTGTATTTGTTGTCGCCGCACACACTACAAAACTAAACTCGCAAAGTAGTTGTATTCTCGAAACCCGAGCATGACAACAGAGATAAATGGCAGAAATCTGCTGTATATTAATTTGTGGAGGGACTGTATGATTTGGCAACACAGAATATTATATGTAAGTATTGTTATGATAAGTTAGAGGATAACAAAATGCGAGCTACAGTAATACATAATAGGTTAAAATTGGTGTAAATCCCATAAAAACTTAAGCAATTAAATGTTTATGAATCAATTCTGATCCAATCTACACACCCTTTTCAAGTAATAGTTTGAATGGAACCAAAGACTGGGAAACTACCACTAACAGAGCTGCAAAAAGTTGTGTACTCACTTTTAGATTTTAAACAGAATGTTGAGAGGGTAGGTGTAGAGAAAGATATTGATGAACCACTCCGCATTCTAGTAAATGTTGTTCCTGCTGAAAACAAGAAAATCTGGCAAGAGTTAGCAAATGTACATAATGTAAACAAAATACTATCTATTACAAAAATGTTGATGTTGTTGGAGATGTAGCTTGCATGGTCAAGGGATCCTTACCGTCAAGTGGACGGATTGAAAAGGTGAATAGATCAAAGTTGAATATGTGAACACTATAGTATCCATCCATCCACTCCATTACAAAGATGTTATTTGGTGATGCTATTGATCTATCTGAAATGAAACAAGCAAAGGAGTTCCAATGAGTATGTGGGAGAAAGGTTTAGAGAGTCGATGTTTTCCACAACTATTCTTGACAGGAGTAGGTTGTCGGTGTGATAACCACCCCGTACAAATACCAGAAGCTGAGTATAGCTCAACTCGATTATATTCAGAGGATCCTAGATTTCGTTAGTGTATGCCATACATATTTCATCTGTAATTTGAGAGTGATTTGCCTGGACTATGATATGCTGTGAATCACATATTGAAGACAGGAGCTCATCCACAAAATATTTCTGCAAACGATTTGTTGCCAAAATACAAGGTAAGGATGAAAAGTTGGAATATAATTTAATTAATTTGATGGCATACCAACATGGGACCAATGAGTATTGTTATTGTTGTCATAGAGAACTCAAATGTCTGTTGTGGAACTTAGGTGCACCAACTTGGTTTGTCTCACTCAGTTGTGCAGAGTACGCGTGGGATGACTTACTTGACTTTTTAATAGAAGCAAACTCAAACATTAAGGACATCAATATGAAGACAGCAGGAGAACTCTGCTCTTTGGATCCTGCTAAAGTTTGCAGATATTTCAACGACAGGTTTCAAGCCAAGCTGTCTTTCATCTGCAACAAAACAAACGTTTTTGATTTCATTTGGCTTAAAGAGTACCATGCAAGAAGTGTGCCTCATATCCACATGCTATTATGGAAATGTGCGAAAAAGGGGATTCAAGTCTTTCCCAGAAATTCAGTACCTCACAGAATTCTAACTGGAAAACACAGATATTGTAAAAGCAACATGTTGGATACTTACTATCCAAGAAGGAGTCAACATCCGTTCAGTGTCTGTCTTTATGAAATACTTCAACACTATAGGTACAGAAACAATGGCACAGAAAACATGGCTGAAGAGAAATATGTAGTACTTGGTTTTGCTGTTTTTTTAGTTTGATACACAAAAGAAAGTTTAATAAACCACAGAAAACTAAGCTGCCAAACTTCTGATAAGATAATTTTTCTATTTGGCACTTCTGCAGCTGTTCAAGCCTTGGCGTTCTGAATATGAATTACTTGGAGAGTATGACTGCTACGAAGATTATTTCAACACTGTGAAGGACAGCATTTAGTGTTCAGTATTTCCCAACTATATGAAAATGTTAAATGATGGGATTGAACAAGAGGAAACAATTGCTGCTGAGATTGCCAAAGAGAGTTTAAAAAGCAGCCAAAGTTCAGGGCCTCTAAGTCAGGATCCTCAGGACAACCGAATATTAAAAATGAAGTTGCCATAGCCATGTATGATGTGGAGACTGCAATGCAACAAGCAAGACAAAAAACTGCTGATTTGGAACAGTTAGTTGAACAACTGAATGTTGAGCAGAAAGAGATACATGTGGAAGTAAAAGAGAAAATAGAACATGGATTCCTCCACGAGACGAATTAATGTAAATACTCATCATATAAGCTGATAATATTATATATCAGCAGTCAAGCTAGCACTGGGAAACACTTTTTAATTGAAGTTCTCACCACTTAATTACAGAGGACTACAGACTCAAATGTGTTGTGTAGTAAAAGTACCAACTGGATTAGCTGCACACAACATTAAAGGAATTACTTTGCATCAACTAATTATGCTACATGTAGAACATGAAAACAAACTGGAGTACCAAAAGTTATCCGGTGAAGCTTGTCATGAAGTCTCAAGAGTACTGAAGAAATTGAAACTATTATTCATTGATGAGGTGAGCATGGTCTCAAACGTAATGCTTGCCTTTATACACTGGATAATGCAATAGGTTTTGAAGACAACATACTTTTTGGAGGAAAGCACTTAATTGTGTTTGGCAATCTACTTCAACTTACTCCTGTCAAAGGACAGCCTGTGTTTAACACACTTCTCCATGAAGAAACACGGAATTCCTTGGGAAGTATTGGAAATGTAAATATTTGGTTAAACCTCCAATAGAAGAAACTACTTAGAATATGTGTCAAGCATCTGACGTGGAATATGCAAATGTTCTAAAGGATATTAGAGTAGAAGTTCTCACAAAAGAGAGGAAACTTTGCTTAGAAACTTGACTTTTAAAGAATCTGTTTCCTTTAAACAAGACAGCAGCACAGCAAATGTACAATTTCTTTGAAGAAGGGAAATCCATTGTCTACCTAATGCCTACTCTTCAGGTGTGCTCCTCTTTTAATGAACAATTACTACAACTGGAGGAACAAGAAACTTTGGAACTTACAGCAATTGACAAAATGGAGCACCAGCGGGTGACAGTACTCACAAGTGAAAAACTACAAGCACAATTGGATTTATTGGAGAAATTTGTTCCTGAAACTGCTGGAATAGAAAAGGGTTTACGTGTTTGCAAAAGCTGCAGGGTAATTTTACGGCGTCATTTAAACGTTGAGAAAGGATTAGTTAATGGAACCATGAGTAAAGTAATTGATTTTATTTTATTTCCTAACAAAAACGAGGTTGAATATCTGGCAATTAAATTTGATCAAGTTGAAGGTATAAAATGGATTGCCAGGTCTGTTTCATGATTTTTGCTTGTAAAAACTTGTATGTTCGGATGAAGCAGTTCCCAATGTCTTTAGCATATGGTATAACTATTCGTAAATCTCACGATATAAGTGTAAATGCAGCATTCATTAATATTGGTAGTACCATGTTTAAGGAAGATATGTCATATGTAGCCTTATCGCAGATTAGAATATTGTTTGTTTGTATCTGGTAGACTTTGACGACAGTAAAGAAAATGCCGCTTCAAGTTGTATCAGAGAGTACAACCGCTTGAGCAGTGTTTATGTTTTTCATTTAGGACAGTATCTGGTTTAGGAGAAACGTACTATCTGCCCAAAGCAAAAGCTTTCGAAAGACTCTAGTGATATGGAAAAGAAGTGTAAGAAATACTACAAGGAACTTATTTAAAAAATACTGACAATGCTGCTGATATTGTTGTCAAACCCTTCTGGTTTCTCCTGCTTATGCCAATGTGGTTCTCAATGTACTGTTCTCTTTACCTCATCTTGTTCATGCAATTGAATAGAGGAAAGAAGAGAGTGTGCTCTGCCCTTCTTGCTTTGTTTGTATGCCTGACCAGTGAGAGAACTCAAATATATTCTGCATCTCATATTCAAGACTTTGCAGATGTATGCACTGGATCTGTGCACTTTACTCAAAATACTCAAGAAAATGCACAATAATTCATCATGGTAATCTTAAGGCATTTTAGAAGAAGAGATAGTGCCTATTGATGACTTAGTTGCTCATGGGATCATGAAAGTGAACATTTTTCTGTTTTATCACTTATTTACTTACCTCTACACAATTGCAAAACTGTCAGTTTTAACAGGTTTCTTAAAAAAGCTCTATAGAATAAAACCTGTGCAATTTGCTAATCAGATCTACAAAGCTACAGTGATCAACAGCAGATGGAAGTAAATTGAAAACACAAATTACAAACTTTAAAGCTGGACTCTTTTGGGAAAAACATACAGCACTATGGCTATTACTTTGTGTGAAGGAATAACCATTACACTGGACGCTACACTATGTATTTGAAAACTAATACTGGATGGACAGAATGTAACAATAGTACCCTAACATTCAAGAAAAAACTTCCTTTTAAACTACCCAATTCCTATGTTCTGTTTCTTCAACCTACATTTTAAGGACGAGTGCAACTGAGAAAATGAAATAATATACTTCTTGCTTCTCTATTACAAGTATTTATGACCTCATACGGCCTACCAGAGGTGATGCCTATACAATGAAATGGAAATGGTGATATACAGTTGATGGTTGAATAATACAGCACGAATGCCGGTAAATTAGAAACAGTGACTACAAACTAAGTCAAGATATATCATTTTTGGGTGGAGAAAGAAATATAATTAAGGATTTGATCTCTTATGAAGGAGTTACTATTACCTATGAATAGTACATTTTGTATTTAAGAAGTAAAACTGGATTGACAAAATACAGTGAGAAGAACATCACTATCAAGCAGATATTGAAGCATGACCTACCAAGTTGCAATAAGGATTACAAATGGAAAACTGAAATAGTATAGTTGTACTTCAATTTCCATTTTTTTTAATTTTTTTTATAATATCATACTGCCTACCAGGGGTGATGTGTTTATTAAGGTCTCCATATCCTAGTATTCTGCATAGAAAATAATTAAATTTTAAAATTGTTAATATAATAGTATGGAAGCTGAGAACAGTAAAAAAAGGAAAATGAAATGTTTAAATGAAAAGTGTGCTTGCTTTACTCAATTATAAATGTGTACTGCATTAGTACTAACATTAACTTTTGCCTTGCAGAATTGTACACATTATTGGGCAAATTTATAACATTAACTTAGATGTATCATTTCCTTCTCTTTACACAGATTAAAGGAACCATTTATTAGATGAACGGAGGTGACTAATTAGATCTTTAACATATCTAATTCATCTAATAAAACACACAGGCGGACATTAGTTCATACAGTAACACACCCAGACACATACACATACTCATACATATAGGATCTCATTATGACTGCAACGGTCTTTTCCAAAGACCCCCCACAACTGTGGCCACCGGAAGACCGGCAGTTCTGGCAGTCTTCCGACCACCATATTATGAATGCCACCAGATAGCCACACCGCCGCCAGTCGGATATCCGGCAGCATTCACTATGGCGGTCGGAGGCGCTTAAGCGGTTCCACTGCCGGCACTGCCACGCCAGCAAAACACCGCCCACAGAATTACGACCAGTTATTGTGTATGGAGGTCTTTTTCTGGCGGTGCCGGCAGTGGGAGCGCCGGGTCCCGTCCCCTCAAGGGGGTCACCTTGTCGGATGAGGTAAGTGTTGTCCACAAGGGAGGTGGGGGGGTGAATGGGTGTGTGTGTGTGTGTGTATGTGTCATGAATGTGGGGGCCAGAAGGAAGAGCGATTGTGCGTGCGTGTGTGTCTGTGTGTAAATGTGGAGATGCATGTCTGTATTTAGAACGCCGCTGCCAGGCTACTATTACATGTGTAGCTACAAGCTCACATCCCCCCTGCCTTGAGAGCTCTACACTGGTTACCGGTTGCCAGAAGATCCTCCTTCAAGCTTCTTTGTATCACTCACAAAGCTATACATGGAACAGGGCCGCTTTTTATCAGAAACAATATCAACAAAAACATTCAACAAAGAACCCTCCAATCAAGATTGGCACCCCATCTTAGAACACCACCTTACAAGAAAAAGACTATAGGTGGTACATCCTTCTCCGTTCAAGCAGCCAAACTATGAATTAATTTCCCCCAAATATAAGATCCACAGATAACTATCTTGTCTTCAGAAGACTACTCAAGAGTTGTCTCTTTCCTTCATAACCACCATATTCAAACAGCAATGGACTGCAAATGCCTATGTTGATAAATATTTTTAATCTGATCATGTGTACATTCTAGATATGTATAGTTCCTTAGGAAATATGTGCCTCTACTATGTCATAACAATAAATTACACACATACTCTTTAAACATGTTTAACAAATGTATATTTACTCACGTTAAATATGTATATGAATGTATATATATATATGTGTCTATGCATGTGTGTGTATATACATATGTATGTGTATGCTATTCTATACTTAACATGTTCATAGGTCTTTGCATAGCTCCTAGATAAGTTGTTATATTAGATACTTATGAATACTTATGAATCCCTGCTCTTGTTTTTATATCACACTGATCAAATGTTTTATTATCATAAGCTTTTCACTATTCATAAACTGAGGAAATAAATAAATGTTAGAAAAGTACACTTATTAATTAACTTCAAATATTACAAATATTGAAAATCTGGGTTTATACAATACTACTTTTCTTCTCATATTATTATACCCATTATTATATTCCTTGAACATATATTCCCTTACTATGTATTTACATATCAATTTATTTATTACTATAGTCTTGCTGTACTAAAGAACAATTTAATAAAAATAAATAAAATAAAATCTATAAATAAAATTCAAATTATAAATAAATTGAAGTTAAAAAAAGAAAAGAATAATAATAATGAATAAATAAATTAAAAATAAAATAAAAATAATGATAAAGTATACATATATATATATTAAAGTCGCGGTCCTGCTCGACGTAGAACATAGCTCCCAAAGAGGGGTGGGGTGCCTGACCAGACGAGCACACTGGTCTAAAAATCATTAGTCCACAAATTAGTATATAGCTCCCACTCAGGCAAGGATACGATAATCAGGGAAAGATTTTATTTTCCTTCATGACGCGTTTCAGCCGTACTGACGGCCTTGCTCACACAATCACTTTGCCATGCACATCTTGTGAAATACACCAATCTAATATATAAACAGTGATGACGGACTAAAAAATCAAACTGCACTTTACTTTTACATGGGCGCCATCTTGATATGTACCTCGCTATATCGTACCATAAAACTAAGAATACTGGCGCTCTCGGTCTAACTCCTCCTTATTTATTCACATCAGTCGTCTACAGAGACATTTTTAGCAAATAATTTTTTAATTTGCAAAAGTAATTTCAAGCATAAAAGTATAAGCATATGTAATGAAATCATCTGTATTTCACAATTCGTACCTAAGTAAAAAACAATATCGGGATCATTGGCAATATATGTGCTCTGTAGATCTTACTATATATTCTCACTCTCTGCTGGTCAGTTATCGAGATCAAAGATATATAAATTTGTACCGTCCATTTATACAAAGATTAAATATATACGCATCCCATACACTGTCAAAAATTACTCAGGGAGATATCACATTTCTCAGATGTGTCTATGTCCACCCCAATACTCCTCAAGCTCTCCGTCTATGTATTTTATCTCATGTATATAACCGGCTACCCTTCTCAAATGATTTCATCTGTGGTGTCCGACATCCAACATCATAAACCAAGTGCCATTCAATTACACCACACCCAATGTGATAAGGTTGTTTTTAACTTATTTGTATTTTTATCTTTCTTATCGCAAAGGAGGCATCAAAATACCTCCGATCAAATAATTCATTCAGAATACCTATCTATAGCATGAGTCTAAGTAAATATCTTAATGTTCTTAATCTACAGATGTAGATGTGCACTCAGACCTTCATCAAGATTAAGTCCACTTGACATAAGAGTTTGCAAATGTATTCTGACTCCATTTTACGTAACTGTGCAACCCGATTACCTCCCCTCAGTTTGATCGGAATCTGTTCTATACTGTAGAACAACAGTTTAGTGCGATCTTTAAAGTGATATTCTTCAAAATGTCTTTCTACTGGGTACTTTTGATCTCCATGTTCTATCACACGCATATGCTCCAGAACTCGTTTTTTGACTGTACATGTGGTACTCCCTACATACCTCAAACAGCAAGGACATTCCAACACCTAAATCACATACAGTGTACTACACATTATAAATTGTTTGATGGGCCGTGTATGTGTACCAAAGGTTCTATACTCCTTTTTTTGTCTGACTTGCTTTACATGGTATGCACTTTCCACATGGAAAGAAACCTTGTAACCCAAATCTTGTATCCATTTGTCTTACAGTAATATCACTATGTACCAGAACATCATGTAATGATCTAGCTTTATGAAACATAAAGCTTGGTCTTTCTTGTAACTTGGGACTCACAATGTTATCATTCTTGACCATATCCCAGTATTTGGATACTGTTTCTTGACTCGCATTATTGTTATATGTTAAAATCAATCTTGTTGTTGGATTTTCGTTCTTTTTAAATACCTTCTCATTAGAGAACAAAAGTGTATCTCTAGATATGCAGTCCACCTTTTTGCTAGCTTCACGCAGTACCCAACTGGGATATCCCCTGTCTTTAAATCTCTGTATCATGGTCTGTTTTTCAATTCCATAATCTTTTTCCGTACCACAGTTTCTCTTAGCTCTTAGAGTTCACCATACGGTATACTCCATTTGAGATTGCTGGAATGTCCACTCATGGCATACAGCAGGCTATTGCCTGCCGTTGATTTCCTGAACAGGCGAGTTTCTACTCTACCATTTTGAATTTCAACTACTACATCTAGAAACTCAATACTGGTCCTGCTAATAGTTGAGGAAAAAGTAAGATTGTTGTTTAAACTACATACAAAATCCTTCACTTCCTTCATAGAACTTTTCCTTATCATAAAAATATCATCAATGTACTGTAGCCATAAAACAACTTGATCACATAATGTTTGCATCTCCTCTTTGTTAAACATTTTTTCTTCCCACCAACCTAAAAAAAGGTTTGCAAAGCTAGCAGCACAACAAGTACCCATAGCTGTCCTGAGAATATGTCGATACAGCTTACCATTAAACAGAAAATTTGTATTCTGGAGGCACAGCCTCATCATTTCTAAAATCATGTTAGTATGCCCCAACATCCTAACTGGTCTGGCTCTCAAGAAATGGTAGCACGCTTCAATCCCTTGTTCATAGTCAATACCAGTGTATAAGGACTTTACATCTAAAGTTACCAGGAGAAAGTCATCTTCCCATTTGATCACTGTAATCTTCCCTAAAAAATCTGTTTCTTTCACATAGGAAGGAAGAGTAACCACATGATCTTGTGAAATCAAGTCAGCATATCTGGATAAATTCTCAAATGCACTGTCCCTTGATGAGACAATTGGTCTACCTGCGGGATTATGACTATTTTTATGAACTTTCGGCTGGAAATATAAGGCAGGTGTTCTAGGATATTCTTTTTTCAAGTAACTATACTCCTCCCATTCGAGGACACCTTTGTTTCTCCAAACCAAAAGTTTATCCCACAAGGAAGTTACACTCTGTGTGTGTATTTCTTGGCTGGTTAATTCATAAGCTTTTTTATACTGTAGTTGTCTATTTGCTTCCAATATATACTGTTCCCGACTTTGAATCACAATATTTGCACCCTTATCAGCAGGGCGTATAATAATGGTTGTATCTCCTGCTAGTGTCTCAAGGGCTTGTTGTTGTTCTAGAGTATGTTTTTTATATATATATATATATATAATCATAAATAAATTGAAATAATAATACATTTACTCTCATGTAAGCTTTACTTTGTCTACCCATCACCCTATGTCATGTCTCTATCAATCTATCCTACATCCCCACTCTGACTCTTTGCAAACTCATTCTACTACTTTCATCTCCAAAATAACCCTGCCTACGCTCTTCCCTCCTCTTCCACATCCAGCTCACCCAAACCTCAGTTTACTACCATGATCTCCCAAACAACCCCACTAAATTCTCCCTCATTTATCTCATCTTTGACTCATCCAAAACCCCTCCTGCTACTATAATCTCCCTAACCCTTTCCACAGACGCTTTCCTCCTCCATCTCTCCTTTACTCATCCCAAGCCTCATCCTATCACTATAAACTCCCAATTAACACTTCTGGATTCTTCCCTCCTCTATCCCTCCATTTCTCTAGTCAATCCAACTAACAAACTCACATATACTCTGCTCAAATTAACTCATAATAATACTATAACTGTACTCATATTTCCCTATAATAATACACCACTAATTCCTCCTGGGTTCCGGAGTAGCATGCTACTTGCCGAAGAGCGATTTGATGCCTCGTCAGGGGTAGTAAGCACTATATAAATACTATTACTATGCATGTGTGTATGCATGTGGACAGGGGTGGGGGTGTGTGCATGAGTGAATGAGTAAAGGGGGTGTGAGGTGGTGCGTGTGTGCAGGTGCGTGTATGTTTGTATGTGTATATGGTGTGTGTGGAGAGGTATGATTGGAGGATGGGGGTGTGTGGTTGTGTATAGTTGAAAGGGGTGGGGGAATAGTGAGTGTCTGCATGCGTGATGTGTATGTATGCATGTCCATGGGGGTGAATGTTACGAGTGCATGTGAGTGGGGGGTGTCTCTGTGTGATTGTGTGAGTGCATGCATGCCTGTGTGCAGAGGTGTTTGGGGGGTATCCCGGTAACAGGAACGCAGGTTCCTGTCGTTGGGATAACTTAATCCTGGTGGTGTCCCTAGTTGGAAAAAACTCTGCGGTTATTTGACAAACACCGGGCTGCGGGTGAAAATCTCCAGCCCGGCAGGCTGCGGTAAATCGGCAGGATGGGCGGGGACGCAGCAGTTTGGCAGTGGCCAAACGACCACAGTCGTAATATGGTGGTCTGCACAGCCGGTCCCGCAGCAGTGAGACCGCCACTGTGTCCCTGGCGGTCCATGGACGGCCAGGGTCATAATGAGGGCCATAGTGATACATCCAATACATCCAAACACCCACTCGTGTTCACTGACACACCCAGATACGCACTCATGCACACATTAGGACACGTACTAAACACTAAAGCATTCACTGGCACAATCACACACTCCTGCATACACTAACACACTTAACAAACACTATTACACTCACTGATACACCCAGGCACACACTAATATGTATACTGACTCCCAGGCATATAGTATCCACCCAAACACTACTGCATCCAATAACACACCCATGCCTACCGTCATGTATAAACTCTCACCACCGAGTATACACCCATGTATACACTGAGGCACCCAGGCAAACACTGAGAGATACACTAACTCACCCAGACATACACTAATGCATACACTGACACACCCAGGCACACACTGATTTACACACTGAGACACTGAGGCACACACTCATGTACATGCTGATGCACTCATGCCTACATTGACATGCTCAGGCACATACTGATACAGACACTGACACATTCAACCACACACTGATGTGTAAAGTTACTCACCAGACTCTCACTGCCGCATACACTGACACACCCATGCATACAGGGACACACCCAGACAAATATAGATACAGACAATGACACACTCAGACACACACTGATGCATACACTGACACACTCAATTAAACACTCATGCATACACAGACACACCCATGTACACACTTACAAATATACTAACACACTCGGGCACACACTGATGTACAAATTGACACACTCAGGCACACACTCATACATACACTGAAACACCCAGGCATACACTCATGTTTACACTGATATGCTCAGGTACATACTAATACAGACACTGACACATCCACCCACACACTGCCAAATACACTTAGACACCCAGGCACACACTCAGACATACACTAACAAACCCAGTTAAACACTAATGCATACACAGACACAGCCATGCACACATTGACAAATGCACTAACACACTCATGCATACACTGATACACCCAGACACACACTGATACACCCAGATACACACTGATACACCCAACCTCACAAAGGCACATAAACTTACACACCCAGGTGCACACTGATGCGTACACTTACACACCAATGCACACACTCCCGCTTACACTGACACACCCAGTTAAACACTCATGTATACACAGACACACCCAGGCACACAGTGACAGATACACTAACACTCATGCACACACCGATGTATACACTGACACAGGCAGGCACAGACTCATGCATACACAGACAAATACACTTATACACTTGGGCACATGCTGATGTACACACTGACACACACTCATGCATACACTCACTGACACACCCAGACACATACTGATAGAGACACTAACACACCCATGCACATACTCATGTATACACGGACACACCTGGTAAACACTCATGCTTACACAGACACACCCACTCACTCAACATACAACCTCTCACATACCCTTTTAGTCACACATATACAATCACTCAAGCATTCTTTTAAACAAACATAAATATATATATAAACATATACTAACAGGTGCCTACAAAAACATATAGACAAAGAAACATATAGTTAATATTTCTTTTAACCAGATAAGGCGTTTAAAAAAAACCCATTGTTTTTGTTGATTTTCAGGAACTTTTTTTGTTTTTTCTAACAATTTTGTATTTTTTTGGATGTTTTATTTTCCATTTTAAACTAGAACAAAACAACGATAAAAACAGCATGCACACAATTTCTTCATCTGGATCAAACAGAAGAAAAAAATAGCACTTGTGGCATCTTTTGGCTGCTAAAATGGCAGAAAATGACTGCTCTCCAAGTGAGAACACCTTGTTGCACTTTCTACAAAAAGTGCCCATATGTTCCAGATCTGAAATAACTGCTAGGAATACTTCTGTGTAGGAGACTGCAATTGTATCTCCCACTTGTAGCTCTCCAGCTCTCGGCTGAGATGCTGTCTCGCGCTCCTTCTCTGCTGGAAACAAATGCCTAGGGTGTATAGTCTGCAAATGTTTCCGCATAGAGATGGTCCCATGGCTTTAGTTTTTAGCTGTTCCTCTTGACAGGGTTTTTGAACAGAGATTGCATTGCACCTGTCATGACACACCCTTCTACTCGCCAGATGGAATGAAAAGAACATTTTAATGCAATGCTCCCTTTTTTTCCTGAATGGTCATCTTTAGATGAACTGGGAGAATTCTCCTGAGGGGCATGCGCCTGTGGCGAAGTGGAAGCTGCCATTTCAAAAAGGAAAAAAAGCACCCAAAAGAAAATGTAACTAGCAGGTGTGGAGGAAGGTGTAAAACATGATAGCAACACACAAAAGAGACAAATGTGAGAGTGGGCTTCCTCTCTTTAGATATAAAATCGGTTTTAGCCAATCAAATGTCTTTATTCTTGTTTCACACAGGATTTGCGATGATGTTGCAAATTCACTGAGAATCCTCAAATGTGTTATAAAACATGTTTACAAAGTTAAATCACTCATGGGTACATAACTAAATACATAAAATTAGTAAACCACTCCCCTCAAAAATAATTTTAATAATCTCTAAATATCATTTTAAGTGTGCATAAAAATCACGCCAAGATTTGCAAATTTTCTATGAAACTGGAATCTATGTGCTGGGACAGTTCGAGAAATATTCGTGATTTTGAAAAAATTCATTAAAAAAAAAAAAGTAAATACTGCAAATTTAACCAACTGTACCAATAAAAACATGGAACCTGTTCTGGTGCAAACAAAAAAGTATATAAATCTCCCTTCGTAGCCACTTCAAGATTTTAAAATGTCAACATACATACGAAAATGAAATTAGGGGACTCAATTAAAAATTAGTAGCAAGCTACTAGATATATCCTCTTTATATTATAACTTTTAAATCAGAATTGAAATTAATTTTAGTTATACGGACAGGTGAACCTTCAAGTACAAATGATATTAAGTTTGTTGCCTACCACATCAAAAAACAATCTACAATACTTGATGAAGGTGAATGTACTGTTTACAAACTTAGGCTGAGAGTGGCATGTGATTAGATGCATGTGAGGAGTAATCCCCAGGGCCTGGCCAAGAATCCCTTGTTGCATTGAAAATAAACCTTGAAATTCACAGAAGAAAAAGGTTAGAGGGACGCTATGGTTAGGGAATAGAATAAAATAAACCTTTGAAATTCACTGGAAAAAAAACAAAGGGTACACAGACTTTATAGTCAGATTTCACTCATAAAAACCATAGACATTCAGCAGTTATAGTTACCTGACCTAACTGTAACTTACGCCCCCACAATGCACTACTTATGGCCTCACGTATTACTCATGATATGGTCTGTGACACCACTAATGACATCACTGATGACATAATCTACAGAAGCACTAACATCCCCATGCACTCTCTCATACACCTACAAACGCACCCACACAACCACTTATAAAAGCATTTACACACCCATACAACCACTCACACACCTACTAACTCAATCATAAAGCTACTCTCAGACCCACTCATCCACCTGCACAGCCACTTCTACAGCCACTCATACTCACCTATAGAACATTTCACACAACCATACACTCACTTCTACACCTACATCCCCCCTTCAAGCATAAAATCACTCCAACAGATTATTACTCACCTGTACAATCTTTAACACAGCTATACACGCACTCATGGAGTTAATCAAACACAGTATCACATAATCACTTGCATACAAATTCATACATACATGCAAACACTTAAACACTCACTCACCCATACAGAAGCACACAGAAAAGTTACTCAACAATACAGCCACTCACATACCAATTCACCAAACACTCACCCCTACAGCAAATAATACACCTGCTCACCTACCCATATAGGTAGTCAAACACCCACCCACTCACTCATCCATAGAGCTACTCACACTGTTAATCAGTCACAGGTTAAGGCACTCAAACACCCATTCAGCTACAAATACACCAACTCACACCACCACTCATCCACCCATATAGTCACTTACACACCCTCTTACATACCAATATAGACACTCACACATCCATTCACTGCTTGTTACAGTCAGCGATACACCCACTTACTCACCTTTACAGATCCACTCACCAACCAACACAGCCCCTCACAAACCTATTTATAAACTGACAGCAGCACACTGATGACAAACGTTACAAATAGTATCAGTCTAAAGCCAAAACGTACTTAGTAGCTTAGAAATCTACATTTAACTCTGATACATTTTCCAAACACAATTAGTGGATGATGCCATCAGTGATGTCATTTGATACATCATCAGTGATGTTATCAGTGGTGATGACACTGACCATGTCATGAGTGATGTAATATGTGCGGTCATAAGCAGTGCAACTGCTGAATAGAAAAGTATAACTGCTGAATTTCTTTGGTTTTGTATGAGTGAAATATGAGCCTAGCTATAATGTCTGTGTAACCTATCCAGTAATTAGTTATAGTTGAGATATACTTATCATATATTTTTCAATATCAAGCTATTTTTGTTTCGCCTATAACTTTAAAGCCATTTGACGAATCTTCATGAATTTTTTTTAACTAGTTTGGCTCTCACTCCAGCTGCTGTCTAGAATGTTTTGGGGTAATTCATAAAGCGGGAGCAGAGAAAAATGGGGGCATCCCAAAACCCACTTTCCCCATGCAATTTCTCATAGGGATTGTGAACATAACTACTGCCTGAACCGCTGGACGGAATTACACCAACTTTGGCAGACAGCTAGATCTTGGTCCAGAAAGACTGCTTTTTGTAATTTAGTGTAAATCCATTCAATAGTTTGGGAGTTATTAAAGACAAAAATATATATGTCTATCGAGGGATGCCAAGGGTCCACAAATCCCACAGATCTCAAAATGAGATCTGATTGGCTGCCACCACTTCCTACAGAAAGCAGTGGCGGCCATCTCGTGACTCGGCCAAGTCCCAAGAAAAAACAGCAAAAAAAATATAAAGGGGCAGGGTAGGAATACCCTGACTCCCCTAGGCGTCGTGGTGGGGTCAAAAATGTTTTTTTCAAATTTCCCGTGGATACATGGATCCACCTGAAAATTTGAAAAAAACAAATGCAGTTCCCAGCAATTGTTTTTATTCGCCCCCTTGGTGTGCCAGGTCCCAGGGGGAATTGGTTTTATTTTTGATGGAGGGGCAAGCGCTCGCAACCCCCCCACTCCCCAGTACCACTTTTGTCTCCAGGAACCCCATCTTCTAGGGTCTGGCTGATATTGTTAAGGGGAAGGCACCATGAGGCCCCCTACCATCTCGATTTTGGCCACAGAGACCCCATACCCTGGGGACCGTCCATAAAAGTCAAATGGCGAGGCAGTAGTGCAGCACCCCTCCTGGGCTGATTTTGGCCCGGGACTGCCATCCCTCGGGGCCCAGCCAGAGCAAAAATGGGGAAAGGGACCTGCTTGGCCCCCTCCCTGGGCCTTTTTTGGCCCCGGGGAGCTGAACCCCCAATTTTAAGCTATAGTTTCTTAACGTAAGTATAACTATAACTGATGGATTTTTATGGTTTTATGTGTGTAAAATGTGAACCTAACTGTAACGGCTCTGTTACCATTGGTTTTTCAGTGAGTATATATATATATAAATATATATATATATATACATATACAGTTTTATCTGTGCCCCCCTAGAAATCCCTTCTAGAGACACCATTGTTCAGATCTTTCTTCCATGAGTTACATTATCACATGTAAATTTGACTACTTGCTACTATCACAAGCTCTGCTATGCTTATGAAGACCTTTGTTACTATTTTTCTTCAAAGGCACCTATTTATCGGTAATTCAAAATGTTAACACCATAACCCATTTTTGTGCTTCACTGCTCTTCTTTCATCACTTTGATGAACTTGATGAACTCTCATGTACTGTTCTCTCTGCGCTTCTACTTTGTTACATGTTGACGGTCGAAGGTATAGTCCCTGATTTTGTTCTTGCATGTCTGTTTATGCTTCTATTTTATCCAGCTTCATGTGTTGCTGTGATCTCCCGGGTGACCTTCCGTTAGTACCCTTGGTACTGTCTTTCACCTTTTTCATTTGTACTGAGCTTCTAAAGAATTCTGCACAATCAAAAAATGAGCTAATTACATCGTTACTGGAGTCAATTAAAATCAGATTAAAGGTATTTTGTCACAGCACTATTAGGTTTTTATATACCTACCTGGCAATCTTTCTTTGGTGTACAACTCTGTTAATGGATAATCACTGATGGAGTAATTTACTGTCTCTACTGAAAAAACATGTGTGCTAAATGCATGTTCAGGACTATTTAAGGGTTATTCATTAACTTCCCTGGTACTATACGCTTGATTTATAACAAAGGAAATGTTCTGTCCAAGACAGCAAACTGCTCAAGTGTATCATTCCAATGTGAAAAAAGGCTCAAGAGGCAAGCAGTCAGATCAAAGCCCTTTTCAGGTTGATAAAAGCAGAACATGCCTTCAGAATGTCAGCTATTCACATGGAGACCTCTGTCATTTAGCCCAGCGTCTCCGCCCGTCTTTAGAGAGGAGGGGCCACACCCCCTCCACCTTTTGCCCCTCATGAAGAGTGTCTGTCAGGCTGAACAAAGGTCAGCCTGACACACACTTCATGTTCAGGTCAGGCAGGAGCAGACATGCATGATTTGCGCAGACTCCTGGCTCCTGGCTGTCTGAGCTGAACTTTGCTGGGCAGGTCGCAGCTCCTATGGGCGTCACCTCCTCGGCTCAGCAAAGGTGCCTTGAGGCCCTCCCCTGGGTGACGAGGAAAGCGTCACCCATTGACTTCGACCTGGGCGCTTCAGGTTTAAGCCCTGAAGTGCCCAGGGCGAGTGTCAATCAGTGACACCTCGACACAGAGTGGGGTGGGGTCCTTAGTCTCACTGACCCCATCCCACTTTGTGACGAGGCTCGGACTGCTGCCTTCCCTCATTGGCTAACCTAAGGTCAGCCTATGAGGGAAGGCAGCAGTCCCAACCCTCCTGGGGCCTCCGAGGCTGAAGGTAAGTAAGTGTGTGTGTGTGTGAGAGAATGTTTGGTGTGTGTGTGCATGTTTGAATGTTATGAGTGTTGTTGGATGTGCGTGCGTGTGTGATCTTTTAAAATGAATGTTTGGTGCGTGCGTGCTTGAATGTTATAAGTGTTGTTAATGGATGTGTGTGTGTGAAAGAATGAGTGTGTGTGCTTCCCGCCGGCCCCCTCCCTCCTAAAGCTGCTGGCCACCACTGATTTTAAGCTGTTTTGCTCTTCACAAACAATTCCAGTAGGGCGCCCGGAAAGCAGCACCAAGCACAGATAACTATTTCCAAACACTTTTATTTCCATTGTGCAGAGTTCTACATAGTGCAGATCTCCACACAGGGGAAATGGAGCCTCCTTTGTAAATGTACTTCTTTTTCCTCAACTGGGAAAGCATTTTTCCTCATGGAGATAGCCCTTCCACTAAACTCCCAATGAAACTCGTAGGTCAGATCAGTTTCCTTTCCCATCCTGGGGTGGGGAGTGAGGAAGCAATATGGAAATTAAGGACTGTGAGGGCAAAGTCAAGGAGAAAGCAACACACTGGAAAGAGAGCAAAAACACATGTTCTCAAAGGAAAAGAGAAATGAGTTTCCTGAATAAAAGCAGCATCAGCTTTGGAAGGGTAAAAGAGAGCCAATTAGAAGAACACTGTGAGACCTAAATGCTCCTGAGTGGGACAACACAAGAATAGGGGGAAAGGCATTGGATTACAACGAGAAAACTAAGAAAAACAACAAAGCCGTCAAGTCATAAGCCAGAGGCTGACATCATGCCCACCTATCAAAGGAGTATGACAGTAAATTGGTTGAAGTGGATACCAACAGGCCATTATGTGATTCTGCTGTGATAAGGATTTTTGGAAACATGATATTCTTCGTCTAAGGCAAATCCAGAATAATCAGGGACCGTGTGCATTTAACAACCAAACTTCCATCTGAGGCATTCTGCTGCATTGAGCAACAATGACATATTCAAATGGATGCCAAACATGCTGCTTTGGAAGTATTTGGAAATACAGTGCTGCTCTTGACACGGCACCTTTTACCTTGTATAAGGGTTTTCAGAAACACAACAAAAAGGTGACATTAAACTGCTTAAGTAAACCCTTCTTAAGCACTCAAAACTCCCATTTGTGCAGGCCACTCCATCAGTTCCTAGGCTTGGGGTGACAGCGCTGACTGTTTGTTCTATCTCGTGTATTGGCGAAAAAAATACATAGACCAGAGGGTTGAGTCAGCACCCTTTGGCCATTTCTTGCTTCATATGCCCTTCACATTTTGAATTCACTCATGGGTGATTGGAGTGTTAATGATGATTGATTAAATGTTTGCCTTTTTTTGTCTGAGTGGCCACAAGAAATAGTCAGCACCCTAAAGTCCACAACGGGAGACAGTAAACAGCGGATTTCAGGTGCACTTAATTCTGTGCTAAGAGAATAGGACAAAAGGTCCTTCGTCTTCCTGATTTCCTCCTTACCCGGTAACAAATAATTACCATGTCAACCAGCTTTCCCCTACAGTAACAGAGCTCTAAGGCCTCCACTGTGCTATCTCTGTTTTTATGAATAGATTTAGATCAAGCACCCGAGACAGAAGTGATGTGCTATTTTCAAATTGGAAGGGGACTTTGTCATGCATTTAGTGACTTTCAATGCTTGCCTCGGGATGTGTGGTTTAACACCATGCATGTCAATGTCTTAAATGCATCTCTGGCAAAGTCAATGTCAGGTTTTCTATCTTCTTGCAGCTTACTTTATTAACCCCGTAAGAACAGTCAGCCTTTTGGTCCAATAACACATGAACTAGTTTGTCATCTTTCCTCATCCCTCTCACCGCACTTCCACAGATATATATTCCACATTAAAATTGGTGGTTGATTTCCACTTCAGTTTCTAAGATATTGAAAGCAGCTTGGCACCTCTTCGGTTTCCAGCCCCCCCCCCCCCCCCCCCCCCACCTTTCCATATAACAGAATCCGAGAAATTTGTACTTTCTTACACTCATTATAGTATGCCATTGTATAGTACTAAATACTTTCTTGTGCAGTGCTTAATTTGTCCATGTGGAGGGCACAGTACTCTTTTTTGGGGGATCAGGCATTCTTTTTCATCATCAGACTTTGACAAAAAATGAAATATATAAAGACAAAGATGGGACATACAGGAGGATTTGATAAAGGGCAAAGGAAAAATGAAAATGAAGTTGAAAGGATGAAAGAGGGAGACGGGAATAGTAGCCTGGAGGAGTGCATGGCCGAGTGCAGAAAGATGGCGGACGCATTTTGCTGAGGCCCAGGTGACAGGATTTCTCATCCATCAGCATTGCAGGCCCACGAAGATGAAATGGGCAGTCACCGGTGACAAGGTGGCCCTCCCCTAAAGTTTTGTACAAGGAGGGGGCGGGGGATGGCCCGTTACCGTGTCTGCAGTAGTACCGGGGGCCACGGTGGAGGGAGGGGAGAGCTGCGAGATCTCTGAGGCAGCTGGGCCGGACGGAGGCCAGGCTCATGACTGGCAGGTGGCAGCAAGGTGCACACAATGCTCTTTCCCTTCCTCCCAGCTGAGAGGAGTGGATACGGTGGGTCCCGTGACACTGGTGATGGCCTGGAGGAGAGATGGGAGCCCGGGACCATGCCAGGGGAGGGTGGCAGCTGTGGATAAGAGCGCCAGCGGCACTGTTAATAGAAGGGGCCTCGAGACTGCTTCTTAGGGTTGCTGACCGCGTTCTTTCTGGTATTCTTGCCTTGACTCTACTTCCCTGCACAGACATAGATTAGATTTTCTGGGGGAGACTGGACTTTATCTCTTACCCTGCAGTTCCCTTCTCAATGCATTTGCTCAGTTCAGGGGACATTCGGGCTGAGCTACTTAGCTGCCTGGGACCCGGAGGTGGGCTGCCCTGAGGGGTACAGTCCCGGAGGAGTGGAGATTGGGTGCACATGCTTCCCTGGTGCTATTGGGCTTGTAGTGTTGTGCCAGGGGATGGCAGACTTTATTGTGTTCCACCCCACTGCTGGCTAGCTAATACCCTCGCCTCCTGAGGAGTAGAGATCATGAGTGGCCGCAAAAGCAGGTGAAAATGGTGCAGTAGCAGTCAGGAAAGGATGCCTCATAGAGGGTCTGTTACTGGAGACCCAGTCATGGGAACAGTGCCGCTTCCTGCCATCGCGGGTGCTCAGTCCCAATTGGATGCAGACCTCATGGCTGTGAAGTTACACATCATCTTCAATGCCATCACAGCAATCCGGTTGGACTTTGGGGTTAGGGTCAATGCTGTGGCACTTGAGGTAAGACTACTGAGAGAGGACCAGAGGGATTTTTCAGACAGGATGAAAGACACAGTATCCACCATCTCTGAGCTGCAGCCACAAACTCAGTCTCTCACCACGCAGGACAGTGACCTTACAAGCAGGATCAAGCAGTTGGAAGGGAAACTGGATGAAGGACATTGGAGGTGCAACAATGTCTGAATCATTAGTTTTCTGGTGGGAGCAGACTGTGGCAACCCCACTACCTTCTTTGAAGCTTGGTTGTACACTGCAATCGCACCTGAGGTGCTATCCCTCCACTTCATGGTTGAGCGAGGACATTGGGAGCCTGCTGCACAGTCCCCATCTGGTGCTCCCCAAGACCTTTGGTGGCCAGTTTACTGAACTTTAGAGACAAGGACAAGGTACTGCAAGCTGCCCGGCAGCTGGGCCGCATCACATTTGATAAAACACAAATGTTTATTTTTCCAGATTATACTATGGCAGTCCAGCATCAGAGAGCATCTTTTATGGGTGTGGAACGGAGGGTGAGAGGGGAGGGGTTTAAGTACTTGCTCTTGTTTCCTGCAAAGCTAAAAGTACTCTCAAATCGAAATGTATACTTCTTCAAGGAGCCGGGGGTATGCCTGGGACTGGGTCAAGGAGCGGAGACATGCCTCATCTGATGCTAGCGATGCCACTCTGCTTACACCCACCTCAGGACTGCTTCGGCCGAGCCAGATCACGCAGACCTGTTGCCGGTGCCTCTGGACTCCTACGCCTGCACAGAAGCACTGTAAAAGGATTTTAGCACCTCGCTGTCACGGCTGATCTTCAGGTCCATGCAACATCCGGAGCCACAGAGTAATCAGAGGAAGCCTCCTCTGATGGAAACTCTGCAACATCCCAGCTGAGTGCATTGACCATCCTGCTTACCTCTGTCATGCAGCAGATGGCCGACAACTTGATCTAATTGTAATTCACATTGGTACTTGCTTACTGGGCGACTTCTGTGGCGTGTGCCCTGGGCCGCTTATCTCGCAGATCGCGGGGAGACCATGGACCATTGTGGCTAATGCTGTGCCTTCTTTGCCACTGCCTGGATAGAATGCAGCAAATACTACACAATGCTCACTCCCCCTTTGGGCACCCTGCGACCATTGGATTGCTGCGTTGCAGGTCCAACAAACTTACAGCATTATGTTAACTGTTTGGGCAGCCAAATGTTGCTCTGCCACACTGGGACTGGGAGTTGGGGATTCTGTTTTATTGTTTTAATTGAGCATCTCATCATACTTTCATCACAGTATTGCCTGGGGACTCCCCGTTGATGATGCACAGTCCGCTTTCCCTCTCTCTTTTGTTTGTGGTATGGCTAAAATAACATTTCTTACCTGGAATGTCCAAAAATTTTTAACAGTTTCCAGATGCCACTGGGTCCATCATTAACTCAAAAGACCTGGGACACATGTGGCCTTCTTACGGGCAAAATCAGCTAGCGAGGGGCGAGGACATTCAACTAAAAAAATGATGGAGGGGGAATTGCTGCTGCATGGCCTATTCAGGCTCTGCTAGTGGAGCGTTGATATAGATACAACTGGCGGTGCCCTGTCAAAGCACAGTGGTTGAGGCAGGCCCGGAGGGGTGCTATGTGCTTGTGGTGGAGAGGTTGGAGGAGGTGGAGGTGTTGCTGGGGAGTCTGTATTTGCTGAATGTTGCACAGGAAGGTTTTTTGGGGTGTATATCCTCGCTGTTGAACCCACTGGTCCTTTTTGCCCTGGATACTTGGGGGCAATTTTAATTGTGTTCTGTATGCTGCACTGGATATGTCCTACTCTTCCCTTCCCCAGTCCTTTACAAATGCTGTGTCCTACCTGCTGCAGTCGCTCACACACTGGTACTTAGAGGACAGCTGGGGATCCCTTAATCCAGTGGCTAGGGAATATTCCTTTTACTCTTTGCCGCATAGTCTCCATGTCCGGCTTGACCGTTTTCTCTGCCACCCCACCATACAGCTTAATGTCACGTCAGCAGAGTACTTTGGGAAGACCATATCAGATTACAACCCACTGCTGTGGCAGATTGAGTGCGGGGACCCCATCCCACCAGCACCCACATAGCTCTTTCAGCCTACGGCTCTAGAGGATGTTGTGTTCTAAGATTCGGCCCTCAACAAACAGACCAATTCTATAACAGAGAACAGTGACATGGCCTCAACACGATTGGTAGAGTGAGGCGCGTTGAATTCCATGGTTCAAGGGCATTGCATAACGCAGTTAAAGGGGCGCAGTGCACACTCAGCCGGGATCACATCCAGGTGAAAACGTCCTTGCTGGCCCTTAGGCGGGCCGCGAAAGAGGACGAGGCCACCACGGTAGCACTATCTGATGCTAGGAATTGCCATGCCCAACTACTTGAGTCAACAAGGTGCCTGAATAACAAGGCTTATCAAGCCAGAGTCCATGTGAAATGGTATAAGCTAGGACACCTGTTGGTATGGTTTCTATAGAGTGCATTGGACACCCTGCTGGTGACTGCCATTCAACTTTCCCCAGACACAATTGCCACCACGCAGGAAGCGATACGTAATGTATTCTGTAGGAACTACCAGGCCCTTTAAAATTATGCACCCCATTTTCAACAGCTCAGGATCTCAGACTACGTATCCACTGTACCACTGCCAGTGGTACCTGAAGGACAGAGAGAGAGGTCAGGAATGGTACTGTTACAGAGCAGGAAATCAGGGGTGCTAAATGGGACTCCTCTACCTGTACAACTCCAGGTCTAGATGGCTTTCCAATTAAATCCTATAAGACCTTTGAAGCCCTATTGGACCCTATATTTGGAGAACTTTATACTGCCACCTCATGGTGGGGCATTTAGCGCCCACCCCACGCTACAGAACAAAAGAGGGCCCCTGCAAGAAATGGGATAGAGGGAGATGGTAATGTAATATTATGAGTTTTTGAGATATTCGCCTTCTTGCAGTATCCCATTTTATTTTTTTTACATGGTTTGAGAGGTTGGGTACAATTGAGGTATGTGTGAGCAATTATTGTACTAAGATGTGTTAAAGTTTCATTGAGTTTTGCGGAGAAGGGTTGGTTAATCTTGTTATATAAGAATTGATTATATTGTTATCAGTTTATACCTGTGTTGTAATGCTACACTGTCTTTTGCAAATTATGACTAAGCTTGTGGACAATGTGAGCAAAATATATTGAGAAAGAAACAGACTAATAAAAAGAACTGTGAGAAGCATTTACCCCCACCTATGAGGGAGACCCTGCTGGTTTTTCTCCCAAAGCTGGCACAATCCCATAGTGGGCTCCTCCTAAAGGCTGCTGTCGATGTGTACTGATTGTAAGCTTCTTAGTAAGGGGCTGGTGGCACGGCTCCTCAAACATATGCCCACATTAGTCCACCCTGATCAGAATGAGTTCATACAGGGCAGATTCATGACCCTTTAAATCTGCTGATTGCATAAAATATTGGAGGAAGCTCTGACACACCGTCCTTATTCCGATTGCGTTAATCTAGACCTCAAGAAAGCTTTTGACAACCTTGACTGGGACTAAATGTTTGTGGACTTACAAAAAATGGGTATCAGGGGTAGGCTTTTGAGGTTGATCAAACTTCTTTACACTGAGCCATCGGAGAGGGTGAGAATAGGCTTCAGGATCTCTAGCCTGCTACCAATTGGCAGGGGCACATCTCAGAGCTGCCCCCTCTCCCGTTTTCTTTTTGCCCTGGTGATTGAATCCCTGGCACAGAGTCTTCATCATTCTGATGCTAGCTGGGGTATTTTTATGGATGGCAAAATTCACTTTGTTTCCCTGTATGCTGATGATGTTCTAGTGTAAATAAAAGATGTTCAGGGTGATATAGGCAACCCACAACCCTTTGCAATCAAAATGAAATACACCGGCAGCGAGGACCACACAAACCAAAGACACTGCACACGTACACCATATACACTATCACACACAACACTCCGCACACACCACACAGCTGCACCATTGACAATATACACACATCGTCACAGCACACAAAAACCACAAACAACCAGCACACACAACCAATCACCCCCACCCCAACAAGCACCCTACACTGCACCGTTGCACACCACATCCCCCCTCACTCACAACACAACCATCATGTCCCATCAAAAACACACACATTTCACAGACGAAGAGTTGAGTGTCATGGTAGATGAATTCGTCAGGGTGGAGCCAACATCCATAGCCAGGAAAATGGTGTTATGGCAGAGAATAGCCGACAGGGTCAACTCAGTGGGCAACCATCCAGGCACAAGGGAGGACATTTGGAAGAGGTGGAACGACCAATGGGGAAAGGCTCGTTCCATGGCATCCAGGCACCAAATTGCCATGATGAAGACTGTTGGTGGGCCCCCAGAGTTCGCATCATGGGAGGAGAAGGTCTTGGACATCCTGCATCTTGATGGCCTGACTGGAATACCTGGAGGACTGGTAACTGGTAATGAACCCACATGCCCCTAGCACTAAATCGGGCCTCCAGCATGCTACCCCTCCACCCTATAACTCTCTAAAGTCAACCTATATTCCACTACACCTCCAACACCATCACCTAAAGCCCCTCCCCTTCATGCCACCCCACCACCCAGCCATGATGGCCAGACAGTCCCTGGCCACTGCACGGATAGCACTGCCAATAACTATCAGTACAACTCCCACAATGCACCTGGGCATTCACATGAAAAGCTGATCTGTCTATGTCACAGTGCAGCACTTGCATGTACAAATATCTCACCTGCAACACCAACAGGATGCTACGACGGAGGACCTATACATGGCAAAGACAGAAATGCAATTCTCATACAGCAATCCTCAATGGAACATGCTACCCTTTTCACAGTACACTACCCACAAACAGTGTCTGTAGTGCTGCATCTTTCATTGCCATAACTGGGAATCAAGTTAAGCCACTGTATGCATCAGACACAGAGACCAACATTCACATCTCCACCATGGGATACTTTCCTACTTAATTCACAGGTACCCCTGCCACTGCCACCATGGGGAGGATGCCAGAGACAGCCATCCCTCCCCAGGAAAAAGGCTCTCTGGACATAGATGACTCACCTGGCCCATCTAGGGACACCTGGGCAGTCCACCACTCCCAGCCTCACACTGCTTACACCCCCCCCCCCAACATCTGGCATGTACATCTCAGCCAAAGCCTGCTCCCTAAACCTGTCCCAAGGACTGGTTAATCAGCAGTGTGCCCCACAGCACAGGGACATGAGTTGACCCCTCACACCCAAGACAATAACAGTCCTGGGGTAACTGGGACTGGGCACACGATGCCAGGGGCATAGGCACAGGGGGTCAGGGGCCGTCGTGGGAGGGTACCTGTGGGCCAATGGGTGGGGCCGCCAAGGGACTTGACTGGCCATGAAACTGTCTCCCAAGTCCTGGGAGCATGCCAGCAATCCCAGGCCAAGATGGCCAAATACTCCCCATTCTGGAGGAAAACTAAAGGCTGCAGAGGCAATACCACCAGGAGGCCATGCAACAGTGGCAGGCCCCCAAGCCACCATGGCCTCCATTGCAGGGGTGCTCAAGGAGCTCACAACCATTTTGTGTGCTACCTCCACCTACCAGCAGGTTGCTTCCACTAGCCAGATGCCAACTGAGCCATCAACGTCAGCCTCAGCAAGTGGAATGGATGCACTGCCAGAGGAACTGCAGGCCACTGGCACCCCACCCTCTGCAGCTGAGGAATCCCCCGGAAACATGGTCATCCATCCAGACATCCTGCAGGAGCAGAATCCAGGACCAAACCCAATGCCAGGAAGTGACCCTCTTCTGAAAATTCTCCCTTGTGTGCCACTGAGACACCCTGTTTGCTGTTCACTGTCATTATTCCATTTTCACATGGGCCTAGAATACAGGACTTGTACTGGCTACAGCTAGGCCACCTACTCTGATGATTATTCCAACCATGAACCCACTTATCAACTCTTCCACACTTTGTGCACAATAAACACCATAGAACACAGGAACTGTCTTAATGTCTTTATTGTCACATGTACGAATGTCAATCCTAGTGAAATGTAATGTGTGATAATTCCCCTTCATCACATGGACAGCAGAGTGAGCCATTCCCTGCAGGTGACACCCTACATCGGACAGGGTTCAAATTCCAGTTGCAAGGGAGTCACTAGCTCAGCCACACACAGGAGTAGATCCACAAATCCAACCTGCAAATAGACCAAGACAGGGATTCACATCAGGATAGTAGGCATGGTGTGAGCCACAGCACATATGAAGTACATTGTTGTCGTGCGCAGTGTGGATTGGCAACAACACAGGGGACAACAGAAGACACTGTCACATTTCAAGATCAGGAATCACATGACTATTACGCAGTAGATCACAGCTGAAATGGGTAAATAACTACACTTACTACTGTTAGGAAAGGACAATGTCCATGAATGCCACAGCCAACAGTTTTGATAGGGAGTGAGACACACAACACAAACTTTGGTTGGGAAAACATCTGCACAGGAGCTTGCAGGATAAATGACACACCACATGCCTGTACATAGGAATTATCAACCTACCAATCTACATTCACCACATGTAAGTGTGATTTCATCAGTAACACAGCTCCTGATAGGCTATCTGTCTCCCACCACAAGTCACACCGAGAAATAGGTACACTGAACATCTCCAATGATGTACCTGACCATGAGGAGCACTGTCATTAGGCAATTTAGAAATGAAACACCTGACAATACACACACATAACATACCTGTATGTTACTGGAAGTAATGATTGATCAGCTCAGTCCTGGATTCAGCTGCACCTTCCTCATCAGCCTCCTCATCACTATCCATGTCCCCATCATCAGTCACTGGTCCAGCAGCCTCCTCCTCCTCAACAGCCAGTAGTGGAATCTGACGTCTCAGGGCCAAATTGTGCAGCTTGCAGCAGGCAACTATGATCTGGCATACCTTTAGGGAGTGTAGAGGAGGGCACCTCCAGAGACATGGAGGCACCTGAATCTGGCTTACAGAAGGCCAAATGTTCTTTCTATAACATGCCTCATCATGCCGTGGGCCTAATTGAAATGGTGTTCCCAATGCATGGTAGGGTACCTCACTGGTGCCAGCAGCCAAGGAAGGTTAGGATAGCCAGAGTCACCTGTGTGCACAAAATTAGGACCTGCCACAATACAGGTAGAGGCATAGGAATGGGATGACAGTTGACATTACAGTGACACACATCCTACTGCAAACATACCAATGAGCCACGCTCTGTCTTTCTGTAGCTGTGCCATCATGTGTGGGACATTGCTGTTCCTCAGAATGAAGGAGTCATGCACAGATCCTGGATACTTGGCCATCACTTGGGAGATGAACTGGTCCACAAGACACACCACCTGAACATAGATGGAGTAGTAGTTTTTCCAGTTTCTGTAGACTTGTTCAGTGGTCCTGGGAGAGACCAAGGCAATGTGGGTGCCATCTATGGCCCTAATCACATGAGGGATGCGTCCAATATGATAGAAGTCAGCCTTAACAGTAGGCAAATCCACATGTTGGGGAAACCTGACGTAGATGTCCATGTGTTTCAATAAAGCAGACAGAACATCTGTCAGCACAAGGCTGAACATGGGCTGCGACATCTCTGCTGCCAAAGCCACTGTAATCTGGAAAGAGCCAGAGGCAAGGAAGTGTAGCAGAGACAAGACCTGTACTGTGGGAAGGATGGCATAGGGATCACGTATAGCAGGCAATAGATCTGGCTCCGGCTGGGTACATAGTTCCATTATGGTGTTATGATTCAGACGATAGGTCTTGATGATGTGTCGCTCCTCCAGGGTAGAAAGATCCACAGATTGGCGGTACGCTAGTGCATGTCTCATCCTCCCCAATACTGGGTATCTAGGATAGAGAGCAGAGAATTTACAACTTGTTGATGACCACTCAACACATGCTAGCTAACAAGATTCTTGTTGCACACAACATACACTTGTGACAGACCCCGAATGTCACCAAATACCATAATGGCCATGTAGAGGGCCCATGTAAACCAACCTAGCTGCCTGTTACAGGGCCTGGACAATAGCATGTCACACACCACATGTCTAATGGTCCATGTAAAAGCTGCATATTTGTCCGGGACGTCCCACGTATGTACAAATGCCAATGCCTCATATGGTTACACCGCCTATGAGGTACCGAGCTGCTGGTCATGCACTGGATTTGACACCCACACATCGTACACCACTGTGGCATGATAATCACATTTATGGGCACAGCTATGATGGCAGAACCTAGGCCTACACTGCATTCGGTACATATGTCTAGCATGACGCACTTACTTTTACTTTACAAACCATGATATGTGCCTAAAATGGCAGCTGCAAGTCCTGTGTGCACTGGACAGATGAAAGTGAATTAATTCCTCCAGCATATGTCTTCATGGCGGTATGCGGTTTCCACCGCCGTGTAACTCCTCCTTGGATTACATTGCTACCAGACCGACATTCATCCACCGCTACAGACACAGTGACAAACACAGCCACCACAAGACCCACCACTGCATGTACACAGACAACACCCAACAGCACAGACAACACCCAACAGCACACACAACAACAGCCACTCCCTACACTGACCCCTGCACTACCCCCTCCTTCACAGACACTACACCAGTCACACCTGCTGGCACAACACCAACACTCCCTGATCCAGCCACAAGTCCCATCATACCCACAGTCACCACACTTCCAGACCCGCATGAATCCACCCCATTCACCACATGCACACTCACCACAACTACCATGACCCCCACATGCAGTACATCCACCTCACCTGCAGGCACCACCCCAACAGTCACCCATCCACCATGCATCTCCTCCCCCCTCCCAAAACACCTACATGCCTGCTCTCTCACAGCCAACAGACAGGCAGCACACACATGTCTTCTACCCACGCACATTCACCCAAGACACCTACACGGACACACCACACAACCACTCCCTCTCCCTCCACTCCCAAACGATTTTCCAGTGACCGCCCTTGTGTCCCTAAGAAAAGATTCCTTTGAGTTTTCCCTCTTGCCTACCACTCTCCAACCCCATGATTCCCCAAAGCACACTGTGTCCCTCCCCGAGCCCAGCCATTCTACCTCCCAGTACTCCCTTGCCCCCCTCTGGTGTTGCCCATGCCCCTCCCCCTGCCAAAAACTCAAACCCCCCAAACCCAAGCTCCTCCTCCCAAGGACAAACCTAAAGAGCCTCCAACAAAAAGCAAAAACCAAGCCCAAACCCAAGTCCCCCCCGAAACCCAAGGGAAAACCCAAAGACTCCCCTCCCAAACCTTCCCCTTCAACCACCAACCCAACACCCCTGAGGTGCCTGCCTTCCCCCTTGATGCGCCTACCATGTGGAGGCCACTTTGCAGTCAGGGGTCAAGTTAGAGCATTCACAAGTGCCATACGTGCCTTGTGGCACTTGGACTGTTTGGACTAGCCAGTTGGTCCAATTTGTACATATTAATTGGTTTAATCTATTCATGCCTAATATGTGGGCCAACCACCTGTTGGTTTCGATGGAGACATACTTGCCCTGCCTTTCCTTCGCGATGGATGTGTTTTTATTTGTGCGATTTGGTTTGTGTGAGTTTTGTGTGTGTGATGTGATTGTGTTGTGTGGTTTTCCTTGTGATGTGTTGTGATGGTGTTGTGTGGCATTGTGTGTTTGTTGTTTTTGCTTGTGTGTGTGATGATGGATTTGTCATTTGCGATGTGTGGATGTGGTGTGACATCTGACACATTGTGGGCAGTGTTTTAGCATAGATTGGTTGTGTGTCATTGTTATGTGTCTTCATGTGGAGGTGTGCAGTGTTGTTCCTTGACAATGCCTTTGTGTGTTTGCGGTAGTGATGTTGTTGTGTGAGTCTGTGGTGTTTCTGTTTGTGTTAGACATTGACAGTGATGTGTGTGTGCGGGGTAGTTTGTGGATGGCACGTGTATGTTGACCGTGGTGTGTGTCGTTTGGTGTGTGCGTGTATGTTTGTGTGTGTATGTGTGTTGGTATGGGTGTTTGTTTGCATGGTGGTGCCATCGCTAGCCATCCCGGATGTGTGTGTGGGTGTGTACTAATGCCTTTCCCTCCAGTATGTGCTAGGTGGGTGTACTTACGGTTGTTGTCTTAATTGCGAGTCGTATGGCGATCAGGAGCAGTGGGAAGACTTCATGTTCAGGTTCCATTTGCAGCTCCGGACGTGCCTGTGTTCCTGAAGATGTATCTCCTTTTATACTGTTTGCTTCTGGCAGGGTTTTGGTGGCGGTCCGACTGCCCCGGAAATCCTGGTGGTGTGCAACCTCGTAATATGCTTGGCGGTAACATGGTCCCCGTCGGACTGCCGATGCCTACCGCCGGCCTGGGCAGTCCATCCATATTGGCAGTACTAGCAGTGTTCCTTTGGGAACATCGCCATGTTCATTATATGGCGGTGTTCTCTGCCGGGCGAGCTGCAGTGTGACTGCCACCTCTATCGTGGCGGGTCTCCAACCGCCAAACTCGTAATGAGGGCCTTAGTCTTTATGTTATGAGTTTTTCTTTAGTTTATACGTCCCGTTACTTATGCTGTTCAGTACTAATATGTGCAATAAATTCTTAACTGCTGACCTGTCCTATGTGCAGCTCATGTTTGTACTGCCCAGATGCTGCTGTCTACTGATGCTTTCGATGAATCGTTTCTGTGTGCTGTCCCGTGAGGAGAGGCATAATTTATAATAATGTGGTTTCTTGTTTCCTTTTCAGCTTAGATGATTACACCAGTGTATTTTTAGAGTAAGTTACCCTAGTTAGATGATATTTCCAAATTATGTTTGTCTTCTTTTGTTTTACCCGCATGTTTTAGCCTTTCTCCACACATGCAAGTTCAAATTCGATTTAGGATGGCCTAGTCATGAAAAATGATTGTTATTAACTGAATTTTGATGATTTATTGATGATCATCTGCCTTGAAATCCAATTTTAATGTGCATATTATAGTCTTGTTTATTTGTGTTATAATCTTGAAGTGTTTAATAGCATTGGTGGTTAATAGACTCCATCTCTTTAGACGTTTTGGTCAGCTATGGTTTTCATGTATGTTTATAACTTAGTTTGGCGCACCGTTTACTTTACATTGATTTTGTGGTTGTAATAAAACTTTGAAACTTTTTTCAGTTTAGAGTTTTGTTTTTCAGCAAATTGGTCATAGTGTTTAAATATGTTTGTTTTCATGTCATTGATCTGTGTTAAATGAATCCAATTACCAAACTCCTCACTGAGTCCAGATATCCGGTCAACTTCTAGTAGGTGAGATAAGTTTTGGTGTCTCACCCGAGCGTGTGTGCCAAATTCATTAATATTATTATTAATATCATTTGTAAACATTAGTTTCATGCAGTCTCAATGCTGCATATCCTCTTTGGAACAGATGGTTCCAGTATGAATCCGTATCTAGTTAATTCACGTCTTTAGCAGTGCCATTTTAAAGATTTTTGGGGCCCGGATCAAAATATTTTTGGGGGGTCACTGCTTACATTTATCACCTATTTGCAGATAATTCACGCCCGCATGCCAGACAAAACTGAGTTGCACACTAAAATTTCAGAAACGGGGGGCATGCAAAAAAGATGTTAGATCTAGCTGCCCAATATCCACCATCCAAATAGTACTACAAGAATTTTGATAAAACCATTTATTTCCCATTTAAACTTGAATCTGCTTTTTTGTCATGCAACACGTTTTATTTATAATTAAATGTCTAACCACCCTGTTCTTTCTATTTTATTGAAGACACTGTAAGGGTGATTTGGTGGCTGTTTTGTGAACTATTCCATAATAGCTAAAGAAGACTCGTGCATACAGCACTTGAAATTAAAGCTTTAATTGCCAGATGTAGGTACTCACAACTCAAAGCCCAGCACTGATTTGTTCAAACCATATGATAAAATCGGAACATTTCAGCCTAAATTCTCTTTTTATGCCTATGCCTTGTCTCTCCTTTCCTCTTTCTATGCATATACTCCTCTGTCTAGACAGTGGCATCCGCCTCTGCTAAGCAAGGGAAATGAGAGATGTGGGAGAAGGGAGAAAGGCAGAGAGGTAATGAGACCAGCATGGCGAGGGAGGGGAAGTTAAGGGAGAAGGGAGGCTGAGATGTATATTAGGTAGAGAGGGGAGATAGGCAAAGCCATAAGGTAAACAGAGAAAAGTGACGTGAGAAAAAAATGCAGAGAAAAAGAAATAGGTAAAAGAAAGAGGCAGAGAGTTATGGTTTAGGAGTGAGATGATGAACTCTTGACATAGAGATGGAAATATAGACAGAAGGAAAGGTGAGGAAGAGGGAGGTAAGATATATAAAGAGATGCTTTGAAAGAGCTAAAAGTCGGTAGAGAACTGAGGTAGTAAGAGATCTATAGAGATGCAAGGCAGGGAGAGAGTGGTTAGGTAGACAGGAGACATTGAAAGTGAGATATAGAAAGACAGCAAGCGAAGGGTAGAAAGAGATGGATTGTAGAGAGAAAGGAGGTGCGTATGAAACACAGGTGAAGAACAAAAAGAGAGATGAGGATGATACGGATGTGGAGAGAGGTGAGACAGAGATTGTAATGAGTTAGAGACAGGGAGATGGGGCAGGCAGAGATATAAAGACTGGTAGTGAAAGAGTGGAGCTAGAGAGGGTGAGTTTAAATAGAGGAGCTACAGAGATAGACAAGCAAGTGAGTGGGAGTAGGTGACAGCAGATTAAAGAGCGGTAGAGAGATAACAAGAACGGAGTAAGGTAGTGAGAGAGATGAAGTAGAGGACAAAAGTGGTGAAAAAAGTGGAGATATGATGTAGTTCATGAATGGTGATGTTAATTAAGAGGGTAGGTAGTGAGAGAAGAAGGAGAGATGGTGAGTGAGATAGAAATGGGGCAGAGAGACCGGTGAAGGAAAGCGGCGGAGTAGATGAGTGGGAGAACGGTAGGGAGAGGTGAGGTATTTCATTATTATGAAGTAGATTGCTGTATTTGAAAGATTTCTCTTGTGGAGAGGTAAGGAGCATGCAGGGGCCTAGAACTCGAAAAGAAAATGTCTTCTGGCCTTTCGTAAGGCATGTTGGTCTTGTATTTTGCATATATGCAAGGTTAGGGATTGTCAGTCGTACTGCCTTTGATTGAGAATGAACAGTTACTCAGAGTGCTCAGTGTGTGATTCACTCGGCCTTAGGATAATCTAATATAAAACTGGAAGCCAGTGACGCCTCAAGACAGCTGCAGTGTTCTCATTCCGTGATTTTAAAAACAAGGAGCAATGCAGCCGCTGCGTTATAGCGACATTTGCCGTTTGTTTATTAGGAGGTTTAGTGCTCTGTGTTAAAGCCAATTTGCTTATTCTAGGCGGGAGAGTACAAGGGTCGCCCTGACTTCAGCTCTGCAGCAAATGCCTAGCCAGGCAAAAATCCTGTTTATAATTCAGAGGATATGTACTGATGATTTCTCCACCAAACCAGTGCTTAATTTGTGCTTGTTGTTTTCGGGTGCGGAGCACCAGCACTTATTTTTGAGGACCGGCACTTATTTTTCTGCCTCAAGTATTTACTGCGAGCAAAAGACACATATGGGAAAGACGGAGGAAGAGAAAAACTAAAAAGCCTCTCAATGGGAGAAAGCAGAAAGCTGCAATAGTGAGCTGAAGGGACAGTGAGTGGCTACAAATGGATTAAAGAGGCCCAAGATGGCTTCAGGATTTTACGCTGCCTCAGTATTCCGGGCTCACACATTTAATTGCAGGAGCCGCATGTTTAAAAGCAGGGCTTTGGGCACCTGCATGTTTTTATTTACAAATTAAACACTGCACCAAACCAAATGGAGGTCCATGTGCAAGAGGGGAGTGCATGTTTAATTGTTCGTGTCAGGATTTTTTATCCTGCAAACGCAGCCGATTTCCCCTTCTGAGGATTTCTTTTTTTGTATGGGTTGAGTTTTAGATGGTTAGAGTATAAGGTAGAGTCACTGGATTTATAGTGCAATTGAGGCTTTGGAGCTTTAAGATAATAGTTTGTGTTAGCGTAATTAACACAAAGAAAATCCGAGGTTTGAATTAGGCATTGATGAGGGCCTTGCTGGATATTTAAAGCTAAGAGGGGGCTGACATAGTTTTGGAACAGCTGATGCCATATAGGAGAAAGTCTTGTTTGCTGGTTTTGAATTTATTGAAGCTGATTGCAAATTGCCCATGTCAATTTCTTCCTCATATATAATTGGGGAGTTAAAAGGCGTTGGGCATTTGACTGGGATGTTGGAAAGAATGGTGCAGTAGACACACCGAGGTCCTCATTACGAGTTTGGCGGGCGGCGGAGGCCCCCGCCAAATTTGTTGTGTCGGAAGACCGCCAGTTCGGTTTTCCGACAGCTGGCCCTATTATGCTAGCCCAGCAGGAAACTACTCACAACATTGACACCAGCTCATAATCGAGCCGGCGGCAACGTTGCAGTGCGTCTAGTATGACAGCACCTGTCGTGCTTTTCACTGCCTGTAATTCAGGCAGTGAAAAGCGCAACAGAGCTTCCCATGGGGGCCCGTGCACTGCCCATGCAACTGCAGTGCGGGCGGTCGGACCGTGGTGCTTTCTCCACAGTCATAATGTGGCTGTCGGACCACTGCATTGGTGGCAGTCCGACCGCCACCGCGAATCTGGAGGTCGTAGGACCGCCAGACTCGTAATTAGGGCCCAAGTTTGGAGATAACTTTGAAAGCAGTTACATTGATGGTGTTGTCAAACATTTCATTCAGGGTGTGTCCTGCCGAGTGTGTCTGTTCAGACATTAGTACAGAGGTAATCTGGGTGGCTTGCAATACTCAAACTCTAGATATTAACATAGCTACGGGCCCTGCATTGCTGAATATTTTCAGTAGTCTGGATGTTAACGATTTCATTGATGCTCAATCTGGTTTCTTGATCGATTCGTTGAAGTTGCCCAAAATGAAGCTCTTGGCAAGAAGGAGATTGCAGCATAATGGAAAGAGTTATGTTAAACTAGGAGCAGTCCAATGTATATAGATTACGTAAGTGTGAGGAGTACAGAGAAGTCCGTTATTAGATCTTTCATGTAATATCTGTTTTAGCTCCTACATTGATGAGGAAGCAGCTTTATTCCTTCAGAAGATTGTCTGGGTCTAATTGAGAGATAGTTGCTAGACGGTATAGATATAATTGTCCTAGTCTGTGTAGTAGTGGTCTCACTGCCATGATGAGGGAACTGATGTGTGCCTATGCTCGGGTGAGTAGTTGGCAGGACTGGTAATGACTGGATGACAGCACTGCCCTGATTCTGTGCAATGCTGAAAAGAGATGTTAGCTGGCATGCTTGTGTAGGTGTCCTGAAAGTCAAGGTATAAAAAAAGGAAAAGGCAAGTCGGGAAATTCTGGGATGATGATATGACATGGCTGAGTGAGGACGATTAGGAAGCTGATAGGATGAGAGGAGGTATGAACTGAAATCTAGCTGAAGAAGGGCAGGCCATGTGTTTCATGCCTAGTCTGCGAAGCAGTTTGTGCTCTGCAGATATTTTCTGGAGGAATGTGTGAGAAGAGAGGGTTACCTAAATTGTGAGGTATCTTGGTTACATCATTGAGCACCAAAGAGATACAACAAGGGTATGAAAAGGAGCAGACCAAGGCAATTGCTAGGGAAGAAGGGATTGATGGCAGAGACGAACCTGGTGTTGGTGAGGTTGATAAAGGAAGGGTTGTTGGGCATGGACGTTTAGCCGGGATGGGGTGATTCTGAAAAGGCTAAAAGGCAAGCAGGAACAGTGGAGCCAAGGATGGGTAAGAAATATTTCACGCTGTTACATCTTGTGTGGAAAGAGTAGGGTGAAAGTCGTGTTGCAATAAGGAATAGCTTATGAATTTGCAGGTTATTTTCTTCCAGGTATACAGTCCCAGTTTAGGACATGACACAACTGATTAATTGGGTGATGATGGGTACCCCACAGAGGGATTGTGATGCATCAAAGGGAGCAAGAGAAGTGTTCAGCTTTAATGAGGGTGGCTTCAGACAGATGTTTGGAAAGGGTATAGATGAGTTATCCAGATGTAATGGGGCATGAAACATGCATTTGCGTGGTATCAGGATGGGGATGGCATCAGTGTGAGATTTTGGGAAGGCTGGGTGAGGTTCAGGGGTATTGAGGGGTCACACGATGAGCTTTAGCCTGGGTTTGTAGAGGTAACAGACTCATCTTTATTGTACTCTGCTCTGATTATCACTTAGACATCCTGGAGAGATGTTCTAGTGGAGGTCCTCAATGGAGACAGAATAACATTGCAGAGGTGGAGTGTGTGGGCAGCTTAGTTTTTGGATTGTTATGGTATGTAAGCTTTCAAGCATTCAGTTAAAGGTTTCCTGTTCCAGTGTGTTATAAAAATTGTCTCAATTGGTCAAGATGATTTCTCACTGATGCCTCACTGTGTTTACTGGTGTTAGTGCGCCTGGTCCTTAATAAGTAAACTTACAAGGGGACGTGCACAGGTCGATTAACCTTTTGATTCGCATGGAGTATCCTAGCTAGGGTATGGCTGGTACTCTAATGATCAATACACAACTCAATAAGCATTAGTCATCCTCAGCAATGAATCAAAAGAACACAACACCCCAACTTGTTATACGTTTTAATGATTTTATTTCCCTATTTGTTACAATACTAATTCAACACAATCCAAATCAAATCAAAAAGAATTCCATATTAGTTTATTATAATGCGCCAAAAACATAATCTAACCAAAACTTGCATCAAAACATATTCTAATGCATTAGTAAAAATCAGTAGAAAGATCAAAGGTAATAAGTCTTCCCTATTCATAGAGTTCAGCAAAACAGTCCGTCAATCATTGGTCTCTAAGTCTGCCAGTCCTTATATAAGGAAAACCTCATCAAGTCCAGATTAGCATCAGCATGTGGGACTTCATGCAAAAACAATTTAGAATTTATTTGGGGGAAAACCATCTAGCTAAGAAAATTATTAGACAGCAGAGTTGGTACCTAGAAAGAAAAGGCACAACGTTATATTCAGTCACATTATCACATCTACCTATCCTCGGTATGGATCAGCAACAGAGTCAGTCTTCGTCTTCAGGTCATCCGTCGGTCAGCATCACATCAGACTCACAAAAGTATGAGCCCAATGACAGAATCTCGGATCGCCTTAGTAACATCTAGCATCTGCGTCTGGCATCAGACATCTCTCTCCATCTGTCTGTCTGTCATCTCTGTCACGTTGTTATATCCAAGTTACCCATACTATCCCCCAATTTCCAATTGGTCAATTAATCACAAGTTATGACTCTACCCAATAGTTGTTTTATTCCAAATCTATCAATTCTAATATTTCACAGTTCTCATGTTGTTGATTGGTCCACCTTACGATGTCCTCATCATCTGGCTAGTCAGGTATCGGAAATGTTGCATCTTCTTCTCCAGTCAGTGCCCTCATTGTTCAAGTCCTGGGAAAGTACACTCAGTGTGCTTTACACTCCTAATCGCTACAATTCTAGTTCCATCATCTCCTGTCCGTCAGTTCACGTAGAGGTTTCAGCATAGCAAATGATATTAAACAATGAGCAGTTTACGGTTAGGTCAGCTTGTCAGCATTTTCCATTAAATGCAAAGAAATACAGCTTCTGCATGAGGTCTGACAAAACTAGGTCAAGACATTAGCTAAGTGAAGGCCTGCCATCATTGCAAAACATAGGTTATATGTCTCAATATGACACATTACTACATTAATTGTATACGTTTTTCTATTTTCTATGTACGCTAGTCATTTATTAGTACATTCGTGAATTCTAGTGGACAATCTCCGAGGTCACAATTTCAAACGTGCACATTAATTTTCCTACGTTAATCATTTTCTAACAAACTCATTATTTGAACACTTAAACACTCATTAATAATTTGTAATTAAATAATTATGCGTTAACACTGGTTCATCCTTGATTACATCACTAATTTTCCCTTACCTATCCCTTTACCCGACAAACAGCGTTACCACTGTCAAAACGTGTTCTAGACATTGAGATATAAGAAACTGACAAGGACAACTACTGTATTTGTTCCTCTAATTAAAGTTTGCCCGCAAACATGTAAGTAGGGTCTGAAGTCCTTGCTTCGATATGGGATGATCCATTCTGTTGTCGCTATTGCTTGCAGATCTTTGATGATTTCAATAGGAGTGTTGTTTTATGGTAGAGAACGGGGAAAGACAGGGCACGTGATTTCCTATTTTTCTGCCCTTGGGCACAAAAATTCCCCTGTGGATATCTGGGTTCCGTGTTTTTATTTCTATTTGTTTGTCGCAGTAGTCTTTTTGACTAATTATTTGTGATATGATTAAAAATATACACCGGTTAGTTTTGGTTTTATATATAATTCTGCCAGCTTATTTTGCATCTATGTTTAAAACTGCTGCACGTGATGTATCTTTTGGCTCTCATTTATTCATGTATGCAACCTAAAGACTCTTGGTTCCAGTTCGGAAACGTTTCAGGGACGCGCGTATGTGGTTAGTGCCTGGTGGAGAACCCTTTGGATAAGACGTACTGAGTCATACATGGCAATGGTCAGTTGAGGGGCCAGTAGGCACTTTCCAGAATATAAGTAACTTTGCGACGGTATCAAGATTCCAGCCATATTATGTTAGAGGGGACCAGCCGTCTCTTGTAATGTAATATATAACCTGCTGTGAATTGCCTCCGTTGGAGATTGTGCTGCAACAGTGGGAAAGCTCTCTTCACAAACATGAACCACCTTATACACAAGGTATTTTATTAAATTGGTACAGTTTCCTGCCAATCAAGTTTCCATTCAAACAGATGTGCATAAACATTTTCCGACGACTTTACCAGAAAACACAACCATTTTTTCCATTGAAAACAGACTCGGGTGAAGGTTGCTTTGTAATATTACTGAAGTTGAATATGCCTGGTCAATATCTCACAGACATAGACTTCTTTTGACTTTGTGTTTGTGTAGACATTTTCAAAACACAGACCGGAATTACTACCACAAGACACCATTTTGAATTCTAATTAGAATACATAATACAATACTGTTAAATATATTTGACCTGGGGTTCAGAGACTGCTCATAACCTTCCTCTTCTTGTCTAACCTCCTGACTGTTCAATGTTGACCTGGACATCCTCTGGACTGCACGCAAAGCCCTGTGCGATGGAGTCACATTTTATAGCGTAGGAAGGAAGGGACACTTTGTTCTTTCATATTTGTGTACTTGATGCTCTGTTCCTAACGATTTAGTTTGCTGTGGGTTGTGTGAACCTCAGGGTTCGTGTGACCCGAAGGTAACTTCCAGTTTAATAGTTAATATTTTTGAGGAGGCTGATTTATTTTCTGTTGGTGTATCACTGGGGTTTGGAAGTGTGGAGGGAATCCCAAGTGCATCCTTAATGTTTGGTTATTTCGCACTGCTAGTTTAACAACCACGAAGAGGGGGCTACCATCTTCTTGCAGGCATATTCCCAGGCCTGGGCCTGGCAGCCATTCCCTACTACCCTGTGTGTGTGACTGACTACACAAGGAACCACCTTGATAGCCCTGCTATTCTGTGCTTGTATGTGTGCTGACCCTAGCATCCATTTTGTCTACTAAGCTTTTTTTCATGTGTGATGGGCCCTGATACCATACCATTTTGTTTAATACTATGCTATCGCATGGCTGCTATTTATCCATAGATACTTCATTTTCCCCAGTATCTTGTGGTGGATGGTAGACCCCATAGGGGCTTTTGGATGCTGTGACTCACAACATTTTCTTTCCTTCTCCATTTTTTTCCCTGTTTTTTTACATGTATCATGGAGACACTAGGGTAGCGTGGTTCCGTATGTAGGGATTGTATATGTCTATTAGACTGTGGGTGGAGGTTATTTTTCAGTATCATTGATGCTTTTAATGTAAGGCATATTTTAGTTTGCTGAAGTGTTGCTTCCAGATTTAGCATCTAATATTAGCTATTGGGGCTTTAGTCTTTGGATTTAGGGGATTAGAAAGAGGGCTGGTTGTTCCTAGATATATTCTCAATGTATTTGTACATTTCATGCTGTGAGTAAAACGACTGGAGGTGTGCTGTTGAAGGCTGGGGATTTATCTCAGAAGCATAATTAATTTCATAGACATTTTCTGCTGCTGGTGATACGTGGTGGAGGTTATTTTTCAGTATCATTGATGCTTTTAATGTAAGGACGTAAAACATAGATCAGAAATATAACAGAGTGCCAAATACGCGTAAGTTCAACATAGCATAATGTCAGTCGTTTGTCTATTTGTGTCAGCTTTGGTAAACCCCTACCTAACCACTGATTAGCATTCGCATGTTGGGCTTCATGCAAAACAATTTAGAACGCCAATTTGGAAAACATCTAGCTATGGTCTCTGTCAAAACAAGCGGTTGGTACCTAGAAAGGAAAAGCAAACAGACAAATTACAAATTGCATTGTCATAATTACCCTCCAAGGATTAGGTCAGCGCACAGGTTCAGTCTTTGTCTTCAGGACATCAGTCAAACGCCATCAGGCAAAGCTCAACTAAAGGGCATAGGGCACTTCCCTCTTAAGGAGGAAAAGTGTAAATGGGCAGTCTATGGGTGAGGATGGTTTTAATAAGTCTCAAAGTCACCAAAGTGACAGAGTTTCTGGATAAAATCAATAGCATTCCCTACCTAGTTCTAATGACCCTTCTGTGACATGGGTTTTTATCCCTTTTTCGTAGTACATTCCCCCAAAATTCTATTGGACATTCACTATACCCCACTATCTTTAACCTATCAAATTTAACATTTGGTAATCCCAATTGTCACCCCACATTAGTTCGTAGTTCTTTGATTGGTCTTCATAATTGACGTCTTCGGAGGTGGAACATCCGGCGTTACTTCACTCCTTGGCATGTCCTTTAGGTCAGCAGATTCATTGTCCATCGGTTTAAGTGACCTTGTACATTACATTAATCTACATTTGTTTCAATTTGTTCATAACTTTTGGACTAAGGCACCGAATGTGCGCTTGGGAATGAGCTCTGTATGGTTATATTCGTCTTCTGAGTTGAAGGAAAAATAACATTTACAGGGTCATGGCCCTTTGTGAGGCAGCACACTGGAAAAACAGAAAAATGCATTTAATATGAGAGCTGGGCAGCTAAATCCCGCAGCTCACGCTAACTTAAGGCCTATGAGGATTTTCAGTACAGATTCAGCAATGCAAAGATTAATATAAGCTTAATTAAATGTAACATAAACATTTTATTCATCATTATTAGTTTGCGTATACATTGGTGGCCACTTCTCCGTGGTCATAATTAGAGTGCACGTTTAAGCATTATTATTGTTTTCTAAGCATCATCATCACACATTGATATAAGCATTTCATTTCAATATAGGTTATATGAGTTACGCTCTCTCAGTTCCTCCTCTGATGACGCTCGTCATCATACAAACCTTTCCCTTTAACCTTTCATTTTTAATTTTTCACCTTACGCATTATGTGCATTTCAACATCTTGTCCCTTATGTGAACTCTCCCAAATTTCATTGAACATTTTCTCTCTTTCACTTTCTTCATTTCTCCTGGTTCTTTTGGTCCAATTTCTTTTAATTTTATCATTAATTTTGCATGCCCCCCACAATCCTAATAGACAGGCTAAAACAATTAATAGACCCATTAGTATTTTTGCAAGTACCCCATTCCAAATGTTGGTAAACCAGCTCCCTACTCTGGCAATTCCTTTTCCAAATTTCTCCCAAACTCCAGGTTCTTTCAAATCCTTCAAATCTGCACTATCTCTAGTTAGGTTAGTAAGCATACTTCTAATCTTTTTACTATTATCAGGAATGAATGAGCAGCAATGGCGCTCGTTGAGCATCTTGCAGACCCCTCCACTCTTTGCTAAAAGAATGTCTAAAGCAAGCTGATTTTGAAGAGTCATAGCTCTTTCTGCAGCAAGTTCAGTATCCATCAGGAGTATAGCCCCTGTAAAATTTGTCAGCATGTTATCCACAATAGTAGACAACTTTTGAATCTTCATAGAATTCAAGTTAACCCCTACTGAAGGGATCATAGCTTCGAATATGTCACCAATGACAGCAGCCACTGATTCTCGTTTTTGTCTAGCATGTTGTAATTCAGACGTTTTAGGTATTTGCTTTAAGTCATCAATCTGGTAAATCTTTGGGAAAACTATTCCCAAATAACATGTCCCATCCCATCCTTTAGGTAGACGGTAAAAAGCATTAAGTCCACAAATATAATAGATCCCGGGGATCGCTGGATCCTGTCCATTCAACATAAATGTCCACTTATTCTGAAACAAGAATACAAGTCTACATTCACTCGTTCCCACAAACAAATTGTCCTGCTCAGATTTCGGCCTATATATACAAAGCCTCCCTACATGTAATGCATCTATAGCTAGTTTGCCTTGTGTTTTGATTGCAGTGTAAGCATAATCATTTGCATATGTGCGTTTTTCTAACCCTTTTTCTAATCTTTCTCTTAAGGCTTTGCGTCTATCATCAGTGTGATCTAAAAAGCTTTTCTCTACACGTGACAATAAGCAAGTCAGATTGTTGAGGTGTGCATAAGCAGTTCCAAATGTAAGCGTCGGCTCAAAGAATCCTCTAACTATTTGTATATCATGTTCCTTAGCTAGCTTGTTCAAAAATTCAATCACAGGCACAAAAGAGAATACAACATCCAGATTTGAATATAAATATTGCACATGCTCTTGATTATAGAATCTGGTTAGTAACAAGCTACAGCTAATCCCGTACGTTAGGGGAAGGCTATGATAGGTAACCCCTTCTTGCACAGACGAAGGAATCTTGGTACACACATAACAGTCTTTCGCATCCATGGTCTCTATATACTCATTCAGTAAGCGATAGAAGATATTAGTAGAAAGTTCCCCTTTTGAATTAGTTCCCTCATGCAAGAGTCAAACTTCTCCCACGGTGTTAGTGTTGTAGTTTCAGGTTTTGAAGTAGCATTAATAGTCTTTTTCTCCAACCATGGTATTCCCAAAATCACTTCCACAATTATTATTGCACACACAATAGGTATTAAAAGGCTTAACCAACCACACACCTTACTTCCCTTGTTACTACCTCTATTATAAGCCATTTCTGTATAGAATCAGATAGCAGAATAATAATCAACTCGAGGATGATATAGAACTCTCTTTCTCTCTTGCTCTCTGCGTGTATTTACAGCGTTTTCACTCGTTCCAGGACCCCTTTGTCAAATCAGGTTAGCAGCTTGTCGTAATCAGGTTTTTCAAAGTCAAATTCGATTCTAATGTCACTTCCGGTAATTTATAAGTCTCCTTCTTAGTTTACACTTTCGATTTTTAACAAAGTATTTTCTTTGAGTTAATTCAGGTACTGTAGTATTGACCTGGTACTTCTCGATCAAAACAGAATGCTAAGAATTCTTGTTGCCATTCAGATGTTGTAGCATACGCCCATTCAGGACCTGTATATCTTCTGTTTGCGATTCTCTTTCTTTTCAACCTGCGTTCACCTTGCAGTTCTCCTTCACTTAGATCTTCTACTCGGGATGTATCAGTTTCCTCTAATATTGTTTCACCTGGTATGCTTCTTATTCTTAAAAGTGGTTTCTCTGGCCAGTTATCATCTTTGTACGTCTTCTTCCGATATGTTTTTTCAGGACGCTGGACAGCACCCTCCTCTTGTAATATGGTGTTTTAACTTGATGGACCTGCAACTGGTTCAGGGGATGCCGGTACACTTTGGTCTCTTTCTATTATTTCTCCTTCTTCTCCTTCTTCTTCTTCTTGATCTGTAACGGGTTCAAATTCTAACCCGTATCCGTCTACTTCTGGGAGAACCTCCCCTTGACTTAGTTCTCCTGCCGCCTCTACTGAGATAGGCACTCTGTCACCTCTCTCGAACTCATTCACTGGTTGAGGGACAAGGCTGTTCTCAGTGGGCTCTCCTGCAGTCTCAGTACCCTCTTGGCTGCTTTCTGGCTCTGAGACTTCTCTTCCTGGAACCGTTGTGCCGGAAACTTCAAGTTCCTCGTCAGTTGGGCACGTTACCTTCTTTGTGTGACTGGCATGTATCCAATTTGGAACGCCTGCACATTTCACAGCAGTGGTTGTTGTCAAAATTACTTGATATGGCCCTTTCCAACGTGGTTCCAAACACGACTTGCTCACGTGCTTCTTGACAACCACCCAGTCACCGGCTTGTAAGGTGTGACCTGGATCTCCAATCGGTGGCAATGTGTTAGCCTCTACCTGGTGAAAGAAAGAGCGAATCACGTCAGCCAAACCTTTGCAGTAGTCCAACACCATATCATCTGTGATATTCACTAGTGCATTCGCAGGTACTGCGGGCTACCTCATAGCTCTGCCCATGAGGATCTCATGGGGGGACAGTCCTGTTTTCTTCTCAGGGGTGTTCCTCATTGACATCAGCACTAAGTGCAATGCATCTGGCCATTTCATATTGGCAGCTGCGCACATCTTTGCCATTCTTGATTTCAGAGTACCATTCATTTGCTCTACTAGTCCTGATGCTTCAGGGCGATAGCTACAATGCAGCTTTTGTTCGATGTCTAGTGCGGCATACAGGAGTTTAATCACCTCATTGTCGAAGTGTCTGCCCCTATCTGATTCTATAGAGACCAGAAACCCGAACCTTGGTATGAGTTCCCTAAGCAGCAGTTTTGCAACTGTGAGACTGTCATTTCTACGTGTGGGGTAGGCTTCAATCCAGTGACTGAAAACACACACAATCACCAGCACGTACTTCAATCCTCCACAAACAGGCATCTCAATGAAATCCATTTGCATTTTGCTGAAAGGACCACCAGCTCTCCCAATGTGGCTCAAAGTTACCACAGTCCCTTTTCCGGCATTCATCTGTTGACATATGATGCATCTGTGACAGGTAACCTCTGCGGCATGTCTGAATTTTGAGTTAAACCAATTGATTTTAAATGACCTGATCATTGCATCTCTCCCAAGGTGAGCCTGTCCATGGTATAGTCTTCCGAATTGTGATAGAAGACTGTTTGGCAGGACTAATTTTCACTCCTCTGAGACCCACAAATCATCAGCCCTTTGTACACATTGCATTCTTTGCCAGGAGCGTTTTTCCTCTTTACTAGCACATCCCTGTAATGTCTTTAACTCATCTAGGGTATCAACCACCCTTAATGCAAGGTTCAAACATGTGTCATTTTCGGTTTGTGGTAACAATTCCCACTGTTTCTTGAACGATATGCAGTTCAATGCGCAAAACCTTGCGACTTGATCTGCATAAACATTTCCCATTGACACAAAGTCTTGTGACTTAACGTGAGCGTTGCATTGCACCACCACGGCAATTTCAAGAGGTAACTGAATTGCATGTAACAAATCCTTTATTTGTTCACCATTTTTCACAGGAGAACCAGAAGAGGTCATGAAACCTCTCTGTGACCACAGTTGGCCAAAATCATGTACAATTCCAAATCCATATCTGCTGGCAGTATAAATAGTGACTCTCAAATTCACAGCTGCTTGGCATGCCTTAGTAAGGGCAATTAATTCTGCCACTTGTGCGGAAAACACTTTCTCGAGCCAGGAAGCTTCAGTGATACCAGCTATGGTACACACAGCGTAACCAGCTCTTAGTGTTCCTACGGAATCTCTTAAACAAGACCCATCGACAAACATAATGCAGTCATTTTCTTTCAGCTGGGTGTCTTGAATATCTGGTCGTGGTTTGGTACATAATTCTGTTACCTCAAGACAATCATGTTCAAATTCCTCCTCATTATTAATCTCAGTATTTTCAGCAGGAAGTAAAGTTGTTGGGTTCAATACAGTACATCGTTTCAGCGAAACATTAGGTGACCCCAGTATGATTGGCTCATATTTAGTAAGTCGAGCATTTGTCATGTGCTGTGTTTTGGTTCGAGTCAACAAAATTTCAACTGAATGTGGAACCATTACTGTTAGGGGGTATCCCATGACTATGCCTTCACACTGCGTGAGGCTTTGACCAACTGCTGCAACTGCGCGCAAACAACCCGGTAAGGCTGCTGCGACGGGGTCCAAGGTAGCTGAAAAATACACTATAGGGCGATTTGCACCTCCGTGGACCTGTGTCAAAACAGACAAAGAACAAGCATCACGTTCATGACAAAACAGTAGAAAAGGCTTTGTATAATCAGGCATACCTAACGCTGGTGCCCTGCACATGCTCTCTCTCAATTCCATGAATGACTCAAGCTCTTCTTTGGACAAGGCTATGGTATATGGCTCATCCTTGATCTCTTTGCCTGTCAGTTTTATCAAAGGTTTTGAGATGATCGAGAAATTGGGTATCCACTGGCGACAGTAGCCCACCATTCCCAGGAACATTCTGACATCCCTTTTCGTTGTTGGGGGGTTCATTTGCAAAATGGCTGTTATTCTTTCCTTTGGTATTCTCCTGGACCCTCTTTCAATCAGATGCCCCAAGTATTTCACCTCTTTCTGACAGTACTGCAACTTCTTGGGTGACACCTTGTGTCCATTCTTTCCCAAATGATTCAGTAAGGCAATTGTATCATATTTACAGTTATCCCTTGTTTTGGATGCAATCAGCAAGTCATCGATGTACTGCACTAGAGTCAAGTTAAAAGGCAGTACCAAGGATTCCAAATCCTTTTTCAATATCTGATTAAAGATGGACGGTGATTCAGAAAACCCTTGAGGAATTCTGCACCAACTGTACACCTTATCCAGGAATTTAAAACTGAACAAAAATTGTCTGTCCTCATGAAGAGGTATTGAAAAGAATGCCTGTGACAGGTCTATAACTGTGAACCAACAGCATCACACGGAACTTGAAACATGATCACTGCTGGATTGGGCACTATGGGACAACATTTTACCACAATCTCATTTATTTTCCTCAAATCCTGCACAATTCGAACTTTCCCACAGGGCTTTTTCAAGCCCATTATTGGAGAATTACATGGACTGCTCAAGACTTCTTTCAGGACTCCCTGTTTCAGAAAGTCTGCAATTATTTGTGACACTTCGATACGAACATCTTGTGCCATATGATATTGTGGCACCTGGGGAAACACTGCATTTGGCTTCACTTGTACTTTAACTGGTTCCACACCTTTTATTAGTCCCACTTCCTTTCCTGTCAGATCCCATACTTCTCTGTCACAGTTCCCTGTAACTCGACAGGTAGGTCAATCATTGTTAACATCGGAAACAAGGTAATCAAAGGATAATCTTCATTTGCCGTCCCTGTCTCTTCCTCTGAGAACTGACCTTCGTCTCCTTCATCATCACTATTTGTCTGTACTTCGATTCCATCATTGGAACAGGTAATTGAACATTTTGTCTTGCACAGTAAGTCCCTCCCCAGTAAGGATACCGGACTTGAATCACAGACTACAAATCTATGCAGTCCCTGGAAGTTGCCGATCTCAACTTGCACTGGATCTGTAATCGGGTTTGTCAGGTACTGGTTTGCTACTCCAACTACCCTTATAGTACGTCCCGAAAGTGGTAGTTTCGGAACCTCAGCACTCCTGACTGTAGAGTGTGTAGCTCCAGTGTCGACCAAAAACGAGACTTTATAACCCATTACCTTCCCCTCTACATAGGGACCCCTCTGGTCCACCTCTAGGGATGCTGCAAGCCTGCATTCTTCACTATCTGAGCTATGATCCGACCATTCTTCATTCATGCCATTTTCACCTCGTAATGGGAATTGCTGTACCGTATTATTTTGACTCATTACCTGACCTGTGACCTGTTGAGGAAGCATGACCTGCTGCTGTCCCATTGGAGCCATTGGTAATTGCATTTGCTGTCTAGGTACCATGGGAACCTGCTGCTGGACTTGCTGCATTCGTGCTGGCTGAAAACGCGGCATATACATCTGCTGCATGGGCTGTACCCCTTGCATCTGTACCAGGCTATTTTGAAAGTTTGGATTTTGATGTCTCGGTTTCGGACCTCTCACATTTTGCAATGTACTAACATTAGTGCTTTGTTGAACGACACCCTCCTGCACCACATTCGGGCACTCCCGTTTCCAGTGCCCCACGCCCCCGCACGCGTGACATGGTGACATCTTTTTCACCCCTTGTGTGTCATTTTGAACTACAACGGTATTCAAATCTGGACCAGGATTCACGAACCCTCGGCCTCGATCCCTCGGTTGCGCCTAAAACACACTATTCATTTGCGGTTGTTGCTGTATCATCTGCTGGACTCCATTTCCTTGTATCCCTGCCTGTGCAGCCCTTATCTGCATCACTTTCTCTTTCAGCTTTTTCTGCTTCAGCTCGATCTTGTCACTACAATATTTTGCATACTGCAACACCTCATCAATCGGCTTTGCTTGCCAACAAATCAAATGATTCTTAATCATCTGACTGACCTCTGGTCTCAGACCTTCGACAAATCTAAATACGAGATGATTCATGTCTTTCGGCTCAATGGTCTCAGTACCACTGTAATGTTTGAATGCTTTTAACAATTTTTCATAGTAAGCATGTATGGATTCCTTAACCTCCTGTGAGGTCCGGTCAATTTTCTGCCAATCAGTCACTTTCGGCGACACCTTTTGTTTCAAAAACTCATTCACCTTATGATAGTACTTCATCACTTCCTCGGAAGGAGCACCGGTGACCTTATCTCTTGCCGGCTCTTTCGTCGGCCAATCTACCTCTCTCGAACCATGATCTCGAACAAGGTATTCAAGTCTTCCCAGAGACACTTCGCAAGCTTCACGAACCTATCTGTTTGCTGATACCACTCAATCGGTTTCTCCCTCAACCTGGGATAATCATTAGTAAAGGATAGGATGTCTCCTCTGGACCACGGTACATGTACTAAAACACCACCAGCTGTTTCTCTCATGGGTAGTATTTTTACTGATTCTGTATCGGGTGAGGTTTTGATCTGACTTGACCCTTGACTGTCACCTTTCTCCTTATCTCTTTTCTATGCCCACCTGCCTTCCCATTTTTCTAATGCACCCCAAATTTGCGCACTTTGCAATAATTCTTTTCAGTGCGCCTTCATTCCAGCAGACCTCATGTGCTCAAAATCTTTCGAATCAAAGTCTAATCTGTAACTTCTTTCCAAATGTTTAGTGCTTTCAATGTCAATATTGTATTTGTCTGCCAGGTTTGCTAATCTCTGATGCACCTTGCCCACTTCTTTGGTAATCTTGGGACACAGGAATCTCAATTCTGCTTCAGTATATGACTCCAATCTGTTTACCCCCATCGTACCTTCCACTAATTCAGCAGCTTCCACTCCCAGTCTTACAAAATGTAGGTAGTCATCTTGCCCTACCTTTTCTGGATCTACTGCCGTCACTGTAGTCTTTTGTGAAGTATAAGTTTTCTCTAGCCATTCTTTCAGCTGTTGCACTGTAAAGTCTTGCAGTGAAATGTTCCCTGCATGTATCATTGGCGACTGTGAAGTGTTCGTGCTTATCGTTTGTGGAGTTAGAACCCTAACCCTGCCTGACGCATTGCTTCTAAGGGTGATTCTACTGGGCTAAGGTCTATTAAGGACCTTGGCTTTTCAACTACTTGTTCTCCTGGGGCCATTATCTGGGGAGTTCCTGTGGACCCTCCTCTTATTGCATCTTGGGTCATTACTCCCTGATCACATACGCCAGATTTGCCTTGTGCATACAATGGTACTGGTGGGCCAACGGTAATTGGTAATGATATTGCGGCAGGTGTCTGACCTGGTCCCAAGCTTCGTGGAGCAGTAACTCCATAAGTCTGTTCCAAGGTACCCGGAACTGGTACTATTGGAGGGCCAGCTACTGGGTTGTACCCTGGTATCAGTTGTGGTTGTGGCTGGAACAATAATTTCGGAGTTGACTCAATCTGCACTAACCTTGATTTTGTATATATCGGGTCTGGTGGAACTATCAGATTTGTAGTAGTCTCAAGTACTGGGACGTCTGGATAGATTCTCTGTATCTGCGGTGGAGGTTGCAACTGTATCTGCATGTCCGGCGCAGTGGTTACACTGACACCGTTCTGTATCGAAGTCATATCACTAGTCTGTACCGTACCAACAGCTCCCTTCTCCTGCGTCTGGTTCCCATGACCCACACTAGTGCTTGGAACACTGTCGCTCACTGCATAAGGTGGCGGGCGATCGTGTAATAATCGGTCCATGAATTCTTCACCGTCTGAATCATCTTCCTCTTCCCAAGGTCTCTTATTCTCCTTAGACTTACTAGAGTCCTTATCTGTTTTACAGGAGGCTTTCTTTCCCTGAGACTCTTCTCCCTGGGCTATTGCTGGGAACAATTTTAATCCGTCAATTCCCCGTCTCCACATTTTGTTCTCGTTATCCCATCTAGCCTCTGCATAAGATTTTTCTGCCCTTTTCAGCCTTCTCTGGAACCTTTCTTGTCTATGTTTAAGAGCCATCAAATCCCAAATCGCTAAAGCCTCATATTGAGCTGGCCTCGGAGGTGGTTTTTGTGTACTTAACATCCACCCTAAATTTTCTAATACCTTTGGATTGAACCCCCCATGTCCTGGGAAAGCCAAACATCCCTCTTTCTCTGTTAGCTTGCGCCACTGTTTCATCCATAAACAAGGCGCGACACCCTTTTCCTCCATAACCATGTAAGCTGGAGTACCCTCAGGCAGTGTAGGCTCCCCATCAGTTGCCATAATATATGCGTCCCCTTTCAGAGCGCTCTTAAATGCCTTAACAAAATTAATTTTGCGATTTTCTTTTATTTGTATTTAATCGGAAAGAGACTTAGTTCCCAGGACACTCTTTACCCACCTTTCATAACCTATTGCCTCTCACGGACGGCAGCCAATCCGTGCGTGACCCCTCTCGATGACTGACCTATCTCAGCGCGGCACCACTGACATCACACTCACACACTGCAGCTGACAAAGTCTTGCGGCTCGTCCGCTCCTCACTGAATCTACACAAACTAATGCAAAAAATTATTGCGAGCACCTTTAATGACAACACAAATCTGCTGGTTTACTACAGGAAGGGTAATACATTTGCTTCAGAACTTTACAGAGATTTCACTTGAAGCCTCGGCCGCTACTCTCTCCTTCTCAGCTCCCCCACACGCAAGCAGAATTCGGCCAGCAAATTCTACTCTCGACTTGTCAATGGTTCGTCCTAGTGCACTTTAAAACTTGCCAAATCTCCATCGAAGGTTTCACTCATACGTTTTGACTCAAACTCGACTTGTCAACCACGCCCGATTGACCTATTAAAATGCACAGATTACAACATAAACTCAAGTGTCTCCTACACTTGTCAATATACTCCGGAGTCTTAGACCACGACGGGTCCGTACATAAACAACCAACCACGTGGATAATTTGTTTGGCATAAAGCGCCACACTCATGTGAAGTACGCTGACTTTCCTATTTTCATACCGCGGAGTACGCCCACTCCTACTAAAATAACATTTACCTGGCCTAGATACACACAAACTTCATCAATCACCTGCAGAAAGGCGTAAGCTGAGCAAGCGCAAACCCTATACCACACACATCATGAAACCGAGAACATTCCCATCTCACTTAGGCAGGCTCCGAGATCCCGGGAAAGTCATGGTGAATTTAGAAACCCATCATACCTCCAATTTGTATTATCACATTAATCTACATTTGTTTCAATTTGTTCATAACTTTTGGACTAAGGCACCGAATATGCCCTTGGGAATGAGCTCTGTATGGTTACATTCGTCTTCTGAGTTGAAGGAAAAAGAACATTTACAGGGTGATGGCCCTTTGCGATGCAGCACACTGGAAAAAACAGAAAAATGCATTTAATATGAGAGCTGGGCAGCTAAATCCCGCAGCTCACGCTAACTTAAGGCCTATGAGGATTTTCAGTACAGATTCAGTAATGCAAAGATTAATATAAGCTTAATTGAATGTAACATAAACATTTTATTCATCATTATTAGTTTGCGTATACATTGGTGGCCACTTTTCCGTGGTCATAGTTCGAGTGCACGTTTAAGCAAAATCGCTATTATTATTGTTTTCTAAGCATCATCATCACACATTGATATAAGCATTTCATTTCAATATAGGTTATATGAGTTACGCTCTCTCAGTACCATACCATTTTGTTTACTACTATGCTATCGCATGGCTGCTATTTATCCATAGATACTTCATTTTCCCCAGTATCTTGTGGTGGATGTAGACCCCATAGGGGCTTTTGGATGCTGTGACTCACAACATTTTCTTTCCTTCTCCATTTTTTTCCCTGTTTTTGTACATGTATCATGGAGACACTAGGGTAGCGTGGTTCCGTATGTAGGGATTGTATATGTCTATTAGACTGTGGGTGGAGGTTATTTTTCAGTATCATTGATGCTTTTAATGTAAGGCATATTTTAGTTTGCTGAAGTGTTGCTTCCAGATTTAGCATCTAATGTGTTGGTAATATTAGCTATTGGGGGCTTAGTCTTTGGATTTAGGGGATTAGAAAGAGGGCTGGTTGTTCCTAGATATATTCTCAATGTATTTGTACATTTCATGCTGTGAGTAAAACGACTGGAGGTGTGCTGTTGAAGGCTGGGGATTTATCTCAGAAGCATAATTAATTTCATAGACATTTTCTGCTGCTGGTGATGCGAGTCTGGGTCATTGATCCCAGATTGATCGCTATTGATTTGGGACATTTTTTTGACCTTGGTGTCTCAGAGTCTAACTCTGCATATGGCTCTTTTCTTGCAGATTAGTTTGCTGATTGATTTTTTGCTGATAATTGTGTAGATGGTTAGAAAGAAGCAAGGCAAGATGCCTAGTACTTGCACATATATATTTCTTTCATTTGCAGAGTGCCTTTGGGTGGCTGTTTGTATATAACTGTAGCCATTCTGATTTCAGGAGCCAAGCAATTTGTTAGTATGAAGTCCACTTATGAATAATTGTGCAATATGTTATAACTATACTGTAGTTTTAGGCCTGGCTCAGTGCTTAATTTGTAAAAGACTATGGCCCTCATTCTGACCTTGGCGGGCGGCGGAGGCCGCCCGCCAAAGTCCTGCCGTCAGGTTACCGTTCCGCGGTCGAAAGACCGCGGCGGTAATTCTGACATTCCCGCTGGGCTGGCGGGCGGCCGCCTTCAGGCCGCCCGCCAGCCCAGCGGGAAAGAGGCTTCCACGATGAAGCCGGCTCGGAATTGAGCCGGCGGAGTGGAAGCTGTGCGACGGGTGCAGTTGCACCCGTCGCGTATTTCACTGTCTGCACAGCAGACAGTGAAATACTTTTAGGGGCCCTCTTACGGGGGCCCCTGCAGTGCCCATGCAAGTGGCATGGGCACTGCAGGGGCCCCCAGGGGCCCCACGACCCCCCCTACCGCCATCCGGTTCCCGGCGGGCGGACCGCCGGGAACTGGATGGCGGTAGGGGGGGTCGGAATCCCCTCGGCGGCGCAGCTAGCTGCGCCGCCTTGGAGGATTCCAATGGGCGGCGGTACACTGGCGGGAGACCGCCAGTGTTGCCGGTCCGACCGCGGCTTTACCGCCGCGGTCGGAATGCCCATTGGAGCACCGCCGGCCTGTCGGCGGTGCTCCCGCGGTCCTCCAACCCGGCGGTCATGGACCGCCAGGGTTGGAATGACCACCTATGTGCTGGACCCCAACAGTTTTCCTCAGAAGCCCGTGGACTGTGTTACTTTAATTTGGGGTGCCGACCACCAAGACTGTCTAGTCTTGATTTCATTTCATGCCTCTTCAATCCACCAGAAGACATCCCCAGCATCTTCATCACCTTCCTGAAGGCTCTTTTTCACCCCTGCGCTCTCCCGTTCTCATTGTTTTTTTGCATCTTTCTCTTCTTTCCTGGTTTTGTGTTGGGGGCTTGCTTGCTCAGCATCAAAGTCTGTTGTGGAAACCTAAGTGCTGGTCTGTAAAAATGAGTGCTGGTGGGTCTTAGCTGCAACCACTGGCTCAAGCTAAGCACTGCTCTGACAGCTCAACCATTACTAGGCATTATTAGATCAACAGAAAAAAGAGCTACTACTGTTGAGAGGGGCTTAGACCTTGTCCACATGATAGTCCCCTTCAGTACAACATTTAAATGGGCATTTATTATTTAGTTGCACTGAAAAAGATTTCTTGTCTTGCACTTTATGCCTTATGGGAAAACCTTTGCTTAATACACCTCAGAATGAATTGGTTACTGTGGCAAGCCGATGACCAAGGCTCCTGGACTTATCTATTAAATATAAAAACGTACAATAAAGGGAATAGGTATGCCATACGTATTGTGAAAAGCATTTGTTAAGGTCTGTAGGCATTGAAGTCTAGATTATTATTATTCAAGCCTGCTCAGTGGTTTTCTGTTTTATGGAACCCCACAGACCACCTTAGTAGGCGAGAGATTTGGTGTTGGTTACCCCCCCTAACAATCTGTGGTTATAGAAGATTTGTGTTTGATAATTCTAGTTAGGCCCTCTTAGGGGAGACAGTGTTTTGCTCTGCCAACCGTAATTGTGTATACATATAAAAATGTTATGAGTACATGTCTGATTAGCCTATAAGAAAGATTAGGGTCAACACAGTTGGTGAGAGTGGTCTATGGTGAAATGCTGGTGTTAAAGGAAATAGATCTGATTGGTTCACTGGGAAGAGTCTTATCAGATGCCAATAGCTGATCTATTTAGTATGAAAGGTTACAACAAAGGCAGGACGCTTAGCTTAATTATTGTGAAAATCATTTGTTAAAGTCAGTAGGCGTTTAATGGCGGACTCTTATCACACTTTGATACAGATTTTAGACAGGTACTTTGTTACATAAACGTTTTGGAAATATCACAAATTGCTGTCATAGAAAAAGGTTTTGGTGTTGATCACCCTGTTTAACAATCCCTTGTGGTAGAACAACTTAACTGTGGTAATCATTGTCCTTTCCTTTTAAGAGAGGTTATATATTGTTTGGCAAACCATAATTTTGCACACATTTGTAATTTTTATAATTGTATACATGATGGCTGTTAGTAGGCCTGTGCTAGTTATTGTGTCAAGCCAGTTGTAAAGCTACTGGGAAAAGGTATGTCAGCTTCCACAGGTTTGATCTGTTGATTATAAATAGCTATAACAAAGCCAGTAGGCTTGAATTACTTGTAGTCAAAAGCATGTATTAAACACAGCAGAGTTTTTAGGTTTGTTTGTAATTGCACTGTGGTAATGCCTGTAGGCAGCTTTTGTATTACATGGAACCTAACGTATTATTGTTTTATGCAAGAGTTTTGGTGCTGGTTGTTAGAAATGGGGTCTTTGGTTGGCAGTCAGGTTACCCCCTGTCCAAGCAAGGACCCTCACACTAGTCAGGGTAAGTCACACACAAACCAAATTATCCTGTGCCCACCCTCTGGTAGCTTGGCACTGAGCAGTCAGGCTTAACTTAGAAGGCAATGTGTAAAGTATTTGTGCAATAAATCATACAATAACACAATATAGCACCACAAAACTACACCACACAGTGTTTAGAAAAATATATAATATTTATCTGGATATTTGCAGGTGAACACGATAAAAGATGCAATAAGAGATTGTAAAGATATCACTGGAAAGTGATAAAAGTGTCTTAAGTCTTTAAAAAGCAAACAAAGTCTCTTTCAAGCACAAAGTATCTGGTTTGGAGTGAAAAATCTCCACAAAGGGCGCAGAGGAGGAGATGCGTGGAAAATGGTGTGTGCGTCGGTTTCGCCCCTTCACACACGGACTTGCGTCGTTATTTTTCATGCGGGGAAGACGTTGTGTCGACAGGTCTCCTCTGTGGGTCGTGGGGTTTTCAGACGCCCCGGGGTCTGTGCGTGGAATCCTGGGCTTGTTGTCCGGCTGCGCGTCGTTCCGGTGGGCTGTGCGTGGAATTTTCTCCCTCGCGGCAGGCGCTGCATTGATTTCCCCTCTGGAAGTCGAGCGGCGTTGTCCAGACGGGCCGTGCGTTGAAGTTCCGGTCGCACCGCAGGCGCCGCCTCGATCTTTTCCTCGCAAAGTCGAGCAGAGTCTTTCGGGTTCGGCGTGCGGTGAATTTTTCACTGCAGAACAAGCTGTGCGTCAAATTTTTCACCGCACAGGGAGTCCATTTGCAAGAGAGTAGACTTTTTGGTCCTGAGACTTCAGGGAACAGGAGGCAGGCTCTATCCAAGCCCTTGGAGAGCACTTCTGCAGCAAAGCAAGAGAGCAGCAAGACAGCAGGGCAACAGCAAGGCAGCAATCCTTTGTAGAAAGCAGTCAGGTGAGTCCTTTAGGCAGCCAGGCAGTTCTTCTTGTCAGGGTGCAGGTTCTGGTTCAGGTTTCTTCTCCAGGAAGTGTCTTATGTTGTAGGGCAGAGGCCCTGTTTTATACCCAATTGTGCCTTTGAAGTGGGGGGGACTTCAAAGAATGGCTTAGAAGCGCACCAGGTCCCCTTTCAGTTCAATCCTGTCTGCCAGGGTCCCAGTAGGGGTGTGTGTCAGTCCTTTGTGTGAGAGCAGGCCCTCCACCCTCCCAGCCCAGGAAGACCCATTCAAAATGCAGATGTATGCAAGTGAGGCTGAGTACCCTGTGTTTGGGGTGTGTCTGAATGAATGCTCAAGGAGCTGTCAACTAAACCCAGCCAGACGTGGATTGTAAGGCACAGAAAGATTTAAGTGCAAAGAAATGCTCACTTTCTAAAAGTGGCATTTCTAAAATAGTAATATTAAACCAACTTCACCAGTCAGCAGGATTTTGTATTACCATTCTGGCCATACTAAATATGTCCTTCCTACTCCTTTCAGATCAGCAGCTACCACTTCAATAATGTATGAGGGCAGCCCCAATGTTAGCCTATGAAGGGAGCAGGCCTCACAGTAGTGTACAGACAAATTTAGGGGTTTTACACTACCAGGACATGTAAACTACACAGGTACATATCCTGCCTTTTACCCACACAGCACCCTGCTCTAGGGGATACCTAGTGCACACCTTAGGGGTGACTTATATGTAGAAAAAGGGGAGTTTTAGGCTTGGCAAGTACTTTTAAATGCCAAGTCGAAGTGGCAGTGAAACTACACACACACAGGCCTTGCAATGGCATGCCTGAGACAAGGTTAAGGGGCTACATAAGTGGGCGGCACAACCAGTGCTGCAAGCCCACTAGTAGCATTTAATCAACAGGCCCTAGGCACATACAGTGCACAGTACTAGGGACTTATAAGTAAATTAACTAGTCCAATTGGGTATGATCCAATGTTACCATGTTTAAAGGGAGAGAGCATATGCACTTTAGCACTGGTTAGCAGTGGTAAAGTGCGCAGAGTCTGAAAGCCAGCAAAAACAGTGTCCAAAAAGTGGAGGGAGGCAGGCAAAAAGTTAGGGGTAACAAAATATCCTGATTCAATGAGATACATTCATGAGGTTGCTTGTAGATAGGTTCCAGAATGGTAAGAAAACAGCCGACACGTGTTTTGTCATTCTTGACTTTTTCAAGGCTCATTTATATTTTGAAAGGTAAAATCGCGTGAAGGGAGTTCCATATTCCAAGCAGGTTTAACAAATTCGATCAGTATGTCAGAAAGATAGACGGAATCACAGGACCATGATAAGTCTGTTGCCGATCCGTAAGTTGTTTTGGCCGAGTGCCGTGTCGTGCCAGTTATCATGGTCTTGTGATTTCGTCTATCTTTCTGACATACTGATCGAATTTGTTAAACCTGCTTGGAATATGGAACTCCCTTCACGCGATTTTACCTTTCAAAATATAAATGAGCCTTGAAAAAGTCAAGAATGACGAAACACGTGTCGGCTGTTTTCTTACCATTCTGGAACCTATCTACAAGCAACCTCATGAATGTATCTCATTGAATCAGGATATTTTTTTTTTCCTGAAACACTATTAAATAGTAAATGTTCCATACTACGATCATGTGATGTGCCGTGGTTTTCTCATCATTTACATGGACTGGAACCCATATGGGCAACAGCTTTTTACACCCTGTGGCTGGGTGTTTAACCACTTGAGCACTCCCTTTCTCCAAGAAGAGACTTTGCTGTCATGAACTCTGTATTCTATTAATCAAAAGCCTTTGGTAGTGCGCACTTTCTACACACAGCCATGTTCCTCATTGTTTGAAAAAGTTAGGGGTGACCACCCTAAGGCTGTCAGGTCTAACACTGGTGATCTACTGAAACAAACAATGAAGACAAAAGGCTTATACCTTGACAATGCTTATTATGAGCTCTCAGGAGGGATTTTATGATATTCTGACAGTTGATATTTTGACATTTTTTTAATTTTAATATGGTATACTTAATAGTTGCCTCATGGGAAAGCTTATGTTGAAAACAGTAGCTCTGAGCTGGTTATTATGACAAGCCATTGACAAAGGCAATGGGCTTGATCTGTTTATTACGAAACGTTACAACAAAGGCAGTAGGTGAGATTTATTATGAAACACATACGTTAAAGGCAATAGGCCTTTAAAGGGAGATTCTTTTTGCACCTTGTTAAAGCCATCAGACATGTATTGTGGTATATCATATCTCATAGATTACATATGTAGATTATAGGGGTTTGGTGCAAATTACGCAGTTCGACAAACTGTAGGATTCGAAGTTTTGTGTTCCAGGGAGTACATCTTCAGAAGGCAGAAGGCCTATTTGTCTGACAGGATCTTGCAATAAAAAATGCTATGCATATCTTGAGTTTATGGTCATGCTTTATTGTGGATGTGTAAATGGATGAGTGTAAGAATGTGTGGGCCGGGGTGAAGGGATGCATTGGTACAATGATGAGTGATGGTGAGTATATATGATGATTATGGAGTGTCATTATTTGTTCAAAAGTGTTTTTTTTCAGCTACCTGTGCCTGTTTTACTGTGGACTCTCTGTGCTTCAGGCAGCTTGACCTTTTAAAGTGGTGTTTTTTGTGATTTTTTTTTGTTTGTTTTTTTCGCCGTGATTGTGTGAACTACTTTTATAGTTTGTGGAACATGACTTAACCCCCCCCTTTTGTAAGTAAAAAAGGCTACATACATCTTGCAGAGTGTGTTTTAGGAGACTGTTTAATCTGTTTCTGTTATTTAAATTGTGTTTAGAAACTGTCTGCTCCCCCTGTTTTTTGCCTTAAAAAAGGCACATTTCAGAGTGCGCGACAAGCAGTATCCCAGTGTTTGTTTTTAAACAATTTCTCCTTTAACTGGAAAGTGGACTCTGCTAGCTTGGAAGTGTGGATTCAGCCTGTCTGTATCCAAGGAAATTCTGAATAGAGCAGGAGCTGCCTCCTCCCTGGCCATAGGGACCGAACTGTAGTTAACTTGCTCCCTATATAAGTTCCTATTTGTTGTTGCATATGTTGTTGTGATAGGTTGTTGGGGGCTGGTCTTTCCATTGGTTGCTGGTTCCAAGGCTGGGGCTGTGATTGGTGGATAGGGCTGAGATTCTGATTGGCTGTTGGTTCTAGGGCTGTGATTGGTGGATAGGGCTGAGATTCTGATTGGCTGTTGGTTCTAGGGCTGTGATTGGTGGATAGGGCTGAGATTCTGATTAGTTGCTGGTTCTAGGGCTGTGATTGGTGGATATGTGTCACGGTGTCCTTTCCTCGGGATCTGCACGCTGCTGAACGAAAGGCCCACCTCCCGGCGTCACCAACTCAGAAAGCTGATATAGCACAGAGTTATGATGAAGCCAGGCGGGGGGAAGGGAGTTAGGGTAGGGAACTGCAGGGAGCGAGATCTGAAAAGAAAAAGTTAGAACAAAGATGCATATACTCATTCATAGCTGTATAACTCATCAATAGACTCTTGAAATAAAAGGCATCTCCGTGATATCAGATTGAGACCCTTTCATGACGTGAGGGCGAAGCCCCTTCTTTGAATCATGGAACAAGAACACACTACAACCTCTGAACCAAGAGATGGCAAGAGCTTTGGACTATTGTCATACTCTCAATATCAATCCTGTAACAATTAAGCATTCATAACATAAACGTTTGATCACAACCTAGAAATTCTCAAATGACTTAAATATGTATTTCACATAATATGCTTTCCAAAAAACAATGAAACTATAATTTGCTTATCTCCAAAATGCTTTTACATTTACAACTATAGACCTGAAGTTTTACTCATTGAACTTGAAGCGCTTTATTCATTGGGCAGAAGTGCCTTGTTTATTGTTCATAAAGTGATTTGATAATTATACCTGAAGCGCTTTGTTCTTTATGCCAGAAAGCGCTTTTACTTATGCTAAGGGACACTTTACTCATGTGGTCTGAATCACTTTGATTGTTGTGCCAAGGGCGTTTTACTCATGTGGACTGAAGCGCTTTGATTGCCATACCTAGGGCGCTTTACTCATGTAGACGGAGGCGCTTAGATTGCCGTGCCAAGGGAGCTTTACTCATGTGGACTGAAGCGCCTTGATTGCCGTACCAAGGGCGCGTTACTCACGTGGACTGAAGCGCTTTGATTGCCGTGCTAAGGGCGCTTTACTCATGTGGACTGGGGTGCTTTGATTGCAGTTCCAAGGACGCTTTACTCATGTGGACTGAAGCGCTTTGATTACCATGCCAAGGGCGCTTTACTCATGTGGACTGAAGCATTTTGATTTCTGCCCCAAGGGTGCCTTACTCATGTGGACTGAAGCCTTTGATTGTCGTGCCTAGGGCGCTTTACATGTGTAGCCTGAAGCGCTTTGCTCGTTGTGCTAAGGGGCGTTTTACTCCTGTACTCCGAAGCGCTTTGATCGTCGTGCCAAGGCCGCGTTACTCTTCAAACTGAAAACACTTTGCTTGTTGTGCTAAGGGGCGCTTTACCTTTGGAAGTAACAACTCCATTCAAGATTGGACTCATCAAGACCTTATCGCTACGAGTACGACCTACTCGTATCTGAATTCACCATGGAAACAAGGATACTCCGATTTGCTGTCAATCTGCCATACAGGAAATCTACTCTTCTTCAGAGGAACCCTCACGAGGTCTGACTGCATCGAAGTCTTCAAAATAGTGAGCAATGTGCTTGGGTGTGGCTGGGCTTTATAGGCCTGCCACACCCCAACATGGTTGCTGCCTCTAAAAACATGGGAATTGTAGTCCCTTCATAAAATACCACTGATAAGTGCATCTTGTCAACCAATGTCCTGACCCTGCAGCTACATGAGCTTTACCACAAGGCAGATGTTGCTGATGACCACTTTTAGAACAAGAGGGGATGACAAGTGGTGCGCATGAAGCGCCGCAAATCCGCGCAGCGGAGTTTCGGGCGGGACCTGGACTGCGCACAGCCTTATTCCTGACAATAGGGCTGGGAATCTGATTGGTTACTGGTTCTGGGGCTGGGGCTGTGATTGGTGGTCAGGATTAGGGGTATGAATGGTGATTAGGGCTAGGTCTCCCATTAGTTGTTAGAATCAGGGTTATAAATTGGATTGGTTAGGGTTAGGACCAGGTTCCTATTGGCCAGTAGGGCTAATTAAGCCTAGGACTCAGGGCGTCTCAGCCCGGGCGTCGAGGCAAAGGGCGGAGAGGACAAGGGCAGTTCCCTGTTTGGGACAGGTAGGGACTAGGGACTAGGGCCAGAAATGCTGCCCAATTCTCAAATGACCAGGAATGATTACAGTCCCTACACATCCGTCAACATGCAAACACAGTATCTGCAAAGACATCCAACTCATGCACCACAAACTGACCACAGACAGATTGCAATGTCCCATCACCCAACACAATACCCATTATACAACACATATACACATATCCTCCACAACTACAACAGTCAAACACCTGCATTCTCACAACAAAACCTACTCTGTCCACTCCCAATAACACAACCTGCCATCACCCACACAGCACAAAACCCCACTATACATTTCTCTCAGCCTTCATGGTTAGTATGAACAGGGAGATACACACTCCCTGTTCATACTAACCAACAACACTATCCTCTGTTTGCTCCACACAGACCACCTTTCATCATAACAATGCTCAAACCCAGCCTTCCAACACACCTACAAACACCCTTCCCCTCTCCTCACCAATTACACACAACCATACAATCCCCACACTTCACTCCACCACACATATTACCTCTTCCAGTCATCACGACTAACACAAACTCCCCTGACACACATCCATCCCCTCTTACACACCTCTTACATTTATCTCCAAAACACATCAACACCCCCTCTAACACTCTAATTCCACTCACCAGCACTAACTCCATACAAATCCATCACCAAAAACAACTACATCAATATCCCCCTCACTATTCCACAAAACAATATAGACCACACACATCAGCACATCAAATCTACACAAACTTTCATTATACTTATCGTCACACCCACTCCCACCCTCAGGACTACACAAAGAATACAAGTCTCGTCTTATCTTTAACCCTGCTTTCTCACTCTTCACAAACACCTACCACAAGCACCTCAACCCAGCAACTTTCATTTACTCGCCTCTCGTCCATTGCACAATTTAGAGCCTTACATCATGATCCACATGCTCCTCCACCACCCCTAACCCATACTCAATCCACACTAAACAGATGCACACAAAATAAACAACATGCCACTTTTAACAATCTCATATCCCCTTGTCTATTACATAATAAGAATACCCTACAAAAAACAGTACACTCTTCATGTCTCTCTCAGCCACCAAGTCCACCACCCACACACACAGACCCAACAAAATGCCTCCTTAACCTGCTGGAAGAGGAAGACTATACTGAACAGCAAGAATATTGTGAGCCTCACACAGTTATCACAACTAACAACACTCCTGCTTCAAGCTCATATTATGCTACTTACCCTTCTCCTAAACAAAACAACACTACAACTAACAAACCTTTTCTAAACTGCCAGCTCATAAATGCTCAATCTCTCTCAAAAAACAAGCACCACATCTACGACCTGCTCACAGACACACAACTTGACTTACTATTCATAACAGAATCTTGGTTGGGAGATGACATGGCCCCAGTGTTGCACGAAGCCCTTCCTCCGGACTATCAAACCATTACACAAAACCGTATAGGCAAGAAAGGATGTGGACTAGCTATTATATTCAAACAGGCAATAAACCTCAGTAAAACAGACATTTCCATACAAGGTTGTGAAGCCCTCCTCACCAGATGCCACCCTACTCCGACTTCCTCCAGTAACTTTCTCCTCCTTTACAGGCCTCCACCTAACAACTCCACATTCCCAGATACTTTTCTAGATACAGTCTCACACCTTATTACACTATACTCCAACCTATGCATTCTTGGGGATCTAAACATTTGGTTTGACAAACCCAATATGCCCCATCCAAAAGCTATCACCACTGGCCTAGTCGCATTGAACCTACATCAGATTGTACACAATCCCACAAACATCTCTGGACTCATCCTAGATGTCTTTTTTGCTAATCCTGAACTAGTTACCGTGCATAGCATCACACCAATCACATGGTCAGACCACCATTTGATAACTTTCTGACATAAGACTCCACAAATCAACACACCCCACAACTACTTACGTACATGCACCTATCGACCATGGAGCAAACTCAATTTGGATGACTTAGAAACACAACTAACAGCAAACACAGATCTAGATACAATTAATTCTGTTTCAAAACTTTATGAGTGGCTACAGGAAGCTTTTGATATCCTAGACCACTCAGAAAAACTAAACACGACAAAAGAAAACCAACACCTTGGAGAAACACAGAACTCCAAAAGATAAAGCAACAAATCAGAAAGTTGCAGCGGACCTGGCTCAAAACAAACAACAGTCAAGACAAACTGCAGCTACACAAACTTAACAGAATATACAAATCATCAATCAAAAAAGCTAAAAAAAGGTACTACTCAGACAGAATTAAAAATGCTAAATCTACAACCAAGAAATTTTATAAATTTCTCAATGAATTTCGAAAACCTACATGCATGGAAGGAAGTCATCCCACTACTCAAGATTTCACAAACAAATTGGCAACTCATTACACAACCAAGGCAGACACATTGGGCTCCTATTTAAAACAGAAGAGAACCATCAACACCAACCCCTTTCCTAAAATTCCCTCTAAGAATAAACCAACCCAGCCTCTATTGTCCTCCCAACAAATATCCCAAGGTGAATTTATGGATTTGGTCAAAGCAAGCAGGCCTTCCGGTTGCCCTTCTGACCCTTGTCCACCACAAATCTTCAAGAACATTCTTTTATCTACTTCTGCTGCCACACCTGTAAGAAGAATCATCAACAACTCTTTAACTACAGGAACTTTTCCTGTAGACCTGAAAAAGGCATGCATACGACTGTTATTAAAGAAAACAAACCTAGACCCGCAGGACCCCAACAACTACAGCTCAATCACAAATTGACCTTTCCTGGGCACACTGATAGAAAGAGCAGCATTCACCCAGATGTCACAATTCATTGAAGACAATTCTATACTTTCACACTTCCAAACTGGATTCCGCCCAGGAAGAGGTACTGAATCGGCACTCATAGCAATCTGGGATGATCTTAAAAACACAGTGGACCACAATGGAGTTGCTGCACTACTTCTCTTGGACCTCTCGGCTGCCTTTGATACGGTTGACCATGACACCCTAATTCAAAGACTCCACGAAGCTGGCATACAAGGGACTGCTCTCGACTGGATTATTTCCTATCTTCAAAAAAGATCTAATATCATCTACTCGCCCCCCTTCTCGTCCAAACCCTACCTCACAAAAGCAGGGGTCCCCCAAGGATCAATCATCTCACCTTTGCTTTTCAACATCTACATGATATAATTACCAGAAATGATCAATGAATTTCATCTCACATGCTACAACTATGCTGATGACACAAATACTACTTAAATTAGAATGCCCCAAAACATTGAAAACTCAGAAATCTTCAGTTGCCTCAGAGCCGTTGATCAGTGGATGACCTGGAGCCATCTCAAACTAAATACCTCCAAAACAGAAATACTCATATGTGGTGACTGGAAAAGTTATGACCCTCTGAGCATCTGGCCTGACGATCTCGGACCACCTCCTCAATTATCCAAGAAGGTTAAAGACCTTGGAATCACCATGGGCTCCAAGTTAACTATGAATGCCCAAGTGGACAAATTAGCACGAACAAGCTTCATCACCTTGAAGACTCTACGACGCATCTTCCCCACCTCGGTTTTCCACACAAGGTGCAAGCTAATATCTCGCTTGTACTATCCTAACTGGATTATGCCAATGGCCTCTACCATGGATCATCTCTATCTATTATGAAAAAAACTACAACGTATTCAGAACTCCGCAGCCAGGCTACTATTACATGTAAAGTCGCAATCCCACATCTCCCCTGCCTTGAGAGCACTACACTGGTTACCTGTTGCCAGAAGATGCACTTTCAAGCTGCTTTGTATCACCCACAAGCTATACATGGAACAGGACCACTTTTTATCAGAAACAAAATAACCAAATACATCCAACAAAGAAACCTCCGCTCAAGATTGGCACCCTGCCTTAGAACACCACCATACAAGAAAAAGACTATAGGTGGTACATCCTTCTCCGTTCAAGCAGCCAAACTATGGAATTCATTACCCCCAACTATAAGAGCCACAGATAACTTTCTTGTCTTCAGAAAACTACTCAAGAGTTGGCTGTTTCCTTCATAACCACCATATTCAAACAACTATGGACTGCATATGCCTATGTTGATAAATATTTTTTCTGATTATGTGTGTATTTCTAGTTATGTATAGTTCTAGATTGTATAGAAAATATGCATCGCTACTATGTCATAACAATAAAATACACACACACTCTTTAAACCTGTTTAACTAAGTATATTTACCCATGGTTCTAAATATGTATTGTATGTACATATATGTGTGCATATGTGTGTGTATTCATGTGTGTATGTATGTGTGTGCGTGTATAAATATATATATACATATATATATGTATGTGTGTATGTTGTTCTGTGCTTGGCATGTTCGTAGTTCATTGCATGGCTCCTGGGTGGGTTGTTATACTAGATATCTATGAATCCCTGCTCTCATCTTATATCACACTTACCTACCCATCATATGTCATGTCTCTATCAATCTATCCTCCATTCCCACTCTGACTCATCCCAAATCCATTCTACTACTTTCATCTCCTAAATAACTCTGCCTAAGCTCTTCCCTCCGCTTCCACATCTAACTCACCAAACCTCACTTTACTACCATGACCTCCCAAACAACCCTACTAAATTCGCCCTCATTTATCTCACACTGCTACTATGATCTCCCTAACCCCTTCCACAGACTCTTCCCTCCTCCATCCCCCTTTACTCATCCCAAGCCTAAATCCTATTACCATATACTCCCAATTAACACTTCTGGATTCTTTCCTCCTCCACCCCTCCATTACTCCAGTCAATCTAACTAACAAACTCTCATGCCCACGGCTCAAATTAACTCATAATAATACAAAAACTTTACTCATATTTCCCGATACTAATCCATCACTAATTCTTGTTGGGTTCCGGAGTAGTGTGCTACTCGCCGAAAAGCGCTTCGACGCCTCGTCAGGGGTTGTAAGCGCTATATAAATACTATTACAATACAATACAATACAATAATCTATTAATGGCTGAATAGGCACCAGGCCTGTTGGAATTTTCAGTGCATGTTTATATTGAAGAGATCTAGCTTGCCAACAATATATTCTAACTTCCGCTTGTAAAAAGAAAATGAGAAAACAATTAACCCTTTTACTAACAAAATAAATGTTTTATTCACTTAGTATTGCACTTTTAAAAAGTTGCAATTACTAACTTAGTGACGAGTGCCACGTCATTCAACAAAAGCTGTTTCTTTGGCACACAATCAATCAGAACCTTTGCTTTCGTCAGGGCACAGGAACGATCACGTTGTAAGGCCTGGATCCAAAGTTAACATCAGTTATCCATGAGAATAAAATGCCTCTTCTTTCTGTCAGTGAAAGAATGTAAGCACTGAGGCCGGTGTGGGGGGGTCATTTGAAAATCCCATGGTGCCTGTTTTTCCCTTCTGAAAACTTTAAGGAAAACTCTTACATTTCTGACAGATTATGCTAGGAAAACCATAATTTACGCCCTAATAAATTTGAGACTTACTATGCTAACGTGCTGCTCCTGGGCTCCCCCCAGTCATTTTTCAAGAGACTCCAACGTGTTTAGAATGCAACAGCCAGACTTGTGTTGAACATTCCCAAGAGGCAATCCATCCGATCTGGCTTAAAATGCTTACCTTGGCTTCCCATTAAGCAAAGAATAGAATTCAGAAGCCTGACACTAGCATCTGGAGCTGTCAAATCAGAGAGGGCTTGCATACATCAGTGGCAGAGTTAAAAGATATCTCCCCGGTAGGGTCCTACGATCAGTCAATCGCAACCTGCTCTGCACCCCTAAAATCAGAAGGTCTAGAACAGTGGTCATCCCTTTTCCTTCTTGGCCCCTATGTTTGGAGCCTTCTACTGAACCATAATAGAGGAGTAACCTAAGAGAATCATTTCAAGAGCCTTTTAAAAACTCATCTCTCCAGAGGAATCTAATCTTAATCTACTCCATCCTACTCAATCTCTTGTTTCATTCTATGACTGTTTTCATATTGCATTTGCTTTTTACCCAGCGCAGTGGCGCTCCTTACAGAAGCAGCTGTTCGCACTTTATAAATTCCATTGTATTTATTCACTCATGAAACAAACTACAGATGGAACAAGAAGTTGTTACAAAAAAGCAGTTGAATGTTGTTGAAGGGAGCAGTGGTCAGGTGAAAAAGGGCACCCATTATTCACCACTGTTTTTGCAAAGCCGTCGTAGACAATTGCTTTTTCTTCTCCAAGAAGATGCCTATAACAATAGTCACCACTGCTGCTTTGAGCACCATGGGTCACACAAGAAAGGAATGTTTCAAGAATGCACCAATACCACTAGTGATAAAGATGGGGTTACCCTTAGCATTCTTAAGGCAATTGAGGAAGAGACAGATACATCACAGCTGCTTCCAACCCCATTTCTCTCCATTTTGCACACAAGAGGACAGAGGTTGAAGTTCAACTACAACTGCAGCTTTTTTGCCCATACCAGCATCAGCTGGTGTTTTGGTCTGCAGCAAGTATCCAGATTAGTTACTGACTGCAGCACCACAAGATGGAACACATTCCTTTTTTTCTGTGAAGCTGGGCACGTAGCCTGGAACTCATGACCAATGGAGTCATTTGGAAGGCAAATAATCAGTCTGATGGTATGTATACCTAAAGAAGCAGCAAAGGTGAGTGGTTGCTGGCACAGCACTTATGCTTAGTGCATAAATGACGATGGTGTGCATGCTGCCACTCTATGCCAAGATGTGAGGACAAGCTCAGCCACTAATGGGTCTGCATCTGAATTACCAAACTGACAAATGATTGTTTAATCGGTTGATTTCGAGCCCATAATCATTGCAATAGTCAATGAATCTTGAAAGCAGGGTTGAAAGGCCTGTGGCTGTTTGAGAAACCAGCAGGGTGTCATCGGCAAAAAGAAGGCAGGGGATCTTCTGCCCTCCTATTTTAGGCGAGTCGTTAGAGCACTCCATAAGATAAGGGATGCATGCGTTTATGAAGAGAAGGAATAAGGTAGGGGCAAGAACACAACCTTGTCTTACACCTCGGGCAGTAAGGAATTTTTCTGTTAATTCACCTTGTTGGCCCCATCTAATTCTACCATAGTTGCCAGTGTAAAGATCCCTGATAATATTCAAAATAGAGCACGGGACTCCTATTTTAGACAGAACTTCCCACAGTTTGTGGCGGGGTACTAGATCAAAGGCCGATTTTAGATCTACAAATGCTACATATAGGTGGCCTAAGTCAACATCGACAACTTTCCATTTAATAGAAGTAAAACGAAATATCTGATCTAATGTGCTAGTTTTTTCTCTGAAGCCCGCTTGTAGATGATTTAAGATTTGATTTTCAACTAGCCACTTGTTCAGCCTGCTCAACAACTGATAACAGAAAATTTTTTGAAGGTTGTCGAGGAGGCTGATGGGTCTATAATTACCCGGGTTGTTCCTCTCTCCTTTCTTATGGATGGGCACTATAATCGCCTCTTTCCATGAGTCAGGATAAATTCTGCTAGTCAAGATGGCATTAGAAAGTCTGTTAATATATGGGCCCCAGGTGTTCTGGTCCACTTTAAACATATCAGAGGGGATCCCGTCCATCCCAGGGGCTTTTGCTGCTTTCTGGGCTGCAATGGCCGACACAGTTTCGTTCAGTGTAAAAGGGGGCAAGAAAGCCATAGACTCGTCAGAAGTTGTTGGCTCCTCCGAAATTATGTCAGAAGTATGACTTGCCGACAATGGTCCATATAATTCCTTAAAGTAGGAGAGCCAGATGTCAGGAGAAATATAAGACTCCAGGTGAGATGCGCGGTTCTGATCACCACAAGAAACTAGGAGCCAGAACCGTTTTGAATCATGGACGGTAGCTGCCTCGAGTAAATTGCTCCATAGCCCCTCTTCGTACTCGAATTTACTTTTGTTGCAAATGGAAGCATAATGACGTCTAGCAGTGATGATGCCTGATCTGTCTTAGGTCTTTAGCGCGATGGCCAAAGTATTTTTGGCCTCCCTACACCTCTTGTTGAACCATTTAGTATGTGGTCGAATACAGGAAATAGTCAGTGGCCTTGGACGTTTAGTAAACAGCTCTTTCAGAGTAGAAAAAAGGTCCAAATGAAGAGGCAATATTTCTGATGGAGCCAGAATAAAGTTGGTATCAAATAACTGGTGAGAAGAGGTTAGGGCACGCAATTTTCCTTGAAGCTTATTTGATTGCACGAAGGAGTCCCACCTTACTGTACGCTTATTACTGGACAGCTCCATAGCAGTAGAGGAGACAGGGGGAAGTGCGACCCCTACTAGGAGAGAACTCTTGTATGTGATCTGGAGGGGAGCATGATCACTAGTATGGGGAAGACCCACCTCTAAGTCTAGAATATGGTGCCATAGTCTTAAGTCAAAGAGGATATAATCCAATTTGTTACTATATGAGCCCCTGAAGAAGGTTGGTCTGGCCGGAATGTCCGCTGGAAAGCGGCCATTACCCAAACGAAGGCCATGGGATATCATGAGGTCCACTATCTGTGAGGCCCTAACGCTTGGTTTATATGAATTTTGCTGGGTAGAATGAAAAGTCACAGGTGGAGGGATATTCCATACACTATCTTCAGACTGCATGACCTCTATGTGATCTACATTAAGTTCAAGTAGAACGTTAAAGTCACCAGCTATTATGATATGATATTTGAGGCGAAGGTCTGGGATTAAGATATTCAGTAGCTCGACAATGGGAGATCGGTGATTTGAGGGTCCCGGTCTGCTATAAATATTTAGACAAAGGACAGGAATGCCTGAGGCTGGGTAGATAGCAACGGCCAAAATATCATGAGAATCCACATATATCTCCTTTGTACCACTCCCCTCTATAGATTTTACCCATGTGATTAAACCCCCTGCCGCCCTGCCAGCTAAAGATGGCTTAGCAGGCTTGAAAAAGGAACTATACCCTTGTTTGTATGTACAATGCGTTGCCCATGTTTCCTGGAACATGCAGACGTTAAAATTTCCAACGAGTGCTCCCCACTCAGTGTCAACAAGTTTGCTGTTAATGCCAGCCACATTCCAGGATAAAAGTTTTGCTGTGTGCTGGACACAAGAAATGTTTGAGTTCGTGGTAGTATCAACTTGGACGTAACTGGCAACGGAATTCGCCTTGAATAAACTTGTGGTGTTATTAATGTTTCCAGGTTGTGAGTCCGATAAAAGAAGAGAGGCTGGGCAGGGTGAATTAGATGGAAAGTTCATGGCTGCTGTGGCTGTGCAAAGATTGGTGAAACATAGTCAGTCAATATCCGAGGTAGCCCCAGGATCGTGGGTTAGTTGGGCCCTTGAAGCAGGGCCAAAACAGGACTTAGGGGCCAAATCAGGGAGTGGATCTCTCTGGACCTGATGGCCTGTTGGTCTTATGTCTTGAGTAGTTGTAAAATGGTTCGGGGCCAAATTGGCTGATCTAGTGGAAGGATTCGCACGCATATAGCTAGCAATAGGACAGCTAGCTGAAAGAGTAATTGCTGAGGACTTCCTGCGTATAGACCGTGCTTCCATTTCCATAAGGCCTACTGCCAAATGTGGGCTTTTAAGACTAAGGCCCTCATTCTGACCTTGGCGGTCTTTTCGCAAGACCGCTGAGTTACCGCCGCGGTGAAGACCGCCGACCGCGGCGGTGTGCCGCTGTGCGCATTCTGACCGCTGGGAGCGTTCCGCCGGAAAACCGCCAGCAGCCACACTGGCGGTCGGCGGGAAAGTGGAGACTGGTCAACCTCCACCGCCACGCCAGCAGAACACCGCCCACAGAATTACGACCCACATTTCTGTGTGGCGGTCTTCTGTTGGCGGTCTTCTGTTGGCGGTCACGTCCCTATGGCTCCCGTCGCCTCCCGGAGGACCAACGCACAAGGTAAGTTGATCGTCCGTGAGGGGAGGGGGTGGGGGGGTGTTGTGTGATGTGGGCGTGCATGGGGGTGTGCGTGGGAGTGTGTAGAGGGGGTGTGTGAGTGCGTGTATGGGGGCGGGGGGTGCTGCTGTGTCTATGGGTAATGTGTGCTGTTCGGCAGGTGCGCATGTCGGCATGTATGTGTGCGGGTATGTGTCCCCGTTGTGTATGTGTGTGTAGGGGGTGTGTATATGTGCATGTTGGGGGTGTGTGCATGTCGGGGTACATGTATGTGCATGTCGGGGTGGGGGTGGGGAGGGGGTTCGTACCACCTCTGGGGGGTGGTAGGGGGGTGGAGGGTGTGGGGGGAGGACTCGGGTGGGTAGTGGGGGGTGGGGGAGACCCCTATCAGTGCCAGGGAAGGAATTCCCTGGCCCCGATAGTGCTTACCGCCATGGTTCGCACGGCGGTTCCCGCCCGCAAGAAACCGCGGCGGTAGGCAGGGTCATAATACCCTTGGCGGTCTTGGGACGACCGCCGGGCCGGAGTGCGCAAACTCCAGCCCCGCGGTCATGACCGCCGTGGCGGTCGGAGTGGAGAAGTAGCGGTCGGTCGCGGCGGGGACCGCCGCGGTCAGAATGCCATTTTTAATACCGCCGGTCTGTTCGCGGTCCGACCGCCGTCTCTCCGCCGACCGCCAGGGTCAGAATGAGGGCCTAAGTGTTATAAAGTCACTAGGACCAGAGAGACCAGGGGAACCATTAGATCACTTGACAGAAACGATGTCATCATGGATGATTGAGCCACAACCCCTGGTATGTCTCACCCAGTGCAAGACCTTGTTTGTTAGTGAGGCTTTGTCTTCTCTCACGTTTGGGGGCAAAGGTGGAACATTGCACATGTATATGTAGTTGTTGCTAATTAATTTATGATTGTGGTATAAAGCTTTGGTAGTATCCCATTTGAAGGGAACATTAGGAAGGAGCGGGGTAGTTCTTCCAAAAGAGGACGTAAGCTGTTTTGCAGGACGCTGATCGTCTATGGGACCTGCAGCACAAGCTAGTGGCAGAAGAGGCCCGTTTGGAAAAACGCCTTTTGCAGGTGGATGCTTAGTAGGCAAAAGGTTTGAGTTAGGCTCGCTAATAGGGGAAGGATATTTGCTTTTAAGAAGGGTGGTGATCTCAAGCAATAATGATCTCAACTCGCTAACTTCAGTCTTAAGGCTACACACCAATGTGAACAAATCATTTTGTAGAGGAGGACTCGCTATACATGGCAGAGCTAAGACGGCTGGTTGCTGATTGTCCGAGTCAATGGATGCCAGCGGAGAAAAACGATTAGAGCATAAAATTGAAGGGTGAGGTGTGCAAGCTCTAAGAGCATCTACATCGGAATAGGGTGTAGGGAGGGCAATAGGGTCTTGGCAAGGCAACGACTGTTGGAGTGGTTGGTGAGATGAGGCGACAGAATGAGAGTTAACAGCAGTATGTGAACTAGATGTTAGAAATGGAATAAGCGTGCCAGGTTTTGAGCCCTTTCGACTAGGCTTCTCCTTGTTGTTTAGAATCTGTTCTACCTCTTCTATTAAATCATCTATTTCCTTGGCGACATGGCTAGTGTGGGGTAACATGGTCTTATTGATTTTGAGTATTTTGGATTTGCCAGAGCCTAAAGTCGGGCTGTCTTTGGCCTTTCGCTTCCCCATTGGCGAATGGTACTATGTCACAAAGTAGAGGAGAGATTGGAGTACTTCCATATGCAGGAGGGACAATTGCCGTGCCTTAGGACCAAGAGAGGTGGCCCAGCCCGGCCTCCTTTGGCCTCAGACGGGCACGGACGGGCCCGCCCTTGGCCCGGGCTTCGCCCGGGCACGCCCGCGCGCGTCCCGCGAGGCGGGAGCGCTTTGAAGTTTTTAAAGGGCTCCTGCCCGATTGCAGCTTCCTGCGGCACCACCAGCAACACAGCGCGTCCCGCAAGGCGGGAGCGCTTTGAAGTTTTTAAAGGGCTCCTGCCCGATTGCAGCTTCCTGCGGCACCACCAGCAACACAGCGCGTCCCGCAAGGCGGGAGCGCTTTGAAGTTTTTAAAGGGCTCCTGCCCGATTGCAGCTTCCTGCGGCACCACCAGCAACACAGCTCGTCCCGCGAGGCGGGAGCGCTTTGAAGTTTTTAAAGGGCTCCTGCCCGATTGCAGCTTCCTGCGGCACCACCAGCAACACAGCGCGTCCCGCGAGGCGGGAGCGCTTTGAAGTTTTTAAAGGGCTCCTGCCCGATTGCAGCTTCCTGCGGCACCACCAGCAACACAGCTCGTCCCGCGAGGCGGGAGCGCTTTGAAGTTTTTAAAGGGCTCCTGCCCGATTGCAGCTTCCTGCGGCACCACCAGCAACACAGCGCGTCCCGCGAGGCGGGAGCGCTTTGAAGTTTTTAAAGGGCTCCTGCCCGATTGCAGCTTCCTGCGGCACCACCAGCAACACAGCGCGTCCCGCGAGGCGGGAGCGCTTTGAAGTTTTTAAAGGGCTCCTGCCCGATTGCAGCTTCCTGCGGCACCACCAGCAACACAGCTCGTCCCGCGAGGCGGGAGCGCTTTGAAGTTTTTAAAGGGCTCCTGCCCGATTGCAGCTTCCTGCGGCACCACCAGCAACACAGCGCGTCCCGCGAGGCGGGAGCGCTTTGAAGTTTTTAAAGGGCTCCTGCCCGATTGCAGCTTCCTGCGGCACCACCAGCAACACAGCGCGTCCCGCGAGGCGGGAGCGCTTTGAAGTTTTCCGACAAATGATTGTTATTCATGGTGTTTTGAGTACTTCTGGCAAGACTTTGTTCACCAAGGAAACAAGCTCCCAGCCAGTCATCCAGTTGCCTTTTTATGCAACGCAGAGGACTCTGCTTGCCTTGGTTGCAAATGCGCACACACACAATTACTTACATGTTGCACAATTGCATTCAAGGACTTGGCTGCAAGATAACAGAACTCTTTACATTGTGCTAGAGTTTACAAGGTACAGGTGGAAAACAGGTAATTTGCATGGTCAGCAAAATTTCGAATATGGCCTTAAAGGACAATTATTATGCAATGGAAGCGCTATTCCTGTTTGCCCATGGCTCATCATCATGGTGTGCTAGACAAAACGTGGATAGTGCACCCTAGTGCACAGTGCAATAGGAACGCACTGCCCCAGAGCAGCTGCAGACTCGTGGCTTCCTGGGAGCACAGTGCATTCAGTGAAAGACAGAGCAGCTGCTTACAAACTGTTCAGTGTTTCACAGTGCAGATGGCTGCTGGAACAGAGAGATCATCCTGCAGGCAGGTGCCGTGAGGGACTGCGCCCTACTACAAGTGGATTGTCTGGAGGGGGCGTTGAGGTCCCCTTTGTCCCCTTATGAGTGCTGCTGTCAATGTGCCTCCTAATGGTCTGTTTGCCCCTGCTCAGGCATCCCTAATAAGGGGTGGGTGCAAGGCAAAGTGATTCCTTCATTTGCATGGGGCCACACTCTCATGCAAATGAGGGGACACTCTCAAGATAGGGCCGGCACTACATGTGCGCCAGCACTGTCAGTATAAGAGAAGGTGCTGCACAAGTGTCTGCAGACCCTTTTGTAATACCAGAGTGCCCTGGGGGCATACAAAGTGGGGGCACACACCTGTTGCATCCTCCACACAATGCAAAACAGGCGAGCAAAACATTCAGCACTGAGAGAGACCTTTCTATTATCCAGAGGCAGGCTATAATTGCAGACTATTTAAGGCTCTATTAGCGTTCTCTCTGAGGCCCCTCTTATAAGTTGTGATTGAGTGGCCTTTCTGATATTTATTAGAAGAACATTCCATATACATGGTGCTTTTCAAGAGAAACACTATTTGGAAGTGAAAGTATTTCTAATTCTTTTTTGTGTCTAGAATTTGCATGTCTATGCTACTTAGGACTGTGCTTCTGCCGGAGACCTGATGTTCTTGTAATAGATATTCAGGCTTGTTCGGGGATCACCTTGTAAGTAGTACATGCAGTCTTACAGGCAGATCAACATTCCTGGAGAAAAAAAAAATCTAGAGGTGTAATTCCTTTTTGTTTTCAAAATATGCAGGGCTGATACATAGAGGGCTCCTTTGCAGTGACATTGGAATGAGTTGATAAGGCCAATCAGCAGTGCATTTCCAATCTATGCATCAGGTGACAGCTAATTTTGTGTCTTGTTTAAACGCACGACGTTGAATCTATGACAGAGAAGTTTTAATTGGAATCTGGCATTTTTGACATCTCTTTAACGTGAAGATCAAGATGGAGTCATTTGTCAAGTTTGAGTTGAAATGATCATGATTGTTTTGATGAACTGTCCTTATCCTTAAGCTGATTTTCTGTGGATAATTCCTTCCATTTGCTATGAGGAAGCAGAAGAATAGAGTCATCATTGCAAACTATTTGTCTGTCAACAGTCATATGAAGCAATGGTAAGGTTAGAGACTATTCAGCGAACTTCAAGGCAGTTGTCTCTCAAGCAGCTAAAGTTGACAATGTAATGAAGTTTGCTCATCAGCAAGTCAATATTGAGCATACACACAGGACAAATCGGTCAGCGTGGATGTGCACTCGCCACTCATTAATCCTATAATTATGTGCCCCAGAAAACTTTATTTAATAAATTACTATAAGAATATTTTAAAAGAAGCCCACAGTAAGTCATTATTAATCACCTTGAGAGTTTAGAAGAAGATAATGGGAGTGATTAATAATTAATTGACTCAACACCAGAGTTTACCATGAATACTAAAATAAAATTAAAAAAGGGTATGCAGAGGGTGTCTCAAGCAACCAAATAACAATATATAAATGATCACTACACCTAAAAACAAAAAAATGGCAAAAACCAAAGTGTGTAAAACAAACCAGAGGATAAGTATGAGGGCACAACAGAAAATAACACGAAGAGTCATGGCTAGACAAGGTAGGCAGGGCAAGACCATGCAGGTGAAATTGTGGCTTGTTCCCAACTGGACCTGCTTCAGCTGTAACTAAGGAAGTAGAACTCCCCCAGGTGACATAGGGCAGTTCTATGAATTCAGCAAAGATCAGGCCACAATATACTCAGTCAGGCAAACTAGGAGGAAAGAGAAAATTCCATGAGAGAATCAGAATTGTGAATGAGATCAACAGGGGACCATAACAACAAGACAAAGATGTTTTGGTAAGAATTTCTGTAAATCGTGGTATTGGCATTTTTGTTCCGGAATCTTCATACACTTCAAGAAAGTAAGGAGCAGTCATAAAAAGGCCTTAGTTAATTAAGCAGGAAACATCATCATGTCAAAATATTACTTGTCACCATGCCTTACACATGTTCTAGCTCAGCTGGAGTACCACCATTGCTCATCAGTTCAGGATTATCCACTCATCTCTTCCATATCTGTTCATGCTTTTTTGGATATCCTTTCAGTTCATAAATTTGCTTCTCTAAGATCCTGCATTACTGCAGGCACGCTCTCCATTGGGCAATATCTGGGACCCCAGTCGCCCATCAGGGTTGTGCATTGTCACTCATGGCTAGCACCAAACATAAGTATAAAAAATATTCTGATACCCTTCAATTTCAGTCTCATTTTGGTTACTTTCGGGTTAAGATAGCTGACAGTTTCTTCTCAACGACCCTGCAATATCTTTGAAGTACATGACAAATCAAAGTCAGGTCTAAAAAGTTACCCTTGTCTGTCTGACATCGGGGCATGTGGGAGCGTTTTACCACCTAGTCCCTGGAGTAATGTTTAGTGTAATACATTTGGTGCAAATAATTAAACTGTGGGCACACTTTGCCATTTCTCTGGATGCAGTCAAGACTGTTGGCCAATCCACATCATCCATGTGTCCCACATCCTTCTCTAAGTCTCTTCTCTGCACTGGGACATAGCTTGGATATGAATAGCCAATGTTTTATGTAGTCTAGATTCCTTTTGATCAGGAAAGGCTGCAATTGTTATTTTTGCCTCAAGGGGACTGAATTCTGGGACATCCTCAATCTTGGTCAAGCGGAGTATCAACACATGTCTGTGCTGTAAATAGCCAAAGAATACAGACCGTCCTATCTTCCTCGCCTCTTACGCCTTACCGAAGAAATACATCCAGGTAGACCCATTGCATCTAATATTAGTTCTATTCTGGAAGCCTTTACTGATTTTCTTTTTTTCCTGCTTACTAGAAGTTGAAAAAAAATATATATATTTTTTTTATCTGAGCGATACAAATACAACACGAAGTTGGTCATTACTAGTCTGGAGGTCACTTGACACATTGGTGGTGTTCCGAGTGCCACATTAAGACCACGGCGGTCGTGCTGCGGTCGGACCACTAGCACCGCCAGGATTTGTTACCCCAGTGGTCCAATGGTTGTGGCGGTCCTAACCTGCCATGGCAGTGCTCGAAGCATCGCTGCCCTAGGGATTACAACCTCGTACTCCACCAGTGATTTCATGGCAGTAGCACTACCATGAAAAGGCTGGTGGAGAACGGGTGCAGGGGGGCCCCAGGTGGGCCCCTGTACTGCCCATACACTTGGCATGGGCAGTGCAGGGGCCCCCCTGTCCTGCACCTTTGCAATGTTCACTGCCTGCTTTGCGCCGGCTCGATTACCAGCCTGAGACAATGCTGTAGGGTGTTTCTTGCTAAGGCAGCAGGCGGAAACTTAGGTTTACACCCGCTGACCTAGCGGGAAACTCGTAATGGGCCCAGCTGGGAGGTAGCCATTATGGTGGCAACCTCCCTGTCGGAAGTTTGGCGGACGTTCAAAACAGACCTCCGAACTCGTGATCAGGCCCGAAGTCTTTTAAAAGATACTCAATTTGACACTGAAAAGGAACTGCTCATCTGCCTTCAGGTTGAGAAACTCTATGCAAATATACTGCAGAGAAGAAAACCTAAGATCCATAGATTGGCCTTATCATACTCCAATTATCTTGGTAATGGATTATACATCAATAATACTGACACAAAAGTTCTTCAAATTAGAGAATGCCTTTTCCCCCTCAACAAAGGAGACACTTCAATGGGCTGTTCCTTTGCTGCCAGCTTTGCAAACCTGTAGATTCATTAGAATGAGGTGAAAAGTACTTACCCTTACACCAATCCATTTAAATAAATTACTTGCTTATTGGAAAGATATATTGATGACATCCTTATTATTGTGACTGGTTAGAATAAAACAATTGAAGCATTCATCACTTCAATCCGTACACAAGATCCTTACTTGCAATTCACAATGATAATAAATGAGCTTTTTTGGATCTCCAGCTTTTTGCCAAAGACGGAAAGCTACTCAAGAAGGTACATAAAAAACCTACTGAAAATAATTCTGTATTCAGCTTTGAAAGCTACCATTCTGAAGCACTGGGGGAGACTGTACCATTTGCACAGTATTTGATTATCAGGCAAAATCTTCTGAACATTCAAACATTCTGGAGCAAACCACATCTATGGCTACTAAACAATTAAACAATTATTCTTAATAATTCTTAACAATAGGAAGGGAGTCTTTACTGGACACAGTCAGTAGGACTGAGTAAAAAGATTACTAGTGCCACTACCTTTTGGCCCATATCTAATTGTGTAAAAATCTGTAAATAAGAACTGGCAGATTCTAGCAAATAGCAGAACTCTGGAATACAAATCCCTATTTTTATTCAAATGAGGGAATAGAACAAACAATTCCTTAGTCCACTCATTCCCAGGAACACCTAGGTCTGTGCCTAATATCAGCACACCATGGTTCTTTTATCTTGTGATGTAGCAGTTTCTTTGTGGAGCTTCTGGGGTCTGCAAATATACTTACCCAAGTAATAACATTGAGGTTGGCCTCCTCACTCTATGGGAACAATGTTGTTTCACAAATTATAAAATTGAGAATGTGTTGTGCACGATAAGTTGTCCATGCAGCTCAAAATAGATTGAAACACCTTCTGTTGTACCAAACTATTTAAGAAATTAGGGACTCTCTATATTGGAAATCAGCATAGAAACTATGAACTAAAATCAACTGTATTTGAACTAGTCAGGTGGGGGGGGGGGCTCACTAGACTGTAGATGAATCTTTTTTGTAAGGGTACAGCAGTGTATTTGCCACACAAGAACACATGGGCTGAACAATAAAGTAGACATATTTTACTTGTGTTTTCACTCAATCTCCACTATCAACCTCTCACTAGATTATTGTGGAATAAAATTTTAAACCACTGCAGTATTGTGTTTACATTTTACAGCAACCTTAAGAATAAGAGTCAAGAATATACAGCAAATCCCAGAGTTACAAATACTGGGGGATGGGTCAGCAAATATGCCTTCACTTGTACACAAATTGTTCCTTGTTATACACTCATGCTTTTACACATGCTTTCATTAAATATTTTTATTTTCTCAATCTGTTAGTTTTCCTTTTGGTATGACAGCTATAGACTCCAGCCCTGCTGCTTTTTTACTTCTTTAGAAGGTAGTTACTTTGCTCCCTGAGGCGCCAGTGATGACACATGCAGAAGACATAGGATGCATTATGCAGGTTGCCAGTGCAAGTCGGGAGGGAACTAGGGCTTTGTTGGACCCTCGGAAGACCCCACAACAGAGGTAAGAAAATAAGCTCATATATTTTATAAATTTGTGGATCACTGTGAGAAAGTGGCCCTTTTGACATGGTTAGCCCCTCACTTTTTGCCTGGTATCTGATGCAGTTTCAAAGTTGTTAGAGCACAGGGCCCCTGCTAACCAGGTTCCCTGGGCCAGATCTCTTTCACAAAGCTGTTGTAATGCATTGGTACAATAGGCAACAACTTTAGCTACCACTATAAGACCCTAATACATGGTACTTAGGTACCCAGGCCATGGGGCATTAAGGGTAGGCCCCTGAGGGCAGCAGCACAGATTGTGTCACCCTCAGGGACCATGCATCCAAATGCACCCAGCACTGCCATTGCAGACTGAATGACCTGGTGCAATCCTAAATTGCACAACTGATATGGCACACAGCCTGTGTGACCCATCCACTAAGCACTGCATGCACTATAGGCCCTCTGGCAGGCCTTCCAGCCCTAAGGCACAGAGCACTATAATGCATGTGTGAGCATAGATACATGAGCAATATGTCCCACAGTGTCCTCGCCAAACCTGGGACATAGTAAGTGAACAGAGTAGCAATTTTTAATGCATATGCTGGACACCGGTTAGTACGAGTTTCACAGCTACATGATGGCCACCCTGGTTTGGTATCAAACAACTCAGAACAATAAATCCAAACTGGTACCAGTATTGGATTTATTGGATAATTTACCCAGGGGCCACAGCAGAGGTGACCCCCTGTAAAAGCTAACTAATTCTGGCATGGTTGCTGGCCGGTCACAGCCAGCCTGTTACCACCAGGCAAGATTCTGGAATCCTGGGGTGAGAGCCTTTACTCTCTGGGTTTAGAAAACAAAGCCCTTCCTGGGCAGAGGTGTTACACACTCTCCCCCTCCCCAGAAATGCGTACTGCCATGCCAGCGAGCTTCAAAGGGCTTGCTGCCCTTGAAACTCGACCCCCAGCCCTGCTGCTAGCAGCAGATGGCCACCCAAAAGCAACCCCCCACTTGTGGCAGGAGCAGCAGTGGGAAAATGCACAAAGGACACAATAAGAGGCCAACGCCAGCCTGCACCACCCCTAAGGTGTTGCATGCAAGGTGACCCCTCCATTTCATTTTCCTCCATCTTGCATGGTAGAAAAATAACCAATCAGGGATAGGGAAGTAACCTCTGCCCACAGCAAGTGGTCACATAGTGGGTGTAGCCACTATAAGGTAGATGACCCATTGGTCTGTACTAGGGACTCCCCTAAATTCTAAATGTAATATTTAGTGGGCAGATCAGATTCCAAGGGCACAAGAAGGCAGCAACAAAGAAGCTCAAAGGCTTGAGAACTGCAATTCTGCTGTACAAAGAAAAAGACACCAAACCTGCCTTCTGCACCCATGACTCAACAGTCCTCATTGAGAGGTTGCGTGGACATTGGATGTACTCTACAAAACCCCAGAGTACCTCCATCCTTCTAAACATTGCCAGATATCTCCCTCCAGAGTGAAGGCATTACTCTCTGCAACAAAGAAGCAAAAGACCAGTGAAGTCCAGTTCACTGACCGGCTGTTGACCAAGGAACTGGACATATTAGCCAGACCAAATTCCCCCAGGCGGACCCGGAGGACAAATCCTTCAAGTGTTCCAAGTGTGGTGGCACTGCAAACTCCAGTGGCTGAACTGACATCGGACACCCAGAAGAAAAGCCCACTCCAGAGTTTCTGAGGACCGGAAGCAAGCTCCAGTCGAGGGACTTCTGCACACAAAAGAACTACCCTCGGAGTGGCACTGGTGACCTGCAATCCACCCTAAAAGTGGCCTGCTACCTGGTTCCAAGGGCACCTTTACGCACAGTTCTTGGCTCACCTATCTGCTCTGCACCTGGCCTCCCTTGGCCCTGCACCCGAGAACCAGCTGTGCTCCAAGGGTCCCCCACCCCTTGCGACCTCTACACTCCAGGGGGACCCACTGGACTCACCTTGAAGTCCGCCTGTGCAGTGCTTTTCCAAGCCGTCCCCTGCAGTGGTACTGCACCAGCTCCACGGACTTTTCAGCAGCTACTCACCGAAACATGGAGCCACCCAAACTTCCCCGGATGGTCCACCGGACATCTTGATGACCTTGACCTAAAAACGTAGGGAGACATTGGTAAACGCATTGCCTGATTTTTTAAGCTTTTTAAAAAATTTCTCCCATTGATTCCTACAGTGCGTAACTACGCACAAAAGACTGTTTTTGCTAAACGTTGAAAAATACTAACTTAAAAAGTACTTACCCGATTTTGATGATCTTGGCTCTTAAACATTTAATACAAATCAGAAGTATTTTTGTAAATTGGTGTTGAGTTATTCTTTTGAGTGTGTGTCCACATCTATTGAAACTTACTGCAACAATTGCTTTCCACTTGTCCAAGATTGGCCTTACAGCTTGACCAAGCTACCACAAAAATTAGAGCATTAGGTAGTCTAGTGTTTACCTCTGTAAACCAAGGTGGGGTTGCTTGGCCTCTCTGCACAGTGCACATCATTTTTGTACACTATATAGAAAGCCAGCCTCCTATAATCACAGCTCCTCCTCACGTCATTGCTCCTTCGACCTGGGTCACTGTGTTCTTGTTCTACACATAAGAAGAAGTAATACCAGTCTTGCAAATTACGTTTATGGATGAGGCAGGAGCAATTGTTTGCTGAAATATCAAAAAAGTATGTGATTTACGCCTCTTAAAAGTGTTGAAGGCTGTAGATTACTTTTATTATTTCAGGACATGTTTAAAATAAGGAAATCAGAGCATACTTTGTTTTAGAAATTACTGATCGCTGCTGCTGACTTGTACTGGGTATGGTCTAACCTGTCGTTCTCTAATCCTGTAAATTCTATGTATTTGATAGACCATGTGAAATTGCAGATTTTTAAAACCCCATAACACATACAGCTCTGAGGATATTTTTGGGGGAAAATAAGTTAAAAAGAGCTATTGTTTTACTAACATTCACATATTCCTGGGGATTGTAAGGACTACCTGGCTCACCACAGAAGCACTGGAATATTATATTAGGGTCCTCGGAACATTTGGAGTCTTAGTCCATTGATTTGGAAATTGTACTATAAAATTCAACATTTGGCACTGATTGTATTAGGCTGGTTGAGGGTTAGCACCAAAAACAGTAGTTCACACCTACAATGTAGTGGGCTGCACAAGTGGTGGAAGTACACCCTCAGAACAGCGGTAGTGGGTAGTATCATAATAAATATTAGAGCTCCAGCACTACTTATTCATTTAGTGAATAAGTTATTCATTTATTTTACAAATTCCGCGCTGGCTTAAACCCAGCCCTCAATATATTTTTAAGCATTCCTCTGTTTACCTTAATGACCAGGGTGTTTAAAGTGACTCTGATAAAAAATAAAAATAAAAAAAAACACTGGCTGACCACCCATGTGAACTTCGCATTGTATTTTAGTGCCGGTAGTTCTTCATTTATATGTAATGGAATGTACATCATAAAATGTGCATACTCACCTATAACTGTTTTTTTTAACTCTCTTATTGGCCCTACCCTTAACTCCCCCCTTTACCGGAAGTGACAACCATCTCTCAGTTCTTATACAAAGTACCTATCTCTGTCAAAAAGCCCCAGCACTCTTGGGCTTGTCACCCATTTATAGACATAGTTAAGATGCATGAGGACTAGGTCTCATTGTTAATGGAAGAGACCCTTTCTGCCCATTTCACTACATGGCATTTTCCCATAGCCCAACAGTAGCCATGTTATCTGTATCCACTTAACCATGGTTAGGGCTTACATATCACTTGTTGGCAGCCAGCAGAAGCTACAAGATAGTTTTCCCTTTCAGGGAAGGCAAGTGGTTGTTGTCTTGGGACATGTGTCCCAGTAGTATGACCTCGAGGCAATGCTCTTCCTCTTTTCTTACCATCTTTTAATACCCTCTAATACATTGGACTAGTAATATAATATAGTAGGGTAACTCCAGAGAATATGGGAATGTGCCTGTCCATCGACTGTTCTTTCAGCAAGCATCTAATCTCATTTGATCTATCACATGAAGAATTTGGGGTGAGTACAAGACACATGTATAGGACTGTATACATTGTTTCTCTGCCATGTAAATGTCTTGTATAATTGTTGCCCGTAGTTAGGATTTCACCCCACTTTTTGATGTTGAGTGTAATATCCAACTCCTTTTTCCATTAACGCTGGAACAGAAACGTATTTCTGTGTTGTGTATTGAGTAACTAAAGCATTCTAGGTGTCGAGTTTTGGGATGGCGTAAGCGATTGCAAACTTTTCTCATATGGTGTAAGGGCCTTAGTTGCATCCTCCCTAATAGATGGGTGTAGGACTTAGTGTCTCAGGTATAAATAGGGAAACCTATCTGTTTCACGGAGAGTGAATACACTTATTATGTTCTTACAAGACAATGTTTCTCTCTGGCTAAACATGTCTCCAAGCTGGCAACACCCTCCTTCTCATAACTTAAACATAACTCATTCCAGACCTGGAGAAAAGTCTGCATTGCTAGAGAGAGGGTTGTGTGATAAGGGATTTGTGTGAGCCCTCTCTTTGTGCTGACTCCACTCTAACTTTAGGGTAGCTCTAGTAATCAGAGAGAGAGATGAAGATTCTGGCCTAGTTGAGCTCTGGTAATTTAGGGTAACTCCCAGACAGGTGGGTGGATAAGTCCTAGTCAATAAAGCACCAGAGTTTATCCGTTCACTCCGGCACCATTCTATTAAATATCAGAGTTGGGATGCCTGACGATAATGACAGAGTTGGGCAAATCCCCCATCCCACCCTGACTCGTATGTGTGGTACGTTGTGTCATGCTTATTCTCTGCCTCTTCCTGTGCCATGAATAGGCATTACTTAAGTCTTGTAGGGACTTGATATCACAACTTGTTAGGGGGAGTGATTGGAAATTATAAAGAATTTTTGGTAACAGTAATTTTGTTGGTGGCAATATGGCCCACCCAAAAGAGTGTCTTATTATACTATAAAGAATTGTCAGCCTTAACCACCCTGAGAAGGTTGATATTTTATCTGCTACACATTTATGGTGTCAACAGGATTCCAGGAAATGGATTTCAGATGTCCATCAGCACATGGTCATGTCCTGCAGTTTGGCCATTAAAGTTCTACCTCCAGACAATATCAGCCCCTCCAATTTAAACACATTTATACAGTACCCTACTACAGACTTCTACATCTCCATCTCCATCTCCCTTACCTAGTCATTCAGTAATCGCTGCAGAGCAAATTACAATAGTAGTTAGTCATCTGCAATGGTTGTGCGCTTAAAATTATCCAGCTTAAATGTAATCCCTTGTATTCCAAAATCACCTCTGATTTTCTTCAGTAAGTGTTTGAGAACCAGGGAAGAATACAAAGGGGAGTATGTGCCTAGTTCCACTCTGGATGGCTGTAGTTTTTTCGGGAATGAACTGTTCATCTTCTCCCTAAGGTTTTGATATCATGACATCACCCCACCCAGGAAACAGGGGTGCCTCTGAATGCCTAGAGGGCATCTCTCATTGCTCCTGAGTCCACAGGATCAAACACTTTTTCAGCATCTAATGACAATATAATGTCCCTCCTCTGGCACTGAAAAATATTAGAAGGTGCAACATCTTTTTCTTGTTATCACTTGTGCAGACCCTGCCTGAGTGCATATATTACGGTGGGGAGCACTGAATCTAGCTTGTTAGTCAATATTTCAATATTTTAGCACTGAGGTTGGGGAAAGAAAAGGGGTGCTATAAGGCACATGACATTACTTCCTGCATTTAGGTAGTAATTTCATGAGTCTCTCGAAAAGCGTAGGGCGGGGGGCTGGCAACTGAATTGTGAATGCCCTATAGTATGTGGCCATAAAGCTATCCAGACCCATGGTGTTTGCCATCTTCAAGTTGTTGGTTGGCACAAAAACCTCATCTTTAGCTATTGGTGTCCCAATGGCATCTCTATCAACCTCACCCAGCTTGTGCATAGTAGTGGAATTTAAATGGGCCTGTCTACTTTGGGGGTCTGTGGTGGCCGCACTGTAAAGTATCATCATAACACACTGCACTGTAAAAGAAAGTACTGCACTTTTTGTGCCTCCTTAGTGGGGTATACATTTTGGTCATCTTTGACTTCCAGAATGTGACGCTGGGATGCGAGATCCTGGCTTATTGGTCAGAAGTTTACTTACTTTGTTTCCCCAGCCATGGTAACTCTTGCGAAGCTTGGTAAGAATGAAGTGGGCCTTATCTTGCTCCATTGCATCAATTTGGCCTTGTATTGCCATGAGCTTGTGCCACAGTGTCTTCTATAGGTTGTGTTTATGTCAGCCCTTCCATCTTCTCCAACTTGTGAACGAGGTTGGCAAGTGTGGCTTCCCTCATTACCATACATTGTGGCATTTTTTTTAATGAAGGGTGGGGGTCAAAATAACTACTTTTAGTGCATCTCACTGGAGTCCCTTACCCACGTCCCCTCTATCATTGTGGTGTAGATGTTTTTAGATCTGCTTGCTAACTGTTTCAACTCCTATAGGATCATTCAGTAGAGAATCATTGGACCAGCTGATTGGCCTTCCCTGTTGTATTGGCCATGTGAGGGCCCAGATAGCATTCACTGACCAGATATTGTCACAGGTCCCTGTTCCATACACTCCAAGATGCCTACCAGCTTCTTGTCTATGAGTAGATGTTTGTCCTAGTATACACCTGATGTGCACAGATAAGTGTGAGTAATGCTGGCGCGCCAGAGGAGGTCCTCTTCCCTCTTCGGGCTCGGAAACTACAAGCGTGTGGGTGAGACGCCATACTCTATCTCACCTTTTATGCAAAGTTGGATCTTTGGACTTAGTGAGGAGTGTAGTAGTCAGATTCATTCAACACAAATCAACAACATAAAATCCAAACCAAATTTGAACAGCATGAACAATTTCACATTAAATAAAACTCAAAAATGAACAAAAATGTCAACGCTTTATTATAATCCAAACATCAATGTAATATATATGGTACACAAAGCTAAATTATAAACATACATGAAAACCATAGGCTGACCGAAATGTTTAAAGAGATTTAGCCTACTAAACATCAATACTATTAAACACTCCAAAAGAATGACATAAATTAGCAAAACCACAATGTGCACATTAATATCAGATTTCAAACTAAATGATGGTGACATCAATAAATATTCAAAATTCAGTTATTAACATTCAGATTTCAAGGCTGGGCCATTTCCTATCACTAACACAAATTTGGACTTGCATGTGTGGGAACGGGCTAACACATGCAAGCAAAAGCAAAAAGAAAAGAACAAAAATAATTTGGAAAAATCATTTAACTTGGGAAACTCACTATAAAATGTACTGGTGTAAGTATCTAAGCTGAAAAGGAAACAAGAAACCACATTTAGTTATACCCCTCCTTATGGGACAGCTGACAGGAATACTTCATCAGATAGATTGTTCACCTTCTCCCAGCCGCAATAGACAGCAGCATCAGAACGGTACTGAAAACAGGCTGCACAGAGGACAGGTCACCAGTTCAGAATTAGTTGGGCACATTAGTACTGAATAACATAAGAAAATGGGGCAATTAACACTAAGAGAAAACTAATTAGAAGACTTGGAAAAGGATGGAGGGACAGCGGCAGACTCAAGACAGGAATAGACTGAATATGACAGAGTTCTAGATGGACTAGACAAAGCCAACAGACTTAGGGTAATAGACGGACTCCCAATAATTAGAAATATCCATGGTCCTCTTGATTAGTCCCGCAGTTGGGCTCATCTTACGCACAAGATTCAGTATCCTATAGCTATCGTGGCACGATCAAGTTTACAACTATTCCGGATTTTCTCCGAAAAATAGGTTGTAATTTTAATGATTTCACACAGTTCCTACAAAATATTACATTTTGTAGTTGTTTGTTACTTCAAAATCCTTTCTCACGAAACACAGGATGGGCTAAACATCTCTGATGTGGGAATCATGGGTCTCCTGTTTTGTTCAACAGCCAGAACAAATATTGTTACTTAGTTAGCACTGAAGAAAGCTTACATACACATTAATACAATTAGTAAACCTAATCTTATTGTTTAAACGTGCATTTATTTTTCTGCACACATGTAACTCACGTTAATAAATTCCATTTAAATTGATATAAGTATGAATGATTCATATTCATTTAATACTTCAGTTCTAATATTTACCTAATAAAAACACACTTAGGGGGTTATTACAACTTTGGAGGAGGTGTTAATCCGTCCCAAAAGTGACGGTAAAGTGACGGATATACCACCAGCCGTATTACGAGTTCCATAGGATATAATGGACTCGTAATACGGCTGGTGGTATATCCGTCACTTTACCGTCACTTTTGGGACGGATTAACACCTCCTCCAAAGTTGTAATAACCCCCTTAGTGTTTATTCATATCAGTAACTTAGTCAAACATAAGTGCACAATAGCTTCATGTTAATAGATGTCAAAATACGAATGGCGCCACATTGTTGACCATATTTTAAACATGCACATTTTACATTTCCACTTTATTTTTCTCTGGTAGGCATTTTAAGTGAAAATTAATTAGTCACTATATGCTAGCTTCAATGCCACTTTTGTAAAATGTGATCCCTTTCAGTAAACAATGCTGAAAGGGTGTTTAAACTGCCAGGTATTTGCAAAACCTAAGTCCTCTAACCTGCGTTTTCCTTCAGTTGAATTTGCAACGTGACTTGCATATCTCTGCTGTGATCTATCCACCCTTTGGGACTTAACATACTTGAAGTAACCTCTAATTATTAAGGGGCCTCCTGCAAAGCCTTCTACCTTATGGATTGTTAGTTTACACCCCTCTTTGGGGTATAAACCGAGGCTAAACCTAGTTGGCCATTCCACTGATCATTAATCACCAGCCAAGGGCATCACTAATCTCACTGAATCCTGGACTCAATAAATGAAATGCATGGGCCTAGCAAGATACCACTCCAACTGTTTTCTTTGAGCCAGAAGAAAAGTATTGTTGTGGAAGCTATTGTGATTTTAGTGGCTTCTCGTGCAGTGTATAGGAAATGTGCCTCATGCATTAGACGTATGTCAGTGTGTTGGAGGTGGCACATTCTGATATTCTGATTGGCAGAGGCAAGGCCCTAACCACGCAGAACCTACCGCTCCCATCAGGAGCGGGTGATTAAATTTACTGTGTAACCTGCACTCACTCTTGTGTAGCTTGGAACTGAGCAGTCAGGATTATCACAGGGGCAATGTGTAAAGCATTGGCACAGTACACAATAAATACAGTGAGCATCACAAAAAAGCCTTCACATGGTGTATGTAAAGAAGATTTGTATTCAACACACGTTAGCTACAACAACACATAAATCATGTACTTCTGGGCATAAATCACATTTGGAAATATCACTAGCAGTACTAGGCCGAACCGTGTTAAAACAACATCAGAAATATGTACACTGGGGAAAATTCTTACTTTGCCTTCCAACAGCCTCATGAAGTGCAAAATATTATTAGCACGAGGCCCACCCTAGCAATTATTCCATTTAAATACCATTCAGTTACAGGGTGCACCCCAGTTCACAATGGTAGCAGAAATATGTGCACACTAATAATTGCAGCACTTTTAAATAACCTCATGGGTCTAGGTCGCACGGGTGAAAACCATTGTTAACTATAATAATCTTTTGACAAGGAAACAACGTGTAGAGCAACACAGCTGTGTGGTGCAGTTGATGACAGACAGTCACTCTCACACACTTCATACCACTATGTGTTGCTCTGGATATCAGACAGGCTCATATAGCACGCACTCACGCACACATACTCCCAACACCCTAATATGGTGCACTGATATCCAGCAGGTCATTTGTTAATGTACTCGCAGACCCTGTGGGACTAAACCCTCCTCAACCCTTCAACCAACCCCTACTACCCCACCCCATGGGCTGGAGATGAAAGAAAACTTTCCCCAGTTACTAGGCTGACCGCGGCCAGGGTCACACTTATTCAGGGTCCCAGGGGAAAGGTAGGGAAAAAGGATAGACAATAGGCTGATCAGGTGGCAGTCAACAAATGGACATTTGGACCCCAGTCATGAAGTTCCCTCAAAGGTATCTGCACCGTGCCTTCCAGCACGGGTCCTGTTCTCCCAAGTATGGGGAGAGGGTCATTGTAGGACACACACTGTTCATAATAGTGCCCAGCCAAGCACTCGAGTTCGCAAATAAGCTCCTCTTGCCCCCACTGGAAAAGGGGCACAATGTCTGGTGCATGATGACTTGAGCCGCACCAGATAATTCTGATCACACATGAAGAGGTACCAAGTCTGTACATCCCTAGAATGAGGCACAGTGTTTGGTGCGCCATGAGCCGCACTAGACAAATCTGGTCACACACACAGGCACAAGTTCAGCGGTGCCACACAAGGTAGAATGCAGCACTGCTATGGGTACATCCCCACATCTGAGGGCCACAACCTGTGAATTGGACACCACACGCAATGAGTATGAAGTCGGCATGTCATATGAGAAAAATGCGACACGATCGACGAAGCGGATCATGCGAGGTCCCGCAACCGGTGAATCCACTCACCACCAGCAAGACGCTTGTGCGTGTCGAGGCTCAATGATTAAGGATCACACGCCTTGAATGCAGGCAGCACTTTGTGGGCTCTGCATCAGGCAATCCAGTCTCCAGGCACAATACTTGGTTCCACGTTCACACTGCTGCTACCAAGTGGAATCCAGCAGACGATGAAGGCACTTAGGAGGTAGAAGGTGTAGGTCCCTCGCGGGAGGTCTTTGATGTCGCTGAGATCTCCACCAGAGAACATGGGCAAGCCATAAAGCTCTAAGAGAGCACATTTCATGGTGCCACACAGCAGCAGGGAATCCACCCATACCAACCACAATTCAGGAAGGGTGCGCAATCACCTCCATGGGCAGTAAATAATCCTTAGTGAGGCCATGATCTGGCCCCGAGAGGCCAAGTGTCAAAACCTCTCCCTCCAATCTACCCAGCCATGCCCTCAAATGGCAGAGTCTGTCATTCCAGCTGTGTGTCCAAGGCTTACAGCTGTCACTGGGGAAGGCACAGATTTACTCCTCCCACCTCCAGTGTGGATTAGAGTGGAATTTAAAAGGCACACAAGCATTTTAGGACATAGAAATATCCACTTTCTAGAAGTGGCATTTCTAGGTTATAATTGAGAAAACCACCTTTACCACAGAAAGGGGATTGCCAGGAGGAATCCAATGACAGGAAACATTACAGCTAGGAGTAAATATAAACTTCCCCCATGTTAACCTATGGGCAGAGCATTTCTCACTGCTAGTTAAAACACACATTAATATTTTTCAATCCCTGGGCATATGTGCCTTTGCGCACACACAAGCCTGCAATGGTAGGCTGGACACATGTTTAAGAACACCATGGGTGTAAGTGTGCACACGCAGGCCTGCTGTGACAGACTGGACACATGATTAAGAGCAGCATAGGTGCAAGTGTACACACACAGGCCTGCTATGACAAGCTCAACATGTGTGGAACACCAGTGGGCACGTGTGCTCACACTGGCCAGCCCCACTTCCTAGCATATGTAGGAAATGTGTGCGCACTTTCACACTGTTCTTAAAGTGCAAAAGTGCCCAGGGCCCTAAGGCCACTGGATAGAGAACTATCAAATCCCATGAGAAAAAGCAAAAAGCAAAAACATTTGGGGAAACACTACTTCAGCGTGTCAGGTCTAGCACAGTGTTAAGGTTTGTAAAATCTTGGAGTATACTAAGTCATTTCACTGGGCTGTTTAAGTCAATAGATTTAAATGTAGTCACTGTAAAGACTACAAGGTGAGTGTCGCGGGTGTCATGAACGTCACTTATGGGTTTCTGCCACCTCATCCTCGCTAACCAAGAATGCAACAGTGACAGATCCCTGCTCTGCAGTAGGTATGTTTTTCCCTGGCTGTTTCCCAACCAAAATACCTTCTCTAGGAATAACAGAGCAATTGATTTGTAAAATAATTTTAAAAACTAACGTATGTACAAAGTGCAATGTTTGCCTGGAATGGAACCACCAACATAGTACTACCACTGTGGATGAGTCAGATATGTGTGTGTAGGTTGTAAGTAGGCATACCCATTTCTCTATGTCTTTTGGAACCCAAACCAACCTAGCCACCCGTAAATTTGGTCCACCAGCCACTCTTCTGGTGAAGGTACTGGAGAACGTCTTGTCTACTCACTTGGACCTCCACTGAGATAGGAGGACTTCTGTGCTTTTGCAAGGCTTTGCACCAGCAGATTTGGATGGTCAGTTGGCCATGCTCTGGTCCCCAGTCCACCCCCAGGACTCACTCCTCATAAGCCTTCAAGGCCCCCATGCCTTCTTTCAGAGGCCCCCATGCTGTTTGGCTTTCCAGTGGAGGATGAGCTTGAAGGAATGGCCCATCTGCATTTGCTACTATTTTGCTGGTGATCTGCTGTGGGTTTGAAGGATTTACATTTGAGGAATGTTAATACAGAGATATTCTAAAAAAGCTGGAGGTTGGAGCCACTGTAAGATATTGGGGCCTGTTACCTAACTGTGTCCATTAGCGTTTGGAATATTGAAGCCTTACTTAATGCTGTTATTCAGGTTTTGGCCATCTGTTGGGCTCTGTTGATGGATTTTGGGTCCACACTCGGTCTCTCCAAAATATCTTTGTCCTTGGTCCCTAAGGTGTTCCATAGATAATGTTTCATCAAGAATGGTTTCAAGCTATTCACATTTAGCTTGCAAAACCAAAAGTTGTTCTTCCAACTGGAGATTGTCTCTGGAGATATCTGCTGTTATCTACCTTGATGCCTGCATATTCCTCTTGTGTAGCCATACTGTCTCTGATTTAGGACATCATCTTGCATATGTCCTTAAGGCTTTGCTGCAGGCTCTCTTTAATCCTAATGATCTCTTTTAGATTGTCGAAGAGTAGTACGATTTCCGGCCATTAGCCTTTGTGCCCACTGGTCATCAACTGGAGTTCTTAACAAGTCTCCCTTACAGTGCTCGAGCTTTAATGTGTTTTCTTGCTTATCCCCTAGTTGGACATGTCTTTAAAGCTCACTTTCTTTGTTAGACCTGACAGCCTTAGGGTGGTCACCCGCAACTTTTTACCTTCCTCCCTCCACTTTTTTACACTGTGTTTGCTGGTTTTAAGACTCTGCACACTTTACCACTGCTAACCAGTACTAAAGTGCATATGTTCTCTCCCTTAAAACATGGTAACATTAGTTCACACCCAATTGGCATATTTTGATCTACTTGTAAGTGCCTAGTAAAGTGCACTACATGTGCCCAGGGCCTGTATATTGAATGTTACTAGTGGGCCTGCACCACTGGTTGTGCCATCCACATAAGTAGCCTCTTAACCATGTCTCAGGCCTGCCATTGCAAGGCCTGTGTGTGCAGTTTCACTGGCACTTCAACTTGGCATTTAAAAGTACTTGCCAAGCCTGCGTGCCAGAAATCGATGCAAAGCCCTTGCCGCGTGGAAAAGAATCAAGGCATTGTCTGTGTGCGTCCGGAAAACTGACGCACACCTACCTTTTTCCACCATCTCCTCTTCTGCGGTCCTCGTGCATGTAATTTTAACTCAAACCAGGTACCTTGTACTTGCGAGAGACAGTTGTTGCTTTTAAGAACTTAAGACTCTTCTTATCATTACAAAAGTGATATTTCAACTTGTGATTATCAGATCTTGATAGTTTTTACCTTAATTTAATCAGATAAATATCCTATATTTTTCTAAACCTGTGTGGTGTCTTTTTGTGGTGTTCTCACTGTTATTGAACAATTTATTGCACAAATACTTTACACATTGCCTTCTAAGTTAAGCCTGGCTGCTCAGTGCCAAGCTGCCAGAAGGTGGGCACAGGATAATTTGGATTGTGCATGACTGACCCTGATTAGGATTGTGATCCCTATTTGGACAAGGGTGTATACCTCTGCCAACTAGAGACCCCATTTCTAACATCCTTCTAGCTTTTTTCTCCAGTTATTCTGGGGATTTAGGAGTTTTCAAAGCCAGCCCATTTGAGGTTGGGATGACTCTCTTCTGAAACTTCAGAATTGTGTCCTGCATTATCCTAGTCTGGTGAAGGGTGGCAGCTGCAACCTTCTTTCTTCCCTAGGCTCAGCGCTGTTGTCTGAAGCCTACAGGATTGACACCCTGCGCTGTCCACTCCAAGTAGGCTGATTCTCCCACAGGCATCATAGCTTCGGGGTCAGACTTCCTGTAGCTCCTACTTACCCAGGGATCTCTACTCACTTGCAATGGCCTTGAGCTCAGTCCACGCAGGCTGGGTCCAAATCACTGGCGCTAGAACCAGTTTGTGTCCAGAGGGGTTATGCCACCCCATTGTAATGTCAAAGGGGTACCACTGGGCCTACTCACCACTTCAGCTCACTCACAATGGTCTTGTCAAAGAGATATTTTCAATATCCTCACTCAAGACATACCGCCGAATCCTGATACGTCTTTCCTCACTGTTAATACCACCCTTCCTGTCATCAGCTGCCTCAGAGTGCTCCTGCACAACCCTTGATTGCAATGCAGGGTCAGCAGCAGCCTGTCCTGCGACCTCCTCTTCCCGCTTTGGGCTCCAACAATGACCACAAGCTTTTCCCATCTCGCTCAGGATATTAGCTTAAGGACGGCCGAGGTGTTTTGCTGCCTCAGGAGCCATCCTTGATCCTGGGTTGGCAATCATGCACCATAGTGCTCCTCTCTGGAAATCCAACAGCATCTCCACCAACAATCATCTCCCCTTAAATATGGAGCTCAGACGATACAGCAACTGCAGGTAGGTTTTCAGCACCATGGATCAGGGGTTAGAGCAACACATTTTAGTGCTGGTGTCCACAACACTACTTTATAATGCATAACCACACATTTATAGTACCCCTGGGACCACCCAGGATGAGGGATGCTATAGAGCTGATCTGCATATTTAATAACAAGGCCTTCCAGGAGATGCACAACAATTAGCATGCTGTGAAGGCTGCATCTCCTGGGAAATAAAAAAAAAAATTGTCTCACTGTAGGACGATAGCCTGGTTTGTAGTGGGTACCTTGGGTACTTACACCTTATACCAGGCCCAGTTAGCCCTTATGAGTGAAGTAGTAGTGTTCTAGCAGCTTAGGCTGGTAGAGGTAGCTGTAGCAGAGCAGCTTAGGCTGAACTAGGAGACATGCAAAGCTCATGCAATACCACTTATAGTTACACAGTACTTATATACAAGTAAAGACAATACTCAGTGTTACCAAAAATAAAGGTATTTATTTGTGTGACACAGTACCAAAAATATCTTAGAAGCAATACTCCTTCTGGAGGTAAGTATTATACACAATATATACACTAGACACCAAAATTAGACAAGTAAATAGTCATAGAACAATGCAAACAATAGAAAATGCTATAGAATGCAATGGAAGAAAATAGGTCTAGGGGCAACACAAACCATATACTAATAAAGTGGAATGCGAATCACGAATTCCCCCCATAGACCAGTGTAGTGTGTGCAGAATCGCTGGGAGGGTAAAAATACAGTAAAGGTGAGTAAATTACCCCACCCCAGAGCCCGGAAAAGCAGGAGTAAAGTACTGCAAGTTTCCTTGGGACACACTACACCTTGTGATATGGATTATTGCTGTAACCAATCAAGTCTGCAAACAACAACTGCAGGATTCCTGGACCTGAAGACCTGCAAAAGAAGGGGACCCAGTCCAGAAGTCGCAAGAAGTTCCAGGAAGGACAGGAGCCCTTGCCAATCCAGAAGAGGGTGCAAAAGAAGAGTCCCCGGTTAGTCGAAGACTGCAGAAATGCACCCTAGGAAGATGTCAGTGGGTTCCTGTGTGATGCAAAAGATGTCCCACCACGTGAAGATGGATGCAGATGTGATTTCGCGTTGGAAGTCGCCAACAAGCCTTGGTTACGACAAATATGCGTTTTACGTCAAAATGGCGCTGGCTGGACCCAGGAGGGACCTGGGGGCGTCAACTCTGTGTGAGGAGGAAGAGGGTCTCTCAGCACTTTAGAGACCCCTCAGGATGCCAGGCAGCACCCACGGGAGTCACAGGACACGGGGATAAAGGAGGTGCAAAACGTGGTTGGTGCAGCACAACAAAGGAAGGTCCCACGCTGCCTGAGAACAACTCAGCAAGTTGAGCATTGCAGAATGGAGTGCTGGGGACCTGGGCCAGGCTGTGAACAAAGGCATTTTGCAAATAGTGCACAGAGGCCTCAGAAGGTGAAGAAGACGCAGTACACAGGGGTACTGTCGCTCTCGGGGAAGGCAAGGTCTTACCTCTTCCAAATTGCGTCAGCAGGACCTCAGGACAGTCTATGTTGATGGGGTCCAATCTCTGTGTCCTTAGGAGCACGCTCGTCGCTTTGAGAGGAGTCCAAAGGTACCTGTCGTCATCTTCGAAGGTGCCTGCTTCAGCAGGGGAGTGACTCTCTCGCCCCATGGGAGATTTCTTTGGTCCTTCTGGTGCAGGATGAAGACAGCGAGTCCCCAGAGCGTGCACACCATGGAAACTGTTACAGTTGTTGGCTGGAGCTGAAGTTGCAGAGGAAAAGTGGATACTTTGTTGCTGTTACAGCAGTTCCTGGAGCAGGCTGTGGTTGATCCGAGGATGAAGTAGTAGTTGCAGAGGATTCCTGAAAGAAACTTGCAAGCAGAATCTGCGGAGAACCCACAGGAGAGACCCTAAATAGCCCTGACAGGGGGATTGGCTACCTTATCAGGTATGGACCTATCAGGAGGGGTCTCTGACATCACCTTGTGGCACTGACCACTCAGAGCCCTCCAGAGTGCCCCCACACCTTGCAAAGCAAGATGGCTGAAGTCTGGGACACACTGGAGGAGTTCTGGGCACCACCCCTAGGGTGGTGATGGACAGGGGAGTGGTCACTCCCCTTTCCTTTGTCCAGTTTTGTGCCTAAGCAGGGGACAAGGGGTCCCTGAACCGGTGTAGACTGGCTTATGCAAGGAGGGCATCATCTGTGCCCTTCAAAGCATTTCCAGAGGCTGGGGGAGGCTACCCCTCCCCAGCCTGTAACACCTATTTCCAAAGGGAGAGGGTGTAACACCCTGCCCTCAGAGGAAATGCTTTGTTCTGCCTTCCTGGGACTGAGCTGCTCAGACCCCGGAGGGCAGAATCCTGTCTGTGAGGTGGCAACAGTTGTAGCTGCAGTGCAAGCCTCCGAGAGTTGGTTTGGCATTGCAGGGGGTCCATGGTGGAGCCCCCAGGATGCATGGAATTGGCTCCCAATACCATATTTAGAATGGGGGGGACAATTCCATGATCTTAGACATGTTACATGGCCATATTCGGAGATACCATTGTGAAGCTACATATAGGTATTGACCTATATTTAGTGCAAGCGTGTAATGGCGTCCCCACACTCACAAAGTCCCGGGAAATGGCCCTGAACTATGTGGGGGCACCTTTGCTAGTGCAAGGGTGCCCTCACACTTAGTAACTTTGCACCTAACCTTCAGCAAGTGAAGGTTAGACATATAGGTGACTTATAAGTTACTTAAGTGCAGTGAAAATGGCTGTGAAATAACATGTGCGTTATTTCACGCAGGCTGCAATGGCAGGCCTGTGCAAGGGTTTGTCTGAGCTCCCTATGGGTGGCAAAAGAAATGCTGCAGCCCACATGGATCTCCTGGAACCCCAATGCCCTGGGTACCTAGGTACCATATCCTAGGGACTTATAAGGGGGGTCCAGTGTGCCAATTGAAATTGGTAAATTAAGTCACTAGCATATAGTGACAAATTTAAAAGCAGAGAGAGCATAAGCACTGAGGTTCTGATTAGCAGAGCCTCAGTGACACAGTCAAACATTATACAGACACACACATTAGGCCATAAACTATGAGCACTGGAGTCCTGACCAGCAGGATCCCAGTGAGACAGGCAAAAGCATACTGACATACAGGTAAAAGTGGGGGTAACATGCCAAGGAAGATGGTACTTTCCTACACTCACTATGACTAGACTGTCACAAATCGACATAGCGCTGCTGGTGGCCTTCATGGTCACTAGGATTAGTCCGGGCTGGTGCGCAACTATATATCAAATGCCGATCTCTTGACCGTTTGTCCTGCACCCGCATTCGAATGTCATAAACACACTAGAAGATCTAAGCAGCCCAGGTTGCTTTTTCCCGATGTGACGCCTATGTTATATAAACTTGCTTTCTATTTTGAGTGAACCAGGTGATGCATCAACAGCTCTAGACACACACCAGAATTTAGGACTCTTGCTTTTATTCTTGTGGTGCTTCCTACAAATATTTTGTCCTAATGATGAACTATTTCTAATTTATTCTGCATATTGAGACGAAAAGATGGCAAAAAATTCTATTGTGAACTGTTTTTAAAATGTGACTGTTTTTTTACACCTGTATCACGAGTGTCGTTAAGAACATGACAACATCTCTGTCTATCACATGTATAAATAGCCATTGTAAATAACACTGGTGACCTTTATGCTCACTTTATTCACTTGCACTGTGTTGTCACTTAGTAGGAGCACTAACTGTATTAATTTGCTTTAGGAAGTTCTTTGACATCTGAGTCATTCCTTTTATAACTTGAGGTTGGATGTTAATAAAATGCGTGAAAAGCATAACAAACCTTACGTGTGAGGGTCTTTTTTACTGCTGCCATGGAGGTCAAAGGCTACTCTTCCCCCTCAGGGACCATGTTTCCCGATATTTGATAACCTTCATGGTCCTGGCATGCTGCTCTAAGCAAGCTGGAGTTTGGTTGCTAAGAGTCTATCTGGACCATGTGTTCTCTGATCTCAGCAATGTCATGGGAAACATAAAATAAGCAAACTGCTGAGCCCGATAGACTGCAACACACGATGGTCTGAGTGGCACCTTTCCCTGTTTTTGACCTTGTAGAAAGACTTATAGAAAGGGGTGTATCCCAAAAGACTGGTAAAGAGAGCAAGAAAGAGAGCATGGTATAATCACAGAGAATGTCTTCTAGAGCACAAACCAATCAGCAACAACATACTAGCTTGTGTTACTACATTCAACCCGGCCAGTAATTACATTAAAGAGATTATCATGCACCAGTGGGAATTGGTCAGGGAACATCTTCCTATACAAGAGCCTCCCCTGTTTTCCTTCAGGAAGGGGAAAAACTTAAGACATGTTGACAAGGGTGCAGTCTTACCACAAATACCAAAAACGTAAAACCATACACTGTGGGGTCTCCCAGCTGTATTGGGACATTATAAATGTGGACACTGTGCGGTATGTAAATTTAGTTTCAATACAACAGATTTCTGCTATATGGACAATACATTTCCTTTGGTTTCATTCACAGATTGCAATACACATGATGTTATTTACGTGATCGGGTGTCTGTGTAATCTCATGTACATTGGCAAAACGACACAGAAAGTGAAATGTAGGATTTTACAACATAGAAGCAGAATCAAATGTAAAACTGTAGGTGCGCCCCTAGTGGAACATTATCAAAGACTCCAACATAACAGTGATGAGTTGAGATGGCAAATTATTGAACAACTCACCTTGGGCCCAAGAGCAGGGGATACAAATAATCTCCTCTCTAAACATGAACTGTATTGGATGGAAAAATGTAAAACTATAAACAATGGACTCAATGCTTTAGAGGATTGGAGACAAGCTTCGACAATTTAACTAAATTATCTTTTAATTGTTACTAATTTGATACGCCTGTGTCTATAAGAAAATAGGTGTCATGTTCAACAGAAATGTATGTATATATGTATCCTATGTTTTTTTATATATAGAATTGTCCCACTCCCCTGCATTAGATTCTTAGGACCTGTGAACATTAGATCCCTACTGATGGGAAACATATGATTGACATGTTACATCATTTGGGCATTATATGGTTCTCAATCTCTGATACTATGGAACTTTAGCCATACAATCTAAACAGAAATTGCGGTAAAAACATTTATGAAATAGACCAATTCATGAATATTGATTTAAAGTTACGCTTCAAAAACATTGGTCTATAATTAACTTTTTGTAATCCATTTTTATTAATCATAGATTCTAATTCAAAATCTCAGTTTGAGCTTGACAAAGTTGTTTACTTTATTTTGTTACAGTTCGGTGACATGAAACTACCTCTGTGCTCAGGTCAATCCTCACCTCCTCACATGGTTCCTCAGGAAAAGTCCTCTTGCAAACAGTGCAAGTGCTGATTAGACTGTAAAAATAGACTCACCTGTAATCTATTCGCTAGCCCTGTTTGGTACACAGAGGACCTCTATAAAGACAGTGGGCACCAAGCAGCAGTTGTAGCAGCATCCACGATGTTTCCAAATTGTCCATCCTTTTATGAGGCCAGTGGGGTTGAGGATGCAGGTGGCAGCTGATGACTGCAAATATTGCAGCATCATGGTGACTCAAATGAGCTGGGAGATCTCGAGAGCAAGAGGATAGTGTGGATAGGCCTTGGGGGTGAAGAATCTTGGTAAGAAATCCCTGGCTTATTGTAATACCGAGCTCAGCTGATGATAGCATAATGTGTACACTGAGGGTGGCTCTAATGACACAAACAAGTTTTTGAAGCCCCAAAACTGGAACCCCGAGGGAGGAAAATAGCACAGGAAGTAGGCTGGGGACCTTCCATTTCAAAGGTTTTGCAGCAGTTTCAAGACCTTTTTAGAGCTTCTCATTGCTTAAAAGAGAGTCAGTTGTGATATGTATCTCGTTACATAGAATTCAATGCTTGAGTTTAATCGGTCCTTGGGTCCCTTCAGTATATTTCATACATTAGTGATACAAGTATGGGCCTTGCATGGTGTTCCTGTATTGCCGCATGCTTCCACTGAGATACCTTCCTTGCCTACATCTCAGTATGGCAGAAGGGGTGCCGCTCTGCCCTGATTACCAACCACTGCGCTTCGCTGGGTGGCTCCTCCACACCTTACATTCTCCACTATGAGCAGGGTATTCACAACCTCATGTGAGTATAGAATGGGGGTTGAAGAATAACCCAGGAGCTTTGAGGGGGGCAACATCAGCTAAAGCTCAGATATTGTGCTTTACAGCCATGGGAAGAGCACCATGCTTAGTTCGTAGTCTTGTGCGGGCCCATGCAAAGAAATGAGAATTCATATATGTCTCTCTAACGGAGTAGAGAGTGGGTGACTCCTTTCTCCATTTTTGTTTTTCCCTTTTCTGTGAGGCATTTTGGCTCAATTTTCAACACTCCCATTATACAGGGGAGTGTGGATACATCATAGCTTGCTCTAAAGCTACCCAGAAACTGCTTTCGAGATGGTGGTGGGGATCTCCCAGTGGCACAGGATGTCTCTCTAGAAGCCATTCTTAAGGAAAGTTCAGCAATCTGTGTCTGGCTGACCTCCATGAATGCAAAGATGCTGAACATCACAAATGAACTGAAAACAATGAGGGCAGAAATAGTGTCCTTTCACAACAGAGTGGAGGGAATAGAGAGATGTGTGGCTACTATTGAAGACATACTTGACAGGACTGACTGTTGTGGCCCCCACATCTAGCATCACAAGCAGAAGGTGACTGACCTTAAAGACCAGGCAAAATGCAACAATGCCGAGCTTTATGGAGTCCCTGAGAAAATGGAGATCGACAACATGAGAGATTTAATGATTAAGCCCCTCCCAGGCCTGCTTAATCTAGACTTCAATCTGCCACTGGAGCTGCAGCGGGCCTATAGAATCCAGTGACAAATGGACACCATCAGAGACACTGAAAGGCCCCGACCATCATAGCTTGTTTCTTCGACATGAGGAGGCCCAGCAACTTCTGACATAATCATGCAGTCACAGTTCATATGATTTGCAGTTCACAAAATTAAAACTGCTGCAGATCTTTCATTAGAAACTAATGCGAAGAGGAAAGACTTTGGTGGTCATTACAACCCTGGCGGACGGTGTTAAAGCAGCGGTAAGACCGCCAACAGGCCGGCGGTAAAAAAATTGCAATTATGACCGTGGCAGAAACCGCCAACAAAGACAGCCACCACTTTAATACTCAGACCGCCACAGCGGGTCAAACAAACAGCGCAGCAGTCACCGCCAACAGACAGGCGGGAGACAATGTACCACCCACACTATTTTGACAGGCCAATGCACAACCTTTTCCGGGGCGGATTCACCGCGGATAAAAACACGGCGCAAACAGGAATTTCGAAGGGAAAACGCTCACCTCTACACACTCCACGAGGAACGAGGACACCATGGAACCGGAACTCCAAATTCTCCCTGCGATAGTCTTCCTGCTCCTCTACCAGGAGCATGAATGCCGGCGGCAAAGGCCACGGTGAGTACAGCACCTACGACACAGGGGAGGGGGGAGGCAAAAAACAGGGACACACACACGCAACACCCCCACCCTCACCCACCACAACACACACACTAATGCATATCAATACATCACAGTTACACCCCTCAAACCCCCTCGGAAGACCTCATACCTCATAGACCAAAGAAAATGAGTGTAACCATCGGAATATATTAAAAACAAGGAGGCAGAAATATATATACACACCATGTACAAAATAAATACCAGGCATAGTAGTCCAGGTGCTGCACAAAGAAAGTCCGTGGAACACTGGGACCAGACGGTATGGGCGAGGCCCACACAAGATCCCCAACCATGATGGAGAGAACACTGCAGGGGCATCAGACAGCAAGAAAACAGGCACCTCAGGGGGAGGGAAAGGGGGGGGGCACCTCAGCCACTTGAGTGCACAACGCCAAATCCACGAGGGGGCACACATGCCCACTGTTCAATCCTGGGGAGTGCAAAGCCACAGTCTCTCAAGTCTCACAAGTGGGTGGCTTGCCCACTGTTCAATCCTGGGGAGTGCAAAGCCACAGTCTCTCAAGTCTCTACAGTGGGTGGGTTGCCCACTGTTCAATCCTGGGGAGTGCAAAGCCACTGTCTCTCAAGTCTCACAAGTGGGTGGCTTGCCCACTGTTCAATCCTGGGAGTGCAAAGCCACAGTCTCTCAAGTGGATGACAGTCTCCACTGGTTCTGGAGGGGGACTGGTGGCCAGAGTGCTTCATCCTGTGAAGGACAGAGGTAGTGGATGGATCTCTCCACTGGTTCTGGAGGGGGCATGGTGCCCAGAGTGCTTTATCCTGTTAAGGACAGAGGTAGTGGATGACAGTCTCCACTGGTTCTGGAGGGGGACTGGTGCTCAGAGTGCTTCATCCTGTTAAGGACAGAGGTAGTGGATGACAGTCTCCACTGGTTCTGGAGGGGGACTGGTGCCCAGAGTGCTTCATCCTGTGAAGGACAGAGGTAGTGGATGGATCTCTCCACTGGTTCTGGAGGGGGCATGGTGTCCAGAGTGCTTCATCCTGTTAAGGACAGAGGTAGTGGATGACAGTCTCCACTGGTTCTGGAGGGGGACTGGTGCCCAGAGTGCTTCATCCTGTTAAGTACAGAGGTAGTGGATGACAGTCTCCACTGGTTCTGGAGGGGGACTGGTGCCCAGAGTGCTTCATCCTGTGAAGGACAGAGGTAGTGGATGGATCTCTCCACTGGTTCTGGAGGGGGACTGGTGCCCAGAGTGCTTCGTCCTGTTAAGGACAGAGGTAGTGGATGACAGTCTCCACTGGTTCTGGAGGGGGAATGGTGCCCAGAGTGCATCACTCACCCCGTGACGGACCCAGTTGCGTCAGTGCCCCTGCCGCTCATGGGCTAGCGGTGCTTGAGATGGCGGTGCCCTGTTCAGCGGTGCTTGAGATGGCGGTGCCCTGTTCAGCGGTGCTTGAGATGGCGGTGCCCTGTTCAGCGGTGCTTGAGATGGCGGTGCCCTGTTAAGCGGGGCTTGAGATGGCGGTGCCCTGTTCAGCGGTGCTTGAGATGGCGGTGCCCTGTTCAGCTGTGCTTGAGATGGCGGTGCCCTGTTCAGCGGGGCTTGAGATGGCGGTGCCCTGTTCAGCGGGGCTTGTGCTGGCGGTCCTTCATGGCCCAGCGGGCTTGTGCTGGCGGTCCTTCATGGCCCAGCGGGGCTGGTGCTGGCGGTCCTTCATGGCCCAGCGGGGCTGGTGCTGGCGGTCCTTCATGGCCCAGCGGGGCTTGTACTGGTGGTCCTTCATGGCCCAGCGGGGCTGGTGATGGCAGTCCTTCATGGCCCAGCGGGGCTGGTGCTGGCGGTTGCCTCCTGGGCAGCTGAGCTGGGGCTGGCGGTGGCCTCCTGGGCAGCTGGGCTGGGGCTGGCCTCCTGGGCAGCTGGGCTGGGGCTGGCGGTGGCATCCAGGGCAGCTGGACTGAGGCTGGCGGTGGCCTCCTGGGCAGCGGGGATGATGGCGGTCTTCTCCGCCGTGCTGCTCTTCCCAGACTTGCCGGGTTTCTTGTGGCCCTTCCCCACCTTGGAAGGTGTCACAGCTGACGCCACACTCCCAACGGGACCCCTGGGAGCAGCTTTGGTGGCTGGTGTCTTCCCCCTCTCCCGCTGGGCACTGGCCAACTTCTGATGCTTCACAGGTGGGGGACTGTCTGTGCTGTGGCTCCGTGCCACACTGGCTGTCCTGGTGGCTGGTGCACTCCACATACCGGTGACTACAGGCACCACTGGTCCCGGAGATGTTGTGGCTGAGGTGCAACTTCGGGACCTATGAGATGGACGGGGTGGGGGAGGTGTGGGAAAAAGGTCAAGGGTGGACAGGAAAAGTTTTTTGTACACACTGGGACGGGTAGCTGGAGGGGGTTTGAGAGTGGAGGAAGAGGTGGTGGTAGTAGGAGGTGTACGTTTGGTGACTTTGGGTGAAGGTGCATGCGCTGGAGGTTGTTGTGATGTGGATGGCTGTTGGGTGGGTGTGTGCCTGCATTTGTGTATCTTTGGGAGGGGGCATCACAGACACACTGGGAGAGGACACAGGGGACGTGTGAATGGTAGTGGGGGTGGTGACTGCATGTGAGTGGGGTGTGCTGGTGGGTGTGCTGGTGAAGGACGTAGTGGCTGTAGAGGTAGTGCATGCAGGTGTGAGTGTAGACAAGACTGGGAGGGAGGAGGGAGACGATGAGGAGGGGGACACAGTGGAGGCAGTGGATGTTGGTGTATCTGCATGTGTGTGTTGCTTGTGTGAGTGCCTGTGGGATGTGTGGTGCTTATGTTTGCCTGAGCTTCCGTTGTGTGCTGAGGTGTGTGCAGGCTGGTCTGATGGTGTGCTTGGGATAGGCAGAGGTACAGGGGATTGGGTCTGGGTGAAGGAAGTTAGAGGGGGGATGCTAGAGACAGGGACAATGGCTGCCATCAGTGCTGAAGCCAGAGTCTGAAAAGGTCGGTGAAGGGCCGCCTGACCAGAATGAATGCCCTCCAGGAATGCATTTGTTTGTTGCAACTGCCTTTCTACACCCTGTATGGCATTCAAAATGGTAGACTGCCCAACAGTGAGGGACCTAAGGAGGTCAATGGCCTCCTCACTGAGGGCAGCAGGGGTGACTGGGGCAGGGCCTGAGGTGCCTGGGGCGTAGGTGATGCCCACCCGCCTGGGTGAGTGGGCACGGGGCGAAGGCTGAGGGGCTACTGGGAGGGCGGTGCTGGTAGGGGGGGTGGCGGCTGTACCTGTAGATGCGGGGGACACAGATGTTGCCGCCACCACAACGGAGCTCCCATCAGAGGACAAGTCCGTGTCGCTGGTGTCCGCTCCTGTCCCCGCCGTGGAGCTCCTCTCGCCCTCCGTCACACTGGTGAATTCCGAGTCCGTAGTCTCGCCCTCCTGGACCATGTGGGATGCAGCTCCCTCGTGCTCCGGTGCCACTGGTCCTCCGCCTGATGATGCTAATGCACACAAGAACAGGGAGACCACAAAAAAGGGGGGGGACAGAAGAAAGACATGTTAAGTGCATGGATTACTGCTACCGTTGGCGGACGCGACAGACACAGAAGCCCCCTGCACTACGCCGCACTCTTGGGCTCCACTGTTCAATTCCTGGGAAATGGCCTACAAGGCTATGGACGACATCTGCACACATAGATGACACAGGGGCATGAAAAGCTGTACTTGGCACTCTACAGAGGTGGGGTGGGGTGCCACATGGCCTGCCTTATGGAGGGGCCTTGCCTACGGAACTCGCCCTGGCCTAGGGAAACCCACAGCCCTCCTCCCCCACCCAGACACCTCCACTGCGCGCAAAGTCAGCAGAATGAGAGTGTACTCACCCCCTTGTGTCTGCTGTGATGCCCTCAAGCGCCCATCCAAATCCGGGTAGGCCACCGCCAGGATCCTGAACATCAGGGGGGTCATGGTGCGACGGGCACCCCTCCCACATTGGGAGGCCATCCCCAGCTGAGCCTCCACCGTCTTCTTGCTCCAGTAGCGAATGTCCTCCCATCTTTTCCGGCAGTGGGTGCTCCATCTGTGGTAGACCCCCAGGGTCCGGATGTCCTTGGCGATAGCACGCCAAATATCTTTCTTCTGCTGGGCGCTGACCTACATGAAATGTACAGGGGAAAAAGAGAAGTCATTACCAACTGCACCGTCAAAGTGATTGGCCCCCATCCCTACCGTTGCCATGTGGCACATGCATTCACTGTCTTTCATGCACGCAGCACTCTGCCCCCTTCCTTCTTACATCCATCCCTCTCCACACAGGCATAGCCCATACAACATGCTCCCTGTGTACTTACCTGTTTGTCTGGAGGACCGTAGAGTAGGTTGTACTGGGGGGGACCCCGTCCACGAGTTTCTCCAACTCCTCCGATGTGAAGGCAGGGGCCGTTTCCCCAGACGTACGAGCCATTGTCTCTTCCAGACCGAGGTCACAGCAGCACTTGCAGGGTAGGTCCTCTCCTGTCGAAGATCAGGTATCGAGTGATTGAACAGATAGAAAATGGCGGTCACGTCCGCGGCGGTGCGTACCGTCACCGCCGACGTACATCGTCATTGGCTCCTGGGACCCATAGGGTCCAATGTTAACCAATGCAGCATTGCGCCTTGGTCTTCGACCGCCTACCGCGACGGTGTACAACGCCAGCGCAGTTACCTCACATCCCATTGTCCCACTTTAGAGGTCAGGCAGCCGCCATTTCAGGGGCCCACATGGCTTCATTTTCAACTGCGTCACACATACCTAGGCCTAGACTCAACACACATACAGGCCACCTTTTGTGTATGGATGGTGTTCTGTGTAAACTGTGGGTACGTACCTCTGAGTTGGTTGACTCTGTGCTCGCTGTTGTCCTTCATAGGCACCGTCCACTGGGACATGTAAGGAGATGGCGGCATCCTCCGGTGTACCGACCGTTGGTGGACCTGTCGACAATGGAGGAGCGGCATTTGATAATCACCTACAGGCTTGACCGTGCCACAATCCAGCATCTGTGTACCCAGTTGGAGCCAGACCTGATGTCAGCAATCCGCCATCCCACAGGAATCCCCCCTCAAGTGCAGGTGATGTCAGTGCTCCATTTCCTTGCAAGTGGCTCTTTTCAAACAACTGTGGCCATGGCATCAGAAATGTCCCAGCCTATGTTTTCCAACGTATTGTCCAGAGTGTTGTCTGCCCTTCTGAAACACATGCAGAGCTACATCGTTTTCCCTCAGGTGGAGGATTTGCCTACAGTGAAAGGTGATTTCTATGCCCAGGGACATATCCCCAATATCATAGGTGCCATTGATGGGACCCATGTGGCTTTGGTCCCCCCCCCCCCACAGGAGTGAACAGGTGTACAGAAACCGGAAGAGTTATCATTCTATGAATGTACAGATGGTATGTTTGGCAGACCAGTACATCTCCCATTTGAATGCCATATTCTCTGACTCAGTGCATGATGCCTGCATCCTGCGAAATAGCAGCATCCCTTATGTGATGGGTCAATTCCAGAGGCACCGTGTGTGGCTATTAGGTGAGCACCTGTAAGCAAGTCATTGGGAATGGTTGTCTGGGTCTGGGGTTATCCCTACAGGTTAGTGTGTGTCTAACAGTTGTCCCTCGCCATTTGCAGGTGACTCTGGTTACCCCAACCTGTCATGGCTACTGACCCCAGTGAGGAATCCCAGGACCAGGGCAGAGGAACGCTACAATGAGGCCCATGGGCGAACTAGGAGGGTCATCGAGCGGACCTTCGGCCTCCTGAAGGCCAGGTTCAGGTGCCTCAATATGACAGGTGGATCCCTATTCTACTCACCAAAGAAGGTGTGCCAGATCATCGTGGCCTGCTGTATGCTTCACAACTTGGCTTTGCGACGCCAGGTGCCTTTTCTGCAGGAGGATGGTCCAGATGGCAGTGTTGTGGCAGCTGTGGAGCCTGTGGACAGTGATGAGGAGGAAGCAGAGGAAGAAGACATACACAAAAGGGACTCAGTGATCCTGCAATATTTCCAGTGAGACACAGGTAGGAATCCAAACCTGCCTACTACATGTACTTTGACACTACTACCTCTCTCCTGTCTGTCGTTTTCACCCAGTGTATGGTCACTGAGTTGTCACTTTCCCTTACGATTTCACAGATGTGGGTCCCACTGTGTGACATCTGCTTAGATTCCTCATGGACTAGAGCTGTGTGACATAGGTATGTTGGCTTTACTATTTAAAAAACATTTTAGCACTGTAATTGCTAATACACTATTTCGAAATCACAGACAGACTCCAGATCGTTTTGTGCTTTAGGTGTGTTTATTTAAATGCTCAATATTGGAGGGGGTAGTGAAATGGTGAGGGGTGATGGCGGAGGAGTGTCCATGGCAGAGTCCAGTCTATTAGTCTCACAGGTGCATTGCCCATATGGGCATAGGAAGTGGAGCTGGGGCAGTCTAATTATGGACAGGGTGACAAAGTGGGACAGTAGGATAACAATCAGGGTGGTCTCATTTCTTGGCGGGGGTCTTGGCATCATGCTCGGTCTTTGTCCTGGATCTCAGGGACCGTTTGCGTCGTGGTTCTCCGTCTGCAGGGGGCGGGGTGCTGGTGTGGTGGTCCTGTGGCGGGGCGTCCTGTCCACTAGCACTGGCGGAGGTGGTGGGCAGTTCATCGTCCATGCTAGTGTCAGGGGCCCCTTGTAGTGCCGCAGTGTCCCTCCTGGTGTTGAGTACTTCCTTCAGCACCCCTACGATGGTGCCCAGGGTGAAGCTGATGGTTCTCAGTTCCTCCCTGAAGCCCATATACTGTTCCTCCTGCATGCGCTGGGTCTCCTGAAACTTGGCCAGTACCGTTGCCATTGTCTCCTGGGAGTGGTGGTAGGCTCCCATGATGGAGGAGAGGGCCTCGTGGAGAGTGGGTTCCCTTGGCCTGTCCGCCCCCTGTCGCACAGCAGCCCTCCCAGTTCCCCTGTGTTCCTGGACCTCCGTCCCCTGGTCTGTGTGCCCACTACCACTGCCCCCAGGTCCCTGTTGTTGTTGGGGTGGTGGGTTATCCTGGGTTCCCTGTAGTGGTGGACACACTGCTGATTGACATGTCCTGGGGACGGAGGTATGGGCCCGCTGGGTGGGTGCTGTGCTGGTGTTTCCAGAGGGGGAAAGTCTGTGGTGGCCTGTGCCTGTGTGAGTGGAACCGACTGTCCAGAGGTCCCCGATGGTCCGGGCTGGTCATCTAGATCCAGTTGGACAGAGGTGCTGTCATCACTGTGGGCCTCTTCTGTTGGTGGTGTGGACATGTGTGGACCCTCCTGTCCGGTGACGTTGGGTAGGGGTCCTGCAGGGGTATAAAAGGATGTTTATTAAATCTGTGTGTGTAATGGTGTGCAATGGGTGGGTGACCGTGTACCCCAGTGCTAGCATTCCTGTGTGGGAGCTTGTGTGATGATGCTTTAGTGATGGGTGTCCATGCTTTGTTGTTGCATGCAGGGCTTGGTATTGGGATGTGTGGTTTGTGATGTTGGGACATATGTGAGGAGTTGGGGTGCTGGGGGTGAGGGTGAGGTTGGGGATATGCAATAGCATGCAGGTAGGGTGGGGGATGTAATAGTAAAGCTTTGACTCACCAGAGTCCATTCCTCCACCTACTCCTGTGAGGCCCTCAGGATGCAGAATCGCCGAGACCTGCTCCTCCCATGTTGTTAGTTGTGGGGGAGGAGGTGGGGGTCCGCCGCCAGTCCGCTGAACCACCAGGTGGTGTCTTGAGACCACGGAACGCTCCTTCCCCCGTAGGTCGTTCCACCTTTTCCTGATGTCCTCACGATTTCTTGGGTGCTGTCCCACTGCGTTGACCCTGTCCATTATTGTTCACCATAGCTCCATCTTCCTAGCTATGGAGGTGTACTGCACCTGTGATCTGAATAGCTGTGGCTCTACCCGAACGATTTCCTCCACCATGACCCTGAGCTCCTCCTCCGAGAACCTGGGGTGTCTTTGCCGTGCCATGGGGTGGTGTAGGTGATGTGTGGGGTGGAGTGTGTGGTGATAAGTGTGGTGATATGTAGTGGTGTGTTGTGTGAGGTGCGTGGAAGTTGTATGGGTGATGGTGTTGTGTGCCTGTGGATGCTGTTGTTCTTGCTGGTAGTGTCTCTCTCTGGCCTTCTTTTGGAATTTTTTGTCGTGGGGGTTTGTGGGTGATGTGGGTGTGTGTTTTATATTGTAACGGGTGTGTGGGAGTGGTGTGTGTATGTGTATCAGGTGTGTGTATTTCGAATTGTCCAATGTGGCTGTGTTTTGTAAGAGTGTGTGTATTTTGAGCACGGCGGTGTGTACCGCCAATGGAATACTGCGGAAGAAAGACTGCCGCGTGGATTCGTGTGTCGTGATAGTGTGGGCGTATTTCTGTTGGCGTGACGGTGGAGGTTTTGTTTTCGCCAGTTTATCACTGACCTTTGGTGTGGCGGACTTGTGTGGGTGTCTGACTTTTGGCAGATTCCGAGATGTGGGTCATAATAGCTGTGGCGGATTTCAGCGGCCGCGGCGGTGTGTTGGCGGTCTTCTGCACGGCGGTAAGTGGCTTTTACTGCCAATGTTGTAATGACCGCCTTTGTTTTGAGACCCAGTCACTGAAAATGGGACATCAAACACGGCCTCCTTGAACCGGCGACACCATGGGTGACATTTGACACAAAGGCCAGGGATACTGAAGTCTGGAAAGATTTCTGGACAATTTAGAGGGTCTGAACAGCTGGGCATGGACATAACAATACCACCTGTGGAGGAGAACGGTAAGTCGTAGCACAGCAAGAAGCATCTTTCCCGTCTTGGTAAACTGCAGAAACACATTTTCATAAAGCAGTTAGAGAGAGAGAAAGTGATTAGGACTGCGGAAGTGATCATACATGATAAATCATGTGATAAATGCAGATCTCACTTAAAGCAATGGAGTCATAAGAGGGTGCAGGTGTCACTGAACACCAGCTGGCTGCTAAGAGAGACAGAGCAGTATAATCCAGATGACAGAATGTGGGGTTGCATTGATGTTTTCTCCTCAATTAATGACTGTGCCCTCCTTTTTATTTATTCTATTGTGCACTGGTATTTTATTAACGCCAAATCTTTTGAGTTCTTGTATGTCACCATACTTGCTTGTTTAGTGGGCATCTCATCTAATGAAAGGGCCCTATTTAACTGAACCCACAGGCTGTTGAGAATAGAAATTGGGCATGGACTTGCTCTTGTTCCCGTGCTGTTATCCCTCAATGCACTTTTCCTTAGCATCAGTGCCTCCTGGTGTTTGGCTTATGAGAGGGTCAGATATCCTTTCCACCTGGGGGTGCACCCCCTCCCTCCCCAGTAAACTCATCCCTTTTTTCCCCAAACTTCATTCCCCAACCCTCATGTTCCCCTATCTCTTTTTCAAAATACAATGCCTCAAGTTGTTTTTCCTGGTGAGCTATGACTCCTTCCACTGTGGCTAGGGATAAGCATAGGGGAAGGGAGGAGCCACTGTTGAAAGGAGTGGAAAGGCCTAAGTGTCCATGACAGGTCACTGCCCAATATCCCAACTTTGTATTTGTAGCTGTACACACCATTTATTCTTCTCTACACAGGTTGAAGGCAGCTAAGATTTTCTTTCTACAATATAAATGGAGAGTGGGGATGTGAGAGTTCAGTGAAACACTACTAATTCAGGCAACTATAGCCATTCAGTGATTCTGACATTGTACTTAAACCCCTGAATAATGTATTGCTACATGTTAATGGGTTAATAAACTATTGTAAAATAAAGAAACAAAAATCCCATCTAGCCTGCAAACAAATGGATAGTGCCATCCTACAGGAGACCCATATGACGCAGACTGAGGCAGAAAAACTTAACAGGGATTGGGTTAAATGAGTTGTTTTTAACTAGTAGGCATTCTGGGGAGAATACCCTACTGACACCCCTCACACTAGTTCAAAGAGATGTGAGGTAGTGAATTCTAGTGAAGAAATCCCATCAGTGTACAGTGATACAGTCCTGGACAGATGAGGAAGGGCAATGTGTATTTGCTATGCTACAGCTTGGCACCAGAGCAGTCAGTATGGCCCTCATTCTGACCCTGGCGGTCGGTGATAATGCGGCGGCCAAGCCGCCAACAGGCCGGCGGTCCAAAATATGCAATTCTGACCCTGGCGGGAACCGCCAACACAGCCCGCCGCATTAACACTCCGACCGCCACGGCGGCACAAACAAACAGCGCGGCGGTCCCCGCCAACAGCCAGGCGGCAGACAATGTACCGCCCACCCTATCACGACCCACCAATCCGCCACCTTTTCCTGGGCGGGAGCACCGCCGATAAAAACACGGCGGAAACAGACTACGAACGGGAAAACGCTCACCTCTACGCACTCCACGCGAGATTCCGGCAGTATGGAACCCGAGTTGCAGGTCATCCCCGCACTCCTATACCTGCTCCTGTACCAGGAGCACGCCCGGCGGCGCGGAAGACATCGGTGAGTACTGCACCTACGACACAGGGGAGGGAAAAGATTACCGGCACACACCCACCCACCCATACCCACTACAACACACACATCAATGCATTCCCACAGATCACTGTCACAACCCACAAACCCCCCCTCCGAAATAATGCAAAGACCAAAAGAAGAGATCATAAACGGGCAGATATATTGAAATATGGACACCAGTAATCCCAATAAATAAATAAACTATGTACAAAATATATACAGCTACTAAATGTAGTCCAACCACTGTCCGTGGACCACAGGGGTCCTGTGCAAAGGGGCAAGGCCCAGTCCCACGACAAGAACTCCACGGAGAGAACACTGCAGGGGCATCAGAAAGAAAATAGGACAGGCACCTCAGGGGGAAGGGAAGGGGGGGCACCTCAGCCACTTGAGTACACGACGCCAGATCCACGAGGGGACTCCATGACCACTGGCCCATCCTGGGGAGTGCAAAGCCACAGTCCATACAGTCCATACAGTGGGTGGCCTGCCCACTGGGCCATCCTGGGGAATGCAAAGCCACAGTCCATACAGTCCATACAGTGGGTGGCCTGCCCACTGGGCCATCCTGGGGAGTGCAAAGCCACAGTCCATACAGTCCATACTGTACAGTGGGTGGCCTGCCCACTGGGCCATCCTGGGGAGTGCAAAGCCACAGTCCATACAGTCCATACAGTGGGTGGCCTGCCCACTGGGCCATCCTGGGGAGTGCAAAGCCACAGTCCATACAGTCCATACAGTGGGTGGCCTGCCCACTGGGCCATCCTGGGGAGTGCAAAGCCACAGTCCATACAGTCCATACAGTGGGTGGCCTGCCCACTGGGCCATCCTGGGGAGAGCAAAGCCACAGTCCAAACAGTCCATAACAGACCCCACTGCCACTGGAGGAGGCATGTTGGCCAGAGGACATCCTGCAGCCCTGCCCGAGACAGATCCTGCCCTGCCACGTCTGCCAAAGGGCCAGCGGTTCTTGCCTGGAAGGGCCCAGTTCAGCGCTTCTTGCCTTGAAGGGCCCAGTTCAGCGCTTCTTGCCTTGAAGGGCCCAGTTCAGCGGGTCTTGCCTTGAAGGGCCCAGTTCAGCGGTGCTTGAGACGGCGGGGCCCAGCGGAGCGGTGCTTGAGACGGCGGGGCCCAGTTCAGCGGTTCTTGAGACGGCGGGGCCCAGTTCAGCGGTGCTTGAGACGGCGGGGCCCAGCGGAGCGGTGCTTGAGACGGCGGGGCCCAGTTCAGCGGTTCTTGAGACGGCGGGGCCCAGCGGAGCGGTGCTTGAGACGGCGGGGCCCAGTTCAGCGGTTCTTGAGACGGCGGGGCCCAGTTCAGCGGTGCTTGAGACGGCGGGGCCCAGCGGAGCGGTGCTTGAGACGGCGGGGCCCAGTTCAGCGGTTCTTGAGACGGCGGGGCCCAGTTCAGCGGTGCTTGAGACGGCGGGGCCCAGCGGAGCGGTGCTTGAGACGGCGGGGCCCAGTTCAGCGGTTCTTGAGACGGCGGGGCCCAGCAGAGCGGTGCTTGAGACGGCGGGGCCCAGTTCAGCGGTTCTTGAGACGGCGGGGCCCAGTTCAGCGGTGCTTGAGACGGCGGGGCCCAGCGGAGCGGTGCTGGAGACGGCGGGGCCCAGTTCAGCGGTGCTTGAGACGGCGGGGCCCAGCGGAGCGGTGCTGGAGATGGCGGGGCCCAGTTCAGCGGTGCTTGAGACGGCGGGGCCCAGCGGAGCGGTGCTTGAGACGGCGGGGCCCAGTTCAGCGGTGCTTGAGACGGCGGGGCCCAGCGGAGCGGTGCTTGAGACGGCGGGGCCGAGTTCAGCGGTTCTTGAGACGGCGGGGCCCAGTTCAGCGGTGCTTGAGACGGCGGGGCCCAGCGGAGCGGTGCTTGAGACGGCGGGGCCCAGTTCAGCGGTTCTTGAGACGGCGGGGCCCAGTTCAGCGGTGCTTGAGACGGCGGGGCCCAGTTCAGCGGTGCTTGAGACGGCGGGGCCCAGTTCAGCGGTGCTTGAGACGGCGGGGCCCAGTTCAGCGGGGCTTGAGATGGCGGCCGGTCTATGGCCAACTGCTCATTGCCTGGTGGTGCCCTCCTGGGCAGCGGGGATGGTGCTCCTTCAATGCCCACCTGGGCTGTGGGTGGTGGGGCCCTCCTGGCCAGCTGGGCTGGGTCCTCCCTGGGCAGCGGCTATGGGGGTGGTGGGCTCCTCCTGGGCAGCAGGCCTGCAGCCTGACCTCTCCGACTTGCTGCCCTTGCCCTCCTTAGTCGGGAGTCTGTGGCCCTTTCCTCCCTTTGGAGCTGTGGCTGGTGACTGTCTCTGGGTGGTGTCCGGGGGGGATGTAGAAGCCGGGCTCCTGCGGCGCCCCTTCCGCCTTCTGCTCCTCTTCCCAGGGGGTGGGCTGGCTGTCCCCTTGCTGCTGGGCGAAGATCCAGACATGCGGGCTGGTGGGCTCCAATACCCCTGCACCCTTGTCAAGGGGGCTGCAGGGCTGGTGGTGGCTGAGGTGCTCTTCTTACCCCGACGAGAAGGAGGGGGGGGCTCAGGGTCAGGAAAGAAGTTAGCAGTGGCGAGGAAGAGTTTCTTGGGACAATGGAGAGTGGTAGGTACAGTGGGAATGGGAGTGGAGGGAGAGGATGTGGTTGTAGGTGAGTCACGTTTGCTGTCTTTGGGTGCAGGTGCAGGAGGGATAGGCTGTCGTGAGGTGGATGGCTGTTGGGTGGGTGGGTGGCTGCGTTTGTGTGGTGTGGAAGAGGGGGTGACAGACACAGTGGGAGAGGACACAGGGGACGTGTAAATGGCAGTGGGGGTGGTGACTGCACGTGTGCGGACTGGACTGGAGGGTGTGCTGGTGATGGAAACACTGGCTGATGGTGAGGTGAATGGAGGTGTGAGTGTAGACGTCACAGGGAGGGAGGAGGGAGACGAGGAGGTGGGGGTCACAGAGGTGGTAGTGACTGTTGGCATGTCTGCATCGGAATGTTGCGTGTGTGAATGTCTGCGTGATCTGTGGTGCTTATGTTTGGATGAGCTTCTCTTGGGTGTTGAGGTGTGTGCAGGCTGGTCTGATGGTGTGGGTGGGACAGGCAGAGGAACAGGAGACTGGGAGGAGGGAGTTAGTAGAGGGAGGCAGGAGACAGGGACAATGGCTGCCGTCAGTGCTGAGGCCAGAGCCTGGAACGATCGCTGATGGGCAGCCTGACCCGAATGAATGCCCTCCAGGTACGCATTGCTGCGATGAACCTCCCTCTCCACCCCCTGGATGGCATTCAAAAGGGTAGTCTGCCCAACAATGAGCGTTCGGAGGAGGTCAATGACCTCCTCACTGAGGGCAGCGGGGGTAACAGGGGCAGGGCCTGAGGTGCCTGGAGCGAAGGAGATGCCCGGCTTCCTGGCAGAGCGGGCACGGGGCGAACGCTGAGGGGCTGCTGGGAGGGCAGAGATGGTGCGCTGGGTGGCGGCTGTACCTGTAATGGCGGGGGGCACGGATGGTGCCACCCCCGCAAGGGAGCTCCCTTCCGAGGACGTGTCCGTGTCGCTGCAGGGTCCAGTCGTCCCCGTTGTGGAGCTCCCCTCGCCCTCCGTCTCACTGGTCCAGTCTGACTCTGTGGCATGGCCCTCCTGGGCCATGTGAGATGCAGCTCCCTCCTGCCCCGATGCCACTTCTCCTCCGCCTGATGATGCTGATGCACACAAGCACAGAAAGACAAACAAAAAGGGGGGGGGAGAGAGAAATAAAGGGATATTGAGTACATGGATCTCCGGTACAGTTAGCGGACATGACAGACACAGATGCCCCCTGCACTAAGTTGCGCACTTGGGGTCCGCTACGCATTCCGTGGAACATGCCCTACACGCCTAGAGTTGACAACTGCACCCATGGATGACACGGCCCAGGGATGGCTGTACTGACAAACTACTGAGGTTGGTGGCTGGGGACACAGGGGCTTACGGGGGTGCCCAGCCTACAGATATCGCCCTGGCCTAGGGGGACCCACAGCCCTCCTCCCCCACCCAGACACCTCCACTGAGCGACAACAGAGTAGATAATGCTTGTACTCACCCCCTTGTGTCTGCTGTGCTGCCCTCACGCGCCCATCCAAATCAGGGTAGGCCACCGCCAGGATCCGGAACATCAGGGGGGTCAGTTGACGGCAGGCACCCCGCCTACGTTGGGAGGCCATCCCCAGCAGAGACTCTGCGGTCTTCTTGGTCCCGCGGCGGATGTCCTCCCACCTCTTGCGGCAGTGGGTGCCCCGTCGATGGTGGACCCCCAGGGTCCGGACTTCCTTGGCGATGGCACGCCAAATCCCGATCTTCTCATGGGCGCGGACCTATGTGACACGTACAGGGAGGGAGAAATACCACGTTCAAGTTTGTCTGCATTTTCGTTGCCAGTGGCCCAACGCCCCCCATCCCCGCCAGGCCCCCCGCCATGCCCCAACATGCCCCCCCATCCCCGCCAGGCCCCCCGCCAGGCCCCCAAGCCAGGCCCAACGCCCCCCATCCCCGCCAGGCCCCCCGCCATGCCCCCCACCAGGCCCAACATGCCCCCCCATCCCCGCCAGGCCCCCCGCCAGCCCCAACATGCCCCCCCATCCCCGCCAGGCCCCCCACCAGGCCCCCAAGCCAGGCCCAACGCCCCCCATCCCCGCCAGGCCCCCCGCCATGCCCCCCACCAGGCCCAACATGCCCCCCCATCCCCGCCAGGCCCCCCGCCAGCCCCAACATGCCCCCCCATCCCCACCAGGCCCCCCGCCAGGCCCCCAAGCCAGCCAGTGGCCCCAAATCCAGATTGAATTAAACTCACTTGTTGGTCTGGAGGACCGTAGAGTAGCGCATACTGGGGGAGGACCCCATCCACAAGTTTCTCCAACTCCTCTCCAGTGAAGGCAGGGGCCCTTTCCCCAGGCGCAGCAGCCATTGTCCCTTCCAGACCGAGGTCACAGCAACACTTGCAGTATAGGTCCTCTCCTGTGAAAGTTCAAGTCGCAAGTGGATAAGTAGATAGAAAATGGCGGTCACGTCCGCGGCGGTGCGTACCGCCACCGCCGGCGCCCTTCGCCATTGGCTCCTGAAACCCATAGGCTTCAATGTTAACCAATGCGGCTTCGCGCCGCGGTCTTCGCCCGCCGCCCGCCGCGGTGTGCCACGCCAGCGCATTGACCTCACATCCCATTGTCACACTTCACAGGTCAGGCAGCCGCCATTTCGAGGGTCCACATGGCTCAATTTCAACTGCGTCACACAGGCCTAGACCTTGCATAGCCACTCAGACACGCCATTCACTGCATAGAGAATCGTTTACTGTGCTAGCTGTGAGTACGTACCTGTGGGTTGCTTGACTGTGTGCTCCATGTTGTCCTTCCTAGGCACCGTCCGCTGGGTTTGGCGAGGAGACGGATGAATCCTCCCGTGTACCGACCGCTGGTGGACCTGTCGACAATGGAAGAACGCCACATTATCCTGACCTACCGTCTTAACCGTGCCACTATACATGAACTGTGTGCCCAGCTGGAGCCCGACCTGATGTCCCCCATCCGCCAACCCACAGGGATTCCCCCTCTGGTGCAGGTCCTGTCAGTACTCCATTTCTTGGCAAGTGGGTCATTTCAGACAACAGTGGGAATTGCTTCTGGGATGTCTCAGCCCATGTTTTCGAAGGTGTTATCCAGAGTGTTGTCTGCCCTGATGAAATACGTGAGGAGCTACATCATTTTCCCTGAGGTGGGCGAATTGGCTGCAGTGAAGGGTGATTTCTACACCCTTGGACATATTCCCAACGTCATTGGTGCCATTGATGGGACCCATGTGGCTTTGGTTCCCCCAAGAGACAGGGAGCAGGTGTACAGGAACAGAAAAAGTTACCATTCAATGAACATCCAGGTGGTGTGTTTGGCTGACCAGTACATCTCGCATGTAAATGCCAAATTCCCAGGGTCAGTGCATGACGCCTACATCCTGAGGAATAGCAGCATCCCTTACGTGATGGAACAGCTAGAGAGACACCATGTATGGCTATTGGGGGACTCTGGGTACCCCAACCTGTTGTGGCTACTGACCCCAGTAAGGAATCCCCGGACCAGGGCAGAGGAACGGTACAATGAGGCCCATGGGCGTACTAGGAGGGTGATCGAACGCGCCTTCGGTGCCTGCATATGACAGGTGGATCCCTAATGTACTCACCTAAGAAGGTGTGTCACATCATCGTGGCCTGCTGCATGCTTCACAACCTGGCTTTGCGCCGCCAGGTGCCTTTCCTGCAGGAGGATGGTCGAGACGGTGGTGTTGTGGCAGCGGTGGAACCTGAGGAGAGTGACGAGGAGGAAGACGACGGGGCTGAAACAGACAACAGGGACAGAATCATTGAACAGTACTTCCAATAGGACACAGGTAACAATTCAAAGATAATTTAGTAAATGTGAACTACTCTCCTGCATCTCTGCTGCCTGTCTATTTGCCCCAGTGTATGATGACTGAGTTGTGGCTTTTCCCTCCCTATTTCAGATCTGGGGTCCCCACTACGAGTCCTGTGCTTCGTTTCCCCATGGACTACAGCTTTGTGGCAGCTGTTTGTTGACTTCACTATGTACAAGGACATATTTGCACTGTCATGTCAATTACAATATTTTGAAATCACAGCCAGACTCCAGATAGTTTTGTGCAAAATAGGTGTTTATTTAAGTGCTCAAAATGGGATGGGTGGTTTCAAGTGGGTGGGGGCTATGGTGAAGGAATGTCCATGGCAGAGTCCAGAGTAACAGTCACACAGGTGCATTGTCCAGAGGCCTGTGGAGAGATGGAGCATGGGCAGTTCAAGGATGGACAGGGTGACAATGTGGGACAGTGGGATGACATCAGGTGGTATCCTTTGCTGGCGGGGGTCTTGACATCCTACTCTGTCTTCTTGCGAGATCTCAGGGCCCTCTTGCGGGGTGGTTCTTCTCCTGCAGGAGGTGGGGGTCTGGTGGGCTGCTGCTGTGCGGGGGCCTCCTGTCCACTAGCGCCGGCGGAGGTGGTTGGCTGTTCTTGGTCCAGGCTAGTGGCAGGGGCCCTTTGGTGTTGTTGAGTGTCCGTCCTGGTGTTGATGAGGTCCTGCAGCAGCCCTACCATGGTAACCAGGGTGGAGGTGAGGGCTCTGATGTCCTCCCTGTACCCCCGATAGTGTTCCTCCTGCAGTACCTGGATCTCCTGGAACCGGGCCAGTACCGTCGCCATCGTCTCCTGGGAGCGGTTGTATGCTCCCATGATGGTGGTGAGGACCTCGTGGAGAGTGGGTTCCCTGGGCCCGTCCCCCCCCTGTCGCACAGCTGCCCTCCGAGTTGCCCTGTTTCCCTGGGCCTCTGCCCCCTGGCCGGTGTGCCCACTACCACTGCCCCCAGGTCCCTGTTGTTGTTGGGGTGGTGGGTTATCCTGGGTTCCCTGTAGTGGTAGACACACCGCAGATTGACGCGCCCTGGAGACAGAGGCATGGGCCCGCTGGGTGGAAGCTGTGCTGGTGTTCCCAGAGGGGTTTGGGTCTGTAGTGGCCTGGGCCTGTGTGAGGGGAACCGACTGTCCAGAGGTCCCCGATGGTCCGGGCTGGTCATCGGTGTCCAGGTCGACAGAGCTGCTGTCATCGCTGACGGCCTCTTGGGTGGGGGGTGTGGAGAATTCTGGGCCCTCCGCGGCGGTGTGTTGACGGTCGGGTCCCGCAGGGGTATAGAGGTATGGTTATAGTTTCAATGTGTGGCATATGGGTGTATCTGTGGGTTCCCGTGTCCCCAAGTGCTGGCATTCGTGTGTGGGGGCTTTGGTGAGGGTGGCTTGTGGGGGGGATGTGTATATGCATTGGGCATGCTTTGGTGATGGGTGTCCATGCTTAGTGGACGCATGCAGGCCTAGGTTTTTGGATGTGTGGGTTGTGATGGTGAGACATTGGCAGGGAATAGGTGTGCTGGGGGTGGGGGTGAGGATGGTGGTGGGGGTGAGGGTGGGGTTCGAGGATGGGGGTGAGGGTTGGGGTATGATTTGGCATGCAGGTGGGGGGGAAGCAGTAGTGAAGCTTCAACTTACCAGTATCCATTCCTCCGCCGACTCCTGCGAGGCCGTCAGGATGCAGGATGTTCAAGACTTCCTCCTCCCATGTTGTAAATTGTGGGGGTTGAGGTGGGGGTCCTCCGCCAGTCTTCTGCACGGCGATGTTGTGCCTGGATACCATGGAACGCACCTTCCCCCGTAGGTCGTTCCATCGCTTCCTGATGTCTTCCCGATTTCTGGGGTGCTGTCCCACAGCGTTGACCCTGTCGACAATCCTCTGCCATAGCTCCGTCCTCCGGGCAATGCTGGTGTATTGGACCTGTGTGCCGAACAGCTGGGGCTCTACCCGAACGATTTCCTCCACCATGACCCTGAGTTCTTCGTCTGAGAAGCGGGGCTGTCTTTGGGGTGCCATGGGGTGGTGTGTATGATGTGTGGGGTGGAGTATGTGTAGTTAAGTGTGTTGAGTGTGGTGGTGTGTGTTGTTTTGTGTGTGGATAGTGTGTGGGTGATGGTGTTGAGTGGCTGTGGCTGCTAGTTTGTGGATGGTGGTGTCTCGCTCTGGCCTTCTTTCAGAATTTTTGGTCGTAGGGGTTTGTGGGTGATGTGGGTGTGTGTTTTATATTGTATTGTGTGTGTGGGAGTGGTGTGTGTATGTGTATCAGGTGTGTGGTATTCAAATCGGCCAATGTGGCTGAGTTTTGTTCGTTTGTGTGTATTCTGACCGCGGCGGTGTGTCCCGCCAATGGAATACCGCGTTTGAAAGACCGCCGCGTGGATTCGTGGGTCGTAATGGCATGGGCGTATTTCTGTTGGCGTGATGGTGGAGGTTTTGTCACCTCCACTTTTCCGCCGACCGCTGGTCTGGCGGTCTGTTGTGGCTGTCGGATTTTCGGAGGTTTGCCTTCTGCGGGTCAGAATGACCGTGGCGGGTTTCCGCGACCGCGGCGGGATTATGGAGGATTTCTGACCGGCGGTAGGCGCCTTTTACCGCCGAGGTCAGAATGACCACCTATATGCTTAGTCTATGGCACAAACAAAATGGCTTTTCTTCTCTGACTCAACAGGTAGGTACAGCACATGTTATCCTAAGGGGTGACTGAAACTTAGCCCCTGATGCATTTTTGGACAGGAGGGGGCTGCTTGATACAGTCAATAATAGAGCCAGAGCAGTGGTGAGAGAATTTAAGAAGGACTATCATGGCTTGTTTCTCTTAAATATGCATGGAACACAATCAAACTTAGATTGCCACCTAATCTCCCAACCAGTAACGACATTGGTGTTAGAATGTGATCTGTTTGAGGTTTCACTTACAGTTCATGTGCTTGTCCACCTGCGCATTGAGTAGAACTTGAATAAACCAGTGCGAAAGCCCTGGCGCCTTAATGTTTTACATTGCAAAATGCCCACTGAAAAAGCCTTACTGAAATCTCATAGTGTAACATTTGTGAAAGACAAAAAAAGTTCAGTGGGTTCAGACAAAATCTTGTAGACAGAAGCTAAAAGTACTGTACGAGGGCAGATCATGAGAAATCTTGCACTGGTCAATAAGCCTACGGTGAAATCGAAGACAGAACTGGAAAGGGAAATTAGGTCTGTATTGCACACGTATACTGCATACCCCACAGATTGGAACCTAGAACAGGCAAAAATAGATGTAAATCATTTATATACCATCAGGGCAGAATGTATGCTGTCTAGGCTTCAAGTCTGCCATTGAGCAAGGTGTAAAGACGGGCAGATTATTGGCAGAGAAACTCAGGCAACAGGTGGTAATGATGGCCATTACCGTAATTCTTGACAACAAGAGTTGTATGGTCAGAAGGTAACTGGAGATTGCTAGGGTGTTTGCAGATTATTGTAAAGGGCTCTGGAGTACTAAATTGTTGGAAGATTGGGAACTTGAGGGCATGTTTTTCACCTGCCTAAAAATTCCACAACTCACTGTAGGTATGGTGCTTCTGGAAAGGGATATCACCAAGGATGAACTAGTGCAGGCAATTTCCAACCTTTCCTATACGAATGGTCCGGTGGAAGATGCCTTTCTGGGAGAAATTTACAAGTGGGTCATTGAAGAACAAGTGAAAACGTAATATAAAGTCTACAAGGAAGCAGCACACACTGATAGTTTAGCATCCTAGTCTAACAAGGCATTTGTTGCAATCTTCCAGAAACCTGGGAAGGATCCATTGCAATTCAGCAGCTATTGTCCTATTTCTATACTGAGGGTGGACATTATGACCCTGGCTGGGATTTTAGCTGCACAAGTTAAGAGTTATTTCTGATCTTGTCCATATTATGCAGGTAGGATTCATCCCTGGCAGAAACCCCTCTAACCACATGTAAACTTTGGCTCATCTCCTTTGGTTCTCCAAGAATTAATAGAAAGAAACATTAGCCCTGTTACTTGACGCAGAGAAGGCATTTGAGAGGATTAAATAGGATTACATGTTCCTGACCCTCTAAAGACTGAGTCTAGGTGACAAATTTCTCACCAAAGTTAAATGGTCATATGAACCCCCCTCCACTGCTATTGTCAACTGCGAAGGTTTCCTATAGACCCTTTTCAGATCTATAGGTGATGAGCCAAGGGTGGCAATGGTCACTGTTAATACGTTTTGTAGCATTGGAGCCCCGAGTCACAGCTATCTGCCAATTGACCACAATAGTGTGAGGTCCCCATGCCACCATGCCCATGAAACATTTTACTGTATGCAGATGCCATACTGCCCAAACTTACGTTATGATGACCACAACTGATTTTTAAAGTCAAGTGGGACAGGAGCAAGGCCTTACCCATGTTCAGCGTCACAAAGAAGGCTGCTAAAGCGGACTATAGCTGCCATGGAAGAAAACTCAAAATGTTAAAATGTCTATTGGTATATGCCAACAGTGGTCTAGAAAGAAGGATCTTGGACAATTTAGATCCATTCATAGCCAAAACCAGAACCTATTATGGAACTGATACCTATGGAATCTGTCACTATGGGTCAGAATCCAGGTTGTACAGATGGTGTTAGACTCTCATCTCACATACGTACTGGTTATGTTGCCACTGATGGTTAAGAACTCACTCTTGCAATCCATTGTTAAAGCTATTAAGGGCTTTGTATGGAGTAGCATCAAGCCAAGCCTGTAGATATCTAACTGGTGGCTCATAGAAATTGTGGTGGCATGCTTCTACTATGTGTTGAACACTACTGCACCGCACTTCACTGGTGTGTATGTGGCTCAAGACCAAGGATAGGCCAATAAGGGTCTGCATTGAAAAGGAACTCACACACCAGGAATCTAGCCCCCAATTGCTGTACAACCATAAAACACCAGCATCATTGAGAATGATTCTGATGGTGAAAATGACAGTGAAAACCTGGCTGCATTTGCATAAAATCCTAAAGTATGATGCCCGATTACACATTCGAGGATGTGTGTGAAATAATGCCAGTGTTGCATTGAGGGTAAGCCTGTGTGTCGGTAAACATGGTGTAGGGCAGCAATTGCTACTTTGGATAAGTTGATAATACAAGGAGAACATTAAACTTTTGAAATATTACAAGAGGAATTCTTACTATCCTGCCTGTGAACATGGAAATGTATGCAGTTAAAACTTCCTTAAAAGCAGATTGGGGATGCCCCTATTGGAGTTCCAGAAATCTCCTACCCTACAATACACTGGGGTTTGCATAAGGGGGTGGCCTTAGAGGTTCTATAACATCTTGGTGTTTAAGCTACATACACTCTTCTGGAACAGATGTGTGGTAAGTGGCAGGGGCTTATACAGTTTGAGTATACAGAGATTAACTGGGCAGAAATAGTTGAGAAGCTAGACAAGTGGGTCAGAGAATCTAGAATGAAATATATTTTCAAGGCACTACAGGATGGGTACTGGAAACCGCAGAAGTTGACAGTGTCAAGACTTATAAATATTTCAAACTGCTGGAGGTGCAGTCTACCTGAATGTGACACTATCCACATCCTACCTGGCTACCTAGCAATATCCAGGTATTCGATCTTGGTTGAGAGCACCTTAATTGAGACTATGAAAATACCCTTACCCCTAACAAAGAAGCTGGTTATGTTGCATAATATGACTGATTTACCATTCCTGACATGTCACACTAGACATTTCCTGGCAACAGCTTTAGCGGCTGCCAAGGTGTGCATATTAAGAAATTGGCAATTGCCTTGCTGCTTACTTATTATTCATGCTTAATAGTAATGTATAAGAGAGCCATATATAAAAAGATTATCTATAAATTATAGAATAAGTCTTTTTAAATGTTTTGGCATAGTTTATTGCCAGCAGTCCATAAGCTATACACATGGGAAACACCTTGTAGGGATGGGTATTAAACTTAAAATTGATAATGTCCCTGGTGCCCACCCTGACACATTTAACAGGAAGTGCAACCTTTCCTTCACTAAATACACACCGAGAGAGATCATGTTTTATTAATTAATTAGCGGCATAGAATTAGCATATGGCAACTAATAAATCTGTAATTTAAAAGGCTCCACAGAAAAACAATATAGAAACTAAAATGTGCTTGTTTGAATTTCAGTGAGCCATTTGTTCCTACCAGTCGTATTTCTGATACCAGGTTTAACAATGATACATTGTGCATTTATTTTTTGAGCGAAATATTAATAAACATTAACCTGAAAGTATTATTTCAAGTAGACACCATAGAAAATAAAATGTATTATGAGTATTAATTAAACACACATTGATTTTATTATGAATTATGTGTTAAGAAAATAAATGTATGTTTAAAACTGCTTTGATATGACATGAATGATGTTTTAGAAAATAATTTGCTTTGCATAATTGGTTTGAAATATGGGTGTGCAACAAGCTTATTCGTGTATTAATTGTCTTAATGTGCTTAGGCTTTCTTAACTTGACCAGGCCTTAAGATTAATTTTGCAAGCAGTCATGGAAACTTTTACTTGTCACACTGTCCACTCTGACCTGAATTATTTTTTCTAGGCTGGAAAAGTGATGTTGAATATTCTATTGAATTCCAGAAGAAGAGCTTGTTTCAAGTTAGCTAATGTTAACAGTATTTGTTCTAGCTGATGAGTTGGACAGGAAGATTCATGAAGCTTATGTGAAAGGGTATTGGCTTAGTTTATTGTGTGCTATGGGAAGGGAAATGAATGTAGCAGATTATTAGAAAATGTAATGTTTTAGTAGGAACAGTATGATGTCATTGTAGAAACAATGGGCATTTGCTGTGATCTTTTCTTCATGTATCAGAAATTGGTGGTGCCATTGCTTATGACTGGATGCTGAAATCAACGGCCAGTGTGTGCCAGCCTGTAATGGACCAATCAAATGGATTTTTTTTTATTTTAATTAGTGAAGAACTTTGGAACTGAAGTCAGTCCATCACCGGCTCTTCTGAGAACTTGCTTTATTTGCTCTCTCATATTTATGTTCTGAGTTTCCTGATGAGTTTTCGCATCATAGTCTTCAGATTTCACCTCTGAAACTTGAAATCTGAAATTGAATTGCTAAACTATATTTTGATATTGTACTGATGTCACCATCATTTGCTTTGAAGTCTGATAATAATGTGCATATTGTGCTGTTGCTAATCTACATAATTCCTTTGGACTGTGTAACGATATTGATGTTTAGGAGACTGAGGGGGTCATTCCGACCCTGGCGGTTCATGACCGCCAGGGCCGGGGACCGCGGAAGCACCGCCAACAGGCTGGCGGTGCTTCCAGGGCCATTCTGACCGCGGCGGTAAAGCCGCGGTCAGAAAAGGGCAACCGCGGTTTCCCGCCGGTTTACCCCTGGCCCAAAGAATCCGCCATGGCGGCGCTGCTTGCAGCACCGCCATGGGGATTCCGACCCCCTTCCCGCCATCCTGGTCCTGGCGGTAAATACCGCCAGGAACAGGATGGCGGGAACGGGTGTCGTGGGGCCCCATTAGAATTTTCAGTGTCTGCAAAGCAGACACTGAAAATCGCGACGGGTGCCACTGCACCCGTCGGACACCAGCAACTCCGCCGGCTCCATTCGGAGCCGGCTTCATCGTTGCTGGGGCTTTCCCGCTGGGCGGGCGGGCAGCCTTTTGGCGGTCGCCCGCCTGCCCAGCGGGAAAGTCAAAATGACCGCCGCGGTCATTTGACCGCGGTACGGTCTTTTGGCGGTTCCCGCCAGGCGGGCGGCTTCTGCCGCCCGCCGGGGTCGGAATGACCCCCTGAATCTTTTCAGACTCTTTGGTAAGCCTATGATATTCATGTATGTTTATAATTTAGTTTTGCACACCATTTATGTGACAATAATTTTGGGATTGTGGTAAAGCTTTGAAACTTCATTCATACTGGAGTTTTGTTTTAATGTTGAATTATTCATGGTGTTTAATATTGTTTATTGGGTTTTATGTTGTTGACTTGTGGGTTATTTGATCCTAACTACTGACTTTGTCATCAAGTCCAAAGATTCAGTCAAACTCTCAGGGTGAGAAATTGGGATGGTGTCTCACTCGAGCGTTTGTGGTTTCTGAACCCTGGGTGGTAAGAAGGCCTCAGCGGGCCGCTCTATCAGATTAATAGTGTCACGTTGTACTCCACATTTGATCTGCATGAATCTCCTTATTCTCTCAGAATGATTGCATCTTTTCCTTCATTTTGTATTCTTTCCTTTCTCCTTTCCTCTTACTCTCCCGACCTGTATGGTCATGACTTACATGATATGTTGTGCATGAGGTGCAATGTCTAGGACTACCAGTAGTGGTACATCTGCTTTCTTCACAATGAAGATAGAATAGAATTGTATGTTCCACCATATGAGGTTAAACAGACTCAACTAACCACTGTCTTATGAATAACCAATATTAGTTGCCCTTCATTATCCTCTTGCTGTACCCCTCCTGGACATGTATTACAGATTGTCTACCGAGACAGATAACATTGAACCTATGTTTTTTTTTTCATTTCGCTTTCTCTTTTTTTTCGTTGACAACATTTTATTTTATTTTTTTATCCATTGTACTGACTAGCGTATCCATCTGTAACTGCCATGTTTTAATAGGTTAGATATTCTCGGTTTCACCAACAACAATTTGATTTCCTCGAATGCAAGATGTAATCGTTGTAGGAAAGTACCATCTTGCCTGGCATGTTACCCCCATATTTCACTGTATATATGTTGTTTTAGTGTATGTGTCACTGGGACCCTGCCAACCAGGGCCCCAGTGCTCATAAGTGTGCCCTGTATGTGTTCCCTGTGTGATAACTAACTATCTCACTGAGGCTCTGCTAAACAGAACCTCAGTGGTTATGCTCTCTCTGCTTTCTAAATTGTCACTAACAGGCTAGTGACCAATTTCACCAATTCACATTGTCATACTGGAACACCCTTATAATTCCCTAGTATATGGTACTGAGGTACCCAGGGTAGTGGGGTTCCAGGAGATCCCTATGGGCTGCAGCATTTCTTTTGCCACCCATAGGGAGCTCTGACAATTCTTACACAGGCCTGCCACTGCAGCCTGAGTGAAATAACGTCCCCGTTATTTCACAGCCATTTACCACTGCACTTAAGTAACTTATAAGTCACCTATATGTCTAACCTTCACCTGGTGAAGGTTGGGTGCTAAGTTACTTAGTGTGTGGGCACCCTGGCACTAGCCAAGGTGCCCCCACATTGTTCAGGGCAAATTCCCCGGACTTTATGAGTGCGGGGACACCATTACACGCGTGCACTATACATAGGTCACTACCTATGTATAGCGTCACACTGGTAACTCCGAACATGGCCATGTAACATGTCTAAGATCATGGAATTGTCACCCCAATGCCATTCTGGCATTGGGGAGACAATTCCATGATCCCCCGAGTCTCTAGCACAGACCCGGGTACTGCCAAACTATCTTTCCCGGGGTTTCACTGCAGCTGCTGCTGCTGCCAACCCCTCAGACAGGTTTCTGCCCTCCTGGGGTCCAGCCAGGCCTGGCCCAGGAAGGCAGATCAAAGGACTTCCTCAGAGAGAGGGTGTTACACCCTCTCCCTTTGGAAAAAGGTGTCAGGGCTGGGGAGGAGTAGCCTCCCCCAGCCTCTGGAAATGCTTTGATGGGCACAGATGGTGCCCATCTCTGCATAAGCCAGTCTACACCGGTTCAGGGATCCCCCAGCCCTGCTCTGGCGCGAAACTGGACAAAGGAAAGGGGAGTGACCACTCCCCTGACCTGCACCTCCCAGGGGAGGTGCCCAGAGCTCCTCCAGTGTGCTCCAGACCTCTGCCATCTTGGAAACAGAGGTGACGTCAGAGACTCTTTCTGATAGGCTCTTACCTGTGTTACTAGCCTATCCTCCTTCCTAGGTAGCCAAACCTCCTTTTCTGGCTATTTAGAGTCTCTGCTTTGGGGAATTCTTCAGATACTGAATGCAAGAGCTCATCAGAATTCCTCTGCATCTCTCTCTTCACCTTCTGCCAAAGGATCGACCGCTGACTGCTCATGACGCCTGCAAAACCGCAACAAAGTAGCAAAGACGACTACTGCAACCTTGTATCGCTGATCCTGCCGGCTTCTCGACTGTTTCCTGGTGGTGCATGCTCAGGGGGTAGCCTGCCTCCTTTCTGCACCAGGAGCTCTGAAGAAATCTCCAGTGGGAATGATGGAATCCTCCCCCTGCAACCGCAGGCAACAAAAGACTGCATCACCGGTCCTCTGGGTCCCCTCTCAGCCCGACGAGCGTGGTCCCTGGAACTCAGCAACTCTGTCCAAGTGACTCCCACAGTCCAGTGACTCTTCAGTCCAAGTTTGGTGGAGGTAAGTCCTTGCCTCCCCACGCTAGACTGCATTGCTAGGTACCGCGTGATTTGCAGCTGCTCCGGCTCCTGTGCACTCTTCCAGGATTTCCTTTGTGCACAGCTAAGCCTGGGTCCCCGACACTCTAACCTGCAGTGCACAACCTTCTGAGTTGTCCTCCGGCGTCGTGGGACTCCCTTTTGTGACTTCGCATGGACTCCAGTTCACTCCTCTTCTAAGTGCCTGTTCCAGTACTTCTGCGGGTGCTGCCTGCTTCTGTGAGGGCTCCCTGACTTGCTGGGCGCCCCCTCTGTCTCCTCATCCAAGTGGCGACATCCTGGTCCCTCCTGGGCCACAGCAGCATCCAAAAACCCTAACCGTGACCCTTGCAGCTAGCAAGGCTTGTTTGTGGTCTTTCTGCGTGGGGACACCTCTGCAAGCTTCTTCATAACGTGGGACATCCATCTTCCAAAGGGGAAGTTTCTAGCCCTCTTCGTTCTTGTAGAATCCACAGCTTCTACCATCTGGTGGCAGCTTCTTTGCACCCTCAGCTGGCATTTCCTGGGCATCTGCCCTCTCTCGACATTGTTGCGACTCTTGGACTTGGTCCCCTTGTTCCACAGGTACTCAGGTCCGGAAATCCACTTTGGTTGCATTACTGGTGTTGGTCTTCCTTGAAGAATTCCCCTATCACAACTTCTGTGCTCTCTGGGGAATATACAGTAGGTGCAATTTACACCTACTTTTCAGGGTCTTGGGGTGGGCTATTTTTCTAACCCTCACTGTTTTCTTACAGTCCCAGCGACCCTCTACAAGCTCACATAGGTTTGGGGTCCATTCGGGGCTCGCATTCCACTTTTGGAGTATATGGTTTGTGTTGCCCCTATACCTATGTGCTCCTATTGCAATCTACTGTAACTTTACACTGCTTGCATTACTTCCTTTTGCTATTACTGCATATTTTTGGTATTGTGTACATATATCTTGTGTATATTTGGCATCCTCATACTGAGGGTACTCACTGAGATACTTTTGGCATATTGTCATAAAAATAAAGTACCTTTATTTTTAGTATATCTGTGTATTGTGTTTTCTTATGATATTGTGCATATGACACCAGTGGTATAGTAGGAGATTTGCAAGTCTCCTAGTTCAGCCTAAGCTGCTCTGCTACAGCTACCTTCTATCAGCCTAAGCTGCTAGAAACACCTCTTCTACACTAATAAGGGATAACTGGACCTGGCACAGAGTGTAAGCACCCCTTGGTACCCACTACAAGCCAGGCCAGCCTCCTACAATCGTGTATAGCATTCTTTGGAGTTATTGATCTTATCCTCTTTTCTCTTCTTTAGTGGTCAGATATGTATTGTCTTATAATGGAGACTGTCTAGAACATGTTTATGTATCCATGTGTAGTCAATATTAGTGACGGATGTTTTGTTATGTTTTGATTTGTTTGTTTCTGTCAATAAAATCATAAGTAAATAAAAAAGGGCTTAGGTGAGTCATTGTGGGTGATGATGGTTTATACACCACTCACATTGATAGAAGCAAGAAAAATGGTGGTTGGTGGCAGCTAGTTTTGTTTTTAGGAAGTGTGTAGTATTTGGATAAAGTTGTTACCATTTATTACCGGGGGTCTCAAAGCAGTGTTAAGTGTTAAATGGTATTTTATGGTAGTGACTTGACTTCTAAAACGAATGGTTGACTAATCTGAGTAAGCATATGTAATATCTATGGACTTAAATTCTAGAAATAAAACACTTAAATATTGCTTAGAATGGTGATTTCTTTTTATCAACGAAACCCAGTTAAAGTGTCAATACAACATCTACACTAGACCTGCTGGATTTATATGTGGTATTGGTATTTCTTTCAGTGCAACAGATTATATGCAGGTTTTACTTTCTGTCTGTTTAAGATATTCACTAGGTCAAACTGGTGACAGCAGTCAGTGTACAAAAACATTTTTGTATATTGGTGTCTCACCATTATTGTCAGTGAACAAAGCTAAATGAGTCTTCTAGACAACACACATGGCTGTCCTTTGACCAAAATCTGCTGTTTTTTTAGATCCTTTTTGCCATCTCACAACAGACCATTTTAGCTGTCTGGCGTAGACAGCATTGTAACCATATTGTTACAGCAACATGCACAATCCTGGAATGGTATAAGAATATTATTTTGTGTACCGTTATGTCATTCCAAGATGGACATCATGTTGTCTATAGACATGATGTGCCTGCCATCTTGGAAGTATAACAAAATAAACATTTCAGGATGCCACCCACTGTTGTTGGATTTGCCAATGGTTGTGCCACAATTTTACAACATTGACAAAGTGTGACTGATTGGCTTTGTTCAGTTTTGTTTGTAGTTCCGTACCTAAAAGTGTTGTTATTACAGAACTTAGCATACTGTTCGAGCAGCCTTAGAAAAATAAACCTATATTTAACTCTTAAACATTCAGCTTATGCACAGACACAAGTAGCAGTACCTTAGCTCAGTGATCTATTTAAAAGCATTTGTTTCTTATAGAGCATAATATATCGTATGTGGGAAAGCTTAACCGGGGAATGCTTTTATATTATTGACCATGAGCTCCAGTTCTGAAAATATCAAACTTACATTAATTTGTGTTTCTCAATTACTTTAATTCTAATATCATGGTCTTTTTCAAAATGTATTCTATGTTGTTAAGAATTTCAAGTAAAATTGAAAAGATATTTTTTTTTATATGTTTAAAGAGAATTTTTGAATATGTTTTTGTGGGTGTGTTTAATGATCAGAACACCCATAGGTACTTTACTGGTGAGGGAAATTTACTTCACTGGATTTTAAAATTACACACCTTCATTGAATACCCATCAAAATTGTCATCACTAAATGATGATTATGAAAATGATATGACATTTGCATATGACTAGGTAGAAATTGTTTATAGCACTTTCAATATTAATAGTGGTAAATGCGGAAGAGGTCTCTTTTGATGTGGTGGATTACTGTCTTTGTAAATTACTTCCTTGCTTGTTTTACTTGTTAAATAAAATGCTTGTGGTATTGATGTTAGGGGGTTTGACTGGTAGAGGAAGGATAACCAGTTGTAGTGCAAACAAACAGATTACTTTCCCATGTGATCATACTGCATAGAAATGTTTACACAGTTGCACTATTGCAAAATGTTAACAGCTTTACAGTTCCTGTTAACAGCCAACTAACAACCAACAGCTTTTCCCTCACATTTAACTTTTTCAATTGTATTTATGTTTATTAGCAATGTTCTATAGAGCAAAAATGAAATGGTGAGACAGCAAGTTCAAGAAAAATAGTACAACAATATGATATAACAGTTCAATATTGCATGCCAATGTATAGAAATTTTAAATTGTATAAGGAAGAAAACAAAGAAATGCTAAAATAAACATACTTACAAATATGATACTTGAGACTTTAATTCAGGGTAAGTGGATTCAATTATTTTCAAACAATTAAGGAACGCAAAGTGGAACGCAAAGTGGAAGTGATGTTAGGATAGTAAACATTACAGTTCATACTTCAATGTTTCTTAGGCAGGCATAGTCCTTCTAGCTGGTGGGATGGTGTTCCAGGCCTTGGTGCAGTCCTAGAAAAGTATTGCTTTATTTTTTTTTTCTTCCTAGAGAATGCCACTTCAAGAAGAAGGGCCTTAGATTTTTTAAGGCAAACTTGTAGGTAATTTATTCCTGTTTGAAGACACTTTTTTCTTTGTTGAGGAGTCGTTTTAGAGTGGAGAAATGTGTAGCTGTGTGATCCTACTTTCTCCTAGAAGTGATCATCCTGGAAGCTTTATACAGGGCTGCTTTGAGAGGAGGAATCAGGTTTAACTTTAGAATTAAGATATTTTCATAGTCCAACAAGGACTGAACCACTTGTTTGAAATCTACAAGAATTAAAGATGTCATTTCCTACAGGACTCTTAAGTTGGTAGTATGCACCTTTTGCAAGAAAATGTGTGTGTGCTTGGAGAATCAGGTTCTTTGTCAGGATAAAACCTAGAAATGTAGAGCATTCAAAAATGGACAATTTGCAGTCTAGCAATGTAAGACATTGTCTTCTGCAGACACAGAGCAATTTGCAGTGGAAATCAGGAGAAACATAGGACCTGATTTAGAGGTTATGTGGATGGGTTACCCTGTGGCAAATGTCCCATTTGCCTTTTTACAAGTGCATTGTATGGTATGCCACTTATAATAAGGTGGTCAGGATATCTTCCACTTTTGTGAAGGAGTATCTCTCTGCCAAACTCAATCAGGCCATCTGTATTAAGACAGATTATCTGAGAGTATGGTGAATCATTCAGTAATGAATTCTCTGATATTGTTGGCAAGGAGTTAAGTGCTTGTCAGGCAGGAAATGTGCATAAGCAGCTGTTAACCCTCAGTGTAAAAGTGTTGCAATATGTTGGATTGTTCCTCCTCTAATGTTCCAGAACGTCTTCAGTTTAACTCTTTATCTTGGAACCCCTGACATCACACTAACCTAAGGCATGTATCACTAGACCAATATCCTCACAAAGTCATGTATACATGAAGAGATACATGACAAGTTATTTTTGTGATCATGATGCTGGTCAACCTTCTAGCTATTGTTGCTCCAATGATCATATCAGGCACCCCGGCTGAGACATCCTTCTGTCACTTTGTTTAGTTATGGAGGGAAATAACCTATATGCATTGTCCACATGATGATGCCAGCTAATTAGGCAAGGGCTACTAATCTCTTGTGGATCGAGCAATGGCCAGATTGTTCACTACCACGCTGAAGGTCGGCAATTATCGATAATTTATCAGTGGACCACCAATTACTACCAATAATATTCGCCAAAGTTCTTCCACTCCTACCTGAACACAAAAGAGACTTGCTAAAAGTACCAATGATAAACTCACAGCTGTACTGCTAGAATGGATAGTACGCATGCCTTGCCAGATAACTAATCTCCTAACTGAAGTGCCTACAGAACATGGCTATGGAGCTAGCCTCTATAAAAGACTGCATCTATTCCATTCTCCACCATTTGTTGCAACTCTTATGGAGCATGGTCTTGTTATACTGGTGCACGTAGCTGTGCACATTTCTGTTTGACTGAGGTTCCTCTTCTAGTGGCCTGGGTGCCGGTAAGATGTGATTTGATAAATAGGGTCTTCCTTTCCATCATGAAGTGGAGAAAGGTGAATTTCTAGTTGATTTCTGATGGAATGGGGTGCCATGCTCTCAGTGTATACCAGGTAGAGGACTGGCACCTGTTCTGTTTCTTACCTAGTTATACTTTTATCTAGTGTTGCTCTATTGATGCTGCATATTAATTCGATTTTTCTCAAATCAATTTTTACTTATGAAATATATGCTATTTCTTAGAAATTACATCTATGTTACATGTTCCCCTCAGACAGGTTGAGTAAAAATTTAACCAATACTCATGTTTGAATGAAGATCTCGTAATTTATGTATTAGAGAGTTATGCAAAGGCGTTTTAAAGGAAAACACGCATTAACATAATTTCTTGTTGTCACACTTCATTCTCCCGAGGAAAGCAAAGCGAAAAAGATTTCAGTGTGTGAACTGAGCTTCCCTACATTTTCATTAAATGGGATGCTTTGCGAGTATTGTGAAAAATATTTTTCTTTCCCCTGGCTCTGGTGTGTCAGTACAGGAGTCCACTTGCGCAGTTTTGGGAATCTTCTTTACCTGTGAACCTTTGTTTACAACAGTAGAACATATAATGAACCTCCTCTCTTGATGTGATGTAGACATCGGCCTCTGGTGGGTACGTGGATGTTACTCTTGAGAGTCTTTTAACTTCTTTAGTGGCCATTTTCGAAGCACAGGCTTGTTAACTACTTAAAATCTGTTCATATCGTTTTATTTCTTGGTTTTGAGTAGATCTAAAGTAGATAAGAGTGATATTAAAAGCAAATATTGTGTGTAAAAGGTAATACAGGAATTTCGTTTTTACCTGCTCTTACATGTTGTGAATAGGCCATGGAACTTCCGATTCCCTATTGGTAATAGTGAAAGGAGTGCACAGTCCTTTCTATGTGCACTAACTGTACATGGGTATTCCCATTTGTGATGTTCTGAGGCCAGTTCACAAAGGTACGCAAAAGAGTACTACAGGAGTACTCATTTACATACTCCAAAATACCTTTGTGCAGAGGCCTATAGGTAGCGTCCTCGATACTCCACCCCTGCTCCTTTCTTCCAATACCAGCTAACACCTTCTCGTTCCACACTGTGCCCCTTAGGCGAATTTAGTAATTGAATCTCTCACATACAGATTTAAATATTGATTCACATTTTCCCCGAACAATTGTTCATCTGTGTCTTTTTTTAATACAATCTCATAAAATGTAGGTTGTAAGACATATTCTAGTTATCTTATCCTGCATATATGCCCTGTTTATTTTCCCAAATAGGAAAGTGGTCCCACTCGTCCTTAAAATGGCCTATTTAAATTACTTGGAATAGGTAGAATTCAGTACACAGCTCAGAGTTACTGAGGTTCTCTTCAGAGATGGGTACATTTCTCTGTTAGAGTTCAGGAATAGCCTCATTGTTTTTCCACAGGGTGCTGCATGAAGAGGAGTTTTGTTAGATGTGTGTTTCTCCAGCCAGACACAGGTAGGCTCCCTGGAGAAGTGAACTTTATCATCACATGCCTAGCGGTGCATGCTTATTTTGTACAGGACACTAAGGGCCGGTTTTAGAGTTTGGAGGAGGGGGTTACTCTGTCACAAAGGAGATGGATATCCCGTCCGCCGTACTGCAGTTCCATTATAGCCTGTGGAACTTGTAACACCTCGGATGGGTTATCCATCACGTTTCTGATGGAGTAACCCCTCCGCCAAATGCAAAATCAGGCCCTAACTCTGTTATGATTGAAGAACCTACCACAGACAATCTTCAAAAATGTTTTTTAACAGCTACTACATGATAGTCTCAAATGCCAGGACATCTCATATGGAGTGGTACCGCCTCTTCAGGCAGTATAGTATCATAAATGCAGAGGCTGCGATGAGCAGTGGCAGTAGAACAACTATTAAAACAATCACTACAACAGGCACCCCGCAGGACAACATCACCATATCCAGCCTTGTTCCTGCAAGAGCATTGGGAGTGCTGCAAGAGGTCTCTTCCAGGTTTTCCATTTTATCCATGTTCTTATGCAGCCAGGTAAGAAACTCGATGTTATCACAAGAACAGTCCAGAGGATTGTAACTTAAATCAATGATGCTGAGACCAGATATGCCATTCACCATCTTTTGTGGTATAATTTTAATATGATTTTCTGCAAAGTTGAGGACAATTTGCCTGAGATCATAAAATGCATTGGTGCTGAACATGGTTAACTTGTTACGATTCAGGAGCACATACTTTAACTTTGTCAAGTTATGAAATGCTTCGTTGTCTATTGCGATTAGTTCGCATTCAGATAAGATTAATACTTCTAAATTAGGAACCTGCTGCAGCAGGTTACTGCTGTGAATGATGCCAGAAGAAAATGCATTCCCCTTGAGATTGAGAATGACTAGGCTCTTCAGACCTGTCAGTAGATCCCTGTTGCTAGTATCTGCGTGGCTGCTGGATAGATTAAGCATGCGTAAGTGCTGCAGGTTGCGGAAAGGTTTTTGTGAGGCATTAACTTTAAGATGGGTATGAGTGAAATCGAGGAGCTCCAAGTGGATGTTATCTTGGAAGGCTAAGTCTTGGACTGTATGCATGTCATTGTAGCTTAGATTCAGATACTTCAGGCTGACCAGCCCCTGGAACTGTGCACTACAACAGTCCGAAGAACCGATGCCACTGATGCTTAAGTCCAAGTATTGGAGCTTTGCAAGATCTTTGAAGCAGCCCGAGCCTAACTGCAGGGCTTCAGTTCTCTTGAGAGAAAGTCGAGTAAGAAAAGGAAAGCTGGCCAACTTGATATCACACGCATGTTCAAACGAGTTCTCGTTGAGGATTAAATCAGTCAACAGACTGTTATTACTAATTCCAGAAGGCAGGTCACTGAGGCCGGTGTTAGTCAGATCCAGTTTTTGTATTTTGGTCAAGCACTGGAATGTGGAGCTGGAAAGGCCAGAAAAGTGCATGTTCTGCAAATTGACCTCAGCTGTAGTGATGTTGCAGATAGCTTGCAGCATGTGGGGAGCTATTCCAATATTATCAGCAACATCCTGGAAGGTGCCAATTCTAAGAATGTGTGCATTTACACCCATCAATCCTACCAAAATCACCGAAATCTCAACCGAACTAGCACAACCAGCAAAGTCCAGGGTGTAAAACACGCTTAAATTAAAAGATCTTGGTTCAATGTATTTAATGTAATTTCCTTTAAGAATTAAGCTTATATTAGTTGCTTGTTTTAAATTCTCTACATCGGTTGCCGATATGCTGTGTATGTTGTTTAACTGAAAATCCAGATATTTCAATCTTTTCCCAAGAAAGCCAGTGGGCAATTTGATTGAAGTCAAATAATTATTTCCAAGATGTAAAGTTTCCAAGCTATTCAAGTTTTGCATTGGAATATATGTTAAGTCACTCAAGCCAGTTTGAGTTAGGAAGAGATGCTTAAGCGAGACAGGGCCATCAAAGGCTGTGTCTGCTACATACATCAGTGGGTTTCCAATTAACACGAGTGTGTCCAAATCTGGATTACTTGCAAATGCGCCTTCATATAGCCAGCTAATCAAACATCTGAAAAACAACAGAAAAATTAAAAAATTAAAAACGAGTAAAATAAAACATTCACTTAATAGCGTTATGGCAGGCTATTTGTGACATTATAAATAGCTTTAGATTACATCACCACTCGAGAACAGTATTAATGTATGCCCTTACAGTTACTGTATTATCGCAAAGGGGCGTTATTACCCATTTGCAAATACAGAACAGACTTTTACTGTAAGGAGGGCTGCTTTTGATTTTTTGGCATGTAGGCAAAATGCTGCACTGGTGTTTCAGGAAGAATGGGCCAAAGACACTGACAATTACATGGCACATCCCTGCCTGAGCGCTTCCGGTCCCGTTACAAAAGATTGTTTTCACCGCATTGCAGTCTATGCATGACATAGTGTCGGACAATGAAGTGTGGTCGAAAAGGGGACCCCCTTGGACGGCTCTAGACACATTCAAGCTCTGGGCAGTCTTTCTTTGGGTAAATCGGGGCTTCGACATCCTAGAATGGCGGCCACTCCGTTCCCAAACACCAAAGGTGAAGGAGGTGAGAAGACGAGAGCTTGAACGTGCTTACATTTTACAATCTTACAGCATTGGGGCCGCAGCTTGTGATCTACATTTTGGACGTCAGGTGTTTATTCGGCCTTAAGGACCCTGCGGTTCCCTTCTGCCCCAAGAATAGGTAGCAGTGGAGCAGTGCTTAATTTGTGCTTGTTGTTTCCTGTGCTGAGCACCGGCACTTATTTTTGAGGGGCTTATTCTTCTGCCTCAAGCATTTGCTGTGAGCAAAAGACACCGATGGGAAAGACGGAGAAAGAGAAAAACGAAAAAGCGTCACAAAGGGAGAAAGTAGAACGCTTTAATAGTGAGCTGAAGGGCAGGGAGGGGCTGTAAATGGATTAAAGAGACTGGAGATGGCTTCGGGATTACGCTGCCTCAGTATTCGGTGCTCGCACATTTAAATGCAGCAGCTGCGTGTTTAAGAGGAAGACTCTGGGCACCAGCACGTTTATATTTACAAATTAAGCACTGTAGAGGAAGTAAAGGTAGACGCTACTTGGGGTTTTAAATGCCTAATAATTAGAAAGAGAAGGACCAGCAGAAGCTGCCCATTTATCATTTAAAAATCTTCAGCTGCCTGTGCTCCAGTGATGCCGCTTTTAACTTGAAAAATAAGAATTCACTTAGTTAAAAACAGACAGACGCAGTTCTTGCCACAAAATAAATGTAAAAATATAATAAACCCATTGCAACATAACAAATACACTAATATATTAATAATAGAATAACTGTAAACTAAAATGGATTTAATGTCACTCTTTCCAGCAACGGCTCAACACACAGGGCGAAAAGGAGTAAGGACAATGGGCATCCCTGTCTTGTTCCTCTGCTCATGCTGAACAAGTGTTACAGAATACCATTAATTTAAACTTTAACCACCGAGCCAGAATAACCATTCAGTATTCAGACTTTGAACCTTGGTCCCAGACCAATCTAATCCAGCATTCCTGTGAAGGCGGACCAACGAACCTAGCGAAAAGCCTTTTCCGCATTGATGGAGGCAGAAAATGGGTTTCTGAGTACACCCGGCTTTTTCAATTAGGTGGCGTGTATGTGTGGTGTTGTCACAGCATTATGTTTTGGGGATGAAGCCCATTTGGCCTGGATCCACCAATCCCTGCTTGTATGGCCTAAGTCGATGCACCAGTATACCCATGAAAATGTTCACATTGATATCCAGCAGGGATATATGGCAGTATGATGCCCATTTCGAAAGATCCATGCCCGGTTTAAGATGACAGTGATAACTGCCTCACGCATAGTTGGTGTTAAAATGCCAGTGGCAGCAAAAGTATTGTACAGGCGTGTTAAAACCGTGTCTAGAAGTGGGCAAAATATAGAATGTTTCAATAAAGCTGTCCAGGCCCGAAGCTTTCCCAAGGTATAGCCTAGTGATCTCTTTTTTTAAATTTTTTTTATTGTCCTCATTCAGCCCCACTTACTGAAATCCCTCTTCGTTCTTGTAACCTTTTCGCCCTCTTGCCTAAGAAGAGAGAGTCAAGTCAGGGGGTGCACCTTTGTCTCTCCTGGTCCACCTAGACAGACCTACCAAGGCTTCACACGGTGCTTAATCATTGGACTGAGGCAAAAGAAAAACTCAATTGTGCAATTTCCCATAGATACCCCTCAGTGAAGTTTAACAGGAAAACAAATTTCGACGGTTCTCTGCCGATTTTACTAATGGTGCCCACATTTCTACGTTTTTTTTTGGGCCGTGCACATTTAGATCCATATTTGCCACACGGAGAGCAGCGTTCAACCAGTCAGTATAGCTCGGCGGGTGCTCCTTCAGCCATTTTTTACAAGTTTCATTCCGTCCCAACACAATTACATAGAACAAAAATGCACGATTAGTTTTATTCACTGTTTTCCATATCCCCTCATCCTGGAGCTGCCCAAAAATAATTAATGGTAGTGATACATTGATTTTCCAGCCCAACATAGATGATAACGCCCTAAAAACCTCCTCCTAAAACAACCGAACAAAAGGGCAGTCCCAGAACATATGTATATCTGTTGCTCCTAGCCCACCACATTTCGGGCACTTAATCTCCTCCCCCTTCTTAAATTTGGAAACTTTTGCTGGAGATATGTATGCTCTATGTAGAGTATAAAGATGATTTTTTCTTAGTGGAGCCGGCTTCACTACTTCATACAGTGTCATGCACGACTTCCTCCACCATAACCCAATCTTGTCGCCTAACATCACCTTGCCCCATAATTTGCTTGGTAGGTCAAAGTTCTCATCCAGAATTTCTAATATTTCCCAATACCAAGCCGCCACCTTCTTCCCTGAAGCCGAAACTGCCAGGTCTAGAAAAGAGTCCTCAAAAACATTTACCACTCCTAATCCTTCCTTAGTAACTTTCTCCCACTGTCTTATCTGTAAATATTTTAACCTAGACAGAGAACCATCCGTAATTCTTACCAATTCATCCAGAGGAAGTAGAGTACCTTCTCGCGCAATCTCCCCCCACCTTTCCACACCTGCCTTTTTAAGTGGTAATACAAGAATATCCTGGAAACATTCTGGGGTGCCCGGGGAGTCCCAGATAGGGGCCTGATAACTATAATAGTGTACACCCATCTGCCGCCTCAACTGATACCAGCTCCTTGCCATTCCTTGCAGCACTTTTAGTTTAACTTTTTTGAAAAATTTAGGGTCACCAAATTTAAATAAAAATGACTGTAAGCCCCCTTTTTCAGACAACACCATAGCTTTATACATTCTGCCTACTGCTGAATCGTCTGGGGATATAAACAGCATACTTGAGTTCTTAAACAAAAAAGCCCACGCATAATATGCCAAATCAGGAAGAGCCAATCCTCCTTTTTCCCTCCTTCTACGTAGCTTTTTCCATGATATCCTCGGCCCCTTTGAGTTCCAAATGAAACTACTTATTGCTTGTTGCATTTTATCTAAATGCACCTTGTGCATTGCCAAGGGTATAGCTGAAAACACAAAGTTCCATTTGGGCAGAATAAACATCTTAATTAGATTTGTCCTCCCCAGAATCGTCAAAGGGAGATATACCCATTTTTGTAGCATAATTTTACATTCGGCTAATAACCTTAGAGCATTCCTCTCTGCTAAATCCTTCAAGTTTTGAGTCACTAGAATACCCAGGTACCGTATTTCCTGCTTAATTGTTGTTGGCCCACCCTCCATATTCCACTGCATAATTTCTGTTTTCCCCGCATTAATCCGGTACCCTGATATCCTTCCGAATTGTTCAGCCAGATCTTTAACTGTATTAAAAGCAAGGGGCAGGTTATTAGTATATATTAACACATCGTCTGCATATAAATACATTTTCTTTTCCCAGCCATTGCAGGAGAAGGGTGGGGATAAGAGGGTTTTGTCTGATTTTTCTGGCAAATGGCTCAATATATAGATTAAACAATACTGGGGACAAGGGGCAACCCTGCCTCGTACCTCTTGAGATAGTGATAGGACCCGTAAGTTTACCGTTCACCAAAATCTTAGCATAAGGGGAAGTATAAATCCGATCGATTATACTACAAAACTTTGAGCCTAAATTGGCCCGCCTCAAAACTGATTTAAAAAAATTCCAATTAACTTGGTCAAAAGCCTTCATTGCATCTAACATCATAACTGCCAAAGGCGACCCAAACGTTGTGGCCATATCTATTGCCCTGATCAATTCAAAGGTTAATTCGTGCAAATATCTACCTTTTGAAAACCCTTTTTGATCGGGGTGCACTAGAGTATTCACTGTCTTACTCAGCCTATCCGCAAGAAGCTTAGCCAACAGTTTATAATCGCTGTTCAACAATGATATAGGCCTATATGAGGAACACTTCGCTGGGTTTTTACCCGGTTTCAAAATTAGGGAAATCACTGCTTCATTCCATGAAAGAGGAATATCATTACCAAACTCCAGGATCCCTCCAAACAATTCTGTCAGCACTCGGATAACTAAATCCTCTAGTGCCTTATAAACTTCCACTGGGATACCATCCGGGCCTGGCGCCTTACCCGATTTACTACTAATCAGGGTTCTCCTAATTTCCTCAGCCGTTATTGGGGCGTTCAATACTTCCTTCTCCTGCAGTGATAAACCTAAGAATCCATCAGCCCCTAACCAATCCGTCACCATACCTTCATCCAACTCCAACTTTTCCGAATACAGATTTGAAAAGAAGTTTCGAAAAGCCGATTCTATTGCCGCCTCATCTATTGTTTTTTCACCTGAATGCCCCACTTCAACTTCCTTAATGTAATTCCTAATTCGATCCGCTTTGCCTTTCCAAGCTAGCAACTTCCCCGCATTTTCCCCGTATTCAAAATGGGCCAATTTGCTTGCTTCCCATTTGCTTTGGATTCTTCCCTGTAGTATCTTTTCCAACTGACTTCTCAACCCCTCCCAGCTAGACCTCACAGTCTCCGTCTCTCCTGCTTCAATTATTTTCGCTTTACATTTTCGCATTTCCTGCTCCAATTCATAAATCTCTTCTTTCAACCGTTTATGTTTCTGGCTGGAACAACTCCTTAATTCCCCGAGGATGACTGCTTTAAATGTGTCCCATACTACAAATAAGGGAGCGGAGCCCAAATTTACACTAAAAAATAATTCAGCTTCCTTACGCAACTTTAGCAACACCTCTTGATCTAATAACAATGTTCGATCAATCATCCACCGACCACTACAACTTGTCTGACAAAAGCACATGTTTAACACCACCGCAGAATGATCTGAAAAATGCGAGGGCAGATACGCAATATTCTCCACCTCCTCTTTCAAACGCATGTCCAATAAAAAATAATCAATTTGCGACGCATGTCTGTACTTCTTATTAAAGAAAGAGAAGTCCTTACTATTCCCCGCCCTTTGCCTCCAAATATCGCACAAACCAAATTCCTTCATCATCCTCCTTAAATACTGTTGTGACTTAGGTGTACCTCGTGATTTACAGTTATGTCTATCTAGCTCATTGTCTAGTACTACATTGAAATCACCCATCAAAATAACCGGGTCCGAAAATTCCAGAAGCTGAGAGAAAAGCTGCTTTAAGGGTTCTATGTCGTCGTGGTTAGGCCTATAGTATCCTGCTAATACCAGATTCCGACCTCTAAATTGTGCTTTAACTATTACTCATCGCCCTGCTAAGTCTGATCTAGAGTCCAGGATTACTACACCCCCCTGCTGTACATGTTTAACTAAAATTAACACACCTTTATTGTGATAGCTGTGATCTGTGCATGCAAATGTTTGCACCCATCTTAGTTTTTGTATTATATTAGTACACTCCACCTTTGTAAGATGTGTTTCCTGCAGAACTAAAATTTGTGCTGTGGAATCCTTCAAATACTGTAATATTCGTTCCCTTCTTCCTCGCACCCTTAAGCCATTAACATTCCATGAAAGAATTTGTAGTGGCATATTCAGCACCCTCTGACCTCCCCCCCTACTAGCCATCTATCAATCTTAAATAACAAATAGTTGGGCTGAACGAGGCACTACTTTTTACTTTCTTCCAATCTCCCCCCCCAACCCTACAACTCCCCCCCCTCCCTACCCCCTTCCCCCCACCCCTACCCGTGGAGAACCCCCCCCCAACTAAGGACCATGCTGATCCAAATTTTAGAGCGCCCCCAGGTTCCTAGGAGAGTTTCGCCATTGCGCATTACACGCAGCCTTATTCAGTAGCCTGCTCATTTTTAACCACAGCCAATAATTCATCTGCTTCACTAATGTCTCTAATGTTGTACATTTTGTTGTTATACATAACTCTAAGGAAAGCTGGGAATTTCAGCTGAACCGAAACCCCCAAAGATCTGAAAATCTCCAAACGTTTCCCCAACTCCCACTGCCTATCCATAGTCGCCCTGGATAGGTCAGATCTAATCTCGAACACAATATCCTTCACTCTTAAAGACTTCAATTTCAATGCTCTAGATAAAATCTTTTCTTTCATCTGGTATGACAGAAAGTTTATCAAAATTTTCCGAGGTCTACTGCTATTTGTTCGTAGCTTAAAGGGGTCACGGTGGATTCTCTGAATATCCTTCCCAATTTCATCCTCGGTTTCCTCTAGATCCACCGCTGATTTGATTAATGACACTACAAAAGCTTTAAGATCGCTCCCTTCCGTGCCTTCCGGCACTTTCAACAGTTTTAGATTATTCCTTCTAGAATAGTTTTCCATCTGCTCCACCCTGTTTTTTAGAGCCAGTTTGCTCCTCTTCAAAGTCTCGATCTCGCCCTTATGCTGTACCAGCTCCTCCTTCATACCCCCCATCGCTTCTTCCAGGGCCTGCGTTCTTACCATTACGCCATCAATTTTTTTCTCCAGATTAGCACACACCTCTCTTATCTCCCCTTGATTTACTTCCGAGTTCGCAAAGCCCTTTTTAACATCCTCAGAAATAGACAAAATTAAAGCCTCCAACGAAGCACTCAATAAGGGGGGGGACCCCAAGACAGCCTGAGAGGGCTCCGGCGCTACCGTCTTAGATGCTTAGTCTTGAACTCCTACAAGGCTATCATTTGGAGTCTGAACTAACACTGGGGCCATCTGTTCTTCTCCTAGCCCTGGCAGGGGGGACCTCGCCCCCTCCCTGCTCTCACCCATAATGTTTTCCACCTGCCTAGTGGTAACTTCTGTTGCAACTCTAACCTGCCCGGGGATAAGTGTAACTACCTCCGGTCTCACTTTGAAGAAGGACCTTAGAGAGGGTGTCAGCTTATCTCTACCTTTAAGTTTACTCTCTCCTGCTTTCCCCCCCACACTCCTGGCTCCTTCCCCGGATTTAAATCTCGATTTTTTTTTTTTTACCAATCCTCCCTTCTCCTTTGCCGGAACCAAGTTATCCTGGGGCAGCTGAACCGTCCCCTCCACTCTTGTTAAGGGGAGCAGGGGAGCAGGAGACACGCCCCCCTCCCACTCTGCCTCACCGTCTTCTTCCTGGCGTTTTTCTCCGGAATCTCCTTGGGCTGCTCAGCCCACCGCCACTTCTCAGATGCGGCTCCAGACGCCCTGGTATTTCAACTACCGCTATTCCCCCGAAGGGGAATTCGCGCTACGTTTTTACGGGTCCGGCGCAGCTCCAGCGCGGCCCGATACCACCAGACAGCCCCCGCTGTCCTCCAAATTTCCTCGGATGTAGTTAATTGCGGCGCGCACATTCGTGTGCTTTTGCGACCACCACTCGCTCCGCCGCTCGGCTGCCGCGGCTGCGCAGCTGCCGCAACCTGCCACGCCCCCAGGGAACCGGAACGGGAAGCGCTCTAGCGCGCTACGTGACCTGCTTAGCCCGCCATGTTCTCCCTAGCCTAGTGATCTCTTATACAACCTCCATCAAAGTGATATCGGTCCCAAGAGTTGTGGTGTGCTGAGTTGTGACGGACTGCAGTGTGATATCTGATAAATGGGAATGAGTAATGTGTACTGGAAGTGCTTCGAAGGTATATAAATCCACATAAAAGTGCCCACAACTTGCATGCTAGTATTTGCCCACCTTTATTCCCTTCTAATAACACTGTGGCAAACATAAAAGGGTGTATTCTACTCTATCCACATCTAAAGCTTTCAGTTGCTGCAAATAATGTATGGACACCAGACTGCTTATGTTGTCCCGCCTCGCCCTGTTATATTGTGTCGCTTCTGAATCAATTCACAACTTATCACTGCTTGGAAGGCCTCCCACAAAACCAAAATGCCTGTGTCTGTGCCATCATTGACATGTATGTATTCTGCAATTGTTTGCTTAAGTTGTTCAGTGACAGTGTCATATTTCAATAAATTATCATTCAGTATCCATCTGTGCGAGTGAATATCAGCATGGTGATCTTGTAGCTTAATCATGATAGGTGATTGGTATTAGAACACAGAAGTCTCAATACTGGTGTTTCTTTGTTAAAGCCCCTGTATGTCATGCCAGTGAAGTGGCCTAACTGGGCATAAAATTGATATGAAGCAGAGAAAAATGTGTAAACCTGTTGTGTGAGATTTAGGTGGTCATTACAACATTGGCGGTAAAAGCTGCTTACCGCCGCGGAGAAGACCGCCAACACACCGCCGAGTCCGTGGAATTCTGCCACGGCCATTATGACCCAAAGGCCGGAATCCGCCAAAATCTAGACACCCACACAAGTCCGCCACACCAAAGGTCAGTGATAAACTGGCGATAAGAAATCCTCCACCGTCACGCCAACAGGAATACGCCCACACTATCACGACCCACGAATCCACGAGGCAGTCTTTCAACTGCGGTATTCCATTGGCGGTACACACCCTCGCGCTCAAAATACACACACATTTACAAAACACTACCACCTTGGACAATTTGAAATACACGCACCTGATACACATACATACACCACTCCCACGCACCCAATACAATATAAAACACACACCCACATTACCCACAAACCCCTATGACAACAATTGCGACATAAGGCCAGAGAGAGACACCCCCATCTACAAACGAGCATCCACAGGCACTCAACACCATCACCCACATAACATCCACGCACCTCACACAACACACCACTTAATATCACCCCACACATCACAACACACACCACCTCACACATCACCCACACCACCCCATGGCACTGCAAGGACACTCCAGGTTCTCTGAGGAGGAGCTCAGGGTCATGGTGGAGGAAATCATCCGGGTAGAGCCACAGCTATTCGGATCACAGGTGCAGCACACCTCCATAGCTAGGAAGATGGAGCTATGGCAAAGAATCGTGGACAGGGTCAGCGCAGTGGGACAACACCCAAGAACTAGGGATGACATCAGGAAGAGGTGGAACGACCTACGGGGGAAGGTGCGTTCCGTGGTCTCAAGACACCATATTGCGTACAGATGACTGGCGACGGACCCCCACCTCCTCCCCCACAACTAACAACATGGGAGGAGCAGGTCTTGACTATTCTGCTCACTGAGGGCCTCGCAGAAGTAGCTGGAGGAATGGACTCTGGTAAGTCAAATCTTTACTACTATATCCCCCACCTTACCTGCATGCCATCACATACCCCCACACTCTCCCTCACCCCCATCACTCCTACTCCTCACACATGTCCCAATATCACAACCCACCCATCCCAAACCCAAGCCATGCATGCATCACCAAAGCATGGACACCCATCACCAAAGCATGGCCACTGCACATACCCATACACCCCCCTAAACCATAAGCACAAGGTCCCACACAAGAATGCAAGCACTGGGGTACACGGTCACCTACCCATAGCACACCATGGCACACACAGATGCAATAATCATGCTTTTAACCCCCTGCAGGACCCCTACCCAACATCACCGGACAGGAGGGTCCAGACATGTCCACTCCACCCACAGAAGAGGCCCACAGTGATGACAGCAGCTCTGTCCAAATGGATCTAGATGACCAGCCTGGCCCATCTGGGACCTCAGGACAGTCGGTTCCCCTCACACTGGCACAAGCCACTACAGGGCTTCCCCCCTCTGGAAACACCAGCACAGCACCCACCCAGCGGGGCCATACCTCTGTCCCCAAGACACGTCAATCAGCAGTGTGTCCACCACTACTGGGAACCCAGGATAACCCACCACCCCAACAACAACAGGGACCTGGGGGCAGTGGCAGTGGGCACACGGTTCAGGGGACAGAGGCACAGGAACACAGGAGAACTGGGAGGGCTGCTGTGCGACATTGGGAGGACAGGCCCAGGGAACCCACTCTCCACGAGGCCCTCTCCAACATCATGGGAGCCTACCACCATTCCCAGGAGACGATGGCAATGGTACTTGCCAAGTTTCAGGAGACCCAGCGGCTGCAGGAGGAACAGTATTTGGGCTTCAGGGAGGAACTCAAATCCATCAATTCCACCCTGGGCACCATTGTAGGGATGCTGAAGGAACTCGTCAACACCAGGAGGGACACTGTGGCACAACAAGGGGCCCCTGACACTAGCCTGGACGATGAACTGCCCACCACCTCCGCCGGCGCTAGTGGACAGGAGGCACCGCCACAGGACCACCACACCAGCACCCCACCCCCTGCAGACGGATAACCACCCTGTAAACGGTCCCTGAGATCCAGGACAAAGACAGAGAACGATGCCAAGACCCCCACCAAGAAATGAGACCACCCTGATTGTCATCCATTTGTCCCACCTTGTCACCCTGTCCATACTTAAACTGCCCCAGCTCCACTTCCTATGTCCCTTTGGACAATGCACCTGTGAGACTAATAGACTGGACTCTGCCATGGACATTCTGCACCATCATCCCTCACCATTTTACAACCCCCTCCAATATTGAGCACTTAAATAAACACCCTTACAGCACAAAACAATCTGGAGTCTGTCTGTGATTTTGAAATAGTGTATTAGCAATTACAGCGCCAAAATGCTCTTTCAAATGTAATGTCAACATACCTATGTCACACAGCTCTAGTCCATGAGGAAACAAAGCAGATGTCACACAGTGGGATCCACATCTGTGAAATCGTAAGGGAAAGTGACAACTCAGTGACCATACACTGGGTGAAAATGACAGACAGTAGAGAGGTAGTAGATTTAAAGTAGATGTAGCAGGCAGGGTTGTCTTCTTACCTGTGTCTCACTGGAAGTATTGAAGGATCACTGTGTTCCTGTTGTCGATGTCCTCTTCTTCTGCTTCCTCGTCTTCACTGTCCACAGGCTCTACAGCTGCCACAACACCTCCATCTGGACCATCCTCCTGCAGAAAAGGCACCTGTCGTCGCAAAGCCAAGTTGTGAAGCATACAGCAGGCCACGATGATCTGGCATACCTTCTTTGGTGAGTAGAACGGGGAACCACCTGTCATATGGAGCCACCGGAACCTGGCCTTCAGGAGGCCGAAGGTCCGCTCTATAATCCTCCTAGTTCGCCCATGGGCCTCATTGTAGTGTTCCTCTGCCCTTGTCCTGGGATTCCTCACTGGGGTTAGTAGCCATGATAGGTTGGGGTAACCAGAGTCACCTGCAAATGTCGAGGGACAACTGTTAGACGCACACTAACTCATAGGGACATCCACAGACCCAGACAACTATTCCCACTGATTTGGGTCCATGTGCTCACCTAATAGCCAAACCCGGTGCCTCTGTAGGTGCCCCATCACATAAGGGATGCTGCTATTCCACAGGATGTAAGCGTCATGCACTGAGCCAGGAAATCTTGCATTAACATGGGAGAGGTACTGGTCTGCCAAACATACCATCTGCACATTCATGGAATGGTAACTCTTCCAGTTTCTGTACACCTGTTCACTCCTGCTGGGGGGGACCAAGGCCACATGTTTCCCATCAATGGCACCTATGATGTTGGGGATATGTCCCAGGGCATAGAAATCACCTTTCACTGTAGGTAAATCCTCCACCTGAGGGAAAACGATGTAGCTCCGCATGTGTTTCAGCAGGGCAGACAACACTCTGGACAACAAGTTGTAAAACATAGGCTGGGACATCCCTGATGCTATGGCCACTGTTGTTTGAAAAGACCCACTTGCTAGGAAATGGAGTACTGACAGCACTTGAGGGGGATTCCTGTGAGATGTCGGATAGCTGACATCAGGTCTAGCTCCAACTGGGCACATAGTTCCTGGATTGTGGCACGATCAAGCCTGTAGGTGATGATCACATGTCTTTTCTCCATTGTTGCCATCTCCTCAAATAGCCCAGCGGACGGTGCCTATGGAGGAGAACAGCGAGCAGAGAGTCATCCAACTCTGAGGTACGTAAACACAGCTTACTCTGAAAATATTCATAAATCGAATTTTGGCTGTAATAGTGTTGCGGCAAGGCCTAGGTATGTGTGACGCAGTCAAAAATAAAACCATGTGGGCCCCTGAAATGGTGGCTGCCTGACCTGTAAGGTGGGACAAGGGGATATGAGGTAACTGCGCTGGTGTTGTACACCGTCGCGGTAGGCGGTCGAAGACCGCAGTGCAATTCTGCATTAGTTAACATTGGACCCTATGGGTCCCAGGAGCCAATGACGATGTACGCTGGCAGTGACGGTGCGCACCGCGGCGGACGTGACCACCATTTTCTCTCTGTTCAATCACTCAATACCTGATCTTCGACAGGAGAGGACCTACACTGCAAGTGCTGCTATGACCTCAGTCTGGAAGAGACAATGGCTCGTGTGTCTGGGGAAAGGGCCCCTGTCTTCAGCACGGAGGAGTTGGAGAAACCCGTTGATGGGGTCATCCCCCAGTACACGCTACTCTACTGTCCTCCAGACAAACAGGTAAGTACACTGTGAGCATGCTGTATGGGCAATGCCTGTGTGGAGTGGGGTGGATGAAAGATAGAGGGGGGGAGTGAGAATGAAGCATGCATGAAACAACGGTGAGTGCATGTACGTCATGGCAAGGGTAGGGATGCGGGCCAATGACTGTGACGGTGCAGTTGGTAATTACTACTCTTCTTCCCCTGTACAATTCCTGTAGGTCAGCGCCCACCAGAAGAAGGACATCTGGCGTGCCATCGCCAAGGAAGTCCAGACCCTGGGGGTCTACCACAGACAGAGCACCCACTGCCGGAAAAGATGGGAGGACATTCGCCGCTGGAGCAAGAAGACGGCGGAGGCCCAGCTGAGGATGGCCTCCCATTGTATGAGGGGTGCCTGTTGCACCATGACCCCCCTGATGTTCAGGATCCTGGCGGTGGTGCACCCGGAGTTGGATGGGCGCTTGAGGGCATCAGAGCAGCCGCAAGGGGGTGAGTACACTCTCATTCTGCTGATTCAGCACGCATTGTAGGTGTCTGGGTGGGGGAGGTGGGCTGTGGGTTTCCTTAGGCCAGGGCGAGTTTGGTAGTGAAGTTCCCTTCTTCAGCCAGGCCCTGTGGCACCCCACCCCACCTGTGTACAGTGCCAACTACACCTAGTCAGGCTCCTGTGACATCCATGTGTGCAGAAATCGGCCAGAGCCTTGTAAGCCATGTCCCAGGGATTGAATAGTGGACCCCAAGTGCGTGGCGTAGTGCAGGGGGCTTCTGTGTCTGTCGTGTCGCCAACTGTAGCGGTATTGCATGCACTGAACATGTCTTTCTTCTGTCTTCCCCCTCCCCCCCTTTTTGTGGTCGCCCTGTTCTAGTGTGCATTAGCATCATCAGGCGGAGGAGCAGTGGCACCGGAGCAGGAGGGAGCTGCATCCCACATGGCCCTGGAGGGTGAGACTACGGACTCCGAATTCACCAGTGGGACGGAGGGCGAGGGGAGCTCCACGGCAGGAACATGAGCTGATACCAACGAGACGGACTCCTCCTCTGATGGGATCTCCCTTGCGGTGGCGGCCCCATCTGTGTCCCCCGCATCTACAGGTACAGCCGCCACCCCCCTACCGGCACCGCCCTCCCAGCAGCCCCTCAGCTTTTGCCCGTGCCCGCTCACCCAGGAGAGTGGGCATCACCTTTGCCCCAGGCACCTCAGGCCCTGCCCCAGTCACCCCTGCTGCCCTCAGTGCGGAGGCCATTGACCTCCTCAGGTCCCCCACTGTTGGGCAGTCTACTATTTTGAATGCCATCCAGGGTGTAGATAGGCAGTTGCAACAAACCAATGCATACCTGGAGGGCAATCACTCTGGTCAGGCAGCCCTTCAGCGAGCTTTTCAGACTCTGGCCTCAGCACTGATGGCAGCCATTGTCCCTGTCTCTAGCCTCCCCCTTCCAACTTCCTCCACCCAGACCCACACCCCTGTACCTCAGCCTATCCTAAGCACACCATCAGACCAGCATGCACACACCTCAACACACAAGGGAAGCTCTGGCAAACATAAGCACCACACATCCCACAGGCACTCACACAAGAATCACACACATGCAGACACACCAACATCCACTGCCTCTACTGTGTCCTCCTCCTCCTCTCCCTCCTCCCTCCCTGTCTCGTCTCCACTCACACCTGCATGCACTACATCCTCAGCCACTACCTCCATCACCAGCACACACACCACCGCACCCCGCTCACGTGCAGTCACCACCCCCACTACCATTCACACATCCCCTGTGTCCTCTCCCAGTGTGTCTGTGAGGCCACCTCCCAAGGTACACAAATGCAGCCACACACCCACCCAACAGCCATCCACCTCACAACAGCCTCCAGCCCATGCACCTTCACCCAAAGTCACAAAACGTACATCTCCTACAACCACTACCTCTTCCTCCACTCCCAAACCCCCTCCATCTACCTGTCCCAATGTTTCTAAGAAACTTTTCCTGTCCAACCTTGACCTCTTTCCCTCACCTCCCCCACCCCTTCAGTCTCCTAGGGCCGACTCTCCAGGTCCCAACCTAGCACCTCAGCCACAACATCGGCGGGACCAGTGGTGCCAGTAGTCACCAGATTATGGAGTGCGCCAGTCAGCAGGGCAGCCAGTGGGGCAAGGAGCCACAGCACGGACAGTCCCCCACCTGTCAAGCATCAAAAGTTGGCTAGTGCCCGGCGGGAGAGGGGAAAGAAATCAGCCACCAAAGCCGCTCCCAGGGGTGCAGTTGGGAGTGTGGAGACAGCTGCGACACCATCCAAGGTGGGGAAGGGGCACAGTAAAACCAGCAAGTCTGGGAAAATCAGCACGGTGGACAAGACAGCCAGCAGCCCAGCTGCCACAGACAGGACCGCCAGCAGCAGCCCTGCTACCCAGGAGGCGACCGCCAGCAGCCACACTGCCCAGGAGAAGACCGCCAGCAGCAGCCCCGCTGCCCAGGAGGCGACCGCCAGCAGCCCGCTGCCACAGACAGGACCGCCAGCAGCAGCCCGCTGCCCAGGACAAGACCGCCACCAGCTGAACCGCTGCCAAGGACACCGCCACCACAAGCACCGTTGCCAAGGACACCGCCGCCACCAGCACCGCTGAACAAGACAAGACCGCCACAAGCACCGCTGCCAAGGACACCGCTGCCACCAGCAACGCTGAACAGGACAAGACCGCCACAAGCACCGCTGCCAAGGACACCGCTGCCACAAGCACCGCTGCTAAGGACACCGCCGCCACCAGCACCGCTGAACAGGACAAGACCGCCACAAGCACCGCTGCCAAGGACACCGCCGCCACAAGCACCGCTTAACAGGACACCGCCACTACCAGCACCGCATGCCAATGAGCCCCAAAAGCTCTGACGCTACTGAGGCTGCCACGAGCAGGATGAAGCAGTCTGGGCACCAAGCCCCCTCCAGAACCAGTGGAGAAGAGCATCCACTACCTCAGTCCTTGGCAGGATGAAGCACTCTGGGCACAAAGCCCCCTCCAGAACCAGTGGAGAAGACCATCCACTACCTCAGTCCTTGGCAGGATGAAGCACTCTGGGCACAATGCCCCCTCCAGAACCAGTGGAGAATGTTATCCACTTGAGAGACTGTGGCTTTGTACTCCCCAGGATTGAACAGTGGGCAAACCACCCACTGTAGAGACTTGTGAGACTGTGGGTTTGCACTCCCCAGGATTGAACAGTGGGCAAACCACCCACTGTAGAGACTTGTGAGACTGTGGCTTTGCACTCCCCAGGATTGAACAATGGGCAAACCACACACTGTAGAAACTTGTGAGACTGTGGCTTTGCACTTCCCAGGATTGAACAGAGGGCATGGAGCCCCCTCGTGGATCTGGCGTCGTGCACTCAACCGGCTGAGGTGGCCCCCTTTCTCTTCCCCCTGAGGTGCCTGTTTTATTTCCAACTGATGCCCCTGCCTTTTGGGCCCAGTGATCCACGGACTATGATGGTGGAATCCCTTGGACTTGGGTTCTTGGTGTATATAATTGTATATAGTATAAATGTATATATTTGTAAATATTTTTGATGTAGGTAATTGAATAAATCACAATTAATCGACTCATTTCCTTTTGTCCTTGCATTCTTCCAGGGGGGGTTGGGGGGTGTAACTGTTATGTATCATGCTGTATTAGCGTGTGTGTTGTAGTGGGTGGGGGTGTTGCGTGTTGCGTGTGTGTGTCACTGTTTTTTCCCTCTCCCCTCCCCTGTGTCATAGGTGCAGTACTCACCGTTGTCTTCGCCGCTGGCGTTCGTGCTCCTGGTAGAGGAGCAGGAAGATAAAGGCTGGCAGAATCTGGAGCTCTGGTTCCATGGCATACTGATTCCTCGTGGGGTGTGTAGAAGTGAGCGTTTTCCCTTAGAAGTCCTGTTTCCGCCGTGTTTTTGTTCGCTGTGAATCCGCCCCGGAAAAGGTGGCGGATTGGTGAGTTGTAATAGTGTGGGCGGTACATTGTCCTCTGACTGTCTGTTGGCGGTTACCGCTGCGGTGTTTGTTTGTACCGCCGTGGCAGTCGGAGTGTTAAAGTGGCTGTCTATGTTGGCGGTTTCCGCCACGGTCGTAATTCAATTTTTTTTACAGCCAGCCTGTTTTTACCGCCGCTTTAACACCGACCGCCAGGGTTGTAAGGACCCCCTTAGTGTCTGTCAGATATCCACTAACCTCAAGTCCCTCATCCATTGGAAAAAGTCTCTGATCTGGCCCACTCATTGTACTGAGTGGTGTATAGTTATGTCCATTATTATGTTTAAGTCCCCGCCAATCAAGATTTCAGCCTGCCATTCCAGCCTGTTAGCAGTTTTCAACTGTCAATTCGACTTGGCAAAATAACCACCTTGCCAAGTCTAAGACTCCTACTTATTATATATGTTACCCCACGGTAGGCCCTAGACAGCCCTTAAGGCATGGTGCATTGTGAATAAAAAGTTGGACATGTACTTTTAAGTCTTACATGTTCTGGTAGTGAAAAAACACCCAAATGAGTTTCTCACTACTGTGAGGCCTACCCCTCCCATTGGATAACATTGGGCTACCTTATTACATTTAATAAGTGCTAATGTTTGATTGGGGCAGGTAAGAAAAGCATAGTTGGTGTTTGAGAAATTGTAATTTAAACTCTTCTTTAATGGTAAAGTCATATTTAAGTCACAATTCTGAAAATGGCACTTTAAAAAGTTGGCATTTTCCTGTCTATTTGGTGGCTGCAGCCTGTTCCAGGGTCACATGACTAGGTGTGAGTGGCACTTCGCCTTTGTATAGTTCTCCCACACAGCCACACAATAGAGAGGTTAGGTGGACCACCTGGATGGACCACCTTTGGTCAGGTGGGGGCATAGCTATACACAGCCCCACTTGCAAGTCAATAGGATGTGCCCTGCTTTCACACAAAGAAGTTCATACTCATCCTTTGTGCCTGTAGCCAGGCTGGAGACAGGACAGGAAGGCAAGAAATTCCAAGCATTTTTTAAAGGGGAACTTCTAGAAACTTCTACTTCAAAGGATGCACCAGGTATGGAAATGGGACCCTCTGACCCACTCTTCAGATCACTTCTGGACCTGTGGAAGACTCAGAAGACCTGCTGTGCTATAAGAAGGATTGACCAGCCAGCTACTTTACTGCTCTGCTGATCTGCTACCTGAGGAAGAAGGATTGGCTCTGCACCTTGGACCAAGGACCACCAGAGTGACTCCAGTGTCTAGTTGGCTAGCCTCCTGATCAGAGCCTCAGGAACAGAAAAAGGCTCCAACTATCATAAACCTGCACATGGACTCTGCTTGTTGTGAGTCCTAACCCCCTAAGTAGTGTCTTCCCCACTTCTGAACACTTGGAAGTGAGAATAAAGGTACTCTGCCAGCCAAGCTGTGCTCCCCATCAGAAACAAATCACCCTGATGCAGCACTTGCAGCTCCTCATCAGAATTGATGCAACGTGACGCAACTCAACACAAACCTCTCCTTGCAGCCCTCACATCTCCTCATTACAATTGACACAGCAAAGTGCATCTGGGTGCAGAACACCTCATCATTTCTCAGAACTGCCACTACCCAGCGCAGCACCCCACATCAAAGACAGAAGGTTCAATTCTCAGTGGGCCTAACTTGGTAACCCTATCTGGCCTGCACTCCATCGCAGTCAGCCTAAACTTGTGACTTTGTCCCAATTCGGCATGGCCACATAACCACAGTTGAAGCACTATTTTTAACTTAAACCTTTAAAATGTCATATCTCTGGTTCTTTTAAATGGATTTTTTTGGGTTTGGTGTCAAATAATGTATTACATTCTTCTCTAGTCTCCTAAATTGTTGTGGGACTTTTCTTGTGCTGTCTTTTACACTTTATTACTGTTTTTGTGCTGCATAAATACTTTACACATTGCCTCTAAGTTAGCAAGATTGCTTTTGTGCCAAGCTACCAAACGTTTAAGCACAGGTTAATTCACTGACTTTTTGTGGTTCACCCTGATGAGGATTTTGGCTGTTGCTTGAGTAGGGTTTCACTCGCACTCAACCAACAGTAAAAAATTCTCACAATCTCCATAACCAGATGGGTAGCTATCAGAGCCTATAAAACATGTGTAACTTTGAGGATATCTTTCCTGTGCGAATTCTGAGCCTGTATTAAAATCTGTGGAGGCATTGCTTTACTGATCAAGGCTTCATGTTCCCAATTGTCACGTGGATGATTGTATTTTCCCAAAACAGCGAAGCTGAAATGCATAGGTCTACCTTATGCAAAACATATAATTTATTGCTGTGCCATCTTCACATTTACAGGAATTTCCAATGACATGTTAACCTATTAATATTGTATGTAAGTTATATTTCAAAAGAACAAGCCTGGCCAAAAAGCAGTGGCGTGCTAAACATGGTCAGAGACAAAAATACAGTCAAAGAGTGATTTGGGGGTGGTGAAAGTGGACTGTTACTGAGTAACACATATGTAACCTTTGCTAATGCACCGAAGATGAATAAGGGAGTTACAGGAATGACACAGCACCATAACACTGTGACATTCAATTATTGAGTTGCGATACCACCATTACTTTTTAAATCAGCCTTTTCGTGCATTTCAACCACACTTTGGCCCAGATTATGAGTAGAGCAGAGCGGAATTACCAGATGAAACACTACTTAGCTCAATTATGAGTGGTTCATTTTCTGGGTTGGTGGGAAACTGGACTTGATTTTACCTGTCAGAATAACTGGCTGACAACATCACCTTGGGAGGGGACTGCAATTAAGTCTGCCCAACCCCATTCTAAGGGAGAGTATGTAATTCTTCCCCTTGCCAGGTTATCTCCTCCCCTCTCTTCAGGCACCCTCCCCTCTCCCAGCCCTCCTAACCCAGTGATCCCCAATGCCCCTACACACATATTTACCATCATTTGGCAACTGGTGGAAAATCTGTGCACTTAACCCCATTGAAATAAGAATTCCTGTAGAATTCCACCCAGTACATCAGGTCTATATATTCTAATTGTAATAGATATAGTTAGGTGCCGGAATTGTTAATTCCAGGTACCCAGTATCTCTGTACCTGGCTACACCACCTGATTTGTAATTACACACTGTATACTGTTGGAACTTTGTTAGAAGGGAATTCCAGTTTAGTTAAAAGGGCTTTTACAAACTGCTTAGTTAATAGTGTTTGACAATCAATAGCTTTTCTTCTGTCTAAATTAGCATTTCCAAAACTGTGAGTTGGGACCAACTAGTGGGTCGTACGCCAGTTTTTGGTGGGTCTCAAAAATCCTAGCCTGTAAGCATTATTCAAGATGATTAGCCCTGTGTGTTCAGCAAGTCAAAGGTGCTTAACAGTGTCCCTATGTCTTGTTTTAAACTAAACCCTTGCAAGAATTCCAGATCAAGACTCCGGGTGACCCTCCCAGTATTTTTTGCTGCCGTTTTTTACTTCACAAAGCTATTTCAACAGTGAATGTGCTCACTACCCCTGAGACTATACAACCATACCACTGGTGTATGACCTTCACACACAAACTGAAAAATATAGATCTCATAAATTCCCTCAGATGGTATGCTCTTTCAAAAGTCATATTGGAGAACAGCTAAAAAATGAATTCAGTTTTTTTGTGGCAAAAAGTTTCTCCTTAGTGGTTTTAGTCAATCTGCTAGTCTGCAAAGTTAACCAAAATAGTATGAGGGCTTTCAGTATTGGATATGCGAAGGCAATCTATGTGCTGCATGGTAGTCATATCCCGCAAAAATTCAGGGAGGGTGTAGGACCTCATCAATGATTCCACATAAGCAATTGGACCCACACTGTCGTCCTTTCCTTACGGTACCCCAAGGATTCTGAGGTTTCACCATCTTGAGTGGTTCTTCAATTGTTCCTGTGTTTCAGAAAGAAGCTTAATCCCTTTCTCAAACTGCATCAACTGAGATGAAGCAGCCTCTATTTTATCCTTGCATTCTGAGATTTGTTGTTCTAGCTTATCGCAGAGATTTGCAAATTGTGCCAACTGACTTTTTATTCCCCCAACCACTGTTTGATCTCATTGTCAAAATCTGCCAGCTAACACTGACACTTAATTTCACCCAGCACTTCTATGAACAAGAGCATCAGGAGCTGGAGCCATCCATTTGCAGACACCTTTCTAGGGGATGAGGAGGGATTTACTCACCAGGTTATATACTGACCATACTTTGGGTTTCCAAATTTATTACCTGTTGGCTTGTTGTTAGGTTTTGTAGGGCTAGGGTTTTTTCCTGCCAAATATGCTGAGCTTCAGCCTCAGTTTTGTGCCGCAGGTAGAACATGAAAGTCAACCTCCCTCCTTTCACTTCTGGGACTCACACACAGGCGAGAAGGAGTACCTCTAAAGGAGGTGTTAGCAAATATTGTACCTTATGCAATCAGACCTGGTTCCCTATCCACACGGGCCTCAGGACTTGAAGCATGTCGGGATACATTAATACCCAAGAAATTGCCTGGTGGTAATTTTTTGGATGGCTGCAGAACATGAGATGCCTACTTCAGTGACACCCATGGGTCCTCCAATTCTCTCTCACCCACCCACCCAGGATTCCCAGTAAACACAGTTGCCATTTCTTTAGTCGTTTCAACCACCTGTTGTATAATCTCCCCAGGGTCTTTGTTTACTGCTGTTTGATCCAGGAGTAAGTATCCTGTTCTTTACCCGGTGTCCGCAGCATCTAAGGTGGCTGCAATAGCTGTGGGTAAGCCCTGAATATGTTAAGGCATACGTACTAGTGGAAGCAGGTACTCCAGATTCACTGGACAGTGTAGAGCCCTCCCACTAAATAAAAAACGTGATGCTTGCCACACTTTAGTGGTTAAGCTTTATTCCCCTTTGGAGGCATGCTCACAATTGAGCATCTCAGCGATGAAATAGCTGGAGGTTTCATTTGCTAGCCTCCTAGCTATGACAGACAGGGCCCCAGCAGAAATCACACATAGTGCAGATACATTTCAGCCCAACTTTCAAAAATCGCAGTTTCCAGCTAGAGACCAGAAAAAAATTAAGGCATAATAACAGTTCATCCAGCTGCTATCAAACTGCCACCATCATAGACAATAGAAAAATTAAGGGAATCCAATTGTATTATCTGCTGTACATGAAGCACCAACATATCACAGCACATCCACCCCAACATTCAACACCTGCAGCCTAACACTGTTCCGAGTGCATTGCTCAGCCCCCCATTCTTATACCACTGCATCTTCGCATGGGCTTGCCGACTTCTCCATTCTTTCACAAGGCGGGGTCTAGCAGCTCCACTGCCACCTTCAATTCTAATGTGGCTTCACACAGTGTGGAGCTCAGGGGCAAATTATACTCTATGAGACACCGTCTGTTGACTGAGAAAGGGGCGAAGCCCTGCTGAAAGTGGAATTCTTGTGACAATACTTAGGCAGCATAGCGGTTGTGTCCTCCCGGAAAATCCTCTTCTCTGAGAGGAAAACATAGATGTGGCCTAATGGCTAAAGCTGCCAACTTTGGACTTGTGGAATCAGGTTGTAGTCCCTACATTGGCTAAACATCCTTTGAATCTGGCCAAATCAATTACCTCCTGTGCTTAAAGTAAAATGAATCTGGAATTGTGTAATACAGTCTGGTGCTCATGTAAGGAGCCTAGTGCCAATGAGCCTTCTTTACATTACATAAAACTGCAAAGAAATATACATACAGGGTCCAAAGTGCACCACTGGGCCTTGTTTTCTTAACTTCAAAACTGATATGGGCCTTACCCCCACACCATGCTGCAGAAATAGTTTTTCCTATTTGCTAAAATCAGTGGTATCAACACCAACATGTTCAGAAGCCTTGTGATTTTAGTACATGAATGCCAAAGGCCAGCACCCCAGTATGAAAGTGCTCCTGCCCCAGACTCCAGTGCAGTTGAACATCTAACACTTTTATGGGCAGATTCATATTTTGAAAACAGTCTGATGTTGAAGGGCGTAGCCAAGGTCGTGATGTTTACACGCAATTGCTGTTTTTACATTAAAAAAAATCACCACCGCCTCATGTCCATTAAAGCTAGGTGGGTTACAAAACTTTGTTGTTCTTAAAATTGGGTTGTGGTTCTAAAACGTTTTGGAAGCACTGACCTGGTTGTTTAACTGATGTGAGATTTTTAAGAATGTACTAGAGCAGAACTTTGAGATGGATCCTATGTGCACAGTTTAATTAAATGTGTCCCTAAGCATATACTGAAGACTGTGACATATATTGAAGTGTGTAGTGCTTAGCTAGAATGCCACATGAAAACCAATGTTAAGTCCATCAATTAATAATTTTGTTACAGCAAAATGACTCAATAAATTATAAAAGTAACAGTATACAAAGTGCTCTTTAAAATACTTAAATATGATAAAAATGTGAAACCATGGGCTACTACACCTGGTTAAGTCTAAGTGTCTCAGACTCCGAAGTCTGCTGAAAGTGGATTGGTAAATGGCAAAAATAGCATTGAAACTGAAGTCCAGAATTTTCAGACTGGATGGAAGACTTTCAGGAATCTCATTTAGTCCTAAATCACAGCAGGTGTAGCTTTCATCTCCAATAACCTAAGAAAGGAAATACATGTATTAAAAATGTACTGAACTCGTTTATCATAACCTCAGACACATGCTCGTAAAACAAAAACAAAGCAAATCTGAGATCAAACTTGGCTTCGTTTGCATTTGGTTTTCAAAGAACTGTACTAATTCTACTGGTCTACAGAGATTTCACTTGCCACATTGCACACATTCTACCCATAGTGTGCAATGTATTGGGCATGTGGGGTTTATTCTGTGGGCGTGTCCTACTTTATATTTGTTTTGATAATTTATTTTATAAGGAGACACGTAAGGGTAACCAACCATCAACCCTCATGAGGTCAAATGAACCTTTGGACTCAGATAGGTGTGAGTGTTTGGCTCTGAACAAAACAAAGTCAGCAATAAACAAAACCAAACAATACCATCATTAATCAACATCAGAGTCAGTAATTTAAACACGCCATGACCTATTTGGCCATGAATCACCACACCAGTTTAATAAAGTTCAAACATTTATTGTCCTTTAGATTAACAATGCTAAAATCACTTAAACCAAGCTCAAAACCAAATTATAAAGATACATGAATAACACAGAGTGACTAAACCTTCTAAAGAATCTCAGCTTCGATAGAATATGAATCATTAGGCACTCAAGAATCACCATACAGATTAACAGCAATATCAGATGCACAGTTGAGATTAAATACATTGTGTTAACACAGATGTATTATTCACAGTCAGCTATTTTGTGCAGCCAATTCAGAATGTGTCATTCCAACTATTACCCTAATTAGATTGAGCATGTTGGACTTCATGCAAAAAGAAAAAGAAGACAAAAACTCACTTGGAAAACATCTATCTATGGCGCGATCAAAATTAGCAGTTGGGTTTCTAGAAGAGAAAAACATGAAAACCTGCTAAAAAGACAAATGTGCAATTTGTTTTATACCTCTCCTTAATGGGTTCAGCAGGCAGCAAAGTCTTCTTCAGTGGAGCATCTTCTGGTCATCTTCAGTGTACAGTGAAATATCTGGGAACAGTTCAGTAATATTTGGCCTTCATGCATCTGAACTGTCAGTGGCACATAGCATAGTATTTCACTAGCAAAAATAAAAGCACATCTGAACTCAGCCAAGAACACGGAAGAACTGCTCTCTAAAAAGCAGGGAAGAATTCTGCATAAGACTGATCACAGCAAAGGACAAAGCAAAATCTCCTGAAAGTCTGAGCTTACATCACAATATTAAAGTCCCCAAAAAAGTATCTAGATATTCTGCCATTGGTGATACTATAGGGTAGTTTTGGACAGAACCAATTAAAACTAAAGCACATTTCTTGATGTTGCACGTCTTGTGTTCTTTTTTCCCTCATTGGTTCAGCTCCTTTCACTACCAACACCAGTTTCTTTCACAGAAATAAAATGTTTTAAACTACATAAAACTACTGAAAGCCATTGTTTTCTGTGGAACACTCTCTGTCAGGAACTAAACAAATGTTTCAAAAGTTACAGCACAAGAACATTTCCCTTGGACATTAGATCATAACACAGGATGTTTCAGATAGAACAGAAAACTTTCTAAGCAGCACATTTATTTAATTCTGAATTAGCTTAACATATGCCTTTTAAAAAACGCTGTAAAAGGTACAGTGTACAACATTTCATAAAACTCAAACTATTTATTTTCTGAACATGGAATTATTAATTTTTCATTACTCTCAGTTAGTAAAACATAACATACATTTAATGAGACAGTGATTTATTTTCATTTTTGAAATATTTGTGTCAATTATCAGTGTAGGCATCATTTTCACTTCAGCCTTGCACTTTTAAACGCACATTTTTCTTTCAGTTAATCATGCAATTGTATTAGTGATTTTCACACTCTAACAGTCCCTCCTCTGATGACTGTATATGTCATCACAAAACTATATTAATTAATTTATCAATTCATTTATAGTAGCCTAAGACTTAGGGGGTGATTCTAACTTTGGCGGGCGGCGGAGGCCGCCCGCCAAAGTTCCCCCAACATAATACCGCTAAGCGGTCAGAAGACCGCCGCGAGTATTCTGTGTTTCCCGCTGGGCTGGCGGGCGACCGCCAGAAGGCCGCCCGCCAGCCCAGTGGGAAACCCCTTCCCACGAGGAAGCCGGCTCCGAATGGAAACGGCGGAGTGGGAAGGGTGCGACGGGTGCATTAGCACCCGTCGCGATTTTCAGTGTCTGCATGGCAGACACTGAAAATCTTTTAGGGGCCCTCTTACGGGGGCCCCTGCAGTGCCCATGCGATTGGCATGGGCACTGCAGGGGCCCCCAGGGGCCCCACGACACCCCTCACCGCCATCCTGTTCCTGGCGGTCACAACCGCCAGGAACAGGATGGCGGTGAGGGGGTCGGAATCCCCATGGCGGCCCAGCAAGCTGCGCCGCCATGGAGGATTCCTCAGGGCAGCGGAAAACCGGCGGGAGACCGCCGGTTTTCCGTTTCTGACCAGAATGCCCTTGGGAGCACCGCCAGCCTGTTGGCGGTGCTCCCGCGGTCGTTGACCCTGGCGGTCAATGACCGCCAGGGTCAGAATGACCCCCTTAGTCTCTCTAATACATCTATTCTTTCTTGTATTTCTCCAATTTTCAGTTTGTCTTAATTCATAAAATTGTTTTCTTTTCAGTTTCTCAAGTCTCAATTCTTACCCTCTAATCATTTTTCATTTGCTTTTTCTTAATCAGTTTATACAGTTTGTAAAATCCGAAAGTATAATTGACACAAGTAATTACAATCAATAATGGTCTTAGAATTTTTACCACAATCCGTTTACCAAGATTACCCAGCCAATTTCTCACATTTGTCACACTTTTGCCAACATTTTCCCATAACCCTGGCTCTTTCAGATCTTTTAAGTCTGAATTTGAATCTCTCAGGCTCTTAATAAAATTTCTGATTCCTTTACTATTGTCAGGATGTCAAGGAGACCAGATCCTCGGGGCTTGCGCATGTTCCCAACATGTCCACCTCTTGGCAGCTCCAAACTCCACTAATTATATAGCACAGAGTTAAAGAATGGCCAAGTGGGGGAATGGGGTTTGGGTTGGGAACAGTGGGGAAGGAGACCTGTGGAAGCAAAGGTTAAACAACACAATTGCAAGATTAATCACAATGACTGTCAATACGTTTTGTTTTAAAATAAAACACTTATGCTAAAAACATGAATGGCCTAAGACTTCACTATAACTAGCGTCAGGGATCTAGGTACCTGGAAATCAAGAAAAGGTTATGCAAGGTTTTCACATGAACATTCCAGGATTAGCATATTATATTTTGAACAATAAACTCTCTCCAAAATACTGTTTAGAACACTCTCTGCATTGTAGCAAGAATCAAGGAACACATGGTTTCATCTCTACATGAATGAACTGTACAAATACCATGAAATACACTCCTATGTCATTTTCTAATTAAGAATTTTCAAGACTTAAACTTTCAGGGAATGTTATGCTCTTTAATCAAACCACTCATCTAAGTTTCAATGTCAAAAAATGATCGCACACTTCGCCGATCTTTATTTCAAACGTTTAAGCATCAGGAAAGAATTGCGCACTCTGTTGCCGATTCGAACATCTAGATTATTATGCAATGAAATAATCGCGCACAACGCCGATCTATACTTTCAAGATTTAAATGCAGGAAAAAGAATCGCGCACTCCGCCTATTCAGAATTCACAATGTAAATGCCATGAAATGACCGCGCGCACTGCCAATCTGAATGTCACAAAGAAAATGCCTGGAAGGTATCGCGCGCACTGTTGCCGACTCAGAATTCACAATGTAAATGCCATGAAATGATCGCACACACTGCCGATCTGATTGCCAAGCAGTAAATGTCTGAAAAGGAATTGCACACACTGCTGCCTATTCGGAATTCACGATTCAAAGACCATGAAATGATCGCGCACACTGCTGATCTAAAAGCCACTAAATAAATGCCTGGAAAGAATCGCGCACACTGTTGCCGATTCGGAATTTACAAGGTAAATGCCATGAAATGATCACGCACACTGCTGATCTGAATACCACAAAATAAATGCCTGGAAGGAATTGTGCACACTGTTGCCAATTCGGAATTCACAAGGTAAATGCCATGAAATGATTGCGCACACTGCCGATCTGAATACCACAAAATAAATGTCTGGAAGGAATCGCACACTGTTGCCGATTCGGAATTCACAAGATAAATGCCATGAAATTATCACGTACACGCAATTTCAAGATGAGGCCCAAAACTCAAAAGTTACTAGAAAACTGAGTCGGGCCTAACCCGACCTCCGCCTTTCCACCCTGCCTGAAGATCACCAAATAAGTAAGAGCAGGCCTGGAAATGGCAGGTTAGGCCTCCGGGACAGGAGCTCTGGAAAATGCTGCTGCTCTGCACCGGGACCTCTGAATAGTAAGCACGAGGAGCTTGCCTGGCTCCCTTATTTAGAGCCAAGCCCCGCCCATGAGCCACACCCAACCGTGCAGCAAGAAAGACTTCTAGAAAGTCTTAGAATAAAGGACCACACCCTGTAGTCCTGCAAACAAGCCTTGCAAATGAACAATGAATTACAAACAGCATTGTTGACTTTTCAAGGTGAAAGTTCTGCAATGCAAAAGGTTATCATACTGCATAGAAACACAATGCATGAAATATGCATCTTCATTAGGACTGGGTTTTTGCATTTACGTCACCCGTAGAGCGCGCACTGTCCTGATGTTGACACAGGAATGTATGCACAACAATGTTTTGATTTAAGCATCCGGCAGACTCCGCCTTCTTTTGCTAAAATGATGTCTAACACAAGACTGTTCTGAAGAACCATTGAACGGATCACAGTCATTTCAGTATCCATTAAAATTACAGCTCCAGAAAAGTCAGTTAGCATGTTATCTGCAATAGCAGACAACTTTCTAATTTTCAGAGCATTCAGAACAACTCCTAGAGAAGGAATAATTGCTCCAAATATATCCCCAATTATTCCAGATTATGTTTCTCTTTTTGGTCTTGGTCTTTGCAATTCATTTGAATTATGTGTATCATCTGTGTTGTTAATTTGGTAAATTTTCGGGAGCACAACTTCCAAATAGCAAGTCCCATACCATCCCCTTGGGAGACGATACTAAGCATTCTTTCCACAGATGTAATAAACTCCTGGAATAACAGGGTCCTGGCCATTTAGCATTAAGTCCCAAGTATTCTTATAATAAAGAAATACATGTCTGCATTCACTCATTCCAACAAAGTGTCAAATCTAAATCTAACTTCCCTTGGGTTTTAGTTTCACTAAATGCGTAGTAATTTCTAAATGTCCTCTTCACTAACCCTTTCTCTATTTTCTCCTTCCAAGCCTTTCTCCTGTCATCAGTTTGCTCTAAAAAGGACATTTCTACTGGTGGAAGCAAGCATGTAAGATTGTTGAGCTGTGCATAGGCAGTCCCAAATGTTAGTTTAGGCTAAAAAAAAATCTCCCAAAATGTCAATGTTTTTTTCTTTGGCAATGTTATTCAAGTGCCGATTAATTGGAACAAAAGAAAACATTAAGTCTATGTTAGAGTAGAAATACTGAATGTATTCCTGGTTATAAAGCCTTGTTAGTAGGAGACTATAACTAATTCCATATGTTAGTGGCAAGATATGGTATGTTACTCCTTCTTGCACTGATATAGGAATTTGCGTACAAACATGACGCTCTCTCACATTCATTGTCTCAACATATTCATACAACAAGTGATAGAAAACATTAAAATAAAGATCTCCTTGTGAGTGGTCTAAATGTAAGTATTTCTCATCCCTATTAAACTTTTCTACTTTTATAACTTTGAAAGTGTAGTAGTCTCTACAGAACTAATATAACTATTTTCAGGTGTGTGATGAATACTTATGATCACAATCAACAACAAACATACTAGCACACATAAAATTTCCAAAGCAATACACGTACACTTGTGACACCTATTAGTCTTTATTATATTTGTTATCTATCCTGTAAAGAATCAGAAAGTAGAAGAAAAGACAAATATATTTAACTATGCAGCCAAAAATCAAAATCAAAAATAATTTCATTTGCAGTTATTTACAGCTTTCGGACTCTTCTCCAGAACTGTTGACAAAAATTGGTTTAGCAGCTTACCAAAATCGGTTCAGGTTGTCAAAAATCTGTTTCAAAGTCTTTTTCAGTACATCATGGTCTGCTAAACAACAATTTTCATTTGCATTTGTAGCATGTAATGTTCTTCTTGTTCCGCTGGCCCTTTAGTTTCAAATTTTAATTCAAAAACAAATTTAAGTTCCAAAATCTTGATCTGGAAATTCAAGATCAAAACAAAAAGACAAAAATTCTCGTTGACACTCATCTGTTGCACAGTATGTCCATTCAGGACCAGGGTATCTTCGACTTGCAACTCTTTTTCTTTTTAATCTTCGGTTTGCACTTATTTCTTCTTCAGTCAGATCTTCATCTGTGTTTGCTCTTGTTGTTGTGTCTGGCTCTTCATTTATTGTCTGCAGTACAGCAGGAACTTTTTCATTTGTCTGTAATTCAAACCACTTGTCTCCTTTCACAGTTTTCTTTGGCAGCGTCTTCTGCAAAACTGGACTTATAGCTCTTCTTGCTTCGGCAGGATTTTTACTTTGACTTGATGTGCCTGCACCATTCGCCAATTTAGGAGGAGTCAAATCTGTAGGACTTTGATCCAACTCAACTACCTCATCAGCTGCTTCTTCAGGAAACGTAATTCGTTTCAACTGATCTTCCCACTAATCTGCTTCTGGGACAGTTCTCCTCTGACTTAACTGCCCTGCTTCATTTGCTGATGCTTGAGCAACTTCAGGAACCTCTATTTCATCTCTGAGAGGTCTACCTGGATCTTCACCAGTTTGCACTGTATCTGTTTCTGTTTCCACAGTCTATCTTCTTGCTACTTGAGACTGCTCAATGGTTATCGTTACTCTCAACAACACATTTTCATCTTCTAGTGGATAGGGCAATTTCCTTGTGTGGCTGGCATGAATCCAGTTCAGGATCCCAGCGCACTTCACAGCAATCGTGGTCACAAGTACGACTTGATACGGACCCTTCTTCCTAGGTTCCAGACAAGTTTTACTCACATGCTTCTTGACCACCACCCAGTCGCCAGCCGCAGACTGTGACACTGATTCTGGGATGGTTGCACTCCGATGAGAGAAAGAGCGAACCACATAAGCTAGATTCTTGCAGTAATCCAGCACCATATCATTTGTTGTAGTCACAAGAGCATTTGCAGGAACAGCTGGCAGCCTCACTGCTCTACCTATGAGGATTTCATGGAGAGGTAGTCCTGTCTTTCTCTCAGGTTTGTTTCTCATGCTTATCAAAACCAAAGGCAACTCATCTGGCCATTTCAGATTCGTAGATGGACACATCTTTGCAAGTTGTGCTTTCAGTGTACCAATTCATTTGCTCTACCAATCCAGTTGCTTCAGGTCGATAGCTACACTGAAACTTCTGCTCAATGTTTCAGGCTGAACATAGTCCTTTTATCACTTCATCATAAAAGTATTTTCTTTTATCTGATTCTAAAGAGGCTGGAAATCTGAACCTTGGTATCAATTCTCTAAGCAAAAGCTCTGCTGTAACACTTTGATTTCTACGTGTAGGGTAAGCTTTAATCCAGCGACTAAAAATACAAACAATCACCAAAAGATATCTCCAACCACCACACACAGGCATTTCAATGAAGTTCATTTGCATTCTGTTAAATGGCCATCCTGCTCTTCTAATGTGACTCACATTATTGTGTTGGCATATGACACATCTGTAACAAATTGCTTCGGCAACCAGTCTAAACTTCGGATTAAACCAGAACTTTTTAAAAGTTCGATCATTGCATCTATACCAATATGTGCTTGACCATGAGAATGTCTCGCCATTTGCGTCAGTAGACAGTTTGGCAAAACTACCTGACCTTCAGTTGAGACACAGAGATCATCTGCATCTCTTTGAACACATTTTAATTGTATCCATTCTCTCTTCATCAGACATATTTTCTTGGAGAGATTTAATTTCATCCTACATATCAATTGTGGTTAACAAGTAATTTGCATTTCTTTCATCATTTTCAAATTTCTGACATTCTTCTTTAATTAAAATACAATTCAAGGCGCAATATCTAGCAACCTGATCTGCATAAGCATTTCCTTTTGAAACAAAATCATTTGATTTCTGATGTAGACTGCATTTGACCACATCAATCTTCTCAGGTAATTGTAGGGCTTGTAACAAATCATGACTTCTATCACCATTTCTAATTGGTGAACCAGAAGAGGCCATGAAACCTCTCTGTGCCCACAACAGATCAAAGTCATGAACAATTTTAAATCCATAGTGGCTATCCATAAAACATTTAACTTTAAGCTGTGCACTAATACAACAGGCTCTTGCAATTTGTGCAGAAAATACTCTGAGATGCCATGAAGCTTTGAGTATACCAGAAATTGTGCACACAGCATAGCCAGCTTTCAATGTTCCCTCGTTATTTCCTAAACAGGAACAATCAATAAAAATAATGTCATTGTTCTCTTTTAGCGGGGTATCTTTAATATCAGGTCTGGGTTTTGTACACTATTCAGTAACCTCCAGACAATCATGTTCAACTTCTTTCAGATTCTCAATTTCAACATTGTCAATTGGTAGTACGGTTGCTGGGTTAAGCACTGTACATCTTTTCAAGGTAACATTTGGAGAGCCCAATATTATCAGCTCATATTTAGTAAGGCTTGCATTTGTCAGATATTGGGTTTTAGTCCTGGTAAGAAGGACTTCAACAGAATGAGGGACCAAAACAGTAAAAAAAACATCCCATCACAATAGCTTCACATTGTCTCATAAAAGTACCAGCCACTGCCACAGCTCGCAAACAGCGAGGTAAAGCTGCTGCGACTGGATTCATAGTAGCAGAAAAATATGCTACTGGTCGATTAACACCACCATGTACCTGTGTAAGGACAGAAAGAGCACATACATTTTTCTCATCACAAAACAATATAAATGGTTTGGTGTAGTCAGGCATTCCCAAAGCTTTTGCTCTGCACAAACTCTCTCAACTTGGTAAAAGCTTTCATTCAATTTTCATCAAAGGGTACTGGGTCTGTTATGTCCTTGTGGGTCAGTCTCTTTAATGGCTTTGAAATAACAGAAAAATTGTGAATCCTTTGGCGACAATAACTCACCATTCCCAGAAACATCCTGACATCTCTGTGTGACTGGAGGATTCATCTGCAAAATAGCTGTAACCCTCTCTTTGATAACTTTTTTCGTGCCCTTATCTATTTGGTGTCCCAAATATTTCACCTCGTTCTGACAGTACTGTAATTTCACTCAAGTGACTTTGACTCATCTTCTTCAGAAGAGTCTTCATTTTACTTTTTATTCTTTTGTTTGACACCGCTCTCTTTCTCTTGTGTAATTGTAGGAAACATTTTAATTCCCTGTAAAGTCTCAGTTCTCCAACAGTTTAGCTCATTGTCCCATCTAGCTTCTGCTAATGTCTTCTCCGCTTTTCTCATTCTTCTCTCAAATTTACAATTCTTTTGTTGACTGGCCACTAATTCCCAAATAGCTAAAGCTTCAAATTGTGCTGGTCTCGGAGGAGGTTTTAAATCGTACAGCACTTTTCTCAAATTTGGTAAAATTCCCATATTAAAAGTTCCATGGGCAGGAAACCTTAAACTCCCTTCCTTCTCTGTAATTCCGCACCAATGTTTTAACCAAAGACATGCTCCAGTACCTCTCTCCTCAATTACAATATATGCCAGAGTACCTTCTGGTGGGCAAATTTCTCCTACTCTAGCTGGAATATATTAATCTCCCTTTAGCGTACTCTTTAACGCTTTGAAAAGTAAAATTTTTCTCAAATTTGACCCAAAACTACAATTGAAATTCAAAACGGGGAGTAATTCAATCCCAAAATCCTGTTCACTTGTCTCTTTCAACCGATAGCCTTTCATGGTTGTTGAACAATCCGTTCACGAGCTCCCTTTCGCCAATCGGCCTATCCCAGCACGGACCTACGTAACGTCACTCTTACGTACATGAGCTGACAAAGTCTTGTGGTTTGTCTTCCCGAAACTCAAATCTCACAAACCTAATGGAAAATATGGTGAGCACTAATAAAAAATCAACAGCAACTTGTCTGCTTACTACAGGTAAAAGACACAAACTTTAAAAGCTTCATGGAATTTTCGATTGCAGCATTTAGTGCTGACATCTACTCATTCAACTTCAGCTATCTCTGACTCACAAGTAAAATTTGTCCAGCAAATTCTGCCCTTGACCAATACTCGATCCTTCCTCCCTGTGCACTCAGGAATCACCAATATTGGTCAAACGAACACTCCTCTTTAATACGCAATCTAGGAATTTTGTCAATCACACCCGATCTACCTACTAAAACAGACAAGTTGCAACAAAAACTCAAGTATCTTATATACTTGTATCAATACTCCGGACCATGCAGGGTCCGTACATCAACAACCACGTAGGCAATTTTTGAGCACAAAGCACCACACACAATTGAAGTTCGGCGACTTCCCTACAAGCACCCTTTGGAGTACGCACACTCCCTAACAAACTACATAGGCGTACACCAACTCCCTAATTCTCACAAACATAACAATTATCCTGCGATTTGCTTAAGCAGTGTAAGCGCAAAACCCTAACTCAATCACAAATCACACTAGGGAACCCTGAGAACATCCTCCACCAAGTGTTGGCAAAATCACATCCATCCAAACAAGCAGTGGCCAAACCAAATAAAAAATAAAATAAATAAATCGCATTTTCAAACAAGCATTGGTAAAACCAAATCTACAAACTTTTCCAAATGGCATATAATCAATCTCCTCCTGCTGGGACAAAGCCAAATCTCTCCTTATTGAGACATAACCATCCTCTGCAGCTACCAAATTCTGTGGGCGTGTTCTACCTTATATTTGTTTTGATAATTTATTTTATAAGAGGACACAAAAGGGTAACCAACCATCTACCCTCATGAGGTCAAATGAACATTTGGACTCAGATTTGACAGAATATGAATCATTAGGAACTCAAGAATCACCATACAGAATAACAGCAATATCAGATGCACAGTTGAGATTGAATACATTAAGTTAACACAGATGTATTATTCACAGTCAATTATTTTGCTCAGCCAAATTCAGAAGGTGACATTTTAACTATTACCCTATTTAGATTAAGCATTTTGGACTTCATGCAAAAACAAAAAGAAGACAAAAACTAATTTGGAAAACATCTATCTGTGGCGCTAGCAAAAATAGTGGTTGGGTTTCTAGAAGAGAAAAACATGAAAACCTGCCAGATAGACAAATGCTCAATTTGTGTTATACATCTCCTTAATGGATTCAGCAGGCAGCAAAAGCTTTTTCAGTGGAACATCTTCTGGTCATCTTCAGTGGACAGTGACATATATGGAAACAGTTCAGTAATATTCGGCCTTAATAAATCTGAACTGTTAGTAGCACATTATATCAAGAGCAAAAATACTGCACTCTTAACAGCATGGAAGAATTGTGCATAAGACTGATCACAGCAAAGGACAAAGCAAAATCTCCTGAAAGTCTGAGCTTACATCACAATATTAAAGTCCCTATAAAAGTAACTAGATGCTCTGCCATTGGTGGTTTTGGACAGAACCAATTAAAACTAAAGCACGTTTCTTCATGTTGCATTTCTTGTGTTCTTTTCTCCCTCATTGGTTCAACTCCTTTCACTGCCATCGCCACTTTCCGTCGCAGAAATAAAATGTTTTAAACTATATAAAACTACTGAAGCCATTGTTTTCTGTGGAACACTATCTGGCAGGAACTAAACAAATGTTTAAAAAGTTACAGCACAAGAACATTTCTCTCAGATATTAGATCATCACACAGGATGTTTCAGAAAGAACAGAAAACTTTCTAAGCATCACATTTATTTCATTCTGAATTAGCTTAACATAGGCCTTTTAAAAAACTCAGTAAAATGTGCACTGTACAACATTTCATAAAACTCAAACTACTTCTTTTCTGAACATGTAATTATTATTTTTTCACAACTCTCAGTTAGTAAAACATAAAATACATTTGACTAGACATTGATGTATTTTCATTTTCGAAATATCTGTGTCAATTATCAGTGTAGGCCTCGTTTTCATTTCAGCCTTGTACATTTAAACGCATGTTTTCCTTTCAGTTAATCATGCAATTTCATTAGTAATTTTCACACTCTAACAGGGTTTAAACTTTGCTCACCCCTACATACTTGGATTATCCACTGAAGTATAACATTTTTGTTCTGTCTTTTCACAGTCCTCAATGGTTATGTTATTCACAGTTTTTCAGCGCATCAGCTCAGTCCCGAAGGAGTGTTCAGGCGCTAAGAATGAATAGGTTGTCTGTCCAGAAAAGCTACATATTGGACTTCTGACCAGCTAGAATACCCAGGTTTTAAGCAATTGTCTAAAAGATATCAGATTCTTGCATGATTGAATGAGACAAGGAAAACTGGTCCAGTTCCTACCTGCCACGTGGGAAATAGACCAGTGCCGTTTCTTACTCCGTGAATTTGATGCAGGGTGTGATGATGTGTTTTAATGTATTGTAGTGAATCCTAGTTTGTTTTAATGGGATACAGGAGTTAGCTTAGCCTTTCGTCCGCAGACTTGTGCCCCCGTCACCTAGTGACTTTTACCCTACTTAGCTTGCTCTGTTTTAGCACATTTATTTAATTAAATCCTTTAAGATGGCAACCATGTTTTAGTTTGGTGTTATCAGTGCCACCGCTCTAAGGCGTCAATATCAAGAGACAAAGGTAAACCAACTGTAGGTGTGCACAGTAGGTATTTTCCCTCTTCACGCTTTCGATGGAATTGTTTATATAAATTACCGTCCCAAGCATGTCTTGGTATTTATCATTTGGGAACAGACATACGTCCAAGTAGATCTCTATAAATACTCCTCACTTAAACAGATAGTAAGAGGGATTCCGACCAGATGCCATCCCTGCTATTGATGCTGCACGTCGCCTTGACCCTGACCTAGTCTTCGTGTCCTTACGTAACCATTGCAGTCAATACAACTTATCGCTGATTGCATTTTTTCTAAATAAAACCTATTGAAACTTTACTGCATCGTCTTCATTGCTGGTGCTCGATTTAGACATGGGGGCATATTTATGCTTGTTTTGTGCCAAATTTGCATCATTTTTAATGCAAATTCAACACACAACTAACTCCATATTTATACTTTGACGCTAGACCCGTCTAGCGCCAAATTCATGGAGTTAAATTCATTTTTTTGACGTGGAAATCTACTTTGCGTCAATGAGATGCAAAGTAGGCATTCCCGTGCAAAAAATGACTCTATGGCCTTAGCGCCATATTTATTCCCCCGTGCTAAAATCCCGCACACAAGGGAGGGGGGGTCAAAAAATGGTGCAAAGCTTGCTTTGCACCATTTTTTAACTCCTGGGTCAGGACAGGCGATAGGGGACCTGTAGGCCTATTTCCATGGTGTTCCACCATGGAATAAGCCCACAGGTACCCTCCCCAGGGAGACCCCCACCCACACCAGACTGACAGCGGAGGATGAGGGACCCCATCCCAGTATAGGTAAGTGCAGGTAAGTATTTTTTTTAAAAGTGCCATTGGGGGCCCTGAAATGGGGCCCCCTCCCCTACATGGCACTGGGTGCAATGGCCATGCCCAGGGGACTATGGTCCCCTACTGGTCATTGGGGTGGTGGGCATGACTCCTCTCTTCTCTAAGACAGGAGTCATGAGGTATGGATGGTTTTGCGTCAGAAAATGACTCTAGGCAGGTTAGAGTCTTTTTTTTTTATCTCTAACCTGCCTAACGTCATTTTTTGGTGCAAAACCCCATTCTTTCATACCGCCAACCCCACCCAACTAATGACATTTTTTTTAATGCTATCCTTCCCTTTGCACCGGCTTGCACCATTCCAGAAATATGGTGCCCGGCTGGTGCACAAAAATGGTGCAAGCCGGTGCTAAACTTTTTGGTGCAAAACTGGGTTAGTGCACTTTTGCACCAAAAAGTAGGGCCATGGTATTTATGTGAGAAAGTGATAATCTCTGTTTAACCACAACACTCCCAGGTGGCTTCAGACAACAGTTGCGACTTGTTGTAAGACTGGCATAATCGCCTACAAACATAAGTACTGTCATCCTTAAACCAATAGTCTTGCTTAGAGCAAGAGTCAAACTACGACATGGCGCCACCAACGATGGTGGTTAGGCACTACTTTACAGATGCCCTGACTATCACTGTCTCACATACAACAGGTACCATAAGTACCATTATACAGAGATGTGCGTGATCTTGGAGAAGATTCTCCTCAGCTGAAGAGGGAGCACCTAATTAGGCTGTAGGTTGTTTGAGCTCAAACTCATAAAAGGACTTTGCTCCCCATTTGGTGTTCCATCTCTTATACTCATTCTACAATATGGCTAACGCCATTGACATTCCTGAGATGGCTAGACAAGCATTAATACTACACCTAGTAGCGCATGGCTTAACAGATGAGAGCGGGGATGTCACATTCATAGTAGAAGCTAGTGAAGCTTACCAAACAGAAACATTCTACTCTTGGTTAACCTTTCCTGAGGAAGACCAAAGATCATTTACATTCCACACATACAGAATTACATACGTACCTCAACGGTACTAAGCATACCAGTATCTTGAGATTCCGATTACTTACATCAGAACTGCTTTAATGACACCCTACCACATCTAATACAACCGTGAGATTAGGTCCCTTAGGTAATGATGGACCAAAGTGGCCTATGTTTGTCACATACACACCTCACCCAGGTATACAAAATATATAGGCAGCAGACCTGCAAAACTTATACCTTGATCTAGTAACACTTTACAGACGACTTGTTCAGTTCATAATGTGAGCTTTGAACACTACACCAGCGCGTCCAGCACCTGCTGGATATCAATTGGCTACTGGGATTAATCCACAAACAGTACATACTATCATGGGTAAGGTACCCACAGAACGAGAGAAAATACTGTTCTAGATAGCCCAGAAAACAAATCAGCTGGAAGCTGTGTTTCCCCATACAGGAGAAACAGAATTCTCCCAATGTGCTTGCCCTTCGGGATGGTTCCCTCAGTGGATGATTGCGCTACATGGGGTACAGTCTTTGCTGCAATTTATACTACCACACGTGGTACCCCGACACTTGCCAAGCCCTAGATTTGGGGATGAAAAATCAAAGGGGAAGCGGTAGCTCTGGCTATACACCTCCGAGAGATTCCACATTTGGACCGGGAGAAAGAGCTACAGAAAATTATTTCCGACACCTATACCAGTATAGGATAGGATAGTTTGGGAGCCAAGCAGAAGAAGCTTGAATTACAGAGTACCACCCCTAAGGAAGGTACTAAACAAGCACAGGAGGGTTGTAAAAAGTGCTGGGATAGACAAAAACTATTTAAAGTTAGACAAAATAAGAGAGCAGATTCTCCACATCCGGAGATATATTCTCAGAAATAGAGAAAATATAAAAGCTCCTGACAGATATACTGGTTCATGTCCCTCTCTTTCCTTTCAGGATGCACCAGATAGATGTAGCGAGAGAGGGGGCCACCCTAATTGACATCCTGAATACGTAAAACAGAAGAAAGACTCACCACAGTCTTCAGACAAAAAAGAAGAAAAGTCCGCACAACAAAAGCCACAGTTTAAAAAGAAAAAGGTGGCAGCACTGTCAATTAAAAATGCCAGTACACTTGAGAACTTTGCTGAAGAACAAGATGTGGGCAGTGACACTGTTAGACAGTGCAGCAGAGGTCACAATATGTTGCCAGAGTCTGAAAGATAATCTGAATGCGACAGCAACTAGCAATTTCATTGCAGTTGAGACTGCAGATGGGGGTGTTCTCCCACTCGACAGGGTTTATGATTTACATATCCAAATTGAGGGAGTAGATGAACTTAGTTGTGATATCCTTCTGGCCGAAAGGGACTGGCCACCTGAGCACATCCGTAAGCTCCCACATGGGGAAGATCTCATTTTGCATTCTTTCTCTGATATTGTTCCAGAAGCGGTAAAACAAGCCTACGCTGTCAATTGGGCTTTAGCGCAGGCACCGTGGTTGTGCCGCAATAACGTAGGTGGGGACAAGGACTCTCCTTGTCATATAATACCTATCACATCTACACCCCAACCTCAGCCACAATATCCTATTAAACATGAAGCAAAGCTCCAGTGAGGGAGATCCTTACTCAGCTCAAATACCAGGGAGTAATTGAGCCCTGTGTCTCTGAAATGCATAACCCGTAATTCCCCGTTGCAAAACCAGACCATTTCTACAGAATAGTCTTAGATTACAGACACTTAAACAGTCATACACATACATACGCTATACAAAATTCGCATAGCACAGCACTAATTAATAACATAGGGGGTCATTCTGACCCTGGCGGTAAATACAGGCTGGCGGTGCTCCGCCGGGCATTCTGACCGCGGCGGTACAGCCGCGGCCAGAAGCGGAAAGCCGGCGGTGTACCGCCGACTTTCCGCTGCCCATGGGAATCCGCCATGGCGGCGCAGCTTGCTGCGCCGCCATGGGGATTCTGACACCCCATACCGCCATCCTGTTCCTGGCGGTTCGCCCGCCAGGAACAGGATGGCGGTATGGGGTGTCGTGGGGCCCCTGGGGGCCCCTTCAGTGCCCATGCCAATGGCATGGGCACTGCAGGGGCCCCCGTAAGAGGGCCCCACAAAGAATTTCAGTGTCTGCTTTGCAGACACTGAAATTCGCGACGGGTGCAACTGCACCCGTCGCACCTTCCCACTCCGCCGGCTCCATTCTGAGCCGGCTTCCTCGTGGGAAGGGTGTTTCCCGCTGGGCTGGCGGGCGGACTTTCGGCGGTCGCCCGCCAGCCCAGTGGGAAACCCAGAAAGACCGCCGCGGTCTTTTGACCGCGGTACGGTCTTCTGGCGGTTCCCGCTTGGCGGGCGGCTACCGCCGCCCGCCAAGCTTACAATCAGGGCCATAGTGCGCAAAAAATACAAAACAATATTTGATATTTCCAATGTGTTTTTTCTGCCAGAACTTAGCACACGAAAGTCGGGACCTGAGTGCATTCTCATTTGGCTCACAAAAATGCTTTTGCCGTTTACCCTAAGGCTCCAAGAACAGCCCAGGACTGTTCTCAGCACGTGTAACATCAATATTACATGATATTGATCATGAGGCGTTGTCCTACGTGGATGACATCCATCTCACAGATGATGACCTCAACATTCATCTTGCCAGGGTCAATCGGATTGTCTTAGGATTCGCAGCCCTCAGCTACAAATTCAATTTTAGGAAAACTAAAATAGCCTTTCTCAGCGTACGGTTCCTGGGATGCTAGCTATCAAACAAGGGGAAGAGCCTGGCCCGCACTTTCTAGAGCAATGTGCACAACTTCACCCACCTAACTCTCTCAAGAAACTACAGTCTTTACTTGGTGTCTTCAACTTTGGCAGAACTTATATTCCTGACTATGCACAACTTATCAAGCCACTCTATGACTTAATACGCCCTGATTTTTCTAGCAGACACTGGACAGTTGAACACACACGCATCCTTAAGGAATTGCAGAAGGACATGCTAGAAGCAAAACACTTGCCCACACGTGACAACTGACAACAACAAAAAATTTGGACATCAGAGTAATTGTGGGTGCCATTGGGTTTACTTATGTCACCTTTAACAAGGGCGACACAGTGCCCATAGCATACAAATCTCATTTATATTCTAATGCAGAACAACGTTTTGCACCCACAGAAAAAATGATACCTGCAGTTCAGATGGCTGACATGAAGGAGAGGCCACTTGCCCAAGGGAAGCGATTTATTGTTGTTACCCCGATGCCAGCCTTAGAAGCCGTCACCAATGCAAGCATTCCTAATGCTAAAGCATTACATCCATGCTGCATTCAGTGGGCAACCTCCCTGACTGCCACCGATGTAGATTACATCTTCGATCCAAAATGTCAGACACAAGAAATTTCTCTGATACGCTCCTCTAGATATCCTGCCTCTTGACAGATATCATGCTGTCATTTACACTGATGGTTCAGCACAACCAGCTGTAGGTACAAAACATCAATATTCAGCTGCTTGTGCATCCATGAGTGGAGTGATGAAGGATGGAGTTTTCTACCCTCACAATACCAACACGCAGACCCTAGGGGACTGCACAGCTCAGCTGGCTGAAATCAAAGCCCCTATTCTAGTGCTAGAACACACAGAGCCAGGATTACTGACTTTAATTGTCTGTGACTCATACTACTGTGTCCAGTTCTACAATGAATACCTCAATCACTGGAAACTGAACGGGTTTAGAGACTCCAAACGGAAGACCATAAAACACAAAACATTGTGGGGGAGGGTGGCTGATCTTAAGTATAAGATAATGTGTCCATGTAGTACATACACTGGGCCACCAACGTGTAGGAGTACACGTTATCGGCAACACTTTGGCTGATGAAGCTGCCAAATCTGCAGTAGCTACGGCTTCTGTGGCTACAGTGACTCATTCTCAAACGAGATTGGATAATGAAATTATGACTACCATGTAAAGCTTCGGCAGAAGGCAAGCTTCTTCCAAAAGGATACCCTAAAAAATATTATTACCACACCAGTGCACAGAATGTTGCTTATGCAACACTTCCTGTGGTTGGAGATCGAGCGATCCCCAACGAAGACCAGAGATTAGATCTAATTAAAGCAACGCATGAGGGTGTTGCTTCTGCTCATGCTGGTATTTCGAAATGCTTCTGGTGGCCGTGTCCATACAAACAGACAAAACAGTACGTTCTTTGTCGTGACATTTGCCAGCAAATTAAGGGCTCAAACATCAAACGCCCCCGGCAGACATCCCTGTAAGTGTCCAGCAGGCCACTACAATGTGTGTACCTGGACCACTGTGGTCCCCTTCAACCGGATGGTGCATACAAATACATCTTAGTCGCTGTAGATTCTTGTTCTAGATTCCTGTTGGTATGGCCTCAGCGGTCGTCTGACCCTCGAACTGTTATAAAAGACTTGGTGATCTTTATCCGTCCATATGCGGTTGCAGCATTCCATTCGGACCAGGGCCCTGCATTTGCCTCTGAATCATTCAGGGACAACATGGGGACAATGGGTGTTGAACTCCATTACTCCTCACTGTACCATGCTGAGGGAAGTTCAGTTGTGGAGAGGCGGAACCGTGATCGAAAGCATTCCTTAACAGTTAGAGTATTAAGTTCTGGCTGCAGCTGGCTTCATCACCTATATGGGGTCCAGAGAGTACTGGATAATCTGCCAAGACAGTCCTTGGGGGGGACATACTCCCTATTAGGTTCTCTTTGGAATACCTATGTATGTCCCAGATCTTGATGGCCCTGGTTTGGTGGCAGCAGACACACCTTTTGACGTAAATGAATGTCTCACTGTCTTACAGGAGCTTCAGCAATTTTGTGATAATAAATCATCCGCCAGTGCTGCCACCTTAGGAATAAGGGATTCACCAACAACTTCCACTGGCTGGATTCCTAAAGTCAGGGATATGGTTCGTGAGAAGATCTCTATGAGGAAGGAAGTTGGTCCATCCTACAGAGCACCGGTCCAAGTCCCGGGAGTACAAGGTACTAGAACTGTCATCTTACCACCGCTGCATGGGTCCAAAGCAAACAGATATATTTCCATTGATGACATCAAAGTTCACCATGAGGCCGATCCTGCACAGTGGACCCAGAGGTCCCTTGAGTAGTTCCCAGTCCCCTCTCACTACCCAACAGGATATACCTCTTCAAAACAGGTACTTCTGACTGATTACCATATTGTTTTGTTGCATAATTAGCTTTTGTCTTATTGTATCTCAGCCTGGAATATTTCATGGCATTTGTTTCCTGTCATAGTTCGTACTACCCCATTTATTTCTGTGCAGTTCCTACATCATTCTTCCTCTCGCAATCCATGGTAAGTTTATTAGTATGTTTTTATCCTCTTGTATTACTTCTTTACAAACCGTTGTTTGTTTGGCAGTCACAATATGCTTGTACATCGTTTTTCCACTGGATGCTTATTCTATTGTCTTCATACTTTTTGCTGTGTTTCTCCCATGTACTCCGGAACTGGGTCTGATTCCATCTTTTCTTAGGTGCTCCACACCCTCCTTGTCATTTGGGATGTATTTTTTCTCTTGTAAAGCTTTCATGCAACTAAGGGTTATTTATTTCTCCTGTGTTGCCTATATGTTTCTCTCTTTTTTTGGGGGGGGGGCATTTTAGCCCCCTTTCTTTACTTTCGCTATCTTTCCTCTATGTTCTCATCTTTTCTTTTTGCTCTCATGGCTGCCTCTTCCCTTATGGAATGGTATTATTCATATGTAATTACTTGTTGTTTATCTATGTCTTCCTCTCTTGGAATGCCAAAGGTCTAAAAAAAAATCCTATCAAATGCCAACGTGTACTATCTCACATAGCTAAACTGAACTGTCAAATAGCTTTACTGCAGGAAACACACCTGACCAACATGGAAATTAACAATCTTAAAAAACAATGGGTGGGTGAATTATATGCTTATCCCTCTGTACAACATAAGAATGGGATAGTTATCCTGTGCCATAAAAGTCTCAACATTTCTCTTGTTGCACAAAAACATGATGAAGAAGATAGATTGGTTTTGGCACAACTTAAAATCAACATATCCCTTTTAGGATTCTTAATGTATAAGGTCCAACTCACCCAGATCCCACTTTTTGGAGAGTTATCTCCCAGAAAGCCACTCAGTATCTTATATAACATTTCATTCTGGGAGATGACTGCAATCAAATCCTTGATCCCTTTCTGGATCATCACTTCCTCGAGGTTTCTACTTTATAAAGCACACAAGGCATTCAAACTTTATATCAAGCATAATGCGCTGTTAGATTCATGGAGACTGGCACACCCTTCTCTTCAAGAATTTTCTTTCTATTCAGCTTCCCATAGTTCCCAAACTAGAAATGATTACATATTCCTTAGTAAAAATCTTACCCAACATCTCATAAATTCATAAATAGGTTCAATGTTGATCTTGGATCATGCTCCTGTCAGTACTGACCTAGATGTTCTCCCAGACATTGCTTCCAGGTCTTGTAGGAGATTCAATAATAACCTTCTCTCTGATAAAACATTTATAACTTTGTAGAAGGAGTTCGTGCATTAATTCTTTGAAATCAATGACATAGAGGGGACCACTTTCCATTTCGTCTGGGATGCATTTAAAGCATCTTCCAGAGGCTATATTATAAACAATGTTTCTAACAAACTGAAAGCTCTTGAGAAAGAATCTGCTTTCATTCTTAACAGAAACAAGTGACTTGAGCACAAATGTTTTACATCCAAGAATAACAAATTTGACTTAGATGCTTTGATGGTAGCCACGATTAAATTCAATCAAACATCCACAGAGAAGGCTTGTGGCACTCTTCTTAAGATTAATGCCATACACTATGGGGTCAGAAATAAAACTGGATCTTTGTTAACTATTTAAAATGAAGGAAAGAAAAACCTCCATTAAACTATTATTAATCAATCTGGTATTTCCCTCTTTTGTGATTCAGACATAGCTGAATGTTTTGCATCATACTACCAAACCCTTTATACTCCAGAAATGACGCCTTCTAAGGAGTCCCTCAAATTGTTTTTCACTCATTCATCAATGCTTAAGTCTTCACAAACTGCTTTTGCTTTTCTTGAAAAACCACTGTGCGAGGAGGAACTATATTTAGCAACAAAACCTCTTCCATCAGGGAAAGCACCAATGGATTTACAGTCAAATATTATCTCCAGTTCTCTAAACTACCCTTTCCCAAATTATTCAAATGGATTACTCACTTTCTCTCACGCAATAAATCCTCAGGTTCTTTCACAGATGCTATGATTTGTATTAGGATCCTACGGATAGGGACCTTTCTCAATGTAAAAATTGCCATTCTATATTATTATTAAATACTGATTGTAAAAATTTTGCTAAAGCTTTGGCCTTACAACTTAACTCATTCCTGACAGATCTGGTAGATATTGACGTTGATAATTCAAGGTTTGTTTTGAACATTCCCAGCAAAGCATCTAAAATCAAACACTCTCTTCTGGCAGTAGCTTTGGATGCCGCAAAGGCTTTTGATTGAGTGGAATGGAAATTTGTTATGCACGCTCTTCACTGACATTAGTTTGGTCTACAATTCCTTTAACTTATCTCCTTATTATATTCCTTGTCGTGTTCATCTGTTTTGGTAAATGGTCTTCAATCTGTATACTTTCCACTTAAAAGAGGCAGAAGGCAGGGAACCCCTTGTCATTATTTATTTTAGCCTTAGAGCCTTTCTTACACTGTTTGAAGCACTCTGATGTCTTCTCAGGTTTCCAGCTGAATAATTTCCATGTTAAATTTACAGCATATGCGGATGGTCCCTGTTAGAAATGGGGTCTCTAGTTGGCACTCAGTTTAAACTCTATCCAAGTAGGGACCCTCATTCTGTTAAGAGCAAGGGGGATACCCAGCTCAGATAACCCCTGTTTACCCCCTTGGTTGCTTGGCACGAGCAGTCAGGCTTATCTCAGACGCAATGTATAAAGCATTTGCACATAACACACAGTAATACAGTGAAAATGCTACAAAAGTACACCACAGCTGGTTTTAGAAAAATAGCCAATATTTATCTGTGTAAAACAGGACCCAAATGAGAAAAATCCACCATACACTAATAAAGATATGTATTTTGTAAGAATTAACTTAAAATACAGTTCCTTGAAGTCGATGGCTCTGCTTAGGCTATCACGGCATTGTGAACAACAAATCCAACAGTTCAGGCTGACCATGGCGTCACGGGCCAGCTACGGTGTTCGGAAGACCCGCAAACAGTACCTTGGAAATGTAGGGCGTTGTGATCCTCGCAATAAGATTCAGAGTGCGTTGTCACTGGTGTTGGCAGGCGGGCGTTGGTTCCAGAGGTCAGGGAAGGGGTCATGGGGCCCTGGAAGTCACATGCAATGCAGATCGAACTCTGGACTGAGGATGAAGTCAGGAGAGCTGGCATTGATGGCATTGGGGTTGCGATGTGAAGCGGGACGATGGATGTGCGGTGCCCACAGGCTATGGTGCAGGCAGCAGATAGGTGACTGGGTCCTGCGATATCAACGAGACAAGGGCGGTGTGAAGAGGGGTGGTATGACGTGCGGTGCCTCCAGGTCGCATTACAGGCAGTGGCACCATCGTAGCTGAAGTGCTGTCATTGGTAGGCCCAAGGTGGCAGTACGTCACGGGGCAGGCTCCGTGCACCGCCCACGAGTCACGGTGCAGACAGGGGCATCTGCTGACGATGCTGGAGTTGATGGTGCTGACGTCAGTGGACTGGGGCTGCGGTGTGGGACAGGACAGTGCTTTGTGAACCTCACTAGCTGTGTCCTCAGGCCACGGTGCAGTCAGCGGCATCATTGTCAGCGTAGAGCATCCTTGTCGGGGATAACAAGGCCACGGTGTGAGCAAGGTAAGGTCACGGTGCAAGCAGCAGCTCGGTGACGGCATCGGTGAGACCAGGGCTGCGGTGCAAAGTGGGACATGGTTCTGTTCATCGTTGTCAAGTCACCATGCAAGCAGCGATGTCACTGACGGCATCATGTTAGTTTTTCTTCTGTTGCAGCACAAAACTCACCGTTCCCAGTGCTGTAAGCAGATCAACCTGAAGTCTTTGATATCCCTGAGACTTCCAACAGGAGGTCAGCTCTACTTCAAACCCTTGGGGAAACTTCACAAGCAGGATACACAGCAAATCTAGTCCTTGTCCTCTTCAAGGCAAAAGCAGCACCTCAAGGCCAACCCAGCAAAGCACACACAGCAAATGGGCAGTGCTCCTCTTCGAGCTCTTCAGTTCTTCTCCGTGGCAGAGGTTCCTCTTGATCTAAAAGTGTTCTAAAAGTCTGGGGTTTTGGGTCCACTACTTAAATTGATTTGTGCCTTTGAAGTAGGCAAATGTCAAAGGAAAGTCTCTGTTGTTCACAAGATCCTGCCTTGCCCAGGCCTGGCCCCAGACACACTCCGGGGGCCTGAGAGGGCAGAGCCCTTTCAAGTGCAGTTGTCAGCTCCTCCCTTCCCACTGTAGTCATCAGGAAATGCAGGACACACCTCAGCTCCCTTTGTGTCACTGTCTAGAGGAAATTCACAAACATCCCAACTGTCAGTCTGACCCAGATGTGGATTCCAAAGGCAGGCAGAGGCACAGAATGGTAAAGCAAAAAAATGCCCACTTTCTATAAGTGGCATTTTCAAACAGACAGTCTAAAAACCAACTCTACCAAAAGATGTATTTTTTAATTGTGAGTTCAGAGACCCCAAACTCCATAACTCCATCTGCTCCCAAAGGGGAAATGTGCTTAAAAGATATTTGAAGGCAGTCCCCATGTTGACCTATGGGAGGGGTAGGCCTTGTAATAGTGAAAACCGAAGTTGGAAGTATTTCATTATCAGGACATGTAAAACACAACAGTACATGTCCTACCTTTTAAATACACTGCACTCTGCCCACGGGGCTACCTAAGGCCTACCCTATGGTGACTTACATGTAGTAAAAGGGAAGGTTTAGGTGTGACAAGTGGGTGCAATTGCCAGGTTCAATTGGCAGTACAAGACTGCACACACAGACACTGCAGTAGCAGGTCTGAGACATGTTTACAGGGCTACTCATGTGGGTGGCACAATCAGTGCTGCAGGCTCACTAGTAGCATTTACAGGCCCTGGGAACCTCTGGTCTTACCAGGGACTTACCAGTAAATGAAATATCACAATCATGGATAAACCCATCACTAACATAATTTAGACAGAGCGTATGCACTTTAGCACTGGTTTTGCAGTGGTAAAGTGCCCAGAGCCCTCAAGCCAACAAAACCTGGTCAGACTAAATCAGAGGAAGGAGGCAAAAAGTTTGGGGATTACCATCAAAAAGGGCCAGGTCCAACAATCCCTTTTGTTACTCTCTCATCTTTGTTTAATCTATCTCAGATATTCCTCAAACAGTATCAGCTATTGGAAATAATACTGGTACAAATTTAAGCTTCTTTCCCTATCTGCTCCACTCAGGAAAACAATACACAGCTGCTTTACCCTTTTATTACCTCCCCCCTTCAAAGCTTCACTGATATATACAACACTGATATTTACCCCTTCAGACAGATTTAAAACTAATATGGAGCTGCTATGGGAATCGGAATTGTCTTTCAGTTGTGCTGTATCAGTCTGGCAGAAAAAATGGGAGAAAATTCACTCTACCGCTCGCCCAGCCAATCTCACTCGAACATTATTTTATTTTTATAATAAATTATACCAAACACCAGCATATTTGTTTAAGCTCAAATTGCTAAAGCAAGATACCTGTTAGTGTTATAATAATCATTGCGGAACCTAGCTTCATATGTTCTTTTTGTGCCCTGAACTGTCTAATTTTTGGGTTCAGTTATGGACAAGCATAGGGGACGTCACTCAGGTTCACACCTCGTTCTCCATAGTAAGTATGTTTCTCAGAGGAGTTAGCAATTCTTGGCCTTCTAATAAAACGCTTCGTAAACTGGTTGACCTGTTGCTTGCGGTAGGCTTTCATGTAATCGTTTCTAATTGGAAATCATTAGACAGTGTTACTGTCCAACAGTGGTGGAATTTGGTATGTCATAATCACCGATTGGTTCATTACTATTTGAACTCTGCATTACTAGCAGCTAAACGTGAAGCACTATGGGAACCTTTGACAAGTTATTTGACTTTACATGCAAAAAATACAGTTTAACTATCTTTGCATCTTAATATATAACCTTTAGACTATTGTTATGTTTAATTCATTATTAATTTTATTGCTCCTAAGTACTGTATAATGTATTAATATAATGTTCTTTAGGAAGTTTTTTTTTTCTATAATAGAATATTAAGAGTGTAGCCTCTTCTCTTTTTCCCTCCTTTTTTCCTTTCTTTCTTCTATGTTTACATTTTATACTGTCTATTTTGTTACTATAAGAGATTTATTTATATCTTGATGTTGGTATATACATTATTATTGTCTTTTTACTGTATACTATTTACACAACGGACTGTTTACTGACATTTATGTTTTGCTATCCTGTCTCAACTTAAAACAAAAATGAGAAGATTGCAAATCATGTTAAGGGGAGTAATGGTTCATCTACTTAGAATCTATTGAGGGGCAAGTCCTCAAAGCCCTTTAAATGTTATGCAGCATGCCTTGAATAAGATCCACTGGTAAATAGGAGGTCAGTGGAGTTCCTTCAATAAAGAAGTGACCTGCACCCATCTGTGGATGTGGTATATGAGATGTGCAGCTTTGTTTTGTATGACCTGTAGTCTCTGGAGTGTGTGCTTAGGGAGCCCTAAATACACCAGGCTGGGACAGTCCAGTCTTGATATGACTACCACCATCAAAATGTTTTTTCTGGCATCAAAAGGGAGGTGTGGAATGTTTTTCTCAGTAGTTTCAGCATAATAATGCATTTTTAGACCACTGCACCCACCTGTTTATTCAGAGTGAGGTTGTTGTCAATTGTAGCTGACTACTGTATTTAGGTGTTGGAAGAGGTCCCATTTCTGGAGGCCAGTAATCTTGGTTCCTTAGGTTGCTCTTATTCTTAAGAATTTTTATTGTTTTTTCAACGTTTAGTTTTAGTTGATTCAGTCTCATCTGTCGAAGATAAAACACATCATATTTTGAAACTGCAGGTGTGAAGTGGATGTACCATCCAAACAAATGAGCAATTGAGAACCTTCGGTTTAGATATATAACCTCTCCAATCAGCCTCTTATAGCCAGTTCGTGAATCAGAGGCTTGGCGTATAGATTACATAGATTTGAGATAAGCCTGAGCCCTGTGGAATCCCACAATGCAATGTAGTTGCAGTGAAACTTGCTAGTTGTGTGGCCTGTGTACAATTGAACAGAAATGATTTCATCCACCTGGGGGGGCAAACCCTTGAATTTCTCGCAAGTAGATGAATTTGTCATTTGATTATACATTGATCTATGTAAAAGATCCACCCCAATGTATTTTGCTCTGATGGCTCTTATCAGGGGGAAAACACGTCAAATCTGCAGACAAAAAAAAGCCCATTTGTTTACTAAGGAAGGTATTAACTTTCCACAGACATTTTCCAGTCTTCATGGGCATTCTCACCTAGTAGCCACCACATTGTACCTTCATTTATGGAAGCTTGGAGAAAGGAAGATATAGAAACATGCTCATGCCAAGTGCATCAAGCTTCAAAATTGTTACATGTTTGTGGCTGTATGCCACTTTCTTTTTTTATGGTAGAAAAAATCAATTACATACATTAATCGAAGTTAAAGTACAATTTTTCGACGTATCTCTATTGCAAAATTACAGAAATACATATGCCCAATAAATAACATGATTTCATAGAAGTGACAGAAATCTCAAAACAGGTACAGCAAAATTTATGACAACATATAGGGCCTCATTACGACCCTGGCGGTCATGAGACCGCCAGGGCCGCGGTAAAGGTCAGACCACCGCAAAAGCAGCGGTATGGACTCCACATTATGATCATGCTCATGATCGTGCCGGCAGTCTAAATGTGCCTGGGGATTACGAGTCCCCTTTCCACCAGCCTTTGTATGGCAGTAGCCCCGCCATGCAAAGGCTGGTCGAAAGAGGGTGCCGTAGGCCCCATGGGCCCCCGGCACTGCCTGTGCACTTGACATGAGCAGTGTAGGGGCCCCAATGAACAGCCTGTTGCGCATTTCACTGCCCGAATTATGAGCAGCGAAAAGCGCGACAGTTGGTGTCACACTCAATGCACCGTCACATTGCCATCAGATCAATTATGAGCCGGTGTCAATGTTAAGGCCCAGTTCTCCACTGGCATGGCAGGAGAAATGCTGTTTCCGCCTGCCGGCCCAGCAGGCAACTCTTAATAGGGCCAGTGGGCCACAGACCGGCGTGGCGGTCTTCCGTGCAAATGAGTTTGGCTGGCAGCCTCCGCCGCCCGCCAAACTCGTAATGAGGGCCATAGTCACTGCTCATTTAGGCAGAAATCGCTAAATTTCAGATAAGTTGTTCATAGACTCCATTCTTGCAGCATATAGGCTCTCAAACTGCTTCACCCATTTGATCCTATTTAGCCAGTGACTAAAGTTAGGCACCTCAATTGATCTCCATTTTTGCAGGAATAATGACCTGGTAATCAATGAGATAATAAACACAAATTGCTGTCGCCGCACGGTGCTTTGCCTCAATTGAGGAATAATTCTGAACAAAGCCCTATAAGGATCTGGTCGTAAAGTCAACTGGAGGTTTTGGCTAATAGATTAAAATATTTGATCCCAAAAATAATAAAGACACAGGGGGTCATTCTGACCCTGGCGGTCATTGACCGCCAGGGTCAACGACCGCGGGAGCACCGCCAACAGGCTGGCGGTGCTCCCAAGGGCATTCTGACCGCGGCGGTATGGCCGCGGTCAGAAACGGAAAACCGGCGGTCTCCCGCCGGTTTTCCGCTGCCCTGAGGAATCCTCCATGGCGGCGCAGCTTGCCATGCAGACACTGAAAATCGCGACGGGTGCTACTGTACCCGTCGCACCCTTCCCACTCCGCCGGCTCCATTCGGAGCCGGCTTCCTCGTGGGAAGGGGTTTCCCGCTGGGCTGGCGGGCGGCCTTCTGGCGGTTGCCCGCCAGCCCAGCGGGAAACACAGAATAACCGCGGCGGTCTTCTGACCGCGTAGCGGTATTCTGTTGGGGGAACTTTGGCAGGCGGCCTCCGCCGCCCGCCAAAGTTAGAATCACCCCCACAGACTTGTAAAACATATATGCAGCCACTTACCCTTAACATTGTCACACCTGAAGCATGCTGCTAAGAGGGCAGCATACATTGTATGGATTCGATATAGAGTGTAATATAACATCCACTTACAGAAAAAAGACATCCTTTTATAATTGGCAGCAGGAATAACTGTATGGGCAATTTTGTTATACAATGCCCAGATGTGGCAAACGCTTTTACAATTTGTAGAAACTGCATTTGTATCTAGAAAAGGGGGTTCTACTTTGTCACGTAATTTCTGGTGCACTAGACAGTACTAATTGCCTATACCTTCAGGAAAAGTTACAAAGCAGGTTCTGCTAATATTCTCTGGTACTTTACCAAATACCCGTCCGCTCTCTTGAAGAAAGTTTTTGATTTGTAAATAGATACACACCAAATTGGGAGCCATTGCAGGATGGTTATTAACCAGTTGTTACCATGATATTACTGCACCAGCTAAAGTAAAGTCATCAAGCTCACGACACCCCACCCGTTCCCAATTGAATATAGCAGATGTCTTTAACTGCAGACCTAATGCACAACAATCTCTTAAGTGTAGAGTTAGATCAAAATGAGGAATATGAAATTCGTCCCATACCTTTTTGTGTCTACAAGCCAAGACGTGGGGAATCTTATACCTAGTTTGTTTTGGTAACCTAGGTATCTTTAGAAACGTAGAGAGATTAACATCTGTCTCTTTTAGTATCATTTCGAGGTAAAACGGACATTGGCGATTGCAGCTCAAACTATCGAATCTGAAAGAGCGGCCTGCTAATACATCTTAACTCATGGAAGTGCCAGCCCTCAATCTTCTATGTCAAGCTGTAATGTCTTCAAATCGTACAAGATTTTCTACCCTGCCATAGAAAATTACTCATCAGTTGATCGACTTTGTCAATGAATGATTGATGCACTTTTATCATAACATTTGAGGAAATAAATATAAACAGGAGAACAACTATTTTAATTGGTGCTATCCGACCAATAATAGTAAGGGCCAGTGGCTGCCATTGGTGGAGTAATCTACATACTTTAGTCAAAGTGGTGGTGGTGTTTAAACAGAATAGGTCAGCAAAACTGGTTATAACATGAATCACCAAATATCTAATGGGGCAAACAGTGAAGTAATGGGCCCTCATCTTGGCAGTAGGGACTGAAGGGGAGCCATTAAATAGCAGGGCTCATGACTTGGAATGATTAATTTGTACCCTCCTATGTGTGTGAACTCCTCGATTCAGGTGAACGTATTTTGAATATTTTTCTCATCTGCAGCGAGGTACAGTATCATTATCATTGGCAAAGAGTTTTAATTGTGCCATGCCTTTGACTGGAGCCACAATGCAGAGATCTTGCCTTAATGGGGTTGCCAATGTTTCAATAAATAATGTGTAAAGAATTTCCTTGTCCCCCTCTTGATCGTAATGTGCCCTACTACTTTAGAATTGATCACAATTTTGGCATCAACTTTTTCAAATAAGTTCTGCAGCAAGTTAACCAGTTTAAGAGGGAACCTGCATTTTATCACCATCATGAACAAAACCTGCCACTGAAACAAAGAAGCAAAAGCTCTTTCAGTGTTGGAATGTTTTGCTTATGCAGGGTCATCCCCAATCTTTTTGCCTCCTGCCTCCTATTTCCTTCCGACCTGTTGCTGTTGGTTTTTGAACTCTGAGCCCTTTACCACTGCTAACCAGTGCTAAAGTGCATATACTCTCTGTGTAAATTGCATTGTTGATTGGTTTATCCATGGTTGGCATATTTGATTTACTAGTAAGTCCCTAGTAAAGTGCACTGGAGGTGCCAGGGCCTGTAAATCAAATGCTACTAGTGGGCCTACAGCACTGGTTGTGCCACTCACATAAGTAGCTCTGTAATCATGTCTCAGACCTGCCATTGCAATGTCTGTGTGTGCAGTTTTAACTGTAAATTCGACATGGCAAGTGTACCCACTTGCCAGGCCTAAACCTTCCCTTTTCTTACATGTCAGACACCCCTAAGGTAGGCCCTAGGTAGCCGCAAGGGCAGGGTGCAGTATATGGTTAAGGTAGGACATATAGGCCCTCGTTACAACATCGACGGTAAATCCCGCTTACCGCCGAGCAGAAGACCGCCAACACACCGCTGCGGAATTCCGCCACAGCTATTACGACCCACAGCTTGGAATCTGCCAAAATCTAGACACCCACATAAATCCGCCATACCAAAGGTCAGTGATAAACTGCCAATAACAAAACCTCCACCATTACGCCAACAGGAATACGCCCACACTATCACGACCCACAAATCCACGCGGCGGTCTTTCAACTGCGGTATTCCATTGGCAGTACACACCGCCGCGCTCAAAATACACACACTCTTACAAAACACAACCACATTGGACAAATCGAAATACACACACCTGACACACATACACACACCACTCCCACACACCCAATACAATGTAAAACACACACCCACATTACCCACAAACCCTTACAACCAAAATTCTTTTGTGAAGCAGAGAGACAGCAAAGACCACACCAGCATACAGAGGCACACAACACCATCACTCATACACCTTCCACGCATAAAACACCTCACACCCCTAAACATCACCCCACACATCACAACACACACCACCTCACACATTACCCACACCACCCCATGGCACCGCAAAGACACCCCAGGTTTTCTGAGGAGGAGCTCAGGGTTATGGTGGAGGAAATCATCCGGGTAGAGCCACAGCTTTTCGGATCACAGGTGCAGCACACCTCCATAGCTAGGAAGATGGAGCTATGGCACAGAATCGTGGACAGGGTCAACGCAGTGGGACAGCACCCAAGAACACGGGATGACATCAGGAAGAGGTGGAAGGACCTATGGGGGAAGGTGCATTCCATGGTCTCAAGACACCACATGCGGTTCAGAGGACTGGCGGCGGACCCCCACCTCCTCCCCCACAGCTAACAACATGGGAGGAGCAGGTCTTGGCTATACTGCATCCTGAGGACCTTGCAGGAGTAGCTGGAGGAATGGACTCTGGTAAGTCAAAGTTTTAACTACTTCATCCCCCACCCTACCTGCATGCTATCACATTCCCCCACCCTCACCCTCACCCCCATCACTCCAACTCCTCACATATGTCCCACTATCACAAACCACACATCCCAAAATCAAGCCCTGCATGCAACAACAAAGCATGGACACCCATCACCAATGCATGTCCACAACACATACCCACACAGACCCCTAAACAATTATCACACAAGGTCCTACACAAGAATGGAAGCACTGGGGTACAGGGTCACCCACCCATTGCACACCATGGCACACACAGATGCAATAATCATGCCTTTACACCCCTGCAGGACCCCTACCCAACTTCACCGGACAGGAGGTTCCAGACATGTCCACTCCCCCCACAGAAGAGGCCGACAGTGATGACAGCAGCTCTGTCCAACTGGATCTAGATGACCAGCCCGGCCCATCTGGGACCTCGGGACAGTTGGTTCCCCTCACACTGGCACAGGCCACAGAGCCTCCCCCCTCAGGAAACACCAGCACAGCACCCACCCAGCGGGCCCATACCTCTGTCCACAGGACACGTCAAGCAGCAGAATGTCCACCACTACAGGGAATCCAGGATAACCCACCACCCCAAGAACAGCAGGGACCTGGGGGCAGTGGCAGTGGGCACACGGTTCAGGGGACAGAGGCACACGAAAACCGGGGAACTGGGAGGTCTGATGTGCGACAGGGGGAGGACAGGCCCAGGGAACCCATTCTCCACGAGGCCCCCTCCAACATCATGCGAGCGTACCATCATTCCCAGGAGACGATGGCAACGGTACTGGCCAAGTTTCAGGAGACCCAGCGGCTGCAGGAGGAACAGTATTTGTGGTTCAGGGAGATACTCAAGTCCATCGGTACCACCCTGGGCACCATTATAGGGGTGCTGAAGGACCTCGTGAACACCAGGATGGACACTGTGGCACAACAAGGAGCCCCTGACACTAGCCTGGACGATGAACTGCCCACCAACTCCGCTGGCGCTAGTGGACAGGAGGCACTGCACAGGACCACGACACCAGCACCCCACTCCCTGCAGATGGAGTACCACCCCGCAAGCGGTCCCTGAGATCCAGGACAAAGACAGAGAACAATGTTAAGACCCCCGCCAAGAAATAAGAACACCCTGAATGTCATCCTACTCTCCCACTTTGTCACCCTGTCCATCATTAAACTGCCATTGCTCCACTTCCTATGCCCCTTTGGACAATGCACCTGTGAGACAAATAGACTGGACTCTGCCATGGACATTCCTCCACCATCACCCCTGACCATTTTACAAACCCCTCCACTATTTTGCACTTAAATAAACACCCTTGAATCACAAAACAATCTGGAGTCAGTCTGTGCTTTCACTAATGTGTATTTGCAATAACTGAGGGAAATAGCAATGTCCACTGTATTGTCAACATACCTATGTCACACAGCTCTAGTCCATGGGGTTACATAGCAGAGGGCACACAGTGGGACCCACATCTGTGAAATCGAAAGGGAAAGTGACTATTCAGGGTCTATACACTGGGTGAAAGTGACAGACAGATGAGAGGTAGAACTATTTTATCAGATTTAGGAGGCAGTGATGTCTTCTTACCTGTGTCTCACTGGAAGTATTGCTGGATCACGGTGTTTCTGTTGTCTATGTCCTCCTCTTCTGCCTCCTCTTCTTCACTGTCCACAGGCTCCACAGCTGCCACAAGACCTCCTTCTGGACCATCCTCCTACAAAAAAGGCACCTGTCGTCGCAAAGCCATATTGTGCAGCATACAGCAGGCCACGATGATCTGGCACACCTTCTTTGGTGAGTAGTATAGGGAACCACCTGTCATATGGAGACACCGGAACCTGGCCTTCAGGAGGCCCAAGGTTCTCTCTATAACCCTCCTAGTTCGTCCATGTGCCTCATTGTAGCGTTCCTCTGCCCTTGTCCTGGGATTCCTCACTGGGGTCAGTAGCCATGACAGGTTGGGGTAGCCAGAGTCACCTGCAAATGGCGAGGGACAACTGTTAGACACACACTAACCCTTAGGGACAACCTCAGACCCAGACAACCATTCACACAGTATAGAGTCCTTGTCCTCACCTATTAGCCACACACGGTGCCTCTGGACTTGCCCCATCACATAAGGGATGCTGCTATTCCTCAAAATGTAAGTGTCAAGCACTGAGCCAGGAAACTTGGCGTTCACATGGGAGATGTACTGGTCGGCCAAACACACCATCTGCACATTCATAGAATGGTAACTCTTCCGGTTTCTGTACACCTGTTCACTCCTGCGGGGGGTACCAAGGCCACATGTGTCCCATCATTGGCACCTATGATGTTGGGGATATGTCCCAGGGCATTGAAGTCACCTTTCACTGTGGGCAAGTCCCCCACCTGAGGAAAAACGATGTAGCTGTGCATGTGTTTCAGCAGGGCAGACAACACGTTTGAGAACATAGGCTGGGACATCCCTGATGCTATGGCCACTGTAGTTTGAAAAGACCCACTTGCCAGGAAATGGAGTACTGACAGGACCTGCACTAGAGGGGGTATCCCTGTGGGATGGTGGATAGCTGACATCAGGCCTGGCTCCAACTGGGCACACAGTTCCTGGATTGTGGCACGATCAAGTCTGTAGGTGACTATTACATGTCACTCTTCCATTGTTGACAGGTCCACCAGCGGTCTGTACACCGGAGGATGCCGCCATCTCCTCACCTGTCCCAGCGGACGTGCTCTGTGGATGAAAACAGCGATCAGAGAGTCAGCCAACACTGAGTTACTAAAAAACCCAACTTTATTGCACACATTTGTCAATCCGCTATGTGCCTGTCTTAGTGTGTCTGCAAGGCCTAGATATGTGTGCCGAATTTAAAATTAATGCCATGTGGCCCCCTGAAATGGTGGCTGCCTGACCTGTAATGTGGGACAAGGGGATATGAGATAACTGTGCTGGCGTTGTACGCCGTCGCGGTAGGCGGTCAGAGACCGCGGCACAATCCTGCATTGGTTAACATTGAACCCTATGGGTCCCAGGAGCCAATGACGATGTAAGCCGGCAGTGACGGTACGCACCGCCGTGGACGTGACCGCCATTTTCTCTCTGTTCACTCACTTGATACCTGATCTTCGACAGGAGAGGACCTACACTGCAAGTGCTGCTGTGACCTCAGTCTGGAAGCAACAATGGCTCAAGTGTCTGGGGAAAGGGCCCCTGCCTTCATCACGGAGGAGTTGGAGAAACTAATGGATGGGGTCCTCCCCCAGTACACGCTGCTCTACGGTCCTCCAGACAAACAGGTGAGTACACTGTGAGCATGCTGTATGGGCAATGCCTGTTTGGAGTGGTGTGGTTGTGAGATAGGGGTGGGGTGAGGCCTGCATGATCTGACGGTGAGTGTATGTGCGTCAGGGCAAGGGTGGGAACGTGGGCCAATGACTGTGACGGTCTGGACTGTTAAAGTTTTTCCTATTCCCCTGTACTATTCCTCTAGGTCAGCGCCCACCAGAAGAAGGATATTTGGCGTGCCATCGCCAAGGACGTCCGGGCCCTGGGGGTCCACCACAGACGGAGAGTCCACTGCCGTAAAAGATGGGAGGAGATTCGCTGCTGGAGCAAGAAGACAGCGGAGGCCCAACTGGGGATGGCGTCCCACCGTGGGGGGGGGTGCCCGTGGCACCATGACCCACCTGATATTCCGGATCCTGGCGGTGGTGTATCCGGAGTTGGTTGGGTGCTTGAGGGCATCACAGCAGACACAAGGGGGTGAGTACAGTCACATCCATCTGACTCAGCACGCATTGGAGGTGTCTGGTTGGGGGAGGTGGGCTGTGGGTTACCCTAGGCTGGGGCGAGCCTTGTAGGCAAGGACCCTTTGTGAGGCAGGCTAAGTGGCACCCCAACCCCACCAGTAGTAAGAGCCATCTACACCTAGTCAGGCTTCTGTGACTTCCATGTGTGCAGCAATCAGGCATAGGCCATGTACCCCATGTCCCCGTGATGAATTAGGGAACTCTAAGTGCATGGCGTTGTGCAGAGGGCTGCTGTGTCTGTGGTGTCCGCCAATGGTAGCGGTATTGCATGTACTGAACATGTCTTCCTACTTTCTTTCCCCCCCTTTTTGTGGTCTCCCTGTTCTTGTGTGCATTAGCATCATCAGACCGAGGAGCTTTGCCACTGGAGCAGGAGGGAGCTGCATCCCACATGGCCCTGGAGGGCGAGACTACGGAGTCAGAATTCACCAGTGGGATGGAGGGCGAGGGGAGCTCCACGGCGGGGACTGGAGCAGAGACCAGCGACACCAACTCCTCCTCTGATGGGAGCTCCCTTGTGATGGCGGGCCCCTCTGTGCCCCCGTACCTACAGGTACAGCCGCCACCCCCCTACCAGCACCGCCCTCCCAGCTGCCCCTCAGCATGTGGCCTGTGGTCGCTCACCCAGAAGGGTGGGCGTCTCCTTCGCCCCAGGCACCTCAGGCCCTACCCCAGTCAAGCCCTGCGGCCCTCAGTGAGGAAGCCATTTACCTCCTGAGATCCCTCACTGTTGAGCAGTCTACCATTCTGAATGCCATCCAGGGTGGAGAGAGGCAGTTGCAACAGACAAATGCATAACTGGAGGGCATTCATTCTGGCCAGGCAGCCCAACAGAGAGCATTTCAGACACTGGCCTCAGCACTGATGGCAGCCATTGTCCCTGTGTCCAACATCCCCGCTCCAACTTCCTCCACCCAGACCCAATCCCCAGTACCTCAGCCAATCCCAAGCACACCATCAGCCCAGCATGCACACACCTCAACACACAGGGGTAGCTCTGGCAAACATAAGCACCACACATCCCACACGCACTCACACAAGCACCATACCCATGCACACATACCAACACCCACTGCCTCCACTGTGTCCCCCTCCTCCACATCTCCCTCCTCCCTCCCTGTCATGTCTCCACTCACACCTGCATGCACTACATCCTCAGCCACTACCTCCATCACCAGCACGCCTATCACCACACACCGCTCACGTGCAATCACCACCCCCACTACCATTCACACATCCCCTGTGTCCTCTACCAGTGTGTCTTTGAGCCCTCCTCCCAAACTACACAAACGCAGTCACACACCCACCCAACAGTCATCCACCTCACGACATCCTCCAGCCCATGCACCTTCACCCAAAGTCAGCAAACGAACGCCTCCTACAACCACTACCTCTTCCTCCCCTCCCAAACCCCCTCCATGTATCCGTCCCAGTGTGTCAAAAAAACTTTTCCTGTCATACCTTGACCTCTTCCCTTCACCTCCCCCCCTTCCATCCCCTAGGGCCCGCCTTTCCAGGTCCCAACCCAGCACCTCAGCCACCACATCACCGGGCACAGTGGTGCCAGCAGTAACCGGCTTCTGGAGTGCGCCAAGCAGCAGGGCTGCCAGTGTCCCAAGGAGCGAGCCCAAGGACATTCCCCCACCTCCTAAACAGAAGAAGTTGCCCACATCTCGGAGGGAGAAGGCCAAAACACCTGCTACCAAGGGCTCAGCCAGGACAGCAGTTGGGAGTGGCAAGACAGCTGCACCCCCATCCAAGGTGGGGAAGGGCCTGCAAAAGAAAGGCAAGTCCACGTCGCTGCCAACCTGCACGGCGGAGAAGACCGCCACCGGCACCGCCACATGCACTGCCGCCACGGGCACCGTCGCCAGCACCCAAGATACATGGTCCTTCACCTGCACCGCAGACACTGTGCCCTTCAGCAGCAGCAAGCTCAGTGAGGCCGCCACCAGCACCGCTGCTCAGGACACCGCCGCCAGCACCGAGGTCAGTGAGCCCCCCACCAGCACCGCCGCTCAGGACACAGTCGCCAGCACCGAGGTCAGTGAGCCCCCCACCAGCACCGCTGCCCAATGAGCGCCGCAAGCATCGCCGCTACTGAGCCCGCCGCCAGCGGCCACGCCACTTCCTGAGCCAGTGGCACCACCGCAGACATGGTTCCATCCCCAGTGGTCATTCGTACAAGGCTGGTGGTCAGTTCCAGGGGCCTGGCCAGCTTGCATGTAACACCACTGCCAGTGGAGAAAGGCATCCACTACCTCTGTCCTTGGCAGGATGGAGCGCTCTGGGCACAACGCCCCCTCCAGAACCAGTGGAGATTCACATCCACTACCTCAGTCCTTGGCAGGATGAAGCACTCTGAGCACAAAGCCCCCTCCAGAACCAGTGGAGAAAGGCATCCACTACCTCTGTCCTTGGCAGGATGAAGCACTCTGGGCACAAAGCCCCCTCCAGAACCAGTGGAGAAAGGCATCCACTACCTCAGTCCTTGGCAGGATGAAGCACTCTGGGCACAAAGCCCCCTCCAGAACCAGTGGAGACTGTTATCCACTTGAGAGACTGTGGCTTTGCACTCCCCAGGATGCAGCAGTGGGCAACCCACCCACTGTAAAGACTTGTGAGACTGTGGCTTTGCACTCCCAGGATGCAGCAGTGGGCAAACCACCCACTGTAAAGACTTGTGAGACTGTGGCTTTGCACTCCCCAGGCTGCAGCAGTTGGCAAACAACCCACTGTAAAGACTTGTGAGACTGTGGCTTTGCACTCCCCAGGATACATCAATGGGCATGGAGCCCCCTCGTGGAGCTGGCGTCGTGCACTCATTCGGCTGAGGTGCCCCACCTTCCCTTCCCCCTGAGGTGCCTGTTTTATTTTGATCTAATGCCCCTGCAGTGTTCTCTCCATTTGGATCGGGTATCTTGTGTGGGCCTCACCCATGCATTTTGGGCCCAGAGGTCCATGGACTATATGGTGCAGAACATGGACTTGAAATCTTGGTGTACATATTTGTTAATAGTGTATATATATTTCTGAGTAATGGATTTTTCTTGATTACAATCGTTCAAATCATTTCCTTTTGTCCTTGCGTTCTTCCAGGGGGGTTGAGGGAGTAAATGTAACATTTCAGCATGTATTGGTGTGTGTGTTGTAGTGGGTGAGGGTGGGGGTGGGGGTTTTGCGTGTTGCGTGTGTGTGTGTCACTCTGTTTTCCCTCCCCCCTCCACTGTGTCGTAGGTGCAGTACTCACCGTGGTCGTCTCCACCGTCGGGCGTGCTCCTGGTAGAGGAGCAGGAAGACAATCGCAAGGAGTAATTTGAGTTCCGGCTCCATGGCGTCCTGGTTCCTCGTGGGGTGTGTAGAGGTGAGCGTTTTCCCTTCCAAGTCCTGTTTCCGCCGTGTTTTTGTTCGCGTTGAATCCGCCCCGGAAAAGGTGGCAGATTGGCCTCTCATAATAGTGTGGGCGGTACATTGTATTCCGCCTGTGTGTTGGCGGTGACCGCCATGCTGTTTGTTTGTACCGCTGTGGCGGTCGGAGTGTTAAAGTGGCTGTCTATGTTGGCGGTTTCCGCCACGGTCGTGATTCAATTTCTTTTTCTGCCAGCCTGTTGGCGGTCTTACCGCTGCTTTAACACCGACCGCCAGGGTTGTAATGAGGGCCATAGTAATGTGTTTCATATGTCCTGACAGTAAAATATTGCTCAATTCATTTTTCACTGTTACAAGGCCTGTCCCTCTCATAGGTTAACATGGGGGCTACCTTTAAATCTGATTAAAGTGTAGATTCCCTTTGGGAGCAGATGGACATGTGGAGTTTGGGGTCTCTGAGCTCACAATTTAAAAATACATCTTTTAGTAAAGTTGATTTTAAGATTGTGTGTTTGAAAACGCCACTTTTAGAAAGTGAGCATTTTCTTGCTTCTACCATTTCTGTGACTCTGCCGGTTTGTGGATTCCCTGTCTGGGTCAGTCAGACAGTTGGGCTGGTTGCACCTCACACTAGACAGTGACACAAAAAGAGCTGGGGCGTAGTCTGCATTTCCTGATGAGCCTTATGTGCTAGGAGGGAGGGGTGGAGTGGTAACTTACACCTGAAAGGGCTGTGCCTGTCCTCACACAATGCAGTCTCTGACCCCCTGGTGAGTTTCTGGGGCTGGGCCTGGGCAAGGCAGGATGTCACATTGAAAAGAGACTTTACTTTGAAGTAGGCCTACTTCAAAGGAGAAAATGGGTATAAGAAGGGCACCCAAAACCACAGACTTTAGAACACTTCTGGAAACAAGAGGAACCTCTGCCCAGAGAAGAGCTGAAAAGCTGAGGAAGAAGAGCTGCCCTGCCTGTGCTTTGTGGAGCTATCCTGCAGTTGCTGCTTCTGCCAGAGTAAGAGGGGAAAGACTGCACTTTGTGTGCCTTCCATCTTGAGAAGAAATCTCCAAGGGCTTGATTTAGAGCTTGCCTCCTGTTGTTTGAAGTCTCAGGGACAGCAAAGACTTCTCTCTGCCAGCACCTGGGGTCTCTGGAGAAACTCCTGCTCTGACAAGTGGTGCCCTATCCAGTCCCTGGGACCTTGAAAGGAAAGCTGGTGAGAATCCGAGGAAATCGACTTCGGACGACTTTGGACCGAAGCCGCTGCTGAATTCGGTGACGCCGCCTGCAACCGACTCCGTGATCTTCGCTGGAACGCAACGACCTTCGCAGGCCCGACATCGCTGCAGCTCCGCTAAAGTCCGCGACTCCATGGAAGTCGCCGCACCACGTCGTAACCGACGCCGCTTGAAGTGTGCGGATTCAACGTTTCACCCAGACGCCGCGATCCCGACTTTGCGCCTCCACTTGTTTTCACTCTTCACTCTTCACCAAAGGTACTGTACTTGGGGGTCTACGTGACTCCATGTCCAGCGCTGCTGGTGTTGGCTTGTTGGGAGCGACTCCGTCACAATGCTGTGTTAACACCTCATCGAAGCTTTTTGTGTTTCTAAGTGCTATTTTGGAGTTTAATCTTTAAAAATTCATAACTTGACTTGTGTATGTCGGATTTTTGTTGTTTTGGTCTTGTTTTGTTTAGATAAATATTTCCTATTTTTCTAAACTGGTGTTGTGTGATTTTGTAAGTTACTGTGTGTGTTGGTACAAATACTTTACACCTAGCACTCTGAAGTTAAGCCTACTGCTCTGCCAAGCTACCAAGGGGGTAAGCAGGGGTTAAATGAGGGTGATTCTCTTTTACCCTGACTAGAGTGAGGGTCCTTGCTTGAACGGGGGGGGTGACCTGACTGTCAACCAAAGACCCCATTTCTAACATTCAGCAACTAACATAATGATGGCTACGTTAGTACTATTGACTGAATAATAGTCAATGACGTGTACTAAATAGTTAGCATTAATAGATATCAATCTTGTTGGTAAGAAGCTACTTTTGTCTTGGTGGACCAAACTTTGCACTAGTGAGACCAGTCTGCTTGTGATTATTGTAGCAAAAAGCATAGAATAATTGCTTTTTAATAAGCTAATTAGGCGATATGAGCCTGTCCTATCGGGGGTTTACCCTTTTTAAAAAAGCTTATGATGACTGCTTGCGTAAAAGAGCTAGATGGATCCCTAACTTCTAAAATTTTGACGAAAAGAGTCACCAGAAATGTACTCACTTGGGAGACATTTTTATTGTACCTTCCACCTCAAATAGTGTAATAGGTGCAACAGCTACAGCTTGTAAATTGTCTGCTAAAGCTGGCAGCTGAATACATCTCTAATTATGATTAATACTTTCAGTTGTAGGCTTATCCACTATTGTATAAAGTTCTGAATAATGTTTAAGGAAGGCCTCTCCAATTAAATTTGGCTGAGTGACCACTTTATTCTTTGCCGCATCAAAGATAGATTTAATCATGCTATTATTCCTTCTCTTCTTTATTGACCATGCTAAGTACCGCCCCACATGCTCGCTTTCTTCATAGCTTTTCTGAAAGCATGTATTTTGATTTACTGTTTTAATGTTTGTATAATGTTCCTTTATGTGTTGTCGTGCTTGTAATAATTTCTTTCTGGCTATTGGTGTCTTGCATACGGTATAGGCAAGAGTAGCAGCATCTAATTTTAACTGCATAGCTAGAGCTTTACTTTGCTTGCTAACTCTTGCTTTAAAGGAAATAGCTTCTCCTCAGATAAAGGCTTTCAGTGCACCCTAAATCAAAAAAGAAGAGGCTGTGCCAATGTTTCTCATCAAGATTTCTTCTATTGTGATACACATAATTGCGACCCATATTTTGTTAGTTAAAAGAGACCTATTGAAACACCATCTAGGCTAATCAGCCTTGGTATCCTAGACCATCAGATAAATAGTGGAGGTTGAATGGTCAGAGAAGGCATTAGCTTGTATATCTTCCTTACCTCTACTCCAGTGATGCAATACTAGAAATTTTATCCTGAAAGCTGAATTGAAATGTTTAGAAAAACAGGTAATTACCTTCCCCTGAGGGTGGTCAGTCCACTACAGATCTAGCAATGCAAAATCATATTTTAGTTTTTGCAAAAAGCAAGATGATCTTGGCTTGTTTTGCTGTTTGTTTAATCGGAAAGAGTCAGGTCTTACATTTTGAATGATATTAAAGTCCCCCCCAGCATCACTAGCCCTCTTGATTGCACAGCAAGATTATGTATAAGAGGTATCATCTCCAATAAAGCCATAATAGGTTATAAAATGCAAAAGCTTCTGGTATATCATGACACTAACCCAAATCCATCTCGCCCCAGGATCCCTTATCACCTGCTGAACCTCACACTGGAGCTCCCTATAAATCAGTACAGCCACCCCTTTGACCTCTGTATTAACGGACGCAAAAAATACATACAAGAAATAGCCTCAAATAACTCCAGCAGATTTAAGGTGGGTTTCCTGAACCTGCACTTTGGATGCCCTTAACCGTGCCATTGAATGCACTTAACCGTGCCAATATAGATCTGTATTTTTTTTATAGCTCTGTTTTTATTGAGTTTGAAAAACATGATCAACAAAAAACATAGAGTGCAGTGCTGGTTATTGCGAGACATGGCTGTATCATTATATCACAGTACCACAGGGCATCATTGACATAAATCCAAGCTAAGAGACGATAGCAACCACTGCGGCTGAATTTCCCTCAGACCCCCCCCTGACGGAAATCCTCATGAGACCAGTCATTACACAAATTGTGTAAAGTAGAAACATGTCCCCATCATAGTTGGCCGTCACCTGCCCAATTGGTTCAAGGCGTACTCTCACCCTCTCATCATCCGTGCTTCCTGCAGAACTTAAGTCTTCCACTCCAGTGAACCGTTCCAATAATGTGCCCCAAGCCACCACATCAGTCAAAGCCCCTTCATCCCTACGTGTCAGGGGCATGTGCTGTTCCTCAGCCGTGCCCCATTCCATTAAATCTCACATCCAACAGGGGATTGAAGGAGTCCGGGCACTCTGCACTACTCCCAAGAGACATATCATTGGCGTCGCCTCCAATCCCAATCCCCTGACCTCCTCAACTCTCCCTACCACCTCCTGCCACATGTTAAACATCACCCTACACGTCCAAGCAAAATGCAGGAAGGAAGCACCAAATGCACCACACCTGGGACACCCCACTCTGCGTCCCGGGTCGATCTTGTTTAGTCAGTTAGGTGTGAGGTATGTCCTGTGCACGAAGTTGAAGTGCAACACCTTAAACCTATTGTTGCACGACACCGTGCGCACCAACGATAACACCAGTTCCCAATCAGCTTCTTCTATGTGTTCCCCCAATTCATGCTCCCACACCCTACGTGCCACACTTATCGCATCCGGCTGATCATCCCGAAGGGCTTTGTAAAACCGGGTGATCAAGTGAGTCCTGTCACCCCAATTTTCAGTCCATTCAGCACCGCCGAGGCCTGAAGGGCCATCGGAAAACAACACCAAATCTCACAAGCCACATTGTCCATTTTTGCATACTGTAAAAACTGCCCACGGCCCAGACCAAATGAATCCTGAGCTTTATTAAAGGAAATCTACTCTCCATTGGGGTATAGATCTCCAACCACCTCTCAGCCTCCCAACCTCCAACCCTCCATGGACATCAGATTTTCCATGTCCCTAAAGGGTGCTAAGTCCCATATCCTCAACTCTCTGTCAAATGGGGCCCGTCGGAGCACAATCTTAACGACCTGCTCCCAGATCCAGGCCGTGCTCTTGACCAAATAGGGGATGACTAATTCAGACCGAATACCTGACACGAATAGATGCACCAACATCCGCCCATCCAGCATTCCTGCAAACAATCTCTTCTCCCAGTTATTGGACTCCGTCATCCACTTTGCAGCGTGTTGCAGGTGGGCTGCGTAATAATAATGTTTAATATTGGGGATTGCCGGCCCTCCCACCTCAAGATCCTTCTGTAATACAGTCAGCGCCACCATACTACGTCGACTGGCCCACACTAATGAGATCAGCAGGCTACCCAGACGGCAGAAGAGACAAGCGGACAGCGGAAACTGGGAGTTCTGAACCAAGTAAAGGCACTGCACCATTTTTGCTACAGCTGCCCTGCCCATTACAGAGGTAATCTGTTCGAAAACGAGACCGACCACTTCAGGCTGGTAACTACTCGTTCTATGTTATGTTTTTCATGCGCCGCCACCGTGTGAGTGATCCATATGCCAAGATACCGGAAACTGAGTCCTACCCTCAACCAATCAACCTGGGGGATACTGTAAAGTGACCCCAAGGGAAACAGGAGTGACTTCTTCCTGTTTACCTTAAGACCAGAGACAACTCCGAATGCACCCAACATCAGCAACAAAGGCACTGAGACACTAGATTCCCAAAGGTACACCAATGCATCATCTGCATATAGGGAAACAATGTGCGTAGTCTGCCCTACCCGGATACCCCACGGTCCTAGCTCCTCCCAGAACCAGATCGCCAGCGGACCCACCGTCAGGGCAAAGAGGAGTGGTGAGAGCAGGCATCTAGTACCCCTGCCGATCTCCCAGGCGTCCGATAGCTCCCAGCCTACCTGAACACGTGCAGAGGGGGCAGTATACAGCAACCTCACCCATGTGCAAAAACCTGGGCCAAACCCCATGCCTTGCAACACCTCTAAGAGATAGCCCCACTCAACCGTGTCGAAGGTCTTCTCCAGGTCCAATGATACCAGCGCTAACTGCTCCTCCTCACCCTCAGTTTAATGCAGAACATGTGCCATGCGACGCAAGTTATAGGTCATGTTGCGACCAGGGATAAACCTGCATTGATCTTCGTGCACCAAGCTCTGAATCACCCCACGAAGCCAAGTAGCCAAGATCTTATACAATATCTTATACAATATCTTTACATCACTATTGAGCATGGCAAGCAGGCGATAGGAAGAAGGGTCTCCAGGATCCCCTCCAGGCTTAAGCATCAAGCATACTATGCCCTGGCGCATAGTTTCTGGCAACATGCCTCGGACTCGGGCCTCCTCGAACACCGCCAGGAGCCTCTCCTGCAGAAGCAGGGAGAACGTCTGGTACAACTCAACCGGAAAACCATCATCACCCGGAGACCTAGACTTGGTCATCGCATTGACTGCCTCACTCACTTCTTCCACAGTAATAGCAGCCTCTAAAGCATCCCTACTCTCCGGTTCCAAACGCGGGAGCTGCATCCGCTGCAGAAACCCCCCCACACCATCCTCTGGGAGTGGCGCACCAGCCCTCGATACTCTCTGCAGATGCTCCATCAACACTCAAAGAATATTCATACATTCTGTGAGCATCTCACCACTCGTATTCCTAATGTGCACAATAGGGGGTGCCTCCACCTCCTGTTTCAGAATCCACCCCAAAAGTTTGCCAGATTGATCCCCCTCCCTGTGCAGACGTTGCCTGTATGCTCCAAGTGTGACCCTACTCAGGGTGTCCCAACAACTGTTAACCTCTTTGTACAACCTGAGTTCCTCCCTTTCAGCCATTCTCTTGTTCGGTGACTGGTGCCGCAGAGCCCCTAACTTCTCCTCCAAGCTTGTGAGTTCCTGCTCCATTTGTCTACGTACCCTGCAAGCAGTACCTATGCAGACCCCCCCGCACTACAGCCTTCAAAGCCTCCCACTCAATACCACTAGGCGTCGTTGTATTCCAGTTCAGGTCCATAAAGCCTTTAATGGCCTCGCCCACCTTGTCCTGACACCGTGCATCAGTCAGGAAGTCCACAGGCATACGCCAACTATGTACTAAGCCAGTAGTATCAGCCCACCACTGCAGTTGCATCAGCACTGGTGCGTGATCAGATAAGAACCTACCCAAATGTGTGACATCCACGACCTGCAAGCTACTCAGTACGCCCAGGAGAAACTGATCCAGCTGACTATGTGTGTTATGTGTTTTTAAGTGGCAAGTGTACTCCCTGCCCTCCGGGTGCAGCTACCTCCATCCATCCCATAATCCTAAATTACTCATAACGTCCGTGAGAGATTTCGCCATCTAAGGTCTAGTCCCCAGCCTTGGCGGGAGATGGTCCGTTTCCCCATTCAATATATAGTTATAATCCCCAGCCCACAAAGGCCCATCCACACCGTCCACCAAGATCTCTGGTATTCTGGCATAAAAGGAGTATTCATCTGTGTTGGACTCATAAGTATTAAGGATAATGATGGGTGATCCATCTAACATGCCCTCTATGAGAACATATCTACCCTCGACATCTACTTCACTGTACATGTGGGTGAATGGGACCCCCGGCGCCACCCATATGGTCAAGCCCCTTGCATAAGAGGAGAAGGAGGATAAGAACATCTGACCCCGCCATTTTTTGGATAGTTTTTGTGCTTCCTCCTCAGACGTGCATTTCCTGAAGGCAGGCCGTATGAACCTTATGTCTCCTCAGAAAGGAGTGTACCCTGTAGCGCATGGTGTACCTCTTCAACCCCCTGACATTCCACGTCAACATATTAATCTGTCAACCCTTACCGGTAGTTAGCCTCCATCTGTCCCTCTGGATCGCTCCTCTTACCTCCCCCCCAACCATCAGAAGACAAGGAAAGTACACATGGCCCATCTCACCTATATGCCTGCACTACTGAAGCGAACTTCAAATGTTGATAAACTTCACCAACCAAACACCCCAGACTCCCAACCCCCATCCAGGATAAACAGTAAAATAAGCACAACAAACCATACTGTAGATGCTGCCAGAACAGCAGCCTAATCACAAACTGCCCAGATATGAAGTCCTACCACAGCCGTGGAGTGACCATGCCCCAACCCGGCTTCCACATACAAACGCCTGAATACCAACCCAACATAGATCGATATTATCATAGGCCCCCGATGTCCAATACATTCCTGAGTTCAAGTGACACCCAATCAGGACCTTGCTCGTAGTCTAGCCGCACCCCCCCCTTGCAGAGAAAGTGCTCTCACTTTGACACCAGTCCCGCAATAGAGGGCACAACAGCAATTTCCAGATATTAGTAACATAGTCAGACCTGCGCGGAGACCCTCTCCGCTCCCCGCTCCAGCTCCCCTTTTGCACCCTCCGCCGATCAAGCAGTCACAACCGCCATTGTCCCATCCTGTTGTATCACAATTCTATGGACAGAGCCCATGGCCGCCAGTTGAGCCACAGTATCCTCCTGCTGACTGCCGGTGCGAGTCCTCCAGTCCGGATCGTCTGCTCTAGAGGTCCGAGGAACCACCGCACCTGTCCTCTCCGTTCTGCCCAGAGCCACTTTGTCCCACATCTCCAGCCATCGCCATACCTCCTCCGGACGCTCGAAGAAGTGGGACTTGCCACCGGAAAGCACCTTTAAATGCGCCGCATACAGGAGCATATATCTAATGGTAATGGCACGAAGCTTTGCTTTCACCTCCAGGAACCCCTTACGGGAGCTCTGAACCTTGTTCGTGTAATCAGGATAAATGGAGATTTTGCAGTTCTCAAATACCGCCCTGTCAGATTCGTGGGTTGCCCGCAGGACACAGTCTCGGTCTTTGTAGTTCAAAAGATGAGACAGGCCAGGAAGGCGCAATGATGTCCCTATGAACACTCTCCACCACAAACACCCTGGACAGCCTGGCCGGCTGCAGTATGTCTCTGATCCAACTCTCCACAAAAGTTTCAGCTGAGGATCCATCCGCACGCTCCGGGAATCCCAACAGTCGGATGTTATTCCGCAGGGACCTGCCCTCTGCATCCTTTAGCCTCGCCTCTAGCCGTCCAACTGTGGAATTGTCCTGCACCATCTGTTTTTGCTATATTTGCAGCTCCACGATAGAACCCTCTGCCACTTTGACCTTGTCAGATACCATCCAGAGGTCCGCCCGAAGAAGGTTGACCTCAACTGCCACCATTTCTATCTTTTCTTCAAGGGCCACCCTTGAACCTTGAATAGCCGCAAAAATCTCAACTCGTGATGGCTCCTCTGTATTCGCCGGCATGCTCAGGCCATCTCCAGCCCCCCCAATTGGGTCTGGTGCTGTGGTAAGGGCACCGGAGTGGTATATTGCTCCATGGTGTTACCTAGTGACGTTTCCCTCTGCAGGTGTTGTCCCATTCCGCCGCGGCCCTGAAGCCAAATGGTATCCCTGTCTCAACTGACCCAATGAAGTGGCAAAAGTGTTTGGAGTTCACAGCACCAGAGGCTCAGGATTCACTACTCCTCCAGCCTCAGGGTGCCGCTTTACACCGCCTCCGAGCAGGTTGCCTCAGAATCAGGAGAATTGGGCCCCCCCAGAGCCTCTTCTCGGCAAGTCCAGTGCCACCAGACTCAGAAGGCCCAAGACCAGGCCCCGGGACGTTTAACCGAGCGCCCTCTCCGCCGCTCGGTGTCCAGCGGCCGTCCCCTGCCAGGCCGTGTCGCAGTTCTTCCGGCCGATCTCGGCCGCACCCTGCCAGGCCACCTGCCACCCGACCAAGGGCTCTTTAATCTCCGGCTCCCCCAGGCAGACCACCAGTCCAGATGGGCACACCTAACAGCGCAGGCCCGCTCTGTCCGATTACTGCGCCCGGGCACCTTGAAAGTTGCCTTGAGCCCACCATAGGCCGCCTGCAGCACAGGGGCCACGCAGGAGGTGGACACGACCCCCAATGAGGAGCACAAGGCCAGGAACGGGCCGCCGCGACCCAGCAGCGCCCATCTCCGAAGTTCATCAGCCGTGTCAAGCGCGGCCCAGAAAGTCAGAGCCTCAAGAATGGGGCTGTGTCATACCGACACACTCAGGCGCCGTTCCATGACGAGGGGGGGGCGCCAATCGCCTCAGGCGCCCCAGGATCAATGAAGGATTAAGCTGGGATGTGGGAGCTCACTTGAAGCTCGTCCCGCTGGCCATTTTGCTTGGCCACGCCCCCCAATATAGATATGTATTTGATCTTGTTATTGATTCCATTAACACTGCAGGAGGCAACCCTTATAGCTCTAGAATTCATAAGTACCTTATATGCTTGGGGGAAATCATAACTAGACTAAATTAGGGTCAACAATTACGATTACCGGGCTATCCCACTTAGCTACTAAATCCATCCCATCCAAGTCCATGGCTGCTATACGGACTTTACCAATCTCAGCAGGCAGCAGTGGTATGGATGAATTGCTCCAAGATGCCGGGTGGTGTGTGGACTCACCCACTGATGGAACAGCAACCCTTTCGCCACAAGCTACAGCTGCCATGTTGTCATCACAGCAGGAGCTGCAGCCTCAGCATAAAGGGTCAGCATATAATTCAGTATGTAATACACAGTCTCCTAAGGCTACCTACCCAATCTTTGCTCACCCCTCGCATCTTTCTAGGCCATGCCCAGTCGCTCTTTCTACTGCCTAGGCTAATGACACCTCAATTTTCGATACTTCTTTTCACATTCGGGTGCTACCATTAAAAGACAGTGATCATCCACTAGAGGCCCTCAATTACGATTTGGGTAGTCTGCAGAATAATGAGCCCTCCGACAAGGTACCCTTCCTTCAGCAGCTCGTCGACTTGTGGACAAAATCTGGTCAACGAGCGCCTCAGGTGGGATGCTGCAGGATCAACAGGAAGCCCCACATTTTGCATTATGTGGCCCTATACCTACTGCGCTGACTCAGTGCAATGCTCATTTGGAGCAAATAGGACAGAGGGTCAGCAGTGCGACTGCTCAGCCTAGGGAAGATAACAATGGGCTGAAAGCCAAACTCAAAGAAATTAAAAACAGGGCAACAAATCTCATCTGTGTTTTGTGGGTGTATCCAAAGGCCAGGAAAAGGATCACAATGTGGGCAAGCTCATTACAGATTTGATCAAATCATATGTACTACCAGAATCTTCAGCTGCAATTAAGGCTCTTACAGTCATACGGGCCCACTGAGTTCCTGGCCATCCTTCTAACTCAAAACTCCCCAGAACGATTCTCGTGAACTTTGGAAGCTATCGAAACAAAGAGCTAATTTTTAACAAAGCATTGCAGAGCAAGTCTTTCCAAACAGACCGTTTTTCTTTTCGTATTTTTGCCGATATGTCATTATCAACTGCCCGTCAGCATAAGGAATTCATATCGGTAATCAATTCATTCAAGCAGGTTGGAGTACAGGCTAGACTCATGCCACAGGCTAAGCTCAAGTTTATCCATGAAGGTCTTGTTCATATCTTTTCCACAGTCCCGTCTGCTTTAACCTTTAACCTTAACTCTTCCAAGCACTCAGCTCCAAGATGAACTTTACAAGTGCTATATCCTCTAGTAACTCTGTAACAAGTTAATCTAAGAAATGTGGCAACGCGTTTTTTCTTTCTCTTTACTCTTCATCAGAGACTATTGGTAAAGACCATCACTTGCTGCGAGGTAGTATGAGGCATCACTGTTAAACACTGTATATTGGGTTATCTATGTAGAAATATTTACTCTGTGTGTACCTTCTATCCATGCATAATTGTGCCTCTGCTACCAGAGTATTTTTGTTAACATAAATGTATATGTACGAATAGGTGCATAGGGTAGGGATATGTACATGCGCATGCTCACCTTTTAAATAGTTGATATAATAAATAATCTATTTATCGTCAGTAATGGCAGTCGCTAGGTAAAAAGTCACAAGTCCAGCCTAAGTAGAAAAATGCTACGATTCTAGAAGACAGCGGTATTAGCTTTAAATTTGCAGATAGGTTTATGTGGTGATGTTGCTGTCCTGCTATAGCTAGCTGCATTTTAAGGCTTAAACAACTGTTAAGCCATAGATATTTTTAGTAATATTAGTAGCAAATAAGTTCTAGAAGAAGAAGCTGCCTTTTACCTAGTGGATACTAGATAATGGTGGCAGGACAAGAGAGTAGAAAGATTCCTAGTAGCCACAGGTCAAAACTTCCATTACCTGTGTAAGCATCTCTGGGTGCTCTGTCAAGGCACATACTTCAGGAGGGATGGGTAGGTGGGCTCGGTTGGGCACGCTTTCCGAAGGAGAAGTGGGGGGCTACTGAGGACCTTTGCATGGAGCAGCCGGGCTATCAGGGTGTACGTTTTGGGGTCTTGGTGGAGTCATGGGGAAGATTAGTAGGGAGGAGGAGACTGGGTGGGTAAGGGTTTATTTTAGTAAGCAAAATAAAAGTAGAAAAGTCCATACTAAACATATCCCACAAAACTGGAATACAAGTATGCTAGTGCAGTTTCATGTTGCCATGGAAGAATTCAAGATGGTGGGCTGTTAAGAGTCGAGACCACTGCCTAATTTGAGTGCGCTTCTGCCGGCTCGAGCCGTTCTGAGTTGATGCTTCAAATCTTCATTGGATTTTAAAAGAGTGTGGTTGGTGGCCTGTGAATCTCAAAGACAATAGCACTTCAATGTGGCAAGGTTCACCTTACTTCTAATGCCACTGCTTGTTGCTCATTGCTTGTTGCTTCCCAATCGCCTATTTAGCCACACTTTCCAATCACCTATTTAGCCACTTCATGGGGTACTGCTTCTCCTGAATATTAGTAAAGTATCACACATCCCCTAGGAATATGAGGGAGCATGCTGAGGCTCCCCCAAGGGGCACAAGCCGTACCCACCTCTAACTGGGCCGCTTGTGCAACCCTCATGGGGCCACTGCCCTAAGGAGAGACGCCTATGAACCCCTCTCTGGAGCTCAACCTCTGTCTTCCACTGTACGCACAGGGCTTCCTGAACAAAATCCTAAGTTAGAGGCAGGTACCAGAGGTCTGGTATTCTGGAAATTCCCGGTAACTCCTGCAGTTTTAAGGATATGCCTCCTGTGGGTGGCACTAAGCGTGAGCAGGTCACTGAGAGACAAAAAGTGCAGAAATGCAAAAATAGCAGAGATAAAGATATGGGGATGCAGACAGCTGACCTTATTCTTATTGCCTCTCCTCGCCAGTCGGGGAGGAATAAAAAAACAATATTGTAGAAGCAGCAATGCCCCCAACTCGCCTACCCATTCACCTGTCTAATAGGACTTCATGCTAGAGTTACCACCGCCCAGGGCTCTAACTTGTAATAGTCACAAGCTCACTGTGAGCTCATCACTGACGCCTTCCCCTCATTTCCCAGGATGTTACCGCCTCACTTCACTCCACCGGTTGCATGGGCCTCTCCTCCAAATACCTCTATTCAGCATTACCGCTGCAGGTTAACCCCATTCCCGGAAGTGCTAGGCTCAGCCGTGGAGCATGATGGGAGCTCCTCGGACCAGCTCAATGCCACTTTCAACAAAACCATTGCTCCCCATCAGTTATAGCAAGCACCATTTAGTACATCAGGTGGCAAGGTTACTCCTAGTTGTCCCCAGCCTGTGCTTATGTGAAACTAATACAAATGCCATCTAAAACATAGGCTCTAGAAAAATGTAGTCCAGCCTTAAAAGCATGTCAGAGAGAGCTCTCATCTAAATTACTTTGTACTATGGTATTCCCATGTTCAAGTTCTTGTAATATCGTGTACAGACACATGGAGGAGAGGGGTGGGAAAAGATGAATAGACATCACATGGAAGTAATGTAGTACCTTGCCAGACAGACCATAATGCACTTTCAAAACAGTTTAAACATATAAACACACACACACACTAGCACTACCAAATCTATGTGCACACTTGAGGTGCAAGGTTTTCTTTTTATTTATGTATCTATGTGGAAGTATTTCTAAAAGGGAAATGAAGCTATGAAGCAATGATGAGAGTCCAGGAGTAGGATTCAAGGTTGTTTACAGAGAGGTGGGTAACAGGTGTGCCTCAATTGTATAAGAAGATAGTGGTCATTGTTTTCATTATACTTAGTGGGAGTAATGATTGCTGTCAAAATTACAATGAATATGTTTTTTATTTTAAAATTGAAAACATATAGGTACACTATTCCATAGTAAGGACTGCTCAGTAACAATTTTCTTTTTGATGTTTTTTACTCCCCTGCAGGAAACGCTGTAATATCACTGTGTATTTCGGATTCATCTAGTAGGAACTTTTAAATAACCCAGAGGTAGGATTTGCTACACCCGTTCCTGCGCACGGAAGAAGGCCTTAGATCCAGTTTGTTATCAGACAGGCTGAAAAACATCAGCACAATAGAAAGGAAGTTAATCCCCAAAGTCGATGCACCAACAAAATAGAAAGTGATTGTGTTTCTCCTGCTACTTTCACTTTAACTGCTTTACATTCTTGTTCAGAAAAAGCTAGGGCCAGATGTCGATTCACCATCAGCCAGGATAAGCAGCAAAGTCTCAGCAAGATAGGGTAAGTGTTAGAAATGGGGTTTCTGGTTGGCTAGGGTATGCACCTCAGCCAGGCAGAACTTACCCACTCTAGTCAGGGCAAGGGAGTTACACGTCCAAGATAACCCCTGCTCACCCCCTTGGTAGCTTGGCACAAGCAGTCAGGCTTAACCCAGAGGCAATGTGTAAAGCGTTTCCACAACACACACAACACATGTGACGCAATATCCCCACCACAATGGAAACACAACACCAGATTATATGAAAATATACTGTATTGTACACAACGTAATTATCAGACCAAACATCACATATCAGTACTATCCTGCTACCTTAGCAGTTGTCAGAACGTTACACATTAGTTACTCTGCAACCTAGCAGTAGTCACACATAACACACAGGTTACTCAGTATTCTGCAACATAAGTAGTAGTCAGGAAAACACGTTATTACATCACAACACTTGTCATAAGAATATCATAAAATGCCCATAGTAAGAACATTAGAAAACATATGGCAAGTTAGAAAAACATATTAGCGAGCATGTCCATAAAAGAAACATTTGCATACACATATGCAAAAATATCAAACGCAGGTAGGTAATATATGAATCAAACAAAAGTCTGTAGAAAGAACTTTGGATTGCAACTATATTGGTCCTTTAAACTGTACCTGGTTGGATGAAGGCACCTCCAGTCCAGATGGCGAACAATGGGGCCCCCGGCGCTCCTATGTGCAAAACGGGGGCCTCCCTCATACTCTGGGGTCAGAGGAGGGCGACATGCACCTCCTCTCTTTTATAGACAGGCCCCTCTGGGGACCGTGATTACCGGGGGCCCCCCAGGGCCTCAACCGGCCCTCACGAGGGGGGCCAAAGCCAGCAAAAATAACTTAGGGCAGGAGGGGGGCACCACGCACCCCCTCTGGTTTAATGACAGGCCCCTCCTGGGACCCGCGATCTCTGGGGGCCCCCCCCCGGCCTCCACTGGCCCTTCCACCAAGGTGGGGGGGCCCACAATAATGCCCGTTTTACCTAACAGCAGAAATGGAGCGTCCTGCTCCTAACGCAGAGGCCAGGGGGAAAGGGGCACTCCTGCGCCTTCCCCTGGTCCTGCCATGAAGCCACAAGAAGATTGGACCCCTCCTGGGGCCCGAGCAGACACTTGCCTGCACCCGATGCGGTGCGCGAGTGTTCTTCCAGCTTCCCGGGCCGCTGCAGTGATCTTATTTAAAGGGGCACAATGCAGCCAGGAGCCTACGACCTCCCAAGGCTCCATAAGCGCGCTGCAATAAGCGCCATGGCAGCCGCAACCACGGAGAAGCACCCCTCGTGAAAAAAATGGATGCAGGGGTCAGGGGCCACAGCACCCTGCCCCTGGGAGCAGAATCTTAAGACAAGGTCCTCAGGTGGAGGGCCCAGCTACAGGCCAGCACAAGGGAAAGGCAGCAAGTGGCAAGTCCTTCACAGTGACCAGGCAGGTCACAGGTCAGCACAGCAGCAGCAGTCCATGGCAGTTCCTGGTGAGTCCTTTCAGCCTTTGGTGTCCAGTTCCAAGATGATTCCAAGAGTCTCCAAATTGTGGGGAAAATTCCCCTGTACTTATAGTCAGTTCTTACAGTGAGGAGGTTCCAGCCAGTTACAACTGGTTCTGGGAGTGCCCCCTCTCTCCTTTCAGCACAGGCTCCAAACATCAGTGGGGGGTTAACGACCCTATTGTGTGAGGCCAGGGCACAGTCTTTACAAATGCAGGTGTGCCCCGCCTCCCCCTTCTCTCAGCCCAGGAAGACTATTCAGTATGCAGATGCACCTCTGCGACACCTCCACCCTCCCTGTGTACAGGCTGTCTGAAAAGTATGCACAAAGCCCCAACTGTCACTCTGTCCAGACGTGGATTGGAGTCAAGCTGCAAACCACCAGAGTCATAAGCACAGATAAATGCGCACTTTCTAGAAGTGGCATTTCTGTGATAGTAATAAAAAATACACCCACACCAGTAAGCAGTATTTATTATCTCCATCACAACCATACCAAACACGCCTACCCTACCCCTCATAAATCAGACAATACCCTTTACACATAAGGCAGGGCATTTCTAATGCAATCCTATGAGAAGGCAGCACTCACAGCAGTGAGACACCAAGTTAGGCTGTTTGTCACTACCAGGACAGGCCATGCAGTATGGCACATGTCCTGCCTTTCTACATACATGGCACCCTGCCCATAGGGCTAGCTAGGGCGTACCTTAGGGGTGACTTACATGTAGTAAAAGGGGAGTTCTGGGCCTGGCAAGTAAGTTTAGATGCCAGGTCCCTGTGGCAGAAAACTGCACACACAGGCCCTGCGCTAGCAGGCCTGAGACAGGTTTTGAAAGTCTACTTCAGTGGGTGGTGCAAGCAGCGCTGCAGGCCCACTAGTAGTATTTAATTTACAGGCCCTGGGCATAGAGATACCACTGTACAAGGGACTTATAGGTAAATTAAATATGCCAATTAGGTATAAGCCAATCAAACCAACTTTAGATGGGAGAGCACCTGCACTTTAGCACTGGTCAGCAGTAATAAAGTGCTCAGAGTCCTAGAGCCAACAGCGAGAGGTCAGGAAAACCAGGAGGAAGGAGGCAAAAAGACTGGGGGATGACCCTGCGTTAGGCAAAAAGTCCAACAGTAAGAAGGAATGCTTCCCTCATAAGGAGAAGAAACAATTGTCAGGCAAAAGGATGGGTTGAAAACTCAGAACGACAAAGTCTTAGGGCAGAATATTCAAAGTAACAGCATGAATGGTTCAGTAAAAGGCGCGTAATGGCTCAATAATGGCTGATTTCTCCTTGTGTCACTCCATAATATCAAACTTGTCAAACAAGTCTCTAATTTCCAATTGGTCAATATTTGGTGCATTGTTATCTCTGTCCAATAATCCGTCGATCACCTTACTAGAATTTTCACCTAAGACAGTTCTCATGCAGTTTATTGGCTCCTGTGATTTACGTCTTCAACGGGTAGAATGTCAGGTGAGAAAAGTTACACTTGTCGCTCCAGTCAGTGGTTCCATTGTCTTTACCAGTTTAGGCGACCTTGTACCTGTTGCGAATTACACTGTTGCATTCGGCAAGAATGTCTCTTTGAGTAAGTCTGGTCTCATGAGAAAGAATTTTACTATGGTTACACACACATCTCTAGCTTTTGGAAAAGTACAGTTACACGTCCTTCAGGAAGACAGCACATTGCACGTTAGAAAACGCATTTAATATGAGACCAGGCAGCTAGGCCCAGACCCTTGCTAACTAAGGCCTAGTGATTAATTTAGCAAAACCTTAACATATAACTCTCAATGCTGATATAAAATCACATTAGTACATTATTAAGTCATCATTAGTCAATTTCATTAATCATCGTATACATTGGTGGCCACTCCGCGTGGGCACATTTCAAACGCGTACATTAGTAGCACATTAATACATTTTCTAGGCGGTATGATGGTGCATTACTTTGCAAGCTTTTCATGTTAATATTGATTATAAAGTCACACTCCAACAGAAGTGATCGGTTTTCATTTTTTTGCAAGACGTAAGTGTTTTTGACAAAGAGGACTGCGAATATAATACCATTAACGACCTCCCAAACCAACTTCAGTGTCTGCATTTTCAAGGGTGAATCTGACTCTGTGGTTTCAATTAGAAACAAACAGGAAGACAATGTGGTTGGGTACTTTTTACAGTTAAAAAAAGTTACTCTGGTATGCAGTGTATTTTTTGGACTTTAATACATTAGACACCAATTCTGCATTTTCAAGCCCATTGGAACTGTAGTGTTGTTAAAATGTATTATGATAACCACCATGAATAAAAGTTTTCCCATAAATACTAATAGAGCAGAAATTGTCAGTTTCACATATCTTGTAATGGACATTGCCGGTTTACACATCACCAGTGATAAAATGTTACCTGATTGCATTTAATAAAGTTGAATTTTAAAATGCTCACTATTTTAAAGTTCAGTTAAAATTGTTGAGGTAATAATGTTGTGTACTTAATTAATTACCTATGATATTTCCACAAATGTTGAAATTTAAGTTGTTTTTATTGAATGCATTATTTGATGTAGCTGTGTCCTAATAACTCCTTACTACCCTTAACACTCACATTCCTGAGCCATTAAACCCAATCTACACCTTAATGATACCCTTCTTTGAACCTTAAAGCACCCATACTACCCCTTACCATTACCCTTCCCTCTATCCTAAATGCCCCTACCTACCCTTAACACTACCAATCCAGTAGCAGCAGGAATGCCCACTTGCCCACCCTACCTGTACACTTACTTTTGCCTTAAAAGGCATGACATTTTTCGTGTTTCCTTCTTACTCTTTTTTTCGGTACCCACAACTTTTTTCATTCTGTATTTTCCCCACTATATTTTTACTGTAAACCGTCTGTACAGCCCACCAACCGTTGCTACAGCCCAGTTTCCTAGGAACAAGGGAAAGGTTTTGCCACTTTCATTTTTCAATGATGTTAAAACCTCTTTATTGTTGGTAACGTGTTAACATTTTTATTCTCAGGAATTCTCAGTTCCCATTTTTGAAGGCTGCTGATAACTTTAACATATTTATGTTTTGCTGAAGAGTCTAAGAGACTACCCAGCGATGCCCATGACCCAGCTAACTCAAGGTCACACTACCTGGGTGGTGGCCTGGTCGACTGCCAATGTGCCTGTTTATATCAGTGACAGTTAGGTGAAGGGTCAGAATCTAGTCGTTAAATCTAAAACGCAGAGTTGTTGTAGCCTAGCTGATGAAGGGTGATACCCTGAAACCGGTCCTAGGATTCTTGTTTCCGGTCCACGGAGGACCTGGCTTGGCAGTTCGGGCTGGACTGTTCCCATGAGGAACAGGGTCAAGACTGATTTGCAGATGGCTGGGTCTAACCTGGGGTGGCGTGGTGAGCAAAAAAACGATGGATTAAACCCAGATCTTTGTGACTGGGGGTGAATGTTTGATTTGCTCTGCATTCCGTCCATCATCTGTTCTTTTTGCACCTCCTACAACAGCAGCAGTAGGCCAACACGGCAATGCAGTTACAGAGTGACTGTCCCTCCTTACAGCACAGCAGTCCTTCTTCCTGGCAGAGTGTCCTTTGTTCCCATAGAATCTGATTTGGTGGGGTTTGGGGTCCAGTATTGATACTTTGGTGCCCTGGCTCTGGAAGGTGGAGAAGTTTCCAGAGGAAGGCCTTTGAAATGTACAGATGCCCTGCCTCTCCTCTTCTGGCTCCAAGCTGGCTGGAATGACAACACAGAGTCATTAAGCCCTTTTGTGGGTGGATTAGACAAGTCTATTCAGATGTAAGTGAGGCAGTGCTAAGCTCTGCCCCTTATCAAACCAGTAATGGCCTGTTAAGGCACATTAAGGTCCATCAAGTCACACCTAATCTTCCATTGGTTGTGGCTGTCTGGAGGGAATGCACAGACCCCAGCTGTCACCCAATCCAGGCGTTTATTCAGAGGCAGGCAGAGACACAGGCTGGTTGAACTAAGAAAATGTAAACTTTTTTAAAGTGGCATTTTCAGACTTACAATTTAAAATCCGAATTCACCATAAGTTGTGATTTTAAATTATGAGTCCATAGACACCAGACTACATATTTCTATCTTTTCCCAAATGGGAGTTACATTTAAAGGTAATCACTATGTTATTCTATGGGAGAGATAGACCTTGCAATAGTGAAAAAGGAATTTAGCAGTTTTTTACTACCTGGACGTTTAAACTTAAAAGTATATGTCCAACTTTTTAAATACAGTGCACCCTGCCCCTGGGGCTAACTAGGGCCTATCTCAGGGGTTGCTTAAATGTAATAAAAAGGAAGGTTTGGGCCTGGCAAGTAGTTGCATATGCCAGGTCAAAACAGCAGTTTAAAACTACAGACCCAGGCTCTGCAGTGATAGGTCTTAGACATTTTTAAAGTGCTACTGTAGTGGGTGGGACAATCAGCACTCCAGGCCCACAAGTAGCATTTAATTTACAGTCCCTGAGCAACTATAGTGCACTTTACTAGGGACTTAAAAGTAAATTAAATATACCAATTGTGGATAAGCCAATGTTACCATGTTTTAGGCAGAGAGCACATGCAGTGCAGTAGTAAAGTACCCAGAGTCCTACAGCTAACAAAAACAAATGCAGGAAAAGGTGAAGGTAAAAGGCAAAAAGTCTATGGATGACCCTCTCAGAAATGGCCAATTTCAACAATGAATAACTCAAGCATGAAATACATATATGCAAAGAGAAGTGCAGCATTGGATGCACTTGAAATTTTCAGCAAATACTAAAAGAAATGTGAGTAAACAAAGTCATTTGAACTACATTCACCACAGTGCTTTACCGAGGCTAGTGCAAGTGTTCCAAGTTCATGACCGATTGCATAAACATTGATTGCAGGGTGTTCAGATTAATGCATTCCCATATGCCTGGCAGGACACTAATCCAAGTAATCATTGATGCTCACAGTGCGTACATTTTATTTTTACAGTCAACAAGACATATCAGAAGGGTCATATAGTTACTGTGGCAACAATGTAGATGTCTGGGGAGGAACTGGTAAGGCTTAGGTTTCATAGTACTAACAAGGCAAGACCATGATGAAATTCAACCTAGCAAGGCACTATTGGGCAATGGTTCACAAGGCTAGAGAAGAATATGGCTACTTTGGCATGGCAGTGCTTAGAAGAAACTAACACTGGTGGTGCACAGACAGGACACAACAAGGATAGAGATTAGAAAAACATCTGAAAGCTCAAATGGTCCCAGTAAGCCTGATTCATGATTTTGATTTTGTGATAATTTGAGAGAGAGTGTGGGCCATCAGTGAGGGTATCTATTCCAGTTTAAAAAGTGGACATTTCACATGAATAGATTACTGTCTAGTACACCATGAAATTAAAGACTGGATTATGTCAGTATAATGACTCCCATGACACTTCTCTTATCATGTAGCTGCTCAACTGATCTTGGGCCCTCCCCTTTCATTTCATTTGAGAATGTTCCCTGGACTCAAGACAGAAACATACTTTCAAATGATCAGGTGATTACTGAATTTAAGAGCAAAGTGGGTGAATTCTCTTTAGCTATATCTATATTCAGCAATAGTTCATGTAGTTTGGGATTACTGCAAAGCCTTCCCTAGGGGTTTCTAACGAAACTAGGTAGTTGATAAGGCTTGGGAAGATAAGAAATGAATGTGGGATCTGGTTCCACAATTTATATTGTGGGGAGTTAGATGATGGAGCTAGCCATGGATCATGATATAACTCAAGCCGAGTCTGCAAAGCTTGAGCAAGTATAAGCTGGGTAGGTTAGATGACATGTGCCAGAAAAATGGGAAACCAGTAAACTGCAGAATTGTAAATACAGTGCAGTCAGTGGTGTCCTTCTGGCATGAAAGATTAGGGCAAACCAATATTTTGATCTTATAAGAGAAGCTAAAAATCAATTATCCTTTGCAGTAATCTCAGTTATGTTGGCATTAGAATCTGCTTTCCTGGAGTATTTTATTGGGGCATACATAGAAGATCCACTCCCCAAAGAGAAAGATTAACGATTGGTTAGGAAATTTTGGCTTGCCCGCTCTCTCCTCAGAGCAGCAAGATGAACTAGAAATCCCACACTTATGTGAAGAAATTAGTTCGACAATAGGAAGATTAAAGAAGGTGTTTGGGATACCCTACTAGTCTGGGGAAATGCCAGTTAAACTATAAAACCAATGTGATCGCTTTGATTCTACAAGTACGGCATGATCTGTACTACAACATTCTGGAAGGGAACTAGCCTCCTGACTCTTGGAAAGAGGCCATTATCTCTTTAGTAATGATCTCCAAAATGAATTTTCGCCATGCATTTTCCCATGGGATTTTGAACATGACTACAGCCCGAACCGCTGAATGGAATTACAACAAATTTGGCAGAAAGCTAGCTCTTGATCCAGAAAGCATGCTTTTTGTGATTTGGTGTAAATCCATTCAGTAGTTTTTAAGATATTAAAGAAAAAAAGAAATATAGATATCTAGGGATGCGGGAGATCTGAGGATCCAACTGTCTCCGTGCTGATATCAGATTGGCTGCCAACGCTTCATCCAAGAAGTTTTGGCAACCATTTTGGGACTCTGCTTCAGTCGAGTCCCAAAGACAAAATGTAAAAGAGAAGAAAAGGGGCTAGGAATACCCTGAACCTCTAGCCTTGGTCCTGGGGTCTCCCTGGGCTCCAGCCAGGGCTAAAAGTATATATTTTTTAATTCTTGGAAAAAATCATGGATGAATCCACAGAGTTTCCTGAGGAAAAAAAAGCAACATCTCCTGTGCTTTTAATTTATTTCCCCCCCCGGGTCGGATGGGGGACAAGGGGCATTAGGGCATTTAAAAAATAGTAGGGGGCACATAGGGGACCCCTCCTAGGGCTTTTAGAAGCCCCAGAGACCACCACCTCCCTGGGGCTATGTGTAATAAATACGTTGGGTACTGCCACCATCCTGGGGCTATGCTTTAGAACAATGCAGGAGGGCCACATGGACCCCTGCACCCTGGGGACCACCACTATCTCCCCATGTCTATGTATAATAACTTTGCAGGGGGCCCTCGTGGTCACCTGCGCCCCTCCCTGGGGCAACATGCTAAAAAATAATAGGGGGGTCCTGCACACCTCTCGGACCCCAGGGACCTCCACCTTCCTGGGGCTACAAAACGATTTAAGGAGGGGGTCCCCGCAGACCCCACAGTCCTCAGGACTACCACCTCTCCAGGCAAAATAGAAAAGAAGGAAGGGGATGCATTCCCCCTCCTGGAGCCATACATGGCCCTGGGGACCACCACCCCGCAGGGAGTGGGGAGCCGTCTGGGACTGCAATGCTCCCCCCGGTCCCAAACATTGTCACTGGGTATCCTAGGTGGCACCAAGGTCACATGGATGGGCCCTGCAGAGTGGGGTCCCCGGGGCCAAAATAGGCCTGGAGAGGGGGCATGTGGAACTGCAGCCATCTACTACTGTGCACAGTCAAAGGCTGTGTGCAACATGGGTTTGGGTGGTTAGGGCTGTTGGCTGCAGGGACTGACCAGGTGGTTATAGGGGTTAGCTGCAGGGCAACCCACGCTGCGCAAGGCTGAAGGCTGTGTTCAGTGTGGGGTTGGGTGGATATGAGGGATGGCAACAGGGCTTGGATGCAGGCCAGGCCCTGCAGCCAACTATCACTGCACATGGCTGAAGGTTGTATGCGATGGAGGTTGGATTAACATATAGTAATGAAAATTACTTTACAATAAAAAAGTAGAAATTCATTAAAAAAACAAAGGTTACAGGGACGTTATAGTTAGGAAATAGAATTTTAAAAAACATAGAAATTCACTTAAAAAAACCCATTATAGTTAGGTTCACATTTTAAATATACCAAACCATAGAAATTCACCTGTTATAGTTAGTCATCTCAAGTAACTATAACTCATGCCCTAACTATAACTTGCACCCTCACCATGCACTGCTAATTACCCCACACACTAATTGCGCCCTCTCCCCAGGCTGACTCCGGCCTGGGGGATCCAGTCTCTCAAGGCCTGCCACAATAAAAGGTGGATGCCCTGGTGCCCAACCTGTGGCCTCTCACATATACTGGAAACTAGCATTGCTGCTTCCTGCAGGTGGGAACAATATTTTCATCTGTTTCTCTGCCTGCTTCAGTGTGAGCAGGGAAACAGATGAAAAGTCTACTCCCATAAGGCAGGAGCATTTCTGAAACTCCAGCCCACTGGGAGCAGACTCAGTGTTTACTCCCACCTGGTAAGAGATTTAAAAATGCTCCAGCCAAGCAAGCACAAACACAAGTTTCCCTGCCCGCACCACTGTGGGCAGGAAAACCGTTTTGTCCTAGGGGTGGGCTCCATTCGACATCGCCTGTCAGCAGGCACTGGTGGAGGGGGTCCCTGGATCCATTATGGCTCAGGAAATGGGGCTGCACTGTCTGCAGTACATAACCATGTCTGGGTATTTAAGATTTATGTCACTTTACACACTCAGGACTGTAGTAGGTAATTGTTGTCCAGTGCAATCAATGGTCCTGCAGTAGATGTGGAGTCCTCCCCTGCATATTATTCCATCTCTGCTCCTGACAGGGGTTTGGGATGTATGGATTTCACGAGATACCACATTTCCATTCCATGGGAATAATTGTTTTTATTTATGTTCTTCAAAAAATTACTTTTGGGTGATGTTGCAGATTACAAATCTCGAAGAAACGTTTTCTTCTCAAGGTAGCAGACTAAAACAACTGCTAAACTAAGGACTCCTTTTTGGGTGATGTCTCTTCTTCCTGCTTCTTCATCTCCTCCTTCTCCTCTCTTAATCTACCCACTTAAAGCCATTGTTCACCCAGCAAACAAAACTATGAAACCTCGAAAGGTTGTAGCAAGCACAGCAGACATTCTATCTTTACCATATTGGTAACCAGTAATTAAAAATTAAAAGGGTAGAAACTTCCTATAAATTAACTGAAACATTGATTTTTACAAATCGGATGTCTTTGTTGTGTGTGACTGGACTCCTGTGAAATTGTAAAATTTACAAACGGGGCACTTTTTAAACAGTAAGACTCTGAAGATCCTCTTTAAGTGACCCAGTTAGAACACTTCATCCAACTGACCAGTTAGAACATATCTATGGTCAAACTTACAAAAAAAGCAATATTTCACCCTAAATACAACTATCTGAATTTGCAGTGCTCTCGCACGAACCAGAGTAAGAAGTAGAGTGCACCCAGAGATTTCTCATGGGGTACTTTTATTGACTGAGAGACTCTTGCAAGGCTTCTGATGTTGCATAAAAAATAAATTAAAAAAGTGCACTAAAACAGCCATTGCATATCACTTAGGTTACTCTAAGAATTAACTGCAAAAGAAAAATGTTGCCAGTGCATAGCTCCTCACAGACAGTCCGTTACCTCAAGACAACCAAGCCCCATTTAGTGGGCAAGCCTCTATTACTACATACAATCTGCACTCAATACACAGACTGCATAGAATACGCTCCCTCCTGACATGCAAACCCTATTAGATGGGCAAGGCTCTAGTACACACAATCAGTGCTTAGTATGCAGATTGTGACTAGAACACACTCCCTCCAGAGACTCAAGCCTCATTACGTGGTTAAGTCCCTACTATACAGAGACCTCAATAAGTACACAGACTTTATGTCGAGGCCACCCCCTCCACAGACCTCAGCCCCATTGTGTAGGTAAGGTCTTACTATGCACAACCTGTGCCATCTGAGCCACTCTTCATGGAGAAGCCACTCCCTCCTGACTTCTAAGCCCAGTTAGGTGGACAAGGTACAACTATTCAGAGGCTGCAATCTCTGTGCAGCTCTTCACAGAGCTCTCACTGCCCCCACATACTCAAGCCTCCCTACAGAGCTAAAGGACTATCATAATTTTATTGCTTGATTACTTAAAATCTTTGCCATCAAAGAAAATTATACAGGACACAAAAAATGTGCACGCTGGGAGTCAAGCGACCACATATAGGTTACATTAAGTACAATACATTTTTTTTAAAAGAATAAAAACCTAGACTGGTTGCCTTTCACAGACACTGAGTCAAAACCCAATGGCCCTTCATGTGGGCCGTCAGTTCAGCTTGAACCATCTTGATAAATTTGGCCAGGTTAGTAGGTTTCTTTAAAGCGAACACCAGGGATATTGCCTCCGTGCAAGTTCTTTGATTATGATGGAGAAAGAGAGGTCTTAGGAGGGAGCAACGTACGTTCATTAGGTGGTAAGGGAGCTCCATTTCGGGCTTAGCTCTTTTGTCCTCAGGCCGAGCAATCACGCAAAGGCAATTTGTGTCATGCAGGTTTTCCTGATGGGGTGAGTAAAATATGGCTGTGGTGCCAAGAGCTGTGTGGAGTTTTTATAAGAAGCAACTAGTGCTTCTTGCTCAGGAGTCTTGTTCATTCTTCCAAGATCACATGCCCGGGAAAACAATTTTATCTGTCTTTTGATGACAGGTTTGATTGCAATGTGTGTTTGGGCCAACCTGATCAGTTCTACTTGGTCAATTTGGAGATTGTTTAAAGCTGCAGTTAAATATTGTGACCAGGGTTTCATATTTGTATTGAAAATGTAGCAGAGGACTGACTTCAGAGTGGTAGTTGGAGCCATGACTATCCTGTGGTAGTATTTCAGGAAGGCCCCCTTCATGGCCCAATGCTGATCCTTCGGCCTGAAGCTAGTTTGGTTTAGTGGCACTAACTCTTTGGCCTCTGCCAACTTTTGCTGTTCTTCCAGAAGGACTGAAGCAATGCCTTTTGCTTCAGTGTCCAAGAGTGCTATGAGGCGATAATTGGCAGGGTCTTGCCTATCCCCCTTTTTGTACGTGGGGTGTAGTAAGGAGCCTGTCCAGTTCGGTGGTACTTCCTGAAGTCTAGGCAGGACCAGTACAGTGCAGAAAGGATTATTGACCAGAGGCTCAGAGCTTCCTTGTAGATGTATGCAGGGATTCCGTTTGGACCGGGAGCCCCTGACAACCTCATTCTCTACAGAATGCTGGAAATCTCTCCTGGAGAGGGAGCGAGTCCCATGGCTGTATGATGTTCGTTGATGCTTGGTTTCTCCTCTGGTTGTGCTTGGGAGAATTGGTCGGTTGAATCGTTTTAGTACATGTTCTACCCAGGAAGCTTCATTTATTGCGTTGTTTCGTGTGTCACTCTTGTTAATCTTGCTTTTGATGTATCTCCATAATTCGCCGTGATTGTGTTTTCTTGTCAAAGAGTAAATGTAAACAGACTCCTTTTCCGCTTATTGGCGTTTTATGGACCAAATCAGCTGCTTGTGTTGTTTGGTGTGTTTCTGTAATTTTGATGCTAGTTCTTTTTTTATTATGGGGTCGCTCTTTTTGCCGAGTGCTCTTCTCAATCTGGCTAGATTCAACTTCTCTCCTATGGAATCGTGACGAGGGGCTTTTGCAAAACGCTGTTGGGGTATGCTGGAGGATCCTGCGTGTTGCAGGAGATCGTAGGTGATATCTGGCCATTTGGTTCGGAGTGAGTCACTCAATAGTAACAAAAGAGTTGGGCCATTGGCGTTTAACCACAGGTTATATGCTTGGGATGTAATGGGTCCCCATTTTATTTGTCTGATTATTTGTGTTTCTTCTTCCCCCTGAAGGCATGCCTATTGGCTTGTACATTTCCAGGCGCCTTGGATACATCTTGAACGTTGCAATAAGGGGAAGATGATGATTTGCCTTTAGTATTGGGATTTCAAAAGATGTTAGATAGTCAATGGCTTCCTCAGTGGAGAAGATATGGGGGGTCATTCTGACCCCGGCCGGCGGCGGAAGGCGCCGGCCTGGCTGGGACCGCCAGAATACCGCTGCGCGGTCAAAAGACCGCCGCGGGTATTCTGGGTTTCCCGCTGGGCTGGCGGGCGACCGCCAGAAGTCCGCCCGCCAGCCCAGCGGGAAACACCCTTCCATGAGGATGCCGGCTCCGAATGGAGCCGGCGGAGTGGAAGGTGTGCGACGGGTGCAGTTGCACCCGTCGCGATTTTCAGTGTCTGCATGGCAGACACTGAAAATCATGGTGGAGCCCTGTTACGGGGGCCCCTGCAGTGCCCATGCCATTTGCATGGCATGGGCACTGCAGGGGCCCCCAGGGGCCCCACGACACCCCTTACCGCCATCCTGTTCCTGGTGGCCACGACCGCCAGGAACAGGATGGCGGTAATGGGGGTCGGAATCCCCATGGCGGCGCAGCAAGCTGCGCCGCCATGGAGGATTCCCCAAGGCAGCGGAAAACAGGCGGTACACCGCCGATTTTCCGTTTCTGACCGCGGCTGTACCGCCGTGGTCAGAATGCCCATGGGAGCACCGCCAGCCTGTTGGCGGTGCTCCCGCGGTCGTTGACCCTGGCGGTTTTTACCGCCAGGGTCAGAATGACCCCCATAGTCTAAGGTGCTCTTCTTCTGAAAAGTTTTCGGGAACTGTTGTGCGAAGGCACTGACTTTTTGTGAGTGCTGAATGGAGATGAGGCCATATTTTTTAAGGAATTGTTGAAGTTGAATGCTGTCAGGGCATTCCGGGCAGATCAAGTCCAATCTTATTCCTAGCGATCTAAGATTAAAATCTCCACAGATTATGATGCTAAAGCCACTGTGGTCACAGACTGCTCCATCCAGTGCCAACTTGTTGTGCCATACTTTCTGTCTTTGCTTGGCCAAATATGTTAAAATAGAGGTTAATTAGGAGACATTTTGACTTGTGAGCTTTTGATGTCAGGATTTCCAACCTTATTATTTGTAGCACGTGGTTATTGGTAGGTACTATACTAACTAGAAAGTCTAAGTTGACGTTTAAAAAGATCGAGAGGCCTCCGGAAAGTCTCCCCAAAATGTTTCTTTTTGTAGCAGGTTGTTGAATTTCATGGAAACCTGGGACAGCCAGTGAGCAAGTTGACCAGGTTTCTTGTAGGCATAATATGTTCCTGCTGTTAGGTGTTGTTGGGCTGCGTTGTGATTTAGGATTCTCTTCAGACCCGCAACATTCCAAGAAATGACTTTTAAGTGATATTCACTGATCTCTGGTTGGCTATTGTTGTTAGGTATAATGTTGAGTTGTTCTGTTTGTTGTGCTGGTGCTACAGTTTGGACTGCTCGCGTTCCCGTAATCAAAAGAAACTTTTCTGGTGCTGTTCGACGGAGTAGAATGAGTACAGGATATAGATAAGTTGGTGTACCGCTCCTCTGCCTTATGAAGGGCAATGCCTTTTAGAATGCTGTGGGTACTGGCTTTTTGATGCACAGTTTGACTTGATTTTTTGAGTTGGTAGGGGTATTTCAGTTGGAGTGTCGGTTCTATCTTTATGCCCCATTCCTCTAGATATTGTTTATTTGTCAGTACCATATCGGCAAGAGCTGAAGATCTCAAGGTCATTATAGTAGCTTCACGTTTATTACTGTGCTCTGGCAGCACCTTAAATGCTACTCTCACGATGCCATCTGTTTTTATGTTTATCTCCTCTGGTAGGGCCTTGAACAGCCTTAACAGATTTGCATGATTCAAGATGTCATGATTACCTTCGGCGCGATATTGGGGTATGAGGACTAGTTTTACTGTGGGTATGCTACTTCCTTGTTCGATTGCACCCTGGGTTTCTGCGTTGGTGTCGTTTAGAGTTCTTGATTTGTTCCTGCTTAAGGTGGCAATTTTGGGCTTGTCTAATAATTGATCTTGTCGTCCGTGCATTTTCACATTGTACTGCGGAAGGTCTGGGCTCGTCCATGCAAAGCTGGCCAGCTTAGAGTCTGGGATTCTTTCCATGGAAGTCGAATTACCCCGGGGACTCACTTAATACAGCATTTGTAGCGCCGTTTGAAATTTCTTGGGGCAGTGTCTTTGGGAGCAGATTATCAACTGGCTGGGAGGCTGAGTGAACAGAAGAATCACTTGTTTTTGTGTCTGTGTTATCGTTATTCTGTACCCCAACAGGGGTCGCTGATAATAAATGTTGGTTGTCCTTTGTTTGGAGAGCTTCCAGGTTGCCCTGAGTTTTGTTTCCCATCCTTGTGTCTTTAAAGATTGGGTATGTACTTGGCTCATCTGGGGATACCATTAGGGGACCCCTTTTTGCCACTGCCTGTCGTGTCTCCCTTTTCTATTTACTCTTAGCCTTTTTCAGCCTTTTTTTGGCTCTTTTTGAAAGCATTTCTGGCCCGTTCGAGGTGTTTCTCTTAGTTGGGTCCGTTGGATCCACATTACATCTACTCATTTCCATGCTCCTTTGAGGCTCCGGTGTTATCTTAGAATCATTATGAGTTTGCTGACTGGCATTTGTAGTAATGGGTGAGCTTCCAGATTGGATCAACGGTGAGACAGGTGGGGCAGGTAGAATGCAAGAGTCGGTTTGAGCTGGTTCCGTCGATAGGGTATACATTGATTGTCTAGTTAGTCCCTCCTTGCGTGTTGGGGGTTTGGCCAAGCTTTCCATTCTGTAATCTTACTAGTCAAAACTTCTGGTAGAGATGACAGTTTGTCCACCAGTGGTGTACAGACACATGTGCAAACATGTGCAGTGGCTGTAGTGTCGAAGTATTGCCCGCTTTGTTCTATGGCTATTAGCTTTGCTTCTATATTGATGATGGAACTAGCTAGTTCATGTATTTTCAGATTGCCATTTAAGGGCGCTGATTGCAGCTGTCACGGTAGTATTGAGAGAGGCCAGTAAGTTGTTGTGGTCTATGTTGGTTTGAATTGCCAGGGGGATTGCCCTCATCTGGGCGTCGTTTGAAGCAAACACTGAAGGTGTCTTGGTTAGCAGACTAGTCTGGACAGCATCACTGGCCTCGCCACCATCAAACTCAATCCAGTCTTCGTAGTTTGTGAGGACTACTATGTACAGTTAGGTATGTTAAAAACCAAAGGTTGAAATGACATGGTAGTTAGGTTTGATAATAATTAGGGGTGGGCAGAATTTTTAATTCCCCCGGCAGAATCGCAGGAATTTAGTAATACAGTGTTACTCTTGTAACACAAAATTACAATAAATTCTTTCGCTCCCCTCCGCCATGGAATTGTTCATTCAGCACTAGTTATTACTCCTTAAACAGCCACCTTATCTACTGTACTACTACATAGCAGGCCTGGACCTTGGGCACCCAGGTGAAAGCATCCAATCATGGAGAGGGAATCACATTCTGTTGTAGTGTGGAAGAATCACAGCCTTTGATTGGTTGCACAAATGCATTACATTTGTTTTGGCTTGCAGAGTTGCTGTTGTTCATTGGCTTATGGTGGGCCTCTGGAACTGAACGGTGCTTAGGATTGGTTTCCTGGCCTGGACCTTGCATATTAACAAGTACAGAACTCCTCATGGCTTTGTGATTATCAAGGAAGTGGTACGGGAGCAAGCCTTCTCTGCAGGAGCCTCAGACCTGAGGACAGGAAGGTGCCTGGATTCCCCAGAGGGGGGCTGCTGCTTTCCCACTGTGTAGACACGTAGCGCCTCCCCAACTGCAGTGGAGGAAAAGAATGGCAGTTCAGCATCCCCACACTCCTCAGGAGGTGAGATTGTAATGAGAGGTTTCTGTTGAGAGTGTGTGTAACAGATGCCTGCAGGGAAAGTGTGTAATCATTGCTCTGAGAGGTGCAACAGAGGGACATGAATGAACATGGCTGCTATCTGTTGGCCCCTAATCATATGCGAGTGAAACCTAGGTCCAGTCCTGAGCCTTTGTCCAGGTTTCTGTCTGCATGAAGGCCAGCTCTGTTGTCCATGCATTCATTCAGATTTGTCAAATGCTTGAAGTGTGTGTAGTTGATGGTTTACACAGCCTGGTTTGTTGAAGTGTGACCAGGTTCCTTATTTACAGGTGCCACCTGTGTTTTACAGCCCCCTGCAGCAGTAATTGTACCCAGAAACCATTTTCTTTTGTGGTGGTTAAACCTGTTCTGTGTAATTGCTTGTATTTGTACAGGTCCTGGTGCCTAGAAACAGTAAAACTCATACTTTGAACTTAGGTCACGTGGTTAAAATCTGATACGTCAGAGCTTTCACAGGAAAAAAAAACTTATCGCAGCTGGAAGTGTTTGAAAACTTCTTTCCCGCTTCCTGTTTTATCTCTTGGATGTTTCCCATTTACCAGCTTCTTCTCTTTTCTTCTTCCTTGACTCAGCACCCCTCTCCCCTCTGCTACTAATTCACTCACCATGACTTCTCTTCTATTACTTTTTCCTCCCTTGCATTCACTCTTCTCTTGTCCTCTCTAACCTTCCCACCCATCTGCACCTCTCTGACATCATTACTCTCCAACTGATCTTTCCAGTTTCATATTTCCCGAGGTTATTTCTCCCTTTACATTTACCTAGTCTTCCCTCTGTGCAGATTCCTTTTGCCCTCTCCCTAATCTATCACAGTGTTTTCCCCATTTAATCCCCTCATACCCACTTGCATGTCTTCCCCCCTCTTCCTCTTCGCTTTACTCGTCTCACACTTCTAGCGCTATTTCTTTCTCTCCCTTGTCTCTTCTTTCTACCACTCTGTATTTCTCGCTCATTTGCATCTGACTGTTTCTCCCTCTCCCTCCATCTCTCCCAGGCCCTCCAGTGACCGTGGGCAGCATTGTTCTGGGTGGAGATGTTGTCTTCAGATGGTTTCTGGTGCTTCCCCTGTGCTGTGGTCCTGCATCACTCCTTCTCTCCACCTCCAGCTGGAGGGCACAGATATGTGTATGCGGGTGGGGCCAGCACTGAGCACCACAGGGCTAGCTTTGTACAGGACTCGTGTTTTGCTCAGCTATGTTGTGCATTCCTTACTAGGAGGAGGAACAGTTCAGCTGTTCTGCGCACTCTGTGACCCTGGGCAGGCCACTTGATTTTCCACAAGCCTTTATTTGTTCCAATTTCTGAATTCAAAGGGTAAGACAAGAACATGGAAGCAGCCCAGGACTCGCATAGAAGGTGATTTATAAAATGTATTTTCGAGATGATAAATTACAGCCCTGACCTAAGCTCCTGCACACTCTTCTCCCCGTAATCAGGGTTCATGCAGTTGATGTTAATGCACCTGACAAACAACTCCGAATATAAACCCTCTTCTCAGAAGATGCTCCCCAGGGACCTGCGCTGCTGGGTTTTCCTTGAAAAGCACAAGGTCTCTAATTTCTGCCACTTAATTAGGGGTGGGTGGAACTCTATGGAAAATCACTGAGTTTGTGCAAAGTAAAACTCCATAAATTCTGCCCACCCCCAGTAATAATATGTTACATTATGTTTAAAAAAAATAAAACCTTAGCAATTCACTGAAAAACTCAAAAGTTAAAGTGATGTTATAATTGGGTGAAAATATCACTTAAAGAACTGGGTGAAAATGTAACTTAAAGAATACCATTTTAAATTGAAAAAGCCTCTAAAATTCACCAGTTATAATTCACTGTGCTAACTATAACTTGCACCCTGCCATACACTGCTTATGACCACATACATATATATATAAGTTTATGCTGCCTCCTTTTCTCAGGAGAACCAAATAACTGGTGATCCTCACTAGGTAGGTGTCTCTGTCTATAAAGTTGGGCTGGGTTTTTTTTTCCAAGAAGAAACCACTGCACTCCTAAAGCTTGTATGATTAACTTCAGTTAATTGTTCAAATAGCATACACAAAGCGTTTTGGTATTCCGTCTTCTTCACAGTGGTTAACACAAATAATATACCAAGGAGATTTTTTCCCAATAAAATAGTACTTTTTTCCTCCTTAAAAATGGTGCATAAAGTGATGATCCTAAACTTGTGCCATCACTTACTTTTGAAAGAATGCATTCAAGGTTGACGTGATTGCACCAGTTAAATCTGAGAACCCTTTCTGAAAAAGTGTACTGTTTGACAATACAAATGAGAGGTAATGAATTAAGGCTCACTGTTCCTTAGTTTCTTTTGATGCATTGATATCTTTGACTGAAGGCCTGAGTGCGATTCTGAGTGACTGACAGAGTGCATAAAGGATGGTCTAATCCCTAATTGTGGCCCAAGTGTTGGCATGGGTGAATTTGGTTTGCACATAAACCTAGACCTTCCTCCTCACAATACTCTTGCTTGCTTTTCGGGTGCTCCCCCAATGCCTTGATTGTGGTACTGAGTGCCAGCGTGGGTGAGTAAGGTATGTACTGAAATCTTGTCCTGTGTTGGGCACCCTTTGCCTCATTCTGCTTTGCTTATCGTTTGGTCACTCTCCCTGATTGTAGCCTTGAGTGTTGGACACCTTTCTCCTCTCTCTAATATTGCTTGCTTTTCGGCTAGTCCTCTTAGTCCCTGATTGTGGCCCTGAGAGTCAGTTTGGGTAAGCAGGGTGGGTGTTAAACTTGAAAATGCTTTTGGCACCCTCCTCCTCACTCTACTTTTGTTTGCTATTTGGGATCTCTCCCAAATTCCTGACTGTGGCCTTTATTGCTGCCATGGATGAGTGGGATATCTGTGAACCTGGACTTGCGTCAGACACCCTCCTGCTCTCCTTTTCTGAATTTGTGCCTGCTACTCAGGCCTGCCCTCAAATCCTTGTTTGTGGCCCTGAGTGCCAGCACAGGTGAGTTGGGCCTGCATTGCCCATCCACTGCCACACTCTAGTTTTGAATGCAGTTCGAGCACTCCTTCTGATTCCTGACTGTGGCTCTCTGTGCTAATATCTGTAAGTGACATGTGTGCGTTAACATTGAACCTGCAATGGGCACTTTCTGCCTTGGGCTACTTTTCCTTGCTATTTGGGCGCTCCACCTAATACTTGATTGTAACCTAGAGTGCCAGCATGTGTGCATTAACCTTGATCTGCATTGGACAGCCTTCTCTGATTTGCAGGGTCCAAGACAAGGTAATTCGCAGGAAAGGTCTGACTTTGAGAAAGCAGTGGCCGTGGAGATCATCACTTCTGCTCCAGAGGGAAAGAAGGATGAGGCTCATGAAGCAGACCATTTCCTGGAGTCTGAGTTGCTTCTGCAGCGTCAGGCTTTGTAGCTGCTGAGGGGCCTACCTGGGGAGATTTCCGCAAGGCATAGGAAGTGTGCCGTATGCTTGTGGGAAACCCAGGATCTGGTCAGCAAAGGAGTGGTCGGAAAACAATGTGTTGGCTGGGAGGATGGTCTACTTTATAGTGAACTGATGAATCCTGAGCCAGGAACTAGCAAGATGCTAGTGGTTCCATTAGTACACAGGAACTTCCTGTTGTGACTGGCCCATGAAGTGCCCTTAACAGGACACCTATGGATTAGAAAACGCCAGGATGTTCTACTGGCCAGGGATGCACAGAGACTCACAGAGTGTCACTGTGTCCTTTGCTTGGGATCTGCACGTTGCTGAACAAAAGGCCCACCTTCCGGCGTCACCAACTCAGAAAGCTATTACAGCACAGAGTTATGATGAAGCCAGTGGAGGGGAAGGGAATTAAGTAGGGAACAGCAGGGAGAGAGATCTGAAAAGAAAAGGTTAGAACAAATATGCATTTACTCATTCATAGAAATATAACTCATCAATATACTCTTGACTCAAATGCGTCTCTGATATCTGATGGAGACCCCTTTTGAAATGAGGGCAAAGCCCCTTCTTTGAATCATGGAACAAGAATAAACTACGACCTCAGAACCAAGAGATGGCAAGAGCTTTAGACTATGATCATCATGTAACAAGAATAAACTACGACCTCAGAATCAAGAGATGGCAAGAGCTTTGGACTATGATTATACTCAGAATATCAATCCTGTAACATCTATGCATTTATAACATAAACCTTTGATCATGACCTCGAAAATCTCAAAGAATTAAATATGCTTTTCACATATAATGCTTTCCAAAAACAATGAAAACTATGATTTGCTCATCTCCAGAAATACTTTCACATTCACAACTATAAAGGCCAAAACATTTTTACGCATTGAACTTGAAGCGCTTTACTTATGTGACCTGAATCACTTTGATTGTTGTACCAAGAACATTTTACTCCTGTGGATTGAAGCGCTTTGATTGCCGTGCCAAGAGCGCTTTTCATCTGTGAACAGAAGCACTTGAATTGCCGTGCCAAGAGCGTTTACACCTATAGACTGAAGCGCTTGAATTGCCGTGCCAAGAGCACTTTACATCTGTGGACTAAAGCGCCTGAATTGTCATGCCAAGAGCGCTTTACACCTGTGGACTGAAGCGCCTGAACTTCCGTGCCAAGAGCGCTTTACATCTGTGGACTGAAGCGCCTGAATTGTCGTGCCAAGAGCGCTTTATATCTGTGGACTGGAGAGCCTGAATTGTCGTGCCAAGAGCGCTTTACACCTGTGGACTGAAGCGCCTGAACTGCCGTGCCAAGAGCGCTTTACATCTGTGGACAGAAGCGCCTGAATTGTCATGCCAAGAGCGCTTTACATCTGTGGACTGGAACGCCTGAATTGTCGTGCCAAGAGCGCTTTACAACTGTGGACTGAAGCGCCTGAACTGCTGTGCCAAGAGCGCTTTACATCTGTGGACTGAAGCGCCTGAATTATCGCGCCAAGAGCGCTTTACATATGTGGACTGAAGCGCCTGAATTATCGTGCCAAGAGCGCTTTACATATGTGGACTGAAGCGCCTAAATTATCGTGCCAAGATTGCTTTACATATGTGGACTGAAGCACCTGAATTATCGTGCCAAGAGCACTTTACATATGTGGAATGAAGCGTTTGAATTGCCGTGCCAAGAGCTCTTTACACCTGTGGACTGAAGCCCTTGAATTGCCGTGCCTGGAGCGCTTTACATCTGGAAGTAAAGCCTTCCTCCAAAATTGAAGTCATCAAGGCCTTACCTCTACGAGTACAACCTACTAGTTTTTTTTTAATTCACCATGGAAACAAGGATACTTCGATCAGATGCCACTCTGCCATGCAGGAACTCTGCTCTCCTTCAGAGAATCCCCCACGAGGTCTGACTGCATTGCAGTCTTCAAAATAGTGAGCAACGTGCTTTGGTGTGGATGGGCTTTAAAGGCCTCCCACACCCCAAGATGGCTGCTGCCTCTAAAAACATGGTAATTGTAGTCCCTTCATGGAATAGCACTGATAATTGCATCTTGTCCACCAATGTTCTGAACCTGCAGTTCTATGAGCTTTGCCACAGGAGAGACGACGCTGATGGCCACCTTTGGAGCAAGAGGGGATGACAAGTGGTGCGCAGAAAGCACTGCAGAGGCGCGCAGCGGAGTTTTGGGCGTGACCTGGACTGCGCATGGTCTTATTCCTGACACAGAGGTTCCGTAGAATGTGTTTATCTTGCCAGCAAAGTGGTTAGACAGGAGGGATGGCTAAGGTACCATTAGTGCCTCTACCATTTGTAAGTGTTCCATTTGAGCAGGTGGGAATAAACATTTTGGACCATCTGACCTCTCCCCCTCACAATCCGGCAACAAGTATATATTGGTTTTGGTGGATCTCGCCACCAGATACCCTGAAGCTGTACCTCTGGGGAATATGACTGCAAAGATGGTAGCAAGAGCTCTCCCAAGGATATTTTCTTGGGTCAGATTTCCAAGGATGATAATTTCCAACTAGGGAACCAGCTTCATTTCTTCTTACTTGAGAGAGATGTGGGAGAAATGGTGGTGTGAAATATCTCTTCTCCACAGCATATCACCCACAAACCAATGGTTTGGTGGAGCAATTTAACAAAACACTGAAGATCATGAATAGAAGTCTGCCACAGAACATCAGGAGAAAGTGGGATCTCCTCCTACCAAGAGATTCCACAGAAGGGAATATGGTTAAATTCATTTGAACTTCTGTATGGACACTCAGTGCAGGTTCCACTCATTTTAGTACGAGATGGGTGGGAAGGAACCTCAGCACTGCCACAGAAGGGTCTGATGGGCTATGTGATTGGCCTCAGGTATGTTGATGGTGTAATACATGAGTCAGGCAAAGGAAAATCTTCAGGCTAGCCAAGCGCTGATGAAAGAATGACATGACAAGAAAAGTACCCTGACTAGGTATCCGGAAGTTGAAGTTGTGTTAGAGCTTAAGCACAGCCTATTTGTTCCAAGGCTTTGGAGGAAAAATGGTGTGGGTCATATAAAGTAGTTCAGAAAGTGTCTGAGTTAAACTGCTTGGTGGACACAGGAGCCACAAGGAAACCCAAGAGGGTGTGCCATGTGAACAGGCTGAAGGTTTCCCTCCAGAGAGACTATAAAGCAAATGTCATGGCTATAGCAGAGGAAGTTGAGGAAGACAGTGAGCCTCTTTCTTACTTGCTTGTTTTGCAAACTTTTGGACAAAGCCATCAATCAACAGCGTACCAATTATTTGGAGACTAATGAGCTTTTGCACCCCAGTTAGTCTATCTTTCACCCTATGTTTGGCATGGAAACTACGCTGCTGCAGGTGTCAGAATATATCAAACGTTCATTGGATTTGGGGCAGCTGGCACTGATAATATTGAATCTTTCTGTGGCATTCAACACTTTCTCTCACACTCTTCTTCTACCCCTGTAGTCTATTGGACTAGGGTGTCTTGCACTGGACTGGATCAATTATTTTTTAGAGAATAGAGTTCAAGCAGTTTGGTGGACTCCATTCTCTTCAGGCTCCAAGACGCAAGGGGTATGCATTGAGCCTCACTCTTTTGAATATCTAAAAAGCCTCAAGGGAAATGTGTTATTGCATATGAGTATTGTTATTCCTTTGCCTGTATAGAGTTAAAAATAAGTCATTTATAACTACTGGACTAGACATTGGTATATTGTTCGTACTGTGTGCACTTTGAATTATAAGTTGTGTTCACTTACCTTTAATCTACATTTACCCAGAGGGAGACTTTGACTGCTCATCCACAGGCACCACTGACAGTCAAGTGCAGAAGGGCTACAAGGCCCAGTTACTTAGGATCCCTAGTTAGTAGGGCCCGAGAACATCAGGAGTAAAAGGCCTCAACTACCATAGTTGTGCTGAGTAGCCCCTGCGTGCCCTGCGGCCCTCAGGAAGGGGTTCTGACATACAGCAAAAATCGAACTGCTGATACACGTCTCTTTTAATGATCATTACAACATCTTAGAGTTTGTTTTCATATCAGACTGAAAATTCCTAAAAAGAAGATGGTTTACGGTTCTCTGTCCCGGAACTGCGCTATTTAGAGCGAAAGTCCCATCTTCTGGTATTTGGGGGAGCCGCAAATCTTCCATAAATCCTGGCTACTAAGAGAAAAAAAATGAAAGGGGACATCTTTACATGCTGACCTTATGCTAAAAATAAGTTCCAATCCTTTAGACACAAATATCCTAGCCTTGTGCAGACACCATTTTGATTACAAGTCTCATGAGAAAAGACAAAAAATAGGAGGCAGCTTTTTTTATAAAGTCCTAACAGAATGTCTCAGGACCAAAGCCACCAGACTCAGCCAGGAGTACTGAAAATAAGGGTGCGGGAAGTGCTGCAGCACCCCCAAAAGAACATTAAAGGAGGGGAATGAGCAATGAAAAGGTATTTAAATTGAGTTTTGTATCATGTTGCATTTTCTGTGAGTTCAAAGAGCTCAAATGTAAGGTAAAATCTTCTGACAAGTTGCTTAATGTGAGCATTCTTCTTCACTTTTTCGCTCTCAAACTCTCAGATGAGGGAAATTCATAAAGTGAACCAAGAGACAATCTTACTGGAGTAGTGGGAGCTGTGAAAAGAGGGTGTAGGGTGTTAAATGTATTCGAATACAATACTAAATATAAATAGTTGGAAATTAACTATGCAAATATTTCAAAATATTTCAGCAACTTGAAAAGTACAAATGAGATATGTTGGATATTTTGTTATTGTGAAGCATAACGGAAACAAGTTTTAATTGGATCAAAAAATAATAACGCAAATCAAGACACTTTACATGAGAATTGTGCAACTGATAAATTTGCGTTGAAACCCGATTTTCATGTGTTGACGTTTGTGCGCCATTTAGGTTAAGCAATAAAGCTGTATGTGTGATATAAATGTAGTGGCCGTTATAATGAAAATCTGGATTTTTTGTCAAGGGAAGTACCCACACCATACTTTAATCATAGTTAATGCATCCTTAGCACTGTGACCTCATTCGATCTTGACAGAAACACACACTTTTCGGTGTTCACATTATGTATACATATGTGCTGATTGGAGACTCAGTAGCCCCTCATAACATTCTGCGCCGGGGGGGCGGAGCATCCGTTTGCGTTACGCCACTGGCCCCTGCCACTACCTCGTTACTTTGTAGCGGCACCGACGCTGGCTGAGACTGAGCTCAACAACAAAAGCCCTCGCACACAGCTGCCTAACTCAAACAAAACATAGTAATGCAGTGACAGCCTAGCATTACCAGATGGCCATGCCTTGCGGGATTCTGTGGCAGCTTTGCAGGTGAGACTCAACATTTCAGACTCCCGTGTTTTTTTTAGTTTTGTTTTTTAAATGTGTGACATGTTTATACCTCTGATTTTGATACGTATCTTTAGAACAGGTTGGATAAACAATTTTTCACGTGCGTATAATTTCTACCAAATAGTGCTGTTTTTCACATGGACTTTGCTATGCCTCACTGTTCCTCTAGCTGTCATACCATGCTCAGCATGATCGAGAAGGAGCTCAATGAGTTGAGTGTTAAGCTGCAGTTCACGAGTTCGAATCCGGGTAAAACCTACTCAGCCTCTAATCATCCCAAAGGTCGAAAATTGTGTACTGGAAAATGGTAACTCCAGTTTTTGTGCAGTATTACAGAAATGTTATTGGAGCCAGTTGCAACCAACAGCAAGGCAGGTAAAGAAGGGGATTGGGTTCACCTGGCAAAGGCGGGTGAGTTGAGAAGTATAACAGGAGTAGGATCACTACTGTCACCTATCACACACACTGGTATTACAGTGCCATGCCCCAGCAGTCAAAGGCTAGACACAATGGCTCCATTCAGGTTAAGCCTCCTGCATACCTGAAACTGAAGGCTATTCAAATAACCACCCTGCCCTAGGCAAGGCTAGATACACACACCTGCTCAGTGCCAAGATATCCTTGCAAGTGATAGCAAGCTATACAAATACATATGACATAATATACCTGTGTTCACTGGTACGTCATTGTTTACAGTCGAGCAGCAAGTGAACACGAGCAGTGCACTATAGCATAGGAGTCAGTGACTTGGAAACAGAAAAAGAGATTACTGCTGAAGGAAGTTTTACATACTACTTAGGGCAAGCAGATAAAAAGCAGGTTGTTAGCTAACATGGAATCTGTTGAGGGGTTGCAGATATGGCAGCTGCAGGGGCTAAGGCTTCAGTTGTCTAAACAGGGCAGGAGGAGGCGTTGAGTGGGCCAGAGGAATCAGCAGCATTTCCCAATTTGTCATGGTTTGGTTGATGTAAAATAGTCCCTCTTGTATTTCAATGAATCCACTTCCCAGGAGGTGAAATTATACACCAAAAAGCCAGTAGCATGAAGTGAGAGAGAAGTACTGAACTGGTCTGAGCCAAGTTGTGATTGAGAAACCCTTGACATGATATGGATGGTGCAATACAGGAATAATGCAATACTGTTCGGTGCATTATGTTAAGCAATTGTGCTGAATGTATGTGTACCTATGAGTGGTACAGTACATGAAGGATACAGTGTGGTGAAGTTGGTGCATGTTACATTTATGTGCTGGATGTATGTGTACTTATGAGTGGTACAGTAGAGGAAGGATACAGTGCTGTGCAGTGTGCCTAGGTTGTATACAGGCACTGAATGTATGTGGGCCTGTGGATGGTACAGTACACTGAGGAACCTGGGTTAAATTTTGGGTGACTCAGGCCTGCATGGTGGAGACCCAGAGAAGAGGTAGAGAAATCCTTCCAGATTTGAGTATTGCTGCCTTCCTGTAAGCTAGGTGTGACACACTAGAGTGGGGACAGCCAGACTTCCCCTGCTCACATCAAAGGGTGCTCTTTGATTCAGTGAGAGGTCACAAGGAACTGGAAGGGGAAGAGGCTGATAAGAGAATCATAAAGAGTAGGGCTTGGTACCTGGGCTAACCTTTTGATACACATATCACTGTGGCTGACATCCAGGTGCGAACTCTAGTCTCTCGCATGGCCTGTGTGGTGGGGCGACCAGCTTTGGAGTTGCTCCTGCTGTGACAGACTGCTTTTCAGAGAAAGAAGGAGTAGAGGAGTGGACATTTCATAAGAAATAGACCCCCAACATAGAACTTCAAAGACTCATAGCCTAAATCAAAATTGGTTTCCAAAAAATGGACTATAAGAAGGGGACGTTAAGACCCCAAAAATTGTCATCTGGCAAGCAGCCAGATGGGCTATGTGAGGAGGGGAAGTTCTGCATGACTTCTGCCTGTTAGTAGGGCTGCAGGCTAATCTCTCTGCTGGGTGAGGACATCACCCAGGGACATCCAAGCCCACCTGCCTCTGGAGCCTGGAGCACCAGTGTCTAACTGCTTGCCAAGGCCAGTGAGCCCTTTGAGGAGGAGGAGAGCTGGAGGAAGCCAGGTCCAATAGGGGATCCTTGTGACTGGATCCCTATAGCGAGGTGTGAGGAGACGGCTGTTGTAACAATCAGATATTTGCCCGGGCGCAGGACAACATCAGCAACCCCTGTATACCAAGGGGAATACTGCCGTGAATTGAGCTGCATTTCGCACTGCGCCAGTCAGGCTGGAGCCCTGTGTACTGCTGAGCTGGTGACCCTCTGTGCCAAGAGGGGCCACTGTCTTGTGCTGTAGTGGGCCATGACCCTGTATGTAAGGAGGGGCTACCTCCTAGGGCTTCACTGTGCAGATCGGGTGGGAGCCTCTGTACTGGGAGGATGTGGTGACCCCCATATGCCGGTGGGTCATCAGGAGCATAAAGGACAGTGTGACCTGCCATGCAACCCCTGCCAGAGAACTGATGATGCCCTGGGAGCACCTTTGCACCATCACCTAGAAGAGGGACCCACATTAAGATCATCGCAAGAAGCCCCACCAGGTGATAGATTGGACACTTGCCATGTAGGAGAAGGCGCAGTGAACGTAGGGTCACTTCAGGAGAGTTGCCAATTGTGATTAACTCTACACCCGCTAAGTGCATCCAGCTGGGCCTCGTGCTGCAAACTCACCTGAATTCTGCTGCTCCAAGTCCCCATGATTGTGGAGCACTTAGGAGCTAGACACTTCATGCCTGCCCATGCGGGGAAGAATGATTACGCCCTGGGGGGAATTTGCTGCTAGTTAGCAATGTGGAGGTGCAACACTGTAGACTTTAAATAAGAGTCAAAGTGGACTTGAGACGCGGAATACTAGTGGGGCATAGCCTGGATGTTACCAATGGTGAATGGGGAATAACCGCTATTGCTAGGGTGCAGCCGGAGTGGGACAGGTACCACCAGGGAAACTCTAGAGCCCTGACCTCATGGGCAGACTGTGTAATTATTCGTGAATGTTATATTTTTTTTCTCTGTGTTGGAAGCAGTAGAAATAAAATGCTTCTCTTTTTTCAAGAAAGAGAGAGTTTGGATGGATGATGATTTATTTCTGCTGCTGGGCGCATTTTGAGTTGTGAGCCTGTATTCACTTCTCTGTATCCACCTCCCGTCCGATGGAGTCTTGAACTGCTTGGACCACACTAAGCCTGAGAATCAGGAGCAGAAGGGGTACCTGGACCAGTTGTTCAGGATCCATAGTAGTTCGGGCCTTCAGACATCATCAGTAAAAGGCCTCAACCCCCATGGTTGGGTCCAGTAGCCCCTGTATGCTCCCTGGCCCTTTGGAAGGGGTTCTGACAAGTATTTTCTTGCATTTTATTAGGAAGTTATGATAGTGAGCTGGGAAAGATTTTTGGATGCACCTGGTCCATTTTATGTACTGAAATACTGTGACTCCGCCCTTCATGTTTTGCATTGTATTTCCATATAGTAAAAAGAGACATGTGGCGGGGATGAGAGGAGAGGAGGGACTGTTAATGGCGATGTCACTATAGGATTTTGAGTGTGTCAGGTAATCTCATGCTTTGCTCTTATTTTCCTTTACAAACATCCTGGTGAAAAAAAACAATTCCTGTTTATGGAGAGCCTTCCTATTCTATTCTTTATGCAACAATACATTCTTCATTAAAGTACATAGCTAAATTAAGATTAATGTAGAATAAAAAGTGTAAACTCTTCCTTGGATATCAATCTGAAAGCTGCAAAGTTGAGACAACAAAGATATATTTTTTTGAATTCTCCGTCATCCTAAACCTCAGCCACTTTTTTTGCGGTTTGATTGTAAGCAATGTCAGAGAAGGCACTTGTCTTCTGCTCTGGTCTGGGCAGAAAGTCCTCATGAAAGTGATCTGTGAAGAAGTTGATGCTAGTGGGAGCTTTGGAGCTTATAGGAAATATAAATTATTAAAGCACCCCAATTTTCCTGCCAGCTTGGAATGGTTCATAAAATACAAGTTATCCCCCTAAACAATGATTTCTACAACTTATTCTGCGTGCTGCATGCCACAATATTGTGGTGTAAGCTACATGATGGGGCATTGCTACTACCATTCATTTTTTTGTTTACGTTGTTCGGAATGCTAGACGAAATTGTGTATATGCTTCTCAAAGTAGCTACTCAGTAAATTGTCAGGTTTTAACAATTTCCTGAAGACAAGATATGTAATCAGATTAGTTCGACTAGAGGCTTGGGTGACAGAATAGGGCATATTTTCCACCTTTCAGTAAAGGTAAGGGTATAGACACCTAGATCAATGTCTAAACCTTTATTTTTATAATCAGCAAGCATACTACCGGAAATAGCAGCTGTTTACATTTATCCTTTATGGATCTAAGCTCCGCATTTGACTGTGTTAACCCAGGAAAGCTATGGGGAAGAATGCTAGAAATGGGAGTGGATGCTTCAATTGAGCATTTTGTTATGCCAACTTCATGCAAATGTCACTGGTTGTATTAGGTACAGGTCAAATGCTGAATGCATAGCCCTGATTAATATCAATTGTGGTGTGAGGCAAGGGTGTGTTCTGGTGCCCTTCCTTTTTATATATATAAATATATATGTAAAAATATATATATGTTGGTAGCACCATTCACAAACTTAAAATACAATTTTTACAACATCTCAGAGCCATTAGGAAGCAGGATAGAACTTATCCTTTGGCCAAACATTTCTGGGAGGTAGATGGAGGTGATTGCAGTACATTGTGTTTCTAAGGAATTAAATCCATCAAACTGGGCCCAAGAGCAGGCAATAGACTGTCTGAATTAAGACAAATGGAATCTAAGATGATTCTATTATTGGGCTCAGAAAATCTGTAGGGACACAATCTTGATGCAGAACTTCATGTTCATTTATGATATGTTACAGTAATACCGTTTATATTATGTCTATGTTATATATTATCTGACATACATGGTCATTTTATGGTCATTAGGTACTTCTGCCATGATCATATTGGTGCCACTGCACAATCATTTGGATTTTTAAATGTGATGGTTTATATTTTTGTTTTTGTATGCACACTTTTTAACACTGTTTTTATTCAGTATACATAAGCACTTTTTTGCACGAGGCACTTTAGGAATAGGTCTGTGAGCTCCTTTAGAAATTAGTTGTGATCTTCCTCCAGCACTGTAGACAAGAGATGATATACTTTGCTGATTTAGATTAAGATATTGAGGGGTATAATGTTGTATAATCATGTTTGGGTGAATTCATTCTTATCCTTCTTGAAAAAATTGTTCAATCGGATACCCATGATGCATAGTGATGGATATACTTTTTAGAGTTAACAGGAGAATTCCTTGTTTGATTCAATCATGTGACAAATGAAAAAAAAAATTATGCTAAAAACGATTGCGTAAAAAAATTTTATGCAACTAATTTTTATGTAACAAATTGTTATGCTGAAAATTATGTCATAAGAAATATGTACATCATTAGTATTCAGGGGTTAAAATGTGTGAATACTGTTGGAGTGACATGATCAATTGCACAAAAATAGCATTTTTAAAAATTGCACTTTATATCATAGATGAAAACACCTTGTTTAGTTGTATGGTTGGAGATCGAACAACATGCCTATTCAAAGATGGTCGCCATCTTTACGAATATCAGCGTATAATGGAAATAGATGAGGGTTCACGGGCGGCACATTTATAGTGTGGGTTTTGAGGGGGCAAACATGTCCGGTTGAAGGCGTTTGCCGAAACGCGTTGACATTTTTGATGGGTGACAGCGTTTTTCTTTCTTTTACAACGCATTCAATAAAGCAGATGAACTCCATGGAAACTTTTCTTCCTTTTTCAATACGTCGGTCGATGGCACATTGAGATGCGGTGCAGCTGGTTTGGTATATATATATTAATGACCTGTTATGTTATTTCTACTTGATATAGTGCAGCGACTCATACCTGGAGGTATATCTTGGCTTTAAGCCAAAACAGAAACCCTACAGCCTAGAACAGCCCAGTCTTCAGGTGTTTTTTAAACTTGGCAAAATTGTAACAGCAGTGGGGATGATACGGCAGATGGTTCCAAACAGATGAGGCAGTGAAGGAGAAGACTCTTCCACTAAATCTGAAAGTGCATATGCCGGGAGGAATGAGAAGCACCTTATCACTTGATCTAAGCATTTTTTATGCTCATTTTTATTTACTCTGAATCACTAATTCTCACTCACATATACACTCATGATCACTCAATATCACTTATTCTCAAGCATTCTACCGTCACTCGCACACATACACATGCTCTCAGACAAACACACGCATGTACACAGATAACATTAGAAGGATTTGTTATGCTTACCTTCGACTGCCCATGCCCTCCTACTCCAGCTGCTGGAGATCAACAGACCCTCATGAAAGGCACACATCTCCTCCCTGTCTCAGGTGCTGAAGCAGGAAACTGAAAGCTATTACAGTACAGGCTCCAGCTTCCAACCGCTTGCTATTTGACCTCAACCTTTCCCATCTTGTCATAGGATAGAGAATGACCAGTGAGGCTTCTAAACCCACCCCACCCCACCATGTGAGAAGATGGGAGAGGGTAAGGAGGCGTCTATGCTCCTGCGCCAGCCGTCAGACAGATTCATTCCCTCCGGCTGCAGCTGAACCCTTGCTGGCAAGTGCATTACTTTCATTTTTATCAGTAGTGAATAATATCATATATTTCACTATTGGTATATTAAAAAGGGGCAGAGAACAAAGATGCTGGAGGCACAAAACCAATAGGGCGAGCCACCAACGCCTTGTCCTATAAATCTATCTTTGTCAGGCAGTTTTTTTTCCCTTGGTGTACATCTTTCGGGTTGTATCCATATGACATACGACATTCATCAAGTAATTTTGTCTAAACTAACACAGGTTGTTGACATCGAGTGCGATATATGGAAGAGTTGCTCAAACAAATGGAGTTGAGCAGTGGATAATTAGGAAAAAATCTGCAATCTTATTCATTTGCTTGTTCAATGATCAATGATTGATAACAAGCAAATGGGTAATGTTTCTATTTTTTTCTCAGAACAGAGAACAGGTGGGTAGTAAATCGTCTCAATTATATGTTCTAAACTACGGTGTTTAGTTCATGCTAAATATTCTGTTTTTTGTCCTTGTGGGAGTGTGTAATTTTCTAACAGGCTGGAGCTTTGTGTTTGGTTGATTGCATTCACCTGAGTGCACAAGAAGGAGAGACATTACCCAATTCCACTCCATGCCACCGTCCAGTATGTCACTGTGTCATAAAGGAGTGATGTAGTAGGAATATGTCAATGCAAGGCGCTATGCCATGGGATCTTGAAGGGAAGGTGCATTCATTTGCCCTCAGGTATAACAGCCTCCAAACATGTATAGGACTATGGTCCTTGCAGATGCCTCGCAGGACTACTCTTCTATTCTATTGTTATTACAATGGTCAGTGTGGCCACTACTGTGCAGAAATGGGACAGTTCCAATCACACCCATCACAGTTTGATTAGTATCAAATTCAGTCAGTATTCTCAACAACTTACAAAGGACGTTGTGTGTGCTCATGTCGGGTTCCAATATGGAGTCACGAAGAGGACTGTGTCTGGTATCTTTAGTTTTGTGGGAAACATGTCACCCTTCGGGGTCAGTTCCAGTTCACAAAAACCTGTGGGCCAGCTATTTTCTGATAAATATAGCTACATCAATTTTTTGTGCACCCGGACATGGACCTGGATTTCACAGCGTCCAACGGTTCATGTGTTTGACTACAGCTGATCACTAAATTCATGTGGGTGATTCTGATAAGTGTTTCTCTTGGAGAAGAGGATTATGAAATAATCTGGTATGTATTTAATACAGTACTTTTTTCTCTTTATAAAATGATTTCAACCACTCAGGAGATTGTAAGAATCCTACGCCTATGGTGTTGTGATGCCATGCCTGGATAGAAATGTGTCAATGTTGTTGTGTAGGAACCAGGAATCAGAAATATGGGTTAATCTGGGATGGTTTGTGGGTGATAAAAAGGTAGCGGTGGAAAAGGCTATGGAGTGTACCATACGGGTATGAGAGATAAACCTTATGGTGTCTAGTGTGCAAAGAGAGGCAACGTCTATGGTGTCTAGTGTGCAAAGAGAGATAACGTCTATGGTGTCTAGTGTGTAAAGAGAGGTAACGTCTATGGTGTCTAGTGTGTAAAGAGAGATAATGTCTATGGTGTCTAGTGTGCAAAGAGAGGTGACGTCTATGGTGTCTAGTGTGCAAAGAGAGTTAGCGCCTATGGTGTCTAGTTTGCAGGGTGAAAGTCATTAATGGGAGTATGACTAACGAGCAAACTGTATGTACTGTAGATGTTTTCAGTCTTTTCAGTTTAAAGTCAGTTTATTAGCATGCTCCTAGTCACGCTTTGCTGCCAATGTCTTCCACCCACCGTAATCTAGTGCGGTTGCTCATCTCCTTCACTGCTGTTGTGCAGCTACTCCAGCCCCTGCTGTCTCATGGATACTCAGAGTTCCTTGCTGCCACTCGGCATCTTCCGTGGGCAGTAGTAATTGGTCGCAGACATCTCAGTCAAAAGGCTGGGGATTTGTTGCTGTGTCTGTTCCATCAGCTTGGTAAGACCATGCCAGCAGGAGAATCACGTTCCCCAGTTGTAACCGTAGTGCAGGGTGCAGTGGAGGGGTACATCTTTTACTCTGATGTCCCTGGAGCCCAGGTCAGGGAGACAGCTATAGCTTACATCTTATAACATATTTCCCACTTGTGCTTGGTTGAGTCCCCATATGTGTGCAAGCGGGGCCCAGGAGAAGTTACGGCCCACAGAACACTGTCACGAAGCGACAATCTTTACTATGGGCAAGACTTGAATTTCATTTAGCTCCAATGTTTCTCATTGTAAGTCCTTTGTACTGGAACAGAGTACCAGTCAGTGAAATAATTTTCTCAAAAATGTACAAGTGAATAAGTGTGTCAGGCTTTACTCTGGGGCCTGCAGCTAGAGGGACCACCAAACACTTGGAAAGTGTGAATGCTAAAGGTTTCTTGGTAACCAGGGCTCCGAGAATTAGCCTTTTTAAACCTCCTTGATAATGTGGATGGACATAAAAAGCGGGAGCTTTGCTCAGGGAGTTTGGGTGAGGCAAATCATAGTAAAGTTAGACACATTGACCAAAGTTTCAATAATGTTAATAAAAATGTAAATATCCAGCAAAAGCAAAGGTTTTGGGAACCTTTAGTAACTAATTCATACATATTTATATCCGTAGTATAAATGGCAATGCCGATCATAGAAAATATACAACACAAACACACTGTTCGTGATTAATAATTGAATTCAAGTCTTGTCAGAATATTGCAAAGAAAATCTCAGTACCACATCAAAGCAGTTACAGAACTACTAAAAGGATCAAACAATGCTAAAGTAAAAAGAAGGGAACCACGATCACTAGTTAACCATGACCAATACATTTTAAAATGAAGAATTTAACAAACTTCACATCTACCTCACTTCTCTAAAGTTTAGTTGTCATGACTCTAATGTTCACAGACATCTCAAACAAAATAATAACAGAGCAAAATAGATGTCGCAAATGATGGATCCTGAAACTGGTAACCTAGAAAGGAAGATGGATGTGTCTCTTAATTAAACAAGTACGTTAACCTGCTTTAAGAACGTATGCCACGCTCCTTAATTTAGGGTCAGTAGAGTTGGTTGTCCATAAGTTAGATATCTTACTAATAAGAAGGCCTGGAAACTTCAGGCTATGTCCATGAACGTCAATTCACCGAAATGCTAGGAGTAGTGAAAGTGACATTGATAATGCATCCCAATCTAGATAATTTATTCACTCTGGGACTCGTTTTAGGCCGATCAATCTTTTGACCCTGATTGAAGTCTCCTTAAGACGAGATAACTAATCAACATGTCAATCAATAACCTCATCAATATTCACAATAGCAAATCAATCGAATTAATCAATAACATTAATAAAATTGAAACACACCATGACCTTTCAGTCATGAATAATCACACAGAATTTAGTAAGATTTATGATATTTATTCCCTATTGATTACACTCTACTAGCAAGTTTATTAGTCTCAAAACCAGAAAACACATCAACAATGTCATAATATGGCAACTCGAATAAGATTTCATCAAAGCAAAAATCATGAACATTAGAACATAGCACGACGTCAACATGGGTTAACTTTAGCAGAGTAGCATTAGCGCATTATTCGACAAAGCATAGATTCAGTCATTTGTCTATTTGCGTCCGTTTAGTGAATTCCTTAACTAACCTTGAATCAGCATTAGCATGTTGGGCTTCATGCAAACAATTTAGCAACACAAATTTAGAAAACATCTACCTATGGTCTCTATCAAAAGAAGCAGTTGGTACCTAGAAAGGAAAGGCAAACAGACAATTACAATTTCATCATCATATAGTTACCCTCCTTGTAAATCTCACATTTGATGATGGACCACAGGTTCTCAATGGGGTTCAGATCAGGTGAACAAGGAGGCCATGTCATTAGATTTCCTTCTTTTATACCCTTTCTTGCCAGCCACGCTGTGGAGTACTTGGACGCGTGTGATGGAGCATTGTCCTGCATGAAAATCATGTTTTTCTTGAAGGATGCAGACTTCTTCCTGTACCACTGCTTGAAGAAGGTGTCTTCCAGGAACTGGCAGTAGGACTGGGAGTTGAGCTTGACTCCATCCTCAACCCGAAAAGGCCCCACAAGCTCATCTTTGATGATACCAGCCCAAACCAGTACTCCACCTCCACCTTGCTGGCGTCTGAGTCGGACTGGAGCTCTCTGCCCTTTACCAATCCAGCCACGGGCCCATCCATCTGGCCCATCAAGACTCACTCTCATTTCATCAGTCCATAAAACCTTAGAAAAATCAGTCTTGAGATATTTCTTGGCCCAGTCTTGACGTTTCAGCTTGTGTGTCTTGTTCAGTGGTGGTCGTCTTTCAGCCTTTCTTACCTTGGCCATGTCTCTGAGTATTGCACACCTTGTGCTTTTGGGCACTCCAGTGATGTTGCAGCTCTGAAATATGGCCAAACTGGTGGCAAGTGGCATCGTGGCAGCTGCACGCTTGACTTTTCTCAGTTCATGGGCAGTTATTTTGCGCCTTGGTTTTTCCACACGCTTCTTGCGACCCTGTTGACTATTTTGAATGAAACGCTTGATTGTTCGATGATCACGCTTCAGAAGCTTTGCAATTTTAAGAGTGCTGCATCCCTCTGCAAGATATCTCACTATTTTTGACTTTTCTGAGCCTGTCAAGTCCTTCTTTTGACCCATTTTGCCAAAGGAAAGGAAGTTGCCTAATAATTATGCACACCTGATATAGGGTGTTGATGTCATTAGACCACACCCCTTCTCATTACAGAGATGCACATCACCTAATATGCTTAATTGGTAGTAGGCTTTCGAGCCTATACAGCTTGGAGTAAGACAACATGCATAAAGAGGATGATGTGGTCAAAATACTCATTTGCCTAATAATTCTGCACTCCCTGTATAAGGGGACGCTATCAGATGGATCACATCATTTCTCACCAGAAAAACACAGAGTCCACCTACTGCCTTTCATCTCCAAACCCAAGGAAATCATCGGCGGTGTCTCTCAGGCCTCATCCCTCAGCCCCACCCCTCTTCAAACCTAAGTGACAACCCTGCCCAACTTCGCAAAATCCCACGGACTCAAACGCATATCATGCACAGACAGCACTCAACTCATCCTCTCCAAGGACCCCACCAATTCCAAACCTAGCTTCCACAGGTGCATGACGAGCATCGCCAACTGGAGAAGAAACTACTACCTGAAGCTCAACATGGATAAAATGGAAGTACTGAGATTTGGCAACAAGAACAGTGTCTGGAACGATTCCTGGTAACCAGCTGAAGTAGGACCAGCACCCTTCCCATCAGACCACACCAGAAACCTCTGCTTCATCCTTGACAGCAACCTTACCATGAAGTCCCAGATCAATGCAGTCTCCTCTCCTTGCTTTTTCACTCTGCACATGCTACAAAAGATCTTTAATTAGCTCCCCCTGAACAATAAATTCACTGTCACACAAACCCTAATCACCTGCAGACTGGTCTACGGCAACGCTCTCTACTCAGGGATCACTGCAAACCTCCTCCAGAGATTACAGACCATTCAGAATGCTGCAGCCAGACTCATCCTTGACCTCCCCTGACAGACCCAGATCACCCTCACCTCAAAGAACTTCATTGGTTCCTAGTACAGAATAGATACCAATTCAAGCTGCTGACCCATTTATACAAGGTGCTACACAACCGGAGGACCAACTTAGATCAACCACCGCCTAAACTTCCACCAAACATGATAACTATGCTCCACCTCCCTCTTTCCCACACTCCCCTCATCCCCTCCTACCTCATAGTGAAGACATGGAATGGCTTCCCCCTGCAGCTCTGGACCTCACTCACTCTACCGTAATTCCGAAAAGCGCTCAAGAACTGGCTATTCAACTGAGTCCCTTGGACCGTGCAGGAGCCTCCATACCCTCTTGGGTGATTAGCTGCGCTAAAAGATTGATTGATTGCTTGAACATCGGAAACATGTTAATCCAGCCCTTTGGCATATTAGGTTCAACCACCTAACGTAGAAGCCTTAATTGGAAAGCGAAGAAATCTACTACTTGGAATATTGTCTCTCAGGACAGGATTTGTCTATGGATCTCCAAACGATCTCAGCAGTACTAGACTGGACACCTCCAACTTCTGTCAAGGACACATAAAGTTTCTTGGGGTTGGTTAAAATTTTCCTGGCAATCTATAAAGGACTTTACCAGAAAAACTATTGTATGCAGTGCAGGAACATTAGACAGGCCCACTGGGCATATTTTTTCCTCAATATAATTTTAACATAACCTAAGTTCCTGGCTTCAAATATATTCTTTGTCGTGATGTGACACACTCCTGCTGTTTCACTCCCTGAGAGAGTAATTAGCATAACCCAAACTTCTTCCAACTAGTCAGAAATTGTCATTATCAATTATCTTAATAAGATCTGGATACATTATGGAATCATGCACCCCTGATTAATCGTCAAAGTATATATTTCTTTCAACTAGCCTTTCCAATGACAGAACTTCAAACTAATGTTTTACAAATGAGTCATCATTCCTCAGAGGTCGGTCACTGAGAAGTGAAATCCACATTGAAATTAGTTGTACACTTTTTCTGGTGGCCTTCAATATATCAAGATGTAGAGCTTTTAGTCAAGAGCTGTTGTATTTGTGTCTAAGAAAAGGCCATTTATTATAAGCAATTAGGTTAACTCCAGCCTCTGCTGCTTCATCCTCAACCTTGGCATACCATCTCAACTAATTTTTTTTGCAGCGCTACTACTTTCTAATGGTTAGCAGGTATCATGGTCACAGTAGACCTTTTTTCTAATGTGGCACTTTCCCCTCTTCTGTAATCTTCCTGCTGCTACTATTATTGATAAATAATTTATAGGTGATATTTTTCATATGCAGATGTTGACCAATATTTTTATTTTATCAGGGTTTCCAATACAGTCTATACTTCTCCAGGTATCGAAGGGACTCTTTCTTCCACCCTGAGGCCACTGGGCAGACAGAGAGAATTAATCAGATGCTTTAGCATTCTTTAATATCTTAGGTACTCCTAGAATACGAGTCAAAACAACTATCCAGAATTCCTAACATTTACAAAACTCTTGCCAATAATGCTACTCGCTGTTTGACCGAGGACTCGCCCTTTCACTGCAGGTTTTCATCCTCGATCTTTCTATCCCATTAACTGCTGTTTTAGTTCCTGCTGCAAATGGTTTCTTAAAATTTTAATTAAGTACCACATAATCTACATGACTTCAAGATCACAGTAAAATCTAAATCAGACATTCATGAAAGACCTGCCCCTATGTTTAGAACATTTCAGCCTTGATGTTTTGGTCCCTTTGTAGTAATTAAGCATATTAATCCTGTGGCTTATCAACTTAACTTGCCTATTTCTTGGAAGAGTCATCCCACCTTTTATGTATCCTTACTGAAACCAGACCTGGTAGATCCTTTTCATTGAAACTCCCCTCTTTCACCAACGTTAGTAGATGGACTTCCAGAGATTGAGAGATCTCATATTTACAAAGATCAATTAGAGATTTTTGTTAATTGGAAAACTTATCCTGCTAGGCTGTTACCTTTAATGCAGTGAACGTTCTTAAGTTAGCTTGTTATGTCTTTCTTGCCATTCCTGATGAACTAGGTGCTTTGGATGGGGGTATACTGTTGTGCCTTTGACGCCTCCCAGGTGGCCGCTGCTGGGGGCCGCAGTACAGCTGAGGAAACCACAACTGCCACAAGCCACAGTGCATTCCAGATTGCAGGCAGTAAAAGATGGAGGGCACAAAATGGCTGTACTTACCTTAGCCCCTTGGGTGTTGAAACAAGTCTCTGCCATCGGCCTCAGGGTTCACACTACGGCAGCAGTTTTGTCTCCTCTATGGCTTTGTGTCCTGGAGCAGCACTGCTCCTGGCTGCTGGTAGGTGGACCAGGAGTTAACCTGCTATGTCAGAGTGCAACTGGCAGAAATAACTCAATGACTAGTCTAAGGGCTAGAGGAAGCCTTTTATTGAGTGTTTTTGGTTATCCAGTGATGGTTTTTCACTTTTTTGTCTTTCCAACAGGAAAAGCTAGTCTTGTGATTTGAAGCACTTTGTGTTCTCTGCATTTCTCCTATAAAAGAACTTCAATTCAATCTCACGGTGTTTCGATGTCAGAGTGTATGACTCTACTGTAATGTTCTTCAGCAGTTCTTCACTCCAGCAGCTATTGTAGTTCCTTGTCCTTCATGTGAAATGTGTTCTACCTCTATTGACCAGTTTCCTATCACTTAAAGAGTTCTTCCCTATCTGCTCCACTTTTTTCTCCAGAAACTGTGGCCCCTCTTGTGGACATCTACCCTTCACATGTGAAATAAGTATTGAGAGAGTATTGTGGCCTTGGGTATGCAAAGAAAAGGATGAAGAAGACTTCTCAGTGCCCAGCATTAGACATCTACAGGCCGTAGATAGGTATTTTGTCATATGAACTCTCACAGATTATTGTAGTAGACAAGGGTGTTGTTGCTGGTCACCCCTTATGACAAGTTCTGGGGGTAGAAGATTTTCACTGTGATAATCTTTGTTATGCCCTTTTCAGAGGGGTTGTATGTTGTTTTGCCAACAGTGATTTTGTAGATATTTGGTACTGAATGCCTGATAGTTGCCAGTGTGCGCACAATTCAGTAGGCCTGGGTTTGTTAGTGTGACATGACAATTTTAACAGTTGTAGCCCTTATTTGTTCATTGTCAAAAGTTATGTTGTGTTTGATCTGTTTGTTTGGAAAAATAATGGCAAAGCCAATAGCCCTGACTTACTTATTGTGGAAATCATGTGTTAAAAGCAATAGTCTTTTGAGGGTGGACTGTGCCTATGCCTGTAGGCAAGTAGTGTGCTATGTGGGATCTTACAGCTACTGTAGTAGGCAAGGGTTTTGGTGTTTGCGACCCACTCAAGCTGGGGGGATAGAACATTTGTACTATGATTATTGTGTCTTCTTAGAAAGGATTTTGGGCCACACGTACGAAAATTCAGGTTTTGCGACTCACAAATTGAGAGTCAGAGCGACTCGCAATTTGCGAGTTGCAATACCTTATGTACAACAGTGTCAATGACACTGTTTGAGATTCCCAATGGGGTCGCAAATGACCTACCTCATGAATATTCATGAGGTAGGTCGCAATTTGCGACCCCATTGGGAATAGCCACCCTCAAAGGGATGGTGGCCTGCTGGAGACAGCAGACCACCATGTCTGTGGCTGCTTTTAAATAAAGCAGTTTTGTTTTTAAATGCAACCCGTTTTCCTTAAAGGAAAATGATATGCATTTAAAAAAAAAAAAAAAAAAAGTTAAGTTACGTTTTTTCAGAGCAGGCAGTGGTCCTTAGGACCACTGCCTGCTCTGAAAAAATATTTTCGCTGCCATTCACAAAGGGGAAGGGGGTCCCATGGGGGCCCCTTCCCATTTGAAAATGGGTTAGCACCAGTTTGAAACTGGTGCTAACTGCGATTGTTTTGCGACTGCATTTGCGGTCACAAAACAATCATACATGGGACTGCGACTCACAATTAGGAAGAGAACACCCCTTCCTAATTGCGACTCACAAATGGTTTTTGCGATTCGGTAAATAGATTACCGAATTGCAAAAATGGGTCTGTATATCTCAGATTGCATTTTTCAAGTCGCAAACGGCCCGATTCGCCGTTTGCGACTTGAAAAATGCTTCGTACATCTGGCCCTTTGTTCTGCTTTAGCAACTATACCTGTATATATATTTGTAATTTTATTACGGTATACCTGATGGTTACCACATGGGAAATCTTGTGCTCAGCACAGTAGGCCTGAGCTGGTTATGGTGACAAGCCAATAATAAAGGCTAGAGGCTTCATTAGGAAACGTTATGTCTGTTGATTATGAAAAGCTACAGCAAAGGCAGTAGGTCTGATTTACTTATTATGGAATGCATGTGTTAAAGCCAACAAGCCTTTAAGGGGTAATTGTTAATTCACCACGTTAAAGCCTTCAGATATGTATCTTGTTACATTGAATATCACAGATTACCTTAGTAGGCCAAGGTTTTTTGTGTTGATTACCCCCTTTGACAATCCTGATAGGTTTAGTTGCCTTCCAGGATCTTGTAATCACAAAAGTCATTAGAATACTATATGTAACACTACAGGGGATCTTTGGGTCAGCTTTCTTTTGCCATTAGTCTGTATGTGTGTTGTGTGCATTCTACCTCACCCCATGACAGCATAGGGCAAAGAGTCAACCCACTTCAAAAATTGGCTTTATTGCCCTGTGAGTGACGGCATTTGCCAGATCATATTTGCATATCTACCTGAAAATGAGTGTTCTTCGATATGAGGGTTGGTGAGTCAGTTCTTTAGTATGCCATTTTCTTCTTTTATAGGTTCTGTTTCAGTTTCTTTTTTTCGTCCTTTTCTCTTTTATCTTTGTTTTTAGAACATAGTAAAGCTCCACACACAGTGATAATGGGTTACTTGATTGCTGCTCATTTCATCTGCAGTGTGCCCCATCAATGGTGGCCACTGCATATAAACCCATCAATATCATGGGACGGTATTTTCCATAGTGTGTAACTGTTTTACCAGTTAAAGCTGATCAACAAAGTAGTTCTAACTGTGGCAGCCATGCTGAAACTTAAAATAAAAATACACTATGATTAATACCATCACACGTGTTCTGTTTTAAAAAAAAAACAGTTGCAAGAATATGCCTACCACGTTTAGGTAGCAGTGTGTTTTCTTTTTTCTACTGTTATTTATCTTGCATATGTTGTTTAGTTGTTGTATGATTTATTGTGGTTGTGTAAATGGATGAATGCAAGAATGAGTTAGTGTGTGAATGAATGGATGACTGCATGCAACAATAGTGAAAAAGTGCATTTATGATAATGTATTGTTTGTTTAAGATTGCCTAAAGCCACTGTTGACTGAAGGGGTACGTTTATACTCAAAACCTATTGGCATTTCCAGTGCTTGTTGATAGATGCAGTTGATGACCACAAAGTTGGTTTACCTGCCCTTTTCACTGAATCCCTGCCTGTTAGCACACTTACACCAGAAGGTGGAGTTCAGTTACACCTACATGTGCTGGAAATATATCTACATGAAGATGATGAGTTTGTGGAATTGTGCACTGGAAAAGTCCTTTTAATCATCATAGTCATTGTTCTACAAGAGTGACCACTGCACTACTTCTTATAGATTTACGTGATATGGTCAGCAGCAAACAAGTTAGGGTAGATGATGTTGCATAGGTTTTCCTCACTTAGCACAAATATTTCTCCTAAGAACTGCAAACTTTACGCATGCTACGTGTGGACTGGTGTATGCATTAAGCTCATATGTGAGGTAAGTGCTTTTGCAGAAAAGGACAACAAGATACCACGTCCAAGGTAGGAGAGCTACTGCTTGTCAGAACAAATACACAACATATAACATAAATAGCATGCAAAAAGCAGAATCACCATTTCACCACGATGTTCAGGTCCTGGGTCCCTGGTTTGACAGGATAATAGACTAATTCCTGACAGAATAGTGCTAGGTGGACTAACATCTCTAAACAACATTTCTTTCGGGACATGTAGCTTATCCAGTCCTGATGAAAGCCAGGCAACTTATGGCCATTACACTTTAGGGCTGAAAAATATTGACTATTATGAAGATTGTAAGATCATCCTCTCTTTAGGCACCCAATTAACTTTTTTTATCACACCAGGAACACTACAAATAATGGGATATTTAGGTGTTCCAAGGTATTTTCATTCTAAGAACCCAGCAGGAGAATATGCTCACTGAAATATGGTCTAGCCCATCCTGGTTTTTAGGGACCATGATGAGATCTGATGATGGAGTTGATCATCTAACAAACAAACAGATTGGAAAAATTGAGGAAATGTTAGGGTCAAGCGATATACCTTATACAATAGGATACCTTTTGGTGGGACATGTTTAGAAGGAAGGATGTATCCTAGTTGTTGGACCTGGCCCTCTCTGCAGGGTCACCCATAAACCTTTTGCATTTCACTGTCCACTTTTTGCTCAATAGGTTTTTGTTTGCCTTAGAACTCTGTGCACTTTACCACAGATAGCCAGTGCTAAAGTGCTCTCTCCCTAAAACATGGCACAATTGTAATTTACCTATATGGCTCATTTAATTTACTTGTAAGCCCCTTGTCGAGTGGTACACCATATACCCAGGGCCTGTAAAGTTAAATCGAATGCTACCTGTGGGCCTGCATTACTTGTTGTGCCACTCACTTAAGTAACCCGCATAAACATGTACCAGGCCTGCCATTGCAGCCTGAATGCATTCACCCTGCCATGTTGACTTGGCATTTAAACCCCCTTACCAAGCCTTAATTACCCTTTTATTACATATAAGTCACCCCTAAAGTAGGCCGTATGTAGCGCAGAGGGCAGGGTGCTGTGTAATTAAAAGGTTGGACATGTACTTTTAGGTTTTACATGCCCTGGTAGTGAAAATATGTTTTTCACCACTGTGAGGCCTACCTCTCTCCTAGGATAACACTGGAGTTCCTTATCACATTAATAACCTGTAATTACTAAATGAGAGGAGATAGATATGCCATGTTTGGTATCTATGAAATTGTAATGATAAACCCTCTTTATTGGCAAAGTTGGATTTATCATTACCGTTTTTAAAGATTCCACTTTTAGAAAAGTGGCATTTTCCTTCCCTTAGCCCTTTGTGCCTGCAGCCTGTCTCAGGTTACTTGACTGGGTGTAGCTGATAGACTTTGTGAGTTCCTTGCAGACAGTCACACAATAGTGAGATTAGGTGTGCCTCAATGGTCCATTAACTGGCTTGATGGGGGTGGAGCTGAGCACAGCCCCACTTCCATTTAAATAGGTTGTGCCCTGTGCCTCACATTAGGCCTAACATTGTGTATTGTTACTGCAGCCAGCTTGGAGCCAGGGCAGGGGAGTCAGGAAACGCAAGGAAATACAAAGAACATTTCCAGAAACTTTCCCCACCTACTAAGAGCAGGGCACTAATGTATAAAAGTAGGACCTTCAGACCCACTCTTCAGTTTGCAAATGGACCTGCAGAAGGGCTCTCTGTGGACTGCCTGCTACTATCACCTGCTGTGCACTCTGCCAGACTGCTGCTGTACATGGAAGGATTGATTGACTGCCTGAAGCCTGCCTTGAACCCTTAGAGACCAGCCCTGCTGTTGAGCCCTGCTTCTACACCTGTACCTAGGACTACCAGAAGTGACTGCAAGGGCTAGTTTGCTGGCCTCCTGTTCAGAGCCACAGACTCCCACTATCTTGAATAGGCTCCTACTATCTTGAGCCCCCACCTGGACCCAGTCTGAGTGAGTTCTGAACCTCCAAGAGGTCTACATGCACTCCTGGACCCTTGGGCACCTGTATACTCTCTTGGGTGATTAGTGTGCTATACAAATCAATAAAACATAACATCACCACACAGGATGGGATTGATTCGGGTTGATTGCACTGAACATTTCACCTTTATTCAAATATGCAACAGAGCCAACATCAAGGAAGGGGCCCATGGCCTTTAGACACAAGAAATAGAAGAGAAACAAGAATTTCCAGACTGTAATATTGGAACATTGGGACAAACTTCACTGGTCAGAAAGGACAATGGTTTTCAAATCATAATATAAAGCACAGGCAGTATTGAAAGCCCAGATGTCCACATATCAAAAGATCACCTTCCCCCCCATCTATCGGCAGCGATACATATGCCAAAAAAAATTCTGTACGGGCAATATTTGTACATCTAAATGTGTGTACATTTATGTGTCTTTATGTAGCTATCAGTACAGGTACTCTGAGGTTGACTGGGTCTGTGTGTTGTCTTCCTGGATCTTTAGGTTGTGGGAAGGATGATGTTTGAGTAAGAGGGAGGTTCCATTGCAGCTGTCCATATATTTGATTGTTTTCTCAGTTGTCAGTCTTCAAAGAGAGAGTCATTACTTTAAGGCATATGGCTTTGTATTTTACCTCTACTTCAAAAATAAATTCAGCAGCAAGCAAATGTACTCGAATGTCTTGACCAAATTATTGAGGTTTTGGTGCATCCTCAGGTTTACAAAGTCTTGTAAACCTGGGGATGCATCAAAGTCCATCGTTGTTGTTTCGGAACACCCACCACAACGCCCATGGAACGCCTCCCTGGCGCACAGTAAAGCAACGCAGCCATTTGCGCTGCCTTGCCTTGCTACATATTTATGAGGCCATTGAAATGGACGTGGTTTTGTGTGGCTTCAGAAATATGATTTGGTGTTTTTTGCCACAAAACGTGATGCAACAGCAGCACAAGGGGCTCATAAATGTGCACCATCATGTCTGAATGTGCAGTAACAAATTAACCAGCGCTACAGGCAGTGGAAGCTGTGACCTGCAGGTTAAAAAGAGACCACTGTGGTAGGCATCGCTCAGCCACCTCAGCTGCGTTTTTCTAATCTGATTTAACATGTACTCTACCTTGTGTTGAATTTATGCATTGTTCTATTTTAAAGTACAGAATAAAAATACAACTTTGAGTGCTGGTTGCATTGCACTTTCTTACGGCTTTTCCCACCATTATGTGCACTTTGTTGCACAAAACAATAAATATGTGTAACATTTTTGTTAAGCAAATTTACAGAAACAGGCATGTTGCAATTTGCAATTATTTGCTCTCCAATGTGCATCTATTACCAACAAGGAATATAAAAACGTGCTTCCTCTTTTGGTATGACTGTTCCGGGAGGTTTGTGGCACACTGCAACAATGATTCTCCTCCTTATTTTTGGTCACAAAACCATGTATACACAGGTTGGCGAACCTTCAAAATTATTTGCAACTGCAAGGTGCAATGTGCTGCTGATGGCTAAGTATATAGTAAGGTGGAACTTGGCAACCCCAGAAATATGGGCTTTTTATCTACACCACCCTGTAAGTCCACAACACTTGATCTTGGATAAAATAATTGCTGTAAAGAAGACAATGAGGAACAGCTGCAGGAGATGCAATGCTGTTCTTTCTTTATGCCTAAGACCAAGCGGTCACTTGCATAGTGAGCACTTCTTGATTTTTCATCTGTTGCTAATTAAGTACGTCTAAATCATCGATCCTGAACAGTTGTCCTTAATATGTTTTCAGAACTATTCTTAATACCCTACTGCAAGTGAGTACCGGTGTGACTACTGCTGTACGGACGGAGCAAGGTGTGGAAGCTAGGGTGTTCCGGCTGCATCACGAGCCGCGCATGAAGCAAGAGGAACGAGGAAGGAAAAGGATGCAGCTCAGCAACTGGTCCTGTTCTTGTGGTGCCCAGCATCCGCGACCCCAGCTCTCGGCCCCCGGACCTGTATCTGGCTTCGGTCTCATGGTGCTTCGCAGTGCAGGCCTCCCACCTCATTACCACCCATCACCCACCTACCTCAGCCAGGCCGCTAGTTCTGCCATCCAAGCCGCCATCTAGGACGCCTGTCGTCTCGCCACAGAAGGTGCCGATCCCTGGACACCCCAGCTCGCTGCCTGGCCCTCAAACTGTGAGAGAACAGCTTTAGGTGCTGCGGCATAAGGAGGCAGACTGGCCTCATGAAAGCGGCCTGGCTAGGTTCAAGTGCGGCTTGTGAGGGAGAGGCCCCCTCCACTCACAGCAGCATCTTGCAACCTCGGCTCATCTATAAAAAGCCGCATAGCCTCATCGCACTTCCGCAATGAGCAGAGTCAGGACACTTTAAGCCTTGCCAAGCTGACATGCAAAGGGGGAGCAAGGGACACCGAAGGAGAGCAGTGGCGGTAACCATGGGGCAAATGGGACTACAAGGCTGCAGGAAAGAGGAATTGTGCTTCTTTCCTCTGAGTTTTAAAATGAGACAAACCTCTGAAACTTCTCAAACACCTCCATTATAACTATTAAGGAAGCCCGGGAAGGCAAGAGGAGTGCCCTCCATGATGACTAGAATTTGTTTGGCTGATACTGCATTGCACTGCATTAGCAAACAGGAGGGGCCTGTTTTTTGCGTAATAATACTCACACTCACTCTTGGATGTGTGCAGTAAACCCTTCTTCTGGTGTCACCAAGGCACCCGGGCTGTTACAAGGGCCATTTAGGACCCAGGATGAAAAAGCAAGGAGGCTAATACACTCATCAAACACACCAAACATTTTAACTACATACTGAGATGAGTGGAGGATATATTACTTACTGTCCTTTCACCGGCGTACAAGCATAATGGTAAGAAGGAGACGACATTGTGCTGAGACAAGGCCCATGATTGCCCCAAAGGCAATGACAATGGCAGACTAGTGGGCTCACGATCTGAGCTACTAGCACCTCAAACAACTTACTGCTCAACTCACAGCTCCATGACTGCAAGCGTCATAAGCACTCAAATCCAGGGGTGGCAAAGTATGCCTTTTGTGTAGCAGAGGACAGCATAGCAGGGCCACGTGCAATGGTTCTTGGCAAAAAGCCCAATGCCAGAGGGAGGAGAGGGAATTTAATATATGCTACACTAACACCAGCATCAATACTGGACTTTTTCATGAAAAAGACAAATGCATTCCACTCACCCAACAAATCGGACCCCATAGCGCAGCAGTCTCCAAATGGTTACACAGCTATTTCAAGCACTACAAAAGCCATTAATCCATCATTAGTTATACTGTGGGAGCAAAGAAATAATGGAGCTATACAGCAGGAGGAAACCTCAATTATTGAAATATCATCAAAAAGACCGTCAGACAGCATGGTAGCAGATTTTGCAGGGGACCTTGCCCATAACTTTAAGGAACAGTTGGAGAAGGGCATGGATCTTATCAACCCAACTGGCAGTCCCAGTCCTTTCCCCCCTCATTCCGCTTCAGTTGCAGGAGCAAAGGGGGGGGGTGTAAAAATAATAAAATAAGAAGAAGAAGTTAAACTTCCCTTTACCACAATGCCACAGTCTCCTGTCGCCTCACTCGTTGCTCCTCTTCCCTCGACACCAGCGCAGCCTCTCCTGCCATCCTGCCACTGCTTTCATGCTAAACCTAGCATGGAAGCACTGTCAGGATTGGTCTGAGCAGCTTGGACTGCTGCTCAGATACAACTGAGGGGTCTGTGCAGTTTCTCCAGCCTGGCTGTTCAACACAACTGGGCTGGAGAAACCTAAGTGCGCATGTGCACTTAGGTGCACTCTCTCCTCCTCCACCCTCCCATCTCCCATGGCCCAGCCCACTTCTACCTTCACAGAAAAATAAAATGATAGTGAACTATCATTTTATTGTTCTGCTGCTGGCTCAGTCAAGGGGGCAACACTCCCTCGCCATTGCAAAGGAGCCACCCCTGATTATTTGTTGCTCCTACTACCGCTACTGACTTATTTGACCAGCCTAACAAATTAACACAACAAGGATGCAGTACCCTTGGGCGGGATTCCAGAGCAGGAAAGCCAGCATCAGGCGGCATAGATGATCTGTTTGGGTCCCTAGGGGAGTATGAGGGACTCTCAGCTTGCACTCCAGAAATCCATATATTGCAGTCAATTGCAGCGATGTGGATTCTAGCGGGGCCCAAAACACAAACTTTTTGCAGGGACATTCCCAGATGCATTCTTCCCACGATTCTAGCCGAAAAGGCCGCTTAATTAGCCAGCAGAGGACTCGCAACCTGCTTCCCAACCGGAATACGAAAAAGCTATTTATTGGCATTGATTAACGCATCCCTGGTCACCACTATAAATGCCCTCACTTGGCAGTCGGGCAAGTTAGATGTGCATTTGGATCTCATACAAGCCTTAGCTAACTTGAATACTAAGATGAAGGCCAAACTTACTGCCCTGGAATAAAGAGGGCCTAACACTAGATCCTGTACACCTAGTAACGGGCCAACTATATGCGCTTTCCTTTCAATTATTGATAAATTATCTACTCTTCCAGACGTTTTGACTTCAATGATCTTGGTTTGGAAATTAGCCTTTCAGACTACATCTAACATTGGGCGGCAACCACCTGAATCTGAAATTGCACCACCAGCACTGGCAAATTTGCATTCAGAGCACACAGCAAATGCTAAAGCAACATGGACAGTTTGGCATGCTTAAAGCCAACTATGCCTTCAAAGACTTCCCCTCAACAGGAAATAACATTCAACCACCATACAGCTCCAAGGGTGGAAGCCCACTTTGAGGCCCCTGTTACTGGCCAACAACTCCCCTTGGAATCTAAATCCACATTGGAGGCTCAGCCTATACATGGCAGTAATACAAATGAGAAAATTTACAATGCGGAGTCCCAATGGTCAAGGGCACTATCAAAGAGAGCTAAAAAGAGATTAAAAAGGTAACAAATAAAGTAACAAACGAACAACTGCAAATTCAGTATTCCAAAGAATAAAGGCCGGTGAACTGCACTTTAACTAATGTATATTTAATTTTTAGGGAAAGGAAGTTTTGTTTGAAGATCTCAGAATGCCAGGAAATGTCTTGATGCACAGAAACCATGATCTCCCGAGCACTGATAAAGACCATGAGCCTGGAGTGAACTGCTGCTGTACCCCAACAGAGTAGTGTGCTTCTGGGCTCCACACAATCATGGCTCCACACATTAGCAACACACCCTCTGCTATGAAATCATCCAGATACTTCACAAGCCAGCCTTCCTTAAGTCAAGCATCCAATCAGCTAACGTACAGGAGACAATCAAATATATCTGTCAGGGCAATAACCAAGGGAGTCCACCAAAGCAGGACAGTGCAGTCTAAACCTGAACAACTGAAAGACACCTATGCCACTACTGTGCACTGGCCATGTAAACTCACAAGTGATCCAGTGCTTGCCGAATTGGTGGTCACTCCACAATACCAAACCAGTCATGATGTCCTGAACTGCTGCAATTTATTATGGCTCTTTAAGGCACTCCCAAAGCTGTCCCATATAAAATCGGAAGACATCTTGAGTGTTGCATTCAAAATACTTCCAGAACATAGAATAAGTAGAGAATCAACAATATTGACATTAAAAAGCTCTGCTCTGGTTGAAGTAATTCTCACTTGCAAGCCAACCCTGGAGGAATGGGGTTTAGAGATTGCAAAAACAAGGACCCCCAAATACCAGTTACCGCTAAAAACACAAAGTGAATCAACAAGACTACAAGCTTGTACTTGCAGCATTCTTAAGGGTGCTGGGCATTCTCAATTAAATTTAACACACAGCAAAATGTGTATTCGAGCTCTAAGGATCCAATCGGGAAGAGTTGCCTTTGATAAAATTACGCTGTAAGGCATAAGAATAAAAATAAAGATCTTATTAATCAATCTCTATTTTAATTGTTTCAGCTCTGGGAGAGCAGAAAGGATGCTTCGACTAACTGAAACTTTAGATGAAGTGTTATGCGATCACGCCAGTTACTATATCATAATTTGTGGTGATTTTAATCTCAGGCACCTGGGGACGATTGAGGATGATTCCAACTCTGTATGTTCATTATCCAAGCAGCTACAATGCCTGTTTAATAAATATGATCTCAAGTCCATTCAGCACACATTAGGAAAAACTTGGCATTGCTAAGGTTCTTAAAAACTTTTCAGGGGAAAAGCATTCTCAATAACATTTGTATCTCGGAGAAATTATTAATCGCCTGAGGACTTTTGTAATTCCCTATACAGAAGCAAGCTACCACATACCTCTATGCACACTACTGAATATGTACTTGACTTGCCTTGACAATCATGCAACACTGGGGACCTCAAAAGGTAATGAAAACCTACAACTAATACAGCGAAAAAAATGGGGCACAATCCCGCTGGAAAAATTTAAAGTGTGGATAGTCACCAGGGGCTCCTTTCTTATGTCGCAGAAAGGTGAACATCTTCAGAGTAGTTGGCCAAAGATCATGAAGGATCTTCTTCAGAGCTTAGGACTCATATCTCTCCCGTTGAGGTGCCCTGCAGGTTGCCCACGGACACACTTTATAACAGAGAGTAGGCGGAACATCCGCAGATTGTAAAAATAGTGCCTCAGAACAAAAAATCATGCACTTAAATCAGAGCTACTATTAATGTTGTGGGTCGCTTCTAAGCAGCATAAGCAAAAGGTCTGGTCCTTAAAACGTGATCAGGCAGATAAAGAGTGGCTTTGTATCTACTCATTGCTGAGCAAACAGAACCAGGTGGATTTATGGAGGTATATCAAGCATAGAATGAGACAGGAATGCCCACGAACTAATGTGATTGATCAAAGCAAATGGACACTGCACTTAAAGAAGCTATATGTAGATAATAATGCCACCAACGTGGTTGTATTACACAACCACACATGCCAGACCACACATGCCTTAACAACGCAGTCAGAACCACGACTGTGTCATTTCCCCGCATGCTTTTAACACGCATGCCTTTACAATGAATTTTGTTGTAAAAGCATGCTTAGTAAAGGCATATGCGAAAACGGCATCTGTGGTTGTTTCAGACAAGCCACCTTTAACCTTAAAAATCTACCCCAACCCCCCACCCACCCTGAGTCCCAAAATTACCACAACCCCTAAAAACCTCCCCCCCAAATACCCTGTACCCTGTTTACATAAAAAAACTACTCCAACCCCCTACCCTCCCTGAGCCCTAAAACCTCCCCCACCCCTAAAAACTAAACTACTCCGACACCCCCATCCACCCTAAGCTCTAAAACCTTCCCCACCTCAATAACTAAACTACCCCAACGCCCCATCCACACTGAGCCCTAAAACCTTCCCCCAGCTCTAATACCTAAACTACCTCAAACTGGATAGTCCCATTATGCCAAACAGGCTTCAGGGCAAACTCCTCGACCACGGACAACATAGTGGTCCTCTCCTACTTAATACACCAAGCATCCAGTAAGAAGTCACCCCCTCTTTATGCTTGTTTTATAAATTACGCAGCTGCATTTGATTCAGTGGATAGAAATCATTTATTGAGGAAGCTACAAGGTTGGGGCACCTCAAACAATCTGCTGTGGGCAATAGTTTCACAATACACGTCGACATGGATCAGGGTCAAGCTGTCACAAACTATCACCACTAAGAAAATCCCTACAATCAATGGCCTAAAATAAAGCTGCATTTTGGCCCCACTACTATTTAACTTGTATATGGCCGATATGTTCTTGGCTTTAAAAATTGCTAATTTGATTCCACCAAAAATCGGAGACCTAAAAGTCATGCTGTTACAAGATCCGGATGATATCTTCCTGCTGTGCCATTCTAGATTTGGGCTTCAAACAGCCCTTTAGGACTATAACAGAATAAATACAATGAAGGCAAATGCAGCAAAGAGCAAAGTATTACTTTTTTGGGGGGGGAGGTTGTCCCAAAAAAACGCACTATCATTGGAATATGCACCCCCTAAAAATCAGTGCAGCAAAATTATACAACTACCTAGGAGTATGGCTGACCACAGATGGAAAATCCAAAACCCACTTGTCTCACCCTAAAGCTAAGGCTGAATTGAAAATCATAAGTGCTTGCCAGCTAAACACTCTAAAAAGCCCCTCGTCAATTCCAGTACGTCTCATGCTCAGGGCCTCCCTTTTCCGGCTTTAACTTGTGATCATTAAGCTTTTCCCAGGCAGTTTACTACAACATTCTAGAAACTACAAGTCAAAGCCTATAAGAAAGTTTTTCTGTCACTGCAATATATCAGAGGTTGTTTGAACAGATTGGAACTTGGCCTAGAAAGTCAGAAGTGGGGCAACATTGGTGCTTTCTTAAAGGACTACTACAAAATCATCATGGCTCCGCCCTATACATTGAAGGCAGCTCTATGCACACTTTTTGACTCAAAAACGAGTTCTTGTTCATACTATCTAAAGCACTTGGAACCCCCCAAATAGACCAGAAAGAACTGTATAAGCTGGTCCTTTCCCATGCCACACTTAAAACTATTTTGAAATAGCAGATAATAACTCTTTCCATGATAAGCGATCTGAAAAAATTGAATAGAACACCAGTGACAGCATGAGTGACACTATCTTATGATAAATACCCGCAGCCCCTGACTCCACAGCCACATCTAAAGTGCGCAATTGGGAAATCTTGTCTGAGGCATATTATGGCAGCGAGACTTGGCTCTCCTGATTAATGGCATGCATTCTAAATAGCATTCTCTCGCTACGATCGTGAATTGCAGGCTTTGTGGCTACCAATCTGTCTCTTTCAGCCATTTGCCATACTGCTGTCCGGCACGCTGAACGCACCATGTACTTGATTAAAACCCCTTTTTATAACTCATGGCATAAAAACTTGTAATGAAGCTAAGAATTTCGTTTTTACTTCGAAGCAGCCATCTGATCTGGCCAAATTTTGTAAGTACATCTACCAACTACAAAAACTGTTGGAAGAATGCACCAAGATTGGCTAGACCCACTACCCAGGTAAACTAGCCTGTGAAGCAGAATACTAACTAGAACATGGACAATTTCATCTGAGCCTATCTGGCGCGCACCTGTCTCGACTTTAACACGCAAGACTATTGCGCTGATTGTACTGTCCCATCCCGGTTGAGTCCTGTTGATTCGGATCACTATTACTTAGAGGGTTTTTTATCATTATTTTTTGTTAGTCAGGATTGTTCTCTTTATAACCGCCTGTGACATTTTTAACAAGTGAAGAAATGTTGCTGATCTGTTTTGCTTTGAAAGTATTTATCGCTGTTTAGGATTGATCTTCTGCCAAGACCTCTCACTTTTTTACCTTTTCTATTTTAAAAGATAATAATTTAAGACTTTAAATAATCACCCAATAAAGTTTTTGCATACTCTCCCTAATACCGTGACATAATGTACTTTGTTGCCGTATGTTGTTGGTAAACTTTTACTGTTCTGTTTTTATAATTTAATCTGTGTTAAACTGAAAGGCTCGTGATGAATGTCAATAAATCTAATCGTAGCTTCCGATAAACATTACTTGTATTTCTAAATCGTGAAGCTCGGCGCGCGTTATCTCATCTCAAGTGGCCTTGAGCAGCGCGATTTGTTTTTGCATAAAAAGAAACGAGTTCTCTCACGTACCTTCACACATGTCTTCCCGGCGGCTGAAACTTGCAGTGACGAGCCCTCGCAACTGAGGTGGGCAGTCAGGGCCAAGGCTAAGAAACATTTGCGGAGAGCCATCGGAAAGAAATCTTGCACTATCACTAAAAGGGACGTTTGCTTACTGTAACATTGCGCCCAGCTTCAGCGCCGCGTCCGGTTCGGCGGTACCAGCAAAGTTGAAGGAAAAGCAGAAGCAACGCCACTGAAGCGTGTAAACCGGAGGCACAGGAGGTCTGAAACAGTAGCTGGAAGTAATTATGCACATTTCATTTTCAGCAGTAGCGCAGATTAAATACTGTCGACAGTGGTTTGTTAATACAAGTGCTTGAAATACTCATTAGAATGCGATTTTTGAACCAACTTTTATTCGTTAACAGAGTTTCTCCTGTCACATCGTATTTCTTTTTTCTAAATGACATAAACAAAGAGTGTGTTTTTCCAGATAAACACGTTGTTTATCGTTGTTATTAGCCATAGGCAGCGTTGGGCTAATGTTTTTTAGTGGTAATGCGCGTACACACGTGAAAAAATCACCAGTTTATGTTGAGACATCCCCCACAGCATCCCCCTCTCGTGAACACATTTTTTCTGGAGTAAGGGCATTCACAGCAGCCTTACCTTTCAAGGACGGTTTCGAATTTAGACCTTAATTACTCAGGTGGACTAACACCTCTGTGGCTGCATCTTACTATCATGCCCACAAATCTATAAGCGGTGGATGTTTAACGGAGCAGAGCATTGGCTGTCCACAAGGGAACCCTTTCTGTGGTTAGTGGAGTAGAGAGCAGAGCATTGAGGACTTATGCCCTGCATCTGCCTACAGTGTCCCCATGGAGCACCTGCATAAACATGACAGGGAGACGTGTGCATGCGTTGTGATGATGCACTATATTTTACCCAACCTGCCTATTTATAAATTTTATGACAAGACCGGAGGCTCCTATTATGCGTTTCTTCTCTTGCTTTATTTGTACAACAGCAGTCAAGAAGAACTACAAATCCCATGGGGCTAAGACAGACAGCCAATGGGATTGAAAAAGTAGTATTTTAATATGACAACCAATAGGAACGACCCCATACCATTGTGATGTCACTTGACTGCAAGCAGCCCTCTTTTCTTGCTGCTGCAGTCAAGATAAGTTCAAAAAAAAAATTCTCTCTCATGACGTTACTTTATTTTAGCATGTTTATCTTTAATTATTGATGCAATTGTGTTCCGACATTGTATTTTGTTGCCGGCATGTTGCCGCATTAATTCCAGCGCGTTTCCTTTGCGCTCGCATATCCTTCCCGGTTCCCGGGTAGCAACGTCGGTTGCTCCTGGCCGTGAAGCACAACCTTTCTGTGCGCGCCTTGCGCGCGACATTCTAAACGCGCTCCCTTGCGTCTGGGAAATAACCGTCACTCGGGTTTTTCCCTGATGCGAGGAATAATGCTTCATTGCCGCCCCTACCTTAACTGTTTTCTCTGACGCCTTCAGCTATTCCCCAGCTTCCGGCAACCCCGTGTTATTTGTCCTCGGCCCCGCCCTCGGGTAGGAGGAGTTTTTCTGCTCCAAGTCAGTATTTCTCTTCCATTAACCCCCTGTTGCCTGGGTTTTTTAACCCTATTGCCTATTCACACATATTTTTTTCTATTTTGATTGGGATTTCCTTTCCCTTACGGTTAAATAACATATTTTTTCCTTTATAATGGAGCCCAATACCTCACCAATGGAACACAGTGTTTCCAGTGTAGAGGAGATAAGGAATGAATTGCGTAATTTTATCAAAACTTCTGTTAAGCAGGCAATGGAGTCATCCATTCAAAAACTTTCAAAAAACTTGGAATCAAATTTTTCTAACTTATTGTCTAAATCTTCGGCCCAGACTGCGGGGGAATGCAGTCAACGCCTGCCTGTCAACCCCTCGGGTTCGACTCAAAAGGAAAGTGAGTTTAACTCACACATGACAGAGGACGCGGTTCCTCCCACGGCTCCTGCCAAGGAGTATAATAATATGGCTTCCAGACCCTCTTTTAAAAGAAAATCCAAACAACATAATATACCCCCTTCTATTCCCACAGCCTCTGCTCCAGATACTGATGAGGACATGCCAGACGCTGATTCAGACTACTACGTCTCTGATAAAGACGATGATGATTCTTTTAAGCCTCCCCCTCCAAAGAAACCTAAAGTTTCCTCAGTTCCCCCCCTCTTGGATGCAGAAGGCTTACCTATGTTCGATCCCTCCCACATTCTACATCTCAACTCTACAGAATGGTTCCCAGCTGAACATGTCAGTGGTTATGTGGCTCAAAAGTTATTCTCCCCCCTTGATAAACAAACTAGAGCCAAACTGAAATCGGAATGTCCACGTCCTGTGCTTCCGCACAAGGCAACTACTACTCCTGCCATTGACCAGCAGATGTTAACCTTCTTTACTAAGCAAGGTAAGGACCCTCGCAAAGGGGTGGACAAAGCGTGGTCGTCCTGCCAGGACAAACTCCTCGATGCAATTGGCCCATTAACAAGAATCTTTGACATGGTGGAGGCGGCCAGACTAGAGGGTACCTTTTTAGACCCAGAGGAGCTTTCCTTGTGGATTCAACGTTGTTTTTGCCTTTTAGGAAATGCTAATTCCGCTTTCATTCACGAAAGACGTAAAGGCCTCCTGATCAAATTAGACCCTAAATTAATTAATTTGGCGACTGTACATCCTCAGATCCATACTGAGGGACAACTATTCGGGGATTCCTTTATTAAGGACCTCGGCAAGTATGTAGCCACTTTTACCTCACTTGATAAAGCCCAACAATCCATGAGGAAGATGTTTAACCAACGGGTTTTTGCCAGGGCCGGTAGAGGCCGCTTTACCGGCCGTGGTTTCTCCAATCAAGGCTCCAGAGCGTACTATAACTCCTACTAACAAGACTTCAGACCTCAATTCTACCCCCAACGTGGCAGAGGTTATCGTACCAGGTCCTTCAGACATACTAGAGCCTCCAACCCCACAGGTAAGCCCTCAAGTTGGTCTTCTTCCAACAGGGGGTCGTATTTTCCATTTTCTTTCAAATTGGTTAACAATTACAGCAGATGTGTGGGTTCTAAACACTGTACAGGGTTACAACATAGAGCTTTACTCTACTCCGGTGCAAACATTTTTTCCCCCTCTTCCCCATTTCTCTACAGAAATGAACGAGTTGTTAACTGCCGAGGTAAGCTCTCTCTTACAAAAACAAGCGATCTCAATCACCCGCCCTCATCCCTTGGGATTTACCAGCCCAATTTTCCTAGTTCAAAAAAGAAACAAAAAGATGCGTCCGGTCATCAACTTAAAACATTTCAATTGGTTTGTGGTATACCGACATTTCAAAATGGAGACAATTCTTCATCTCAGGGATATACTTCTCCAATACGATTGGATGGTCAGACTGGATCTTCAGGACGCTTACCTAGTGGTTCCTGTACATCCAGATTCCAGAAAATTTCTGCAGTTCCTATGGTTAGATCAAACGTATCACTTTACCTCTCTACCCTTTGGTCTATCGTCTGCCCCTTGGTGTTTCACCAAGCTTCTCAAGCCCGTAGTTGCTCATCTAAGGGCTCAGGGTATAAGGCTCCTAATCTACTTAGACGATATCCTCATCTTGAATCAGTCTCCCCAAACTCTGCTACTCCATTTGCAGATCACTTGTTCTCTCTTAGAGGACCTCGGTTTTATAATAAACAGAGAAAAATCTCTCCTAACTCCCTCCCAAGTCCTAGAATTCTTGGGTTTCCAGATCAATTCCATTTCGGCTACTCTTCTTCTTCCTACAACGAAAATAAAATCCATAAAGTCGGAAATTCTCCAGATTCTTCGCAATTCTCTCATCTCTCTCAGAACTTTAGCTCGGATAGTAGGTCTGCTTTCCTCTTCCATCCAAGCGTTATTTCCAGGTCCCCTCCATTACCGCTCACTCCAAAGGCTAAAGATCCAACACTTGAGGAAAGGGCTGTCTTATTCCGACCTCGTGCCCTTAGATCTCGAATCTCGCACAGAGCTCCAGTGGTGGATAGACCATTTAGACGCTTGGAACGGGAAAAGTATATTTCCGTCAGCCCCAGATCTTGTGTTAGAATCCGATGCAAGCCATCTAGGCTGGGGGGCCCGGTGTGGTCCCATCTCGACTGGGGGTACATGGTCTATCGAGGAGTCCAAATTGCACATCAATTGTTTAGAGATGCTTGCCGGCTCCTTTGCAATCAGAAGCCTAGCAAAACACAAGGTGCATTGTGCAATTCTTCTCAGAATGGACAATATATCCGCTGTCAGATACATAAATCATCTCGGAGGCACAAGGTCCAAACCTCTGGCGGATTTGGCCAAGAGTTTTTGGGAATTTTGCCTTTCAAACCATCTTTCGGTTCATGCAGAATATCTTCCAGGAGCCCTCAATTCAGTGGCGGACTGGCATTCTCGTCATCTTTGAGATTCCAGCGATTGGAAACTTCATCCTTCAGTTTTCCACAGGATACAATCCTTATGGGGTCCGCTCTCCATAGACCTTTTTGCATCCCGTCTCAACACACAGCTTCCTCGATTTTACAGTTGGCGCCCAGATCCATTAGCCTTAGCATCAGATGCTTTCTTGCAAGATTGGTCTCATGCGCTCAATTACGCCTTTCCCCCTTTTATCATGATCAACAGAGTCTTAGCACAAGCCAGATGTCAACAGGCCTCTCTTATTCTCATAGTTCCGCTTTGGCAATCCCAGGTGTGGTACCCTATTTTACTGGAACTTTCTGCGGATTTTCCCCTCCTAATCCAACCCTTCCCAGACTTACTCCTAGACCCTCTTCATCGTCCTCACCCCCTCATTACGGACAATCTCCTTATTCTATCCGCCTGGAAGATTTCAGGAATTCCCAACCTTTCCCTTTCATTTCGTCAGAAGCTTCTCAATACATCGCAAATTCCTGGGCCCCTGGCACCAAGAAAGCATACAAGGCAGCCTGGTCTTTATGGGACGGCTGGTGTTTGGGAAGGCACATTAATCCCTTTTCAACAGATATAATATTTATAGTCAATTTTTTGGCCGCAGAAGCCAGCAAAGGCAAAGCTTTCCGTACTATTAACCTTTACAGATCAGCTATTTCCTCTAACCATACACACATCAATGGGAAACCGGTCGGCAAACACCCGCTGGTATGCAGATTACTAAAGGGAGTAAAATTTTCCAAACCTCCTCTACCGAAGTACAATAACGTGTGGGATGTTAATGTTGTTCTAAAGTATTTGAACTCTTTACCAGACAACTCAATCTTGTCACTAAAAATGTTATCTGCCAAACTTACAATGTTATTATGTTTAATTTCTATTAAACGTCTATCAGATGTCAAAGCATTGGACGTCTCCAACCGCCAATTCACTCCTTCGGGGGTGTTGTTTTCGGTTGTTTGACGTACCAAGACCAACTTATCGTCAGTTTTCTATCGTTATTTCCCCCAACATCCGAAATTATGTGTAGGCCAATGCCTCAAAGTTTATGAACAAAGAACTGCAGAGTTGAGAACATCCTCTTCCCAACTTCTTATTTCTTTCAGGAAACCTCATAACCCCGTTTCATCAGCCACTTTAGCGCATTGGGTTAGATTGATCATGTCTTTAGCGGGCATAGATATTTCCAGATTTGGAGCCCACTCTGCCAGAGGAGTAATGGCTTCCAAGGCTTTCTGGGCAGGTTCTCGTTTGGAGGATATTCTCAAGTCTGCAGACTGGTCCAATGATAATACCTTTCGAGTTTTTTATTGCAAACCTGTTGATAATGTTTTGTTAAATGTAATTAATATGCTTTAAACTCGCATAATAGGAGCCTCCGGTCTTGTCATAAAATGTAGATTTTCCTAGTTTATGACGGAAAGTCTTAATTTTATTAAAGACACAGAGGCGAGTATTATCCCACCTCTGGATTAACTTTGGTTTTGTCTCCCTCCCTTCTTTTCAGCGCCAGTCACAACTACGCAACCAGCATCCTAATTGGACCTTCTGGCATCCCGTGGAGCTCCCAATCACTTCAAGTTTGCAATCGTATCCCTTGGATTTAAGGAAACATCCCTTCCTTCACAAAATACTTGACTTTTGTTCTGACGTCTTTGCTTTCCTCATGGCATTGTTTATCCTTTGTTCTCTATTTCCATTATTTTTCAATGATTGACTATTCGCAAGAAAAGAGGGTTGCTTGCAGTCAAGTGACATCACAATGGTATGGGGTCGTTCCTATTGGTTGTCATATTAACATACTACTTTTTCAATCCATTGGCTGTCTGTCTTAGCCCCATGGAATTTGTAGTTCTTCTTGACTGCTGCTGTACAAATAAAGCAAGAGAAGAAACGCATAATACTCGCCTCCGTGTCTTTAATAAAATTAAGACTTTCCGTCATAAACTAGGAAAATCTACATTGTGGCATAAATGTGTAATGAGCCGCCCTGGCTGTTCTGTCGCACCTCATCAACCCGGATGTAGATGAGCATACATCCTCTGGTCAGGCAAGGGCAGAGGCTATATATAAAGGGGCCGTAGACCGCATGGGGTCTTAAACCCATACTAACATATTGAGTGTGCGAGCCATTATTTGCGTTAGCGCCTGCTGCGCGCCAACCATTGTGTCTCACAGTGTCCCAGAAGACACGCATCTCGCCCTAGCACATTTGGGGATGAGGAGGCTCACCTCGCGTGCATCCCTACCTGAAGCCAGGAGCTATTCAGCTCGCCATGCTTCTCCCACTCTACTGAGGCCAACCGCCGTTGCTCTGATAGCCCTACCTCCACCCGCACAAGCCCCTCTGCACGCTTGTGCCGCCCCCAGGCTCCAGCAGCGGAAAAGTTGGAGCCACTACCCCTCGCCACCGGCCAGCGCCGACCTCTGCCTCAGGCCACCTGCAGCTGAATGCACCGCTCGGCAGATCAAAAGACTGAGTGGAGTAGTGCTGCACTGAGGCACTGATTAGAGCAACACCTCCCAGTGAGCACATCTGCAACCTACCGACTGACAGGCCCTGCACATGTTGCACAGTGGAAGAAATACACAGAAGACAAGCAGGAAGTGAGCAGCATCTCAATTGGAGGCCCCTCATGTGTTTGGACTGAACCCTGTTTTGCCTGCACCGCTAAACCCAGTGACACAGCTTGTTGGGGACAATGCTCAACCCTGCCATCAAGGAAGGTACACACACCACAGAAGTGCCCCACCCACATCAGGGTGAACACCTAATCTCCCACCGCCTTGTCCCAGAGAAGAATCTGGGTGGAAAGGCTAGACAACTACTTCATGGCAACAAGAGAGAATGACGGGGCCGTGAAATGCTTACTACTGCTCCATCATGTGGGAGAAGAAATCTACAAACTGTTCAAACACCTCCCCAGTACTGTAGCAAATTAATAGGATACTTTGGTCAGAGCCCTGAATACGCATTTTGACCCGCAATTAAATCCAAACTTTGAACATTTCAAACTCCGCAAAGACTGCCAGCAGGAAGGTGAGTCCTTCATCACCTTCTGTGCACGCCTGCATGAACTAGCCAGTATGTGCCCAGCAGACAATCAGCTGAAGTAGGTAATGACAAAAATAATTCAAGGGTGCTGCAACAAGACGCTCAGAGCCCTCATCCTCAGACAGCCTAACATCAGCCTGGATGACATACTCATCATGGCCAGGAAACATAGTCTGTCGCCGTTTGGGCCTCCGAGATGGACATGGTCATCACCCAGACACCAGAAAAGACCACCAGCATGAAAGTGAAATGCACTGATGCAATGTACACCAAAGGAAAAACTTACAAACCCAGAACACCTGCTCCTCCTGTAACCGGACCTCGCTGTGGATATTGTGGTTGTGATGAACACCCTCTCAATGACTGCCCGGCTCAGGGACACATTCACTCAAACTGTGGCAAAGTCAATAATTTCACAACAGTGTGTCAAGGAGGACAAAGAGGAAGAGGCACCAGAGGGAGACGTGCCCTGACCAAGGCAGTGCAGCACCTGTCACTAGGTGAACCCAAGTCCCAAGGAGCCACCAGATAGCCACAAAGGTACAGGCAGCAACCAGAAGACTCACCATTCACAAATGAGATGAAGAAACACAGATGGCCGCATCCCAGTTGCATGGTGGAGATTGCCAGATCAGAAGTAAAGGTGCTCATCATCCGTGAATATAATGGGTATTCAGCAGTACCAACACCTCCAACCAAAACCCATGCTCTCACTGTCACACGCCAAAATCTCCACCTACATCAGCCAATCCCCACTACCTCGCAAAGGATGCATGACCGTGTGTGTGTGGTCAAATGACCGAGAAATCCTAACGACTTTCCACATGGTCGACAGGGAAGCTGACACTCTACTCGAAGCCATGACGCAGAAGACCTGGGAGTTGTGTCAGTCACACACAGTGTAAGAGCATTCCAAACTGATAAACTACTGAAACAATTTGTTGAACTTTTCAACACCCATGGTTGTCTGAAAGCCCCAATGATCAAGCTACACATCGGCAAATCAGTCAGACCCATGGAGCTCTTCCACCAACATGTGCCTTTCCACTCACGGCCCCTACTCGAACAAAACTCGAAAAACTCGGAAGCCAAGGTGTAATTGAGAATGTATCTGGACCAACGCCCTGGGTGTCCCCCATGGTGATAGCTGAAAAGCCAAAACAACCTGGCAAAGTACGTTTGTGAATTGACATTTGTCTTCCCAAAAAGGCAATAAAACGAGGAAGACACATTACGCCAACAATGGATAATATGATTGCTGACTTCAATGGGGCACAGTGGTTTGCCAAATTGGACCTGAAGTCCAGATACTACCAATTGCTCCTCTTGGAGGAGAGTAGGTATATCACAATGATCTCAATGCATCTTGTGCTGCACCGATACACAAGACTGAACTTTGGCAGTTCCTTGGTGGCCAAAGTACTCCAGGACACTTTAAGAGAGAGACTTTCGGGCCTTCAAGGGGTTATGAACGTCAGCAACGACATTCTAATTTTCCCTGCAATGGTGGACAAACACCACAAAAACCTGTGTGCCACCCTGAAATGCCTCTGGGAGTATGGCTTTACCCAAAGAAAAGTGCTCCTTCTTCCAAACCTCTATTGAATTCTTTGGCTACGCCTTCAACTGGAATGGTGTATAGGTCGACCCCAGAACATCACAAGCCATTAAGCAAGACCTAGCTCCCACCAGAGTGTCTCAAGTTTGCAGCTTCCTGGGCCTGGCCACATACTGTTGCACTTTCTTCCCCAATCTTGCAATGGTCGCTGAACCGCTGAGGGATCTCACCAAAGTTGACACCTGTTGAAGATGGGTACAACTAGAAGAGGCATTGCAGAAGATAGAAGCTGCCCTACTAAACAAGACAACAATGTCATATTTCAACCTGAAGAAAAGAACTGAACTACTTGTTGATGCAAGCCCAGTAGGCCTCAGAGCCGTACTGACTTAAGAGGTCAAACCGGAGAGATGGGCACCGCTAGTGTTCACCAGCAGAGCACTCATGGCAACTGAAATTTGATACGCCCAAATCCAAAGAGAAGCCTTGGCCATCAAATGGTCATATCCACACTTCCAGTTACGCCTCTATGGGAACCCTTTCACAGTGAGCACCAATCACCAGCTGATTGTACCATTACTTTGAGGCACAGAACCACACCTGCCACCTCGAATCAAGTGGTGGGCTATTCAGCTCCAACATTACAACATTGAAATAACTTATTAGCAAGAAAGAGAGTTGGGAGTACACTGCCACACATCCTAACACAGTTCACCCCTTTGCATCCTGGTAAATGCAGTTCACAATTAGCGCTTACTTCAAAATTCGGTGTAGTTTTTCACCAAAGTTGTTGCAGACATTGCTGTATATCTCTAGACACGTGTTTCTGGTTTTAGCCCTTCATCAGTAGAGAGCAGAAGTAGTAGAGAGCAAAGAAAATTAATCTGGGGTTGCTGGAAAAGCTGCCAAATTCCTCACAGTACCACTCATAGGAACACAGGTGCATTTCCAAAGTCGTCAGCTTGCTGGCTCAAGGGAGCTTTTTTAGCAGAAGGGGGATTGGAGAGCACACTGTCTCGCATTCCAGCACAGTTTGCCTCTTTGATCAAAACAGACAATGAACTACCACTCCATGGAGGAGAATTTAAAGACCTCTTTGAGCGCCTCAGAGTCCAGCATCGCCTCATCACTCAACAGTGACCACAGGTGAACATGGAAGCTGACTACTTCATAGGCACCCTCAATAAATCCCTCAGGATCGCCACTATAGAAGGAGTTGGCCCTGAACTCAGTCTTCACTGATTCCTAGTGGAATACTGAGTGACACCACACTGTACCATGCAACAGGCTCCATGGTCACTGATACTTAACAGGCCTAGGAGAGACACTATACCAGTGCAATCCGGGTGGGTTCCACCAACCTACAACTCAGCTGAGGCAAAGAGCTGGTGCACAAAGGACAACACACGTTTGAGCCTAAGGAGGAGAGTGGCCACGCAACACAACGTGAAAGGTGACAACAGTAATAATCAAAGACCGAATGCCTAGGTGGAAATTTCAGACACAGTTTGAACCAGCAGCATGGACAGGAGTTAATGTAACCGGTGCATTGTTAGCCTGCAAAGGTCAAGAGACTGTCACCAGGAATGTCTCATTGTTTAGGAAGGTTGTGACACCCACTTCTCAAGAACATGAAGAAGGGGAAAGCAACACAACATCAGATGACTTACCCCTGGAAGAAAGAAGGCACATAACTCCTCCCGGCGGAAAGACCGCGGAATGGATCAGTAAAGTACAAGGCAGTGACCAAGACATTTGCCATGAATCACGCACAGAAAGAAGGCTTGACCTCTCACATCACCAGTGGTATGATTTGAGGCCTGCTGAAAAATGGCCCTGACTGCAGGGTCACCCCAAACATTTTGCCTTCCTCCTCCTACTTTTTTGCTTGTTGGCCTTAGGGCTCTGTGCAGTTAACCGCTACTAACCAGTGCTAAATCGCATGTGCTCACTCCCCTAAACAGGGCCTGATTGGCATATACCTGATTGGAATATTTAATTTACATGCAAGTCCCTTGTAGAATGGTAAACTGTTAGACATGGCATCCTTGGTATGATCTTCCCTGTATTTTTGCATCTGTCTTCTGTATTTTTGTGTGTGTGCTGGATTTAGTTTTTCCTGGTTTTAGTTTTTCCTGGTTTTAGTACTCTGGGCACTTTACTACTGCTGATCAGTGCTAAAGTGCAAGTGCTCCCTGTCTAAATTGTGATTGATTGGTTGTCCATGAGTGCCATAGTCGATTTACTACCAAGTCTCTAGTATAGTGCACCATGTGTGCCCTGGGCCTGTACACCAAATGCTACTATTAGGCCTGAAGCACTGATTATGCCACCCTCATGAGTAGCCCTGTAAACATGTCTCAGACCTGCATTGCAGTGTGTGTATGTGCAGTTTTAAACAGCCATGTCGACCTGGCAAGTGCATCCAAGTGGACATGGAACCCCTCCCCCCGGACGACCAATAGTGTCGGGTATTGGGTCCGTTCTAGAACCTCTTTCGATGTTCTGCGACCACTTTCTACAACCTTTGGTTAGGAATTCCACCACCTATCTGAAAGATACCAAGGATGTCCTTAATTTGATCGAGTCTATTAACTTGACCACTGAAGTACATGCGTTGATCACACTTGACGTAGAGACTCTGTATACCAACATCCCTCAGGGGGGCAACTCTACAAGTGGTTGAGAATGCCCTTCCCACAAGCGATTGGGATTCTCCTACTCCCGCACATTTTATCATGCAATTATGACTGAGAACTTTTTTTAAATTTGAGGATCTCGTCTTCCATCAGATTAGAGGGACTCCTGTGGGGAGTACCTTTGCTCCTAGTTTGGCTTGTCTTTACATGTATGATTTCGAGAAACGATACATACTTCCCCCCACCAATTCTTTTTACGCCAACATCAAATTGTGGCAGCACTACATTGACGACATCTTGATCATTTGGCAAGGTTCACCTACCCTTGTCACCACATTTAATGAATGGGTTAATGGTCCCGACCCTTTTCTGAAGTTCACCTCCACCGTTTCTCTCACCTCCATTCCTTTCCTGGATGTGATGATTACTATTGATAAAGGCAAATTAACGACATGCACTTACCACAAAACCACAGATCGTAATAGTTTGCTCCTTTTTGACAGTCATCACCAGAGAGCATTAAGTTAAAATCTACCTTATGGTCAATTTCTACGATTACAACGGAATTGTAGTAGTATCCAAACATATGAGAATCAGGCAGATGATCTACTATCAAATTACGGGAAAGACATTACCTTCGCCAAGTTGTGAATTCTGCCCGTAAAAAGGCGAGGAATAACAATAGAGATGCACTCTTGACAACCACCGCAAGGGAGCCTGACACCCGTTTGACATGTGTTTCTACATTTACTCCTCTATCCAATAGTATTAAAAAACTGATCAATAAGAGATGGTCCATTCTAGAGAGCGGAGGTACATCCATTCCAAAACCTCTTTTTTCCTTTAAACGAACCAGCATCATCAGGGATATAGTGGTACATACTCACCCACCCACCCAGAACGTGGTTCCCAAACAGATGACCCTGTGGAACTTTCCCCCCAGTCTCAGGCCATTTGTGGGAATTGCAACATTTGCCCATTGACCAGGCTTGACAAACTCGACTTGGAACCGATAGGTACGTGGCGACTTACTAAACATACTAATTGTAACACAAGTAATTGTATCTAGATGATTACTTGCCCTTGTGGTCTACGGTACATTGGCATGACCACTAGACCGGTCAAGATAAGGATTAATGAACACCGTAGTAATATCAAGTGTGGCGGCGTTACTACCAAATTGAGCGCACATTTTTTGTAATCACATCACAGTCCAGATGACATGTGGTGGGTAGTCTTGTACTCCCCGAGACACGTCAGCAGTGACTCCAATACTCTTTTTTGAAACTGAGCAAAAGTGGGTGTTCAAATTGGGAACACACATCCACAGGCTCAATGACGACATCTCTTGGTTACATTTTACACATTGACTTGACTACATGCACCATTTTACCCCGTATTACGAGGTGATTGTCTTCCTCTTGCTCTGTTCCATCTATGTGTGAACGGTATTCATCATGGATGAACCTTATCAGATACCCGTGATATGTGTTATAATGTATGCTTTTTTTTCCTTTGAGTTAATATTCTAATATTTTTCTTTTGATCACTATCCTTCGATACCTTTTTTCATTCAGGATGTTTTTGTCTGAGAAAGATGGAGGCTATTTTTTGGCATAATTTGCTTATGGCTTGCTAGGTCTATTTTGGTTGATAGCGACACGAAAGGCTGTTCCTTATTCCCCTTGAATTCCGGATTGGTCCTTTTTTTGTGTTAACTGCTGGTTGGGAGAATACGTCCCTTCCAGCAGTCCATCGTCAGTTTCGAGAGTAGGCCTCACGTGACCAGGCACGCTCAATTGGATCATGTCTCCCGTGATTGGCATCCGGGTCGCTTGAGCTTTAAATCTCCAGCTGGCCGTGCTCCTGACTATCTGTTCGGGAGCATGGCGATGGGTAGGTCCCATGCAGGGGAACGGCAATGGAGAAGTGACTAAATAATCACTCGCTGCAGCGAGTGATTAGTTTCTCTTTTCTATTGGGATTTATGTAATTACCGAGTCTTGAGGGTACTGTGCAACGGAGTCATGCCGGATCCTTTTTTGGGGGGGCACTGTGAAAACCTCTATCATGTATGTGTACTCTATATGAAGGCTTCGTCTCTATCCACTGAACGCTTGTGAGTACAACCGGTGCACTCCCTTTAAGAGTGCATACCCTTTCTTGGTTTTGTGACTACCTGCACATATTTTATGTGACATTTGCCTCCATAGTTTTGAACCTACCTTACACGCTTAGTGTTCTATATTAATGAGATGTATAGATATTTTCTTTATGTGTGCCTACTTGTACATATGTTGTGTGCCTTGACAACTGATTCCCCAGTTCTGGACTTCCTTTACACGTTGAGGATCCTGCATAGAGGATACCTTTACTTTTGATTTCGTATACCCCTGCCAGCATCACTTAATTCATTTTACCTTGGTCTAAATTATTGTAGTGATTGTGCTTTCCCTCTGGCTTGTGCTTTCTCATGGAGCTGGATCCTAGTTGTGGGACGGTAAGCTATTACTCTTATGTTCCATACACTACCACTGAGCATGAGTACACCAGCTTGTTCACTGTGTGCCACTTCTATTACGTGTGGGCACCTTTTGTTATGACATGCAGCAGAGTTTAGTTGTGTGCTTTTCCCTTCTTTTACAGGCTGACCCTTGAGATAGACTAGCCTGACATGCAGTTTACATTTAGTAAGTGACTGGAGTCTAATCGGATTGACAGTTGTGGACTTATTTAAGTGTTGTAATTAGATCAACAGGAGAAGTATTAATTTAAGTGTTTTGGTCCTGATGAAGTGTCGCTGGATCCATATTTACCATCTAAGACACAAAACATGTTGACTTTGCTCATAGGGATTTGAGACAGTTTCCCAACCCCTATTTTTGATTGTTTTGTGAGAGTGTTTGAGCATTATCTCATTCCCCTCTATCCTTTTGTGTTTTTATCACCTTAGCCATTACCCTTTATTTGACCATTACATTTAGGTGTCTTGTTTTGGTTTTAAGCCAATTTTAACTTTCCTTCACTCTCGTACTTGTTATAGTGCCTGAAAGAGGGCATTGACTCTTTTGTATCCTTTTCATCACGGCACAGAGAAAAGATCTCCGGCAAAGAGCCCCGCTGGTCTGATGAGGAGCATGCCCGATGATGAAGCATGACACCCTATTGGGTGTGTGAGGGCACTAACATAAGGGTTACCCCGTGCTATTTTGCTTTTTTGGAACAGTGTACTTATATTTTCAAAAGTGCATCCACTTGCCAGGCCCATACCGTCCTTTTTAGTACATGTAAGGTACCCCTGAGGTGGGCTCAAGGTAGCCCATTAGGCAGGGTGCAATATATTGAAAAGGTAGGACATGTACTGGTGTGTTTTACATGTCCTGATAGTGAAATACTGGCAAATTTGGCCTTCACTATTGCAAGGTCTATCTCTCCGATAGGTGAACATGGGGATTCCCTTGACATACCTCTTAAGTGTAATTTCCCTAGGGAGCAGATATAGATATGGAGTTTGGGGGTCTCTGAACTCACAATTTAAAAATACATCTTTTAGTGAAGCTGGTTTTTAACTTGTGTGTTTGAAAATGCCACTTTTAGAAAGTGGGCATTTTCTTGCTTACCCATTCTGTACCTCTGCCTGGCTGTGGAATACACGTCTGTGTCAGGATGACAGTTGGGCTGGTTGTGAATTCACTATAGACAGTCACACAAAATGAGCTGAGGTGTGTTCTACATATCCTGATGGGTCTTCCTAGGCTAGAGTGGTGGGATGAGCTTACACTTGCATCTGAATAGAGTTGTGCCTATCCTTACACAATGCAGTCTCCAACCCCCTAGAGTGTGTCTGGGACCAGGGCAAAAAAGGCAGGGTCTTGTGCACTACTGAAACTTTCCTTTAAAGTTTGCCTACTTTAAAGGCAGAAATGAGTGTAAGTATTAGACCCAAAACCCCAGACTTTTAGAACACTTATGGATCAAGAGGAGACTGTGCCAAGGAGAAGAGCTGAAGAGCTGTGAGTAGGAGTACTGCCTCTTTGCTGTGTGTGCTTTGCTGGGTTGGCCTGCAGTTGCTGCTTCTGCCTTGGAGAGGACGAAGTCTGGACTATGCCATGTATCCTGCTTGTGAAGTTTCTCCAAGGGCTTGGACTGACCTTGCCTCCTCTTAAGAAGTCTCAGGAACATCAAAGGCTTTACCTGCTAGCCCCTGGGTTCTCTTGCTTAGGACCCTGACTTGCCAAGAGGTGTCCACTCCAGCTCCTGGGCCCTTGGGAGTGACGTCTGGCATAAAACAACAAGAACCAGGCACACTGACTTCGGATGACTCCAGAACTGGCACCCCTGCCTGCACCCGAAGTCGCGATCCTCGCTGAAGTGCAGCGACCGCAAATGACACCTCAGGCCCAACACAACTGCAGCGCCTCTGAAGTCCCACAACATCGTGAGTCCTGAGTGTTATGTCACCGATGTCCGTGACACCTGACTCTGCTGTGGCACCTGTGGCCCTGTGGTGTGAGCGAGACCCCGCGAGGGCGCCCCATTGTGTCTTGACCCACTGGACTCATCAATCTCGCCGGATCGTAAGGAACCAACGCCTCACCGCCTCACCACCACTGCCTCTGTAAGGGACCGATGCCTCACCTCCCCTGCATAACAGTAAGGAACAGCCACCTCACCTCCTGCGCAGCAGTATGGAGCAGACGCCTCAATGGCTCTTGCGATGCCTCACCTCCCAGTCTACGTGCCACGTCTTTGACTCTGCTTTTTTTCTAAGGTACTGTACCTGGGTCCGTGCGACTTCATGACCGGTGGCGCACTCCCTAAAGAGTGCCTCCGGACTGTTGGGAACGAATCCCTCACAACGAGAAGATAGCCCCAAATGGAGCTATTTTGTTCCTAAGGCTTTATTAGGGTTTAATCTTTTAAAATTCATATCTTTGCTTGTGTATGTTGAATTTTTGCCGTTTTGGTCTTGTTTTACTTAGATAAATATTGGCTATGTTTCTAAACTGGTGTGGTGTTCATTTCTGTTTTTTTCACTGTATTACTCCTTGTGGGTACAAGTACTTAGCACATTGCCTCTGAGATATGCCTGACTTCTCGGGCCAAGCTACCAAGGGGTGAGCAGGGGTCATCTTAGTAGCTTGACTGCCTTACCCTGACTAGAGTGAGGATCCCTGCTTGGACAGGGTGTAAACTGACTGCCAACTAGAGACCTCATTTGTAACATAGCCTGTAAGTTAAATACTACAGGTGGGCCTGCAGCACTTATTGTGACAGCCACTTAAGTAGCACCTTAAAATTTGTCCCAGCCCTGCCATGGCAGCCTGAAGGCAGTGACCCACTACCATGTTGACTTGGTATTTAAAACCAATTGCCAATCATTGAACTCCCTTTTTATTACATATGTCACCCCTAACATAGGCTCTAGGTAGCCCATAGGGCAGGGTGTGTGAAATTAAAAGGTAGGCCATGTACGTTTTAATTTCACTATTGAAAGGCCTACCCTTCCCATGGGGTAACATTGGGGATTCCTTATCCATCTCGATCACATGTCCTCCGCTCCCGGATACATTTTCGCCAATCTTGCGGGAGTAAGGTAAGTGTGATGCAGGTAGTTAAACTGAGTATATTTGTGGCGAGCATCCGTGGAAATAATCTTCGGTACGAGGCGGGCTTGCTCCCATTGTGTATCTGTGTATGATGTTTGAAATGCTGTTTCCCAGTGTGCCCGAAGCGCCCTAAGAGGCCGTTTGCTGTCTAAGTTTAACGCATTGTATATATTCGTGACTGCTTTTTTCTCTCCCCCCTTGGGAATAGTAGTATCTGCAGCAGTGCTGACGTTTGTGGTTCCTCATGTATGGTGTCCCAGTGTTGCGAGCTGTAACGAGTTAGTGAAGCATAAGTGACGAAAGTGCCTGGTAATATGTTATAACTGGTGACCAGACTGTCAACTGGAATTAGTATGCGGTCTTCAAATATGTCTCCCCATTCCGTCATGCCTGCGTTTTCCCACAAGGCCGCCGTCAGCTTGTGATGTTTACCTGTGCACCCTGGTAGGACCCAGATTGGCAAGCGGAGGCATATGGGTATTTTTGATGTGTGGTATGTGTATAGTTGGTCCAGCATTTCTTGGCAGTTGTCATTAATATATTACCCTCTTCCACTGGGGTATCTAAGCCACACTTCATGATCCAGCTCAGTAACTTAGTCGGAGTCCCATGCCTGTAGATGGTGCTCAGCTCATGTAGCTTGTGTGCAGCCAGCCAGTGCATTGGCCATAGGAGTTGGACAGCTGTGTAATAATGTTCGTAGTTTGGCGCCCCTAGACCACCACTCTATATGGATGTGTATAACTTATCCATAGACATCCGACGTCTTCCTTTGCCCCATACCAGTGCTACAAGTAAGGACTGCATTTCAGTAACCATTTACGTGGGAGGAATACTGGGATGGCTGAAAAGAAATATAAAAATTAGGGAAGCACCAGCATCTTGGATATGGCCAGTCTTCCCATTGGGGAAAGGGGAAGGGATGTCCAGAACTGTATGGAGGATTTTGCGTCCGTCAACACCGTTCCACTATTTGCATCTATTAGATTTTTTTCCTTGTGATATATTCTGACCCCTAGGCACTTGATATTGTCACAGGACCATCTCAGTGGGGTAGGGGGCAGTTCACTGAGCTGCAGACAAGAATGTATGGGGGAACAAACAGGAATTCTCCCAATTCACTTTGAGGCTTGATGCCCTACCAAATTGTTGGAGCAGTGCCATCAGTTGGGGTAGCATCCCAGAGTCATTGCGAAGGTATACCAGAGCATTATCCGCATACAGTGAGATAATGTGCCAAGCACCATCCATATACAATCCCATTCAGGTGCGCACACCCAAGGGGCGTGTGCCAAGGGTTCCATCGTCAATGCGAAGAGCAGTGGCGACAGGGGGCATCCCTGTCGGGTCCCACGCTCTATAACAAAACAGTCAGATATGAGGTTGCCCGTCCTCACCCACACTGATGGTGCTTGATGGAGAAGGACGATCCATCTAAGGAAAGTAGGGCATATGCCCATTTTTTTCACCCCCTCATCAAATAGTCCTACCCCAGGGTGTTTCGAATGCTTTTTCTATGTCGAGTAATGCCACCCATGTCCCCACGCCCCCCAAGTGCACGCCCACTGCATTATTGAGGACAAGCGCTGTAGGTCCAGAAACGTGCTTCTGCCCGGGATGAATCCATTTTGGTCTGAATGTATTAGCCCTGCAATTATGGGTGAGAGCCTATTTACCAGTATACAACTAAGTATTTTGTAGTCCAAATTAAGTAATGACAGTGGTCTATATGAACCCATCATTAGTGGATCCCTGACCGGTTTGGGCAAGACCACCAATGTCGCTTCCTGCATAGAAGTGGGTAGGATCCCTAAGGCTTAGCATATGCTGCATTAAATGTTGTTAACAGTCTAGGAGCTAATACTGTTAGGTATTTGGCATAGAATTAGATTGGCCAACTGTCTGTGCCCGGTTATTTGTAGTGGAGTCTCTACCACCTTGCTATCCTCTGGAGCCACACATGGCATGCACCTGGCATGCAGGAGCATTTCCAGTTTGTTACTCTCCATACCCGTCTCTGGTGCAGTGTATAATGTGGAGTAATATGCGTGGAATGCTGCATCAATATCTGCTTGTGTGTTTAACAGCTGCCCGTCCCCATCTCTTATAGCGGTAATTGGGGTTTGGGCAGCCCCTGACCTTAAAAGCCCTGCCAAGAGCCTGCCTGCTTAGTCCCCCTAATATGCTTTCGTGCCTGGTATTCCCTAAAATTCAGTTGGGCAAGCCTATCAAGAGCTTTTTTATGTGAAATGTGTATGCCCGCCAGCGGCGTGGCCGCGGTGTTGTCTGTGGGTAGGAGTTGATCATAATATTGTATTTTGGATTCAAGCTCCTGGAGCTCCCTGCGCAGGACCAGCCTGGCACCAAACTTCTATTTATTGCATGTCCCCTGAGTACGACCTTAAAGGCGTCCCATTCAATCCCCACATCTGATGCTGTACCCTCATTTATCTCAAAATAAGTGTTAATGTGCCCTCTGAGGGAATCCCAGTATGCTGAATCATAGAAGGCTAATATGGGCATCTTCCATGTGGGTTTACTCGGAGGGGTGAGTATCCACTGTATCCAGATTGGTAGGGGTGAATGGTCTGATAATGTGCGACTGAGATAATAAAAGTATATGAGGTCAATCCTAGTGTGCAGATCATGCAACCCTGAGTAATAGGAGTATCCGCGTTCAGTGAGGTAGAGGCCCCCCGTGCGTCATATAATTGGTTGTGTGTTGCCCATTGGCGTAAATGTTGCACTAACGTTATAGATTTGGCGCCTGGCACCGGCGGGCAGGATCGATCCAGCTCTGTGTCCGGGATGCTATTATAGTCTCCACCCCAGCAGCATGGCGCTGCCGGGTTGTGAAGCAAAGTCATAGTGAGTGCAGAAATGTGGCTTGATTAGCATTGAGGGCGTAAAGAGAGATTATAGATATTGGTGCCCTGTCTAGATTCCCTTTAGTGTTACATACCATCCCAAACAAAGGTCTGCTTTGGTCGGAGTCCCTCCAAAGGCACCCCTGGTGCCATCCAGATAAGTGTCCCCCTGGCATACCTAGAGTATGTGGTCCCTACTAATGTGCCTCGCCAATGTTTTTGTACTCTTTCCGGGTCTAGTGCGTTAAGGTGCATTTCCTGCAACAACGCCACATGTATTTTGCACCGTTGTAGAAACTGGTATAGCTTATATCTCTTAACATATCCCACCAACCCCCTAACATTCCATGTCATTAATGAATATTGTGCCATTTGTCAAGAAAGATATTGGGTCATCCATGACCTGTTTGCCATGAGGCGGACCTACTGGAAATTCCAATCTCACTTCAACCGCCCCCCACCCTCTACTGCACCCCCCATCACACACCCCAGTATGTACAACCATTCAAAACTATTAATAACCAATAAAACAATACTTCTGTTATAACATAGGTATGACATTAAACTCCCCATCTCAGGCTGTGTCGCCAACTGGAGAACAGACAATAGCACTGTAATGCTGATGCGTAAAGAAAACCAACTACTGCTCAACTTAGAATACACCGTGGTCTATGTGGGGGGTTGCATGGTTGGTCAATCAGTGTCAAGTGTCATGATAACACATAAGGTAATAGTGCTCAGCCCATAGGATAGAAATAACAACCCTGCCTCTCAAGATGGACAGTATACCACATGTGTGCTGGGCCCGCACCAGATCCCAGAATATGACCATGATAGCATCTTAACTTATAGTAAGACTTCAGCAGTTTGTGGTGTCACAGGTGGGTCACCGCCCAGTAGCACATTTATCTGTTCGCCGTCCAGGTCGGGGACATCCACGTCCAGCTGTTCTCTGCTCGCCGGGGGCAAGGATGGAGTCCCAGCCAGATGTTCCACCTCAGCCAACGCCTGCACGCTCTCGCCATTGCTGCCTGCTCTTTTGACTGGCCAGACCTTGGGTGACATTTATTTGGGCCCTGGTTCTCCCGTCTTGTGGAACTTGGTGGGCATGTGCAGGCGGGTTTTCCGGTGCATGGGTTATACCTCTTCCTTCCAACCAAGCCCAGGCTTCGTCCGGTGTGGCGCATAAGGTAGTAACATTGCCCAGAGTGACACGGAGAGTTGCCAGGAATTGTAGTGCATATTTAATATTATGCTCCCTAAGTGTGTGGTTGACTAGGAGGAAAGAGGTTCGCCTGCGCCGCACTTCCAGGGTGAAGTCTGGGTAAATGTGTACCAGTGCTTCCGCTATTCTCCAAGGGCAAAGTGCACGGGCCACCTGTAGTATATGGTCTCTGTCTTGGTAATTAAAGAGGCGAACCACCACTGGCTGCTGGGGCCCCCCAGGCGTGACGGTCTGCCTGGTACCCTGTGGGCTCTTTCAACTGAAAAGAAGGTTGAATGTTTGCCTTGAAGGACTGTTTGAGATAACCATTCTTTCATGTAGAGGGCCATGATGGGTAGCCCCACCATGCGTATGTTATTACAATGGGATCATCCTTCCTGGTCCTCTACCTGCTGTCGTAGGTGCAGCGCCTCCTTTTGTAAAGCCTTAATATGTGAGGTAGTGACTGTCACTGATGGTCGGATGGTAGATATCGCGTTTTCCGTGGCTTCCATGCGGTTCGTCAACTTCTTATGATCTTCCCGCAGGTGACCTATGTCTATGCACAATACGTCTATCTTGGGTTCCAAGGTAGTCTTAGGGGGTCATTTTGACTCCCGCCGGCCGCGGTAACCGCAGGGCCGGCGGGAGCCGCCAGAATACCGCTGCGCGGTCAGAAGACCGCCGCGGTTATTCTGAGTTTCCCGCTGGGCGGGCGGGCGACCCCCAGAAGGCCGCCCGCCCGCCCTGCGGGAAACCCCCTTCCACGAGGATGCCGGCCCCGAATGGAGCCGGCGGAGTGGAAAGGGTGCGACGGGTGCAGTGGCACCCGTCGTGATTTTCAGTGTCTGCAAAGCAGACACTGAAAATCTTTGTGGGGCCCTGTTAGGGGGCCCCTGCAGTGCCCATGCCATTGGCATGGGCACTGCAGGGGCCCCCAGGGGCCCCACGACACCCCTTACCGCCATCCTGTTCCTGGCGGCCAAAACCGCCAGGAACAGGATGGCAGTAAGGGGGTCGGAATCCCCATGGTGGCCGTGGAGGATTCCCCAGGGCAGCGGGAAACTGGCAGTACACCGCCGGTTTCCCGTTTCTGACCGCGGCTGTACCGCTGCGGTCAGAATGCCCAGGGATGCACCGCCAGCCTGTTGGCGGTGCATCCGCGGTCCCCGGCCCTGGCGGATTTTACCGCCAGGGTCGGAATGACCCCCTTAATGTCAAGCACTGCACTTAGTATGCCATTAGACCTCTGAGAGTGCTCTGCCAATGTGGACGCCAGAGAGGCGTCTGGAGAGTTCCTGTGTTCTCCCGGTGCAATCAACTCCTGCGTTCCTGAGACAGTCGCCCGGGGTTTGTCTGTTCTGTTGCAGCCCATCTCCGTTGCAGCTGCGGTGTCCACATATGGCATGAGGGGCTTATTATCAGGCTAACATAGCCAGCACAGGTCAAAGCACCCAGTTAATGTTCTGAGTAAGACAGTCGGCACCGTAGGGCTTTCGTACTTTATGTGATGCCCAGGTGCTCCATACAGTGCTGTCGTGCGGGAGGAATCAATGAAGCAGTTGACCGGCCAGGAGTACTGCAGCCTCCCACCATTTATCCTCCTTACTTCATACCACTGTCTGATGTAAGTCCTTTGGTCGCTCCCCGACAGGCTCCTCCGGTTTCTCCAGGAGGAGGCCCCCCTTTCCTATGTGGACATGTGCATGGTCTCCGGCAGACCGCAACCAATTCTTGCCGCCCCAGCCTCACCCAGAGCGTCCTCCTCCCTCCAGCAGCGAGTCCCGTCTCAAGTGCGGCTCCCAGCACCCCACGCGCTCACCGGGATGGCCCCTGTCTCCGCGTTGCGGCCTGCTTCGGACCTCTTCTCTTCACAAGTGCACTCCCGTGAGCTGGGGGCGCTCGGGGTCCCCCCTCAGGGGCAAAGGTCAGTGATCGCAGGTCTCTACGTGATGTGATTGCAGGTCCAGATGGTCTTCCTAATGGCCTTGTGTGTGCTGGTAGGCCTGATTCTTTTGGCACAACCGTGCCGTCAGCCCTGTTGGCTTTTCTCCTGCCGGCTTTGCTGTGCGGTTGGAGCCGATAATGGGAGCAGCGCGGCACTCGATTATGCGGCAGGGTTGAGGTGATTAGTTCAGGATCTCGAAAGGGCCTGGAGCAGAGTTGGATTAGTCGTCTGCTCTGGTCACCATCTTGGCCACACCCCCCTGATAAACCCTCTTTAATGTTAAAGCAGATTTTTGTATGATATGTTTGAAAATGCCACTTTTAGAAAATTTGAATGTTCCTGCCCTTAGCCCTCTTTGCCTATAAGCTGCCTCAGGTCGCATGACTGGGTGTAACTGACAGTTGGGACATTGTGAATTCACCTCAGACAGTAACACAATGGGGAATTAGCAGAGCCTGCATGGGCCATTAGCTGACTTGATGGGTGGGGGGGGTGGAGATAAGTACAGCCGCACTTGCAACTGAAAAGACTGGGCTCTGCCACTACACAATAGGATTAACAGCCCTGTATTGTCAGTGCAGCCAGCTAGGAGCCAGGGCAAGGAAGGCAGAACATTCCTGGAACTTAAGAGAACCTTTCTGGAAACTTCACCCTACTTCTAGGAGCAGGGCATCAATGGTAAAAATATGGCTCTCAGACCTGCTCCTCAGTTCACTACTTGACCCGTGGAAGGACTCAGAGGCCTCCCTGCTGCTGTGACCTGCTGTGCACTCTGGCAGACTACTGCTGTACCTGGAAGGATTGCTTTGCTGCTTGGAGCCAGCTTGGAACTTTCAGAGGCCAGCCCCGCTGTAGAGCCCTGCATCACCACCCTAACCCAGACTTCAGAAGTGACTCCAAGGGCTAGTTTAGCTGGTCTCCTGTTTTGAGCCACAGGGACATGACAGACTCCTACCATCATAAAACCTGTACCTGGGCCCAGCCTGAGTGAGTCTTGAACTCCCAAGAGGTCTCCAGCCACTCCTGGACCCTCGGTTGTAGTGCTAAAGGTACCCAGGTGGCCATTTTCCAAAACTGAAGACTTGCTTTTTTGAGCCTTAAACTTTACAAATTCAGAACTCTTGTTCTACTAATCGGAGTGTCATGGTTTTCATGTCAAATAATTTCTTATAATTTTCTCTATTTTTCCAAATTGGTTTGGGATTTTTATTGTATTGCTGTTTGTGTACTGCATGAATAATTAACACATTGCTTCTAAGTTTAGCCTGACTGCTTTTTGTGCCACCCTAACCAGGGTTAAGCACAGATTCAATCAGCAACTTTTTGTGGTTCACCCTGCAAGGGATTGTGGCTGTTGCTTTACCAGGGCTCAGACCCCAGTCAACCAACTACCCAATTTCTCAGAAGGCCGGACCTGCAGGTGAGTCAGTGATTGAAAGACTTTGTGAGCCAAGTTCTTGTACAAAGTTCAATGCCAAGTTGGGTAGGGATGTAATGAGCTGCCCGGTCTGTTCCATGGTGCCTCATTAACCCGGATGTAGATGAGCATACATCCTCTGGCCAGGCGTGGCCAGAGGCTTCAAATAAAGGGGCCATAGCCCGCATGGGGTCTTATGTCCATACTAACATATCGAGTGTGGGTACCGTTATTTGCGTTAGCGTCTGGTGCAAGCCAACCACTGTCTCTCACACAGCATCCCAGAAGACATTATCTTGCCCCAGCACAAAATGGACCCACCACATGTCACGATCCTATCAAATGATGTCATAACAGTGAGGACTGATGTCAATAATCAAATGTCTAGGGACATTCAAACCACAGTAGCAAGATGAAACCTACAGCAAAAACAGAAATGCAAATCTATCAGTTGGTTGGCATAGCTGCAAGCACACATGAAATGCCACCTTTGGTTTTAATAACATTTCTGCAGCTCCAAATACTGTGAAGTGGGCAAAGCACTACGGCTTTCTATACGTCCTTGGGTACATTAAAATGGCCACACGTGAAGTGCTACACAGAAGTGTGGGAAAAAATCTGCCCTTCCATGCTACACATTGGCGATATGCCTGTCAAGGTGCATGCACATGCACACCAGGTATAAGATCTTTAGAGGATTTGAATGTCTCTGTAGGCAGCAACATTGCACAGTTTAGGGAGCATCAAGTCGTAGCTTAGGCTGCAAATATAGCTTAAGTGTGAGCGACCCTTTCCTTGATTCAAGATTGTTCTGAAATTGTCATCACTGCACATAAAGGCTGTTGGAAATTGGATTACTGTTTGAGGGGGTGAAACCCTACTCAAGCAGCAACCCCAATATTTGTCAGGGTGGAATACAAGCAAAACTCAAATTAACCTGTTCTTAAACCCCTTCTTAACTTGAGAGAAAGCAAGCAGTCAGGCTTAACTTAGAGGCAATGTGTAAGGTGTTAGCGCGTCTGACATTATTTGGTTTCTTCTCATTAATTTATAAGAGGACTCTTTAGAGGTTCGATGGATCTTTTGACTGCGCTTAGAGTAATTCTCACCATAGGACTCAATTTCAATACAAATCGAAACAATATCAATCAATTGGATCAATAACTTTGAGAGTCCTTGGCCATGAATAACCACTCCTTTATGTAAAAGTTAGCATGTTTATTTCCCTATATTAACAATGCTAACATCACATACCTTAGCCTCAAAATCAAATGGTAAACATACAGAAACAATAGCGGTTGACCAAACATTCTGAAGAATCTCAATTTAATCAATGCATGGATCACCACACATTTTAGAGTTACAGTACAAATCAATAGCTAGAATAACTACATAATAGAAATAGTATACATTTAGATTCAGCAAAGAAAAGACATCAACTGTTGTTAATATTTAGCAAGTGTCTTCTGTGAGTCTCATAGCTAACCTTCTGATTAGAATAGTATGTTTGGGCTTAATGCAAAACAATTTAGTCAACGCAAATTTGGAAAAACATCTAGCTATGGCCCTATCAAAATTAGCGGTTGGTACCTAAAGACAAAAGCAAATAGACATGGCAATCAGTAACATAGTCTTATACCTTGCCTCAGTATGGTTCAGCAAGCTGCAACAGTCTTTGTCAATTGGACATCTGCTCGGTCAGCAAGACATCGGGACTCACCAATAAAGTTCAACATAGAAATGTCTCAGGAACGGACATAATTCAGAATGTCGCTTCACAGCAGCAAAGTTAGGAAAAGTGAGCCTGTGTCCTCTTGGGATGGTTAGGAGAAAGTGTGGTGGTCTCCTCTCGGTACAGTCTGGTTAAGTTAGATTCCCTAGGTCATCTTCCCACATTGCTATTGGTCAAAGAATCATATGTTTACATTTAGTCCAATAAAAGTAGAATCCCAAATCTAAGATATAACTTAACTGTCTTTCACATGTCGGTGATTGGCTCCTCTTCTCCTGTTCCCATTGTTGGGCTCGTCAGGTAACAACTTTGTATTGCCTTGTACACCAGATAGTGCATCCATTGTTGGTTCCTGGGAACATCTCCTTTACACACACTAAATTCTGCAAAGTATCAATAGCTAGTACAACATTTTCTAGCAAGCAGTTCTCATTGGGAAAGAAATTTAGCTACTAACATTTGGTCAACGCAGTGGAGAAATACAAATCTAACTCTCTATGCAGCCATTTTATGTGACTCGTTTAAGCAATGCAACTTAACATGAGGCCGTGCAACTAGGCCAAGTACCTCACTAATTTAAGGCCAATGATTAATAAAGCAAACATATAGTACATGACCATTAATATAACATACTACTATATTAATTTAAACATGAGCACAACATTTTATTTTGATAAGCAGTTAAAAAATACACTTTGTGATTACTGGCGGTCACTCAAGCAGGCACATTTTTAAAGTTGTGTATTATTTTCTCTGTATTAATTCATTTTCCATGCAGATTTAACATTCAGAATACATGAATATTTATTAATAAAATTCTGCGTTAACAATCCCTCCTCTGATGACTAAATATGTCATCACACTTACATCTTCCCACACAAATTTTTGCTCAGATAAAATTTGTCAATCGTATCTCTTTTAAATTTTCGTTTCCTCTTTGAATTGTCCCTAAACAATATTTCCATTTTAATTTCTTCCCTCCTCTGATCATTCTTTATTTTCTTTGATTTAATCACATGATACAATTTTTTCCATGTTCCAATTATGCAAATTACAATAATCAGTATCCCTTGTATTATTTTCAATATTATCCCTTTCCCAATTTTGCTGAGCCAATTTCCCACTGAAGCAAATCCTTTGCCAACTTTTTCCCTAACACCTGCTTCTTTCAGCTGTTTTAAATCAGCACTGTCATTAGTCAGATTAGTAAGTAAGCTTCTAATTTCTTTGCTATTATCAGGAATATATGAACAACAATGCTTTGAATTCAGCATTTTGCAAACTCCGCCATCTTTTGCTAAAAGAATGTCTAATGCAAGGTGGTTCTGAAGAGTCATAGGTCTTACCGCAGCCATTTCTGTATCAATTAGGATCATGGCTCCTGAAAAATTTGCCAATATGTTATCCACAATATAGACAACTTTCAGATCTGTATAGAATTCAGAATAACTCCCACTGAAGGAATTATTGCTCCAAATATATCTCCAACTATACTAGAAGACTCTCTCTTATGTTTAATGTGATGTAACTGAGTCATTTTCGATACATTTTTCAAGTCCTTAAATTGAAATATCTTTGGGAAAACTATCCCTAATTAACATGTACCATACCATCCTCTTGGAAGATGGTAAAAGGCATTTGCCCATAAATGTAATAAACTCCAGGAACTGCTGGAACCTGTCCATCCAACATGAAGGTCCATTTACTCTGAAAGAAAAACACATGTCTACATTCACTCGTTCCCACAAACAATGTATCAGCTCTAGATTTAGGCTTATATACACACATCTTTCCTATGTGTTGAGCATCTAAAGCTAACCTTCCTTGTGTTTTTATTTCACTAAATGCATAATCATTTCTAAAAGTCCTTTTCTCCAAGTTCTTTTCTAACTTCTCCTTTAATGCCTTTCTCCTGTTATCTGTCTGATCTAAGAAGCTCTTTTCTATTGGTGTAAGCAAGCATGTCAAGTTGTTTCTGTGTGCATATGCGGTGCCAAAAGCTAACGTAGTCTCAAAGAATCCTCTTACTAATTCTATAGTGTTCTCTTTAGTTACTCTACTGAGGTATTTAATTATAGGGACAAACTAAAACACAACATCGTAATTGGAATAGAAATATTGTATTTACTCCTGGTTATAAAATCGTGTTAGTAACAGACTACAACTTATCCCATAAGTGAGGGGCAGACTATGATAGGTAACTCCTTCCTTGAATGATGAAGGAATCTGTGTGCAAACATAATCTCTCGCCTCCATTGTCTCAACATACTCACTCAATAAACGATAGAAAGCATTAGAAGAAAGTTCTCCTTGGGCATTATCTACGTGCAAATATTTATCATCTAACCTAAACTTCTCTACTTCTGTAAGTGCAGTATTTGTTTCTAAAGCTAAAGTATGGTTGGCTTTACTCTTGTCAAGAATAGTCATATCCACAATCATTACCAGACACAATATCATGCATACAATTGGCAAACAAATACTCAAGCATTTACAGCACCTATTCTTCCTACCCTGCTGGCTAAGGTTACTCATGATCTGTAAAGAATCATAAAGTAGAAGAGAAAATTGTAACTATGCAGCAAAATCAAAAACAGATCTTCAATCTTCTTCAGCAATTATTAACAGCTTTCAGTCTCATTTCCAGGATCCTTTTGTCAAAATCGGTAAAGTTCTCAAAAATCAGTTTAGCAGCTCGTCTAGTCAGGTTATCTTGTCAAAACAAGTTATCAAACAGCCTTTTTGGTTACTTTCAATAGTCTCTTTTTCTTTGCAGTTCTCTCAGCTTATAGTTTCAACAGTTCAGTTCATTGGTTTCCTTCAAGTGCCAAAATATTGACCTGAAATGTCTCAATCAAAACAAACAGACAAAAATTATCTTTGCCATTCGCTTGTTGTTGTATACGCCCATTCAGGACCAGTGCACCTTCCACTTGCAATTCTCTTTCTTTTCAACTTTCGATCTCCATTTAATTCTCCTTCACTCAAATCTTCTCTCCTTGTCATGTCGAATTCCACTTCAGTTGTTGTCACTGTAATTGCTTCCCTTCTTTTTGCTTGTGACTCGGGCCACTTATCTCCTCTCAGTGGGCCCATTGTTAATGCTCTTTTCAGTGTCGAACTTGTAACTTCTTCTTGCTCTTTAGGACTTTCTCCTGACAGACCTGCAATTGGTTTAGGAGGAGTCAGACCACAGTGGCTTTAATCCGCCTTAATTTCTTCCCCTTCGGGGTCTGTCGTTTGCTCTGCTTGTCTTTCAAGACCCCCTGCTTCTGGAAGAGCCCTCTTCTGACTAGACTCTCCTACTGCCTCGATTGAGGTCGGTCCGCTTCTACTTTCCTGTAGGTCTTCTCCTTCATCTCTCACAGCAGTGGCTGAACCACTTTCAATTTGCTCAGATTCATTTTCAGTTCCTCTTTCTCCCCTTTCTGGCTCTGAGGTTGGTCTGGTCGTTGTTGGTACTCTCTACAACCCCTCTTCATTGTCCAAAGGACATGCTACTTTCCTCGTATGGCTTGCGTGGATCCAGTTTGGAACTCCAGTGCACCTCACAGCTGGGATAGCAATCAGCACTACCTGGTAAGGACCTTTCCACTGAGGTTCCAAACACACTTTCCTCATGTGCTTTCTGATCACAACCCAGTCTCCTGCTCTCAGGTTGTGTTCTTGATCTTGAGATGGTTACAGTGTGGTGGCTTCCACCTGATGAGAGAAAGAGCGAACCACATCAGCCAGACCTTTGCAGTGTAGTGAATCCTAGTTTGTTTTAATGGGATAAAGGAGTTAGCTTAGCCTTTGGCTTGCAGACTCGTGCCCCCCCATCACCCAGTGACTTTTACCCTACTTATCTTGCTCTGTTTTAGCACATTTATTTCATTAAATCTTTTAAGATGGCTGCCTTGTTTTTAGTTGGGCCCATGTTTTAGTTTGCATTATTAGTGCCACCGCGCTGAGGCGTCACTATCAAGCAACAAAGATAAACAAACTGTAGGTATTAACTTGAAGTACTTTCCCTATTCACGCTTTTGAGGGAATTGTTTATATAAATTACCGTCCCAAGCATGCCTTGTTATCTTTTGTTTGGGAACACACCTACGTTAGGGGTCCAAGCAGATCTGTATAAATACTCCTCACTTAAACAGATAGTCAGAGGGATTCCGACCAGATGCCATCACTGCTATCGATGCTGCATGTCACCTTGACGCTGACCCAGTCTTTGCGTCCTTACGGAGTCTGAGCTAGAGACCTCATTCCAAGGTAACGAGGGTTGGGGTCTCTTCTCCTGGACATGACATTGGCAGATTTGGTTTAACATACCTAGCTCTCCTCTAGGTTAGAGGTTAGACCTATCATGCTAGGGTATTACGACATGTTTCACATCTCATGTCTTTTCATGTTATTGCAAGACGGGACTTTGTATTAATGACTCTTGTCTTTACCATTCTGTTTCTTTCACTGTTCATTATCATAATCATTGCAGCCCATGCAACTTATCGCAGTTATGCAGTTTTTCTAAATAAAACCTATTGAAACTTTACTGCATCTTCTTCCTTACCTGTGTTTGATTGAGACATATTGTTAATGTGAGAAACGGGTAATCTCCATTTAACCACGACACTCCGTGAGATGTCACACTCTTGAGTCCATGCGTAAAGGCCGCCATAAATCACCTTATACGGTTTGGGTTTTTGGTGAGGTGCTGCTTGTGAGCCGGAAGGGTTGGGATGACAGTTGCGACTTGTTGTAGGACTGGCATAGTCACCTACAAATATAAGTACTGTCATCCTTAAAGCAGCAGTCTTGCCTAGAGCATCAGAACTAACAGTAATGCATCTGGCCATTTCAGATTCGTTGATGCGCACATTTTCGCCATTCTTGATTTCAAGGTACTATTCATACACAAGACCTGATGCTTTAGGGCGGTAGCTACAATGCACCTTCTTCTCAATGTTTAAGGCTGAACATAGTGATTTAATTACTTCATTGTTAAAGTGACTTCCTCTGTCTGATTCTAAAGAGATCGGAAACCCAAAATGTGGTATCAGTTCCCTAATCTGTAATTTCGATACTGTGAGGCTGTCATTTCTTCGTGTAGGGTAAGCTTCAATCCAATGACTAAAGATGCAGACAATCACCAACACATATCTCAATCCTCCACGCACGGGAATCTCAATAAAATCCATCTGCATTCTGCTGAATGGACCTCCTGCTCTTCCATTGTGGCTCATCTTGACCACTGTCCCTCTACCCGCGCTCATTTATTGACAAATGACGCAACAATGGCAAACTGCTTCAGCAACCTGTCTGAACTTTGGATTGAACCAATTCTGTTTGAACACACAAATCATTGCATCCCTCCCAACATGTACTTGACCATGATAATATCTAGCCATTTGTGTCAACAAACTGTTCAGCAATACCAATTGACCCTCTTCTGAAATCCATAGTTCATCCTGACGCTGTACACATTTCATTTTGACCCATGACCTTTCTTCTCCCTCTCAACGTTATTCTGCAATGTTTTCAGTTCTTCCAAGGTATTTATAACATGTAATGCATAGCTTGGACATGTCTCATCTTCCTCGGTTAACAATTCCCATTTATCTTTGAACGTTATACAGTTCAATGTGCAAAACTTTGCGACCTTGATCCACATATCCATTTCCCATTGGCACAAAATCTTGTTATTTCAGGTGTGCACTGTATTTCACCAAGGCAATCTTTTCTGGCATTTGAATAGCTTGTAACAGTTCATGAATTCTCTGACCATTTCGGACTGGTGAACCAGAAGAGGTCAGAAAAGCTCTCTGTAACCACAACTGGCCAAAGTTAAGCACTATTCCAAATCCATACTGGCTGTCCGTGAGGATGAAACCTTTAAGCTGTGCAGAAACACGGCATGCCCTAGTAAGGGCTACCAGTTCCTACACTTGTGCAGAGTATTCTCCTCGAAGCCAAGAGACACTTCAAATATACCAGAAATTGTGCATACAGCATATCCTGCTCTCAGTATTCCCGTATTTTTCCTCAGACAGGAACAATCAACAATAATAATTTGGGCATTTTCTTCCAATCTGGTATCTGATATCAGGTCTCAGTTATGTGAACAGATCAGTAACTTTGAGACAATCATGTTCAATATCCTCCAGTTTATCAATTTCAACATTTTCATTTGGGAGTAAGGTTGCCGGGTTAAGCACTCTACACCTTTTCAGTGACACATTCGGGAACCCCAGTATGCTCATCTCGTAGCAACTCAGCCTGGCAACTCTTAGATATTGTGTCTTGGTTCGTGTAAGTAAAACTTTAATGGAGTGAGGGACCATTCTAGTCAGGGGATGTCACATCACAACGCCCTCACACTGAGTGAGGCTCTGTCCAACCACAGCGACTGAACGCAAACAGCCTGGTAAAGCTACTGCAACTGGGTCCAGAGTAGCTGAAAAATATGCTACTGAGCGGTTTACATCACCATAGACTTGCGTCAAGACTTACAAAGAACGTGCATCACGCTCATGACAGAACAACGTGAAGGGTTTTGTGTAGTCAGGCATTCCCAAAGCCAGGGCTTTGCACACACGTTCTCTCAACTCAAAAAATGCTTTCATACAGGCCTGGTCTAACACTAGGGGATCAGTAATTCCTTTGTGGGTCAGCTTCTGCAATGGCTTTAAAATGAGTTGGGAATCCACTGGCGACAATTTCTTACCATTCCCAAGAACATCCTGACATCTCTCTGTGTGGCTGGGGGCTCATCTTTAATATGGCTGTAACCTTTTCTCTGGATATTTTCCTAATTCCCTTCTCAATCTGGTGACCAAATATTTCACTTCTTTCTGACAGTATTTTAATTTAAATGGGGGCACTTTATGACCATTCTTTCCTAAATAGTTCAGTAAGGCAATTGTATCATATTAGCATTCTTCCTTTGTTTTGGACACAATCAGCAAATCATTAATGTACTGTACCAGTATCAATTGGAAAAACAGTTCCAATGACTCCAGGTTCTTTTTCAAGATCTGGTTGAAAATGGAAGGTGATTTTGAAAACCCTTGTGGAATTCTACACCAACAGCAGACTCGATCTAAAAATTTGAAACGGAAGAGAAATTGACTATCCTCATGAAGAGGTACAGAAAAGAATGCTTGTGACAGATCTATTACTGTGGACCATTCAGCATAGCATGGAACTTGAAACAAAATCACTGCTGGATTTGGCACCACAGGACAACATTTAACCACAATATCATTTATTTTTCTCAAATCTTGAACAATTCGAACTCTCCCACAGGACTTTCTCAATCCCATTATCGGTGAATTACATCGACTGCTCAACACTTCTTTCAAAACCCCTTGGTTCAAAAATTCTGCAATTATGGGAGCAACTTTCTCAATGATGTCCTGTGTCATGTGGTACTGGGGAATCTGGGGAAAATTTGCATTTGGCTTTATTGGGACCATAACTGGCTCAACTCCTTTTATTAGGCCAATGTCTTTTCCTGTCAAATCCCACACATTCACTATAGCTGTTCCTTGTAAATCAGAAGGAAGGTCCTTTATTGGGAAAACTGGAAAGAATCTAATCAGAGGGTATTCCTCATTTATTATCTCACAATCTGTCGCTGGGTCATCCTCATTATCACTGTTTGTCGGACTTTCAATTCCATCATTTGAGCAAGTAGTCTAACACCTTGTTTAACACAACAAGTCCCTTTCCAGTAGGGATACCAGACTTGAGTCACAAACTATGAATTTGTGTAACCCTTTAAAGTTGCCAATTTTAACCTGAACTGGTTCTGTAATTGGGTTGGTCAAATACTGATTCACTACTCCTACAATCTGGACTGTTTTCCCTGAGAGGGGCAAATTTGGAACTTCTGCAGTTCTCACTGTAGATGGTGTAACTCCTGTGTCATACAAGAATGAAACTTTGTGACCCATTGCTATTCCATTCCATATGGACCCTTTTCATCTACTTCTAGAGAAGCTGCAAGCACACATTCTTCTTTGTCTGAACTCTCACTCACCCAATCATCGTTTATTCCATTCTCACTTTGTAATGGGAATTGGTGTACTGTGTTATTACTCTGGTTAAACCTTTGACCGGTGACCTGTTGAGGAAGCATCACCTGCACAAGCTCCACTGGGGGTAGAGGTATTTGGATTTGCTGTCTAGGTACCATTTGAACCTGCTGTTGCATTGGCTGCAACTGTGCCATCTGCATACGTGGCATTTGCACCTGTTGCATGGGCTGAAAACCTTGAATCTGATTCACATTACTTTGGAAATTTGGATTATGACCGCTCATTCTTGGTCCTCTCATGTTTTGAAAAGGATTGATGTCACTTGTTTGATGAACAACACCTTCCTTTACCAACATCGGACACTCCTGCTTCCAATGTCTGATACCTCCGCAAGCGTGACATTGCAACAATCTCTTCCTTCCCTGCACATCATTCTGAACCACTACTGTACCCAAATTGGGACTACGGTTTCTGTTTCCAAATCCTCCGTGACCTCTACTTCTCGCTTGATACTGAAACACCACATTTCCCTGCTGCTGCTGTGGAAACTTTCCCTGCATCCCTGTTTGTGCCACTTTATTCTGAATTACCATCACCTTTTCTCTGCATTACCATCGCCTTTCTCTGCTTCAGTTCAGTCTTGTCACTAGAGTACTTTGCATACTGCAATACCTCGTCGATCGGCTTTGCTTGCCAGAAAATCAAATGACTCATAATCATCTGGCTAATTTCAGGTCTCAATCCTTCCACAGATCTGAGCACAAAATAAATCATGTCTTTCAGCTCAATTGTTTCTGTACCGCTGTAATGTTTAAACACCTGCAACAATCTTTCATAGTATGCATGTATTGACTCTTTTGCTTCCTGGGCTGTCCTGTCTATTCTCTGCCAGTCAATATTTGTAGGCGGAATTCTGGTTTTCAAAAACTCAATCACTTTCTAGTAATATTTCATCACCTCGGGAGATGGTGAGATGGTGCACCTGTGATTGGGTCGCTCTCTGGTTCCTTTGTCAGCCAATCTATGCTCCTCTTGCATTCAGTCCATAAATCTGCTGGAACTACTATCTCTAACAGAGTATTCTAATCCTCCCAAAGGACAATTTGCTAATTTCACAAACCTGTCTGTCTGCTGTTACCATTCTAGTGGTTTTTCTCTCAACCTGGGATAATCGTTGGTACATGACAGAATGTCACTTCTGCTCCAAGGGACTTGGACAAAATTCCCTCCTGAAATTTCTCTCATTGGTAGAATTCTCACTGGGTCCTCAACCTGCTGCACATTTGCAGTAAGATTGACAGAATCCCTTTTCTTCTTATCTCTTTTCTTTACCTATCTGTCGTCCCATTTGTCTAATACTCCCCATGTTTGGACGCTTTGGAGTAACTCCCTAAGGTGTGCTTTCATTCCTGCAGATCTCATATGTTCAAAATCTTTTGAATCAAAATCTAATCTGTAACTTAACCTGAAGTGTTTTGTTTTTTCAATTTCTTTGCCGTATTTCTCTGCTAAGCCTGCTAACCTTTGATGTACCTCACTCGCTTCCTTTGTAATTTTTGGGCACAAGTATTGCAATTCTGCTTCTGCGTAGGATTCAAGTTGGTTCACACCCATAGTTCCTTCGATATGTTCACCCCCTTCCATCCCAAGTTTAGTATATTTCCAGTATTCTTCTTCCCTAAAAGCACTTTGTGGGCTACTCAGCTTATCTAACCATTCGGTCAATTGTTGGGCGGTCAAACCTTGCTGTGAAATGTTCTTGGGCTGAGTATTTGGCAACGGTTGCACAGTTAGTTTTGGAGATTGCGGAGTCAGTCATTTCAGACTAGGACTGATGTTTGACCCTGTTCCAGTATTCAGAGGGACTCTGAAAGGACTAAGGTCTAACAATGATCCTGTTCCACCAAAGGTCTGTCCCACAGGAGAGACTACTCTGGCACCCTCATTGAGTCCTCCTCTCATTGAATTCTGACTCAGGACTCCCTGTCCGTTTGTGCTGTTATTTCCCTGGGCAAACAAAGGCATGATTGGACCAATGGTGACGGGTATAGAGACTGCATCTGTATTTGTTCTAACATTCAGGTTTTGTGGGTGCAAGATTCCTGTATTCTGGCTCATTAGTACTGACATCTCTGTCTGTGTTCCTGTTATAGAAGTGTACTTTGGCATTGTTTGTGTCTGTACTCGAGGCAGTAAGAGTGGAGTTGGCTCCATCTGAACCAATGTTGGTTTCAGGAAAACTTGTCCTGTTGGCACTATAATAGTGTTTGTTGCAGTTTCTACAATGGGTACAAAATTTCTGATCACTGTCCCATCCAGCCTCCGCTAGTGTCTTTTCTGCTTTTCTCATTCTCCTCTCAAATTTCTGTAGCTGTCTGGCTACTAGTTTCCAGATTGCTAATGCCTCAAACTGTGCTGGTCTCGGAGGAGGTTTCAAATCATATAGCACCCTCCTTATTTTTTCTAGTCTCCTCAAATTAAATGTTCCATAGGCAGGAAATGCTAAACTCCCTTCTTTCTCTGTCACTTTGCACCACTTGGTCAGCCAAAGACAAGGTGCAACACCCTTCTCTTCGAATACAACGTAGGCAGGTGTACCTTCTGGTGGTGCAATGCCTTCTATACTCATTGTAGTACACATATCTCCACCTTAGGGCATCCTTTAAAGGTTTGAAAAATTTCATCTCTCTGACTTTTATCCTACTTTCTATCAAATGAGGAAGTGACTTTAAATCCCAGAATCCTGTTCGCTGACCTTCTCAACCAATTGCGCTTCACGGTTGTCCGCTAATCCGTGCGTGACCAACCTATCTCAGCGCGGCTCCAATGATGTCACACTCACACGTACATCGGCTGAAAAAGTCTTGCTGCTTGTCCTCCTAAACTCAGATTCACACCAAACTACTGCTAAATTATTGCAAGCACTAAAAATCAAAACCCAATTTGTCAGTTTACTATAGGTAGGGTGACACAATCGCTTCAGAAACCTTACAGATTTTTAGCTGATGGCGTTTCACTCTAGCAGTTACTCTTTCTTTCTCAGTTTCCCCGATTCACAAGCAAAATTCGACCAGCAAATTTTACTCTCAACTGATCAGTGGATCTGTCCTGGTGCACATAGGACTCGTAAGATCTCAGTCGAAAAATTATTTCACTCACTTTGACCCACACTCTGACTTGTCGACCACACCTAATCGACCTATTAAACCAGACAAATTACAACAAAAAAACAAGTGTCTCCTACACTTTCCAATATACTCCGGAGTCTTAGACCTCACAGGCCCCGTATACCAACAACCACGTAGACAATTTTTGAACACAAAGTGCCACACACATGTGAAGTTTGACGAATTCCCTACTCTCACAAGTCAGAGTACACAAACTCCTTCAATAACTTCATTTGGATTACTCAAACTCCCCTAAACCTTCACAAGCATCACAATTCACCTGCAATTTGCATAAGCTGTGCCAGCGCAAATCTTATTCCATTCATACTGTCACTAGAACTCCAAGAACATCTTCAAACAATCATTGGCAAGCTCCAAGGTTCTGGGAAAGTCATCCTAAGTTCTTAGGGACACATTTTCTATCCACTTTGTATCATCAAATTTTAATATCCAAACGTTCACCAATTTCTCTTACCAAATCTGCAAATTACTTTGCTCTTTGTAGGAGACTAACCATTAACCCACTACCATCTCTGGAAAGACCTGCCATTTCTCACTTACTGTTGGACTTTTTTGCTTATGCAGGGTCATCCTCAATCTTTTTGCCTCCTATTTTTTCTGACCTGTTGGCTTTTGAACTCTGAGCACTTTACCACTGCTAACCAGTGCTAAAGTGCATATGCTCTCTGTGTAAATTGTATGTAATTGGTTTATCCATGATTGGCATATTTGTTTTACTGTTAAGTCTCTAGTAAAGGGCACTAGAGGTGCCCAGGGCCTGTAAATCAAATGTTACTAGTGGGCCTGTAGCACTGGTTGTGCCACCCACACAAGTAACCTGGTAATCATGTCTCAGACCTGCCACTGCGGTGTCTGTGTGTGTACTTTTACACTGTGGGTTCGGCTTGGCAGGTGTACCCACTTGCCAGGCCTAAACTTTCCCTTTTCTTACATGTAAGTCACCCCTAAGGTAGGCCCTAGGCAGCCCCAAGGGCAGGGTGCAGTGTATGGATAAGGTAGGACATATAGGGGGTCATTCTAAGTCTGGCGGGCGGCGGAGGCCGCCAGCCAGACTTCCCCCCTCCAAAATACCGCTCCGCGGTCGCAAGACCGCTGAGGGTATTTTGGCTTTTGCACTGGGCTGGCGGGCGACCGCCAAAAGGCCGCCCGCCAGCCCAGTGCAAGAACCCTTCCCACGAGGACGCCGGCTCAGAATTGAGCCGGCGGAGTGGGAAGGTGCGACGGGTGCAGTTGCACCCATCGCGAATTTCACTGTCTGCAATGCAGACAGTGAAATTCAAAGTGGGGCCCGCTTACAGGGGCCCCCAGGGGCCCCACGACACCCCATACCGCCATCCTGTTCCTGGCGGGCGAACCGCCAGGAACAGGATGGCGGTATGGGGTGTCTAAATCCCCATGGCGGCGCAGCGAGCTGCGCCGCCATGGAGGATTTAGAAGGGCAGCGGAAAACCGGCGGGAGACCGCCGGTTTTCCTCTTCTGACCGCGGCTGAACCGCCGCGGTCAGAATGCCCTGCGGGGCACCGCCAGCCTGTTGGCGGTGCTCCCGCCGACCCTGGCCCCGGCGGTCTAGTACCGCCGGGGTCAGAATCACCCCCATAGTAATGTGGTTTATATGTCCTGACAGTGAAATACTGCCAACTTCGTTTTTCACTGTTGCAAGGCCTGTCTCTCTCATAGGATAACATGGGGGCTACCTTTAAATATGATTAAAGTGTAGATTCCCCTAGAGAGTAGATGGACATGTGGAGTTTGGGGTCCCTGAACTCACAATTTAAAAATACATCTTTTAGTAAAGTTGATTTTAAGATTGTGCGTTTGAAAATGCCACTTTTAGAAAGTGAGCATTTTCTTGCTTAAACCATTCTGTGACTCTGCCTTGTTTGTGGATTCCCTGTCTGGGTCAGTTTGTCAGTTGTTTTTTTTTTACCTCGCACTAGACAGTGACACAAAGGGGGCTGGGGTGTAACCTGCATTTCCTGATTAGCCATCTCTGCTAGGAGGGAGGGGTGGAGTGGTCACTCTCATCTGAAAGGACTGTGCCTACCTCTGACAATGCCGGCTCCAACCCCCTGGTGTGTGTCTGAGGCCTTGCCTGGGCAAGGCAGGATTTCACAAGTAGGTGTGAGTCCCCTTTGAAGAAAGGTGACTTCAAAGACTAAAATGGGTATAAGAAGGGCACCCACATCTACAGACTGGAGAAACACTTCTGGAACCAAGAGGAACCTCTGCCTGGAAAAGAGCTGATAGCTGAGGAAGAAGTGCTGCCCTGCCTGTGACTGTGCTTTGTGGAGCTTTCCTGCAGTGCTGCTTCTGCCAGAGTAAGAGGGCAAAGACTGGACTTTGTGTGCCTTCCATCTTGTGAAGAAATCTCCAAGGGCTTGATTTAGAACTTCCTCCTGTTGTTTGAAGTCTCAGGAACAGCAAAGACTTCTCTCTGCCAGCACCTGGAGTCTCTGGAGAGACTCCTGCTCTGACAAGTGGTGCCCTATCCAGTCCCTGGGCCCTTGAAAGGAAAGCTGGTGTAAATCCAAGGAAATCGACTTCGGACGACTCCTGACTGACGCCGCTGCTGAATCCGGTAACGCCGCCTGTACCCGACGCCGCACTCCTTCGCTGGAACGCAATGCTCTGCGCAGGCCCGACGCCGCTGCAGCCCCGCTGAAGTCCGTGACTCTGTGGAAGTCGCTGCACCACGTCGTGACCGACGCCGCTCGAAGTGCACGGATTCAATGTTTCGCACAGACACCGCGATCCCCGACTTCGCGCATTGGCTTGTTTTCATTCTTCACCAAAGGTACTGTACTTGGGGGTCTACACGAGTCCGTGTCCGGCGCCGCTGATGTCGGCCTGTTGGGAACGACTCCGTCACAACGTCGTGTTAACATCTCATCGAAGCATTTTTGTTTCTAAGCGCTATTTTTGAGTTTAATCTTTAAAAATTCATAACTTGACTTGTGTATGTCGGATTTTTGTCGTTTTGGTCTTGTTTTGTTTAGATAAATATTTCCTATTTTTCTAAACTGCTGTCGTGTCATTTTGTAGTGTTTTCATTAAGTTACTGTGTGTGTTGGTACAAATACTTTACACCTAGCGCTCTGAAGTTAAGCCTACTGCTCTGCCAAGCTACCAAGGGGGTAAGCAGGGGTTAGCTGAGAGTGATTCTCTTTTACCCTGACTAGAGTGAGGTTCCTTGCTTGAACAGGGGGTAACCTGACTGTCAACCAAAGACCCCATTTCTAACACTTACCATCTCTGGGGCCAAATACTCTTTTACCTTTCTCTAAACTTTATGATGGACACTTAAGGAGACAAACCATCATACTTTGCTACCATCTCTGTTAGCGTGTCTGACCTTATTTGGTTTCTTCTCGTTTATTTATAAGGGGACGCGTTAGAGGTTCGATGGACCTTTTGACTGCGCTTAGAGTAATTCCCACCATAGGACTCAATTTCAATACCAATCAAAGCAATATCAATCAATGGGATCAATAATCTTGAGAGTCAGTTTCCACGCACCATGACCCCTTGGACATGAATAACCACACCTTTATGTAAAAGTTAGAATGTTTATTTCCCTATATTAGCAATGCTAAAATCATGTAACTTTAGGGGTCATTAGAACCCTGGCAGACGGTGTTAAAGCTGCAGAAATACCGCAAACAGTCCAGCGGACAAAAAAAGGGAATTATGACCCAGGCGGAAACTGCCAACAAAGACAGCCACTTTAACACACCGCCAGCCACAGCGGTACAGACAAGCAGCGCGGTAGTCACCGCAAACAGACAGGCGGAAGACAATGTACCGCCCACCCTATTACAACCCGCCAATCCGCCACCTTTTCCGGGGCGGATTCACCGTGGATAAAAACACGGTGGAAACAGCTTTTGCTATGGGAAAACGCTCACCTGAACACATCCCACGAGGAACGACGACTCCATGGAGCCGGAGCTCCAAATACTCCCTGCCCTTGTGTTTCTGCTCCTCTACGACCAACAGCTACATAGGCGCCGAAGACAACGGTGAGTACTGCACCTACGACATGGGGGGGAAGGCAAAAGTTAGGGGGACACCCACCAAACACCCCCACCCTCGCATATTACAACATACACACCAATGCATTCACAAAAATCACAGTAACAACCCACAATCCCCCCGGAAGAATGAAAAGACAATGCGAAATTCAGTCAAACATTGTAATGTGGCAATATACATGTCATAAAAAAAATATTCAGATATATCTTTGAAAATCAGTCATAAATATAAAAAATACGATAAGTGGTGCAGATATGTAAATCACAATGTCCGTGCACCAACAGTCCAAAAATGCATGGGCGAGGCCCACAAAGGATACCTGACCAAAATCGGAGAGAACACTGCCGGGGCATCAGCTTGAAATACTACAGGCACCTCAGGGGGAAGGGAAGGAGGGGCACCTCAGCCGGATTACTACAAAGCCAGATCCACGACGGGGCTCCATGCCCATTGATGTATCCTGGGGAGTGCAAAGCCACAGTCTCTCAAGTCTCTACAGTGGGTGGCTTGCCCATTGTTACATCCTGGGGAGTGCAAAGCCACAGTCTCTCAAGTAGATGCAGGCCTCTACTGGTACTGGGGGGGACTGCTGCCCAGACTGGATGCGTCTCCCCGTGAAAGTTCCTGTCCTGTCACTGTCCCAGCTGCACATGGGATAAGGATGCCTGATGTGGCGGGCCATTCATTCCTACCCGGTGATTGCCCTGTTCAGCGGTGCTTTGCCATGGCAGTCTTTGCCCTGTTCAGCGGTGCCTTGCCATGGCGGTCTTTGCCCTGTTCAGCGGTGCCTTGCCATGGAGGTCTTTGCCCTGTTCAGCAGTGCTTTGCCATGGCGGTTCTGGACTGTTCAGCGGTGCTTTGACATGGCGGTCTTTGCCCTGTTCAGCGGTGCTTTGACATGGCGGTCTTTGCCCTGTTCAGCGGTGCCTTGCCATGGCGGTCTTTGCCCAGTTCAGCGGTGCCTTGCCATGGCGGTCTTTGCCCTGTTCAGCGGTGCTTTGCCATGGCAGTTCTGGACTGTTCAGCGGTGCTTTGACATGGCGGTCTTTGCCCTGTTCAGCGGTGCATTGACATGGCGGTCTTTGCCCTGTTCAGCGGTGCTTTGCCATGGCGGTCTTTGCCCTGTTCAGTGGTGCTTTGCAATGGCTGTCTTTGCCCTGTTCAGCGGTGCCTTGCCATGGCTGTCTTTGCCCTGTTCAGCGGTGCTTTGCCATGGTGGTCTTTGCCTTGTTCAGCGGTGCTTTGCCATGGCGGTTCTGGACTGTTCAGCGGTGCTTTGACATTGCGGTCTTTGCCCTGTTCAGCGGTGCTTTGACATGGCGGTCTTTGCCCTGTTCAGCGGTGCTTTGACATGGTGGTCTTTGCCCTGTTCAGCGGTGCTTTGCCATGGTGGTTCTGGACTGTTCAGCGGTGCTTTGACATGGCGGTCTTTGCCCTGTTCAGCGGTGCCTTGCCATGGCGGTCTTTGCCCTGTTCAGCGGTGCCTTGCCATGGCGGTCTTTGCCCTGTTCAGCGGTGCTTTGCCATTGCGGTTCTGGACTGTTCAGCGGTACTTTGCCATGGCGGTCTTTGCCCTGTTCAGCGGTGCCTTGCCATGGCGGTCTTTGCCCTGTTCAGCGGTGCTTTGCCATGGCGGTTCTGGACTGTTCAGCGGTGCTTTGACATGGTGGTTCTGATACAGACATTGGTGTGTGGCATGACGTTCTCTACACTGGGCATTGGTGTGTGGCATGACGTTCCATCATTGCCCAGCGCGTCTGTGGCAGCCGGGGCCCTCCAGGGCACTGACTCCGGCAGTGGCGGTGGTCTCTGGAGCAGTGACGATACTTGTGCCCTCCTGGGCTGTGACTCTGGCGGTGGTCTCTGGACCAGTGACGATACTCGGGACCTCCTGGGATGTGACTCCGGCGGTGGTCTCTGGACCAGTGACGATACTTGTGCTCTCCTGGGCTGTGACTCTGGTGGTGGTCTCTGGACCAGTGACAATACTCGGGCCCTCCTGGGCTGTGACTCCGGTGGTGGTCTCCTGACCAGTGACGATACTCGGGCCCTCCTGGGCTGTGACTCCGGCGGTGGTCTCTGGACCAGTGATGATATTTGTGCCCTCCTGGGCTGTGACTCTGGCGGTGGTCTCTGGACCAGTGACGATACTCGGGCCCTCCTGGGCTGTGACTCCGGTGGTGGTCTCCTGACCAGTGACGATACTCGGGCCCTCCTGGGCTGTGACTCCGGCGGTGGTCTCCTGACCAGTGACGATACTCAGGCCCTCCTGGGCTGTGACTCCGGCGGTGGTCTCCGGACCAGCGATGATACTCGGGCCCTCCTGGGCTGTGACTCCGGCGGTGGTCTCCTGACCAGTGATGATACTCTGGCCCTCCTGGGCTGTGACTCCAGCGGTGGTCTCTGGACCAGTGACAATACTTGTGCCCTCCTGGGATGTGACTCTGGCGGTGGTCTCTGGACCAGTGACGATACTCGGGCCCTCCTGGGCTGTGACTCTGGCGGTGGTCTCTGGACCAGTGACGACGGTGCTGGCGGTTGTGTGTCGACCGCCAGAAATGATGGCGCACTTCTCCGCCGTGACACTCACAACAGGCTGGGCAGACTTCCTCAGGCCCTTCCCCACCTTTGGTGGAGTCACAGCTGACTCTCCAATCCCCTTGGAACCCATGTCAGTTGTTTTCCCACCAGGAGTCATAACACGGTCCCGTCGTCCACTCTCCAATTTCAGAGCCTTTACAGGGGGTGGGCTGCCAGTGCCTAGGCTCCGGGTCTTACTGCCTGCCCTGGTGGCCGGTGCACTCCACAAACCTTGAACACGCACCACTGGTATTGGAGGCTTTTTGGCTGAGGCGCTATGACTAGAATGATGAATTGGAGGGGGGGTAGGGGCAAAAAGGTCAATTTGACATAGGGACAGTTTCTGACGGACACTGGGATGGGTAGCTGGAGGGCGTCTGGGAGTGGAGGAAGAAGAGGTGGTTGTAGGAGGTGTCACTTTAGGTGTTTTGGGTGCAGGTGCAGGTACTGGAGGCTGTCGTGAGGTGGATGGATGTTGGGTGAGTGATTGCCGGCGTTTGTGTACTTTGGGAGGGGGCGTCAAAGACACACTGGGAGAGGACACAGGGGATGTGTAAATGGCAGTGGAGGTGGTGAGTGCAGGTGAGCGGCGTGTGGTGCTGGGTGTCCTTGTGCGATTCATGGTGCCTGTAGATGTGGTGCATGCAGGTGTGTGTGTAGACGAGACAGGGAGGGAGGAGGGAGAAGAGGAGGAGGGGGACACAGTGGAGGCAGTGGATGTTGCTGTGTCTGTACGTGGGTGAGGCTTGCGTGAGTGCCTGTGGTGTGTGTAGTGCCTATGTTTGCTTGAGCTACTTGTGTGTGTTGACTTGTGTGCATGCTGGTCTGTAGGTGTGCTTGGGATGGGCTTGGGTACAGGAGATTGGGTCTGGGAGGAGGAAGTTGGAGGGGGAAGGCTAGACACAGGGACAATGGCTGCCATAAGGGCTGAGGCTAGAGATTGCAGGGTTCGCTGAAGGACAGCCTGACCAGAATGAATGCCTTCCAGGAATGCATTACAGTGTTGCAACTCTTGTTCTACACCCTGGATGGCATTCACAATGGTAGACTGCCCAACAGTGAGTGACCTGAGAAGGTCAATGGCCTCCTCACTGAGGGCAGCAGGGGTGACTGGGGCAGGGCCTGAGGTGCCTGGGGCGAAGGTGATGCCCACCCTCCTGGGTGAGCGGGCACGGGGCGAACGCTGAGGGGCTGCTGGGAGGGCGGTGCTGGTAGGGGAGGTGGCAGCTGTACCTGTAGAGGTGGGGGGCACAGATGGTGCCGCCACCACAGGGGAGCCCCCATTGGCGAACGAGTCTGTGTCGCTGCTTGGTGATCCGGTGCCCGACGTGAAGCTCCCCTCGCCCTCCGTCCCACTGGTGCATTCAGAGTCCGTGGTGTGGCCCTCCATGGCCATGTGGGATGCAGCTCCCTCATGCTCCGGTGCCACTGTACCTCCGCCTGTTGATGCTGATGTACAAAAGGAAAGGGAGAGCAGAAAAAGGGGGGGAGACAGAAGAAAGAGAGTTTTAGTGCATGGATTACCACTACCGTTGGCGGACAAGACAGACGCAGCAGCCCCCTGCACTAAGCCGTGCTCCTGCCCTCTGCACATGCAATTTCTGGGATATGGCCTACATGGCAATGGTGGACATCTGCGCACATGGATGCCACAGGGACAACTGTACCTCGACTTGGCACTCTGCTGAGGTGGGGTAGAGTGCCACATGGCCTACATTACGGAGGGGCCATGCCTACCTAACTCGCCCTGGCCTAGGAACACCCACAGCCCACCTCCCCCACCTAGACACCTCCACTGCATGCAAAGTCAGCAGAATGAGGTTGTACTCACCCCCTCGTGTCTGCTGTGATGCCCTCAAGCGCCCATCCAACTCCAGGTAGGCCACCGCCAGGATCCGGAACATCAGGGGGGTCATGGTGCGACGGGCACCCCTCCCACGTTGGGAGGCCATCCCCAGCTGAGCCTCCGCCGTCTTCTTGCTGCAGCGGCGAATGTCCTCCCATCTCTTACGGCAGTGGGTGCCCCATCTCTGGTGGGCCCCAAGGGTCGGGACCTCCTTGGCGATGGCACGCCATATGTCCCTCTTCTGGTGGGCGCTGACCTACACGACATGCACAAGGGAAGAGCAACAGTCATTACCAACTGCACTGTCGTTGTGAGTGGCCCCCTCCCTACTCTGGCCATGTGGCCCATTCATTCCCATGCATTGTTGTTCAATGCACTCTGCCCCCTTCCCTCTTCCAACCAGCCCTCTACACCCAGGCCTAGCCAATACAACGTGCTCCCTGTGTACTAACCTGTTGGTCTGGAGGACCGTAGAGTAGCGTGTACTGGGGGAGGACCCCGTCTACCAGTTTCTCCAACTCCTGTGCAGTGAAGGCAGGGCCCTTTCCCCAGACGCAGCAGCCATCGTCGCTTCCAGACCGAGGTCACAGCAGCACTAGCAGTGTAGGTCCTCTCCTGTCGAAGGTCAGGTATCTAGAGATTGAACAGATAGAAAATGGCGGTCACGTCCGCGGCGGTGACGTCCACGGCGGTGAGCATCATCACCGCCAGCGCACCTGTTCATTGGCTCCTGGGACCCATAGGGTCCAATGTTAACCAATGCAGAATTGCGCCACGGTCTACGACCGCCTACCGCGACAGTGTGCAACGCCAGCGCAGTTACCCCACAATCCCATTGTCCCAGTTAGAGGTCAGGCAGCCGCCACTTCAGGGGCCCACATGGCTTAATTTACCTCTGCGTCACACATAGCTAGGCCTACACTCAACACACATTCAGGAAGGTTTTTGTGAGTGGTGTAGTCTTCTGTGTAACTGTGGGTACATACCTCTGAGTTGCTTGACTCTGTGGTCGCTGTTGTCCTTCCTAGGCGCCGTCAGCTGGGACATATGAGAAGATGGCGGAATCCTCCGGTGTACCGACCGCTGGTGGACCTGTTGACAATGGAGGAGAGACATGTCATCGTCACCTACCAGTTTGACTGTGCCACGATCCAGGAACTATGTACCCAGTTGGAGCCTGACTTGATGTCACCAATCCGCCATCCGACTGGAATCCCCCCTGATGTGCAGGTGCTGTCAGTGCTCCATTTCCTTGCAAGTGGGTCTTTTCAGACAACAGTGGCCATGGCATCAGGGATGTCCCAGCCTATGTTTTCCAACGTGTTGTCAGACCTGCTGAAACACGTAAGGAGATAGATAATTTTCCCTGAGGTGGAGGATTTGCCTACAGTGAAAGGTGATTTCTATGCCCTTGGACATATCCCCAACGTCATAGGTGCCATTGATGGGACCCATGTAGCTCTGGTCCCCCCCCCCACAGGAGTGAAAAGGTGTACAGGAACAGGAAGAGTTATCATTCAATGAATGTCCAGATGGTCTGTTTGGCAGACCAGTACATCTCGCACATAAATGCTATGTTCCCTGGCTCAGTACATGACGCCTACATCCTGCGGAAAAGCAGCATCCCTGATATGATGGGTCAACTCCAGAGGCACCGTGTATGGCTATTGGGGGACTCTGGTTACCACAACCTTTCCTGGCTATTGACCCCAGTGAGGAATCCCAGGACCAGGGCAGAGGAACGGTACAATGAGGCCCGTGGGCGGACTAGGAGGGTGATCGAACGCACCTTCGGCCTCCTGAAGGCCAGGTTCAGGTGCCTCCATATGACAGGTGGATCCCTATTCTACTCACCGAAGAAGGTGTGCGACATCATCATCGCCTGCTCCATGCTCCATAATTTGGCTTTGCGACGCCAGGTGCCTTTTCTGCAGGAGGATGATCCAGATGACGGTGTTATAGCAGCTGTGGAGTCTGTGGAGCCTGTGGACAGAGATGAGGATGAAGCTGAGGAAGAAGACAACGACAACAGGGAGTCAGTCATACAGCAATATTTCCAGTGACACACAGGTGAGAACATTTTCATTTTTAGCATTACCTTAACTTTCACATGTCTACCTTTGTCCTGTTTCTAGATTTAAATCACTATTTGGTAACTGAGTTGTACCCTTTCTTTACGGTTTCACAGGTGTAGTTACCTACGTGTCAACTGCTTGCATCCTTCAAGGGCTTGTGATGTGTGACATAGGTATGTTAGCCTTACTATGGTAAACCCATTATGACACTGTCATTGATAATACATATTTACTAAATCACAGACTGACTCCAGATTGTTTTGTGTTTCAAGGGTGTTTATTGAAGTGCTCAGAAATGGGAGGGGGTTGTAAAATGGTGAGGGGTGATGGTGGAGGAATGTCCATGGCAGAGTCCAGTCTATTAGTCTCACAGGTGCACTGCCCATCTGGGCATAGGAAGTGGGGCTGGGGCAGTTTAAGTATGGACAGGGTAACAAGGTGGGACAGTGGGAGAACAAACAGGGTGGTCTCATTTCCTGGCGGGGGTCTTGCCATCTTGCTCTGTCCTGTTCCTGGATCTCAGGGACCGCTTCCGTGGTGGTTGTCCGTCTGCAGGGGGTGGGGGGCTGGTGTGTTGGTCCTGTGGTGGGGCGTCCTGTCCACTAGTGCCGGGGGAGGTGGTGGGCAGTTCATCATCCTGGCTAGTGTCAGGGGCCCCTTGGAGTGCCACGGTGTCCCTCAAGGTCTGCTGTATGTCCTTCAGCACCCCTACGATGGTGCCCAGGGCGGAGCTGATGGTCCTGAGCTCCTCCCTGAACCCCAAATACTGCTCCTCCTGCAGGCGCTGGGTCTCCTGAAACTTGTCCAGGACCGTCGCCATTGTCTCCTGGGAGTGGTGGTATGCTTCCATGATGGAGGATAGGGCCTCGTGGAGAGTGGGTTCCCTTGGCCTGTCCGCCCCCTGTCGCACAGCAGCCCTCCCAGTTCCCCTGTGTTCCAGTGCCTCCGTCCCATGGACCGTGTGCCCACTACCACTGCCCCCAGGTCCATGTTATTGTTGGGGTGGCGGGTTAGCCTGGGTTCCCTGTAGTGGTGGACACACCGCTGATTGACCTGTCCTGGGTAGGGAGGTTTGGGCCCGCTGGGTGGGTGCTGTGCTGGTGTTACCAGAGGGTGGAAGGTCGGTGTTGGGCTGTGCCTGTGCAAGGGGAACCGACTGTCCCGAGGCCCACGATGGTCCGGGCTGGTCATCAGGATCCAGTAGGGCAGAGCTGCTCTCGTCACTGTGGGCCTCTTCTGGGGGTGGAGTGGTGTTGTCTGGTCTCTCTGGTGTGCTGACGGTCCTTCGGGTTCCTGCAGGGGCATAAGAGCATGATTATTGCATGTGTGAGTGTAATGGTGTGCAATGGGTGGGTGTTTGTGTACCCCAGTGCAAGCATTCCTGTGTGTGGGTTTGTGTGATGATGGTTGGGGGGTGTTCTGGGTATGTGCAGTGGGCATGCTTTAGTGAGGGGTGTCCATGCTTAGTTGTGTCATGCATGGCTTGGTGTTGGGATGGGTGGTTTGTGTTATGGGTAGATTAGTGAGGAGTTGCAGTGATAGGGGAGGGTGTGAGGGTGGGGGGGTGTGATAGCATTCAGGTAGGGTGGGGGATATGATAGTTAAGATTTGACTTACCAGTTTCCCATCCTCCACCGACTCCTCCGAGGCCCTCAGGATGCATGATGGTCAAGACTTGCTCCTCCCATGTTGTTAATTGTGGGGGAGGAGGTGGGGGTCCGCCGCCAGTCCGCTGTACCGCGATGTTGTGCCTGGAGACCGTTGAACGCACCTTCCCCCGTAGGTCGTTCCACCTCTTCCTGATGTCCTCCCCATTTCTTGGGTGCTGTCCCACTGTGTTGACCCTGTCCACTATTCTGCGCCATAGCTCCATCTTCCTGGCTATTGATGTGTGCTGTACCTGTGAGCCAAATAGCTGTGGCTCTACCCGGACGATTTCCTCCACCATGACCCTCAGCTCCTCCTCGGAGAAGTGGGGGTGTCTTTGGCGTGACATGGGGTGGTGTAGGTGATGTGTGGGGTGGTATATGTGGTGATGAGTGTGGTGAGTGTAGTGGTGTGTGGTGTTTTGTGCATGGATGTTGTGTGGGTGATGGTGTTGTGTGCCTCTGTGTGATGGAGTTGTCTATTCTGTGCTCTCTGTCTGGCCTTCGTTCGTGATTTTTTTGTCGTAGGGGTTTGTGGGTGATGTGGTTGTGTGTTTTATATTATGTTGGGTGTGTGGGAGTGGTGTTTGTATGTGTATCAGGTGTGTGTATTTAGAATTGTCCAATGTGGCGGTGTTTTGGAGATGTGTGTGTATTTTGAGCGTGGCGGTGTGTACCGCCAATGGAATACCGCGGTTGAAAGACCGCCGCGTGGATTCGTGGGTTGTAATAGCATGGGCGTGTTTCTGTTGGCGTGGAGGTGGAGGATTTGTTTCCGCCAGTTTATCACTGACCTTTGGTGTAGCGGTGTTGTGTGGGTGTCTGAATTTTGGCGGATTCCAAGATGTGGGTCATAATAGCTGTGGCGGAATACCGTGGCGGTGTATTGGCGGTCTTCTGCACGGCGGTAAGCGCCTTTTACCGCCAATGTGGTAATGACCCCCTTTGTCTCAAAATGAAATGGTAAACATACAGACACAATACCGGTTGACCAAACCTTCTGAAGAACCTCAATTTAATCAATGCATGGATCACTACACATTCTAGAGTTACAGTACAAATCAATAGCAAGAATAACTATGCAACAGAAATAGAATACATTTAGATTCAGCAGAGAAAATACATCTGTTGTTAATATTTAGCAAGTGTCTTCTGTGAGTCTCCTAGCTAACCTTCTAATTAGAATAGCATGTTTGGGCTTCATGCAAAACAATATAGTCAACACAAATTTGGAAAAACATCTAACCATATCTCTATCAAAATTAGCTGTTGGTACCTAAAGACAAAAGCAAATAGACATGGCGATCAGAAACATAGGTGGTCATTACAACCTCGGTGGTCTTTTAAGAAGACTGCTGAGGGACTGCCGTGCGGAAGACCGCCAGTAGTGGCGGTTTGCCGCTCGCCGTATTATGACCGTTGGCTGCCCTCCGTCATTTTTCCGAAGGAGAGCCGCCAACAGCCATACTTGCGGGCGGCGGGGAACTGGAGGTTGCTCCACCTCCACGCCAACAGAACACCGCCCAGCTAATCACGTCCTGTGATTCTGCGCGGCTGTGTTCTGTTGGCGGTGTGGTGTCGGCGGAGCTGCCCCCATGGCTCCCGTCCCGTTCCGGCGGAACGACGGAACAGGTAAGTCGATCGTCCGTTAGGGGACGGGGGTGGGAGGGGTGTTGTGTGGGTGCATGGGGGTGTGCGTCTGTGTATGTAGTGGGGGTGTGAGTGCGTGTATGTCTGTAGGTATGTCTGTGTGGATGTGTGCGTGACTGTGTGAATGTGGGTGTACGTGTCTGACTGTGTGTGTGGATGTTGGCATGTATGTCGGTGTGTGTGCGTGTATGTGTGTTGGTGGTGCCTGCATGCGTGTCGGGTGTGTATGTGTAAGGTAATGTCGGGGGTCAGGGTGGGGAGGGGGGCCCTGCCACCGTTGGGGGGTGGCAGGGGTGGTGGGGGGTGTAGGGGAGGGAGTCGGGGTGGGGGTGAGGGGTGGGGGAGACCCCTATCAGTGCCAGGGAAGAAATTCCCTGGCACTGATAGTGCTTACTGCCATGGATTTCATGGCGGTTCCTACCGCTGGAAATCCAGGGCGGTAAGCCGGGTCACAATACCGGCGGCGGTACAGTGACCCAGGTCTCCAGCCCAGCGGTCGTCTCCACCCTGGCGGGCAGAACGGAGAAGCGGCGGATGACCATGGCGGTAACCGCCATGGTCATAATACTAAAAAAAAGACCGCCAGCCTGTTGGCGGTCTTACCGCCGCTTTAACACCGTCCGCCAGAGTTGTAATGACCCCCATAGTCTTTTACCTTGCCTCAGTATGGTTCAGCAAGCTGCAACAGTTTTCGTCAATTGGACATCTGCTCGATCAGCAAGACATCGTAACTCATCAATAAACGTTGAGGTAGAAATGTCTCAGGAACGGACATAATTCATTGTTGCTTTACAGCAACAAGATTAGGAAAAATGAGCGTATCTCCTCTCGGGACGGTTAGGAGAAAGCATGGTGGCCTCCTCTTGGTACAGCGTGGCTAGGTTAGATTCCCTAGGTCATCTTCCCACATTGCTATTGGTCAAAGAATCACACGTTTACATTTAGTCCTATTAAAGTAGAATCCCAAATCTAGGCTATAACTAAACTGTCTTTCACATGTCAGTGATTGGCTCCCTTTCTCCTGTTCCCATTGTTGGGCTTGTCAGATAACAACTTTGTATCGCCTTGTACGCCAGTCAGTGCATCCATTGTTAGTTCCTGGGAACATCTCCTTTACACACACTAAATTCGGCAAAGTATCAATAGCTAGTACAACATTTCCTAGCAAGCAGTTCTCATGCGAAATAAATTTAGCTACTAACATTTGGTCAACTCAGTGGAAAAATACAAATCTAACTCTCTACGCAGCCATTTTATGTGACTCATTTAAGCAATGCAACTTAAAATGAGGCCGTGCAACTAGGCCCAGGACCTCGCTAATTTAAGGCCTATGATTATTAAAGTAGATATATATTACATGGCCATTAATATAACATAATACTACATTAATCTAAACAAGAGCACAGCATTTTATTTTAATAAGCAGTTAATAAAGACACTTTGTGATTTATAGCGGTCACAATGCAGGCACATTTTCAAAGTTGTGTATTATTTTCTCTATATTAATTCATTTTCTATGCAGATTGAACATTCAGAATACATGAATATTTATTAGTAAAATTCAGCGTTAAAAGTATTTATGCATAATTTCAAACAGTAATAAAGTGAAAACATGACACAATAGAAATACCACATCAACTTAATAAAATTTAATAAATTATTTGAAGCCAAAATGACAACAATACACTTAGTAGAACAGGAAATATGCTTTTTAAAAGATGTAAGTCAAAACAGTGTGTAGAACAAAAAAACAGCAACTGTGGCTATATGGTTGCGCCTAACTTAGACAATGTCACAAGTTCAGGTCAATGGAGCACGGATCGAATACAACCAATGTAGACCTGCTGAAAAAAACTACCTTAAATCCTGTTTTGCAGAGCATTGCAAGATCCAGCATCGAGGCTGTGTTCTGCAGTGGTGGTGCTCACAGGACCACAGCTGGGCTGACAGGTCACCTTCAGGTCCCCTTCCAAGAGTTCTGGGGCTGCAGTGGCACCCTTTGAGGTGCAAGTCTCACAACCAGCAGAGTTTAGGTGCTGGGTTCAAGGTGGTTGGAGCCTGTTCTCTAAATGATTTTCTTATCAGGAGGCCCGCCAACTAGCCCTTGAGTCACTCTAGTGGTCCTGGGTTCATGATAAAGGTCCAGTCCTTATAACTCAGTGTAAGGAAATGCCTCCTTGGCATGGTTACCCCCTGACTTTTTGCCTTTGCTGATGCCAAGTTATGATTTGAAAGTGTGCTGAGGCCTGCTAACCAGGCCCCAGCACCAGTGTTCTTTCCCTAACCTGTACTTTTGTTTCCACAATTGGCACACCCTGGCATCCAGGTAAGTCCCTTGTAACCGGTACCCCTGGTACCAAGGGCCCTGATGCCAGGGAAGGTCTCTAAGAGCTGCAGCATGTCTTATGCCACCCTGGGGACCCCTCACTCAGCACAGACACACTGCTTGCCAGCTTGTGTGTGCTAGTGGGGATAAAATGACTAAGTCGACATGGCACTCCCCTCAGGGTGCCATGCCAACCTCACACTGCCTATGAAGTATAGATAAGTCACCCCTCTAGCAGGCCTTACAGCCCTAAGGCAGGGTGCACTATACCATAGGTGAGGGCATAAGTGCATGAGCACTATGCCCCTACAGTGTCTAAGCAAAACCTTAGACATTGTAAGTGCAGGGTAGCCATAAGAGTATATGGTCTGGGAGTCTGTCATGCACAACTCCACAGCGCCATAATGGCTACACTGAAAACTGGGAAGTTTGGTATCAAACTTCTCAGCACAATAAATGCACACTGATGCCAGTGTACATTTTATTGTAACATACACCCCAGAGGGCACCTTAGAGGTGCCCCCTGAAACCTTAACCGACTATCCGTGTAGGCTGACTAGTTTTAGCAGCCTGCCACACACCAGACATGTTGCTGGCCACATGGGGAGAGTGCCTTTGTCACTCTGTGGCTAGTAACAAAGTCTGTACTGAGTGGAGGTGCTTCTCACCTCCCCCTGCAGGAACTGTAACACCTGGCGGTGAGCCTCAAAGGCTCACCCCCTTTGTTACAGCACCCCAGGGCGCTCCAGCTAGTGGAGTTGCCTGCCCCCTCCGGCCACGGCCCCAATTTGGGCGGCAAGGCCGGAGGAGATAATGAGAAAAACAAGGAGGAGTCACTGGCCAGTCAGGGCAGCCCCTAAGGTGTCCTGAGCTGAGGTGACTGTGACTTTAAGAAATCTTCCATCTTGCAGATGGAGGATTCCCCCAATAGGATTAGGGATGTGCCCCCCTCCCCTCAGGGAGGAGGCACAAAGAGGGTGTAGCCACCCTCAGGGCTAGTAGCCATTGGCTACTAACCCCCGACCTAAACACACCCCTAAAGTCAGTATTTAGGGGCTCCCCAGAACCTAGGAAACTAGATTCCTGCAACCTAAGAAGAAGAGGACTGCTGAACTGAAAACTTGCAGAGAAGACGGAGACACCAACTGCTTTGGCCCCAGCTGTACCGGCCTGTCTCCCCACTTCTAAAGACACTGCTCCAACGACACGTTCCCAGGGTCCAGCAACCTCTGAAGCCTCAGAGGACTACCCTGCATCTAGAAGGACCAAGAACTCCTGAGGACAGCGGCTCTGTTCCACAAAGACTGCGACTTTGCAACAAAGAAGCAACTTTGAAACAACACACGTTTCCAGCCGGAAGCGTGAGACTTTGCACTCTGCACCCAATGCCCCCTGCTTGACTTGTGGAGAACAAACACCACAGGGAGGACTCGCCCGGTGAATACGAGATCGTGAGTAGCCAGAGTTGACCCCCCTGAGCCCCCACAGCGACGCCTGCAGAGGGAATCCCGAGGCTCCCCCTGACCGCGACTACCTGCTTCAAAGACCTGATGCCTAGTAAAGACTCTGCACCCGCAGCCCCCAGGACCTGAAGGATCTGAGCTCCAGTGCAGGAGCGACCCCCAGGTGGCCCTCTCCCTTGCCCAGGTGGTGGCTACCCTGAGGAGCCCCCCCTTGCCTACCTGCATCACTGAAGAGACCCCTTGGTCTCCCATTGATTTCTATTGCAAATCAGACGCTTGTTTGCACACTGCACCCGGCCGCCCCCGTGACGCCGAGGGTGTACTTTTTGTGCTGACTTGTGTCCCCCCCCGGTGCCCTACAAATCCCCCTTCGTCTGCCCTCCGAAGACGCGGGTACTAACCTGCTGGCAGACTGGAACCGGGGCACCCCCTTCTCCATTGAAGCCTATGGGGGTTATTCTAACTTTGGAGGAGGTGTTAATCCGTCCCAAAAGTGACGGAAAAGTGACGGATTTACCACCAGCCGTATTACGAGTCTATTATATCCTATGGAACTCGTAATACGGCTGGTGGTATATCCGTCACTTTACCGTCACTTTTGGGACGGATTAACACTCCTCCAAAGTTAGAATAACCCCCTATGTGTTTTGCGCACCACTTTCACCTCTGCACCTGACCGGCCCTGAGCTGCTCGTGTGGCAACTTTGGGGTTGCCCTGAACCCCCAACGGTGGGCTACCTTGGACCCAAAGTTGAACCCCGTAGGTGGTTTACTTACCTACAAAAACTAACAAACACTTACCTCCCCCAGGAACTGTTGAAAATTGCACTGTCTAGTTTTAAAATAGCTATATGTCATTTATGTGAAAACTGTATATGCTATTTTGCTAATTCAAAGTTCCTAAAGTTCCTAAGTGAAGTACCTTTCATTTAAAGCATTACTTGTAAATCTTGAACCTCTGGTTCTTAAAATAAACTAAGAAAATATATTTTTCTACACAAAAACCTATTGGCCTGGAATTGTCTCTGAGTGTGTGTTCCTCATTTATTGCCTGTGTGTGTACAACAAATGCTTAACACTACCTTCTGATAAGCCTACTGCTCGACCACACTACCACAATATAGAGCATTAGAATTATCTCTTTTTGCCACTATCTTATCTCTCAGGGGAACCCTTGGACTCTGTGCATACTATTCCTTACTTTGAAATAGCACATACAGAGCCAACTTCCTACACTCAGGCAGCAGAGCAATGGAGCAGAAGTCCTTCTTGCAGAGCAGCACAGCAGTCCTTCTTAGTCTTCCACAGGTTCAGAGGTATACTGAGTTGTTGGGTATGAGGGACTGTTATTTATACCTGGTGCCCACTTTGAAGTAGGGGAAGGTTCCGGATGTTTCCACACCTAGAGGTGTCTGGAATTTTCCGCCTCACTGCTCTGGCCCCAGCTTGTCTGAGGTCACAAAAGACTAGTGTCAAACCCTTTGTGAGAGTGCTCCGGCGGAGCCTCTGTGATGTGCAAGTGCAGTAGGTAGCAGCTCCTCCCCCTCATCACTTCAGAGGTTACCCATTCTGCCAACAACTATTCTCTCTTTGTCTCATTGTCTGGGCGCAATACACAAAAAACAACTGCCAGCTAAACCTAGTTTTGTGACCCCAGATACAGGTTGCATGCACCAAATTGTCACGACAAGAAAATGACTAGTCTGTCAAAGTGGCATTTTCAGAATTGTGACTTAAAATCCGACATTACCATTAAAGAAGGTTTTTGAAATACAATTCCTTAGGCTCCCTGCTTGACATTCCTACCTGCTCCCAATTCAAAGTTATTCCTTATTAAATGTAATATGTCAACCCAATGCTGTCCTATGGGAGAGGCAGACCTTTGAAAAACAAATGTAAACATTTTTTTACTACTAGGACATGTAAAAGTTAAAAGTACATTTCCAGCTTTTCAAATACACTGCACTCTGCCCTAGGGTTATTTGAGGTCTGCCCTAGGGGTATCTTATATATATCAAAAAAGAAGGTTTAAGCTTGGTAAAGGTTTATTTCACCAGGTCAAAATGTCAGTTTAAGACTGCACACACAGGCTGCAATGGCAGGACTGAGACAGGTTTAAAGGGCTACTAAATAAGGTGGCACAGTAAGTGCTACAGGCCCACTAGTAGCCATGTAGTACCATTGTCTAGGGACTTACAAGTAAATGAAATGTGCCAATGTTGTGTAAGCCAATGTTACCATGTTTAAAGGAAAGAGCACAAGCACTTTAACACTGGTTAACAGTCTTCAGAGTCCTAAAAACCAACCAAAATGGGTTTAGAAAACAGGAGTGAGAAGGGAAAAAGTTTGGTTATGAAATGGCCAAGTCTAACACAGATGAGTAGTGGTGGTAAAGTACAAGGAGCTGTGCGGAGGTGTGGGCCACATATATCAAACTAGCATTACATTAGAGAAGTTGCTCTGGTTTCACACAACATATTGGTGTATGGATGTTTCTGGTAGAGCACAATGTACAAGTGTGCTGAATGTGATGGTATTTCCCTACATGGAAGTAACTAGAGTAAGGGGCAAAAGCCAAATACATTTCACATGGATGGAACCACTCCCTCCTCTTTGAGAAATGACCCTTTTGTGCAGCAGTCTCCTCATTTCTGCATGTTTGGATTTTCTTGTTTTAGAGCTCTCTATACCAGCAGGAGGTGTGCGAGAGCACCTGCAAGATGGCCACCAAGTGGCGCATCATAGAGGCGTACGAGCAAACCTACCCCTTTCAATCCATATTTGGAGGCCAGCGTTGGCATCAGAAGTCCTGCAGAGCGGTGGGGTGAGTTTTAAGACCATTCCCAGGTTTGAATTATACTATATTTGTACAAAGCAGCCACTCCTTCTGCAAGGCAGCTGCCATTTTCTCCAACATTTTGGCACATTGATATGCTTTCCTCATGAACTGATATGACTATTTACATATTTTTAGCCTCTCCTGTTGGTGATAATATTACTGTTGGTGGCTCCTTCCTATAATTTTTAAGCCAGGACCCAGAAATGTCCTATTCTCTTCATAAAGGGTTCTAAACACCTTTGCTCACTGGAAATGGCCACCAACAATACCTTATTTTGTTTACCAGTGTCTTTTTACCCATAACCTCTCAAGGTAATAGTGTATAGCAATTCCTGAGTTGTCTAAATGAACATTTTTGACTTTTGGTCGTACATGTAGGCACATTCTCTCACATTGTTGTGCGCCTGGAGTGAATCACTGCCATAATATCTACAGAAGGACAACCAATCTTCACATCGTGCACAATGGATAACCAATTCCTTTTTTCATCAAACCCCTTTGTTTCTCCACCCCCTTCTAATTTCTTGCATGGATTCAATTGGTCATGCCAACAAGAGGGATAAAAAAGATCTAATTTCTCTTACAAAATTTCTGCTATGCTTAACAGTGTAAAATATAATGAATGAACTGAAAAACCTGAAGCTATTTGTGATCGAGGTGAGAGCTACCTTTCAAAGAATTGAAGAAAAGTGGTCTAATTTGGAGTCTAGAGTCTCAGAAGTTGAGCAGTCAAATAGTGACACTCAAGATGCCATGACCAAAGTGAATCCTTTGTCAAAAGAGATTTTACTACTGAAAAAAAAAAACACAAGACTTAGAAAATCAAAATAGGTGCAATGTAATAATAATTTGAGAGTTTATGTAACTACTGAAGGAACAGAAGGGTCCTACGTCATTACATTCCTTAAAATTACCATTCCCAAGATTAATGAAATTAAAGATTGTTCAAAACTCAATATTCAAAGAACTCATCATGATGGATCTTTATTCACATTAAAATCAACCTCTGTTATGGCATGAGTTATCACAGCCTTTTTAATACAATATTCCGATCTCAGCTGCAAAATATTACAAACAAATGCTATGGTCAGAGCATCTTTTTCACTCAAGATGTTGCTAGATCGACGGCAGGTCAACAGAAGGAATTTCTGGATTCAAATACTGCTTTACGATCCATGAATGCTCTCTATGGTCTTATCGGGCCTTGCTTCTTGAAGTTTTTTTTTAAAGGAACAATTAATCCACTTTTGACGATCCAGAAGATATGAAACAATTTATTCACTTATACAAGGGAGAAGCTCCTCTTTGTGGTCTACATTTTATTCTCTACTTCACAGTTTTTTTTATCCCTCTTTCATGTTTTTATATTCTTCGTCATATCCGGTTTGGGGGGGGGGTCCCTTGGCTGGTCTCTGCTCTCGTGCTCTACCTCCTTCTGCTCATATTGTCCCTTCTGTTTCTCGATTGACACTTATGGCTAGAGTCCTGTGGCTTTTTGCCATCTTTTCTCTACTTATTATCGGGAGCTTCTATTTCTCCCCTGTTTTCTTCTTTTCATTTCCTGTTTCCTCTCTTTCTCTTCGAATAATCTTCTACTTCTTTCATGGCCCATCTTGCACTCTATTTATTGTACCACTTTTTCGAATGGTGCTTCGTTTGTTCATGCATTCCATATTTCTTTGAGGATCCCATGTGAATACTCTATCTAAGTGTTTTGTAATTATTTCTCTTACTACTCATTTATTATGAGTGATTTATGCATCATTTCATGGACTGTTAAAGGTCTTCATAACACTATCAAAAAGAGATCTTACTCATGTATCCAAATTAAAATGTCAGATTGCTATGTTACATGAAACTCAACTTAAGGAAAAGATATTGGGGGGTCATAACAACCCTGGCGGTCTTGTGACAGAAGCACCGCCAACAGGCTGGCGGTGCATTCCGGGTCATTACGACCGCGTTTTCCGCCACAATGGCCCCGGCGGTTCTAAGCAGCACTGCCCAGGGGATTAAGAGTCCCCCTACCGCCAGCCTTTACCTGGCGGTTTGAACCGCTAGGAAAAGGCTGGCGGTACGGGGAGTCACGGGCCCCCTGGGGTCCCTGCACTGCCCATGCGATTGGCATGGGCAGTGCAGGGGCCCCCTGACAGGGCCCCGTGCAGCTTTTCACTGTCTGCTATCCATTTGGAGCAGGCTCCTGTGTTGCGGCCGAGATCCCTGCTGGTTTCCGCCCGCCGGCCCAGCGGGGATCTCAAAATGACCGCGGCAGGAGTGCGGCCGAGGGCCATTGTCACTCTACAGAATAGTTGAGTAAGTCATGTTTTCTGTTCTCCTGCTCCTAATAGCAAAAATTTTGTAATTATTCTCTTTCACAAATCCTTAAATGTTCATATTGAAAATGAAGACAATGATGACAAAAGGCTTCTTTTGACACTGACAACAAATACTACCCCACTCTCTATTTGTAATATATATGGTATCAATGGAGTTGATGTTCAATTCAGGGAGAATTTTTCCATTCAGTTAATTTCCTGCAGAATGACAATCTCATTGGAGGGGGAGACTGAAACCAATTTATGGCTCTTTTCGTAGACCAAAGCTCACAGACTAAATATAAATATATTCCTAACAAAATGCAAATACATTTTAAAAAAATCAATACTATCACAGGGGTTGCTTGATACTTGGAGAAATTTTCACTCTGATATGGAATTTATGTTCTACTCCCTGGGCACCAATCCAAATCAAGGACAGACTGTGGTCCTGATATACTGCCAAACATTCCAATAGATAGAGATTTAATAGAGCACTACTGAGTGATAAGAATTTTGCTGAGAAATGTGAACATTGTTCCACTGAATTCTTTGACCTTAATCTCATTTCTGGGACCATGATGACCTTTATCTGGGATGCATTTAATTTACTGCCAGAGGTTTTATTATGGACTATGTTGCTACAAAAAAACAGAAAGCACTTAAAGAGTCTTCTATCCTATTAAAACATATTAAAACTTTTGAACATTAATATTTCTCATCTGACCAGAAAAGTACTTTAGCTGTTGTAACTAAGGCCAAATTGCAATTTAATAAGCAATCGCTTAAAGGTGCTTGGGTAACTATACTAAAAGTTAATGCAAAATATTACAGTGGGGTTAACAAGGCAGGCGCATTATTAGCTAATTACCTAAAATCTAAAAGACAAAAATTTAAAATAACTGAAATTATTGATAAGCATAGCAAAATACGTTATACTGATTCAAAGATTTTGGAATGCTTCATGGATTATTACAATCAGTTGTACACTCTAGAACACTCACTATCAAAAAGGCAATTGATGAGTTGTTTCATTCTATCCCTAAACATCAAGATTGTACAGTTGATCTCTTCTCTCTAGACATAGAGATATCAATTGCTGAGATTAAGGCAGCCATCACCAAATTACCTAAAGACAAAGCTCCAGGCTCAGATAGGGCCAGATGTAGCAAAAATAAAAATTGCGACTCGCATTTTGCGAGTTGATGCGACTCGCAAAATGCGAGTCGCAAATTGGAATGTCAGAAAAAAAAGCGATCCGATTTTGCGACTCGCAGCCGGACTCGCAACGCTGTGTGCGAGTCCGCAGTTTGCGAGGTCGCTGTTTGCGAGTGTGCAAAAAACGAACTCGCAATTAGCGAGTGGGTGTCGCAAATTGCGATTACCTTCAAAATTGCTTGCAGGTGCAGCAGAACACTCCAGAAAGCATACCAGAACACTCTGGAAACACTTCCTGGCACATGATGATGACATCACAGCCAGGAAGTTAACAAATACACCTGGGAGGAGGGCTCAACAGTGAGCAGTGTCTCTGCCACTGACAGTAGGGTGCTGAGGAGTGGTAGGCACAGCACCATGGACGCAGCAGGGACCAGCCAGGCTGGCAGGAGGGGCAGGAGATCATAGATAACAGCCAGGACAGGTTAATGTGGCACATGGCGTTAATGTGCCACATGACTGGTTGGCATTTTCCTGCCCATGGACAATTTCAACTTGTATATAGTTTCTTCATGACATTAATAAAACAGTTATTTTTGTTCCACTTAACAAATGGTTAATAGGTGAGTATGGTGGGAGTTGACACGTACCGTCCAAAATATTGCGTTGCAATGTGGTCCCGTCTCAGTCTGCCTTGATTAGCTAGACTCCTATCCCCATGATGGCAATGTGGTTGTTCTTGCTCTTCATCATCAGGATCTGGGTCTGCAGGGGTGAGAGGTAGCCCACGTCGGGTGGCTATGTTGTGGAGGATGGCGCATGCGACCACAATTTTGAAAGCGGTAATGGGGGTGTATTGGAGGGCGCCTCCACTGCGGTGGAGGCATCTGAATCTTGCCTTCAGCAGTCCGAAGGTGCGCTCGATCAGGTTCCTGGTCCTCTTATGCGCACTGTTGTATTGCCTCTCTGATTCAGTTCTGGGTGTTAAAAACGGAGTCATGATCCAAGGCCTGAGAGCATATGCACTGTCACCTGTTGGGCACAAAAGTACACGGTTAGGAAGTCCAGATTGTCGTGCACAGTGACCTGTGTGTATGTCTGCAAGTGTCTGTGGCTCTACCTAGGAGGTAACCATCTCCAAATTCCCCACGTTCCAGGCGTTGATGTATCCCACTATGCCTAAAAATGTATGAGTCATGGGTAGTGCCAGGAAACTTAGCTACGATGTCCGTGATGACATAATGGGCATCACAAACAACCTGTATGTTGAGTGAGTGGGTACACTTCCTGTTGCGGAAAATGTGTTCCAGATTAGCAGGGGGGCATATTTGAATGTATGTCCCATCTACACACCCTATGACATGAGGAAAGTGGGCAATGCGGTAAAAGTCCAGCTTGGTGCTGTTAATTTCTGCCTCATTCCTTGGTAAGTATATGAAGTGAGACATGTGCGTGACTAAGGCATCTAGGAATGCCCTGAGGAACCTTAACACTGCACTTTGGGATACCCCACCTGCCACGGCAATGACCCCCTGATAGCTCCCTGAGGCCAAGAGGTGCAGTGCGCATAGTACTTGCACATGCGTAGGGATGGCGCAGCCACGTAGAGTCTTGTGTTCTAGCTGTGGTTTGAGTAAATCTATTAATTCTAGAATGGCTGCGCTGCTAAGGCGGTATTTGTCATAGATCTCCTCTTCAGTTTGCTGAAAAAGAGTCTGCCTGGTTCTATATATCTTCTCCTGTCTGTGGCCCCTCCTCCTCCTCTGCTGGGCTGCGTAGACTCTCCTCCTCACTGCTATCAGGTATATCTCCGCCATCTTGAGTAACCCAGATGGCTTCTGGGTCCCCTTTTATACTTTGGTAATGGTTACCACCTGCTCTGAGTTAGTGGTAAATGGGACATGCAAACTGGGCTTTTTGCGACTAGTCGCAATTTGCGAGTTGCAATTGCATATGGGTTGCGACTCGCAAATTGCGACTTGCAATTTGCGGGTCACAAAATGGGGTCGCACCGGATGCGACTCGCAAACGGGTCCCATCGCTTTTTGCGAGTCGGAAATGGGCTTTTTGCATCCCATTTCCGATTTTGCACTGTCGCAAATTGCGATTCGGCCCGTTTGCGAGTCGCAAACGTTTGCTACATCTGGCCCATAGTGTCACAGTTGAGTTTTACTCTCAGTTTTCTCTGATTTGAGGGTCATTTGCACAATGCATTTTACCGGTCCATACTGCAAACCTGAGCTTGGCTTTGATTTTCACCTTGTGCTTGATTCTGCACTTGACTCTGTGGAGCATTGTCTGTACCAATTGTTGAGTCTGCAACTTCTTCAGTTTCTGCCACTCTCACTCTCTTTGCATAAGCAGCATGGATCCACTGCAGCACTCTGCACATTTCATTCCTGTGTTCATCGTCAAGGTCACAAGGTAGTGAACCTTCAACTCTCCTCCAGGCAGCTTTTCCTCACATATAACTTGCCAATCTCATTGGTTTGAATGATAACATGCAATGTCTTTCATTTTTTCTGTTGCCACGCTTACCTGATTTCACCATATCATCCAGACCTTTGCAGTAATCCAGCATGACGTCACTGATAGCGCGTCAGACCTTAATAAGTAAACTTACACGGGGACCCGAATAGGTCGATGAACTTTTTGACTCGTTTAAGAAGTTCTTACCATAGCTCCAGTTCATGATCAATAATCAATATACACTAATCGATAAACATTAGTAATCAACAAAATCAATAATCAATGAAGTCAATAAATGTCACACACCATGACCTCTCAGTCATGAATAACTAAACCTTTAGTAAAAGTTTAGTACGTTTATTTCACTTATATTAACAATACTAAAGTCATGTAGATTAATCTCAAAATCAAATGAAACGCATACAAAAACAGCACTGGTTGTCCGAAGCGGCGGAAGAAACGCAATCTAATTAAAGCTTGAATCACGACACATTCTAGAGCTACAGTGCAAATCAATAGCAGAGTCAGTTGCAATAAAGATATAACATACATAGAATTCAGCAAGATGACTTGTCAATCATTAGTCTCTGTAACTCGTCAGTCAATTTAGTGCCCCCAACTAACCTCATATTAGTATCAGCATGTTGGGCTTCATGCAAAACAATTTAGTACCACGAATTTTGGAAGAAACATCTAGCTATGGATCTATCAAGACAGCGCAGTTGGTACCTAGAAGGAAAAGGTATAAAATGCATAACAATCACGTTTTGTCATATCTACCTATCCACAGTATGGGTCAGCAAGTAGAATCAAACTTCATCTCCAGGTCATCAATCGATCAGCAAAGTATCAGGCTCTCAGTCAGATAGTATGAGCCCAATGACAGAATGAATCTCGATCTCTCTTCTATTCTCAAATTGGAATAAGGTCTTATCTCCCTCTAGTCTGAATAATTCTTCTCTGTCACGTTGTTATATCAAATTCACCTAAACTATCCCCTAATTCCCTATTGGTCAGTTAATCGTACGTTTATACTCTAACCAATAATATTTCTATACCAAATCTATTAATTCTACTATTTCATCCTTCTCGTGAAGTTGATTGGTTCACTTTAGAATGTCCTCATCATCCGGCTCGGTAGGCAACAATATTGTTGCATCTTCAGCTCCTGTGAGTTTCTTCATTGTTCTCGTCCTGGGAATGTACATCTCACACACATTACACACAAGTTGTTACTCTAGCGGGAACATCATCTCCTGTTAGTCGGGTCTCACAAAAAGCTTCTTTTAACCATTTTTAACAAAACAATGGACATTTCGGTCAGTATTTTTATTAACTCGCTAAGAAATACAGCTTCTGCATGAGGCCTGGCAAGACCAGGCCAAGACACTCGCTAAGTTAAGGCCTACAATTAATAAAACTAGAGCATACTTCATAACCCTTAATATGACTTATTACTACATTCATCTAGTACATTTTCAATATTTCATAAGTATTAATCATCAATTAGTACATTTCGTGAACACTGGTGGCCATTCTCCGAGGTCACATTTTCAAACGTGTGCATTATTTTTCTCTAGTTATTCATTTTCTACAAAGTTCATTATTCAAATTACATAAATACTCATTAATAATTTCTGGTTAAAACACCTGTTCTAGCATCACCAGTTATTGAAACTACTGCACCTAAAGGAACAAATGGAAGCCTCATTGCTCTGCCCATGACAACTTCATGAGGTGACAAACCAGTCTTTCTGTTAGATGTACTTCTCATGCTCTTTATAACAAGAGTGTCAGGCTATTAAAAACCAGATTAAGCACTAACATTCGCCAGTTGAGTTTTGGGAGTTTCATATGCAATATTTTTCATGCCAGAAGACTGCGGACGATAACAACAATGGAAACGCTGGTTGATTTAGAATACAGTACAGGTGATTTGCAAAAACTCCCACAACAACAACTTGGCAATTGTAAGGCTATTTGATCCCCTGGTGGGATAGGCCTTAACCCATTTAGAAAAAAACAATCACTATGATGTACCTTAAATTATTATAATTTGGCATCTCAATGAAGTCTGCTTGGAGTCTTGTCAATGGACCCTCTGATTTTTCCAATATGATTAATAATTGTTGCAGTCTTTTTTCCCTGATTATTTAACTGGCACATCATGCACCAACCACAAAAATCCTCAGCAACATTTTGAAATTTCGTATTTTCACAATATGTTTTTAATATTCTGATCAGGCTTTCTACACCTGCATGTGACTTACTATAAAAAGTGTTTGTTCATTGAGTTCAACATTGAGTCAGGAAGGACATATTTACTTTCAGCATTTACATACAAATCCTGTTAGCTCTTTTATAATCCTATTTTACCTCAGCGTCAGAGAAGTTTGGATTGGATTCATAAAGAAACAGTTTACATTTTGTATTGTGCTTATCCTTGATTCATTATCTTCACTATCCCACACAACTGTTGTATTTTGTAACCGTCTTCTCTTTGCCATTTGGTGCGCACAATTGTTTCCTAAGTCTGACTAAGTTATTTCCAGCCTTGTACTATCCTTAATCAGTGCTACAGATGATGACATAAAACCTCTTTGAAACCAGAGTAGGCCAAAATCATGCACAACACCAAACCTTACTGGCTATGTGTGTATGTGTGTGTGTGTAAATTCCCATACCCACATTCTCTGACAAGCAACAGACTCTTGCCAATGCAACCAACCCAGCAACTTGTACTGAAGTTACATTTGGCAGAATACATGCTTCCGGTGTCTCTGAAATGGAACATTTGCAGAGGTCACTCTCTGAGCTCCATATTGGACTCTCAAAGAAGAACCATCAACAAATATTGTCAGATCAGACATTTACAGAGGAGCTTCTTTTATTTCTGGTCTTGGTTTTATGCATACTCACCTCCAGACACTCTTGTCACCTCCAGACAATCATGTTCAACATTATCAAGTTCCTTGTCTTCACAAACACTGTCTGAAATGGGAATCAATGTTTCTGTACTCAAAGTACTACATCTCTTTTCTGCTGCTAGTATCACTTGCTCATAATGAGTCAGTCTGCTTTTGATGCTAAGTTCTTGTTCCACTAAGCAAAATCTCTATTGAACTGGGACATAGAATATTAAAGTATAGCCCAGCACAATTCCTTCATTCTGTTCAATGGCAGTGCCAACAGCTCAAATGATTTCAAGATACCTGGAAGACAACCAGCTACTGGATCAAATATGTCTGACAAGTAGGCCCTGGGATGCATGAGGTCACAATGCCTATGTGTCAGAATTAAAAGTGCACATCCACCTATTTCATTACAAGTTCGATAGAATATTAAACTATAATCTGTCAAACTGAGTGTGGGTGCATGTCTTTTCAAAAGCATCAGAGCATTCCTTATCAAATGGTACTGGATTTTGACTGCCACCACATGCCAAACTTACTAAAGGTTTTGCAACCTAAGTCAAAGTTGGAATCCACTGACGACAGTAGCCAACAATAGCTAGAAACACCGAAGCCTTCCTATGAGTGGTTGGCAGGCTCATCTTCAAAATTGCAAAAAACAATTCTTTTGAGACTTTCTTTACACCTTTTTTAAATATGGTGGCCAAGATAAATCACTTCCTTTCTACAATACTGCATCTTAATTGGGGAAACCTATGTCTTTCTCAGCTGGATGCTTCAGCAGGGCAATTGTGCCAAGTTTATCAGCACCCATGTACTGAATTAAGACTGAATTGCATGGCAGCCTCAAACTTTGTTGATCTTTCTTCAGGATTTAAATACATTTTGAAGGACTTTCTCTATACTTTTGTGGCATTCTACACCACAAGCAAACTTTATTCAAAAATTGGAATGCAAATAAAAATGGGCTCTTCTCATGAGGAGGAATTGAGAAAAATGCTTGCCATAAGCTGATGACTGTAAATCATTCTGCATCAGATGGAATTTGGAACACAATTACTGCTGGACTTCGTACCACTGGACAAAATGGAATCACTATCTTGTTAATCTTACACAACTTTTGGACTATTTGCTTCTTGCCATTTGGCTTTTTAATTCTCATCACAGGAGATGTAAGAAATCAAGTTATTGGTTGAGGGGGGTGGAAGCCCCATTCAGGCAGCAACCACAGTCCTGGTCAGGGTGAGCCACAAAAGTCACTAAATTGACCTGTAATTACCCCTCTGGCAGCTTTGCCCTTAAGCAGTCAGGCTTAACTTAAAGGCAAAGTGTTAAGAATGTATGCAACACACAAACAGTAATAAAGTGAAAACACAACACACTAAAAATCCTACTCTAATTTAGAAATTTTGAGTAAAATGTAATAAATAAAATGAGACCATAATGACAAAAACCCAGTCAGTAGAACCCGATGGAAATTCAATAATTTGGGTGAAAATTGCATCTAAAAGCAGGGTGGTGGAGCATGGGCTGGATACAGGGACTAGATGAGTCCTTCTGAAAAAGGTAGCTTCAAAAGTCTAACAAGAAGAGTTCTGTTGGCAGTGGAGGAGGCGGAGACGTGCAGGGAGTATGTCACAGATGGTTAACGCTGAAGTGCAAAGAGCATGCAGAGAGTCACGGATGGTCATTGCTGTAGTGTAAAGATCCAGTTAGGCGTCATAGATCACCATTGTTAACGCCTCACATCGTTGCTCACAATGGGCTACATTTGTTGTAGTACGAAGTGCAGATCTCGCATTGCCAGTGATTGCTGGTGGTTGCTGTAGTGTGAGGAGTTGAGCTCACTGGAGCTTCGCGATGACGATCATAGCAGCTGACAGAGTCTCAGAGTGAACGGGCCTGTTCACCGTAGTAAAGAGTCCAAACTTCAAGATTTCTCCAATTTCTTCAAAGGAATACATCTGATGCTAGCCAAGGGTCCAGGGTCTGGGGAGGTACCTCTTGGGAATCAGGCGCTGTCACTAGCAGAGGCCGGCAGGGCTCAGGCAGGTCCAGTTGCAGCAGGTCAGCTGGGCAGTTGCAGGAAGGCATCTGGAGCTTATTGTGTCCCTGTAGCTCTAAACAGGAGGTCAGCCAACTGACCCTTGAAGTCACTCAGGTAGCCTGGGATGGCAGTATGCAGGTCCAGTCTTCCCTCTTAGACAGCAAGATAGTCCTCATGGAGTAGGGCACTCCTCTTGCAGCAGGGCAGTTCTTCGGTAGCGTCCACAGGTCCACAAGTGTTCTGAAGAGTATCTCTGGAGCTCCAATATTTATACAGCCTTTGAAATGGGAGAAACATCTAGGCCTGCTTACATCTGTTTCTGGCAATTTCCCCTCTTACCCTGCCCAGGCTCTTAGGGGTATGTGGTGAAAAAAGATGGTGTCATGTTTTTTGGGAGTGTGCTGGAGGCAGCCGTTTGAAATGTAGGTAGGGCAGGGAACAGCTCTGCTCCTCTCATCCTGCCAACACCCCTGCTTTTGTCTCAATGTCTGGGAGGAATAAAAAAACGCCAACTACACACAATCATATGACCCAGGAAACATGCTGCAAGCACCAAATGTCTAGGGCAAGAAACTTTCTGAAAGTTTCAGTTTCATAATTGAGACTTAAAATCTGACTACCATTAAAGAGAGTTTTCATATACAAATCATTTGAGTTAAAGATGAAACTCCTATCTGCTCCCAAACAAATGTTGTCACTTATTAACTGTAACAAGGTAACCCCATGTTATCCAACAGGAGAGATAGGCTTTACAATAGCGAAAAATTAATTTGGGAGTTTTCTTTACTAACGGGCATGTAAAACTACATTTCCTCCTTTTTAAATCTAATGCACCCTGTGCGCTGTTTAGCATCTACACTAACGATGTCTTAAATGTAATGAAATAAAATGTTTAGACTTGGCAATAGGTTCATTTTGTCAAGTTGAAATGGCAGTTTAAAACCACACTACAGGCTGCAGTGGCAGGTCTGAGACATGTTTTAGAAGGCCACATTAGTGAGTGAAACAATACGGGCTGAAGGCCCACCAGTAGAATTTAGTTTACAGGACCTGGGTAAAGGTAAGACCACGTTTCTACGGACTTATAAGTAAATTAAATGTGCCAATAGCAGACAGCACGAGCACTTTAGTATTAGTTTGCAGTTTGCAGTGATAAGGCGAACAAAAAAACATTCAGTAAAACAGGAGGACTGAAGGCAAAACTTTTGGGGAAGACCATGCCAAGGATGTCAGGTTTAATAAGAGAGTTACAAAGACTACCAATTACCTCCCGGACGATTCTCTACTTAAACAGTTTTTCAATCACTGGTTTCATTTGTTCTTCTGCTTCTTTTGAAAGTCTGTATTTCTTGATATTGTGAAAACTGCATCGGTCTTTACTTTTATCTGTACTGGTTCTGCCCGTTTGATCAGTCCATTTTTTTCCAAAAACATCGCATACCTGAAATTTGACAGAATATCTTACATCCAGAAGCACATATTCTTTTGTTAAATCTGGAAATAACTGAACTCTAGCATCTGGTGAGTCTATTTTAAACTTGAATCCTCCTCTTGTGTTTCAATTGCAACACTATCTGGTGTTCAGTAAATCACACAATCCATTTTGCAAAGCAAGTTCCTTCCTGATAGTTTCACAGGATGTGAATCACACAAAATGAACTGGTGTTTGTTCTCCATCTAACTAATTTAAACTGGGACCTCTGCTGAAACCTGGTTAACAATTATTTAATTACTGAGCCCTACAACTTGGGCTTCCTTTCTTGAGAAGAATATGTTTGGGATTTCCACAGAATGAACTGTAGAACTGGAAGCCCCATATCAATCAAAAATGAAACGGGATGGCTTTTGACTTCTCTCTCAATATAATAGCCACTTTGGTCTACCTCTAGGACTGCTCCAAGTGCGCAATCCTTCTTAGTCACATTGAAAACTGCTCCCTGCCAACTCATCATTCAGAGTCAAAGGATTTTGTTAATACCCTACACTATGGAGCAATTTGTTTCTTATGTTTTGCTGCATCACTTAGTCTGAAAGCATTGGTATTGAAAATAATTTCTGATTCTGCACACCCTGCTCAGAAAATGGCCTATTCGGGACCGTCACATTTCTGTGGATGTATGAACCAACCTCCCCGTAAACCCTATCGGGGTTCTGATGACACTCCCTCTTCCAGTGCCTGATCTTCCGACAGAAGTGACAAGCTGTGTTGTGCTTTATCATTTCAACATTCTAGTTTTTCTATCATTAGTCATCATCCCTTTCACCTTCTTGCATATACATTTCTGCATTTCCTATCTGCACACTTTGCATTTGACTCATTCCATGTATTCCAGGTTGAACAAAATTCATATTTGAACCCATTTGATTCCGGGACAATCTCTTAAATTGCTTAATCTGGGCAATCATCAATTTCTCTTTAAGTTTTTTCCCTTTTTCCTCAAAGTAATCACTACTGTATTTCACAAGCTTCAGAATTTAATTGATGCTCTTTGTCTGACAACACAATTCATTCAGCTGAATATGATTACTTAGCTCAGATTCAGTGATACCATCTGCCTGTCTTTCTTGAAAACTTTCATAAGCCTCTCATGAAAGGCATGTCTTGACTTTTTTCACCTCTTGTGAAGTTCTCAAAATATTTACCAAGTTTAAATCCTTCTCAGGAACCCTTTTTTTCAAATACTCTATTACAATCTGGTATTTTTGGCTACTTTTACAGCAGGAACATTCTTCAGAGCTACTTACCAGCTTCCTGTGTGGGCCATTCAAGCATTGCCATGCATTCTGTCGACAAGTCACTAGGAACTATAATCTCAGACAGCGAATTCAAATATCAGTCTATAAAATCTGGTAAATATCAGTCATTCTCTGTACTTCTTCATACTATTTTTCTTGCTCATCTGTCAATTATAGGAAATTATTAGTAAAACCAGCTTAGGACCATGGAACATGCACCAGATTCCCTCCATGTACTTCCCTCCAAAGAAACTCTATTACACCTGTCCTTGTCAATGCTTCTGAATCACTTGCAATGCTCTTTGCCCCACCTTCGGTCCCAGTCATTTTATTTTTACTAGCTCTTCCAATCTTGCATGTTTCTCTCTACTTCTTTAAATCACTCCATTCTCTTGTCTTAAATTTTCGATATGGGCTCTCAGGGTAATCAAGCCTATTTGTTTAATTTCAATTTTATAAGTTTGTTTCACATCTTTCATCTTGCTGATGCCAATCTCACATTCATCAGCTAGCTTCTCTAATTTCTGATATGCTTCATTTGCACATCTGGCTGCTTAATCAAATATCTCATTTGATCAACATTGTACGTCATCAGCACGTTTCTCTGCAACATTTCATCACACTTAATTTTTAAGATATCAATGCTAATTTCTCCTCTAGGAACCTTTTCAACTGCCACTGCCCTTACAGGAGTGGGAGCTTGAACCTGATCTTCAGGCTCCAAATCATTAATTGTACCAGGCAATGCTGTCATTTTCATCTCAGTAAGTGCACTCAATTCTACTCCTTTAGGAGCTTGCACAAGAGTATCATCATCTCCTGCAACAATCATATCAGGCCCTAAACTAGTGTTACCTGGCCTTTTTGCTGTGGCTGTGTAGGGGGGAGGTCCAGAATTCACAAGTTCCTTTATGAAATGCTCCTCCTCATCAGAATCATCTTTCTGCTTTTCTCTCAAGTTTATTTTCTCTACGGTAGGTTAGGCTCTTGCACCTTCCATAATATCCTCCCTTCAGGATTTTGCGCTCTTGTCCCACTTGCTCTCAATCCACTGTCTGAATTATGCCTTTCACCTGCTTTTTCATTTTCTTTTTCTGTTGCCATCCAATCCCATTTATTTAGTGCCTCAAACTGTGTAGGTCTAGGCATTGGCTTAATGACACTCATTGTTTATTTAAGGAATCCAGTATCAAAGTTACCCTCTAACGGAAACTGCAAGTCTTTATTAGAAGTATAATCATGTGTGGCATGTAAGAACAAAGCACAGAGGATGTGGGTATAAAATACAATCTTTACTCCTGACAAGGACTCCAGCCTCTTACCAACTCCCTCACCAGCTCAAGCCCTAACAGTCTTTCTCTAATACTATACAACATAGATTTAGATCATAGAATACAGAACATAGAATATATGCAGAACATTTACCACACATGTTTCACCCAAAGAAAACACACAAATGACAAATAGAATAACCATAACACAAAGGAAAGGGAGGATGGAGCTACACAACACAACACAACAAATAATAGAGAAAAACCTAAATCAACATGATAACATTAATTATCAAACAGCAATACATTTCAGATTCCAAATATGCCATTTTACAATTTCACAGCATTTTTAATTTACATACTACAGTACTAGGCCATCTTCTGCAAAACAATTCAAAGGAGTTTGACTATTTGTAGCATACGGAGTGAACCTGTAAGTCTCAATATTTCTCCACAACTACTCCTTCCAATCTTTCTGATTTATTTCAGATAATTGCAAACTCTCTTTGATTTTCTCCACAATCCTATTAGTTTGGAGATGATAGAGAGAACATTTCTTGTGCGCTATACCCCTCTCTTTCAAAAATGTTTCCATTATTTGTGAAGTAAATTGAACCCTGTTGTCAGTGAGAATAGTTCCTGGATTGCTCACTTTACTAAATACTTTCTCCAATAATTTAATTACAGATGCTGTGGTAAATTCTGACACAATTGCCACTTCAGGACACCTTGAAAGCATGTCCATCAACACAAGTAAATAGTTGGGCTTGGACCCCATCTTCAGGTGACCCAGAATGTCACAAACAATCTCTTCACACTGGCATAAAGGAACATCCCTACATACAATGGGAGGTGATCTCACTCTCTTAGATTTGCCTCTGAAAGATCACTCAACACAATTTGTTCTCAACCTCTCTTTTGTTTTACTTATGCTGATATGCCCTCAATGTGCCAAATTTTAAATTGTTTCCTCAGTGTTTCTGAACATATCAGTCTTTAGTTTCTCATGGCTAATCCTTTATTCACAGACCATTTTTCACACACTTCGCAAAAAGCTTTCTCACTTTCATTGGATGCTTCCCACACACTTCCTTTAACAATCTTCTCTGGCACACTACAGAATACAGTGTCCTTACTCAGTTCATGCAACCATTCGGTTTCCACAAAACACCCTTCTGTAACCATAGATACTCTGATATCTTCATCTACCCACCAATCATCACTTTTGTCAACAAAACCATTTAAGGTTACTGTCCTCGAAAGACCATTTGCAGTTTTGATAGTAATTTAATGCACATACTTCATATTTAATTGGGAACCTTGCAATGACAAAATCCACTTTCAGATGCAACTGGATACTGAACCAATTCCCTTTTCCTCAAAAGTCATGCAAAGGTTTATGATCAGTGTAAACACTAAATCTCTGTCCCCATAAAAAATCTTGAATTTGTATTGCTTGAAATACTGCTAGTGCCTCTTTTTCAGTTGTAGAGTATCTTGACTATGACCATCTCAATGCTCTGGAACCAAAAACGATGACAACTTCACAATCCCCTTGCACATGTTTAAATCCACTCCAACACCCTTGTCACTAGCTTTAGTAGCGATTGAACATAGTAATCCAGGGATAAAGCTACTACATGTTTGTGGTTTCTTAAGACATGCTTTGATATCTTCAAATTCTTCCTTGCATTTTTCATTCCACTTAAAGCCCACCCTTTTTCTCAACAGACCACTCAAAGCACACATCCTACCTGCAAAGTTTGGTACAAAACTTGAATAAAATTCCATCATTTCCATAAATGTCTGTACATCTTCTTTTTTCTCTGTCCCTGACAATTTCTGTATGATATTGATGAGATCATCCTTAGGCTTAACTCCTTTGGCTGAAATACCATGTCCTAAATATTTTATTTCCTCCTGAGCGAAATTGCATGTTTTAGACTTGACAGTAACCCCATTCTTACTCAATATTTCTAGAACTTCTTTTACTCTTCAGAAGTGTTGCTCTCTCCCTTTTCCACATATTAAAATATCATCCTGAAAGTACAAGACTCCTTGCAAACTGGCAAACATCTGTGTAATTAATCTCTGAAACACTGAGGCCGCAAAACAGAGACCAAAGGGCATTCAACTGAATCTGTAGGTATCAAATTGCATGATCAATGGAGTAAGATCTTTACAATGCTCAGTGAGTTTGACTTGATGATACGCCAATGCGAGGTCCAGAGTCATGAACCACTTAGCACCAGATAGAATCCCAATTACTTCAGTTACGTTAGGCACAGGAAATTTGTCCTCCACTACCCTTTTAGTGAGTTCCCTCAAATCAATACACAGTCTAATTTCATTGTTGGGCTACCTAGCTATCACAATGGGAGCCAACCACTCCATTGCTTCCACCTGCTTGATAATTCCTTCACTACACAATCTATCCAATTCAAGTTTGACAGCTAGCCTAATACTATAAGGAATGCTCCTTGCCTTGCACAAAAAAAGGTGTAGAATCCACCATGAGTTTTATATTGTACATGTAGTTCTTCAAGCATCCAATGGCAAATGAAAAGACAGAAGGAAATTCATTCACCGGAACAGGCGGTTCATTGATACAGTTAAATTTGACTTGTAGTTGAGGATTACCATTGGGGTTAATTGTTATGTCCAATTACTTGATGTGGCCAGCTAAGCAAATTATTTCCCGCCACTGGAAAGTATACCTTACCTTTTGCCTCATTACCTTTAATACTGCTTACCACCAAAAGCATAAGGCTTAACATCTGGCTCAACTCTTCCTTTAAAATATTTCTCAAACATAACATACAATATCCAAGTTGAGCATGCACCAGAGGCCATCATCATTTCCACACCCATATCATTCACCAATACAATATTTGTGAGATGTTTAACCTCATCACTCACCCCTTTGACAACATCAGAAACTTGTAACAGAAAAGATTCACTCACTGTATTCACCTTATTAACTTTTCTTTTGTCATTATCCACCATTTTAGAATTTGCATCACTACTACAACACTTGGAGACATGTATTTTCTTTCCACACACATTAAACTTGCTTTTAATAGCAGGACAACCTTTACTGTTGGCCCAGTGTCCCACATTACCACATCTAAAGCATGCTATTTTTCTCTTTTGTACATTTTTGTTCTTAAGTTCAGAACTGATGGCATAAACATGCTGTATTTCAGACATCTTGGAAGAAGTTTGGCATAATTCAGCAACACATGTCTGAGAATATTCAATTTGTTTCGCTAGAAGTAACACCTCCCTGGGATTAGGATCCACTTTTAACCATAACTCTTTTCTCACCTCGTCATTTGCACACCTTTACATGAATTGGTCACTTATCTACTCCTCAGTATTGCTACCAAAATTGCAAGTTGACGCTAACTGTCTCAAAGCAGTTACCTAATCTTCTACAGATTAATTAGATTGCTGTGCCCGCATGCCAAAATGATATCTTTCTAATATTACTGACACTTTAGGTAAATAATATCTGTCCATTTTTTTCATGCATATCTTGAATTAATTTATACTGGATGCATCATTACTTCCTTCTTCATCTAATAAATCAGATGTTTAAAAACTTCCTGCCCTTTGGATCCTTAACAATGCAGGAGCAAGGAAAGTTTCTTTTATGCAGGAAAATTTGTACCACAAACTTTCAAATAATTATTAAACACTTTTTTTTTACTTAGACCATTTCAGCATTGGTTTATGTGGCATGGGTAAGAAAAATGGAGGCGATATAATCTGCATGCTAAGACAAAACATCAATAAAATAACACAACTCAGCAAAACAATCAGCAAAGACAAAGATCACACACCAGTATCTGATAAGATGATCAAGCTCTCCACTGTTGTGTAGAATATGGAATAAAGGGAAATATCCAGGGGGCAGCTTGACAAATATGTTCAACACATTAAGAGAATACAACATAAAATTTGACTTGAGAAAAAGTTATCCAAGGAAAAAAATGTAAGTTAGAATCCAAAGTACCAAAGACTTCCAGATGTAAATAAGGTGGAGAGAGAACGAAGCTCGCCTGAAATGGCTGGGGTCATTATGTGAGAAGCATCCAAATCCTGTTCAAGCTCAACAAATACACACATGCGGATGGCCAAAGTAAGTAAGATGTCACTGGGTCAAGCAGCATGGCATATGTAGCAGAGGATCACGCGGAAGATGAGGAAGTGCATGAGCGTGTGCGCAGTGAAGAAAACATGCAATGATGTGCACGTTGACGGTACGAAGAGATGGGTAAAGAGGTGAGTGGCATCAACACATGGTGCAGTGAAGATTTGAAGAGATGTGTGAGGATGCACGCTGCTTCAGTATGCAGTGGCGAAGCAAAGAGATGGATGAGGATGCTCGCGGCTCCAGCACGCAGTGAAGATTCAAAGAGGCCTTGCATTAGGGCACAATATAAGCAAAGGGTGCGCGACCAAATAAAGAGTAAGTGCTTATGGCAGGAGTTGAGCAGGGCCCTAATACACTATAATGACTAAAAAATAAACTAGTTCAGGTTGTGGTGCAAGTGCCTAGTGACGGTGCTGAAGAGAAGCCTGAAATTTTAGGTAGTGCTAAATATTGTCACTATATTTAAACAGTACTTGGTATTCAACAAGAGAAATGTAGAAAAAGTCACAAGAATTGAAGTTCTCAGTGCAGCATCTTTGCTAGGCTGGTACCCGCTAAATAACTAGGTGTTAGGCCTGGCATCCTTGGCATGGTCTCCCCTAACATTTTGCCTCTGCTTCCTAGGTTGTTGCTGTGTGCTGGACTCTGTTTTTGTTACTCTGGGCACTTTACCACTTCTTACCAGTGCTAAAGTGCAACTTCTCCCTATGTGAAATTGCATGTGTAATTGGCTTTTCTGTGAATGGCATATTGGATTTACTAGTAAATCCATAGTAAAGTGCACTAGAGGTTCCCTAGGCCTGTAAATCAAATGCTACTAGTGGGCCTGAGCACTGATTGAGCCACCCACCTCAGTAGCCCTGTAAACATGGCTTAGACCTGCCACTGCAGTGTCTGTGTGTGCAGTTTTAAACTGCCAATTTGACCTGGCAAGTGTAGCCACTTGTCAGGCCTAAACCTTCCCTTTTTATACATGTAAGGCACCCCTTAGGTAGGCCCTAGGTAGCCCCATGGGCAGGCTGCAGTGTATGTCAAAGGTGGGACATGTACTGGTGTGTTCTACATGTCTTAACAGTGAAATACTGCCAAATTAGTTTTTTGCTGTTACAAAGCCTATCTCTCTCATAGGTTAACATGCGGACTGCCTCTAAATAATCTTAAAGTGCAGTTTCCTTTTGAGAGCAGATGGAAATTTGGAGTTTGGGGTCTCTGGACTCACAATTTTAAAATACATCTTTTAGTAAAGTTGTTTTTTAGATTGTAAGTTTGAAAATGTCACTTTTAGAAAGTAGGCATTTTCTTGATTTAACAATTTTGTGACTTTGCCTGTTTGTGGAACCAAAGACCCCATTTCTAACACTGGTGATCAGCGGTGAGGATTGGACTTGTATTTTCACTTGACATACAGTGATTAAGTGTACACTACTGTTTTCATTGCAGACCATTACATGAACACATACTACTTGTTTTTGCTTCTTCTCTTTTTGGACTTTTTCTGCTTCTATATTTTTGTGATTTTTAAACATTTCTCGGGAACTCTCTGTTCTTTTTTTGGAACTTTGCACTTTTGAGTAACTCTTACCAACATGCCTCAATCTGGGGATGCACCAGCTGTGTCTACAAAGGCTGTTTTTGAGTTGGAGAAACTGGAGGAGCACACAGTAGCTCAACTGAAGCAGTTTTGTAAGGATCTTGCCTGCCCAATCAGGAGCTCCACGAGGAACGAGAAACTTCAAAAGGCACTGAGTGCCTGGTTGGCACCCAAAGAGGCTGCAGGGCATACAGAGGAGAACAGGGGGTAACCTGACTGCCAACCAAAGACTCCATTTCTAATACTAGGTCACAGATGGAGCTCTAAATCACACGTCTTTATTCCTTTTCGTCTACCTGTGAACTCCAACATACTAAACCAAGCTTTCATTACATTCAATTCTAGTGATTATGTCACACTGATACAGAGTCTTCCTGGAGCCAGAAATGTTCTGTTCTAAATAATGGAAGATACTACAGTCAGGTAGTAAGTTCTCCAGTTGTCACCAACCTGTGGTGTGTAAGAGCAATGTGCAGAGGATGTGGGTATAAAGTATAGTTGTTATTCCTGAAAAGGACTCCAGCCTTCTACCGGCTCCCTCACCAGCTCAAGTTCTAGCAGTCTTTCTCTAGAACATTAAATTAGAGCACAGAGTACATAATACAGAACATAGAATATATTCAGAACAGAATTAATCTAGTAGGGTGTGAATTTGGGGAAATGAACCGGTGCTCAGGGATGAAAGTTTTATATTGTAAATAAATGGTGCAAACATAGGGGAACACCCCTAATCCCCTAACTGGTTTACAAAGTAATCACAGACAAACATAGAAACAAATGTGATGCACTCATAAAAAATAGCCTTTGCAACATTCTTGTGAAGTCATCTTATTATATCGCAAAAGCAGTCTAATAGTGATGTTCAGTTCTTTTAGAGTTTATTCATGAAAAACTTCAGATTATCCTGGGTGATAGACCGTGCTCCATGGTGTATAGAAAGATAAGTCAATGTATATTTCAGTCCACCAAAAATTTCAGTTGATGAAATATGAAATGTCGATAAGAACCACCAAAACAGCCAACACGTGTTTCGTCCTGGGACATTTACCCAAACGACTTCTTCAGGGCTGAGATTTCAGCAAATGGAGTCTCTAAAACAAATACGTGGACTCATGAGTAATATAAAGTATCACTCTCTCATCTAAAAGGTGCTCATGATTATGTTAACCGGAAAAAAGAAAGTTACTGCTGGTTTAACCAAGTGTTGAGAAAGAGACAAAGAAGAGAAGAATATATATTTAAGAAACACGATTGACCCAACCAAAATAATCTATAAATCCTCAACAATGTGCGTTCTTATAACGTGTGTGCTTTTTATTAAGTCTCAAAAGCATCACCAAAAGAAATATTGTGCATAATAGTGCATGTGGCCACCAATAGCCTATCCCAAAATCAGAAATATCAAAAAACACTACTGACAATTTGTCACCTCATTAAAACTACATTTCACCACAAGTGTTAACCAATAGTGACTTAGTAATAATGAAAGCAAACTTCATCCAAGTAAGAAACTATATGATGATTGCGGTCTCTCAAATAAGAAAAATCGAAGCCCAAAATTGTCCAAAGAAAATGTATGGGAGAAATCCAAAAACGCAAGTAAAAACGAATATCTTCGTCAAAAAGCAAGCTATGCAATACAAACACCCCGTAATCAGCAGTCTTGGAGTTAAACTTATCCAGTAAGAGCTGATATCTTATGAACAGACCATCCGCGAGTACGCTTTGAAAATTGTCTGGTCGATTAACCCGAACGTTCTTCACGTAAATATACCGTAGAACACGGAAGTGTTTTAAAAGGAAAACAGTAACAATCGAAGACGGACTTCAGCGTGTCAGTGAAACAAAAATAGAAAACATACTTTGTTGAATTTGTACTATAACTTTACCAACTTTACGGGGAATAAAACAGTACCAGGTCTAGCATTTGCACAGATACACCAACCCAATTTAGGCACAGAACCCGAAAAGAAAAACTCTATCAATTCAGAATCCCTGTTCATTTACAGACAAGTAAAACCAAAATATCACAAGAACTTGAATTTTGATGATTCTGATAACCAAACCAACCAACACAAAAGTCAAATGAAATTACAAAGACAAATAACACACCAGCAGAGGAGTGATCAATCCAACAATTGAACCAACAATCATCAAAACATATCCAAACAACTCACAAAGACAATGAAAATCCATTCTTTATACCGATATCTCAATCACAAGCATAAATCAGTTTGCCCTATTCATACTTGCACTTCAAATCATTCAGGAACACACTGCAAGTCACTTCTCCAGGTCTCCAGGACCGTACCTATTAGCACAATTCCAGGGATCCACTATTACCTCAGGCTGAACATTAGGACTTACCTAAACAAACTTTCAAAGCCCCTACAAATAAGGAGGTGCTCTTTAAAATGCAACTATTCTTTGCTACTAATTTGCACCCCAAAATTCAAAACATTCAAAATGTACCTCTGCTGATTCTGCTTAGGGGTTGATCTTGAGTTGAAATGCACCCTCCCCAACATAAGACCCAACACTTATTTAGCAGAGTAGAAAAATAGTAATTGAGGCCGCTCAATAACTGAGTTCTAGATCAGGAAAAAGTTAAAGGATTTTATTACATAATCTAAAAAAACAAGTGATGAAGAAATAAAGTTGTGTTCCATGAAAGCTCATATACATAGTACATAATTGTAAATCAGAATTATTCTAAGACCCAAGTAAACAGATAAACCATGTGAGGAATGGACTCTATCACTAGCTGAAAGCTATTCAGGAAAATCTACTGCCCACCTCCAAAACCAAGTGGTTCAAATACATAATTCTTGCATTTAAAATTAGAATGAAACACAGTTTCGTGTCATGACTAAACATAACCAGTACTGGTCAAATCAGAGTTTGCAGTGTCACCTAAAGGCCTAGAACACTATCCCATTATAAAGAAAGCTTAGAGCTGACTCGGCAACAAATTGTCTTAGAAAATTCTACTAATATGCAACATTTAAAAAAAATAGCCTATATCCCTGTCAAACAGTGCTAGCAAAGCTGCTAAACTACAGTACAAATATATTTGGTACTATAGAGCACTATGAACACAAAGAAAGTCATGTACGTTTAGCAAAAACACTCTATGGTATCATTCTGTCTCTTTCTTTGCGAAACCTGTGGGGAGAGAAGATGCACAGGGGTACTAGATGGAGGGAGGAATGAGCAGGAGTGAAATAAACAGCACCCATATTAACTTAAAATGGAGTATTCTTCTTAATGTGGCCTACCTAAAATGCATTAGTAACCATGCGTCGGTACATTATTGTGAACCCGTTTTAACTACAATCATGTTAATTTTGTATTTCTGCATATTCTTCATTATTAAAATCAGTATTCAGCCACATTTATTTTCTACGAAAAGTGCAAATCTTGAAATCACTACAACACCAGGCATCCTGGCTTTCTGCCAGTTAGGCCACAAATGATACCAAGAGAAACACACTGGCTTGATCTTTGTAGACCACAAGAGCATGCTGGCTGATTTCAATGACCATATGACAATCGAATTCACCAGAAGGGATAAATATAAAACCAATTATCTAAGCAAAAACCTAAATTTTTCACTGAAGCATAATTTCTTTATTATAATTAAACCCATTCTATCAAAATGTCCACAAAATACCTAAACACCTAAAAAACTAATGCACAAAAATATATACCAGTAAAATCTAATTATATACAAGTCTAGTACATAAAGCAATCAGACAACAAATACATTGGGGCACCGTAGTACATAAGACATAGGCTGCTTAGCCATCCAGTGGCAAGCAATCACAAAACAAGGTAGTGGCAGTTGACAAGGAAAGTATCTAGCCTCAGCGAGAGCGAGTAATCACTGGAAAAATGTCCGGAGGCCGGATTTGTTAAGGCCGAAACGCGTCGACTGTAACTTCTAAGGAGTGACTGTTGGAATTCCCGAATTGTTGGATTTAATAATTTATGGACTGTATCGGACATTTTTCCAGTGATTACTCGCTCTCACTGAGGCTAGATACTTTCCTTGGACAACTGCCACTACCTTGTTTTGTGACTGCTTGCCACTGGATGGCTAAGCAGCCTATGTCTTATGTACTACGGTGCCCCAATGTAATTGTTGGCTGATTACTTTATGTACTAGACTTGTATATAATTAGATTTTACTGTATATATTTTTGTGCATTAGTTTTTTAGGTGTTTAGGTATTTTGTTGACATTATGATAGAATGGGTTTAATTATAATAAAGAAATTATGTTTCAGTGAAAAATTGAGGTTTTTGCTTAGATAATTGGTTTTATATTTATCCCTTCTGGTGAATTTGATTGTCATACTGTTATTGTCCCTGCTCCAGTGGGGTAATAGGGACCTCCCCTCCCTCTGTTGGTAGGCTGATTTCAATAAGGCATCTGTCACAGGCATTCACCTATATATGTGAAGATAGTTTTGACAATCATCTTCCAGCTTTCACAAATGTGAACTGCTAATGTAATGAAACCCACATAAACTAGGTGCTATCCGGTTATGCTGGGGTAGTCGAATCAAAGCTAGCTGCCTTTTCAGTACTTTTTCCAAGACATCCCCTTGGATGCTTCCTTTACGCCTTTACTAGATGGTGTACATTTAGTAACACGTTTTGTGCCATCCTCCACGTGTGATGAGTAGTCCATCCATCCATTGCAGCGTGACTGCGGGCTCGTTTGCAAGCACTCGTGTGAGTCACCTCTGCCAGTCTACTCTGAGAGATAGGTTTTTAGAGCGTTTCCCTGTTTTATTTTTGCCTCGTTTATGAGTGACTTTGCTGCTGTTTTTTTGGCTCCTGTGTGTGATGTTAAGATGTTTGCTCAGTTGTGTCCGGAGGTTTGACGAGCGAGAATTTTTCAGTAGTATCTTCTTACTTTGGCAAATACGCTATGCCACATAAATAGTTCGTGTCAGCTTTACTGGTCCCTATCATGTGCGCAAACTTGTGTTCGCCGAATTTCAACTTGTGCAAAATGATATATTTCAATACCACAACAATAAAAAATCTATTTTGCTAGCATTGCGCACTGGGTGATTTAGGACTACCACACTACAACACAGTTGATGTTTTTATCGGTGGCATGTTCAAAACTCCTATTAAAAAATATGTCTACGTGCTTAAGTACTCAGTTTACAAAAGCAGATCTTTGAAATATTATTTACAAAACATTTGGTACAGCTCACATACCAAAAATGTACGCAACCATTTCAAATGAAACTTTGAGAGTAAGAAATGTAATGGTAATTAAAATGTTATTCATCGTAAGCATTTATCTCCCCTTTAGTTAGAGTCGAACAACTACCATGTGACTCTCTCAGTCCCAATTAATTCAGCGAGCCAATTAACGTTTAACAGAGTATATACAGCTAGACCACCCCATGCGCAGCGCGGGGATGCACTGGCAGGAGATACAATTGAAGAAGTGCAGGGAAAGGAAAATTAGCTAAACACCACGTCCCTTTTAGACAAACTTAATTTATAATTAAATGTAACCAGATGATCACCCCAGCCTTGTCCAGTTTTTACCTTATAAGCAGTCCCTTTTTTGATTCGAGCGCAAAGCGCTCTGTCCCTGGTGTAATCTCTCTGTAGGCTTTTAACCACGCCCATGTCATGCCCATCAGTTTGGTTGGTTCGTGGGCTTGCCTTTTAAAATGCGCTTCATTTAATTATTAACCCCTTCGCTGCCAGGCCTTTTCCCCCTCCTGTGCCGAGCCTTTTTTTGGCTATTTGGAGCAGTTTGCGCTTATGCCCTCATAACTTTTTGTTCACGTAAGCTACCCACGCCAAATTTGCGTCCTTTTTTTCCAACATCCTAGGGATTCTAGAGGTACCCAGACTTTGTGGGTTCCCCAGAAGGAGGCCAAGAAATTAGCCAAAAAACTGTGAAAATTTCGTTTTTTTAAAAAAAATTGGAAAAATGGGCTGCAGAAGAAGGCTTGTGGTTTTTTCCCTGAAAAGGGCATCAACAAAGGGTTTGCGGTGATAAAATCACCAGCTTCCCAGCTTTCAGGAACAGGCAGACTTGAATCAGAAAACCCAATTTTTCAACACCATTTTGGCATTTTACTGGGACATACCCCATTTTTATGATTTTTTGTGCTTTCAGCCTCCTTCCAGTCAGTGACAGAAATGGGCATGAAACCAACACTAGATCCCAGAAACCGCAACATTTCTGAAAAGTAGACAAAATTCTAAATTCAGCAAGGGGTAATTTGTGTAGATCCTACAAGGGTTTCCTACAGAAAATAACAACTGAAAAAGAAAAATATTGAAATTGAGGTGAAAAAAACATCAATTTTTCTCTAAGTTTTACTCTGTAACTTTTTCCTGCAATGTCAGATTTTCGAAAGCAATATACCGTTACGTCTGCTGGACTCTTCTGGTTGCGCGGATATATAGGGCTTGTAGGTTCATCAAGAACTCTAGGTACCCAGAGCCAATAAATGACCTGCACCCTGCAGTGGGTTTTCATTCTATGCCGGGTATACAACAATTCATTTGCTGAAATATAAAGAGTAAAAAATAGCTATCAAGAAAACCTTTGTATTTCCAAAATGGGCACAAGATAAGGTGTTGAGAAGCAGTGGTTATTTGCACATCTCTAAATTCCGGGGTGCCCATACTAGCATATGAATTACAGGGCATTTCTCAAATAGACGTCTTTTTAACACACTGCCTTACATTTGGAAGGGAACAATGTAGAGAAAGACAAGGGGCAATAACACTTGTTTTGCTATTCTATGTTCCCCCAAGTCTCCCGATAAAAATGATACCTCACTTGTGTAGGTAGGCCTAGCGCCCGCGACAGGATATGCCCCAAAACACAACGTGGACACATCACAGAAAACAGACCTGTTTTTAGCAAAGTGCCTACCTGTAGATTTTGGCCTCTAGCTCAGCCGCCACCTAGGGAAACCTACCAAACCTGTGCATTTCTGAAAACTAGAGACCTAGGGGAATCCAAGATGAGGTGACTTGTGTGGCTGGGACCAGGTTCTGTTACCCAGAATCCTTTGCAAACCTCAAAATTTGGCTAAAAAAACACATGTTCCTCACATTTCTGTGGCAGAAAGTTCTGGATTCTGAGAGGAGCCACAACTTTCCTCCCACCCAGCGTTCCCCCACGTCTCCCGATAAAAATGATACCTCACTTGTGTGGGTAGGCCTAGCGCCCGCGACAGGAAACGCCCCACAGCGCAACGTGGACACAGCCAAATTTTTTAAGGAAAACAGAGGTGTTTTTTGCAAAGTGCCTACCTGTAGATTTTGGCCTGTAGCTCAGCCGCCACCTAGGGAAACCTACCAAACCTGTGCATTTATGAAAACTAGAGACCTAGGGGAATCCAAGATGGGGTGACTTGTGTGGCTGGGACCAGGTTCTGTTACCCAGAATCCTTTGCAAACCTCCAAATTTGGCTAAAAAAACACATGTTCCTCACATTTCTGTGGCAGAAAGTTCTAGAATCTGAGAGGAGCCACAAATTTTCTTCCACCCAGCGTTCCCCCACGTCTCCCGATAAAAATGATACCTCACTTGTGTGGGTAGGCCTAGCGCCCGCGACAGGAAACGCCCCAAAGCGCAACGTGGACACAGCCAAATTTTTGAAGGAAAACAGAGGTGTTTTTTCCAAAGTGCCTACCTGCAGATTTTGGCCTATAGCTCAGCCACCACCTAGGGAAACCTACCAAACCTGTGCATTTCTGAAAACTAGAGACCTAGGGGAATCCAAGATGGGGTGACTTGTGTGGCTCGGACCAGGTTCTGTTACCCAGAATCCTTTGCAAACCTCAAAATTTGGCTAAAAAAACACATGTTCCTCACATTTCTGTGGCAGAAAGTTCTGGAATCTGAGAGGAGCCACAAATTTCCTTCCACCCAGCGTTCCCACACGTCTCCCGATAAGAATGATACCTCACTTGTGTGGGTAGGCCTAGCGCCCGCGACAGGAAACGCCCCAAAGCGCAACGTGGACACAGCCAAATTTTTGAAGGAAAACAGAGGTGTTTTTTGCAAAGTGCCTACCTGTAGATTTTGGCCTGTAGCTCAGCCACCACCTAGGGAAACCTACCAAACCTGTGCATTTCTGAAAACTAGAGACCTAGGGGAATCTAAGATGGGGTGACTTGTGTGGCTGGGACCAGGTTCTGCTACCCAGAATCCTTTGCAAACCTCAAAATTTGGCTAAAAAAACACATGTTCCTCACATTTCTGTGGCAGAAAGTTCTAGAATCTGAGAGGAGCCACAAATTTCCTTCCACCCAGCGTTCCCCCACGTCTCCCGATAAAAATGATACCTCACTTGTGTGGGTAGGCCTAGCGCCCGCGACAGGAAACGCCCCAAAGCGCAACGTGGACACAGCCAAATTTTTGAAGGAAAACAGAGGTGTTTTTTGCAAAGTGCCTACCTGTAGATTTTGGCCTGTAGCTCAGCCACCACCTAGGGAAACCTACCAAACCTGTGCATTTCTGAAAACTAGAGACCTAGGGGAATCCAAGATGGGGTGACTTGTGTGGCTGGGACCAGGTTCTGCTACCCAGAATCCTTTGCAAACCTCAAAATTTGGCTAAAAAAACACATGTTCCTCACATTTCTGTGGCAGAAAGTTCTAGAATCTGAGAGGAGCCACAAATTTCCTTCCACCCAGCGTTCCCCCACGTCTCCCGATAAAAATGATACCTCACTTGTGTGGGTAGGCCTAGCGCCCGCGACAGGAAACGCCCCAAAGCGCAACGTGGACACAGCCAAATTTTTGAAGGAAAACAGAGGTGTTTTTTGCAAAGTGCCTACCTGTAGATTTTGGCCTGTAGCTCAGCCACCACCTAGAGAAACCTACCTAACCTGTGCATTTCTGAAAACTAGAGACCTAGGGGAATCCAAGATGGGGTGACTTGTGTGGCTCGGACCAGGTTCTGTTACCCAGAATCCTTCGCAAACCTCAAAATTTGGCTAAAAAAACACATGTTCCTCACATTTCTGTGGCAGAATGTTCTAGAATCTGAGAGGAGCCACAAATTTCCTTCCACCCAGCGTTCCCCCACGTCTCCCGATAAAAATGATACCTCACTTGTGTGGGTAGGCCTAGCGCCCGCGACAGGAAACGCCCCAAAGCGCAACGTGGACACAGCCAAATTTTTGAAGGAAAACAGAGGTGTTTTTTGCAAAGTGCCTACCTGTAGATTTTGGCCTGTAGCTCAGCCGCCACCTAGGGAAACCTGTGCATTTCTGAAAACTAGAGACCTAGGGGAATCCAAGATGGGGTGACTTGTGTGGCTCAGACCAGGATCTGTTACCCAGAATCCTTTGCAAACCTCAAAATTTGGCTAAAAAAACACATGTTCCTCACATTTCTGTGGCAGAAAGTTCTAGAATCTGAGAGGAGCCACAAATTTCCTTCCACCCAGCGTTCCCCCACGTCTCCCGATAAAAATGATACCTCACTTGTGTGGGTAGGCCTAGCGCCCGCGACAGGAAACGCCCCAAAGCGCAACGTGGACACAGCCAAATTTTTTAAGGAAAACAGAGGTGTTTTTTGCAAAGTGCCTACCTGTAGATTTTGGCCTGTAGCTCAGCCGCCGCCTAGGGAAACCTACCAAACCTGTGCATTTCTGAAAACTAGAGACCTAGGGGAATCCAAGATGGGGTGACTTGTGTGGCTGGGACCAGGTTCTGTTACCCAGAATCCTTTGCAAACCTCAAAATTTGGCTAAAAAAACACATGTTCCTCACATTTCTGTGGCAGAAAGTTCTGGAATCTGAGGGGAGCCACAAATTTCCTTCCACCCAGCGTTCCCCCACGTCTCCCGATAAAAATGATACCTCACTTGTGTGGGTAGGCCTAGCGCCCGTGACAGGAAACGCCCCAAAGCGCAACGTGGACACAGCCAAATTTCTGAAGGAAAACAGAGGTGTTTTTTGCAAAGTGCCTACCTGTAGATTTTGGCCTGTAGCTCAGCCACCACCTAGGGAAACCTACCAGACCTGTGCATTTCTGAAAACTAGAGACCTAGGGGAATCCAAGATGGGGTGACTTGTGTGGCTCGGACCAGGTTCTGTTACCCAGAATCCTTCGCAAACCTCAAAATTTGGCTAAAAAAACACATGTTCCTCACATTTCTGTGGCAGAAAGTTCTAGAATCTGAGAGGAGCCACACATTTCCTTCCACCCAGCGTTCCCCCACGTCTCCCGATAAAAATGATACCTCACTTGTGTGGGTAGGCCTAGCGCCCGCGACAGGAAACGCCCCAAAGCGCAACGTGGACACATCCAAATTTTTGAAGGAAAACAGAGGTGTTTTTTGCAAAGTGCCTACCTGTAGATTGTGGCCTGTAGCTCAGCCGCCACCTAGGGAAACCTACCAAAGCTGTGCATTTCTGAAAACTAGAGACCTAGGGGAATCCAAGATGGGGTGACTTGTGTGGCTGGGACCAGGTTCTGTTACCCAGAATCCTTTGCAAACCTCAAAATTTGGCTAAAAAAACACATGTTCCTCACATTTCTGTGGCAGAAAGTTCTAGAATCTGAGAGGAGCCACAAATTTCCTTCCACCCAGCGTTCCCCCACGTCTCCCGATAAAAATGATACCTCACTTGTGTGGGTAGGCCTAGCGCCCGCGACAGGAAACGCCCCAAAGCGCAAAGTGGACACAGCCAAATTTTTGAAGGAAAACAGAGGTGTTTTTTGCAAAGTGCCTACCTGTAGATTTTGGCCTGTAGCTCAGCCACCACCTAGGGAAACCTACCAAACCTGTGCATTTCTGAAAACTAGAGACCTAGGGGAATCCAAGATGGGGTGACTTGTGTGGCTCGGACCAGGTTCTGTTACCCAGAATCCTTCGCAAACCTCATAATTTGGCTAAAAAAACACATGTTCCTCACATTTCTGTGGCAGAAAGTTCTAGAATCTGAGAGGAGCCACAAATTTCCTTCCACCCAGCGTTCCCCCACGTCTCCCGATAAAAATGATACCTAACTTGTGTGGGTAGGCCTAGCGCCCGCGACAGGAAACGCCCCAAAGCGCAACGTGGACACAGCCAAATATTTGAAGGAAAACAGAGGTGTTTTTTGCAAAGTGCCTACCTGTAGATTTTGGCCTGTAGCTCAGCCACCACCTAGGGAAACCTGTGCATTTCTGAAAACTAGAGACCTAGGGGAATCCAAGATGGGGTGACTTGTGTGGCTCGGACCAGGATCTGTTACCCAGAATCCTTTGCAAACCTCAAAATTTGGCTAAAAAAACACATGTTCCTCACATTTCTGTGGCAGAAAGTTCTAGAATCTGAGAGGAGCCACAAATTTCCTTCCACCCAGCGTTCCCCCACGTCTCCCGATAAAAATGATACCTCACTTGTGTGGGTAGGCCTAGCGCCCGCGACAGGAAACGCCCCAAAGCGCAACGTTGACACAGCCAAATTTTTTAAGGAAAACAGAGGTGTTTTTTGTAAAGTGCCTACCTGTAGATTTTGGCCTGTAGCTCAGCCGCCACCTAGGGAAACCTACCAAACCTGTGCATTTCTGAAAACTAGAGACCTAGGGGAATCCAAGATGGGGTGACTTGTGTGGCTGGGACCAGGTTCTGTTACCCAGAATCCTTTGCAAACCTCAAAATTTGGCTAAAAAAACACATGTTCCTCACATTTCTGTGGCAGAAAGTTCTGGAATCTGAGAGGAGCCACAAATTTCATCCACCCAGCGTTCCCCCACGTCTCCCGATAAAAATGATACCTCACTTGTGTGGGTAGGCCTAGCGCCCGCGACAGGAAACGCCCCAAAGCGCAACGTGGACACAGCCAAATTTTTGAAGGAAAACAGAGGTGTTTTTTGCAAAGTGCCTACCTGTAGATTTTGGCATGTAGCTCAGCCACCACCTAGGGAAACCTACCAAACCTGTGCAATTCTGAAAACTAGAGACCTAGGGGAATCCAAGATGGGGTGACTTGTGTGGCTCGGACCAGGTTCTGTTACCCAGAATCCTTCGCAAACCTCAAAATTTGGCTAAAAAAAACACATGTTCCTCACATTTCTGTGGCAGAAAGTTCTAGAATCTGAGAGGAGCCACAAATTTCCTTCCACCCAGCGTTCCCCCACGTCTCCCGATAAAAATGATACCTCACTTGTGTGAGTAGGCCTAGCGCCCGCGACAGGAAACGCCCCAAAGCGCAATGTGGACACATCCAAATTTGTGAAGGAAAACAGAGGTGTTTTTTGCAAAGTGCCTACCTGAAGATTTTGGCCTGTAGCTCAGCCGCCACCTAGGGAAACCTACCAAACCTATGCATTTCTGAAAACTAGAGACCTAGGGGAATCCAAGATGGGGTGACTTGTGTGGCTCGGACCAGGTTCTGTTACCCAGAATCCTTCGCAAACCTCAAAATTTGGCTAAAAAAACACATGTTCCTCACATTTCTGTGGCAGAAAGTTCTAGAATCTGAGAGGAGCCACAAATTTCCTTCCACCCAGCGTTCCCCCACGTCTCCCGATAAAAATGATACCTCACTTGTGTGGGTAGGCCTAGCGCCCGCGACAGGAAACGCCCCAAAGCGCAAAGTGGACACAGCCAAATTTTTGAAGGAAAACAGAGGTGTTTTTTGCAAAGTGCCTACCTGTAGATTTTGGCCTGTAGCTCAGCCACCACCTAGGTAAACCTACCAAACCTGTGCATTTCTGAAAACTAGAGACCTAGGGGAATCCAAGATGGGGTGACTTGTGTGGCTCGGACCAGGTTCTGTTACCCAGAATCCTTCGCAAACCTCATAATTTGGCTAAAAAAACACATGTTCCTCACATTTCTGTGGCAGAAAGTTCTAGAATCTGAGAGGAGCCACAAATTTCCTTCCACCCAGCGTTCCCCCACGTCTCCCGATAAAAATGATACCTAACTTGTGTGGGTAGGCCTAGCGCCCGCGACAGGAAACGCCCCAAAGCGCAACGTGGACACAGCCAAATATTTGAAGGAAAACAGAGGTGTTTTTTGCAAAGTGCCTACCTGTAGATTTTGGCCTGTAGCTCAGCCGCCACCTAGGGAAACCTGTGCATTTCTGAAAACTAGAGACCTAGGGGAATCCAAGATGGGGTGACTTGTGTGGCTCGGACCAGGATCTGTTACCCAGAATCCTTTGCAAACCTCAAAATTTGGCTAAAAAAACACATGTTCCTCACATTTCTGTGGCAGAAAGTTCTAGAATCTGAGAGGAGCCACAAATTTCCTTCCACCCAGCGTTCCCCCACGTCTCCCGATAAAAATGATACCTCACTTGTGTGGGTAGGCCTAGCGCCCGCGACAGGAAACGCCCCAAAGCGCAACGTTGACACAGCCAAATTTTTGAAGGAAAACAGAGGTGTTTTTTGTAAAGTGCCTACCTGTAGATTTTGGCCTGTAGCTCAGCCGCCACCTAGGGAAACCTACCAAACCTGTGCATTTCTGAAAACTAGAGACCTAGGGGAATCCAAGATGGGGTGACTTGTGTGGCTGGGACCAGGTTCTGTTACCCAGAATCCTTTGCAAACCTCAAAATTTGGCTAAAAAAACACATGTTCCTCACATTTCTGTGGCAGAAAGTTCTGGAATCTGAGAGGAGCCACAAATTTCCTTCCACCCAGCGTTCCCCCACGTCTCCCGATAAAAATGATACCTCACTTGTGTGGGTAGGCCTAGCGCCCGGGACAGGAAACGCCCCAAAGCGCAACGTGGACACAGCCAAATTTTTGAAGGAAAACAGAGGTGTTTTTTGCAAAGTGCCTACCTGTAGATTTTGGCCTGTAGCTCAGCCACCACCTAGGGAAACCTACCAAACCTGTGCATTTCTGAAAACTAGAGACCTAGGGGAATCCAAGATGGGGTGACTTGTGTGGCTCGGACCAGGTTCTGTTACCCAGAATCCTTCGCAAACCTCAAAATTTGGCTAAAAAAACACATGTTCCTCACATTTCTGTGGCAGAAAGTTCTAGAATCTGAGAGGAGCCACAAATTTCCTTCCACCCAGCGTTCCCCCACGTCTCCCGATAAAAATGATACCTCACTTGTGTGAGTAGGCCTAGCGCCCGCGACAGGAAACGCCCCAAAGCGCAATGTGGACACATCCAAATTTGTGAAGGAAAACAGAGGTGTTTTTTGCAAAGTGCCTACCTGTAGATTTTAGCCTGTAGCTCAGCCGCCACCTAGGGAAACCTACCAAACCTGTGCATTTCTGAAAACTAGAGACCTAGAGGAATCCAAGATGGGGTGACTTGTGTGGCTCGGACCAGGTTCTGTTACCCAGAATCCTTCGCAAACCTCAAAATTTGGCTAAAAAAACACATGTTCCTCACATTTCTGTGGCAGAAAGTTCTAGAATCTGAGAGGAGCCACAAATTTCCTTCCACCCAGCGTTCCCCCACGTCTCCCGATAAAAATGATACCTCACTTGTGTGAGTAGGCCTAGCGCCCGCGACAGGAAACGCCCCAAAGCGCAATGTGGACACATCCAAATTTGTGAAGGAAAACAGAGGTGTTTTTTGCAAAGTGCCTACCTGAAGATTTTGGCCTGTAGCTCAGCCGCCACCTAGGGAAACCTACCAAACCTATGCATTTCTGAAAACTAGAGACCTAGGGGAATCCAAGATGGGGTGACTTGTGTGGCTCGGACCAGGTTCTGTTACCCAGAATCCTTCGCAAACCTCAAAATTTGGCTAAAAAAACACATGTTCCTCACATTTCTGTGGCAGAAAGTTCTAGAATCTGAGAGGAGCCACAAATTTCCTTCCACCCAGCGTTCCCCCACGTCTCCCGATAAAAATGATACCTCACTTGTGTGGGTAGGCCTAGCGCCCGCGACAGGAAACGCCCCAAAGCGCAAAGTGGACACAGCCAAATTTTTGAAGGAAAACAGAGGTGTTTTTTGCAAAGTGCCTACCTGTAGATTTTGGCCTGTAGCTCAGCCACCACCTAGGTAAACCTACCAAACCTGTGCATTTCTGAAAACTAGAGACCTAGGGGAATCCAAGATGGGGTGACTTGTGTGGCTCGGACCAGGTTCTGTTACCCAGAATCCTTCGCAAACCTCATAATTTGGCTAAAAAAACACATGTTCCTCACATTTCTGTGGCAGAAAGTTCTAGAATCTGAGAGGAGACACAAATTTCCTTCCACCCAGCGTTCCCCCACGTCTCCCGATAAAAATGATACCTAACTTGTGTGGGTAGGCCTAGCGCCCGCGACAGGAAACGCCCCAAAGCGCAACGTGGACACAGCCAAATATTTGAAGGAAAACAGAGGTGTTTTTTGCAAAGTGCCTACCTGTAGATTTTGGCCTGTAGCTCAGCCGCCACCTAGGGAAACCTGTGCATTTCTGAAAACTAGAGACCTAGGGGAATCCAAGATGGGGTGACTTGTGTGGCTCGGACCAGGATCTGTTACCCAGAATCCTTTGCAAACCTCAAAATTTGGCTAAAAAAACACATGTTCCTCACATTTCTGTGGCAGAAAGTTCTAGAATCTGAGAGGAGCCACAAATTTCCTTCCACCCAGCGTTCCCCCACGTCTCCCGATAAAAATGATACCTCACTTGTGTGGGTAGGCCTAGCGCCCGCGACAGGAAACGCCCCAAAGCGCAAAGTGGACACAGCCAAATTTTTGAAGGAAAACAGAGGTGTTTTTTGCAAAGTGCCTACCTGTAGATTTTGGCCTGTAGCTCAGCCACCACCTAGGGAAACCTACCAAACCTGTGCATTTCTGAAAACTAGAGACCTAGGGGAATCCAAGATGGGGTGACTTGTGTGGCTCGGACCAGGTTCTGTTACCCAGAATCCTTCGCAAACCTCATAATTTGGCTAAAAAAACACATGTTCCTCACATTTCTGTGGCAGAAAGTTCTAGAATCTGAGAGGAGCCACAAATTTCCTTCCACCCAGCGTTCCCCCACGTCTCCCGATAAAAATGATACCTAACTTGTGTGGGTAGGCCTAGCGCCCGCGACAGGAAACGCCCCAAAGCGCAACGTGGACACAGCCAAATATTTGAAGGAAAACAGAGGTGTTTTTTGCAAAGTGCCTACCTGTAGATTTTGGCCTGTAGCTCAGCCACCACCTAGGGAAACCTGTGCATTTCTGAAAACTAGAGACCTAGGGGAATCCAAGATGGGGTGACTTGTGTGGCTCGGACCAGGATCTGTTACCCAGAATCCTTTGCAAACCTCAAAATTTGGCTAAAAAAACACATGTTCCTCACATTTCTGTGGCAGAAAGTTCTAGAATCTGAGAGGAGCCACAAATTTCCTTCCACCCAGCGTTCCCCCACGTCTCCCGATAAAAATGATACCTCACTTGTGTGGGTAGGCCTAGCGCCCGCGACAGGAAACGCCCCAAAGCGCAACGTTGACACAGCCAAATTTTTTAAGGAAAACAGAGGTGTTTTTTGTAAAGTGCCTACCTGTAGATTTTGGCCTGTAGCTCAGCCGCCACCTAGGGAAACCTACCAAACCTGTGCATTTCTGAAAACTAGAGACCTAGGGGAATCCAAGATGGGGTGACTTGTGTGGCTGGGACCAGGTTCTGTTACCCAGAATCCTTTGCAAACCTCAAAATTTGGCTAAAAAAACACATGTTCCTCACATTTCTGTGGCAGAAAGTTCTGGAATCTGAGAGGAGCCACAAATTTCATCCACCCAGCGTTCCCCCACGTCTCCCGATAAAAATGATACCTCACTTGTGTGGGTAGGCCTAGCGCCCGCGACAGGAAACGCCCCAAAGCGCAACGTGGACACAGCCAAATTTTTGAAGGAAAACAGAGGTGTTTTTTGCAAAGTGCCTACCTGTAGATTTTGGCCTGTAGCTCAGCCACCACCTAGGGAAACCTACCAAACCTGTGCAATTCTGAAAACTAGAGACCTAGGGGAATCCAAGATGGGGTGACTTGTGTGGCTCGGACCAGGTTCTGTTACCCAGAATCCTTCGCAAACCTCAAAATTTGGCTAAAAAAACACATGTTCCTCACATTTCTGTGGCAGAAAGTTCTAGAATCTGAGAGGAGCCACAAATTTCCTTCCACCCAGCGTTCCCCCACGTCTCCCGATAAAAATGATACCTCACTTGTGTGAGTAGGCCTAGCGCCCGCGACAGGAAACGCCCCAAAGCGCAATGTGGACACATCCAAATTTGTGAAGGAAAACAGAGGTGTTTTTTGCAAAGTGCCTACCTGAAGATTTTGGCCTGTAGCTCAGCCGCCACCTAGGGAAACCTACCAAACCTATGCATTTCTGAAAACTAGAGACCTAGGGGAATCCAAGATGGGGTGACTTGTGTGGCTCGGACCAGGTTCTGTTACCCAGAATCCTTCGCAAACCTCAAAATTTGGCTAAAAAAACACATGTTCCTCACATTTCTGTGGCAGAAAGTTCTAGAATCTGAGAGGAGCCACAAATTTCCTTCCACCCAGCGTTCCCCCACGTCTCCCGATAAAAATGATACCTCACTTGTGTGGGTAGGCCTAGCGCCCGCGACAGGAAACGCCCCAAAGCGCAAAGTGGACACAGCCAAATTTTTGAAGGAAAACAGAGGTGTTTTTTGCAAAGTGCCTACCTGTAGATTTTGGCCTGTAGCTCAGCCACCACCTAGGTAAACCTACCAAACCTGTGCATTTCTGAAAACTAGAGACCTAGGGGAATCCAAGATGGGGTGACTTGTGTGGCTCGGACCAGGTTCTGTTACCCAGAATCCTTCGCAAACCTCATAATTTGGCTAAAAAAACACATGTTCCTCACATTTCTGTGGCAGAAAGTTCTAGAATCTGAGAGGAGCCACAAATTTCCTTCCACCCAGCGTTCCCCCACGTCTCCCGATAAAAATGATACCTAACTTGTGTGGGTAGGCCTAGCGCCCGCGACAGGAAACGCCCCAAAGCGCAACGTGGACACAGCCAAATATTTGAAGGAAAACAGAGGTGTTTTTTGCAAAGTGCCTACCTGTAGATTTTGGCCTGTAGCTCAGCCGCCACCTAGGGAAACCTGTGCATTTCTGAAAACTAGAGACCTAGGGGAATCCAAGATGGGGTGACTTGTGTGGCTCGGACCAGGATCTGTTACCCAGAATCCTTTGCAAACCTCAAAATTTGGCTAAAAAAACACATGTTCCTCACATTTCTGTGGCAGAAAGTTCTAGAATCTGAGAGGAGCCACAAATTTCCTTCCACCCAGCGTTCCCCCACGTCTCCCGATAAAAATGATACCTCACTTGTGTGGGTAGGCCTAGCGCCCGCGACAGGAAACGCCCCAAAGCGCAACGTTGACACAGCCAAATTTTTGAAGGAAAACAGAGGTGTTTTTTGTAAAGTGCCTACCTGTAGATTTTGGCCTGTAGCTCAGCCGCCACCTAGGGAAACCTACCAAACCTGTGCATTTCTGAAAACTAGAGACCTAGGGGAATCCAAGATGGGGTGACTTGTGTGGCTGGGACCAGGTTCTGTTACCCAGAATCCTTTGCAAACCTCAAAATTTGGCTAAAAAAACACATGTTCCACACATTTCTGTGGCAGAAAGTTCTGGAATCTGAGAGGAGCCACAAATTTCCTTCCACCCAGCGTTCCCCCACGTCTCCCGATAAAAATGATACCTCACTTGTGTGGGTAGGCCTAGCGCCCGGGACAGGAAACGCCCCAAAGCGCAACGTGGACACAGCCAAATTTTTGAAGGAAAACAGAGGTGTTTTTTGCAAAGTGCCTACCTGTAGATTTTGGCCTGTAGCTCAGCCACCACCTAGGGAAACCTACCAAACCTGTGCATTTCTGAAAACTAGAGACCTAGGGGAATCCAAGATGGGGTGACTTGTGTGGCTCGGACCAGGTTCTGTTACCCAGAATCCTTCGCAAACCTCAAAATTTGGCTAAAAAAACACATGTTCCTCACATTTCTGTGGCAGAAAGTTCTAGAATCTGAGAGGAGCCACAAATTTCCTTCCACCCAGCGTTCCCCCACGTCTCCCGATAAAAATGATACCTCACTTGTGTGAGTAGGCCTAGCGCCCGCGACAGGAAACGCCCCAAAGCGCAATGTGGACACATCCAAATTTGTGAAGGAAAACAGAGGTGTTTTTTGCAAAGTGCCTACCTGTAGATTTTAGCCTGTAGCTCAGCCGCCACCTAGGGAAACCTACCAAACCTGTGCATTTCTGAAAACTAGAGACCTAGAGGAATCCAAGATGGGGTGACTTGTGTGGCTCGGACCAGGTTCTGTTACCCAAAATCCTTCGCAAACCTCAAAATTTGGCTAAAAAAACACATGTTCCTCACATTTCTGTGGCAGAAAGTTCTAGAATCTGAGAGGAGCCACAAATTTCCTTCCACCCAGCGTTCCCCCACGTCTCCCGATAAAAATGATACCTCACTTGTGTGAGTAGGCCTAGCGCCCGCGACAGGAAACGCCCCAAAGCGCAATGTGGACACATCCAAATTTGTGAAGGAAAACAGAGGTGTTTTTTGCAAAGTGCCTACCTGAAGATTTTGGCCTGTAGCTCAGCCGCCACCTAGGGAAACCTACCAAACCTATGCATTTCTGAAAACTAGAGACCTAGGGGAATCCAAGATGGGGTGACTTGTGTGGCTCGGACCAGGTTCTGTTACCCAGAATCCTTCGCAAACCTCAAAATTTGGCTAAAAAAACACATGTTCCTCACATTTCTGTGGCAGAAAGTTCTAGAATCTGAGAGGAGCCACAAATTTCCTTCCACCCAGCGTTCCCCCACGTCTCCCGATAAAAATGATACCTCACTTGTGTGGGTAGGCCTAGCGCCCGCGACAGGAAACGCCCCAAAGCGCAAAGTGGACACAGCCAAATTTTTGAAGGAAAACAGAGGTGTTTTTTGCAAAGTGCCTACCTGTAGATTTTGGCCTGTAGCTCAGCCACCACCTAGGTAAACCTACCAAACCTGTGCATTTCTGAAAACTAGAGACCTAGGGGAATCCAAGATGGGGTGACTTGTGTGGCTCGGACCAGGTTCTGTTACCCAGAATCCTTCGCAAACCTCATAATTTGGCTAAAAAAACACATGTTCCTCACATTTCTGTGGCAGAAAGTTCTAGAATCTGAGAGGAGCCACAAATTTCCTTCCACCCAGCGTTCCCCCACGTCTCCCGATAAAAATGATACCTAACTTGTGTGGGTAGGCCTAGCGCCCGCGACAGGAAACGCCCCAAAGCGCAACGTGGACACAGCCAAATATTTGAAGGAAAACAGAGGTGTTTTTTGCAAAGTGCCTACCTGTAGATTTTGGCCTGTAGCTCAGCCGCCACCTAGGGAAACCTGTGCATTTCTGAAAACTAGAGACCTAGGGGAATCCAAGATGGGGTGACTTGTGTGGCTCGGACCAGGATCTGTTACCCAGAATCCTTTGCAAACCTCAAAATTTGGCTAAAAAAACACATGTTCCTCACATTTCTGTGGCAGAAAGTTCTAGAATCTGAGAAGAGCCACAAATTTCCTTCCACCCAGCGTTCCCCCACGTCTCCCGATAAAAATGATACCTCACTTGTGTGGGTAGGCCTAGCGCCCGCGACAGGAAACGCCCCAAAGCGCAACTTTGACACAGCCAAATTTTTGAAGGAAAACAGAGGTGTTTTTTGTAAAGTGCCTACCTGTAGATTTTGGCCTGTAGCTCAGCCGCCACCTAGGGAAACCTACCAAACCTGTGCATTTCTGAAAACTAGAGACCTAGGGGAATCCAAGATGGGGTGACTTGTGTGGCTGGGACCAGGTTCTGTTACCCAGAATCCTTTGCAAACCTCAAAATTTGGCTAAAAAAACACATGTTCCTCACATTTCTGTGGCAGAAAGTTCTGGAATCTGAGAGGAGCCACAAATTTCCTTCCACCCAGCGTTCCCCCACGTCTCCCGATAAAAATGATACCTCACTTGTGTGGGTAGGCCTAGCGCCCGGGACAGGAAACGCCCCAAAGCGCAACGTGGACACAGCCAAATTTTTGAAGGAAAACAGAGGTGTTTTTTGCAAAGTGCCTACCTGTAGATTGTGGCCTGTAGCTCAGCCACCACCTAGGGAAACCTACCAAACCTGTGCATTTCTGAAAACTAGAGACCTAGGGGAATCCAAGATGGGGTGACTTGTGTGACTCGGACCAGGTTCTGTTACCCAGAATCCTTCGCAAACCTCAAAATTTGGCTAAAAAAACACATGTTCCTCACATTTCTGTGGCAGAAAGTTCTAGAATCTGAGAGGAGCCACAAATTTCCTTCCACCCAGCGTTCCCCCACGTCTCCCGATAAAAATGATACCTCACTTGTGTGAGTAGGCCTAGCGCCCGCGACAGGAAACGCCCCAAAGCGCAATGTGGACACATCCAAATTTGTGAAGGAAAACAGAGGTGTTTTTTGCAAAGTGCCTACCTGTAGATTTTAGCCTGTAGCTCAGCCGCCACCTAGGGAAACCTACCAAACCTGTGCATTTCTGAAAACTAGAGACCTAGAGGAATCCAAGATGGGGTGACTTGTGTGGCTCGGACCAGGTTCTGTTACCCAGAATCCTTTGCAAACCTCAAAATTTGGCTAAAAAAACACATGTTCCTCATATTTCTGTGGCAGAAAGTTCTGGAATCTGAGAGGAGCCACAAATTTCCTTCCACCCAGCGTTCCCCCACGTCTTCCGATAAAAATGATACCTCACTTGTGTGGGTAGGCCTAGCGCCCGCGACAGAAAACGCCCCAAAGCGCAATGTGGACACATCCAAATTTTTTAAGGAAAACAGAGGTGTTTTTTGCAAAGTGCCTACCTGTAGATTTTGGCCTGTAGCTCAGCCGCCACCTAGGGAAACCTACCAAACCTGTGCATTTCTGAAAACTAGAGACCTAGGGGAATCCAAGATGGGGTGACTTGTGTGACTCGGACCAGGTTCTGTTACCCAGAATCCTTCGCAAACCTCAAAATTTGGCTAAAAAAACACATGTTCCTCACATTTCTGTGGCAGAAAGTTCTAGAATCTGAGAGGAGCCACAAATTTCCTTCCACCCAGCGTTCCCCCACGTCTCCCGATAAAAATGATACCTCACTTGTGTGAGTAGGCCTAGCGCCCGCGACAGGAAACGCCCCAAAGCGCAATGTGGACACATCCAAATTTGTGAAGGAAAACAGAGGTGTTTTTTGCAAAGTGCCTACCTGTAGATTTTAGCCTGTAGCTCAGCCGCCACCTAGGGAAACCTACCAAACCTGTGCATTTCTGAAAACTAGAGACCTAGAGGAATCCAAGATGGGGTGACTTGTGTGGCTCGGACCAGGTTCTGTTACCCAGAATCCTTTGCAAACCTCAAAATTTGGCTAAAAAAACACATGTTCCTCATATTTCTGTGGCAGAAAGTTCTGGAATCTGAGAGGAGCCACAAATTTCCTTCCACCCAGCGTTCCCCCACGTCTTCCGATAAAAATGATACCTCACTTGTGTGGGTAGGCCTAGCGCCCGCGACAGAAAACGCCCCAAAGCGCAATGTGGACACATCCAAATTTTTTAAGGAAAACAGAGGTGTTTTTTGCAAAGTGCCTACCTGTAGATTTTGGCCTGTAGCTCAGCCGCCACCTAGGGAAACCTACCAAACCTGTGCATTTCTGAAAACTAGAGACCTAGGGGAATCCAAGATGGGGTGACTTGTGTGGCTGGGACCAGGTTCTGTTACCCAGAATCCTTTGCAAACCTCAAAATTTGGCTAAAAAAACACATGTTCCTCACATTTCTGTGGCAGAAAGTTCTAGAATCTGAGAGGAGCCACAAATTTCCTTCCACCCAGCGTTCCCCCACGTCTCCCGATAAAAATGATACCTCACTTGTGTGGGTAGGCCTAGCGCCCGCGACAGGAAACGCCCCAAAGCGCAACGTGGACACAGCCAAATTTTTGAAGGAAAACAGAGGTGTTTTTTGCAAAGTGCCTACCTGTAGATTTTGGCCTGTAGCTCAGCCACCACCTAGGGAAACCTACCAAACCTGTGCAATTCTGAAAACTAGAGACCTAGGGGAATCCAAGATGGGGTGACTTGTGTGGCTCGGACCAGGTTCTGTTACCCAGAATCCTTCGCAAACCTCAAAATTTGGCTAAAAAAACACATGTTCCTCACATTTCTGTGGCAGAAAGTTCTAGAATCTGAGAGGAGCCACAAATTTCCTTCCACCCAGCGTTCCCCCACGTCTCCCGATAAAAATGATACCTCACTTGTGTGAGTAGGCCTAGCGCCCGCGACAGGAAACGCCCCAAAGCGCAATGTGGACACATCCAAATTTGTGAAGGAAAACAGAGGTGTTTTTTGCAAAGTGCCTACCTGAAGATTTTGGCCTGTAGCTCAGCCGCCACCTAGGGAAACCTACCAAACCTGTGCATTTCTGAAAACTAGAGACCTAGGGGAATCCAAGATGGGGTGACTTGTGTGGCTCGGACCAGGTTCTGTTACCCAGAATCCTTCGCAAACCTCAAAATTTGGCTAAAAAAACACATGTTCCTCACATTTCTGTGGCAGAAAGTTCTAGAATCTGAGAGGAGCCACAAATTTCCTTCCACCCAGCGTTCCCCCACGTCTCCCGATAAAAATGATACCTCACTTGTGTGGGTAGGCCTAGCGCCCGCGACAGGAAACGCCCCAAAGCGCAAAGTGGACACAGCCAAATTTTTGAAGGAAAACAGAGGTGTTTTTTGCAAAGTGCCTACCTGTAGATTTTGGCCTGTAGCTCAGCCACCGCCTAGGTAAACCTACCAAACCTGTGCATTTCTGAAAACTAGAGACCTAGGGGAATCCAAGATGGGGTGACTTGTGTGGCTCGGACCAGGTTCTGTTACCCAGAATCCTTCGCAAACCTCATAATTTGGCTAAAAAAACACATGTTCCTCACATTTCTGTGGCAGAAAGTTCTAGAATCTGAGAGGAGCCACAAATTTCCTTCCACCCAGCGTTCCCCCACGTCTCCCGATAAAAATTATACCTAACTTGTGTGGGTAGGCCTAGCGCCCGCGACAGGAAACGCCCCAAAGCGCAACGTGGACACAGCCAAATATTTGAAGGAAAACAGAGGTGTTTTTTGCAAAGTGCCTACCTGTAGATTTTGGCCTGTAGCTCAGCCGCCACCTAGGGAAACCTGTGCATTTCTGAAAACTAGAGACCTAGGGGAATCCAAGATGGGGTGACTTGTGTGGCTCGGACCAGGATCTGTTACCCAGAATCCTTTGCAAACCTCAAAATTTGGCTAAAAAAACACATGTTCCTCACATTTCTGTGGCAGAAAGTTCTAGAATCTGAGAGGAGCCACAAATTTCCTTCCACCCAGCGTTCCCCCACGTCTCCCGATAAAAATGATACCTCACTTGTGTGGGTAGGCCTAGCGCCCGCGACAGGAAACGCCCCAAAGCGCAACGTTGACACAGCCAAATTTTTGAAGGAAAACAGAGGTGTTTTTTGTAAAGTGCCTACCTGTAGATTTTGGCCTGTAGCTCAGCCGCCACCTAGGGAAACCTACCAAACCTGTGCATTTCTGAAAACTAGAGACCTAGGGGAATCCAAGATGGGGTGACTTGTGTGGCTGGGACCAGGTTCTGTTACCCAGAATCCTTTGCAAACCTCAAAATTTGGCTAAAAAAACACATGTTCCTCACATTTCTGTGGCAGAAAGTTCTGGAATCTGAGAGGAGCCACAAATTTCCTTCCACCCAGCGTTCCCCCACGTCTCCCGATAAAAATGATACCTCACTTGTGTGGGTAGGCCTAGCGCCCGGGACAGGAAACGCCCCAAAGCGCAACGTGGACACAGCCAAATTTTTGAAGGAAAACAGAGGTGTTTTTTGCAAAGTGCCTACCTGTAGATTTTGGCCTGTAGCTCAGCCACCACCTAGGGAAACCTACCAAACCTGTGCATTTCTGAAAACTAGAGACCTAGGGGAATCCAAGATGGGGTGACTTGTGTGGCTCGGACCAGGTTCTGTTACCCAGAATCCTTCGCAAACCTCAAAATTTGGCTAAAAAAACACATGTTCCTCACATTTCTGTGGCAGAAAGTTCTAGAATCTGAGAGGAGCCACAAATTTCCTTCCACCCAGCGTTCCCCCACGTCTCCCGATAAAAATGATACCTCACTTGTGTGAGTAGGCCTAGCGCCCGCGACAGGAAACGCCCCAAAGCGCAATGTGGACACATCCAAATTTGTGAAGGAAAACAGAGGTGTTTTTTGCAAAGTGCCTACCTGTAGATTTTAGCCTGTAGCTCAGCCGCCACCTAGGGAAACCTACCAAACCTGTGCATTTCTGAAAACTAAAGACCTAGAGGAATCCAAGATGGGGTGACTTGTGTGGCTCGGACCAGGTTCTGTTACCCAGAATCCTTTGCAAACCTCAAAATTTGGCTTAAAAAACACATGTTCCTCATATTTCTGTGGCAGAAAGTTCTGGAATCTGAGAGGAGCCACAAATTTCCTTCCACCCAGCGTTCACCCACGTCTCCCGATAAAAATTATACCTCACTTGTGTGGGTAGGCCCAGCGCCCGCGACAGGAAACGCCCCAAAGCGCAATGTGGACACATCCAAATTTTTGAAGGAGAACAGAGGTGTTTTTTGCAAAGTGCCTACCTGTAGATTTTGGCCTGTAGCTCAGCCGCCACCTAGGGAAACCTACCAAACCTGTGCATTTCTGAAAACAAGAGACCTAGGGGAATCCAAGATGGGGTGACTTGTGTGGCTCGGACCAGGTTCTGTACCCAGAATCCTTTGCAAACCTCAAAATTTGGCTAAAAAAACACATGTTCCTCACATTTCTGTGGCAGAAAGTTCTGGAATCTGAGAGGAGCCACAAATTTCCTTCCACCCAGCGTTCCCCCATGTCTCCCGATAAAAATGATACCTCACTTGTGTGGGTAGGCCTAGCGCCCGCGACAGGAAACGCCCCAAAGCGCAACGTGGACACAGCCAAATTTTTTAAGGAAAACAGAGGTGTTTTTTGCAAAGTGCCTACCTGTAGATTTTGGCCTGTAGCTCATCCGCCACCTAGGGAAACCCACAAAACCTGTGCATTTCTGAAAACTAGAGACCTAGGGGAATCCAAGATGGGGTGACTTGTGTGGCTCGGACCAGGTTCTGTTACCCAGAATCCTTTGCAAACCTTAAAATTTGGCTAAAAAACACATGTTCCTCACATTTCTGTGGCAGAAAGTTCTGGAATCTGGGAGGAGCCACAAATTTCCTTCCATCCAGCATTCCCCCACGTCTCCCGATAAAAATGATACCTCACTTGTGTGGATAGGCCTAGCGCTCGCGACAGGAAATGGCCCAAAACACAACGTGGACACATCACATTTTTTCATAGAAAACAGTGCCTACCTGTGGATTTTGGCCTCTAGCTCAGCCGGCACCTGGGGAAACCTAGCAAACCAGCGCATTTATGAAAACTAGAGACCTAGGGGAATCCAAGATGGGGTGATTTGCGGGGCTCTGACCAGGTTCTGTTACCCAGAATCCTTTGCAAACATCAAAATTTGGCCAAAAAACACTTTTTCCTCTCATTTCGGTGACAGAAAGTTCTGGAATCTGAGAGGAGCCACAAATTTCCTTCCACCCAGCGTTCCCCTAAGTCTCTCCATAAAAATGGTACCTCACTTGTGTGGGTAGGCCTAGCGCCCACGAAAGGAAATGGCCCAAAACACAATGTGGACACAACATATTTTTTTACAGAAAACAGAGGTGTTTTTATGGAAAGTGCCTACCTGTGGATTTTGGCCTCTAGCTCAGCCGGCCCCGGGGGGGGGGAATGCCCTAAAATAAATTTGACCCCCCACCCCCCAAACCCCTCCTGCCCAGGAGCGACCCTTGCCTACGGGGTCGCTCCCCCTGCGTGACATTGGCGCCAAAAAACAAATCCCCGGTGCCTAGTGGTTTCTGCCCCCTTGGGGCAGATTGACCTAAAATCGACCAATCTGCCCCCAAGGGGGGCAGAAATGGTCTAAATACAGTTTGCCCCCCAGGGGAGCGACCCTTGCCTGATGGGTCGCTCCCCATCTCTAAAAACACAAACATAAAAAAAAAAACACACAAAAAAAAATTTACCTGGCGCCTAGAGGTTTCTGCCCCCCCCTGGGGGCAGATCGGCCTAATAATAGGCCGATCTGCCCCCAGGGGGGGCAGAAATGGCCTAAAATAAATTTGCATCCCCAACCCCCACCCCCCCACCAGGAGCGACCCTCGCCTACGGGGTCGCTCCCCCTGCGTGACATTGGCGCCAAAAAACAAATCCCCGGTGCCTAGTGGTTTCTGCCCCCTTGGAGGCAGATTGACCTAAAATCGACCAATCTGCCCCCAAGGAGGGCAGAAATGCTCTAAATACAGTTTGCCCCCCAGGGGAGCGACCCTTGTCTGATGGGTCGCTCCCCATCTCTAAAAAAACAAACAAACAAAAAAAAAAAACACAAATTCTTTTTTTTGCCCTGGCTCCTACAGGTTTCTGTCCCCCATGGGGGCAGATCGGCCTAATAATAGGCCGATCTGCCCCCAGGGGGGGCAGAAATGGCCTAAAATAAATTTGCCCCCGAACCCCCACACCCCCTGGGAGCGACCCTTGCCTACGGGGTCGCTCCCCCTGCGTGACATTTGCGCCAAAAAACAAATCCCCGGTGCCTAGTGGTTTCTGCCCCCTGGGGGCAGATTGACCTAAAATCGACCAATCTGCCCCCAAGGGGGGCAGAAATGGTCTAAACACAGTTTGCCCCCCAGGGGAACGACCCTTGTCTGATGGGTCGCTCCCCATCTCTAAAAAAACAAACAAACAAAAAAAAAAAACACAAATTCTTTTTTTTGCCCTGGCGCCTACAGGTTTCTGCCCCCCATGGGGGCAGATCGTCCTAATAATAGGCCGATCTGCCCCCAGGGGGGGCAGAAATGGCCTAAAATAAATTTGCCCCCCGAACCCCCACACCCCCTGGGAGCGACCCTTGCCTACGGGGTCGCTCCCCCTGCGTGACATTGGCGCCAAAAAACAAATCCCCGGTGCCTAGTGGTTTCTGCCCCCTTGGGGCAGATTGACCTAAAATCGACCAATCTGCCCCCAAGGGGGTCAGAAATGGTCTAAATACAATTTGCCCCCCAGGGGAGCGACCCTTGCCTGATGGGTCGCTCCCCATCTCTAAAAAAAACCAAACAAACAAAAACAAAAACACAAAAAAAAAAATTGCCCTGGCGCCTAGAGGTTTCTGCCCCCCCTGGGGGTAGATCGGTCTAATAACAATAGGCCGATCTTCCCCCAGGGGGGGCAGAGATGGCCTAAAATAATTTTACCCCCCTACCCCCGCCCCCCAGGGAGCGACCCTTGCCTACAAGGTCGCTCCCCTTGCGTGACGGCGCAAAAAAAAGATCCCTGGTGCCTAGTGGTTTCTGCCCCCCTTGGGGGCAGATTGACCTAAAATCGGCCGATCTGCCCCCAAAGCGGGCAGAAATGATCTAAATACATTTTGCTCCTCCAGGGGAGCGACCCTTGTCCAAGGGGTCGCTCCCCATCTGTAAAACAAAAAAACAAAAAAATCCTAGTGGTTTCGGCCTCATCAAAATAGGCCAATCTGCCCCCAAGGGGGGGCAGAAATGGCCTAAATATATATTGCCCCCTAGGGGAGCGACCCTTGCCTAAGAGGTCGCTCCCCACCTAAAAAAAAAGAAAACATCACAAAAAAAAAGGAAAAAAAAAAAAGCTCCCTGGTGCCTAGAGGTTTCTGCCCCCCCTGGGGTCAGATCGGCCTAATAATAGGCCAATCTGCCCCCAGGGGGGGCAGAAAAGGCCTTCCTAAAAAAATGCCCCCCCTGGGAGCGACCCTTGCCCAAGGGGTCGCTCCCTTTTGACAGTTTCATTAAAAAAAAAAAAAATCCCTGGTGTCTAGTGGGGTTTCAAAAGCCGGATTGCAAGCAATCCGGCTTTTGAAACCCTGTGAGAGACTTCAAAGGGAAGGAAATACATTTCCTTCCCTTTGAAGCCTCTCGGGGCCTCCCCCATGGGATTGAAAGAGAAATGCAAAAGCATTTCTCTTTCAATCGCGCTGGAAGCTCTGCTTCCAGCGCGATGGGGGAGACCCTGTGACTAATCAGCGCGCGCTCGCGCGCTGACGTCACAGGGGGGGTTCGGGGGGTCGGGGTGGGAGGGGAAGAGCTTCCCCTTCCATCCCTGACTTTGGGGGGGTGGGGGGAAGCACACAGAGGGAGCGAGAGCGCTCCCTCTGGGCTGTGTGCCGAGGACGTAGTGGTTACGTCCTCGGCACAGCAGCACTGTGCCGAAGAACGGAACCACTACGTCCTCGGCACAGAAGGGGTTAAAAGGCATGCATACGTCATGCCTTTTCCGGTGTTTATCACGCCTCGAGCGTACAGGCCAACTACTGAAAATATACGAGGCTCCATGTTTTCTGCACTATTTTTTCTCTTTATTTCTTAGGCAGCGTGATCTCGTTGGGTAGTAGTAGAGTGCTTTGCATGAAATTGACCCTCTTACATGGATATTTACACTTTTGCAAGTTACATGAATAATTGCACTTTTGCCGAAATGTTTCAATGCAAGCAAACTTCTGTTTCCTTAATTGAGTTTGCTTTGCTCTCATAATGGCCATCGGCTCGCTTATGTAAAACTGTTTTACTTTTTAGTATATGTGGCAAGAAACGTCCTGTTAGGAGTTTACAACGCTAGTAGCTTTGCCCCGAGTAAATGCGAGACCCATTGCATTGCAAATGCTTGTTATTCAATGTTACCCATGTACAACACAGCTCTTGTCTACTGAGCTTGGTATTCACCGCCACCTAAGAAGTCCACCTGAGGAGCCTTTCTATGCAGTACGTATGTTACTCACTTTTTTTTCTGTAGTTAACCTATTTAATGTTCTTTCACTGATGTTCTTTCACCATTATTTGAATCATTGTAGATCACTATGTGGTATCTATAATTTAAAAATTCAAAGGTCTGGGTCCATTTTCAACCAAAGACTTCCTGCCTTTATAAGGGCTTCTTAAGTCAGAATTCATGAATTCTTAGTGAACTTTCAGAATGTGGTACTTCATTTGTATTAAGAAGTTCACACAGGTTCAAACTTAGCTTCTTTTATTGGTGCAGATACATATAACAAGCAGGGTCTGTCCCACAATGATGTGTACATGCCATAAAGGTACAGTTCAATTCACAGCTTCAAGATTCAAACAAATCATTCACCTTATTGAAAATAAGATGCAAACAAACATTTGCAATGCAATGGGTCTCACGTTTGCTCGAGTTAGAGCTATGTGTTGTAAATTCCTAAATCTACTTTTCTTGCCACTTAAATTGAAAATGAAAAGTAAAACAGTTGACATAAGCAAGCCGATTCAAAGCCATGAAAGCCATGAGAGTGAAAGAGAGACATAAAAAGAAAAAGAAGTTCGATCACAGTCAATCGTCTCGACGTCGTGCAATTATCTATGGAACAGGGGCAGTCTGCAAGGCGGTAACAAAACTGCCCCAAGGAGAGACACATGTAAAGCATTTACCAACAATAATAAAGGATTTTTGGAAAGGCAAGCCCATGAATGAGTGAAAGTGATAGGCATGCAGTGGGTGTGGTTAAAAGCCCACAATACTTACAAAAGGTCAAAGCGCTGCGTGCTCGACCTAAAAACTGCCACTTAAACGGAAAACCCAACCAGGCCAACACACCACAGGATATCAAAGCTCCGCAAAACTAATATGAAACGAAATCCCAAGAAAACAACTACCCTCCTTATACCTGAACAGATCACCTTCGACCAGCAAGAGCATTCAGACCTATGCATAGGGCTAGTTGCATGCTCGCTGTCACTTTCACCTCCATTGTTTACCACCACTCTCTGAAAGTACATAGTTCCAGCACTCTTGTCCTGAACCAAAGATAATCTTTTCTTGTTCCACCAGTTCCCATCATCCAGTCTGAGGACACATTCAGGTCATTTCACTTACCTTCTTAGGCTTGGACAACCAGAACACCCTTTTGAGAATATGACAGGCTGTTTAACTTTCACTCAGTCTCCCATCTTGACACATAATTGGTGATCCTTCCCATGTATGTATGTATGTGCTATTTCTATAGCGCAAATCTCACCAAAAGGCAGTAGAGTGCTGTACATGTTCAAAGGCATGCTTAAAGTCAACGAAAAATAGGAGAGAAAGCCAAGTTGTGGATGGTTAATGGATTGTGATATAGTGGTCTTTAAGCATCCCTCAATTCTCTTAAATTGGAGCAATGTTGGGAGAGTCCTGATGGATAAAGAGAAGATGTTCCAGATCCTGGGTGCATAGATGGAAAAGGTTTGTTGTCTTATTTTTTCTTTGCAACACTTATTAGTCTTCAGTCTGATGATGTCCTGGCTGTGAGTGTGCCCAGAACCACCAGAGATAGTGAGTTTGTCTGCAAGATAAGCAGGGGTGCTCATCTTGATGGCCTTGTAACTGATGCCGCTAGTTTTGAAGATAGTGCAAACTTGCAAGGGAGTCAATGGAGCTTCTTTAGGGTGAGGGTGATGTGATCATATTTTCTGGGATGAAATTTGCTGGGGCAAGTAGGATGTTCCTAAAGGGTACCAGTATGAAATCTGGTAGGCAATAGAGTAAAGCTTTACCGCTATCCAGAAGCAAGAGTACAAGGACCAATGTTTAATTATTTTGAATCTGAATAACATATCAAACACTCAAAATATAACTGATGAAGGTATAGATAGTGAAATATTGAACATCACCCCATTAACTTTATCTTTATCCATTAGTCCTCATAATAAAGGCACCTACATGCTCGCTGACTGTTCTTTATGTGTTTGTGTATCAAATAGTCTCTTTCATTTTGTTCCTGATTAATAGAGTTGAACGTGTGTAGGCAGTCCTGTAATGCAGGAAATAGTAATACCCAGGATTCTATTACTGCTTGTAAATTTGATCCGAACTGTCCTAAATCGATCATGTCTAATTTTAAGTTATTCGCACTATCATCATTATCTTTAGAGTCATCATAATTTCTTCCAGTTTTATAAATCTACTCATCAATATTTTGATACATCTTCACAAAAACTACACTTCCACAAAATCTTTCACTTGCCAGAATGCGTTCCATCCCCTTCGTGTATCCAAGCATTACACATAACTGTGACAACCATTCCTTCTAGCGTACTCTCAATGATATATTTTGTTTAAAAACCCTAAGTGAATATCACTCAAACAATACAAAGACTAATATCAACACCACTAAGTGAATATCCAGCAAACAACACATGTGCTATTTGGAAATGATAATACTCATTGACACATGAAAAATATCAGTGCTAAGGCCTATGATATAACTCAAAGTTAACCAACCCTTACCTGCAGTCCCAAACGGTTTCAGCGTGTTTTATCATTCTGCCTGTTTTCAAAAAGCCGCTATTGTGTTAAGAATACTGTTTCAAAGGCCATCTCAATCGCCTATTGGTCCTATGACCCCTGGAATTATGACTCTTAATACATCTCTCAGGCTGCCATAATGGAGTATCTCACTGATTAGTGAAGGAACATGCAATCGGACCATTTCAACACTAAAATCATATCAAAATCAGTTTTTTCTTAAAGGAAAAAGGAATTGGTCTAAATAATATCATACTCTGTTTTCACAACAATCTTAATTGCCTATTGGTCTCACAAAGTTTAACACATTTTTCAGAACCATCATGTTGGAGTGTCCAGCCAATTAACAATATGATAACAGTTGCACTACTCCAATAGCATAATCATAAAAAGCCCTTACAAATTTATCTAAATTATATCATAAATCAACTCTATCAAACCAAGTGTAAACACTAAAGCAGTAGAGCTTTGACTAAGTAGAAAAAGCCATGACATTACGTAGTTCAATGTACTATCTTTCAACATCCTGAAACAAAAACATCGATTACGCCCAGTATTTATTCCACTATTAACCCAGCACAGCCAGAATTTTATCAAGATCGTGTATCCATACATTAGGAAATTTATTATATCCAAGAACGAAAACTCCTAATGCGTTTATCCAAGCTGCCCTACTGAAGCATATCACCAATTAACTGCATAATTGCATCTGGATTACAATAACAAAATTATATTGGAAGTACTCAGAACATGAATTACACAATAGATTGCCTAAAAATGTAATATGAAACCACCCATGTAAATTCCAGTACGTACTGACTGCATCATTCATCCTGGTGGAAAATATTCAATCCATCTACATAAACTAGGACAATCCAATTAGGCCTGAGGTAAAATATGGATCCATAACAGTCTTTCTGGGAAGTATTTATTTGTTCCATCAATCACCAAACTAGGCCATAGTTTGATCAAGGAGCTGTATACATCTATTAGAGAAAATAGTGCAATGCTTTCTCAATATTCAATTCATGTTCTAAAGCTCTTACCCTACTGATCCATCTCCCCTCACACTGTATAATATTGTACTGCTGAATTGTATTCAAAACGCTTTAAACCATTGATACTGAATTTACACATATTACAATCCATAAAGATGTAACGACCTTTGGTCAATTGATGCCCTCCAGTATATCAAAACCCCTTGGTTCCTGGTTATTCTATCCTTAATAGTTTAGTTTTGCCTCTGCTATAAGTAATGAGGGGTCTCCTAGCCACTGTATTCCCAAACCTGCAACTCCTGGTAATAATGTCCAGTGTTTAGATGATATCCTATATATTGCATTGTGTTCATCACTGAAAGTAGTGAGTAATGATATCCCTAATTTATCAGTTCTCGTCTTTTTTTAGCTTAAGAGTAGAACTCCTCAACAAGTTATACATTTTTTCTTCAGCTTGTTCCAATAGTCTCCAGCTCTAACCTCTAGCTCTCAATTGAGTTTTTAAATGCTGGATACCATCCTTAAATTTATCATCCCTACTACAATTCTGTTGTATTCTGACCATTTCCCCATATGGAATGCTCTTCCACTCTGCAACACTCTACTCTACTCCACGCAACTCCCTGTTCACCACTTCATACCATCTTATTCTACTTTATGCCACTCCAATCTACTCCACTCTACTCTGTGACACACTACTCCTCTCTGCGTTACTGCTCCACTCTACACCACTCCTCTCTATACCACCCCAGTCTGACACGCTATGGCACTCTATTCCCCTCCACTCTATGCCACCCCACACAACTCCACACCACTTCACTCTACACCACTCCACACCACTCCACTGTACAACACTCTACTCAAGGACACTCCATTCTAGTTCACAAGATTCCACTCTACTTCACAACACTCCACTCTACTTCATGATGCTCCACTGCACTCTATAACACTTCATGACACTGCCCTCCAATGTACACCAATCCGCAACATTCTATACTATGCCACTCAATGACACTCAGTTCTATGACACTGTTCTCCACTCTATGACAATCTTCTCTTTGCCAGTAACTTTTAGCCAACCTGGAAAGCAGCCACTCAGGTGAACAACATGACTAAAATACATTGTAAAAGCCAATAGCTCTTGCATAGGCAGGGCCTATTGGCATTGCCAATGCTTGTTTTTTAATGTTGGGTGGGGTTGCAGGAAATGCAGCACTCCCCTCAGCAACAATAACCTTAGAAACTCACTGAAAAAAAACTAACGGTTAAAGGGATGTTCTAGTTCGGTGACAATGATTGTTTAAACATACCGTTTTAAACAAATAAAACCACTGAAAGTCCACCAGTTATAGTGTTATAGTTATCTCAAGTAACTATAACTCATGCCCGAAAGTAATCCTACAATGTGTTCTTGCTATTCACAGCAAATTATCCTGCAATTCCATCACTCATGCATGTTCTATGATATCACTGATAGCATCACTGTAACACTTAAAATGACATCATTGATAAGAATCACAATGTTATAGTTCTTAGAGAAACCTATAATTAATGAATATCGGTGTTTTTGAATTTAAAATGTTACATTGTCACTGAAATTGCCACCTTATTAACTACCTTGTAATTGTATTTTTGTTGAGGCTCCAGATCTGAAACACGTTTGGTTTAGTGGCAAGGTCTTATTTTAGTCTAGCCAAATCTCAAAAAGTTAAGACATGCTCTCAGTAAAGCCTCTTTGTCTAGAAAGTCGATAAGGCAGCGGTTTCTGGAAGTTAGCCTATCGACCCTACTTGGAAATGGACTGTACGTTACTGTTTTTCCATGGTTCAGGGATAGTACCCTGATTTACTATTTTAAAGAACAATTTCAGTAACATTGAAGACCAACAGTGTATAGAAAACCTCAACATAGTTTCTGAAAGACCCCTATTGTCAGGCAATCTTGTGTGGTATATGCAGCAATGGTTCAGTCAGATTAAAAATATCTGAAAACAAACCATACAAACCAATAAATGCTAAGCAAATTAATCAATTAAATAATTTAGGCCTGGCCACAGCACTTTCAAAACACTGTAATGTTTTAGCAAATTAAGAAGTCATTCCTTAAGGTGCTCCATGTGAGATACGTGCAAAAGGTGAGTATGCAGTGAATTACATAAAGCAACCATGAAAATATGTGAAAATCATAAAATCAAAAAATAAAAAGTTAAAAAACAATTTTCAAGGAACATGCCTGCCTAACAAATGATGATATACAATCTCCCTTCTAGGGGCTTGTATTGCCCGTTTGCTTGCTTTTAGGGAAAGAGTGCAGTGTGGACCAACATTTTGACCCTCTTTAAAATATGTGTGACTCCCTTTCATCTTCTGGGGTGTTCATCAGGACAATAGGACATTCCAGAAACAGCATAAGGAGTGTGCTGAAAGGGATCAGGAGGCAAAAAAGAAGGCACAATGTCTGGAATGCACGGGAATAATTAGGAAAGGAGGAAAACTGTCAGTATACAGGAGAAAAGTACACCAGGGTAAGGCCAGGATCAAGGAACACGATAAATCCATTGCACAAAGCATTGCTCTGTGAGGAGCCCCTGGATTCCCTCATCTTTTATAGAAAAATGGCAGAAAGTTACATCAAGGATAGGTACCACCATCTTGAATTGGGAAAGAGCCATGATGTTGTGGCCATCTTGGAACAGATGCCTATAAGTCCTAGGATACCTTGGAACAGGAAAAGGAAGGAGGCTCAAGATGGAGATGCCACCACCGTCTCTTCCAACAACCGCCACCAGGCACGAAGCACTGTTCCAGGGGCATCACCGGCAGGCCAGCCACCGTAAGGTAAGTTTAGGCCGCAACACCTTGCCGAGCGCTCCTGCACCTTCAGAGCACACACTCTGCCTGTCCCAGCAACATTTGCCAACAAAGTTCAGGCGGGGATTTCACTCAAGAAAGAAGCACAACAGAGCACCTCTCTCATTTATAGTTTACTGCTAGCTACACCAGTGGAGTTATATTAAAATGTCACTACCCAGAATCACCTTATCCTTCAACTACAACTTCCTGTCCATGCTAATGCTCTACCTGCGAACATCCATACAATTGTAAAATACGAGCACTTAGGCCATGATTACGAGTGTTGGTGCTATTAAGCACACTTGTAAAATAATGACACGATTGGGCATGTTATTTATTGGGTGTGATACATAGCATGTATTATGAGTTTGTTGGGAATTAACATTTGTTTTTTGGTGTTTAACCCCTTCTGTGCCTTGGACGAGATGATCTCGTCCAAGGCTACAGTTCCCCTGTGCCTTGGACGAGATCATCTCGTCCTAGGCACAGGGGAACTTGGGGGCGCGCTAGCGCGCCCCCCGTGCACCCTCCTTCCCCCCCCTAGTCGGGATGGAAGGGGAAGACCTTCCCCTTCCACCCCCGACCCCCCCCCCACCCCCCCCTGTGACGTCAGCGCGTGAGCGCGCGCTGATTTGTCACAGGGGCCTCCCAAGTCGCGCTGGAAGCTCTGCTTCCAGCGCGATTGAAAAAGAAATGCAAAAGCATTTCTTTTTCAATCACTTGGGAGGCCCGGAGGGGCTTCAAAGGGAAGGAAAAGTATTTCCTTCCCTTTGAAGTCCCTCCGAGGGTTTCAAAAGCCGGATTGCTTGCAATCCGGCTTTTGAAACCCCACTAGACACCAGGGATTTTTTTTTTTTTATTGAAACAGACAAAAGGGAGCAACCCCTTGGGCAAGGGTCGCTCCCAGGGGGGGCATTTTTTTGAGAAGGCCTTTTCTGCCCCCAGTGGGGGCAGAAACCTCTAGGCACCAGGGACCATTTTTTTTTGTTTTTTTGTTTTTTTTTTATGTTTCATTTCTTTTTTTTTTGCTGGGGAGCGACCCCTTAGGCAAGGGTCGCTCCCCTTGGGGGAAAATTATATTTTGGCCATTTCTGCCCCCTTTGGGGGCAGATTGGCCTATTTTGATGAGGCCAATCTGCCCCCAAGGGGGGTAGAAACCACTAGACACCAGGGAATTTTTTCTTTGCGTGAATTTCACGCAAAGGGAGCGACCCCTTAGGCAAGGGTCGCTCCCTGGGGGGGAGGGCAATTTATTTTAGGCCATTTCTGCCCCCCTTGGGGGCAGATCGGCCTATTATTAGACAGATCTGTCCCCAGGGGAGGCAGAAACCTCTAGGCGCCAGGGCAAATTTTTTTTTTTTTTTTTTTTTTTGTTGTTTCTTTTTTTAGAGATGGGGAGCGACCCATCAGGCAAGGGTCGCTCCCCTGGGGGGCAAATTGTATTTAGACCATTTCTGCCCCCCTGGGGGCAGATTGGCCGATTTTAGGTCAATCTGCCCCCAAGGGGGCAGAAACCACTAGGCACCGGGGATTTGTTTTGTGGCGCCAATGTCACGCAGGGGGAGCGACCCCGTAGGCAAGGGTCGCTCCCGGGTGGGGTGGGGGATTGGGGGGCAAATTTATTTTAGGCCATTTCTGCCCCCCCCGGGGCAGATCGGCCTAATATTAGGCTGATCTGCCCCCGGGGGGGGGCAGAAACCTCTAGGCGCCAGGGCAATTTTTTTTTTGTTTGTTTGTTTGTTTTTTTAGAGCTGGGGAGCGACCCATCAGGCAAGGGTCGCTCCCCTTGGGGGGCAAATTGTATTTAGGCCATTTCTGCCCCCCTGGGGGCAGATTGGCCGATTTTAGGTCAATCTGCCCCCAAGGGGGCAGAAACCACTAGGCACCTGGGATTTGTTTTTTGGCGCCAATGTCACGCAGGGGGAGCGACCCCTTAGGCAAGGGTCGCTCCCGGGGGGGTGGAGGCTGGGGGGGGGGCAAATTTATTTTAGGCCATTTCTGCCCCCCTGCGGGCAGATCGGCCTATTATTAGGCCGAACTGCCCCCAGGGGGGGGCAGAACCCTCTAGGAACCAGGGATTTTTTTTTTTGTTGTGTTGTTTTTTTTTGTTTGTTTGTTTTTTTCGAGATGGGGAGCGACCCATCAGGCAAGGGTCGCTCCCCTGGGGGACAAATTGTATTTAGGCCATTTCTGCCCCCCTTGGGGGCAGATTGGCCGATTTTAGGTCAATCTGCCCCCAAGGGGGCAGAAACCACTAGGCACCGGGGATTTGTTATTAGGCCGAACTGCCCCCAGGGGGAACAGAACCCTCTAGGCACCAGGACAAATTTTTTTGTTGTGTTTTTTTTTTTGTTTGTTTGTTTTTTTCGAGATGGGGAGCGACCCATCAGGCAAGGGTCGCTCCCCTGGGGGGCAAATTGTATTTAGGCCATTTCTGCCCCCCTTGGGGGCAGATTGGCAGATTTTAGGTCAATCTGCCCCCAAGGGGGCAGAAACCACTAGGCACCTGGGATTTGATTTTTGGCGCCAATGTCACGCAGGGGGAGCGACCCCGTAGGCAAGGGTCGCTCCGGGGGGGGGGGGGTGGGGGCTGGAGGGGGGCAAATTTATTTTAGGCCATTTCTGCCCCCCCTGGGGGCAGATCGGCCTATTATTAGGCCGATCTGCCCCCAGGGGGGGGCAGAACCCTCAGGGCACCAGGGAACATTTTTTTGTTGTGTTTTTTTTGTTTGTTTTTTTCGAGATGGGGAGCGACCCATCAGGCAAGGGTCGCTCCCCTGGGGGGCAAATTGTATTTAGGCCATTTCTGCCCCCCTTGGGGGCAGATTGGCAGATTTTAGGTCAATCTGCCCCCAAGGGGGCAGAAACCACTAGGCACCTGGGATTTGTTTTTTGGCGCCAATGTCACGCAGGGGGAGCGACCCCTTAGGCAAGGGTCGCTCCCGGGGGGGGGGGGGGGGGGCTGGGGGGGGCAAATTTATTTTAGGGCATTTCTGCCCCCCCCCTCCCGGGGCTGGCTGAGCTAGAGGCCAAACTCCACAGGTAGGCACTTTGCAAAAAACACCTCTGTTTTCTGTGAAAAAATATGTTCTGTCCACGTTGTGATTTGGGCCATTTCCTTTCGTGGGCGCTAGGCCTACCCACAGAAGTGAGGTACCATTTTTATTGAGAGACTTAGGGGAACGCTGGGTGGAAGGAAATTTGTGGCTCCTCTCAGATTCCAGAACTTTCTGCCACAGAAATGTGAGGAACATGTGTTTTTTTAGCCACATTTTGAGGTTTGCAAAGGATTCTGGGTAACAGAACCTGGTCCGAGCCCCGCAAGTCACCCCATCTTGGATTCCCCTAGGTCTCTAGTTTTCAGAAATGCACAGGTTTGGTAGGTTTCCCTAGGTGCCGGGTGAGCTACAGGCCAAAATCCACAGGTAGGCACTGTTTTCTTTCAAAAAATGGGATGTGTCCACGTTGCGTTTTGGGGCGTTTCCTGTTGCGGGCGCTAGGCCTACCCATGCAAGTGAGGTATCATTTTTATCGGGAGACTTGGGGGAACGCTGGGTGGAAGGAAATTTGTAGCTCCTCTCAGATTCCAGAACTTTCTGCCACAAAAATGTGAGGAGCATGTGTTTTTTTAGCCAAATTTTGAGGTTTGCAAAGGATTCTGAGTAACAGAACCTGGTCCGAGCCCCGCAACTCACCCCTCCTTGGATTCCCCTAGGTCTCTAGTTTTCAGAAATGCACAGGTTTGGTAGGTTTCCCTAGGTGCCGGCTGAGCTAGAGGCCAAAATCTACAGGTAGGCACTTCGCAAAAAACACCTCTGTTTTCTCCCAAAATTTAGGAGGTGTCCACGTTGCGCTTTGGGGTGTTTTCTGTCGCCGTCGCTAGGCCTACCCACGCAAGTGAGGTATCATTTTTATCGGGAGACTTGGGGGAACGCTGGGTGGAAGGAAATTTGTAGCTCCTCTCACATTCCAGAACTTTCTGCCACAGAAATGTGAGGAACATGTGTTTTTTTAGCCAAATTTTGAGGTTTGCAAAGGATTCTGGGTAACAGAACCTGGTCTGAGCCCCGCAAGTCACCCCTCCTTGGATTCCCCTAGGTCTCTAGTTTTCAGAAATGCACAGGTTTGGTAGGTTTCCCTAGGTGCCGGCTGTTGCGGGCGCTAGGCCTACCCATGCAAGTGAGGTATCATTTTTATCGGGAGACTTGGGGGAACGCTGGGTGGAAGGAAATTTGTAGCTCCTCTCAGATTCCAGAACTTTCTGCCACAAAAATGTGAGGAGCATGTGTTTTTTTAGCCAAATTTTGAGGTTTGCAAAGGATTCTGGGTAACAGAACCTGGTCCGATCCCCGCATGTCACCCCTCCTTGGATTCCCCTAGGTCTCTAGTTTTCAGAAATGCACAGGTTTGGTAGGTTTCCCTATGTGCCGGCTGAGATAGAGGCCAAAATCTACAGGTAGGCACTTCGCAAAAAACACCTCTGTTTTTTTCCAAAATTTAGGATGTGTCCACGTTGCGCTTTGGGGTGTTTCCTGTTGCCGGCGCTAGGCCTACCCACGCAAGTGAGGTATCATTTTTATCGGGAGACTTAGGGGAACGCTGGGTGGAAGGAAATTTGTAGTTCCTCTCAGATTCCAGAACTTTCTGCCACAGAAATGTGAGGAACATGTGTTTTTTTAGCCAAATTTTGAGGTTTGCAAAGGATTCTGGGTAACAGAACCTGGTCCGAGCCCCGCAAGTCACCCCTCCTTGGATTCCCCTAGGTCTCTAGTTTTCAGAAATGCACAGGTTTGGTAGGTTTCCCTAGGTGTCGGCTGAGCTAGAGGCCAAAATCTACAGGTAGGCACTTCGCAAAAAACACCTCTGTTTTTTTCCAAAATTTAGGATGTGTCCACGTTGCGCTTTGGGGTGTTTCCTGTCGCCGGCGCTAGGCCTACCCACGCAAGTGAGGTATCATTTTTATCGGGAGACTTGGGGGAACGCTGGGTGGAAGGAAATTTGTAGCTCCTCTCAGATTCCAGAACTTTCTGCCACAGAAATGTGAGGAACATGTGTTTTTTTAGCCAAATTTTGAGGTTTGCAAAGGATTCTGGGTAACAGAACCTGGTCCGAGCCCCGCAAGTCACCCCTCCTTGGATTCCCCTAGGTCTCTAGTTTTCAGAAATGCACAGGTTTGGTAGGTTTCCCTAGGTGCCGGCTGAGCTAGAGGCCAAAATCTACGGGTAGGCACTTCGCAAAAAACACCTCTGTTTTTTTCCAAAATTTAGGATGTGTCCACGTTGCGCTTTGGGGTGTTTCCTGTCGCCGGCGCTAGGCCTACCCACGCAAGTGAGGTATCATTTTTATCGGGAGACTTGGGGGAACGCTGGGTGGAAGGAAATTTGTAGCTCCTCTCAGATTCCAGAACTTTCTGCCACAGAAATGTGAGGAACATGTGTTTTTTTAGCCAAATTTTGAGGTTTGCAAAGGATTCTGGGTAACAGAACCTGGTCCGAGCCCCGCAAGTCACCCCTCCTTGGATTCCCCTAGGTCTCTAGTTTTCAGAAATGCACAGGTTTGGTAGGTTTCCCTAGGTGCCGGCTGAGCTAGAGGCCAAAATCTACAGGTAGGCACTTCGCAAAAAACACCTCTGTTTTTTTCCAAAATTTAGGATGTGTCCACGTTGCGCTTTGGGGTGTTTCCTGTCGCCGGCGCTAGGCCTACCCACGCAAGTGAGGTATCATTTTTATCGGGAGACTTGGGGGAACGCTGGGTGGAAGGAAATTCGTAGCTCCTCTCAGATTCCAGAACTTTCTGCCACAGAAATGTGAGGAACATGTGTTTTTTTAGCCACATTTTGAGGTTTGCAAAGGATTCTGGGTAACAGAACCTGGTCCGAGCCCCGCAAGTCACCCCTCCTTGGATTCCCCTAGGTCTCTAGTTTTCAGACATGCACAGGTTTGGTAGGTTTCCCTAGGTGCCGGCTGAGCTAGAGGCCAAAATCTACGGGTAGGCACTTCGCAAAAAACACCTCTGTTTTTTTCCAAAATTTAGGATGTGTCCACGTTGCGCTTTGGGGTGTTTCCTGTCGCCGGCGCTAGGCCTACCCACGCAAGTGAGGTATCATTTTTATCGGGAGACTTGGGGGAACGCTGGGTGGAAGGAAATTTGTAGCTCCTCTCAGATTCCAGAACTTTTTGCCACAGAAATGTGAGGAACATGTGTTTTTTTAGCCAAATTTTGAGGTTTGCAAAGGATTCTGGGTAACAGAACCTGGTCCGAGCCCCGCAAGTCACCCCTCGTTGGATTCCCCTAGGTGTCTAGTTTTCAGAAATGCACAGGTTTGATAGGTTTCCCTAGGTGCCGGCTGAGCTAGAGGCCAAAATCTACAGGTAGGCACTTCGCAAAAAACACCTCTGTTTTCTCCCAAAATTTAGGATGTGTCCACGTTGCGCTTTGGGGTGTTTCCTGTCGCCGGCGCTAGGCCTACCCACGCAAGTGAGGTATCATTTTTATCGGGAGACTTGGGGGAACGCTGGGTGGAAGGAAATTTGTAGCTCCTCTCAGATTCCAGAACTTTCTGCCACAGAAATGTGAGGGACATGTGTTTTTTTAGCCAAATTTTGAGGTTTGCAAAGGATTCTGGGTAACAGAACCTGGTCCGAGCCCCGCAAGTCACCCCTCCTTGGATTCCCCTAGGTCTCTAGTTTTCAGAAATGCACAGGTTTGGTAGGTTTCCCTAGGTGCCGGCTGAGATAGAGGCCAAAATCTACAGGTACGCACCTCACAAAAAACACCTCTGTTTTTTTCCAAAATTTAGGATGTGTCCACGTTGCGCTTTGGGGTGTTTCCTGTCGCCGGCGCTAGGCCTACCCACGCAAGTGAGGTATCATTTTTATCGGGAGACTTGGGGGAACGCTGGGTGGAAGGAAATTTGTAGCTCCTCTCAGATTCCAGAACTTTCTGCCACAGAAATGTGAGGAACATGTGTTTTTTTAGCCAAATTTTGAGGTTTGCAAAGGATTCTGGGTAACAGAACCTGGTCCGAGCCCCGCAAGTCACCCCTCCTTGGATTCCCCTAGGTCTCTAGTTTTCAGAAATGCACAGGTTTGGTAGGTTTCCCTAGGTGCCGGCTGAGCTAGAGGCCAAAATCTACAGGTAGGCACTTCGCAAAAAACACCTCTGTTTTTTTCCAAAATTTAGGATGTGTCCTCGTTGCGCTTTGGGGTGTTTCCTGTCACCGGCGCTAGGCCTACCCACGCAAGTGAGGTATCATTTTTATCGGGAGACTTGGGGGAACGCTGGGTGGAAGGAAATTCGTAGCTCCTCTCAGATTCCAGAACTTTCTGCCACAAAAATGTGAGGAACATGTGTTTTTTTAGCCAAATTTTGAGGTTTGCAAAGGATTCTGGGTAACAGAACCTGGTCCGAGCCCCGCAAGTCACCCCTCCTTGGATTCCCCTAGGTCTCTAGTTTTCAGAAATGCACAGGTTTGGTAGGTTTCCCTAGGTGCCGGCTGAGCTAGAGGCCAAAATCTACAGGTAGGCACTTCGCAAAAAACACCTCTGTTTTTTTCCAAAATTTAGGATGTGTCCACGTTGCGCTTTGGGGTGTTTCCTGTCACCGGCGCTAGGCCTACCCACGCAAGTGAGGTATCATTTTTATCGTGAGACTTGGGGGAACGCTGGGTGGAAGGAAATTTGTAGCTCCTCTCAGATTCCAGAACTTTCTGCCACAGAAATGTGAGGAACATGTGTTTTTTTAGCCAAATTTTGAGGTTTGCAAAGGATTCTGGGTAACAGAACCTGGTCCGAGCCCCGCAAGTCACCCCTCCTTGGATTCCCCTAGGTCTCTAGTTTTCAGAAATGCACAGGTTTGGTAGGTTTCCCTAGGTGCCGGCTGAGCTAGAGGCCAAAATCTACGGGTAGGCACTTCGCAAAAAACACCTCTGTTTTTTTCCAAAATTTAGGATGTGTCCACGTTGCGCTTTGGGGTGTTTCCTGTCGCCGGCGCTAGGCCTACCCACGCAAGTGAGGTATCATTTTTATCGGGAGACTTGGGGGAACGCTGGGTGGAAGGAAATTTGTAGCTCCTCTCAGATTCCAGAACTTTCTGCCACAGAAATATGAGGAACATGTGTTTTTTTAGCCAAATTTTGAGGTTTGCAAAGGATTCTGGGTAACAGAACCTGGTCCGAGCCCCGCAAGTCACCCCTCCTTGGATTCCCCTAGGTCTCTAGTTTTCAGAAATGCACAGGTTTGGTAGGTTTCCCTAGGTGCCGGCTGAGCTAGAGGCCAAAATCTACAGGTAGGCACTTCGCAAAAAACACCTCTGTTTTTTTCCAAAATTTAGGATGTGTCCACGTTGCGCTTTGGGGTGTTTCCTGTCGCCGGCGCTAGGCCTACCCACGCAAGTGAGGTATCATTTTTATCGGGAGACTTGGGGGAACGCTGGGTGGAAGGAAATTCGTAGCTCCTCTCAGATTCCAGAACTTTCTGCCACAGAAATGTGAGGAACATGTGTTTTTTTAGCCACATTTTGAGGTTTGCAAAGGATTCTGGGTAACAGAACCTGGTCCGAGCCCCGCAAGTCACCCCTCTTTGGATTCCCCTAGGTCTCTAGTTTTCAGAAATGCACAGGTTTGGTAGGTTTCCCTAGGTGCCGGCTGAGCTAGAGGCCAAAATCTACAGGTAGGCACTTCGCAAAAAACACCTCTGTTTTTTTCCAAAATTTAGGATGTGTCCACGTTGCGCTTTGGGGTGTTTCCTGTCGCCGGCGCTAGGCCTACCCACGCAAGTGAGGTATCATTTTTATCAGGAGACTTGGGGGAACGCTGGGTGGAAGGAAATTTGTAGCTCCTCTCAGATTCCAGAACTTTCTGCCACAGAAATGTGAGGAACATGTGTTTTTTTAGCCAAATTTTGAAGTTTGCAAAGGATTCTGGGTAACAGAACCTGGTCCGAACCCCGCAAGTCACCCCTCCTTGGATTCCCCTAGGTCTCTAGTTTTCAGAAATGCACAGGTTTGGTAGGTTTCCCTAGGTGCCGGCTGAGCTAGAGGCCAAAATCTACAGGTAGGCACTTCGCAAAAAACACCTCTGTTTTCTCCCAAAATTTTGGATGTGTCCATGTTGCGCTTTGGGGCGTTTCCTGTCGCGGGCGCTAGGCCTACCCACACAAGTGAGGTATCATTTTTATCGGGAGACTTGGGGGAACATAGATTAGCAAAACAAGTGCTATTGCCCCTTGTCTTTCTCTACATTTTTTCTTTCCAAATATAGGAGAGTGTGTAAAAAAGACATCTACTGTATTTGAGAAATTCCCTATAATTCACATGCTTGTATGGTCACCCCGGAATTCAGAGATGTGCAAATAACCACTGCTCCTCAGCACCTTATCTTGTGCCCTTTTTGGAAATGCAAAGGTTTTCTTGATAGCAATTTTTTACTCTTTATATTTCAGCAAATGAATTGCTGTATACCCGGTATAGAATGAAAACGCACTGCAGGGTGCAGCTCATTTATTGGCTCTGGGTTCCTCGGGTTCTTGATGAACCTACAAACCCTATATATCCCCGCAACCAGAGGAGTCCAGCAGACGTAACAGTATATTGCTTTCCATAATCTGACATTGCAGGGAAAAGTTACAGAGTAAAACGTAGAGAAAAATTGATGTTTTTTTCACCTCAATTTCAATATTTTTCTTTTTCAGCTGTTATTTTCTGTAGGAAACCCTTGTAGGATCTACACAAATGACCCCTTGCTGAATTCAGAATTTTGTCTACTTTTCAGAAATAGTTAGGTTTCTGGGATCCAGCATTGGTTTCATGCCCATTCCTGTCACTGACTGGAAGGAGGCTGAAAGCACAAAAAATTGCAAAAATAGGGTATGCCCCAGTAAAATGCCAAAATTGTGTTGAAAAATTGGGTTTTCTGATTCAAGTCTGCCTGTTCCTGAAAGCTAGGAAGCTGCTGAGTTTAGCACTGCAAACCCTTTGTTGTTGCCATTTTCAGGGGGAAATCCACAAGCCTTCTTCTGCAGCCACTTTTTCCAATTTTTTTGAAAAAAACGAAATTTTCACTGTATTTTGGCCAATTTCTTGGCCTCCTTCAAGGGAACCCACAAAGTCTGGGTACCTCTAGAATCCCTAGGATGTTGGAAAAAAAGGACGCAAATTTGGCTTGGTTAGCTTATGTGGACAAAAAGTTATGAGGGCCTAAGCGCGAACTGCCCCAAATAGGCAAAAAAAGGCCTGGCACAGGAGGGGGAAAAGGCCTGGCAGCGAAGGGGTTAACGCACCAGTATACACATGGTGCTGTAAATACCATATATACTTCTTTTAGTAAACTTTGGCTGGTTTGACCTGCTGAAATAATTGAACCTTAATTTGAGGTATGTACTGCATTCAATAATTCACTGACCCACTCGCTGTTTGTTAGACAAACAGGTCATAAAACTCTAATTAACCCAAACACTGTTATATTGCCCTACCATAAATTTGAGCAAATATTGCTTACCATACACTTCATTCATCAGTCATATGTTCAAACAGCTCATATGTATATATGGCATTGTTGTCCAACCATAATCAGTGATCTATATGTCATTCAGTTATCATCATAATGTGCTAAAATACCAATCACATAGAAATTATAACAACATTTAGAAATGCAAAGAAATACTTGCAGAAGACATACCAATTATTTAAACGTGAACAGTGATCTATATGTCATCCAGTTATCATCATAATGTGCTAAAATACTGAACATATAGAAATTATAACAACATTTAAAAATGCAAAGAAACACTTGTGGAAGACATACCAATTATTTACATTCCCAGATGATCCTGCTATCTACATTTTACATCCAACCCAATTATATCAGTTCTCACTGTTCATATGCATAACTAATGTCAAAACATAAATAATGATCTGTATATCAAGGAGGTATATTCAGTCAGTGGCAAAATTCCATTGCTATCATTGATACACAGTGTTTTGACAATCTTGGTGTGAAACATGGTGGATAAAACAAGTATATTATCTCCAATATGATCATAATGTCTGAACTGTAGAGCCAACAAATAACTTCATCCATGATTGACAGAGAACGTGGTATTAAATATACAATGGCTCACCAATTACATGTGAATTTCATTACAAGACCAGAAACTATCATTGTGCATGATTATCTTTTAATGCCACTCCACGCACTAGTCTTTAAGGGAACACAACTGAACACTCCAGAATAGAACTCAACACATAAATAGTCCATGAGCAGAATATTGTAGAGTGGAGAGGAGAGGGGAAGGATAGGGTGGAGTGCATTCGAGTGGATTGAGGTAGTGGGGTGGATTGGATTGAAGTAGGATGAGGTGGATTGGATTGGGATGGCTTGAGTGAAGTCGAATGGGGTGGAATTGTGCGTTGCGGATTGGATTAGAGTGGGATGGATTAAAATGGGGTGAGGTGGATGGGATGAGGGTGGATTTGAGTGGGGTGGATTAGATTGGATTGGGTGGCTGGTTTGGATTGGAGTGATTAGGGTGGGGTGGATTGGATTGGGGTGGGGTGGATTGGATTTGGATAGATTGCATGGAGGTGGGGTGGATGGATTTGATTGGAGAGGAGTTGCCTGAACTGGGATAGGGTGAGGTGGATTGGATTGGGCTGTGGTGGATTGAATTGGGGTAGATTGGAGTGGATTATGTTGGAGTGGGGTAGATTGGAGTGGGGTAGCCTAGATGGATTGGATTGGAGTGCAGTGGACAGAACTGGGATGGGTGGGTAGGTTTGGGGAAGAGTGTGGTGGATTGGAGTGGAGTGAGGTGGCTTGGATTGGGGTGGATTGCAGTGGGGTAGAGTGGGATGGATAAGGTCGTGATGGGGGTGAATTGGAGTGGATTGGGGTGGATTAGATGGGGGTGGGTGGACTGGATTAGGGTGGACTGGATTGGAATGGAGTGGATTGTGGTGGATTGGACTGGAGTGGGGTGGCTTGGATTGGAATTGGGTGGATTGGATTGGAGTGAGTGGATTGAATGGAGAGTGGTGTACTGAATTGAAGTGGGGTAGATTGAGGTGGTTTGGAGTGGGGTGGATTCGACTGGCTGATTGTTTTGGACCGGAGTGGGCTGTTTGGCATTGCAGTGGGGCAGGTTGGAATGTGGCAGGTTGTTTTGTACTCAAGTGGGACAAATTGGAGTGGGGCAGGTTGAAATGGATTGGAGTGGGGCAGATTGTTTTGAATTGAAGTGGGGCTGATTGAAGTGGGGCACATTGTTTTGGACTGGAGTGGGGCCGATTGGTTTGGATTGGACTGGGGCAGATTGGGGTGGGCCGGATTGGAGTGGGACAGATTGTTTTGAAGTCGAGGGGGCAAATTGTATTAGGGTGGATTAGAGTGGGGTCGAAGTTATAAAGAACAAAATAGTAACTTGATCACGTCAATTAAGTTGAATCAATTAGTGCTTGATCCCTGCTTCACACAGAGGAATGGAAATTATGCCAGGAGTGCTCCAAGCCCTTTACTGAATGCTACAGAGTCTCGCAAGCGCATGCACTCGCAGGCTCGAGCCTATAAATGAATGGCTAACATTAAACGTGGGCATAATGACCTGGGACTGCATTATATCTCTATTTTGACCATTATGCGGACCCAATAAGCTCTACTAATAACTTGAATGTATTAAATGAAACAAACTAGAGAACACACCACCATGAGATGCAGCACAAAACTCACAAGAGCCAACATATCTGGACCATTAAAATCACCATGGCTACCATGTTCTCATGTCAACCATCACAACTCCAACTAAGGGACAAAATGATGAATTCTAAATCTTTCCGAGAAAATATATATACTCCAGAGAGCAGCTAATCACATGATAACTGCATATGATATCCAATGACCACACTACACATGTTGAATGATAATAGCACTGCTAAAGAGTGCCATTCCACCTCTGAGTTCAACCTGTACTCAGTTTTAAAATCCATATGTCCTCTTTCAAAGCCAATACATTTCTTATGTTCGTTCGTCTCATTGATGGACAACCTATACATGGGCGTCACCAAAATGCCGGGGGTAGTGGAGGTGACATCACATGCCCTTTGACCTTCACTTTCGTTCGTAAATTCACACTTACACACACGTTCTCTCACATAAACGCACTGTCACCCGCAAACATGCACACAACATCCATTTTAAAACATTTGTACGTACCTCAGCTGCCGTGGAAGAGCATATTCACATTTAACAGGTGCCACTGTGTTCCTGGTACTGAATTTGCCAATTCTAAAGCCAGGGGTAGCAAAGGCAGTGGCAGGGGTCACAAAGGGGAAGCCAGGAGTCGCAGTTGCACCCCCTAAATGATGTCCATGAACCTTTACCAATGACAAACCTGAGCATATCAGTTTCTTTCTGTAGTTTTTCAACAAAATGTTGTAACAGAAGTACTTCGTTACCTTGCATCGAATACGGGACTAGTGTTGCAAAATGAATACTGAAAAAAAGTTTTAAAAATTGAGTTGTGTTTCTCCGTGCTGATGCGCAAAACCACTGAAGTCATCCATTATGATAATGAGTGAATGCAGCACACATTATAACTCATGCACCCTGCCATATTTTCTTGACAGCTCTTTTAGGTGTTTTGAGTATTGTGGGCAACTTGAGCTGTGGCATTTTTTGTCTGGTTTGGTGAATTTTGGTGATTTTGTGCCTTCAAGACAGATCCATGAGTTTTTAAATGTGTTTTTTTCCAGTTAATGTAACTTTTTGTTTACAATGTAATTAAATTCCATCTCTGATTTGCATGACGTTTGTTGTGCACAGTAGGAGTAGACCCCTGGGGTTGCCCAAACACGTATGGGAGGCCAGCACCTCTGCATCCCATCCGGTTTTTCATAATGCGAAGAGGGACTTGCTTGCAGGGTCTAGGATCTTCACCCAACCTACCATAGACAGCCAGCCCGCACTGCAGATCACCTGTTTTTGAAAAAAACCTTTATTTATCATTTTGTAATGCCATACATAAGGACAGTAGGACTCCCGAGATCAGGGAGTAACATGAATTACATAGTTGAATTACAAATTTGCATGGTAACTGAGAACAACAAGCAATGTGGCGATGGCACCGTTGAAGCAGATATGTTAATTAAAGTGTATTAATGAGTGTTTACATGTTTTGATTAACAAGGAAGTAATAGAAAAATAAAACGTAGAGAAATTAATGTGCACGTTTGAAAACGTGACCACGGAGAGTGACAGCAAACTAATACGAAGTTGTACTAAAATGATAAAAAATGCATGAAATATTGAAAATGTGCAATAACAATGTAGTAGTATGTCATATTAATATGTGTAACCTATGTTTTGCATTACATTGTAGAGTTAACTTAGCCGAAGTTGTGGCCTAGCTTTGCCAGGCCTTGTGCAGCAGCAGAATAACCACGTGCTGTCGAAAAAGCAAACGTGTTGAATGGTCCCTGAACCGCTTATAAAAGTTTGCTTAGCAAGAATATTCTGCAATGTATCGATGGACAGAAGATGATGGAACTAGACATGTAACAAATTTGGTGCAAAACAGACTCAATGTACTTTCCCAGGACTCGAACAATAGAGACACTGACTGGAGAAGAAGATGCAACATTTTCGATACCTGATGAGCCGGATGATGATGACATTGTACGGTGAACCAATCAATGAACTGAGAACTGCGTAATATTAGAATTCATAGATTTGCAAAATTAATATTATTGGGTAGAGTCATATCTGGAGACTAATTGACCTATTAGGAATTAGGGGGATGGACTGGGTAACCTTAACAAAATGTCATGACACGGGTGAGAACTCAGAATTGAGGCAGATGTGAGGGGTGAATTGATGAGGCCAGAAGACGCGATTCGAGATTCTGTCATTGGGTTCATGGTCTTGAGAGTCTGATGCATTGCTGATCGATTGATGACCTGAAGACGAAGACTGACTTTGTTGCTGATCCATTCAGTGGATAGGTAGCTATGACAATGTAACTGATTAACTTTTGAGCCTTTTCTTTCTAGGTACCAACTGTGCTGTTTAAATAGTTTTTCTCTTAGCTAGAAGTTTTTCTAAATTTATGATCTAAATTGTTTTCGCATGAAGTCCCACATGCTAATGCTAATATGGGCTAGGTAGGGTTCTTTTGGGTGACGTTTGACAGTGACAAATGATTGACAAACTGTTGCTGAACTCTGCTATTAATGTTGCTATATTCATCTTTGTTATCTTATGCTGAAGCATTAGAGCATATGTTTTCTCAAGTTCTAATTATTTTATGTTATTGGTGGTCACTTATGAATTAAACTTGACTGAATTGAATAAAGTTTGAAATAACTTAATGACTTACAATTGTAACAAATAGGGAAATAAAATTGCTGATACATATATTTAGCAGTGGTTATTCATGAAATGTTGAAAATGATTAATTATCCTCTTAGTGGTTATTGATTGGTTACATTGAATATTGATAACATTGGTCACTACATGGCTAGGATACTCCATGCGATCCAAAAGGTTCATCAGCCTATATGCATCCCCTTGTAAGTTTACTTACTAAGGACCAGGCAAACTAGCAGCACAAAGTTCTGAACAGAGATAAGGGGAGCATAAGTGATGTAATAGACATGGAGATCAAGACTAATGAGCATTACCAGTGCACGCAGGTTATAATCTATGAAGCCCACTAGGGATCCGAGGGCACCCTAAGGGCAAGGTGTCTGGCTCCGGGGTTCTCAATGTCAAAAGGTAATCCTTCAGTGGCTGTCATATGTCTTTTGGTCTGGAGCTGAGTGGCTGCAGAGTAGCATACATTTTACTGGTGTTCTCACAATACATGAGACTCATTAATTATGCCTTAGTCGTAGGCGAGTTCCTACCACCCCAGTGCAAGGTGACCTCGCATTTGGCCAGGAGCAATGCTATGGCTGTGAATCGTCACACACTTTTAGGAGTGTCCTGAACATAGCCCTGCAATGCTAATAATGGGTCAGGTTCAAGTGTGATGCTTATCATCAAGGCTAGACTGCCTCCAAAAGGGTTTAACATGTCTACATGTCCACATCAGATTGGTGAAGTTGGCCGCAGCAGCATGACATTTCGGTCTGTAAGAGGATCATAAGGGGTCGAGTCATGCCAATGCGGTGGTTGTGTCATATGCTGTACGTATAAACTTACAATGTATGAGCGTGTAGCAGTGGTTGAGGGATATGCAGCTGTTTGAGAGCAGTAGGCATAGCAAATCTTGTAAAATAGAGGCTGCCCTAAATCTGTTTCCCAGGTGTCTCTGAGCTTCGAATCGTGCACTGATAAGAGGCCTAAGCAGGTATGTTATAATTTAGAAATTAATTTGTCCCCCTCACTGTCTGTAATTACCATAGTTAGCGGTGTGAATTTTTCTGGGGCTAGTGGATATGTCAGGATCTGGGCACGCATGGAGCTTTGGAGGTGGCGAAGCATGATGTGGTCCATGTCTGATGGATTAAGAAACCTGTCATCCTCTGTATGGGACATGTTCGTCTGGGACGGGGTCTAACAAAGTGTGTAAGGCATGTTGTGTCAACATGTGCTGGACCAATTTCTCTTGAGTGATGGGAAGCCAGAGATTATTCACCAGTGGTATTGCGAGGGAATAAAGAATCCTACCACCCAGAAGCTGAGTAAAATTCCTCCAGACCCAGCTAGTGGTGGATAGGGGATGGATATCCATTGGATCTAATGGCAGGCCTGAGGGAAATAGCCCACGCAATAGTGTTGGGGTTGCATTGTCTTTTTAGGGTTTGGAGTAAGTAAGACATAAATCTGTGTGGTACCAATGATGGGCAAATTGACACTGTGTGGCCAGATAATACTAGTGGAAGTGAACAGTGCTAAACCCACCATGGGTATATGGGAGTAATAGAGTATCCCATCTCTTTTGGGATTGTCTATCGACCAATATAAGCCACAATAGTATACTCCTCAGGGTTACGAAAAAGGAATTGGTGAGCAGGATTAGCATGTTGGTGATGCGGCCTGCCATCAAAAAGGAAAGGCGGATCCATCTTTCCATCTGGGTGGTCTGGCTGTCCACAGCCATGCCACAGTTTAGTTGTATGACCTGTTCATTGTCACCTGTATGTGAATACCAAGATATCGGACAGAGCCATCACACCATGACAGGTGGAACTCACACTGCACTAGAGTAGTTGCATCCATAAGAGTAAACAACTCGGACTTTGCCCAATAAATGTTTAGTTTGAAAATCTCTGTATCTGACAATCTCGAGGAGCATCAGTGTCAGGTTGTCAGCATGGTGCCATACAAATAACAAAATGTCATCAACATGTAGCGAAATAAGATGTAGGTCTGGTTTATACTGTAAACCCCTGTGTAAATGCCTCTACTGGAGATAGCACACAAGGGAGTCCATTGCTGTAATAAAAAGCAGGGGTGACAGAGGGCACCCTTGCCAGGCTCCTCTAGTGACAGTAATGGGGGATGATGGCTGTTGGCTTGTATCTGGGCAGTCAGATGCAAGTATAATAGCATAATCACTGATGTGAATCTACGTGGCATGCCCAGTTTGCAGAGTGTGGATTGTAGAAAGGACCATTCCAAAGAATCAAAGCTTTTCTCCACATCTAACACTCTGAATGTGGCTGGAACAATCAGAGAGATTCTATTGAGTACAGCGAAAACTGTGTGCAAGTTTAGGGATGTAGAACGGTGTGGGCCAAAGCCCAACTGGGCACAGGAGATGATTTTGTCCATCAGGAGCGAGAGACAGGTGTCTAGCATCTTGGCCAGTCTCTTATCTAGATTAAGTAATGACAGTAGCTGATAAGTGCTGCATTGTTGCGGGTCTTTAATGGACCTTAAGAGTAAGGTAATTACTGGCTCCCACAATGTCGGAAGAAGCACCCCTGCTTCAAGTGCTTCTGTGTACATAGCGAGGAAGTATATGTTTGTACGTTTTGTGGAAAATCCCAGTGAAACCATCCAGGTCAGGTGCCTGGATGGTTAGGGAGTCAATTGTGAGTCCTATCTTTTCACTGAGGAACTGCTTTTGGACAGTAGTAAGCAGACCATTGTCACTTCAGCAAGATATGTCGCCATCTCAGAGGATTCCTCTCATAGACTTGAGGAATAGAGAGGAGGTATGAGTAACTCAGCCTGGATATCTACAGTGTCAATGACGTGCGTTCCATCAACCCGCTGCATCTCCGGTGAAAATGATGTGCCTCTAGGTGGCCATAGTTGTATAGCTAGTGTGTGTCCCAGCATCCTGCCCTCACAGTAGCGGCTGGCCTTAGTATACTTCCCTAGGTAGTTCATTTCGTGCTCCACCAAATCTCAAAATTCAGCTAGTGTTTAGAGCATTTGTGTAATTAAAACCTATTGCAATGTTAGGCGTCCGCTCATTCCACATATGCCAGCTCACCCTCAATGCTGGCCAGGCTACCACATATGTCCCGTAGAACCCCAGAGTGTTTTGCTGTAAATATGCCTCTGATATGTCATGAATGCCTCCCAGAAGGTGGCTTGCGACGTAACAGAGCTGTAATCAAATTTTAAGTATTCTAAAATTGCGGAATGAAGCACAAAATGGAATATCTCATCATGTAATACCATTCTAGTGAATTGTTACTGGCACTCTAGTCCTCCTCTAATGGGGATATGCAGTGCCATCTTGACTGGGGAGTGGTCAGAGAGAGTGTGCGGTAGGTGTGTGATGGAGCTGAGCCAAGGAGTAAGCGTGATGCATGTAAGCCAGTAATCAATGCGTGTCCACGTGTTCTGTGGTGAAGAGTAGAATGCATATGCTGGAGCAGAAGCAGGTTGCAGACACCAGGGGTCCTTAAGCATGTAGACATCACAGATGTCATGGAGTGTGCACATTGAGCGGGGTTTACCTGCAGGGACTGTGGCTGTGGTATCCAGCAGGGGATTTAGAAGCATTTTAATGTCCCTGCCTAGTATAACATGGTCAGCGCCCATGCGGTCCATCTGTAGGGTCTGGAAAAATTCAGGAGTGTCTGTGTGTGGGCTGTATATGTTGGCAATCAAAATGTGCTGCACGTCCAGGGTACCTGCTCCTAGGATGCATCTGCTCCCCCCACGTCAACAAAACTGGTGTAGGGGTGGAATGTGAAGCTTTTATGAATCAGTGTGCAATCCCTCCCCATCGTGAATAGGTTCTGTACCCTGAAAAATAAGAGTGCGGACCCCATATAGCTGTGAATGTGTGTGCGGGGTTGGTCAGTAGGTGTGTCTCCCGTAAGGAGGCTATCTGTGCACCATGTCTTGTCAAGTACTGTAGCTCTTGTTTTCCCTTGTGTTGAGGCCTCAGATATTCTAGGACAAAAAGGTAATGTCTGCAATAGACTTCCAATTGTTACGTGTGTTTGTCGTCTATGAACGCATACAAATTGCAACAACATTATGTATAGAAATTGCTCGTTGTAACTGAGGAATGTGGATAAACAAAATCAAACAGTCCAACAGTAACTATCCTCCCTACCCCCCACCCCCGAACCTGGCAAGAACTTGTCATGTGAATCCTAAAGATACTGGTAAATCAACAAAAAGACCCTCAAAAGCATTAGTGCCGTGTAGTTTTGTACACCTCAGGGGAGTAGCAACGCAGCAGCAGATAGCCCTATTTGTATGATTGTCCAACAGTGATGAAAGTGAAGATTGGTCATATGTTATAGTCTATAGTGTAAAGTTGTGTGTGTAGCATCTTTAAAAAGTCAGGTGGCATCATGTAAAAAAGTCATATTGGGGGTTTCGCATGAGTCTTACATTAGGTAGATACCCCAATCCTGGGGAAACAGCTCCATGCTGGCAGTGGCCTGAGAGCCTGGAGGAGAGCGATCCGGCGTATCATGCTCGGGGGATGAGCAGCCTTTGTCATGTTGTTTGCAGAACACAAGAGTGTTCGCTGGAGTATCAAAGAAGAGGGTTTAGCCATTTGCATCTACACAAAGACCAGCTGGGTATAGCATGCCATAACTTAGACCTAATTTTAGTAGAGTAGCTTTGGCATCAGTAAATTTGTGGGAAGCCTCCTGGATTGCCGCAGTGAAGTGTGGAAAAAGGGAGGTTACTGCACCTTTCTACTGAAATGGACCCAGCTCCCTCGCCAAAATTAATGGTGTGGCACGGTCTGCGAAAATGATTGGGCCAGCCAATGATCAGTCGCCGTGGTGTGCTTGGAGCAGGATGTGGGCCAAGAGATCTATGCGCACATTCCACAACAAAAGTGGATGAGTAGTTCTGGCATCCCAGTAATTCAGAAAAAAGTTGTTCTACAAATAGATCAAGGCAGCCAGTGTCTATAGACTCTGCGATACCCAGGATGTGGATATTATTGCATCTGCTTGTGGCTTCCAGGTCTTCTTTTGTGATAGCTATTAGGCAAGACTCCAGTTCTCCAATTGTTTCAGTGTTGTGGCGGCCCAGTCTTCTAGACAAGATATGTGTTCCTCTGCGTCATCTAGCCATGTGTTCTGTCGGTCTAGGCGCTCCCCCCCCTTCGGTCAAGGCGGCCAGTGAGGGTGTCAAATTCTGCATTTATTGCACCATAGTGAGGCCAGAGTTCGGGCCCCACAGTTGCATCACTCTCCATATCTGCCATTGCCCCAGGAGCATCAGGTGCTTTAGGTTTCTCAAAGGGTACTTTGCGTTGCATTGGGGAGCCACCCACCATGTCAGTGGTGGGGGCAGTGCAGAACTCCCTGTGTAAATCCAGACAAAGCAGAGGCTGGCTGGGCCTGATTTTATTGTCTATAGTCTGTCACCCAGGCCACAGGCTGTCCTGAGAGCTCACAGGTGGTGCAGGACCTATGCGCATTATGAGGGTGCTAGGCAGGATACTGTTACCCCCTACACCTATTCTCTGCCAAACTTTTCATGGCAGTGAAACCCTCATGAAAAGGCTGGCGGAGTACCAGGTTGTAATAATCAGGGCATTGCTGACTTCAGCGCCTCCAACCTGCACTGCTGCCATCCCGTCAGGATCTCTGATTGCGGCAGAGACCGTTGTAGAATGGCGGTGCTGCTCCCCAACCTTATAATGTGGCTGTCAGACCGACACAACCGTGGCAGTCCAACAGTCACCACCAGTGTGGCGGTCCGAGGACCACCACACTCATAATTAGGCCCTTTGTAGAGCTTGACTGTTAATTCACAGACACTTCAAGATACCAGAATCTCTGCAAGCTCAACATTTGAAAAATAAACAAATTCCTTTAAATGAGGGGGAGGTTTATTTCACATTTCGCAAAAGGGAAATTACAGGACAATAATTTGCATAAGTCAGTAAACCAGCACCACCTTTATCAGTACACATTTACATTTTTGTTAAACTGACCTAACTTCACTTGTTCTCACCACAAAACAGATTCCCAATTAATACTTCACATCTTAAAATCTCTTCTTTAGCAAAATGGTCATGTTTCTGGATTTGGAATTGAAAACATTATTAATAATAGTCCCCAATCTGAAGTAGTTACACTGCAGACAGAGGTAATGATGATGAATAAATATAGATTTATTGTAGATCAGACCAGCGTGATCCTTTTCTTCACCAGCCACAGGAATCCCCGATACATAAAGTTCTGATTCTAACAAAATCACATTAAACAATTAGCAATTTAAAGGTACATGCAGCACAGATGGACACGGTAACCATGTATGTAAGTAATAAAACATAACACTGCTTTGCCCTTGAATATAACACAGTCCAGCTCAGAACATCAATAACGACCGTCTTGAATTAAAGAAACTTATATTGCTTTTTCTTTTTAACATTAACAGGCTCTTATGGCAATTAACATTCAAGTTTTACGATTCTCCTATCTGTTCAGGTCAATACATTTCTGGCAACCTATGTTCTACAGGATACAGTTCTGAAACTTATCCCTACTATTTTATCTGTGGCCTGGTTGACTTTCAGTAGTTTCAGTAACTATGAAATTGAAACTTGACTACAACATTTCTCTCTGTCTGTGGCCTCTCTGCCAGTCTACTGATGAACATGTTGTTTGTTCTGAATGCTGTGGTTTGCTTATTGGGTCCACTGATGACATGTTTTCAGCTTCTCCTTTGTAAAAGCTCTTTCTTGGCTTTGGGTGGCCTCATAAACCAAGTTTAAAGTACACAATATCTTTCAATGTATTGTATTGTATATAATGTTTCTCTCAGTTTGTCAGGGCAAACTGATGAAACAGATATTCAGAGGATGACACTCAGGGGGTCATTCTGACCCCCGCCGGCAGCGGAAGCCGCCGGCCTGGCGGGAACCGCCAGAAGACCGTACCGCGGTCAAAAGACCGCAGCGGTCATTCTGACTTTCCCGCTGGGCTGGCGGGCGACCGCCAAAAGGCCGCCCGCCCGCCCAGCGGGAAAGCACCAGCAACGAGGAAGCCGGCTCCGAATGTAGCCGGCGGAGTTGCTGGTGTGCGACGGGTGCAGTTGCACCCGTCGCGATTTTCAGTGTGTGCCAAGCAGACACTGAAAATCTCAATGGGGCCCTGTTAGGGGGCCCCACGACACCCGTTCCCGCCATCCTGTTTCTGGCGGTGAAAACCGCCAGAAACAGGATGGCGGGAAGGGGGTCGGAATCCCCATGGCGGCGCTGCTTGCAGCGCCGCCGTGGAGGATACCCTGGGGCAGCGGGAAACCGGCGGAAAACCGCCGGTTTCCCTTTTCTGACCGCGGCCTTACCGCCGCGGTCAGAATTGCCCCAGAAGCACCGCCAGCCTGTTGGCGGTGCTTCCGCGGCACTCTGCCCTGGCGGTTTTCAACCGCCAGGGTCAGAATGACCGCCTCAATCTCACATTATTTTGTACAAATTTAAAATACCTCTGCCACAATTAGTGGGCCTGGCTTCTTGGTTATTATTCCCTTTATTATTTCATATATTTTTCGTTTAGCTCCTTAGTTTTGTGCCTAGAGGTCTTAACAGTGAACACATTCTTTATAAATCCTTTCTTTCTTGTGGGGGCCATGGCACAAATTCACTGGTGTATCTTAAGTTTGGGCCCACAGACCAAAGGTTGCCCATTTTGGGATCGCACAGACTGTAGGCATGATGTACTCAAAGTGAAGTGGTAAAATATGCAATGGTGATTGTGGTGATGGCCTAGCAGCCTCACTTTCACCATTACTATTGACCAAGATATTTGGCTGGCAGAGACTGGAACATTAACATAACAAGTATCCTTAGATGCCTTGTTTGATGCTCTGGTGGTAGCTTTTAAATCAACATCGCTTCTATTTTATGCCACAAACCGTTGCTAACGCTGCCAAGGGATTGGCATTCTTCCTATCTATCATTTAGTTCTAATCTTCCTTCTGTGTGTATGCATATGACATATGGCTTGATCTGGGGCCAGATGTACGAAATCCCGGATTGCGACTCGCAAATTGCGAGTCGCAATGCCGGATGCAGGATGGTGTCCCTGCCACCATCTGCGAGTCGCAAGGGGGTTGCAAAGGCCCACCTCATTAATATTAATGAGTTAGGTCGCAATTTGCGACCCCCTTGCGAGTCGCAGCACTCACAGGGATGGTGGCCTGCTGGAGACAGCAGACCACCATGTCTGTGACTGCTTATAAATAAAGCAGTTTTTTTTTATTTTTTTATAATGCAGCACGTTTTCCTTAAAGGAAAATTAGATGCATTACAAACGAAAAAATTAAACGTGTCAGTTTCATTTTTTCAGAGCACTGCCACTGACCACTGCCAGCTCTGAAAAAATGTTTTCAGGGCCTTTCACAAAGGGGGAGGGGTCCCATAGGGACCCCTTTCCTTTTGCAAGTGGGTTACCACCAGTGTGACACTGGTGGTAACTGCGATTGCTTTGCTACCGCGTTCACGGTCATAAAGCAATCTTACATCGTGATGCGACTCGCAAATAGGAAGGGGAACACCTCTTCCTATTTGCGACTCACAGTCCCATTTTGCGAGTCGGTAACTAGGTTACCGACTCGCAAATTGGGAATGGGTGTCGCAATGTGGGTTTTGCGCCTCGCAAACAGCGATTTTCACGGTTTGCAAGGCGCAAAACCCTTACTACATCTGGCCCTTAGAGTTTTAATATTGCATATGTGTTGGAAATGGCCCTTTTGCTGGGTTATTCACAAACTGTTGCCTTTCTCCTCCTGCTTTTCTGCCTATCTTTCTGTTGTACTTAGGACTCTCAGCACTTTACCACTGCTAACCAATGCTAAGGGGCATGTCTTTCTCTCCTAAAACATGGTAACATTGGCGTATCCACAATTGGCACATTTAATTGAAAATTGAATTCTACTAGTGGGCCTGTAGCACTGATTGTGCCATCTACTTAAGTAGCCCTGTAAACATGTCACAGGCCTGCCACTGGAGGGCCTGTGTGTGCAGTCTCACTGCCCACTGGCTTGGCATTTAAATCCTCTTGCCAAGCCTTAAACTCCCCTTTTCTTATATATAAATCAGCCCTAAAGTAGGCCCTAGGCAGCCCATAGGGCAGGGTGCAATGTAGCAAAGGGCAGGACATATACCTTTAAGTTCTCATGTCCTCGTAACGAAAAGCCCACAAAGTCATTTTTCATTACGGTGAGGCCTGCCTCCCTCATAGACCAATCAATCAATCAATCAATCATATTTATACAGCGCCCTACTCACCCGTGAGGGTCTCAAGGTGCTAGGGGGTGGGGGTCACTGCTGCTCAAAGAGCCAGGTCTTGAGCTGCCTCCGGAAGGCGAGGTGGTCCTGGGTGGACCTGAGGTGGGCGGGGAGGAAATTCCACGTCTTGGCTGCCAGGTAGGAGAAGGATTTCCCACCTGCAGTGGTTCAGGGGATGCGAGGGACGGCGGCGAGTGCGAGGCTGGTGGAACGAAGTTGACGGGTGGGCGTGTAGAAGGTGAGGGGGCGGTTGAGGTATTCGGGGCCCTTGTTGTGGAGGGCTTTGTGTGCGTAGGTGAGGAGCCTGAAGGTGATCCTTTTGTTGACGGGTAGCCAGTGCAGGTGTCTCAGGTGGGCGGAGATGTGGCTATGGCGGGGTACGTCGAGGATGAGGTGTGCAGAGGCGTTTTGTATTCGCTGAAGACGTTTCTGAAGTTTTGCGGTGATTCCTGCATATAGGGTGTTTCCGTAGTCTAGGCGGCTCGTGACGAGGGCGTGGGTCCCAATTTTTCTGGTGTCGGCTGGGATCCAGCGGAAGATCTTTCGGAGCATGCAGAGTGTGAGGAAGCAAGAGGACGAGACGCCGTTGATTTGTTTGGTCATGGTGAGAAGGGGGTCCAGGATGAATCTGAGGTTGCGTGCGTGGTCTGAGGGGGTCGGTGCGGTGCCCAGGGCCGTGGGCCACCAGGAATCGTCCCAAGTGGACGGGGTGTTTCCGACGATGAGGACTTTCGTTTTGTCTGAGTTCAGCTTCAGCCGGCTGAGTTTCATCCATTCTGCGACGTCTTTCATTCCATCCTGCAGGTTGGTTTTGGCGGTGGCTGGGTCTTTGGTGAGGGAAAGTATCAGCTGGGTGTCGTCGGCGTAGGAGATGATGTTGATGTTGTGTTTGCATGCGATGTCGGCGAGGGGGCTCATGTAGACATTGAAGAGAGTAGGGCTGAGCGAGGAGCCCTGTGGGACGCCGCAGATGATCTCTGTGGGATCCGAGCGGAACGGCGGGAGGTAGACTCTTTGGGAGCGGTCAGAGAGAAAAGAGGCGATCCAGTCCAGGGCCTGTCCTTGGATACCGGTGGAGTGGAGGCGGGTTATTAGGGTGCGGTGGCAGACGGTGTCGAAGGCAGCCGAGAGGTCGAGGAGGATGAGGGCGACTGTTTCTCCGTTGTCCAGGAGAGTTCGGATGTCGTCGGTGACGGCGATGAGGGCGGTTTCCGTGCTGTGGTTGGCCCGGAATCCGGATTGGGAGGGGTCGAGCAGGTTGTTGTCTTCGAGGAAGTTTGTCAGTTATTTGTTGACGGCCTTCTCGATGACTTTGGCCGGGAAGGGGAGGAGCGAGATGGGGCGGAAGTTCTTCAGGTCGCTGGGGTCCGCCGTGGGTTTCTTCAGGAGAGCGTTGACTTCCGCGTGTTTCCAGCTCTCAGGGTAGGTGGCAGATGCAAACGAGCTGTTGATGATTGGACAAAGACAGAGAACAGCAGAAAAACGAAGGAGATTGGACAGGGGAGAGAACAGCAGAAAAACAAAGGAGATTGGACAAGGGAGAGAACAGCAGAAAAACGAAGGAAATTGGACAAGGGAGAGAACAGCAGAAAAACGAAGGAAATTGGACAAAGACAGAGAACAGCAGAAAAACTAAGGTAATTGGACAAAAACAGAGAACAGCAGAAAAACCAAGGAAATTGGACAAAGACAGAGGACAGCAGAAAAACGAAAGTAGTTTGGACAAGGGAGAGAGCACAGAAGACAGAAGAGAAAACGAGGGGCTGGACAGGGGGGAGCGCAAAGGAGCACTTACGGTCTGCTGGAGGTGGCAGGAGCCTGGGCAGGTGGAGCTGCAGCGGCGGGGGAAGCGACTTACCCTAGGGTCAAGGGTCTCTGTCTCTGCCGCGCAGCGGCCGCCATAAGAGGGAGGTGGGGGGGAGGAGGGGTCAGCTGGGGGCGGGAGGCGGGAGGGAGGGCGACGAATGGGAGCAGGGGGGGCGGGAAAGCACGGGTGGTGGCGGCGGGAAAGCAGAGGGCAGGGTGCCCAGAAAGAAGGGAAAGTGGGAAAAAAAAGGGAAAAATTCACAAGAGATGGAGGCGAAACGAGGAGCAAGGACAGGGAGAGAACAGAGGAAAACGAAGGAGATTGGACAGGGGAGAGAACAGCAGAAAAACGAAGGAAATTGGACAAGGGAGAGAACAGCAGAAAAACGAAGGAAATTGGACAAAGACAGAGAACAGCAGAAAAACGAAGGAGATTGGACAGGGGAGAGAACAGCAGTAAAATGAAGGAGATTGGACAGGGGAGAGAACAGCAGAAAAACGAAGGAAATTGGACAGGGAAGAGAACAGCAGAAAAACGAAGGAGATTGGACAAGGGAGAGAACAGCAGAAAAACAAAGTAAATTGGACAAAGACAGAGAATAGCAGAAAAACGAAGGAAATTGGACAAGGGAGAGAACAGCAGAAAAACGAAGGAAATTGGACAAAGACAGAGAACAGCAGAAAAAAGAAGGAGATTGGACAGGGGAGAGAACAGCAAAAAAACAAAGGAGATTGGACAAGGGAGAGAACAGCAGAAAAACGAAGGAAATTGGACAAGGGAGAGAATATCAGAAAAACTAAGGAAATTGGACAAGGGAGAGAACAGCAGAAAAACTAAGGAAATTGGACAAAGACAGAGAACAGCAGAAAAACGAAGGAAATTGGACAAAGACAGAGGACAGCAGAAAAACGAAAGGAGTTTGGACAAGGGAGAGAGCACAGAAGACAGAAGAGAAAACGAGGGGCTGGACAGGGGGGAGCGCAAAGGAGTACTTGCGGTCTGCTGGAGGAGGCAGGAGCCTGGGCAGGTGGAGCTGCAGCGGCGGGGGAAGCGACCTACCCTAGGGTCAAGGGTCGCTCAGACCAGCACTGGGAATTCCTTATACTACCTTTAAGATGTAATTCCTGATCTAAGAGAAGTAGCTTCATCATCTTTTGTACCATTGGAATGATAATAATAAATCCCCTTTACTGGTAAAGTCAGATTTATTATTACTGTTTTAGAAATGCCACTTTTAGAAAGTAAAAAGAACGAGTGATGGACAGAATGCTGAACAATGTCAAACATTCTCCCCTAGTACAAAGATCTGGGCCTGGCTTGGCAGTTCGGGCTGGACTGTTCCCATTAGGAACAGGGTCAAGACTAATTTGCATATGGTTGGGTCCAAATTGGGGTGGCGTGATGAGCAAAAAAACAATATTTGTGACTGGGGGTGAATGTTTGCATTGTTCAGCATTCCGTCCATCATCTGTTATTTTTACTTTTAGAAAGAAGGCATTTCTCTGCACTCACTGCCCTGTATGCCTACAACATATCTCCAGTACATGTCTGGATTGGGCTAGGTGACAGCTACACTTGTGCATTCCCTTCAGACACCCACAGCACGCTACTCAGCTACATCTGCATATATCTTCATATTGATGGGTCTTCCTGGGAAGGAGGTTGGGAAGGGCTCACACTTACACTTCAAAGGGTGGTGACCAGAGTCCACACAAAGAGGCTGATTATCTCCCACTGTCAGTCTGGAGCTGAGGCTGACCTGAAAGAGGGGCCTGTGCTCTTTGTATTCCCACATCAAAGGCACTCTCCTGTGTAAGTACTGGGTCCCTGACCCTCTAAAAACAATATGTGTCTGGACTCAAGAAAATGCTGTGTGCCAGGATTGCCACTCTGCCAGGGTTTGTTGTGCCGCCCTGCTGCCTGCTGATCTCTGCCCGGTAGCCCAATACTCGTTCTCGAAACCCAGAGTGACTCAGGGCAGCTTCTACTTTCTTTTGCTACTCGCTACTTTCAATCACACCTTGAGCAGCTTTGCCAATCTTTGCCGCTCACAACTGTGAACTGCCCGGAGTAGCCCTCCTTTCCTTTGCCGCTAGCTACTTTCCATCAACCCGAGCAACTTTACCAAACTTGGCTGCCTGCATCTGTGAACTCCCCGGAGTGGCCCTGCTTTCCTTTGCCACTCGCTACATTCAGTTAACCCGAGCAGCTTTACCAAACTGTGCTGCTTGCACCTGTGAAACATCCAGAGTGGCTCTGCTCTCCTTTGCCGCTCGCATCTTTCAGTCAACCTGAGCGACTTTGCCCAACATTACTGCATACATCAGTGAAGTGCTTGGAGTGGCCTGGTTAAGCCTTTGCTAATCATCGCTTCAACTCTACCGCTGCAGCCTTGCCCAATTTGTGCTTGCACAGCTCCCCAAGAAGATCACAACCAGTACAGTACCAGAGTCCATAAAAACATTGCACACTTGTCCTGAGGAGTCCCCTGCACCACCCCTTGGATCTCTGCATTCGCTCATCAACTTTGCTTTATTTTTGAGTCTGCAAAGCAAATATTCTGCTCTGCTATTTATGAATTAGATCTGCATTGTGCTGATCTTGAATTAACCAGGTAAACATGCATTATTTTTTTCTACATCCATGTGGAATGTCTTTTTTTGGTGTACCTCTTGTGATTAGTGTGTGTGTGTATGTGTTGCACAAGAACTTTACACATTGCCTTCTTAGATAAGCCTGTATGCTCTGCGCCAAGCTAATAGAGGGTGAGCACAGGCTAATGTATGTTGTATCATTGACTTGCCCTGACTAGGATTGTGGTCCCTACTTGGACAGGGTACATACCTTTGCCAACTAGAGACCCAATTTCTTACAATCTTCTATCATTCATTGGAATGGATTTTCGTTCTTTGGTAAGGGTGCAAAAGAAAGTCTACACAATTTACAGTTCTTCACAAAGGAAATAGCCTCATCATCAAAGGAATGTAGTAAGGAAAGTTGATTCCCAAATATTGACAGCACATCGTTACCATGATATCAAGGGACAAAATATCGAAAGTTAAGTGCACCGAGGAAGGTAAGGATTTACTATTCTTAACTCCACATCTATCTATCTTGAAGATATATATCAACAACGTATGTATATGTGGAGTTAGGTGGAGAAAATGCATAGAAACTTATCTTTCATTATTTGGTCCCTCGATATTGTGGTAACATATTCTGCCCCATCGATATTCAGGATACCATATTCCCAGTCTACACTTCATCGAAGTTGCAATGGTTGAAATATCAAGGTGGAGTCTTGGAGTCTCTGAAGCAAACTGCAGGCATTGAATTTGTGTTTTCGATATGGAGGTAAATGGTCAATTTACTTTGATCTACTAATCCTAAATAGTTAGGGCTGTTTCTCTGTAATGTTGTCGCACAAAACTATAAGTTTAGTTCTGGTAATTTTTCAGCGGCCGACATAAGCAGGGGTAACTTGGCCAGGCTCCGATCAGAAACTCTAGACTGTGTAGCTGCTACTCCATGAGAAATGAAAGGATTGCCTCGACTTGTTGCAGGGTGAATGCCAAAGTAGAGTACTTCGCAATGGCATCAGATCCACTTAGTGTTGATGACTTATATGCTTCAGAAGAAGTAAACTACGTGTTTTACTCCATTTCTTCTCTTACCACCATTATCAAAATCCAGTTGATTTAATCATTTTTTTACGGTTCTGATCAGGCGTTGTCCACTTCATTTTTCTCTCCTTCTAATATTTTAGCTTCCAATTCAGACAAAACCCTAATGAAGTAAATATAAGTAAAAAGCCACAATGATCAGCCCATCGAAAGGTCCAAAATGCGACCTTCCCAATACTAGGATGTCAAAATAACTTCACGACTGCAAGGCAGATGTATGGTCAGCAGTGCAAAGTGGGTAAGTACAAGGTTTGTAACACAGCCAGAGCCCCACATTAAATGACTGAGGTAAAATAATTAGTAAGGGATGTTTCTCAGATGTATGATGTAAAGCAAATGAATGTGCCATGCTATCTTAAGCGCATATGCCAACTGAAAATGTAAAAAAAACAATTACAAAGTCAGACTTTTTTAAGCCTAGGAGCAAATGTGGATTCTATTCTGAGAGTCAGGTTCACCCTCTTCGGACAGAAAATAGGTCATACAGAAAAGCTGAGTGTACAAAAAAACCTTTTCTATAAGTCGAAAGGTAATTTTCCTTCAGCAACTAAATCCAATCTAATAAAGGAAAGGAAAATAAAGGAAATACATTTGCAAAGTATTTAAGGATAGAAAATTGATTTTCGCCCTTTCTCAATTCAGGAAGAAAAACAGCTGATTTCATCATAGTGTGTGTAATTCGTCTATTTGCTTCTCTCTTTTAGCGGTAATGTGATGATTTATTTTATAAAATGAATTTTCAAAATGTGTATTGCTTCCCTGAAAAAAGGTCTTATATTTGCAGATCCTTATGTTTGTTTAGTTTGCATAATGTGAGTGGCAAAGTCAATACGGTAAATCTAATTCGCAATTTAAAAACGAACACAGTGGCTGCAATTCCAGGTTTGTATCAGTTCAGTGTGTCCTTAGCTCATTGTAAATAAGCAAATGTCGCATCCTGTTGGCAGAGTGTGCAAAGCTACAAGGTCATTACATTTCTTTTTCTATGACTGATTTCATACTTTTTTGGGGAACAGAAAGAAGCAGTTCTTTCACCACACGTCTCCACCCATGCACCAAGACTAGATGTGAAACCAGTGAATCACATACAACTAGGAACATCAATGTGCACTATAAGGCGTGTACTCCGGTGGCGTAACAAAGGACCCCGCGGTGGGGGTGGGGGGCGACCTCCAGGGGCCCCGCTAACCACATTACCCTGGTCTGAGGGCTCCTGAGTGAGTCTGGAGGTGGGGACCCCCACGTACTTTGCAGGGGTCCCCCTCAAGTTTTGTTACGCCACTAATTTTTAACAACAGAGGCCCGTCTGAACGTTCACCATAAACTAGATGAACTCACTAGAAAAATACAAACCCGCTGCCTACGACCTCACTTCATCTTGGTCAGAATACAGTTTTGATGTCTTTCAAAATGGAGTGTTATTTGCCAAAAGGATGCATTTAAAAAAAATGACACATTCTGTATACATCCTAACTCTGTAGGTCTGAAGGGGAGAGTAGAAAGACAGTTATACTCAAATGAAGTGGTCCAGTATGGGATGCAAATGCATGAAAGTGGCTTCATCAACCAGACATGCTTATTTTTCGTAATCATCACAACAGACATGCTAAACTAAGCTATTTTAGTTGGTGTCACTGATGGTAATTTACACCCTAGTGTGCAACACTTGGAAGAGAAAACGTTGTTAAAGACAGCCATTTAAAATCAGTACACCTATTTAGGAGTGTGTGGCTCGGGCTACGGGTCAGAGGCAGTGCTTTAAATTGGCAGGTACTGCCCGGAACCTCTACTTCTTTAGTTTGGAAGGGCGACTACCTGCACTTCTCAGCACCGCTTCCATATGTTTAATGGGAGAGTACCGGCACTGCTCAAGAGCAAATAGGTACTCAGAAGAGTGAGTACCTGCACTTTGATATTTCCACTTAAAGCACTGGAGAGAGGGGAAGAAGGGATTGTGAACCAGTGGCATAATAAAGCCCCCCCCAAGACCCCTACGATGCGGGGGGCCTGAGCTCATTGGATGATTTTAAAAGCAACTCAGCTGACACACATTCACACCCTGACACACCTACAAACTGCAGTATAAAACACACCCCTTCACACATCACAAACCTTTGCAACTCCCACGCAAAATACACCATCCAGAGTGCCCAAAAAATGAAAATTTCCAATTTAATTGGCATCCCTCCAACCCTCACTGAGAAAATATCCCACACCCTCTCAACATCACACCCATTTTTACTCCTCCTCTCCATTTACTATTCGTCACCTTCTCAATTCCCAGCAGCTATCTTTATTATTGATTATTTCATTTTACCACCATGTCACCCCAGAAAAATCTCCGTTTCACGAAAGGTGAGTAAAGAGTCATGGTGGATGAAATCATTTGAGTAGAGCTGCATCTATTTGGAGCCCAAGTCCAGCACACTACTATCACAAGGAAAATGGAAATGTGGCAAAGGATAGTCGACAGAGTGAACGCCGTAGCCCCCACACCGCGCACAAGGGACAGCATCAGGAAGAGGTGAAACGACCTCAGGGGGAAGGCCTGTTCCATTACATCCAGGCACGAGCTGCATGTCCAGAAAACTGGCAGTGTGCCCACACCTCCTCCCTTACAACTCACATCCTGGGAGGTGAAGGTCCAGGCCATCCTGCATCCTGGGGCTTGACAGAAGTACCTCGGGTGGAGTCGGGTAAGTCACAACAATAAAAATGGCACCAAAATATATTGGCAAGCATGCTCACTGCTCACTTTTTGCCACACTCACTGTCACCCCACTCAACAGTCCAGTGTCCACCTGTCCAGAGACCCCTGTCTAGCCTCCAACATGTGAACTAGACTCATCTGTGGGAGCTACATTTCTGTATCGTGGGTGCAGCACAAGGATTGACAGCACTACAAATCATAGCAGGCACTGTTCCAACATTATTAAAACCAGAACAGCGTAGCCTACTCAAATTTAACATTTAGTACAAACTCCACATTAGAGTGTACTCACCTGAGAGGATGGCATCTGTATAGTGTGTGTGTAGGACAGGCACTGACAGCAATGCTAAGGCCAGGAGGCCCTGCTACTGTCCCTCTTCTCAGCCACAACACTTTCCTCTGCCACTATGACCCTTCTCCCTCTACTCACTCATTAAACTGTACTCACCTGAGAGGATGACATCTGTACAGTCTGGCCGTAGGGCAGGCACTGACAGCAATGCTAAGGCCAGGAGGCACTGTATTCCCAACGTGAAACATCATCCCATTGTGCATCTGTTCAAATATCCCTGTACGTGAACTTGCAATGGAACTGTACTCACCTGAGAGGATGACCCATGTGTGTATATCCTGAAGTACCATGACTGTATATCCAAGGAGGGCCTGTCCATGTAACTCTAAGAACCAGGCCAGTGTTCATATTACAATATACATCTGCCTGTGAATTCACAGATGAAGTTTACACACCTGATAGGGACCAAGATACAGATCAGAGTACCATCTGTGATGTGGCTAACCACCTAGATTCATCGTGAGCAGCTCTGCCAAGAGGCCAAAAATGTGAACAGGAAGGACAGCTCAAATTGTGTGCCAAAAACATAAAAGGTCGATCAAAGGCACCAAAATGCATCATCTGAATGGTTATGGTAGCAGACATATTCCCAAAGCACTGACCACATGATGGCAACTATCACATATACAACAAGGTTCTGGATCTGCCTGCATGACAGTCAATTAGGTCTTAAGTTGACCTAAACCACATCCTCCCAGCCACTGTTTTCACTGCACTGCTGGCAAGGTATAAGTCTATAACCATCCCTCCAAGTGCCAATAAACCCAGACATCTTGAAGCTTGGTGACTGAAATATAGTTGGTATGTTACCCAAATGCCAGGTCAACACAGTTGATAGCATGTGTGCCTGTCACATAAGGCAAATCGGCAAATTCAATGTGCACATGGCCTTAGTCAAATGTCACTGTTAACTATTGGAGGTAGATGTCACAATACAACCTGTAACATTCTGTCTCTCACATTAACCGGTCTACCTGCATTCGGAACACAGAGACCACTCTAGAGGCTGCCACTACTCCCATGGGTGAAGCCCTCAGTGAGGACAACACTCCTGGACGTATAGATGTTGAGGACAGTTCTGGCCCATCCGGGTAACATGGTCAGATGACACCTGTCAGCCTCACCGTGACCACATTGACTACTTCCAGTCCGGTTGCAGCAATATCTTAGGCAACCAGTTGCCCCCAAACTGGTGTGGGCTAGCAGCATGTGGCTGCTGGGGATGGTTCTGGCCAGGACACCATCACCCTAGTCTTGGGAGCATACTAACAATCCCAAGGCGTGTTTCGCCAGGTACTTGCTGACCTCAGGAAGATCAGGGAGCTACAGAGGGACTTCCATCGGAAAAATTTGTGAACAGTGGAAGGTCTACAATACCAACATGGCCTCCCTAACAGGGATGATAAGAGACATAAACATATTACCCATTACCCTGAACAGGGACTGTCAACAACATCAGACCACTTCCATTGGCATGTCAATTCCAGCCCCTTCTACGACTGTGGCAGCCACTGGAAGGGAGGCCCTGCAGGGGAAGGACCTGCCTTAAACACCCCCTCCTCTCTAGCTGAAGAACCCCCCGCAAGCAGGGACGTCCGCCAATACATCCAGGAGGTGCGGATGGCAAGACACAAGCCACTGCCAGGAAGTGAGCCCTTCCTGATGAAACTACTTTGAGTGCCATTGATTCACTCTGTTGACTGTTCACCAAATACTTTCCATTTTCCATGCTAGTAGGACACTGGACTTTGGATTTCAAATCTTGTTGCATTTACCATAATGATTACATCCACTATGACTGATTCTTTAACTGCCAATTTCCTTTTCAGAGTTTTACCTTTATTTTGTGTGCACATGCAAATAACACCTAACCTCATCACTGTCATCAACTCTTGGCATTTCTGGATTCTCTCCTGGTGACACTGATAGCTCTCCCTCATCTGGTATATATGGGATGTTACTCCTCAGGGAAATGTTGTGGAGAATGCAGCAGGCCACTGTGATCACACGTACTTTTTGGGTGAGCAGAGTAAGGCTCCTCCAGTCTTGTCTATGCTCTGAAATCTGGCTTTCAGGAGCCCAAAAAACAGCTCCACAACACAACGTGTTCTTCCATGGGCATCGTTGAAGCTGACTTCCCCTGGTGTAGTTGGGTTCCTCACCGGTGTCAACAACCATGGATGGTTTGGGTATGCAGAGTCCCCTGTAATGGAATGGGTCATATGTGCAACAATTAGTCCCTTCCATTGTTTCTTCTGCAGCCCACATTTGATACAAACACACATGACATATGTGACTTATCAACTAGCCAGGCCCTCTCTGGGTACAGTTGAGGCATCAGCTGTGGAACTGCACTGTTCCGGATGATGAAGGTATCATGGACTGAACCCGAATAGCAGACACGGACCTGTGGAATGTAGAGATAGATCTACCCCCCAAGCCCAAGACACATAAACACCCTTATTCACCCACCCAACAGACACCCACCACACACAAGAATACCTCCCATAAGCGTGCACCCAAGACATTCACAACTACACGTCAGACAACTACTCCCTCAACCTCCAAATCCTGACCCTCTTCTGATGACCGACCCCGTGTGTCAAAAAAAGTGTTCTTTGTGACCTTTGCCTTACCCGTGTTCTCCCCCCCTGTACCACAACCGAAAGGTCCTCATCCATTCCCAAAGCCATCCCTTTCTCCTCCAAGACTTCCCCTACCCTCCCTTGCAAAGACCCACACCCCTCCCCCGGAAGAAGAAGCCCTTCCCTTCCAAAAAGGAGCCCCCGCCTAAGCCCAAACACCCCTCCCAAATCCGCCCCCCCACCACCACCGGAGAATCCCAGAGGTGCCTGCCTGCACTCTTGATGCCCCTTACTGTGGAGGTTACATGGCAGTCAGGAGTCAAGTGAAGCCACAACACTGTACCATAATTTGGACATTTATTGGACTGGTCAATGGCCTTTGGATGCTTTTTTTGCCATAATTGTTGTTGACATTAAAGCCAAAATATTGATTTTGTTGGGTATACCTTTCTCCTGCAATTCCTTTCCTATGTTGATGTTGTTCCTGAGTGACTTTGGTTGTGTACCTCCAGTTGTGTGTGTTTATGCCTCCTTGCTGCTCCATGTGCTATTGTCTGCAGCATGTCAGTTTATTTGCAATGTTGTTGTTCTCCAAGGGAAGGGTACATGTGTGTTAGGTCTGTGTGTGTATATGCAATGTTGGTTTCATGGCATTGCTTACTGTTTGTATGGTAAGTATTTATTTTTGTGTTGTCCAATGTGGGCATGTATGGGGTTGGACTTGTCCCCCTGATATGGCTAGTGTATAAATTTGATGTGTGTATTCTTGAGTTTTGTTATTGCAGACATGGAGTGTTTTAAGTTGTGCTAGGTTGCTTAGCATTTGGGGGTTGCATATGTCCATTTAGGTGTGTGTCTCTTGCAGCTAGTTCATGTAGAGGTATGTCCCATGGTGTTGGAGTTGTATGTGCTTGGTTGACTTGCCCTTCCCCAATGTGTAGCTGTGCATGACAATTGGTTTTGGTATTGTTTGTCCCTGAGATCCACGTAGGGCCATTTTGTGTGTGCATGTTGTTTGAGGGGCCTGTTCAACCTGCCATGTGTCCCAGTGCAGCCTCCTTCCATGTATGCTCTTAATGTTCCCATCTCAACTGTACAGGTATTGTTAGTATGATGCACTTTGTCTATTTTATCTATTTGTCTCTCTGTTTATTGTGTTTGCCATTGTGCTTCCATTGTGGTGGGATGTGTGTGTTCATTGCAGGGTTGTTTCATGGGGGTGTTGTATGTATTCCATGCAACATCAATAGATATGTGTGTTGTATGTGTGGACAGTCCCTGGCCACTGTTGAATGTGAGTGTGTGATTTGTATTTGTATATATGCTGTAGGTGTGTTGTTGTTACTGTGTGTGATTATGTTGTGTAGGCTTCATTGTCCCTGTGCCTGAGCTGTGTGGCTATGTGTATTTGTATATTGTTGAAGTGCAGTGTGAGTGTGTAGGTGCCCGTGTTGCTGCATGTCAGTGAGTGTATGTGGTTTGAGACGTGTACCTGCTGCCCGTGGCGTCCCCCCTATTATGTGTTTGCTGGCACTAAAAGCTGTTTTTAAGGTAAATGATACAGGTAAGAGTGTGTACTTACGGTTGTTGTCATTCACAGAGGGGTTGATTTTGTTGTCCTTTGGCGAGCATGAGCAGCAGCATGACATTTGCAAAGGGCCCCATGGTGGCTCTGGACGTGTGCAGCTGTCTGCAGGTGAGTGTTTCCTTTTATACTGTCCATTTCTGCCATTTTCTCCCTGGTGGTTGGACCGCCACGGTCACATTAACGGTGTGCGACCTCATAATGACTCCAGCGGAAACTCAGTCTCTGCCGGCCTGTTTGTGCTTTCGGGTGACTGTGGTTGTCTGAGATGGCTGGCGGTGCTGGCAGACCGCTGGCGGACTTCTGTTTCAATGACCGCCATACTCGTAATACGGTGGTCCATGCCAACAGACCGTTGGGGGTCAGACTGCCACCGACAACATGGCAGTCACAGGATGACCAAACTCGTAATAAGGCCCACAGTGTAAATTTGGGTGTATGGATGGGGGTTTGGATTTAAAGGTGCCATCCATCATCCACACTTCTCTATTTTCAAGGGTTAGTGTTACGAAGGGTAGCAGATATTATTATACGCTTTTTAGGGTGTTGATTGTCACAGAGAAGGAAAGGTTCATGGTTGAAAGACTCAGGCCCATAATTGTATTTTGTAAGTTTGCGCCGCTTTTGTGTCAAAAAGCGACGCAAATGCAGTGCAAAAAAAGTATAAATATGGGCCTCAGTTCTTGGGGAATGTTAATATCAGAGTAGCATGAGGGGTTGCTACTGCGAATTGGGATGCTCTGGGCTACCTTGAGCCACAGGGTTCATTTGAGGTGGCACCAAGTGTTTTAATGTGCTAGACATTTTTTTCTCTCTTCCAACTCTGTGGCAAAGGCAGAGTGGTTGTGCTCAGTAGTTTTTCAACAATTCAACCATGTGTAACAGCTCTGCCTTTGCAGTGGATTTAGAAGTAGTCCACACACATCCAATGACACCTAGGCTCAGTATATCTCTCCTAACAATACATGTATCCCTATGGTATAAGCAGTTCATGGCCCCTCTTAAATCAGACACATTGTGCTTGTACATTTTCCATGTTTTGTTGATCTGAAAGAAATAAAAGAAAATATATTGTTAATATATGAAAATGTTTTACATGTTGTGCTTTAACCTGTGAAAAGAAAAAAAATACTCATTTTATCACGTCTCCTAATGAAAGAAACATTGTTAGTTGGTGAAATTCTGTTGGTGGAAAGATTTTAAAGATAAGTATTTTCCTGTTTCCTGTTTGTACAAGGAAATTACCGTTTTGTTGTTCATGAAATGTGAAGATGTTTACCCGTTGGATTGGAGGTCTGGTGTTATATGTGAATTCTGTTTTGACATCGTCTTTAGAAATCTCAGCTGCTTGAGGTTGTTTTTACTTTTTAGTAAGTTACTGTTCTGAAATAATTGAAAGTTCAATGGTAAAAAGTTGTACTGATGTTTTGTATATGCTAGTTAATCCTGTAAAATGAAATATCATGTTATACATTTCAATCACTGTTAACAAAAAGGATTTCTTTTGTTTGGGTTTTTATCCTGCTGAAAGAAATATTGTTAATTATTTGCCTGTTTGGACTTGGAAACATTGGTTGACATTTTTTATTGTTACTGTTTGTGACAGTTTATTGTTACTGTTTGTGAAGTAGTTTACCTGATTGTTTCACGATTTGCCCAATTTTGGATTTCTCATTGTTTTCGATGATTAGATGTATACCTAGAATTTTAGAATAAAGACAATGGTTTAGTTTTGGTATTTAAATGTTGTATCTGTTTGTGATGGAAAGCATACATGATTGCATAGTTTCTTGTATTTTTTTAAGTCATTTTCCATTTTCCAGCCCCCTACCAGTGTCCAACACTTTCCCCGAATTGGCCTTGGGTAGAATAGAGAATAGTAAATCTGTCTGATTTTCAGAGTCCATAATCTTTCCCGAGTTGGCTCTGGGTGGAATTGAAAATAGTAAATCTGCGCATCCATCAGTTTTTAGTACAAAAAGACCAACAGTCCTGTTGGAGCAGAACGGCTATTTCACCTACAAATGTTCAGTAAATGTATACATGGGGTATGAATCACCTTATGAAAAAATGAATATGAAAAAAGTTCAAAAAGGGGTAAGGACGATATTGGGTTGCATATACAGCCCGAAAGATGGGTGTCCTACTTTTCTGAAATCTATGCTTTGCCTGTACAGCAAGCTCTGGAGGACCCTGCACATGTCGAGTGTTGGGCTGCTAATAAGATCTCAACTGAGAGAATTGTTTTTACCTTAGCTGAAACCACAGCTGCTATTGATTCTCTGAGGCCAGCAAAAGCCCCTGGCCCGGATAAGATTCCAGGGGATTTGTTCAAATCAGAACCTAAGATATGGGCATGGTATATCAATTTGTTGTCTAATGCCATAGCAGCTGGCAGCCCTATTCCAGAGTCTTGGCATGGTGCTGAAATAATACCGATCTATAAAAAGGGTGATACAGGGTTGCCTGTAAATTATCGACCAATTAGCCTTATTGATATCCTTCAGAAGACGTTTGCCAAACAAGTCTTAGTGAGGCTTACTGACTGGATTCAAGACCAGCAAATTTTATCTCCTTTACAGGCTGGGTTTCGGCCCAAAACTAATACTATGGACCAAGTTTTCAGGCTGTCATTACTGTTCTGGAAGTATGTCACCTTATCTAAGCAAAAACTCTATGTGGCTTTCGTAGACTTAAGATCTGCATTTGATCTTGTCCCAAGAGAGAAACTGTGGGAAGTATTGTACAAAATTGGTATCCCAGGGAACTTAGTGTATTTAATCCAAAGATTACATGAAAAAACATTGGCACAAGTAAGATGGGGCAATCAGGGGGAACTCACAGACAAAATAGACATCAAGAGAGGAGTGCGCCAGGGTTGCGTTCTTGCCCCAACGCTATTTACACTGTTCATCAATGAGGTGGTGCAAGTCGTGTCCAATTGTCAAAATGATGCCCCATCTTTGAATCACCATAAAATTCCAATTTTGTTATTTGCCGATGATTCTCTCTTGATCTCCAGAACCCCTATGGGCCTCCAGGTACTCATGGACAAGTTCAGTTCGTTTTGCGGTGACTATGGTCTGGAACTTAACCATAGCAAAACTAAACTCATGACTTTGGGTTGTGGCCCCACTAAGAGATATTCAATATTTTACAATGGAACGCCCCTAGGTTTGGTAAACTCTATAGATTACTTGGGGGTGAGAATCAGCAACAATCTGCATTGGGGGGCCCAAATCGACAAAAGTTTGGCTCGCCTGGTACAGTCATCTGGAGCCATTCTTCGTTTTCATAAGTCTACTTCTGAGAGAGTGATTACTCCAATTATTAAAATTTATAGAGCAAAGGCACAAAGTGCAGCGGTCTATGGGGCAGAAATTTGGGGGTCCTCAAACACTGGCAGGCTTGCAGTGGGGGAAAACAATTTCGTGAGGTCTACTTTGGCCTGCCCTCGCAGTACCCCACTGCTGCCATTGTTCTGGGACCTTGACCTTCCACGCATCACAGATGTAGTTGCCCTACGACCTCTGCTTTTTTGGGTCCGTGTTTGGTCCACCCCTGAGTTATCTACATACAAGGAGTCTATCCAAGACATCTTGGATAGACCTAATGTACTCACCATTCCCTGGTTTAATCACATCTCTAAATGGTTTCACAAATTGGGTCTTAGTGAGCTATGGAGTCATCCAGAAAGTATAAGGAAGGAGCAGAAGAATCATTTGAAAACTGTATACTGGACTTACGTCAGGGAAAACTATCTGCTGTGCCTTACTCACAGCAGATTGACCTCACAATTTTTTGATTTTAAATGGTATCCGTCTTTTGAATCTTTTATGGATATAATTCTTGACCCATTAAGTAAGAGTTTATATATCCAGTTCAGATATGGTTGTCTGCCTCTCAAATCATATGGCAGTAAGTGGAGTGCAACTACAAGATCTGATTTATGTCCGAGCTGTACCCATAATCCAGAATCCATTGTACATTTTATGTTTTTATGTCCTGCCTATTTGATTGTGCGTCGAAAGTGGTTACGGCCAGTGTGTAGAAATATGGGGGTAAGACATTGTATTGTTGCCTTAAGAATTCTGATGAGGGAAAGTTCCCCCCCCTTGCCCTGTGCGGTTAGTAAGTACATTACAGCTGCCTGGCATGTACGTATTAATCACTTGGGGAAAGTTGCTGATGCGGAACTTACTTCCAAATAAGGACAACATGAAAAACTGACAATGGAATGTTTTAGTCATCAAATTTTAACCACACACCTAGACTGGAACAATACCCCATGATTGATTTAAATGACAGTCAGTAGGAGATTAGGTGTTTGGTTTTTATGTGTTTTAAGGCCGTAAAGGATGTTCTTTTTTATTCCTCTTATTTCCTTTTTAACTTAATTTTTACTTATCTTTTATCTTTCTACCGGTGGTTGTTTTGCTTTTAGGGTTGAAAGTAACCAATAAAGCTATGTATGTACAAATATAACTGTGGGAGAAAACAATTTTGCGAGGGCTTTGATAGTGTGCCCCCGAAGTACACCACTGATCCCAATGTTTCTTGATTTGGGGCTAAACCAAGTAGCTGATTTAATTTCCCTATGACCTCTATTATATTGGATAAGGATTTGGACCACCCTGAATTGGATTTATACAAAGCATCATTGCTTGACCTGCTAAAGAGACCAAATGCAGCTATTATTCCTTGGATTAAATATGTGTCCAATTGGTTTTGTATCTTGGGGTTCGGAGATTATTGGGAGAATCCCCAAAAATTAGTGAAATCCCATAAAACTGCTTTGAAATCAGCTTACTGGTCCAATGTATGGAACAATTATATTTGTTGTAAAACTCATGGTCGATTATCTAATCTTTTTATTGATTTTAAGTGGTTTCCGCAGTATGAATCCTATTTAGATATTATACTAGATTTACAGGGCAAAGGTTTATGTGCTAGATTCCGTTTTGGGTCCTTACCAATGTTGTCTTTAACTTGCAACTGGGGGCCAATCACTACTTCAGATATATGTCCGGCTTGTGGCGGTGCCCCGGAAACAGTTGAACATTTTATGCATTTTATGTTTTTTTGCCCAACATATTTTTTTCCACAGTCAAAATGGATTAGAAAAACCTGTAGGGAAATGGGGCTGGAAAATTGCAGTATAGCAATAAGGGTTTTAAAAAAGCCATAGATCAAATTAATTAATTTTAGCAGTCAGCAAGTTTTTAGTGGCAGCATGGCATATACGTGATCACCATTTTAATCAAGGACCCATGAAGCGTGCTCAGGCAGGATTTTAGATGAATACTTTGATATCACATGTATGTATTTATTTATGTGTTTTTTTTATAAAATTATTTAATTATTGTACAGATTATAAAATGAGTTGAAATTTTTCCTTTAATGTATGTGATGCTTTGATGGTTAATTGACCGAATAAAGCTTGATTTGAATATGAATTTTTTTTTTGAAAAAGACATAAAAAACACACAAGGAACTGTTTGAGTCACAGTTTTTGCATATTTTCAGACAACTATAAATTAAGAGATTTACATAGAAATTGATGGAGGCTGCTCCATAGGCAAAGCGGAGGTGCTCATACAGTGCATCAAGTGAAAGAGTATGACTGAGAACAAAAATACAGATTGAGATTCAATACAACAATCTCCTACAAACAGCTTGTCTTAAATTGTATGATTTTTGAGTCCCATGTATACAGCGAGAGAGGTACCTCTTCTTGACTGGATTTCAAGGATATGGATTCAGTACAGGCAATTTGTAAGTAAATCGTCGCTGTTTTGACCCAAAGGTTTGTGGTTACTCGGAACCAATTATGTGGGTCTTTATCAGGACATGTTAAATATGTCAGTAGAAATATGTGTTTTAATGGCTGGACCTTGTATGTTTTTCCTTTCTATGTCTAAGGAATTCATGTGTGACTCACGAGGAGTCGCATGGAGCTCAAAGGGGATTGGGGAGTGTCCTGGTAATCTTCCTCCAAGTTTTTATAGAGATGGCTGCAGCTCTTGTCTAAAGTCTGAAGTCCTTTGTGTAGAGTGACCCTTAAAAATGCCACAAATAGATATAGGTGGTCACTGGCGCCTGCGGATTTGCCCGTCTTCAAGGAAGACCACCAAAGTCATAATGACCAACATAGTGTGGGCTAATAAAATATATGTTGTGAAGTTGGGATTATGCCTGCACTCCCCTTTACTCCCATGCAGAGTATAACAACAATAATCAAGCCCTTCTAATTTCTTCAACAGTGGTCTGAAATGTAGCAATAAGAAGTGGAAGATAATATACTAAAACTCTCTGAGATAAGGGCCTAATGATTAGTGACCAAACCATTGAGGATCTCAGTTGCCCTCACCTCCGTCCAGCCAGTTATCTACCAGCTCGCTAGAATGCCATTGAGCGTGCGGCACTGGAGAGCCGTTAGACAGAGGAGATGCTGCAGAGATGTTCTGACATCCAAAATGGTGGAGCACAGTCTGCGGGTTATGCTTTACAGGGGCCATGGATACTTAAGATGTATCCACGAGCATGCGTTATCTGTTCAGAGGGACATGAACTGTTTTGGGTTTGTGGAATCGTGTTCTGGGTTAGAAAAAAGAGTTTTCAAGGATAGTTGGGCCTGCTCAAAAGATGTCAATGTTCTCAGTTCTATTCACCATAGTTAATGTACATGTGCCAATATAATATTCCACCCAAACGGCTTCAAGAAAATGCACATATAAAAACCTCTGATGTTTTTCTTAATGGAGGCTGTCAATGTTCGCAGGTCATAAGTTCAAGAATGATCATCATAATTATTATACATTTGTCAATGCAATATCTCACAAAAATTGTCCAAGACGAATTTGCATATAAAAGCCTTGGAAACATATAGATCATATCTCTGTCAGCTGTACTGCTGATCAGGGACAGTTATGTGCACATAAAATAAACCGTTACATAGGGTGCCCACAACTGGGCGAAAGAACATCCTATGCTTGACCATCTGCTTATACTGTAGGTCTGGTATAAAAACATTGGCAACACGATTTTGTAATACAGTCTGGCCAAGCGAGAATCTTGTCAGAATGATTGGGATGCAAATATATTGAACAAATTTAACAAAACAAGGCATCTCTAACAGGTGTGAGGACATAGGATTATGTCAAACACTTTTATCATACAACAAAAAAGGGGATGTGATTCAGCCATTGTTTAGAAAAGCAACCTGTTTTGAAATTTCCCTCAATTCACTTAGATCTATGTCCACAATGTCCAATGCATGTATCCATTTACATTCTCTTATGCTAAGGACATTGGCTAAATCACCACTTCTAGGGTTGGTAGCGACCTTTTCTATTGCAAACCATCTGAGACTGTCTGCTGGGAGGCTAGTGAGGTGAAATGTACAACTAAAGGGCCCCCCTGCACTTTACATCGTATTGTACGGCAGTTTTGTAGAATTCTCGTCTTGGCGTTCTGATGTGTCTGTCGTACATATACCTGGTCACATGGACATTTTAATACATAAATTACTTCTGTACTATTGCAGTTTCTGTGGTTTCTTAAGTATCCTCACTCATTATGCTTCAACTCTTTGGTTTCTCTCTACTACTCACATACCTTGAATCTGCCACTTTTGAAAGGGCCTACTACGGGAGGTGGGTTCCATTGTGACAGTAGATCAGGATGATTTGCTGCTTTCAGCAATGCACATACAACATGGTATTTCACACTGTTGTCCTCCTTAAAAGCATGCATTGTTTTTTCCTTTGTTTCAAGGTTGTAAGAAACAAGATCTCAATGTCTATTGATGATTTTTTTATCGTGTTGCTTCGTGTACAGAAAGTTGTTACGCATACCATCCTTTGTTTAGTAATATCTACTTTTTTTCTAGGTTCAAGTATGGTCTTATGGGCAATACCAAGCCCTTTGCGAGAACATTTCAATAGTCCTTTGTGGTAACCTTTCTCATGTAATTTCTTTAGTAGGGTTTTAGATTTGCTGAAATAGTCCACGTTTCATATTTTGGAAGCACTGCAAGTTGTTTATTGATTACGTTCTGTTTTATTTAATGTCCTTATTGATTAGGCACAGGTTAGATTTGAAACAAATGTATTATGACATGCAATGAATACTGAAAAGATGCTCCAACGTCGTTTCCAATGTTGCCAAAGTATAAGTTTATTTAAGCTTCAATATTACAACCAACCCTGGCAGCTACCTAGTCTCAACTGACCGTAGGCTGCCTCAACATTCTAGCTTCTTCTCCACATCACTAGGCAACAATACATTCCAATATCCAACACACGTCCCCCCCTTATCCTACAAACAAAAAAAAACAAAAAAACAAAAAAATCATAGCTACAATACTTTTACATAAATAAATTCTATCCTACTTCAATAACAGCATACTATGCACTACATGACAACCTGCAAACCCGATTTATAACGAAATTAACTTCACCTTATCTAATGTATATAAAATCCATAAAATTCCTACGTCACGTAATCCTTTAAATACACAGGTCTCTTCACCAATCTCCTTCTCCTACACACCTCATTGTTCACCTCGGTCCACTTATTATCATCCCTCATACTCTTCCACTTTCGCAACTCTGCTTCATTACACTTCGTTACTTCGCTCACATTCCATCTCTTGCCATCCTCCATCTCCACACTATAACCTTTCACACTCACCACTTGCCTAGGCATTGACCATTTAGATTCACCTTTTTTTTTATTCCACACCTTAGTTCTTACTCAATCACCAATCTTCAACTTTTCCAACTTCTTCCAACACCCTTTATTTCTTCCGTCATACGCTTTTTGACCTACCCTTACTCGCTTCAACATTTCCTCCTCATTCACCTTCTCTCTTCCTGCTTTACCCATCCATCCAGGCACAGCCTTGGTACACAGCTTTCTACCCTTTAACAACATGAATGGGGTCTCCAACGTGAGGGAATGTGGAGTAGTGCGATAATTCCACAAAAGATTCTTTATTTCCTTTTTCCAGTTCAGACCATTTTGCACCGACAATTGTATATTTTCACTTATTACTCTGTTAAACCTCTCTACCAGTCCATTCTCCCTAGGATGGGCTACGGCAGTTCTAATGTGCTTTATCCCACATTTTTTCATATAATCGCCAAACTCCTCAGATGTAAACTGCGGACCATTGTCCGTTACCACCGCCTCAGGATATCCTTCTCTCCTCCATACCTCTTCGCAAAACTCAATCACAGCACCTGACCTGACATCTCTCACTACACTTACTTCAGGCCATTTGGAATGATAATCTATCATTACTATGATAAAAACCTTGTCACCAGTATCCAATAGAAAAGGACCACATATGTCCATCCCTACCTTCTGCCAAGGTTTATCTGGAAACGGGAATGGAATAACCGGTGTCTTCACCCCCACATGGGATTTATCACTGCATGCACACTCCACACAGTTCCTTACAAATTTTTCCACATCCCGGTCCATCCCTGGCCACCAAAAATCTTCTCTCACCTTCCTCTTCATCCCCGACATACCTCCATGACCCTCATGTAACACGTCCAACAACCTCCTTCTTAATTTATAAGGAACAATCAACCTGTCACCACGTCTCAACAAACCATCTTGATTGGACAATTCCGACCATACACTCTTGAAATTTGTCACCTGACTCACACGCTCTCCCAATTTGGACCAATGCATTCCCACATATCTCTTCAGCAATTGTAATTCCTCATGTCCATCCACTGACTCACGCCAAAGTTCCTCACTAATTGCATCAGTTCCTACATCCTGGACACTCGCAACCATCCACTCTTCTTCCTCCTCATCTGCTTGATTCTCAATTGGCAGTCTAGATAGACAATCTGCATTAACGTTCTTTACCCCTGGTACATATCTTATAACAAAATCATACTCCTGTAAACAATACATCCACTTTGCTATTCTGGAAGATGCACGCTTTGCACCCTTTGTCGTGAACATATCGATTAACGGTTTATGGTCTGTTCGCAGTTCAAACTTCCTTTCCCACACATAGTTTTTAAAGTACTTGACACCCCACCAACAAGCAAGAGCTTCTTTCTCGATAGCAGAATATGTTGCTTCTGCCCCCTTCAATGTTCTAGAAGCAAACGCTATCACACGTTCCTTCCCTTTGCATGACTGCATTAGTACTGCTCCAAGGCCATGCATGCTCGCATCGGTAGACACAATGGTATAATCTTCTGCTACAAAAGGTTTTAGTTCCACCGCGTCGACAATGCATAGCTTTAAGGTAGAATACGCTTGCTGGCACTCCTAAGACCATTCAAATTTTTGATTCTTCTTCATTATAGCGTGCAACGGTTGGGCCACTTCAGCAAAATTCTTCAAAAATTTTGCATAATATTCTGCTAGACCCCAAAACGATCTCAATTGGTCCTTATTCGAAGGAATAGGTGCTTTTTCAATTGCTTCCAGAAGGTTTATTTTCGGTTTTATACCTTTCCCAGATACTGTATGGCCCAAATATTCAACATTTTTGCGTTCAAATTTACACTTTTTCATTTCCACTGTCAGACCAGCCTTCTCCAATATGGAACATACCTTCCTCAATAACATATCATCATTCCCTATCATCCACACATCACTAAATTCAGACACGTCTGAAGTACCTTCCGATATTATATCTTGTAGCATTAGTACCTCTACTTGTTCACAACACTCATCAACTTCCAAGGAACTTTCATCACATAAATAGTTCACCTTTTTCCTGTTCCCCACTTTCTTCTGGGTACAAGCTTTAGAAAAATGTCCTATTCTATTACAATTGAAACACTTACTGTTTTTAGCTGGGCAATTCATTGAGAATGCTAAATGTTTTACACTGCCACACCTGTAACATTTTTTTTCAACCCTCAACTTATCATTGCCACCCTTAATTTTATCCACTTCCCGGACAGGCATATCATTTTCATCCACACCATAATTTCCTCCTAATTCCTTGATATACTTAGAAGTAGCCTCAATGCGCCTTGCTGCTGCCAATGCTTCATCTAGTGATGGGTCCCTGAGCGACAACAATTTTTCTTGTATTTTTCTGTCCTTGGTACGGCATATCAATTGATCGCGTATTATCTCTTCATGTAAATCTTTAAATTTACACGTGTTGGCTAACGATCGTAATGCACACACATACTGATCTACTGAATCATTTGGCGATTGGACTCTAGAAAAAAAATTATGTCGTTCCACAACAATACTAAATTTTCTACCATAGTGTTCTTCCAGAGCTGTCATAGTTCCTATATATATGTCATTGCTCTCATCTTCTTCATCAGAACCATCCCTATTAACTTCTAAATCCTCGTTACTGGGTAATGTTTTTAATACTTTCCTCCCTTCAACACCCAAATTGTGTTTGAGCAAAGCCAATTTTCTTTTTGCCGTGAAAATAGCCCCTCCTAACGCTTCCAGGTAAGTCTCAAATGCCTCACGCCAATCCTCCCAAGGCATATTCGGATCACCTGGCATACTCAAAAAGACTGGAGGCGGCACTATTGACTGCATGTTACTTGTCTCTGTGAATGGGAATTTATAGAATACTTATGTCTCCTTTTTTTTTTCTTCAATAAACAATTTTTTCCTTACTGTTATAGTCCTGTAGACCTTAGGCAAAATACAGCGTTCAAAATGGATATTGCCCAAAAATCACTCACTTGTTCCTTCCTTGTCTTCACTCCGAAGCAACTCTGAATCAAAAAGAAAAAGAAACGCTGGCGCGCAGATCTCGCAAATCTGTTCTTCAGACCGCATTTACCAAATCATTTATTTTGGTAATGTGCACGCGTGCGCGCGCGTGCGTGCTGACAATATAGCCCCGTGCTCAACGCGATCCGTATACGTTGCCTGGGCGACGCACAACACCAGAAATCCGCATGCCCGTACTGTGCCAGACGCCTTCCACGCGCCGGCACGCAGCACATCCGCGCGACCAATACAGCCGTTGGTTTCCGCAGGAGAAAAATATAGAATAAAAACTTTTCCAAACCGTAATTTTGCTCCTACAGATATGCCGACATATACTCCAGGTACGTTTCCCACGCCGGAATGCACTCGCTCTCTTCTTCGGTGCCTCGGTGCTTTTTCACTCTATTTTCCACACCGGAATGCACTAGTTCTCTTCTTCGGTGCCTCAGTGTTTCTATGCACCTCTGCACAACGTGTCCAAGCACTATTCCGACACCTGAGCGTTACAGTGCACAGTTTACACTCCTTCCCAAATTGTAGCACGAGTTGGCAAATGAAACGCAGATGAGATACACTGAGTCTCTCCACCTCATTTTAACGACCTCATCACACCGCCAGGGTTGGTCCACCGTTCACACATGGCATCCCATCCTCGTCGCCACTGAAAAGATGCTCCAACGTCGTTTCCAATGTTGCCAAAGTATAAGTTTATTTAAGCTTCAATATTACAACCAACCCTGGCAGCTACCTAGTCTCAACTGACCGTAGGCTGCCTCAACATTCTAGCTTCTTCTCCACATCACTAGGCAACAATACATTCCAATATCCAACAAATACAATATTCATGTTATGGGAGCATTGTATAAAAGTACCTGAGTTCACTGAAATATTTAATGTATGTTTAGTAAATTAATACAGACATGATGAGAAATGTCTGCATGTCTACTGCATTGCAATGAAGGTTGGTGGAGGAAGGTGCTGTTTTGTTCATTTACTCTAGTGCCCCTACCTTCAGTCTCCTAAATTTGGTCTCCTAAAAGTGGTATGCTTCAGCGAATAGCATCTTCTCTAATTTTACACTGACTGGGGTTTAAAACATGTAAATTTGCTCCTTATACTGTTTACTTTGTTCCTACAGAAAATTATTTTTCACATTCTCTTCCAGCAGCTGTTGGTGTGTTTATCTGTGGGGCCTCTGCCTGGCTGTCTTCTTCCCACTGTTTCGATTAGCACCTATTGGTGCCTGTGCACACGATCAGTGTTGCCAGATTTTAAGAGCCTTCTAAAGCCCAAAGCTAAGCCCAAAGTAAGTCCAAATGATCCAGTCCCAGCCCAAAAAGTAGCCCAAACTTTTAACACTGAAATAATGCAATTGTGGGCTGAATCTAACATTTTACAGCATAAATCAAATTTCTATTATAAGCAAATATGTGGAACTCTCTGTGTCTAGATTATTCATTGCATTACACACTAAAAATGGAAATAAACATGGAAAACTGGTCACTCACTTATGATGAGCAGCAAATTAGAACAAGTAGTACATCTGGACTTTGTGAGACAAGTAAATCTTTGAATATGTGAACAGCAGTCCTTCTTTGACACACCTTTTCACACTGTAGCCTGCGGCAACTACTTTATTTTCTTTTGTTTGGAGACAGAAAGATGAACGTCGCTTTAATAAAGTTCACAGCAGTCCTTTTAGCACTTGTTTTTGGCATTGGAGCTCTTTGCAGTAGGCAGATTATTATCCTTTGCAGACAGAAAGCAAGGGCAGTAGCCACTTCCTAAGCTGGAATCTGTTTGTTTCAGAGTGCGAGGCATGCACCGGTAAGTAAACATGGCTGGTAAAGCGAAACTGCAAATGGTTCATTCAGTCATATACGGTCTGATCCTTTCTAGGATCCACAACTTTTGGCTGAACATCGCTTTGATCAAGTTCACAGCAGTCATTTTGACACCAGTTTTGGCACTGGAGCCCTTTGAAGCAGCAAATTATTTTCATTTGCTTGCAGACAGAAAGCAAGGGCAGCGTTCACATCCTAGGGTGCAATATGCTTGTTTCAGAGTGCTAGGCATACACTGGTAAGTAAACATGGCTGGTGAAGTGAACCTGCGAATGGTTCATTCATTCACATGCAGTTTGATCCTTTCTTTGATCTGTTCTACTACTGTTATACTTTCTGGACTTTTCATTAAATGGGCAGCAGACCAGCATTTCACTTGTTTCCTGCCTCCTTCAGACATACTCAGGCACTACCCCTACATTTGTGTTAGCAGGCTTCCTCTACCCTGGAGTTTGGTGGTCAACATGGCCCTGTAGAAAAAATACATCCTTGTGTGAGGTGAAAAAGGCTGTTTGTGTGAGGAGATAATCAGACATACTTCTGCAAATTCCTACCAGAATACAGTGACCCAAACTCTGTGAACTTAAATTATTGGTAAAGTATAGTGTTTTGTATCAAATGCAAGCAATAGCTATGCTAAGCAGACCATGGCAACAAGTGATGTAAATAATTAAGGCACTAAGGGCCAGATGTAGCAAAGGGTTTTTCTCATTCTGTGTCAATGGGAAAATGTGTTCGTACATACGGCCCTAAGATCATGAACAGAACCATAGAGTGAGGCTGAGCACTGACCATGTACCCTCATTTCGCTTAGCTCAGCCGGCTGAGGCCACATTTGTGCTTGCACTGCCTGCAACTGGAGTGAAATAAATGAATAAATCAGCTGAGCACACAGCTCAAAGTGCATTAAAAAAAGTATTGGAACAGTGATACTGCATGCAATGGGGCGGGGTTAAACGTGTGGCTAAGAAAACCAAAATATTCTCTTTCAGGTAGCTACATACATGATATCATGCCTTATTTTTTTTTAACATCTTTTTATTATTGTTTTCAAGAGTTTTCACAGATTACAGTATACATCATCTCAGTAAAGCAATTAGGAATACAGTACTTATAGCTGTTAGGTTAGCAGTGATAAATGACATCGTATATCATACATACAGAACTTTGTAGGCAACGTAATACAAGTTTTTCAAATCTGTGACTCTATGCATATTAATCTGCATGGTATGAAACGTTTAACCATCTTGTTCTTTCGTTTGTTTGTTTTTAATTTTTAACTTTAACATTTATCTTAACTTGACATCACTATTCTATAGGGGTGCATTGACAGCTGCACTTTAATTGATAACTTTATCTAGTTGTACCTCTTGAGACTGCATAGCATATGTTTATTTTGGTGTTCTATAATGTCGTTCAGATCAGCCGTTCTTACTTCAGTGATATTATGGTGCTTGGGGGGACATCTCGGTATCAGATTTTTAATGTACAGTATCCTTGCAGTTGAGTATAGACATTTCTATATATTGACCTGGATCCCTTCCGTTCGACACATTGTTACAAATATATCTAATAATTCATCCCATTCCTCAGCTAAGGGGTAACTTCTCAGTCCCTTCCTCTCTTCTCTTTTAAGGGCTATACTTTCTGTTTTTCTCCAGTCTATCACTTCTGCACACCATTGCGTCACCTGGGGGGCCTCTGTGGCTTTCCAGCGCTTGGTTGGTAGGCGTTTTGCCAGGATGAGTGCTAAGTTTATTAGACATGAGAGTGCCTTCCCTTTCCTCAAGCGTGGGAGTAATCCCAGTACACAAGCTTCCATTGTCTGGCATACAGTGTTCCCTGCTATTTTCTCTAGTATCGTTTTCACCCCATTCCAATATTGCCCAATGGTAGGGCAGTTCCAGAGCATGTGTATTGGCTCTGCCTCTTCAGCACCACATCTAGGACATCTTGATGGTGTTTTGGGGTACAGCAAGTGTAGCTTGTGTGGTGTGAGGTATGCCCTATGTAGTATGGCATACTGTATAAATTTGAATCTAGTGTTGCGTGGTATTTGACTAGGGTACTTTATTATTGCCTCCCAATCATCCTCAGGTAGCTGTTTGCCAATGCCCGTCTCCCATTTAGTTTTTAGTTTTGTCAGGGGCAGTGATAAATGAGTCCTTAGCCCTCGATAGAGCCATTTAATTAAGTGTTTTCCATGCCCTATTGTGTATATAATACTTACAAGTTCATGTGTAGGGGGTTCTATACCGTCTTGGGTCCAGTATGTTTTAATTTAGTGTAGTATAGTGGCATGCAGAAGGAAGAGCGATGATGTCAGGTTGTGTTCGTGTGTGAAGTCCGTGTGTGCTAGTAAGTGTTGATCTTTAAACAGTGACCCAACCGTATCTACGCCCTCTTGTGTCCATTTTTGTATTTAACGTTGAGTCAGCATGCCTGTATTCAAGGGTGATCCCAATAGTGGAATATTAGCAGAATACCGGGTTGTTTTAGCTGTGTATTTGAGTGATAGTTTCCAGTATTGCAAGGCTACTCGTAGTAGAAGAGGTATTTTCTCCGGAGTTTGAGAGCCGGGACATAACAAGGAGTGTATGCTACCTTTATCCAACATTATTTGGGTGTACTCTATTTCCTGCAAATGTCGTCCGGCCAACCAAAATGCTAGCCACTGTAGTTGGCTTGCCACACAGTAGGCCTTAAAGTCTGATGCACCCATGCCTCCCTGACCCACCGGCATCTGCAGTTTGGTTAGGCCAATACGGCGTCTTCCCTTTCCCCAAATCAGTTCAAGCAGCATCAAGTGGAGTGTCTTGAAGTATATCTCTGGAATCCTCACCAGCAAATTCATAAAGTAATATAGCAAGCGGGGCAACATCACCATCTTGGCCAGAGCTAGTCTACCTGCAATTGATATTGGTAGTGATGTCCAAAACTGGATCTGTGACCTAAATGAAGCCATCGCTCTTTGTAGGTTGCCTTCTAAGAGATCTATTGGGGTACGATAAATTTGTATACCAAGGTACTGAAATGTTTCCGCAGCCATTCGCAATTGTTTATCACCAAATGGCACTGCGTTTCTCGGATCTGGACCAGAAAGAGAAAATGCTATTGATTTTTCAAAGCTTATGGCTAGTCCTGATGATGGTGTAAATTCTTGAAATATTTGTGCTCTGGAGTCCAGGTTTTGCCCTAGATCTCTTACATATAAAATAATGTCATCAGCATATAATGATACCATGTGTTTTGTGCTAGGTGTATCTATTCCCTAGTCTACGCTATCCTGCCTTAATCGGTGGGCTAATGGCTCTATCGCCAAGACAAACAGTAGGGGGGATAATGGGCATCCTTGCCTGGTGCCCCTGTGTATGTGGTAGGCATCAGAGATGTTCTGTCCTGTGCGTATCCTTGCCGTTGGTAAAGCATGTAACAGCCGGACCCAGCGTGTGTAGTCATGAGGGACTCCAAACTTCTCCAATACTTTTAACATATATTCCCAACTCAGGGAGTCGAACACCTGCTGAAGGTTCAGTGAGAGGCACCCCGCGTGTGGGTATCGTCCCCTGGCAGCGTCCTTTACATGATACAGTCTGCGGATGTTTAGGGAAGTGTTCCGGGATGGAATGAATCTGCATTGATCCGTGTGTATTAGGCTATCTATAAAAGTGAGTAGTCTTTGCGCTAATATTTTTGCTAGTATTTTATATTCTGTATTTAGTAAAGACAAGGGTCTATAGGATGAGATGTCTGTTGTGGCTTTTCCCGGTTTTAATAGTGAGGTAACTACTGCCTGTTTGGTCGTATCTGGGAGAGCTCCATTTTGTAATGAGGCATAGTATAATTTTTCTAACTGTGGGGCAAGCTGCGAGCAGTAGAGGGAGTAAAATTCGGACGGTAGTCCATCTGAACCCTGTGTTTTGTTACGCGCCATGCTTTTAATAGTCTCCCGTATCTCGTCTTGTGTTAACTGCACGCTTAATTGTAGTTTGGCCTCTTTGTTAAGTGTTGGTAGTGTAATGTCAGCCAGAAAGGAGTTGGTCTTAGCTTGATTTATTACCGGGGGGGCTGAGTATAATGTAGTGTAATAGACACGGAATGCTGCGTTTATCCCCAGTTGCGTAGTTATATTATCTCGTTGTGGTGTGATCATTTGGAGAATGGGAGTAGAAGTGGGCTCTGCTTTTATTAGGCGTGCCAGTAGTGTCCCTGCTTCGTCCCCTTCACTATGAGTACGTTCTCTATATTTAGCCTAGTCTATTTTTCGCAGCCTTTCAATGAGATCTGTATGTTTGGCCCTCGCTTCATGCAGTTGCTGAGCCTTAGAGGGTTGTAGTATCATTTATTTTTCTAGTGAGTGCAGTCTGTTCTCTACTTGCATTAGCTCCCTTGTTAATATTTTACGCACTCCTGATGCTGCTCCCATCACTGCTCCTCTTATTACTACCTTAAATGCTTCCCATTCTAGCAATGGGGAGGATGCTGAGCGTGTGTTATCAGCAAATAAATTTGTGATCGTTTGGGATATTTCGTCTTTTAAAATAACATCTCCTAATATTGATGGTTGTAGACGCCATGTGGGGATTGGTGTAGACCGTCGGCCCCATTATAGTGTCAGCTCTAAAGCAGTGGTTCCCAACCTGTGGTCCAGGGACCCCTGGGGATCCACAAAACCTTCTCAGGGGGTCCACGAGAACCTACAAATTAAAAAAATATTAACAAATATTGACAAATTAGGTCCCCAGCTTCCAGTAATGACTCAGGCGGGGGTCCCCGGATTCCAATGATGATTCAATGGGGGTCCCTGGGTTCCATTAATGTTAAAGTGGGGGTCCACAGAAATCAAAAGGTTGGGAACCACTGCTCTAAAGGATTATGGTCTGATAATGTTTTCCCTAGATATGTGACCTGAGATATCTGTGTTTGCAGTGATGTAGTACATACAACGTGGTCTAGTCTCATGTGCACTTTGTGTGGGTGTGAGTAAAAGGAGTACTCTCTCATACCCACGTTTCTAGCTCGCCAGATATCTGTTAGTGACCAGCCTTGTAGCCAATTGCGCAATGCGTCTGCCTGTCGCTGTGCGCTAGTGCCTGGTAATGGGGGGGTGGTGCGGTCCATTGTAATATCTAGTATCACGTTAAAGTCTCCGCCTATTATGCATGGGATGTATGCCCACTGTAGTAGCACCCTCGACAAGCGTTCCAAGAAGACGTCTGGGGCAGTATTCGGGGCATATATACTACCCAATATTATGGGTTTTCCATCTAGATTGCCTCTGATCAGTGTATATCGGCCCTCATCATCTATTTTAGTCTCCAATACTTCAAGGGGTACCCCAGCCCATATCCATACTGCCGCTCCCCTTGCAAATGCAGAGTATGATGTATGTAGGAGTTGTTCCACCATTTCTTGCGGAGTTTTGTCGCCTCCTGGGTAGTGAGGTGAGTTTCTTGCAAGTAGGCTATGTGTATTTTCTGGCAATTCAATTGAGCCAGTATTCTATGTCGTTTTTGGATAGACCACATTCCCCACACATTCCAGGTGACAATATTATATTCACGTAACAAAGTCATACTGAGGTATTAATATGATCATCATTTTTGCAGCCAATTTTAGCCCTTGCCCCTCTTCACGTAGTATACATGATGTCTGTGGTGATGTCGACCCTACAGACCAGCTAATAATGCTTCTTATTGAACTGAATACTAGGCGAAGCCTAAACTGACTTTGCCAAACTGTTGTGCAATACAAAACCATTATAGTTGCAACCAAAGGAGAACCATATAAAGAGCCTTCGCACTGGAGTTATATCAGATGTGCAGTCAGTAGTTCACGCCCGTGGCCAATGGGTTACTTTATATATAGCGAGGATCGCAGTGCTCAACCGCCCGGGCCCGCCATATAGGAGGGGAGAAATGGTCTCCACAGAGGATGGGTGCATGGATTATGCTGAGGTAGTAAGTTTTCCTTTTAGAGGTCTCGTGCTGACTGTGGGGTGACAGCGGGGAACAACGCCAAGCTTCCCTCCGAGTCAGATGCCGCGGTGCTGCCTATGGACGAGAGAGCTCTGTGTGGGGAGGAGTCTATTCCCTGTAATGAATACCCTGATTGTAATGCATCAGTCCGGCCTTCCAGAACCTGCAACAGCGTTGGGCCAGCCTTTTTCCGAGCTGACTGCGTCCTACTGCGCTTGTCTTTGCGTGACTGATGGAGTTGTCTCGGGGGAAGGGCGCCACTATGTTCTCCAGATTCCGAGTGAGGGAAGGTCGCATCCAGCCAGCCACATGCCGAGTCCGGTGTTTCAAAAAAAGTGCATTTTCTGATTAAATGTAACTCGCAGCCGGGCCGGGAATAATAGTGCATATGTTATCCCTTCAGCTCGTAGTCTCTTTTTCACAGATTGGAAAGAGGCTCTGCGCTTCTGGACCATTAATGTGTAGTCAGGATACAGGGAGATTTGGGCATTGTCCACTGTAATGGGGTCTAAGTCTCTCGCTGCTGTAGTATGGTGTTGCGATCTCTGTAGTTTAGTATCTGGGCTATCAATGGGCGTGCTGGTGCTCCCGGTGGAGGTCTCTTCCCTGGTATGCGGTGCGCTCTTTCCACTGCAAAGTGCGATGACAATCTGTCTGCTGTTATTTTTTTTAGCCAGTCTTCTACGTATTGCGTGGGATTTCTACCCTCCTTTCCCTCCGGGAGACCAATTATGCGAACATTATTGCACCGAGATCGTCCCTCTGCATCTTCAACTCGTTCCTGCAAAGCCTCTACTTGTTGCTGGAGGTGCTCAATGGCATTTTTGTTTTCTTTGTGGGTCGGGAGGATCTCAGCGACGTTGGATTCAGTTTGCTTCATTCTGTCCGATAATTTCTTCTGGTCATCTTTCAGGATACTCAACTCAATTGTAATGGAGCCCAGTTTTTTCTCTATCTCTTGCCGTGAATCTTTGATTTCTTGAAGAATAACATCTAGCTTGTCCGTTTGACCTCCAGATGGGGTTGTCTGCACTGGATCTTCAGGGGTTAGCATCTCCATTCCTTCGGAGTGTTTGCCTTTTGTGCGGCCCAGTATTGTGTATCTCTGTGGTGGTCTTTGCGTAGAGGGGCGCTCAGGACACAGGGTAGGCACTGGTCGATAGCCCCGTTCTGCCCAAGTCAAGGTCCGGGGCCCTCCTATTTCCCAGCGTGTGCTTTCAACTCTACAGTTGCAGCCATGTGTTCGATGTAGTCCTCCCTCTTAGGTCCAAATTGTACTCAAGCGTTCCGAGGGTAGCTCAGCTTTGACGCCATATCAATCAGCAAATGCCAGTCCCCGCTCCTTCATGCAGCGGATGATCCGTTGTTATTCAGCAGCCCAGTTTTAACACAGATTTGAATGCTTTGGCGGGCCTAAGGCGGGAGCTCCGCGATTAGACGACCGCCATCTTAGGCGGTTAGCCATGCCCCCACATAATATCATGCCTTAAACAAAAAAATAGAAAAGTGAAGTTAATCAATTCATATTATGAAACCTCTACTAGTTAATGCACTGAAAGGTCTGTGTGTAACCATAAAGCCACAGAATGAAATCTTCGTTGGTGCAATGGAGAATTGTGTGTTGTGCAAATGTAAGTCATTAGGTTGAACTTGCATTATATGCAGCATAAGATAGACTGCTACCAAACATGCAAAAAAGTTTCAGATAAAATGCTTTAAGTAATACCCAAACTGAATGATTCATTTTAATTTAACTGCCCTGCAAAGCATGCACTGCACAGCTCAGCTGATAACCCCCTTGCATTACGAGTCAAAAACAATAACTCTTTGTCATCACAAACCTTCATGTGGTTCCATCCAGTGCTTAATTTGTGCTTGTTGTTTCCGGTGCAGAGCACTTATTTTTGAGGGCTGGCACGTCTTTTTTCTGCCTCAAGCATTTACTGTGAGCAAAAGACACATATGGAAAAGACGGAGGAAGACAAAGGGAGAGAGCAGAACACTGCAGGAGTGAGGTGAAGTGGCAATGAGTGGCTTTAAATGGATTAAAGAGGCCAGAGATGGCTTCAGGATTATTCAGCCTCAGTATTCCGTGTGTCCCCTTGAAGCTCAACTTGCCGTTGTGTGCCAGGCTAGGTGACACAAGATGTCCCCTTGTCAGCCACTCCAGCCTGGTTAATTCTGTAACTGGGAGAAAAGCTGACAGAGGCTTTTACTGAAGGGAGTTCTGGGAGCTGTAGTCTTTTTCTGTAGGCTGACTGATTGCCTTCAGATATGCCAAGTCTCTAGCTAGTAATGGCAAGAAGCCTTCAGCCCAGCAATTGTCACTGATTTTCTAAAAATAACCCTTGCTTGTGAACACCCAAACACCCAAGTCACCATCCCTTAAGTAGCCTTTAAATCCTGTAAGGGTTTGGACAATAAATCTAATAAATAAATAATAATAAAGTGTTACAGCCATATGCTGCATATTCAAGGGGCCCCTTTGCAGTGCCAGTTGCATTGTTTTATTCAATCCTGTGATGCTTCAGATCCACTGCACTCTCAATCCACAATTAGCCACTGAATATTAAAAATAAGGAATACTTCTGCTCACAAAGGGCACAAATTGCAGCACACCTACCTTGTCTTCCGCTGCGCACCAACCGGCCGCAAGTGTAGGAGGGGCAGGGGCCGTAGCGCTTACACAACAGGAAGGAGGGGTCCCAATCTCTCACTCTGGGGCTGGCAGAGGGCACAGGTAGGCACACACTGGTCAGCAACTAGCCACGCACAACAGAAGAGAGGGCCAGGGGGCCCAGGGCCAGCCACCACTTGTGCAGACTTGCGACTGTCTGCCACCTGTCACCTGAGTGAACTGACCAGTGACACTGACCACTAGTAATCGCACGCACAGCACAGCCCATCACTGTGGTGGCGTGCATGCTCATTTGCTGTCGCTCACTCAGCAGGGGTGGTGCAGGCAGGCAGCAGGCAGCCTATTTGCTTTGACTAAGTGTCCTGCCCACCACAGCTGCGCAGGCGCACTAAGTCTATTCGTCATCAGTTGTCACTCATGGACCATGATTCATGAACTTGCACTGACTGTGAGTGACGAGTCGTGGCAGCAGTGAGCCGCCTTCCCAGGTTAAGAACTGCACACACCATGCTAATATGAGCCCAAAAAATAGGCACCCACCAATTGAGTTTTTTTCGCACAAATGGGAAAAATGTCACCCATTTGAGCGGGAACTAGTCCAATCTGGCAACACTGCACAAGATTCTGGTGTCCTCCACATGGCCCTTCCTTGCAGCAGTATTCCCTCCCATGGCATGCGAGGTTCTCAACCTGCACGGCGGCTGCGCGCTGTTTCTGGTGTTTTTGCAGGGTTGCTGGATATCTCATTTCTGTAGCTCAGTTGACGGCTGGCTCCCTCGTGTGGCGGGAGGTCGTGGCTGCACCTTTCCTGTTGTTTACTGGCAGATGTGAGTTTTGTGCAGATTATTGTTTGTAGACCTCGTTTTCATTCTCTTTTTCCCCATTTACAGTTGGTGATTGGGGGTTTGCATTTGCATTTGTTTTATTATTTTTTTTAACTTATTTTTTATTAAAAAACAAATATATATATATATATATATTTTCATTCAGGCTTTGTTATGGCCTGCTATAGGGACCTGTTTCTCTATATATTTTGGGCAGGCCGCTTCTTCCTGGTGGTTCGTCATGGATGGGTCATGGGTTTTTGAAACTTCACCTATCACCTAATTCACCTATCACCTAATTTTACTCTTTCCGGGGCCCTTATGTACCGTCCTCCTGGCCCTACGGGTCTTTGGGCATCGACCCTTCCTGACCTGATTGCTCCTCTTCTATTAGAAACCACCAACTTTTTGTTCTTAGGTGACCTGAATTTACATCTCAATGACACATCTTGCACCACGAGCTCTACTCTTATAGCTAACTTAGCGGCATTAAATGTTCTCTTACATAATTGAGGCCCCATGCATAAGGCAGGACATTTATTAGACCCCATCTTTTCCAATCTTGATACCATCTCATGTAAACAAGCCACTCCTATTCCATGGTCGGATCATTTTTTGGTGGAATTTTACGATTGCACAATCACGGGGTCCTACTCCCTCCGTATCCCTTGCCAAATCCAGTACCTACAGAAACTGGAAAAATTTAGATATTAAGACTCTGAATTTAATGTTGAAAAAAACCCTACCATCGATTACGAGTATAAGAGATGACGGGGTTATCCGTGATTGGCTAACCTCTGCAATAGATGAATGTCTTCCTCTATCTAATAAAAAGAATGAACAGGGCTACCAGCATCCTCCCGCCCCCTGGTTCTCAGAAATACTCAAAATAGAAAAAACGAAGTCCAAGAACTTGGAAAGGAAATGGCGTAAAAACTATGATCCTGACCGGAAATCCACTTACAAACTAGCCCTTCTTAACTATCACCGACTATGTAACATCGCGCGTGCCGAACATGCCACCGAGATTATTTTACAATCTCAGAACTGCCCCAAAGTGCTGTTTGAAGTAGTTAAGGAACTTTCTGGTGATTCCCGCTTATCTAAGCCCCCTGATCTTGACTCTAAAAAATGCAACGATCTGGCAAATTATTTTGTGGATAAAATTGATAAAATTTATTCTGAATTCCACAACGACTTTAACAATCCCAGCACTAGTATTAAACCTCAATCCAACCACCTTTTATCTTTTCCGATCACTCAAGAAATGACTCAAGTTAATAATATTAATTTACTTAATGAATGGCTCCCCATGGATACTGCCTCTTTTTCTAAGATCCTTACAAGCATCAAGTCTGGCTCCCCGCAAGATCCTATCCCCATTACGATACTTCAAAAGCTAGACCCTCCCATACTTATTTCCATTATGCAGTTCCTTAACATGTCACTTATGGAAACTTATGTTCCTGCTTTATGGAAGCACGCAATGGTCCTTCCTTTATTAAAGAAAACTAACTCTGATCCGGAAATGTTCTCTCATTTTCGCCCAATTTCTCTCCTTCCCCTTTTTTCCAAAATCCTGGAAAAACATGTAAATTTTCAATTGACCCAGTTTGTAGAAACCAGTAATATCCTCCATCCTTCTCAATCTGGTTTTCGTGCCGGCTATTCAACGGAGGCTACTCTACTGGGTGTGACTGAAAATATCCGTCAACAAATTGATAAAGGAGAAACAGTAGCTCTTATCCTATTGGATTTAAGCGCAGCCTTCGATACTGTATCTCACTCTTCTCTTTTAAAAACTCTTAACATCAAGGGTGTTGGCAGCAAAGCCCTCTTGTGGCTGTCTAGCTTTCTATCCAATAGGACTTTTCAGGTTTTCTCTCACACAGCTTCCTCTCTGATTCACGCATCCCCTTATGGAGTCCCTCAGGGCTCCATTCTTAGTCCACTACTCTTTAATATATATGTCAGTCCTTTGGCAAGCATAGCAGAACAAGCTGGTCTAACTATCTATTCTTATGCTGATGATACTCAACTTATTTTTTCACTTTCTTCCAAAGAAACCTCTAACTCTCCCTCTTTGCAAATAGGATTATCTAAGATAGCCAACTGGATGCATTTTAATAAACTCAAACTTAATGGAGGAAAGACAGAACTCCTTATTTTTGGAAACAAAAAATCACTCTGGGGCCCCCAACACTGGCCCTCTGCGATGGGTGCCCCCCCAATCCCCTCTCTTTCTGCATGTAACCTGGGCATCATTATTGATGACCAATTGACTATGAAACAGCAGGTGACCAAAGTAGCTTCTACCTGCTTTGCTATCCTAAAGTGGCTTCGTAAAATGATTTGGATGCTTCCTGTGGCTGCTCAAAGAACCGTGGTCCAAGCGCTGGTTACTTCTAGACTGGACTACGGAAACGTGCTCTATCTGGGTGCAAATAAAGAAGTACTACACAAACTTCAAGTTGTTCAGAATTCTGCGGCCAGGCTTCTTTGTCAACTTCCCAGAATTGCTCCCACTTCTGGTGCACTTTGTGAACTACATTGGCTGAAAATTGAGAATCGCATCAAATTCAAAGCTCTATGCTATATGCATAGAATTACTATGGGCCTAGCTCCCAATTACCTTAAAACTTTGGTCCAACTCTATCGGCCCTCTCGTTCTCTTCGATCCTCCAATCAACACAAATTCCAGGTGCCCAGATTCAGACGTGTCAAAATGGGGGGACGTTCTTTTGCCTTCCTAGCTCCCTCTCTTTGGAACTCTCTTCCTCTTCACTTACGGCACGAAAGGGTGTTCATTAGATTTCGTAAGGAGCTTAAGACATGGCTTTTTAACCAGTAATCGCCCAAGTTGATCTCCTGACCCTGCCTTTTGTCTTGCATTGTCTCGGCGCCGGGAAACCTCCGGGTAGCTGTGCGCTATATAAATCCAATAAATAAATAAATAAATAAATAAATGGAACACAGGAAGCATGCAGCTAAGTGCCATCTTTGCTCTGGTGCCTCTCAGGATGGGACTAAACGTCACCTGTCTGCTGATTCTGTTCCAGGCTTGCCCAGAATATGGGTCTCTCAGATGAGCAATTCCAGGTGTTGCTATCCTCCCTTTATCATGCGTTTGCTCAGTCCAAGGACTTGGGTGGCTCTCGCTATTCTCCCTCTTCCCCTACTTCATCTGTTTCCTCATTGATAGTGTCTTCGCCCTCTTCTCTATCTTCCTGGCCTTCTCCTGAGTATGATGAGGACATTGTTTCTCCGGGGGCTGGGACTGTGGCCAGGTCCAAATTCCTTTAAAAGTCAGATCTGTTATCATTGTTCAGGTATCTTGGGGAGAACCTCAGTTTCCCTATGGAGGATGACGTTCCTGGTTCCAGTTCGGATCTTTTTCAGCAGTTTCATTCCCATCCTCCTGCTTGTTTGGCAGTGAACAGAGAAGTTTTGTATCTTCTCCTTTGTGAATGGCGAGATCCTGAGGGAGCTGACCTCCCTAAAGTTTTGTTACACCTTTATCAGCTGGCCAAGGGCGATATTGAGTTCCCTTCTTCCCTGAAGATTGATCCCCTCCTGTCTCACCTGGCTGGTGGTCCTTCTATAATGTCAGAGGATGTCCCCCTGTCTGATTTTGTTGATCGTTGGGTGGAGAGATTTTTAAAGAAGTGTTTTTCTGGTTTGATCCTTTCCCATTCTTTGACAGAGGCAATCCAGGAAGGGGTTCAATGCTCCTCTCTTTTTTCTTCCATGGAGACTCAGGCTAAATTACTGGTTGATGTTTCCTGTGACTTCTTGACAGCCACTGTGTCAGCCATGGCTTCTTCTGTTTCAGCCTGGCGCCATGTCTATCTACGTGTTTGCTCTGTGGACTCTGCTCACAAGTCTGGGTTATTACATATGCCTTTTGCTGGTAGCCGGTTGTTCGGTGAAGAGCTGTAACAAATGCTCCATAAAGCCTTTAAGAATCATAAGTATGCCCAGGTTTTTTGTTCTCGCCCCAGGTTTCCCCAAGCTAAGAAGGTTCCTCCGAAACAGAGCACAAGGGTGTCCTCTGGACGTTTTCAGTACAAGCCTCAGAAGTTTGCCTCCTTTCCTGCTCGTTCCCTTTCTAAGCCTCCCCCTCCCCCTGCTCTTAAGACCAGGAAGCATTCCTGACTATTCCACTCTCCAGGTGGGTAGTCATTTGTCTTTGTTTCTTCCTACCTGGCAAAAACATGTTTCAGACGCCTGGGTCATCCGGGTCATTTCAGATGGTTACTTCCTCGACTTTGTTTCCCATCACTCTCCCTACAGGCCTCATAGACTCTTTGTCCTCCTGCCCCTATCCTCCTGTACTCTCTCTCGAGAAATTCTGGACCTTGTCAACAAAGGGGCTGTGGTTCCTGTGCCAGTGCCAGTGAGGGAAAGGGTGCTACTCACCGGTCTTTCTGGTCCCAAAACCGGCGGGAAAGATCAGACTCATTTTCAATCTTCAATATCTGAACATGTTTTTGAGGAAACCTCACTTCAAGATGAACAATTTACAACGCATTATCCCCCTTATTCGCCCAAGAGAATGGCTGGCCTCCGTGCGGGATGCTTACCTCCACATTCCCATTGCTCCATCCCATCAGAAAGACCTCTGCTTTTGTGTGGGGGGTGTCCACTGGCAGTTCCATGTCCTACTCTTTGGTCAGGCTACATCTCCCAGGGTCTTCACCAACGTACTGGCCCCTCTGGTGGCTCATCTTCATGGACTAGGAGTGGTGATTCATTCCTACCTCGATGATTGGCTTCTACATCATCCTGTGCTGTCCATCCTTAAGTCTCAGATTGTGCTGGTGTGCGAGACTCTGGAGGCCTTTGGTCTGCTTATCAACTAGGAGAAATCACATCTGGCTCCTACACAGGATCTGCAGTTCATTGGGACCTGTTTCCAGACAGCCGTGGGGTTTGTCGGTCTTCCTCCGGACAGGGCACAGTGGCTGCGGGATCTCATCCTGGATCTGGGCATAAGGGACCTGGAGCCTGCCCCAGACTGGCTCTGTCTTCAGGGTCACATGGTATGTTGTTTTGCTGTTCCCAAATTTTTCTCCTATTGCATTCTGTCTACCTGGTTGTTTTATTTATTTATTTTTTTGTTCCTTTTTCTTTGAGGCCTCCTGCGTCTTTGTCGTCTCATGGGCCAGACTGCACTTGGGTCCTGTGGTTCATCATCTGTTGTCACATTGGGTACCTTGCCTGCATCCGCTGGACTTTCCGGTCCCTGTGTCCCGGCGCATCTGGCACTTCTTCCTGCAGTGGTGGCTCAATTCCTGCCATTTGGCCAGGGGCTTTCCTTTGGCTCAGCCTCCTCCCAAGGTGGTTACCATGGATGCCAGTCTATTGGGTTGGGGGGCGACTCTGGGTACTCTTTCTTTTCTGGGACGGTGGTCTCCTCAGGAAAGCAGGCTCTCCTCCAATTGGAGAGAATTGAAGGCTGTTTTACTGGCTCTACTTCATTTTTCTCCCTTTCTTCAGGACCAGATGGTGTTGGAAGGATGGACAACACTGTGGCCATGTCCTTTGTCAACAGGCAGTTCGGAATGGGGTCTCAGGCCTTTGCCTCTCTTGCTTTTCAGGAGGGGTGTTGGGCGGAGACTCATCTTCTCTCCCTCTCAGCCGCTTATGTTTGAGGGAAGGACAATGTACACGCAGACAGCCTCAGTCTCATTTTTCCTTCTTCCCTAGCATTCTGTCTGGCCCAGATATTTTTTGCCCTGATTTGCCGCTGGTTCGGCACTCCTCAGGTAGGCCTGTTTGCTTCTAGGGTCAATTCCCTCCTTCCCCAGTTTTTCTCCAGGTTTTCCGAACAGGATTGTTGGGGGATCAATGCTTTGTCCGACCCTTGGTCTCAAGAGCTTCTGTATGCCTTTTCTCCATTCCCTCTTCTTCCTCGGCTCCTGGCCAGGATGCAGAGGAAATCTGTTTTTCTAAATCTGGTGGCACCCTTTTGACCTTGGGTGAGTTGGTTTTGCCTGTTGAGTCTGATGGCAACTGCACCAGAGTGGGTTCTCCAATTCCACCCTTGTCCGCTTCGGATGCCCATTCTTCCCTGTCCACTTGCTGCTGAATGTGTCTGATGCCTTGGCTCTTGAAAGGAGCAGTTTGATGTCCCAGGGTCTTTCTGCTCCTGTAGCTGTTTCCATTCAAAACTTGAGGACATTTTACACCAGGAAGGCTTACACTCCTCACTGGTCTTTCGTTTGTCCAGTAGTGCAAGGGTTATTCTTTGGATCCGGCTTCCTGTCCAGCCTCTGCAGTCCTTCAATTTCTTCAGGATGGTTTCCAGAAGGGTTTGGCTGTTTACACTTTAAGGGTACAATGGGCTGCTATTCGGGCTATTCGCTCGTTTTTTGGTTTGCCTGAGCTCCTTCCTTTGGGTTCCCGTTTCCTTAAATGTTTTTCATTGCTGAAGCCTCAGGTTCATCCTGTCATTCCTCCTTGGGACTTACCCTGGTTCTCAGGGCTCTTCAATTACCTCAGTTTGAGCCTTTGGACACCGTGGATTTGTGATTTCTTTCACTGAAAATGTGTTTCCTGGTGGCCATCACTTCAGCCAGAAGGTTGGGGGAGTTGGGATCTTTGTCAGTCCGGCCCCCTTATTTACAGGTGTTTTCTGACTGGCTGGTACTTAGATTAGGTCCGGCCTTCCTTCCCAAAGTTGTCTCCACTTTCATTGCCACCAGGAGATAACTTTGCCTTCTTTTTCCCAGATCCTGCTTCTCCTGAGGAGGTTGCCTTGCATTGCTTGGATATATTTTGGGCTGTATCCATCTATTTCTCTCGCACCAGGGGCTTTCGTCAATGTGAGGCTCCCTTTGTAAACTTTGGTGTGCTTCGTCATGGACTGAAAGCTTCTACGCCCACTTTGAGTCACTGGATTCACTCGTTGGTTTCCTTGGCTTATGCCTCTCAGAATGTCACTCTACCGGGTCGGGTGCAGGGTCATTCTTCTCGGGGTATGGCAGCTTCCTGGGCGGAGGATCATGGGGTTTCTTTGTTGGACATTTGTCATGCTGCTACATGGGCTACTCCGTCTACCTTTGTTTCCCATTATAGGCTGGATGTTCAAGAACCCTTAACATTTGGGTCTAATGATTTGGCTTCCATGACTCATTGAACTGTTTTTGGTCTCCTGTTTGCTAGTACAATAAAATGTATTTCTGTAGTATCAGGACTTGGTAGCATCTGTTTTTGGGGATCAGGTTGTTCTGAGTTGGCTTTGGTATATCCTCATATGAGTAATTAGGGTTGAGGAGGTAATGATTCATTACTTACTGGTAATCCTCATTACTCCGAATACCCTGTTTCTCGTACCAATACTTGAGTCCCTCCCTTACTCTTTCTTCCTGGATCACCTGTTCCCTTGGATTTGGGCTTGGGAATTTACAGGATGTCTTCTGGGCTCCATGACCCTTTATCCCCAAATATGGGAAAAGGTGATTTGAGGGGGAAGAGTTGGGGGGGGGAGTGTTTGCGCAAAAATCTTTTTGATTGGTTAGGGCTAGGGCATGTGGGTCTGAGCAGAGGTGGAACACCTCACATGAGTAAGTATTGGTACGACAAACCGGGTATTCAGAGTAATGAGGATTACCGGTAAGTAATGAATCATTAATGAGCTTTTATTGGGAAGCCATTTCTTTCAGACAAAAAGCTCAAAATCTGGAATGGCAAATCCTGACACACATACAAAATTAACTATAGCAGAGAAAGGATGGACACAAGATACAAGATGAAATCTTGAGTGACCAGAACAGTCTGGTCCATGGGTGTGCATTAATCCTATCTTGGGTCTACAGACCTTTAAAAGTGTCGAATGGGGAAATGCAGCCAGACATTGCCCACAGAGAAATAAAGTAAAAGTGAATATCTCATAACTGCAAACAGTGGTCACCCTTATATCTGAGATGAAGTATTAAAGGAACCTCTATCAGACTTGTTGACAGTGTGCGTCCACAGATGGTTATCATTCCCTATCTCGATACCACCACAAGTAAGAAAACAAGGGTCCAGATTACATGTATACACAGGGATATAATGTGCTATCCATCCACCTATTTCTATCTGTAAATAGAAGGGCAAAACAGTATTTAAGGTTTGGCGTTCTCCCTATTAAACCCAGCCGGAGCTGTTGGAAACTGACATCCCAGGATTTAATCATCTGTTCTTTGAGGAACTAGATAAAAATGCAGAGTGGTTAAAAGAAGATTCGTTTTATTGGGCTGGTATGTTCAGTGTAAAGAAAAGTAAAAACTGAATGAAAAGAAAGACAAAAATGAAGCAAACAGAGAAAACACATTCTACTGATTATCTTTTCCATGGTAAACAGGATGGGAGACCGCCGCTTGGACTACGGAATTACATTTTAAGAAGCCCCAGATGCTCATCCAATCCTGAAATACGCTCTTCAAAGATCATCAAGTGTGAAAGAATGTGAAGAACCTCCTACTTAGCCATATTTAAAAAAAGAAAATGCACTGATAAATAGAGTCGTACCACAAACTAAACAATTACTGTCAACCAAACTTTTCCAACTTCTTTATTCCAATTATTCCACAGTCATTTGACAGGAGAACATCAGGGGGTAAAAACAACTCATCAACTACTCTTGCAAAAATTCTATTGGCCTGCAGTCTAAGTGGAAACCACTAAGCATTGCAAAATGTGTCCTATATGCCACTTTAAGAATCCACCAGCTGTCTGGCAAGCCCCTCTTCACTCTCTGTAAATTATTAAAACAACATTTCAACAATAGTAAATGGACATTGTGTGAGCACTAGAATGTAAGGAAAGGGTAAGCGTATCAGCACAGTGTAGTTGACCTTGTGATGTTTGAAATTGAAAGGGTTTGAGGTATAGAGGCCGCTAAAAGTGCTATTGGCCACAAAATCAATGATAATAGGTTTTGGTAGTTTCCCCAGAAATACAGTTTGATGCTGGGTTAGTCTGGTACCAGTTGGGATGCTGAATATCTTCAGAGCTACTCTTTCAATGGTGTACTTGGCATTTGATAGATGTAAAGCTTTGACATGAGCCAGTCTGATGCTTGGCGACGCTTTCACTCTCTTTACAAACAAGCTAGGAGACAGTATAACCAGTTTATACTGTTCCACATCCCCACTGATGAGCCAGGATGAGTCCTTGTTGAGGTTAAGTTTTATCTTAAGATCGATACCATTGACGAGCAGTTTATCTTGGCAGAAAAGGTCTCAATGTATACGTCCAAGGAGTTCAAACTGTTTACTACCTGTGGTGAAGCTTGCTCTTTTTACAAAACCTTGATTGTCCCCGTCCAGCTCCTTTTCTTCAAAATGTCTGTGAGGATCTTTGTAGAAGAGCCCCACTGAAAGCTGTTGTGTCCAGGGCATCACAGCTGTAATTTAGAATACTCTCGATGTAGGCCCTATATGTATACATGTTATCACTTTGAGTGATAAGTCTGTTGCCGAGGGTGATGTCCACCTGATTAAACATGGTTGCGATGGGGTAAGCGATCGTCGCCATTTTAATGTAGTTTGTTATGTTGGAAGCGCCGCTTTTATGAATAAGGCGCAGCAGAATATTGTTGAGATCCAGATACATATCCGTGGACCTGGACACAAAAAGCTCTATCGGCGCCAAAGGCGTCAAAGCGGCTAGCAGCGATACCTCCATGGAGAAACTGTTTTTGATGCTGTTCTGGGTGGGTTTTAGAGAAAACAAGCCTAACACTGATTTGGCACATTCACCCGATGCACAATGTACATAGGCCATGTTTCAGGTTGTTGCGCTTTCAAAAAATATTTACACTAGCGCCTGCTCTTTGAAGATCTCTTCCGACTTACGGATCTTCTTTTGTGAATTCTTTTTGAAGAGCGCTGTCTTTTTTTATAGGGAGCATGTGGTCCCCTGCACCTTGAGGTCCTTATCTTCCTTTAAATACATGTTTTTGAGACTTGTACACCAGACCCGATCCTTCTTGGGGTTGTTTATTCATGCAGTTGACTATAACAGACATCACAGAACCCAACACATCCTGTTCAATGGTCATAGCTGCTGCTTTAACATGGGGTATTGCATTTTTGTAGCCTCCTCTCAAGAACAGCATGGCTCTTCTAAACAAGCTATGGAAGAAACCTCCCAAACCGGCCCTTTAACATATCAGGGGCCCGTTGAAAGTATGGTGGTGGTCCTCGATATTCAGCTTGGCATCTATAATATTCCCTGTACATAGAGGGGTCTGTCTATGTTTTCATAATCACCATGATGACTTCTTAATAGTAGTTGTTACGTCACAGCCTTAAATGAAGCTTATCAATAACTTTCCTGTGTTTAAATCACACCTGCTCAGACTGGTCATCGAAGATCATGATCAAAATAGTGCCAAATGTTTTTTGTAGAAATTGTGACATAGTCGGGTTTGTTGTATTGAATATTAACCATCATGTTATTTTTACCCGTCACCTGGACCCATCTAAGCAACATGAATAACTGTCCTGATCCTCTGCGGCTCTATAATGTCAAAACACATCTAGAGTATACAGTATAGAAATTGCAGTTAATATCGGAGCACAACGGGTCCGGTTCTACTTTGCTTTTTATATGTTGTACCTAAAACCCTTCTTAACCCCTTTGCTGCCAGGCCTTTTCCCCTCCAGTACTGAGTCTTTTTTTTTGGCTATTTGGGGCAGTTCAATCAATCAATCAATCAAAGAGATTTATAAAGCGTGCTACTCACCTGCAAGGGTCTCAAGGCGCTGGGGGGGGAGAGGGGAGGAGGGATAGGGGCTGGGAGGATCACTGTTCGAAAAGCCAGGTTTTGAGGCCCTTCCTGAAAAGAAGTAGGTTTTGGGTCTTGCGGAGGTGGGTTGGGAGGGCGTTCCAGGTTTTGGGTGCAAGGTAGGAGAAGGATCTGCCCCCGGTGGTGGTGTGTTTGATGCAGGGGACAGAGGCGAGAGAGAGGTCAGCTGAGCGGAGGTTTCGTGTGGGGGTGTGGAAGGTGACTCTTTCGTTGAGGTAGGCAGGGCCTGTGTTGTGGAGTGATTTGTGTGCGAGGATGAGGATCTTGAAGGTGATCCTTTTGTCAATGGGGAGCCAGTGGAGGGATTTGAGGTGTGGAGAGATGTGTTCGTGTCGGGGGAGGTCGAGGATGATTCGTGCTGCTGAGTTCTGGATGCGCTGTAGTTTGCGCTTGAGTTTTAGAGTGGTGCCAGTGTAGAGGGCGTTTCCGTAATCAAGTCTGCTGCTGATGAGTGCGTGAGTGACAGTTTTTCTGGTCTCTGTGGGGATCCATTTGAATGTTTTTTTCAGTATACGGAGTGTGTTGAAGCATGAGGAGGTGAGAGCGTTGATTTGTTGGGTCATCGAGAGGGAGGAGTCTAGGATGATGCCGAGGTTGCGTGCGTGGTTGGCGGGGGTGGGTGCAGGGCCTAGCGTGGTGGGCCACCTTGAGGGGTCCCAGGTGTTTTTGTGTGGGCCAAAGAGGATTATATCGGTTTTGCTTGAGTTGAGTTTCAGGTGGTTGGCTGTCATCCATGTGGCGGTGTCGATGAGTGCGTTGTGTAGGTTGGATTTGCCAGTGTTGAGGTTGCGGGTGAGGGAGAGGATGAGTTGGGTGTCATCGGCGTATGAGAGGATGGTGATTCCATGGGGTTTGATGATGTTTGCTAGTGGGGTCATGTATATGTTAAATATTGTGGGGCTGAGGGAGGAGCCTTGGGGGACTCCACAGGTGATTTTGGTGGCGGGCGATTGGAAGGGGGGGAGTCAGACTTTTTGGGTTCTGTTGGTGAGGAAGGAGGTGAGCCAGTCCAGGGCTTTGTGCCTTTTCCCTGCGTCGTGAAGGCGTGTGCTGAGTGTTTGGTGGCAGACAGTGTCAAAGGCTGCAGAGAGGTCCAGGAGTATGAGTGCTAAGGTCTCGCCCATGTCGACTCTGGATCTGATTTCGACGGTGCATGCTAAGAGGGCAGTTTCTGTGCTGTGGTTCTTGCGGAACCCAGATTGGGAGGGGTCGAGTGTGTTGTTTGTCTCGAGGAAGTGGGATAGGTGGGAGTTGACAATTTTTTCCGTAACCTTGGCTGGGAAGGGGAGGAGGGAGATGGGGCGGTAGTTGGAGAGATCGTCTGGGTTGGCTTTGAGTTTTTTTGGGAGTGCGGTGACTTCTGCGTGTTTCCAGAGGTCTGGGAAGGTGGCGGTTTCGAAGGAGCTGTTGATCGTGGCTCGGAGTATGGGGGCGATGGCTGGGCTGGCTCTGTTGTATATACGGTGGGGGCATGGGTCGGAGGGGGAGCCAGAGTGAATAGAGTTCATAGTGGTTTCAGTTTCTTCGTCGGTGGTGGGGGCCCAGGTAGTGAGTAGGTTGTGTGGTGTGTGTGGTGGGTATGTGTGAGGTGGGTGAGTGGTGTGGGAGGGGGGTGTGTGTGGAGCAAAGCTGTTATGTATGTCTAGAATTTTGCGGTGGAAGTGATTTGAGAGGGAGTCGCAGAGGGTTTGTGTGTGCGTGGGGTCTAGGTTGCTGGCCTTGGGTTTGGAGAGCTCTTTGATGATGGTAAAGAGTTCCTTACTGTTCTGTGAGTTGTTGTCAATGCGTTCTTTGTAGTGTGCTCTTTTGGCGTTGCTTATGAGTTGGTGGTGGGTGCGTGTGGTGGTTTTGAGGGTGGTGAAGTTAGTGGTGGTGGGTTTTTGTCTCCAGATTTTCTCTGCTTTGCGGCATTTGCGTTTGGATTCGTGGAGTTCAGTGGTGAACCATGGTGCGTTCTTGATGTTTCGGGTAGTGATGTTTTTTCTGAGGGGGCGAGGTTGTCGGCACAGGAGGTGATCCATTTGTTGAGGTTGTGAGCGGCGGTGTTGGGGTCGGTTATGTTGGGGTGGGTTTGCGTCAGTTGGTTGATTAGGTGTTCCGTGGGTATCTTGTCCCACATGCGGTAGGGGGTGGTGTGATGTTGGTGGTGCTTAGGAGGTTTGTTGTAGGAGAAGTGGATGCATTGGTGATCTGTCCATTGGAGTTTGGTGGTGTGGGTGTAGGTGATGTGTTGGCTAGATGTGAAAATTGCGTCGAGTGTGTGTCCAGCTGAGTGGGTGGGGGCTGTGACTAGTTGTTTGAGTCCTAGGTTCGAAAGGTTGTCTAGGAGGGAAGATGAGTTGTGATCGTGAGGGTTTTCTAGGTGGAAGTTGAAGTTGCCGAGGAGTAAGTAGTCTGTGGAGGTGAGAGCGTGTGTGCTGATGGTGTCTGCGATGGTGTCACAGAAAGGGGGGCGCGGTTCTGGGGGCCTGTACATCAGTGTGCCTCTGAGGGTGGTGGTGTTGTTGACGTGGATGAGGAAGTGCATGTGTTCTGCGTTGTTGAGGGTGTCCAGGGTGTTGGTGGATATCTTGATGGTGTCCCTATGAAGGATGGCGATGCCGCCCCCTGGCTTGTTCGGGCGTTCTCTGCGTTGGAGTTTGTAGCCTTCCGGGGTGGCTATGGCTATGTCTGGCTCGGATGTGGGGTTTGTCCAGGTTTCAGTGAGGAAGACGATGTCGGGTGAGTGTGAAGTGATGAGGTCCCAGAGTCCTATGTCATGTTTGTGTAGGGATCGGGTGTTCAGTAGTAGGCAGTAGAGGTGGTTGCGGGTGGTGTGGTTGTTATGGTGTGTGATAGTGTTTGTGTGGATGTTTGTGGTGTTGTTGAGAGTGGGGGTGGCTGTGGCGTGGGGCTTGTGAGGGTTGTGGGGTGTGTTGGTAGGTGCGGGGGTTGTTGTGTTGGGGTGAGGTATTTGGTTTTGTGGTGCGGTGCGTCGGGTGTGGAGCAGGAGAAAAGGCAGGTGTGGCAGGAGAAGGGGCCTTGTGTGTGAGTGGGGGTTGTTTGACAGCAGTTGGGGCGGGCTCTGGGGTTGAGGGAGAGGAGAGAGTGGGGGTGGTAGTATAGTCTGGGGGGCTTTTGGCTGGCGGGACCAGGGGGACTGGCGCTGGGCGCGGCTCGGGCGTGGACGGGCACAGACGGGCGCAGACGGGCTTGCCTCTGGCACGCCTCCGGCACGCCAGCGGTGCAGCCGCGCAGCGACCGCCATTAAGAGGGGGAGGTGGGAGGGAGGGGCAGTAGGGAGGCGGGAGGCGGGCTGGAAAGGGAGAGCGGGAGGGGGCGGGGAGTAACAGAGCAGGGGGATCGCACGAGGGTCTAGATGACCCGGCGAGGAGGAAAAACAGTGGGAAAAGGCTGGAAGTACAAGGAGAAATAGAGCAGAAAAGCGGCGGAAGGTAAGAGGTTACGGGGGGATGGAGTTAGAAAACAGAGGGAAAGGGGCAGAGGCACAGAGAGTAGAAAGTGGAAAGTACAGTGATCAGAAACAGAGGCACAGAGAGTAGAAATCGGAAAAATACGGTGTACAGAAACAGAGGCACAGAGAGTAGAAATCGGAAAGTACAGTGATCAGAAACAGAGGCGCAGAGAGTACAAAGCGGAAAATACAGTGTACAGAGACAGAGGCACAGAGAGTAGAAATCGGAAAGTGCAGTGATCAGAAACAGAGGCACAGAGAGTACAAAGCGGAAAATACGGTGTACAGAGACAGAGGCACAGAGAGTACAAAGCAGAAAATACGGTGTACAGAGACAGAGGCACAGAGAGTAGAAATCGGAAAGTGCAGTGATCAGAAACAGAGGCACAGAGAGTACAAAGCGGAAAATACTGTGTACAGAAACAGAGGCACAGAGAGTACAAAGCGGAAAATACGGTGTACAGAAACAGGCGGAAGGCGCAGAAATGGAGGCAAAGAGCACTGGGATGGAACTTACCAGCGCTGCTGTGGCCCAGGGAAGAGGGCTGGGGCTCTGAACTCGCGATCGGTCGCGTGGGCGGGGATGGGGAGAAGCGTTGCAGCAAGGTGGAGCCGCCGGCGCAGGGGAGTGAGCTCCGGCCGAAAAGGTCAGGGTTCTCTCGCGCAGTTCGCGCTAAGGCCCTCATAACTTTTTGTCCACATAAGCTATCCACTCCAAATTTGCGTCCTTTTTTTCCAACATCCTGGGGATTCTATAGGTACCCAGAGTATGTGGGTTCCCCTGGAGGAGACCAAGCAATTAGCCAAAAAACTGTGAAAATGTCATTCTTTTTTTTTTTTAAATGGGAAAAAAGGGCTGCAGAAGAAGGCTTGTGGTTTTTCCCCTGAAAATTGCATCAACAAAGGGTTTGCGGTGATAAAATAACCATCTTCCCAGCTTTCAGGAACAGGCAGACTTGAATTAGAAAAACACATTTTTCAGCACAATTTTGGCATTTTACTGTAACATACCCCATTTTTACTATTTTTTGTGCTTTGAGTCTCCTTCCAGTTAGTGACAGAAATGGGTGTGAAACCAATGCTGGATCCCAGAAATTCTGAATTCAGCAAGGGGTAATTTGTGTAGATCCTACAAGTGTTTCCTATAGAAAATAACAGCTTAAATAAAATAATATTGAAATTGAGGTGAAAGAAAACCGCCATTTTTCTCCACGTTTTACTCTGCAACCTTTTCCTGCAATGTCATATTTTCAAAAGCAATATACCGTTACGTCTGTTAGACTCTTCTGGTTGTGGGGATATATAGGGCTTGTAGATTCATCAAGAACTCTAGGTCCCCAGAGCCAATAAAGGAGATGCACCTTGCAACAGGTTTTCATTGTATACCGGGCATACAGCAATTAAGTAGGTGAAATATAAAAGGTGAGAAATAGGTACCAAGAAAACCTTTGTATTTCCAAAATGGGCACAAGACAAGTTGTTGAGAAGCAGTGGTTATTTGCACATCTCTGAATTCCAGAGTGCCCATACTACCATGTGAATTACAGGGCATTTCTCAAATAGACGTCTTTTTTACACACTGTTTTACATTTGGAAGGAAAAAATGTAGAGAAAAACAAGGGGCAAAAACACTTGTTTTGCTATTCTGTATTCCCCCAAGTCTCCCGATAAAAATGGTACCTCACTTGCTTGGGTAGGCCTATTGCTCGCGACAGGAAACACAACATGAACACATCACATTTTTACATTGAAATCTGACATGTTTTTTGCAAAGTGCCTAGCTGTATATTTTGGCCTCTAGCTCAGCAGGCACCTAGGAAAACCTACCAAATCTGTGCATTTTTTAAAACAAGATACCTAGGGGAATCCAAGATGGGGTGACTTGTGGGGCTCTGACCGGGTTCTGTTACCCAGAATCCTTTGCAAACCTCGAAATTTGGCCAAAAAAACACTTTTCCCTCTCATTTCGGTGACAGAAAGTTCTGGAATCTGAGAGGAGCCACACATTTCCTTCCACCCAGCATTCCCCAAGTCTCCCGATAAAAATGGTATCTCACTTTTGTGGTTAGGTTTAATGCCCGCAAAAGGAAATGCCCCAAAACACTATCTGGACACATCAAAATTATCAAATAGAAAACTACCTGTTTTTTGCGGGGGGCACCTGAGTTTTTGGTCCTGGGCTCAGCAGCCATCCTCAGCACCAAACCCAGACCTTTCTGAAAACTAGACGCCAGAGGAAGTCCAGGGAGGTGTGACTTGCGTGGATCCCCCAATGTATTCTTACCCAGAATCCTCAGCAAACCTCAAATTTAACAAAAAAATCACATTTGTCCCATATTTCTGTGTGTGATCACTGCACCGGGACAAATTTCCTACCACCCAACGTTCCCCTCAGTCTCCCAGTAAAAATGATACCTCACTTGTGTAGGTGGGCCAAGTGCTTGTGACAGGGAAGACCCAAAAACATGTCAAATTTGAGAGGGAACCAAAGCGGGTCCAAAAGGGCAGTTTGAAAAAAGCAATTTTAGGCTGACAAGTGCAGCAGAATTTTTATCAGTATAGATGAGACAATGCTGGGTGGTAGGAATTTTGTGGATTCCTGCAGATTCCGGAAGGTTCCATCACAAAAATGTGGGAAAAATGTGTGATTTCCAGCAAAGTTGGAGGTTCGCAGGGCATTGTGAGTAAGAAAATGGTGCGGGGTGCATGTGAAGCACACCCCCTGGAATCTCTCAGATGTTTAGTTTTCAGATGTGTCTAGGTCTTGTGGATTTTTCTACATGGCAGCATCCCAAAGTCCATAAAGTGCAGCCCTCATCATTCCAAGTGGGATGATTTTGAAAGTTAGCCAAGCTCTCATTGCCCAAATGTAAAACCAAAACCCAAAATAATAAAATGTCCTCTTGCTTGCCGTGGGATAACATGTTTTAGTGTGCGGGGGTGAGCTGAAAGACTGTTACCCCCTTCAGTTGGGGTGGGGCCATAACCAGGCCCATTTTGGTTGGTAGCCACCACCCCACTATTTTTTTTTTTAATTCCCTGGCACCCCCCAGGGTGTGGATAAGGGGTAATTGCCCCATCTGCCCACTGATGGGCAGAACAACTTTGACCCCATTTATTTGGGATGGGGTATGGCCATACCCCAATCCCCTTATTTTGGAAAAGAAAATCTTCCCCTGTCTCTGGTGGGCTTTCTGTCCCCTTGGGGGCAGATGGGCCTTCCAAAAATAGGCCAATCTGCCCCCAAGGGAGGCAGATATGGCTAACAGTAATGTGCCCACATGATGATCGACCCTTGCCCAAGGGTCTCTCCCCCAAACAAAACACACACATACACACACACCAATCCCTGGTGCCTAAGTGGTTTCTGCTCCCCATCCCCGGGGACAGATCGGCCTAATAGAAATAGCCCGATCTGCCCCCAAGGGGAGCAGAAATGGCCTAAAATAAATTTGCCCCCCCAGGGGAGCGACCCTTGCCTAAGGGGTCGCTCCCCTTGCGTAAAATTGGCGCAAAAGAAATCCCCGGTGCCTAGAGGCCTAAAATAAATTTTGCCCCCCCAGGGGAACGACCCTTGCCTAAGGGGTCACTCCCCTTGGTGAAATTGACACAAAAAAATAAAGATCCCTGGTGTTTAGTGGTTTCTGCCCCCAATTGAGGGCAGATTGGCCTAACAAAAATCGGCCGATCTGCCCCCAAAGAGGGGGGGGGGGGGAGAAATGGTCTAAATACAATTTTCCCCCAAGGGTAGCGACCCTTGCCTAAGGGGTAACTCCCCATATATAAAAAACAAAAGTAAACATAAACAAAAATATATCCCTGGTGTCCAGGGGTTTCTGCCCCTGCCTGGGGGCAGATCGGCCTAATTATGAAAGGCCAATATACCCCAAGAGGGAGTAGAAAAGGCCTAAAAATATTTTGCCGCCCTGGGGAGCAGCCCTTGCCCAAGGGGCCGTTCCCCTTATGCGCAAGTATAAAAAAAAAATCCCTGGTGTCTAGTGGCTTCTGCTCCCTCAGGGGCAGATTGGCCTAATAAAAATAGTCTGATCTGCCTCCAAGTGGGGCAGAAATGGCCTAGATACAATTTGCCCCCCAGGGGAGCAACCCTTGCCTAAGGGGTCGCTCCCCACCTCTAAAAAACGGAAAAAAACAAAAACAAAACAGAAACAAAAATGATCCCCGGCGCCTAGAGGTTTCTGCCCCCGTGGGGGCAGATCGGCCAAATAACAATAGGCCAATCTGCCTCCAGGTGGGGCAGAAATGGCCTAAAATAAATTTGCTCCCCCTGGGGAGTGACCCTTGCGTGAATTCGCCTTCAAAAAAACTTCCCTGGTGCCTAGAGATTTCTGCCCCCCTGGGGCAGATCGGCCTAATAACAATAGGCCTTGAAAAAAATTGTCCCCCTAGGGAGCGACCCTTGCCCAAGGGGCCTCTCCCCTGGTACCAATTTCCTTATTGGAAAAAACCCTGATGTCTAGTGGGCATTTGTGGGCATTTCAGCAGCCAGATCGCTTCACGATCTGGCTGCTAAAATGCTCTGAGAGACTTCAAAGGGAAGGAAATTATTTTCTTTCCCTTTGAAGCCTCTCATGCCCCCATCAGATGATCGGAAGGGAAATGCTTTGCATTTCTCTTCCTATTGCGCTGGAAGCTGAGCTTCCAGTGCAATGGGAGGAGGCCTCTGATGGGGTCAGGCCACAGTTGCACGCTGGCGTCATCAGACGTCACTGGGGGGGATCGGGGTGTAAGGGGAAGGGCTTCTCCTTCCATCCCTGCTCTTGGGGGGTGGGAGGGAAGCCCCGCTCCCTCTGAGCTCATGTGCAGGATGTAATGGTTACGTCCTCGGCACAGGAGCACTGTGACGGTGGACGTAACCATTATGTCCCCGGCACAGAAGGGGTTAATTTACCCATACAGCTAAACAAAGCATCACGATTTGGAGCTTTAAGAAACACTTCCGTTCTAACATTATCTAACACTAGCTGAACATTCTTATACGTTTCAGTGTTGGCTCTGGATTTGTTGATGGCTTTGACCACTGCAGCGACGGATGGGAAATAGCCATGAAGAAAGCTGACTTGAATAATCCAGGTGCCCGAGCATGTTTTATAGTATATTTGGCCGCGAGCATTGAAAATGTATTCCATGTTCTAGGGTATTGGATTTCTGTTAGGGCTACCTCCCAATCACCTTTTAGGTACATAGGTTTAGCCAGTTTCACAGTGTAATTAGAAATTTGATTGTCAGGGAACATGTCCTTCGAGATGTTGGATGGCAGAGTAATATAAAATGGCATTGTCTCCTTCTTGACGCCCACAGTGAGACCTCCCCATACTCACACACCATGCAGGAAGCTGGCTAACACCCAACTGTTAAATTTCTCTGGCCAGCCTCTCTATTTGACAGAAGCCTGCCTGTTAGCCCTGCTACCTTTTTAGAATCTGTTCAACCCTGTACACCCTGTGCGGATAGTCAGGTACCTTTTGTAACTCCTCCTTGAAAAGACGCCCAACACTGTTTCTATGCCGTAGTCCTTTAACCTATAAATATATACATCCTCTTTAAGCTCCACACTTTCCACTATAAATATCTTGTCGCTATAAGTCTAATGGTAACCCTTCATAAAGACCCCTTTCAACTTTGAAACCCTAACATGGTCACCTTATTTTAAAAGGGGCTTCTTTACACCTGCAGAGAACCAGCTCCCGTACACCGTTCTCCAGACCTTCAATGAACTATCTGGAGTTACCTCTATTGGAAGCGTTTTGATGATTCTGTGGTAACTGGCGTTATAAACATCTATAAAAGCACTTATCTGTAGGTGTTGTAGGACGTGAAATATCTCCACGTCTTAGACTTTAGGTTCTCTTAACAGCTCTGTAGCAGCTGTTTTGACCTCAGTGTGCATTACAAAATGATGAACAGCATGCTGTTTTAATCATTTCTGAATCAATTTGTGTAAAAAAAAAAATCCTGCGTCTGTTTGTAGTTTTTGAAGGGTTCTACCTTTCCTGAAGATGGTTTTAAAGGCCTCAGTGATGCTAGTCCCGCTTTTATCGCTTAGCGATTCTGCAAAGGCATACTTGGACAATACATCTATGACCATTATTGTATATTGAGCTCCGTTATTATGTTTTGCTAAATCCTGAAGACTGAATATGTCCGCCTGCCATTGATAATCTATTTGCAAATTAACGATGGTAGGTCTCCTCTAAAAACATCTCCTGGCTGGCTTGTGGAGTGACGACGCCTCTTCCCCAGATAACCAAGTCTTCATTCGTGCTCTGTTTACCGGCTCATTTTCAACTACAGCCCTTCTAAACAGCGCGTGGGCACTCCCCGAAGCTACAGGCCACTCTTGTATCATAATGAAGCTTCCTTAACCTGTCCACCGACATGTTATCAGCCAGTGCAACCCATGAAATGCAAGAAGCTTGTTTTGTGTAAGGACTTTTTATTAAAAAGAAAGAATGTTAGCAAAACATATACACGGCATTCTTAACAGTTTCTTGGTTTACATCTTATCGTCGTTGTTGGACAGTTTGCTGTTTTTTCACAATGTATACATAATATGACACATGCTACATACATTACTAGGGGCCAGGCTGCTAATTTGCTTCAGTGTCACAAATTTACAGATTTTTACAGATATACACTTAATGGCTCTAGACACAACTCCCCGCTCACCCCTCCTATACCTTTGTGCACTCAGGATACTGACGGCATTCAAAAGTTCTAGGTCGGACAATAAAAAACCTTTATTCCTGAAATAATCTTCGGTCAGAAGGTCCAAGGCGCTGCGTTACCTGGCTGTTTGCGATAGCCTTAACTCCTGCGTACAGCATTTGTATGCACTCCAGTATTCATCCGTTGTAGTTAGCCTTGTGTTAATACACCATTTGGCGATACACTCAGGACTGTGACACTGCATCTCCATGGGCAGCTCAACAAGCTTCAGATAAAGCAGAGTTACAGGGTGTATTTCAGGTATTCTTTCTTTCACCAACACATATACTAAATTGGCAATACATATGTATCCAGGGTGTAACTCACGGGCATCTTGCGCAGCAACATTCTGATGCTCATCCTAAAAGTGAGTAAGTATGTAACACAGTGATGACCCGCTACCGTCGGACTCAGCATTTTTTAAAACAGTCTTTATGGGTCTAAAGGCCTGTTTCTTCTATTTTTTAAATTAACATCACACATACGTCTTTCTATGACCCTTTCTTTCATCCTTCTATCAAAATACATACACATTGCATTCACTCGGGTTTTGAGCCTGGTTCCCTCGAGTATCGGATCCCTTTGAGTGTTGTTGACAAAACCTTAATCATATTAGGTTAGGCATATTTATTTTCCTCGGACAGCCCATACATCACCCTTAACAGCTTATATACCTTGTATGGGTCTAGCCTGCTACATATATGGCGGATTGTTCTTGATGTTTCCAAGTCGTATAGACACTCGTGAGCCTCCTGCAGTGGATCATTAATTTTATGACTGTAACAAAGGTTATAATAATTACATTTGACACAGGTGTTCACAACGGTCGCAGTAAAACCTTTAACAGGCCATGTGGCAACGTAGGGGGCACCTGGAGTTTCCTTTTCAAAATCATTGTTATTATAGGTACAAACACATCTCTTACGCAGATCTTTGTTTTGGCTTGTGGAACTTTCAGACTGTTTTAAACAGCATAAGCAGTAAAAATATACGTCGTTAACCTTTGATGGCAGCCCCTCCACCATGGCTTTTTGCTGATGCTTTCGACGGATCAAAAAAAGAAAGACAGACAAACTATTAGTTAAACATAAACACATAAAAACATATATACGTTAAGTGTCTATAGCGTTTTTTTTTTTTACTAACCCTGTCATTTTTGTGGCAGTCATTGGCGGCTCTCAAATCTTGAGAGTCGCATATGTCCATCTGTGCATAACCTGCGTCAGAGTTTACACATGGCTGTTGCACGACAACAGCCTCCAGAGCAGTTTCCTCCAGAAACCCCATATCTTCATAGATGGTGAGTTAGGATGGGATATGGATTCTTCAACATCTTCTCTGTCTATAAAATTGTTTCCAACATTTAATTCACCGCATGAGGCATTGCTGCTGTCACCCTTAAGCTGGGATATCAGCTGTGGTAAATCTTTGAGGCTGAGCTTTTCAAGCTGAAGGCAGAGGTCGTCTTGAAAACCCATAACGTTGTAACCCCCATCTTAAGTGTCTCCCTGCTGAGCGTTCTCATCCAATACAAATGGTGTTAGGGTATGATAATATCTATTGGCTCCCCGCCCTCCTCTTTGCAGATGATACCATCCTATTATCTCAAACTCCCATGGGCTTGCAAACTTTATTAGATAAATTTAGCGAGTACTGCAGCCGGAAGGGATTAGAAATCAATACGAACAAGACCAAATACCTGACTGTTAACCCTCATAAAGCACTCAAGAGAAACATTCGGATTAGAGGGCAGGCATTGGAACGAGTAACAAATTTCAACTATCTAGGGATACTCCTTGATGCTAAATTGTCATGGGCACCGCATGTTAACAAAGCTGCTATTTCCTTAGCGCATAGCTCCATGGCAATTAGCAAAAATTATAAATGTTCAAGGTCTAGTATTGTTTCACCAGTATTTGAGATCTATAGGTGCAAAGCACAGGTTGCTGCCCTATATGGTGCTGAACTCTGGGGATTCATAAATCTAACCCCATTGGTTATCCAGGAAAATAATTTTATAAGGGGGGTACTGGGTCTCCCTCCATCTACTCCACTGATTCCTTTAACCTATGATATTAACATGAAACAAATAGGTAAATTGGCAGCCTTGAGGCCCTTGCTTTACTGGTGCAGACTCTGGTCTACCCCTGAATTAATCCATTATAGGCAAGCGCTAATTGAGATTATAGACTTGGACAAGGCAATTTCCCTCCCGTGGCTCCATTATATAAGACAATGCTTTTACACTCTTGGCCTAAAATTTTACTGGGAAGAACCACATACACTAACAAAACAATCTAAGATTCAACTAAAACAAGTATTTTGGGACTTTACCCTTAACAGCCCTCTCTACAGCAAGGATCTAGGCAGACTTACTTTAAGTTTCCTGGATATCAAACCATTACTGTATGCTGAGGAATGGATAGATACTATCCAACCTAGACGAGCAAAAGTTTTATTTATGAAGCTTCGATATGGGACTCTCCAGGTTAAGGCTTTTACTTCTAAATGGGGTCCCTCCAATGGGAGAAGACAAGAGGTGATTTGTGGGCTGTGTAATATGGAGACTCCTGAAACGGCGGACCATGTCCTTTTAAACTGCAATGCCTATGATAAACCAAGGAGGAAATGGCTTCGACCTATTTGCAGGAACGTTGGAATCAGGAACTATAATGAAGCAGCAAGATTCTTGAGATCTAGTACGATACCATACGTTGTTTTTGGTTTAAGCCGGTTTTTACTAGCAATTTCATTTATTAGAGACAAGGCGGGCCTAAGGCTCTAGGATTCAGTTATTTATTCATTTTATTTTAAATAGTCCTCCCCTACCAAAACAAAATAAGTGCCTGATGGCACTGGAGGCAAAATCTAAGGGCTTTATAAAAATGTAATACTGTAATTGATTCTTATTTATAGCTTTTAAGATTAATATTTGCTTCTATCCAGACAGTCGGTTTTAGTAGCTAAATGAATATTAATTGTTGTTGGAATAATGTGTCTTTTGTAATACTTGATTGTCTGCCTTTTTTGGCCTTCAGCCGAATATAGGCATGTATGGGAAAAAGAAATCGTTGGGCATTAGAGATTTTCACTCAGCTCTTAAAAACTAGCAAATCAAGACCACATGTGATGGTGGTAGGCACATTGCCAAGATTCTTAGAGGCACTTTGGTATGCTAGGGACAAATGTCTTACAAAACAAGCACGAAAATTCTATCTTTACAATGGTCATTTTTTGTGCTTACTTATAGTTCTAGAGAACAAGTGAACTTTCTTGCCAGTACACAGCCATTGCTATTAACAGTCAGATATCAATCCCATTTGTTTTGTGCACACAGATTGTATTTATGGTTATTCTATAATATTCTTGGTGTTTTGTAAAGTGATGTGTACTGTGTATTTCTACAGTGTTTTAATCGATCATTTGCTTATTCTTTTCCTTTATCTAACTGTACTGTATGACCTTGGGGGAGTCCTGGATTTTATTTTTTTTAATCTTATGATGGGTCTGGTTTTACTGTTTTAACCAATTCGCTTTTGTTTTCTTTTAGAAATGTATGAATTGTGTCGGTATGCTTTTATGGTATTGTTTTACCGAAATAAAGCTGAAATTGAAAATTGAATATCTATTGGTATTGTTCAATTCACCATCGTAGACCGCCTTTTTGATGAGGGGGTTGTATCTCTTCATAATGGCAGAGTGACCTCTTTCAGGATGGGGCTCCTGGGTTTGGCATAGGCTGCTTACATGTATTCTATGGATCAAAAAGGGTGTACTCCTCTACAGCACATCGCAGACACCTACTCTCCAGGGGGACTTTGATTCATTGAGGGCTGGTGCATAACCCTGACCACGTGGTAGAACCCTGACACGTGACTAATACGTGTTCAGATGATGTCACAACCCATGTGACCCCACCTACACCTACGTCAGTTCTGGGGAGGGCTCTCAGTCATTGATGATGTCACTACAGGCGGCGGGCACCTGTGACTTTTTAGATGTCAAGTAAAGGCATCCCAGTAATCTACTGGTCTTGTAGACGTAAAGGTGCTGCATCTTTGCCACTCTCTCTTGTGCCACTTTATGGTCAAAAGCAGGAATCGTTCCAATATCCTCACCTGTGCAGTGGCTGGACCCTACTAATCAGACTAGCCAGAGCTTCAGGTTGGGGGGGGTCTCTAAAATGGAAGGAGAGGCCCTATTTCAAGAAGATTGCCTAGACAATTTGGCTCTGCATTTCAAGGACCAGGGTGTCCTTCACTATTTAAGTACACTAGTTGGCCTACCAAAGCGTGTGTACGGCGTTAGGATCAGTCATTTTTTATGTCCATAAGAACTCTTTTTTTATTGAGAGATTTTATTAACTCGTCTTGAGTAAGAACTGGCAAGATCAATGCTTATTTTGTTTACTTAAAGGCATTTATAATATAAAAACAAGCATTCAATAGAAGGCAAAATATATATATTTAATGTAAAAGCAAGAGCAGAATGGCCTCACTCACAGTCAGTTTGGCTAGTGACAGAAGTCAGCTGACCTTGTTCCTACGCTTATTCTGTGGTGGGCGTAACCACGTGTGAATAAAACAACATCGGAGCAATCTGTGACAATGCCTGATTGAAAGCCCTTGCAAATATGTATTGTGTAATATTTTTATTTAAAAAATCCAAAATGTTTTGGCTAACTTCAGATCTTAGAATACAGGGGCAATGACTCTCCAATACTAACCTCTTTCTTCAAAACAGAGCCTGAAACACTTTTCGTAGCCACTCATGCATGCTCAAAACCACCATAACTGTGCTGTCCAACTGAGGAATCTCAGCATTCAGAATTGGTGGGTTGGCTTTATATTATAAGCCAGAAGTAGTTGTATTTCCTCGGCATAAAAATAAGGGGCACGAGGCAAAGTAATTTGCCCAAAGATATGAGGACCGTATAACTTACTGTTCTAACTTCAGCCCTAGAATATTTGGAGAAGTGTACTTTTCGAAGCCTCACCAAACTCTTGGCAAGAGGAGAGATGAAAATACAGACCATTCAGTACACATTTAGGGGGTCATTCTGACCTCGGCGGTAAAAGGCGCTTACCGCCGGCCAGAAGACCGCCATAACACTGCCGCGGCAAACCGCCACGGTCATTCTGACCCGCAACTGGCAAACCGCCAAAAACCCGACACCAACAAAAGTCCGCCACACCAAAGGTCAGCGAAAAAATGGCGATGACCAAACCTCCACCGTCACGTCAACAGAAATACGCCCATACCATTCCGACCCACAAATCCAAACGCGGTATTCCATTGGCGGTACACACTGCTGCGGTCAAAGTACACACACACATAGAAAACTCAGCCACATTGGTCAGTTTGAAATACACACACCTGATACACATACTAACACCACTCCCACACACCCAACACAATATAAAACACACACCCACATCACCCACAAGCCCCTATGACCCAAAATCATTACCGAAGGCTAGAGAGAGCACAGATTAGACAATCCCACAACACCATCACCCACACAGAATCCACGCACCAAACACCACACACCACCACACGCACCACACTCATCACCACAAACGCCACCCCACACCTCAACCACACCACCCCATGGCACCCCAAAGACACCCCAGGTTCAGTGACGCCGAACTCAGGGTCATGGTGGAGGAAATAGTCCGTGTAGAGCCCCAGCTCTTCGGGGCACAGGTGCAGCACACCACAATTGCCAGGAAGATGGAGCTATGGCAAAGGATAGTGGACAGGGTTAACGCGGTGGGACAGCATCCACGCAATCGGGAGGACATCAGGAAGAGATGGAACGACCTACGGGGGAAGGTGCATTCCATGGTATCAAGGCACAACATTGCGGTGCAGAAGACTGGCGGCGGACCCCCACCTACTCCCCCCGAATTTACCGCATGGGAGGAGAAAGTCTTGCACATCCTGCATCCTGAGGGCCTCGCAGGAGTATCTGGAGGAAAGGACTCTGGTAAGTCAAATCTTCACTACTGCTTCCCACCCCCACCCTACCTGCATGCCAAATCATACCCCCACCCTCACCCCCACCCCCATCACACCAACTCCTTGCAAATGGCTCACCATCACAACCCACCCATCCCAACACCATGCCCTGCATGCAACCACAAAGCATGGACACCCATCACCAAAGCATGCCCACTGCACACACACATCACCCCCACAAGCCACCCTCACAAAAGCCCCCACAAGGAAATGCCTGCACTTGGGTACACGAACACCCACCCATCACACAAAATGCCACACACAGAAGCAATAACCATACCTTTATACCCCTGCAGGACCCGAACGCCACCACACCACCACGGAGGGTCCAGAGATGTCCATCCCACCCCCAGAAGAGGCCCCCAGCGATGACAGCAGCTCTGTCTCCCTGGAGCCAGATGACCAGCCCGGCCCATCGGGGACCTCTGGACAGTCGGTTCCCCACAGACAGGCACAGGCTACACCAGACCCAACCCCCTCTGGGAACACCACCACAGCTCCCACCCAGCGGGCCCATGCCTCTGTCTCCAGGACACGTCAATCAGCAGTGTGTCCACCACTACAGGGCACCCAGGTTGACCCACCACCCCAACAACAACCATAGGGACCTGGGGGCAGTGGTAGTGGGCACACCATCCAGGGGACAGAGGCCCAGGGACACAGGGGAACTGGGAGGGCTGCTGTGCGACAGGGGGGGGACAGGCCCGGGGAACCGACTCCCCAAGAGGCCCTCTCCTCCATCATGAGAGCATACCACCGCTCCCAGGAGACGATGGCGACGGTACTGGCCCGGTTCCAGGAGATCCAGGAACTGCAGGAGGAACGGTACATGGGGTTCAGGGAGGAACTGAGGAACATCGGTTCCGCAATGGGGACCATCGTCGTGGCCCTTACCCAGATCGTCACCACATTGCGGGACCATGTGGCACCCCAAAGGGCCCCTGTCACTAGCCCAGGCCAGGAACTGCCTACCACCTCCGCCCGCGCTAGTGGACAGGAGGCCCCCACACAACGACAGGCCACCAGAACCCCACCTCCTGAAGAAGAAGAACCACCCCGCAAGCGGAACCTGAGATCTCACAAGAAGACAGAGTAGGATTGCAAGACCCCAGCCAGCCAAAGATACCCCCTGATGTCATCCCACTGTCCCACATTGTCACCCTGTCCAAACTTGAACTGACCCTGCTCCATCCTTCCCCAGGCATATGGACAATGGACCTGTGCGACTGAGAACTGGACTCTGCCATGGACATTACCCCACCCCCACCCATCACCGTTTCACAATCATGAACCTATATGTAGCACTTAAAATAAATCACTTATTGCACTTAAAATAACAGGAGACTGCTTGTATTCTTTACAAATGTATTACACATAACGGTGCAATAATGTCCAGTTACTTTGTGATGACAACATACCAATTTCAATAAGCTTTAGTCCATGGGCAAACAAAGCTGAAGTCAGGCAGTGGGTCATACAGCTCTGCAAAGGGAAGGGAAAGTCACAAATCAGTTAACAGGAACTGGGGGGAAACACAGACAGTGGAGACCCATGAGGCCTTAAGTAAATGTAAAATGGCGTGGCTGATTCTTACCTGTGTGCTACTGAAAATGACTGTATCCCTGTTGTCCGTGTCGTCCCCGTCGTCTTCCTCCTCTTCACTCTCCACAGGCTCCACAGCTGCTACAACACCACCATCTGGACCATCCTCCTGCAGAAAAGGCACCTGGCGTCGCAAAGCAAGATTGTGAAGCATACAGCAGGCCACGATGATATGGCACACCTTCTTTGGTGAGTACATTAGGGATCCCCCTGTCATATGCAGGCACCTAAACCTGGCCTTCAGGACCCCAAAGGTCCTTTCTATGATCCTCCTAGTGCGCCCATGGGCCTCATTGTACCGTTCCTCTGCCCTGGTCCGGGGATTCCTCACTGGGGTCAGTAGCCACGACAGGTTGGGGTAACCAGAGTCACCAATTAGCCACACACGGTGTCTCTGTAGCTGTTCCATCACATAAGGGATGCTGCTATTTCGCATGACATACGCGTCATGCACTGACCCAGGGAACTTGGCATTTACATGGGAGATGTACTGGTCAGCCAAACAGACCACCTGGACATTCATCGAATGATAACTTTTTCTGTTTCTGTACACCTGCTCACTTTCTTTGGGGGGAACCAAAGCCACATGGGTCCCATCAATGGCACCAATGATGTTGGGGATGTGTTCAAGGGCATAGAAATCACCCATCACTGTAGCCAATTCGCCCACCTCAGGGAAAATAATGTAGCTCCGCATGTATTTCATCAGGGCAGACAACACTCTGGACAAAACCTTAGAAAACATAGGCTGAGACATCCCAGATGATATTGCCACTGTTGTCTGAAAAGACCCACTTGCCAAAAAATTTAGTACTGACAGAACCTGCACCAGAGGGGGAATCCCTGTGGGTTGGCGGATGGGGGACATCAGGTCTGGCTCCAGCTGGGCACACAGTTCATGTATAGTTGCTCTGTCAAGCCGGTATGTAAGTATGATATGTCGTTCTTCCATTGTCGACAGGTCCACCAGCGGTCGGTACACGGGAGGATTCATCCTTCTCCTCGCAAGTCCCAGCGGACGGTGCCTAGGAAGGACAACATGGAGCACACAGTCAAGCAACCCACAGGTTCGTACACACAGCTTGCACAGTACACGAATCGCTATGCATTGAAAGGCTTGTATGAGTGGCAATGCAAGGCCTAGGCCTGTGTGATGCAGTAGAAATCATGCCATGTGGGCCCTTGAAATGGCGGCTGCCTGACCTGTGAAGTGTGACAGTGGGATGTGAGGTTACTGCGCTGGCGTGGCACACCGTGGCGGTAGGCGGTCGAAGACCACGGCGCAAAGCAGCATTGGTTAACATTGAACCCTATGGGTCTCAGGAGCCAATGACGATGTGCACCGGTGGTCGCGGCACGCACCGCCGCGGTAGGCACCGCCGCGGGCGTGACCGCCATTTTTTATCAGCTTAATCACTCGAGACCTGATCATCCACAGGAGAGGACCTATACTGCAAGTGCTGCTGTGACCTCGGTCTGGGAGATACAATGGCTGCTGCGACTGGGGAAAGGGCCCCTGCCTTCACTTCCGAAGAATTGGAGAAACTTGTTGATGGGGTCCTCCCCCAGTATGCGCTACGCTACGGTCCTCCAGACCAACAGGTTAGTACACACGGTGCACGTAGAATGGGCTATGCCTGTGTTGAGTGGGGTGTATGTAAGATGGTGGGGAGGGGAGCGAATGAGGAGTGCAACGCACGAAAGATGAGAGCATGTGCCACATGGCAAGGTTGGGGGGGGGGGGGCCACTCACATTGACCAGGCAGAAAACTGATTCTATATCCTTTACCACCCTGTACATGTCACATAGGTCAGCGCCCATCAGAAGATCGACATTTGGCGTGCCATCGCCAAGGACGTCTGGGCCCTGGGGGTCCACAACAGACGGGGCACCCACTGCCGAAAGAGGTGGGAGGACATCCGCCGCGGGACCAGAAAGACCGCCGAGTCTCTGCTGGGGATGGCCTCCCAATGTAGGAGGGGTGCCAGCCGCCAATTGACCCCCCTGATGTCCCGGATCCTGGCGGTGGCCTACCCCGATTTGGATGGGCGCGTGAGGACATCACAGCAGACACAAGGGGGTGAGTATCAGCACATTCTGCTATCTTTGCGCGCAGTGAAGGTGTCTGGGTGGGGGAGGAGGGCTGTGACTATCTCCAGGCCAGGGCGCATTCTGTAGGCTAGGCCCCTCCGTTAGACACGGCCCTGTTCCCCCACACCCCACCTCTGTAGGGTGCCAAGTACAGCTATCCATGGTCCGGCCTCACCCATGTGTGCATTTGTCGTCCAGAAACCTGTAGGCCTAGTCACAATAACTGAGTAGTGTACCCCGATTGCGCGGCCTAGTTCAGGGGGCTTCTGTGTCTGTCCTCTCCGACAACGGTGTTGCCAATGCATGCACTCAACCTGTCTTCATTTCCCCCCCCCCCATTTTATTTGTCTTCCTGTTCATGTGTGCATTAGCATCATCAGGCAGAAGAGAAGTGGCATCGGCGCACGAGGGAGCTGCATCTCACATGGCCCCGGAGGGCCATACAACAGACTCCGAGTACACCAGTGAGACGGAGGGCGAGGGGAGCTCCACAACGGGGACCCGTGGAGACGTCAGCGACACCGACACGTCCTAGGAAGGGAGCTCCCTAGCGGTGGCGGCAACATCCGTACCCACCGCCACAACAGGTACAGCCGCCACCCAGCGCACCAGCCCCGCCCTCCCAGCAGCCCCTCAGCCTTCGCTCCGTGCCCGCTCGCCCAGGAAGGCGGGCATCTCCTTCGCCCCAGGCACCTCAGGCCCTGCCCCAGTTACCCCTGCTGCCCTCAGTGAGGAGGTCATTGACCTCCTCAGGACACTCATTGTTGGGCAGTCTACCCTTTTGAATGCCATCCAGGGTGTAGAAAGGGAGGTGCATCGGAGCAATGCATACCTGGAGGGCATTCATTCGGGTCAGGCTGCCCATCAGCGATCGTTCAACGCTCTGGCCTCAGCACTGACGGCAGCCATTGTCCCTGTCTCCAGCCTCCCTCTTCTGACTCCCTCCACCCAGTCCCAGTCTCCTGTTCCTCTGCCTATCCCATCCACACCATCAGACCAGCCTGCACACACCTCAACACCCAAGGGCAGCTCATCCAGACATAAGCACCACAGATCCCACAAGCATTCACCCAAGCAACATCCTGATGCAGACATGCCAACAGTCACTACCACCTCTGTGTCCCCCACCTCCTCATCTCCCTCCTCCCTCCCTGTGATGTCTCCACTCACACCTGCATGCACACCACCATCAGCCAGTACTTCCATCACCAGCACACCCTCCATTACAGTCCGCACACGTGCAGTCACCACCCCCACTGCCATTTACACGTCCCCTGTGTCCTCTCCCAGTGTGTCTGTCACCCCTTCTTCCAAAGCACACAAACGCAGGCAGCCACCCACCCAACAGCTATCCACCTCACGACAGCCTCCGTCACAGGCACCTGCACCCAAAGACAGCACACTTGACTCTCCTACAACCACATCCTCTTCCTCCACTCCCAAACCCACTACACCTACCCGTCCCTGTCCTTCCCAAGTCCTTTTCCTTTCCAACCTTGAGCTCGTTCCAATCACTGACCCACCCCCTCCATCTGGTAAGAGTAAAAAAAGCACCTCAGCCACCACCAGCCCTGCATCTACTGTGACCAAAGTGCAGGGCTATTGGAGTCCACCAGATCCTAGGGCAGGAACATCGGCCAGCAGCAAGGGGACAGCCAGCCCACCCCCTGGGAAGAGGACAAAAAAGAAAAAGGCCCGGCGCGACAAGAGTGAGACGGCTGCCACCAAGGACAGTAGCCTTGCCCCGTCACCTGCCACATCATCCAAGGGAGGCAAGGGCCACAGAGCTTCAGCGAAGGAGGGCAAGGGCAGCAGGGCGGAGAAGTCAGGCAGGAGGCGAGCTGCCCAGGAGTGCCCCACCAGCCCCATTCCGGGTGTGACGGACGACACCCACGGGCCCAGGACTCCATCACAGGAGGGCGCCGCGACCGCAAGTTCGGATGGTGAATGAGCGGGAAGTCTTGCCCAGGTCTGGCTCCCTAGACACACAGGACAAGCACCGCTGAACAGGGCCCTGCCGGGAGGAGCACCGCTGAACAGGGACCCGCCGGGACAAGAACCACTGAACAGGGGCCCGCCGGGAGGAGCACCGCTGAACAGGGGCCCACTGGGACAAGAACCGCTCCGCTGGGCCCTTCATCTCAAGCACCGCTCCGCTGGGCCCTTCATCTCAAGCACCGCTCCGCTGGGTCCCGCCGTCTCTGCACCGCTCCGCTGGGGCCTTCATCTCAAGCACCGCTCCGCTGGGGCCTTCATCTCAAGCACCGCTCCACTGGGCCCTTCATCTCAAGCACCGCTCCGCTGGGTCCCGCCGTCTCTGCACCGCTCCGCTGGGCCCTTCATCTCAAGCACCGCTCCGCTGGGTCCCGCCGTCTCTGCACCGCTCCGCTGGGGCCTTCATCTCAAGCACCGCTCCGCTGGCGCCTTCATCTCAAGCACCGCTCCGCTGGGCCCTTCATCTCAAGCACCGCTCCGCTGGGCCCTTCATCTCAAGCACCGCTCCGCTGGGCCCTTCATCTCAAGCACCGCTCCGCTGGGTCCCGCCGTCTCTGCACCGCTCCGCTGGGTCCCGCCGTCTCTGCACCGCTCCGCTGGGCCCTTCATCTCAAGCACCGCTCCGCTGGGCCCTTCATCTCAAGCACCGCTCCGCTGGGTCCCGCCGTCTCTGCACCGCTCCGCTGGGTCCCGCCGACTCTGCACCGCTCCGCTGGGGCCTTCATCTCAAGCACCGCTCCGCTGGGCCCTTCATCTCAAGCACCGCTCCGCTGGGCCCTTCATCTCAAGCACTGCTCCGCTGGGTCCCACCGTCTCTGCCCCGCTGGGCCCTTCATCTCAAGCACCGCTCCGCTGGGCCCTTCATTTCAAGCACCGCTCCACTGGGCCCTTCATCTCAAACACCGCTCCGCTGGGCCCTTCATCTCAAGCACCGCTCAGCTGGGTCCCGCCGTCTCTGCCCCGCTCCGCTGGGCCCTTCATCTCAAGCACCGCTCCGCTGGGTCCCGCCGTCTCTGCACCGCTCCGCTGGGTCCCGCCGTCTCTACACCGCTCCGCTGGGCCTTCATCTCAAGCACCGCTCCGCTGGGCCCTTCATCTCAAGCACCGCTCCACTGGGTCCTGCCGTCTCTGCACCGCTCCGCTGGGTCCCGCCGTCTCTGCACCGCTCCGCTGGGGCCTTCATCTCAAGCACCGCTCCGCTGGGCCCTTCATCTCAAGCACCGCTCCGCTGGGCCCTTCATCTCAAGCACCGCTCCGCTGGGGCCTTCATCTCAAGCACCGCTCTGCTGGGTCCCGCCGTCTCTGCACCGCTCCGCTGGGCCCTTCATCTCAAGCACCGCTCCGCTGGGCCCTTCATCTCAAGCACCGCTCCGCTGGGTCCCGCCGTCTCTGCACCGCTCCGCTGGGTCCCGCCGTCTCTGCACCGCTCCGCTGGGGCCTTCATCTCAAGCACCGCTCCGCTGGGCCCTTCATCTCAAGCACCGCTGCGCTGGGCCCTTCATCTCAAGCACCTCTCCGCTGGGTCCCGCCGTCTCTGCACCGCTCCGCTGGGCCCTTCATCTCAAGCACCGCTCCGCTGGGGCCTTCATCTCAAGCACCGCTCCGCTGGGGCCTTCATCTCAAGCACCGCTGGCCCATTGACAGTGCCAGTTCTGTGTCGACCAGGGCTTCAGGAAGCACTCTGGGCACCATGCCTCCTCCATTAACAGTGGAGTCGGTAATCCATCTGATGGACTGTGGCTTTGCACTTCCCAGGATGGAACAGTGGCCAACCCACCCACTGTAGAGACTCGAGAGACTGTGGCTTTGCACTCCCCAGGATGGAACAGTGGGCAAGCCACCCACTGTAGAGACTTGTGAGACTGTGACTTTGCACTCCCCAGGATGGAACAGTGGCAAGCCACCCACTGTAGAGACTTGTGAGACTGTGGCTTTGCACTCCCCAGGATGGAACAGTGGGCAAGCCACCCACTGTAGAGACTTGTGAGACTGTGGCTTTGCACTCCCCAGGATGGGACAGTGGGCATGGAGGCCCCTCGTGAATCTGGCGTCAAGGACTCATGTGGCTGAGGTGCCCCCCCTTCCGTTCCCCCTGAGGTGCCTGTAGTTTTATCATCTGATGCCCCAGCAGTGTTCTCTCCAATGGTATCTGGTCTCCGGTGTGGGCTTTGCCCATGTGTTTGTGCACATTGGCCCACGGACTATGGAACTTTGAGGGTATGTGCAGGACTTATTGCCTATGTATATATTGTTGACTCTGTTCATTCCTTATTTTTGTATCTTTTATATGGCATATTTCCCATACCTTTAATGGAGCTATTTCTACATATATTTTATAGATCATTTTAATTGTGTCTTTGCATTATTCTGGTGGGTTTGGGGTGTGTCACTCTGACTTGTTGCTCGGCATTGGGGTGTAGGTATTTGTGGTGGGGGGTGGGTGTATGGCGCATGTGTGTGCGCGTAAGCTTTCCTCCTCCCCCCTCGCCTGTGTCGTAGGTGCAGTACTCACCGTTGTCGTCTGCGCCGGCGTTCGTACTCCTGGTAGATGAGCAGGTAGACAATAGCTGGTAGGATGTTTAATTCGGGTTCCATGCTGTCCTCCTTCCTCGTGGAGTGTGTATAGGTTAGCGTTTTCCCGTTCGTAGTCTGTTTCCGCCGTGTTTTTATCGGCGCGGCTCCCGCCCCGGAAAAGGTGGCGGATTGGTGAGTTGTGATAGGGTGGGCGGTACATTGTCTGCCGCCTGCCTGTTGGCGGTGACCGCCGCGCTGTTTGTCTGTCCCGCCGTGGCGGTCGGAGTGTTAAAGTGGCGGGCTGTGTTGGCGGTTCCCGCCAGGGTCAGAATTCCTTTTTTTGGACCGCCTGCCTGTTGGCGGGTTGGCCGCCGCTTTATCACCGACCGCCAGGGTCAGAATGACCCCCTTAGTGTGTGTGGAATACATTTGCATACACTGCAGAGACTGTGGGGTGTTGTCAGATGGGAAAGTTACAATAGACAGGCAAATCATCAGCAGCCATTTCCGCAGCATTTAGAAGATAGCTAAGCAAAATGATGAATTACTGGCATTAACTATTTCTCTTCTGGCACCCAAAGGCTGTCTGTTATAATTATTGCCAAGGGTGCGAAGTCACCACCACATCTTGGACAAAGACAGTGGCTAACTGTAATCCCTGGAAGTGGTAGGGTGTAATACTTGCCACCGGTTCACCTCATTGCTTATAAAATTTGCCTCCACTGTGCCAATGTCAGAATTTTGTCATGTGCACCCTCTTATGCCAAGAATTACATACAATATGTCAGCACCAGAATTCTGCCATTGATTCCACCTATATACAATTCGTGACCCATATCCCACAAATTACCCCGAGCAGGTCAGGGCTGCCCACTATATGGCAACCAGTATGTCAGTGTCTACATTTTTCAACTGGTGCCCTCCTTTATGCCAGGAATTACCTTACGTATGGCAGTACATCAAGTTAACTTGGGTGTCCCCATACGCCAAGACTTATCTTGAGTATGCCATGATGAGCAGCTGACTCACACGCATAAAACATGATAACAAACACACTCTTACTTAAACTCACCCTTTCTCGTACTCACTCTGTCTCATTCACTCCCTGTCCTTCTCCCTCACTCTAACTCACAGTCTGGCACTCATTCAATTTGGTTCATACTCACTCCCGCTCACCTAAAAAGTACCCATGCCCTCACAAACTGTCACTAACAAAACACTTACACACTCACTCTTTCACAACCACTGACCCTCACTTACAACTACTGGTATACAGGGGCTCTGATTTGAGCTCCTGGGGTAAAGGTGCTCTGCTTTAATAAACAGGCTCTTCGGGCTTCTGGTCCCGGTGCCGCTGAATCTGCTACACCAGTAATAGCTACACCCCTCACTCACTCCCACTCAAAATATCCACCTCTGTTAACAGTAATCCCTCTAACGTGGCATAGCCTGGAATATCTTCCTCACCTAGTCCCTTAGTCAGCCATGAGTGCTGAAGCTGAGTGTATTTCAGAAATTGGCTCTGTAGAAGTCTATACTCTTTCTGCAGTCTCTCAAAGGACATCAGCGCCCCATTCTCCATATAATATCCACTGCTCAAAGCCATGGAGTTTCTTCAATTCCTTCATCATTCCTCCTACCCCGAGGGGTGTCTCCCTGGTAACTTCTGAATCTCATACTATCAGCCTTGACACTCTGCGCCAAACCCCTAGTGACACTTGTGTTGGAGGCAGGAGCCTATTTCAGCCCATACCCCGGTATATATGGTATAGGGGCAAACACAATTGGAATTGCGACAATTCAGGTTGATACGTAGGGTGGCATTGAGCTGTGGAAAGCCAGTCATTTATAGTTATCAGGTGGGCTGCCCAGTCGTAGGCATGGATATCTATCAACGATATCCCCCCATTATATGAGTTCCGCTGGAGTGTCATAACGCCACCGTATTATGGCCCCCATCCCACAGTAGCAGTGGTATCTCCCTATCCATTTTATCAATTGTTATCTCCGGGACGATGTAATACGTATCTTGCATACAGTGTAGCATTTTAGGAAGTGTGATTATCTTAAAAAATGCTTCTCTATCTAGGATTGTCTGGGCTAAATGATGCCAGCACTTTGCATCTTCTCGAAAGGCTATCAAGACCCTTTCAAGGTTAGTGGTCAAACAAAAGTTTCTATCTACTGTGATTTGAATGCCCAGGTATTTAAAACTCACTGATTCCACCCTTAGCCAGCACAGAAGGGATGTATCATTTAGACTGCCATATGGATCACATAGTACTGACTTGTCCCAATTTATTTCGTATCCAGAGTATCCACCAAAAAGGTCTATGTTTCAAAATATCACTGGGTGCATATTTTGCGGCTCCGTGACATGAAGAAGAATGTCATTGGTGTAAAGGGATATTTTTTCCTCTTAAGGGTCCGATTCTGAAATGTGAAAGTCGGGATGGTCACTATCATGCTTGCCAGAAGTTCCAGCGTTAACACAAAAAGTAGGGACAACAGAGGACATCCCTGGTGGGTCTCCTTAGCAGTTGGGAACGAGTCAGAGAGGACCCCATTTACACATACAGTGACTACCCGAATCTCACAATGTTTGGTGCAAGTAAGGCCAGTGGACAGTACTGAATGCTTTTGCCCCATCCAGTGAGAGAAAGAAGTATGGCCTCCACTGGTCTCGACTCTCTGCCAACCAGGTGTGGCGTCGCCTCAGGTTAAACCAAGTAGACCTACCTGGCATAAACTCTGATTGACCCCATGGCTCAGCACTGTTATAACCTTGGTCATTCTAGTGGCAAGAATCGTAGCAAGTATCTTGGCGTCTATATTGAGACGTGAGATCGGGCAATAGGACTCGCACCAAGCTTTGGGGTTAACTTCCTTATGGATTACCGTGATGGTTGCACTTTGGAGATTTGGTGTCAGCTGCCCCTCATCCCTCTTCTTTGAAACATATCCATGAGATGTGGACCCATGATTTTGGCGTAGCGCTTATAAAATTCTGCCAGGAGACCATTAGGCACCAGTGTCTTTCCAGTTTTTAATCTAGCAATCGCTGCCTGGATCTCCTCAAGTTTCACATCTTTCTCAAGGTCCTCATTTGTCAGCATCAGGACATCTATGGCCGCAAACTCTCAAATATGTGTGACGTCTGTCACGGTGCATGATTCATAAAATTCTTTAAAGTAACTGGCAAACTTCTGAGATTTGGACATTGGTCAAGTGAGTTTCTCCTGTCATTGTTTTAATTGTATCAATCCGGCATGCTTCCAACTACTTCCTACTTAGCCACGCCACTAATTTACATGCTATATCCAGCAACATCATATAGACGATGTTGGGTCGCTAGTTGTGATTTCTGGACCTCTCCTTGGGCTAGGTCTCTATGTTCTGCTCTCAGCACTTCTAAGTGTCTAAGCACACATGGAGATGGAGTGCCCAGGTGGGCAGCCTCGAGTGTATCAATTCTATCCTCCAGCTTCTTCTTATGGGCAAGAATGGTTTGTGAGCAATCGCGTATAACAGTTTATAAAAAATTATATGCCTCCCAAATCGTGCAAGCCAAACTCACCAACCTCACATTCTCTTCAATATACCTTTCAGTATTAATTCGTAATTCCCTAGCAACCTCAGCATCTCTTAGGTCTCAGGCATTTAATTTCCAACTTGTGAAACACTTTGGTGTTTTCCATCCTATTGTGACCCAGAAAGGGGAATGATCTGATAGTTTCTGGGCTAGGTAGTCTGCTTTAGTTAACTCCCCTTTATCACTCACTCGGGAAAAAATGTAGTCAAGTCAGGAAGAAGCTCTGTGAACTCCTAAATAGTGTGAGTAACCTCTTGTCTAAGGGTTTTGCCATCGCCAGAGGTCAGTGAGTACTAATGTAAACACAAAATGAGTCAGTGGGATCTCGCATGTAGGTGACATTATTTGTCCCGAGCAAACCACTGATGGGAGTACAACATTGTTAAAATCCCCGCCTAATACATGTAGCGAAGAGGATGACTAATGTGGGAGTGTAGTGGGGGAGCATATGAACTTACAATGGTGATAACCGTCCTACCTCATAGGCCTTTTACCCCATAAATGTGCTACGGGAATCTATCCATGTGTGGGCCACCTGGAGTGATGGGTTTTTAATGTATTAGAATTGCCACTCCTCTAGAGCCAGGTGTGAAGTCCGCATGGGCCAGAGTGTTGTATGCCCCCCTACTCAGGAACTCACAGTAGGCCCCCTTCAGGTGAGTTTCATGTAAAAGGACCACATTGAGCCAATGTATGCGGATATATTGGGTCACCAGGCCCCTCTTGCTACCTAGGCCAGCCACTTTCCAGGACATAACTGAAAAATGTGTATCCCCTAAAATTCTATCCTGCGTAATTGTTGTCTATACCTGCTTCCCAGTCTACATTTCATGTTTAATCTGTGCACCTGCGTAACATCAGTGTTGCTCCAAACAAACCATATCTGAACTATATCCCAAAGAGCAACTACTTGTATCTCCCCCACACCACCTCCCACCACACATTGCAAGCTTCTGACCCCAACATAACTTCCACAACTGCCCGCAATTCTTGTACGAGAGGCCTGTCACCTTCCCAACCCCCTTTATCCTAGACTTATAATTTAGGTATCTGTAAAAAAACACACACTTTCACTCCACTCACTTGAACCACTTCTCAAACATTCAGTAGCGGTAGTGGGGGAGACAAAGGAGTGGAGCAGCTCACATCTCATGTTCTAGTTCCATACCACATATGTCTTGTGCATTGGCAGTGCCAATACATCCTAGAGGTCTACTTCTTGTCCCAGCTCACCCTGAATCAACAGGTTCCTCAGCCCTTCCATAGAACTGTTCCAATTCTGTGGCATTCTCCGAACCTTGGTCAAGCTTGTCTTCCATCACTCGATTCGGCTTGGGCTCCTCATCCCTTGCCAGGGAGAATTGGGACTCCTGCCTCAGCAACTCCTTCTCCGACTCTGTTGATCTATCATCTCTCATCCTTCCACCCATAGTGTCTTTGAGAGATCGCCCACCTCTTGTCTTTGTCATCTTCCTCTTCCATTTACTGGTTGAAGTCCAGAGTTTAGGTTTGGCCCATAGCTCCCCGCCATGGTTAGCTACACCTCACTGACTCTCAGGTGGAACAGAGTTGGGGCTGGTCCTCAATCCAATGTTAACTTTGTGGGGAAAAGTAACATATATTGCAGTTTTATTACTCGTAGTTTGACCTTTACCACATCAAAAGCCCTCCTTTGTTTCTGAACTTCATTGGAGTAGTCTAGAAATAAAATAATGATGGACTTGTTGTATATGATCTCCCCTTTTTGCCACGCCTCTCCAAGGATTATATCTCGGTCTTAGTAGTTCAGGAGATGGGGTATTGGGTGTGGAGGGGCACCAGGCAGTGGCTTGGCCGCAAGGACCCTGTGGGCTCTTTCTATAGAAAAACATGTGGAGAAATGTTCAACTGTGAAAGTAGTATGAAGCCAATGACTCAAAAAGTCAATCATGCTGGTGCCCTCAGTTCATTCCGGAAACCCCAGCAGACTTAAGTTGTTACGTCTCACCTGGTTTTCCACATCAAGGGGGTCATTCTGACCCTGGCGGTCTTGGACTGCCAGGGTCACGAATGACGGAAGCACCGCCAACAGGCTGGCGGTGCTTCAAATGCCATTCTGACCGCAGCGGTAAAGCCGCGGTCGGCCCGCCGGGGCCGGCGGTTTTCCGCCGTTTTTGCCCCGGCTGGGAGAATCCACCAGGGCAGCGCTGCAAGCAGCGCTGCCCTGGGGATTCTGACCCCCGTACCGCCAGCCTGTTTCTGGCGGTTTTCAACGCCAGGAAGAGGCTGGCGGTAAGGGGTGTCCTGGGACCCCTGGGGGCCCCTGCAATGCCCATGCCACTGGCATGGGCAGTGCAGGGGCCCCCTAACAGGGCCCCGGCCAGCTTTTCACTGTCTGCCTAGCAGACAGTGAAAAGCGCGACGGGTGCAACTGCACACGTCGTAAGGCCGCAACACCGCCAGCTCCATTCGGAGCCGGCTCCTGTGTTGCGGCCCTCATTCCCGCTGGGCCGACGGGCGCTAACTTGGTTAGCGCCCGCCGGCCCAGCGGGAATGTCAGAATGGGGGCTGCGGAATTTTGCCCGCATGGCGGCCAAATGGCGGTTTCCGCCTGGCGGGCGGCGGTAGCCGCCCGCCAAGGTTGGAATGACCCCCCAAGTCTCTAGTGATTTTCCTAATTTCTGTCACATCTGACCCCTGGGTGCAGGTAGTGTTGTCCAGTTCAGGAACCTTTTCCTCTACTGCCACCACACAATCTGCCACATTTTGTAGGACTTGTCTCAGGAGAGAGACCTCCGATTGCACTTCTCTAATTTGGTCTTCTAGTGATATGCTGGATGTCTGAATCACCATTAAAAGAGCTGCGTGATTGGGTATCGGGGCAACATCTTGAGAGTCTTGGGGGAGGGTGTCACCGCCTTGGTGTATCTATCAATTTTCCCTTCACGGGGTGGTTTCAGATCTTTATCCTTTGCCATTATGTTGTGCTAACTCAAGACAGCAAGGGTTTCCAGTCAGGTGGACCAGGCTCTCCTGTTCCTCTCATCCCAGTTTCATGAAACGACGCCCGCTACGAGACAGGGAGGGGAAATAGGAAGAGTCACTGATTCTCAGTCCCCAATTGCTCATGTAAGTCAATAAAATGGCCGGTCATTCCAGCTGTATCTCACCTTAGGCAGCTGGGGGGGTGTTAACTGCTCTGGCCTTGCACTCCTTGCTTCGTCTTTTCCTACTGCCCCCCATTGTGGCCATTTGTCCATAGTCCAGGTTGTGGGGGAGAGGATCGCAGCTTCACCGGGCGCTTCCGGACATTCTACTCATCATCTTGCCAGTCTCTCCACAACCCCCCATAGTACTGTTATTCAGCTGAGGATGACTTCACTATGCTTCACTCACCAGGATTTTTGTTGCAGGGACTGTGCTCTCCTTGCCCAATGCGGCAACAGTCATCCAGACTGCACAGAGACTGACAAGGGGAGATAACCCAGCCAGGCCACACTCTGGGTGAGGTGAAGGGAGGGGAGGGAGAGCACAGATACCTCTCCTCCCCACCAAAGTCACTGACCACGACACCTGGGGGGGTCCAATGCTCCACTGAAGACTCTGCTGCCTTCTGCTCCCCAGGGCCTCTGTAGAGCACTGATGCTGCTGGACTATGTCTTGCCAATTACTGGCACCAGCCCAGCTTACTGGCTCGCTCAAGCTGCAGCTCCCCATGGATCCAGATCTCCTTCTGCTGCTACTAGGCCGGCCTACGACCTCAGTGGGGCCTCACCAGTTTACCTCCAATCATGGCCACCAAAGGCGTCAGGCCGCCTCCTGTGCTGACCACAGACGATTCCATTCCCCTCTCCGACCGCCAGGGAACCCTCTGCTCCTCGACTCCAAGCGGGGCAGGCTCTCCAGGAACCTGTCAGCCACTGCCTCAGGGCAGTATCATGACTGTGGCTCAGGCGAGTTGTGCTCCGTGCACCACTGCATCTCCGCTACTATATTGGGAGGCAGGCAGCAGGGCAGCGACCACTACAAGGAGGGGGCCCTGACTCCAAAAACAGCCCCTGCAATTCCCAGGAGACTCACCTGTCGGGCAGCCTCAGTATTTAACCAATGTTGCTGCCATGGCTGCCATTTTGAATGATCTCGACCTGGTTCTCTCCGCTGCGCGGTCTCTGAGTATGTTTCTTCCGCCGCCTCGCACCAGGTCAGATCACCCCTGGGTGGCTCTCTCCATCTATGCCCCGCAGCCACATATGTGTTTCAGTGCTGGATGGAACCTTGGGGTGCAGGATTAGTTAAGGATTCTTGGGGCCGAGTCAGAGCTCCGTGAAACTACGTTTGACCCTCCATCTTGTTGGCCACGCCCTACCTCTCATCGACACTCATAAACACACTAAGGGGGTCATTCTGACCCCGGCGGTCTCTGACCGCCGGGGCCAGGGTCGGCGGGAGCACCGCCGACAGACCGGCGGTGCCCCGCAGGGCATTCTGACCGCGGCGGTTCGGCCGCGGTCAGATGCGGGAAACCGGCGGTCTCCCGCCGGTTTCCCGCTGCCCTGCTGCCCTGCAGAATCCTCCATGGCGGCGGAGGGGGATTCTGACACCCCCTACCGCCATCCTGTTCCTGGCGGGTCTCCCGCCAGGAACAGGATGGCGGTAGGGGGTGCCGCGGGGCCCCTGGGGCCCCCTGCAGTGCCCATGCCAATGGCATGGGCACTGCAGGGGCCCCCGTAAGAGGGCCCCACAAAGTATTTCAGTGTCTGCTATGCAGACACTGAAATACGCGACGGGTGCCACTGCACCCGTCGCACCCCTGCAACTCTGCCGGCTCCATTCGGAGCCGGCATCCTCGTTGCAGGGGCATTTCCGCTGGGCCGGCGGGCGCTCTTTTGGAGAGCGCCCGCCGGCCCAGCGGAAATGTATGAATGGCCGCCGCGGTCATTTGTCGGCGAGGCCGCCCACCAAGGTCTGAATCAGGCCCTAAGTTAATTAACAGACTCTCACTCACTCTTGATCTCTCTCAATCACTCACAAACACACTTTCACTCCACTTTCACTCATACATGCACAGGAAAGCACATATATATATGTGTATATATATATATATATATATTTTATACAAAAAGTAATTTACGGCACTCCAAAGTTCCTTTAGGCAGATTTATTGATATGAATAGCAACCACCAACGTGTTTCAACTCCACTTGAGTCTTGGTCAACTCTTGACCCCGCGCAAGACTCTAGTGGAGTTGAAACACATTGGTGGTTGCTATTCTTATCAATAAATCTGCCTAAAGAAACTTTGGAGTGCGGTAAATTAATTTTTGGATACAAAATATCTTTTGAGGGTGGTCTCCTTTGTTACCGGCACCGGCAGCTGAGTGAGCCTTTAAGAAAATGACTCTGACCATTTGGATAAAAAAATATATATATATATATGTGTGTATGTATATTCTCCACAAGTTGACAGAAGTCATACACGGCACTCACAGGAATCCTTGAGTTTCTTATTTATTCGGTGATCTATTTACCGAACACCAACGAGTTTCAACCAACAAGTTCCTGTTATATATATATATATATCTTTTTAGCAGAGCAAGAATCCAGCACTGGACATTTGAACCAGCAAGTCATGATTCCCAACGAGGAGCCAAACAGAACACAAGGGCCAGGATTCAGAGGTAGACCCACCCCAAGCCCTCTCCCAGCTTCTTGATGAGGATGGTTGGAATTACAGCCCTATAAGAATCTGGAACAGTGCTGGGGAGACTGTCCTGCTGTACTGTGCAGTTCCTCATTGTCATCAGGGATGCACAGATGTGTGCCCTGACAGCTCCATTTTAGCAAATATACTGGCTGCTAATATGTCTGCTAAATAAAATGGACCTTGTCTGTATTATAGTTTAACTACGCCCTTCACAAGTACAATCTAGATATTAATTTAAAGAGTGCTGTGTTTTAAGAAATGAAAATTACAATTCTAGAAGTGTATAGTCTGAAGTTGTTAAGAAAGATACTTCTTGAAGTTTCAAGATGATTTAATGATCAATGGTAACCACCACCAACAGGGGCTGCAGCCAGGCCAGCCCTCGGTCTCCAGCTGCCACTGTTAGAATTGGTTTCTCTGAAAACTGAAAGAATTTCAAGCATGTGCCATTACAACAAATAAAAGAACAGCATTTAAAGGGGCACCAACAGCATAACTATGTATATACAATTGAAAATACAACAGGTGCCTCCACAATATTTAACTTTCTTAAAAATAGAAATGTTAAACCCAACGACAAATACCATGTATGAGTGATAGAAATGCTGCCAAATTTTTAAGTGCAACAATGTAGTAATTTGAGGCTTATTTCAAACTATTAACATGTCCTTATTTAGGCAAACGGTATGTTCATAGAAAAGAAACAGTCAAATGTTTAGTTTACACAAGCAATGTTTGTTTGAATAATCATACTCTTCATAACGGAGACGAGCGTATGTTCATGAAAGTACAGTGCACATGATTTTGCTGCCATCTGGTGGCCACTGTTGCACTTAAAATTGACTGTGATTAAACTGGAACAACATTAGGACTCGCCAACAAAAACAGTTTACAGTCATTCTTACTTTGAAAAGAACTCCAGCAACTGCAGCCTTTGCTGTAAATCCCAGAGCTTCCGATAAGTTTACCCTAAATATTCTGTTAAAAGAAAGTTCAGTGACGATTGAGTTTCTATCCATGTCAGCCTGCTAAGGACGGGCTTCAGGCATTAATTCAGGGGCATACCTTCCGGGGAAGTGTTTGGGGGTGTTACACCCCATCAATAGATTTATTCTGTAGTAAATAGTTGGGTTCAAGGGCTTTCAGTCAGGTATGATAAAGTGTCTGTCGGACTTCTTGCTAAGTGCCTCTAACAATCTGCCCTCCTCTCTCTATTATCTGCCCCTTAAGCTTCCTTAATGTCCTGCTTCTCATATAATGTGTCTTAACAAGATATCCCAGCATGACTGTTGGGAAATTTGAAGCTATGTCCCTGCATTAATTTCCTGAAGGAGGGCTGTAATCACTCAAAAGATGCCAATCAAGTTGCACAGATAGGTTTCTTCCTGTGGTATGGATGGGAGGTCTTCAGGGTGTAGCGTCTTCCCCAGCCTAGGTACTCTCCTATGACTTCTCCACACATGGACCTGTAAATCACACGTCTGCACCAGTGAACTCTCAACATTCTGAACCAAGCTCACATTACATTCTAGGCTAGCAATTACATCACACTACTATGGTGTTTGTTCAGAGCCAAAGGGGTTCTGTTATAAAAATTGCAACTCTTCACTGAGGGTGAGAGAAAAGAACAAGCCTTCACTGGCAGCGTTTAAGCAAGTGGGTGACAAAGGGATTCTAATGCAGAAATAGTCCTCTTACACTTTTTGCAAGTACAAGCAAGCTATGTGTGCACTCAAAACATGTGGAACGTGTACTGCTCATGAATTCATTATTTATAAAATCACAGGGATCCCAATATTTTTTGTGATTTCATAAACAGCAGCGATTTCAAATTCAGCAACCCACCAAAGTATGTCATGCTTGTGGATGACTATGTAATTTATAAATATGACATGTTCACTTTACATTACACATATCCAACTATTTGAAAGCCTAAAAATATATGTTTACCTTTTTTCATTCTATTAGAATTAAAGCAGAACATGTCGGGATTCCTCCAGTCTAATATGTTTAAAGCAAGAATAGAAACCAGAACAGCAAATAATCAAAAGGCAATTGTCAATTATACTGACCACAGCTATCACTAGAATATGATCAGTTGGAGTGCAATGCTAAAATACACAACATTTTATTTTAAATATATTTTGCCTCAATACAGGTCTTTGGAACGAAATCATGTGACAGAAACCTGTTCAGACAGCAAAAATGTATCTAATGAACATGTGGCATTGGCCTTCTCCTAAGGAAAGCACGAGAACTTCTTAAGGAGAATATATCATTCATAAATACAATGCTGAGTTAATTGTTGTCCTTAAATCCTACTTCCAGTTGCCAACCCTGAAAAGGAGCTAATGCTTTGCAGACAAGTGCAAATGTGCTACCATAAATACAATGGCTCTGGGTCTATCAGAGACATGAAACTTTGCAGCATAATTGAGGCTAAATGACACTTTGCGTCAAAAGGAAACCACATCCATATTTGATTATAAAATACATCAGTACATACAGTGATATGCGGATATATCCATAGAAAAAATAATGTTCAAGTGCATAAGAAAATATGATTGTTTTCACTATATGCATGATGAAAAATACATATAAATTGTAGAGTGTAATCTTACCCTAGGTCATTGCTTGTGCAAGATCTATTACCAATTGCAATCCATGAACCAGAGTGACGTCCAACAAATTTAATCTTTAAAAAAATGGGAATCAAATACAGCATTTTACAGTACTGTTTTAATTTTTTTTTAAATATTTTATAAAAAAAGCCAAAGATTCTGAAACAGCACGCATGAAATATTCCATTACTTTTTATTTTTTTTAACAAACTTTATCGAATTTTATGGCATGATAAAGGACCCAAACCAACCCACCAAGCACAATACCCAACAAAGACACTGTGGAAGGGCATACAACACCACCGAATAAAAAACAGAACAAACCCCTGTGTAGTGCCACCTGGCCCCCCAAACCGTTGCATGTTTATGGGGAAATCCTCTGGCTCTGTATATTGGTTCCTCTATCTTGGCCCACAAGTCCATCTCTCTCTGCCACTCTGACAGCTGGAGCGGTTGTAATGTATCCAGTTATGTGCTATGCCTCTCTTTTGCTCCACCTACTAGAGAGTGTTGCACTCGCTTGCCCCCATACCACCCAGGATCCCTAGAAGTGCCACCAAGGGGGTCAATTCAAGGGGGGGGCCTCGAGGACCCCAGAATGCTCTTGCTCGATGGATGGCCAACAAGCTGCAATTACCAGGCAAGACCACACCACATGATAGATGTCTACTTCTGAGGGTGCACATCGGTGACAGCTGCGTGATGGAAGGCTACCCTCATGCCAGAGCCTGTAGGGAATACAATATGTGGAATGGAAGTAATACAGTTGTATGACGTGAAGCTGTGATGAGGTGGCAAGGGCACGGGAGCCATTCAGAGAATCTCTCCAGTCCGCTTTGTCTAGGATGCCCACCCACCCCTCCTACTTGAGTTTGAGGTGAGAAAACCTGTCCTGTGTGCTAAGGATCAAGGAATTGTAAATTTGGGGGATCCCACCTTTTCCTAGTGGGTCTACTGGTATCTTGGCTTCCATAGTGTTTGTTAGACCTGACAGCCTTAGGGTAGTCACCCCTAACTTTTTGCCTGCCTCCCTCCACTTTTTGGACACTGTTTTTGCTGGCTTTTAGACTCTGCGCACTTTATCACTGCTAACCAGTGCTAAAGTGCATATGCTCTCTCCCTTTAAACATGGTAACCTTGGATCATACCTGATTGGACTATTTAATTTACTTATAAGTCCCTAGTAATGTGCACTATATGTGCCTAGGGTCTGTAGATTAAATGCTACTAGTGGGCCTGTAGCACTGGTTGTGCCACCCACTTAAGTAACCCCTTTACCTTGTCTCAGGCCTTCCATTGCAAGGCCTGTGTGTGCAGTTTCACTGTCACCTCGACTTGGCATTTAAAAGTACTTGCCAAGCCCAAACCTCCCCTTTCTCCACACATAAGTCACCTCTAGTGTGTGCCCTAGGTAACCCCTAGAGCAGGGTGCTGTGTGGGTGAAAGGCAGGACATGTACCTGTGTAGTTTACATGTCCTGGTAGTGTAAAACTCCTAAATTCGTTTTTGCACTACTGTGAGGCCTGCTCCCTTCTAGGCTAACACTGGGGCTGCCCTCATACAGTATTGAAGTGGTAGCTGCTGATCTGAAAGGAGTAGGAAGGTCATATTTAGTATGGCTAGAATGGTAATACCAAATCCTGCTGACTGCTGAAGTTGGATTTAATATTACTATTCTAGAAAATGCCACTTTTAGAAAGTGAGCATTTCTTTGCACTTAAATCTATCTGTGCCTTACAATCCACGTCTGGCTGGGCTTAGTTGACAGCTCCTTGTGCATTCACTCAGACACACCCCAAACACAGGGTACTCAGCCTCACTTGCATATATCTGCATTTTGAATGGGTCTTCCTGGGCTGGGAGGGTGGAGGGCCTGCTCTCACACAAAGGACTGCCACACACCCTACTGGGACCCTGGGAGACAGGATTGAACTGAAAGGGGACCTGGTGCACTTCTTAGCCACTCTTTGAAGTCTCCCCCACTTCAAAGGCACATTTGGGTGTAAAACAGGGCCTCTGCCCTACCTGATCAGACACTTGCTGGAGAAGAAACCTGAACCAGAACCTGCATCCTGCCAAGAAGAACTGCCTGGCTGCCTAAAGGACTCACCTGACTGCTTTCTACAAAGGACCGCTGCCTTGCTGTGGCCCTGCTTCCTTGCTAAACTCTTGCCTTGCTGCTGAAGTGCTCTCCAAGGGCTTGGACAGAGCTTGCCTCCTGTTCCCTGAAGTCTCAGGACCAAAAAGACTTCTCTTTTTCATTTGGACGCCTTGTGCGTCGAAAAATTTGACGCACAGCTTGCTCCGCGGTGAAAAATTCACTGCACGCTGATCCAGAAAGACGCCGCTCGATGCAACGCCTGCGGTGCGACTGGAACTTTGACGACCGGCCTCACCTGGACAAACGCCGCCCGATTCCAGAAAGGAAATCGATGTGACTCCTGCCGTGAGGGAGAAGATTCCACGCACAGCCCACCGGAATGACGCACAGCCGGAAAACAAGCCTAGGATTCCACGCACAGACCCCGGGACATCTGGTAATCCTGCGAACCACAGAAAGAGACTGTCCGCGTGCCGGAAAACGACGCCCGACTTCCTCGCATGAAAAATAACGACGCAAGTCTGTGTGTGCAGGGGAGAAATTGACGCACACACCATTTTTCTATGTATCTCTTCTTCTGCAGCCCTTTGCGGAGATTTTCCACTTTAAACCAGGTACTTTGTGCTTGAAAGAGAATTTGTTTGCTTTTTAAAGACTTAAGACACTTTATATCACTTTTCAGTGATATCTCCACAATTTCACATTGCATCTTTATTCGTTTTGACCTGCAATTATCCAGATAAATATTATATATTTTTCAAAACACGGTGTGGTGTATTTTTGTGGTGCTATATTGTGTTATTGTTTGATTTATTGCACAAATACTTTACACATTGCCTTCTAAGTTAAGCCTGACTGCTGGTGCCAAACTACCAGAGGGTGGGCACAGGATAATTTGGATTGTGTGTGACTTACCCTGACTAGAGTGAGGGTTCTTGCTTGGACAGAGGGTAACCTGACTGCCATCCAAAAACCCAATTTCTAACAGTGTTGAATTCAGGGAGGTCTTGTAGAAGTGTGGAGTGGATTGCCAACATGTGCCTAAGTTGGATATATTTATTTGTGTTTGGAAAAGGAGAAGTTTAATTGCCGATCTTGAAAGATTTTCATCAATAAAACCCTGCCAAACATCCTCAAATTGTGAAATCCCAATCCTATCCCCCTTGACAAACCCCTCCAGCCGGGCAGCCTGACAGAGCCATGTACCTCTCCAGAGCGACATCAGCCAGATGGGCCTTCCATTCCAACCCGTCATCTGAGTCACCCTCTTCCATGTCTGGAGGATTACTCTGGAGGGGCTTGGCATTGGTCTGCTACATAGCAGATCTAGGATGTTATCCAAGCCCAAGAACAAGAGCACAGCTTCATAAGCTGGGTCTCCCCAGCCCCCCATTGAACCAGTCATTAATCACTTATAATTGGGCTTACCAGTAGTATAACTTGATATCCGCCATGCCCAGCCCCACATCGCAGGTTGACTGACAGCATTATCAAAGGCTATGAGGGGGCGACAGTTGGCCCACAAAAAAGCCTGTATGGCTGTGGTCAGGTCATGGAACCCGGTGGGCGGAATTAGTAAGGGAAAAGTCTGTAAGGTGTATAGGAAGGGGTGAGGATTTTCATTTTCAAGAGGGTAACCCACCTAAGAGTGCGTAGTGAAAGGGTCACCAAACATTAAAGATCCTCCCTCATTGCACCACCAATGGATTCATATTGAGTGACTAGGTCAACACAGGCTCCATACTTAGAAAGACTTCCAGATAACGAAACCTGAGCTGCCTTGTAGGAATGATGATCCTCCAGGTGTCCACCTTCTTGCCCTCATCAAGACGATTCATGAGGGATTTGAACCAATTAAGTCAGAGACCAGATGCTTCTCCAAATAAGGCAAGGATAGGGAGTGCTTGTGGATGGAATCTTGAGGGTGAGTGAGGGTGAGGAGTGCATCTTCTGCATATAATGCTATCTGATCTTCACGCCCCTTTACCCAGCTCCAGTTCTGTAGCTGGGCATCACAGCAGACAAAGAAGACCTGAGGCTCAATGGCCAAGGCAAAGAGGAGGGGAGACAGGGGCAGCCCTCTTTTGTCCCCTTTCGAATAGGGAGGGCTCTGACAGCACCACATTGACACAGACTTGTGCAGCTGGCGAGGAGTATGGGAGTCCTATGACTCATCGGAAATGCAACCCAGAACCCATTTTTACTAGCACCATGTGTAAGTATGTCCAGTCAATGGTATCAAATGCTCTTTCAAAGTCAACCAAGAGCAATGCTCTTGGGCTAGAAAGCTTGTGTTCTGTGGGACATGGCCAAGTGTAGACACTGAATACAGTGGTGGGTGCCACAAGATGGCATAAAGCCACAGTGGTCCACGTGGACCAAGGTGGGAGGAACTATGAGAAGCCAGTGAGTGAGGATCTTAGGGTAAAGTTTCATATCATTGTTAATTAATGAAATGGGTATGCAGGCAGAGCATCGATCATGTGGCCTCCCGAATCTGTGAATATATGTAATACTATGGTCACAAGGTCCAACTCTGATAGAAATCCACCCTGAGCCACTGCCTGAGAATATAGACTAGGCAGGTGGGTAATCAGTAAGTCATGGATCTTGTAGACAAATTCCCCTAGGAACCCATATAGGTCCTGCATTTTCCCAGCATTCAACTCCGAGAGGGCCTTACTAACCTTCCCAGGGTCAGCGGGGCGTCCAATTCAGCCAAAACATTCATAGGAAGTTGGATGCCAAGGAGGATTGGATTTAGCCCAATCTGCAGGTGGTCTGGGGGCATGGGCATACAAGGAGCAGTAATGATTTGTGAACATCTTTGAGATGTTTACTGCTGAAGTCTGTCACTGTCCTGTGTTATCGACTATTGCATGAATAATTCTGGAGGCAGCTCCGAGCTGGCCAACCAGAAGAGAAGCTTGCTAGATTTATCTCCACATTCATAAACCTGTTAAGTATTTGGCTTCCAACACTAGTGGGCCTCATCTAGGTCCAGCTGGGGGAGGTAGATTTTATTCAGTTCCAATTGATAGAGCACGTTAGGGACTGGGTCAAAGACATATTGGGGGTGATTCTGACCCCGGCGGTCCTTGACCGCCGGGGCCAGGGTCGGCGGGAGCACCGCCAACAGGCTGGCGGTGCCCCGCAGGGCATTCTGACCGCGGCGGTTTGGCCGCGGTCAGAAGAGGAAAACCGGCGGTCTCCCGCCGGTTTTCCGCTGCCCTTCTGAATCCTCCATGGCGGCGCAGCTTGCTGCGCCGCCATGGGGATTCAGACACCCCATACCGCCATCCTGTTCCTGGCGGTTCGCCCGCCAGGAACAGGATGGCGGTATGGGGTGTCGTGGGGCCCCTGGGGGCCCCTCCAGTGCCCATGCCAATGGCATGGGCACTGCAGGGGCCCCCGTAAGAGGGCCCCACAAAGAATTTCAGTGTCTGCTTTGCAGACACTGAAATTCGCGACGGGTGCAACTGCACCCGTCGCACCTTCCCACTCCGCCGGCTCCATTCGGAGCCGGCTTCCTCGTGGGAAGGGTGTTTCCCACTGGGCTGGCGAGCGGCCTTTTGGCGGTCGCCCGCCAGGCCAGTGGGAAACCCAGAATCACCTCAGCGGTCTTCTGACCGCGGTGTGGTATTCTGGAGGGGGGAACTCTGGCGGGCGGCCTCCGCCGCCCGCCAGAGTTACAATCACCCCCATTGTCTCTTGAACGCAAAGATTTGCGTCTCAAGCTGGAGAATCTGGCTCTGTTACACCCATTTTTTACCGAGGACTTGGGAATTCGATAGGCCTCTAATAGTAGCTTTTCCGGGGTCCCACAGTGTGGCCACTGAGGCAACCGTGCCTAAGTTGTGTTTGTAATGAGTCCGGATTTCCAAGGCAAGGAAATTCGTTCACTCTGGGTTTGTCAAATTCCAGGCATGAAGGTACCACATCTGCTGTCTGGCTGCAGAAGGGGCCCCCAGGCATAGGTAGATGGGCAAATGATCTGAGATACTGCAAGGAAGGATATTTATGAGGGTAACAGGCAGGGCGTCCGGGGCTGGTAGGAGAAACAGATCAATATGTGAAACAGTCTTGTGGGCAGCAGAGGTGTGGGTGTGTTGTCTAGCACATGCGTGCTGACCCTCCACACAACGCAGAAGCCCAACGCCTCAGTCCAAGTCTGGAGCAGTTTTGTAGAGTGTGATCTATGGGGTGTCAGCTCCACCACTGTGTCTAAGTACACTGCATGAACAGCATTGAAGTCCCCAGCAATAACAGTGATTCCCTCTGGAAAATCCACCAGTATTGTGGGAAACACTTCCATCATACTTTTAGGTGTCTATGGGGAAACATAAACACTGAGAAGATTAAATTGTGTTCCCTCCAGCTGTCCCTCCAAGCCCACATATCTACTGAGAGGGTCTAGATGTGTCTTCATGATCACCAGAGAAAGGTTTTTCCTTATGAGGCTAGCTACTCCTCCTGAGCCCTGAGTGAAGCTAGTGTGCTATACTCTGCCATAGCCATAGTGGCCGAAGAATGCACACTGATTTCCCAGGCGATTATTTTCCTGAAGCATAAGTACTGCTGGTGCCTCCCGCTTGGAGTACAGAAGGACTGCTGTCCACTTAATTTGGTCCAGAAGAGGAACGTAATGTCAGTCATGGAGTAAAACCAGCGGGTTGTGTAGGAGCCTAGGCTCTACAGGCCAGGCAGTGCTCATGTGGATGACATTGGAGGGAGCCTCCATGAACAGGAGGATGCAAGTGAGTGGTAAAGGTGTATGTGTGGATGTGCATGCCACAAAGAAAATGCAAGAACAGAACACGTTAAACAAGAACTCAGGCCCCAAAATTAAAACTCTTTTGCCCCTGTCTACCCTACCCCATACGTCCCTCCCAGAAGCATCTGTTGCACCAAGAAACCTCCATGGTCAATCAATAAAACAACATAACTGAATGGGGCGTTTAGTGGCCTCTCTGACTATTTGTGGAGAAATCTATCCTGAGTCACTGCTCGGAAGGGACCCAAGATAACAAAGGAGGCCCACGTGAAGCACGAGGTCAGCCCCAACTGACATCTCCTCATCCCCACCAGAAACATTGAAAGCAGGATGAAGGCTTCCTAAGACTCCGGCCGGTCCCCCACCTGACCCCTTGGCAAGGCGTCACCCAGTTCAAGGGCTGGAAGGGTCAGGTGTGTTGTCCCCACTTCTATGTCCAAAGAGTTGGATGAGTGGTGAAGAGCCCCCGATTCCTCCTTTAATGGGTCCTCTCTTGGTGGAGGCATCTGGGGAGAGTGTCTCCGCAGGGACCCGAGTCCACCAGGCGAGAATGCCACTGCTTGGTCCCTCGACAGAAGCTTCAGCTCCACCACTGACTCAAAAGTCTCTTCCAGGGAGTCCAAAAATGATTACAGAATCATGTATTACTTTATGAGTGGCCTGGAAGATCAGCATATTACCCTCAGTGAAGGATTTGCACTTTTTTGTTGTAGCCAGGAAACATCATGTTCCAGGAAGACTGCAGAGTTTCTGGGCCTCACAAAGAATTGCATCCCTGCCTTGGTAGTTCATGGCCTGGGCAATAAGCAGCCTCGATGGTGCCCCTGGAGGGGGTCTTGGAGAAAAGGCGTCTGTTGTTGTGTGCTCCAGGATAAACCACTGAGACAGTTCATTCACTAGGACCCAGGACCTAATCCAGTCCTCCAGAAATGTTTTGGTATTTCCAGCTTAAGACCCTTCAAGGATTCCTATGAATTGTAGATTGTTTCATCTTGATATATTCTCTGCCTCTTTGGCTTACGACTCAATGTGCTTGGTGGCGGAGAGTATTCTGGAGATGGAGAATTTAAGTGTGTTGACATCATTCTCCAGTGCAAACAGCAGGATAACATCTATGCACACTTGGGTCTCCACTGCCTCCTGCATTGCCTGAATAGCCTGCAGAATTGTCGCTGTATCCTCGGAGTCAGCCATTTTTTGCATCAAGGTGGAGCCTTGGGTGGATTAGGTGAATTTATTCATTTTAGTTTGGCCTGCAGGGCCTTTGTACTTACCCATGAGTTAAGTTGGGCTTTACTGGGCATCAGTGACTCTGGAAAAAGAGGGGGGCCGACCCCCCTGAACCCGGCCTGCTTGTCCCCACTGTCAGTGCTCAGTTTGGGCAGCAGCATGAGCAGCCAGGCAAGCTTCCACAGTTGATTCGGTGGCGATGGTGGTAACCATCAGGACAGATGATACCGGTCTGCTTGCCCCCAGATGCCCCCAAAAGCCAAGGAAAGAAGCAGCCAATATGGAGGGGGGGGCAGCACCAGCAGGCAGAAACACAATCCAGGACTACATCATAAGTTCACCTGCTACTGGAGCCATCAACTCCCCCTCCAATCCCCAGGGAAAGACGTGTCCAACCGCAGTCATAGGTGGGGATGAAAGGGGAGAGAAGACAGGCATTGCCAAGTCTCCGTGACCACCATCCACTGCACTATAGTTCACGGGCGAGGCCCCCATCACCCAAGATGAGCCAGTTTGAGAAAGCACGGTCAAACGATGAGGCCAGCACAGGGTCAAACTGTAGCCCCAGCTTCCTGCTCACCTGAGTCTGGGCAGCCAGAAGGAGCACAACTCCCCCACAAGACTGCCTGGGGCCCAGGGCACCTCCACAACCTTAATCCGGGTCCACCACCCTTGGCAGTCAGCTGCACTCTGGTGGCCTACACCAACAGCCACAGGCCCAGCCTGGTGCCCAGTGCAGCAGGCTTTCCTCGCCAATGGCTCCTCACCAGCAGGCCAGCAATCCCAGCTCGGTGGAGCCCTGGGGACACTACTAAAGGAATGAATGGTATCCAGGAGCCTCTGCCAGGGCTGTCGGAGTCTATCGGTCCTCTCTGGGCTCAAGGATGGCATAGGATGGGTCCGATCTTTGGGAGCTTCATTAAGGAGTGACTGCCATCTTGGCGTTCCAGGCCACGCACCCATATTCAAATACTTTCAAGGGATGCCAAGCAAGCCTGACCTTTCTTGGAGAGATGGAGATTCACCTGCCCCAAGAAATGTTTGTGAACATGATAGGAAAATGGTGCATTATTCAGTAAAATGCCCCTAAACATTTCTAAATAAATTTGGGCATTACAGGTAGCCCAAAACATAATTTTCAAATGAACTGTAGATCTTCTTAGTATTTATCCACACTTTCACATCCTTTCATTTCATTTTGACTCTTCCAAATATGGCTGACAGTCTCCTTGAGAAAGTAGGGTAGACAAATAAAAACTGACCAATTCTCACATCTTCATATAGTGCAGAGTATAGCCAAGCAGGTTTTACAGGTTCATAGAGGAATGCAATGGTTCAGATCTGAAAGCAGATCCTACAGTCTTCCAGACCAGTCTTTCAGACCGAAGTAGTTATATCACTCAGATATTAGCTTCATAATATATCCATTGGAAATGCATTGATTTTGCCCCAAAATCGGATGTGAACATAGGGACATTTGTTGTCAAATGCATTGTTTTAATTTTCAACTATAAACTTAAATCAACAAAACTAAAGCTTACTGTAGGAAGTTGGCTCTGTATGTGCTATTTCAAAGTAAGGAATAGCATGCACAGAGTCCAAGGGTTCCCCTTAGAGGTAAAATAGTGGTAAAAATAGATAATACTAATGCTCTATTTTGTGGTAGTGTGGTCGAGCAGTAGGCTTATCCAAGGAGTAGTGTTAAGCATTTGTTGTACATACACATAGACAATAAATGAGGTACACACACTCAGAGACAAATCCAGCCAATAGGTTTTTATATAGAAAAATATCTTTTCTTAGTTTATTTTAAGACCCACAGGTTCAAATTCTACATGTAATAGCTCATTCGAAAGGTATTGCAGGTAAGTACTTTAGGAACTTCAAATCATAAAAATTGCATGTATACTTTTCAAGTTATTCACAAATAGCTGTTTTAAAAGTGGACACAGTGCAATTTTCACAGTTCCTAGGGGAGGTAAGTATTTGTTAGTTTTACCAGGTAAGTAAGACACTTACAGGGTTCAGTTCTTGGTCCAAGGTAGCCCACCGTTGGGGGTTCAGAGCAACCCCAAAGTCACCACACCAGCAGCTCAGGGCCGGTCAGGTGCAGAGTTCAAAGTGGTGCCCAAAACACATAGGCTAGAATGGAGAGAAGGGGGTGCCCCGGTTCCGGTCTGCTTGCAGGTAAGTACCCGCGTCTTCGGAGGGCAGACCAGGGGGGTTTTGTAGGGCACCGGGGGGGGACACAAGCCCACAGAGGAATTTCACCCTCAGCAGCACGGGGGCGGCCGGGTGCAGTGTAGAAACAAGCGTCGGGTTTGTAATGGAAGTCAATGGGAGATCTAGGGATCTCTTCAGCGCTGCAGGCAGGCAAGGGGGGGGTTCCTCGGGGAAACCTCCACTTGGTCAAGGGAGAGGGACTCCTGGGGGTCACTCCTCCAGTGAAAGTCCGGTCCTTCGGGTCCTGGGGGCTGCGGGTGCAGGGTCTCTCCCAGGTGTCGGGACTTAGGATTCAAAGAGTCGCGGTCAGGGGAAGCCTCGGGATTCCCTCTGCAGGCGGCGCTGTGGGGGCTCAGGGGGGACAGGTTTTTGTACTCACAGTCTTAGAGTAGTCCTGGGGTCCCTCCTGAGGTGTTGGATCGCCACCAGCCGAGTCGGGGTCGCCGGGTGCAGTGTTGCAAGTCTCACGCCTTTTGCGGGGAGCTTGCAGGGTTCTTTAAAGCTGCTGGAAACAAAGTTGCAGCCTTTCTTGGAGCAGGTCCGCTGTCCTCGGGAGTTTCTTGTCTTTTCGAAGCAGGGGCAGTCCTCAGAGGATGTCGAGGTCGCTGGTCCCTTTGGAAGGCGTCGCTGGAGCAGGATCTTTGGAAGGCAGGAGACAGGCCGGTGAGTTTCTGGAGCCAAGGCAGTAGTCGTCTTCTGGTCTTCCTCTGCAGGGGTTTTCAGCTAGGCAGTCCTTCTTCTTGTAGTTGCAGGAATCTAATTTTCTAGGGTTCAGGGTAGCCCTTAAATACTAAATTTAAGGGCGTGTTTAGGTCTGGGGGGTTAGTAGCCAATGGCTACTAGCCCTGAGGGTGGGTACACCCTCTTTGTGCCTCCTCCCAAGGGGAGGGGGTCACAATCCTAACCCTATTGGGGGAATCCTCCATCTGCAAGATGGAGGATTTCTAAAAGTCAGAGTCACCTCAGCTCAGGACACCTTAGGGGCTGTCCTGACTGGCCAGTGACTCCTCCTTGTTTTTCTCATTATTTTCTCCGGACTTGCCGCCAAAAGTGGGGCCTGGCCGGAGGGGGCGGGCAACTCCACTAGCTGGAGTGTCCTGCTGGGTTGGCAAAAAGGAGGTGAGCCTTTGAGGCTCACCGCCAGGTGTGACAATTCCTGCCTGGGGGAGGTGTTAGCATCTCCACCCAGTGCAGGCTTTGTTACTGGCCTCAGAGTGACAAAGGCACTCTCCCCATGGGGCCAGCAACATGTCTCGGTTTGTGGCAGGCTGCTAAAACTAGTCAGCCTACACAGATAGTCGGTTAAGTTTCAGGGGGCACCTCTAAGGTGCCCTCTGGGGTGTATTTTACAATAAAATGTACACTGGCATCAGTGTGCATTTATTGTGCTGAGAAGTTTGATACCAAACTTCCCAGTTTTCAGTGTAGCCATTATGGTGCTGTGGAGTTCGTGTAAAACAGACTCCCAGACCATATACTCTTATGGCTACCCTGCACTTACAATGTCTAAGGTTTTGCTTAGACACTGTAGGGGCACAGTGCTCATGCACTGGTACCCTCACCTATGGTATAGTGCACCCTGCCTTAGGGCTGTAAGGCCTGCTAGAGGGGTGTCTTACCTATACTGCATAGGCAGTGAGAGGCTGGCATGGCACCCTGAGGGGAGTGCCATGTCGACTTACTCATTTTGTTCTCACCAGCACACACAGGCTTGTAAGCAGTGTGTCTGTGCTGAGTGAGGGGTCTCTAGGGTGGCATAAGACATGCTGCAGCCCTTAGAGACCTTTCTTGGCATCAGGGCCCTTGGTACTAGAAGTACCAGTTACAAGGGACTTATCTGAATGCCAGGGTGTGCCAATTGTGGATACAATGGTACATTTTAGGTGAAGGAACACTGGTGCTGGGGCCTGGTTAGCAGGGTCCCAGCACTCTTCTCAGTCAAGTCAGCATCAGTATCAGGCAAAAAGTGGGGGGTAACTGCAACATGGAGCCATTTCTTTACACTTACCGTTTTTTGTATCTGTCTTTATTTGAGCCTATACAGCCCTACTGTTAATAAGGATATATAATGGAGTCTTACTGTGCCATGAGCAGCGCATTATTCCAAGCCACCTGCGGCAGTTGGGGACATTGAATAATACACTTGCAAATAATAGAACTGTAAGTAACAAAAAACAAAGTGATGGCAGGAACGCATGGAATAATCTCAGCCACTGGTGATCGTTCGAGCCTCAGCCTTCCTTTGTTGCCACACTGGACAGAAACCAGTCATATTCTTATCAGTGTTGGTTTTGCTCCACTAGAACAGCCCAGTTTAAATTACCTGACCAGGTGGGAAAACAAGCAACTTGTTTCTGTGTACAGTATCAGAGTAGGCACAAAAGACATTGCCTGGGATGTGGCTTGAGTAGGTACCAGGGGCTGAGAATAATTCAAGTATCCCACCCTGCACTATTTTTGTTACTTAGTTTTTTTCAGTGAAGAAGATAATTTTTGCAGGGTATACTAGTTGTTGGAGCTTGTTTTTCACCCAAATATAATCATGTGTCACTCATTAACATGTAATAAGAAGTAGTGAAAAGCAATATTAAATACTCTTTTGACAGCTGATAGTCAGTAGCCTGCTAAACGAAAGCCACTTTTTCATATGAATGTTCACCCATTAAATATTATATTGCTACAAAACCTTTCACTGACTTGTAGCCGAATAAAAAATGAAAATGACTTTGCTTTCACAGATGTTCCCATTTCTCCAGGTACAGATGAAGCTCTAACTAAAAGATCGAAAAACAATAACATTTCTATTCATGAACGTTAGTTCAATGCAGGCTTAGAATCTAGCTTGTAACTAGTCTCAGGGAATATCACCATGATTAAATATGTGCAGTGGGCAACTGTCAAACTCAAATTCATAAACAGATTGGTTGATTGGGGTTTAGAGTTGGGGTACTGACGACACAGTTGAATATGTCAATGGTAATTTTATTAAAATATATACATAAAATGTTCCTGTTCACCCATACCAATTTGAACCCAAGATATTGTCCTCAGAGAGGTGTGGCATTAGGGCCTGGGACCACCGTGGATCACATCCCCTCTACCTTACGCAACACTGGCTGTGGGAGGGGGGGCAGACCTTGTCTTAGGGTAGTGTGTTTCCTGTTGCCCATGTAGCTAGTTGCGGGAAAGGCAACAGTAGGCAGATGTGTGCAGCACGAGTTACTCTTCACTCCCTCTGAGATGGCCGAGGCTATTTAGGTCAGAGTACCCCTGGCCTCCCCTCCCCCTTTTCCATCTTGACCATGGTGTGGATGGCTTTCTGGCTCTGGTGCCAGTATGAACTTTCGACCGGTGACAGAGTTTTTGCAGTGCCTCCCGGCCCACCACCACATCAGCGTGGCCCTTCTTTGCTTTTCCAGTTCTGGAACTCATGGAGTTATTTTACAGATTGTGAACCACCACATCAGAGCGGCCCCAACCCTCTTGATTTGCTGGCACCGCTTCATTGCGGCCTTACTTGCCAGTTTCTGCTTTAATTCTCCTAACATTCGTTATTTTGCACCCGGCCTGAAGGAGTATTTATATATAATATATTAATCCTATTGTGCAATTCTTGCACTCCATTCCAGACTGTGTTGGGCCACCGCATTAGCACGGTTAGCGCACTCTAGCACATTGTCCTTCCCCCTCCTTTGGCCATCGCTACCCCTTTCCTGGCCCGGGGCGGCTGACCTACACAGCTACACGCTGTAGCACCAGCACACCTGCTCTACCTCAAAGGAAGTACAGCCTTGTTGGGTTAAAAACGTGGACCAGTATAACGGAGGTGAGTGAGGGGCTCTGGGCTTGGGATTGCTAGGTGGATTTATGTGTCAATGGTTATGTTTACCTGTTTGTAGGTTTGTGCTTTCTCAGTGGAGTAGGATGGAAGCCAAGAGTAATCACATTGGGGAAAAATAGGGGCACGACCTAAAGATTACTGAATCCATCAGGCCTTCGTTTCTCAAGTTGGGATCATTACCCAAGCTGTGACCATCCTCGTACTTTGATTTGAGTTTTAGAAGCAATGCCCGAGGGTCTGTTTCGGGTGTAACTACTGCATTTAAAATATTTGGAAACAAGGAGCTCAGATGATACCATGATCCCCAAGGATCAAGGAAAGTTCAGGAATAGATAGTGCAGGAAGAAACGTGGATGGAGAGTTTGGACGACTCACGACTGATGGCTTTGTTGTACAAAAACTAATCGGAGAAATCCCTGAGGAAAGGTGGGCACTTCTAAGGCCATTGTGGAAGCGACAGAAGTGGTGGCCAGCACCCTTGCAACTACTTAGTTCTGTTTCCTTGATTACAGTTCGACCACCATGGTTTTCCTTTTTCTGTACTTGTTGTTTTTGTTTTCTTCCCATTCTCTCCTTGGTTTCTCTCTTACTACAGTTTGGTGGTGTGATGTGCACATGCACTCCAGTGCTTACCGAATTCTTCGTGTCTCCTCTGCGGCTGTACAGACCTACTGGTCTTCTCAAATCTTAGCATCCTTCTAGCTTGCTGTCTTCCGTATTGCGGAAAACCATTTACTCTGGCCTCCAGGTTCTCCTATTTGTGGGAGGGACTCCCTGTAATCTCACTGATATCTTTGTCTATCATCCACTTGGAACTAATGTTTCCCTACGGTGAAGTATGCATGTCGATGCTCGTTCATCTGATGAGACGGAGGTACTTGAGACAACTAAATTCACCTAGAGTAACTATTTTTTCCAAACCCTGTTCCCCAGTTCACCCAACAGAGAGCAGAGACATTCAAGTTCAGTCCAAGCTTGTGGCTTCACGTACGTCTGAGTATGGAGCCTTGTGGAACTAGCACGGGACTTCAAGAGTTTTTTCCATGAAAATCAAATCCTCACATATCCCCTAAAGCCTCATTCATTCCACCTCCTACCGATCAAATTCTTCGCCCATAACTTTAAAAATGTGTTCGTTATTCATAATAATTTCTCACGGTAATAGCCAGAATTTGAGCGAGCAGATGCAGCAGGCTGTCTTCATGTGCTGTATGTAACTTTTCTACACAGGATAGCCACATGATGTAGTTAGTTATAAATCAGACAGCTGTACTCTAAACCACTTTGTCGGCCGTGAGAAGGTGCCTGCTCTGGGAGACATGCTGCTATGAAAAGCAGTTTAGAAGCATTCACTTTCCTGTGCAGAAGACTGAAAATGTGCATGAAAAGGTTTCTTCTCTCTGCTGTTACAAGTTTGTAAAAATAGAAAACCTGCCTATCCATTTGCTTGTATTAGATATTTAAATTATTGAGTCTTAAAATTGTGCAGTCCATAACAGTTTTTAGTCTGTCATGAAATAGCAGCCTCATTATTCTGTCTGATTTACAATGTGCATATTTTAACATCTGTTCCAATTATTTAAGCTTGAAGTTGTATATAAAGCTCACAGTCAACCTTTTTAAAAGACAGAGGTGGTCATTTTGACAGTGGTGGTAAAAACCGCCTACCACTGCGGTGACAGCCGCCAGAATATCATCACCGTGGCTACCATCCGTCCACCATATTATGATCACTGCCGGACTTCTGCCACAAGAAGGGTGGAAATCCGGCAGTGATCATGCTGGCGGACGGTAGTAAGCTGGTGCTGCTACCACCAGCACCCCCACGCCAGTAGACCACCGCCAGATGTATTTTGACCAGAAATACAGCCTGGCGGTGTTCTGCTGGCGGGGCGCTGCTGGCGGTAGCAGTGCCCCTTCCCTGCTGGACGATGTCCTCGCCAGACAAGGTAAGTCGGGCATCCGGCGGAGGGGGTGGTAAGGTGAGGGTGTTGTGTGTGTGTGTCTGAGTGTCTGAGTGCGTGTGTGACTGCGTCTGTGTGTGTTGTGTAGTTTGCGTGGTTGTATGCGTGTGAGTGAATGCGTGTATGCAGTGTGTGTATGAATGCGTGTATGGTAGTTTACAAATGAGTTTCATTTTCCCAAGTCCCAGAATGTTACTGGTCACACAGCATATTGACATTCCCCAACTATTAGTTGCTGCTATCAGTTGCTGGTGAATGCAATTTGAATCCATCAAAGCCATGAGTGTCATAGTACAAGGTACAAAAGCGTTTAGGGTAATCCCATTTTGCAAAGATACTTACTACACCGGAAAACATACTGCAGCTATTGAAACCCAATATGATAATTCTTATTATACAATGTGATACATTCTTGTTACATAGCACTTTACTTGAATGGGTATTACATTTGATTCATTAATAGAGTGCTATACTTGTCAATGTTGTCTTGTTTCTTTGCACACACTTGCATTTGTTTTTAATAGTGTTGGTGATCTTTCAAAAAATGGGATTGTATTGGAAAAAACTAATTTTTGAATTTCAGGGCATCTAGCATTTTTCTAGGGAGAGAAATCCTTTTTGGTGGGCATTGTCGGACCTCAGGAGAGAGTGGTTTATGCTCTAGCTGTTTAGCAGCCTGTCAGCTGCTCCAGGCCGGCACTATTAAACTCGGCCGTGGCGCAGACATCCAGACTCTCGGAATGACCGTCAGCTCTTTTTGCATGATCTTGTATTTGTTTTTAATAATGTTGGTAATCTTTTTTAAACTGTGGGACGTGTGCAGCTGGCGCACTGATGGTGCAGTGAAGGGGCGCCAAATGCAAACCTGTGCGCGCAGTACACGCCCGGACAGATGCAAAATTAGTATCTTTACAAACCATAGTTAGGGAAGCGTGCCCTCCAGTCTCTGATTTAGAACACACTGTAACCAATAGAAAGTGCCCTTATTGCACGTTTGTGACTACCTCCTCCTCTTACTCACAACCTGTACACTCCTCAGTGAATCAATCTAAGAGTCATGAGATGGACTTTGATAAAACTCACTGTGAATTAACATTTTTAAGCCTCAATTGCTGCTCACTTGTTAAACATTACTGGGATATGGTCAATTTTCTTACTCATCGTTACCCAGATGCGGTCTTTTTAACAGAAACTTGTCTCAATGAAGCCTCCAGGCTGGGGGTGAGTTCTGCTCGTCCCCCTTCTTATAGGATTTTGAGATTAGATCACAAAGGAAAAAAAGGAGGAGGTATTGCCATTATTTTTAAAGAAGGCTTTGAATGTAAAATTGTCAAATTGACAATCCCAGATTGTGAAGTCGTTCAGTTTTCATCGTCCCAAACGAAGACTCTGTCCGGTGCTCTTCTCTATAGTCCACCAGGCAGCACGAGCACCTGGAGCACTAAGATTTCTGATGTCTCGGCACCACACATTCTTAAATGCTCACATTTTATTTTATAGGTGATTTGAATATCCATTTTATTAATGCAAATTGTAACATAGCCTTGTCAGTCAAAGATGACCATGCAGTTCTTTATGTCCTTCTGATCACAAATTTCTCTACTCGTACAGCTGGCCATGTGCTTGATCCCATATTTACTAATCTTAGTAGTATGCTAACTGACCAGCCGATTCCTCTAATATGGTCGGATAATTTTGCGGTCCCATTTTCCATTTATGTCCAAACAATATTCCGCAGAAGAGAAACTCTAAGTTTGAACTTAGGAAGACGCTGGTCTAAGCTTGACATTCCAGCTTTGAACTATTAGATGTCTCCTGCCCTACATTGAGCAATTCTGTAGAATCAGATACTCAGACTTTGGATTCTTGGCTCTGATCCTCACTTCACACGCTCGTCCCTATCTCCAATAAAAAAATCCCATTGTCTTCATCATTCTGCCCCAAGGTATTATGACTCTCTTCTCCAGCAAAAAAATTGTGTAAATATCAGGAAAGAGGATGGAGGAAAACCTAAAGTTATGAGGACAGAGAAAGGTACAAAGGGCCTTTAAAAAACTATCATGTAGCATGCAGGCTAGCTAAGACTAAATTTTATTCAGATAAAATTGAGGTAGCCAAAAACTGCCCAGAACTCTTTTTGGGGATGTGAAGGATCTCTCGACTGGCCAACACTGACCCTACCACTTCTCTCCTGCAAGACCAATGCAATGAAGTTGCAGAATTTTTTTCTTTAAAGAAAGTGGTTGATATCCAAACCTCTTATTCTGGTTCAGGCATGATTGGTTCAGTCATGGATCTTACAGTCACTTCTTGATCCTTAGACTTCTTCTATGCTTTGGATTTGACATCATTTTGATCCCTCCTGGCTTCGACTAGATCAGGATCCCCTCCTTGACCCCTGTCCTCCTTTGGTAATGGGCAAGCTTGCATTACCGATTATAGAACAATTCATGTTGTTAATTAATTCTTCTTTGAAAGAGGGCATTGTCCCATTAGCATGGAAACAGGTGTTGATTACCCCTCTGTTAAAAAAAACCCTAACCTGGACCCTCTTATCTGGTCAAACTACAGGCCGATATCGCTCCTGCCTACACTGGCTAAGGTGTTGGAGAAACATGTGAATCTGCGGCTTACCTCATATGTTGAATCAAATGGTCTACTTCATCCTTTGAAATCAGGTTTTAGGACAGTCCATAGCACTGAGTCAACCCTCCTTGGTGTAATAGAATACCTGTGCTGTCAATCAGACAAAGGGGGCACAGCAGCACTGTGAGAGGATGGTTATGGTTCTGACTATCTGGTCCTCTGTGTTTTTTTGTTTTTGGATCACTTGGTTTTTGACCTTTTACTGTGAGGCAGCCTCATAGTTTGGGACTCATCCACAGTCAACTCATGGTAAAATGGACTGCATATGCTTATCGCTGGTGAGCCTTATTAAGCAAAGGCTGCTGTGATGCAACAAGGGTAGGAGGCTCAGGGCTGGTTCCACATGATCATGTGTTCACACATGTGTGCACCTGTGTGAGGGCTGCACAGGGAGGATTCCTGGAGTGTGCAGCCCAAGAACTGCACTTAGGTAGCCTGGGTCAAAAGGGACCATACAGCGTGGGTGGTGACCTGGAGAAGGCCTTATGAGATAGGTGTACACATGTGAGGGACAGTCAGTGTGCTTACTGTCTTGATTGTAATTACACTCTATTATATGAAAGGCCGGCCTAGAGAGCAACTCTAGTTTTCTAGGATCTACAGAGTCCAGAGTCGCACCAATGTACACTGTAACCTTTATTAAAAGAATAATGCAGTAGGTTAAAAAACATATTTGTTCAGCTTATGGGTCATCCAGGAATATTATCTTTCTCTGTCTCAGCTCAGGATGAGGGCCAATTTCTGCTCTGTCCAGCTGCAGGGTCTTGCATCTATCAGCCAGCTGTTATTCTGTGCCAGGAACTAGGCCTTAGAGGCCCTTGAAGAAATATCAGAGAGGAGAGGCTGAGTCATTCAGAGTACATGTGGCAACTGACTCCTGTACAATGCTATTTTGAGCGATCCCAGAAGACTGTGCAGGAGGTTAGGACAGGGGTGGAGAAGTGATGTGGAACTTCAGGATAGGATCTCTAACCAAAACATCCATTGCAGAATCTATCTAATGCAGAGAGGAGGGCACTGACCGCATTGGCAGATGTAACACCATTATTATCAAACCAGCAGACAAAAGGGGAGCCATAGTGGCCTAAGACACAGAGAACTACAGACAAGAATGTATAATAATGGGTAAGATACATCTTACTATGAACCGATCAAAAACAATCCTACCCGGCGTCTCCAACAGGCTATCCGGACGTTGACAGAGTAAGCAGAATTGGCAGGGTGTATTTTAAAACAAGAGGCTAAATTCCTGAATAGTATGGAACCCCGAACACCCAATTTCTACTGCTTACCTAAGATCCACAAAGAGAAGATACCTCCACCGGGCCAGCCTATAGTGTCAAGGATTGGATCTGTCTTGGAACCTCTATCTAAATTTTGCGATCACTTTCTGCAACCAATTGTACAACATACTTCAACCTTCTTGAAAGACACCAAGGATGTGTTAATCCTTTTGCTCCAGATTAATTCACAGGGATTGACTGATGTATTGATTTGTCTAGATGTTGAAGCGCTATACACCAGAAAACCCCAGGATGCTGCACTGTGTGTGGTGGAAGATATGCTTCTCCTGGACACATGGAATTATACCCCCACACATTTTGTGGTGGACTGTGTGACACTG